>NC_064752.1:7969362-10469362 GCF_011397635.1 Epinephelus fuscoguttatus
AACCTGGGCCACCGTGGCAACAGCCCCGCACATGGGGCGCCCGCTCCACCACCAAGCCACCAACGCCCCATACTTTTTTTTTTTTAGGTAGAATTTGCCTCTTTATTGGGAAATGGGTGCCCACAACATACTGATGCAGTCAAGTAACATTGTTTTTGTATGGCCCAGTTGAATATTGCCATTCCTGTTTGTGTTGCTTTGCAGTGTAGGCAGTCATTGCCAGTGCTGGAGTCGCAACTTTCTCTGCAGGACTCTCCGCCACTGAATCAGGCTCTCAGCAAAGGGATGTGCACGTACATCTGCATTTGTAGAACAGCCAACAGGAATGGCCTCTCTCCAAAATGACCTCTGACTGGCCAAAGTCACGGACTAGATTTTTTAAAGTCTGAAAACAGAGTTAAGAGGAGGTGAAGAAGTCTTCTGCGCCACTTGAATCACAACATGATCAAAGTTTATTATAGGATTTTTGCCCAATGATGCCAAAAGTTGTTCTCCATCAGCCTTTCACCGTTTATCCCAGCCGCTTTCAGTAGTAACCCTGAAAGCTTTCACTTGTTTGTCCTGAATTAACAAACTCCTCTTCCTGGTTTGTGTATTAAAAGACAGCAGTTTCACAGTAATGCTGAACTGATGACTCACAATGTAAACTGAAGAGGAGAGACTGACGTATTACTTGTTGTGTTCTCATTTGTTTACAGTAAATATAAGAATGTTTTATAATAAATAGGTAAAGATATTCTGATGTTGGAGTGCTTAATGTAGCACTTAAAAGACATGAAGTGCTGGTGGAATAAATCCAAACGCACATTTCGCTCGATACAGCTGCCTACAGCCTCGATGTGACCCACGTCTAAAAAGTAACTGCAGAGAATCTAAATTGTGTCTGATGGTTCATGATGTATAGGTGTTAACCTGACATGTTCCTGTGCACAACGAGGGAAAACAAACCTTCACAGTGCATCAAACTGAACTCCTTATGTGTGTTTGTGTGTTCATGCGTCACCATGTGCCTGTGTGTGTGTGTGTGTGTGTGTGTGTGTGGGAGGCCAAGGGAGTTACTGAGTCCCTTTACAGGGGCAGAAAACTGGTTATGAAAAGCGTGGGACGCCGCTTAAAAACAAGAAGGCAGCAAACACACACACACACATATCTCCAATCATCCTACTTGAGATTGTTTCAGGACGTGCTGGCTGTCATTTCTTTTCCATCAGTAGCAGCAGGTTGCTTCATATGTTCTAGAAACAGAGTGTATTTCTCTGTCTTTCTCTAATCATCCCAGGTTTTTCAGATAAGTGGTGAAAGCAAGTATGAAAGGAGAGAGGGGGAGAATGAGAGAAAAGGGAAGAGGAGGAAGATGAGCAATAAGAATACATCATAGTGATATTATAAACATTAATTGCCCTCTGGAAACCCATTAAAAGAGGAAGAGGGGTAAGAGAAGCAGAGAACAGTGGAGGGAAGGATGACAGTGAGAGAGGAGGTAAAGTAGGGGATGAAGGAGACAGGAAAGTGGGGAGAGAAATGTGGAAAGAGATGATACAGGAGCATCAGCTGTGGCGCAGACGTGACTCAGGCTGGATGACAAAATACACTGTTGTTGGGTAAAATGACCCATCTTCATCATCATCGTCATCATGAAAGGCAGGGCAAAGGGAATCACTGGAGTCAGACACACAAACATCACATTGGTGCTCGGCCCATTTCACACATTTAGTACACCCAATTCCCCCCGAGGTCTCTCTCACTTTCCCTCTCTCTCTCACACACACACAATGTGCTGGAACCCATATGTTCTGTGTCCTGAATGGGTAATGGCCCTGCCTCTCCATCATCATCATCATCATCATCATCATCACATACACAAACATGTATGTAAATTCCATATGATCAAAGCTGCAGGAATCCTCTCATCCTCTTCATGCCCTGATTGTTCCTGCCAACACTCATTCATTTACCTTTCTTCTCCTCTCTATCTATCTAACCTACATCAATCCATCCATCCATCCATCCATCTGTCGAGCTATCCATACTCTTTGAATCCTCTGTTTCTCCAACAGAAGTAGAATGAGAGAGTGGCGACCATTTCTGTGTGTGCACCAATCCAGAACCTTGGATTGGTGTACCATTGTATTTCTTTGTTTAATGAGGAAAATAGGTGCACGAATAGACCAGAACAGTTCGCAAACTAGTGAGCGGGATGCACTTTACAGCCTCACTGACGAGTAGTGTTGTGCTAGTTACTGAAAAAATAGCAACTAGTTACCATTACTAGTTACTCCATTAAAAAATAACTCAGTTAGTAACTCAGTTATTTCAACCAAAAAATAATGCGTTAATGAGAAAAGTAACCTTTTTTAGTTTTCCTAACTATATTGGCTCGAAGCTACATCGCCTAAGTGACAGCAAATGGAGTTTAACCAAGGGACTGTTAGACCACAACTTGACACAACAGTATAGGAAACATGCAACTGTCTTCTACAGTGGAGTCACTCGCTGTCAGGCAGCTAAACAGTACTTGGATACAAATATGGAAAATGAGCTAAAGAGAACATTTGAAGAGCTACATAATGATGTCGAGTCTGTCGTCCACCGCAGACATTGTCTGTCCACAACAAAGCTTCCTCAGGATAACAATGGATATCACGTCACTGGGACTAAAAATCTACAGAAGCGCTACTGCTTAATGTAACGTTACAGCACTGTGGTGAGGCCAGCAGGTTGACAGTGACTTCAGAGATGGTGAGAGACGTATATGACTTGACTATCTTTTATTGTTGAGGGCTAAAATGTTATAGTGAAAGGGAACTTCTGCATGCTGGGCACTGTTTTAAAACCTGGGCAAAAATAAGGGAGTAACGCACCTTTGGTAACGGTAACTGAGTTACTGAATTTAAAAACTAACACGTTAGAGTATTAGGCTAGTTACTGCCAAAACTAACGGCGTTACTGTAATGCGTTACTAATAACACGTTACTGCCCAACATTGCTGACGAGTGTTGTCATCATAACAGCTAACAACAGTCTCCTTTTTTGTACAGGTAAATGACCACATCAAACAGCTGGATGTCAACAGTTTACCATTAAGTGGTTAACCACCAATTTTGACCAATGACATATGTCGGTCTATAAGTAATTGTTGCTATTTCTCAGGCTACTGCACTTTGCACCAATCACATCTGGCGGGAGCTAGCTAGCAGTGCCGCTCATTCAACGATAATAACGAGTGCCACAGTCTCAATCCAACAGTGTTGCTGAGGAAATGTTGTGCCCACCCTGCAGTCTCCCCTGAGGTTGCCCTAGTTATTAAGCAGCTAAATTTTGAGCTGAGAAGCCCCCTTTAGCATAGTGAGCACTGTTAGCTCTGTTAGCCCTATTAGCAGTGTTAGCTTGGGTATTACTGCTAACACAGATGCTAAAGGAGTTTTGCAGCCCAAAATAAAGCCACTTACTTATCCAGGCTAAATGGAGGGAGACCAGAGGGTGGCTGCCATGTTTGTAAAGCAACGTCATCTCAGTGACGGGATGGCGTTACCAACTGTAGCTGAATGAGTGGTGCTGGTAGCTAGCTCCGAGGCTAAGCTAACCAGTGGAGACCAGACTGAGGGCACTTTGTTTTTACATTTAACCCAGGTTGCTGGCTGTTTGTCATCAAAGCCAGTAGAAAATATGATAAAAGTTAAGACATTTACAACACAAAACATTAAAATTTCACCACCTGAAAATGGATAGCGCTTTGAAACACAATGATAAAGCTCACAGTGAGTGAATGGAGTGCCCAACTGAAAGGAAATGCTTCTTGTGTTTCGCATCATCTTGCTTCTTTCCCCTCACAATTTAACCTGTTAGTGACGCGTTAATTGGTGCCAGGCTATTAAAAGGAAAATCAACTGAAACTGACATTGATTATTCATTCTATTTTTATGGTTTCTCCCTTTCCTTCTTACACTCCTGCCTTTTTTATTGTTACTTGTTATTTATTACCTTCAGATGTATTGTTTTATTGTATAATTGTGCATCTGCCTTTTATCTATTTTTATATGTAGCCTACTTTAAATAAAAAAAAATATATTAAACAGACTGAACACAGTTGGTGTTCACATTCATATCCTGGAGTTCATTTCCTGTTGTTATTTTTTGTTACACTGTGTTTCTATATGGTCAGAACTTTGTGTTCCCCAAACTTTGTTTCTTCAAAGGCAGTAGATAGCCCTCTTTCAACAACTTGAAACGGCCTTTATGGGTTTAAATGTGATGTCAACAGCAAACATAAAGATGATGGTAACGACAGATAGTGATAAGAGTGACCTTCACAGCTACATACATTACCGTCTTACATCCCACAATCTTTTATAAGATCTTTTTTTCTGTTATCTTGTGTTATCTCGTATCATCACTGTTCCTGTCCCTCTCGCTCTGTGCCTTGCAGTAATCTGATAAGTGACAAATCAATAATTGAAGTGCCATTATCAGAGCAACGTGCCAAAACATAAATGCAAACAACTCAATGATCTCTCTGAATGTGGGTACGCTTCCTTCCTACCTTCAATCCTCCTCTCTGTCCTCTCCATCCCTGTCTGTCCCTTTTTTCAAACCCATATATATATCCCTCTGTCTCCCTCAGTCTTTCTGTCTCTATCATCAGTGGCTTGTAAACACAGACACCTCACCATTAGAGTGAAATTTACTTTCAATATGAGTCGAAAGAAAAAGCTTTTAAAGCATCAAAATCTAATTCATTTACCCCTATTACAGCAAATGGAGCAGGTGGTGTGTCTGAATGTGCGTGTGCATTTGTGTGTGTGTGTGAGCGCCTGGGGGATTTTGTCACTCTTCACAAACCTCGTAAATAGCTTCCATAATGCTTTTACATTGGTTTACATCGCGGTTGGCTGGCTCTCTTCATTTGTACAAAATACAAAAGCCCAATTTTGACACTTCGCCAACACCTAGCGGCAAGAGGGAATTTAGGAGGCAAATAAAAGAAAGAAATCACAATGACGAAGCAAATGTTGGCAACTTTGTTTGAAAGAGAGACGGGGAGCTCAGTGGGATGATCAAAGCAGCAACACTTAGAGGGTGAAGGTTCAATTCCCACCAGGGCAACACGTCTTAGGGATATTTTTTCTTTCAGGGTTGGCATAAAAACCTCCATAAAATAACAGAGGTAGGACTGTGTGTATGTGTGTGTGTGTGTGTGTGTGTGTGTGTGTGTGTGTGCTGTATGCATAAAAATGTCATATAATTTGCATGTTATCTACATCTCCATCAAAGCACATAAAATATTCTCCGCACTCTGAAGAAGGAGAAGGAGAAAAAAACTTTCTATCTACATAACAAACTTTTTTACAAAACAAGGGCGTTTTGAGGTTCAGACATGAAAGCAGTTTGTGCAACAAAGCAGGAAGAAGCGCCGACTAAATCACTCTTTAATAGATCAATTACATCCCCAGATTTTCTGTTGAAACACGACGCCGATGCAAGATGTTCACAGAGTACGATGTGCTCAAATGGCTCCCTGGGGTCTCTGCTCAAAGCGTGCTGGTTTTTGGCTGTGTAGCTCTTAAATCTCTCTTTCATTCTCCTTATCGGATGTTTTGTGTCTGTCGTGTTTTGGATTAAGATGTCCTCTGAGCTCTGAGCGAGGATCTCTTGTGGTTCTTTAAGCATCTAAGAGCCCGGTTTACATTTGTAATTTTGACTTTTCTTTTTTTTTTAAAAAAAAAAGTCCAGTGATAGAGATGTGATTTGATGGTGTAGTGAGACAGTTTGTGTCCACATGTGGCCTGGAAACGTCGATCACGCAGCTCCTGTGGCTGTGTTTTTTCTTTATCTACTGATCTGTCAACTTTTCTTGAACACCAGCTCTTCTTCTCTGTGTCTTTAAGGGCTTGTCATTCCAGTGTGTTGGAACAGTGACCAGATGTTGCACAATGGCAGTGAATTTTCAGGTGCTGTCAGGTGTGTTTGTTAAACAGTGCTGCGGTAAAGATTTTAAATCCATGTACGCTGCAGGCCGGTCTGCACTATGATGCTATACAACATGGGATTAAAAGCAGGGAAATTTTTAGTATTACGGATACTAAAGGACTTAAGTATTGTGATTTTTCTCATTATGATTTTTTTATTGGCTGAATTGAAATTTGTTTCAAGAAAAACAAAGCCAAAGGGAGAAACCAGTCAGAGGACACGGATAGTCTGCTGCTAGAATAGCAACTCAAATTACATTCAGTGTGGCACAAACTCCCAACTGGATCAGTAAACTTTCTGTTGCTGCTGTAGCACAGATAAGACCCAGGCAGCTATAAACCCCAGCGCTGATGTTTGCACTGGCTGAATTCGGGTCGCTGCAGCCGCTACTGAGTTTCCACTCCTGGTAAATCGTCTAGCACGTGGAGAGACGGAGGGACCATGGGATGGCTAGCTAGCTAGTTTGCTAGGGGTCCATGTCATTGGTTCGACAGCCCATTTGTTCGACATCCCATTAGTCCGACTGTCCGCGTTGCTGAACAGCTCGCGGCGTGCGTATGGTGCGCCGCGACCGGCTTGAGGCAGAGCAGGCTCACGGCTTATGTGTTTGTCACTTTCTTTTTCATTTTAACCCACACCATGATCTTTTCCTGACCCTAACCAAGTGGTTTTTGTGCCTAAACCTATCCAGACCTTAACCACAGGGCATCATGATGATTTCGGAACGGACTTGATTGAGTGAGTGAGTGAGTGAGTGAATGAGTTTAATATGGTCGGAACAATGGGATGTCAAACCAATGGGCAGTCGAACCAATGCGCAGTTCCCGTTTCCTAGCTAATCCTTGTCTTATTTATGGTCTAAAAACAAAGTGGACAGTCAAAGCGATGGTAGATTAGATCTAGCCAGCTGTGAACCGTGGCGCTGAGGTTTGCACTGGCTAGATTCGAGCTGCGGTAGTTGCTACTGGGTTTCCGCCCCCTGTGAATCATCTAGCAGCAGAGAGAGGCAGAGGGACCACTGGATGGCTAGCTAGCTAGTTTGCTAGCTAACGCTTGTCTTATTTATGGTCTAAAAATAAAAAGAAAACAAGGGCAGGGCGAGGGGCTGAGCGAATCAATGCACTGAGCACAGCTCTACAACAGAATACAATTTGAACCACTTTAATCACTAACTCCATGTTTTTATCTGGGAACAGCAGCAAAAAATAATTCAAACAGAAGTAAACTACATCTTCAGGGGAGCAAAGTCTTACTTTATTCTTCAGTCGCCCTTTATTCAGCATATTACTCAGCAGACTCAGAAACTGGGTTGACTTAAGTGGAACTGCTCTTAAGTGGTTTGCATCCTATTTGTCAAACAGAGAGGTTAAAGTCACTGTTGACAACTTCAGTTCTTCAACTGCTCTGATGTCATGTGGTGTCCCACAGGGCTCAGTCATCGGCCCTATGTTATTCATCTCGTATGTTTTACCCCTTGGCCATGTTATCTACAATTTCACCTCTGTGTCCTTCCACTGTTACGCTGATGATTCTTAGTTGTACATCTCATTTAGCCCTGAAAATCATAGCAACTTGGACTCTCTGAACCGCTGCCCTGTTGCCACTAAGGACTGGATGGCTTCCAACTTCCTACAGCTTAACACAGATAAGACAGAAGTCCTGGACCTACCTTGGATCACTAACAGCTAACACGAAACACAGCCAGAAACGTGGGAGTTATTTTTCATCCATACGTAGACTTCAATCACCACATTAAGGGTGTTGTTCAGTCCTGCTTTTTACAGTCACAAGTACTGCTAAGATCAAACCAATTCTGTCCAAACACATAGCTGAATAACTTATCCATTCCCTCATTTTCTCACGCCTAGATTACTGTATCTCCCTCTTTACTTGTCTTAACGATGCATCAGTTAACCGTCTACAATTGGTACAGAATGCAGCAGCATGGCTTTTCACAAACACTCATCGTAGGTAGCGTGTCACCACAGTCCTGGCTAAATTACACTCATTCCCTGTTCAGTACAGCATTCAATTTTGGGTTCTATTGATTACTGTAAGGTCTCCATATGGTCTGGCTCTGCCGTATGGTATTGTACTGTAAAGCACTTTGTAACTCTGGTTACAAGCACTGTAGAAATGAAGTTTATTATGATCATTTTCTCATAATATAATTGTATAGAGCAAATTATATAATGATATTATGTCTTTGTTTATGTGTAAAAGACACAAATGTACTCATAAAGTGCTCATAATGGTCTTGTGTTAAAAGGGCTGCAAGTGTTACTTCAATTTCTCAACACCTTGTAAACATTCTCCTTAAAATCACTTGACTTGTTTTACTGTCTCCCATTAAGTCAAATCAAGTTTATTTGTACAGCCCATTATAGTGAATTATGTGGGCTTTAACTTCAGTGGTTTACAACGCAGCCAAGCTCTTTGAGAAGACAGGGGAATCTTCCTAAAAAGGTCCAAGTCATCAATGTAGGTATATGGTAAGTAGTTTTATGATGGAGTGAAGCTGCTCAGATGCCACTATAACAAAGTGCTTGTACTGTGAAGCTCCCTAATGTGAACATGAAGCCAAAAACAAGCAACTGAGCTCAAGTGAGCTCTGTTCCCCCACACATCCAAATGTTAATTAGGCTCACAGGTGGGTATAAAGATGCTGAGGAGGAGATATGTTGTAACCACACAAGTTTATTATGAATGAGTTAAGGGACCCTGAAGTGAAACTATCTGGATCAGATACAGGAACATGCTGTCGGCTGAGCTGCTCCATCTGAAGCACCTCAGCACTTTTACACAGGCTCACATCAGCATATTGAAGTGGATGGATCAGTCCTTTCTCTGTGTGTCGGTTCAGGTGTTTGTATGTGTGTATCCACCCAATTGCGTTAATTAATAGACTGACTAGTTAACAATCAGCAAGACTTTACATTTTAATTAAGGACCAGTCAATCATGCACAAAGCGTATTAGCATAAGGCACACTGACACAGCTGTAAACAACAAACCGTGTCTTTATTCCTCTCAGAAATGATCAGTATAAGTTTTTCCTGATCTGATGCACTTATTTGCAGGATTACATCTGTTGTATGTGGAATGGAAGGTAATATCAAACACTCTACTTTATCATTTAGGTCATTTACCCATTGGTTTGTGGGCTACAGGCCGCCAGAAAGTGCATCTACCGGGTCTGTCACCTGATGCCATTAGGCCCCAAAAACCTTTTTCTAATTGACTTACAGTACATTGAGAAAGAGGTGTCTTTAAATCAGTGAATACATTTTGTGGAACATGACAACCTTCATGAAATGACTCATCAGGATTTAATCCGTTGGGTCCGATAACATTTCGACAGTCTTAAATTAAATCATTTTATAGGGATAAACCGCAAGTTGCTGCTTGGCCAAAATCTCTAGTGCAGTGGATCCAAAAGGGTCCAGCCACGGAGTCCATTTTTCCTTAGCCATTAGTTCAAGGTCCACACAGTCTAATATCTTTAGCGTCATATTTGCATTTGGCCATGTCGTCGAGCCAGTTTGCTGTTTCTAAATAAAAACCCCATGTTGGAAATTCCTTCGATTTCAAAGTAAAGATTGTTTTTTACAAACTTGACCCATTCGTGAGTCACTTGTGGTCCATTCAGAATGGACCAGGGACCCATGTTTGGGCCATGACTCACCGATTGGGAACAACTGCTCTAGTGCAGTTGTTCTATGGATCCAGTGGTGAGGAAGATCCGGGTAATTTTACACCCAGAGAATATACTTTTTTGGCTTTTTGCACCAATAAACAACTTTAATAGGAATGAATGGGGCCCCACCTTAAACGCTGTATCCAGTTCTCTTTATGCATCCATGGTGGAGTCCTGTTGTGAAGCCTCAGTTTGGAATTTTGGCCGAAGCAATCTTGGATTTTTGGAGCCAGAAGTGGTAATATTTAGACACGAGAGTGGAGCTAACACTTACACTGGCTGCTAGCTTGGTTATCAATTTGCAGCCATGGTTAACTGTAGTAATGCTAATGCTAATTTCTATGAGCAAAAAAAGGGCTGAAAATTAAATTAAATTAAAACACCATACCGCAAAAACTACCCATTCTATTCAATGGGATTTTTTCTGTACAACCAAACACTGAACAAGACTTTTATCGGTGACCAAAATGTTACAATGAACTTTCATGAACTGAAAACGCACTGAAATAGGAAAAGCGATGGCTACACCTGTAGTTTGTGTATATGGGGTAAGGCCAGGGGTAGACAAAATATAAAAATTTACCCCCATACAGTTGTCATGAACGAGGAAATTAGCTATAGAAACCAAAACCATTTTTTGTACCAGGCTGTAAACATGTTTATTTTTGCTGTAAAGTTGGGCATTTTAACATGAGGGTCTGTGGGGATTGACTCACTCTTAGAGCCAGCCTCAAGTGGCCATTAGAGGAACTGCAGCCCTGGAGGTTGCTGCCTTGTGCATACCTACACAGTGATCTGTATTCAGACTGTGGCGTCTGTTCATTGAGTTTTCTGCTGTTAAATAAGGAAGGAATGGATGGGGTGTCTCTCTCTCTCTATCTCTCTATCTCTCTCTCACACACACACACACACACGCACAGACGACTGCAGGGCATCGTAAAGCTGCTATAATCCTTCCCTAATAAGGTGGTAAAGACAGGGAGATTGGCATTATCGATCAGGCCTTTAGGGAAAACTTCTCTGTTTCCTCATTGATAGGAAGTCAATAGAGAGCCTATAAGTTACACACACACAACTACAGACATGTGAACCCATACAGTAAATCCTTGTGCTAGATTTGACCCACGGGAACTCTAAATCCCAAAAGCCCTCACTGTGCAGGTCACGGGTGGTTTGACCTATAGGAGATCGAAGACGGAGCATGTGACTGCTGACACTAAAGACAATGGATGGGAGGTCGTCTTCTGTTTCGCTCTGCCCTCGGGTGTCTCATCCGTCAGCGTGCGTGAGTATGTGTGCGTCGCAGGAAACAGCATGTAGCTAGAGGGGTGTGTGCGGGCCTGAGGTGTCACTATGCATCATGAGAGAGAGGGTTAATGGGACAAGAGCAGAGGAAGAGGAAGAGTGAGAGGGGAGAGGGTGATAGATGGAGGGAAGAAAATGAAGAGAAAACTTAAACTATCAAAATGCTGAAACACTGAAAGAGCAGATAGAAGACGAAATGGATAAAAATGAAGGCGATCAAAAGAATGAAGAAGAAAGGGAACAATGAAAGAGGTGAAGGAAAAGGGAACCATCTTTTCTTTTCAAGCTGCTGATGTTTTAGGTTTTCGGTTTTCTCACTCCCTCAGGAGTCTGTTCAGAGCTTCTGTGCACACACACACACACACACACACACACACACACACACACAGCGTCAAATGTGGCCAGTCAACGTACACTCATAGAACTGTGCGTATAATATCCTATGATTTAGCGCCCCACAAATGATGTTACGTCCTTAACGCAGTTGTTTTCAGACTCTTTGTGCCCAAGTCTCACCAAAGGCCAGGCCAAAATCTCAAGGTACACCTGTATTTGCATCTGTGCACAATAGCTTCTCTAACATGTGTTATCACTCTTATCACAACATAAGACTGTAAAAATAAGAAAAAATAATGCTGCATTCACATGGAATCAGGCAAATGGCAGACAGCAAACCAGATGTCATGTTAGTGGACGAGAGAAGGACAGTAAAACTTGGGCGAGGCCGGCAGAGAATACCGTCCACGGCAACAGTAGACAGCAATGCCGTCCAAAGTTAAAATATTTTAACTTTTACCGTTCACCGGCCACAGAATACTCAACCAGATGTGACGTAGCTCCAAAACAAAAGAAAACATGGCTGAACTCGTTTTTGGTGCAGCAGCACCCAGAATTATATGACCAAACTTTAATGCTGATGCTTTAATGAAGAAGGCGCACATATGGGATGCGATTAGCGCAGAGCTGGGTGGAATACCAGCTACGTAATATGAAACGTATCGTTATGAATTGCTTTATTAGCTTAGCGAGCTATCTGGCTAACATTAGCTCTCTGTAGCCCATAGACCGAGTCTGTAGCAAAAAACATCGCCATAGCAACAATCACGTGTCACGAGTCACGTGTGTCTCATTTTGCCGTTGTGCAGTTCCGTCGGACCGCTTGTTTATTTCTCCCGTTCCGTCCAGCAGATGTCTCCCATCTGCCGTCTGCCGTCTGCCTGATTCCATGTGAATGTGGCATAAGGCAGGTAGCTTTCGCGATATGTTGCTGTCTTTGCTGGTGCTTTGTTGTAATTTGCTCTGTGCAATAAAGCGATCCATTGTCCCAGTAACGGCTTTCTCCTTTTAAATGTTATCATCCCTCACACTGGCTGCCAATCAGGGCTTTTGATATGTCACACACTTATAATTCAAAATACAAATAGCTTCCCCATTAAGGCATTTTTATATTAAATTACATTTTGTAGCTGCAGTTTGCCTCTTTATTAGGAAATGGATGCACACAACATACTGATACAGTCATTTAAAAATGATTCATAACTTGTTGTATAGGCCCAGTTGAGTATTGCAATAATATTGTGTGGTTATCACAAAATCACACAGCACACTTGGATTGGTATTTGGCACACCATTTGAGAACCACTGCCTTAACATGCAGTTACATAATTAATGTAAAGTTGCAGAGGGTGGTTTTAGGCAAGTGAAGTTACCAAAGAATGCTCCTAAAACCCGAATAATATTCCACATGTCTAATGGGAAGATGCTTTATTCGGAAAAAGGTCTAATCTGGAATATCCAAACAGTTATGCTGTTTTATGAGCCGTATCAAACTGTCACATTGGGAATAATAGTGGAATACAAGTGTGCATGTGCACAGTCACTTGTGGCCTCTGCCCAGGGACAACATATTGTGTACCAAGAAAACAAAGCTGGAGAACGAGAACGTGTTAATTCAATGAGTAAAAGCAGAAACACAGGCATAAAGCCAGCTGCGTTGAGAGCACAGTCATATTGGGCTCCAACACAAAGTCGCAGCAGCAGCAGCAGATTTACATTCCCCAAAGTAGTTTTTCATTCATCACACAGTATAAACTCAATTTGGCCTTTTCATAAAAGTTTCATAAAACAGCTGAAGTTCAGTGGTATTTCCCTTTAATGAAGACGACCCCGCGGGGCTGATGCACTGCTCAGCATAGCGTGTGTGGATCCGAGGTGTGTATGTGACGAGTGTAATTATGTGATCTTTCCCTGCGTCTCTGGAGTCCAGAGATAATTACCAGTGGATAATGGTGTGTGTATGGACTGAAATGGTAAACGCCAGTGTGGTTGGAGGAGGGGGCAGTGTGTGTGTGTGTGTGTGTGTGTGTGTGTGTGTGTGTGCATGTGTGAACATATACAGGATTTGTGAGCAAGGTGTGTTTGACCTCACATACTGGCTTACAGTGCATGTGTGACTGTGTTTGGGTGTGCACACGACATTGTGTGTGTGTGCAGTTCTTTCCTAGCACAAGACTGTCTGTCTGCCTCTGTGAGTGTGCGTGTAAGTGTGTGTTTCCTCGGTGATAGATGACTCTCACACAGTGTAAAGTGAACGTGAAAAATGGTAATAAAGTTTAATATTGTTCCCTGCAACGCAGATTTATGACACAGTGAATTAAACATCCGTTTCTCATTGGGACATTGATTTACACACACACACACACACACACACTTTGGTGCACGCATGTGTGGACACAAAAAGTGGACCGCACATTAGCAGACGTGCACACACAAGCTCACACACGGACAGACACACAAATGGCACATACACGCTCGTACAAAAAATACAAAGGGGATATACAAAATCCAACACACACACACACACACACACACACACACACACACGCAGCTATTTGGTTTCCATATATCACTGGGTTTACGATTGCTCTCCACTATTCCCTGATCTCCTCCCTGTAGCACTGAACCTGTGGGTAATTGGCTTTTTAATGACTTCTGCATTTCCACACATTTCCCATCTTGGTTATTTGCCTTCTCAAGCCTCATTTGAGAAGTCACACTGAGCAAGAGAGAAAGAGGGAGAGACAGAGAGCAGGAGGGAGGGTGGACAGGTAAGAAAGTAGACAAAACAAAAGAAGAGAAAAAGAAAAAGTAGGAAGGACGTACATAAAAAAAGGACACAAAAATCTGCTCAGACTGGGTTTCCAATCCGCGTATTCTCATGCAAATTAGACCAATCAAATTACAAAAGCAAAAACGGAAAACAGAAATTATCCTGCTCTGAGTGGAAAATGCTTTTGAAATGATACAATAAACAGCAAAATAAAAGCATTTGTAGAGTGAATGATGATGTTGGCTCGGGATGATCAACCTGATGAACAAGGCAATTTCACTGCAAAACAATTCAAAGAAATGTTGTCTGGATAATGTCCGTCCACTGTGACCTTCACAAATGTCATGACTGCTGTTTCTCTCATATGCAAGGCTCCATTCTGACCATTACCTGCAGGATTTAAATGTACCAAAGTTTATGTCTTTCTATGACTGTGGGAAGAAACGATACAAACAGAGGTTCTGTAATCGGTTCAGTTCATGCACACCATTGTTTAATTCAGTGGCTCCCAACTGGTCGAGCCATGGGGTCCAGATTTGTCCTTAGCCATTAGTTCAAGGTCCAAACAGTAATATATTCAGCGTCACCACGTCGTTAAGCTCGTTTGCCGTCTCTGTCAAGTAGCTGTCTGTTACTCACTCATTCTACAGCAAGAAAAAGCGCTTCAAAATATAAACTTTGTGCCGGAAATTCACTGAACTTCAAAATAAAGTGTGTTTTTTACAAACTTGACATGTTCATGACTCACTTGTGGTCCGTTCCACTTTTGGACCACAACCCACCAGTTGGGAACCACTGGTTTAATCCATGCCGTTTGATATAGGTGGTAGGCTAACAACTGTCCTTTAGCATTATGCTAACGTAGCTCCCCAGCTAGGCTTTTATTCATCTAACTTTGACAATATAATGTGTGCCAACAGACTGACTAAGGTCCAAACAGGTATGACTGATGGTGGCTGTAATTGGTTTTGTCTAGAAATGCTATATTGGGTTTTCTATAGCTTATTGATATTTGAAAGATTAAGCTAATAGCTAACATCACCAGCTGGCGCTTGTTGCCATAGCAACTGTAAACATTCAGGTAATGGTCTGAAGGAATGTAAACAGTCTGATCAAGCTACATTGTAAATATGGATAGAATACGTCGTATATGGTAACAAACACGCACAAAAAGGAACTCCAATAAATGAAAAAAATGCTCCTTCCTTTTTCTAATTTTAATTATTGGTTAACCTAAAATTTTTCATTTCATTAGGGGCTGCTCGGACGTAGAGTGCGTCGTCCACTAATTGGGGGATTGGTGATTTGATCTGCAGCTCCTCCAGTCAGCATGTCAAAGTATCCTTGGTCAAGATACTGAACCCCAAATTGCTCCCACTGGCTGTTCCATCAGTGTGTGAGTGCATGTGAATGGTTACTGAGTGTTGCCTTGGCCACCAGTGCGTGAATGTGTGTGTGAATGGGTGAATGTGACATAGTGCAGAAGTGCTTGGAGTGGTCGGAGGACTAGAACAGCGCTATAAAACCGCAGTCCGTTCTTTAAAAGTAAAAACAATTCCATAGTAACCTTTACCTGTTACCACTTGTGATAATAGGAAGCTAGCTCAGTAACTATGGATGCGATACATTGTATGTGCGTGAGACTGAGACCCCACAATACCTTTTGATATACTATAATCTATAATTTTGATTAGGGCTCCGAAAGACAGTCAGCCCACATAAACCGCCATGTTAAAATGCCCAGTTTTACACTGGAAATAAACGCGTTTACAGCCTGGTACAAAACAGGTTTTGCTCTCTACAGCTAATTTCCCCGTCCATGACATGACATCATCTCTATCATCCATGTGACCCCGGGGGGCTCCGTACTTTTTGACATCAAGAAGACTTTTTGATGTGTAAGAACATTTGTTGTCTAGATGCATGTGATGGAAACACGACAGATTCATAATGTTGTTCGCCTGCTTCTAATCTGAGTGTTGTACAACTGTTGCTGTATTCAGACGGTGTCTGTTTGTGTCACATTATTTATCCCGTGTATCTCTTTATGTGCAGTGGCCTACAGCAAAATATGTTTGTGTTTGTCTGAATGTGTGTGTCTCTGTGCATTAGTGGCTTCATATCTGCATGTATTTAGAAGGCCATACGAATGTGTCGTTGTGCACACACACACACAACTGTATGTGCATTTTGCCTTTAAGCCACCGTGCATGTTGGTTTATATGTATGTGAGCGGCACACCAAAGAGCTGTGCTTGAAAATTCTGTTTCAGACAAATGAAGGGAGACACACACACACACACACACACAACGATAGACAGAGAGATTGAAAGAGAGCCAGAGAGAAAGAGATTCCCAACACAGGAAGCAAAAAAAAGCACTTTGAAGTAACTTCGCTGCAGGTGTGTCAGCCAGTCAGCAGTCGACAGACAGACTTTCAAACTAAAAACAACAACTTTCAAGCACTCCTCGCCCAGTCCATTACATGTAAACACTCAAAGGCTCTGCTGTTGTATTTTTAAACATTATAAACAACAATTATTCTAATTAAGACTAATGACTGCAATTCAAGGTCGCAGCTTCAGGAACGCTTCAGAAGTGTGAGCAGGCCTCTGGGTAATAAGCATCTCTCTGCCGTATAGCCCCACAGGCTAATTACCCACTAGCATGCTAGCAGGCACCTGAAATACTGATATTAAATAGTTTATTGTAATTATTAGTTTATATTAATTCCAGCAGGCTGTCATTATTTACAGAACAGCTTAGCGTGGGTAATGAGTGAAAAGGTGGTGTTCATGTTTCACATTGGTTCCATTATGAGTGAGTTATGAGTCATGGAGTCCACAGTGGCACAAGGAATCCTTGTAGTTAATACTACTACTAATAGTGAATACTTGATTCCTATTGGCCGCAGGGTCCATTAAAACATGACATAGGCCGTTTCAACTTGACAACATAAACCCTCTGAATGAATCGCTTTGTATTTTCTGTTGAAACATAATGAAACGATTTAGAGTGCATTCAAATATACTCACTCTGCATGCCGTAGTGCACTCTGGCACAAACTAGACCGTTCATAAATTCACAGTGCTGAATACAGGCTACCCAGAAGCGTTACAGACAGTGCAGGCAGGGCGGTTGCACTGGGGCCCATGAGGTGAGGTGATGGGGCCCACGGAGAGAACAGGCCCTCTTACAATATGTAGGGTGGAAAAAGGGGCCTTGTGGGTAAGTCAGCTTGCCAACTTAGACATACACTGATCAGCCAAAACTTTAAAACCACTGACAGGTGAAGTGAACAACATTGATCATCTTGTTACAATGCATTGTTCTGTTGGGAAACCTTGGGTTCTGACATTCACGTGGTTGCCACCTGACACCCTAAACACCAGTGTAGACCAGGTAGCCCCCCCCCCATGGCAACATCACTCCTGAATAACAGTTGCCCCCGCCAGCAGGACCATGCCCCCTGCCACACCACAGAAATAGCTCAGGAATGGTCTGAGGAACGTGACAAAGAGCTCAAGGCATCGACCTGGCCTCCAAATGGATCCCAGTCTGATGAAACATCTATGGGACATGCTGGTACCCCACCTCACAACCCACAGGATTCAAAAGATCTGAAAGTAACACCCTGGTGACAGGCACCAAAGAACACCCTCCAGAGGTCCTGTGTTCATGCCTTGACAGATCAGAGCCAAGTTTGGTCCAAGGAGGACCCACGTTGGATCTTGGGTACCTCTGGGGTAACAGCACGTCCCTCAAATGTTCGATCAGATTGGGATCTGGAGTATTTGGAGGTTAGGTCGAGGCCTTGAGCTCTTTGTCCCACTCCTGGGGTCATTCCTGAGCAGTTTTTGTGGTGTGGCAGGGTACATTGTCCTGCTGGAGGGCCACTGCCATCGACCACTTCCGTTGCCATGGGGGGGTTTACTTGGTCTGCAATGGTGTCCAGGTGGGTGGAGCACGTCAAGTCGCATCCACATGAATGCCAGGATCCAAGTTAGTTGGCTACTGTGGTGCAAATTTGTCGCTTAAGTTCAGATTTTTCAACATCATACATCATATTTCGCACCATTCTCATCATGTCCATTGCACCGCTTTGCGCCTTAACATTGACTTTACATTGTAAATTCTCTTTTCTTTCATTCGGGCCTGGTGTGAACACAACATAATGCTGTGTTGACACTTAAAGCAACAGAGCAACAGGCCACGAGTCATTTTCAATCGAAGCCAGTGACATGAAGCTACAAACTGAAGCCCAACACTAGTCACTGCCGACAGGCGTTACGTGCTACAAACCAAAGCTGAGCTAGCCTCAACTTTCTCCAGTGCTCTTATGTTGCACTGATGCAACAACTAATCACATGTTTGATTCTAGCTGTGGTGCTGTGCTGTGTTAGCTGATGCTGTGCTAGCTGTCTGTGCATTGCAGTGCACAGGTAGATGCAACCGGGTGTCGTATTGTGGCGTTAAACTTGGGCTCAGACAATGATTGAATGCATGGGTAGCAGACACACACATGCCTCTGAAAACATAACTACATTATGTACGACCTAAACAGCAACTACGTGATCATGTTGGCCATGTTGTTGCATTGTTGCTTGCAGTGTGAACACAGCGTTAGAGTTGAGTTTATATGAGTCAAGTAATCCATAGTGACACTGGGAATCTGTGAGTGATGATGGTGATTTGCAACTGATTACCTCTGCAGAGGCCATTAAGTCCTGATAATGGACTCCTTGTTGGGCATTATCCCTCACTGATAATACTGAGTTAGAAGAAAAGAAGTGTTGGATGTTCATATAAGTCAATAAAAAAGGTAGCACTGGTGACCTCCAGGTGATATTTCTGTCTGCTGAGCATTTACATTAGATGAATAATTAATATCTTAGACATAATATTGATAAAATCCTCATTTCCACACAATGCCCACTTGTATCTGAAGCACTACTGTAACTTTTTATGATGGCTATTTCTACAGGCCTAGAGGTGGAAGTGAAACCCTGGCAGTATGAGCTTCTTGCTGTACTTATTATGGTCTGGTCCACCTCTCTAGGTGCTATAGATGACTGTGTTTAAAACCTGCCATGAAAATTTCATGTCCTCCATCCTGGTCAACAGTGAGGCCGTGATAGACTTAAGGCACAATCATGTTTCACTCCTGCCAGGTTTACTGCCTTTACAGATTGCCTCACACACATCAATAAACAATAAGAATAATATGTCTCCATGCCTGTGCAAGAGTTTGTGCATCCAATGCCATGTGCATAAATACCACTTTCACGCTTGCCTACTTATATTTGCTTTTGCTCGTGTCCGCGCGCCCTTTAGTGAGCCCGTGTTTGTGTCTGTATCTACCTATAAATAAGATTTGGTGTGCAGTTGATGAAATTTTTATACTGTATTCATTATACCCTGTCATGCAACATTACATGTGTAGAATTATTTCTGAGGCCGTCTGTATGAGCTGCATTCATTAAAAGGTGCATTTCACAACATTGAGTCATCTGAAGGCATCTGCTTTCAGAGTAGAAGCTTGTTATTGATCCAACAATCTGTGGTTCTGAAATATTGACAAGAATTTCATGCACCAATTGTTTCTCAGAGCAGATAGCGCGCTGGAATAAAGCTGTTATTTCTGCATTTATCCGTGGCAAGTGTGTCTCTATACCTGTTTTACAAAGTAAGTTTAGAAAGTGCCATCATTAACACGGTCTCAGAAAGTTTGTAAAGATGAAAACAATGTTTGAAATGGATTTCTGGGCCTGGAACTCTCAGCATGTGGAGAATAGTATATTTTACAACTCATAATATCTATCATTTAAGAGTTTTAAGGCCAGACCCTCTTTCACTGTTCAGTTATCGTACTGTACTGATATTATTATTTTCACATACTCCGTAGCCGTTGTAAGAAGGAAAAAGAAACACTTTTAAATGTAACTCAACAGCTTTTGAAAAACAGACATTTCCCATGATCAGATTGAACACTCCTGTAAGCAACACATTTCTCTGTACACTCCAGTCACTGACAAACCGACAGCTTGTCTTTATAGTTTTACAAATCTGTCTGAAAAGAATTGACTGGAAGAGAAGTAAATTTTGCATGTGGCATGCCTGCGTGCAAACATAGTGAAAAATCACATGATGCAGAGAAACCGAGGAAAAGTCATAACTGCACACGCTTAAGATGTTTCAGCTACAGCGAGAGATTTGAGCTCATCCCAAACTAAATGGCCCCACGTCATGAACACACAGAGACAAGAGGGGTAAAAGGACAGGAAGAAGAATAACAGAAGGAACTGGCTATTTCTGAGGTCGTCTGTCTATGCTTTGTCTAGATCAGACTGGGGTTGGAAATCAACTCTTTTGTCAACCAGCAGCAGAGGCAGGTGGATTCCCAAATCTACCAGCCACTCAAAACATTGTTTTTGGCTTGTGAGTAAATTAGTAATTCACTTATAAACACATTTCATTTCCTATAGATTCTTCACAATAAAAGTCCCCTCTTATTTTGTTATGCATAAACTTTTACTGTGACGCAGCAAAATAAGAAAATGCTCAGTTTTCGAGCAGTTTTCGAGAACTCTGTCTCTCCTGCAGACAGAGTTGCTGTGGTCGGCGAGACGTCACCACTACCCACTTGAGGGTGGGCGGCCCGGCTTTTGGACCTATTCCTGAGAAAGTCCATCTCTGGCGAGACTTGGCGTGGCACAGTACGTCTAAACTAACAATGGAACTGTCATGATCCTGGGTTTGTTAATATTCTGCTACAGTATCCTGTTGACTTTGTTTTGGGCGTTTCTGTTTGTGTTCCTTGTTTCATGTTCATGTTGAATCTGCTTCCTGTTTTATTTTGTAGACTCTCCAGTCATGTGTCGTGTCTGGTTTTTCATCCTGTCTTTGTGTATTTTCCCGCCTGTTTTCTGTCACACCTGTCTCGTTAGTCCCTCCCTGTTGTTCTTGTGCTAAGTTCCCTGTGTGTATATATACCTGTGTGTTTCCCTTTGTCCTTTGTCAGTTAGTCTGTTGTTCATCCTGCACTCATCCCTTTTCATCGTGTTTTTCCCGGTTGGCTTTCAGTTTGGTTTTTGTTCTGCTTTCATTTGGACTTTGCCTCCCTGTACTGGATGTTTTCAACTGGCTACATTAAAGCTTGCTTTTTGTTCGGAACACAGACTGTCTGTTGGTCTGCATTTGGGTCCTCCTCTTAACTGACACACAAGGGAAACAAAAATTGGCACAGCATGGCTTTACTTGCGCAACCAAGAGTGACAATGGAAAAAAAGGTATCTATAGGACGCTTAAAATAAACCTGCATACATGCGGTAATTTGGGGCGTAAAAGGGTCCATTACTTTTTTTTTTGTTTTAGAATTCAAATGCAAGTTTATCTGACAGTAGAGAGCCCATCTCAACATTATCTTTAATGAACACAAAATAATAAAAATAACAGCAAGAAACAGTTTGTGAAGCAAATGTGACAGTTTTCCTTAAAAAGAAGGTGAGAAATTATGTTCCTGGTAAAAGCCCATTCAGGTGAAGTTTACTCTTCAGCTCAGTGGGTGGATCCAGTTGGCTGGAGCCGTTTCTGGGATGTTTCAGCCACTGCGGCCACTGAGCATAAAAATTAGGTTCAAAGAGAGATAATAGTTTTCTCTCTGCGTACACTGCATGAGACATGTACACCTATTTTCCTATAAGAGCTTATTTCCCTTTCCATTCGCCTCAAGGAGAAAATCACTCTGGGAATATTACAGCTATTTTTATAACCCGGCATCAATGCTGCTTTGTAAAGACACACACACACACACACACACACACACACACAGGTAGGCACACACAAACACGCACCGTCAGCGTCCTCAAAGGCATATTCGACTCACACGCAGAGTAATATGGAGCCCATAGCTGGGTGTGGGGTATATAATCTAACCACTAACTGCAAATGAAGAAAGAAACACATCAGGGGCTCAGATTAGATGGAGCTGGCAGAGATGGAAAATGAAACAGAGGCTGTCAATGATATCTTTTTGCTTCTCTCTCTCCCTCTTTGTGCTGCTCTCCCCCTTTTCTTCCAGGTTGTCTGTCATTTTCAGACATTATTGCCTTTCTCTCAGTGTTTGTCCTATTCAGTCTGCGCCTCTCTCTCCCCTTGCCTTTCTCACACACACACACACACACACACACACACACACACACACACTCACATATAAACAGAGAGAGTTATCACTGGCCTACAGGGACCCATTACTTCTGTGATCCAAGGCTTTTATATGGTGGCTTGGTCTTAAAAATGGGCATTTATTGCTCCCCCTGATAAATCGTGTCAGTGTTTTGTGTGTGTCTTTCTGTGTGTGTGTGTGTGTGTGTGTGTGTGTGTGTGTGTGTCATTCAGTCTGCTGTTCTCGGTTCTCTTTGGAATAGCTAGACACAGATAAGAGGCTCCGCATGCACGTGCATAATGTGTTTGTGGATTGCAGGGAGAGTTTAAAGAGGCTCAAATGATAAAAATGAGAAACAGAAAAAGGGCACGAAGAAGCGAGATCTGATGTTCTTTTAATGGGTCTTATAAACACACATTACCATGGAGTGATAAAGGCTGCCACAAAGTAGTGTGTGGTCCACACTGGTATTGATGTTAATCAAACACACGCACACAGACAGACAGACAGCAGATCTATTGGTGTTATTATCACTGATTTGTTCAGGCTTTATTTTCACCCCCAGAAAACTGCACTCAAACCAGCTGCAGTGTGAATGCATTATAAACTGATAAGAGTTGTTCAAAACAAGATATAATAAGGCTTTATTAAATCATACAGGGGAGATTAAAGTTGTCAACCTGTTGAAGCAGGAGGTGGACAACTTGCAAGCACGTAGTGGGATATGGGCGGAACATATTCTGTGTCTCTATCACCAAACAGCCTCGGGGACTAGCTGAGAGACTGCCCACTTTGGGAGCAGCCCCTGAACAACATAATTTCAATGGATTTTTTTTTCTGATTGCATCTGCATGCTGGGCTACACCTCTTCCGCTTTGACGTGTTGTATTTCCCCCATCTCATATATGCTCTGTAAAGCCTGGACTTTACTATCAGTCCATTTATCCATGCTTCTTATGAGCTGTTTACTTGCCCTCTACTGATGTAAGTGTGGCTTCATGCTCACTGATTCCCCATAGTGAAGGGCAAGGTCGGACTGGGAACAAACTGCACACTGGCATTTTTCCGTTGGACTGGCCCCATTGCTACCTGCGACCTAAAAACTGCATCTGTATCAACAGTCTGTGATTCAGAAACAACAGACCATAGAATAGATTTAAAAAAGGATTTACAGTGCAGATGTGCTCAGTTAAAGCCCAATAAGAGATAAGTTTATGCAGTAGTATGGCAGTACTCCAGTACTCTGATAACTGTCACTACTAGGGCTGACCGAAAAAATTCGAAGCTTCGAAGCTTCGTTTGATGGCACAGGATTCGACTGTGAAAACAAAAAATTTTAAGCTTCGGTGCTTTTTTTCCGTATTTTTGGGGGAGGCCTTAAACGCAACACTAAGATAAGATAAGATACACCTTTATTGATCCCATAATTGAGAAATTCCAGTGCTACAGCAGTCAAGGAAAAAGAGTCAGATTAAAGATTTCAAAATTAGACTTAAAAAACTTAAATAACTAGGCATGCAAATAAGTACAAAAATCCAAGAGTCGGCGATAAATAACAATAATAATAATAATAATAATAATAATAATAAATAAAATAAATAAATAATAAAAAATAATAATAACCCCATCAACGAGCCACGAGCGCACTCAGAGCCGCTCTGAGTCTGGTGTCAGAGACACTTCTGATGCTCTGAGTTGCGCATCTGTTTGATTGTGCTGCAGTGTGCACCAAGGGTTTTAATTTCAGGTGCTCACAGACTCGGGCGCACTATAAGCGGAGCGTTGAGCGCAGTTCCGCGTTGTAGTTTCCTATAAAAATGTCCGTGAAACACTACATTACCCCCAATTCTTGCACGTTTCTGTCATGGCGATGTGAAAAATACATGCCGAGCAGTCTTTTGAGTGAGTCGAATGCCTCGAATTATATTCATTCTGAGCTCCGAAGCTTCGAATGTCCAAATATGGATTCGAAGGTCAGCCCTAGTCACTACATGAGTTAATGTTAGCCGAGCACTGCGGCATCGCCTGTTGAGAAGTTGTCATGTTGCTCATCCTTAGCAATGGGCCTGTAATGTTACTCCGTTACAATCAGCCTGCTGCTGCTCATCTGCCCACAGTACTCGTTCCTCCTCTTCATTTAGTGGCACCGGCAGACTGTTGTTATTGTTACCACCGCTGCTAACGTTAGAAACACTTTGCAGCATCAGCCTTGAGTATTTCTTTCTTTTCGCCCCTTTATCCATCTAGATCTAGATTTACATTCCACTCTGCTCTTCCTGTCTTAATTTCATTTATTTCCCGCTTGACCTCTGACATTACATGATGGACTGATCCACTTGACGGGGCAGGGGGAGGTGACAATGGTACCACTGCACCTACCCTTCAGTAAAGGTAGTCTATCGAAAAATTTTGGGCCGTGTAATCCGTAATCAGATGGACTGTTCCAACATCAAGTTGGTCACAGCCGGTATGTCTTTCTGTCCAACAGGGCTGGTGGTGGCCTTGCAGCCTAAGGTGGGCCGGCCTATTTGGCATTTGCAAGAATTGCACGATGGCCAGTCCGAGCCTGGTGAAGGAAGTAGAGTAGTTTGGGAAAGGGCTCACACTGGGAGCTAAGCAGACCAACAAGGACACACTTTGGAGGAAGAACAGATTTTAAGATTGGGTTTTTTGTATTGTTTTTGTTGTTTACATGGTAAACAGGTTTTTTTTTTTGTTTTTTTTTTTTAAAAATAGTGGTTGCCAGTGCTGCATTGGCTCATATGTTCGACCAATCACCAGGTGCTATGTAACTCAAGGTTCCTCTCATGCTGGGAGAGTACCTACTCTGACATAGGAGCTAAAACAATCCCTCAAGATGGGCATTGGAAAAACTCTGATTGTTCCTAGTTCCTGAGGCGCATTCACAATAAAAAGTGGGTTCTAAGGGCCTGTCCCATTTCTACCCCTCAAATCTTCCACTTGGTATTGAGTGCCCTTGTTTGCGAGATAACCCTTGATGAGGGAAGTGAGAAATATTAGGGTAGAGATCGTTCCCTAAGAAATGGAACACCACTTCATGCCAATCGGCGTGGCCGACGTGCAGGCATATGTCACGCATAGTAGTGACGCAATGAAAATGCCGGCTCCAGCGCTTGTGTTGTGGTGTGTGCTATCTTTATTCTTCTCTGTCTGATGAATCAACGGAGAAGAAATGCTGAAAACAGGAGGCACCTACGACGTCTTCTAGTTCTGATCGATTTTGTTCGGGTAAGTCGATTTGTTTAAATATTTTGACGCTGTGTTCGACCGAGTTGCTGATGAGTTTACGCTAGTCCAACCATCTTTTTGTATAGCCTACATTCCGATCGTACAGTAACAAATTGTTTTCCAAAACTTGCAGAAGTTGCTGACTTCGCAAGGTGTTCTGGGAAATTTCATCTTCCACTTCGTTGAAAGTGTGGGTCGGGGCTCCCTTGGAATCTAGGGCGGGTTTTAAGTGTTGGAAATCAGTTCCACTACCAGTTCTGTTTTGGGACACCACTAGCCTAAACGTGAACGCGCACAACCAAGTGCAAGTGGGTATTTGTAGGGGAAGTGTGGGTATTGGGACAGGCCCTTAGAACTATAAGAAGTTTCTGGGGTCTGAAAACAACTATAATGTGTTTAAATGGCTACAATTTGTCCAGAGTGCAAACAAGAACTGGTTTTCAAGCACAACATCTAGAACCAGTCTGATCTTCTCTATAAGGACTTATGAACCAAAGAAAAAACTCATCACATTGTCTGTTAAGGGAGATGCTGACGTCAGTAGTCCAACTGGATTTTCTGTGGGGAAGAATAAGTATATAAAGAGCCAGTCACAGGCAATTGTATTAACAGTAACAGCAAACCATAATTAGAAAAAAAACATGAAACTCTCTTAAAGATAAAGTAAAGCAGGTCCAATGTCTTTGTTCTCTACCCACTCCATCCGTTACAAAAGATTTGCCACAAAAACAAGTGTCCAAAGCTGGTTAATGGAAAAAAAACCCTGCATATGGGCAACTAAAGCAATGTGTCAAACAGAAGCAGCTTATTTTGCCATATTTGGCAAAAAGATATGGGTGCTTTAAACAGACTGAGATCACAGATGGACAGTGGAGTGGTTTGAGAAGTCTCTACAGCAATTTGGTACTTTTATTTTGCTGTTAGACTGGGTCACTGTTTACTTGCCCTCCACTGATGTGAGTGTGGCTTCATGCTCACTGACTCTCCATAGTGCAGGGAATGGATCAGTTTGGGAAAGGGCCCAAATGAGAGCCAAGCAGACCGGCAAAGACACACTAAGGAGAAAGAACAGATTGTTAGATTGTCTCAAGAGAGAACCCAGGAAGAGAAAGAGCCAATCCAATCTACTCCAAAGAGAAACACGGAGGAGAAAGAGCCAATTAGATTAACTTGGAGAAGAGACAGTGCAAAGAAAGATCCAATCGGGCACACTGAGGAGTCAGTGGAAATTTGATTGTATCTAAGAAGAAACCATAGAGTGATTCTGTGAAGCAAACCAGAATCCCCAGCATATAGATTTGTACTCCATCTCCAACCAAGTGCCAGAAACAATGTTGGCATTGAATAACACATTTGGTTTTGTGTGTTGGTCTTGAACAGTGGTCTGCAGCTTGGCATTCTTTACATTTTATCCATCTCCTCAAAATTAAGTCCCTTTCCACCCTCCATCTTAAGGGTTTACTCCATCATGGCCTTGATGCAAACTAAGTGCTTTCTCAATACTTTCAGTAGCAAAGTTGGACCTAAAAATGCAGTTCCTTCCTAGTTTGTTCACGTCGCTTTATTTCTGAGAGCATAACAGTCTGACTTAGATGCCGTATAGGCTGAACTGAAATGGCTAAAGCAATCAAGTTTCTTTAATCCATTTCTCCCTTTGGCCCTTTACAGTATTTCCACTGGTGTTTGTGGCATACAGTGGGTGTTTTTAGCAGCACATTGCAGCGTTTCCCAGCTGCGTTTGTGGCACCAAACCTGAGGGTGTTTTTCACCAAGCCATTCTTGCTTTTCTAGAAAGTTTAGTGCCACCAAAGATGGGTGTTTTAAGCCAAAAACTGACCTCTTCCTATCCATAATCATATGGTTTTGTAAACCTAACCACACATTATATACAAAGCTGTTGAAAAACGTAAAGTTTTAACATATCTGGTAAAAAATAATGTACAAATGTTACATATCCGTTGTTTGTAGAAACGTGCAATGCAAATATTTTCTCCTGGTTATTACATTGTTCAAAATCCAGAAATATACGATATTCCTAACGTACGTGAAATAATCCCATATCCCCATTACCTGTGTTTCCCTGATGTACCTTTTTCTTTCTTTCTATATATAGCAATTATCTGTTCTGCCAACTATCCAATCATCCTCCCCCTCTTCCCTCTCTCCATCACTCACTCGTCTTCCCATCCCTTCCCTTCATCCTGTTTCTCTTATCTCCTGCTGCCATTTCTGCGTCTGTCGCTGACAGCTCTATCTGCACTAGTCGGTGTTACAAAGGGATTTTACCAGTCAGGTAATCCATCTATCTTCATCTCACACTCTCTCTGTGGATGTATAACGTTTCTATAATGGCTTCACTCTGAAAGAGACTGGCAGCTCCATACAGCTCTCAGAGCAACGTTTCAATGGGAACCGTGATTCAAAATCACCCCTGCTTATCCTTAAAGGAAAAGGAAAGTGCTGTTAAAAATCTTGGAGGACTTTTTTTTTTTTTTTTTTACACTCGCCGTAATTTAGCAGGAAGCATGTGGAGAAGAATGCCGTGTAGTGAGTTTGTTTTTTTTACTCTTACGTATGACATGAGATTTTACTTTCTAATTAGACCTGAGGGCATAGCTTTGCATGCAAGTAACACATGTAGTTGAATGATCAGAGAAATTTTAAACCGATTCCATGTTTAGTTATCTAAATCGTCTCTGTAAAAGTGAACCATGTTTCTTTTCCAAAAGATAAATACCATCATTTTATACAACTTATACAGCAAATTGACCTCATGTATGAATTCAGACTTCATCTCCGTCAATGTAATGTTAAATAAAAAAGACTCTAGCTCGGCTCGTTGCTTTCTCTCACCCTAATCCTTTCCCCCTACATGCACAAACAAGCACAAGATGCAAACAATGAGAGACAGTCCTCGCACTGTTATTTAATATTATTATAATTAAACTTACTTTGCTCAAGGCTGTTGCTTCCTTAATAAAGCATTTAAATATTCTGCCCGTCATTAATCGGGCCACTTGGCATGCAGACTTATACAAGGATTAGGCTTGCAGTGTGTATTCGCCAACTGCACATGATCTGGAATCTAACAAAAAAAGCAGCATGCAGTGGTGGGCAGGAAAACAACAATGGTACTCGGGTAAAAGTAGTGTTACTTATAATTATTCTGACTGAAGTAGAAGTTAAAGTACGGAGTAATTTTACTAGATGCAGTCTATAACATCAGTGTATTATGTTCAAACAGGTCCTCAACAGGTAACAAATGTGAAGTGCACAATAACTGCTCAAGTATCAAGAACCAGACAAATGACAAAGTACATGTTGTTAATGTGGAATTCTTTAAGTTCATGATGTCCACTTGAGCAGACAAAATAGGCAGCACATATATAGTAACAGTTATTCCTTGTCTATTGGAGGGCAAACAGGGTCTGGATGTCGGGTCAGGGGTGTGAATGTGCCTCTTCAAAAGGAGACGGAGGTGTTTCATCTTCTACCACGATCTTGAACTGTAGTCAGCTGAAAGGGGGTCATGGAGGAGGTAGTGCCACACCTGCGTTCCATCTGCAGTCTATGACCCTCTTTACACTTTGTAATAAAGTGTGTCTCACACCCAGACTATATGGACATATAATTTAAAGTGAGTACATTTACACCTGGCTTTAATGTGTGTCTCCTGTGTCCACTGGGGATCCAATTCAGGATATGATAACTCCATCAAGTTCAACGAACCATGGAGTCCAAACAGGGCCATAGTTTCCTTGGTATACACATCAGAGCCACAGACTATAAAAATAACAGATGCAGCTACCGTGAAGTCACCCATTGGATTGTGGAACCATTTTGAAGTCTTAGGTTCGGCATGTCGTTCATCTCCATCTTGTATTTTGAAGTGACCACATTTGGGTGAGAGGCTGGCGCTGTGGAGGAGCGAGGGGTGGATCTGACTGAGAAGCTGAGGACACCGTTGGCAGACAGCCTGTCACTCAAGCTGCCCCGCCCTTAAATATGCGTAACCTTGGGCCTTGATAAAATGTAAACGGGTGAGTCATATAAAAATTCACCCCTCTGTACAGTCATCATGAATGTTGAAATTAGCAACAGAGACCAAAACTGTTTTTTGTAGCAGGCTGAAAACGTAACACTGTATCTCTGCTCCAATGTTGGGCATTTAAACATGGGAGTCATACAGGGATTTACTGTTGGTACTTCTCATTCTCAAGGAAGGGTTGACAGTAAACGGCTGAATTTCAAGGAGGCCGAAGGACTGTTCCAATGTCAAGGGATGCTTCAAATTCTACCGTGGACTGAGTCCTTCCTTTAGAGAATTTTATGCATGTGTGTATTCTCAGCGGGCATGAAGTACCCACAATTCTTTGCGCATGATTTGCTAGAACTGAATGCGGGGCCTTAATGACTCAGACCTGGGCACTCGCTAGCCTGTTCCAAAGTGTGTTCACGAATGCTAGGAAGGAGTCTTACCTAGCCTCTGTAGGACTGATTTGCAAGGACCCCTCCAACCAAGGACGCACAATCTGTTTTAGAGTCCGCCTCAAGTAGCCGTTCGATGAACTACAGTTTTTGGCACTTTCGCATTGGCTTTGTATTTCAGGCTTGGAGGTTGTTGTCAGGAAGGTTTAGAAGGCAACACCGTTGAGGCTGAAAGATGTCTACCTGATTGTAAAGACAGTGAACAGGAATACATCGGCCTACAGACGAGGGAGATACCGCAGTATTGTCAGCATCAGATGAGAGAGAGACCACCTTTCACCCTGACAGCTTCAGCATTCGGTGAAGGAAAGCTGCTGCTGATGCTGCTGGCTCACCGGTTTGGAACAGTCCTGTGTGATTAAGTATTTTGCCCACATGGTTGTTGTATGTGGATTGAAAACGCAATTGCATTTACACTTGAGCTCCTTGTGGTCACAATGAATCGCCAACCACCTCCAGAAGTGGTTTGGTCAGCTGGATCAGAATTTGTCCTCCATGCATTTTGGGTGCATTTAAACTTGTACTCCACCATCCCAATGCAATCCAGTCAGCCAAAATGCATGAATAATGAATAGTTGAATGTCAGAGATGGGACCAAGTCATGCATATGCAAGTCTCAAGTAAGTCCCAAGTCATTTTTTCTGGGGCATGTCAAGTCAAGTCAAGTCCCAGGTTATGTCAAGTCAAGTCCAAGTCAAGTCACCTTATTATTGTAATTTTACCTGCAGAATCTGATCTCAATAAAGTGAAAAGACAAGATATAAGTAACTGTCAGTAAACATTGACTTCATCGCTGCAATGTTTACTTTGCAGGGACGACCCCCATGCGTGCGCACACACACACACACACACACACACACACACTAACCAAGGCAGCAGCCAAAATCACCCATTTAGCTCATTTAACCCTGTGTTGCTCGTTCATAAAACGTACAGCCGGTCTTGTGATGAACCGGTCGGAATGTTCGCTCATGTTTTCTGGGGTTAATGTTAGCAAATAAATTAAAAAACAAGTTCCACCAAACCGACCCACCCCCGTATCGTATCAAGCTAAGGTTAGCTAACTACTGACTAACCAGATAATATTAGCTAATTGACAAGCACTGGGCAGAATGGCTCTTCAAATGACGAACAAAGTTTGAAGTTGTCGTCTGGCTGTCCGAGATGTTTATGCAGCATGTCTTGCACTTCGTCTTTTGCCGTAATAATGTTAATTCCGAAAGCCGAAGACGATGACTCTCAGTACCCCTCCCGCTGACATGTTGATGCCTATCTGATATAAGAGGGCCTGTTTCTCCAATAAACATGTAAGGTACATAGAGAGGGCATGACTGATTGACAGGGTAGTGATCCAATCATGACAACGCCATCCTCAGCCTGCGCTCCTACCGGGTAATCGACATTATTTTTTAAATTAATTTATTAATTTTATATTCTAACCGAAAACATGATGTGAATAACACTCAAGTCATTCAAGTCATTATGTCTCAAGTCAAGTCACGTCCCAAGTCTTTAACTTCCAAGTCCGAGTCAAGTCTCAAGTCTTTTATTTTTTGTCAAGTCAAGTCACAGGTCATCAAAACAGCTACTCGAGTCGACTCGAGTCCAAGTCACAATGACTCGAGTCCCCATCTCTGCTGAATGTATTGGTAAAAGTAACGTGACGTGTGTAGCCTAATGTAACGGAGCAGGAGTTCATATATGTTATCACAAATGTGCTCAAATAAGAATGAAATGTATTCTGCAAAACAACTCCTGGAAGTCAAACCTATTAAGCACAGCAGGTGACACATGACTGGGGCATTTTGGAGTCTTCTTCTGGGTGGAAAACATAACAGTTTGTGTGTGTGTGTGTGTGTGTGTGTGTGTGTGTGTGTGTGTCTGTCTGTCTGTCTATGTTCCCCCCCTTCTTCTCCTTTTTAGAACTCAAACCCAAAGCTAACCACTTGCAGCTCTCTCTCAATTATCACTGCAAAAAAATGTAGGTATTTACACAGCGGCTGTCTGTCACCCTGTCAATGTGTTATTATCGCTTTGCTCCATTTGTCATTCCTCCAGCCCTACCTCGCTGCTTCCCGCCCGCCCACAAATCACAATGCAATCAAGTCGGCCCCGACAAGGGCCCTCGAATCACCGCTGGCAACCAAAAAAGCGGACGGGATATTTAACCTCTGTACCCATCAGCAGCCACTTGACACACACACACACACACACACATACACACAATTAATGCTATACTGCTGTGACACACTATAATTCAGAAGTCTATTACTGATGCCAGTTTTAAACAAGGCATGAAAGAGTGTGTGTGTGTGTGTGTGTGTGTGTGTGTTAGTGTGCACTGTATATGTTTCAGTTTCTGACAGTTGTGTGTGTGTTAAATGCGTGTCACTTCTGAATAGCGAGGCACTTTCTGATTAGTACTGATTTGTTTTCAGGCTCTCGAAGAAAAAAACAATAAGAGGCAGCACTGACGAGCAGACACACAAACACACACACACACACACACACACACACACGCTCAGATGAAAACACACAGATAGAGAAAAATGTCAAAATACAACTTGAGACGTTCACTGCAGTTCAAACATAATTTTCTGTCAAGCTGTCAAATCTAAAAAAAATAACATCAACGGAAACTGAGAGGCAAATTTAGGACAAAGCTGCCTCAGGAGGAATGAATGTCTGGGAGAACGAAGGTGCGGAGAGAGGGAAGAAGGGAAAAAATGAAAGAATAATAGAGCGAAGACAGGCGGAGCTGTAGGGCTTTCTGCAACATGGTTTGGGTCCTGGATTGACAGCCAGTGCGAACATCAACACTGCAAATGACAGGGTACACCCACAAACACACACTCACACTTACACACCTCTAGCATTGTTAGCTGAGCTCTGGCTAGCTTTTCTTCAAAATCACCTAAAACCTCAAAGAAAAAAACAAGATTGTATTTTTCATTTGGCTGTCAAACTTCCGCAAGCCTGCAAAACGCCGACGGAGTGGGGGGGATCTGTGCGAAAAAGATGTGACAGAGAAAAGTAAAAATAAGAAAAAAAGACTCAATACAGAGACTGCCTGATCTGAAATTCATATACTTGCACACAGTGGAGTAAAGCAGCTGGGAGAACGGAGGAGATGATGTATGAGAACACTGAAAAGGTTTAGAGTGAATTACTGTGACGCCGGTAGGTGGTGGCGGAGGGGAGGATCCAGAGGGACGAGACTGATTGATTGATTGATCAGTTTTCTGACACATCGTGATTTGCTGACTTCAAAGTATGGAGCGCTGGAACAGTTTGCTTAGGTTTGACTCTGTGGAAATGTCTGGACCATTATTCTTATCGGACCCTCTGGACCACACAGCGCTGCACAGTGCCATGCACAAATAAAGTTACATACAGTAGCACATATTTTACTTAATTACATATTCATTTATTTGTTTCAGTCCCCATACAGTCATGCAAACAAGGGCATCATTTTTTCTTTACATTAGGGAGTGGCCATATTAAACGAGGCCAAAGGGCAGTTGCTTGAGCACCACCTGGGGTCTATCTGTGCACGTGCTTGGCACTACACTCTGCAGACCAGCTGAATATAGAGATATGCACATAGTCTCTGTAGCATAGTCATAATTATATACAACACATCCCAAGTCGGCAGAGACTTTGTCAGTAGACTGTCACGTTTACTTATTACGCGTTAGATATCCTCATGTGTCTGCTGTTACTATTCCAGGATGCCCCAACCAACACTGGGACGTCAACAAAAGCCCGTGGTTAGGTTTAGAAATAACCTCCTGGTTTGGCTCTACATTCGTACAGGAAGCAAACTCCGGCTCCTGGGTGAAAGTCCAGGGTTTGTTGAACTCATCCACCACCTCTCCCGCCCTATGAGGACTATAAGCCCTATAAGGACTTTACAGCTCCTTATATTACATCATTAGCGGCAGCATTTCAAACTGATGGCATCCTGTGGTGTATGATACAACCACGACAGGTGCCGTCTGGCCACATTATGAACTCACGCCGTCCGGCTGCATATCATACTGCCACTACAGGTGCCGTTCAACAAACCAGAGGCGTATCGAAGGTTCCATTCGGCCACGTTACAAACTGACGCCGCCCAATGGCGTATTATATCAACCCAAAAGGTGGCTTTGCCATTGATGTCTGACACCACAATCGTTGACAAAGCCACGGTATTTGATGACTTTGGTATAAGAACGAGCTGTTACATAACATGCAATTCAGAAGTGCATGTTTGAAGGCATTTATTGGCCTACACACCCAGGGTTCACCCACACAGGTGTTTTCACATGACTGGACCTCTTCTCTGGACTGTTTAGGCATGGACAGACTGAGGGAAATGTCAGTCAAGTACTCTCTCTGGTTGTTAGGAAAATAATACCCTCCTGCATCATAAATTTAAAGTATACCCTTAGGGATTTAGTGGAATGCTCTTTTTTCAAGGTCAAAAGCAAAGTTTCAACATTTTACAGTTACATGATCTGGGTGAAATTATGTTAATATTGGAGGGTCTATGTATACCGAGCCAACATATTTGGTGTCTTGTCCTGAGATTTTGGGGTAAATCTTTTCAAAATAACACTTTTTTAAAGGATATTCTGATGTATTGTACCTGTATTTGAAGTACTACCACCCAACAAACAGTCATTTTGCACAACTGTCCTCTTACAGTCTGTGCCACACTGCTCCTATGGGTGTATCCACATCTAAACTGGCTTTAAATTATCTGCATATTTTCCGTATCTATAACGTCATCATCCATTGTAAGTTTGAGAGTTACGTAGGGGATTGTAGTGCAGGGGAGGTGAAGGGTTGGGTTGACATGGAGATGCAGATGTATTGTAAGTCATATTGTGCGAAATGGGGCTTGGAGATCTTGGTGGCATTCTGTGTCAACATGTATGATATTGATTTTGGAGAATCATGGTGCGAAACTGATTACAGACACAAAACGGAAGCAGAGAAACATCTTTGAGATGGGGCTTGCAATGTCTCATTGGCCAGTGTACTCCGTGTCATAACATGCCTCATTCCAGTTGGCTAGTTTGCAGAGGTGGGTCATGACAGTAATCTCATTGTGAGGTCATGCTGTGTGGATATTTATGGATGTATTAAAAATTATGATATTAAAACAATGCACATTTGGCCATTCTGATTAATTGTTACCCCGTCTGTAATTTAATTGCACATGTATTTGCATTTCTAGGATTAATTATATTTCTTCCATCTGCATGCATGACGATAACTGAGTCTAACAATGTACTTTTTGAACTGTACATACAGCTTATCGTTATACTTAAAGCTCTGTATATGAAGCTACCTACGCCTGTGCACGTTGATAGACCTGATCATTTCACACTTATTATTGTAAACCTGTCACTGAAAGCCTTTTTATCTCTATCTGTTATTTTTAATACAGTGTTTTCTTCTCTTATAATTACTCTCTGTATTATCTTGAACACTCCCTTTATATTCTCTTCCTCTCTGCTTCGTTGTCTCAGCTGCTGCAACAGCTCAATTTCCCTTCAGGGATCATTAAATCTTCATCCACTCTATCTAATTCACAGAAAGGCGAGAAAGAGATTGCCTGTCACTGTTCAAGCCACAAATGAACACGTCTCTGTCATTCCCCGGCTTCAAAAACACGGAGACGCACAACTGCCATTCCAGTGGCGTTTTGCAGAGATGGGGTTTCACTGGTTGTGAACACCGCCTCTTTCTAGAACATAAAATAATAAAACACAAACACAAATAAAAATATGATGTTGAATTAGAGGAAAGGCAACAGGAGAAAGTACACACACACACACACAGAAAGCAAACAGTAAAGCACACACACACACACACACACACACACGCACAGATACACAGTGTGTGAGGTGATGAAAAGATATCCATTCCTCTTTTTATTACTCCTGCTCTGTGAGAGAATTAAGGCTCTGTCCATTCCCACCTGAGCCCTTCTATGTCTCCATCTCTCTTTATTTTTGTATCTGTGGCAGTAAAATCATTTCAGACCCACTGTAGTTCACCGTGTGTCAGCAGGAACAGTCCAAATTAAAACAATAGAAGGTTTTCAGGTGGCTCTCTGGCTGGGAAGATTGGATATTTTATCTTAAAACTATATAGGGCCTATATGATTATTCAACACATTCTCACTCCAACCTTGTCCCACATGCACATTTGGTCATGGACTTTCCACGTCAAGATATAAGCCCTTTTTAGATAGGAGTTGTGCAAATTTGCAGGAAAGTCCAATCAGTCTTTTTTCAGCATCGGCAGTATAAAAACAAAATCGGGGAGTGCAGCAAAATGCCGCCTGCCTACTTTTGTTTATACAGAAGGCGTTTTTTTCGGGGCAATGGGGGGCGTGAGCAAGTAACAAAACGTGTAGCTCAGCGTGTGACGTAACCAGTGACGTGGGAGGGAAGCCGCGGCTGGTCAGTCCTTCGGCGATTCTCTCCTAAGTCGGCCCGTCCTTCACCGTCCCGTCATCTGACGGTTAATGGCCTCTTCGTTTGCGAGGACAAGGAGGGCACACAATTCCTTGTCTCCCCAGTTGCTCATCTTTACAGTGTCTGTCAGGTTTACGTTTCCCTCTTGCTACTAGCTGCTCGCTAATTCCTGCTATCAGCTGTTTCCTGTTTATCCACCGCCAGTGGGTCGCACGTGCAGCGTCTTCAACAGCCCCTCCTGTTGCGGAAGGCCGCCTCGTTCTCTTTAAACCAAAAAGGTTCCGCTAATATGACTACCCTACGAGGCGGAAAATTGGGCACCTCAGATCAACTCACCATTCCGTCTCTGTGTGTCTAAACGCTCGCAGCTTGCCGGCAAAACAGCCCAACATTCGTGGAAAATCTGGCAGTGTAAAAGGGTCTATAGAGTATATCTTGACGTGGAAAGTACATGACCAAATGTGGATGTGTGACCTTTATATCTATATATACACATACACCGATCAGGTGACGTGAATAACTGACTATTTTGTTCCAGTGCATTGTTCTGCTGGGAAACCTTTGGCTCTGGCATTCATGTGGATACCACCTGACATGTTCCACCCACTCAAACACCGTTGCAGACCAAGTACCCCCCCTCATGGCAACAGTACTCCCTGATGGCAGTGGCCCCCCAGCAGGATAAAGCACTGTTTTTGCTGGACATGTGACTATGCTTTTTTTGTTCGCATGTTAATGATAATAACTTGTTGAGTTGATAAATCAAGGCTGATTTTCTGTGATTGCTCAGAAGTCTTTCTGCCACCTAGTGGTCACTACATACAGCTTAATAATGACCTTCACGAGCACTACAACAAACTCTCAAGGCCTCTTTTCAGACATTACGTATTTTCAATTGTCCACCCTGAAAATTGCCTTTTCGAATGGTTGAGCCGGCAACAAAAGTAAGTAAGAGTCATTAATGAAAAGTCTTTCTGCCTTTGTGTCAGTCTGTGGGTTTGTCTCAGTCCTTGTCTCCTTTTTGGGGGGGTTTCTTTCACAGTTTCTGTCTCACTCGTCCATCTTCCTGGATGCTTGTCTGTCTGCCTTCGTCACTCTCCTTTGTGTGTTTTTCCATTTACATGGCAGTGTGGAGTCTCCCTTTGTATTCTACAGCGTGTATAGGCTATCTCTCAGTCTTCTTGTGACTCCTGTCAGGCATTATCTCACTTTCTCTGTCCGCATTCTTTGAGATCACTCCATTTTCATCCCGTCTGTCCTCATGTCTTCTTTAATGGAGGAGAATCTCAACCTTCCTCTAATTGTGTTGTCTTTTCCCTCTTACCTTTAACACTGTTTGTCATTCTCTCCTTATTCTGTCCTCATGAATGAGATATACACGTTTCAGTTTCTTGAATGTGTGCATGGGACAGAGTGTCTCTCTTTCTCTTTGACAGTGTTTTAATGTGCCGACGCAGCCACACAACAACAAACACTCATGCAACATGTATGTGATAAATATAGACATTTAAAGTGCACACACACACACATCAATTCAAACACATACTTTTCTTTGATTAGGCTTTCATATGTTGATGATGGTGAAGTATACAGATCGTGATTTTCCCTATTTTCCCTTTTATTATTACATTTCTCTCAATCATCATCTACCTCTCTCTGTGTATTTTTTCTGTCTCTCTATCCTCACTCTTCCCTCTCCTCACTCTCACTCCCCTCTTCTCTCTCTCTGATCATTTTTTCATGTTTCAGATCGTGGCCGTGTTGATGGGTGCTCAAAACATCAACTGGCTTTGATGTTTGATGTTTGCTGCTCGTGTGAGTTTGTCTCGCTCAGCCTGGGGTTTGAAGGTAATAAGAAGTATGAGGTATGAGTGTGCCTGTGTGTGCCTGTGTGTGTGTGTGTGTGCCTGTGCGTGTGTGTGTGTGTAGGGCCAGGCAGGCAGTAAAAGAAAATCCTCTCTTTTCTTTTGGCGATTTGCCGGTTTTGCGAAAGTTTGACAGTGAAATAAATTTACTGCAGTGGCACTTTTTTTTTTCAGACTCATGTTTATTGTTATTTTTGAAAATACGCTAGCTGGAGCTCAGCTGAGGATACCAGAGGTGTGCATTTATGAGTGTGTGAATGTTTCCATTTCCAGGTTCTGTGTACAATCTCACATACATGACCAGCAGCTCCGTAACAGTCAGGGCAGGTGTGCCCTTTCAGTTTATATCCACTAATAAGCTAAGACATTACGGAAAGGACCCTGCAGAGAAATTAAACTTTTTTTGTACCTTTCGCTTGTTCTGGTCTCTTTTGGGTCCAAGTCTCACGAGAGTAACTTGATGCAGGAAGAAAACAGTAGAAACATTTGTGAAAGTTGGAGAGAGGAGTGCCGGTAATAATTGTTGTGTTGGAGTATAGAAAGACTGTGTTACTCTTATCTAATAGATGTCAGTGTCATGGCTGCATATTTAGCAGATATCAACAATGTGAAAAAAGTCTGCAAGATTTCAGAATGAGACTTCTCCTTTAGCGAGACTTGGACACAAAACAGACAGGAAAATAATAATAATAACTTCATATGTTGAGCAGTTAAAAAGATTGGTTTTAAGATCTCATTTTAAGCTGTCTACTGAAAGGTTATAGGTTATTCTAGAGACGAGGGCCAACGACACAGAACGCGGCATCACCATACTTTTTAGTTCTAGTGTGAGGGACATTTAATAGACCAGAGACAGAGGATGTTAAAGATCTGGAGGGAGCGTATTTGACCAACATATCAGATAAATGGTAAGAAGTCAGTCCATTAAGAGATTTAAAAACTAAAAGCAAATTTTTACAATTAATTCTAAAGTGAACAGGAAGCCAATGAAGTGTCTTCAATGTGTTCTCGAATTTTAGTCTTGGTGAGTCGACGTGCTGTAGCAATTTGGATCATCTGAACTTCTTTGATGTCTTGTTGAGATAGGGAAAAGGTAGTACAGACAAGTACATTAAATCCTTGGATCCTTGGATCCTTTCCATAATGTTGTCATGATAACAATCTGAGCCTCTTAGTGGCAAAAACAAGTACTTTAGGTGGACTTAGATAAACGGGATATGCCTACTCCGAGTGGTTACACTACAGCCTGTTTTGCCAGCTGCAGCCATCTCTCTCAACACTGGACCAGTTTCAAAAATTGTTTCCATGAATGAGGTAGACACAAAAACATGGGAAGATAAAATCCAGATCAGAAAAATACCAGAGTATTTCTTTAGAATAGGTTTTAGGATATAAAGAACTCTCAGAATTCAGACTGTGAGATTATTATGTCTGTATGTAGGTGATGAGAGATAGAAAAACACTCATGCCTATCCAATCCTCTCACATGTGTAAACTGGTGCGGATTATATTATTCTCTGTCAGCACAGAGATGATGAAAGTTAACAAAACCCTCATTCTAATCCAATCATGCCTAACCCTGAGATCTATAAACTGTCAGGACTATGGACATTATGACAGCGACGTCTGAATGGAGGTGATGAGAGAGAGATGAGAGAGCGATGGTGCCAATCCAATCTTGTCAGATCTACAAGCTGTCGAGTGTGGGTTACGCTTTATGACAACCGTATCAACCGCATCAATATTACGGAGGTGAGGCGAGAAAAGGGGATTATCTGATAACAGTCGATAACGGAGGTAAAGAGACAAAAGCAGGGGGCTCATATGCTCCTGTATACATGTACATGTTGTACCCAAACTGGTGGCAAACACTAAAAACATTAGAGAGCTTTAAGTAAACGTACAGCTTTGAGTCAGAAGGGAAGAACAGAGGATCTCTTAGTCATGATGCACATGTTTATCGTTAAAGGCTCTGTATGTAACTTTCAAAAATGCCTTGGTATTCGTGACACCTCTCTGAGGCAATGAATTTGAGGGTTTTGAAGAACTAGTAACGTAGTGCAGCCAATGGACCCCTGCCTCTAGGACACTGCTTTCCCTGGAGGAGAGTGGACGGCACCGCAAACCCAAGCTCAAGGGTTCACAGTAGACTGGTGTGGCAGCTGACTCTAGCCCGTGTAACAACAGGAAGTTTGCTGATCCAGCATGGACCCATGGCGGTCAAGCAGTCGGTCCAGAATTAGCCCCTGGCACTCGTTCTTGCCCAGGCTGAATCCAAGCAGATACGGGCGCTGACTGGAGGTCCATCTCCACCGGGCTGTGCAGGAAAGAAGGCGTCTGGGCCGGTCAATGGCCCAGGAGGAAGAGGAAGACTGTGTGAGAGAGCAGAACGTCGCCTACAGTTTGCCTGGTGACATCACAGAGTCACATGACACTGTGAAAGTACTGTCCAATCAAGTTTGGTGACTGGTCTCTCACTGAGGTCTGAGAATGGCATCCTGTGGAGATAAGGGCCAAATGGCTGTCTTTGTTTGAAGAACAACAGAGAAGAAAAGTCTTCACATGTCCAGTTTAGATTTTAACAAACGACAAATCATCTGTGGTCCAGTGAATCACAGCAGAGGCTGTCAGCAAATAGTTTGTTGGGCACAGATAAACAGAGATCTGTGTGGGTACATGAGACCCTAAAAAAGAGGGCGGATCATGGGGGGTACCACCAGTTGGTCCAGGAGCGTCTCCTCCATGATGGAAGTTTCCAGGCGTATTTTAGGATGACTCTGGGGCAGTTTGACAACCTGCTGTGTATCATCCAGCCGTATAGCTCTGGGTATCCAGCAACTGCTACCACCAGTTTCTCCTCCATGGTTTACAAACTGTAAACTTGTTGTCTTGTTGGAAAAAAGATGGAGATGATGTGGCTGTTTTTCTGCTCTGAGTTGATTGTTTTTCAATTTGAGTTCAGAGCACTCAGGCGAAAACCACGAGCAAAAAACTTCATTGTCATTAAAAACAATTACAAAAACGCACCTTTAAGTTACAACCTTTTCACCCACCGGCAATAATAAATGATGAATACATGAAAAAAGTTACATGCACAACCTATAAAAAGATTCCAGCTTTTAAAATGAGCCCAGACTATTTTTTCTATTCACAACAATGAAGGTGTCAATTAACCCCTTTCATAACCTGTTTTACTTTGTTTTTACAAAACTGAATATAACAAAGCATCTTTTTCTTCAGTAGATCTGCAAGTCTTTCAACAGTAATGTTTTTGAATGGATACAACATGGTACTGATACTTTAAATAGCCATCCAAGGTCCACTGTGAGTACATCAGCAGACTTAACATCCTGAAAAAAAAAAAAAAAAAAAGACTAGAGACAGACAAGAGACTGGCAGACAATTTGTTCTTGTCCTGCTTTATCAGATCTATAGCGGTCAGGGCAGCGTGCAGTCAATAAGTTGTCTATGATGAGAAGGGGTTATAGGGCGTGATGGCTATTGCCCCGACAACCACCGCTCACAACGATAGATGAGACAGATAACTGACATGAGACATACATGCTGAGAGAGAGACAGGCTGGCATAGCGCTCATGCTCATTCAATCGTATCAGATCTTCAGTGCGAGATCTTGGTCTGGTGAGTGGAGGCTGTGGCTGACAGATCTTTCTCTCCACCACTTCTGACATGTCAGAGACAATGATGAGAAAAGAGAGAGACAGAGAGATGATGATGATGTATGAGAGCAATAATTGCCATGACTGAGAGATAATATATGATAGAGAGAGAGGGAGGGAGGGGGTTATGGGATGGTTGGGGTGCAAAGTGAGAATCATGAGGATTAGAGACAAAGGAAGCCGGATGGAAATATACCTCTGACGGTGATCTCACAGCCCAGTTGCCACAAGAGAATGTTGGCATTGTGCGTTTCTGCCAACCACTTTTGTGACTTTTACAAGTATCAGATCAATGTTTCTAAAGTGATGTAGTATGTGAGTTGACTTTGTCTTCCAGTGGTTAGCATTGTCGCCTCCCTGCAAGAGGAAGAGGAGATGAGGGAGGCCCTCCGTGTGGAGTTTGTAGGCCATAGGTGTGAATATGAGCGTGAATGTGAACAATTGATTTTACAGAGATATTCCTGTGTGTCCAGGTGGGAAAATTCCACAAATAGTGGTTGTGTTTTTAAAGAGACATCGCTGCATTTTCAGCCAAGATAGTGCCATGAAAGTGGTTGTGTTTCACCAAGACATTGCTATATATGCAGCTGGGAAAATGCCACAAAAACTGATTCTTTTTTCGACAGACATTTCTGCATTTGCAGGTAAGATACTGCCATGAAAAGCAAGACAACACTGCATGTTCAGCCGAAATAATGCCATTGAAAAAAAGAGACATTGCTATGTGTCCAGCTGGAATGGTGCCACAAAAAGTGGTTGATTTTTACCAAGACATCGTTGCATTTCCAGCTAGGATAGCCCCAAGAAATGTTTTCTTTTTTACAAAGCCATTGCTGCATGTCCAGTCAAGATAGTGCCATGAACAGCGCTTGTTTTTTACAGACATTGCTGCATGTCCAGGTGGGAAAATGCCACAAAAGCAGCTGTTTATTACCCAGACATTGCTGCATTTCCAGCTGAGATAGCGCCACGAAAAGCATTTTTTTAACCAATATATTGCTGCATTTCCAGCCAGGATAGTGCCATGAAAAGCAGGTTTTTTAAGCTAACACATGATCTTTTTCTAGCCATAACCTGGTGGGTGTTGTGCCTATACCTAACCACATGTTAACCACAGCATTGTTAAGACATGAAGAAAAGTAAAGTTTCAACATATATGCGACATAATAACATAAATGTGACATATCTGTGGTTTGCAGAAACGTACAATGCCAACATTCTCTCTGGCTGCTGGATCTTAAAGGGAAATTTTGGTTTATTTCAACCTGTCTCCTATCGCCCTAAATTTGTTTCAAGTGACTAGTGACATAAAAATAATAGTTAGCATGTTAGCCGTTAGCCTAGATACAGCCGGGGCACATAGTAGCGTCAGACCTGTTAAAACATAAGTGAATGGGCAACCTTCAAGTGCAAAGTTAGTCCACTAAACAAGCTTTTTTTCCACAAAGACCGCCTCATATCGTTAGGATAAATGTCAGAGAACATATAGAAAACGACATGTAAACATGTTGTCTTACCTTACCGGTGTGCTGCCATGTTTGTTTACCTTTGGAAAGCAGAGCTAGATGGTAAACATCTTAATGGCTGACCTGGTGAATAATTGCTCTACATAAGCCAACAGTGCGAAAAACATTTTCTTAGTGAGCATCTCTATCATTCCTTTGACAAAGCTGTCAACAGAAGCACACACCTGTTACTGCCTGGTCTGTATGAACTTAATGGGTGGCTCAAAGGAGCTTCTTTTGCGCACCAACACTCACAGCTCTCCTCTTGGCAACAGCACAGTAGATTATTACATCACTGACCTCGACCTATTCTGTGTGAGCGCATTCACAGTCAATTTCTTGACACTATCATGTGACCAGAGCAACAAAACGCAATCAGACACCAAATAGTTTCATCACAACCAGAGCATTTCCTGTCTACATCATACCCTCACAACAGGGGAGGCGTAATCCAGGCTGTGTGAGGTATTAATAGTATATTTAACATAGTGGCAGATTGATCCAGTTTGAAAGAGAAAAAGAAAGATGTAAGGAGGATGCCCTTATTGGTATGTGAATTTTAATGCTGCTCTGGAAATCGAGTTTCTGATAAACGCTCATGTCAGTCAAATAAGTGAAGTAAGAGAGAAGGAGAAGGTGACTGGAGACAGACAGAGGGAGAGAAATGCAGCAGACAGAAAGTGTGAAAGAGAGAGAGAGAGTGTGGGCGAAAGAGGGAGAGAGCAAAAGGGCAGAAGTGTGTGAGAGAATGAGATGGATAGACAGGCCGTCTGATTGCCATTTGGCGTTTGACAGGCGGAGAGAGAGAGACCCAGCTGGGGTCACGTCACAATCTGTCTACAAGAGTTCTATCAGTCTGCCAACTGAGATGGACAGAAAGAGAGATGGAGATGTGAGGAGAAGTTAACACGTTTAACCTTTTCTCCCCATGTATTAAAAAAGTTTAACTTTTCAGCCTGCTACTTTGAATACGGTCAGTGGACTTACACTTGTATGGCGCCTTTCTAGTCTCCTGACCACTCAAAGTGCTTTTACTCACTTGTTCACACACACATCCACACACTGATGGCTGAGGCTACCACCTGCACTTTAAGGAGCCGGGGATTAAAGCAACAATCTTCTGATTAGCGACCGACCTGCTCTCCCTCCTGGGCCACAGTCACCACATATGTTTGAACTTTGACAATAACAGGACAAAAACTGTGTGTGTTGTGAGACAGTGAAGAGTTTGCATGTCCTCCCAGTGTCAGCATGGGTTTTCTCTGGGTACTCCGGCTTCCTCCCGCAGTCCAAAGACATGCAGGCTAGGTTAATTGGTGACTGTGAGCGTGAATGGTTGTCTGGCTCTATGTGGTGACCTGTCCAGGGTGTACTCCGCCTCTCGTCCAATGTCAGCTGAGATAGGCTCCGGCGCCCCCACGACCCCAACAGTATAAGCAGTTACAGAAAGTGAATGATGAATTATATAAAACTGATGAAACAAATCTAGAGCTTTATATCATCATTTTATTTTCAAAGATAAATGCATCAATGTCAACACACATAGTCTAATCTGATTGGTTGGAGTCTAAAGTTGGGATCAGACCTTAGATTTGTTAAAGCTCCAAAGACTAGAAACCCCACATTTCCACCAACATACAAGTTTTTTTAAGGCTCTGACAGACTCCTCGAAGTTGAATGTCTGCGGACAGCTGTGGACAACCGACCAGTCGGGCAGACGTGCGTGTGATTCCAATAACACTAAAATTGAGGGTGCACATCGGTGTGGTGCACATTTCCCAATCCACACTATATTCCAGTCTGTAATGGTGATGCACCATAATGTGGTTTGCCAATAGCTAGTCTCATGTAGCCAGACCCAGCTCCACAGTGCTGTGTCAGTGCTATAGAAAGGTCTGAAAGCACACCTTATCGTTCTTCCCTAGGTTGTTTGTATTTTTCTAAACCAATACAATCACGCCTTGAGCGGTGCTAAGCCCAGAATGCAGCAGGCAGGCTTATACCGTATACCTACAGTCTACATCCAGTTCGTCAAAGGGGGCAAGCGACAACATTTACACCACATGGACCAAAGCAGACTTTCATGGACTTACTGATGTGTAAAAGTGGGCTACAGTCTTTACACCCAAAAGCAGTGGAGTTACGTGACAACCCCAAAATCTCATGGACACATGAGATTTTTCATATTTCTACATCGGGGTATCAGCCAAAATCAATCGGCCTCTCCAGCTGATGCAGCAATTTGCACTTAACACACAAAACGGTGGAGATATACAGAATTTTTTGGAACTATTTTCGCACCATATGAAGCTTCATTTGTAGTCATGGGTCATGAGAAATAAAGGCAGTGATTGGATGAGAAGACATCAGAACACCATCTGACTGTAAACACCAACTGGCCCAGGCCAGAGAGGAACTGGTCCAACAGTCACAGTGTGTGACCACACCTTAGCTAACAGGTCATAAATAAAGTTTGTTGGATTACATAATATCTACAATACAGAGCACTTGAACAGAAACACAAAAAGTAGGATCTTACCGGTGGGCAGGGCAGGGTCCATGGTGGGTTTCTCCCAAGAGTTGACTTGTTCCCAGGTAAATCCATTGGTTCCAAGAGAAACGCTGTACCCACAGCTGCTGTAAGACTCCTCAAATGTACAGCCACCTGAACAGAGAGAGAAAAAGATGCATATATTTAGAGATTTACTGAGCAAGTATTTCAGGGCTTAGCGTCTTGTACACATACAATTCAACACTCTTTGGTGCCAGGTTGGTACGTCCACGAACACAGCCCAGCCGCTAGAAGAAAATGTTGCATTGTACATTTCTGCAAACCACAAATACGTTACATTTGCACCTTTCATATAAATCAAAGTTTCTAAAGTGACACAGTACATAAGCTGACGTTGTCATCAGGAGGCCAAGCTGCAGACCAGTGCAGTCCACAAAATGAGGGCGACAAATAAAAGCGTTTTGTAGCGTGTCATTGTTGCATCTTCCAGCAGCTTTTGACACCCACTGAATCTGGGGGTTTTCTTAGTGACCCATTTTTCCGAGACATCACTGTATTTCAAACAGCTGTTTAGCCACCAAAATGTGTATTTTAAGCCAAAACATGACATTTCTCTAACAATAACAAAGTGTTTTTTTTAGCCTGAACACAACCACAAGTTAACCACAGCATTGTTGAAACATTGAGTTTTAACATATTCTCCAAATAATAACATAAAAATGTGACATTTCTGTGGTTTGCAGAAGCAAACAATGCAAACAATTATTATTAACAACCAACTGCTCAATGAGGAAGATGTAGAGAATTATTTGGACTGAATCATGCAAAGACAGGTCTCAAAATGAAGCTGCTGAAGTTAATATTTTGATCTGAAATGACAAGTGCATCGACAACTGAGGGCAGCAACGAAGCTTTGAGGAAGCACTGAGGATATGCAACATAGTAAGAGCAACTAGCGTATCTGTTGTAAAAACAAACACAACGTGGGCTGGGAGGATTAACTGTGTCATACTGGTCTCTATTCTTTTCTTTTCAAGAATGCCCTTTTTAAAAATTTATTTATTCATTGTCCACTTGTACTCGCTGCAGTTAAGCTAGTAAGGAATATTGATTTTTTTTGTTTTTTTGTTTCTGTTTTTGTGATGAAGGAGTGACACTGTTCGTTTGTGTATCCCTTATGCTTTGGGCTTCAATATAGGAAAGGTGGACTCCAGCAAAACCAATTGAAACTACAGCACAGAGAGGGGATTACAGAGTGCAAACACACTGAGTGGTTGATGCTCTCTATAAATACAATTAAAGATCAGGTATGATATGAAAAGTCTTTGCAACATCTGTTATTCACCATGTTTGTGATTAAATTATACACCCCAGTACATGTTCTTGGACGACGTCATAATCACTTGAATGAGGTTTGAATTTCTATGAAGTTTTTTTTTTGTTTTGTTTTTAAAACAGAGCTTTGGTAAGCTGCTCTGGTATTGTTCATAATATTACACTAATTAAGTTGAGAGGTGGTGCAAGACAGAGAAGAGAGCGGAGAAAGAAAGAAAGAAAGAAAGAAAGAAAGAAAGAAAGAAAGAAAGAAAGACAGTGTGTGCCTTTCAATGAGAGAGACAGCGAGGGGTAGATGAAGAGAAAGCTTTATGTGTCAACATGATTAAGTCACAGAGTCTCATCGTTATTTCATGGCCCGGATAAGACACATTTTCCACCGCATTAGCCTTCTCTGTTAGCCTGGAGCACTGCACACACACACACACACACACACACACACACACACACACACACACACTGCAGTGCTTCCCTAATTAGACATATGCTTTGACACACAACCATTTTAATTTGTTTTGAAGTATTTGAAATGGGGGAACGTCATTGCTTTATTCATTACATCACTTAATGCTTACTTACTTTCCACTTTTTTATCCGCCTCTTTGTTGCTGTCATCTCCTGAGAGCACATTTGTCAGTTTAGACCTCATCAGAACAAAAACTTTGTTTTACAGACTTCAGCTGTAACATGCTTGTAGATTACTGCATAGTCATTTTGTGCTCTTGAGGTACTACACAGGATTAAAGAAAAATAATTCAGATCAGTATTTTGACAAAAAAATTAGGAGACCTGATATCCAGACTGAATTATCTCAACAGCTGTTGGACAGGTTGCCATGAAGCTTGGTACAGATGTTCATGGTTCCCACACGATCCTATAATCTGAATTGCAATGTTTATTAACGATAACTTCCAGGTAGAAAATCCTGGCATCACATACAACACACAGTAAAATCAAACAGCGCTAAGCAAACGCTGCCTCTATATTCATATATCATTTTTGTTGATGAGACAAGATGATGTCAGTGGTAGACTATTGGACATTAAAGGCCGAGATCGGCCATGCTTGTAATTATCTTTAAATGTCACGTGAGCGATAGGCTGGTAAACTCCAGAAAATAGTCTGCGCCAGGATGTTTCACTAACCAGCAAAAACACACACCAGAGCAATGTCAGCCCGAGTTTGTCAGTTGCAGCTTCTATGCCTATGGATTTGGTTTATCAAACATGAAAGCAAAGCAAAAAGTTCATAAAATAAAGACAGCAGAAACATCAGATCGGTTGGACCACCCAGTTAAACTATATATATTTAAATATTACAGTTACATCTGTTTTCCAAATTTAAGTATTCTTTTCCACCCGGGAATGATGGGTGTGATGTTGATTTTATGATGCGTTCCAGGCAAGGTTCTGTGTCCATAAGTCACCACTTCAAGTCACGACTCACGACTTCATAGCGTTCCAAGTCATGCCAAACTGTCAAAGCAACATGGCGGGCGGTGCAGGGTTTATGTTTGTTTATGATCACTTCTATCGCCAAAGGTGCCGGTTCCTTGCTCATTTGAGTGAAACAGAGGAGGAGAAACAGCGCATAAGGTCACAGATGCTATTATACTTTTTGTTTTACGTTAGCTGTGTGTTTAAAAATGTATTTTGTATTGATTTCTTCTTGCACTGGAAACCAGCTGTTAGAGCGGCTGCCAATAATGCAGATTTCAGTAAAATGTCTCAACAAACATTAAATTAATTTGTCCAACACTTTAGATTTGAACCAAATACCTGCAAAACTAATGACATCATCAGTCTCAACTGTACTCCATGTTTAGTTCTAATTAGCAAATGTTAGCATGCTATGAAGCTGAACATTTACCTGCTAAACACTGGTCTGTTAGCATTGCCATTGTGAGCGTGTTAGCATGCACGCTAGCATGGCTGTAGACTCTTTGCCATGTTATACCAAGAACGTTACGTGTAAATTGAACATCGTACATAATGTAGTTCAAGTGGCTCCAAGCAAAGTTCACAGCCAATGAGTTGTCTGCACACAGCTAGCTGCTAACAATTAGGGCTGCAACTGACGATTATTTTCATTGTCGACTAATCTGTTGATTATTTCTTTGATGAGTCGACTAATCATTCTATCAAAAAATGTGTTAAAATGTTGAAAAATTTTGGTCTGTCTCTCCCAAACCCCAAAATGATGTCATCTAATGTTTTGTTTCATACTCACGGCAAAGGGTTTAATTCACCGTCATGGGAGAGTGTGTAAAGCTGCCAATATTTGAACATAAGAAGCTGCAATAAGAGTATTTTGGGTACTTTTATAGTACTTTTCTATGAAAAAAGACTCAAACCAATTAGTCGACGACTAAAATAGTCACCGATTATTTTAATAGTGGATTAGTCATCGATTAGTCGACTAATCGTTGCAGCCCTACTAACAATACTAACCCAAATCGTGCTTAACAACAGGAACAGTGCTGACAGAGCTAATGGTGTTAGCCATTATGGAACCAGAGCGTGGGTGCTACGCTTCCATGACAACAACATCCTGGTATCAGTGGTGACCACTGTATGAGTGCAGTGCAAAGAGGCGGAGATGAGCTAGCCAGTGGCTACAGAAAGGTTTGGATTAAGGCTCATTTATGCTCAACGTTAAATACGGATACGGATACGGGTACGGACGGAGCCTTCTGTCTGTGCTCTGCGTTCATTTCATCCGTATTTCTGCACGTTTCCATAAAGCTTACGGATACGGGCCAAACGGAGCACCCCTGGTGGATATATTGGTTAACATCCATGCCAACGTGAAGGGCACATGGAAGTATGTGGGCAGTGACGGTGACATCGTTTGAAACGGACATATACATTTTCGTACGTAAAGGGAGCATAAATGAGCCCTTAGCCTACAACATACGTCATTACAAGAAGTGGTTTGCTGCTATTTAAACGCTCTGGATGTCACATACAAAGCAATTTAAGCATCAACATTTCCAAATATTGTCGAACCAACAAAAGGTTCTTTAGCATCAGTAAAGTTTGAAGCTTTGAGTGACATAAATGGTGTGACAACCTTCATATGTGACACAGTCTCTGATGCATTTAAGAAGTGGTACTCTTCAGCTGTTGCCTCAGTATCTAACATCCATCACTGTTTTATATATAAGTTTAAAATCAAGCAAATTTGTCTTAACGATTGCATTTCTCCTGAGTTGCATGTATAAGATGGTGTAAATCACTCTAATGGACTTTGACTCCAATTATCTTCACAGACCCTCTGGCCAGACAGTATCAGATAGCCTATAGCCTACACATACGTACTAAAATGCAAAATGCTTCAAATGTATGGCTTTGATTATCCCTCTTCAAGCAATACTTACATCAACTGGGAAATACAATTTTAAAAAGAAAAAATCGCTTTATCTGGAGTGCGTTTGAAAAACAACCTCCAGCAGCGGGTGAAAACCAGGAAAAACACAATTTTTCTTACAGAAATGAAAATCGCTGTTATAAATTAATCAATACTGAGATAATTAGCCTTTATCGCCCCCTCATTGTTCAGTGATCTCATTAGAAATGAAAAGAAATCAAAGTGATCTCATTAGAACAGAGTTATAAACAAGAGGGGGGGGATCGAGCATCAATATTCAATATCAGATCTGCAATTTTAAGACCGCTGTCAGGGGATGAGAGCAAGAAGTAGCTCACAGCAGTAGGCGAAACTGTGTGTGTGTGTGTGTGTGTGTGTGTGTGTGTGCGTGTGCGTGTCAATGCCCCTGATCCAGTTTTGAGAATCAGTCCAACACCTCCCTTCCCTGCGTCTCACTGACACAAACACACAAACATAATTACACACACATGTTCTGCGTAAGAAAATTTGCATAATGAAACTGTAACACTGCTCCTCTGGACTGATCGGAGCTGGTGTGTGTGGTGTGTGTGTTTAAGTGTATGTGATGGAGAGAGAGAGACATTAAGCGTGGTGCAAATAAGAACATATATGACCACAAATATCATACTGTACTGTATGTGTGCATCAGTGTTTGAGCTGTAGCTGGGAGGGTGTGTGCATAAATGTATGTTAATGTGTAATGTGAATGTGTGTGCATGAATTAGTGTGACACCAAAACAAGCAGAATCCCTTCATCTCTGCTAATTAACATTCCTGTAACCAATATGATGAAATATTGATAGGATGACAGGAGCATGACTACACACACACACACACACACACACACACACACAGAAAATTGAACAACCACTCAACTTTTATTTTAAAGTTCACATTCCCCTCATAATTTAGTTTATGCAGCATTGTCAGATCAGAACATAAATCCAGTGAGTTTATCGTCCAATGAGAACTCATGCTATCATGATTACACTTGCAGGCGCCCCATCTATAGAGGCTGTGTTCTTGCTGCAGCAGCTGCAGGTTCAATTTCAACCCATGGCCCTTTGCTGCATGTCATCCCTCACCTCTCTTTCCCTAACAAGGCCAAACTCACACACATAACCACCACAGCTTCCAGAATAATTGGTCCCCCCACACCAAACCTAACAGATTTAAACAACAGGGCCATAACACGTATTGCAACCTCAACAGAAGAGGACATCACACATCCACTAAACACCCACCTCACCCCTCTCTCCTCAGGACGCAGAGACAGAGTACTGAGGTGCAGAAGGGCTCGCCTTGGGAAAAGCCTGATCCCTGCTGTCATAGCGGCCCTGAACAAAAGGCCTCGCTGAACAGGCCGGAGTGTGAACTCTGGCAAGTGTTGACACTGTTTTGTTTGTCTGTTTTCTGATGTGTGTTTCCAAATGTGTGTCTTGTTCTGTTCTATGATGGACATCGGGGAATGGAGATGGTGCTGCGGAAAAGAATTTCCTCAAGGGGACAATAAAGTCTAAGTCTAGTCTTTCACGCTCAAACTGCTATATCTGTCCAATCAAATAAAAGGCCAGAGTTGGTGTGATGACGGCTTCAGGGTGGAGACTGTTTATGAATCTTGTGGTGCGTGTTGTGATGGACCTGTAGCGTTTTCTGAGGGCAAGCAGGTGATGAGCAGGGTGGAGTGAGTCTTTTAGGATGTCGTGTGTTTTCTGCATGTGCATTCTTGTTCATTCTTGTCCCACTGTGTTTTCCCCTGACGCTGCTGAGCGCCGTGACCACGTTACATGCCAACGTAAAGGGACGGCTTTTTCTTCAGTGTCTGACGCCAGAGGTCGCTGCCCAGGCACAGGATTTAGACTGCTTCAGAGTGAGACCTGGTTAGATGTGGCTGCAGGTTACAAATCTCTCATTTGAAGTGAATTTTAAAACACGTTTTATAATCCACAGTTACAGAAAGTAACTGTGCCAGAAGGAACATTTTAAAAGCACTCTGTAAATTGTACATTTTTGTCAGTAATTGTCATATTTTGTTCAGTTAATTTATGCACTTTGTGTCTTCCGTTGTCATGTGTATGAATGTAACATGCACAGATGGGAAGTGCTGCCTGAGTGGCATTAATCAAAGCAAAAAAAAAAAACAAAAAAAAACCAAACTCATTATTTTTCTTATTTCAGAGACTAACTGCAGCACGAACACTGAACGCAACCCTCTCAAAACTTTCACATGTTTATTTTGGAAAGCTGTGAATGGCTGGAATGAGCCTCTCACCTTGTTTTCTGCACTTACCAAATGGAATAATTTATCAAAAAACAATTTCACCGCTGCTGTGAGAGAAAGGAGCAGAAAATCTGATTGTTGGTGGTTCACAGCCAATTAAACTTCTCATCTAAGTGAAAGCTTGTTGAACATTCTTCCTTCAATGCCTGCTGCTCTGTAAATCAAACCCAAGGTTCCAGCAGCAGAGAAGCCTCTCCAGGCAGGCGTTCAGTCGCTGCGCTGCTTCAAACTTGTTTTCCAGTTCAGTTATTCCAAGTCTCCGATCAATAGTCCCAATGACAGCTCTCACCCTAATTTCACTTATTCAATTAAAAGCGGCAGTTATTGTCAACACATTAATAACTTGACAGAGAAATTAGAAGAAGTTGTTGAGATGTAATTTGTTTTGCTGTTCCCCAAAGCCTCAAAGGCAGAATGGCAATTACTTTTCACATAACAGAGAGTTAATGGTAATGTGTGTGTGAAACAGGTGGCAAAATCAGACACATTTTTAATGGTAATAGCACAGTTATGAAATATAAAATTAAAAACCTTTGGAGATTTCTCAACTAAATCCAGTTTGTGTTCATTTTAAATAATTGATTTCAAGTGAAGGTTTAATTGTTTTAAATTTAATTCTGCTGTCTGAATTTTTGTTGGTAGCACGCACCTGAGTCTAAAGTGTATCTACTCTCTGTACGACAGTTAGGACAGTATTGTTTAGTTCCAACTTCTTAGAAAGTAACAAAAAATAGACAAAAACGGCACAGTGTTGTAGTGGTTAGCAACGTCACCTCACAGCAAGAGGGTTCTTGGTTCGAACCCTGGGCTGGGGGAGCTGTTTTGTGAGGAGTTTGCATGTTCTCCCTGTGTCAGCGTGGGTTTCCTCCAGGTGCTCCAGCTTCCTCCCACAGTCCAAAGACATGCAGGTTAATTGGTGACTCTAAATTGTCTGTAGGTGTGAATGTGAGTGTGAATGGTTGTCTGTCTCTATGTGTCAGCCCTGTGATAGTCTGGTGACCTGTCCAGGGTGAACCCTGCCTCTCACCCAGTGTCAGCTGGGATAGGCTCCAGCCCCCCTGCATAAGTAGTTATGGAAAATGAATGAATGAATGAATGAATAAAACTTTGACTTTTGACTCTGCCCTCTAGTGCCATCTATTGACTGTAAATGATGCATGGAAGTCACTGGGAACTCATTGAGTGATTGTTTAATGTACGAACTTCACAGGCCTTCATTTAAACCCTGAGCATATTTGTGACTATTCAACTTTTTTTTTTAAAACTCTAAAGTTGTTGTTATCGATGTGTTTTTGCTTGTTTGTTTTTCTCTTTTTTTGTGCAAAATGAAACAAGCTCAATGGCCTATCTGTAGCGTGGTAACAACATTGAGCTGATCAGCGCCACTGAAATAACCACTTGCGTTTCAACCTGAGAAATCCAGACCCAAATCTAGAAAGATTTAGGGTCTGGCTATGAGTAATGCAAATGGCCCAACTCGAGGGGCGGCACCTAGCATGCATTTGTAAATATCACTGCACGCAATTGGATAACACTACGACCGATCAGAACAATACTTAGCGCTTAGCTACCAGTGGAGCTAACTGGTAGATTAGACTCTTGCCGTATCCGGTTGTCAAAACAGCAAAAATGTCCTTCTTGCAAAGGAAAGACTCGAGTGCCGTCTTCTGTTCCTCTTTTAGAGAAAAAGCCAAGTCTAACTCGTTCATTGTAGCGGCCAAAGCCATTTCAAACAATCCATGGCCATCTTGCAATGTTCACTGACTGATTCCGGACTTCGTCGTCGCAGCGCTGTCATCATCTGTTTAGCTCGCCTCTGGCCCGCCTATATCAGATACACCGATGTGATTGGTGCAGCTCGGTTTCATGGGCATAGGTAATGAGCATCATTACTGATTGCCAGAGTGACTCGCTGAGCAAATTCAAATTGTGCTCTTGCAAGAACTCAACACAGTTTCATCCCTAAAAGCCTATGCTTGGTTTCCACCGTGAAGGACACAAGGCTGCAACTATCCTTCAGAGGGCCCAGAACCAGCTACAAGCAAGTCCAGCTGCCTACGATATTAGCTCTTACAATTACCATAACCAGGATGACTGAGAATCTTCACCGACAAAATAAATTCCATTTCTCAGTAATTTATGAAAACATATTTTTAACAATAATTATTATTATCTATTTTTTATTGATTATTATATTTTTTCAAAGAAAAATGTAAATAAGTGATATTGTAAATAGTAGCTATATGATGTTCAATTTTAATCCTACTCCCTGTCCCAACGGCAGAATTTTTGAAAAAATGCATTTGTAGTTCATTTTACAAAATTGGGTTCTTCACATTTGGGTCAGGCTCTAAAACAAACCTAATAAATTGTTCACAGACACCTTTATCTGTTGAAGGTTAAAATTATTTTCATACTGTTCAAGTAGTCTGTGAGTAATGAAAGGTTTTTAATGTCCCAACCGACCCCTCTCTGCCCCGTCTATTAGAAAATGATATAAAATCCCTTAACGAACATCGCTATCTGTTTCATATGTAAAGAGGTTATTGGGTATTCATGCACTGGGAACTCATTATTCTGCTCGAGCTCACATCTGGTCCATTCAGACATGTGGTTCGACATGTATCAGACTTACTCTATGTCACTATGATACACAGGAACACACTGACATTATGCAAGCAACCTGGCTTTCATCCACACACACTCACACAGATACAGCAAAGCGACCGTGCCCTGAATATACCCACTTACACACACATAAACACACCCTCCGATGATAACACTTATTTAAGCAGAATCTTCTGTCTTTCTCATGTTAAGATTTCCATTCCCCCGAGGCACCAGTAGCAGCCATTAGAGCCTTTCATGTCAGCCAAAGCTAACACAGTGCGACAGGACCCACAGAGTCCTGAACCAGGGGGAGGCACCCCGAGGCAAACGGCTCTAAAGAGTCTGTTTACTGCTCACTTAGATAACATCTACTGATCTTCAGTGTGACTGTGTGTTCGAGTGTGTGTACGCGTGGGAGCAAACTGAGGACATGTTGCTGTTATGTGTGTGCGCAGCAGAACAGACTCTGTGTCAGAGATGGTGAGAAACCAAATCAATTTACTGAACCGTATTTAAGTATAATTTACTTCTGACTGCTAGCCTGTCATTAAAGGGGCTCTATGCAAAATTCAGAGCGAGCTGTGTGGACACGGCTATTATCATGTATGTGGCTGAGCCAGCTGTCATGTCATCCATTTTTGTATATAGTCTACGTTATCAACAAGGAGGTAGCTGAGCCGGGAGCTAGCAGCTAACAGTGCTAACTCCAAAAACAGCACTAAACAATGGAGGTTGGGCGATACACTTCTGCATCAGTCATCATGAATCAATCAAATCAATGCATCCAAGATCCTGGAGTTAAACCGTTACTTAATTTAGTGCCAGTTAATATCGTCTGCACTTCCAAACCCTGTATAACCAAGTGTGTTATCACTTTGCAAAACTCAATATACACACAGTGAAGCTGACAGCAACCACACACGACAAAGACCAGGTCTGTGGAGCAATAAAAAACCCCGCTCCACAATGTGTACGTGACCACTCACATCATGTCCCATGTATTCTGCTGCAAGTCACAAAACTTGTATATAATATATGTCAAAATTTTTGTTTAAGTTTGAAACTGAATATTGGAGAATATTTAGTAATCAGATTCTTTTTAGCCGTCAAAAATAAAATTCCAGTTTCCAGGCTGTTTTTTTTTTCATAAAATATACTTATTTGATAATTTTTAAACATTTTTTATATATTTTTAATGTGTTTTTTAAATTCATTTCAATTTTTGTTTTATTTATTTATTTATTTCATTTTTTTTTCTCACACAGATCTCAGTACTTCCCCCAGTAAACCCAGTAAGTCACCTCATCTGTTCAGTGTACACATTTAATTAACCAACAGTGTGTGTTTGTGCATGCGCATGTGTGTGTTGAGCTCACTGTGTGTTTGCATGCATGACATTCAGAGTGTTTCTGGGCTGAGAAAGTCTGGAAACACAGGTGTGAGTGTATCTCTGTGTGTGTGTGTGTGTGTGTGTGTGTGTGTGTGTGTTTGGGCTGACTCGGGTGTGCATGTGTGTGTTCCTATCTTGTCTCTTAGTTATCTCATATTAAATCCACTGTCAGCTCACACGCCAAGACCCTTAAATATTCCCATTAAGTCATTTAAAAACATATGCCAACATATGCCATCTGCCTCCATGAACCCCTCTCACACACACACACACACACACACACGCACACATGCTGAAACACACACACCCTGCGGCACACAAACTCACTGGCTAAATACTAAATGCCATTACTGCCACCCCAATAAGCCTGAATAATAAGAGCGAGCAGACAGAGGTTTGTTAGTGAAACACACAGCTGGAGCAGATGGGTTTGAGGTGTGTGTGTTGACTCTGTGTGTGTGTGTGTGTGTGTTGACTCTGTGTGTGTGTGTGTGTGTGTGTGTGTGTGTGTGTGTGTGTGTGTGTGTGTGTGTGTGTGAGAGAGAGAGAGAGAGAGAGAAATAGTGAGATGAAGAGCAACCACAAGAATGCAGACAATGGACACTAGTGTGTCAGGTGAAGTCTCGTCACACAACCAGAACTTGGTTTGAAGGACAGAGTCGAAGTTGTGAGGTGAGAGGTGTGTGTTCTACGTGGCTGCGTGTGTCTAGAGAGCAGGAGGTGAGAGGATGAATATTTAATACAGAAACAGATTGATACAAAAACACCTACAAGTGATTTAATAAGACTGGTGATATAAAAGGCAGAGCATCCTGAGGAGTTGCAGGGTGTGTGTTTGTGTGACAGTGTGTGTGTTTGAGTAACAGGAGACTGAAGTCAGACCAATCTGTGACACAGACAGGAAATGATCAAGGTTGAAAGAGGATGTCAATGTGCGCCAAGTGAAAAATGATTTACAAAGACAACACGGTGTAAATTCTGCGCGGACCAGAGGATGTGTGTGTTTGTGTGTCCTGAAAGCTTTTCTCTGAGGTTTCTGCAGTTTGCACAAAAGCAGCAGGGCGGTGAATTCTAAACAAGCAAGAGGAGCTCAAATGGAAACCGAAAAAAGGGAGGAGGAAGGCTGGTGTTTTTCTGTGATGTTACCTGGTGTCTTTTCACCTTCCTGTCAATAAATGAAGGCGGATGACATTAGATCGTGTTGAGATGGCAGAAATTTCCAGCTGATTTCCAGCAGATTCTTTGATTCTGGTCGCAGTTTTTCAGAGTGACAACACGAAGCGATCACACACGCCATCCATTTTTATCCTCTTATCCAGGACCAGGTTCTCAGGCTGAACAAAGTGCTCCAGACATCCCTCTCCCCAGCAATGCTTTCCAGCTTCTCCTGGGGGATCCCAAGACATTCCTAGGCCAGATGCCAGATAAGATATAAAACATCTCCATGTGTTCTGAGTGTCCAGCTAAACTTGGCCAGAAAACCTCAAATTCCTGAACTACCTCCACTTGTTCCACCTGTCTCTTCTAGGATGCCTGAGCTCATCACCCTATCTCTGAGGCTGAGTCCAGCCACCCTACGGAGGAAATTCATGTCAACCACTTGTGTCTGCAGTCTCATTTTTTCTGTCACTACCCAAAGTTCATGACCGTCAGTGAGGATTGGAACATAGATAGACCTTCACCAAGACTGTTAGGGTCAATGTCCACCTTACTGCAGACACCGCGCCAAACCATATGTCCATCTCACTCTCCATTTTACCCTCACTAATGAACAAGACCCCAATATGAGCTTCTTCACTTTAGACAGTAAGTCTCACCCAACCCAGAGGGGGCAGTCCATCTTTTTCCAACACAGAAACATGGCCTCAGACTTGGAGGTACTAAGTCTAAGGCTTCACACTAGACTGCAAGCTGCCTCAGTGTGTGCCAACAGAATCACATCATCTGCAAAGAGGATGACATTATGAGGTCCCCAAACCTGACACTCCCCTCCCCGGGCTGTGCCTACAAGCTAAAATCCACAGAAGAAGAAGCCAATCCAACTGTTTGCTCTGAAGTGTTAAGAACATCATTGACTGAATTTAAAACACAAATGTACCCAACACATGTTATTTGTGACAGCCTAAAATTTCCCCATTAATTGAAATATTTCCATCATGAAGGTGCAAGTAATCAATGTCAAGACCAGCGTTACATGACTAAGTCAAACACAACCAAGCCTAAAGGCCCGAACATACTCTGGCGTACTATAAGCGGAGCGGACTCCGTGAGGAATGTCCGCAGTCATTCAGGCTTTCATAGTCGAGCGCACTTCCACGTTGTAGTTTCCTGTAAAAATGTCCGTGAAAAATCCCCGCGATGTGAAAAATACATGCCGAGCAGTCACTGGTGTGCGGAGTGGAGTCTGTGCGGTCGTAAAATCTGAGCTTTGCGCACACAGGGTTTGCGGACGTCCGCTTTGAGTCCGCGCAGACCTCCGCGGAGTCTGTTTCGCGTACATTCTGCCCGAGTATGTTCGGGCCTTTAATCTTCACAAACAAACTTTTTCACAGATTGTCATTGATTATGGGATTTTATTTCTTGGGAAGTCCTTTCTCAATGTAGGAACACCTGAGTGAAGACAGTCAAACAGTGTGTGATTGTGCTCTTAAATCTCCTTCCTTCAAATCCAGCATGTGTGTTAAACTCTCAAAGGGGTGAAAGTGTTTTCCTGAAGGGTCTATTGTGACTTTAATTATCTGCTACATAAATCGATAAGGGACCTGGCCTATAACCTTTAGTTCTGCAAGAAAGCACAATGAAAAAAAAAATGTTGCTACTGATCACCTTCCACGGCTGTCACACATGTGCACGTGCACACACTTCAAGCCTCATGACCACAAACACTACATGAACAGAAACACATGAGCAACACACAACGATCACACAAGAACACACTTTGTCTGAACCAACTGAAACAATTGGTTTGGACAGAGGGGTGAAAACGAAGGGGAAGTAGAAAGATTGGAATGCATGGGACATTCTCACACACACACACACACACAGACACACACACACACACACACACACACACACACACGTGTCTTCTGTTTGAAATGAACAGCTGCAGCAAACAGTCGTAGTAAATTAGAGGAGAAAAAGTTGAGTACTTCAAATTACACACACACACACACACACACACACACACACACACACACACGCACACAATTTATGTGCTTCCCTAAAGGTGCTGTGATTGCATTCAGCCTCCCAAAACACACTTTACTTCACCCAAGTCAAACAGGCACACAGAAGAACACACTTTCAAGCATAAACTGCACGAACACCGGTACACACACTTGAAAATCGAGTTGACCCTGTCTGGCCTCTGACAGAAATCCAAACCAGCACAGTCTCATCTCAGTCTAACATGGTTTGACCCCACAGTGGAACGAGGCCTGCTTATTGGGGAGCAGGCCAACAGACTGCCCCGGGAGCTGAATTTAGTCTAATGCTGTTTGCTGGCAGGCTGGCCCTGTTTGCTGTGTAGTGAAAACCAGCTAAGCCCAGAAGGAGAACAAAGTTATCCCTGTTCTGAGTTTAAACACAGTCCAGTCTATTTAGGATCTATAATAAAACTCAAAGTGCTGCACGCAAGTGGAAACATGCCAGTTCGGTTGGGGTTGACCGTTTTCAACCACAGGAACTTTTCAAGGAACCTTTTTTAGGAGAACACAAGAGTATTCCGAGCATGGGAAACCCCTAGAAAGTGTCTTTCTGATGTCCCAGGAACAATAGAGAGGAGTCTGCAGTGCTGCATGTCACTGATTAGTCAAAGACAAGCCTCAAAACTGCTGGTAGCTGCTAGTATCATGATGGATTAGGATATAATTAGGATATTGATGGGGCTCAGCAGAAGAAAATGTTGGCATTGTATGTTTCTGCAAACCACATATGTTATGTTTCATACGTATTGTATCAGCATTTCTACAGAGACAAACTATATGAGCTGAGTTTGTCATCAGTGGGAGGATGGTGTGATGTGTAGGCAAGTTTCCCACTAAGCTGCTGAGCACTGTTTGAGACCAACAAACAACAAAACTGGTTGGTTTTTAGTGAGCCAACACTGTGTTTCCAGCTGCCTTTTAAACATCAAATATGGGTGTTTTTATGGTAATCTGTTGCTGTGTTGCTACTGGAGAAAGTGCCACAAAAAGTGGCTGTTCTTGCTGAGATAGTGTTGCGTTTCCAGCCAGGATAGTGCCATGAAAGTAGGGGTGTGAAAAAATAGCGATATGGCAATATATCGCGATACTCGGCCGCCCAATATAATATCGATTTTTCAGCTCCTAATATCGATTTTTTATGAAATTAATGATTCATGTTTAATTTAGAGGCACTGTGAATACAGTAGGACCTCTGCGCCTCCACTCCGGTAGATGGCGTGGAAGAGCCACTGCTATGCGGTGCAGCAGCATTGCTGTAGTAGAAGCAGTCATAGCAGCTGAGGTAAACAGAAGCCAGCATGGCTAACACCATTACAACACCTCCGCAGTTCAAAGTGAACGTATGGGAACACTTTGGATTCCAAGTCAAAAAAGGGAGTAAAAGCAACGAGTTGGATAAAGAAAATGCCATTTGCAAGCTTTGTCTCACTGCCGTGAAATATTGTGGGAACACAACAAACTTGAGAACTCATCTAACACTTTATTTTATGATTTCAATTGCAGTGTGTAACACCACATTTATTTTCAATACTTTTTCAGTGAAAAAGATTTGCATAAATTTGAACAATAAAATGCAACGGTTGTTTTGATTCAAATAGTTCTGACTCAATTTGTCCCCTGAATAATCAATATCATCTGATGTACATATACTGCAACTTGTGTTATCATCTCTATTTTTAATTTAAACTATGTAGAATATCACAATATATCGTGATATCACGATATATTGTGATATTCTACATAGTTTAAATTAAAAATATATATATATTGTGATATATTGTGATACTATCGTATCATGACCCAAGTACCGTGATACGTATCGTATCGTGAGGTCCTTGCCAATACTCACCCCTACATGAAAGGCAGTTATTTTTTTCAGAAATATAAATTTCCAGCGGGGAATATGCCACCAAAACTGGGTATTTTAAGCCAAAACATGATCTTTTCCTAACCATAGCCTATTGGTTTTTGTGCATTACATGCAACGCGTTGCCAACATGGGCAATTTTGCATCAATTTAAAAGTGTCCAATATCAATTTTCAAAATGTTACTTAATAACATGACGCTGACAGAATGAAAAAAGGGGAACTCAACTGCGAGAGCAAGTGCAGCACCCAGACAGTTTACAGCGCGCTTTTAATTCATCTTCACAAGATAACAAGACCACCCAGAGACTAATATTAACAGAGAAGAGCAGCAATCAACAGGTATGCAAACAAACACAGCCAGCTGACCAACACATACTGCAACATTAAACAAATGAATAAATACATAAATAAAATAACTCTCTGTTCAGTCTGGTTCACCTCCAAACCCTGCACCAGGCCCACCACTGTCCTGGCTTTCCCCAGCAGGGAGGCTGCTCTCCACTGCTGGAAACATTAATGACAACACAGCAGAGCCTCCCCCCCTCATTTTGTTATTCTCATACAGGCAGGAGACTGTAAGGACCTTTCACATTAATTAATCTATTTATTAATGCAGTTAACTTTCTAAATAAAAAGGCTGCAGGCTGTTTATGTTAATTTATAGTTTCATTTTGAATTTCAGTTAGTAATTCATTTTACCTTTTACATCTTTTCACTCATTTATTGTAAATCTATATCCTTTACGTTTTACATTTTATCCCTCTGTAAAGCACTTTGAAATGCCCTCGTGTATGAAATGTGCAACACAAATTAAGCTGCCTTGCCTTATATTAATGCGCAATAAGGACACCAGTGGATGGGCTGGCACACATATACCAGAGTAAGTGAGTGAAAATTGTGCCATCTTCTCTATTCATTCAATCAAGAATCACTTTTGAATCAAATTGAACACCAAAGAATTAAAGAGTCATGTTGTTCCCAAAGATTCTCTCTCCAGACCGGCCTATGGGATTGGAATATTTTTGAAATGTTGAATTTTTGCTACTCAACGCTGCCATGAAATCTTAAAAAAGAGTGGGATAATGTGGCTGTGTGAGAGAAACTAGACTCAACACAAAAAAATACAGACAAAGAAGCAACTACTAGATCATTTCTTTCACTCTTTCCATTCCTGCACATCTACATCTGCCCAGCATCCATTCAAATATTGTACAGTCGTGCAACAGTTAATTATTCAAGAGGACTGGCTGAGTTTGCGTTAACTGTTGCGATTGAAAAATCGCAACTTCCTGGAGGGTCTGATTGGTACGTACAGCATTGTTCCAATTTAAATGTCCAGTTGTTTTAGTGACTCACTTACAACTAAGCTCAGCCTCTTACGTCACTCATGTGAAAGTGGTCAGGCTGTCAGAAACTTCCAGACTTTTCTCAAAGTGTTAGAAACAGTCTGAGTCACAACATGACTCATCTGCAACACAGGGAGACGCACACATACACACATAGAGGTACCCAGTGACATTCACACTCTCCCACATGCAAACCCTATCAAATATTCCCTCTTAACCACACACACACACACACACACACACACACACTCACTCACACGGATACTGCTGCTTTTGTGAAGTTCCTGATGAGGTCCTGTCGCTATTAGCATGCTAATCCTGCTCAGGATTACACTGCTGTCAGAGCAAAGACCTCTGCATTCATAACCAGCTCCACCTTCGTCTTGCTCTCTCATACACTCAATTTCTCTCTCTCTTTCTCGCACACACACACACACACACACACACACACACACACACACACACACACACACACTCCTCTACTCTCTGAGCATCCCTATGCATTTCTCAGATTTCTTTTTTTCTGTCAGGTTTGTCTAGTCTCTGTTGTTTAGTCAAATTGAAATCAAAAGGGGCTCTATTTGGCAGAACTGTCAAAAAAAAGCCAAATTTAAGACACACACTTGCACACAAACGTTGTCTAAAGTTGAAGGTGAAGCTAAAAAATCAGTTTACAAAGTATTTTCTCACTTTCTTCAGTAAATTTATATCTTTTTTTGCTTGTGTTTCGCTGCCTGTGCCTCACATACACTTACTGTAGGCACAAAACTAGATGAGCAGGAGACGCATGCAACACACACACACACACACACACACACACACACACTGCAGGAGGTTTAATCTCCATGCTCTCATTAACACCCTGAGAAACAGAGTTGGTTCAGATCCGACATACAGAAATATAAAGAGGAACAGAGAGAAGACAGCAGCAGTTTGATGGGAGATACTTCTACTGCTCTTACAACTAGCTTCTAACTATAACTAATGAATAACTGTTCATAAATCAGCCAATCAATCTTCATAATTTTTTATGATATACCATAAAGAGAATGCACTTGTAGTTGGAGATGAGCGTCATCAAATGAGCGAGCGACGGCAAAAAGGGGCAGAGAAGGAGGGAGAGAACAGGCACACAACAAGCTGCAACTTCCGTGACTGAAAAATGAAGTCACCTCAAAAGTGCCAAAACCTGCAGTTCCTCTAATGGCCACTTGAGGCTGGCTCCAAGAGCGAGTCAATCTCCATATATCATTATGTTAAAAGCCCAACTTAGTACAATAAACAGCTTTCGTCTCTATAGCTAATTTCCCCATTCATGACAACTGTACGGGAGATGAATTTTTATACAACTCACCCGTTTAAATGTTTGCATAATTAGGGCGTAGCAGCTTAATCTCCACTTTGGAAAAATTCTTTTTTCTTTCTCTCTCTCTTTCTTTGTTTGCGCCATGACTGACAGGTCGACTGGATGCACCTACACCTCCTTATATGGTGGTCATTGGCTATTCATGGGCGGGGATTTATGCTAATTCATTTCCCGCGGCGTTCCTGAATCCGGAGTAGGTTTTTAGTAGCGTAGGCTTTTATGTGCAAATCTACACACAGATTTACTCACTTTTCATGAATGAGACCCATTATGTTTAACAGTCTATGGCACACACACATTGACTTCTTGCCTATTTTGGTCAAATATGGAATCATTTGCAGCAAATGCAGATGTTTCTGGAATAATCCTGTACTACTACTGATTACTGTTCCTGGGTTATATGGAAGACAAGAAGGACGCACATTGTGGGTCAAAGGTCTGCTGTTATCAGTACACCCTCGTCTTCCTGGTGTAGTTTTGTCATATCATCAGGACCAAACATGACTTGTAGTGTGAGAACTATTTTACACATTCATAGGGTTTTTCAGCAGTTGAAAAAACCATGGCGTCACGTCCATATGGCAATGACTTGTCAGTTATTAAATCAGCGAAGTCTGCTAAAGTCTGGACTCCCTTGAAGTCTGCAGGAAGTCTGCCTCAGGCCCCTTGTGGTCTTGCATTGGATTTGGACAGCCCTCAGCACTCCTGAACTTCCCGGGGACACACCCTCAAAGTCTGCGAGTCTGCAAGTGTGGCAAAGTCCTGACATTTGGATTCAGCCAAACCTGTATGCGTAGCCGGACCCGCTTTCCACAACAAACCACAGAGACACACACAGTCCAACGCACACAGAGGTAGCATGACTTCATTCTCTGCTCAGGACGCCATCCCTGCACTCCGTCTTTACACAGCACAGAGTTGTTTGCTGCTCGATTAATGCTCTAAATGTCTCATACAGAATCTTTAACCCTCAAACAGCCTGGTGACACAGTGAGGGTCGGCCAGCGCTCAAGGTCTACAACTCAAATTGGTCCTCGTAAGCATAGATGTACACGAGCGCACACAGAGCCGTGGGGATAAACCTTCATAAACACACTCGTCTCACACACGTATGAGGACAGACAGACAGGGACACACACACACACACACAAACACACATATTTCATGCACACTTGAGTGCAGCTTCAGACACACTCTCTCTGTGGTGCTCATTACGGGGAGGTAGCAGGTCCAGGCCTCCTCCGAGCAGAACTACAGGGGTGACCAACTCCCCCCCCCGTCTGCCTCTCTTCTTCTACTCCTCCTCTCCTGTCAACTTCACTGTCTCTCCCTGTTCCTCTGCTCCTCCTTCACCCCCTTCTTCTCTCGATGCTCTACTGTCCTTTATCCTGCCTCTGTATTCTCCTTTGATCCTCTTCTTTTTTGCTTTTAACTCACCACTTCACTAGCTTTCTGTCTTCCCTCTGTCTTCTGTTTCGACCTTTTCGCTTGCATCTCTCACCTCTGCCCCTCACCCTTTCTTCTTCCTCTCCCTCCTCACCTCATCTCTTTCTTCCCTCCAGCAATCTCTGTCCCTCTTGTCTCATGTCTCTGTACTTATCCTTGCTCCTCTTTCCTCTCTACGATGTCTTATTTCGACTCTCAGCTTCAACTTGTGCATAAAATAAAGACTCAGAACATAAAGGAAGACAGAAAAGGATCTTCTATTCTTCTCTTTCTCTGCTGCTCATATCGTCGCCCTCTTCATTTTTGGGTGTCCCACTTCTGTTTTCTCCTTCTGTTCTTTCTCTCTCTCAACTCTCAATTTAACCTCTGTCTTTGTATCCTTTCTCAGGCAGCTGAAAGGAAGCTCTCTTTACCTTGAGGTCCACCTGAATATCAATGACCAAAGAACTCCTTTTTTTTTTATGGTTTCTTTCAGTTCAGTTAAAAAAGACAAGTCTTGTAACTTTCTATTCTCACTCACTCTGTGTGTGTCTGTGTGTACTCAGCTCTCACACTAAAAAGTGGGCCGGCACAGCTCACAAATCAAGATAATCCATCTGTGATAAAAGCACCACATCTGGTACATATATAGCTTAATATAGGAAGAAGACATCTGGATATCAGGGCGACGCAGATTGGCATTGTGATGACCATGGCGACCAAGTCCAATATGGCTGCCACCTGAAAACCGTTTTGGCTCTAACCTTTGATCCAGATGAGCTAAAAATGCAAACTCAGTGTCTACTTCATGGTTTTTGACCTTTTTTTATGATTGGATGCATCTGGACCCCTGATTTGAATATTTTCAATATGGCGGCTGCCTAATTTTTTTTTTTTTTTTGTCTATTTCGTATTTTTAAGCATTAGAAACACATTAAAATACTCAGAATCATGATTTATTTTTTAATCATATTATATTTTAATCATGATTTCTAATTTGTATGTCACCAATATGGCCGCTATTCCAATTTAATACACGTACACTTTTACCTACATTGAGGTGTAGGGATGAGCTGTTTCTATGTCCTGATTCCATGTCAAGAGTGATGTTGTTTGCCCACTTCATCCACAATCAGGTTTATATGAAGTATGAATCCTGGGTAATACGTCTCTAATCACGAGCATTCACACACTGAAACAAGCATAAATATAGCCAGCCAGTCAGGAGGTGCCTACCGAAATATGTATATAAAAGCAGATCATGACTTTATAATGTCCATTTGAACATGTTTGCTCAGTCAATCAATGAACATCTATAATTCAGTGGTTGTATATATCACACTGAGTGTATGAGAAGAAGTGACGGAAAATAAGGCAAAGAAATAACGACTGGAGGAGCCGTATTTTACTTTGACATGGCGACTACTCAAGGTTGTAAACAGCAGCTATGTGTGTGTGCTGTGAAGGTGTTGTGAATTAATCTTGGTGTACACACACACACACACACACACACACACACACACTGTCACCGTGTCTAAGAATGAGTGTTACAGTTAGTTTGAGAGGTGCAGTAAAGCAAGCAGTAAGTAGTAAGGGTCTGGCCACAGCTACACTAAAACAGTAAGTTTTTTCTTTTGGCCTTCGATCTGCAGAAAGCTGACATTTTTATAGCCACAAGTTTAGGCTCTTAAAAAATGTGACATGTTGCTCTGACATGGTGAGAAATATGCAGAAATTAGATTTTTAGAAAAGTAAAGTTTCTAAAGCTCGAACTTGGTGTGTGACAACCAACTCATCAGTCACATTCAGTGGACTTTTGACGTCTACATATAAGGTGCTAGGCAGTGCTTAATTTGTAAAATTAGAAGTAGGGGAACACTTTGGGTCTCTGAGAGAGCAGTGTTCCCCTACTCCCAAAAGTGGGGGGACACTTTTTTAAGCGGCACCCAAGCCGCCTCACTGCGCGACCCCGAATGGAATGGTTGTGACATCTAGTGATGTCACGGTACCAAAATTGGATCCCACAGTATGATACCAGTGAAAATATCATGGTTCTTAGTAGTATCACGATACCACATCGAAAATGAGGCAGATGTGCTTTTTGTCATTTATAAAAAGATAAATCACTTTTCTATAATACATCAATGATATTTCAATGGAATAAATTACTTATTGACTTATTCATACTTCAAAAACAGCATCAATAAGTGATGAACATAGGGGGGATCAAAATAAAGTGAATAAATAAAATAAAAATCAACCAGCCACACTCCTCCCCTGACAAGTAAAGAACAGTCCCTTCATAAGTAAAGAACAGTCCCTAAAGTGCGGTGAGGTTTGTGGAGCGTTACCTGCCACAAAAACAGAAACGTGAACGGCTCGTTTCTACTCTGACACGCCACATACCTGTGTGCCACCATGGCTCAGTTGTCCAGGTACTACTAGGCAGTCATGACACCAAGAAGAGGAAATTACTGGACCTGGAGTCGGACTCCAGCCGTTATGTTGCGGCGCGGAGCACTATGAGCCTCCGCTGTATTTGACCGCCGTATCCTGTCTGTGACCCTCGTTCAACCCACAACCGGTGGGATTTGATTTTTCTTTCTGCTGCTGGTTGAAATCTGTACTCACACAGCGAGCTGAATGATTTAATTTGCGCGCACAAAACTATTTTTAGTCGCAAATGCGAGTAAAATGCTCGCACATAGAGCTCTGTGGAAAACAAATCACTGCCGACAAGTAAAAATAAATAAATAATAACTTTCACTGCTCAAAGATACTCACATGCCTGGAAAACAAACCACGACAGCAGCATATTGAGTGCCAGGTGGCCGGCGCGTGCCGTTATTGACCAGTGCGCACTGGGACGGCGCATGGACACTCACCGTCTTGCGATTGGACTTTGAAATATCATATGTAGGCTACTGTGGAGTTTTTGTACCGTGGTCTACCATTACCAGTATACCCTGCAACACTAGTGACATCAGCCAATACTGTATGTAGTTTTTAGATGCGAAAAGTTCTAGACTCATGCAAATTAGTTCCGGAACGCACCAGGGCCTTTTCTGAAAAGATCCTGGTACGCGTTCCAGTACGTTCCGGCTCAAATTAAGCACTGGCGCTAGGTATCCTGGTGCATCTGTTGATGATGTTCTGGGATGTGTCACTTTACACCTCTAACATGCATTGTGTCTTATGTATGATTAAGGGCAGGACACTTTGAGTGACAGGTTATACTTTATTTTTTAGGAAAATCTTCCATAGTATATCTTCAAAGCAGCAAAGTCGAGGCAGCGGAGGTTCTTTCATCAGTCCTAACCTCTCTTGGAGCTGCTACTCGGACAGTATCTTGATCGTCCCATTCAGAGCTCACATCATCTGAGCGAGCGTCTTCATTTACATACTTTTAAATGATCTGATTTATAAATAAATGGCACAAAAACAAATTCCTTATCATCAGTAGCTCCGGGCGTTTACAGAGCTACTGTCATCAAATCTCTTCAGTATCAAAGAAAATGCTTCTTTGCACTTACACTGACGTCCCCCTGCTGCAGCATCATGCTACTGGGACTGTCAGCTAATGTAAAGAAACTTTTTTATCATTGTGTCTAATGTATTTTTAGTAACAGTACGACAACAGATCTCTTATGAGGCCAATAACCAGGTAGATTAATGCTCTTGCCAGTACCACTACCCCAACCATCGACAACAGCTGAAGAGTTTAGGGACTGTGTGTTAATTATGAGGGCAGAGGGGGTGGTGCAAAAAGGGGGATGCATGTCAAATAATTCTATAAGCACTGGGGAGGGACTTGTGTTTTTTATGTTGGGTTTGTATTTATTTTATTGCAGATTTTTAAAGAAAGTGTGCCTTCCAAACAGGTATGTTTTCTTTAAAAAGCTTTGGATTTTCACATTTCCAATGGTCCACAGACACATCATGTGCAACGAATGCTTCTGTCAGAAAAAAAACACGTGATGGGTTCTAGCTCCTGACACTTTTGATTTGTTGAGGGCCTCGAAGTTGTTTTTTGCTGAACATGATGGTGTAACATGCTCATCGATCATTATCAGCTGCGTGCCCTATATAACACATCGATATAGCTGTGTCTCAATATGATTGTTGATCTTGAAAAAGGCCTAAACATCATCAAAATAAAATAAGTGTGTGACACTTAATTTCAACAATTAAGACAAAAAAAACATGACCAAATCTGAGCTAAAAATAATGATATTTCATCAAAATCACTGTATTCTAAAATGAGGCCAAAATAAACCCACTAACTTACCAGCAGCATGACAAGAATAAAAAACCAAGGCTATTTTCAACTCCAGGATTTCACTTTCAACTTTCAAACATCAAAAGTTAAGTAAAAAAAAATTGAATAACTAATTTACGGTGGGGGGAAGGTCACACATTTTCTGTCAGTCACTCAGGGAGCCTCGAGGAAAAATATCTGTAGCTACAGGGCGGGTCCAGTAAGTGAAGAACAGTCTTTGAATTTCCAGAAAATTAGACACATAAAAAAAAAACTTGTAGTAAAAACTCCAGCAAATTGTCTAACTTGCAAAAATAATGAGTTTAATGCTGCGAGATTTTGGTGACTCCTGCACGCTGTCTAACGTGCAAAAATAATGATTTTAATGCTGCAACATTTCGGTGACTGCACCTGTTTGCCTGATAAAGGTCCAGTCACCGAAATCTCGCAGCATTAAAATCATTATTTTTGCACATTAGACAGCGTGCAGGAGTGTTTTCTACAAGTCGTGTTCTGCTTGTCCATCTCCTACACACCTGTTTGAAAATAGATGTGCCCACACTCAAAAAAAAAAAAAAAAAAAAAAAAAAAATTTAAAAATCCAACAACCTACAAGTAAAGTTACTGAATATTTGGGGACATGACACTGCTGTGTGAGAGTGTTAAGCAGCTTCTTTTTTTGAAATAAGATTTTCCCAAAATTATGCAAAATCCTTTTTTTCCAAGCAGAACTGTAGTGTAACCATCAGGAAACCACTGATATCTGAAGAGATTCTGGGGACACTACACATTATAAGAGTGAATTTTCAGATTTTTTTTTTTGTTGTATCTCTTTTCAGTTTTGGATTTTACAGACACACTCATCTCACAGCTGGCTACCCAATCAGAGCACTGGTATTTGTCCAGCTTGGAGGATGGCTAGCTGTGATGAAAATAAGACTGCAGCTCATGTCCACCTTATTACTACTACACAATGTTTGTGTTTTAACAATGTTTTGATTATGAGTTCCTGATCCAGGAAGTTTGAATTTGTAAACATAGTTCAAACTTTATCAAATTGATTTAGGCAGCTGGTGTCCCCTCCTCCCAGTACTACACCAAACTCTGTGACCTTTCAGAATCTGTGATCCAGCCCCAAAGCCGAACCCAAACCACTCAACGACTCACAAAACTCAGCAATTTTTTAAGTCACAAATTTCGGTGTAACAGCAGCACTGAATCTTTTAATGTGAATATTGTGAATAAGGAAATGTAACACTCTGACATGTCTTAGGTGTCAAGTAACCCTATAAAAAAAGTCTCTAATGTCTTTTTGACATTTTAATGATCAAATATTGTTACAAACACAATTTTTTGAGAGACACCAGGTGGCTGTGAGCTTAACTGATTAAATGAATGAATCCGAGGGTGTGATACAAAACCTGGTAGCCAAAGACCTGAGGAGTGCATTTAAGGGTTGATTTGCCCGCCTTAGTGTGGACGCAGCCTTCGCCCCAAGATGTGCGTGTGTGTCTGAGTGAGTGCCATGTGGTGTTCTCAAGCATCTGCTTCTGAGTAAACAGACACACACAGACACACACGGGAATAAGCGCAAGTAGTGCTTATTTATCACCCACTGAATTCCCAGAGCTGAAGAAGAAGAGTGTGTTTTTTACTGCCAACAGCACTGCTCTCCCTCTCTTCCTCTAATACACACACACACACACACACACACACACACACACACACAAATGCACGCATACTCAAAAACAAGTTAATATGCACTTATATGTAATACTTTAAACACATGCACGTACACATGCACACACACACACACAGACAACAAAGTTATGCACCAGCACACTAATACCCGAGTGTGTGTGTGTGTGTGTGTGTGTGTGTGTGTGTGTGTGCGTGTGTCATGTTGGTACATATTTTACAGCCTTGAGCGTCTGTTTCTCCCACAGTAATCAGAACTGAGCAGCAGTGAAAATGCAGGACATGCATTCTACAGTAGCTAATCATCTTGTACTGACAAATTTTATGAGTTTCAGGCTTTTTTACGAGGCCGGAGGAACTGCGTCAGAAGCATTCGTCAATTGAGAGCAGCTCACGATACAGATGGACTATTTTATCGTAATTATTTATTGAACATATTAAGGGAAGAGATGACGACAGAAAGAAAGCTGGGAGAGAAAGAGCTGAGCTAATCAGCCCGTTCATCAACCTGTAACTTCCCATCCAAGACTTCGAAAATAACAGTGTTTTAAAATCAGTAAATTGTCGACACATTCATATTCATATAGTCATTGAGGCAGCTGCTCCATCCTGGTCTGCTTCCACTTCATCCTACTGACTCATTCTCTGTTTAACAAACCATTTCAGTCCGGTTGAGGCGCTGCCATCTCTCATGTCCATCTAGAGCAGCACCTATTATCTGATCCCTCTCAGAGCATTGGCACACCAAGCTGTCAGTCAGTATGGGGCTGTCACTGAGCATCTGGTGCCCTAGTTTTTGCTGTGTGCCCTGCATTGTTAGCACGAGTCTGCCCGTTGGCTTTTTGTCAGCTAAAGATAGGGGAAGAGGGGGTGGAAGGTGGACTATTGCATTCAATGTTTCTGTAGGTTAGGCTTTTAACTTACTTGAAATACTGCTTTGTCACTGTAATTTCCACTACTTGCTAATAATAAGCTGACAGATGGATTTCTAACACCTTAAGTACCCGCAGGTGGAACACACGTAATGGGGATATTCCTAATAACCCTAATTTTGGGGTTGCTTTAATATATAGAGAAAAAAATGCTTCCTATTTTAATGCTAAAAAAATCGTTGGACCACATAACTTCTATTTTATCATCTCTTCACTGTCTCCAAACTAGAAAACAATGAATTGATTTTAATATACTTTACTATTTATACTTCTGTGTTGAATCGACACTGTAGCTATGGCGTAGACTCCAGACACAGACCTCCTGTCTGTTTCTGGAAACTTGTGAGTTGTAATGGAGCCAAATTATGTGCCTTTACCTTTGTTAAATGTTGCTATTGTCCCTGGTTTTATATGAGAAGAGGAAAAGATCGCTAGCTGCTAAGCTAATTTATACAATGTAGAATGCCATAGGCTTGTGCTAAAAATATTAGCATGTTGAATTTGTGGGGAAAATGTGTCCAGATAAAGACAAGTATTGTACTTGTGTTTGAAATTGTCTCTATTAAAACCATGCTTAATGTGTTTAATGTGTGTTTTGAATCAACTAAACTTCACAGCACTTCACAGAAACCTCTGCCGCCAACTAGTGTTTTGGAGATGTAACTGCAGAGTGACACAGACACACTAACGCACAAGTAAAATGCTCACAATGGTGGCGGCGCACATCTATAAATCCTGCTTTATGTTGCTGACATGCTCACAGAGTACACACCAGAGAGATCCCTTAGATCATCAAATTAAATTCTCTTCCACGTGCACTACAATCTTCTACAACATTGTTCTCTTTTAAAAAGGAACTAAAAACGTATCTTTTTTCACAAGATTTTAGTTCAGATTTAAAGTGTGTTTTTATTTGTTTCAGGAATTAGTGTTACTATCTCTCCTTTTTTAAGAATATTGAGAATAATACCTTCTTATTTTGTTTGTTTTTATCATGTCCTGCTTGTTTTTAAGTATGTAATTCTTTATAATCTTATATGATATTTTATGTTTGTTATACATGATGGATCTTAAGCACATTGAATTTCAGTTGTCAGATAAAATGTGCTATATACAAAAAGTTGACCGTACTTCACTTGATATCTTCAATATTCTGCAGGCTGCATGGAAAGCTTTGACGAACCGTACGTGACCTGCAGGCCTCCTGTTGACAATCACTGATTGGCTGAATGGATCCTAGTATTTATTTTTTGCAGTTTATTGAGTACATTATCAGCTAACTTTGTAATTCTAACATTTAACCAAAGAACAGAGTAAATCTCTAGGTCAGTCCCATGATTTACAGTATCTTAAGCTTCCTCTGCTACTTATAAAAAACATCAGTGACAATGCCAACTCATCCCTGTGAAGAGTAATTAAAGTCTTCTTATAACGCAGCTGGCCTTAAATTAGTATTAAAACAACCACCCACTGCACACAGACAGACTCACATACACACACACAAGATGAAACTTTAAAGACTCATAAGTCAACAGTTTGAAGTGTTCACAATAACTATCTCTCAACACACACACACACACACACACACACACACACACTGCTAACACACAGCACAGCTACTCTGCATAATTTTCCCTTAAGCAAAAGCCAATTTAATCCCTGTAAATATTCATAAGAGTAATGTGTAGGTTGAAGTGGCCCTTCACTCTGCACCTCTAGCAGGCTTAATACTTGATTTAAATTAGCTTGAACACTAAAAGCTCCTCTTAGCTACGCTTTAGGTCGTGGATACCACAGACTGTTTGGCCTACACTTCACATTTTGAAAGTAACTGACGTGTTCGCAGATGGAGGTTATTTACCCCAGTTGCTCGTTAGCTCTGTGAGCACCTACTCTCCAACACCCGCGTTATCCTGACTGACTGATGGCACATTTTAACCAGTTTTGGCGAGCGTGATACCCACTGCTGCTGTTTATTTTTCTATGTAAGCATCCATAAAATGCATTCTGGCTGCACACTGGCCTTTCCTCATTTGCATAAAGCACAGGTCAAGTCTACTTTATGCAAATGAGGGGATCACAATTTGAGCAGCTGCCTGTAGAAGCTCACAAATCGCATGAGCCAGCTTGAACTGTGTGATGAGGATTCAGCATCTACATGCCCTTTTTTCTGTATTTATTTTCAGTAACAGAGTTGAACTTTATATATAGAGGTGAGATTTTGAAAAAAAAGAGTCGTTTTTCCTTATAAATGTGTGACTATTGGTGAATACACTCGCTGCTGTATACTGTACGTCTATGAATTACTACTAACAGTTGTATTAAGTGTTATAACCTTACACACGTCAGCAGGTGAACTGATGTTTGCACTATGACGGCTCATGAATTTCCAGTTCAATGTGGGAAAATATGCAGTACATGCAGTGTGAACAAGTGCAGCTTACTGGCTTTCTGCCTGTTTAAAGATTTCACAGTTTTCAGTGCTATATTATCAGCAGCAGTAGTAACAGCAGCAGCTGCTGCAGAGCGGCTCATGTTTGAATTCTGTTTCCATCACTTATATATATGAGCATGTGCGTACTGAAAAAGTCTGAACTTAGCCTTTTACATTTCCCGATGTGATTTTTGAATTCTGATTTTCATCTTAAAATATGGGACTGTATTTACGAAGCTTTTCTTTGAATTTCCCCTTGACGTTAAGACTAGGTCCTTGTAAAGACAGAACTCATTCACAAAGTGTCTTAGACCCTATAAGAGCTGCTACGGTGAAAAACTGTCAGGAGCAGGGAGGAGGACTTTGAAGAGGTTTAAGAAATTCTTGATCAGAGGAGAAAATGGTGGAAAGAGGTCGGAGAAATATTCTCCAAACACTGGATGACAGTGAGTAAATGAAATGTTTCAGATAAAATTGTGCAGGGATAATACTGTATGTGTGGTTGATGTCATTAGGAATACGCACACATTTCCCACCTCATGTTATAACACCAGAAATAAAACTATCACATTACTGAGATATTTGGAAAACTGTAAAAATGAAACATTGCAGCAGTGATGACTTGAGTCTGTCTCAACCTTCCATCAGCAGAGTGATCACACTAACAATGACAACACTTTCACAGTCAGCAGTTCATTTCATCTCTGGGTGTCCACACCTTGCAGGCTCACAAAAGGGTACAGTATGTCTGTGACAACCAATCACATCTGTTAAAAGAAAGCATCAAGCCTAGCAGCAGGGTCGACCACACCTCCTCACTAAGATAAAAGTCTCTGTCCTTTCCTTGCTCAGAGTTGCTCTGAGAACTTTCCTAAATCACTCCTAAGCTGGGACTCCCTACTTAAAGGCTGTAGGCTAAGTTAGGAGCTCTCTGAGAGTTTGCTCAGAATGTTTGTGAATACGGCCCCTGACGTTTGACTTCATAAAAATGTGCAGTGTGAACCTGGTGCAATAACAAGTCCTGTTCACACACACACACACACACACGTAAGTCCAGTGTTTCAGTGCTAACCAGGGGGTTTAATCCAACACATTTTCACTCATAACCAAGCGGCTGTTAGGGTTACTACCTTAGATGTAGGCAACAAAAGCACATGGTCAGGTTTCGAAGAACATCATCGTGGTTTAGCTTAAATTAAGTATCTGTTACTAATGTAATATAACATCACGTGACATACATCATTAGCATAGTATGCTACACATACTAGCACACTATGACCTTTGGTTTCACATGGGACACAAACTGCAGGCTCCCAGGTGAAAGTCCAGAGTTTGTTTGACCCATCCAACTTTACCCCAACCCTATGCAAACTTTCTCGCCCTCTGTGCAACAGTAGTTTAGTATATTTGATTTATAAGAGGACAGTGTGCTGTGACATTAATCGTTTACAAGAAATGAAAACATGGTTGCACCAGATTTAGCAAAACGCTAATTTCCATCTGTAGTCCTACACATAATAAGTAGACGCAATCAGTAAAAATAAAATTCAAGGTGCAATGCAGACGACAGTAAATCCATGTGTCTAACATACTAGAAGCAGTATGTACACACTGCACAGTACAAAATATATAAAAAACACTGTAGCTACCTTGTAAAGTGACCAGTTACCAGTGCAGGCACCTTACATAATATAAACAGTAAGGACCTACAGCTCAGTACAGAATACAATGTGACATGCGCAATAACTAACGACCTACTACTAGTTGGCCAGGGCATCAACAAACACCACCACCTGGGTCGTCTCATACCAACACTAAAGGGTGCCTCTGTGCGATGGTGTCCGATGCCAACGGGCTACCAAGCATCTGTATTTGATGAGTTGAGAGTGAGACTGAGGTGTTTAACCAGTTTAATTCTGGCCTGCTATTTCATCAAAAACAGATTAGCACCACAAACACATTGATCTGCAAGATGGGTTTCGGGGAACCACTGACTGCCACACACACACACACACACACACACACACACTGATCCCTCTCTCCGTCTCCTCAGAGTCGACCAAAACAGTTGTAGATACAATTTATGCTTTCTCCCTCTGTGATGAAGATGGATCACTGTCAGAGAATTTATGGGTGGAAATGAGCCAAACATCCTCTTCTTAAGCTGTGTGTGTGTGTGTGTGTGTGTGTGTGTGTGTGTGTGTGTGTGTGCGTGTAACAAATGGCAAAAAAAACCTGAGCCGACAGACCAGCCAGCAGACAATCAGCAAAAATGAAAACTACATTGTGCACTCTAACAAAAGTAAGCTTCTTGTGTGTGTGTGTGTGTGTGTGTGTGTTACTTGTGCAGTCGTTTGTGCACCTGCATGTGTGCATTTATTTGTTTGAATGTCACTGTGTGTATGTGTTATTGTTTGGACCACCTGAGGTCATATTGCTGAAACCAGGTCAGCCTTTCGCCCCCGACCGTAGACCAAGGACAGGCACACCCAAGGGCGCCGCTGTGTGTGTGTATACGTGTTTGTGTATTTATAGCTTTGGACAGGTGCATAACCCTCCAACACACATCTACCCCTCTGCCTTTCATCGTTGTCCTGATTTTATACGTGTGTATGTGGCTGTGTCTGTGTCTGTGTGTGCATGTGTGTGTTCTCCCCAGAGCCTGCCACTGGCCTATTTCAGACTGAAATGCTAAACTGTAATGTATTTTTACCCCTCTCTGACTCCAGCTAACCTGTCAGTGACCTTGGTTCGACAAAACAACCTGCACCTAAAGGTACCTTCCACTCAAAATCAGATTTCATTGCACCAGGTCTTTAAAGAACATGAAAAGGTAAAGTTAAGTTTATCATTCTTCCTATGACAACACAAGGGAGCATTTTTTCTGATCTGACACCTATGCAGAGGGACAATAACATTCATCTGTGTGTTACAAATCACCTTTGCTTTCTGAGTTTACATCACAATGGTTCAGGTTTGGTTACATTTAGGTACACCACTTTAGGGTTAGGGAAAGATCACGGTTTAGGTGAAACAGCTACTTTTTTTCAGGTCTTTGTAAGTATGATTACATTAATAACTGAAAGGAAACAGGATCTGGCAGCATCGTACATTCTGACATTTTCTTCAGTTATTCCTCCACACCCGCCTTCATCTTCTTGTGGCTCTTAAGCCAAGTTCAGACCAGAGATTTGCAACAAGTCGAGTTGAAACAGCCAACTACTTGCAATGCACCATTCTGCAACCTTCTAAAAACCTGCCGGTTCACACCAATTCAACTAGATGAGATGGCATATCATCTCTATGCAACACCTCTCTGTACTTCTATTCTGATTATTTATTATTTTGTGGCTGAATATAATCTGTAGCTTCTTAAAATATGAATGAGGATAGTAATAGTGAGATACTGGCTACAGTTGCATTTGTAGTTGTGATGACACAAAAAAATGTAAAAAAAAAAAAAAATTAAGGGTGAATGGTGAAATATCACCACCTCTAAGAAATGATATGGGTGTGCCCCAGGGATCTGTCTTGGGACCAGTTTTATTCAGTTTATACATAAACGAGTTGTCATCAGCATGCACAGGGTGTGAGGTGCAGTTGTATGCTGATGACACAGTAATCTATGTATATTTACTTTGTTGTGTGTTTTATAATTTGCTGAAGTTGTCTCTGTCTGCTTGTTTGTAAGATTTTTAAACAATTCTGACTAGTCATAATGGTTAAAAAAAAAACACCTTGCCAAAGGACTGCAGTTGAAAATTAGCCTAATGGCTAACACTGGCACATTTACAGAGAAGTTGATTAATGTGCAATGTCCTTAATGAGATAAATGAAAATGAAAATACTTAAACAAAATGACCATCATATGGACAGTTATTATAATAAATACACCACAATAATATAAATAATCGATGCCAGTTAACCAGTCAACGAGAATGAGAATACTACAAACTTCTAGTGGGTCAAAAGTGATGGTCTGTAGAATTGTTTTCAGGAAAGTCCTGCCTTGTGTGTCTTTACGTAAGATCGACTTGTTAGATTTTACAGTGTTCCTCCTTTGCTCCCAACAGACACAAATCATTTCTTCTATGGATGCCAGAGAGCTTCATAATTTGAACGTAAACATATGTTGTTATTGGGCATCTGCTGTAACAACTGATGCTGTTCTTGGGAGGACAGTCTGGATTGGGACGGTACCCACAGGACTTTGGCTGTGTGCTTTTCAGAGGCTGCTGAATACAAAGCCAGTTTGTTAGATTGCTTCTGGGAAACGCTCATCCCCAGAGCTGTTCAACGAGCCAATCACCAAGCTGTTGGATTCATCTTGAGAGTCTTGGTGTTTGAATTTGTCAGGACAGAAGTTTCAGTCTATCCTCTTTTTTTTTTTCGTTCCTGTCTTTCGGCTCCACTCTATAGCTCTAAAGTTAACTTAGAGAAATACGAGACTAGAAGGGGCCATAATATTGACAAGCTTATGTGTGTGCATTCATCTATAATGCAGGCCAGTAGCCAGAATGAAGACTGTGATTAATGACTCTCACAGCCAGTGATGCTAATCACTTGCAGCCACACACTCCAAACAAGACCCGTGTGTGTGTGTGTGTGTGTGTGTGTGTGTGTGTGTGTGTGAGACCTGACTTGTTAGTTAAAGCACTCCGATATGTCTTCTCTCACTCTCAGACACTGTCGAGATAAAAAGATTTTGTAGCTGGGTAAGGCATGTACTGAATTATGGGTACAATAAGAAGTAGTGTGTGTCCGTGTGCCTTCGAATGTGTGTGTGTGATATTGAGCTGCAACTAGTTTTAGTTTTGTGTATGTGTTTTTATGTTGGTCTGTGTGTGGCAGGGGGTATAGGGGTTACGCAGGGGGGGAGGAAACAAAATGATTGACAGCTGGTCTGGACCAGGGTGGTCGGGTGGAACGGAGCCTCAACACAGCCCAGTAGACATGGCTTCATGCACACACTCATATTCTCACACACACACACACACACACACACACACAAATCCTTCACTACAGGCCTAAACACACGAGCATAGAATCACTTTCTCTCTCTCTCACACACACACACACAACTTACACCACAGGGACCTCTCCTCACCTCAACTTGTCTCCCTCTGACAGCTTTCAGCAGTGGTCAACAACACACACGCAAACACACTCATACACACACACGCGGAGCACACAAACACACCACAGTGAACTCTTGACAGATACATCCTCCCACTCTCCTCTCTGCCACAGTGCTGGCTGCCTCACTACCTATGCATGGACACACACACACACAAAAACACACTGAAGGACAGCTTGGCTCTCGGTCAGGTCAATGGTCTGTGCTACACCTTAACTTGTAAAAGCCGAGGGATACTTTCACTCTCTCCACAAACTCTGTTCATTTGTCTCTTCCCTTACTCTGTCGGTCCTTCTGCACAAAATCCAGCCTCAAACTCAGGAACTTCTTCAGCTGTTTTTGTACATTAATCGACTGCGTTAGTGTCTGAATATATCACATGGGTGCGTGAATATAAATTGTGCTTTAAAGGGATATACAGTGAGATTATTTGCCCTGCACAAATGTCTTTTAAAAGGACCCTGAATGCTTTCTTGCTGCTGCTGTGTCTGACTCTGACTTTTCATCATTAGCTTTGATTACATTGTCAGATTTCTTTTCAATGTGTCCTCCATCACAGACTCAGTTCTCAGGTTCAGTCTCATTTCCACATACAAGAGAAACCATAAAAATGCAACAAAAGGATAGAAGTCTGGAGTGAATTCAATGCCACTGCTTATTATCGACAAACATTACCAATGTTTGATTCATTGGCTGGGTTTAATATTAGTAAGAAAATGTAATATATGACATAGTATATGGCCCTAGATCAAGGGTGATGTTGCCACACATACCTATAGGATGTCATACGCATAACTGCATCTGCAATTAAGCATATGACATACCTCTGTGCTTGTACCCTCACAGCAGATAAATAAAATTGTATTGAACTGAATATCCTATCCGTATCTTTGCCATTCATATGCGCATCAGCTGGATAGCTCAACAGGTAAGAACGCTGGCTTTCCTGATGTAATTTGTATATTACACACTTTTTAAACACGAACTGTGCAAATTTGCAGGAAAGCACAATCAGTCTTTTTTCAGCATTGGCAGTATAAAAACAAAATCGGGGAGTGCAGCAAAATGCCGCCTGCCTACTTTTGTTTATACAGAATGCACCTTTTTCAGGGCAATGGGGGGCGTGAGCAAGTAACAAAACGTGTAGCTCAGCGTGTGACGTAAACAGTGACGTGGGAGGGAAGCCGCGGCTGGTCAGTCCTTCTGCGATTCTCTCAAAAGTCGCCCCATCCTTCAGCGTCCCCGTCATCTGACGGTTAATGGCCTCTTCGTTTGCGAGGACAAGGAGGGCGCACAATTCCTTGTCTCCCCAGTTGCTCATCTTTCAGTGTCTGTCAGGTTTGTGTTTCCCTCTTGCTACTAGCTGCTCGCTAATTCCTGCAATCAGCTGTTTCCTGTTTATCCACCGCCAGTGGCTCGCACGTGTGGCATCATCAACAGCTCCTCCCACAAGTCATCAACAGCTCCTCCCATGGTGGAAGGCTGCCTCGTTCTTTTTAAACCAAAAAGGTTCCGCGAATATGTCTACCCTACAAGGCGGAAAATTGGGCACCTCGGATCAACTCGCCAAACGCTCACAGCTTGCCGGCAAAACAGCCCAACATTCGCGGAAAATATGACAGTGTAAAACAGCCTACTTATAAAAATACATGTGTTTCATATATAAATAGTTATACATGTGGCATATATGACAAAAACTGTATCATACATATATAATCATATGTTTGCAGGGGCTGAGCATGTATGTCATTACAATAAAATGTTCCAATTTTAAACCATATAGGTATTATCTATGGTTTACACATATATCTATGTACATATATGTTTTTACTTCAAACATACATGTTTTTCAGATATGGGAATTCAACATATATATATGTACATTTGTTACATTTACATATGTGATAGCAGGTTCAACTCTGCCGCCAATCCACAACACTGTAACGAACAACATCCTTCTGGCCAGAAAGCAGTTAGACCGCCATTATAAAAGGAATATAGCAACATGTATTACTAGTTTATGAACTTTGACACCACTGGAGAAACATTTGTTGGAACCCAAGAAGTGGAAGGAAGTGGAAATTTAATATCCAGCTCTCCTTAACACATCCATACTTGACATTAAGTCAAGTCAGACTCCTCCCCAGGTCTCAGCAACGAAATATCAACGTTGTAGTTCACTGTCCCCGCCTGAAGCAGCCTGGCAAGCAATTCAGAGACCACACCTCCCACTCCCACAGATTATCTTCTTTAAATAGTTCTATTCTTTAGTGGTTTATCCTTTTATGTAATGCTTCAAACATATTTTTCCATCATTTTAGTTTCATCTAATCAAGTCTTCAGGCACTATTGACCTTCTGTGTGTAGCGGCTCACTCAGCTTCTCTTATTGTTGCTTATTATCATATTTGTTCAGTTTGTTGCATCCTTTCATCTGCAGCATCAAAAATCCAATTTCCCCACAGGGATCACTCAAGTTTAAATTATCTAATGTTCTGTAATCTAACGGGAAAACTGCCCCTGCTGGGTTTAACCCAACAAAATTTAGATCACAGACACCCAAACATGCGGATGCTACACGCTCAGATCTCCCTGCCCAATCCAAGCCAACATAGGTGGCTTGGCTTGGGGAGTCTTCAAACATTTAACACATGACCAGTTTAGATTAGATTCAGCTCTTTTTGAAACAAGGCAAAATTAAAGGACGCATTTTTCAATCCAATGAAAAGGCATCAAATGGAAAAGAGACAAGGACCTTTAAAAAAAAATGTGAAAACCAAACGACCTCGTTTCAGTCTGTCGCTTTAAAGTTACAACTTCAGTAGCACTGAAAATTGGGTTTGTCTCTAAAGAAAGATGCTTGAACTGTGTACAATAAGAAAAAAAAGATAAACGATTTAAACATGGGATAAGTGGGCAGCTGTAATTTCATTGGAATGTTAATCAAAGGCAGCATTCTCCGCTGTTCATCACTGAGAGAAAGCACCAAAGCCTTGGGAAGCTTTTGAAAAGTAGCCCTTCCTTTGAGTCTGAAAAAGGGTAGGAGGATGACAAACGAGGCTTTCGACTCATTTAATACACCATCCCCATGCACGTGCAACTTTTCATCAAAGGGCTAAGTGGAAGCGTGGAAGAATTGAGGTGCAATTAGGTTGTGCAAATTTAATTATGTTTACCAATTAACTAATTAAGATGATTTAATACTTGAATATGGAAAATGAGGCTCCCACTTCTCTGGAAACAAGTTGTTCAGTTTAGTGATGGTGGGGAAAAAAGCCCCCCCCCCCCTGCTTGAAACACACGTACACAAACAAACGCACACACACACACACACACACACACAGAAAAATCTCCACATCTGATTTTAGAGCCTGAGGATGGGGATCAGTGTGTGCGTGTGTGTGAGTGTGTGTGTGGGGGTGAGCAGGTTTTTAGCCTCATTAAACTTCACCCTCCCGAGGCTATGGACTAACGTGGCTTCCCTCTAGCAGCTGTTTTTACAGTCATTAGCTACTTAGCATCCAACCATGCTAACACGCTAACAACATGGTGTTGATAGCATGCTCTCTTGCTCAACTCTGTGTTTCCCATCTCTTTTATTTTTAAGTTACTTTTGGCACTGACGTAGACAACTGCGCCCAACTGTCAAATGACGAGCACCCACGATATTTTCTCTGAAACTGGCTTTTAATCTGTTTCACAGTGTGAAGCCACATTTTACAAGGACACTTGTGTGAGATGTTTGTGATCTGTTTGTTCTGACTCTATATCACTGTAACATAGCATTATCTGTGATATCAGTTATGTTTTTTTAGCATCATGCTAATAAAGCTAAATCCTGGTTTTTCAACATTTATCTGAAAAATAAACCAAAACAAATGCTCAGAAATGTGAGCTGAATAGTTAAAAAAAAAAACAAAAACGTTTCGAGACTTCATACAGTAATAAACTTACCCCCAAAAACTACAGAGTTGCACCTGCATCAAGGTTTGGATATCCTGGTTCAGTGTGGCCAACAATACACACCTCCTTTCTCACTGATTTAGCTTTAGCCTTTGGTAATCTGTAGAACGCCAAATGCATATCCAAGTCCTACCAATTAGTACAGCCCAAAACGCAGCAATAATTGACCATCTTAAGCAGCAATAAGCACAGACAGGTGCAAGTTTGGTTGCGTTGTTATTGTTCAGTATCTCCAAAATGGCTGACTTACGGATTGATGATGTGCCCCGAAAAGTGTCTGTAGCATGTTTAAGGTCAGTCCTGATTATCAGTATAACTTCATGTAGCTTTTCTGCTCAGATTTTTCTCAGAGTTTTCTTCTCCCACCAACATTAAATTTGATCAAAAAAAAAAAAAAAAAAAAGTTCTTGTGTGTTGAGTCAAAGGGGAGCAGCAGGGTGGTACTACAGCTTCTCCTATAGTCCAAAGACATGAAGGCCAGGTTAACTTGTGACTACACTGGCCACAGGTGTGAATGGTTGTCTCTCTCTATTTGTCAGCCTTGTGATAGTCTGGCAACCTGTCCAGGGTGTAGCCTGCCTCTGGCCAAATGTCAGCTGGGATAGGCTCCCACAAAATAGTCTGCTTAACAAAGTCGCTGTTCACACTTTGCACTAACACTGCACAGCTCTGAATACAGTTGTGGTTCCACCATTGGGTATGCATTGGGATCCAATCACTCAACCCAAAGTTGATAGTAGTTAGAGATGCCTGCACAAGAGGTTGTCAAGAGTCCACAATTTTGGAACCAATCCCAAGTGAACCCGTGGAAAATACTCCAAAATATGCATAGATACATCTATATGGATAAAAACATTTCTAAAAAAAGACCCAGTGAAAATTAGACCTGATTGTAGATGAAAGAAACCTGAACTCAGGTGTGCACCAAAACAACCAGGCTGAGAACCTTCTTGAAGAGGTGGTCTCAGTCTGGTTACAAACGAACTCTGGTGCGGTTGGTTTGTGGTGAGAAGGTGTTCCGACCTGGATGTGAAGCAACTGCAGTCACATGACACATTGTTTGGGTTAAACATGAGCATGTTACAGTCCTGGAGGATTATTAATGTGCACCTCCTCCTGTACTGCCTTAATATGCACATTCAGCACATCCAATGCATCAAAACATTGTTTTCTAGTTGGAGCCGTGCCTCGTTTTCAAACTGTATGCTTTGACTAAAATGAACAATGACAGCAATATAGTCCACGATGAGCAGCGCTAAAATCAACCTGCATAGTTGTCCCTCCATTGTGACATTAGAAAGTGTCACATTTATCTTGCAAGTGTACTCTTCTTCAACGTTTGCTTTACTTCCTGGATTTTTCTGAGCAATCAAGAGCAGCTTTCTCACACAAGGCATTTGATCTGGTCCTCTTGTAAATGCTGCCGTGAGAACACGAACCAACTCTAGGCAATTATACAACTTTGGAACAAACTTAGTCCCTGATTCAGACCAAAGCAAGATGACTCTAGGTCTGAAAGCACTCTGAGGGTTAGTGTACCCATGAGGACCTCAAGCCTCCAGCATAAACACAAGTGATTCTCAAACACCTAATCAGTTTTGTAGGGTGGGTGTAATACAACAATCCTCCCACCAGTTTCGTTCAGTGCTCAAACTTTATCTTATTTACAAGTCTTTTTCTCTCCCTGTGTTGATGGTCTACCTCCAGTCATTGTGTCTTTTTCTGAGCTGTGCAGAATCACGAAACAAAACAGTGACTGAAGATGTTTTCTCTTCCATACGCGGTGCATTCAGAGGACAATTAACTTGACCAGCACGCTGCTTAACAGCATCACCTTCAAGTGGTTTTCTGTTCAGTGGACTGACATGTCTTGCTGCTGCAGCGCCCCTTGATTTGTTTTTACCACACAGAGAGAGTCATAATTAAGGTCTTTCTTTCTCCTCTCTATTTCTCTATTTCTTCCACCCACTCCATTTATTTCCCTCATTATTTAGTGCGAGAAGTCAGTCAGATGAGTTTTGCTTGTTGTCGTCTTTCTTTTAGCTAAGGACACAAGAGCAAAATCTAAATCTCAAAACCCATCCTCTTGTGCAGTTTGTTGCTCCTTCTCTTCATTGTCGTTACACCACTTTAAGAATCCCGTCACACAATAATTCTCTCCTTTCACCTTTTTTTCTCTACTAACTTTACATTTCCACCCCCTCAATTCTTCCCTCCTTATTTCTCTCTACAAACTTCCTTTCCCTCCCGAGTCTACTAAAATCCCAAATACAGTGAAGCTCACAGTACTGTAACTGGCAGTGTGCCCATGCAGAACACTCTTGTACTTTCCATGTATTGCACTTTTTGGTATAAAAAAAAACACATTCAAAAAACGTTGTCCTTTAGAGAGGAAAGGCAATTTCACTTGGAATGATCTGTCTCCTCTAAAAGCCACATGACTGCACAGCAACTGATTGAAACAACACATTCTCTCTGGCATACCAAACATCCTTTGCATTTACATTAACTTCAGCCCTCATTTTGTGAATGTAGTGGTGGATGACGCACAGTTCAATAGCAATATGAAGAGGAAGTTCAGATAGACTGCAATTTACCACAGTGGCATTACCTTCTAATGTGAAGGGACTGAAACTCTGCAGCACAATAAATTTCAGTCAGACTGCAAACAAAAGTAAATTTCCTCTGCCTCTCACTGACTTTCATTTAACACACAAACACTAAATGAAATATATAACGAATGTAAAAGGCATCCTTATTTCAACACCTTTTAGAACTCATGCAGAGCTCAGGTATGATGAATGCTGATTTGAGAACTCTGAAGAAAAACAAAATCCAACACAGACACATTTCCAAACAAAATGACAGCACTCAGTGTTGTACAGTTTACACAGTGCGGGTATGGCAGGACTTATTTTGGTACTCGATTGTATGTGGCTCTACTGGTGATACCAGCTAGCTGGTATGCCAGTAGCCTACCAAGCTACCTACCTAATTCAGATCATCAAATTTCCTCATCAGTTGATTGTTTTAAGGAAAAGTTTTGAACCCGCTCAACTTTACTTTAAGATAAAGTGGTGACAATATTTTAAACATACCTACACTTAAACAGATATTGGTATTTCAAGGTGGGCTTTTTGTATGTGGCAAAAAAATACCCATTTGTAAATGTTTGCTCACCGCTGTGTCATTTTATGTATGTGATGCGGGGGTTTTCTACCTGGAAGTTTAAGTCAAGAAAATGCGCCTATATGAAAAGCGAATGAGCACGAACGGCTGGACATAATTTAAATGCAAATACAATAACTTAATGTTTGGTGTGGGTCTCTAAATTTTAGAAGATAATTATGTCTGGTGGGTGGCAGGTGGATGATTGATGAGTGCACGAGGATTCGGGTGTGCTCAAACGCCATCTGCGCATCTCTAATAGGGACCCATTTAGAATGTTTTTGTTGTCAAGTTTGGAACGGCTTTTACACACTGCAGTATCCGGCTAAAACACTAAACGCTAAAACACACTGACATTGCCGTGGTGCATACCTGCCGCCTCTCGCACACATCGGACATGTTGCGCTGCAGCTTGCTAACAGATGACCACACAAAGTTATTACTACTTTTACCGAAAAATCTGCACCTCTTCCACCTTGGCGTGAGCTTAAAATCACGTTAGGAGAGCCCCTAATTAAACTTGATCTCTCACCTAAAGAGCCGATCTCATGATGTGCCAGGCAATATCTTTTTGGCCATTGTCTTCATAACAACGGGATCATGGGTCTGTTAGCCCTTGGTATTTCTCAACCCCACAGACAAGTCTCTAATTATCCAGTCTTTGTCACACACGAGACACAGCTACAGCTTCAGAGAGGAGAGGAGTTGAGCTGCCACAAGAGTAGAGAAGAAAAGAAGAGCTGCTACGGGAGCTTGTATGTATGAGTAGGGGGAAATGCGTTCAGTTCCAGAGGCGGGGAGGCTGGAAAGAGGACAGTGGCGTAAAGTGCTGCGGGGCATAGACTCACAAGTCAGTCTTTAGACGCTTTGCTTAACTAAAGACTGATGACTTTCTCCCTGATTTTGTGTTTAGATGGGCGGATACAATTTCAGAGTTTAAAAACACTCCCTGCACTGCAGAACCAATAGTAAATCCTTCATTTCCACAATCTTGTGGACTGAGCATACGTTTGATGAAATGGAGTTAAATCTCTTGGCATCCATTTTCAAGCTCTCTGTGTGTTTGTGTCCTTGCGAACGAGAAAAGGGGGAGCGCACATTTCCGGGAGGGCATGTCCTTTTCAAAAATGCAAGAGGCGTTGTTTTGTTGCCGGCCGTTTTCGCTGGTGTGTTAAACACACTTTAGAAAGGAGTGTCCCCAGACTATCAGAAGGCGGAGATCTCTGATTGTCTGGTGGCGAGACTACGCGGGGCATGTCTCACTGCCGCTGGTGTGGGGTTGTACATTGAAAATAACAGGGGCGTATCTTTTGATGTGCAGCCTTTGCCCCCGGTGTGTTTGGCCTTAAAGTAACCGAAGTTGCCATTTTTCTTTTTTTTTGGTCAAGCCTGTCAATAAGCAACAATAACTTTTGATCGATCAATTTGGGTAATGTCGCAGAAAATTTGACTTTTTGTGTAAAACTGCATTTTTTGTTTGATATAACACAAACTACTAAAGAAAAAGTAAAGCAGCAATCACACACGACTTATGGCTTTTTGAATTCAAAGCATGTGAACAATTTGTTCGACAAATTGGACCAACCCTCAAGATAAAAATACACACACACACCTGAGCACCCCCTGCCATCATAATTGGCCTCAACTATTATGGCTGCTAACGCCATCAACTGTGAACTGTGTACACGCACACTCATACATACACACACACCTGGACCCAGCGGTCATCCATCAACACGCTGCCAGGTGCAAATACACAGCGGTGCATCCGCCTCTTGTACAAACACATAAAAGTAGCTCCACAGTGAAAGGAATGCAGTTGCAAGTACCACCTGCAGGCTGAATAGAGAGAACACTTTTTGCCATTTAGCACTTCTGAATGCACACACACACACACGGGCATGTGACTATGCAATCAGCTGGATATTTTTACTACCTATAATCATGTCCAAGCACAGATGGGGGTTACCAAATTACACTGATTCTGTGTGTGTGTTGGTGTGTGGGGGTGCACACTTGAGATAGAGGAAGAGAAGGGAGGCTGAAAGAGTCCACATGTTTTGGTTTGTTTCATTTTAATACAATTTCTAAAAGGGTTCATTCTGTATGTATTTCATGATGTGGAATTTCAAAAAAAAAAAATTATATATTTAACGGTTTTATTGTTCTTTGTCTTTATATTTTCATCATTCTGTTTCCTTTTCTCGTGAACCTTTTTTATCTCCTGTATCTTTGCTCGTTCACTCTTTGTCTGGTTTTGCCGCTCCAATTCAATGTACGTTGTTGTTCTCTGTTTTTTCTGCACGGGCTCTTTCCTGATAATCCTGTGGGAGAGAGCAGGTGGGGGTTGAGTTGGGGGTATTGTGAGGCTGTAGACACGGAGAGGAAGAGAAAAGGAGAGAAACAGAAATGGAAACAGAGGAGGCGGGAGGCAGAGAGGGAGCGATCAATAAGTCAGGTCTGGTTTATCAGTCGGTATTAATGGGAATTAACCTTTAACCTGCGCTCTCAACGACACGCTCACAAACACAAACGCAAAGCGAGTCCTCTAATTGCAAATGTCATGTAGCTGCAAGGTGCTATCGACACCAACTTATTACTGTTTGTGTACTCTAACTGTTTGTGGATCTGTGTGTCTCAGTATTGCTTCCATTTCGAGAGCAACACTGAGTTTTTCACACTCTTTCTTTTTTTTTTTTGTTGCAAAATATGTGTTAAGTTTTATGGTCTTGGGATGACGTTAGATGCAGGATTAGGTTAACGTTTATTCTCAAATCTACTGTATATTTTACTTGAATGTGAGAGCGCTTTTTGTTCAACCTCAACACATTTTGAGTGCTGATGGAAAGGTGTCCATAGCATGTGTCAGAGTATCAGGTGCCAAATGCTAAGTCAAGTTCTTTGATTATTCATTCACTCATTCGTTTTGTGTAACCATTATCCTGGTAGGGGTTGTGGGGGGGCTGGAGCCTATCCCAGCTGACACTGGGTGAGAGGCGGGGTTCACCCTGGACAGGTCTCCAGACTATCACAGGGCTGACACATAGAGACAGACAACCATTCACACTCACATTCACACCTACAGACAATTTAGAGTCACCAGTTAACCTGCATGTCTTTGGACTGTGGGAGGAAGCTGGAGCACCTGGAGGAAACCCACACTGATACAGAGGATGCAAGCATGCAAACTCTGTACAAAAGGGCTCCCCCACCCCGGGGTTCGAACCCTCCACCTTGGACCCTGACCCTATTTGCTGTGAGGCAACAATGCTAACCACTCAGTCAACCTGGTCTCACTCCACAGTCGTCGAAACCCGGCACTTGGTCAGTGACTTCCAGCATCAGACACCAACAGAAAAAGCCATCTTTTCACATTGGCAGGATACACAGCTAGTCGCCACTGTTGTTTAATGGTGCCCGGCAGCATCGGGGAAAACTCGGTGGGACAACAACAAAAGTAAAGGGGGGCATAAGGGATGAAGGACGGGTACAGCAACCACCAACTTAAGTTGTCATTTTGGTAAGTTGTTTAACTTAAACAAAATTAAAGACTGATGCATTTCAGAAGTTTGGCTTGATCATTTCTACAAGATGGTGTTTATATCTCTAGCAAAAGTGGCACAAGCATCACATATTTCAAATACCCAGCAATCAGTTCTGCTTCATCTCCTCGATGTATTTTAATTTCTGGATGTGTCAGTGGGTAGCATAAATAACATCATGTCCAATAAACATTCAGCATTTCTAATCTGACACATGATGTGTTTCTGCTTTTTGAAGATTTTAGGACTGTTTGTATGTGCAAACAAAGAAGTCACACATAAGACAAAAATCAGGTGATGTTGCAGCAGACATCTGGAGCTCTTAGCAAGAGCTGACAAATGCATGGTTTCTACCACACACACACACACACACACACACACACACACACACACACACACATACACACAGGTGAGCGACGTTCCACAGCGGGTAAACAAATCACAGACAGTTATGTGTGAAAATTCATTATCACATGTCCACACACAAACCCACACAAACCCACACACACGCACACACACACACACACATTCAACCAATCACTTATGTGAACCACAGAGCGAGGTGTAATTACTCCCCCCCCTCTCTTCCTCTATGAGTTTCTCACTCATCTAAATGCTAATGCAGTATCTAACCTTTATGCAGCGTAGCTAAGCTAACAATTGGCTTTGACTGTTGGGTGCTCTTTAGCACTGAACTATATGACAATTAACAGAGAGAAAGAGCGAATGGGAGGATCTTAACTTTTGATTGTTAGTCCGATGACAGCATCTTTGGAAAATACCAACTTTTACAACAAGGAAAAAAGTTAATGCTCATTTAAACATCTGAGACAATGCTTGTGCAGGTCTATGTGTGCAACGGTCATGTGACATCAACGCAGTCTCCCTTCAAAGTCATCAAAATCCGGCACATGGGCAGTGTCAGACACTGACTCAAAAAGCTGTCCTTTAACGTTAGCATGATTTGCAGCCAGTCGCTGTTTTTTTAACAGCACTTAGCGGTGTCGGGGAAACACGGCAGGACAAGAAAAAAAGTTAAGGTGGCAAAAGTCTGAGTGGAGCGGGCACGAGGGGCGGTGGATGGGTCCAACAAACACGGACTTTCACCCAGGAGAGCGGTATTCGCGTACCACAAGATTATACAGCCAAACCCTGTTCTTGTTTCCTTAACCTAACCACGTGTTTTTGTTGCCTAAACCCTAGCATGTGAAGGAAAAAAATGTCAAGTTGTACTGACGTAGTGCATTTATGTTGAAAGAGTTGACAAAGCAACCAACCCTCCAGGCCAGAGTGAGAGTGTGTTGGTGACATCATCCAGACCATCTCCCAGCAGGGCCATGTGAATATAACCCAGCATTAGCACTACAAAAATCATTTCAACTTTGAGAGAGCTCCACTATAGTGCCAAAAGTATGTGGATGCCCCACTTTGTTTCAACATAACAATGATATTGTGCACAAAGCCAGGTCCATAAGGAAATGGTTTTGTGGGGAAGAAATTGATTGGCCTACACAAAGCCCTGACCTCAACCCCATCCAACACCTTTGGGATGAAACGGGATACCAAATATCAGTGTTGGACTTCACCCATACTTTCTGGAAATACTGGGGCATCTGTGGCTCAGGAGGAAGAGCGGTTGTCACACAATCAGACGGCTGCTCTTCCTTACAAGGCTACCATACAAGCTCATTTCTACCTTGAATGGTTACCTTGGTTACCAGTATATGAATGTGTGTGTGTGAATGGGTAAAGCCTGCGAAGTAGATGAATCTGCAAGCTCAGGTTTCATTTGCTTCTGCAGATGCATCTCGTCCCCCTTTTGTTCAGACAGATGTTGGCCAGATGTTTGGCAAAGGAGCATTACCGGCCCAGCCTTGAAAAGTCACACTTCACATAATCTCTATGAAGGACTAGATTCTGTTATTGTGCATGTTCTGGTTCTGTTTATAGCTCCTTTGTAGTCCAAGTCTGTGTAGAGAGGTGGAACATGTTGGCCAAATCTCGGAATCCATCGGCTATCGTCTGACAACTAGTTTGTTTTTTATTACCTTTTTTAAATTGATCTGCTACTGGTTTATAGAGATTAGCCAAACTGACGTGTGTATGGAAGAGGAGCTGCACTTGTATAGCACCTTTCTAGTTTTCCGACCACTCTACATCACAATCACCCATTCACAAACTGGCTGCCGAGCCGACCATAAAAGGTGACACCTGTTACTCAGTAACCATTCACATGCACTCACACACCAATGGAACAGCAATCAGGAGCAATTTGGGGTTCAGTATCTTGCCCAAGGGTACTTCAACATGTGGACTGCACCAGTATTCCAATTGGTGGACGACTCTCTCTACCTCTGAGCCACAGCCGCCTCAGTCTTGGCTCAGATATCCGCTGACAACACTGAATCAGCCTGAAATAGTGGCCCTCGCCTCCAGAGGTTTTACCGTCATCAGACCAAAAGGTGATGAGTTCTTGGATTGCACATCACACACGTGCCCGCTCTGATTAGATGTAACTGTGTCCAGCACAACGCTCACAAGACTCAAATCAATCTGTCAACCTAGAAAGTGCTAATCAAATATGAATCAAGATTCTGTTACTGCGTTAGCTATTTCTCACCTCAAATGTTTTCAGAAACACATTATAGTGCAGTGTAAAGCTGTACAAAGTTTGTGATTAGGGCACGATATTTTTCCTGCTTGATAAAGGACTAAACAGCACCCCAACGTGCATTCGTCGCTCAGCGCTACATCACAAGTTTCATCGCTCTGACTGGTTGTAGGCCCTGTTTTGTTATTCTGACTGGTTGTAGGTCACATTTCGTTCCATCCGTTGAGAGGTTTTGGTCTAATTCACTGACGTTGCCAGGCTGGGTGAATGGTGCTTGTTTTGTAAAGTGCTTTTAGTGGTTTCTAAAACTAGAGACGCACAATATAAATGCAGTCCATTCACCAAACACACATTCAACCTTGGCATGGTAACGTTCAAGTTTCCTTTTACTTTGGCATGCTTTTAGTCTATACAGCCAGCACATTTTGTTTAACTTTTAACAAACCATTTGAAATATGTGCGCTTACAAAAACAAGCTAATTGAAGGCACATTCCCACTGAGCTGGTGTGACGTCACAGATGTGGGTAACCATCATGGAATAATGCATGAACCCAACAAGATGCATTCCTGTTCTTCACATTATACCAACAGTATGTTAATGCATCCTAAGACCACATTTATGGAGCATGAATTTATAAGCGCATGTGTATATACAGTATGTGTCTGTGTCAATGTTGTTTGGTGTATGGGTCAGCATGCGTGTGTGTGTGTGTGTATGTGAGTGTGTGTGTGTGTGTGTGTGTGTGTGTGTGTGTGTGTGCCTGTGTGTGTTTTGGTATTCAGGGTCCGAGCTGGTAGTATCAGTATTCTATGACTGTATTCATTCACTGTTTTCCTCCACCAACCAGACACCAATTACTGCTGCCAATCACACACACACACACAAACTCACACACGAACATACAGTGTTGAGCAAAAACTTAGTTGGACGCACACACGCACATGCACACACACACACACACACACACACACACACACACACACACACCTCTCTGGGCAGTTCCAATGTGTGAAAGTGTGAACAAAAGTCATCTATCACTCTCCGTTTCTTTCTCACACACATCGACACTCTCACACTGCCTCCCTCTTTTTCCGCTGCCATCTTTTCTCCAAGATCATTAAAACCGTTTTACTAATTTATATATTAACCATTAAAAATGTACCATTAACAGCGTGACCTCGGTGTGTAGACAAATCAAGGATCTTTCTTCCGGTCCTTTAATGAAAACCACTGGGTTTTTAACGCATATTGTCGAACCCCACTGGACTGGAAGCAGTCCATCAAACAACACACACAAGGTCACACTTGAGAGAAGATGGTAAGTGACCTTGTGGGTCTACACAGTGTATGGAGGTCATGGTACAAAACACACACACACTCTCTCCCTCCCACACCCTCAAGGCTTGGTGTCAGGTTTATTCTTCATTGCACACAATGATCTTGTTACATTTCTCTTTGCAAGGGAAAACACGCACACACAAACACACTCGCCACAGTCATCTGCATCTTTACGTATACAACCGCAAACACACACTTTACATTACAGTAAGCCTTACACACACATATAAAGCAAAGCTGCATGCACAAACACATAGGTACGCACACAGTCGCTGCTGTCTCTGCCTGTAAGCTTGCCAAGGACAGCAGTATAGTCAACTTGACAAACTGGAGTCTTTTCACACAGGTGCTCTACTTTCTGTTCACGCTCGTTCATCTCAACCTCGATCAACCAGAGGCAGAAACAGGGAGGAAGACAGAGAGAGGAAAAGTGTGTGTTAATTGTTGTAAGTAGTAAAACTGAGTGAGAACAGAAACAATGAATGGAAAGTGAAAACTATTTGCAAACTCTAAGTTTATATCTGACATCACTGAATGAATTCCTTCCCAGCCTTGCTCTCTCCGTCTGTAACTCTCTCTACATCCACCTGATAACAGGCACAATCCAATCTTCACAAATTCAATTAACTTTAGCCGCCTCCTTAGCTCGTTAGTCAGCGCGCCTCGCTTGTGGGAACAATAGTCGAATCAGAACATTCAGTCTGGGCCTCTAGTAATGGTAGGTCTCATTTGCATGTCCTTAACGCGTCGTTTGCATATCTGACCTGCTGCTTTCTGATTGCATTACGGCTTAACTGCATTTGAGTGATGGTGTTTTCGCTGTTCGTTTTGCATTTAGAGGTGAGCAGGTCAAACTGTTGAAAAGGTAGCAGGTAAAATAATGAAACAAGGCCGGCAGGACCAGGGTTTTTTCTTTGACTGAACACAGTCAGTGGCATTCAACTCCAATGTGTACGTGTAAATGAGCTTTGGTAAACTTCCCTTTATCCTACCAGTGTGCAGATCTACCTGCTCATCTCTCTGCTCGAATCTCACTGGCTCTAGGGCTGTTGCTTTAACTACAGATTGTACTTCCGTGTTCTTGCATGTCTGCCACCACGGACACAAAGAATAAAGAAGTGGATAGAGAGGGAGAGGCAACTCAGATCAAACTGTCAAACTAGGCAGCGCTTATCAAATATAAATCAAGACTTTGTCACTGAATTACCTATTTCCTGTCTAAAATGTCTTCCGCAAGCTATTTTAGTGCACCGTTTGGCTGTAATACGAAAATTACAGGTGCTATATTGTTTCCTGTGTCAAAATAGACAAGCTCGCATCATGTCACCCACGAGCTGGAGCGGTTATTAGCCTGGTTCAGTGCAGTGCATTCTGGTAGCTTTAGGTTTCTACCTCTAGAGCAAAAACAAAGCCATGTCGAGCTGATTTGCATTTCCATTGTCAGTTTAGATGCACTGTGCCACGCTAAGCTGCGCCAGAGATGGACCTTCTCCGCAGCAAGTCCAAAAGCCTGGCCACCCGCGTTCAAGTGGGCACTGGTGATGTCTCGCCAACTGTAGCAAACCTCTGCTTCTCCCCCTCAAACAAGGACTGTGCATTGTGAGACTCTACTCACTTCTGTCTGCAGCAGACCAGAGAGAAAGATGTTTTTAAAAGTCTCTGTGTTCATCACTCAGTAGGTCTGTAGCTTCTGACTGAATCTCTGTGGTTTGGAGTTTAGTTTCTCTCCTGCGTCCTGTTTTTACTTTAGGTATCTGCTTCATTTTACTGTTTCATGTTCGCTATCAGCCGCAGTAGAAGTTGTGTGAAGTTGCAGTTCGAAAACTCTAACATTTCCTTATTTTGCTGCTTCACAATAAAAAAATTTACAGAACAAAACAACAGGGGACTTTTATTGTGAAGATTCTACAGGAAATGAAATATGTTTATTAGTGAATTAGCCGAACTTTGATTGCAGCTTTTCTTCAATAAAGGCAAGTGTAATAATATAGCAGGAGGAATAGTAAAAGATGAAACAGCCACAGTGAGATGTTGATGAAGATGATGGCCCAAACCAATCCAAGCCAAACCAATCCAAGCCAAGCCATGGCAGCCCGTGACTGTAGAAAGGGGTACAAGGCATTTCTTGTTTCAGTGCTCACTTGTTCAACTTTAACCAGGAATTTTAGCCAATAGAAGTTTTACAAGTTCACTCACTTTGTTTGGTGCAATGTTACAACTGCACACTACAAAGTGTAGTGTCATTGTCACACACTGGTTTACACTATAAACCACATTTTTTCTGTGTGGAGTGTGGAGCAAATTGGTTCAACTTAAGGCTTAAGTAACTGTACCTTTGAACCTTTTCTAACATGCACACAGTAGTTAGGTGACCTCAGGTCATTCCTGGCATATACACCCAAATTCAACGTGAACAGAGGTCAGACCAATCATTATAATAATATAGTGGAAACAGCCTACAGTGATCACTACAAGTTAGGGCCATAACGGTACATGTATTTGTGTCGAACCGTTCGGTACACGACTTTCGGTTCGGCACGACCCTGTACCGAATTATTGGGCGCAGGATATTATTTTATTTTATTTTAATTCCGTTTTTGCGTGCCGAACCATTTAAAATATCTAGTTCCCCAACGGACATAATTGAGTGACGCACCGAGTCCGACCGTAAATCTCTGCTTTCACTTTGTGCAGCGCATTCTCGCATTTTGACAACATGGCAAGTGAGCCTGACGAACCTGAAGACCCACCCGCAAACCTTAAGTCCTCCGTTTGGGAACACTTTGGTTTCAGGGTAAAATACAAAGATGGAAATAAACAAGTGGACAAGACAAAAGCAGTGTGCCGACACTGCAGAACAGCGGTCGGGTATGTACGTGGAAATACATCTAACATGCTAACGCATCTAAAGTGACACCACCCGAGTTTGAACGTTAACCGGCACGACTAGAAAAAGCAATCTGTTGCAAACTACGATATTGTCGTCGTTTAAAAAGAAAGAGCGTTTCCCTGACCATCACGCTAAAGAAATAACCAACGCCATTGGAGTTGAGTAAAATTGTTTAAGCTGCACTTTAGATATAAGCATGTTTTGTTTACTGCACTTTAACAAAGTGGGAAAGCTAAGTAAGTTCCTAGTAAAACTGAATCTGAGCAGGCTTTAAAGCTGACCAGCTGCACTATACTTTTTGTTTTAATTGAGTAAAACTGTTTAAGCAGAAATGTATATTTATATTTTTCATTCAAAAAATGTGTTAAAAAAACAGCAGGATTTTATTTTTCACTTTTATATTTCTATTTTCATTCAAACAATGTGAAAAAGCAGGATTTTATATATATTTGTTTCATTCAAAAATTGTGTAAAAGAGTTAACTGCTGTGGTGGTATGTTTTAATAAGGTTACCAATAAGTAAAAGATATTTAATAGTTGTCTATTTTTTTCATTACTGTACCGAAAAAAAACGAACCGTGACTTGTGTACTGAGGTACGCACCGAACCATGATTTTTGTGTACCGTTACACCCCTACTACAAGTGGATGATTATTAGAGCTTTTCCCCCCATGCAGACGACCTTCTAATCAACATTTGTTTATTTATTACATTAATATAAACTAATGGAGTGGACATGTCAGCCTCAGTGTACCTAAGCAGCTTCTTAAACATAATATTTTCTCTCTTTTCTAAATCAAACCAGCCTATGGAAACTTCAAAATCTTCCTCTTCCAGGCTCGCTGCCAATTCCTCTGCCTTTTCCCTCACCGAGGGCCAGCTCAAAGGGGCATTACGTGACCGGGTATTATCCATCCACTTGACTAGGGCAGCTTCAACCACAGGTGCTTTCCCAGTGTGCAGTTGTTTTCTGTCTCCACTAGCAGCCATCACTGGCAGCCATAAGCTTCGTGGAGAGTACGTATTTTATTGAGAGCCAGCTGGAAGCACACGGGTTACTGCAAAGTGAGTATCATGGGAGTCAAGTGAAAAAAATAGCAATAGAATGAGTGTAGTTTTATTTATTTATTTATTTTTTTTTCGTATGTTGTTAGGTATGACAAGACCCAAAATGAACACTGTACGTGGACAAACAGATTACTGTAGCTGACGAATTTAAATAGCGGAATGATTCTGTCCAGAGCTTTTTGGTGCATATAAGTGGTTAATCACTGTAATTGTCATTGAAAACACCTGTATGAGTGAGCAGGGCCTCCCCCGCTCTAAGTGGGCAGCTGGAACTTGAGCAGCGTAAGTGTTAAACCCAGAGGTGAGAACTGTGTCTTCTCAACATGCATTAAAAACTGTGTAGAATTTCCAAAATCGTGTTTTATGAGCAGTTATGGTTAGCGTCAGGGCTTTGTAGAAAAACCTGCTTATACGTACAAGATTGGATACAAAGAGTCGTGTGTGTATGTGTGTGTAGCCAGTGTGTGTGATAAGAGGAAAACGTCAAAAGAGGCCATTGAGTCAAATGTTATCAGCATCTGCAGCTGTGCTGTAATAGCCCACATAAACGTGATGACTCTGTGTGTGTATACGTGTGTGTGGGGGGAAGTTCTGACACATAAAGTGGCGCCGACTGGGTGACGAGCAGCCATATTGTTCTGGAGTCTCGGGTCATTTAGAACACATTTGCGTTTGATTTAAGATTTTATTGGTGGCCATTCAGTTCTTAGCCTCCAGACTCATATAACATGAATCTTGTTGTTTGTTTGTTCCATTCTTTCCTCCTCTCCTTCTATCCTGCATCTGTCCTCCTTTCCCAAGATACAAGCCCTGATGGGGCAGAGTGGACCATCAGTACTGGAGTTACAGACCACCTACTGTTTAATGGCGAAACATAGAAATTCTACGCCTCGCCATGGTCACATGGTTCAATGAAAACTCAAGCTTTGAGTAACTTTTGATGTCAAAGGTCTTTACATGGTACAGACAGAATTTGAAAACAATTGGATCAAATCTCTGGGAGGAGTCTGTTAAAGTACAACCACTGGAAATAGCCAAAAATGCACAAAAATTATACATTAAATCCAAAATGGCTGACTTCCTGTTGGGTTTAGGGTGTGGCTCCAAGAGACTTTTTGTACGTCTTGGGATGTTACTTGTGCCTACTAGGTTTCGTACATGTAGGTGAACCCAGTTTCGGGGGCTGCTTCCTAGAAATGTTGTAAGGGGCGCTACTGAGCCATTTTTTTCACACCCAGTCTTGAGCAGTCTGAAGAATGTGATTCATTCCGGTTTCAATGGGGTCATAGCACTGTATGGTGCTCGGGCCATAATAATGTGTCTCATCACAATGAGAAGTATTCCAGTTTCAAAGAGTGTCACAGACAACAAAAATATACCAAGAAAATCCATTATAATGAGGACTTTGTGCCGTCTTCCTGCAGAGGCAGGTCTCCTTCAAGGACAAGAGATTTTCTTTTGTAACTGTGCTTAACAAAACTACATAAACAGAGACAAGCCAAATCATTTCAAGCCTGTACAAAGCGACAAAGTGCTGCTCTTGTCTCCTCTGAACTCGAGGTCCAACTGTGTAGCCCGGTCTGTCTGAGTCATTCTGGTGTCTTTAGTGTATTTTTCCACTGAAGGTCATGAAACACAGACATGGGGCTAATTTCTAAATCACATGGGGTCCCCAGCTAATATTAGTCCTGTGTGAATACAGGCTTCAGTCAGTGTCTGTCTGCATCTGTGATGTAAAGTGCCACAGTAGTTCTCTGGCCAGAAAGTACTACGTCCCTTTGCAGGAACTTTTTGCAGGTCAGTAAATGTAATCCAGGACCTAAAGTTTATTTGACAGGAAGATAAAGTTCTCGCCTGTCTACCATGCAGGCGCATTTTAGTCTAGTGTGTTTCACAAAGTTGTGAACCCGACAGGGAGAGGCGCTTGGCTGAAAAGAGCAAGGAGGGAAAGAAACAGGAGCCAGATCAAAGCAGCACTCCAGACTGAGACACTGGGAGCTCACTGAAAGTCTTCACATTTTTCTAAAGATAGTCACGAAGAATTAGGCCACAGTGAAAGGTCTGCACAACCTGCTTTCATCGGTCTCTGCTCTCACACCAACAAACCTCTGGTGTATGTGTGTGTGTTCGTACGTGCACGCCTACTTGGGCTTATATTGTAACATGGCAGCTGACCTTTAGCTCTGAGTCCTGAATCTGTAGCTCCATTTCCTTATCACTGCATAGCATTGATCATTATGCTGTTCTCCTACCAGCGTGAAGCTGCACACAACACCCATCAAAGCACAACACCAGTTTGTGTTCAAAATGGCGCATGTGCTCCTTGATCCATCTCCTTTGCTGGTCCACAGACACAAGTCTCTTTCACACATGTGCTGCAAGCATTAAATGATCTGGACATCACCAGGAGGAGCTGTGTGAGAACGTAAATGTCCAAATCAGCTGAATCGGAAATTAAATGGACTTTATCCGCCCAGCTCCTGAGTACAAAGTGCATATAATGTCTGAATGAGCCCATGGGTGATACAGCAGGTAATTGTTTGGAGAATTTACATAGAGAGTAGGCGTGCTGATGATGTTTCAGTCATGAGGCTTGCAAAAAAACAGGAGAAAACAAACATCCAAGGGTGAAGAAGAGGGGTTATTTATGCAAAGACGATGATGAAAATGTCTAATTGGAGAGATGACCAGATTTGGGAACCTCTGTCAGTGACGGGCGTAGCCGAAAATGTCAGACAAATTAACGGGACGGCAAGAGACTCTGTTTTGTATGACCAAAGTACAAACCGTGGGTAACAATATGACATCAGTGTCAACAAGTTGAAATATCGTGAGTATCAGGATATGAATTTTTCATATGATATGAAAAATAAAAACCTGTTTTACCATGAACGAGCTGATATGGCACACCCCTAATTCCCATCACTGGCTGGGAAATCTTTAACACTGGATTTAATGCTGAAATATTAAGTTAAATATGTTCTTGTCTGCGAGTACAGCTTTTTGAATGTGAACTTGATAGTAGCTGATACAAAGGGTTTGTACACTTAATCCTTTTTTAGAGGACACAACAAAAAAAACAGCTGCATCTACATAATGCACAAACACACACACACACACACACACACACACACACACACACACACACACACACAGGAAGCCAGCCTAACTCTGACCCTCTCCACAGGGAGCTGTGCATGACGGTGGCATTAACTTTCAACAGAAAATTAGCCTCAGCCAACCAATTAACCAGCTCTTAAATCTCCTCAGTGAGGAAACAGTGTGTGTATGTGTGTGTGAGATAGGGAGAAACAAAAGAGAACATGAGGGTGTGTGTCTGAGTGGGACAGTCAAAAAAGAGAGGCTCTGTGTGTATGTGTGTGTGTGACTGTTGAGCAAAGGTTAATAGGACCTCAAGAGGGATAAGACAAGGGCCTTGTTACCTTCCCAGAGCTGTCTCCTCCTCCTGACACACACACACACACACACACACACACACACACGGGCTCAGTGCCAAAGCTGGTGGTCTATTGAAGAGGAGGGTAGTTCATTACAGTCCGTGGCTTACACTTGCACTAATACTCTTTAATACCCGACACTGGCCTCTTATCACACTCCCCCTCTATCTCTATCTTTTCTCTTTTTTTATGCTCTCCTTTTTCTTTCTTTTATCATCCTCTGCAGCAGCTCTCCCCTCAGTTGCTGCAGAAGGTACACACCAGACAGGACCGAGCATCTGAGAGACAAACTACTGTATGTGCATGACAGTTATGACAATTTACCTCCAAACTGGTGCAAGTTAAAAGAGCACATAAGTAATAATTAATTACGGTTTACAAACCACACTTGGGCAAAAGGTTACTGGACTAATGATAGTCTTGAAGGTGGTGTAGGTAGCTTTAAGGCCCGGATACAACAACCTGACGTCAAAGAACTAGTGGCGACAAAAGGCAACTGTTGTGTATTGGCCAAAAAGTTGCACCTCAACACACAGCAAAGACTCCAGCTGATGGCCAACCTGCATGAGATGAAATAACTCTCCACGCCAGCAGACAGCAGAGGTCTGTATTCATTATTAAATAGGGAAACCAGAAGACCAACAGGACGGCTTCAAGACGCTAGTTAGGTGATTGGCACATTACAATACAATACATAACACACAGATTCCATTACCACACACTGTCAGGGGTAAAAGATGGGACAAAGGATGATCTGTAACGCTTTGGGCGGTAAAACCTCCGCCTTGATGGAAACATCTGAACCTCAACATGGAGGGGATGTTGAGAGTCTGAGACAATAGACCAAGCTTTAAGGTGCGGACACACCAGACACCGACATCATAGAACTAGCGGCGACGAAAGCCAACTGTTGCGTCGTCTACGTCGCCTCACGTCGCCCTGTGTCAGTTGCATCTGAACACACTACACGGACTACATCCAACGGCCAAGTGGCACATACTTTCTGCGCCTGCGTGAGAGAGAGCGGAGTGAGAGAGTGGTACATCCTGACAGCCACGGGGTTTCCTATCTGTGCAGCCGAGCACCGCAGCACCTCCACGGACTGTTACATTCAGGCAGTCCCAGTGTTTCCTCCGCAGGCTCCACTTCACTCAGCTGCCCGATAAACCCGCTGCTTCTTCCCACTTTAACCTGAATAACAAACCAGGGCTCTGTGCTCTGGTTGGATCCAAACGGAGAGCCGGGGCTAGTTCAATCAATCAATCAATCAATCAATTTTATTTATAAAGCCCAATATCACAAATCACAATTTGCCTCACAGGGCTTTACAGCATACGACATCCCTCTGTCCTTTGGACACTCACAGACTAGCCGAGGCTAAACGGCTGTGCTTCCCTCTGGTCATGCTGCGGCTAACGCTCCGCTAGCCGCTCCCAGCTAGCTCCGGTTTGTAATTCAGGTTAAAGTGTGAAGAAGCAGCAGGTCTGTCGGCCAGCTGAGTGAAGTGGAGCCTGAGGAGGAAGCACCGGTTAGCCCTGGTTTCACTACAGGCAGATTCACTCGCTACAGGGGCGAGGAAATAAAACCTGAACAGCCAATCAGAGTGATCTCTCTCACCGACTAGCTCCGCTGCTGATTCAACATGCTCAATTGGCCAAAAAGACGCTGACGCTGAAGGGCCGATGGTGCGAGACACACCTCAAAAACCAGGCAGACAGACGCTCACCGATGGCCCGACTTTGGTCGACAGCCGACCGTCGGATTGGTGTGTCAGGGCCTTTAGAGGTGACCCTCTCTTCATACAGATGCTGCAAGTTATCAAAAGTAACATCAATGATCTTACAGCACAGCCTGATCACTTTTTCCAACTTGTTCTTGTCTTTAAGGCTCAGATCACCAAACCAACAGACAATGTTAAAAGAAAGAACAGACTCAATGAAAGCAGAATACAACAGTTCCATGATTATCATGAGTTCATTCACAAATGGGCTCCACCAACGCCAATGTAACATACTGAAGCGGCTGAAAAAAGCCAACAAGGACGGACAAGGACTGAGAAAGGTTGATGAGAGCCAATGGTGCAGGACGCATCACAAAGACTCGGGCAGAGGATGCTCGCCGACGGCTCAACATTGACTGACAGCCGATTATCTGTTTGGTGTGTCAGGGCCTTTAAACTGGCTCTTCAGCTCTGTAAGTGTGGTTAACAAATGCTAGCTCCACATACTGTAAATTATTACATACAAACCCAGTATTTCAATAATGTCTATGCAGAGCACAAACAAATAATAAATCTCTCCATCACATTAAAAGTATCTGTTCTTCAGTTTTTTCTTGACGTCCCTCACGCTCCTTTCCTTTCTCTCTTTTTTGACCTTTCTCTCCATCTCTTTACCTGACAACACCTTCCTTTATCTCTCGCTCCGTTCATATCTTCTTATACTCTCCCTCTCTGTCACTCTGACGTTCTCTTTTTCTCACCCTGTCACTTCCTCTGATTCTCTTCCTTTATCTCTCTCATTTTACATCTTGGGCTGTCACTCCCTCTTTCATTGCTCATCTCTCTCTCCCCATCTCCGTCTATCCATAAAGCTCTCTCTTTCTAATCGCCCTCCTTTCTTCTCTCTCTTGTTATCTCCTTCCTCTCTAATCTTCAGAAAGGGAAAGGGACTGCTCTCATGGCATAGTTAATATCTGAACTGAAATACAGACGCGGTCGACACAGTTGGCTGGCTGCTGCTGCTGCTGCTGCTGGTGTTGCGTTTCTTTTGGTTTTGTTGCTCCTTTGTCAGTCATGCTATTCTGGGCTACAGACTGACAGCCTGACAGAATAAGACTATGGCTCTCAGATAGCTGCAGCCTCTGGTGCCTCGCAGCAGTGAAACAAAAGTTGTGGAAGTCACTTATAACTTTCATACAGTGACAAGCTTTATACAGTTTGTTAAAAATGGCGCACAAGTGCTCATCAAAAATGGACGTAATGGAACAAACATAAGCAGTATGTTTCCAATTTTCTGCTCTTCTGTGGAGTTATTATTGCCATTGAAAAAAAAAGCTTTAACACGAGAACTAGAAAAAAAAGCTAGAATGTAAAAAAACAAAAAAAAACAAGGCATAGCTGAGGTGAAAACTTGGTTCATCAACAAAGAAAAAATAAATTTAAAGAAATAACAGTCACACTGCAAAACCTGCTTAGGCCCCGTTCACACAGAAAGCATTTTAGCAGCTGGAGGCAGCTTTTTGTGACTGTTTTTAATGGCAATGAAGCTTTTTGCTCGTGGTTTTGTGTTGCGATGTGCCTCGCATTTCTGCGCTTTGGGCGCCTGGCATTTTTGCTGGAGCGCTATGAACTTTTCCGGTCGAAAAATCTTCAACTCAGGGGGGAAAAGCGCCACATGTCATCTCCTTTTTTGTTGATTTTTTCCAACTGTCCAATCGGACGATTTGAGAGGCGGGCCTTCTGTGGTGGTCACAACAACAAGTTTACAGTTGGTAAACAATGGAGGAGAAACTGGTGGTAGCGGTTGCTGGATACCCAGAGCTATAACGCCTGACGATAGACAGCAGGTTGTCAAACTGTCCCTGAGTCATCCTAAAATCTGCCTGGAAACGTCCATCATGGAGGAGAAGCTCCTGGACCAACTGGTGGTACTCCTCATGATCCACCCTCTTTTTTAGGGTCTCATGTACCCACACAGATCTCCGTTTCCCTGTGCCGAAAGAACTATTTGCTGACAGCCTCTCACCCTCAACTAGAGCTACAGAAGGTACCCTCTGCCTGTGCATCATAGGAACCAATCACTGTGAAAGACAAATGGCAGAATCAGCAGAATCCAAAAACTGTGAAATTTTTCAGACTCTGAGCAAAAGGGGGGCCGTGTTTAACAACAGCAAAACTTTATGAAAACATCTGTTTGGAACTCTTACACAACACACGCACTATAAACCAGCTCTCATTTATCCAGTCATAATCCCAGTACAAACACATGCATTTTCACAAAAAACCTTAGGATTTAAAAGACTTCTGCACATGAGAAGTGCGCCTGAGAAGTGAACGAGATAAATGAGACTTGGATTATACTGCTTGAGTTGTGTGTGAGGTTGTAAACATATGTTTTGATATTGTTTTGCCATTTTAAACCTGCGTTGTTGTTTTTTTTGTTGTTGTTGTTTTTTTCATTTTTGGATTCTTCGTTTACTGTGGAGCCATGCAAGAAAAATGAACTGTTGGCGACTTAAAGTAACTGATACACAAATTATCATTTCATGGATGATGTATTCCTCCAATGCCTGTGCAGCATGTATTTCTTCATCTGAAATTAAATAGGCCACGACTAGTGTGTACAGTAAGTGGAATATTTTGGAGCATGAGTACATAAGTTTTACAATTAGAAGCACCAATCTGTTGACAGCATTTCTGCCGTTAACTGGGACTCGAGTCTGGGCTTTAAAATGATGAGACTATTTCAAATTACACTTACGGAGCTGAAATGGGTCGTGCACCTGTTTCATGTGGGTCCATGCATGTTAAGAGTGTTTTAATGGACCATTATCTGCACTGCATACAACTGTGGAGGACTTAAAGTATATTCATAATTAGTCATGATTCATAACTCAGTGGCGCCCATCAACAAAATCTCATCCAGCATCGGCTCTGCAATTACCTGCAACTAGTATTAACAGCCACTGCAGCCTGTTCCTCTCAAAGGTTGCAGAGAGCGATGAGGGAAAAGAGATAAAGTAACAACCCAATAATACAAGACTTTTTCATTGTCCGTAATATTTTTGGCACTTTAAGACTTGCACTGAAGGAATTCCCTTATAATAAAACTTCCTCCTCTGTTCCACCGAGCTCAGTGAGTCATGAGAAGGCATTACATTTTTGCAGATTTGCAGAGACACCCATTTTCATTCTTTGTGAATCTAACTTGTCTTTCATATTCCCCGGTCTCCTTCCAAATCACCATTTATTAAGGTGATGATGGATCGTGATGAAATTGTTCTTCAAAAGCTTTGTGTAAATCGTGCAAGGACAAAAAGAAATTGTGTTTTACAGTGCTGCTAATTAATCTCTGTCTAAAATAACAAATTAAATGGGTTGCACAGTGATCACCGTTTTGGTGCGTTGCTTCAATTAAAAGTAACAACTAGCAGTACATATAAAAAAAGTTCTCATAGATTTATGCCTTAATTTGGAATTTACAAAAAAGAAGAGCAGCATGAAAAAGTAACAGAACTTTCTCTAGCAGGAGCACTTAATCACACTCGGTGAAAACGTAATACATTAAGTTGGATCTGAGCACAAAGTACTGCAACACTGTGAATGTATAGTGCGTCTGCCTCTTTCTCTGTCTGTTTTTGTTTCCGGGTGGAAAGACTTGACTGGTGCACAGCTTTCATCTAAAAATATGTGCGACAGTTCCGACTCTATTTACAGTCAAAAAGCCTTTTGCTCTTTAGCGTTCCATTAAGTCAAAGTTGATGTGAATGTATTTATAGCGTGTTTAGCAACAAACAGGCGTTTCATGAAGTGCTTTACAGAGAACAAAGGACACAGACAGATGAATATAGACCATCGCTCTGTCTGTGCTGATGTGTCTTTCTGTTCCATGCCTCTATAGTTTAGTTCAGACATGGAATATGCAGCGTTGCTGTTTTGTCTCTCTGTAAAGGTAATGGCTGTGAGGTTTTCTAATGCAGGTCTCTGTTAAATGTTCGGTAATGGCTCTATTCAAACATGACAAGACTGGGAGAAGTTGACAGAAGAGAGTTGGAGGAAAACATCAAGAAAGAAAACTCATCGGTTCTCCTTCAAACTGTTCACATAATGGGTTATAAATTGTGCAACTGTTCCGCTGAGGCCTTAATTAATGACTTGAGCATAATGGATCCCCTAATAAATGCTCTCATCAATTTCATTAATTATTAGATAGAACATCCATTTTATCAAGTTTGACAACAGTAAAAATGACAAGACTCTCATTTTATTCCTATTTGCCAGCACGCTGCGTGAGAACCATTTCATCTGGATATTCAAACTGTCAGAATTTAGCTTTTGTAGAGTTGGACCTCTTATTTTGAAAGAGGCTGTATGCAAACTGTACATTTCCTGTGAAAACAGAAGTGTATTTTGAACACAGACAACAGGCTGATGTTGACACGGTGTCCCCAAAACATCAACAACCAACACAACCAGGCTATCTTACACCTCATATGTCCATGTAGAAAGTCCATCACCAAGCGTCAATATGCGACGAGGTCGGAGTGAGAATGTGTTGCAGTGGAGGAGCCTTCTGCAGAAGAAGATGCTATTCCAGCATTGGCAACCGCTGCTGACAGGAAGACGAACTTATCAACAAGAGAGTTTAAAATACAGTTTGACAATAAATAAAAATATAAACATGCATCACTACTGACAATGTAGATGGAGAGAAAATGTTGCTAATAGTTTAGCCTCTTGCTAACCAGTGCCAAAGGCTCAGGGTTATGGCTTTCAGTGAGCAGTTATGTAGCCTCTGCTTTAAGCCAGATTTATACTTGTGCATCAGCTCTATGCAGATCCTACACTGTAGTCTACGCACGTCACCTGCACCATTGTGACTATTTATACTTGTGCGGTAGTGTGTCTGTGTCGCTCTGTAGGTACACCTCAAAAAACACTAGTGGGGTTTCTGTGATGTTCTATAAAGTTGAGTTGATCCAAAACACACATTAAACACACATTAAACATGGCTTAACAGCGACGATTTCAAACACGAGTATCCAACTCCACTTCATTATAACTCACAGCATTCACAGACAAACACTTGTCTTTTGCTGGACACATTTTCCCCACGAAGTCAACATGCTAATGTCATTAGCTTAGCAGCTAGCAGAGATTTCCTTTACTCATATGAAGCCAGGGACAACAGCAACATTTAACAAAGGTAATGTTACAAAATTCAGCTCTGTTACAGCTCACAAGGTTCACTGACAAAACAACTGTCTTAAACACGTTTTCCAAACAAATGCAACATGCTAACGTTATTAGCACAAGCCAATGGCATTTTACATTGTATAAATTAGCCTAGCCACTAGCAGAGATTTCCTCTGCTCGTCTGAAGCCAGGATAAATCACACACAATACTTAAAATGCTATGTTTGTGGAGGCTTTATTGTCTTCACAATTTATTATTTCTTATCTGTGAATTCAAAATAAATAAAAGCTTTGTTTCAACCGAGGGAAATGGTTATAGGTTACGAAAATAGCCAGGAGATGTGCCTCGCCATGATGTGTAGTTATGTTTCTGGGAGGCTGCACGTCAGGCTATGGTGTAGGATATTTCGACATAGAGCCTGCGCCATAGGTACGGCATTTATTTGACGCAGAAGTATAAATCCTGCTTTACTTCCTGCTACAGACAACTTCGCCAAGAGGAGAGCAGGCAGCAGCTTTGGAGACAGATCCCCAGTCAGTGGCAACTACAGCCGCCAAGTGAAGCTCCATGTCATGCTCGCTAGCACAGTGGCGGGGAGTGAGGCGAAGGGACTGCTAATTCTTGCCTTATTTGTGCTCTTACTGACAGAGGGAGAGAGCGGGGCAAGGAGGGGCTGCACGCAACTCTATGCTGAAATAAGATTAAATAAATAAATGTTTGGGAAACATTGGGTTAGTGTATAAGCGAGTATATATGCCTGTGGATGCCTCGTGGGAGGGGCCTCAGTGAAACGGGGGAAAGCTTCAGGAGGAGGATGTTTATTTAAATTCTACCATTTATTTTGTGCTATTTTTTGGGCTTTCCAGATTTCTGCCTACACCAGCTTTAGGTAACATATTTTGTACAGCAGATCAAAGAGTGCATTAACTTTCTCTCTATAGTTCGTATGTTCATGTGAACGTCATGTGACTGACTGACACCTTACAAGGTCCAACCATTTAAAAATGAGGATGATGTAAAAATGCCAGCACATTTCAGTAATGAAGTGCATTTATGAAAAAGCCTTTTGTCTCTTTATCTCTGGCCCTTCTTTCTAAACTTTCTGATCTCCCACATTCCCTCTCTACACCTCCTCCTCAACAATCAACAATCTTTATTCCTCCTTCTTCACCTTCTCCCACTCATTCTCCCATCATTTGTCATTTCTGCCCTTTATCCTCCACGGCCAATCGCTCTAACTCCCCTGCTCTCTCGTCTCCATCTCTCACCTCTTCCTCCACCTCCTCCTCCTTCTGCTCGCTTCACTTCTCCCTCCCTCTTTTTCCTCTCAGCCTCCCCCACGTATTTATCTCCTTCCATCACTCCTCCTTTCTCTCCCCTCTCGGTGAGTGACAGGTAGAGCAGCCGCTGCCATGCTCCCCGGCCGAGGAAATGGTTTTTCTGTCTATCTGTCGGTCCACCTGTCTGTCTAACCCTCCGTCTGTCTGTATCACTTAACTAGGCGCCGTTTCCTGTAGCCGGCAATGACAGAGGCAATTATCTGTTAATCAGCATTCAATCAGAGCTCACACACACACATACACTCACACTACATGAGCACACACACACACACACACACACACACACACACACACACACACACAGTGTTTCCCTCTCAGCTCACATGCACTGCTACACAGCAATTCTGTGTGACTGACAGATGGAGGGATGATTGATGAAATAATGAAATCACATGTGGGTGGACTGACGAGCAGATGGATTGTTGAACTAGCGGACGTGAGGGTGAATATATGCATGAATGTGCGGATGGATGTTCAGACAGAATGATCAGAATAAGCGATCAGAGGGTGAACGGGTGGATAAACTGATAAAAAACTGCAAACACACACATCAAGAAGACGGGATGATGAGAGAGATATAAAAGAGAGTGAGCGATGACGAAAAGGCAAACAGATGCTGGATTACGGTTGTGTACACTCGGCAGTATTTCAGTCAAGTGAGCGCATTTGCATGTGTGTGTGTGCAGATGAGAGTCCGTAAACAGCTAGAAGATGGTTGGCTCCTTCAGACTGCTCCATCAAGGGAAGACGTGTGTGTTTCCGTGCTGTGTGTGTGTGTTGGCCTGCATGTGTATTTGTCTGTCTGTGTGTATGAGTGTAAGAAAAATGAGAGGCGAAATCCAACTGCCAGGCAAATATTATGATGTTTGCTCTTCTTCCTCTCTTCCTCTGTCTGCTGAGCTCTCTTCATCTCTCTCCATCCAAACCTGTCTTTCTTAATTCGTTCCTTCTTTCCCAACTTTATATTCTCTTTTAATTACTTTCCCTCTGTCTCCTCTTCTTCCTGCTCTAGTTCTGTGCAATTTCCCATGAGAAAAACATTTTTACACCCGTCTAACTCCTCTCAAAGTTTATTTTCCCTGAAGCATCAGTACAATATATTTACACTATATACTACATTATATATTTTATACTTCTTTCCTTTGTTTCTTTCTCCTGTCATTTGACTATTTCTCCTGACCATAATTCCCTTTCCTCTCCAACTCTTATGCACCTTTTTTAGTACTCGTACTCATCGTCCTCCGCTTATCTGGGTCTGGGTCGCGGGGGCAGCAGCCTCAGCAAAGAAGCCCAGACAGTCCTCTCCCCAGCCACTTCCGTCAGCTCTTGCACAGGAACCCCGAGGCGCTCCCAGGCCAGCCGGGTGATGTAATCCCTCCAGCGTGTCCTGGGGCGGCCCTGAGGTCTCCTCCCGGTTGGACATGCCCGAAACACCTCCCAAGGGAGGCGTCCGGAAGGCATCCCTACCAGATGCCTGAACCACCTCAACTGGCTCCTCTTGATGTGGAGGAGCAGCGGCTCTACTCCGAGTCCCTCCCGGATGTCTGAGCTCCTCACCCTATCTCTAAGGCTGAGCCCAGCCACCTTGCAGAGGAAACTCATTTCAGCCGCTTGTACTCACGATCTCGTTCTTTCGGTCACTACCCAGAGCTCGTGACCATAGGTGAGGGTTGGAACGTAAATCGACAGGTAAATCGAGAGCTTCGCTTTCTGGCTAAGCTCCCTCTTCACCACAACGGACCGGTTAAGCGCCTGCATCACTGCTGACGCCGCCCCAATCCGCCTGTCAATCTCCCGCTCCATCCTACCCCCACTCGTGAACAAGATCCCGAGATACTTAAACTCCTCCACCTGAGGAAGGACTTCACCCCTGACCTGGAGTGGGCAACCATACCATGGCCTCAGACTTGGAGGTGCTGATTCTCATCCCAGCCGCTTGAGAAATATTCTCTTTGGCCCAATACAGGAGGCATCTCACTTTGCTTTAAGTCCAGGTTCGTCCCCTCAAGATTTGGGTAGCAAACGCACAAACAGGCAACTGTGTAAACAACGAAATGACACATAAAATGATACGCTTCCTGTGATTGCTGGATGGTGTTCACACCAAAAATGAACCGCTTCAGAGCTGACTCGATGGGTGGCCTGCGACCACCCTGTCAAGGCAGACCAGACAATGCTTATTTGGTCCACACCAGCATTCAAATCTGATGTTCACACCAACCTAAAAGAACTGCGCCAAGGACAAAAAAGCTCCAGGGTTTAGTCAAAGCGGACTAAGCAAAGGTGGTGTGAATGCACTCCAAGAGTTTAGAGTCATGGTAGCTTGGTTGCGTGGTTGCTTTGAGCTAAATTCGAATGTCACCATATTGACATGCTCAGGATCACAATGCTAACTGCTGATTTTTAGCAGGTTGTGTTAGCATAGTACTAAACAGAAAGGTATTTGCCAAAGTATCATTTAAACCATCCATCTATGTTTAAATGAATTGTTTAAGTAACATTTGTTGTACTCTAGCCACGCCATGTACCATTGTTCTGTAATTATTGTATGTAATGTTTGTGCTCTAAACCATGTGATATGGTCTTGAGTCAATAACATGAACAAATGAAAGAGCAACTCATGATTTGTTTTGTTGGTATTTGATTATAGTAGTCAACAAATCAACCAAAACTACAAATGTCAGCCTCATGATGGAGATACGCGAAAAGTTGGGTAATCATCAAAGAAATCCATCAAATAAGTGTTGAGCTATTTCAATGGAGAAGTTAAAATTTTGACCTGCTATGGTGCTGGGAGAAAAGTCATAGGACAATAAGGTGCAATATCCAGGGCAGAAAAATGAGGCCAACTTGGAAGTGCCAAAACTGTAGTTGCTCTCCATAGACCCCCATGTTAAAATGCCAAACTTTACAGCAGAAATAAACATGTTTACAGCCTGGTACAGAAAAACATTTTTGTTCTCTTTAGCTAACTTGTCATGACAGCTGTAGGCCTACAGGAGTGAGTTTTGAAAAGTCGCTACCAAGACAAAAATGCTGATTAGGTAGGATAATCATGGCATAACTCCAGATTCACAGAGTATCGGTATAGCTGTTGCTATTTCAGTTTGTTTACAGTTCATGAAAGTTAATTGTAACATTTTGGTTGCCTAAAAAGTCTTGTTAAGGGTTTGGTTGCACTAAAAAACCCTCTAAGGAGTCAGATGTTCGGTTTTTCTGGTAAGCAAATTTTGTTTTAATGGTTTTAAGCCTGTTTTTTGCTTAAAATTAGCATTAGCATCATCACAGTTAATCCTGACGAATGTGAATGCACCATGCTAACCAAGCGAACAGCTAGCATAAGGATTAGCTCCACCCTCTCCTCAAAATAATTCCAGCTCCAAAAATCCAAGATGGTGACAGTCAAAATGTCAGGACAGTTAATATGTTGTTGTTAATATGTCTGTACACAATTTCCTGGAAATCCACTGAAAGTTTTCTTTTTTAGAAATTTCACTTGAACTCTACAAACTATTGAGGATTCAGGACCATAGCCCAAAGAGGCATTTTGATAAGGGCAAGAAACACAAGGTCAGACAGGCTGGACAGCTTGGGTAATAATTTAATGTTTGTCTTCATTTGTTTCTTTCTAATATATTTTGCTCACCTGACAGCTGGATTTTGGACTTTTTTTTTGTAACATCACTGCAGATCCGAGCAGTTTAGAGCACTCAAATATACCCTCGTTGTAATAAACTCGAATTATCATTTAATGGGTCACAACAGCCCATCAATCCTGTTTTGGTAAAGTTTCATTCGGACATTTTGAGTTTCACACAAAGCGTTTTTTCATAAACCAGTTGAGAGTGGCTCTGACAGTGACTCTGACTACATCTGTGAATCCTCTGGGTAAGACTTCCCACACAGTCTGACATAAATCAAATTTAGCCACTGTGAGAATAAAGTGAATGATGCTCGGATATCATCTAATATCTTCTCGTTCCCCTCTCCTCCATTACTCCATTTATTACCTTCCCCCCTCTACCCACACTTATTTGTCTGATTTCCTTCTTTATTTTCTATCTGCCATCCATCCTCTCACTCTTGTCCTCCCTCCCTCCTCATTCTCCTCCCCCTCTCTCCTCCCAAGCTTGTTGATTCAGCCCACTAAGCAGGCTCTCAGTCTCACTTGCCTAACATCTTCTATTAAATATGGATTAATTACTTCAAAACCTTGTTAAGCTTCGTTAAGACCTCTTGCATTAATCAGCAGTTATTTTAATTAGAGGAAAGGAAGTTTTTAATGTGCTGCGCCGTGTATGTTTTACACCTCCGACATTCTAATCAGCTCAATCACGACTTGATTTGTCCCCAAGTTTGTTTAGCAATTTGAGACTTTGAGAATGGAACGTAACCTTTACCCAGCCCGAGGAGGTTGACTGAGCATGTGCCCTCTTCTTCACCAGTGTCTTGCCAAGTTACTCAAACTGGAGTTCTGGAAAGGGCTCCTGTAATGAATATTGGCTCCGCGTTCACCAGCTCGCTCTGATTTTCCTTGGTAGATCCGAAACTGAACCTTAAAACTTGTAGTCACATGCTTACATCTGATTTGTAGCTACTGTGTTCTACAAAAATGTGATTTAGCTTTTCAGACAAACTCCAATAACAAGGAAAACCAATTATACCCTTATTAGGAGGTAATGAGAAAAACAAGTGGATCAGTCGTTCAACGAAGGGCCAAAAACAACCTGCATTTAAGACCTCTATCAGCCATGGTAATTATAACTCTGTCTGTTGGTAGTAATGTTAATTGTACTCACAAAAATTAAGACAAAAAAGATTTCGTCATTGAAAAATGATGAAAATGAGAGGACGACAAGCTAAAAATAGATCTTGATAATCAAAACTAAGACGAAACCTGTGTTGCATTTTCATTTTCATTTTGATGAATATGTACATGGTGAACTATCGGACATTGAAAGCCGAGAGCAGCCGTGCTTGCCATGATCTTCAAATGTCGTATGAGCAACAGGCTGGCAAATTCCAGTAAATAGTCTGTGGCAGCATGTTTCGCTAGCCAGCAAAAACACTCACACTGGAGCAGCGTCAGTCGTTGGTGCAAGCTGTGAGCTGTAATTCAGCAGTAAATAATCAGCTGTGTGTCTGACTGTGGGTGGTGGAGCTGCTGAATGGATTTGAGGAGTTTGTTAATTGCAGCAGTGGCTGTTAGCAGCTCTGTTCGTTAGCCACTGAACGGCAGCGGAGCAAGCAGCCATCGTCTGCCTTCACAGCTGATCTCCTACAGGACTCCACTCAGTCCACAGTTGTCAAAATTAACGCAGGTTGGGAGCAAAAGAGGAAGTAGTTTGATGATGTTATGAAGCCACAGAGGTTGGGGTGGATGTATGGGTCAGACAATGCTTTTCTGTCGTTCTAGAGGGCATAGACCAACATGGACATTTGGCTCTTGAGGACTTGTGTTGGCCTTTGCATAAGTCCCACCTTGGCTCTGTAGGAAACTGTGGACTTGGTATTGAAACTTCTGTAATACAAATCATTTTCCCTAGCCTTGCATTGTCTGGAACCTCTTAGTTAATTTTTGATTTCAAGTGGACGTTATCAACCGGTGCAGAACAAAACACCTCTGGACACAATTGGATAGACTTAAGAATAATGAGAACAATGGAACAAGTGATGTAGCGCTGAGCGACACATGCCAGTTGGGGTGGTGCTTGGTCCGATTTCAAGCAGAAAAAAAATGGCAGCCTGGTCACGAACTTTCTCAAGTTACAGCTAAACAGTGCACTGAAATGTGTTTCTGAATACATTTCAGGCCGGAAATAGGCAATGCAGTAACAGAATCTTGATTCATATCTGATAGGCGTGATCTGAGTTTTGAGAGCCTGTATTGCGCTGGACGGAACAGATGGATGCAATTACAGCCAATCAGAGAAGCGAAATGTGTGACCCTTCAAATCTGGACCAGTGCAGTTCCTCTGTCAATTAATGTACCAAACGCGCCCCATTGGATAAATGGTTGTGACTGGCCTCGCTAGAAATCTGTCTGTACAGAAGAGGGACCAGACGCATCTGCCAGAGCAAATAAAACATGAGCTTGCAGATTCGTCTGGTTCCCTGGCTACATTTTCTCGATAGATGTTTTCTAAATTATTGATGTTCTCAGTTATATGATAATAAAAGCAACTCTACAAGACTGCACACACCATTTTAAAACAGGGCTCTGTTCATCCTATATAAAAGGTGATTGATGTATTTTATTCAACCTTTTGTTTATTTCCTTAGATACGTCTTATGTCACTATACCTTATGTGTCTCTGTTCTGGTACAGCACCAGCCAAAAGTTAACATTTCTCAAGCAACAACATTTCGGGTTGGTGGGAACTCACTAAAGCTTATGAGCTTCTCCAGCAACTACTTATTGCAAATGGCATTCTGACAGATCATGAGGCAAACCTCAGATGCTTATACCCTCTGTTAATAAGAAGTGCCATTATTGCAAATGTTCAAATTCCTTTAAATTACACCATTTCCAAGATGATACACAACTCACATTAGTCACCAAAAACTGTTGTAACTTCTGACAGCTTGGATGTGACACAAAACTTGTTTATGTTTGTTTAATTCCATATGAACGTGCAGTCAAAGTGCAATAAAAGATGGGAGATGAACATCTGCACCATCCTGCCCTGAGGCTGAAGCCTCCGCAGGATAAAAACAAAAACATTTTCCACCTCATTTATGCCTGCCAGCATTCAACTGCTGAATCCTGTCTGGGATGCCATTATGCTCTTCCAAGGCTGAGGTTTCTGGATGCGCTGTTGTATCATTTGCAACCGCTGTATAATTTATGGGCTGCTGCAAAATTATCCCTGTATAATTTATGTAACGAACAAATTAATTGTAATTAATGGTTCAACCTATTATAATGAAAGTGTCAGTGTCCAGCAGGCATATATTTTATTTAGGCTTTTACTGCTAAGCAGATGCCTGGCAAAGCGTTGGTAATGGTTTCTGCCACTGTGGCGGTTACTGTTGAACACTGAATGAATGCTCTGTCCTTTAAAGTAAGAATATAACTGTGTGTTTATAAAAGACATTCAAAGCTCATGGTCTCTACTAAGTTATAGGGAAGGAAGTGAACTACATCTGAAGATGTTCTGTGCCAATATGCAAGTTGTTGTTGTATCTATGTCAAAATGCATTGATGATGTTGGGGAGTAAATAGTTACATGTAACAGAGTTACATAAATAAATTACAAAATTAATGTAATTGTTACTGGTTACAGTTACTGGGAAAAAAATATGTAATTAAAGTACTTGACAAAATTTTGGAGATTACTCAGCGAATACTGATTTTTTTTCTTTTTCAGTAAAAACCTATAACATGAGTTTTATAAGGCCTTCTCTTGGCATATTTGCCAAAGCCACTGGGACAAATTCAAGGGGAACTGCCCATTGGTCCGACAGCCCATTGGTCCGACCATATTAAATCCATTGTTCCGAAGTCCGTTCCGAAATCATCATGATGCCCTGTGGTTGAGGTCTGGTTAGGTTTAGGCACAAAAACCACTTGGTTAGGGTCAGGAAAAGATCATGGCGTGGGTTAAAATGAAAAAGAAAGTGACAAACACATAAGCCGTGAGCCTGCTCCGCCTCAAGCCTTTCCCAGCTGACCCAGAGCCAGTCGCAGCGCACCATCAAGGCAGAAATACGCCTGCCGGGAGCTGCTCAGCACTGCCGACCGTTGGACTAATGGGCTGTCGGACCAATGACATGGACCCAATTCAAGTGCAACATTTTTGCACTATGTTTTTAGGACTTTTCTGCTTTATTGCCCAGTTTAAAGCATTTGTTAGAAGTTAAAATATTTGGGTTTTAACAGGGTAACTAGTTATCTGTAACCTATAACATATCAAAAGTAACCTTCCCCCCATCAGCATGGAACTCAAGTTTTGTGTAGTTTTGCGTGGCCATGTCCAGAAGCGCACAATATCTTTCTGCTATAGGGGGGAACGGTTCTGGCTTGTTTGTATTTCTTTAAACACCCCATTCTCACTATGAAGTCGTCAAAATCCAGTGATTAGTCAGTGATAACCGGCGCCAGGCACAGACGAAAGAAGCTGTTCTTTCATGTTGGCATGATTAACGCTAACCCTAATCCAGCTCTCCCCCAGAAGGCCGGTGTTCGCTTCTCGTAAGATTATAAAGCCAAACCCTGTTTTCATTTCCTAAAGTCAACCACATGCGTGTATTGGACAAACGTAACCACATTTGGTTTTTTTGTTGAAAGAAAAAAATGTCAGTTTGCGATGTTGTACCAACGTAATGCTTTTATACTGAAAGAGACTACATGCAAACTGTGAAAACAGAAATGTATTTTGAAAACAGACAATGCATGTAACAGGCTGAACTTGACACAGCGTCCAAGAACGTCAACTTCCAACACACCCAGGGTACCTTGCATGTTGTATTTCGACGTGGAAAGTTCATGACCAAAGGTTGGTGTAAAGGTTGAGGTAGGAGGGAGAATGTGTTGCCTTGGGCTGTGTTAAGCCCGGGATACAGTGATGGTATATTTTAGTTCTGGAGGAGCTCATTGGATCTGTTAAACCACAGACGGTTTGCTGGCGGTATGTGGCTCGAGCAGAACATTATAACGATGATGTCAAAGAAGCTCATGTGAAGTGACGTGGATCAATACGTTGGTAAAGTCACTGTCACTCCAACATCCTGCTGCCAGGGTAAAAAGATATGGGAAATCAGCTTCAACTGGCCGTGTCAGAAAATAGATCGCCATTGGACATGAGAGTCCTGCGAGACAGAGTCTGGGCTTTTCCAAGGTTGTAGATCTTCCCAACAATTCACATACACGACAAAGCAGGCAAGCTTTACTGCACAATCCAGATCTGCGTCAAGACCATTTTAAGCGTCTAGCGTCAAGTTCGGAGGATGTTGTTGTTGTTTCCTGTAGCGAAGGGGGTTTTAAAAACAGTAACACACAGATAGTGGAAGCCGCCAGTGGCAGGTTTATGGCCAAAGTCTGCATCCAGTGAGTCAGTAGCAGTGAGGAAAGTGTGGATACTCCTACTTTAAAAATATGTGTAGCTATCCGAACCAACACATCTTAATCTTTATTAAATTAATTTCAAACCGCGTTTATGTTTTTTAACATATTCAGTTGTTTATGGTTCTAATCGTTCTACCATATTGACAAACATCACGAGTAGGCCCAGTGAATCATAGTGTTTGCAAATATTATCGTCATTCTGAGACAGACTGTACTCACTTCACCAAATATCCTCACACCATTTAAGAAAGTGTCGTCTGTAGCAGTAATGGATGAATGCTTGCACATCTTGAATAGCTGCAGCTGTAAGTTTGTTTCCTCTGAGTCGTGTGTGCAGAGCTGGCTCTGTTGATGCGCCGGGTAAATTCGCCCTCAGGGCCACTAAATATCAATTTTTCTTGTCTTTCCATTAGATGTGCGTTTCAAAGCCGCGTTATCGTTCACTGCTCATAGTATCTCATTCAGTTTTCAACTGTCAAATATCCCCGTGGCAGACACAACTGTCAGTCTGACACCATATTCCATCACTGGAGAACTCACAGTTGTTTGCCTCCTGCAGGGAAATAACTTTGTTGTTTTCAGGCAGTAACTTTGATAACTGGCCATGAGCTTCCAGACAAAAACCATTTCTATCAAAGCATGCAGAGGGAGGATTATAGTGTGTTTCATCGGGGACAACAGTAAAGTAGTTTTACTTTTCTTTCTCCTTTTTGGTGAGCCAGAACCAACATTTACAAATGGCATTCTCGTCTACTTTAGGTTTATTAAGCTGACGCTGACATTCAACCCCTAACTGTTAGAGAACTCATATCAGCTTTTATTACAGCAACATTTCAGACCACAGTGAATTATATTCACTGAGATCGCAGAGGTAAATAAAATCCACGTTCATCTTTCACACAGTTTAACTTTGACACACTAATTTGCACCTTGAACAACTGCAAACTATTTTGACAGAGCTGATCTTTGAGGGAATGGATAATCAGACAATCCAAAACAGAATTTATCATATTAGCTATGAGCAAGAGATGTGGCATGTTTGAGATCTGTCTTGAGACAGGGGTGGATGGTACAAATGTTTGTCTTGGATAAGCATAGTTAACTTACGCTGCTTTCAGACCTAGAGTGGTCTCCTTTGGTCTGAATCAGGGACTCATGTTGTTCCAAAGTTGCATAATTGCCTAGAGTTGGTTTGTGTTCTCACGTCAGCATTTACAAGAGGACCAGATCAAATGCCTTGTGTGAGAAAGCTGCTCTTGATTGGTCAGAATTTCCATGTGGGAAAAATCCAGGAAGTAAAGCAAACGTTGAAGAAGAGTACACTTGCAAGATAAATGTGACACTTTCTAATGTCACAATGGAGGGACAACTACGCAGGTTGATTTTAGCACTGCTCATCGTGGACTATATTGCTGTCATTGTTCATTTTAGTCAAAGCATACCGTTTGAAAGCAGTTGCAGTTATTGTCATGCACAGATACAGTGATGAGGACAATGGATCCTCTACACAGAGGCCCCCAGAAAGGTTGTGGGAGGAGGAGTCAGATGAGGTCCAGATCTCCACTCCATCGCTTGGAGCCCTGGAGAACAGGAAACCACCCCAACACTGCCCCACAAATCAGCCAGTTCATGCCAAGTGCCACGTATTTGTATATAGTTTGATTACATCTCAGTTTTACCTCTTACGGTACATTTGCACTATTGGAACTCTGGGAATACAAAGCACTGGTGTAGCTCTCTGTGTAGTTTTGCACATAGTTTGTATTGAAGAGTTGCAGCTGACAAGGTGAAAAACGCCTATGAATATACATGTTTTTTATGGGAAATATTTGTATATAGTTTTACTATATCTTCATTTTACTTTTATATGTTCATATTTGCAACCTATGTTTACTTTTTCAAGTTCTAAAACAGTTCATTGAGCATGTTGGTGGTTTCTATTGTAATAAAGAGCATGTTTTTTTAAATTCGGATTTTGATGTATTTTGGGGCCCAATATGTCAATAAAGGAGGTTAAAGTGAAAAAATAATTGTCAGATCATATAGGTGAAGTTGTGCTGGAAAAAAAACGATACCAAACATGGGTATGGTAAACATTTCTGTTATGTGGTATATAAAGGCAAAATCAAAAGTATTCATACACAGCCAAAAGAGGCTCAGACCCCAAATGGATGATTAATTTTATGCCTTTTTAAAATCAACTTTGAAGGCACAGTTGCATTGCCAGTGAATTAACGTGACTTCCGGTAAAACCACATCCACTTTCATTCTTTAATCTGAATACAGAGACAGATAATGACGTCTCTGTAATCCTCTACTCACAGCCCAGCTAGCTTTGAGGGTCTTCGTGGCGGCTGGTGTTAGCATCCTCCCAGCTAGTCATCCTGGTTAGTCTGCCAACAACAGCTGCACGCCAACTACCTGTGCACGTAGTCCTCTATGTCAACGAGTATCCAGCGCTAATGACTTCATGCATGGGAGCGTGCGAATATATTTCTCAGTGTCACTGTCTGGTGTTACCGGGCACTAATACTGCACCTCACACACTCTCGCACAAACACACTTTTTCTCTCTAAATGCATCATCGACTGGAGAAAAGTGCTCTCTCTCACTCTTTCCAGCTTCTCTCTCTCTCTCAGCTCCAATACCCACTTTAACGTTCATTCAGTACCCAACTCTGCCTCTCTCTCTCTCTCTCTCTCTCTCTCTCTCTCTCTCACACACACACAGACACACACAGACACACGCGACGCCCCGGCACTCAGCATGCCCTGCTATTAGGCTGTCAGTTAGTCAGGCCAATAGAATAAGTGCCGTGGATTAGGCAGACACACACACAGACACACACACACACACAGTGAGGGAGGATGGACAGCATACTAAACAGAGCAGGGCACGAGGTGACAGACATCCTGTCATAAAGCTCTCTCTCACTCCAACACACACACACGCAGCAGAGGAAACAATTATAGCCACTCAGGCAGTCGATAACAGTGAGACATAATCAACTTAGTGTCATTCTTTTTTCCTTCTCTTGACCTCCCGTCATCCTTTGTCTTTGTCATTTCCGCCAACCACTCATCCTTTGCTCTTCCTTCTGCTCTCCTGTCTTCCTCCCCTCCTCCTCATCCTCGCCTCGTCTAGACAGGAGTGATGAACGAGGCAACAGACGACAAGACTATCTCTTTTACCACAGTCTCGTCCTTTCGGCTTCTCTTTGCCGTCTCCTTCCTCCTCCTCTTCTCCTCCTTCCTGTCTGGCTCTATCCTTGTGTCCTATTTCTTCCACCTCAAGGTCCTCGTCTCCTTGCTCCGTTCAATTTGTGCTCTTTTCTGTCTCCTTCATCTTTTTTCCTCTCTTCTCCTTTACTTGCCTCTGCACTCCTCTCCTTCCTTCTTTGTTTCCTTTTCTTTTCCTACACCCCTTTCCCATTATCCCCTCATCTCCTTTCTCCCCTCCTCTTCGTTCAATCACCTCTTTTGCTCACACCTTTCCATCCTGCTTCCTTTCCTTTTCTCTCTTACGCTTAGTTTTCCTCCTCCTCTACTCTCCCCTCCTTTCAAATTTTAACTTCTCCATTCCTTGCGCTCCTACCTCCTCCTCCTCTCATTGTCTTTCCCGCTCCCTCCCTCCATGCTTCCCCTGCTCCTCTTCTCTCTGCTCACCTTTACCTTTCCTCCGTCCGACTCTCCTCTGTTTGTATGACACGTCTCTCTCTGTGTCTCACAGTCGCATGAATCATGACACACACACGCTCTGCTAATCACATAAAGGGCTCTATAATTGGGGAATTGGAGGCTGTTGATTTGATCAAAGCCAAAGACTTCTCCGCGTCCCTCCAACATGTCAACACACTGGGCGAACGAGTCAAGGAGAGACAGAGGGAGAGAGAGCGACGCGTGGTCACTCGCTTTCTCTTTCTCCTTTTTGCACTCTTTCCCCTTCTGTCCTTACTGCCAAAGAAATCTAATTAAGTGGAATATAAATTGTAAATTGGTTTCCCTGAAAGCACACACACACACACACACACACACACACACACACACACACCTCAACGCCCTAGTCGTCACCTCCAGATCCGACCGGATGTTCAACAATTAGCGATCACTGGAGCTCAAAGGCATGGATCAGGAGCACAGCTGCACCCTGCACCCAGCACACACACACACACACACACACACACACACACTAGCAAGATGAAAAAGACAGCCTTGGGTAACACATGCCTTTGCTTTGTGCAACATAAAAGCTGTTGCAAATCTAAAGAAAGAGGCGTTTTTAAAGGGTTAGTTCACCCAAATGACCAAAAGCAAGTCCTCATGTCAAAATGACTAAATAGAGTTTGTCAATTCTTTTCCAAAACGACCCAAATGAGTATTTTCGGACAGCCACTTTGAAATTTAAGATCAACTGGAAGTGTTTGATTTGGATTCTTTGCCCAGAGCCAGACCAGCTGTTTCCAGTCTTTATGCCCAGCAGAGCTCACTGGCTGCTGGCTTTGGTTTCATATTTACGAGAATGGTATTAATCTCTCATCTTACTCTCTGCAAGACAGCACATATCTCAAAATGTTAACCACTGTCAAACTTCAATTAATAGCCTTTATAGGGCTTCTATTCGCTTAAATCACTGAAATCAACAGGCCTGTATTTGGACAGGTCTTTAATTTAATTTAAAGCTTCAGATTATATCAATTATGAGTCATTCATTTGATCCAGCTCTGACAGACAAAGCATCAGAGTTACACCACTTCATCCTGTTATAGCAATCCTCACAACTTGGATGACTTTTTCTGAAAAACCATTTTGATTCCTTTGATCTGAGGACACTTACAGACTAAAGAAATATGAATAACTTACAGGGTAATCGAGGAATGGATACATAATTTGAAGTAGCAAACAAAAAAGAGCTGCTTGACAACCAGACCAGGCGTCTAACGAGACAAGCGTCAAAATGCGTAGCCTCACCGAGCTACTAAAAGGGACTTGAAGTTTTATACTATTCAATTAAAGGTCTAGTTATGTTCAGGCAACTATAACCACTTGGTTAAAAGTCCAGTTTGTAGGGTTTAGGGATGTATACTGGCAAAAATGGAATATAACATGAGAAGTATGTTTATAATCACCTGAAAATAAGAATCATTGCGTTTTTGTTACCTTAGAAAGAACCATTGATATCTACACAGGGAGCATGTCCTCGTCTACGGAGTCCACCATGTTTCTACAGTAGCCCAGACTGACCAAACACTGGCTCCAGATCGGACCATTCACGTTTTCATGTCGGCCGCAGTAGTTAGCAGCCCCTCTGGGACGAGCAGCTTCAGAAAAACACTTTTTTTAAAAAATACAAAATCGCTTTATTCGGTGTTTCACCAGTATTAATCACCAGGTCTGTTTGTTTTGAAGAGAAGGAGACCTCTGTGGATAATTTAACTCCTGCTAACAATTTCAAAGATTTCAGAGATTCTGCTAAATCCCCCTAAATCTCACACACTGGACCTTTAAGTTTACTGCCTTCGTGGTCAAAGAAAATCTACACAGACTGTTGGTGGGAGATGGGACACAAGTTTTTCCTACAGTGTGGCAGTCGAGTACTTAAAAAGTGCCAAAAAAACTAATAAAATGATATTATTATTTTAAACTAGTGATATCAAGTCATGAAGATGCAGCTTCAGATTTATTTCCTGAGCTTTTGACATATCAGCACAGTAAAACTTTTGCCCCCAATTCAGCTTCACTTCAGTGAGGGAGACGATGGTGATGATGATGAGAGCAACATGATCTGAAAATTGAGCTGTTTGGCCGGGCAGACGCGCGCACACACACACACACACACACACACACACACGCACACATCCTGTATGAGGATGGCTGACAGGGCGATTAGAACTTCTACAAGATGTCAGTGAGACTGACAGACAGACAGACAGACTCGGAGTGAGATCATTTTCTTCATCACTGGCTCTCAGTCTATTATCATTATAGCTGAATGAGCTCCTTCACTTTTTTTTTTCTAAAAACAAAACCCAGCAGCTGGAATTGGAAAAGGGAGAAAGATTATTAGAACCTGGTCGCTCTGTGAACATGAGAGTGTGTGAGTGTATGTGTTTGAGTATGTGTGAGAGACACAGACAGTGTGTGTGTGTGTGTGTGTGTGTGTGTGTGTGTGTGTGTGTGTGTGTGTGAGACGATGGATAGATCTGATGTACCAATATCGCCCCCTAACGGCACAGGAGCAAACAACAGCCAGCGAAACATCCCTGAGCTCTCTGTCCCTCTCAGTTTATCTGGAACACACACACACACATGCTGCACAAACAAACGCGCACACACTCCCCAGTTAAATAACTGGTTGAGTGCAACTAATGGTAAAGTGGATGCCAGGATGACACTACACATCCCAGCAGCACCCAGGTCTGACTTGTAAAAGATTATAAAGTGGGAATAAAAGTCTAAAACACACATCATCTCCAGGTTTAACCCGACCACATCCTCACGAGCCAAATGAGCAGCTGAGGCTCTGTTGCAATATTTACTATGAACCCACACACAGGAGCGGCTCTGGTTCATTCCTTATGTGGTTTTAAAACAGAGTTATCTCAGTTGGTGTCAATGCGCCGGGTTCAAAACACAAATCGTGTGTTTCAGGGTTCGATCCCGATATCCACGCACACATATGGCCAAGTTCATACTTCTTATTTCACCATAAAGCGCACTGTAGCGGTTTCCTCCGCTGCACCATTACGCACGGAGAGTGGGGACGGCTGCTCCGCCGCGCTGCAGCCCGGAGCCGGAGCCAGAGACAGAGGGAGGGAGAGAGGGGAGGACTGAGTGTTTGGAGCCAGTCTTCCGCTCAAAGTGGGCTCTTTTTGCTGCCTTACAGGTCATGAATACCAAGCAGAAGGTGCCGAGAGAGGGGCAGACACAGAGCCGACAGGCTGCTGCCGCTGCAGGCGACGGCAAACATGACTGATTTAAAGAGAGGGAACTTGTGAAAATTGGGTCTCGCTGCAGGACACAATCACACCTCAGATGTGAGGAGGTCTCATCTTTTATCACAGTCTTTAAAAACGGGTTTAACTCGTGGATCATGCGAAACATCAGATTATAATCAGCCAGAGTTATAATGACACAACGCTTTATTTCTGGCTCTACAGTATTTATCTCACAATCATTAGCCCGCATGTTTCAACTCCTCAATAATCGCACTTTGGTTCCATCTCCAAATAATCCTCAATTTCATTTTGAGACATTTGTGTTTTATCAACGAGTGAAGCCTTCTGGGTATGTGGGAGCAAACTTTATATCCACGCTGCTGCCTGGCTCGTTACGTCTGTCTATCAGGCTCCAGTTTCTGGTGATTGATAATCGGAATCATCGCGGATTTGATCTAAAGCCGGGAAACTCTGCGAAGCAGCAAACTCTCCAAACCTCTGCGGCGCGTAACAAGTGCCAGAGGAGTGCTGGCTGCAGAGTGCCGTGCAGCGATGTTGCAGCGGATTGTGTGAGGATCCCGAAGCTACAACTCCGGGAGATGAAACTGGGCAGATGCATGTTTGCCTGAAATGATACAGCATCGGGTGCAGGTGCAGTTTGGAGAGGCAAATTAAAACGCGGGGTGTGTATCACATGTCAGTGTGGAAAAGTTGAATAAAAGCTTTTTAGGCTCTGGAAGGGAACGGATTTCTGTGAGAGTAACTTGCACACGTTATCCCACGACACCACGGTAGAATGATGCTGATGCGTGTTTATTATCAGACAAGACAAAATATTAATCTCATCACAGGGTAAATAAATCAGGGGACGCCTTAACAGACAGTCCGCAGCTTTGCGCTCAGACGGAGCCAAGACGCACCGGCCCGCCCGCCTCCAAACACCCAGCGAGATCACAGCGAAATGTACCCGACATAAAACCGTCACATGCAAGTCACTTATTGACCCTCAACAACACACAGTCCACGCGTAAAAGCTTCATGGAGTAAAACCTCCCGGAGCGTTCAAAACTTCACACCAAACCTCCAGAGCGCGTTTCAGCTCTGTGAAGCAGACACAGATATGATGGTACAAACTCAGGCCAGCTGTCGCCTCAAAGTGTCAGTGTCATCTGCGACATAAATCATCAATCACTCACTTGTTTATTTCCATAAACCACTGACTTGTGGTATTTTCACATCAAGATATTTCCTGCGCGCAAACACAGCAATAAATTCTCCTCCACAGCTGAGAATGTGCTCAGAGCTGACTTCAGGGTTCTTTTACCGTCACAGTGTCCAACAATATAACACATGCATTTAAACTGAGCTCCCGAAACGCACAAATTAACGTGCAAGTCCACTTTATATTTCCATATGCGCCACCTCAGCGCCGTGGCATTTATTTAGACTCCAAAGAGAGCGGCAAAGCGCACCAAAACAGAGAAAATATCAGCAAGACAGTTTAAAAATCCAGCCTGTAATCAAACAAATCGCTTTACCTGGAAAGAATTGTCCGGCAGTAAATCCCAAAAGTACAAAGTAGAAGAAAGCTGCAGGCAAAACGAGAGAATAACTCCGTTTATCCATTTCTTCTCCTTCTTTTTCTTCTTGTTTTGTTCAGTGGTGCGGGTTATTTAACATACTCCCGTCTGGTCCTTAGACTGGGCTTCCGTAGTTGGGGACAGCTGGGGTGATAACAGTGAGAACAGGAATAAAATCCTCGCATTGGTGGATAAGAAGAGTCAGAAAGACACAAGTAGAAGCAAAGAGAGAAGTTGGAGGCGAATAAGGAGCTGTCTCCTTTCCTTTCCTTTGCTCTCCTCCCGGGTCCGACAGAGCGAAGTCTGTGTGTGTGCGTCAGAGCGCGCGTGTGTGTGTGTGTGTGTGCCGGAGAGTGTGTGACAGGGGGTACAGTGTGTGTGTGCGCGCGCTCAGACGGTCTCTGACAGACTGACGTTGAGTTGGAGAGGAATGGAGAGCAGTGCGCACCACGCCGGGTGCCAGACACCCGCGTAAAGACGGGTGGATTGACGCGTGTGGGACTTCCGATCGGGAGTTTCAAAATAAAATCATGTAGCAGCAGAAGAGTAATGTAAGTCTCAGAAGAAATAAGCCATAAAGCACCATGAAGATAAATAAGAGTTATATAAAGTGATGGAAAATATGTGTGATGATGTTACTGGCTGTCAAACTGGACAAATGAAGGATGTTTATTCACAAGATATTAAATAAAATATAATGCGTTTTCCAGGAAACAAAAGTCAACTTGATACTTCAAACAGACTTAAAGTACTCCTTGTAATTTTTCATGATATAAATTGCGGAAAGTTGAAACTTAAAATAGTGACTTGACAGTGAGGACATCAGTGGCTGCAGCATGGAGCTGTGAGACAAAGCGCATGAAATTAAACAATAATTGTTGCATTTTTACATAATTTATTTTGCAGCTTTACATCTTTTCCACGTTTACTTTGAGTCTCCATACACACACCTTCCTGCTCTTTTCTATAATTGACCAGTTTTAGGCTTTTATTTAAAGGACCAGGCGCCAAATGTCCCATCACGTCTTCACTGTTTCGCGCGAACTTGACGCTGGTGAAGGATTTTGGAGTTGTCTGGTTTCCCCCGGGTCCTACCGCCTGATCCCTCCGCTAGGATAGGATTCACACAGTCTCTCCTCCTCTCTGTCTCAGCCTCTCTCTCTGCGTGTCTCTTCCCCTCTGTGTTGTCATGAGATCCCTCTCAGTCCACTCATTTTACTGTCATAGGATTTCTATTTCAAGGTCTGTCTCTCTAATAGGATTCCTCTCTAGCACTCTCCCACACACACACACACTGACTCATAGGTGTGTCTTACAGGGCTTTCCCTGTCATGTGATTTGGACGTTAGAATAAGGGTCCAACTTTGCAGTGTTGCAGACTTTGGTTCTAACTTTAACTACACTGTGAACCTGTGTTTGCCAACTCGTTTGTTCTGTCTTGAAGGGAGGAAACACCTGCCTGAGGAAGATGCATCCTAAACTTTCTCTTGTTTTGACTTATTCTGATCACAGAAGTTGAGAAATACAAAAAGGTGAGGCAGCCTTTGTTAAAGCTGGTGGTTTGAGCTGAGCATGATGTGTCGGGCAGAGTAAGGCTGCAACATATTCTCACTCCGATCTCGTCACATATCGACGTTTGGTCATGGACTTTCCACGTCCAGATACGACTTGAAAGGTACCCTGGGTGTGATGGTTGTTGGGGTTAGGGTGAGGACATGAGCTCCCCTGAAAACATGACTTGTAATTTTTTTTTTTTTTTTTTTGGGGTCTAAAGTACTGACAATATGCCACTGCTGCCATAGATTTCTGTTTTCCTTTATCGTTATCATCATGTGTCAGGCACAAAATTTGGCTATCATCGATGTATATTTCATTCTTGAGGGAAAGTCATCATCACTAATTCACTTTAATAAAGATACCTCTTTGCAACACATTCTCACTCCGACCTCATCACATATCGACGTTTGGTCATGGACTTTCCACGTCCAGATACGACGTCCAAGGTACCCTGGCTGTGTTGGTTGTCTTCTTTCAAAATACACTTCTGTTTTCACAGGAAATGTACCATTAACATACAGTCTCTTTCAAAGCATTCTCAGAACCCATCGGCTGTATTTGGCGTCTGACTTCCAGCAGACGGCGATACAGCCTCTGGGGGCAGACCCCTGATTTTTTGGCATTCTGGTTTGATTTGGGTGGAGGAGGCGAATTTCCCTTTCCAACTTCCGTTTATATATAAGTAAATATACTGAACCATTGCGATGGATTCAGAGTTTGCAGTGACGCCAATTATGTTTCGCCTTGTTAGTTCACCACATGGAGCGTTTAACCTGGCAACAACTGCAGCCGGCTCAAACGTGATTGGTCAATATCACGCGGACTACAAACAGCCTACAACCAGAAACCAGGGCTCTTCCGCTCTTCTTCCGGAGGCAAGATCTCCGGGGTTTGACTCTACATTCACTGAATGCAGAGTCTGTACATAGAGACTACTTTCAAATTAAACGCATTGTCATGTCAGTACAATGATGCCAAATGACGTTTTTTCTTTCTCCAACAACAAACGCACGTGGTCAGGTTTAGGAAAGAAGAACTTTGGCTTTATCATCTTACAGGATGCGAACACCGCTGTCCTGGGGGAAAGTTGGTGTTTGATGGGTCTTCTAAGCTGTCTAGATGGAAATCCAAAAAGTCATGGAATCAAAGAAAGAATTTATTAGTGAGTGGACAGATTTGTGTGGTTTGACTGCCAGCTCTGCCAAGTTAAAGTACCAAACAATTATAAACGTGCCCTGCAGAGTCGCCACCTTGTGGTAAAACATGAATAAATGTTCGTTTAGACTATTAGCACAGGCTGATTATGACTTAATAGGTTGTTTTACATTCATTAAAAGCCTCAAATATGTTGTGGGTTCACACAGATGTTTTTTGTTCACTATATTTGGTCGAAAATGGCCCTTTTGATAATGAAGGTTTCAAACACTGCTCTAAATCCTACACACTGGATCTTTAAGGTTGTCCTTAAGATTGAAAAGCACGGTACCGCATGTTATACACAGCATTTCACCATAGATATTTAGACATGATTGTCAGTGATTAAGCAGATGATAAGAGACATTATTTTTGACAGTGTGTAGAGTATTAATATTGGTTTATCTCTTTCAAAACTTATGGGTTTTCTTTGTTTCTTTAAAGGGGAATTACACCTATTTCCAAAATTCATATGTTTTTCATATGGTCTGAGACAGTCCAAAAATATACATATACATACATACATACATATATATATGTATATATATATATATTATATATATTATTTGTCATCAGGAGGTGGAGGGGATGGTGGATGGCGTGTCACCTCAGCAAGATGACTGTCACTGCAGCTGCTGTGAGCTGCAGACAACTGTTCATGTAAATGACCTTCACCATGCTCTATTATGGCCGTATAATTTCCTTTTAGTGTGTTAGTTATATTGTAAGGGCATGCTCTTATTTTGAAAGGGAAAAGCCAGGATGTTGGTGTGTAAAGGCAGGTGCTCCTGTTCTGAAAGAGTTTGATGCACCGAACAAATGTTGTGAACAGCGTAAATGCATCATCACAATGAGAGTAAAGGTTTAACACGTGGCTGAAAAGGGCTCAAGGTTTGTCCACATTTTATTTTGATATTGTGTTTAATATTGTGTTGTTTTATAATTATATTTTATAGATTTCTCTGAGTTTTAATGAGCATGTGTGCGCTAGAAAAATGCTATTGTTTGCCCAGTCTGCCTGAAGTTTGTTATGCTAAGAAAGATATGTAATATTTTGTTTTGTTTCATTCTAGCTCTTATGGTGCGTTCATGGGATGTTTGGAGATACACTATTGAAAATAAAGTGTTGTGAACCATCAGTTAGAGTCAGACCGTTAATCAGCCGGAGATGCTCCCGTTAGAGACCAACAAACAACAACAAAACTGGTTCTTTATTGGTGACCCTTTAAGGCATTGCCACCAGTGTTTGTGGCACCAAACCTGGGTGTATTTAGCCAGCACAAAGCAGTGTTTCAAAGCGACATCTGAGCCACCGAACCACTGGCTGTTTTTCCACCACCCTGAACCTGCTTTTTCAGCAGCTGAGTTGCCAAAACATGATAATTCTCTAACCATAACCAGGTGTTTTTGTGCAAATGTAAAATATCCTTGGTTTGCAGAAATGTACAACGCAAACATTTTTTTCTGGCAAGTGGCGTGCACAAATATTGATTGAACTTTTGGATGGTGTTTCCTTTTTAAGATGTGTAATGCACCAGCTAATGTGATCCCTGTCATTCCCCGATGATGTCCTCCGTAAAGATCACTTTAGACCAAAACATATCATGACATAAAAAACAACATATAAGAAAATGTGCAGGAGATTTTTTTGTTTGTTAAAGCATATTGGAGCTTTTAAAGCTCTTTAAAACCAAACATAGACAGATGATGCACCTGAGCTGCGACTGATACAACCGTGTCAAACCTTCCTCAGCCTGGTGCCCTTCACAGGTCCCCACTGACTGTCTGGTATTTGTTCTATCTCTTTCCAGGTGAGCGTGACAGGGTGTGTTAAATCTAGTAAATTCCAAACAGCCAGTTGGGAGGGTCTTGGCATTTTTTGTCCTTAGCGCTAAATGCTGCTCAGCTCAGCAGGCCGGGGATCAGAAAACGGCCTGTTGCTCTGCAGTGTGTTGATCGATACTGGCTGCATTTCAGAACGGTGGCAGATTTAAGTTGAGATTTGACAGTTACAGTTCAGCTGTTATTATAAATTACAGTTTGTCTTTTTGTCTCAGTCAGGCTCAGACACTTTATCTCAGTTAAAGACAATATCTTAACATTATTGTAAACTCCGCCTTCTGTTATTTAGTTTATACATTGGAATTGGTCATATCTAAACAACTTCTCTCTGCTGCATTTTATTGATGTTTGCTCTCCCTCACTTTTATTAAAATCAGCCAAACTCAAGTTCAAGGAGCCGTATTGGCAAAAGGTTGGGCCCAACTCGCCAAAGTTGGCAAATGAAGAAAGAAAAACCTCAGTCAGAAGGTTTTAGTGGTGAAAATGCTCCAAAACATCACCGAGTCTCCAAGCCAACTGTTTAATATACAAGAACAGAGAGACGCAGGAAGTGTCTGCATACTGGAGTTTTACCTCCACTCAGTTTGTTTAGCTAAAACTAGACTGCCCTGCAATGAATCCAACTTTTAAGAGTTTTTGTTGAAGCAGTTTTATAAAGATGTTGACTGAACTTTGGAGGCTGTATTTTGTTGTGTACTGAGGCGTGAGGGTGATTCATCATCACTAATTCACTTCAATAAAGAAACCTCTGTCTAACACATTTTAACTCCGTCCTCATCACATATTGACGTTTGATCGTGGACTTTCCAGACGTCCAGATATGTTGGTTGTTGATGTTCTGGGACACCGTGTCAACTTCAGCCTGCTACATGCATTGTCTGTTGTCAAGGTACACTTCTGTTTTTACAAAAAAATATGTTTACATAAAGTCTCTTTCAAAATAAATGCACTATGTCAGTACAACAACAGAAAATTACTTATTTTTCCTTCAACAACTAGCGCACATGGCTGGGTTTAGGAAAAAAGAACAGGCTTTATAATTTTACATGATGTGAACACCGCTCTCCTGGGTTTGTTGGACCCATCCACCACCCCTCCAACCTGCTCTACTTGGAGTTTCACCACCTTAAATTTCATTCTTGTCCCGCCGTGTTTCCCCCGATATTACCAGACACCAGTACACCATAACGGCAACAGTACGTGTATCATGCCGACATTAAGGACATCTTTTTTCGTCAGTGTGTGACGCCGCGTGTCACTGCCCAAGCACCGGATTTCAGTGACTTCAGAGTGAGACCATTTCCCACTCAGCCTCTTTTTATGCACTGCTTGATGCACATCTAGCAGTGAGGACTACAGATTGTAACTTTATCAGGTTAGAATTCCAGTGTTCATTGTTGATCTCAGGTATTTTTTATTAGAGCTGATTGACAAACATATATACATGTGCATATACACGTTGGCAAATATTGTACATCATTACAAGATATATGCAAACAAGTCACAGTATGCTCTGTTTTGTTGTGCAAAATAGTAACACTAAAGAAAGCACACAAATGAGTAAAAGAGTAAAAACAAAGATAAGAATAAAAATAAAATAAATCAAATCTCAAAACATCCCTACCTCCCACCCCACCCTTCCCTCCCGTCTCTCCGTTCTTTTAATGTAGAGGGCAGACTCCAAGTTTTCAGGTCACAGATGTAAGATAGTCAGTTAGAGGGGACCAGATCTCGTCAAAGTGTGAGAGTTTGTCCATAAGTGTGTATCTTATTCTTTCCAGTGTTCATCGTTCAGGAGGTTTTTAGTGAGAGCAGAATCATCCGCAGAGGTCTCTTCCTCTCCCAAAAAAAAAAGGTAAAAACACTGAATAAAGCAGTTTTAAGTTGAAAAAAAAAAAAAAACAGAGTTTTTTTTTTTTTTTTCAACATTCTTGTCATAGAGGAGCTGCTAACTATGGTGGCTGACAAGAAATTGGCAATGGCAACATGTAGAGCCAGTGTTTTGTTTGTCCATTTTTGGCTGCTGTAGAAACACGGAGATGAAACATGGACATGACGGTCTCCGTAGACAAAGACTTGCTCCCTGTGAAGATATAAACAGCACAACGATGCTTACGTTCAGGTTATTATAAATTTCGGAAAACACATTATACTCCATTTATGCTAATTTATCCCCCTTAATCCTTCACACTGGACCTTTAAAGGGAAATTTCGGTTTATTTCAACCCGTCTCCTATCATCCTAAATTTGTTTCAAGTGACTAGTTACAATCTCATACTGTGCCTGAAATCTCGCGAGAACAAGCAGCAGCAGCTGGAAGGCAGAACCGGACAGTAGCCTTAAAAGTTCATTCATTTATTTTATGAAAGATTTATAGAATAATGGCTGACTTTTTGCCAGACTTCGACTTTGTGGAGGAGGAATTTGATTTTGCAGAGTTTGATGGCTGCCCTTATTTATTTTATTTTATTAGCCTTATTTTCAAAGTCTGGATTCGACCAAGGACGAGACACCTCCACCTGGACTAGTATCCAGCTGGGCTTTATCTAGAGCTCGCGAGATACATTTCGGCAGCGCTTTGGAAAGCAGAGCTAAATGGTAAACAAACATGGCAGCACACCGGTAAGGTAAGACAACATGTTTACATGTCGTTTTCTATATGTTCTCTGACATTTATCCTAACGATATGAGGCGGTCTTTGTGGGAAAAAAGCTTGTTTAGTGGACTAACTTTGTACTTGAAGGTTGCCCGTTCACTTATGTTTTAACAGGTCTGATGCTACTATGCGCCCCGGCTGTATCTAGGCTAACGGCTAACATGCTAACTATTATTTTTATGTCACTAGTCACTTGAAACAAATTTAGGACGATAGGAGACAGGTTGAAATAAACCGAAATTTCCCTTTAATGCTCATACATTTGTGTGTTTATAGGCTGTTTTGCTATTTGATCTGTCTGTGTCTTATTTGTAGAATATGGTCCATCACTCTGCAGAGGACACTGTGCCCAGCTGTGGACATTTGCTTTCATACTAGGATGTTTGTTTCTGATACTCATGTGGAGGTTTGATGTCGTCATGAACTGATCATTATGGATCAGATGTGTTGATGTGAGTCACAGTCAGTCCTCACCTGTTGTAATTTGTTGTCTGTGTAACTCCTGTCTGACCTGTGCTGGACCCTTAAGACAAGCCTCAGCACTCCTTCTACTTCCGTATCTCTTCCTCTGGCGCTCACTTTCACTCCCTCCCTCCATTATGTATTTCTACGCTGACAGCAAATGAATATTTACATTATTTAGAGATGAAGAAATCAATGTCTCATTAACATGCGGGTGTGTTTGTCCGACCCAATATCAGGACACAAGCATCCGTAATCCTCCTCACCTCTACATCATCACTTATTTATTAGAAATCAATTATGCAGAGTTGAAGCATTCTCGTCTCGTCTCTTCTGGTCTTTTTGAGTTTGTTTTACTTCTGTGAAACCGTATTCTTCTGCATTCTAGTGTTGTCTCTGCAGCTAAATGAAAAGAGGGAAGCTGTCACTCTCAGGGTGTGATTGTCCCAAAGAGCTCTTTATGATAAATGCTTTCTTTTTGTGAAGTAACACACTATTTACACCTCGGCTTCTGCTTTAGCGACTCAAATTAATTAGCGTGCTGGGTATGCTGTCACACCAGGGGGACGCGAGCATCAAAGGATTTGTCAAAAAACACCACGAGATAAAGTCCACATACAAGCACATGTGACATGCACCACCTCACACACCCACACACACCATATATCAGAGACACATCAGGGGTTGCTACCAATCAGGACTGACATCAAGTTTGCAAGCTGGGCCACCTGAGGCGTGCACTGATATGTGTGTGTGTGTGTGTGGTTATATATTCATGTTTAAGAAGCCACATGATGCTCTATTTGAATTGAGCGAGATAGAAATCAGAGGAGGCCAAAGTATGTCAACCACAGCGTGACACATATAATGATGTTATTAAGGACGGAAACTGAGAAACGCACAGTGAGAAGATGGAGAAACTGAGTGAAGGAGGAGAATTTGTGCATATTTGGAGAAGGATTAAGTGCAGTCCAGTTTTTAACCTGAATATTAAGTGATTCCGCTTTTTTGATTTTGTATTAAAAGGGGAACACCACTGAAATTAAGAACTCCTGTATGTCATTTCCATGGCTGAGGAAAGTTCACTTGATATTTGTGAACATAAGCTCCTCTCTGTCAAAGCGGGAAACCAGGGAAGTACGTCTCGAACTTCTGATATCATGACGTAAAAAGTCTGGAGCTGCTCCAAGACTGAATCAGTTACTTTGCGCTAACAACAGTCACTTCCGGGCAGACATCTGGTGATTGATTTCAACTGCAGACAATTGTGAAAAAGGCAAACTTGTATATTTCTGTTGTAATTTTCAGCCGTAAATTTAACATTTAAAAATATATAGTTAAAAACAGTGATCTGACCTATGAGATGTTTCTGCTGCATGTATTTTAGCCTGTGTACTCTTAATAACTAGTTGAAAATTGTCGCCCACAGACGCCATATTTTGACACATAATCAACTTGTTGTATTTGGTCACTCACTGTTTGATGATCCATGGTGGTTCGGGTGGTTCAGGAGTTGTTTGATTTGAATGATGTGTGAAGAGTTGCTGGGTTAAACTCGCCCATGGATCAACATTATTAACTATAAAAAGAGACGTTTTCAACCAAAAATAATTCAAAATAATCTGCCTGGAGCCAGAAACATATTCAAGCCTTACGGTAACACTGCGTTTGAAGTCTAAATTAGCCTATCAGCTTTAAAAATAGGTCTACCTGAGCATTCAGAAGTATGTTTTACTACAAGATGGCTCCTCATGATAAGCAAACAAATCTGTCCCTGAACTATTATTTTTGGTATTGTCCTTTGAGACTTTCCTTTATGGATTTGGAATACTGGTCCATATACGTTCCAACCCTCACCTATGGTCACGAGCTCTGGGTAGTGACCGAAAGAACGAGATCGCGAGTATAAGCGGCCGAAATGAGTTTCCTCCGCAGGGTGGCTGGGCTCAGCCTTAGAGATAGGGTGAGGAGCTCGGACATCAGGAGGGACTCGGAGTAGAGCGGGTGCTCCTCCACATTGAGAGGAGCCAGTTGAGGTGGTTTGGGCATCTGGTAAGGATGCCTTCTGGACGCCTCCCTTGGGAGGTGTTTCAGGCATGTCCAACCGGGAGGAGACCTCGGGGCCGCCCCAGGACACGCTGGAGGGATCTTCCCTCGGAAGAGCTGAAGGAAGTGGCTGGGGAGAGGACTGTCTTGGCTTCTTTGCTGAGGCTGTTGCCCCCGTGACCCGGACCCGGATAAGCGGAGGACGACGGATACGAGTACAAGTACAGATTTGGAATACATTACTAGCCTAGAGAGGGAGGCTAAAGACTCGCCACCGCTGTGGAATCTAAGAAATTATTTTCATGTGATTTGTTTTTTGTTTTTTTTGTCAAAGCCACTGAGAGCCACTGGAGAGGAGCTAAAGAGGCTTCCGAGCTGCAGGTTGCTGACCCCTGAACGTGCCTATAAACTGATTTAACTTACTGTCGCATCAAAATCGAAATCAAAAACCAAAAACAAACATTCCCCAAAATAAACTTTTACAAAGTTCGTGTCAGTGGGAGACGAAGCGACTTGCAACACTGTACAAATGCCAATAACTAGTGTTGTTTACAGCTGCTCCAATACAGCTCATGGGGAGAAACAAAGGTCACTTTAGGTCCTGAAAACAGAACATAAAGGGTCGAATTAAAACAAAACAAAAAACCTCACTGAGAAGCAGCAGCAGATGTGGATGAAAAACCTCGGAGGCAGAGTCAGATCATTTCAAACGCTATTTCTTACGCATTGTGTTGAACATTGGTGCCTCAAGTTGGATGCCATCACAATGTGCTGTGACAACATCATTGTGTTTTTAGCCAAAGCCAAGATATACTCAAGCACATTTACTCATCCAGCCAATAACAAGACAGCAGTTGTTTCGGTCATGGAGCCAACCGCACACAAAGTAGATAATGTCGACTATACTTTTTGTAGGCATTCATCAGATCCCCGTGTAACGTTAGTAACGTTAGGAGCATGTCGAGGTGCAGGACAAAGTGCTTTGAAACAATGGTTACAGCACGCAAATCGACCAAGTTGTGGGAAAAGTCGCTTTTCTTTTTTTTTCTTTTTTTTTTAAATCACATCCAACTTAAGTTTTGAATTTTTGACGATGCTTGCAGGTTCATTCAACACTTTTATGTTGTCACATTTCTCCATTTCCAGTTCATGCAGTGTATGGAATTACTTTCTTGCCCTCCGTCCAAATTTTGTGGGTCAAAATAGTCACGTTATTGCAACTTGATGACATCACAAATTTGAGTTTCAGCACCCTAGTTTTTGGATGTGGAACAGAGACTGTTTTAGGCCACTGGAATAACATGTATGAAATTTAAAATGGCCATAGTTTCACTACAGTGTCTCACACTGAGCCCCCTCACCAGAGAACAGTCCAGTGCTTTGCTTCATTTTATCAAACAGTCAACAATATAAAGTATTAAAACAAAGTAAACACCACAAGTGCCCTCAATAGTTCATGTTTTGTACAACACGATCAACAGTGCAGCAGCGTGTTTCACCACAGGCTCCATCAGGTCCGCCTTGAACTTCTTTCTTATACAATAAACATGAAGCATTAAAGAATATTTATACAAGCCTCCTGGTGTGCCATGATTCACTTTTGATTTTGTTGTCATATGATTCCTGCTTTCATCAGCACCAGGAAAGAACTGCGAATGCTGTGCATGAAACAAATCTGCAGCCAGTATTGATCACTGCAGACCAACAGGCTGTTTGTTCTTGACTTCATAGTAAACTGTTTTGGCAGCACCTTCAACTCTGAGGCCATGGGACGCTGCCAGAAAACAGTTTGCTCTTCTCAAGTTAGGAGTGAGTTTCTGGCCCAGGTGCACTTTAAGTTTTTCATGGTTTTGTTAACAAGTGAAGGTAAGACGGAGCTCAACTTGGACAGGCAGACTGGTGTGGCATCAGTGGTGACGTGAGCATATAGAGGACGCTAAGCCTGAAGGAAAAGCTCTCAGTTTACCAGTCAACGTACATTACAACCCTCAGCTGGTCCTGAACTTTGGTTAGTGATCACAGACTGTATAAAAATAATGGACGTAATCACCATGACATAACCTAGGCTGACCAAACGTCCTCTTTTGCCCGGACATGTCCACTTATCACGTCCTGTCCGGGGCATCCGGGGGGTGTTTATAAACTGATGATAATGTCCGGTTTTCCGTGTGTTTATGTGTGTGTGTGTGTGTGTGTGTGTGTGTTAGAGTGCGGCACGGCCGCATATTTCTGTCCGAACCCAACAGTCATTCTGTTTTATTATGTCCGAACTAAAGCACTGAGTTTGTGTCACACAGTGGTTACAGGCTATTTAACAGGCCGGGCGTGCGCTGTGGGTGCTCAACTGCGGAGTGGGAGACCTCCGTGTTTGAGACAGGAGCGGGCGGCGGGAGGTCCGAGGCTTCCAGCGAGAGGAGAGGAAGAAATATAACAAAATAAGATAAAATAGGAAAAACCTGTCTCCCTCTTTTATTTAATTTTCAGCGTTTAATCAAGGCGGAGGCGGGCGGCTGGAGGTCTGAGGCTTCCAGAGAGGAGAGAGGTAGAAACAAACAGCCAATGTGTGTGTGTGTGTGTGTGTGTGTGTGTGTTATGTTCAGGTGTTGTCACATAAATAACAGTGCCCAAGCAATTAACAGGACAGACAATAGGATTGTATTTATTTTTACACTACATTTTCACTGAAAGCTGACCGAATCTGACCTGAGCCCGAATACAATTTATAGCTACATTTTTGACCAAACCCGGACCGACCCGTTGGGTAGGGTCGGGACCCGTCGGGCACGGATCGGGTAGCCACACTCTAGTGTGTGTATGTGTCCCCTACATAGAGGGGCCTATCTGAATTTCTGTCTCTGAGAGATATTATTTTGTAATATAACTGAATTTTCTATCCATACATATAAACTTTAAATATATTAAAATGATAAGGCATCTTTGAGTAAACTGCGAGTATCATTTCAGTAGGCTATCTCATGGCCGGCCGAGTGTCCTCTTTTTTGGAAATCAAAATATGGTCACCCTAACATAACCAACATGAATGGACTCGTGCTCTAAAGCGTTGAGTTTGGCATTTTGGCTGTTGCCATCTCTAATTTTAGAACCAAAAGTTGCCATATTTAGACAAGATGGTGGAGCTAAGCCTAACACTAGCAGCTAGCTTAGTTAGCACGGTGCATTTATAACTATGTTTGACTTTGATAGTGCTAATACTATTTTTGCTGGCAAAAAACAGGCTTAAAACCATTAAAACAAAATGTACTTAATGGAAAAACTTGGGATCCAACTCCTTAAGGCCTTTCAGTACAACCAGAAGTTTTAGGAGCTTCTGCGACAGCTACGCCTAGCGCCTCATCTCGCTGCTGGCATCTGTTGCACAACATAAATATGCGGCACTCCTTTTGTGAAGAATTTAAAAAATATACCAGCCTTAGTAAAAAATGTTCTGGTGGACACGGCCTCTAAACTATGCATAACTTTAAACATTTAAACGGTTTAAGTTATATAAAAGTTCAGCCCCTGTACAGTTGTCATTGGGGAATTAGCCATAGAAATCAAAGTTGTTGTTTGTACGAGGCTGTTAATGTGTTCATTTGTGCTGTAAAGTTGGGCATTTTAACAGTGGAGTTTATGGGCATTGACTCGCTCTAGGAGCCAGCCTCAAGTGGCCATATGAGGAACTGCAGTTGTTGGCACTTACGGGTTGGCTTCATTTTTCAGTCTCGGAGGTTGCCACTTCGTAGTGACAGGATAGGGTGAGGAGCAAAGACTTGGCGTAGAGCCACTGTTAGTTAAGGTGGTTCATGTGGCTTTAGGCTGGCTAACAAGCCTGATAGAGGCCTCTCTTTGGAACTTGGGTCTCAGGGTTCCACTCTGAGTAGCTTCTCTATTGCCTGGGACAATATTACACTCAAAAATTGAGCATATTTTCTATTGGGTATATTAAATGTTGCCATTTTTACAGTATGAACAAACTACAGCGCTATAGAATTAGTATGTGGGGGAGAATCAGGACACAGCAAAAGTACAGTTATTTTCATACAGCATTACATTTCTTTTGCTGTTCAACAAATGAATGTTTTGTGTTTGGCATTCATCACTTTGGAAAAACAACACTGCCAGAAGGTTGGCTTAGCATGCTATTCAGTCTTTGACAAGTTATCTTACACTAACTTGAGCACCTGTGGTCAGCCATTCAGTCTAATTATCAGCATGAGTACAAAAAGGAAAGTGCACACTGCGTGATGTCCAAAAATACTCAATGAGGCAGAAAAAAATCTCTTCAAAGCAGTCATTAGACCCTGCTCTCAAAACTAATGCAAAAGACACCGAAGTACCCACAGACAAGATCATGATCCTCTATCGTCGTCTGATATTAGTGGTTAAAGTACGTGTAAAAATCTGCCATCTCTGTCAGCACAGAGTCAAGATGTGATTTTCCTCATATAGCATTTTGGAAAATAAGAGAATATAATCTCACCAGATTTCCAAACTAATTACTGTCGATAGTAGGGATGCACAATGATATCGGCACAATAAATGAATGACTGCATTCGGCGGGACGTCACTGCTACCCGCTTGGACGCACTTTTGGCCCTGCTCTGGAGATGGTCCATCTCTGGCATGACATGGCTCAGCGCCTCTTAAGTGGTAAGGGAAAGACAAATCAGTAAAGTATGGCCAAAAGTGGTAACTGAAAAAGAGCAATAGTAGCCCATAAGCTGCCTGCGCTGTTTTTGTTTGTTTGGGTTTTGTTGGGTCACTTGAGGGCACTGAAAGAAACGTTCATTTTGAGTCGTGTGTCTGAGCACTTGACAAAAGTGATTCCAACATTCACTTCCTTTTTAACTCTATTTTGTTCTCCACCAACTCTAAAGAAAAACACCTGGCTCTTAAGTTGCCGGATGTTCCACCTTCTCCTCAAGCTAGTTGCTAACATCGTCTAACGTTTGCTTTCGTGAGGTAGCACTGTGCTCAGCTGTGGCTTAAAAGGTGGTCGATAGGGGCAGAATTTGTGGGCCAGCACCCCAAAACAACCACCTAAAAGACACTAAAAAGTGAGGAGACCTCTGAGGCCCCTTTGTTTGTGGAAATAAATTGATTAGTGCAGCTTTAATTATAAGCAGAGCAGAGCAGTGTTGGAAATTAACTTTGTCTTCCACAGGCCAAAGTGGTTGGCGGATTCTAAATCCTACCAGACAGTTAATGTTTTTCCAGCCACACACACACACACACACACACACACACACACACACACACACTCTTTAAGTGCCTCAAAACAAAGTGACACCAACACAGCAGTACACTTTAGATCCATTTTAAAACCTTGACAGTCTGTTAACATCAAACATAACAAACTCAAAACTTTAACAATCTACTACACATACAAGAGTGAAAATTACTGTTGTACCACATATAAATGGAGCCAGCATGGTCAAATGTATTTAATAATTATATTAAAACATCATATATGGGCATCATTTTTCTCATAACTACCTACACCCAGTTCAACACAGTCGCAACACTGTCGTCTCTACTTTATTTCATGTCTAAATAAAATGGAGTGCTTTTTTCGTAACGCTAATAAACACAAGCTTATCAAACTGAGCTGAGACTCTGTGACCGTGTCTGACTGTCCCTGCCTCTCCGTGACCGGCTTTGTTCTCTGTGCTTCCTTTGCCTAATGACACCATTATGAAACATCTCCATGAGCACTCCAGGACTTTTTTAAAGATTTTATTAAATTGCCTTTCATATTACAGGGTCTCTCTACTTGGTGTTTGGTGCACTGAGAAATTAGTGGCTGTCGTTTTTTCTGTTTTCTGCCATTTTCACTGACCTAAAGGGCCAATGAATAAGACACACACACAAACACACACACACACCATGCTGGTTATTTACAGTAGTAGGAGAGAGGCAACACCTGTTGACTGAATTAAAGCTAATTTATGTCTAATTGGATTTAATTTTCCCAAAAAAGTAGATTTATTTGTTTTGGTGTCACATCACTATGAAGGCTGTCAGAGACTTAATTTAAGTGTTTGCTGTAATTATGTCACTTCTTTCAATCAAGTCAAGATCATAAACAAAATAAACAAAATACTTTGTATTAATACAAAGTCACAGTGTTAATAATGTGTCTGTTCAAAACATGGTGGCTCATGTTGGTAATTGTCATTTTTGTGCTGGTTCATAGTTTCAACCATTAGTGAGGCGGCTTTTACGTTTCTTGAGACCAGCTGTTGTTTAAAGATCTCGAAGAATATTATAATGGCATATTGTCAGCTGATGGATGTAGTAAACTACAATATCATGAGTATGATCATCTCTCAAATACAATCACCTGAAGGGCCATATGAGAGTCTCTAGAGAGCCAGTTCTGGCTCAGGATCTGTACATTTGACATCCCTGCTTTAGGCTTGTTTACACGGATACCAATACAAATAAAACAGATTTTTATTCATACCGTATTTAAAAAAAAAAGATCCCGGTCTACACGATCAGTTGTGAAAACAGTATCCAGCAGCTTTTTGCTGCAATTAGCATGCCAGGCTAGTAGGTGGCGATACGCCATATGTCAAACACCACAGAAGACCGTACTGTGCATACACAGTGATTTGTTTTCCTCTTGGCCCTAGTGATAAAAACAATAATAAACTACATTTTAACCTTATGTAGCATAGTTAGCTGCTATGCATGTACTAATATTGGGCACAGCAGACGTCTTTGTGCGCTGATGTAGCGGTGATGTTGATGCAGCAATGCTAAGTTCATTTGTAAGCTCGTAAGTAGTCCCAAAAGTGCGAACAAAACGTAAACAACTCGGCATATATCCGCCATTGTTGTTGTGGTTCCTGGGCGCCTAATGGGCATGCACGAACTGGCTTGCAACGTCATTGTTCTCCAAAATCTCTGTCTATCCTGTTTACATGTCTCCATAGAAATGAATATTTTTAAAAACTTTCACTTTGGAAGCTGTTTTTGAAAATCTCCATTTTCGTTGAGAAAATCGCCGGTTACGTGTAACTGATATGTGCAAACGCAAAGATAAATACCCGTTGAAATATACAGAACCGTATAAACAGGCCCTTAGATGTTTCTTGAATGCCCACTTTGTTTACCTGCATGTAGCTGGCAGTCTGACCGAAGTCACTAAGTCACAAACCTACAATGAGACAAAATAGAGATAAGATTTTGGTGTGCAGGTAATACTCAGAACAGGTAACTGCTTTTGATATGGCCCGGAAATTTACGGCTTTTTAATTCTCTCTGCGGAGCAGGGACGACCGCTCGGCAGACCCTCAGCCCGCAGACGCAGCCTGAACTGCAATGAGCAGCAGCAGCAGCAATACTGAGGAGATTAAATTATTAATAGTGTTTTTTATTGAGCACCTATAACTTCCCAGTGAGGATGGCATAAATCAAGCTGTCCAAAACATAAATTACATTTTTACAGAGAATGGTAAGAATAGTAGAACTGGATTAATTCTACAAAAGTCGTAACACCTCGGGGTAAAAAATCACCGGTGTCACATGGGCTGAAAAGTCTGGCTAATATCTTAAAACAACAGGATCCTGAAATGGATAAACACACGTTGTTTTGATGGAAATCTCTGATTAACTAGCAGTTTTTCATTAGATGGCACTGATAAAGTGTCCATAGCAGTTTTCTTATTGACTCCACCTGCCTGTGAGCAAATGTTAAGTCAAGATGTGTTCATATAAACTTATTTCGCCCACCACTGTGCTCCCTGAGGTTCTGAATTTGTAGGACATAATTTAATACTTCTGTTGGTTGGTGTTTGCTTCTCTCAGCCTCACTGTCTCGTACTTTGACATGACTGAGCCTTGACTGTCTGAAGTGAGATGATGTGACACTGAATGAAGCTGTACAGACAGCCAGGCACGGAGTCATTGCATCAAACGAAATATGAAAGTGATTCAGTAACTTAACAGTGATGTGTCAGTGGTGCCGAGAGAGCAGCCTTGAAACACAGCAGATGTAATTATGCTTAACTCACTAAAATCTGCATAGTGGTTCAACTAATTAAATGAATTTACTTGCGTTGTTCGGCACACTGACAGGAAATAAAGTCAACTCAGGGCCATAAAAGGAAATAACAAACTGTTTGTTTAACCCTTGCTGCTCCACTGTAGAGTGTCCCGGGAATTATGTCCATATTGGACAGGTCTGCACCTCACGTCCAGCGCCAGCATTCAGTGCCAACAGAAGAGACTGAACTGATGTGAACTTTTTCCCTGTGCAGAAACCAGATGGGACTGTTTGTTTTGGGACAGCATTAGACAGCTTGTTATGTCATTTTTTTAAAACAACAAATATGCCCATAACCTTAAAATGTTCTGAATTAATTTGCAAAGCTAAGCTTGAATGGCTGTGTGCAAATTCAATTAGTCAAAAGCGTTGCTAATTATCAGTCATTCATAACAATTTAAGAGTTGCTGAATGGTTTGTTAACCTGCAAGAATATGGAGCAATCCTGCACGGTGCAGAATTCACACATCTCTAGTTTTTGGAAAGCAGGTGTCTGAATGATGGACTGCATACCAAATCAAACTATATTTTGCTCTTTGGCATGGAGACATTGTTTTCCACTTATTGATTTTCTCAGTGTGTGACTGGCAGGAGGACTGCATCATTTAGTATTATATTCTGTTAGTATTTTGTATTGTCGACTCCATTCATTTTTTTTTAAGTAGCTGGAACAACTTTTTCTAAGTACCCTTAGTTCACGCAGCAACGTTTCTCCCGAGGGCTGCTTTACTCCAGTTCAGCTTCCTCCAGCACAGTGTCACTGGCTACTTGCAAAACTTTTCTTGCAAAGAAGCTTCCCTGACACTGTGCGTCTGCTGCAGGGGGGATTTGTTCCGAGACTGACACTGCTTTCTGGCCATTATTTACGAGTCGGGAAAACAGCAGAAGCATGAATTATTTTACAGCCAAACCTGCTTTTAAAGTTTCAGATCCTGTTTGTGCAGCTAATAGCACCAGTATCAGCTCAGCCACCATTATATTGTGGTCATGTGGATGTGATCGTATTTATTATTTCAAAATGTAAAATGATAATGAGCAATATTTGCAAAATATGCATAGTAATTTTTAGCTGTTACCACATGTTTGTCTTTTGGCACTACATGTTAAGGAGGCCTCCAAATGATCACCCATCGCATGACTTTGCACACCTAATATTGATGCAATTGTGAAGGCTAAGAGGTGCTAGAATTCAGCAGCAAATTCAAAAGAACCCCATTTTACACTGCCTCTTCAAAGCGGGAATATCGTGTTGTTAGTCTGCCTCAAAGTTCTGTATAAAAGGTAAAATAAAAACAATAAAATGATGTCTTTATGAACAGGACAGCCGGCAGAATGGGATCATGGGCGGCATGGGTGTGACGTGTTAGCGACATGTTATGCATGCAACCCAACGCAGGAGATTTAAAATGTAGCTTGTAGCAGTTAGCGGCTGACTCAAAGAAGAACAGTGGCCCAAAATGTCCACAAATTGGGAAAACAATGAGGTCTGGGAGTTCCTTACCCTCAAAGCATGGGGCAAGATCAGCTACCATATACCAGAGAAGATAAATAATTGTGATGGACATGTTATGTTATGCCAATTTCTGTTAGCATGTCAATGGTAAAGCCCATTACATTTTGTCAACGAGCTAAAGAACTCAGCACAGCTATGCTGGCCATGTCAAGTTATTTCAGTTTTATTCTGTGTTGTCAAGTCGCTTGAATCTGCATCTGTAACTTAAAATATTTTATTTTTGATGTCTCGTCCTTGTGTGTATTTTCGGTTTTGTCATACTTTGGGAGGCAACAAATAAATAACGTGAACCTGGAAACATCTGTCTCTAATTTGGAGAACGATATTCCTGCCAAAGTCAACTTAATCACCAGTTTTTCTGAAAGAAACAATGCACATAATGAGTGCAAATTGGCATGCCATCCCTGAACATCCAAACTGACGCAGAAGTGGTACTCAGCACGGGCCAGATTTGGCTTGCAGGCCATCAGTTGAGTATCACTGCCATTGACACTACTTATTTTAATCCAATGTGTCTTTTTTTTTTTACTATATAGTGGATGTTTTTTAACAGTTGTGCATTTAATCTTGATATTCAAATAATAGTGTACTGTTGTAAATAGGGAGTGATTTCAGATGCAGTCGAGGGCAGAGGGATCTGAAAAGGGAAAACTGATAATATCTTCACGTCCAAGCATCTATTCTTGGTTGTTTTTGTTAGTTTCGTTTATCTTGTGGCAAAAACAAAAAAGTTGAACAGGCAGTCACAACTTGTCTAAACTTTACTGAGCTAAAAAAAAAACAACTGATTCTGGAGATTTTCCCTCGGGTCGCACTGACCCCCAGTCAATTTACGTCCACACTCTTTTCCCAATTAAACTTACACCATTCATTCTGTGAAATTACATTCTACAAAGAAATGCAAAAAACAATCAGGGGAAAAAGATTAGCAGCAGAAAGACTCCTAATTGAAGAAGTCTACCATCCAGTTCTCTCTGTGTGAGTCGCAGCCTGAGGAGCTGGGAGGTGATTCGTAATCAAAGCCAGCACTTCACCTGCACTTGAAAATACCAGTTCTCCCTGGAGGCACACATGGCATTCTAGTATAATACTTGGTAAATTGCTTGAAAAATCTCATTTTCCATGTCTCCCTTTTCAGGTACGACAGCTTGTGGCAGCGACAAGTGATAGCCAAGTTTTTATATTCCTGCAAAGTTATGCTCTAGTAATATTAACCATGAAGAAACACTCAGAGAACTTTTAATCTGTTAAAATGAGCTCTATTCATTCTCACTACATGGGAACTCCCAGTACAACCTCAGCGTTAAGTGCCTTAATAAAGGGTGCCTTAAGTCTTTAGTTCATGCTGTGCAGATTATAAAGCCCTTTGACACAACAACACTTTTCTGACTTCAAGTTTATTATTATTTGTGTTTACTAAACTTAAATCCTGACAAAAGATACAGCCTCTGGGGCGTTGCAATTCTACTGTCCTCACATAGAAATTCATCCAAAGTTTTTTCTTTTCTTTTTATTTTCTGCTGAACTGGAAAAAGTTATTTATGTTGTTATCTTCTGCCACCCATTTGAACTATTGTTACTCAATTTAGTAGCTCGAACCACAGTTTTCTTTCTTGACTTTAGTTTGCTCAGAGTGTGGCATCAAATTTAAGCACAGTCCTCCATCCTCCGTTCACTGGCTACAGCATAATTTAAAGCTGCAGGAGGTAGAAAGCCTGAAAATGGTTGATTTTTGAGTCTCATCTGAGTTAGGTTTCATTCGTCTCCGCCCTGAGCCCCTCCTACCGGATGAGCATGCGAGTATTTTATCCTACTTGGTTCTATTTCTCCCTCTCTGGGAGCCTCAGCTCTTCCTCACCACGCAGCAGCCCTCTCTATCCCTCCCTCGCGGCCCCGCACATACTCCCGAGGCTCGGCTCTCCCTCTCCGCAGAGAGCCCTCAGCTCCACTCCCACTGCCGACCCTCGCGCCCTCCAGCCAGGCCCAGCCCCACCTCACCCTCCCCCTCCCTCCGGGGCTCCGGGGAACCGAGTTCTGTCTTCCTTTTTTTTTGGGTTGTTTAGCCGTGTAGGCAGTTGTAGCCAATGCTGGAATAGCTATTTTACCTGGTGCACTGTTCGCCATTGCCGCTTGCTCTCCCCTTCTGCCAGTGGCACTCGAACGCGCATATGCAGTAGAACAGCCAATAGGAACGCAGTGGTCTGAGCTGACCTTTGATTGGTTGATGCACATCAGCACGACACTGATTCTTTAGAGGCTGAACACAGAGCCATGGTGAGGTGCAGTAACCTATTGTTTGTCTCAGACCACTTGATTTACATTATGCTTAGAGGATATTACAAAATTTTTACTCAATTATACCAAAACAATGTTGCCTACTGGAGCTTTAAGTATCTATTTAAAAAGTCATTATTTTAGTACATCACATTCTCACTCCGACGTCGTCACATATCAACGTTTGGTCATGGACTTTTCACGTCCAGATATGACATGAAAGGTACCTGAGGTGTGTTGGTTGTTGAAATTCTGGGATGCTGTGTCAACTTCTGTCTGTTAGGTGCATTGTCTTCTCTTACTTCAGTTTTCACAGAAAATTTATCATTTACATACGGTCTCTTTCAAAATAAATGCACTATGATTGTACTCAGCCAATTGTCGTCTTTTTTTTTCCTTCAACATGTAACGCATGTGGTTGGGTTAGGGAAAACAGGGTTTGGTTTTATAACCTTACAGGATGCAAACACCACTCTCCCGGGTGAAGTTTGTTGGGCCAACCACCCCCCTCCCTCCTGCCCTAGTCAGGCTTTCACTGCTTACCTTTTGTTCTTGTCCCGCCACGTTTCCCCCCCGACACCACCGAGCACCATTAAACTATAATCGTGACCAGCCGTGTATCATGCCAATGTTAAATGCCGGTTTTTTTTCATCCGTTTCTGACACTGCAAGTCACTGTCCAAGCGCTGCTTTACGACAACTTCCGAGTGAGACCAGGTTGTTTGATACAAACAAGGAATGGCCACAATTGTGAACTCAGTATGCCTCATGAGTCTGACCTCAGCCTCAGTCGCTCTGGATGTTTCGAGGTTAGTATCAAGGGATAAGCCGACTGTCAAGGCTCCGCAGAAAGCCTTGCTGGGGGAACTCAGGCTGACCTTCACTTTTGAAATATTTCTACAGGAAGGCTTTTCATTTTCTCTCTCTTTTCACCTATGACTGCACTCCCACCCACAGCTCTAACATCATAATTAAGTTCACGCACAAGTTGACTGTAGTGGGTCTGATATCAAATGATGAAACAGCCTACAGGGAGGAGGTCCAGACGCTGTCTGCACGGTGAAAGGACAAGGATTGGAACCTCAACACACACACATCGCACTAGACTATGCATCAATGGGGAGGAGGTGGAGTGGGTGGCCAGTTTTAAGTTCCTGGGAGTCCGCATGTCTGAGGACCTGACCTGGAGCCTGAACGCCTCCCATCTGGTCAAAAAGGTCCAGCAGTGCCTGCTCTTCCTAAGGGCCCTGAAGTGCAACAGACTCCCTAAAAAAAACTACTGATCAGCTTCTACAGCTGCACCATTGAGAGCGTCCTGACGTACTGCTGTACAGTCTGGCACTCTAGCTGTACTGCTGCAGCCAGGAAGGACTTAAGATGGCTCAGTGGACCGTTGGCTCTCTACTTCCAAACCATCCTCTTGAGTAATCTCCACAAAGACATCAGAATGGACCTGCACTTGTATAGCGCCTTTCCAGTCTTCCAAGCAGTCAAACTGCTTTTTACACTACGAGTCACATTCACCCATTCACACACACATTCACACACTGGTGGCCGAGGCTACCATACAAGGTGCCACCTGCTACTTCAATATCTTGCTTAAGAATACTTCGACATGCTGACTGGAGGAGCCGGGGAGTCGAACAGCGAGTCTTCCGATTAGCGGACGATCCGCTCTACCTTCTGAGTCACAGTCTCTGAGAAGAAACCCCTCAAATCCTGGACACCACCTGTTTTCCACTCTCCCCTAGGCAGACTCAGAACGAACCAACAGACTGAAAAGCAGTTTTCCCCCCAGAACATCCGACAGGCTGCTGAACCAATAACTCCCAACAATTAGCACTTAGGCCACAAGTGCAATAATACTAAATAATTACTGTATTAAATGTACAGTTTCTGCTGAGTAGATGCATACAGTTTTTTTCAAAATAAACTCACAATGTCGATAAAGCAGCGGCTATTTACGTTTATTTCCTTGTCCTACAAAAGCACATGGTTAGGTTTTAAAAAAAACATCATGGTTTGGATCAACATTCATATGAGAAGCAATCACCTGGCTCCTGGATGAAAGTCTGTTGTTTGGTGGACCCATCCACCACCACCCACTCTATTCAAACTTTCCAGCTCCTCAAGTTACGTTGTTTTCTGGCGGTGTTTTAAACCTACTCTAAACACACTAGAAGCCAGAAATGGTGGAAGGTTGGGCTTGGGGCTAGCAACCCCAACCCATAAAGCATCTATATGCTACAGAAACACTGGCGAAAAAACTCAAACCCCAAAGTCTTGGAAAGGAAGACTCTTCAGTGTTCCACACTAAAGAGAAAATGACGACGTGTTTGGAAAATTGCAAGGAGACAGTGCGTCCGAAGCTTCTAACCCCTAGACGTAGAGGGCACAAGACTGAAGAGGATGGAGGAGTTTCGTCAATGGCCTATGTTCCTCAGGGAATTTAAAGGCCTAAGTAAGTAAGTAAGTTTTAAACCTACGCCATCTGGCAGTGTAATAAATTGCCGCCTGGTGGCTTATCATACCACTGTGAAAGGGTGGCTTTTCAACAAGAAAAGCCACCCTTTCACAGTGGTCTGAAGCGGAAATCACTGACCAAGCGGCGGTATTTGACAACTTGATAAAGAGAATGGTTTGACAATGAGGCCTCAGCGGTTTGAGTTAATCCAATTGAGTACAGTATATATGCTAAGGTCTAAAGTTTCCTTTGTGTTTCAATGTTGCTGTATAAAAAGACTTTCAATTATGAAGACAGCTGAAGCCTCATATTAGGCTAAGGTCAATTTTAGAATTTTTACACTGAACAAGAACTGAAATTTGTCCCGCCTTTTTAAAATTACATTTAAAACCTCTTTCTGTGCTCATATGAGCACCTGACTGTTATGAGACACAATTAAAAAATCATGAACCTAACCTTGAGGCCACCATCTCTTTTCAGGTGCTGATTTTTATGTCATATTGTCAATATATCAGCATATTTTATTGCATGTGCTCTGTGAAGCTCTTTAGATGAGTCCCATTAACAACCCAAGTGTTGCCGAACAAAAGCAGAGGAGAAAGCCGACATAGCCAAGCATGATTTTTTATCATAAACAGAAGAATTATATGAAAACATTGCATTTTTAAACTAACTTTTAAAAAGCTAAAGTTTCTCCCAAACTGAGCAGTGTGAATAATTCAAATCCCACCCCGTTCATGTGTCAGCCCCCCATTGATTGAAAAATTATTGTCAGAGTGCTTCAGAGTTCATCAACATTTACTTGTTTAATATGAATATGACATTCAACCACTGTTTATCATAATTAGCAGTTGGAAATGATGGTCGTTGCGATGTCTGGCACTGGGCAACACTGCTCATTCTCTGACAGTCTGTGTTTTCTTGTACTGTAAAGTATTTTTACTCATTAATACACATTTCCTGACAGTCACAGTTAATAAAGCTTCCTCAAATTGGACAGAACTGACAAAGAAACATATAACACCCATGTATAATTCCCGCAGAGCGAGAGAATGGTGTCAAATGAAAAAAAAAAAGAGACAAAGATGAAAAGAGAATACAGTGACGTCTGCTAGTGTGAAGTCATTACAGCAGGGAGTCCCGCTTTCAGCTGTGGAAACTGAGAATCTCCATTTACCAGTCAGATATCACTTCCACTATCAAAGAAGATAGTCTTAAATTCCTATGCAGGTGGTCTGTGTGTATGTGTGCGTGCATGAACGTGTGTGAGTGCATGAATCTGTAAGAATATGTAGACTTGCAAATGTATCAGTGTGTGTTTCGCAGAAATTGGAGACAGGATTTTTATGTGATTGACAGTGATTTGCAGCTGTGCTCGCTACAGGAGAGACGGCTTCCATCTACACACACAGCCTCTCTCCGCAGGAGTGATAGATGGTTATGCTTCTCCATTTGGGAAATCAGAAGAATGGAAGTCGCACGCTGCCTCGCACTCACTCAGTCTTCAGATCTCTCTCTTTCCATCTCTCTCTCGGCGCCGAGAACCTGATCCATTTGTGTTTTGCTTGCTATTTGCATTGAAATCACATCACGGCAGCATGTGGAGTAATGAACCAGCGCAGCCTGAGAGGAAGCAGGAGGAGAGACAGGCCGAAGGAAAGGACGACAGACAGGTAGACACATGGGAAGGGTAGCTGACAGGGAGAAGGAAAGGGGAGGGATGCACAGGCAAGGCAGAGAGGAAAGTTGGAAGAAAAGAAAGAGGAAAAGGAAAAAAATGTAGGAAGGAATGAGGAACTGAAGAAAGAAAGGAAAAAGGACAAATAAAAAAGAGATGGAAAGGCCAACACATTCTCACATGTCACATGTGATGTCCACACATGACGTGCAAAGGCACCCTGGGTGCGTTGGCTGTTGACGATCTGGGACAAGTTCTGCCTGTTACATGCATTTTCTTCTTTCAAAATACACTTCGGTTTTCACAGGAAATTCAATGTTTAAATAAACACACTACGTCAGTACAACACCGCAACCTGATGGATTTTTTTCCAACAACAAAAACACATGGCTGGATTTAGGAAAAAAGTAGGGAAGTCAGTTTGTGGTTGTTTGTTTGTTGGACCCATCCACCACTTTCGCCGCTTTAACTCTCATCCTTGTCCCGCCACGTTTCCCCCCGACGCCGCCTGGGCCATTAAACTATAACGGCAGCTGGCCACATATCATGCTGATGTTAAAGGAGCTTTTTTGGTTGGTTTCTGACGTCGCAAGTCACTGCCCAAGCGCCAGATTTCAACGACTTCGGAGTGAGACCGGGCTTGAAAGGCAGGTAAAAGGAAAGGAAGGCATGAAAGGAATAAAGGAAACATAAGAAGCAAAGAAAGAATAAAGCAATGCAGAGGCAGGTTGAGAAAAGCAAGGAAAGAAATGGAAAAGAAGTCCAAAAAAGAAAGGTAAGAGTCAAGAGAAGACAAAACACAAAAAGATGCACAAGGAGGTCAATGACAAGGACAGCAGGAATGAAAAGGAAAGAATTTAAATAACACATTAATGGAAGGAAGCAAAGAAAGAAAGATATAAGTCAAGCAGTTTCATTTGTATGGCACATTTCATACACAGGTAAGCTCAATGTGCATGAGGACAGAGAGAAGGATAGAGATGAAAAGAAAAGTCGAATGTAAAGAAAGAAATATGTAGAAAAGAAAAGTGATATGAAAAAGTGAAACTAGAAGCAGAGGCTGATGAAGAAAAGGAGAAAAAGAGCCAAAAGAAAAGAAATAATGAGAGGTAAGACCAAGAAAGAAGGAAACAGCGACAGGCAGACTGTAACAGCTGAACAGTGTGATGGAGGGAGAATTAGATTTTATAAGCTGAAGCTTGACAGACAGAATCGGATTTGTCGAACGAGGGAGACCGTGAAACCACCTGTGTAGTATTAAATGAATGCAGCAGCATAACTGGTAATGCGGGTGCAGGATGTGGAAAGGACATTATCACAGCAGCAGCAGGATATTATCAGTGACGCAGTGGTAAATCAGAAGGTAGGTACGCTGTATGACCTCTGGTTGGCTCCCATTGCAACACAAAACACCATCAATTTGGGCAAAATTTATTCTCTATTACTTTTGAGAAGAACCATCTCCACAAAACACCAACCATCAACCTGCCACTGTATCCGTGACTATAAACCTCTGTGAGTCGTAAACAGTCACAAGAATTTAACATGAGGAGAGGGGTGGCGTCACACACTTGCAGTTTATGTACACCTGCGTCACTATAGTTTTACAAATTGCAAAAAAATGTACAGAGAAAGAGTCATGCACCAGAGCCTTTCCTACTGGTACTGGCAGACAGTATAGGGAAATACTCGGGGCATCAGGGTGTTGAACGAGTGCGCAATGGCCAGGAGAGAGTATGGAAGAGGGAGAGTGGAAAAGAAAGAAAGAAAACCTCAGTGATATGGACAAATTTGTAAAGAATATATATATACTGTTGGTAAACCTAACTGCTTATATTTACAACTAGTGCCAACCAATAACAGACATAACCATGAGACAAGACAAGTAAACCACAGATTCACATTACCTCTGCCGAGAACCAACACACTTAGGAGAACAGTTATGTACAGAGCTGTTGCAGAGTGGAACAGGCTCTTATCACTGGAAAGCAGAAGTAGTTTTAAAAACAAACTGAAAAAAATGATTTTAGAAAGGTGAGTGTATAATATCTGACTTCTTGGTTTCTTTTGTTTTGTTGTTTTTTTTCTGTTTCATAAGCCTAGGTATTGATTTTGTGTGTTTGCAAAACTTTAAACTGTTTTTAACAATTTCTTCCAATTGCAATTAGTAGTCCACATTGTGGTAAATTACTGAATTTAATATTGTAGTTTTTTTTCCCTTGTAACTATCATATATGATTCTAGATTGTTATTGTTATTCTGTATGTTTTTACTATGTATATAATTGTGTCCTGTGTGAGGACCCCAGGAAGAATAGCCATTACTCCCACAATGGAGTGATGGCTAATGGGGATCCTAATAAATAAACAAATAAACAAATTAAAGGTAAATGTGTTGTCATTAGCTTGCTAACATTTGGCATATTCAGACCACCTGGAAAGCAGTTTCATGGCTTGCATGGCTAATGCCTGCCTAACACTAGAACAACGGTTCCCAACTGGTCCAGCCAGGGGGTCCAGATTTCTCGTAAGTGATTAGTTCGAGGTCCCACAGTTTAATACATTCAGCGTGATACTTGTGTTTGACCACATCATCAAGCTAGTTTGCTGTCTCTGTCAAGTAGCTGTCTGTAAGTCACTCACTCTACAGCAAGAAAGTGAGTTTTTTCTTAAATGTGTTCTTAAGAAAGGTCTTAGTCTAATCAGCTTCATGACGTGTCCTTAAACGGCAGAATAATTTCCACCTGTGCTCTTGTCATGATAAATTCTTTTGTCCTCATACGTTAAAAACACGTGGCAACTGATGCTAATTAGCAAAGGGAAATGCCCAGCAAACCTTTATAAAAGGATATAAGACTGTGCACACAGAGAAACTGAGGAAGAAGAAAAGTTGCAAGAATTAAAAATTAGAATGCCGAAACGAAAGTCTGAAGATTGCAGATCACTGGACTGGTGCATCTGCACAAATTAAATGCCAAACGAGTTGTCATATTTAGTGTCATATATTATGAGTGGATACAAAATCGCACAAAAAAGATTTTAAAAAAAGAAGATGCATGGGATGCTAAAAATTTGCAGTAACCAACCATCCGACCCGCAACTGCAAACTGTATGCATTAGTGTAGCACAGCTGTGAGGACTGAGGAAAGAGACAAGTGCCACGGTGCTCCAGAGGGTGTGTGTGCATGTTTATAGAGAGACAAAGAGAGGTGGAGAGAAGGTTAAGTTGAACCATAAATTATTAATAACTTACTCAGAACGTTGCATCACTTGTTGTCCTGCCCACCCGAACCACCAGTGATACTTTCTAACGTGATCAAACACTGGGCTAATTATTAAATGACGTGGTTCCATTACCATAACTGATGTGAACTGAAGTGTTAGTGTAGTGTTTATTTTGAAAGACCATGATGCTTTTTGTAAAAAAAAAATAAAAAAAAAAAGAAAAGAAAAAAAAATCAAAATGATTATTGAAACCTATTAGAAATGATACAACTGTTCTACAACTGTTGAGCAGAAGAAAATGCAATAACAATTATTGTGCACAAACATGTCGACATAAAATGTGTGTAAATGTGCTCAAGTGTGCACTGAATCACATAAAAAAGTACAGATGAATGTCAGAATCTCTGTGTAAAAAGATAAAAAAAAAAACAGTTGTTAAATGAGGCTCAATGTCAGTTTTTTGTCACACACTATAAGATTTCGCAAAGACTGGGATCTTGCAGAGTCACTATTTGCAAGACTACAACTAGATTCATTTTCAGATTTTGTCCGATACTGCTCCTGGTGGAAAATGTTACGCCAAACTCCCTTTAAATAACAGAACATATTAATAATTCATCAGGTCTCCGCAAAAACACATAACTCTGGAAACCCAAGATAAATCGCATCATATGTCAACAGTATTCTTGTCAGTATAATATATAAAGATAAACTGTGTTTGCGTACAAACTTCACATTATTTGATTTTGTCACGTAAACTCATTCACAGCATCAGATGTGTTATTTTGCACAACGTGATTTTGCATGCAGAACATGCTGCTGGATCCAAATCCCATACTGCATGCCTGGCCCAACACTGCAGTCAACCAATCACAGCCCCCTGACATCATCAGTGCTGCTTCTGTGCTTCTTTCAAAATTCCTTTGTCCTTCTTCAGAGCTAAGCTATTTTTTTTCCTTTCTTTTTTTCTAAATGCTGTTACGGTGGCCAATGGTATTATCGAGGCACTGAACTACAAAACATATTGTGCAGCTCTTTTCATTGATTTATTAAAGGCCTTTCACAAAGCAGACCATGATAACTTGGCAGATAAACTCTATAAAATTGGTCTATCTGAGCATGCTGTATGCTGGTTTGCTAACTATATGTCGGTTAGAACACAGTGTTTCCTCCCAGTGTCAAAAGGTGTTCCTCAGGGTTCCACACTGGGGCCATTGTTGTTTTCTATATATGTAAATAATCTCTGTGACAATTTATCAAATACTGCTTACCATTTCTATGCAGATGATACCGTCATACCGTCTTGCTCATCCCCTTTAGTAGTAAAAATTCTGGAATACCTGCAGTCTGCCTTTGATGTTGTTCAGACCCACTTAATTCAACTTAAGCTGGTGTTAAATGCAGAACAATCCAAATTCATGCTATTTTCAAATGGCAAAGAGTTACCATCTGATCTTCCAAAGATCAGAACTATACTCAAGGGATTGAAATTGAAATGGTTGTAACTTACAAGTATTTAGGGATCATCATTGATCAGAACACGTGTGTGTCTCCAAGCTGAAGGTTAAATTGGGCTTCTTCTTTAGAAATAAATCCAACTTCTCCCTTCAGGCAAGGAGACACTTAACATCTGCAACTTTTTTTTTTTTTTTACCTCTGCTGGATTTGATTTTCATGAATGCCCCTGACCAGTGCCCAAAGTTAGACACTGTGCACCATTGTGCTATGTGCTTTTTACTGGTTGTGGCAATCGCATACACCACTGTACTCTGTATGCCACTGCAAAACGGCCATGTTTGTATGTCTGCAGGGTCTTGCAATGGTTGGTTTTTATATACAAATCTATTCTTGGCCTGGTTCCCTCTTATCTTTCTACATATATGTGCAGAAACCATAATCAATATGGTCTTCGCTCTCGTAATATTCTTCATATGCTGGTTCCAAGGGTGAGAACAGAACTCGGCAAAAAAGCTTTTAAATGTGCTGCTCCTTCATCCTGGAATAATTTACAGAAAGATCTGAAATTGGCAGAGCTGATTAACCTGGAAATCCAGATGCCCCACCCCTAGCAAATTGGAATTTGCTCTGCACAGGAATGTGGCCCCGATGAGCAGAGCCCGTTGAATCGCAAATCAGACCAATCAGATCAATCTATCTGACAGAGGCGGGCTCTGTGCAGGCGTAACATGATGACGACAGCGTTGCACCGTAGGAGTCTAAAAGTAAACAGCCAAGATGGCAGCTGCCGAAGGACCACGTCCATTCAATTTAGCTTTGGAAGAAACGCTAAGCCAACTACCCTTTTTCCTTGAGAGAGGAACAGAAGACTGCCCTAGAAGCCTTCATTTCCAGGAAGGACGTTTTTGCCGTTTTGCTGACGGGATACAGCAAAAGCATAATCTATCAGTTAGCCCCACTGGTCGGCAAATAAATGGGGCTTACTGCAATGAATATGTCACCTTGTTTTTTTTGCTCTGATTGGCTATCGTGCTATCCAATTGCATGCAGCGGCATTTAATATGCCTCAGTTAGTGCCGCCCCTTGGGTAGGAAGGGTGTATCAGTGAGGGCCAGACTCAAAATCCATCTAGATTTGGAAGGCTAGTTGGAAATGCTGATCACTGTGCGGGAATTTTAGTCCATTTTAAAGGATTGAGAACTTTGCTCTTTTAGTCAATGTGACTGTTTATAATTAATTTTAAAATTGTACTCACATCATATTTGTTCTTGTCCTGACCTTGTATTTCATGTTAACTGCATATTACTACATACTGATTTTTAAAAAGAAACATCCTCTCCAGTTTAACATCTGTAGGAATGTGTGTGTTCCATCTACAGCCTCTTAAGCATGTATCCACTTGAAGCATAAAGTTAAAGAATTTTTTTTTCTAAGATGTTGAATGTTGTCAGTATAGATCAAGCTTGGGGGATTATTTTTCAGCCGACAACCTCACAGAAACCTGTGAAACCTTGTAAAGGATCAAATGAAATACAGTTGCGAGATTGAGTATTGAATGGTTTTAACTTTAGCTCCAAGAAACGAGACTCAGAAAGATCTGTCAATTCAAATTCTTTGGCACACAAACACACACACACAAGTACGAACATATGCTACGATACTTATGAGTACTTGCATGTATTCCCTAAAGGAAGCTTAAGCTTGTTATATTTCTGACCTTCAAGCATCAAAACCTGGTTCCAAATTTTACGCATTTTTCCCCAATATTAAATATTCACGACAAGATAAGCAACAATTAAAGTTAAAGTGTCCCCAGATGAGAGGTAGTTCCCCACAGCGTGACTGTGTGAACAGATTTTGTCTCAGTGATTACATAACACACACACACACACACACACACACTGGTGTCCTGCTATCACCCAGACATCCATTCAGTATGCTGTAAAGCATGAAGGTCTACATCAGTACTCTGTCTGCAGCTGACTTTGTTATGTCCTGTGTGTGTGTATGTGTGTGTGAGAGAGAGAGAGCCTGTCCACACAGTCACATTGTGGGGATTCACTGAACATCTTGGGACACAAATCTGATCCCTACAAGGTTAACTTCGTGTTTGAGGGTAAAGCTGGTTTCTGTGTGTGAGGATGTTTGATGTTTGAGTGCTGATATGGATGAGTGTCTCTTTGAGTGCGAATATGAACTTTTATTTTATTGTTGTGCACGTCTTTATTCATGTAATGATGTGCATGTTTCTTACTAAGTTTATCTTTTTCAATACAAGCCGCTGCATCTGCACATTTTTTACCTTGCATATATGTAAGTCTTTGTGTCTGAGTCTGTGGCTTTTATTCAAGATCAAAACACATTTCTAAGGTGGACTATGGTCAAGTTCTTCTTAAAGTCCAGGAAAAGAAAAAAATGATTTCTTTCGAGACTGATTACACACATCAGAAAATACTCATTTAACTTTATTTCATCATTTCTGTCTGCAGGGATTTTGTTCAAGCCTGAAATCATGGCTTGACAGTGCACTGGAACCATCCTTAACTTCACCCCTCCCCTACTATATAAAAAATATTGCTATGCACATAGCATGAGTGTTGTTTGATCCATGTGTGAGCAGTGAGTACACGACATCCAACATGCTCTTTCAGCTCTTTCAGTCTAATGATTACATGAATCAACAATTCCGTTAAAAGCCAAAGTTATATAAACACTAAAGCAAATGTCGTCACTGGCGTATCTTTTAGTCTTTTAGCCCGAATCAGCTACACACTACTGAGGCTGTGTGCTTTGTGCTAACGTTAGCTGCTGTTAGCTGCCAATTGAGAATCTGTGGTTTCACAGCTGTTTGTTCCTTGGCTCAAGATGTGTGTGCCATGTGCTACTGGGTTAGCTGCTAACAAGAGTCTGTTGCTTCACAGAGGCTCATTCTTCATCTCGGGATAGCTACTTTGTGCTACTGGGTTAGCTGCTAACAAGAGTCTGTTGCTTCACAGTGGCTCGTTCTTTGGTTCAGGATGTGTGTGCTTTGTGCTCTGGTTTAGCTGCTAACAAGAGGCTGTTGATATACAGTGGCTCATTCTTCATCTCGGGATAGCTGTGCTTTGTGCTACTGGGCTAGCTGCTAACAAGAGTCTGTTGCTTCACAGTGGCTCGTTCCTTGGTTCAGGATGTGTGTGCTTTGTGCTGCTGGTTTAGCTGCTAACAAGAGGCTGTTGATATACAGCAGTTCACTCATTCTTTGGCCCGGGATGTGAGCTGTGTATTAGTGCGTTACTGCATCACAGTCACTCACTTGTTCTTTGGCTTGTGGGGGTGTGAGCTGTGTGCTACTGGGTTAGCTGCTAACCAGAGTCTGTCACTATACAGCTGTTATCTCATTATTTGGACCAGGGTGTGTGCTGTGTGCTACTGCATTAGCTGCTAAAGAGAGTCTGTTGCTTCGCAGTGTGTGCTCATTCATGGGCTCAGCACCTTCAGTCGACATGAAGGTGTGTCGTTTCAGGACAGAATGTACTGCTCATGTTTTTATGGTTTTGAAGCCTAATTTTATAGTTGGTGATTTTTTAAATTGATCAAATTTGGCTGAGAGGTTGATGACACATTTTTCTGTGTTGTGATAAACATTTAACACATATTTAATTTGCTTTATTCAGACTTTAAATTCTAAAGTAATACATTATTTGTGGTGTGCACACATGAACATTTTGAAAATAACAGAGTGCCTGCTTTAAATACATCACTGTGTGTCATGTAAATGGAAGCACTGTAAGAGTTTCTGTACCTGGGTGGATGTCTGTGCCTTTGTGTCTGAGTGTATAGTGCGTCTTCCTCCAAGGGCATTGGTAGGTTGTGGCGCAGACAGAGATATGTAGTTGGAGGTGAGTGCACCGACATTTCAGCAGGAACAAGCCGTTTTCCCAACACACAATCCAGCGTTTGTCGCTGTGATTTATAGTGAACCGGCTGTGGCCGCACAGCCTGCATCGCTCATGTGGGCCACTGGAACGTTAAAGGACATGGACACACACACACATACGGACACACACATTCAACCACAAACACGAAGGCAGGCACTCAAACACAAACCAGAGGGTTCGAAGGTGAGCTCGCACAAGGAGAAACAAACATTAGGGAAAGTTATATGGAGACACACTAGCTCACATCTTTATACAAATGCTTGGGATGTACACACAAACAAAACTGTGCACACACTGACACATACACACAGTCTTAATGGGGCCAGGCAGAACACTGCAGCATGTTTTTCTCAGCTGTGTATGTTTGGGTGTTTAAGTGATACTTATCTCCAAGAAGATGTCTCTTACATTTGATGTCTTGGGAGATACAAGAAAAAAGACATTAACATGAGATATGAGCAAATTCACACAGTGAGCGTGTGTGTGTGTGTGTGTGTGTGTGTGTGTGTGTGTGTGTGTGTGTGGGGTGAGGGTGGTGGTGGTGGTGGTGGTGGTGGGGTGCTCAAGGGCGCATCTGAATCGTTCAGACCAGCTTTGATATAGATCTGAAATACTCGCATTTTGGATTTATTCTAATTCCCCATGGTGACACAGACATATACACACTCACACAGTCTGAACCACATGTAAAGTCTGATGTATGAAACTAATGCATTTCAACACACAGAGATGCTCCCAAACCAGCACCAAAAAGGCAAATATAACCCCCAAATTGCCTGCATGCACACCCATCAGACAGAAGAAAATCTACACAAATCCATAAAAGACAGACACACAAACATGGTTCTGCTTGATCTGGCTTTGACAACGTATTAAAAAAAAACCAACTCCAAATATCAATGACTTTTCAAATGTCCTTTCTTCTTGTATTTGATGTACCATCTGTAATTTCACATCACTCAGAGAAAGTGACACAAATAAACATGAATGATCTTGAATGTGAACATTTTGCTTCTTGTTGCTTTGCTAAAGAATACCAATAGACTTCAGCAACATTATCACACACTTTATTAATTTATTGAATGCAAAAGCAAACAGTAAGTGGTAATATAGGTGCAGAACTGGATATCAGTAAATTGAAGATTAAAATGCAAAGAAAAAGTGAATAAGTGCGATTCACATATAAACATTTCAGTGACTCAATGTTTGGATGATTCAACAAATCATCAGAAATGTTGACCTTTGCACTGCCTGTTTGAAACTGTCTGATTGCTCCACTATTGCTGCTTGCAGTTTTCTCAATAACCGCTGCTCCAAACAACTTCACACTCCAACAGGGCTGCACTGAACAGGGGTGGGAATCCCCAGGCACAGCATGATTTGATCCGATGGCGACTTAAAGGGCAATGATGATAGTTAGAAACTGAAACATTTGCTGCTGTTTTTAATCACTTTTTATTATTTTTTGCACTTTGAGCACCTTGGATGCTTGGATGTTCTAAATAAACTGTTTTTTTTTGTTTGTTTGTTTTTTTGCATTGATCTTAACCTGTGAACCTTTTTTGTGACTGTCCAGCCCAGTTGTATTGGTGGGCAGGCATCTCTTCTGCCATCCTCTCTTGTTTGTCCATTGTACCGACGCACCCAAGATAAACTTTTTTGTTGCCTTTAGAAGGTGCAGTTTCACAGCAGCCCCAAGACTTTGCAGTGATTCCATGATAAAACGATTATCGATGCATCACAACTTGCTACTTTTAAAACACAGAATGCTATATATGTGGTGATCCATAACTAAAGTAACTGATGCATTTATTGGTATACCATCTGGCTCTTGTACAGGTCCCTCTTTCTTTTAAACCTTATCGCCAAAATGCTTCCATACCCGAGCTTTTAAATCAGTTGGATTGTATCCATCTGTGGTTGCACAGACTAATCTTTTATGTTAGTGTGGTTTCCAGTCATTGCATGCTGTAATATTTCACCAGAAATAGTATAAAATTAATCATATTGAATAGTAAATGGGCCGCAGCCTTTTTATTTTAAAAAGCTAACTGCATTAATTAATTAATTTGAAAGCATCTTATAATCTCCTGCCTGTATGGGAATAGCAAAATGAGGGGGAGGCAGCGTGCACTACTGCTTTGTTTACGTCAGTGGTTCCCAACACCTCCTTATTTAATTATAAAAACTGAAATAAGTTGTCAGCTGATTGGAAGGAGATTGCCAGGGAGCTACTTGCTGTTCGCTATACAGTATGTGTGTAAAAAGTGTGGTCACTTAGTCGCAGAAAAAAACAACCATAAAAGTGTAAAAACTCTATCAGGAGCTGCACCTTGTCAAAATATGTCAAAACCTATATGACTGGACCATGTGGGAATTTAATTTGAAAGGACAGACACAGGAAGTGTCCACGCTCAGCAGTCAGACAGGAGTCAGGGTAATCTCCAGGGCTGGTACCTGCGGTTATTCCACAGGCTAGTTAATAACATGTCGGGCAGGAAATCCAAAGTGTGGGATCATTTTGAGAAGGTGAAGGACGAACCCAAGGTGATATGTAAACTCATCTTCATTGGTCGACTACAAACATGACGTATCATCTGAAACATGGAAGTAGCTACATGCCCATTAGCCCACAGCGTCATTAACAGGCGGCTCGCTCAGTGTGTGACGTGCACTTGGAGATAAAATATAGGCCTATATTAATGAAGGTTCATTAGTACGGTTTGTATTTCTCTGTAATGTAGCACAGTGTTAACAATGTTACTGATACTATTCTTTCTCACACCTTCAACTCAAACCACTAAAATATATCATTGAATCATTAGATTCATATCAGAAACATGCGGGTGACTGGTCGACTAATGGACCTAAATGACTACTGTTGGTCGACTAGGAAAATTCTTAGTCAGGAGCATGAGAGCATTCACACCACATCCGTTCTACGCACTGCTCGAGTCGCGCTGCTTTCGCGAGCAAGCTTGAAAATAGCTAATTTTTGCACAAGTTGCAAGCGAATGGTCGCGGTATTCAACAAAAAAACACGAGTTTGCGTGTGCTGTGACCTCTCGGCCACCATAGACTTCTCTTCCTTAACCAAGCGAGACCTGACAGGCACATGTTTCATGTACTATAATTCTCCAAGCGTTGGAATAATCACTGGCGTGCAAACCTGTCCACCCTGGGCTTTGGGTCCAAACTCACTTCTTCTTTGGGGTTTATTGGAGATTTACTAACACGGTGCACTACTGCCACCAACTGTTCCAGTGTGGTTTGTATTTTGACGGGACAGCAGTGGCCGTTGCGCAACACGTCTGTTCGGATTTGGTGTGAATATATATGTGCTGCCACAACGCCTGTGGATCACTTGCAGTGTAAATGAGGCCTCAGAGTTAAAGTTAAAGTTTGAAACAGTTTTAATAAAGTAGTGAATTTAGAAATACATGCGTTGTTTTTTTTTATTTTAATCCGATAAATCACTGTATTCATATTGAGGATTTTGTTTGATTTTTTTTTTTTTATTTTTTTTTTTTAGGGGCATGACGTCATAAAATGTGACAGCAAACATTTGAAACCCAATTCAAAAACCTACCTGCCATAACACAGTTGAGTTTCATGTGGGTACAAAAGCTTACACAAACATTTTTTGGTCTCAGTGAAGTCAAAGCGTGGCGATTGAAGTTGTCATTCGGAAACATCGCTGATGCTTGAATTGTTTGCTACGATCTAACATCTAACGTCTCTCGGTCTTCATCTGTTCTTTAAAACACTGAGTGAAGTGTACCCAGCATGCTGTTTGGCAGTGTAACAGTTAATAGGGGTCTCCATACACTACACAGAGTGTACATAACACACTACTCATAAATATGTCATGTAGATCTAAAGAGCTCACACTCAACACTGCACTTCCTTGGGTCCTGAGTAATATACCTGCCATGACATAGCTGCCAAGTGTGAAGTCATTCGGATGAATGCTTGTCGGTAAAATCAAAGGACGGACATACAGTACACACAGACAGACTACTTCCATTTTAGGAAGAGGACAAATGAATGTGTAAATCCACACAACGTATCAAAAGAATCAGTAAAAACTCAAAAGATAATTGAATTAAGTTATGTTTCTGTCTCTTCTCTTGACCTTTTCACTGAGCTTTTACTGCTCCTGGCTCCTCACTGCTTGTAGAGTGAGACTGCATGGCCTCAGGGAGTTGTTCAAAGTGGGGAAAAAATAGTCATCACTTTTCTTGAAAAGTAAGGGAACCAGAGAAAACTATCTTTTCTCTTCCTCTCCACATGTGGTTGGATATATTGGAGGGGATCCAGTACACATACTGTACAATGGCAGCCATAAGAGAGGTCCCCCTTTGTGCGTTGATGGTGCATAACAATAAATCAACAGCACATTAATGCAGAGACATTAGTCTGATTGTCATAAACAAATGTGATTGTAGCTGAAAGGACTGCCGGCCTCTATATGGTGCCTTTACATCCTGTGACTCCTTAAAACTTCAGAATGTCTTAACAGCATGAAGTAGGATGAGTTGAAAGCACAACTTCAGTTTGTATGGCACAGTTCCAACTTAAACCCTAATGGTTCCTGTCACTGGATAAACTTGTTATGTCAAGAGTTGGACACACACCAGTCACCAGTCATGTTTTACATCTAAAGACCTGTCCGTCAGTGTCTATGTGATTATGTCATATTTTAACTTGCTGTGATGCCAGACATCTTTGCTGGTGGAAAAATAAGAATCTAATTTTCATATCTCACACAAATGGGCTTTGAAGCTGCAGCACCCATGGTCACTTTGTGAAACTGCACCTATTTGGCATCTTCCTGTGGATCAGATGGTTAAAGCAGCCCCTCTAGGATGTTGCAATGTCATGATCGTAGCAATTAACGCAAATGCGACCTTGCAACTTTGTCTCGTCATCCCAACTTTTACCCAAATTTGACGAATCATCGTCACCAAACTCATTTCAAAGTTTTTGGCTGTGGAGTTGCAGACATATGCGGCACAAACGTCTCACGTTTACCAACAAATAATGACTTCTAAACAATGTGCAAGGCAATTCACTGATGTGCTGCATGAACGCAGGGGAAAACTTTTTTGCACTGCATGCAATGTTGTGGTGGAACACAAATGGCATCTATGACTTTTCTGCTGCAAAACCCACCTGGAGAATTCCTGAAATGTCACTATGACACTGCAACAGTTTAGAGCATGCACAGTACTGGAAAATGCTGGATTGCTCCCTTGGGGTTGGGCATGAGATGCAGCCCCACATGAAGAACTTGAAGTATGCCGAGGTCTTGTTCACGAAGGAGGGTAAGATGGAAAACAAGACACTAATGCAGTAACAATAGGAGATGTACTGGACCGTTTTGGCAAAGAAGACACTATGCCTGAAGACAAAGCTCTAAACTTACTATTCGATCTATACTCCAATCATCATTTATGGTGGGGAGTGACAAAAAAGAATTACATTGCATATTGCCGACCTAAGCGGCAAAGTAAGTTTCCTTCACAGGGTGGATGGGCACACTCTCAGAGATAAAGTGAGGAGTTCATACATCTGGAAGGAGATAGAAGGACTGTTTTGTTGCACTGAAAGGATCCAGATGAGGTTGTTGTGGAATCTGATCAGGATGCTTCCTGGAATTGACAGGTTTTCTGGACTACTCAACTGGATATGCTGGAGGGATTATGTATCCCATCTGGCTCGGTGATGCCTTGGACAAGTATGTCTGGGCTACCTTGCTCAGTCTGCAGGTGTTACTGTGACCTGGACTCGGTTAAGCATCACAGAATGGATGAATAAATGGACATCTTTTTAATGTAATGGTAGGTGCCACACAGACTTTCTCTGACTTTCACTGGGGGGAAAAAACAGATCAACTGGCTCGGCTGCATTCACCAAAAATATTAGTATGAGACTAATATTAAGCTGCTTGATGCTTTAATTCACCAGTGCACACAAAAGAGCAAATCTGTACACTGTAAAGAAAATGTCTTTCAGTACTAGTTAATAATTTGTTGTATGACGGCTCCTTTTGGGCGATAAAGACAAAGTTCAGCATAAGTTCAGGATCAATATATGAAGTGCTTGTACTTTGGTTGCATCTGTATGCTGCAGAGCAAAAACAGACGCCCATTCTGCTCCCTAATTTTAGATGTTTAAGTGCATGTTAGCCCTCGGTGTCTCGATGTCACAGATGATGTTCAGCTATTTAGAGAGCGGAGCTTGGCTCCCCAAACAAGTGGAAAAGCTGCTTTCATGCTGATGGCTAAGAGGCTCTACACCCACTGCTCTCCATCATCTCCTCTCCAACTCTGGCTCTCTCACTTTCTCTCCATCCGCACTCTTTGCTCTGACATTTCTCTGCCTCTGTGATGATCTCTCTCAGTGCCGGGCCTCTCTTCAAATCTGTCTCTCATTCACTCAAAGCTCATTCAACCTCAGTTCAGCAACTTTATGGACACGACTGTTTAACACACACAGCACAAAGCCACGAACCTGCAAATAACACATGCCTGGATTATACATCATTCTTCAACAGAGGAAGACATTTTCAAACGTACAGGCAGTTTGACCTGCATCAAATATTTAAAGTAATGCAATCCAAATTCCCACAAAGAAAGGAAATGTACTTAAGTTAAAAAATTAAGCATTCAGTCTTCACGCTGGTCTCCCTCTCTTTGTGCTGTAGACTGTCGATATCACAAATCTGAAGAGTTGGTTCGCCAAATATTCACAAAAGATGTCACGTAGACTTGTAAATAGTTTTGGTTTTACTCGTCCGGTTTTCAAGATATCCATCTCTGAAATTTCTGCTACTGTGTCAACACAATGGAGGTGCGTGAAATATTGCTTGTGGTGCTCACAACAGTGAAAAACTACATTTAGAAATTTTCAACAGCAGTTCTTGACAGTCTATTTATGCACGTTATTTCAAGGTAAAAATAACGTATAGACTCGTGCAAAAGTCGTCCCTCTCAATCATCACTTATGACCCACTAAAAGTGTGTGATGGTGTATTTTACTGCAAAGTCTCTGCCCTCTGCCTGTAATTTTTTATTTGCTTCTTATGTTGCTGTGTTTGAGATGAGGCTGAGGACTTACAAAAAAGGTAGCAACCGGACCGTAAGCAGCACACATTCAAGTGAAAGCTGTAAAACTCATGTACAGAGGGCTGAAAAAAGCACATATAGGAAGGTGAAATGCCAAGCGGACAAAGCAAGTCCAAAAACAAGAGTTAATCTGAGGCTGGCTTTCACTTTCATGGGGATGAAGAGCAAGACGGAGTTGATCTGTTTTCTGATGGACAGGTGGGTGCTGGTCAACACATCTTCCCTACGACCTCGTCACATATGATGTTTGGTCATGGACTTCCTAAGTCCACCCTGGGTGCGTTAGATGTTGACCTTCTAGGACGCTGTGGCAAGTTCTGCCTGTTACATGCATTGACTTCTTTCAAAATACACTTCTGTTTTCACAATTTACAGTTTACATACAGTCTCTTTCAAAATAAACGCACTATGTCGGTACAACACCGCCAAATGGATGTTTTAATTCCTTCAACAAATAGCACACATGGTTAGGTTTAGGAAAAAAGAACAGGGTTTGGCTTTATAATCATACAGGACGTCAATACTGCTCACTTGGTGTTTGTTGGACCCATCCACCAACCCTCCTGGCCGCCCTACTCAGACTTTAGTCGCCTTTTGTTCGTGCGTTTCCCCTGATGCTGCAAAGCGCCATCTTACTATATAATAACGAAAACTCTGTCTGTGTGTGTGTTTCACGTTTTTCTCCTCACTGACTTGGTCAATCCATGTGAAATTTGGCACAGTGGTAGAGGGTCATGGGAGGATGTGAATGAAGCAATATAACATCAATTGGCCAAAGGGGGGTGCTATAGCAACCAATTGAAATGTCAAACTTTGAATGGGCATATCTCATGCCCCGTATGTCGTAGAGACATGAAACTTTGCACAGAGATGCCTCTCCTCATGAGGAACACATTTGCCTCAAAACCCATAACTCCCGCTTATATAGATTTTCCACCATTTTGAATTTTTTGAAAAACACTTCAAATGGATCTCTTCCTAGGAAGTTTGAGCGATCTGCATGAAACTGGGTGAACATAATCTAGGGACCAATATCTAAAGTTCCCTGTTGGCAAAAGTTGGAAAACGTACTAAAACTGAGCTTCTATAAGGCAATGAATATTGCGGAGGGCGTGGCTCATCACATAAAGGTGTATAACATCTCAAGGGTTTCACCCATCACCACGCAACTTTGTAGGCATATGACCACACATAATCTGAGGGGACCCCTCCATTATTGACCCCATCAAACAAAATGGGGGCGCTAGAGAGCTCATTTCTTATCTAGGCCTAACCGCCATATGGATTTTTACTAAATTTGGTAGATATGTAGAACAGGACGCCTCAAGGTGACTGGAGAAATTTAACTCTAATTGGCAACTGGGTGGCGCTATAACAACAGAAAAATGCTTCAAAATGGCTAAAATGCGACCGATCGCTGTGGCTCCCCCTGTGGACCAATGTTTTTACCTCAACTACTAATGTACAGTTTTAGCCCACTAACTATCCCACTATTGGCAATGGTGCTACTGTACTTTCAATAAAGCAATCGTACTATCAAATTCACAGACGCTCTGTCTGAATACATTGCTCTTCTTAATGGGTTCAGTTGACTATTTAATCTGCAGTTTCCTATGAGCTGTATCCCAAACACACACCATGTGAAACTGGGCAACTGTGCACTCAATAGGTATGGACTAGTTATACTATAATGCTGCAAGTCACTGCCCAAGAGCCAGATTTCAACGACTCTGGACTGAGACCAGGCTGTGCTGCCGGGTTAGCGTAGGTTGGTGCTTAAGTATCAGCTCATCTTTAATACAAATATAACGTTCCCACAAGCACAATAGTAGCTTGCAGCGTATGTAAAAGCAGTTTAGGGGTGTTTAACAAATCCCTGCTTCCTATATTTATATTATATAAGCTCAGAAAATTTTTAAATCTCTCCCTGTTCATCTTTGTTTCCTTCACTCACCTCGTGGTGCTCCACTTTCTAGGCATACAATTATTCCCTATCACTGTGTGTCCAACAGTAATTAAGTCAACACCGCACACAGACACACACATATATAAATGTACACACGAGCAGATGAGATGTGTGAGCGGACAGACTTATTCATGCATGTAACCACACACCAGCAGCAAAACACATGTACATCTACATGCTCACACATTAACATCATTAATATGCAGGAAAATAGAAGACATGCACACGCACGCATACACACACACACACACACACACACACACACACACAGCTATCCCATGTCTTGGGGGGAGGATTTAATTAAAAGGTGTCGGATTTAATGAGGCTGAAGTCACAGCTATCGGTCAACACACACACACACACACACACACACACACACACACACACACACACACAGAGGCGGCTGGTACATGTGAGCTAATGAAGAAAATATACAAACAAATTTGTATAAATTGTACATAAAGATATGAAAATGGTCATATACACTGACAGTCATATAAAAGCAACACACACACTCATTTGGCAATATTAATGGCTGGAAAACAGCTCACACACCCACACACACACACACACACTCACACACACACAGAGCACATGCACAGTCTACTTTACTAAGGACATACTTTATGATATGATGTTTAGATGCACATGCACGGGCATTGTCCTGACCCAGAGAACACTCAGACAGACAGACAGACAGACAGACACACACACACACACACACACAGAGTGTAAAGTCTGTTCCCTGACTGAGGACATACTTAATGACACAAACGTCCTGTCCTGACACTGACACAGCGCGCGCACACGCACACACAAACACAGGCGTCTCCCATTTCCCTCAGACTAAAAGTGGACTCAATGTGATGAGTCATGCAGAGGAAACAGGTTAATAAGACGGTCCACGTCACCAGTGTCCTCTCACACAGCACACTCTCTGCAGTAACACCAGTTATGTTAATTAGTTAAAGGGGCGCTAGGCAAAATTCAGAGTTAAGTGTCTGGGTTGTCTGGACACGGTCCTCAACATGGAGGTGGCTGAGCTGGCAGCCAGCAGCTCATGATACTAACTCCATAAACAGCCCGGAACGATGGCAACAGTGCTGACGAGCTAATGGTGTTAACCAGGAGGGAACTGGAGGGTGGGCGCTATGTGACAACGCCCACCCGCTACTAGCATTAACCACCACAAATATGCTGCATACAGGCCTCTTAAAGGAGCTTTATACTGTATTCAGAGCATGTCTATGATTAAGAGTCTGATTCAGGAACATGGAGGTGAATGAGCAGGTGGCTAGCAGCTAACGGTACTCCGTCCATAATTTTTTTCTTTAATCAAATCATGTTTAAGCACGTACGTCCCGCTGAGATCCATGATTTCTTTTTCGGCCAAGACAACAACAACAACACAGTAAAACACATAAAAGATATACTCCTACACGCAGTGACAAGAGCTAACTGATTCATTCACCCTTGTACTTATGAGACTTTCAAAATCAGAGAGACCAATTCAGGTAATTTCAACTCTTTTTGAAGGTTATTCCAGGTGAGAGGAGCAGAGCACATAAAAGCTTTTTCCCCAGCTCAGTCCATGCACCAGGAACAGACAACATGTAACTCTTGAGATCTCAGACTACAGCTACAGACAGCTCTCTGTTCAGTCAAAGTACAAATGTATGAAGGGTCAGACCACACAGCTCGGATCACAACACATAACATCTAGAAGGACCTTGACTTTGTTCTCTGCTCAGGACGTGTTCACTCCATTATATCTTCACAAGAAAAAATAGTTGTTTGCTGCTAGATTTATGCTCTGAATGTTGCATACAGCTGCTTTGTTTTGTTTAGATATCTGATGTGTTCATGCTGACACCACAGACAGCTGCAGTCTGACTGACTCGCTGGGTTTTTATATGGAGGGTTTCTTAGATCAGTCCTGAAAAGCTGGAACATGTTCATGGACTTTTCTTACAACATTCAAAACTAACTTCAACATTTTTACTTCCACCCAAAAGAAAGCATTTATAGGTATCCTTATAATGACTCAAACATGTCCAAAAAAAACACAGATATTTTTTTTATAATCTATTTGATCAGTTCGGGTAAATGGTTTTCAACTCCATAATGAAAAGCTCACGACAAAGTTAGAGGACATGCTGTAGCTCTCTACACAGAGGCATACACATTACAACTTTCCACTCACACACAAGGAACGACTGCTTCCCCCTGGTGTCCTGCAGCAAGGGACAGATCTCAACGGGACCTGATTTAGGCTCTTTCAATTAGAGCTGCTTAACGAACCACACATCCCCTTTAACACTGGACCTTAATACGATGACTGACTCGCCTTTAACACAGGACGCCATTACACGACTAGCTCTCCTAATGGGACCGCTCACAGTGTGACTGATGCACTGTCTGTATGCGGAGCTAATAGGCACGAGTGGAAGACATAAAAGAGAAACAGGGTTGTACACAAGGCAGCCTAGTTGTGTTTTTTAAGACTTAAAGAGACAGTTCACCCCAAAATCAAAAGTACATATTTTTCCTCTTACCTGTAGTGCTGTTTACCAGTCTAGATTGTTTTGGTGTTAGCTGACGAGAGCTGGAGATATAAGCCGTAGAGTGGTCTGCCTTCTCTCTAATATGATGGAACTAGATGGCACTCGGCTTGTGTTGCTCAAAGTGCCAAAAATATACATTTGAAAAACTCAACAGTAATGTGTCTTTCCAGAAATCTCGACCTGGTTTCTCAAGATAATCCACAGACCTTGTTGTGAGCAGATTCATGTAAGAACTATTTTCTGTCTTCCAAACTACATGTGCAAGACGAATCACTGACCAGTAGCATGCATCTACTGCTAGCTCACCTAGTAGCACTGAGCTAGCTAACATTACAGTTCATCCGAGGACTCGGGCTGTCACACGCAGTAGCCTCTCGTCTATGAGTAGATGCACACACTTCCTTCTTCGTGGGTGTTTTTTTCACAAATTTGTCAGTGTGCTTTCACCAGGGAAAGTGCCACAAAATGTGATTGATTTTTATGGAGCTATCACTGCATTTCCAGAGAGGATTGTGCCACCAAAACTGAGTATCTTAAGCCAAAGTATGATCTCTTCCTAACCATGGTTTCTGTGCCTAAATTATAGATTGTATACAGAATGGATATAGCTACCGTGACGTGACCCATTGGTTTGTTGATTGCTGCTCTGAAGCATCAAGTTCAGCATTTCGGCCATCGCTATCTTGGTTTTTGGGAGCCAGAAGGAACCATATTTTGATGAGAGGTTGAAGCTGTGACAGAGCAAGGGCTGGATCTGACCCACAAACCATGGTGATGCCACACAGACAGCCTGAAACGTAAAATTTCAGTGTATCGGCTACATAATAACGTAGAAATGTAATGTATCCATGGCTTGCAGAAACATACAATGCCAGTGTTGGTGTCGATTATTAGTCATCCAGGTTCTGATAATCCTAAATGCTATATCATCTGCAACTGGACGTGCTCGAATTTCTTGAAGATGTTTCACCGCTCATCCAAGAGGCCTACGATGTAGCACTTAGGAGTGCAATGCCAACATTTATTCTGGAGATTGGTTGCCCAGATTGTTGCACTTCTCTCAGTCACATTCATGCCACACTTTGTTGACATGAGTACCAAGTGCACCATGGATCCAACAACAGTGAACAAGTCTGAAAGCAGACCATCACAGTTAGAAGAAGAATCAAATTCTGATTTAGAATCAAACAAATTAACCCAGTGTGAAAAAAAGCCCAAGACACTTAGAACTGTGCAGCTGATTGTACCCAAACATGAAGACACGTCCCATTTCTAATCTGCCACAAGAATCACCACATGCCCTTCATACACAAACTGCCATCAGACTATCAGGCCAAGTTACCAACTCCAAGAAATTCAAATGAAAACATTTCCTTTCTTCTTCTTCTTCTTCTTCACAGTGTTTGGCAGCTAAACTTTCTCTCAGCAAGTCTTTACATCAGCAGGAGAGGTTTCTGGATAAATACTGTATAATTTATGGGGTGCTATCATTTTGCTACATCATTTATGATGATGATAACCCACTGCTAATGAGTGGGTTCACTCATTTTAATGAATATCTAATATCTGCTATGAATGAACACAGTGCACACAGTAGGTCGCTCTGTTTGTGTGAATAACAAGTTCTCAAATAAAAGTCTCTTTAGATCCAGCAAAGAACTGGATATTTTTATTCTGTTATCTCTGGTTAATTCCCGTGGATTCGACAGTGGACTCACGTGTCCTTCAGCATGTCTCTGATATCGCCTTGTTTAATATTACATGGTTTTTTCAACTGCAAGAGCTGCAAGATGGCTGTCAGACCAGGGACCCAGGCTGGGATCGCAGCTCACTTGACCCCAAAGTTCAGTTTGTTTGATTAGTTATGAACACTGCGTACCGTACTCAAGCAAGGTGCGCCAATCTGTGCCAAGTCCACTTTAAAATTGTGATCTCAAGTGCAGTTCATCATCCTGATGACATGAGCTTGACATTCTGTTTAGCTCTCTGTATCAGTCTGGACTCGCTGCCGCCCCAAAATCTCAGTGGGCATGAGTACTTGTCTTGACAGACAAACTCCTTAAGCCAATCAGCGTAACAAAACAAAGGCGAACATCTACCAACAGCACCAGTTGATACATCAAGCTTTTGCCAAATCAAGTCGGAAGAATGGCAAATATGTTTTTTCCTCCAAGAAACTCCACCAGTGCAAACTCTTGTTCTGGCTTTGTCATTGTTATTGACTCTATTTCTGCAATAACTTCACTTATTGCAGTGTTTACTAATGTTAGAGTCTATGCTTGTTGCTTAAGGAGCTGCCATTACTGTTCTGCAAGCTGCGGCCTGCATTTTATGCCATCAACTACAACACAGTCCCTGACTGGTTGCTTAGATTGTCAACTATGGTGCGGATCCCTGATTGGCCCTGATTGGATTTAAATTTCTGGACGTTTCTGGGGTGGCACCAAGTCCAGACTGATACAGAGAGTGAAACAGAATGTTGAGCTCACGTCACCAGGATGGTCTTACCAGGCTATGGTCCATGTGTACTCCAGCACAATACACATCTTGTGTGAACACCAGCTGTACCAACACACTGCTATTTAACACAATGATGAGGAGCTTTTAACACCCTTTATGGAAACCATCTCAATTTAATGCGGATGCCTCTATATCAGATGGCAACACAGCCTGGCGCAGACAGACCAAGATCCGGCTTTGCTGCCACCGTCGACCTGCAATTGGAGCTCCAGCAGGAGATGGAGAGCTCTGCACCCAAAAGCACTGGCTCCTCCTCCAGCCAGGAGCAGAGCTTCACCTTGCTGCCCCACTGGTCCCCGCTGATGACGGTCCTCGGTGTCTGTGGCACCCTGGAGCACAACAATCTGTCACATAGATGGTGATGCAAGTGGGTACAAAACATTACAAATGTGAAAGCTGTGCGGTGGGGCAGTGACGTGGAGGGGCAATCGTACTCAGGCACAGTATGAATCAATTGTAGCTAATATGAAATAGACGTAAGGCTCTCACTGACAGTGGGAATGTCTAACATGCAAAATCTGGCTGTTGGATCACAGCTTTTCATTCTAGTGAATTTGTGCTTCATGTTTGATATCTGGGTTTCACTTCCTTACTGACACGAAGAAGCCAAACAATCATGAAATCTATATTTGGATCTGATTCAAGAACAACTGTCTTTTAGTTTAGTTTCTTAAACCACTACATGTTGGTCCCATTTTTCAGGCTCTAAATGAAAGAAATCTCACTGGTTTGCAGACAGGGATGCTGCTCTCATACAAGCAACTCTTGAATTTCATTTGCTCTCACTAAACGAGAGTGGATTGCCAGTAAATGTTGCTGCTGTCTGATGGTCTGCAGATTTATGACGTCCTGGTGTCCTCTGTAGCCATCTGTGGGTCATCATTCTTGTTACATCTGAATTATAGGTTTCTGAGTGAATCATCAGCGGCTGCAACCTCAGATCCATGAGGTAAATGCTTGATAACCTCCTTCAGCATACACCGGTCAGGCATCTCTAAAATATAACCCAAGTTTAAAGAATAATCACTCCATTCAATCTACTAAATTATATTAAAATCGCAAAGGGATTCCATTTTTCTCTTTAAGCTTTTCTCCTCTATTATTACTGAGCAGAAAACATGAGGTGTATTTTTTTATGTATCATCCCCATAAAAGCTCCCTGAACAATAAGCTCAATTGAATTCGTGCAATGCTTTGCTCTGGAACACACACACAGATACACACCCAAACAATTTCATGCACCTGTTTACTGGAAACACACATTCCAGCACACAAATATACACACAATACTGACACACACACACACACACACACACACACACACACACAAGGAAACTGAATAACAGTTGGAGGGCGGAAAATGATTACTCAGTGCTTTTTTTCTTTCCCTCCGCTCTTCATCTGCTCCTCTTTTCTTTTCTTTTTTTCCAGGGTGAATCACAGAGAAGCGACCGTCGCAGAGATATTGCTCCTCTTTGCTTAAACGGATATTGGGGTGGAATCAGATAAAAATGCTATTTATTTCTCATCTCCGCCGCTTTGGGATTGGCTTTCCCAAAGATACGCGCAAACAAACACACAAAACAACAAAAACAAACATGCTGTACATGAATGCACATACACACGCCGCCCTGGACAATAACACAAGAATATGTGCACACACATGCTGCATGCTGTCTTCTAACACACACACACACACACACACACACACACACACACACACACAGTGCATAAACCGACGTAGACACAGGTGTCAGACACTGAGGACACATACTGCGTACACTAAACATGCAGTGATGGCAGTTGGATGCATTAACATCCATGCATATGTGACATCAGGGCTTGGGTGATAGGCTTACATCCCAGTTTGATACTATTATATATTATCAAATTATATATCATATATTATATATACATATTATGATCCAAAAACAATATTTATCACATGTAAGTCAGTCGGCCTCTCTGACTTTATTTCAGCAGCAACATTTTCTGAATCATGGTAAATAAACTAATAACTGGTTTTATGGTCTTATTTTATTTTATTTCAGTGAAGCACTTTGTGGCCTTGTTCTGTGAAAGTTGCTGTATTAAATATACTCACTAAAATGTGCATTTACAATGGAATAAAAGATAAAATACCTCCTGAAGCAAACTTAAACTGTTTATTTTAGCTGTCCCTGCAGTGTTTCCCATACACTGATTTATTTGTGGCGTCTTCCATAATATTGACATCAACCGCAAATGAATGATTCTTTATTTTTTTTAATTTAAATAGGTAAAATCTTATTGTATTGTAGAGCTCGCTCGCTCTCTGGTCATGAAACTGCAGATGAGAGAAGAAGTGACTAACTTTTGCAAGCGGCTGCCCTTCGTCCTTATCCCCCGCCTCTAGTAGACTATTTGCCAGGAGCAGAGTGGATGAAGGCTCCAGAGACGAACCTTCAGTAGCGGCTGTAGCAGCTTGAGTTCAGCAACAACCCCACGGCTGGGGTTCATAGCAGGCTGGTGGCACCTTGCTGATGTGGCAGGGAGTTTGCGCTGGCTGAATTCAAGTTGCTATTTGAGCTGCTGAAGGTCCGTGTCCTTGGACAGTTCTACATTTTCTGCTTTCTTTCTTCTTTTTTATTTATTTTTTTAAAAACTCATAACATCACATTACTCATAAACCTTTTTACACAGAGATCACACACTACAGGGCCACTACAAAATCCCGTCTTTGTGCCTCCTTTGCATTTTTACACAGAACTAAATGATGGCAGCATCATTCTGCTGGCATATAACAAACAATAACAGTGGCAAAACACGGCAAAAACAATCATTTACATTCTCTATTATATGATGGCTGATGTTGTCCTCTGCTCAGAGGCTAAAGAGCTCTTGAATACTATTGTTTTACCAATTTGCAGACATATACAGCCACTGTTGTTCCTCTTTGAGTTAGCCGCTAACTACAAACAGCTACTTTTTAAATCTCCTCTGGTGGGTCATACGCATAACACATCGTCAAGACATCACACCCGCCCTGCCCATGGCGGGACCATGCTGGCTATATGGTTTTTACAGACAAAGTTTCAGGCTCCCGTGGCAGCTTTAAGGTCGAATTCACACTAGCGCTATTTGGTCCGCTTTAAACAAACCCTAGTCCGCTTCTACGGATAGTTCGCTTCATCTGGAGTGGTGTCAACGCTCATTCAAACTCTGGTGCGGACCAAAGGAGTGAACTCTGGTCCACTTGAAAACTGGGGGTCTCAGTTCACTTGCAAGTGAACCCTGGTGCAGTTCACTTACAGTGGGAAATGCAAATGGACTATCCAGCAAACCACAGAGAGGAAGTGATGTAAAGCGCAGTGCATTTTGGTGTTTGGTGTTTTTGTGGTGACCAAGCTGGCTGATGGGGATGGATTTCCGTTTTCGGTCCTGGCCAATCAATTAGGCAGCATAACAGCACAATACACCTGCCTTGAACAGGAAGTTTAAAGCAGGCTTTTGACTATCACAATAAAAGCAACAACTTATTTCCACTGCCACATTTTAATTCTAGAAAAACAGCATTAAAAATGGTTTGAAAAAATCGCTGCCAAATATAATATTTAACATGTTAAATATCTAGTTTCACTTGTGTCTTTGTGTCAGGGGCAGAGTATAGTACTTCCAACTGGCAGGAAAAACCTGCTTGGCCCCTGAAGCACTCTGTGGCTCTTTGGACAAGCTCTGTTGGAGCTGTATGCTGACCAGTCTGACATGGCTAGAAAGGTCAATCCACTTAAGTAGCCATCGAATTAGTGACACACACACAGAGTTCTCCACAGGGGTGTTCCCCTTGAGGACGCAGAAGCAAACCTGCTAAATCAGCGTATGCCACCAACAAGGAAAAAGAGAAACAATGAGACCGACTTTTTAATAAGAAAACTGAATCATCATCGTTGTGCAGTCGGTGGTCTGGATGGTATTTTGACGCTGCTGACATGACTGGAGATGTCAATCCATTTAGGGGGCCAGAAGTTTAGTGTCACAGGCGGTCTGGAGAGGAGTCACCTGTGATTGCTGCGTAAGTGCTGACACAGAGGTGATAGATGATGATGTGAGGTGATCTAAACTTGATTCCCTACAGAGGCGTTGCTCAACAGGAAGCACTTTCTTTTTCCAGTCACTGCACTGGGTTAATCACATGTCGGGTGCTCTTTGCTCATCTGCAACTGTGCTAATCTGTGGCATTAGCTCATGTGGTTGATCAGAAGGAAAACCTGCTCCTGATACTGTATCACCAACTCCCAGGTGTTTGAGAGAAAAAGAGACAGACTTGTCAAGAAAGAAAAGTATAAAATGTGCAACAGGTCCTGGGACAGAACAGCACAAAAACAACAACAAATGACAGTGAAATATAAAAATATGATAAACAAAATCGATGCAGTGTAGAGACAGACTGTACTTACAGAAGTGGACATTCCTTGGTGTGTTCAACAGCTTTAGAATATCACACATGCAACTGGTGGTAATCAATATTGTTCCTATGTTTATAAGTTCCTTTTAAAATTGCTCATTGCATGTTTAAACTAGAATTACTACCTCGGATTTGTATGCCTCCGCACACCAGTGGAGTTGCAGTTACACTTTGCATCCATCTCTATGAAAACATGGACACATCACACATCTCCCCCCCTCAGCACAGAAAATCTTTACAATCAACACAGTTTCCAGAAGGGCACTCAAGATTGGTGTCACCAATTATCTGTATCTGACCAAACATCTCCCTTTTTGTTCCTAAGATATGACCATGATTAATGACCAGAAAAGTGTTTTAACAGAACATTACAATGACATCATGGTGAAGCTGACCGTTGACCTTTTGGATATAAAATGTCATCACTTTTATTGTGAAATTTTGCCATAATTAGCGTATGAATTCTTCTGATAAAAAAAACAAACATGTTTTGTAGGGTCACAGTGACCTTGACTTTGACCTCTGACATTCAACCACCTAATTCTAATCAGTTCATTGTTTAGTCCAAGTGGTCGTTTGTGCCAAACTTGAGGAAATTCCCTGAAGGAGTTCTTGAGATATCACATTCACAAGAAGGAAACGGACACAAAGTCACAGTGACCTTTGAACACCAAAATCTAATCAGTTCACTGTTGAGTCCAAGTGGATGTTTGTGCCAAACTTGAAAAAATATAAAAAAATACCTCAACACATGCGCTGCGCACTGCATCACTAAAGTCTGCTGTGCATGCTAAACACACCAAGGGGGCACACGAGACGTTGTTGAAATAACAGAAGGAAGAGAAGATGGAAAAGTGATATGAGGAAACATGCCGACGCGCTTAGCGTTTGATAAATATTTTAATATTAAAAATGACAACATCCACAAACGGCAACTGCTATCACAATTAGAGACAACAAACGGCAAGAGGAAGTCAGGACAACAGGTCAAAGTGGGGATGTCAACATCATCATCCCAAAGTCTCCTAGTTGTGTGAGCCTGACGAACCTGAAGACCCACTCACAAACCTTAAGTCCTCCGTTTGGGAACACTTTGGTTTCAGGGTAAAATACGAAGATGGAAATAAACAAGTGGACAAGACAAAAGAAGTGTGCCGACACTGCAGAACAGTGGTCGGGTATGTACGTGGAAACACATCTAACATGCTAACACATCTAAAGCGACACCACCCGAGTTTGAACGTTAACCAGCACGACTAGAAAAAGCAATCTGGTGCAAACTACGATATCGTCGTCGTTTAAAAAGAAAGAGCGTTTCCCTGACCATCGCGCTAAAGAAATAACCAACGCCATTGGAGTTGAGTAAAATTGTTTAAGCTGCACTTTAGATATAAGCATGTTTTGTTTACTGCACTTTAACAAAGTGGGAAAGCTAAGTAAGTTCCTAGTAAAACTGAATCTGAGCAGGCTTTAAAGCTGACCAGCTGCACTATACTTTTTATTTTAATTGAGTAAAACTGTTAAAGTAGAAATGTATATTTATATTTTTCATTCAAAAAATGTGTTAAAAAAACAGCAGGATTTTATTTTTAACTTTTATATTTCTAGGATTTTATATATATTTGTTTCATTCAAAAATTGTATAAAAGAGTTAACTGCTGTGGTGGTATGTTTTAATAAGGTTACCAATAAGTAAAAGATATTTAATAGTCGTCTATTTTTTTCATTACTGTACCGAAAAAAAACGAACTGTGACTTGTGTACCGAGGTACGTACCAAACCGTGATTTTTGTGTACCGTTACACCCCTACCTTTAACCTAACCAGACATGGGGCTTTATGATTTGCCTCTCATTCATCCATTCACACACACATTCATACACCAGTGGAGAACTGCTATGGAAGGCGCTGGCCCACCCATTGGACGCAACTTGGGGTTCAGTGTCTTGCTCAAGGACACTGTGACATACAGACAAGACGAGCCAGAGATCAAACCGCCAACCTTGTGATTAAAGGACGACCCACTCCATCTCCTGAGCCACAGACACCCTTTACATTAAAGAACCTTGGAAATACTTGTGCAATAAATCGAAGGACACAAAACCAAACAATCATGTTCCATATCTTAAGAGCTGGCATATGGAAGAATGGAATTTTTCATTCACATCCCAGGCACAGTTGCTGCTGACACTGATGGAGAAATGAAAAATGAAGACCTGTGATACTATGACATAAAACACACGGTACAATTTAAAATAAATTCTCTGTGTTCACATTGTTGAGAGCTTCAATTTCTCTGAGATGACTTTAGAAGACGGTTCTTCACAAGGACACCTGTATCAGCCCGAGTCCCTCTGTGATAATCATCAGAGGTCAGAGGTGCCGCTTCACCAGTATTGTGGACACACCAGGACATGGATGTGACCAAAGAATGTTTTTATTTCCCTTTCAGCTGCACCAACCATCTCGCAAGAAATGTAATAGAAAGCCTCTCTGCTCGTCCCTGACTCCTCCACCAACTGACAGACTGAGGGTGTTATACATAGCTGAGGGTTAATGGGGTTCAGGTGCTTTTTGTTGTCTCATCGGGCCATTCCTCATCTCTATCGGCCTTCTGACCAACGCCCAGCCCTGTTTTCACCAGCCACATTCAGCTTCAGTACACAAGTCAACACTCAATAATACACTCCAGCTCTGAGAAATGTTTTTAATAATGTTTTCTCTCCGCTAATACTGAAAAGGAAATGGAGAGTTTCCCTCTGAAGTGAGATAGCTGTCGTGTGAAAAAGATTTACATCCGCTCTCACAAAATGGTTTCTGGAGTGAGAGTAAAGCAGCTGTCTGCATTTTGAGCCTCATTCTTGCTTCCAGTAAACATAATTTTCTCAAGAATTTGTGCACATTTGCATTGCATAATACACACTGCGATTGTTTAGTAATCACCTCTCATGCTAAAGCAGTGACACTTAGGAGAGTCACTTGTGTTTAATGACACCATTTGGAATAAGCTGCAGCAAAGGTGGCGTAGAAAAAGACAAACTGGGAAACAGGTTTCAGCTCTTACCTTCCCCAGTGTTTGCTGCAATGTTTTGTCTTCTTCCTCCTCATATCCGTCACCTTTCTTGTGCTCAATATCCAGTCATCAACACTGCAGAGGCCTATGTATCCCACCACTGCAACCAGTCGCACTGAAAGGTAGAATGGAGAACTTAACACTGATGCAGAGGCTTGATGAAAACAGGCGGCCATTACTGTTAATCTACAGTAAGGAAAAGCCAAACATGGACAAAAGATAACTTTCACTATGACTTTCAAAACACTGAAGAACAACTCAACAGTGTGTTGGCAGTCCACTTGAAAATCCCTCCATTTTGTATAGGTTTGCCCCGCCCCTTTTTACCCATACATATGGCATGAAAGCCCACCTTCCCAGTTTAAACTGCCCAATCAGATAAGACTTAGAATAAAGACCAGAACAGGTTAGCAAAAAACATTTTATTTTACTGAGTTTACTGTTCAACAGTGTAGCAGGAACACATTTTAAATGAAAATCTTTCAGTCACTCAATCTATCAGTTACTAACTGCGTGTTACTTTGTTTTCATAAAGAAGTAATTTTCCTGGCATGGCTCTGAGGTGAACGGAAAATCCACAAAAGGCAAACTTTTTTCATGAATTGAAGGAAACAATGACCACCTTAACAACAGAGGAACTACATCAAAACATCAGATTACAAACTCTCACACAACTCCTGCAGTATAATCCAAGTCTCATTTATCCAGTCTGTAATGGTTTTGGGTCCATGTAGCTCTTTGGAGTTAGAGGACAGGCAGAAACTCACTTCCACACATGTGTGGGATTTCAGAAATGCTCGTCGTTTATTTTTACGTCAACTTAGAACACTCCAACCTTACCAAGCCCGGTTGTACGGCTACTACAATTTCATACATGAACATAATAGTCGCCACACGTACTTACAACCATAACTGTTGTGTTGAGAGACAAAGAAAAAGCAGGAGCACATAGGTGTACGTCCGACCAGCGCTGGGTGCACTCTCAACAGTCTCAAATCATAACAAACGCTGCTTGATGACGATGCTGTTAAGCGACACAGTATACGTCATGTTAAAGGCACATTTCATGTATTCGACTGTTACAAATCGTTAGTCTCGCTCAATGGCTGGGCCGACTCTCACTTTAAGACTGGAGAAAAAAATGCCCCGGCTACTTGTATTTCTTTCAACCAATCACAATTGTTCTTAGCGGTGCCACAGCAACGGTGCGCTTGTAAAAATATTGTGGGGGGGGGAAACAGGTTTTGGTGTACGCCCACAAAAATATCGCCTACAGGATGCGAACCATGGCAGAAAAATGGCTACATCCCCGCAAGATCAAACACCACAAAAGTTAGTAAAGGACGTGTTGAAAATGGTTGAAAACTGCAACACAACCGGAGGTGGTAGGGCGGGACTTCAGCGGGTGGCTCGTTCCGCCCAATGAGAGGCTGATCTATGCAGCGAACTTCCGCCCACTCAGACTATCCAGTCGTATGATCAGTAGAATAGAAAGAACTTCATTCATCCCCAAAGGGAAATTCAACTGTCCAGCAGCTCATAAAAGACAAAAAAACAACAACAACAAAACAACCACACTTCCCCTCATCAACAACAATACTTCACCAGCACAACAGTACTTCCCAAACACATCCATTTTCACTCAAACATTATGACTGAAAACACTTCAGTACAAACAGTCCCATACATGGCCATGTGGCACGCCTGGGCACAAGCTCAAACACACATGCTCAGGTATACTCAGGCCATGCTACTCATTGGCCGAAATGTTTTAAATAGGAACATTTTAGCAAAAATGCATGTGTTTGGAAAGTACTGAGCATATAACTGGATAAATGAAACTTGGGTTATACTGCACGAGTTGTGTGAGAGTTTGTAAATGGAAGTTTTGATATTGTTTTGCTGTTGTTAAAATGTGGTCCCCAATGACTTCAGTTCATTAAGAACGCTGGCCTTTTTAGGTTATTCACTCACTGTGGAGGCCTAAGAGAATTCAATGTAACACAGGGTCAGTAACTGATATACAAATGATTGTTTAGCGGGTGAAGTGTTCCTTTAGCTTTAGGATTAAAAAGGACCTAAACCTTTGACTTTCAGCTCAAAATATGACATTGAATAATTTGAAGTGACATGAAGAACAGAACAATCGGATCAACCTAAGATGGCTGCACCTCTGCACCCAAGTGTGCTGTCATTTGGTCATTAGGGTGGCACACACTCAGAGGTCAGAGTGTTAATCACTTAAGCCACAGCCCTCTCTGGACCAACTGTAAACTCCTCTCTGGATCCAAACTCTTTCTCCTCAGGAACACTGTGGATGGCAGTTAAACTGCAGGTTTTCCAAGCCACCTTTGGTTCACTCTTCATGTTCAGCAGCAGAAGGCGATAGTTTTCGTAAAGGGTACGCACAACTCCACATGAATACTTATGCTAAGTGGTGTAGTGACATCTTCTCAGGTGGTGTACTGTACCTCAAGTGGCCAAAAATTGATTTATGCTGATTTAAGGAATGTGATATTTTCTAGTGATCATCTTCTCCATGAGATGTGTACTCTTACGAAAACCACCGCCTTCTGCTGCTGAACATGAATTGGTAATCTGTCGAGCTGAGGGAAACTGCAGAGCCAGGTGATAATTCTCTGTGGGGTTGCCACTGTCACATTACACAGAGTCGATGAATTGTTAATATAAAAATATTGATTAATACAGCTTTAGTGGTAGTCTGCAACATTCAAACTGTTTACTTAATGGACATGATGCATGATAATAACTGCATTTCCCAACAACAGAGGGTCTTTATTTTTCAGGAAATATTTAGCAGCATAAAGTTAAGGAAAAGTAAAAACTTTCATAAACTGACTATATTTTTATTTATAACTTGTTTAAGTCAAGTGGAGAAATAAAATGCCCAAATAACAGTAGCCTGGCTAACTAGACTTCATGAGAATTAATGTCACATACTGTAAGTTCAAACAGACCTGTTATGCTCATTTTATGGTTCATACTTGTATTTTAGATTTGCACTAGAACATCTTCACATGCTTTAACGCTCAAAAAAACCTTCATTTTCCTCATAACCTCTGTGCTGCAAAACCTGTTTTCACCTCTATCTGAGACACTTTGTTTTAGTGCCTGTCTCTACCCCCCTCCCGAAACAGCCTAGTCTGCTTTGACTGGTCATCATTTCTGGGTCTTTCATATCTAGGTGTCTCTGCACCATCACTGCAGCTGCTGAATGACTGTAACAGAGAATAACAGCTGAAAAATCACCGATAAAAATGTCTAACTTCTAAGCTCACAATCCCACATGACATCAGCATGTTGCTATATGTAGCAGTGCACTTTCAGCTGGGGAATGACTGTGTATAGCTGCACTTTTTACCATTCAAAATTACCAATTGAAATACGAAACAACCAGACATGTTTCAGCAGGAATCTGATCCAAAATCGAGGAGAAATTAACAACATCAGCAACCAAGATTACATGTTTCTGTGACGTTAGCATGTTGTTACATGTAGCAGTGCACTTGCAGCTGGAGAATGACTGTGTATAGCTGCACTTTCTACCGTTTAAAATCACCTGAAAAAAGCCTCTGAAAACAACCAGACATGTTCCAGCAGGAATATGATTCAAAATTAGGAAGGAATTAACATCAGTAATCAAGGTTGCATGTTTCCTTGACTTTAGCATGTTGCTACATGTAGCCATGTAGGCTACTTGTGACCGGGGAATGACTATGTATAACTACATATTTTACCATTAAAAATCACCAACAAAAGCTTCTGAACACAACTGGAGTTGTTCCAGCAGGAATATGATTCAAAATTAGGAAGGAATTAATAATAAGAACCAAGATTTGATGTTTCTTAGATGTTAGCATGTGGCTACATGTTGCAGTGTACTTGTTGCTGGGAAATGACTGTGTATAGCTGTACATTTTACCATTAAAAAGCATCAATAAAAGCTTCTAAACACAACCAGCAGGGATATGATCTGAATTTGCAGGCTAGCATGCTTGCAGCGGGGAACCATGGGAAGAGATCTATCACAAGCTGGCGTCAGCTTGTATTAAAAGTAGAAAGATGCATTGGAAACAAGGGAAATCAGAACGGTCTGAAGCCTGAGGTTGAAACTTTGGCCACGTTTTAAACATATGGCATTGTAACATTTCATATATGACAGAAGATAAGGAAAAGATCCCCTTTAACGCAGCTGACCATGACCAGGTGTAAGCAGGTGTTACATCTGAAAGAATCCTGACCCACTCCATGTCCATGTCACAGCAGGTCAATCTCATTAACACTCAGTGACACAGTGCTAACAACAGGTTAGCTCTCATTCCGGACATGTAAAATGTTAAGAGCCACTCAAAATCTGCCGTTTATGCATGTTGACTTTTGTTTTCTGTCTGTGGAGTTGCTGATAGTTCTTTATTATCTGTGATAATATTTGCTTCACACTTTTGCTTTATCTTCCAGGGCTGAGATGCTGCGTGTGGCCCCATGATGCCCTGCAAGTGTCCTATATTTAAATTCAGTCAGTATGAGTGTAAAGAAATAAGCTTGACACAACCACTTCATGACCCGGTGAAGCTTGTACAGCAGCGATCAGTCCATTAAGCTTGTACTCTACAGTCAACACTGTGACCTGGTGTGGCCAGTCAATCCTTTCAGTGACCGGTGACTTAGTGTCAGTGAAAAGCTCTTATACAGAAGGATAATTAAAGCAGAACACTCAATATAAACTGCTCACTCCTCTTAATTCCAAAATATAAAGGAACAGGAAAAAATGCTATAAATATCATCTTAAAATTCATTTAAAGCATCGAATTACTTTGATTATTTCATAGTCAAAGCATTACTTTGTAGGAGGAGAAGAGTAGTTATTTAAATGCACCATGGGGCCTTGAATACATACTCAATTAGGGGTACGTACGGGTCCCTAGTTTTAAATCCCTGGGAACCCACATCAGCGAGGACCTCAAGTGGACCGTAAACTCCACTGCCTTGGTGAACAAGTCCCAACAGAGACTACTCTTCATCAGTACGCTGAGGAGGATCAACCTCTCTGCAAAATGACTTGAGTCTTTCTACCACTGCTCAGCAGAGAGCATCTTGACATGATGCATCATGGCCTGGTATGGGAACTGTTTGGCAGCAGATAGGGCGTCTCTCCAGAGGGTGGTAAACACAGGACGAAAAATTATTTGACTCCCCCCGCTCCCCCAGACGACATGGTCTCGCTGCCTCAGCAGAGCCTGCAGGATTGTGAAAGACCGTACTCACCTCCTTGTTCCACCTGTTCACACTGCTGCCCTCTGGAAGACGCTACAAGGCCCTGAAATGCCGCACCTCCAGACTGAGGAACAATTTTTACCCCACAGCCATACACAATCTGAACTCTCCCTACAAAATCCCCCAATCACTGCTTATCCTGTTTAAGGTCGCAGAGGTGCTGGAGCCTATCCCAGCTGACATTGGGCGAGAGGCGGGGTTCACCCTGGACGGGTCACCAGACTATCACAGGGCTGACACATAGAGAGAGACAACCATTCACACTCACATTCACAGGTTAACCTGCACGTCTTTGGACTGTGGGAGGAAGCCAGAAGACTGTCAGCTGTGTGTCCTGACAGGTAAAGTCAACATCACTCCCTGAACGGAGCAGCAACTATCAGGAAGCAACAGTGTCTGTGACCGTTTCTCTCATTAAAACCTTCACCTCGTAAACCTCGTACTTTAGTGGCACCAAGTGTCAGTAAGAGGTAACTGTTTGGGTTTTTGTTCTAATGACGACCAATTTACACTTTAATCCATTCAAATCTGTCGACTCTCACGTCACTGCCATGAACTCTGACTGACCGGAACTCCTCTTTGGATGAGCCTGAAGCCTGAACAGCAAGCCTGGTTGGTTTGACTCTGTCCTATAGATATCCTATCTGGAAATGCATGAGAAAACATGTGTCATGATTGCTCCACCCAACTGTCCTTTGAGCCCTGTCATGCAAGCAGTTATATTTCCCTTGGTTCTCAGATAGGTGTATTTGTGAATTAAGCCACACAAATAAGCATTGCTACTGTCAACTTCTTATTGTCATCATAATCCTTTTTGGTCAGGTTTAGTCATTGGTCGTGAGAGGAATCTGTAAGGAGGGAGCATTTAACACTGGCTCTCCAGGAAGACAGTTAAGGATTTAGTTCTCAGGTACTAATTTGTCTCTATCTGTGTTAATGACCAACTCCAGCCCATTAAAGGAAAACAGAGCACCAGGTGGACAAGGCATTTTTCTCTATTGCAGATTAAGATTAAGGTTTAGACTGAATAAAATTGTGTTAAGTGCAGTTTTAACAAAGCTGTATTATTGACCAGGAATATTTCACCTTTGCAAATTCTACCACTAGTGCTACAGTGTCTGTAACACTTTTGTGGTACTAGGGATGTAGGTAGTTTCATCTAATTTGGCTTTTGGTAGCCTGACACCCATTTACCATGAACTAACTGTTTCATTTTTGTTTTTTGTTTTTTAAATGCAAATTAATGTGAAATACAAGAATAATTTTCCTTGAGTCTTGTGCTAATGTTTTATGATGTTAAAGGCGCTGTATGTAAGAATGTGGCCAAAATGGTTACTGCACTCAAATTCAAAATACTGCCGCGAGTATTCTCCATTGTCTCCTATGAGGTACACTACAGTGCTACTATTATGTCACTTGATTACACTGGGTAATCTATGATGGATTACCCAGCTGCCTTGCACAGGCCATTGCATAGTGGGTTAATCTCTTTAATGGATCAAGATTTACTGTAACTGACAGCCTGAACAGGGGTACGACTCCTTCACCCACCCACTCCTCACCCTGCAGTTAACCAAAGGGCAGAGCAAAGCACCTGTGCTGCCACAGTCGGCTTCAGCTGCAGGTGTGGGTAGATACAGATATTCAGACGGCAGATTTTCATATGTGGTTCAATTAGATTTCCGCAGCCCACTAATGAGTGAACCAAGACCAGCTTTAAATTCTATGCTATAATTAACTATAATAATAATAATATACCATAATTCTAAATGTAATTAGTTCCAAATAAAATATTTCAGTCCTTTTGAAGATGTCACAACATAATAAGACTTAGAGTTTTCCATTGTAGCCTCTATGTGCATTTTTATTAGTCTGTGCTTTACTGTCTGTGTTCTCTGTCTTTAAACAGAGATCTTGATCTTGGGGAAGTTACCTGTTTACACATTGTAAAGGATTCACTAACAAGTTAATTGGACAGTTCTGTTAGCCTGCCAGATAAGAGATTTGGCAGCATGGGGGGCGGTGAAAAACAAGTCTAATTCCAGTCCTTCTAACTTTAGAAAGCTTAATGAACTCGTCTGCAATCTCGTATTCTAAAAAAAAAGTGCCTGTTGCGGTCACTCTGTCAGCTAGCTGACATTAGACTCTCACTTCTAACAAAGTGCTCCAGGTTGACTTGGAGCAGGAGGGCTCAGTCGGGCATTTTCAGATGTCAAGGTGCAAACATTTGGAGCTAACTAGTTTAAATGGCATTGTGCGGGGCCTGAAACCACTCCAGATACGTTAGCCAGGAAGCTCTGGCTGCCGGGGAGATTACACTTGTCAGCTTTCCATTACAGAACAGTCTCTCTGACCATCGGGCCAGCTTTCTCCATTACCATTATGTTTGTTCATTTTACTGCCACATTTTTGGCACGTAGGTCTCAGAAACTTAAAACAAGCAAGCTGGCAATGGTTTAATATTTTGCTCTGGGACTCTTTAGCAGCACACATGGAAACTCTGGCTGCAGAGGTCAGACCTGTGACCTTTCGCCAGCATGAGATTCCTTCTATACTTCAGACACTGCAGCCGTCAAAAAGACTTCAAATGTACTGTGATCCGAGACTCCCTGAAAGCAACAGATTTGGATTATTGTTGACTGCACTCTAGTGTGGTTTTAAAGGAAGCCTCAGTCGACATGTATCCGATCCTGTATTTGTGTGTCATGGGAGGTGAATCCTTTTTAGTCGCCACTGAGAGCCCTTACACAGAGAAGTACACGTCGCGTTGGTGTCAGAAGTTAAGCCAGAGGGGGATCAGAAGGTGTCTAAACCTGTTAACCACGGAGGGACGCGTGCCAACACTTTACATAAGCTATTATGACAGCATGGCATGGTGAGGCTAACAGGCTGAAGGGCAAAATTAGCTGCTGCGTGGAATACAACATCTTTTATTATCCTCACTGGGTTTATCAAACCATAATTAGCAAAACTGCTGTAGATTCGACATAGAATCAATGGCATTGATAATATTCCTTTGAAGCTCAGGAGCATGTGTGTGGGAAAGATGGGACATTTTAGAAAGGAGAGGAGAAGGAAGGAATAAGAGAAATGAAATGCAATGGTGCAAAAAGAGAGACAGGCGTTAAAAGAGAAACTGAGACTGAAACAAAAAGACAAAAACAAACTGAAACCAAAAGATTAAAAGTGAGACAAAGAGGGAAACCAAAATAAAGACTAGGTCAGAAACTAAAATACGGTTAGACCATGAATGAAACACTAGAGGGCTTTTAATTTGAAACATGACGTAGCAGCATTCACTCTGTCACAGACTTTGCTTCGCTGTTGTAGTCCAGCCAAAAATTCATATAAATTTATAGAAGTTTTTATTGGACTTATTTTTTGTAACCCACAAAAGACAATCTACAAATATGTACCATGATCCACAAATATTTCAGTGTCCACAAACATGTCTTTTTATATTTGTGTTGTATAAAGTCAGCAATAAATGCAACACCATATACGAGATACCATGCCAACCATGCAATAAAAGATACATCGGGGAGACAGGGAGGAGCTTCAGCACACAAAGAAAAGAACATCAAAAGGGAGAAGGAGACGAAAATACGACAAACAAGATCAATAAAAGAAAAGGCACAACAAGAAACCTACAAATCAGCCATAACACATCACTGTGGAAGAGAAAACCATCTTATGGACTGGGACAAGGCCAGAGTCATCCGCACCGAGGACAACAAACACCGGTGCTGGATCAGGGAGGCTATCGAAATGAGGAAGTGGGGCCCAGGGACGATGAACAGGGACAAGGGGGCATACATGCTCTCCCACACCTGGAGCAGCATCCTGGAGGGGCGGCAGAAGGACAGCAGGTGGCGTGACCATCCTGTTGAAACTGACAGGACGGTCACGCCCCCCTAATTTGAAGATCCATTTTTTCATGTGAAACAGGTTTTGCATATTTGCGGGTCACTTCCTGTCAGTTTTTGGCCATGTGACATTTGTGGCTTCCCTCTTATGTTTGTGTAATTTTGGGGCGTTGGTGGCTTAGTGGATAGAGCAGGCGCCCCATATACAAGGCTGTTGCCGCAGCGGCCAACTCCAGCCTGTGGCCCTTTGCTGCAAGTCACTCCCTCTCTCTCTCTCTCCCTTTCACATTTAACTGTCCTATCCATTAAAGGCAATTCTTATCGCACCATTAAGTGGTTTAATTTTACTCATGTAGCAGCTGGCTACTTAGCTAGCTAGCCTGCTAATTCCACCATGCTATCATGCTGCACTAGGTACAGAAAATGAGGAATTCCTCTATCTGTGCTCAGCATGGACTTCCACAATGCAGACTCATTCATATGGGGTCACCCCACCTAAAACAAAAAAAAGATGTAATTGCCTTTTGTCACTCTGCTGGCGAGACGATTAATCTTGCTCCAGTGGAAGTCCCATGTACCCCCTTCCCATGCTCTTTGGATTCAAGCAGCTTTAAATTGCTTAAAACTGGAAAACATCAAGCATACTGATCTATAAACAAATTCTCTGCAACATGGACGAGGTTGTATCTCTATATTTCTACCAAACAATTTACAAGTACAGTGATTGTGTAAATGTTATTCTATTTGAAAATCCAATAAACAAAGTGAGGGAAAAAAATCCTTGAGCACCTCATTGTGGACATAAATAAAACAGCCTGGGTCAATAGGTACATTTCTGCACTGCCATGTGGTGTTAGCTAGCCTCGCGTCACCAGGCTCTTCACGTACGGGGAAGAGCCTTGTTTCCATTCACTCTGAATTTTGTCTGGATTCTGGTTCCGGTCTAGAGAGCAGATCCGGAAGTCACCAAATTCACCAAAGTAAATTCTGGCGCACCATCAATTTACAATAAAAGAAAAAGGTTAACTTAATGGCTTGGGGCTTTTCTTGTAAATTATATTCTTTAAATTAAAAAGTTTCACCGCATTTTTTTTAGCTTGGTGCTTTTATTTTGACGGAAAGGAGCATCCATCAAATTCCGGATCCTGTCTCTCTCGCCCTGGTTCCAGTTCCTTACCAAAACGGCCACTAAACGGCCCCAGACTAGGTGTTAGCTACCAATCAAGGTCTTGGCCAATCAGGGACGGACACCAATAATGACTGTATTGAGTCTCCAGCTTCATGCTTTGTGACATTCACTGTGTTGCTGATAGTCCTCCACATCGCAGCGGGATATATTAATTTTCTTTCCATTAATTCCTTCCTGGATTCTTTTATTCAAAGATAAAAACTACATGTTTGATCGCAGTCTAATAAAGAGTGGCTTGCATTATATATGTGTGTTGTGGTTAATAAAGCGTCATGTGAGGACATCTTCTTCCCCAGTTCTTATCAGACTACCTGTGGTGACTGCAACTCAACCTGAGGATTCTTTATACATAGGAGGTCTTAAGCTTGGGCTCACGCAACCAACACTAAAGGCTTTAGAATTCACGAGAGGAGTATTTACTGACTTATCTTTATTTTTATCTACAACAAAATGTGTGTTAACCACAGACCTTATTTCAGGCATCTAACCAAGAACCCATCCAAAAACCCCTCTGACTTTCAGGATTCATTCCTGCGCCACTCTATACAGGACTGTCAGTGGTTATTCATTTAGAAATAGCAACGACCAATGGAAAAATAGTAACACTTTACATTATCACTCACTCCAACCAGTGGTGTAACTTAATTCCTCACATACACACTCACTCAGTGATAAAGCTTTGCGTTTGTAAGGCTGTCCAGCTAAAAAAGAGTGGAATAAGATTTTTAAAAAATAATATAAAGACCACAACAAAGCTTGAGGTTATAGTGAAGAAGGACAGAAGCTGTTGCATTAAAAAAGGTTGGTACAAACAGGTGGAGAAGTAGACAACAGGTGTTGCAAAGAAGTGGAGGAGAAGACACAACAGAGGAGCAGCGGGAGGAGTGAGAAAGGAAAAGTACGTAAGGAGACAGGAGGATGAAGACGCAAGAGGGAGGAGAAGGCTGCAGAGTGAGGAGGTGCAGGAGAAGAGGTGGAGTGAAGTGTGGAGGTGGCACAGACTGGAGGAGGAGGGTGTTCAAAGAGTGTGTCTAAGTGAGCTTCCCATGGTTGGTTTTCCTCTTTATCGCCTCTTCAGCACTGTGGAGAGAGAGAGAGAGAGAGAGAGAGAGAGAGAGAGAGAGAGAGAGCAGGCAGTCCTTCGACTGGATAATCCTCTCCACTAATACTAATCCCTCCTCTCTCTCTCTCTCTCTCTGTCACACACATACACACACACACACACACACACACACACACACTTCACAGACAGTTTTCCCTCCTTACCAGTCATCTTGTGTGTGAATATAGGGTGTGCTGTTTGGCACACACTATATGTCCATAAGTATATGGACACCCTGACAATACAATGACTGATTCAAAATGAAACCTGTAATATTTGTGATGTTATCAGTCGTCTCATATCAGGCACAAAAGAAGCTGAACACAGGCTGACAAAGACTTACTGATATGGAAATTAAATTGTAGTAGATTACTGGTATTATCACCCACCTAGACCAGGGGATGAGTTTATTAATGTGAGCACGCTTTTATAATTTTACAGGTTGGATAAAATTCATATGAAACATGGACAGCTGCTGAAGGGCCACTCTCTATTCACCAGCTTGTATTATTTCTTTTTAGTCTTTTTTTTTTTCTTTAAAGGAATGTGATGAGATGAATTACTGGATCAAATCTTGGGATGAAATACATGGAAGCAAGGAGAAGTCATAAAGATGTGAATCTTAAAAGCACCTGATTGTGAATTAATTCTTAATGTTGGTAAATGTCTAAATATCACTGAATGTACAGGACTGAAATATTTAATGTTGGAAAGCTGAGCGCCCAGCACTGTGACATTTTCAACTGTCACTTTAAAGCAAATTCAAAAACTATTTTCAGTGTGTGAAATTTGGGGAAATAATAAACAGGAAGTTCGAGGCGTTAATGGTAGGTTTTTGGTGTGAAATTTTAGTCAGTGTTTTTGTTTTGTAAATTAAATATTAGAATTACTAATGAACTAAAATACAATGGCATTACTTTTTTTTTATTATATTAAAGGGACAGTTCATCACAAATCAAAAAACATGTACTTTTTTGTTTCGCTGTGATGCTACTTATCAGTCTGGATCGTTTTGATGAGAGTGATGTGAGTGAAGAAATCAGCACTATAAAAAAAAAATCATTTCACTATTCTAAAGTCAGTCTTCCATTACACGACCTTTGAATGAGTACAAATTCAATTATACACGTTTATGAAACATTTAATATAACCTTTCATGTGAAAAACTTGTTCAATAAAAATAACTGCTCCAAAAGCCATTTACTATATATATCATAATTCAGTCTCTAATATCTGTTTTATATACTGTGAAAACAAATTTCTCCGTAGCACAACTGTACTTATTAAAGTTTCTATCCAAAAACTACATTTTACAAGATTGCATTGAACACATCATGAGAACGTTACATTTTTGCCAATTGCCCAGTACTCATTTTAGAGTATTGTCGAGCATGAACGCATCATAATGTAACTCAATGCAACCTCAGTGAGCTGTTAGTTGCAGCCACTGGCCACTAGGTGCTAATTGCTAACTGCTAACGTTAACTAGCTCTCCTCCTGCTGATTTCAACACAGATTTGTTGTTCACAATGTAGCATCAGGGAAACAATAGGGTGTGTCCTCTGACACAACAATAGTGAGTTTACTGCGTCCTTTCAACCCGAAGGCATCCAAGAAAACATCACCAGCTGCTACTCGCCATCGGGTCCATGTCATTGGTCCGACAGCCCATTAGTCCGACGGTCCGCGGTGCTGAACGGCCGGCGGGCGTATTTCTGCCCTGATGGTGCGCCGCGACCGGCTCTGGGTCAGCTGGGAAAGGCTTGAGGCGGAGCAGGCTCATAGCTTATGTGTTTTCCACTTTCTTTTTCATTTTAACCCACACCATGATCTTTTCCTGACCCTAACCAAGTGGTTTTTGTGCCTAAACCGAACCAGACCTTAACCACAGGGCATCATGATGATTTCAGAACGGGCTTCGGAACAATGGGTTTAATGTGATCGGAACAATGGGATGTCGGACCAATGGGCAGTTCCCCTCGCTATCTCGCCGCACAACAGTGTGATCACAGTGTACCAGGCTTTACAAGTCATTCTTGAACCTGCTCATTAATTTAAGTTTGTTGTCTCCAGTCCTGAAGAACATCGGCCACTGCTATCAGTGAATGTCATCTTATCTGCGGATAGGCCAGTGACAGTCAACAAGGCAAATATCAGCCGATAAATCAGTGTATTCCTGATGTAAACATTAATGGTGTCCTCCTTGACTGAGCTGCAACATAAGCTTGCTCAGTGGTGCTAGATGTAGCAGTAGATGCTTCTCACTATGTTGTTGAGTTTTTCAAATGTATTTTTTCAGTGCTTTGAACACCATTAGCCGAGTGCCATCTAGTTCCATTATACACAAGAGAAGGCAGACATCTATACGGCCGATATCTCCAACACTCAGTCACTCACACCAAAACAATCCAGACTGATAAACAGCTCTACAGGTAAGAGAGGAAATATGTAGCTTTGATTTGGGGGTGAACTGTCCCTTTAACATTAGTGAGCTTTAAACCAGAGGGTTCAGGGAGACCTGAGGGTGCCCAGAGAGGTTCCACTGCAGCAGGCAGGAGATGAAGTGCCTTGCTTAATGGAACTTTGGTAGAAAGACAGAGAGGGAGTGGGAGTGTGTTTATGTTTTAGAAGGTCAGTAGAGCAACTCGTTCTCTAGTTTTCACTCCCTCACTTTCTCTGAGCTCCCCAGAGTCATTAATTATGATACGCACACACACACACACACACACACACACACACACACACACTGCCACCTCCATAGCTAAGCAGATAAAGGATTAGTGGTTGATCCTGTTTAGGCCAGGCTGTTTGGCTGAGCTGACTTTCACACTACCAACCTCTCTCTCTCTCTCTCACACACACACACACACACACACACACATTTAACACACACACTTAACCCTGGGGCACGTACAGACAATGTCTCAGCACTGACGTATTTAAAGAAACACACAACCCTGCATAGACCCACACACACATTTAACCCTGTGACACATTCACACTCGCTATAAAAAGTGTGCGCACACAGAGGAGCACAGTCATAAATGGAAACACACACACACACACACACACACATATATATATACTCCCGCTTGAGGTGTTAGCAGACGGTGTGATAATCTGTGTCCTTAGATCACACAGCCATGTTAGTGTGTGTAGACAAACAGGCAGTTAAAAATAAATGAATGACTGCATCGATGCACCTGAGTGAGACACTGAGTGTAACGAGGGGCAGTGAAGACACCACATGTACATTATAAAACTTTAGAATTATTATGGAATTGGGAGACAGCTGAAAAAAGAGGGAGACAGGTAACACAGGCGGTTGTACAGACAGTACGGACAGACGGACAACCCCTCCTTCCTCCCCCTCTTCTCATTGACTGAGCTGCCTGCCAAGCATGCAAGGTAATTTACTCCATGGGAAAAGAATCAGGAGCTAGCGGATATCAAATTGCTTGTTCAGCTTAAAATCTTCTTAAACTTTTCAATTTAATCATTCTTTTCTTCCCCCGGCGCGCATCAGAGGGGTGAACTCTCCCACCTTACCATTATCTCTCCTTTTTTTCCTTGTAATGCTACAGATCTTCATTAACAGAGAAGGACAGGGAAGCCCACTTTCTAATTCCCTCATTAAGATTTTACTTTGAAAATGCCAACTTTCTATTTTAGTTTTCAATTATTTTTTTTCCATAAATTACAGAGAATTAATTAAAAGGGCTTCTTATTAAAAAGGTGGATTTTCTTTCTCTTTAATTCCCCTGCCTTATCACAGGGGTTTCAAGAGACACAAAGCAGGTTTCATGGCAACCCAAAGGAATTCATACAAAAAGAGAAGCAAGAAGATAGAAAGGGAGGGAGGGAGGGGACGGGCTGATAACAGGACTGACTGAGCAGGTTTGAGTCTTTACCTGCAGTTTTGACAAACAAATGGAAACTCCACATGTCGTAACCTAATCACAATTATAAAGGCAACCACACAGGAGAGTCACGTGGAGTTGAATGGCAATTAGCACAATGTGTCAGTTTTAAAAAAACACCCTGGCAATCACCAGTTTTTGTGTGAGTTTTTAAAGCAACACAAGACACCTCACTGAGTTCAAAAAAGGTGCTGCGGTCATAAAAACAGAAATTATTTCAAGTGACGAACAGGACCAATGAGAGAATAAACCAAATAGCAGGGCAACAAAGAGCAGCCCGGAACTTGCTGTCAAGTTTGACCCCGATTTAATACTCAGAATTCACTGTGGCTCAGTGTGTTTGTCAATGATTAATTAAAGGAAATCTGTTCATTTGTACTGCTTATTCTTGGCTGATGTGCAAACTTTTTCTTCCGCATGTTTGTGAACAGAAAGCAAGACCGTACAGGTGAATTCATGTAATGATCACCTGACACCTAATTTGACTTGAAGAGGTATTTCACTGCTGAAGAGATGGTCTACAGTAGATGGTCTATGCAGTAGAAAGACACAAATGCTTTTGGTGCTATGACCAGAGAAAACAGAGAAAAAGGACTGTGGCATTTGCCTTTGCTCAAGAGGTAGAAAATATACAACTACCAAAATGCACTGCACTGAACCAACCAATAAATGCTCCCTCTGATGGGTGACGCAACACAAGCTTGGCTGCTTTAACATAGGAAACAGCATGGCGGCTGGAGTGTAACGACCTCGAATTACAAGAAGTAAGCTTAAATATGTTTCTAAAAATGTTTCAGTGGAGAAACAGGCAACACAGTAACAGAATCTTGGTTTATATTTGACCAGCGCTGCCTAGTTTTATAGTTTGCCTGAGTCGAGTGTTAATGTGTGAGGTAAATCAATAGCACTTCTCTATTCTGCTTGGTAGATGTAGGCGAGTCTATCGTGGGACGGTGAGACGGCACCTGGGTGTATTTCTAAAAATGCAGCGTTACGATATAAACGTTTCATACCCCAGATGTAACGCGGCAGACGTTCATATGAGTCAGCTGTCAGTGTTTGTCTCTGTTAGTCGAGACTCTGCAGTGTAGTTTATTCAAGTGATGTAAAAGTGATGTTGTGACGTTTATGACTTAGGAAAAATAAGGGTAATTCTACACGACTGGTTAAAAAACTTAAGAAAGTGAGCAAGGAAAAGAGAGAGGCGAGGTATAAAGGTCAGTGCCCGAGCCTTTTGGGTTTAGTTCTTGGTCCGGACCACCAGCTCACAAGGGTTTATTTGGATGTTATCTCTGAACAAAGAATAAACCTTCTTGCATTGGACTTCTGATCAGCCTCCCGCCTCCTTTGATTTACTGGAAGCAAGTTTTACTGAATTTTGACCAACATCACAGACGATTTTTGGTTCGAGGGCAGCAAATAAATCCACAACAGCATCACCCAGTGGATCTGAGCTGGGGGACAAGCAGGGAGGTCTGGGTGCTGGGAAGGTGGAGGAAAGTCTACCACAGTTAATCTACATAAACAATCCACATTGTCATGATACAAACTGTTTAAAAATTGGTAAAGTATCCCTTTAATAGCCTGCTTCATGAATCACTCAAAATTTTGCAAAACAGTCAATGTCAATGTTTTTACACAGATCTTATTCAGAGCCAACAGACTTGATCCACAGGGGCATGCTATCTTCAGTGTTTTGCGAACAGTGATTTATTTGTGGCATCCTGCTTAAAGATCAACATGACCGCCTGTTCCTTTCTTTACTATGGATAAAACGTCTCCCCAGCACTGGGTGACTACGTTCGCCAGGAAGAGAGCAGACGGCAGTTGGCTGAATCTGAAGTGTTACAGTCGCTACCGCTAACTGAAGGTCCATGTCTGTTCCCCCCCGGTCAGCTACCACCACAAATATAATCTAATTTTGTGGGATATTCACACTACATATTCACACAAAGCACACTTTATTTTCTGCCTTGACGCCACTCTCCTCATTATCACCTGCAGAGTGCTTAAATTAATCTGTTACCTTGGCACACTTTGCAGCGTCAGCCAGCAAAGCCCTTATCTTTTTTTGCCGCACCTTCTCCGCACCACCAGCTGCGGGTGTTCTCTTTACATCCATGTTTCATCAAGAATTGCTAGGTACTTTTCAGGAGTGCAAATTATTTACTGCCCGAGTGCTAGAGACTTTCAGTTTCAGTGGTGATGGTTACTGCTACCTGCTGTTATAGAATATATCAGCTGTGTCGCTGCAGCTAAGATCACCTATTGAATACCTGTCTATAGGCTTTATCCTGCTTAGGTTAGGGATAAAAGGCCAGCCCTCACAAGACTGACCCACCAAGAAAACTTCCCGATGGGCAATCCTAGCCTGCCAAACAGAGACAGAGTTCAGGCAGCAAAGATGACTCATGCTGATGACAGGAACAGAAAATCATGAAAGGCGCAAAAGCCTGTTTGTGATAGCCTCAACAAAAATGTCTCTTTGTGATTTTTATGAATCAATTAACTAACTACGAAATACTAACCAGGTGCAAAGTATGTCTATGGGTTCAATCCAAGTAACAACCTCTGAGGCTGCAAAATGAAGCCAACGCTTAAGTCCTCAAACGCCTACTCGAGGCTGGCAAGCTAATCACGATAGATCCTAACATTAATATACCCAACTTTACAGCAGAATGTTTACAGCCTGATACAAACAACCATTTATATTTTATTAAGGATTAAGGTTACGCATAATTAAGGGTCCCTTAAGGGGTCCAGTTTGCTGACCTTAGAACTGCATCTCTGCTTTTTGCAGATGGTGTGGTTCTGTTGGCTTCATCACACGTGACCTCCAGCATGCACTCGGGTGGTCTGAAGCCGAGTGTGAAGCAGTCAAGATGAGAGTCAGCACCTCCTAGTCTGAGGCCATGGTTTTCTGCCAGAAATGGTGGACTGTCCCCTCCGGGTATAGAATGAGTTACTACCCCGAGCGAGGGAGTTCAAATATCTCAGGGTCTTGTTCACGAGTGAGGGTAGACTGGAGCGTGAGATGGAGCGGCAGTTTGGCATAGCATCTGCAGTGATGCAGGCGTGGTGAAGTGAGAGCTGAGCCGGAAGGCATAGCTTCTGTTTTACTGGTCCATCTATATTCCAACCCTCACCTATTGTCATGAGCTTTGGGTAATGACCAGAAGAATGAGGTCACAGATATAAGCGGCCAAAATGAGTTTCCTCCGTGGGGGTGCTGGGCTCAGCCTTAGAGACAGGGTGAGGAGCTCACACAGCTGGCGGGAGCTCGGAGTAGAGTTGCTGCTCCTTCATGTCGGAAGGGGTCAGCTGAGGTGGTTCAGGCATCTGATCGGGATGTTAGAGGTGTTTCAGGCACGTCCCACTGGAGGCAGGCCTCAAAGCAGACCCAGAACATGGTGGAGGGATTGCATATCTCATCTGGCCGGGGAATGCCTCAGGATACCCCAGGAGGAGCTGGAAAATGTTGCTGGGGAGAGGGACGTCTGGAATACTTTCCTCAGCCTGCAGCCCCGCAACCAGACTTCGAAAAAGTGGTTGAAAATGAATGGATGGATGTATAATTAAGGGCGTGGCCACTTTGAGTTACAGGCTGTCTGCGAAGAGTCACCACAGTCTGAGGAGGAAGCTCCACGCTCCTCCACAGCTCCACCCTCTCGTCCTAATATGGCTATTTCTGGCTCCACTCGGTGATGTCACAGCAGGTGTTTTCTCATCAGCTATCAAAGGTGAAATCCCTCCCTGTGACCTCAGACGTTTAATCCACAGAGAGTAGTGTAGCAGAAGAAACATAACTACAGATTTTTTCTTATAACCATCAAAACCCAACAGTTAGAGCAATATGAGTAACAGAAGTATGTTAGTAAGTATAATCATGAGTCTTCACTGGGTTAGATTAAAGGGTGAATCTTATCAATTATGTCAATCACAACTGTGGGTCCTTCTGATTCAGTTGATTAAAGATCTGCAGTTACCGCGCAGCAGTACAAATAATACATGCACTCCATCTTCAGCCTCTAATTTGAGGAATGTGCTGTGTGCAATTACAAACAGCGTGGGCTCTTTTATTATTAGTTAAATGTTCTGGCACAGCATCATGACCTAACACAATGGCTTTATGACCTTCTGTGGTTTTCTGCACAACAGATTAATAAACAGTTCCACACAGAATCAGAGTTTATACAGTGCAGTGCTTTAGGCATCCCCAAAACACATCCTGGGCTCCAACACAGATACAATTTAACCGCAGGCAAAATTTAAAACTCCATCTCTTTTGCATATTTATTCATTCTGCATAAATTGGTTTGTTGCATCGATGGGATTGCTTTGATTTGTTTCTCATCAGATAACTACATTTTACAAACTCTATGTACTGAACCAGTTTAGTCGAGACACACCAGCCATTACTTTTCATTCAACTAGGTTAGCTTCCCGTGAGATGAGGCCTAAAAGGGAGCAGAGAGGGAAGCTGGTGGGAGGGAGAGAAGGGAGTCAGGAAGATGGAAGAGAAGGAGAATCACTCAGTATGACAGCTGAAGAACACGACTCATAATTAAAGCTGCTCTTGTGCACTGTTTGCACGTATACCAAGGAAAAGAACTGCACCAGAATTTGTATATAACCCATGGAATCAGCAAGATTGCAATCATGTGATGAATGTGCTGATGGGAGTAAAGATGGAGGTAGTACAAAAAGCAAAAGTCGGTGTAAGGAGACAGGATGGGATGATGGATGGGTCAAAACAGGACTTTTCCCACTAGACCTGTTCTAGAGTTCATATCCTGTGTGAAACCAAGTGAGCTTCGGTATGTTGTCTCTAAACCAAATCTACAAAACTTGATATTAAGTACGTAACTTTAAACTAAATACATAACTTCACTTCAAGTATATAACATGATGATGTCCAATCATGGTTCTTTCCCTCAACCTACCCTGAGAGATATTACTTTCCTAAACATCACCTACGTATCTTTACTTGCCCAAACCTAACCTTTGTTACTTTATGTTAAGTACATACGTGGCAATGCCCAACCATTTTTGTCTTTCAAAATTTAACCTGCATAACTTTACTTTTCTAAACCTAATCTACGTAACTTTCTATTAAGTACGTATCTTAAAGTTATATGCGTAACTTCACATTAGGGATGTAACATGACAGCGTCTTCCCATGGTTCTTTTCCTGAGCCTAACTTACGTAACTTCACTTGCCTGACCCTAACCTGCGTAACTTTATGCTTAGACGTAACTTCACGTTAAGAATGTAATGTGACGATGCCCAGCCATGCTTCTTTTCCTAAATCTAACCAACGTAACTTTACTTTCCTACACCAAACCCACCTTACTTTGCTTGCCTAAAACTAACCTACATAACATAACTACATTTATGTTATCTGTGTAACTTCACGTTAAATACGTAACATGACGATGCCAACCATGTCTCTTTTCCTAAACCTAGCCTACGTATCCTTACTTGCCGAAATATGACCTATGTAACTTAACGTTAAGTATGTTACGTTAAGTACGTAACGCGACAATGCCCAGCCACGTCTCTTTTTCCTAAACCTATTCTATGTAACTTTACGTTCAGAACGTAACTTCATGTTAACTACAAAATGTGACGATGCCCAGTCGTGATTCTTTTTCTGAACCTTACCTGTTTATAACTTTACTTTTCTAAACCTAACCTACTTTACTTTAATTGCCTTAACCTAACAATACGTAACTTTATGTTCAATATAAACGTGACAATGCCAAACCATATTTCTTATCCGAAATCTAACCTACATAACTTTACTCTCCTAAACCTACCATACGTAACCTTGCTCGCCTAAATGTAATCTATATAACTTCACTTTAGGTAAGTAACATTTATTCCAAAATCTAGCCTACGTAACTCTACTCTCCTAGACCAGACCTACCTAACTTTACTTGCCTAAAACTAACCTAAGTAACTTTGTTAACTGTGTAACTCCACGTTAAATACGTAATGTGACGATGCCCAACCATGTCTCTTTTCCTAAACCTAACCTATGTATCCTTATTTGCCTAAACATAATCTATGAAACTTCACTTTAGGTACGTAATGTGACAGTGCCAGACCATGTTTTCTTTCCTAAATCTAACCTACATAACTCCACTTTCCTAAGCCAAACCTTCCTCACTTTACTTGCCTTAAAATAACCTTCATAACTTTACTTTACTAAACCTAATCTACATAACTTTATTTTAAGTACGTATCTTAAAGTTAAGTGCGTAACTTCACATTAAGGACATAACATGACAATGTCCAACCATGTCTTTTTTCATAAACCTAACCTATGCAACTTTACTTGCCTAAACTTAACCTACATAACTTTATGTCACGTACATATCTTCACGTGAATACATAAAGTGACGAAGCCATTCATGGTGCATTAATTTATTAGACATCATAGGAACTGTTATTGAGGATATGTTATTTCATCCAAATAAGTTAGATCTGTCCCGTGGGCTGAGGCCTATAAGGGAGCAGAGGGAAGTTGGTTGGAGAGAGAGAAGGAAGTTAAGAAGGCGGAAGAATTGGAGAATCACTCAGTATGACAGTTGGAGAATACGACCAAAAGTTAAATGTTTTAATTTGTATTTTTAACTCGGTTACAGCTACAATGGATCCCCTCAATGGCCTACAGTTTCACGTTGGTAGTTGTCATTTCTGAAAGGCACAGAAGTTACAAATGAATGATTATGAAAGGACTCTACAAAGGAATACCAATTCCACACACAGCGGTGTGCAGACGGAGGGAGAGAGTGATTGATATTGTGTGTATTTGTGTATGTGGGAGTGCCCCTGATGTGCCCTGTTAAAGGCTGTCAGTGTGCAACTAGAACCGCCTGTTCAGTAGATTAACGCTAACTCGATTAGCACACATCTGATCTGATGTTTAAAACTGGATCACACCTGTAGGCTCGTCGCCGTGTGAGTGTGTGTGTCTGTTATGGAACAGAGGCCATCATACAGGAAATGTAATGCCATGTGATGTACTGCACTGTAGCTCTGTAGTTCAGGGACAGAGTATCCTGGGATGTCATTAATGTTCCACAGATTTTGGGGGCGTCAAGTGTACAGAAATACTGAATAATTGCTGGAAAAAGGAGAATAACTTCTGTTGCAATGGGAAAAAATGGAACAGGCACCGTCACTGGCTTCCTGTTAAATATCACATTGATTTCAAGATTCTGCTTTTCACCTTTAAGGCCCTTCACAACCAAGCCCCTTTCCTACCTGTCTGAACTCCTTCATATCTACACGCCCTCCTGTACTCTTAGACCCTCAACAAGATGGCCCCGGACTTATGGTGTTCAAAGCACCAAAAAATTACATTTGAAAAACTCAACAGCAGTGTCCCTGTCAGGAAATCATGACCCGGTAACTCAAGATGTGAGAAACTCTTTACTTTCTACTGAACTACACCCACCACCGAAATTTCCAACAATTGGCAACTCACACCAAAACAAATAACACTGATTAATAGCACTACAGGACTGTCCCTTGAAGCTACTCTTCTACCCCGGTTTAGCTGCCAGAACCACATATTTACCTACCCTTAACCATTCCATACTTGTTATCCACAGATACTTTAGAAAGTTCCTTCATTCATTCATTTTCTGTAACAGCTTATCATGTTAGGGGTCACAGGTGTGATGAAGCCTATCCCAGCTGACATTGGGCGAGAGGTGGGGTACACCCTGGACAGGTCGCCAGACTGTCACAGGGCTAGGGTTGGGACTCGTTAGGATTTTAACGATTCTGATTCCTTACCGATTCCTCTTACTGATTCCTACATTGTATTCATTATACTTGCTATACTTAAGCAAGTATATAATAAACACAAATGCAATCATACAAATACAAAAACTTTATTCTAACTGTTGCACAGTACAATTAGATGAAAATAGGCCTTCACATTTGTGTGTGGTGTGTATTTCAGATTTAGAGCTTGTATCATCTCCCTGAGAATATATAACAACAAAAAGTGATTCACTGATTTCTACAGTAACAATATTACCTCAAATTAACCACAGCAATGTAATAAAAATACTTATATGCATTCATGCTTGGGCACTGTTATTTACGTGACAACACCTGAACATAACACACACAGACACACATTGGCTGTTTGTTTCTACTGCTCCCCTCGCTGGAAGCGGACCTCCCGCCGCCCGCCTCCGCCTTGATTAAACGCTGGAAATTAAATAAAAGAGGGAGGCAGGTTTTTCCTATTTTATCTTATTTTGTTATATTTCTCCCTCTCCTCTCGCTGGAAGCGTTGGACCTCCCGCCGCCCGCTCCCGTCTCAAACACGGAGGTCTCCGTCCCCACGGCGCACGCCCGGGCTGTTAAATAGCCTGTAACCATGACAACTGTGTGACACAAACTCAGTGCTTTAGTGATTAGATGATGTCGGGCTCGGTCGGGTTCGGACAGAAATATGCCGCCCGTGCTGCACTCTAATGGAAATGCACGTGACGTTTTTTTGTTTGTTTGTTTTTTACAATCTAGGAACCGTTTGCAGGAACCGTCACGCCAAATGTAATGGAACCGGTACTGGAACCAGAACTTCCAAAAAAGAACCGGATCCAGATCCCAACCCTACACAGGGCTTACACACAGAAACAGACAACCATTCACACCTACAGCCGATTTAGAGTCACCAGTTGTGACTGTGGGAGGAAGCCGAGTACCATGAAAACTCAAGCTGACACAGGGAGAACTTACGAACTCCGCACGTAAGGGCTTTAGAAAGTGAGAATTTTAAAAACATTATCACTGGACATTTAAAAAAGTTTTTATTCAACATAATCTGGGTTTTGCAGAATGATCAAATATCAGCATTCTTGTATGTGCAATTCAAATGTGTCAGGGCCAAGAGGTGCACGGCACCACTTACTCTAGGATCTCAAAGAATAAAATCTGCATGCTGGATCTTTTAACAGAGGGAGATCAGCATTCAGTACCAACGGACAGAGAGACTTCAAACAGTGCCAATGTTTTTTGTCTATTTTTTTTTTTTTATTCTCACTTTCTGAAGTATCTGCGAATTCACATTTCACACATAATCATAACAACCAAAGCACAGCCAGCAAAGCTACGTCATCCCATGGCTACAGTGAAAATCACAGCTAAATCCTGTCCCAGTCAGCCTCAGCAGCAGCCAGTGAGTGAAGTGCAATAGTATAGCCACAGCTGAGGGGGCACACACTCAGCGCTGGTCACAACATACATACATACCAACTCATTCCCCTGGATAAATGTTGGCATTGAACGTATACGTGCCCCCCGCTGACATCAGAAAAGCAGAAACTCAACACATGTTATGCCGAAGACTGAAACCTTCTCTGTTCGGACTCCACCTTGGCCCATTAAAATAACATCTTTCTCTATCTCTGAAGCCCCTTTTTCACTACACAAAAAACCCACTAACACCCTCTGGCTTTTTAATGTAATGGGAAAAGTTACAATTGGCATTCTCACCTGGGTCAAGTGACCCTGCAGTGGTTATGGGTATTTATTGGCTCAAGCTCCAGTTGGCATTAATGGAAACACAACAACTGGCTGAACGCTCTAATTTTAGCTCCTCGAGATGCAACAATGGGCCACCACAAAACACCGGCCCTCTCCACCTTAGTAGAGAGCTCAAACATTGATCCAAATTAGGCTGCAACGTGTTTTAAAGAGAGGCTGAATAAGTAAGAGATATATAAAAAATAGTAACCACCATTACGTTTTCACTGGCCTCCTCCATTTTTGGCCTGTTAATGACGTCAAACTTGACACACCACAAAAAAACAAACACAGAAAGGCATATTCATCTGCTATAGAGCCATGTACACACCTCTGGTCTAATGGCAATCGGCAGGGAGTCTATAGCGTATTTTTAGCAGGTTTACCAGTTTTTTAAAAAACATGCGTACATGCAAATCTGGGTGGAAAAGGGATGGTAAATGGAGTGTGCTTGTATAGCACTTTTCTAGTCTTTTGACCACTCAAGGTGCTTTTTACAATACATGTCAAATTCACCCATTTACGTGCACTCACACACTGACGGAGCAGCCATCAGGAGCAATTCGGGGTTCAGTGTCTTGCTCAAGGATATTACGACATGCAGGCTAGAGGAGCTGGGGATCGAACTGCGAATCTTTCGATAAGTGGACAACCCACTCTACCTCTGAGCCACTGGGATATTATTGTCTAAAGTACTATTCGGATAGGGATGTGGACTAATGTCAGTTTACCACAGCATGTCTGTAATATAAATGTCCGATTCACACAGGACAAGAAATCGCCGTAATTCTACCAAAGATGGGAGTGGTAACTCGGTTTGCGCCCTGGCATCACCTCCCTGTCGGCATGTGCGTGCTGCGTTGCTTCCTGTATGTGTAATAATAATTAATGATTAGCCTAATATGAAATATTGCCCATGATCAGGATTGTGTGCACACAACGATTAGCAATATAGATTTATAGTAGTCCTACCTAACACAACCAGAAGTCTCTTCGCTCTGTGCTTTCTTCTCGACCTTTTTGATTGGTCTCCCACGTAGGGCTATGCAATCATTAGAAGAATGTCCACTATCACGACTGCCGACAACACCGAATGCTTCTTCAAGCTCCTCCATCATCGAAAAAATGGTTGTAAAAAAATAATGGGAACAGGACGTGATGAAATATTTACATACATTTTTACAGAGGATCGCGTTCGCACAGGGTTAATATCACCCAATGTATTTTCTCCGGACTGTTTTACAGAAAGAAAAAGTCACCGTAATTTTTACTGACTTTATCCGTAAGATTACAGACATGGCGCGTTTGGACGGGACTAAAATCCCTGGTAATAATTACTTTACCCCACGTCTCCACGTCAAACTAATCCCGTCGGAATAGGGCTTTAAATGTAGCACTTGAAGTAAATCAGCATATTTGATGACATACTTACATAATTCTTGAAATTGTTGTTGTAACCAGATGATTCATGTAAGTCACTTTGGATGAAACTAAATAAATATAATGGATCGGTGGAAATACAAAACATAAATTTTGTGTTCCATAACAAAGTAACACAAAAGAATTTCAGAAACAAACTGCCACCATGACCTGTCAGAGGCTCCATAGGTTTCTACTAATTCATGTTTAATTTTTAAAGCTCAACATGGTTTAGCGGCAAGTGATATAGTTAAGATTCTGAATACCTATGCTCCAAGTCGTGACCAAGTCTACCCTCACTAGTCATCCTCGATCAAGGCTGGTAACGAAAGGTGACCGGGCTTTGAGGCTGTGGAATTCTCTGCCTGAGGAGATTTGGCCGGCTAGCACATTACCCGTTTTTAAATCATTGCTTAAAACATACTTTTATAGCCTGAGATTTGAACTTTTGTGTTTTATTTCCTTTTGCTCTATTTTTGCCTCTGTACCTTTCCTTAGCTCTTAACCTTTTTTCAAATACTGTACTGTTTTTGTTGTCTTATTTTTTTGCACTTTGTGAAGCACTTTGTAACCTTGTTTAGATAATTATTATAAATTATAACTCCAGCACTGGCCGTATCTCTGCAGCCTGTGAGTAACGACTTAAAGCCGAACAACACATCAATGCACAAGTATAATGAGGCAGACAGACCAGAAGTCAAAGCAAGTTGAATAAGGAACTCAATATTTTGATGTTTATGGTGTTCTACTTAGAAAGTTTGTATTTCTGGGATATGCAAATTCTCGCCTTGTTGAATGAGGATGTAAAGAGAAGGAGGATGTTAGAATTTAGGACAGAAGCTCCTGCCGAGCTGTTGGATCTCCCCCTGCCAACGATTCTCTCATTTTCCTTTGTACCTGTCGCCAAAAACAAAAAAATAATCCTTTAATATGGTGGACAGCCAAAAATAATAATGAGATTAGAATCCGTACCTGCCATTGTAAAGTACAAATGGACGGACACACACTCGCAGTACAGAGCAGATAGCCGTATGATGGAGAGGAATGTGTGTGCATGAACTGTTTGTGTGAAGGTATACTCTCATTAATTTATACATGTGGTGTAAATGACCAACACTCCCACATATGTGTGTGTTAACACTACATGTTTCCATTCTTGTTCTATTAATTAACATCCACACCTCCCTCTATTTTCTGGTGTGTGTGTGTGTGTGTGTGTGTGTGTGTGTGTGTGTGTGTGTGTATATGTGCCTTTGTGTACATCTGAATGTGTGAGTGTGTCCTAGTTGTCGCACCCAACATGCAAAAAACTTCCTCTGGAATCCAAACAAAGTAACGTGTGATGTGAGACATTGTGAAGAATCACACAGGCAGGTTTTCACTGGAGAAGAAACTACTAACTATTTTAGTTTCTTGAGCATGCAGGTTTTGTTTGTTTCGTTTTTATTTCTTTCTACACTTCCGTGTAGAAATCTGTTCTCCCGCTGTTTTTTCTTTTTCTTTAGTGACATCTGTCTCTGTCTCTTTGCCAGGTTCAGCCCTCTGTAAAGCAACACAAAGGCTCCTCTGCAACCGACAGACAAATAATGAATTTCCATATTTATTTTACTGTGTGCATGTTGTCGGGACAAATAGTAATCTCAACATATATGCATCACTTTTTGTTTGCATTTTCATCCGAGCATGTGGTTGTGTTTACGTTCATATTCACAAGCAGTAATTGTCTGTGTGTGTTTGTTTCTACATTCTGTATTTATCCATGTGTTCTGTGTACGCATGTGTGCATTCTGTGTTTTTGTGTGGCATGTGTAGTCATTCAGTGTGTTTTTGTGTGAGTGTGTGTTTTGGCTCCGGCTGGTAGAGGCCCCTCTCTAGTACCCCCCAGCTCCGTCTCTCCTGCCAATAGCTAATTGATTTGGCTCCATCCTGCCTGCTCTACTTACTCAAGTAGTTAATTAACTTAACTTTTAATTCATTTCCACACAGCGCCTGGGTAAAACATAAAGCTGACACCGGCTGCACACGACCACTCACCCTGTTTTTGTCTAACAGAGCACACAAAGCCAGGAGTCCCTCGGCTCGTAAACTGGCCTGGAGAGGTCGACAAGTTGCTCGACAGAGTTTGCCGCGCACGTCACAGACTGGCCAGATTTCACTGGCGTTAATCCACGATTCAGTCCAGCTTTTCATTTTGTTCTTTTTTAGTTAATGCTCAGTTACTCTGCCTTTTTCAGTCCATTTTCTCTCTCCAGCTTTGTAGTGGATCCTCTGTTAAATGTACATTAATTATGGTTTCAATTGGCGCATAACACAAAATTACCGTAGTACATCTGCATGGGGCTGATGAGGTTCTTGATTAATGGCAATTACTCGGCGATTACTTCACCAGGTGCTGAGGTGTCAGGCTTTCAAAAGTCACTTTTCAGCTTGCAATCCTTCTGGAACAAAAGCTCCTCACACCTACTCGCATTTTTAGCAGCCTAACAATAAAGAATGGTGCTAAAAAACAAGCAACTGCCAATACAAGGCGTCAGATGTGAAGGCTAAAAAGCCTCAGTCTCAAGCCAAATAAAAGCAAATGACAAAGCAGGATGATTGTTCCATTTATAATGCTGATGTATCACCTCTCCACATTTCTTTCTCATTTGTAATGAGGACTGTGACTGTTGTTTTTGTGCCTCACACATGGAGACGATAGAAGCAGAGTGTGTACTAATGTGGAGAGGAGATATTACTGACATTCCTGTTAAACACCAATGGATTCACTGGTTAATCTGCTGGATGATTAATGACACAGACACAGCTTTGTCTTCTGGCACATATCATACATTGTTTTTTATTCTAAACTTATGGAGATCTGTATCTTAATGCACTATGAACAGACAGAAACCTCCAGAGCTGTCACTTGGAATTATTCCAAGTACAACTCCAGTGAAATGTGATCCCAGCAGCTCTTTTAACCTGTGCTCTGTCATTAAGTCCCTTTTAGTCTTCTTACATTGTTGGCGGCTGCTTTATAATTGTCCATGTTTCCGGATAGTTCTGGTAATCCATGGTTTCTGGTTGGCTGTGTTGAGCAAGTTACCCTCAAAATGTAGTATAGTACATATCACCTTCATATAAAAGTAATAAGTTACTTTACAATATTACTCTCTGTGTAGAGTAATACATTACTAATTACATTACTTTCACCAAAATGACCTTGAAGAAAAACTCAAGACCTAAAGGGCATTTTAAATGTAAAAGGCTGATTATTCAGAGGTGATCAAAGCACAGAAGCTCCAGTTTATTACAGTTCATTTCAAATCCAGTGGTTACCACTTTATATTAACATCCACTGTTAATAGACCCTTGTACTGTTACTAAATAGAGCAAAAAGAACAGAGGACCCAGCACGCTGCCCTGGGGCACCCCACAGGTGATTGGCATAGCCTCCCACAACTGCCCACAAACCTCAAACTGTTGGTCCCTTCCTGATGAATAAGAAACCATACAGCTTAGAGCAGTACCAGTCATACCAAGGGCCATTAACTTACAAACATATTCTCATTCCCAGCTCGACACATATCGCCACTTGGTCAGTGGACTTTGTCGTCTACATATGGCATGCTAGGTATCCTGGTTGCATCTGTTGCTTACATTCTAGGACGCTGTGTCGATTCACGCCTGTTACAATACGACATTTTTTGGTGGGCGGGGCTTAGCTGGAGGCAAAACAATTCTCCACAGACATTAGCTAGCACTAGCTAACAAGTTCTGTTGGCTTGTTTTAGACAATGGAGGAAGATGATACAAGTGATGAGTTGAAAATACTCATTCCAAGAGCCGGAGTGCACTCTGACACAAACTGGACCATTCACAAGTTTGGAGCGCTGTCTGATAGTACCGTTCAGTTATCCAGAGCAGCGCACTCTCAGAGTGGCAGAGCACACCCTGGGCACTCTGTCTGTGGAGACAGAGCAGCAGAGCGCCGAGTGGAGTGAATGTGTTGTTAACTTAACCGTTGGTTAATTCATATAAAAATATAACGCTCCGTTTCTTCGACCAACAGGGCTCTCATTTTAGTGTAGAGCGTCAGACTGAATTTACCAACGCACCATGTCAGGTCACTCACTCTCCGGGACCGCCAGTGTTACTTGAATAAGTAAACACTGACCAACGGGACCAGACTGGCCGACCCGTATGCTCTCACTCAGTGGATGGATGATGTCACAGGAAGCCGCTTCTTACAAAGAACGACTCCTGAAAATTTTCCTCCAGTTTGTTTTGCTAACAATGCTAATGTAAGCTAATGCGCTGAAAAGTTAGCGTTCCAGAGAAATCCAATCTTCCTCTTAATCCCTCCCCAGTTTCTGATGAGGTGGACATGATAACCCTTAATACATATAACGTTATTCATCCCTACAACAGGAAATACTTTTTCCCTAACCTGATATGAAGTGTGCGCTGCACATGTGAGCATTTTGGATGGTCGCCTCCGTCCAGTCCTTTGGTCTTATCACATTTAACCATAGTTGTCTTTGTTTTTGTTAACGGACAGTGGCGGCTGGTTTTGAGCCATGACTCCTTCTATTCTGGCTCCCAATAACACAACAAAATGACATTATAAGACTCCTGTGTAGCCTACAGTTGGTGGTGGAGAGTCCTGTTTTGCCTCCAGCTAGCCAGAGGTCTATTTCTTTCTCTGTTTTTCTCTGATACCTCTTCAGAGTCAAAAAAAAAATGTCACTGGTACCTCTTGTACTCTGACATCTCTGTCCATTAACACTATCAAGCATCATCAACACCAGCATCATGAGCAGCTCTCTCCGTTGCCAAAGTTGCTAAGATACGTACATTAAGGATGGAAACAGGCCTCTTTGTTATTCTTTTCTTGTGACGACTGATCCTCACCAAGTAAACGATGAATGGTCATTTCACAGTTTTCGTCATGGCTACTTTTAAATTTCTAAATCAAGTCCCTGGTGACGTTATCAGCGCAGAAACACATTTCACGGCACCTGTAACATCTCGTCTTGCTCTGCCTCCCTCCTCTCTGTGTGTCTCTTTCTTCTCGTCCTTGTCTCTGTCTGTCTCTTTCTTTCCCTTCGGGTCTGTCTGTTCATTTGTCTCTCTTTGTCATCGTGGGCTACAAAACAATTCAATAACCCTTTTGGCATGGCTGTTTATCAGTCAGGAAAACATTCTCCAGAAACATGTTTTTCCTCCTCTCTGGTGGTTTGAAGATAGAGACGTCCATTCTGCCGCCACTCTGGGGGGTCGAACACTTTCTCCTGTCAGCTGCTTTTTCTGGACTTGTTTGGGTCTGTGTTTTGGCACAATGGCAGCCGCAGCCAACAGTTCAGCGTTTGTGTGAGTGCCTTTGTTTGTTTGTTCATGTTCAACAGTTGGAGAGTTTCATTCCAAAATGAAATATCTACCATTCTGAACAAAAGGAACAACTTCTACTACAAGATGTGTTGTAAACAAGCACCCTGTCAACACGTTCGATGAAAGGGTTGAATACGTTTCAGTACAGTGACTAACCAAAGACATGCCTGCCTGACAAAGCTGATTTGGAAGTGCAAGTGCTTCTGTACAAGTGTTAATTAGAGCAGATTTAATTTTACAGTGTTCCCGCAGATCCTTGAAAAGTCTTAAAGGCACTGAATTCATTAATCTAAACAACAAGATCTTAATCTTTTGGAAGTCTTAATAAATGTGTGGGACATGGAAAGTAGGATTCAATGAATCCTTTTTTCCTGACATTGCATTGTCAAATCCCAAAACAATCAGTAACTTTTTTTTTTCCAGTAATTTATCAAATGCCTCTCACATCAACATCAGGCAGACCAGGATAGTGGAACCTAAAAAAATCAACATTATGTTACAATAAACATTTGGGCAAAATTGTTCCATTTTATTTTGGTTATTGTAGAATTGGGCTTTAATTTCATTCCGAGTGGCATTAAAAAGGTCAAAACAAACAAAACAAAAAAAATAAATAAATAACATATATTATTTTTATTATTATCATCATTATTAAATTAAAAAAAATATATGCTACAGAATTTTTTTTTTTTTTTTTTACTAATTTTCTTATCTTAAATTTTCTCCTTTTATTAACTTCTTGCTAATTTTTTTGGGCCATTTCAAATTTCACTGCTCACTGCCTTCTTCCCATGTTTTTAAAAGAAATCTTCGTTTCCTCATTTGTAACATCAGACAGCGTCCACTTTAATTCCCCATGACTCGTTTCCTCTATTGAAAAATGTTTAAGTTGTTTATGATAGCAGACACATGTAAGGTGTTTACCGAGATAAGTAATATTTTCCAGGCAAAAACAAATGAGATGTGAAAACTGTTACAATAATGATGACTCTCTCTCACTACACTGTTTATTCGCACTTTTGTCTAATTTCTATATTATTAAAACAGTCGCACACAGAGTTCTGACCACTTCTATCTGTGAACATGTTGCTATGGTGTTTGTATGCAAAAAATACAGTGTAATGCCATGTCATTAACTGGTATTGCGTCCAGTCAACTTCTCTCTTTCCCAGAAAGAACACAGAACAAACCAATCATGAGTATGGACTCATCTGATGATGTCAAGGTTAAATAAAGAAGAAATAACAAGTCTGCAGGACGTCTCACCGTCCAGATGTTTTTTTGACCCAGATTTGGATATTTCCTCCTGGAACAGAGGGGAGCTGCCGTGATCAGCAGGTTAATAAGCCTCTTAGGAAGAAGCAGAGGAGGCGATTAATGCTCACACCTCCGCTGGAGTTAACAGTCAAACCATATACACTCTGTGTCGTGTGTGTGTGTGTGTGTGTGTGTGTGCCAGTTATAAGATACTTGCCACGGTCAGTCCCTTCTACGGACGTTTTTGAGCGCAGGTGCTCAAGCATCTCTATCATAATTATTAATTTAAAAAAAGTAAAGTTATATAGAGGTTAGGGACCCATGCAGTGATAAAGACAACTTGTTGTTTAAACTTGTGGAAATTTTGAGCCACAATCACTTCATTTCCTGCATTCAGCATTTTTCTGCATCATAGCTTTTCAAAACACGTGGAAATGGGAAAGCAAGTTGGCGTCTGTCTCCACTGGCAGTGGGCGGTTGGTGAACCAGAATCAGAAAGTTGGAGGGAATCTGTGTGATTTTACGCCAGACTAGCTTGCTTGTCATTAAGCCTAATGGAGGGTTATTGCCTCAGTTAGGCTGCTTGTATTTGGATGTTTTAATAATTGTTTAATCTCACAATATAGCAAACAATACTGAGGCTCAGGGCGAACAATAGCATTACCTGGCTGTCCGTGAAGGCAGGTCACAGGGAGACGTGGATGCTGCTCTGCAGGGCGCTCGATTTAAGTGTGTTAACTGTGGTGACTGTGACAAGAGACGATGATGAGAGACGGGTTCTTGCGATGGCAGGATTGAAACTCAGATGTGGTTAGGCGCTACAACATGACATTAATGGAGAATTGAGGCCATGGGCCAAATTTAAAAACTAAAATATTATATTTGAAAAAGAAATCACTCACAAAAACGGGAGGGAAGAAGGGCAGGTGCTTGAGCGCCACCTGGGGTCTATCTGTGCACGTGCCTGGCCATGGTGTTCATTGCTTTTATATGAAGATTTAAACATGACTAACATGCTTTGGGTCAAAGGCAATGGGGGTAATTACTTTAGCCACAAATAACTACAGCTGTTTGTTAAAAAAAATGATGGTACCAGTACCAATACCAGTACCCTTAAAGTGGTACCAGTACCAATAGAATACTTCATTCATAGTGTGGCATGTAATGTTAGAAGCCATACTTCAACTCTGCCAATAACTTGCGCTCCACTTCCGAACAGACTGTATGGGTTGTAGCTGCTGCTGCTGCAGGAGTGTGAACTCTGCAGCCGGGGACAGTTATTAGAGCCCGTCCAGACACACACACACACACACACACACACACACACGCCACAGGGTTTCCCACACATTCATTTATTTGTGGTTGCAATTAAAACGATCTGCCGCCACAGATTGATACTTTATTTTTGGAGCTGGAGCGTTCATTAGGAGCATTGTTGGAATATAAACGCTGCTATATGAAGAGAAATATTAAGTACTAAGAAGTACAGTTACAGATTTGATTGCTTCCCCTCTTTGTTTGCCTTGTTGCAGAAAAACGTTTCCAAATGTTTTGGGTTTTTTCTTCTCAGCACCACTTCATGTGTTTCCAGTTACACATATTGACACCTGGGAGCTGCTCAGTATAACCACAGGCCGCTGAGCAGCTCCACTGAGCAGCTCAGGGTTAAGTGACTTGCTCACTGGCAGCTGGTGATGGGAGTTTTATACAGAGGGAAATGTTTCTCACTTCATTTGCCCCTCCAGATTTTCACAGCCAGTTAGAGGACTCCACTTGATTCATCCTAACAAGAGTCTTTGCCTTTTTGACCCACGCGGTCCGAGGATTTCACTTTATGTTGCCTACAGTGAAGACGGGTGCTGCTGATACTGGAGCTGGGTCTTTCTGATTTTCATCTGAAGTGTTAAAGGTCAGTGGTCACTCCTTCACAAAAACAAACATGCTCAAACTGTTCTGGTATAATAAAAGGAGCAACAGGCTGCAGCCAGCTAATGACAAATGCAAAAGGTGTGTAGTGATACTGTTTTTAAATAGAGCCTGTTTACTCGTCATTCACACCTGTATCCATCATGCATCTCTACTTGTGTTCACATTTCCTTACTGAGGATGTAAAGCTGTTGAAAGACACCAGAATGATGCTCCGCCACTTTTTTCCTCCAAGTGAGGAACTAGAATATTTGTGGTTTGCATATTCTGGTTGAAATACATTTACATTTATGTCAGCACTTCAAGATCCAGCCATCTCTAAAGCACATGTCATAGAAGACAGATAACAGAACCTAGAAAAGTGCGCTCAGTAGAGTGCAGATCTTCACCAGGCGACCGGACAAGCTGATCACGGCCACTCTGGACAGTTCATGCAATTTCAGCAGATGTGCCACGGTGTTATTCATAAGTGTCCCAGAAGGTAATATAAATACACGCCTCATCTAGTTTTGATGGAGCTGCAGCGTGTTGCACAGAGCGGGTAGAGTTTTCCTGCTAACAGACCCTGTATGTGAAATGTGGATACAATATAATTATGAGGCTGACAGCATTTTAACTATTATTTAACTGAACTGCTGCCACAGATCTTTGATCCATGTCGTTTATAACTGGACTTAACGGATGAACTTTGTCTTCAGGCTAAAGCACAACAAAGTAGGAAATAACAACAATAAACATATTTAAAACAGAAAATATTATATTCAACAACATAGCCAACTTACTTACTCACTAGAAGCACATAAATGACAAATTTTAAGTCCAAAGTCCACAAAATGGGGCAGGCAAAACGCTCAACTTCTTAAACACTTCCTGTGTGGCATGACACTGTGCGGTGGACAGAACAAAACCGGATTGCAAGCGGACTGCGGAGGGGTGTGCTGGTGAAATTGTCCCTCACGCCCTCCTACAAAGACAGGGACTGATTCATCTTGTTATGTGCCAAACTTTAATGCATCACAACATATCTAGTATGGAATTAATCTGCAGATGCTCCAGTTGGAAACTAGACCAGACTTTTCTATGGGTGTCAGTTTTTGAGCTAGACAGAAGCCAACGTGTGGCGCGCGACAGACGGCAAGGCTCGTTGTTTTTAGCTGAGATAATATCTGGAAAACTTGCAGCCTCTACCGTGACGGGTCAGAAGTCAGTGACGGTAGAGGTGACAGGTCCTTGAGCATACAGTCATACACGTGCACACAAAATATTAGGCTGATTTGTCCATTAGTTTGCAAGATAAGCTGTGGACAGACAGATACACACACTCACACACACATTTTGTGAGCAATTTGCAAAGGACCAAAACAACACACATCATACAGTTTATCAAGATTTATAAACTCTGACCTTTCTCTGTGTCCTTAAGTCATTATCATTATTATTATTATTATTATTATCATGATTATAAATCAAGTTAATTTGTTAACTTAGGTTCAGGAGCAGGGCCACGCCTCAACCACACCCCTGATTACCCAGTCAACCCATCCTGCCCCGTTCATGCCAGATTTCTCAACCCCCCCTCCCTTTCCCTTCCCTTCTTCCATCATCCTCCCTACCTCATCCCTACCAACAGTCCTTCATCCTCTCCTTTATTCAGTCTGGTGCATACCTCTCCCATGTCTCTCTCTAGGTACAATCTGGGGGCCCTGTAATCAGCTCGGGTAGGAAAAATGCCTGAGACGGAACCCCCACAATGAGTCTCCCTCTGCCCGAGCTCCAGTTCATCCTCCCAGACCAAGCTAGCAGAAGACATCCCTCTTCAGTTTGTGACTACAGAGGTGTTTTGATATTCCTCCACTAAAGGGGGCAATGTCTGTGCACTTCCCTAAAATCTGAGATTCAAACATACACTGGGCAAGCTGGATGAGGTGAACACAAATGGACGGGGAACAGACTTCAACACAGCACCAGCATAGAAACCTGCAACCTCCAGCGCAGAGCGAACTGTCAGTACAGAGAGCAGAGTGAGCTTTAGCATCGTGAAAGTTCAGACAGCAAACACAATAGAGCATAAAACCCACAGGTTTACAGTTTACGTTTGTCTGAACATCACACTCTACCAGCTGCATACCCAGGGTGCCAAATACAGCACATGCTTGTTGTTATGAATATCACTTTGCACAGAGTCACAGTTTTAGGAAGTGAGGAACACAACCAGTGATAACAGGCCGGGGACACTTTGCTGAATGAATTTGCTGACGAACATGATCTTCAATTGTATAGCAACTTGTTGAAGAGCACTGGATCAAGTCAGCATCTGATTCAGTTCTTGAACTATATTAATTAAATTAAACCAAGTTCTATGGCAGTGCCTGGGGAGGATCCCCGTCCCCCCCGACAGAGGTCCAGGCTCATTATTGATATATTAATCATAATGTTTATTTGTTAACTGGTCCCTGGCCTTCTGTCGTTTTACTTAAGTGGCCCTCAGGGAAAGTCAGTTGAGACTGCGAGTCCCTGGTCTGGGGGAAGAAGTAATGAGCCTTGATGCTGGAAGTGGAGAAATATACAGACAATGGCTCCATCTGCTGGACAGCTTGGTCCATAACAAACTAAATAACCAGCAGGTGAACAGAACACGACACATTCTTCATCAGGGTGGAAGTGATAAAAACACCTGCAACAGACAGCCAATGGATACAGAACACTGATATCCCAATTGTATTGAATTTATCAGACACACAAAGCATCTGGCCGATCACTCATAATAATGCAGTCCTATCAATGGCTACAGTTTGTTTATAAGAGGGACTTATGTTCCACCTCCTAATTCAAACACATGTACAATCAGTCATCAAGGTTCCCCTCCACAGCTTCTTTTTATGCCAGTAAACTGAGGATATTTGTTTGGAATATTCATGTGGAATACATGGTTCATCTGACTGGCAGCAGTTCATCATGTTTTAGCATCAGCAATGTAAATCATAAATAAATCAATACGCCAAACAACTTTTCCACAATGCCTCACACTTATGTTCAACTCTACTTTCAGCAACAGTGACGTTAATGTGAGGTTAGGTTTAGACACAAAAACAACTTGGCTATGGTGGAAAAAGTACAGTACACCAGAAAACACTCAAGTTTAGTGGCTATAAAGCCGCTGGAAACACAGTAATAACTCGTAATGACAACTGGTTTTGTTGTTCCAGCCATCTTCAACTGCTTATCCAAAGCCGGGTCGTGGGGCAGCAAGCGGAGCAAAGTATTCCAGACGTCCCTCTCCCCAGCAACACTTTCCAGATATGTAATCCCTCCATTGTGTTCTGGGTCTGCCCCAGGGCCTCCTACCAGTGGGACGTGCCTGAAACACCTCTAACATGTGGCACCAAGAACACATCATGATCAGATCCTTGAATCACCTCAACTTATTCCTTTTGACGCAAAGGAGCAGCAGCTCTACTCCGAGCTCCCTCTCAATGTCCGAGCTCCTCACTCTATCTCTAAGGCTGAGCCCAGACACCCTTCAGAGGAAACTCATTTTGGCCGCTTGTATCCACAACCTCATTCTTTCAGTCACTACCCAGAGCTCATGACTATAGGTGAGGGCTGGGATGTAGATGGACCAGTAAATCGGAAGCTTCGCCTTCTGGCTCAGCTCCCTCTTCACCACTATGGTCTGGTACATCGCCTGCATCACTGCAAATACTGCGCCAAACCTCTGATCCATGTCACGCTCCATTCGACCCTCACTTGTAAACAAGACCCCGAGATACTTGAACTCTCTCCTCACCTGCTGGGGGACAGCCAGAACCAGCGATGTCGGGACGCTGTCTCACAAACTCTCACCTGTGTTTGTGCTCTTTGATTTCATTAGTATTTCCAATTTTGGAAAGTAAATACATTTTGTCCAGGCTTCAACTATTTAAGAGGCTGTTTGAGGGTTTGGACTTATTTTAATAGTTGGTTTAGTGTAAAAGTTGGGCTCAAGTATGTGGCTGTAATGATTAAGCTTAGGTTTGGGAGCTGTGAATGAATTCTGTCAATGTGGGCCTTCACAAATGAGAACAAATAGTGTATTTTAAAAATAAGGGAAATGTTTAAGCAACGTCTAGTATTAAAGAATAAGAGGGCTTTAGTGATGCACCGCCCCTCACTGAGCAGCAGAGCGCAGCATCCGTCAGTAAATACTTCAGCACTCAGCAGTTCTGATATGAGATGTGCATGTGCTTTTAAAGATGATTTTTGCAATACAATAAATCATATTTTGAGCTGCTATTATGAGTCAGTTATAACAGCACCTGTGCTCAGTTACAGAATTATCGAAAATATTTGTAGAATGATTTTTTTCAAGTTCTTATGAAATCTTGACGAATCTCAGGTTGAAGCATTTTACCAGAAGTGAAGGAGTTTGGCATTTTGTGTGACTAATGAAGTGCTCAGAAAAAAACAATATTTATTGAATGTGTCATCTTGCAGAGTGCAGTGACCCAAAACACACACTGAAAAAAGACAACATATTCACTATGACTGTATTCATCTCATGCAGAACAGTTTGCGTCCTCTGTCAGAACATCACAGAAATGCATCTAAATACTTGAAGAGATATTGTTTTTGTATATTGTCATTTATATCACATCCACTTTCACATATTATTTGTGTCTTCCACAGATATAGTGGTATGTTACAATGTTTTAGCCACTGTACGTCTCCGATGTTGATTTGCACTCATGTCCAAGTGCAGTCACAGCTGTAGAGGCCTTTTTAGCTACTTAAATAAATCATACATATATACATTGTGTACACATAAATGTACACGTGTAAATGTAAATTAAATGTAAATTATTGTTGACCATTTTCTGATTGATTGAGACTGATTCTCTGGGGCCCCAGTGGGTCAGGGGCTCTTGAGAAGCCTGGAATAAAAAGTTTGGTTTTGTTTGTAGTTTTTTTTTATTTCTAAGTACTTAGTGCCATAAATAAATAAAAATTGGCTAAATAAGTCTGTTGAAATAAACAAATGTTGTGTTAAAAAGAAAAAGTAGTGGAAGCTCTGGGAGGCCTCTCTCACCCCTTAAAGGTGTAATATTTTTTTGTCTCTAAACACAGCACTGTCATCAAACATTGTCATGTCTTTCACTGAAGAAAAAGGAAAATCAGGATTCCAAAAAAGGAAAGAAAGACAGGAAGAAAGGGAAGGGAAGGGACTGTAAAATAAAAGTTCAAAAACTTTGTGAGAGAATGGGTGAATTATGAGTGGGCCCCTGGGCACAGATATGCAGAGAGCCCACCACCTCTCCACACGGGAGCAAGATGCAGACTTTGTGGTGGTTTTTACAGTCGTTATGTGTCTTTTGTGGTCATTATGAGTCTCTTCCTTGTTATTACGTGTTAATTAATTTGACATTTTGCCAATGAAGGGCAGGGGGCCCCAACACACCCCTGGTACTGGTTCTTATATGACAGTGTAGTGAGGTTCTGCGTGTGGTTTGTGCAGCTTGCTCAACTGTTGTGGGTCCATACAATCAATGTAAAACACTACTGTCTCTATTTTATTACTGTATTAGAAAATAGTAAACTAAAATAGAATGTAAGTGTTACGTAGACTGTTTCACTGTCAACTGATATAGTTTTAGTATATGTCATTAAAAAAAGTCATAAAAAGTCAAAGTGTGTGTGACTTTTTCTGTGTGGCCTTCAATCATATACTGACTCTCTAAAACAGCTTTCAGTCATCAAAACTGTGAGAAACACCGATCTCAGATTATTTTCTCAAAATGCTTTAAATTTACGTCCTTTTTTTTTGTTGTTTTTTTAAATAAAGCAGGTTTAGGTTCTATAATATAAAAAAGTGTCAAAACACTCAGTCTACAGAGAAATGCACACAGTTCATATTCAGAAACTGTGCCTTTAAACGAGCCGTTAGGAACTCTGTGAATTTGTGATGTCACAACTATACCACATAAGCCATGTTCCCATCAGCCTGTTTAGATGCGCATCTAGAAGTATCGCATGGGAAAATTATGATGGAAACACCAAAATTCGAATTAAAACCCCCTGATTCACACAAACTAAAATACCCTCGCTTTAGCCGGGTTTTGGTTGATTCGAAAAAAATGCTGATTCACAAAACGGGGGATGGAAACATTTATGTTCGAATTAAGTCTGACGTAGCGCACCTCTCTCCATGGTGATATCCACACTCCGGGTCGGGAAGGTGGTAATGCATTTACAAGCTGGTTGTTAACCACCAGAAAACGTAGAAGAAGAAGAACGTGAGACTTGTTTTGTTTCCGGTTCTGCCGAAAACTCGCCATCTCGCCGACGTCTGAACATTTAATGGAAACACACAGGATTCGTAATTCTTCGAATCACTTTTGGATGGAAACATGGCTATAGACTGTCTGAAACAACAACATTCTAAATGGGCCCTTGTGTATTTCTTGTTGTAATGTGTGGCAGTGTGTAGCTGTGTCTACGTCAACCACTTCCTTTATAGACTGCATCAGCCAAGCCGAACGCTCTCCCAGATGGGACGGTCTGGTCTGTGGAGGATTTCCTGGTTGCACCACTAGTTGTTCTCGTCCTACCCATTTGTGTTCCTGTTACCTAGCAACCAGCTGTGCTTGATGAGAGAAGCTAAATAGCAATTTCGGTTAGCAACACTGACATCACGAATGCTAGTCTGTTATGTAAACCGAACTTTTAGGTTTGAAGGCTTCTTGTGTTCAATAACTTTTGTATCGTTAGCTATTCGAGTGAGTTGAAACCCAGTATTGACATTTAAAATTAATCTGCTGCCACTGCTGCCGCTGCTGTGTCAGATGCTATAATGACAACAACCCAATCATCACCAGTTCGCAGTGCATCTTGGGATAGGCTGGGCCATTAAGTATTCATCCGTCGCATCCACATCTTGGAAAGAAGGCTGCGTTTTAAGGAGCCTTTGAAATGGGACACAGTTTATGAGAATAACATCAGCCAACAGGAAGCAAACATGGACCCAAGCTGCCGATAAAGATAGAAAAACTGAGCGTTTCCAACAGAGGGTGATTACAGGTATGAAATAAATTAAAGCACGTAAACATGTTCACGTAGAAACCCAAAATACAAGTATGAGCCTGAATACCCCCCCCCCCAGTGGGTTTCAAATGGGTTATACGGCCCTGGAAATGGAGACAAGGATTATAACTTCAGGCTAGAATACTGAGAGTATTTCTTAAGATGAGGACTCACATGAAGTCATCGTTGGGATCTCAACAACGAAGAGGCGTATTATTTTATTTTTCAGATTGGACATCATTAATCAAACTAATTCACTTCCACTGGTGTCTTTTTACAGACACAGATAAACACACAAACATCACACACACACACACACACACACACACACACACACTGACCTGCACTGACATCTGGATCCTGTTTGTACACACACACACTCACAGTCACTGAGCATGTGTGGGTTTGAATGCATACCTCTGTGTGTAATCATGGATATGATGTAAACGTGTGTGTGTGTGTGTGTGTGTGTGTGTGTGTGTGTGTGTAATACCACCACTTGTTGCCCAGTAGTTAGTTCTCCAGCTGTCTCTCTTCTGTTCTCAAGTTGCTGCTGGTTTTAATCTGCTGCTTTTATGGGAGCACTTTTAACCTGCGCCATTGTGTGTGTGTGTGTGTGTGTGTGTGTGTGTGTGTGTGTGTGTGTGTGTGCATGTTACGATCTTACTGAATTTGAATGAATAATTAGAGTATTCAATATTTCATATCAATAAATGTCCGTGTTGTTCCTTCATGTTTTCATCACCATCATCTGTCGTCAGTGTTGAAGCACAGATGCAGCAGCCTGATGAGAGCAGAGATCAGGGACAGGTTGTAAACACACCCCAGTTCACCCAATAATCTAAACTACTTATGCAGTGAGTCATTACCCAGACTGTTTGTTGTAAACATTGTTTTTTGCAGAGCTACTTTAACTTTGAACAACAATGGGAAACTTCATCTTGAGTTAAACATAATTTGCTTCAGATAATCAGATCAATATTTAGATAGCCACCAGACTCCATTTGAATAAACAGTGATTTTAGCGTGTCCAGAGCCAGCATACTTTCACGTTAGTGGCTGAGTTAAGGGTTTATTTCAACCAGAGAGCTGGTGATTGTTGGAACAGTGGAGACAAAAACAAGACAGTTTTTGTGAGTTTTATTTTGTTTGCGTCAACTTTGAATGAAGTGTGTTTTACAATTACAAAATTATTGTTTATTTAAATGGAGGCTGGTGGGTTTGGTGAGAGCGATTGCAGGGCTGTTTTTGGTTCAATAAAAGAAACATGTTACACTTTAACAAAAAGGTTTATTTCTGTGGGGATCCTTTCCGTCAGACACTTATGATGATGATATGAGCCTGTCAGTGCAAAACTGACTTTTAGAGACTGTTGTTGATTTATCAGAGGAGGAGGCTGGCGAGGGCGTGACTGTTTTGTTTTTTTAAAATACTTTGTTTTTTGTTTGTTTGGGTTGACTGTTGGACTCCCTCCACCAAAATCTGTTATTAGATTTTAAAACCCTTTGATGTCTGAAAGTTAAAAGTTGAAGACAAAATCGTGGAGTTGAAAACGCCTTGATTTTCACTCTTGGCGTGCTGCTGGTTACGTTTGTGCAAATGGTTTATTTTTAAACATTTTTAATAAAATATCACGACTATAAGGTCAGATTTGGTTACTTTATTTTCTGACAGAAGCATTTGTCGCACATCATGTGTCCAAGGACTCTTGTAAATTTAAAAATCTAATAATGATTTCTGTCTTCACAGTGTCTGGCTGTGATAAATAACAAAAACATGCAGGTTTGGAGAGCATGTTTTTGTTAAAAATTGGCAGTAAAACAAATACAACAATACAGATATTTAAATTCATAATAAAACACACAAATCCCTCCCAGCGCTTAAAAAATTATTTGTTTGAAATTCTTTATTAGGAATAACACCTTGAGATGTGCCATTTCGTTTACAAGGGGGTCCTATAACGACTGTATACAACAAATGCATAAATTATACAAAAAGATAAATAAATACAAGACCAAGACAAAACAAAAGAGACAGGACAAAATAAACAAAACAAAAACAATGGATATCAAATACAGTTGCACATATGCAATATGCTAAATGATTTGATAATCACAATATACAAGAGATATCTGGAATTCAAATTCAAACCTGAACATGAAAATGTCTTTCGTTGGTCATATGTCAAGTAACAGTAACATTGAGAGCATACAGTTGGGGAAACATGTTTAGAAAGTTGCATATCCATCCCCTCCCTCCTCATAAATAACAGACAGTCCCTTAGTGCAACGTAACCACTCAAGTCACGTTCGAACCATCAATTTCCGTCCACTGTCTGTCTCACCGCAGCTGGTTGTTGCCCTCTCACTCAATACTGGACTGATTTATAAATACTGTTCCCATGAGTCACTGAGACACAAATACAATGGAAGATAGGGTAAAAAAACAAACTTTAGTTACCTTTCAAGAACCTGGAAGACATTAGGAATAAGATCTGTCGATAAACTTTAAACTTTTACTTGAAACAGACAAAGATTATAATATTATTTAAGAATTTTATCATTTAGTATCTCTAAACTAATTATTGGTTTACAAATGGACCGCAGAAGCATTTCTGTAAACATTTCAAGTGATGATAACCAACAGAAAATACAGAAGTCTAAACTGAAATTGTCATAAACTCTAAAATAAATTTTTTTGACATGATGAAAGTGCAGCATTTAAACACGCCATCAGCACCATCAGGTCTGCAGTGGAGGCGTCACATTAAACTGGTATTGACGATGACCATGATATTTTAAAATAAAAATTGATCTCATGTTTAATACACAAAAATTAAACCGGCGATCTGGTTGCCATGTGTACTGCAACTGCTCTTTTTGTACGTTTACAGTTACGGTCACACTCTCTCCATCTCTGCACTTGTATCTTGAGTGTAATTCATTTACCAAAGTAAATCAAGTAATTTAAAGGCATCGTGATAATGTCATATTGTAAAATATTTTAGCCATGATAGTCGTGTAGAGAGAATCTGATATTGTGCCAGCCATGGCCTGAGGCATGTCTGGATATTTTTGGATTTGGTCTTTAATGTCAGTGGTCTGCTTATGTTATGAACCACAGAATGTTTCATTAGACAGCAGGAGCTACATTTGTCGAACCACTTTGGAACAATAATAAGTTAATACTCCCAATTTTGGACTGAGTCATTAACACAGGAGGCACATCAGACGTGGCTGTGCAGAAACAAAAGATTTGTTTGACAGATTTCAGGAAACTTACTCATTACAGGCAAAAAGGATTAAAGTCATGATCAAGTCCTCAGTGAAAATCACAAAAATAAACAGTGTAAGATTCAAGATGATATGAACTGCATGACCCCGAAAAATTCAACTGACAATAAGACAAGAAAGAACAGAAGGAAACTGTGAAAATCTAATGAGGAGGTAGAGTGGGGAGGAAAAAACAAACACAAAAACAAACTAAGAAACAGAAAATAAGAAACAGTCACCAAGAACAGGAGGAAGAGGCAGAGTGATGAGACAAGAGCCAGATGGCAGAAGGAAGATGGAGACAAAGCAGCGACCCGTGGGAGAGACATGTACGGTTTTAAGCAGTATGTGTTTAAGTGAGTCGAGTCAAAAGGATTTACACTGCAACAATTCAGACCAGCTCCAACAACAGCCTTGATGGCCTCAAGGTTAAGAAACAAAAACAAAAAAGCCGGCCGTGAACCATAACCACCCTGCACGTGTCTGGCTTGTTGATGTCATTCCCTGTCATGTCTCTGCTGTCAGCCTGCAAATAGAAGCAAGAAATGTTCAAGTATTTCTCAAAAGTTGAGGACAAGCTGGAGCGAGTGTTGAAATCCACTTGGTGAAGTCATCAGTGATCAGTATTTGATCCATAACTCAGGGTATATCTATGCTCAGTTATATAATACATTACAGAAGAAACTCTTTAGAGTCATTTAAAGTCACGCAGTAGGGGTCCCTACTCTGTCTCTGTATGAGTTGAGTTGAAGTATCCTGCTTTAAATTATATCTTCACTGAGTTTTATTCACAGCATTCAGGGTGGCATCACTTTTGTATCCATAGCAACAATAAAAAGCACCTTCATGGATTTTCTTGTATTACATTATGTACTACAGTGCAAAACTAATCAGCCCAATCGCTGTCTCTCAAAAGATCTAATAAATATCAGGCTGCTGTATTAATGCATAATGGTGTTGAGTCTGTGCAGCCTTAAGCAAAGGAAGCTCTGCACGCAGCAGCGTTCCTGCTGCTAAAATGATCACATCAGGCTTGTTTGTTTCTTCCGACCTCAGAACAGCGTGCGATTTCTTTGTTCCTCTGTTGTTCTTGTCATGAAACCTGTGTGGAGCATGTTGCGTGATGCCCCTTTATTTCCCACTGAGATGATTGAGTCAAGCTTGTTTTGTCGACCCAAGAGGAATCTGGGTTTGGAGACTCCATGGGAGCTCCGCTTCCGTCCAGCACAAACTGAGTCACCGCACCAAGGAACTGATTTGTTCCATACATCTGCAGCCAGAGAATAACATGTTTTTATTGGTCCCTTTGGATAATGAACGGATGGCTGGTATGCTGCATCTTAGTTTGGTATGCAGGTAGAGAGCGTGGCGTTCAGTGGATGCTGTTATCCAAAGCACCCTTCAGTGCCGTGACAGCATGAATTTTATGGAAAATTCCATTTTTTTTACAAGTATGTAATCCACTCTACTTTTACTACTTTATGAAGTGAACTGCTGAGATCAGCGGGTTGTGGCAGCCTCGTTTGAACGATGAATCTCTCCAGGCTCCACAGGAACACAAGCCGCCTGACAATCACACAGGTTGTAAATACTGATGGAGAAAGTTCTTAAAGTTTTTACTTGAATAAAAGCAGAAAACCGTTAGCATTTATAAATATTATATATACACATATATATACATATGTATAGAACATTGTATATTACTGAAATATAATTATTGATGTATTAATGTGTTCACTTTACTGTTGCAGCTGCTAACAGTGGAGCTTATTTGAAATACTTTATATACTGCTGGGTAGCTTGTGAGTTATTCCCCTGATCAATAAGGTCTTACCTTAATCTATAATGATGCATCCTAATTAATGTGTAGATTATAATCTGATGAATTATCCCCAGTGAAGTTTTACTCTCTAATCCACAATCCCAAGTATGTGCAACCACAAACCAGTTAAACTCCACCTCCATTAAAGTTAGGGAGCGATGACGCCAAGATGAAACGCTAGAAAAGCAACGCCAGTAAAACCATTGTTTTCCTGTGATACAGCGCGTCTGACCGGCATTCAAGCATCTTTTTAGACGCGCGTTTGTAGACGCGTGTAGACGCTGAAAAGTTAAGATATTTTCAACTTTTTGAGCGTCAGACGCCAGTAGCTAGCGTGTATTGAATAAGCGCTTCCAGCGTTTCAAGCGTCTTTGAAGCGTCCGCGTCTCTAGCGTCTCATTTCTGTGTGATCGCCCCCTTAGTTCATTTTTTCTCCTGATTCTTCTCATCTCTCGCCTCTCTTCTCTTCTCTTCTTCTTCAGATAACGAAGAATTTTCCTTCAAAGGCACAGTTTGTCCCCGAATCAAAAATACATGCATATTTTTCCTCCGAGCTTTAGTGCTCAATCTAGATTGTCTAGACATCAGCTGTAAAGATGTCTGCCTTCTCTCAGATATAATGGAACTGGTTGGCACTCAGCTTGTGGTGCTCAAAGCGCCCCCCAAAATACTTCTGAAAACCAAAGCAACTAACTCAACTGAGCAATGTCTCTTTCCAGAAACCATGACCTGGTGACTCAAGATAATCACAGATCTTGTTGTGAGTAGGTTCATGTAGAAACTAGAGCTCTAATTCTCTGCCCAAGCCCGACTGGGCCCAACCCGACTGCTGGGTTTGGGGCAAGCCAGCTGTAATTCACAGGGTCACATTCTTGCCAATTTAGTGGAGTTTATTTTTGTTTTTGTTTTTAATGAAACTGTTCAGTTCTCATGCATACATGGCAGGGGTTGTAAGGAACTGAATCAAGAGGGAAAGAGAAGGAAGAGGGGTGGGGTGCGACTGAGAGGGAAAGTGACAGAACAACGGGGCAATATAGTGGAGAACCGGGTAACTTGGTCAGAAAGACTGCACACAACAGAGGGGCTGCAAGGTGACCTGGTTGGCAGTGTTTGCTTTTGTCTCCCCAGCAGTGAGCAGTGCGGCGATCATCCCCTGTGCACCACATTGCCATGGATCGCCATGCACACGAGGAGCACTGAGGGGCGCAGCCCGCTCTGCTGAACCTGTCATGCACAAGAAGAACTAATGAAGCTCTGGAGAAAGTTCAGTCAGGAAGACAATACTTTTCATGCTCAGGCTGTAGGTTTCCTTCTCACCCTGCCATTCACACCTCGCACACATGCTCACTCACTATCTGTGGGTGACCTTGTCTGGGTGGGTCAATTGAGTCATCAGCTGATTCACAATCAACCAATGGCACAGTGACACATGTTCTCTGTCAGCCTATCCTCTTACTGCTCCTCATTTTAAATATGGTCCTCTCTCTGCCGTAGTTCTTTCTTGCTGCAGTCGTGCAGCCCACCACCTCCCCATCACCACCTAGATTCATGAGCCTCATACGCCTCAGAGTCAGCAGCCACCACCACTACCACCAACCGTGTCTGGACTCCATGAAGGGGGGTTAAATCTTAATCAGCACAGCAGCAATCTTAATCAGCACAAATCATCTGTTGATCTGCTCACTCATATTCTGTATTAAATATTATCATATTACTTCATTCTTCAACCAAACCTCTGTGACCCTCCAGGCAGACTGAGAACCCCCATCACATGCACAAACAGGCTGCAGAACAGCTTTCTCCCCAGAGCCGTGGACAGACTCCAGAGACTATAAACCACCACCCCCAGAGCCTGATCTGCACTTTAGCAGGAGCTATTTTCCACTGACCACACTCACCCACCAAACGTATCACTGCACAAAAGGAAGCACGCATCTGCTGCTGGCTCATCGAGCACCATGGGGTTAGCTAACATTACAGCTCAACTGAGGGGAACACCATTAATGTTTATATCTCACATTGTCAGAAGCATGAACGTTTAGAAAGTAACAACTTCTATCAGTATTAAAACTAGGTATGTTCTTTATAACGTGTGGGACTGTGCTGTGTGTGCTGTGATAGGAAAGATGGCCAAACAACAACACTTTCCTTTATGTTGTGGCTAACTGTGGGAAACCCCGCCTTTACAAGTGTCTGAGCCATAAGGATATAAAATAAACAATAAACAGATGGGGACAAATTAGCTACACCTTGCTAACACTGAGTACAACTTATCCTATGCTTCCCGAACAGCATGAAGTGTTTAAGACGTGCATTCAACACGGTGCTGGAGACGTTCCTCTGGGATCCTGATTGATGCCGACTTGACAGCAACTCTCACGTCCAGCACAGGTTTTGGCAGCACGTTCACTGTCTATATGCTATTCCACCACATTACAGAGGTCTCTGTTGGCTGGAGATCAGGAACCAAATTCAAATTGTTGAGTATTTTGCTTGCAGGTCCAACATGGTTTCATCACAAGGCAAATATGTGTATATGAATTGATACAGGAGTGTGTCAATGTTGTTCAACTATGCTGAAGGAAAAACAGACAAAAGAGTCCTGCTAGTGTGAAACTATTCTAAAAAATGGCAGTTAAACTTCAGGGATATCAGTGTGTCCATTTAGAAAGCACAAGTGACTGTGAATCAGTTTCAGCTGCTTTGATGCAAATCAAAGTGACAACAGGTGCAAAGGAGAGGCAAAAGCAAGACAACCCCCAAAAAGGGAATGGTTTTACATGTGGTGTCCACAGACAGTTGCTCTCTCCTTATCCTTCCTGACTAATTCTTCTCCAGTTTGGTCTTCTGCTAGTGTCCTTGTCACTACTGGTAGCATGAGGCCGTACCTGCAGCACAATCAGGTTGCACAGGTAGTCCAGCTCCTCCAGGATGGCACAAGAAGGTTTGCTGTGTCTCCCAGCACAGTCTCACGAGCTGGACAGGGCCGTAGAAGGGCATCAACACAGCAGCAGGACCGGTATCTGCTCCTTTGTGTGAGGAGGAACAGGAGGAGCACTGCCAGAGCCCTACAAAATGACCTCCAGAGGGCTACTGGTGTGCATGTTTCTGACCACACTGTCAGAAAGAGTCTGGAGACGCCGTGGTGAATGTTCTGCTGCCTGTGACATCATCCAGCATAACCAGTTTGGTGGTGGGTCAGTGACGGGCTGGGGAAGCAGATCCTTGGAGGGTCACACAGACCTCCATGTCATAGCCAACAGTACCCTGACTGCTGTTCGGTACTGGGATGAAATCCTAAGAGCTACTGTCAGAGCTTACGCTCGTGCAGTGGGCTCTGGGTTCCTCCTGGTGCAGTTCCTGGATGGCGAAGGCCTCTCGTTCCCCTGACCTAAATCCATGCTGATTTTGTTCTCAACAAATTATACAATGTACATCAGTAAAGATTTTCAACTTGAATGATTCGTTTATCTTGATCTGCTGTGTGATTTAAGTGTTCCCTTGATTTTTCTAAGCAGTGTATTAACGTTAAGGTTAATACAACACAGCCTTTATAATCTGACACTCATTATTACCCTGCTGATATGCCCATGTCAGCACTGTTTGTTGCAGGTCCCCAAAAACACCCCAAACATCCTCCATTTACAGTATTTTTGATGGAAATTGTCTTTTTTCCACTTTCATTTGTTGTTAATGAATCTAAGGGATTTAATACAACATTTCCCACCACCTACATTTTCTTAGGTGCAGTGATGTTGCCATGTAACATTCACGTCATACTGGAGTTACCGTAATCACCGATGCCCAACTCCTGAATACTAGTTATGACAAGATCCAAGTCATAATTACAACTTTGTGAAAGCTTCGATTTATATATGCATGACGCTTGGAACTGAATAATCTTCATCTTCTTCTTCATCTTCTAACCGCTTCATCCTCTTGAGGGTCGCGGGGGGGCTGGAGCCTATCCCAGCTGACATTGGGTGAGAGGCAGGGTTCACCCTGGACAGGTCTCCAGACTATCACAGGGCTGACACATAGAGACAGACAACCATTCACACTCACATTCACACCTACGGACAATTTAGAGTCACCAATTAACCTGCATGTCTTTGGACTGTGGGAGGAAGCTGGAGTGCCCGGAGAGAACCCACGCTGACACAGGGAGAACATGCAAACTCCGCACAGAAGGGCTCCCACGCCCAGGATCGAACCGGCAACCCTCTTGCTGTGAGGTGACAGTGCTAACCACCACACCACCGTGCCACCCTAACTGAATAATGAGTCTGAAAAAATAAACCAATAAAGCCCACGTTTGATGAGTTATATGTTCAAACTCACCCTGTTGTTTTCAAGCCTTTGAGCTGCCTCCTGCCAGCTATCATATCAAGCTGTCATGCTGTTTTTATCTATCGTCTGTGACGAACAAGGTGTTCTTGGCACCATGGTGTTTACCAACTATCAAACCATTCTTGGTGTACTAGTACAAAAAACCCCGTACGTCAGCTGCTTCTGAGATGTTGCATCTGGCAACGTTGAACAAACCACATTTTACGCTAAGCTGACGGTTAGATCAATATCTCTGCATGAGTGTGCAAGGTTTTAAAAATATACTATGCATATTTAATCCACTGGCCCAGTATCTTTCTTCTTTCTTCTTCTTCTTCCTCCTCTGTGTGTGTGTGTGTGTGTGTGTGTGTGTGTCTGTGTGTCTGTGTGTCTGTGTGTGCTTGCACTCACATAAAACCAACATACTTTATATCATCCCATATACCTGCCTCAGGGGGTCCCCATTCCTTTTCATTGCCTGCCTTTACTCTTCAGAGCCCATTAGTAAGAATTGAGCACCTGTCAATTTCAGCTCTTTTATATTTGTCTTTTATCTTCGGACATCAAGGCAGGAAATAAACACAGCCGACTGTTCTCCAGGGTGTATCTGTTTCAAAGCTTCCAGTGATGGATGAGCTTTCAAACACTGGGCGTCTCTTTCGCTCTAACCTGTGTGTGTGTGTTAAGCGCATGTGTGTGGGTTCACATGAGTTTATATTCAAATTTTATTTTTATGTATTAATTTGGTCCATTTTTTATGTTTTTAATATGCTATTACATCAAGTTTCTATGCTTTAGTATTGGCACCATTTGAATAAATAAGTTATCAAAGCCAACTTGTGCGAAACACAAAGTTTAAACGAATCCTGAAATTGGATCAGAAATAAAGAGCAGGAGACTGGAGACTCTAAAAGTGCTAAAAATGTATAATATCTTTGTTAAAAGTTTGCATTTTGTAATCAAATCCACCTTATGTTCTTCTATAATTGCTTTCTATATTGTTCTTTCTATATTGGTGCTAACACATTGGGTTCAACTCTAGAGTTGATTTACAGTTTGCAGTGTAGGTACAGTGTAAGAGCTTAAATCGGTTTGATTTTATGCAAACCAGCTGAACAGGCGTTTTTCATAATGACGTGTTGGCACATTAAAATCTAGTCTAAATCAGCTATCTGTGCTCACGGCGTCACAGTGCTAAGTCCAGCTTGCACAGCATTAGTAGTAGCAATATGACGATGTGATTCATGTGCTTACAAACGGTCCAACACAGCCACAGGTGTCTGACAGGTGTGCGCAATTTACTGCCGAGCGGAGCACCGCCAACATAAAGGAGATCAAATGTCAGTAGAGGCAGGGGGCAGAGTGGCGCATGCTGTGTTTGTTTACGAGGACATGTGTGTGTTTTTGGGGTAACAAGACGAGACATGGCAGAGTTAGTCTCACTGAAACCAAAACTGTGCCTATATGGCAAGAGTTTGGATTTGACTGACTGGCTGCAGGCGACACAGCACTGCTGTTTTGAGCTGACGTTTAGTCGGATGTTAGGTTCCTATTTATTCCTGTCTCTCATTTTGAAAGAGCCGCTATGATGAAGATCAAATAAGTGCCGTGGGATTTTATGATGACCACACATTATCAAGGCAATATTCAAGTGGGCCTGTAAAAAAAGTTATGAATTAATTTTCAATTGACTGTATCAGTATGTTGTGCACACCTATTTCCTAAAAAAAGAGGCAAACTCTACCTAAAAAATTTAATTTAATTTATTTTAATTCAAAAAACCTTCACAGGGAACCTATTTGTCATGTTCGCACGTAGGAATAGGCATCAAAAACCCTGATTGGCAGCCAGTGTGATGACATTTAAAAGGAGAAAGCCATCAATATGATGATAGATCGCTTTGCATTACAAACGTAGGAAGAAAGCAGGTAGCCTTCTCACCCATCTTCGTCATCTTCATCATGAATGTCTCCAGTCTGATCTCCAGTACACAGCTGATATTTAGAGGGGTTGTTTACACGATGTAACAGAAGTGCATATTTATTGGATTCAGTGTAGACAGAGAGCTCCAATGTTTCACGATACAACATGATAGTCAGACATTTTTAATTTCTCCTCGCTATTTGGGATCAGTAGGACCCGATAAGTATAAAACTAAACATTGTCGATGATAATTAAGTCCCAATGTCCTCAAACGAGTACTTCCTAATTAACAACATCTTAGCTTGTTACTGTTGCTAAAACTGGTCAAATTTGTTGCCATATCAAAGTAAGAACATTATTAATCATAAATAAACAAGTTTCATCCATAAAATGTGACTTTTGAGTCGGAGTCGGCTACAGACTTGGCAGAGATGGCTGCCTTCTGGTTTTAAGACTTTCTCATCAGCTCACTGAAGGACACCGGGACTTAATTATCGTCTTGTTTGAAGACAGTGGGACTTTATTATCACTGACAATGTTTTGTTTTTTATGCTTATCAGGTCCTACTGAGCCCAAATAGCTAGAAGAAATTAAGGCCCAATCCCAATACCCCCCCTTGCCCACTACCCCTTGGCCCTCAAAATTAAGCAACGAGGGGTGGTGTAAAAATCTTTGCCTAGGAATTGGGACACCACTCACTACGTTACTGCGTTGGTTACGTTTTTTTAGTTTTAGTTTTTTAGTTTTATTTACTTTATTAATCCCCCTGGGGGGAAATTCAATGTTCACGCATACGTAACTATTTTTAACAGGAAGCTGCGAGCCATCGACCAACCGGCATCTACAATGGAGTCTCATTCATCCTACCGATTGCGTTTGCCGCATTCATCATGCTTCGTTTGATGAATGACAGATGACAGGGGACTTCTGCTAGCTAGCTAACCAGCTAACATGTTATCGTGATGTGAAAAGTCCGACAATTTTGCAGAACAGAACAGATGACAGACGGCAGATAGTGCGAGCTAGCTAGCTAGGTAACAAGCAACCTGATGACGGTAACATTAGTTATGTATGAACTTTTTTCCCCGTCCCCTGCTCAGTGATAGTCATGGTGACGTCTACCCCTCGCTGGCAAGTCAGCATCTGAAATCCCATGCTCAGAAGGGCTAGTTTCATACCCACTACCCCTCGTTATGCCCCCTACCCCTACACGCAAAAAGAAATTGGGACACCACTACCCCTCAAGGGAACGCGCAAATGTAGGGGTAGGGCTAAGGGTTTTAGGAGGATATGTCTTGTAGTTATTCAGTGTATTTTTGTAGTGTTTTCTGTTTTACTTTCCAAAAATAGCATTGTTTAAATCTGCTCTAAGATCAGTGACACGGTGGGCCAGAACTGTTTTTGCTTCATCTGGACATGTTCTTGCAGGCGAATTCTCTCTGTTGCCGTCTAGGCGTCGTTTCGCTTTAACTGCTTGTAAAACTAAGTGGAACTCAAAATCTTTTATCCTTTCTGCAATTCATCTTTTCAATTATCTGTAATTATTTTTTTTGTTTGTTTTTCGATAATTAGTCAATCAACTTTTTATCATGTATAGATTTTATTCCTCTGAACTCCTTGGCATATTTTTTTTTTTATTTTTATCCTTTATTTATTATATATTTATGTGTCTACATGCTACTGTATGTTAGAGTATGTGTGAAGTCAAGCTGTTCAAACAAATTGTCCCTTAATAAAGTTATCTGAATCTGACCTGTTGTACTGTAAAATATCAAAATGCTCCTTCACATTCTTACTCCCACACTGGAAAGAAAAACGACAACATGCTTTGTTATTTTGAGCACAACCTTAACTTTAAAAAGTGCTGCACTGACTTGTGAAGCACGCGAACATTTGACAGCTCACGGCAGTGGTAGAGTTCAACCCCTCGACAGATTGACCTCAGTTTACCTCTCAGTGCCTACAGGTAAGAAATACTGCAGGAGAGCAGCAGCAGTTCCCCATGCGGAGGCTTTTATCGCAGCTGCATGCCTCTCATATCTCAATAGCAAATGACTTAAAGTGTTCAGACTTTTCTTGAAGCTCCTGATAGGAAGAACAGAGGGGTGGGGAGCACCCAAGACCAGATATCATGTATTTCCAGGCCTTATCTGACACTGGCTGTAAAAAACAAAAAGTTAAATAAAAGTGCAGTTAATTTAAATTATTAAAAATGACTTAATGTCATCCATATTCATGACTCATAATAACTTCAATATTTTAAATCATACTACAGAGTCAGATAAAAAGCAGAAAATGTGCGCCCAGTATGTGCATGTTAAGCTGTTGTGCATGTGTAATTTCATGTTCTATCTGTGACTGTTTAGGCTTTTTGTGTTTGACCAGAGACTTTGGTCTTCACGGAAAACAGTCAGGAGTCGAGGTGTCAGAGATACGATGTGCAGATAAACTCGCGTTGCCATGGGGTGCCAATAAACAGTCTATAACTCACACACGCACACACACACAGAGCATCTGTTGCACATTTACCCTGTGGTCATGGCCTTGTGGAGCCCCCTGCTTCTCCCCTCTCTTCTGCAGGTTGGCCTTTCTGATCGCTCTCACTCTTTTCCTCCCTCCCTCTGATTTCCACAGAGCAGCCTTCATTCTCCTCTCTTCCTATCCTTCTCTTCATCAGCTGTCCTCTGTTTCCTCTCTCCATTGTCCCCCTGTCTCCTCTCATTCATACCTCAAATCAATAGATTTATATCTTAAACCATGGGGAAAAGCAGATTAGGGAAGCCTTTAGTTTCTGCTGGTGTCACCAGTATCTTCTTACCACTTTATCAGAGTCAAGAACACCACAGAGGCCATTTAGTGGACATGAGGAATGTTTTTGAAGTAACTTATTTAAGCAAGTTCATCTGCAATGTGTCAAACTTAAACAATACATTGTGCCCTGTCAAGTACATGGCTGTTCTTCATGTTCCGGCTATTAAAGGTTCAGTGTGTAGGATTTAGGCGGACATATTGGCAGAAATGGAATATAATATGAAAGGTATATTTCCTTTGGTGTATAATCACCTGAAAATATTAATGTTTGTGTTTTTGTTGCTTTAAAATGAGCCATTTACAGGCTATCTGCATAGGGAACAGGTCGTCTTCCACTGAGTCCACCATATTCTATCACCATATTTCTACAGCTGCCCAGAAAGGACAAACGAAACACTAGCTCTAGATAGGGCCGTCTGAGTTTTGTGTTAGATAGATATTATTTTTTGGGGGCATTTTGCTTTTAATGGACAGGACAGGTAAGCGTGAAAGGGGGTGACATGCAGCAAAGAGCCACAGGCTGGAATCGAACCCAGGCTGCTGCAACAGCCTTGGACATGGGGCGCCTGCTCTACCCACTAATCCACTGATGCCCCCATTGAAGGAACTCCAGGAGGCTCATTCATGCTCAGCGTTAGATTCTGTCTGTACTCTGAAGGTTCTGAAAATTTTAATTAAGACAAGTCGACTAGTCTAAAAAAAAGGTCTCCACACAATGTATTCAGCCTCAACATATTTTACCACCGCTAGCAGCAGCAGCCATCATTCCGTGCAGGGTAACATCCAAATGCTTTAGTTGAATGTGGTTGCTCATTGCTCCAATCGAGTGATTTATGTGCCATTTTTTTTCCTGACACAGCCTACATGCTTCCTTGTTTTCATTTTCTAGATCTAGGTGCTGCCAAACCGCGCTGGTTTTGCGAGAGGACATCTCTCCAATTTCCCACTGTGCTGTTTTAAAACTCCAGTCTACTCGAGCATTACCGTGAGGAGGGGGACTGCTGTGTGACGGCTCTGTAGCACTCACTAGTGGCGGGCGGCTGAATGACAGTTAAGCAGCCTTGTATATGAATAAAACACTAATTGGTTTAACCGACTAATATTTCTGGTGCCGACTAGCAAGGGGGCGGATGTTTAATTGTTTAGACGTCTAATTGCGTGCATCCCTAATTGCAACCTCCTACATCGTCCTCTCATTTGTTGTTGTGTGAAACTTTTGACTCCGCCCTCTTGTGACATCTTTTGGCTGCATCTATTCCATCATAAAGGACACATGGAAGTATGAGGGCAGGAAAGTTAACAACATTTGAAATGAACGCATCTTTTGTCCATACAAGGAGTATGAACGAGCCTTAACTGGGAGTTCATGCTTGCCATGCAGGAGAAGTTTCACCTTGTTGCAGTCTGCAGGATTTGATGGCATCTAGTGATGTGGATTGCAAACTGCTCTGTTTAGGGAACTCCTTATGCTACAGCGTACAATATTTCAGAGGATTGTTTGTTTTCACCTTTATGGGGATTGTTTCACTAAAAGCTCTTTACTGTTTCAACATGCCAGTAAAAAATAAACAGATGTTTTAACCTCAGAGAGGTGTTTCTAATATTTAGTCCATCCCTTTCATATCACTGAGGAAAGACTAAATATAAGAAACAGCTCTCAGTATAAACAATACAATTCACAAGCGTTGCAAACTACAGCATCTCTAAAACTATTCCAACAGACACTGAACACAACAACCTATATGAAAGAAGGACTTCTTGTTGTATTTGACTGCATTAGTTTTAGCTAGGTGTACCTAATAAATTGGGAACTGAGGTGCAAATGCACAAAAGAACTGCCCAGCTGTTGTGCCCATGAAGGGTGAAATGCAGCTCTAACCGCGCTGCCAAGTAAATAGCATCTTGATGCTGTGCTATTTGCACCTATGTAAATTAGGTAACATGCACACAATTGGTGCAAGATGGTCCCCTGTCCATGCAACACAATTCACAAAGATCAGGGATAATAGTAGCCTGAGTGTCAGACTGAAGCTCCCAGAACCTTCAGTCTGACATCACCTCCTTTGAAGGCAATTTACAAGGGGGAGGGAATTTGATGTTTCCCTAACCAATCAGTAGAGATCAACGACTCACCCAGAATCTGACGTCATTAGCATCCATGCCTCGGAGGTGCCGAAAACAAGCGAGCATTGCCTGTTAAAATGTCTCTGTCGTCGTGCACGCCCAGCTGCATCGCCGTTAAATCCAGTTTAGCAGCCTCCTTAATTTGGTCCTCCATTAACGCGAGTAGTGGTGAAATACCTCGATAGCATTGTTAATGTGGTCTGTAGGATCTGTAGCGGTCGCTATTGTTGCTATCCTCACCAGTTACCCACCGGCGTACAACTTGACATAAGCGTGGCGATGACTGGATAATCACTAGACCCGCCTCCACCCCCGGCGTTCATAGGTCCTTCCATCTATTGAACAAGATAAATCGCAAATTCATTGCAGTATGCCAGATCAGAGATGCAAGCCTACTCAGTTGAGTGGGCGGGGTCTATGGTCTGGAACCAGGCTAGGATAACGGACATTTTAGTGTCCTCAGAGAGTTGGTGGTAACTGAAGCGCATTTGTAAGAGGTCCCATCCAGACTTTCCAGTGATCGTGGCAGCAGGCTGTATCCAGGTGAAAGCATCATGGTGCAAGGCGTGCTCGCAGTCTGAAAATGTTAGTTTTCTTTTTGCCATTGTTCTGTGAACTCTTTTCTTAATGCAAATGCAACATGTATATTTTGCCTCAGGGATAATTGCAATCAGACACAAAAAGGCAAATTGCACTGCTGCTTAACTTCACGGGCACGTTTGCGCTGGGATATCACTAGTGCGATATCTTTTGTGAATTTGACCTAAGCAACAATCTCCGTACATTAAGGTTATATCCTTCCACTCGTCCAAATATGGTCACTTCTGGCTCCAAAAATCCAAGATGGTGATGGGCAAAATGCCAAAACAGGAGTCTTAACCAATGAGTAACATCACAGTGGCTACGTCAGAGATTTTAACAATAACTAGATACCAGATGCAAACAGAGTTATTTGCCAGGCACATTCACCAAGAAAGCGTTCTAGCTTCTAGGTTTACTTTCGGGGTATGCGGTCCACTAAATATGCACAGTAATGTTTCTCCCGCTGGCCCCACCAGTGAGTTCCCACTCAGCTCATAGACTGATTGACAGGTTTTTAAAATTGCTTTTGTTGGCTTGAGGAAAGTTTTACAAATATAAAAACCACCATGGTTAAAATATTCAGAGTAAAAAGATTAATGATTGACCTCGTCTGCAGTTTGACATGTCCTTCTTAACAGTTTTACAGACATTTGGTGGTCTATGGAGAAAATGCTTCCACAGGGGATTTTTCGCTGCAATACCACAAGTGGCCACAGGGAAAAACTTGCTGCAAGGCTGAGCTGCTTTCCCGGGGGCCTGGGCTTCGTCCATTAACTTTTACAGTCTATGATTGGACCTTGAGACAGGGCAGATAGCAGATGATGCACAATTCATGGTGCTATTAGCGGCCACAATCCATTTTAAGCTCAGCCATACTTTACAGTGTGGCTACATAATCACCATTAGCAAGTGAGAGTGTAGCCAAGCTCATTTGCTCATTTGTTTCTGCTAGCTTTCCTCTCTAACTGAAAATCTTGTACTGACAGATTCTGTGCAGTCCAAAGTTGTTATAATCTGTCCAGGTAATGCATAAACGAATAAATCAGCGGCGTGAAAACATGGAGAAGGCCACCCTGTGAAGGTACAGCACATCACTACTGTACTCTCTTCTATGTAGTAACAGTGCAGTGACTAAGGATTTATTTTTTAGTTGCCATCCATTTCCATATTCTACACAGAAAACTGCATCAAAGAACAAAACAAACCTCGATGGTGGACACGTTCCAAACCTCCACAGCAGCTCTTTATCTGATCAAGGATTAAAGCCACAGAAACACACTCACTCACAGAATCATTTAGTTTCACATGTCTGCTCACACACACACACACACGCCTGCATGCAAACTCTACGTGACCTTGCCTTTGAATTCCCCTTCCGTTGCTGGTTTCATTCATCTACCCGCTGTGAGGGAAATGGTTACAATCACACTGAGAGGGGGTTTGTAGGTTTCCTCTGTTTTTTTCTGACTGTTCATTCACAGTGTACACAGTAAGGAAGTCCTTTTTCCAGAGCTGCACAAGAATGGAGACCCATCTGTGTGTATGTGTGTGTGTGTGTGTGTGTGTGTGTGTGTGTGTGTGTGTGCAGAATCGTACCCTAAATTACTGAATTTACTGCATTTGTGGGTTTACAGCCAATCACCTTCTCACATTTCACGCTCTCTTCCTCCAACAGTGTGACTTCATTTCAGCAATTCAAAGTTGATCCCCCAAAAAAATGGTGTAAAAGTTTATTTCTGATGTTCGAAGTGTCCTGTACATCCTTGATTTTCGAGATGAATAAGATGAAGAAGCAGAAGACGGAGAAGAAGCAGAAGAAGCAGAAGCTGAAGAAGAAGAAGAAGAAGAAGCCCCGAAGAGAAAGCCGCGGAAGAAGCCAAAGAGGAAGAAGCAGAAGAAGTCGAAGAGGAAGAAGCAGAAGCAGGAGCAGAAGACGAAGACAGAGAAGAAGCCGCGGAAGAAGCTGCGGAAGAAGCCGCAGAAGAAGAAGCCGCCGAAGAAGAAGAAGCCGCCAAAGAAGAAGCCGCCGAAGAATAAGCCGCCAAAGAAGAAGCCACCGAAGAAGAAGCCGGAGAAGAAGCCGCCGAAGAAGAAGCCGCTGAAGAAGAAGCCGCCGGAGAAGAAGCCGCAGAAGAAGAAGCCGCCAAAGAAGAAGCCGCCGAAGAATAAGCCACCAAAGAAGAAGCCAGAGAAGAAGCCGCCGAAGAAGAAGCTGCTGAAGAAGAAGCCGCCGGAGAAGAAGCCGCAGGAGAAGAAGCCGCCGAAGAAGAAGCCGAAGGGGAAGACGCAGAAGCAGGATTAGAAGAAGAAGCCGCGGAAGAAGCTGCCAAAGAAGCTGCCGAAAAAGAAGCTGCCAAAGAGGAAGAAGCAGAAGCAGAAGCAGAACAAGAAGAAGACATACTTTATCAATCCCCGAGGTAACGTTAGCAACATTATTTATGTCGACCTTCGTGTATTTATCGCACTGTAGTTTGTAGTTTTTTTCAGGAGGTTTATTAGGTTAGTTGTGTTTCTTTACAGTGCAGACATAAGTCTCATGGACTCTCTACTTATGATTCGTTCGCTCTTAAATCCAAAATACTTTGCACCAATGGAGGATGATGGTGAAGGACGTATGATTTTAATTTTGTCTCAATAAATGATAAATCAAATAACCCCTGCTGACAGCTGGAGAGAGACCTGCTGCTGCCAGTGCTGCACTTGCAGCTTGTGGGATGTGACGACCACAGCTTGGCACATCTCTGCCACCTGCCTGTTAATCTCCTGACAGCCACAGTTGGAAACACAGCCCGATCAGACAACTGCACGAAGCATTACACTTGCCCGAACAGAGTTTACCTGCCTCATGAAGCATTAATATCAAAAACTGATGTGAAATACAATATTTCACAACACTGGGTGTCGGGCTATCGAAAGCAAAATGAACTGAAACTGACATCCCTACTTACCAAGCTGCAAACTGATGTGTTCAGTTCACCAAAAACACAAGTACATTCTTTTACCATGTTCATGCACAACACTAAAAAGTAACCACACAGATTTACTACATTTCACTGAAGGATCCCACTGAGGAACTGGAAGACACTTCTGGAATGTGAGCTGCCCTGCTTGTGTGGAGCAACTCACGATGAACATGACTGAGGTGAGTCACTCCAGAATGGATTAATAAATGAATTAGTAGTCAAAGCCAGTTTTTTCCAACTTTGCACCATCACAAAAATCAAACCATTCCTCAATTTCAAGGACCTAAAGAGACCGAAAGAGAGACCACATCACCCCTGTCCGTATTGATTTTAAACTTCTTTCATTCACATACGAAGCTCTGAATGGAGTGGCCCCCTCCTACATGACAGAACTTTTAACCCTATACTCCACCTCCAGACCCCTCAGGTCGGCTGACCTAGGGCTTTTAACTGTTCCACGCTCTTATTTTAAACTCAGGGGTGACCGTGCCTTCGCGGTCGCAGCCCCCAGACTCTGGAACAGCATTCCCCCCTCTGTCAGACTTGCCCCCTCCATCGACTCTTTTAAATCAAGGCTAAAAACATTCCTTTTTACTAAAGCTCTTGAGTCCTCCTGATGTTGCCTTTGTGTTTCTGTGCCTTGACCTATGCTGGCTGCTGTTTTTGTTCTGTTTATTATTTTACTTCACTTGTAAATTTTTTATTCATTTTTACGTGTACAGCACTTTGGTCAACTTGGGTTTAGAGATGGGATTTATGGCTCTTTGAGGGGAGCCGGATCTTGGTGAGCCGTTCCTTTCAAAGAGCCGTTCAAAAAACTGGCTCATTTGACTGATTTTTATATTTATTAAGTTTTAAGAAGCCAGCCTGGTGGTAACTCATTTTATGTTGGAAATAATCACTGGGAGGTATGATGGGGTGAGATTTGGAACAAAATAATACAAAATTAGATATCCCACCAATACCTGAGTTTGAATTATTCTGAAATATTGAATATAACCTCACTTGACATGTGTGGACTAGATTTTAAAGTCTGATCTGGATTCATTGTAAATATTCCACAAGGTTGCGCCATATCACTCTGCTTTGACAGTGACATCACTATTTTGGATTTACCCTTTATACAAATTGTTTGTATGTGTGTAAACACCGTTATTCATGCAACACCGTGACCTTAACACTTACAAATAAACATTAAAAAACAAAGCAGGCTACAGTGAATTTTGCTCAGGGGAGGAGCAAAGGAGGAGCACACAGTGATATTAAAAAAAAAAAAAAAAAAAAAATGGTTTCCAGCTGCGACTCGGTTCCCATCGTTCATGTTAACGAGCTGTTCAATAGAATCGGTTCGTTCGTGAACATCACAACACTACTTGGGTTGTTTCTAAATGTGCTTTATAAATAAATTTGATTTTGACTTTGATTAATATATGCATGGATGCATTATGATAAACGACATGAAACGCCTCTAGACACCATTTTGATGTCTGTCAGCTATTAAGATTTACATTCACAACATGAGACAAGTAGAGACACTGATGACTGCAGATGAGGTCTGTAATTATTTTAATTAAAATACAAAGTGTAACCGCTTTCTTATCTGGGCCTGTTTCAAACTTTTCCCTTTAACACTGACTTTTACATCTTTCAGGCACAATGTCTCCATAATCCCACATCATGGTTTGAATCAGAATGATGTAATTCATCATATATGATAAATGTGAAAATAAATGTTATAAATCCGCAAAGAGTTGGCTTCGTTGCAGTTTCCAAAGTACAAACTGACACATGTGGAGCAGGAATGCACATTTACGGACCATATACAGCATTTAGCGGCTAAATACAGGCTGCTGCTGCCAGTGCTGGTTGGTGCTGAGCTGCTGATGAAATACCACGACAGTGAAGGAAATGCCTCAACCTCCAACCCCCATGACCAAATCAGCCGCCAACTGCGTGTATCTGTGAAGTTAAGTGTGTGTTAACAATGTGTTTAGTGTCAGCCTGTCAGCAGCTGGTTAAGTCTTTGTCTGTAGGCTAAATGAATGTCTGTCAGGGGATAAAGACGCAGCAGCTGGGCATTTTATTAACCTGCGTCACTTACTTTGATGGAGGAGTCTGTGCACTCTGTTGTGGTCAACCTGCAGCTTTCAACAGGATGATTAATTCATGTTCGACCCACAAGACACTGAGCTGCTGACACACTGATGAGAATTTGAAAAATGTTTCCTTCAACATGATGCGGCAGTGCAAATTAACCATTAAGTAGTTTGTATTTAGTGGCGACTGCTGGTATGTGATAATGATATACAGAGGAGTTCTGATGTTTTCCTGCTGATTATTTCTGCTCCAAACAGCACCTGTGAGGATCAACACAAACTCTGCTCTGTTATTTCCTTGATGGCATTTCTTTTGACTACAGATTCACAGTGTTCCTCAGCTTTGAGACTCAGGAAATCCGTGCAATGAAGCATTTCTGTAACTCAGATCAAAATGCTATTTTTCTTTTCGGTGAGCGTGCAGGCCCGTTTATGGTCGTTCACCTAATTGTTTTTTGGACTCTAATCCCCTGAACTCTGCATGCTTTCGTGAGTTGTTTATACGGTTTTTGAGTTCATTCGTCTATAAAACATATTTTTCCCATTATCGAATGACATTCCTGTTTTTTTTTGTTTTTTTGTTTTTTTTTTTATATATAAATGATGGGAAGACGCACAGCAGTGATTACCAATATCGTGCACGTAGCAGTGATGTGCAACATGCTAACAATCTGGCCATTTTGATTTTCTTTTTTATAACGATGAAAAAGGAAAAATTTACAATGAAAGATACCGAGTACCTCGTGGCTGGGCCTTGGGCCATGGGGCCCACGTGGAGCCACCACCCGCAGGAACAGGAAACAGGGTTCGGTGCATTGTGTGCCGGGTGGCAGGCAGGGGCAGGGCCATGGGCGTGCTGATCCCTGGTGTCACGGCTCTGGGGTCACCTCTCGTCAGAGGTGTTCCAGGCACATCCCACTGGTAGGAGGCCCTGGGACAGACCCAGAACACGCTGGAGGGATTACATATCTCATCTGGCCTGGGAACACCTTGAGGTCCCCCAGGAGGAGCTGGAAAGCGTTGCTGGGTAGAGGGACGTCTGGAGAGCTTTACTTGGCCTGCTGCCCCCACGACCTGACTTCGGATAAGCAGATGAATATGGATGGATTTATTAGGTATTACATGTATAACATGTTTTAAAACAGCAGGCTGCATCCAGTTGCTATTCAGCTGCTACTTACAATACTTATACTTAAAGCTACTTAAACCACTTTGATATTTTTATATGAACAACTACAGTACAGTATCTGAAAGGATTCGTGACAAATCTACAGGGGACTGCCCATCTCTAGAGGTGACCCAGAATTGTCAGCTATTTGACCATTATATCTATAGCCAAGGTCAGACCAAAGATTTGAAACAAGATGAAACCATTTTAGAACGTTGCAGCAGTGTGACCTGGCCGTCTGAGCTTGACTCAAGCTGGCTGATGGTGTTACCTGCAGCTCAGCTGGTCAAATCGCCAGTGGCTGAATTTAGAAGCTGGTCATCCAATCAGCTTGCAGTGAAGTCTGCTTGTCAAGTCAAAATGAGCGCAGGTGTGGCAGGTGCGCTGACCCCACCGAGCCCTCTGTTTCTGTCCTCAAGGTGCGCTGGTGTCAGACGGTGGGTAGCTGCTGCTGCCTGCTGTATGTGCTTATGCCCCTTATCTTTAACAACAAATGCACGTGGTTGAGTGAAGATAGAAGAACTTGCTTTGGCTTTACATTTAAACAGGAAGCTATTAGTGGTCTCCCAGGTGAAAGTCAGTAGTTGTTGGACCTATCCACCATCCCTCCCTGCTTGGACTTTTTGCCTCCTTAACTTTCGTTGTTGTCCGACCACATTTAACCCTGATGCCGCCAGGCGCTGTAAACAGTAACGGCAACCAGCCATGTATCATGCTGACGTGAAAGGACAGCTTTGTTCCTCGGTGTCTGATGCCAAAAGTCACTGCCCAAGCCCCAGTCTTTGACAACTTCGGAGTGAGACAAGGTTGCATAACCAGTTCAAGAACCAGAGCTTATCTGGTGGAAAAGGACTATAAGAGAAAGTTGAAAGTTCTGCTTACAACCACGGAAGTGTCAGTCTGTCTGTCTGTTTCAGCTTTTTTGTCTGGTGTGAAAAAAATTGTCACTAATGTCCTAAAAGAGAATACGAATCAACGAGAACAAAAAAGAAAAACTCCACTCCACTCCAGCTGCTCTCCTTAAGCACTCTGATAAAGTTCTGTATGACTGAAGTACCATCATATGTTTAAACCACATGATCAGGTGTTCACACAGTGGGTTGTGTTTGTATGTGCAGGAGAACAATCGCTCAGTCTTCCTTCCAACCTGTTCAGAACAGCCGACTCTCAGAGCAGGACTGAACTCCCCAATAGAGCCGCACAGACGGAGGCAGCGAGCTTTTTATACCAACAAGAGATCTCCTTACGTACATGTAACATCTCTCTTGTTCTAATTTCACCACAGGCCACAGTTTACTCTGTCCAAACCCGTAAAAAGTCTGTGGCTGCAAAACATCTAAATAAAAATTACAACCAGGCTTAATGTGGAAGCCTGACAGTCACTGAAGGGATTCCATTATTGCTAAATGTGGGGAAGGAAACAAATTAAAAACTTGTATCTCAATAGAGACGTCTCTGTTGGAACTAGAGAACAAAAAAAAAGACGTGTTTACAGACTGACAACTTTTGTTTTTGACTTTTCAGCTGTCTGTTTATTCCAAAGGCATCTTGGCTTGACTTTCAGCTACACAAACAATAAAAGTATGTAACATGAAAACAAAGAGAACACAGTTTATAGTTTTAAAGGCTTCACAGTAATACCCTGAAAAACAATCTGCGGTAGGTCTGGTGCAGTGGCGCCCCCAAGGGGCAACAGGGAGGGGACTGTAGCCCCCCGATACAATTTGCTGGCACCCAATTAGCCCATCCTGGCGAGTCCAACATTACTCTCTTTTTGAGCTAGCATGAAGGTAGTGTCATTTTATGAAACTAGACAACTGAAAGCATCCATTGGCGCCAAACATGTTGGCATAGCTATACAGGACAGGGGCTAAATAATGCTCCAAATTCAGGCTGCATTTTGGCGAGATAACAACTGGCCCTTGAACTGAAATTAAAGTGGATTCTTTGGTTACCAACGGGTCCACCCAAAAAAGTTGAGAAGGCTTGTTCCCAACAAATGTTTTGTTCCTGACAATCAATGTACTCTTTTAAATTAAGGCTGCATATTTGAGTTTTTAGGCACAATGTGTAAGATCCAGGGAGATTTAGTAGCATCTAGCAGCGAGGACTGCAGATTGCAACCAGCTGAAACTTCTCCCAGTCAAAATTTCTTCAGTGTTCAGGAGGATTTTAGCAAGAGCCGAATTATCTGCCCAGGTGATTAGAAATGGTAAAATCATATCAAATCCACTTTATTTATATGGCACTTTTCATACAACAGTAACACAAAGTGCCTCACAGAGGTTAAAAACAACAAAGATCCAAAACAGAAAACAAAAAGAAAAGAGAAAACCCAACCCTCACACCCAACAAAAAGCTATTTAGCTATAAAATTGAATTAGTAGCTAGGTAAGAATGATCTAGAACAGAGACATAAAATGCATCAAAACTAAAACAACAAAAGATAAAGGTTAAATGAGATAAGAACGTAAAAAGAGGAAGGGTAAGAATATAAAAAATAAACAAAAAATAGATAATAGATGGATAAATCGGTTATAAGAGGAATTTAAAATAGATAAATAAAGAGATCAGTTAAAAGCCTGATTGAAAAGATGAGTCTTGAGCCTCTTTTTAAAAACATCAACAGTCTCTGCAGCTCTGAGGTTCTCCGGCAGGCTGTTCCACAATCGGGGGCCATAATAATTAAATGCCGCCTCCCCGTGTGTTTTAGTCCTAACTTGTGGTATGGTTAAAAGGCTGGTGCCGGAGGACCTCAGGGTCCGCGAGGGTTGATATGGTAAAAGCAGGTCAGATAAATAAGAAGGCCCAAGACCGTTAAGACATTTAAAAACTAATAAAAGAACCTTAAAATCAATCCTGAAGCGCACAGGGAGCCAATGCAACAATTTTAAAACTGGCGTAATATGCTCCCGCCCTCTGGTCCTCATCAGCACTCGTGCAGCTGAATTCTGTAATAATCGTAGATTTGAGATACTCTGATAAAAACACTGAATAAAGCAGTTTCACGTTTCCAACCAGTGTTTCTTCTACAATGTTTGGCACGTCACCGATGGGCTGTTCACCCAGCACCTGCTGTATGTGCTCACCTGTTTCTCTGATGACTTAATGTGTGCTCACATTATTTCTGATCCAGACATTCAGGAGGTTTTTACTGGGACAGACAGACAGAACTGGAAACAACACTGAAGAAAGAACCCGATCTCAATCCGAAGTCGTTGAAACCTGGTACTTTGTCAATGAATTTCAGCGTCGGACACAGACGAGAAACACTGTCCATTCATGCCGGCATGATATGCAGCCGGCCCGGTAGCGTCAGGGGGAAACCCGGGACAACAATGAGTCAAGGAGGCAGAAGTCCAAGTAGGGTGGGTGGGAGGGGCAGTACATGGGTCCAACAACCACTGACTTTCACCCAGGAGGCCAGTGTTCACCTCCCGTGATAATGATGAGCCAAACCCTGTAATTGTTTCCTAAACTGAACCACGTGTGAGTGTTGGCAAAATGTCACTGCATGCGTGTGTTTGTTGTTGAAGGAAAAAAATGTCAATTCGCTGTGTTGTACTGACGTAGCGAGTTTATTTTGAAAGCGACTGTAGGCAAAGGCAGTACATTTCCTGTGAAAACGGAAGTGTATTTTGAAAAGATGTATGTAACAGACTGAAGTTGACATGGTGTCCCACAACGTTAACAACCAACGCACTCAGGGTACCTTGTACGTCATAGCTCGACATGGAAAGTCCATGACCATGCGTCAATGTGTGATGAGGTAGGAGTGAGTATGTGTTGCATGCAGGGGCTGCTAACTATGGTGGATGGCACCAAAACATAAATGGCCCTGTCTAGAGCCAGTGTTTGGTTTGTCCGTAGCGGTACAACATGGTGCACATAGACGAGCACCCGCACACTATGTAGATATAAACGGCTCATTCTAAGGTAATAAAAACACAACAGTTCTTATTTTCAGGTGATCTTACACTAAAGAAAACATGCTTATTACATTAAATTCCATTTCTGCCAATGCGTCGCCCTCAATCCTACACACTGGACCTTTAAGGAAACAAACAACCAGCCTACTTGAAGAACAATAAATCACCTAACAGATAGATAACACATTGAAAATGGATTGTTGTGGAACTCAAAATGTTAGCTATATAGCAGTATTAGTCTGTGCACATCAGATAACTGGTAATATTATCTGTATAACTCTTCATATTGACAAGTGTTCAACGAGCCTATATACTTTAAAAAGCGTGACTGAATTCATGAAGTTCAGTTCAGGCTTTTGGTTTCGGTGTGTCAACCCAAGATGTTCAGTGGCCCCATCTGGCCATCCCTATGAAAAATTATTGTGGTTGCCACTAGCTTGGCACATGCAAATCCTAAACTTTCAAAATGTAATAAATGTTCAAGGTCTGTCCTCCAACGATTGATTTCTGTCAGTTGAGGGCCCCACGATACACCAGTAAAGACAATTATCGTCACATTTTCAAATGAAGTTTTGATATCATGTTAATAATACACATATGATAATATCATGAAAATAATCCAGCGCCTCTTAAATCATTTCTGTTTCCTGCCATTCTCACTTGTCTCCCTCCCCCAACACCATCTGGTCGCCTTTTTACTATCCATTAAGTGTAATTGCTTTTTTTGTACACTTTTGTACAGTTATGGTTAACAGGCTCTCTCTTCACCTCCCTACACTCATATTTTGAGGTAATTCATGTGCCAGAAAACAGACAAAATGCACAATAAACAAAGTTAAAGATGAAAATGACTGATAGCATTTTGGGTTTCATAAACTCCTTTGGCCACGACATTCATGTGATGAAAATCTGATATCATGTCAGTCCTACTTACAAAAAAAACAAAAAACAATAAGTGAAATTGCAACCTGCAGTATTTCATTTCTAACACAAAGCTCAGTCATTTATTCATGTTTTACTGGCCAACCACTTCAGGCCTTCAGCTGTGCTTATCCTCATGAACTTCCAAGGAGCAGCAGGATTTAGAGTCTTGCTCAAAGGCACTTCAGAGATGAATCCCTTAGCTGCTGGATGGATCAAACCTGTGACCTCTCCTTTATGGGTTTGTTAGGCCACCCTGACTGCCGTAAAAAAACACTCCCGTTTCAGAGACATGAGGTTGTTGTTCAACAGCAGCGAGCATGTAATACTTTAGGCATGTGGGCATGCTGCACTATTAAAGCTCTTAGTTCATCGAGGATAACTAAGTTCAACAGGGCATCTGACTAGTACAAATATCTCTAAATGATTTCCTGGAAATTATTAAAAGATTTCGCAAGCATCCACTGAGTTCATAAAAACATTATGAAGAGATTTGTGGAGGGGACGTCTGGGGTTCTTCTTCGGGTGCAACTCAAAGGTTTCACAAAGCCATTTTACTTTTTAGAGTGCACAAAAACAAAGTTCTTCTCAAGTACATAAAACTGCGTCTTTGATCTGGTCATGAAGTGAGTCAGTCAGTAAATCAGTTTTAGTTTAGAAGAAAATGAGTTTAAATAGAGACGTGACATTAAACATTAAAGGAACGGAGAGACAGGACAAACAACAGAGGATAACATGCAACCAAGTCAAAGTCAAAGCCACAACACTGTGACCACATGGTGTGCACTTTGGGCCTATGGAGCTAATATACTAAAATATACATTAAATAAAAGGGAACATCTGATTTATCTTAAGCTTCATGTCACTTGGTGGTTAGATTGTTTTTATTATATTTTTAGTTGAAAGAAAATCATGCAGTTGTTATTAATGTTTTCGATGCAGTTTTTAGACGTATATGTGGGAAAACAAATAAATAATTATTTTCATAATAAGAATGTTTGCTTTCAACTAATATAATTTACCCCACCCTGCCTCCTACAAAATTATGTTTATAAACCACTAATCAGCAACAGGAAATATATTTTGAAAGATACATGACACACGAATTCTGTATTTTACCAACATAATGAGAAAATGTTGTTCATTAAAATATTTGCTGAGTCGCAAAACTTTCTCTAACAATTTGTTTTATTTGCAACATCAGCTTGTAGCAACTAAAGTATGATAAAACTTTTCTAACAGTTATGTTTAGGCACTCGCAGCTCTCTATTGGGCTGACGTGCAGCTTTGAAAAACAGCTACCATAATCTTCACAACCACCCAGGGGGAAGTAATATTATACATTACGTATGTTAGGGTGGGGAAAAAACTGTTGATTTAAGTGTTGGGATTTCTCTTTTTATGATTTTTTTAATGCCTGAATCGATATAATTCAGATACAGAGTTTGAAATAAGTTGCTGCTTTTTTTCATGGTAGTCAATATCCCTTTTTATACAGAGATCCTGTTATAGAGCCCCAACAGTGTCCTCTTTATGCAGTCTTTGCATTTTTACACAGAACCAATCGACGGCAGCATCACTCCGCTCCAGTGTGTGATTATAGACAGCATATCAGAATTGCAGAATCAGATGAGGCACAACATGTAACACAACAGTGTTGGCCGTTAGTGTGACATAAAACGTATGCGTCAGCAGCGTTTTATTAACAATAACAAAAGGCATAATATGACAATAATGATCATTTAACAACCCTGTTATATGGCAGCTAGTCTCATCCTCTACTTGGAGTATAAGGAGCTCCCAAATCTCATTGTTTTCCCAATTTGCGGACATTGATGGCCACTGTTCTTCTTCTTTGAGTTAGCCGCTAACTGCTAACAGCAACTTTTTAAATCTCCTGCAGTGAAGATTTTTGACGTCAAAACATGTCCTGTTTATACAGACAACGTTGCAGCCCTGTTATTATCTGCCGTGGCGGCTTAAAGGCGAAACAACTCTGATTCCCATTCCACGGCCATATATACAGCAGCATAACGATATTCCTGCCTTGATCAGGCAGTCTAAAGGGGGCTAATGAGTAACGTGACATCATAGCAGTTTCAAGAAAATTAAAGCCGAAGTGAGAAAGTAGAAAAAGGCGGTTGGGTTGAGGGCACAGACCTCCAGTTGCTTGAATAGCAACTTAAATTCAGCCAGCCAAATACAATCTCCCAACCTAATTCGCAAACTTTCTGTTGCTGCTGTTACAAAGATCAGACGAAGCCTGCTGTGAGCCCCAGCGCTGCGGTTTGCTACAGCCGCTACTGAAGGTCCTGTTGTGGATAATAGTCTCCTAAAGGCAAGTAGTGAGGAGGCGGGACCATGGAGTACACGACCTCGCTAATTCTTGTCTCATTTGTGGTCTGAGAAGAAAGCAGGGCTTAGCGAATCAATGCGCTCTGTGCAGCTCTACAGTGAAATAAGATTTTACCCATTTTAAAAGAAAATATGAAATCAATCAATGGCAGTCAGTGCCAATATTGTCACAGCTGCCATAAATAAATCAAAGTATGGGAAACGTTGCAGCGACAGCTAAATGTAGGAGTTTAAGTTCACTTCATAAAGTATATATTTTTCAATCATTTTATTGTACATGTACATTATATTTATTAGGTAGGTCAAGTTTATTTAATGTAGCACCTTTCACAAGACAAGACCATAAAAAAAAACATAAATCATTCATTTATTTACCACTTTTCTATACAGTATATGATACTACTGAGATACTGATACTTGTAACCCAAGTATTGTTATAGTATTGAATTGTGAGAAATGCATATGGCCCAACACGAAGGTTTATTATCAACCAGAGAGGGTGATTTGCACACAGTCTGTCTATAATTACACAATTGAATCTGTCTTTAACACAACCTCCTCGTAAATCGCAGACTTACCGGACTCCTTGCTCAAACAGGCACAACAAATCAATCACAAAACCAAGATAAGCTATAATCAAAACTTAAACTCTCAGCTATGTTTTTCTCCAGCTGTTTTCCATCCTCTCAGGGTGGTCAAATTAAGTTTACTGACTGCCCACATTTAATAGCATTGCCACAGAAAACCAATTTGCCCAGCACAGGCAAAGAAAATAAACAAGGATAATAAAAAGAAGAGACTAAACAACAATAGATAGAGCCAGGAGGAGGGGGCTAAAGATCAAGCTGGAAATATGGAACCACTTAGGCCCTGAGAGCGCACCCTATAAAGGGTTAAAGATGGCTACGGGATAAGTGGAGCTCGTTTATCGCAAATTTGACAGTGGTAGTTAAATGGTGAGTTTTCCCTCCAAGCTGCCAGTCTGGGGAAGCAGACGAGGCTCTCCGCTCTCCTCACCTCCGGTCTGTCCCACTCTCCTGTGCTCTTCTTTTTGTTGTTTATGGCCGCCTGTCTCCTCATCTTAGCCCTAAATCTTCTGCGTGAAACAGGACAAAGGAGAAGAGGATTTTCTCCTCTGCCCCTCACCTCCACTCTCATCTTTCTCATCGCTGCTCTGGGCCTGCAAGAATATCTTCTTCACTTCATCTCCATCCGCCCCATCATTTTTTAAAGCCCCTGTCTTTGCCCTTTTGTTTCTTTGCTGTCCCTCGCTGTGGAACTAAATCTTCAACCTGCCACCCCGGGAGTCCCTTCAGATGTCCGCAGCCTGGCGCTGAAGCGGGCGCTTGCCAGCAGCCCAGATGCATTTGCGACTCGTTGCCATTGTGATGTCCTTGCTATGTGAGGTGATCAAAATGGGGTCTGGCGTCATGCAGAAGCAAAGTGGTGAGTACGATGGGAAAATAACCTGAAAGAGGATTTTGGGGATGTGCCTTTAAAATGGAAATTTCTGCAGGAATGTGTTGTAAACTGTCTTCAGGTTCTTAGTGGTGACTGACTCGATTGTAAACATGCAAAAAAAACAATGCAATATATTTAGAAATGATTTAAATTACTAGAACTTTAACATGAGGGAGACACTAAAACAAAGGTTTCCAATTGAATGAATTTTCAACTAAAATTGCAGTGTATTATTTTCAATTGTATGATCATCACATGGTTACCCTAGGCAGCAGGTGTTGGTAGAAAGAGCTGAAGTTGATGTTTTTTGCTGTTAATTCGACTGCGTTTTCATTTAATATTTGATAGAAGAGCAAAAAATACATATATATTTTTTAGCACAGGATGTCTTCTCAATATGTGCCATATTGTTAGGCATTTAAAATTTAAAATAACAGCACAAAATAATATTAATGTCCATGTATCTGATCTAACTCAGGATAAATGACGGTAAATAAAGAGGTTCAGTGCCTTGCTCAATGGCTCTTGAACAAGACACCCATTGACAACACACACCACGGCTATCAACATTAAACAAGTAATATTTGTCATTTTATAACAGCTCTTCCATCCATTGCTCTAACTCCAGAAACACTTTCATATCACTCGCCAGAACAAGCTGAATCTGGATCATCTTTAAATCTCAATCACATTATCGCCCCTCACATATTTTTTTGCATGTCTCCCAGTTTTCAGAGGCTGCATTGTCGCTCCTTGTTAAGCTCTGCACCAGCAGACGCTCCACAGTGTTAGACATTGTCCCCAAAACCAGATTTGTGAACTAATGAGTCCTTATAAAATCCCCCCCGGCTCATTGAAAACAGCCCTGACCACCACAGCCACACAGGTATGTGGTGAGCCTCACGCTCATGGGTGTCCGGCATTTCCTCAGGAATTTGGGACTAATAGAGGGGGATCCGGTCTCAATTACACCGTCATTTTGGCTTCCGACATTTCCCCGCTGCCCCCGTAAGCCAGCCAGAGGTGAGGCGTTAGATAATGATCAGATGGGCTGCACGGAGCCAGCAGACACTGCTGACTCTCGTTCAAGATAACAGCTTGTGACAGCCAGATTATACAATTTCAAATAGAGTGTCTTTAAGAAAGTCAGACTATTACCAAAGAAAAACACAAACAGTAAAACTTTAATATGCTAATATTAATAACCCATCGTAAGAATGAGACATCTAAGATTTAAAAAAACAAAATTACAGCAGTACAAAATCACTGCTGGTTCCAAAGTGCTTCACTTTATGGAAATCCTACAATGATTTAATGAGTCTTGTTCATGCAGCGCAAAAGACGCAACTGGACAAAAGAAAAACAAATACATTTATAAAATATACACATTTTTGGCATGATAATGTTGAAAGTTTTCTACCATCATAATATTATTGTTGCCTAAAATTAAACAAAATTACTACAGAGTCTCGCATGAACACATCTGATGTTAATAGATCAGAACAGATTTAATCTAGACGTTATTTTTGGTCCGAAGGGTCAAATGCTGGATGTGGGCACAACAGGTTGACCTGCTGTCAGAATTCATCACTTCACACCAGAGGGATTTATGTTGTCATTTTCTTCTTCCCTTCCCCCCGTACCTTGTTTTTCTCTCTTTCATTTACCGCTCATACCCTCCGCTCCTTCTTCACACACACCCCCTCTTCCCCAACTCTCCCACCCTCCGTCACATCTGGACTTGGTTCCTTTAGCTGTTAAAAATCACACACAAAACTAAAAAAAAAAAGTGTTTCAGAGCGGGAAAATTGAACTGTAGGAGTCAAGAGGTTGAAGCCATTATGCTGTCTGTTCGTACCATTAGTGTTTCTGTAAGGTTACTGTAGGTAATTGTGAGCACCTGTGGCTGTTTTTACAGGACAAGTCGGAGGGAGTGAGACTGATCATCATTTGAGATAAAACACTTCCCTGGTTGTGTATCCAGATTCAAACGGCGTCAGTCTGCAGCTTCACATATTCCTCTAATACGGTGGTCTAATCCAAATTGTACCGCACTAACATGTAAACTTAACCACTCCATACCAAGTTATAATCACATTTTATTTCCCCACATTACACCACCTGATAATCACTACGTTCTGGACATTTGTTGAGCTTCAAAATACTGTAATTTTGTCTTCGCCTTTATATGCACATCAAAAAAAAAATCCCTGTGTTTTTGCAGTCGGCGTTTATTTACCCACTAACGACCAAAGGACATGTTGCCTAACTGGGGAATCAAGTCAATGTGTGTGAAGTGTGCTTGTGTGTGTTTGTGCGACCGCTCAGACGGATTGATGTCAAAACATCAGTAACTCAGTTTCCCTCTATTCTCCACCACCGCCTGCACCGCCTGCACCGCCTGTGAGCTACTCTCTCTGCAGATATATTGAGTAATACGCTTCAAGGCCGTAGCTGTGCAGCCAACACTGGGGGGGATCAAATGTGCTGAGGGGGTCTGCGACACACTGTAGAGAAGTTTTATTATTTCCACAATTACAGATCAAGTGCACAATGACATATTGAGCATGTCCTGGATGATTAAAGGGTGATTATTGGTACTGTAAGAGCCACTTCAGCAAATATTTATATTTGGTAAAACTGTCTGTGTTGATAGAGCATATCATGTGGGTTCTGGTATCATTTAAGTTTGCACAACAGTTTCTGTGTATTTTGAATCATGTACGGTTGTGGACTAATTTATTTTATTTTGGTGTTAGTATACAGGCACAAGTTATTTACGACAGGTTTTTGACCGTGTTCTGCAGTGTTGAAGTGTATGTGAGGTAATACAGTGAGAATATAAAGAAATAGAACATCAAATTGATAATGGTCAGTACGAGATGTAATTTTGGAAGGACTTGGCACGCCGTTTTGTCTTGTTTTACTGGGTTATTTTGGGGGATTCTCAATAAACCTTCGGCTTTTCCCTGCCTCGTGTGAGTACTGTGGATCTTCACAATAGGAACAGAAACATGAGTCAAAACTGAATTCAAAAGTGGAGCTTTGGTGTGTTGAAATGACCACTATAGGTACAGTGCTGCAATAATATGTTTGTCATCAACAAATAACGGCAATATTAACAGATCCTAACTTTAAGCAAAGCCAGCGAGTGGAATCGACTGAATCACTGTGACGTTGCGATAACAATAACAAACACTTTCAGGTTGACAGCTGTGAAATCAGCAAACTTGTTGATTTCTGTTGTCATTTATAGCCGTAACTGTGACGTTTATGTAGGTTAACATTGTGGTCCGACCTATCTGACATTTCTGCTGTGCTTATTTAATGCACTTTGTAGCTTTGCTATCATGTTAGATAAATCAAATCCACCGGCACGGAGACGTACATAGAAATGTACTGCAGGACAGGGCCGCAGGAAAACGTATATTAGCCTCCAAAATAAACAAATTAGCCCAGCGGCTGACAGACTTTTCCACTGATCATAGCTTAACAAATTACATGTATTATTCAGATTTTGTCTTACTCACTGCAGGTTTAAGTCACTGCAGCTCCCAATAACACAGTTAAATTTCAGCCTGTCTGCACATTTTTCCAGCCTGACATTTTTTGAAACAGAGGAGCTATTATTGTGTAGCGAGATCAACAAGTTAGCAGGGTGAGATTCCCGGCTGGGTTTCCTTTTCCTGTCTCACTCTTAATACCTCATCAGTTACTCTCAGCGTCAAATATTGATTATACTGCTGTCGGTTGAGAGCCTGGTGCATCTCATGCAACCTGGTCTCACTCTGAAGTCGTCGAATACCAGTACTTGATCAATGTCTTCCAGTGTCAGACACCAATAGCAAAAGCTGTCCTGTCATGTCAGCACGATACGGCGCGTGGAAGGGGTGATTTATGGGTCCCGGGTACCTTGCATGTCATAAGATGACATGAAAAGTCCACGACCAATGTCAAAATGTGACGAGGTTGGAGAGAGAATGTGTTGTCTCGTGAGGACGCTAAAGAGTGCCGTCAGTAGTGGTATGACGCGCTGAAGGGCGCAACAAGGTGTCAGTATTTGATGACCTGGGAATGATGCCTGAACAAACAATGCAGAAAGAAGAGTCAGCGGACAGGTGTTGACAGGAAATAAGAGAAGAGAAAGGGGAAGGGGAGGTCCTGGTCAGGGACTGAACCAAGGACACTGCAGCTTGTAATTATACTAAATATGACATCAGATATGGGGTCACAGTCGTAATCTCTTAACAGCCAAGCAGCACAAGAATGAAAGCAGTTTATTGCACTTGTCGTATTGGAGGAAACCATTATCGAAACAGTTCATGTGAATATGAAGATGTAACACAGCCTCGCTCCTCAAACTATCACATGGTGAGAAATGTGTTAAAGAAGAGCACATCTTCAGACCAACTGCTATCCATTGTCTGGACATCTACACGTGTGTCATCAGGGATTACACATCTTGTGATATTTTACACGTCACCCCACACGGCACGTTTTTCTTGTTAGTGTACACATTGTGGTGCATTGTGGGTATTTTGGCACCGTCTACAGAAGCGGCGGCTGCTGTTTGTTACCTTAAAATCACACCCTAAAACGGAATTCTTGCTATTCCTACTGGTGAGGCGATGGAGGATCAACCCACCTGAAATCACCTTGACCTTTGTGATCTTTATATTTGCCACATAGACTCTAACCTACTTCACAGGCTGATATCGAATATGATAGATGATGTAGAATCATACTGATCTACTATACAAAATATTAAGATTGGGTATTGTTAGGAAATGATAATTGTGAAAGTTATATGTAATGAATGGAGTGTTCATGTCCAGAATATCTTTTTTTAATCAGGTGGTCTCACTTCCAGTTTGTCAAATACCAATGATGATCAGTGATCAGTTGTCCTCCGCGTCTGAAACTGATGCACAAAGGCACCTTGTAGCACAGGGCTTACGAATGCATCGAAGCTTCGATCGTTGCCATTGTAATCAATGTCCAAATCAGAGTTTTAATGTTCCTTTAATGTCAAAAATGTCAAGCATCTGGAATAATTTCAAAATGTACCAAAATGACCCCCAAAAAAATGAGATTCCAAAGGAAACTGGAACATCAAAAATCTACAACCTTCTTGGCGAAACACCTGAAAACTCTAAGTAGCCTCACATCTAAGCCATCTCTCAAAGTATTCCTTTTCTAGCCATTGCGGCTAATGCTAGTGCGAGCTGCATGCTAACAAAGTGGCTAACTGTTTAGTTATTTTAGGTGCAACAGCAGCTCAATGAAGATGCAACACCCCAAAACTGGTATTCAGGACAGCCCTATAGCATCTGTATGAGACGCACAGGGCTGCGTCATTATTAGACGTGCGAAGGAGCTAAGTATTAAGAGCAAAACTGTCCACATTGGGCTGTAGAAACAGGGGGTGCATGGCTCAAACAAAAACAGGACTTTCATCCAGGAGGCCGCTGTTAATGTCCTGTGTAACGTACTGCCTAACATATCTGATGATTTGTTACGCAAGTTACAAACATACTTATTTAAGGCCAACTGCAATCTTATTTCTAAAGCTAAACAAGTACTTCTGTTGACTAAACCTAAAAACAGAGTAGCTCTATATTTAGTTTATGATGAGTGTAAACAGTAAATTTTCTGTGAAAACTGAAGTTTATTTTGAAAAGACACTGCATGTAACAAGCAGAAAGTGACACGCCATCTCTGAGCATCCAAAACTGACTCTAGAGGGATACCTAGAGCATTAAAGATCATGACCCAAGCGTCAGTATTTGAGAAGTTGGGCGTGAGAATGTGTTGTTTTTAATTAATAATTAGATGTATAGTCCTAAGAATAAATCAGGAACACATATTTCAGCTTTTACACAGCTTCATTTTACACCATAAAATTAGAATCTTTAAGATCATATGATAATAGGTTACAAGTCCCGTTTAACAAGCCATGTACATTACTTTAGTGCAAATGAAACTGGTATTTTAAAAAAGGTTTGAATGCTGCTTACACCAAAGCTCAAGATATAGATTTTCTGCTATGAGAGTGAAACTCAAAATGCTTCGGGGGAGCTGTAATATGATTCGATTATTGGTTTGGTTTGTTTGTTGTGCAACATTTTCCCTAAAGAATACTGACAGTTCTTTGTCTTGGGAAAAACAAATCTTGCATCATACATTTGGCTTTTTTTTTTTTTTTTTTTTTTTTTTTTTTAAGTTGTTTTGCTGTTTGGTGGCTTGTCCATCACACTATTAGAAAATATGTATCATCAGACTTGAATGCCTCTATTCAAAACCATCTCTCTTCCCTCTCTCACCTTCAGCATGTTGTATGAATTCAGTTTTAGGGTGGAATGCCCCTTTTAAACACTAGCATGTTTCCTGAAACCCCAACAGAGCTTGTTACACCTGGTGCTTGTTAAAAACCCAGTGCAATCCCATGCAAGGTCAAAGGTCGCCGTTTTACGCTACCTAAACCTGCCGCGCCTCTAAAAGTCCCTTAAGCCTGCAGATCGATAGCATATGTGTAGAGAACTGTTTTTCAGACGATGAGTCGAGACCTCAAAGTGAGGTCCCAAAGCAGTGAAATGGGTCCCTGGGTTATTCTGGGAAAATCTGCTGAGTTCTTCTCTGCACTGGACCCTTTCTTTACTTAGTTGTCATCTGCTCATCTCTGTTCTCAACTATTAATAAATCTGCTGAACTCCGCTAAGCTGTGATTACTTAAAAACACACCCCTAACATGTGCAAGGTCAAAGGTCATTGTTACGTGCTACCTAAACCAGCATAAAACAATGACAGATTGACAAGAGATATATGAGAATGTGGGTTTGGAGGCCAAACAACAGTCTTTAAGTTCGACTAAATGGGTCGCTTTGTAAGTATTAAACAATAATGTCTCCTTGACTTCTTCACCTGTTTGTTTTTGTCTCCATCTCTGATGCGATCTGGTTTCTTTCGACTACATCATTTCCCAGATATCACTTGTCATCCCAGAGTGGTAGACAGTCAATTACACATCTAAAGAGTTTCTGAAGGTCTGAAAACATTTCAGCTCCTTCATAGTTTACATTTCTCGACCGTAGATGTCATAACTGGCCAACAGCGCCTGTCCAAGTTCAAAGGCTCCTCCGAATGTAGTGAGAGGTGCAGCTTGCCCCGGCCAGATTATGGAAAATCCTTTCGTTGCCCTCAGTTTTCCATAATCCACTGCACAGCGGTCAGTGTTTAAGGTTTGTACAGGTGATTCTTGTTGTCTCAACTAAGTCTACATATCAGGGCTGCTGTTGTGTCACTAGGTTAACTTTGGTTTTGAGTCCAGACAAAAACAAATAGGTGAAGAAGACAAGCACAAACTCAGCTGAACTGAAGTTAAACCCGACCTGTGACCTATACATTACTGGCAAACTGCCTGGTGTGGTGGCACCATAATTGTGGCGATGCAATCACAGGTTGTTATGTTTGTCAGATGATCAGTAACTTCATCTCTGGCATCAAACGCAAGCTGAGTGCGCAGTGACACCTTTAACTGCAGTTACACAAGTCTGATTAAAGCACTGCCTCCAAATGAACGGAAAAATTACAAGATTACCACAAGCTGAGTGTCATCTGGTTTCAACATAGCGGGGAAAAGGCGGACATCTCTACCGCCAACATCTACAACACTCAGCAACTCACATTAAAACAATATAGATTGATAAACAGCATGTGTCTTAAAACCTAAAGGCAGCTAACTAGAACAACAGTGCATCATGAACATTTGACTATGTCATGTTTATGATAAATGTGAGCAGGTGGTCATGACTAGATAAAGTGGACTGATGAAAAGGTCAACTCCTTCGCTTGGACAAATTATTAGTTACCAGATACGACAGAAGGTGCCCACGTACGGTCACAACCATAGTTTGACATGATGCTGAATATTTACTTAACGCCAGAGGTAAATGTAGGGAATCTCTCCCACGGAAAATTTTGTAAGACTCAAACTGCTGATGGACAAATTGGCTGGTGGGGATTTTAAACTTTCAATCACCTGTTCCAGTCTCACCACCTGAGTGCTCCATGCTCAGTGGTAAAATGTAGTTTTATATATATATATATATATATATATATACACTGATCAGCCAAAACATTAAACCACTGACAGGTGAGGTGAACAACATTGATCACCTTGTTACAGTGCATTGTTCTGTTAGGAAACCTTTGGTTCTGATATTCGTGTAGATGCCACCTGACATGCTCCACCCACTTGAACACCAGTGCAGACCAGGCACCCCCCCTCATGGCAGCAGCACTCCCCAGTAGCTGAGGCCCCCCAGCAGGACAATGCACCATGCCACACCACAAAAACTGCTCAGGAGTGGTCTGAGGAACAAGACAGAGACTTTAAAGACACCAACCTGGCCTCCAAATTCCCCAGATTCCAGTCTGATCAAACATCTGTGGGACATGCTGGTACCCCACCTCACAACCCACAGGACCCAAAAGATCTGAAGGTGCCAGACACCAAAGGACACCCTCCAGAGGTCCTGTGTCCATGCCTTGACAGATCAGGGCCAAGTCCGGTCCAAGGAGCACCTACTGTGGATCGGGGTACCTCTGGCGTACCAGCACGTCCCTCAAATGTTCAATCAGGTTGGAATCTGGGGTATTTGGAGGTCAGGTCGACACCTTGAGCTCTTTGTCCCGTTCCTCGGGTCATGCCAGAGCAGTTTTTGTAATGTGGCATGGGGCAGTGTCTTACTAGGGGGCCAATGCCATCAATAAGTGCAATCACCATGAGGGGGTTTACTTTGTCTGCAGTGGTGTTCAGGTGGGTGGAGCACATCATGTAGCATTTACCTGAATGCCAGGACCAAAGGTTTCCCAGTGATTTGTAATGTTCATTTAATCACAGTTGTTTTGTGTTAGTTCCACTTCATACACCTACAGAACACTTTGCTCCATGGCTACGTGCAGTCACGGCAGACATCACAGTAAGAAGAACTAAAAAAAAGACCATAGCCAAATTACTGACTTTTATAAGACCATTACATATTGGCTGCTATACTAGACTAAATATTTCTCAACCTGCCAATATAAAAGGGATGGAAAGAGGTCTTAAATGCAGTACTCAAGTAAATGTTCTGTCACAGAAAGACACACTCACTCACACTCATTACTCAAACAAAAGTAAGTTTTGTAAAAATTTACTGAGACAAACATAAATGTTAGACGATAAATAACATAAAACGTCAATATGCGCACAAGTGGACCGACACCAGCAGCATGACTGTCCAAACTAATAAAGTCCTTCTCTATTCACCACACTGCAGCCTTTTCATACAACTCATCATCAATTATAAATGTACAACAGCCTCCCTCTGTAGTCTCGCGAGATTTAACCAGAAAAGATACAAAACTCAGACAATTAATCCAAAGTGGCAGATAATAAATAAAAGCTGTGTCCACCACAGACGCTTCAGTATGAGGTTATTATTAAACCACAGAAAACAATCAGCCTGACACTTCTTGTTAAATCAGCAGCAGCACAGCAACAACATGGAGGAGTGGAAACAACACTGAGGCCACAAACACACTGCACAGTTTGTACTCTCCACGTGGCGCACACTCCTTCGTTGCTGGCAACATATTGGTGGCTGACATACTTATCTTGAGGAATGGTTTAATAAGTTTATAGCTGTGCTCACCGTGTGGACGATATTCGGTGAGTCCAGAGCACCGCGAAGTCCTCAACAGCTCCGTTTATTCGCAAAGCATAAGTCCACTCAGTGTCTCTGTCCCAGTATAACCAGTCCACTCTGTGTCTCTGTCCCAGTGTAACCACCAGTCCACTCTGTGTCTCTGTCCCACCGCGCTCCTCAAAGTCTTACAAAGTCCTCACACACGTTACTAAAGGCAAAGGTTCCTCAAAAGCCACCTGCAGCATCCATCGTTAGCTCTTTAGCATCTAGCATCTTAGCCACACCCAGCATGCACCTGTGCACAGGTGTGTTGATTTGGGTCATTAAGGGACTGTTCGTTTTTTCAGTCAAATATATTTTCAAGCACTGGGTAGGGAGTTATGTTTCTCTAATTTAGTTATGTTTACCCTAGTTATGTTTTTTGTTTTTTTTAATTGACATGAATTACTCCATGCTCAGTAATCTTACACTTACAAATAAATATGTGAATATAATTTTATTTTGGCTCGGAGAAATACACAACTTTAAATGGCTGTATTTTGTATTTATTTTACTGCTGAATATTAAAGAAAACATATTTTGAAGGCAAAAAAAGCCAAAATGACATAATTTAAGCAGACACTGTAAAAACAAAAATTATTGCTGGAGTGTCAAATATTCAACAGTCCTTGAACACGTCATGTGCGATGACTGCCTCCATTTTTTTTTTCATAATTATTTTTATTGAATGAGTGAGGGTATGCATCCAGTACATTCCATGTTTCAATGTTAACTTATCATCACATATCTTAATAAATCAAGTTAGCAACTATACAGTAACTTGCGACTGTCATTACAGATAACATTTCATCCCTACTCATATACATATTTATCAGACACCCACACTCACCCACACAGCCACAGACACACAGACACAAAGACACACAAGGGCAACGAACAGGACAGAACTGACACAAGACACAGGGTTCCCTTGATTCATGCAGGCCGGATGTGGTGATCCTGCAGCCTCCCTCAATCTACAGAGCTTCATAAATTGAGCTCCATATTTTGTTAAACTGTTTCTCTCTCTGTTACTGTCCTCCTCCGACATTGTCCTCTCAATGCTCAAATAATATTTCATTAATGCATTCCAATTTTGAAGTGTAGGTGCTTCCTTATTTCCAATTTTGCAGTATAAGCTTTTTGTAAAGTAATGATGAGAAAAGAATTTGCCAGCCAGTTGCATATCTTACTTTCTCCACATTTTGGAAGATACAAGTCGCGATGAATGCTTCCATCAGAAAATATTTATATTTCATCAAAATCACTTTATTCTACATGTCTTATCAAAAAACTGAGCCAAAAATAAACCATTTGCACAAACTAATCAGTGAGCAGGACAAGAGTGGAAAACTGAGGCTTCTTTCAACTCCGGGGTTTAATCTTCATCTTTAATTAACAAACATTAAAGGGTAACTTCAGGGAGGGTCAAAAAATAAGTCTGGGTGCTGCAATAAAACCAGTGACTAAACAGGGCAGATCCAACCTGTTTCTTCTTCTTCTTCTTTTTAACTGGTACAATAATGCCAACCATAACTTGACTCTATAATGAGATGATCCTTTGTTTGGTTGCATTCTTGTGTCATTCACGCCCTGCACACTGACCCCTGTGAGCTCTGCCCTCCTCCTGCAGTAACAGTATGGCAAGCTGTTTTAACATTTAATCACTAAGTCCGACTATCCGGAATTACCATTATAGATATCTATAACGTCATTTTGACTAGTAGTAATGTCATTGTGACTAGTATGAATTTTAATTTAAGATATCTGTAACGTCATTCTGACTAGTCAAAACTGAATTAAAGATATCTATGATGTCATTCTGACTAGTCAAAACTGAATTACAGATATCTATAATGTCATTCTGACTAGTCATAATTCAGTTGTAGATATCTACAACGTCATTTTGACTAGTCATAATTCAGTTGCGGATATCTATAACGTCATTTTGACTAGTCATAATTCGAATTCAAGATATCTACAACGTCATTCTGACTATCTGAAACTCAATTCAAGATATCTGGAAAGGACCATGTAGATATCTTCAATTGATGATAATTAAAGATATCTTGAACTTGAATTATGACTAGTCAGAATTAAATCGTAGATATCTCAAACTGGAATTACAGATATCCACAATTCAGTTGCAGATATCCACAACTACATTGGAGATATCTATAATGACAAACCCCACACACATGAATGGCAGAAATAGTTTGAATCTTACTAGTCAAAACTGAATTACAGATATCTGTAATTAGAGTTTTGACTAGGCAAAATCTAATTACAGATATCTTGAATAAGAGTTTTGACTAGGCAAAATTATGTTGCAGATATCAGCAATGAATATCCAGTCTAGCGATTAAATGTTAAAATGGCTTGCCATAGTAACAGTGATATTTATGACACATACCATCATCCTGTTTGCAACCTGTTTACATGTCTGGCATTGTGAACCTGCTAGAAATGCACAATAACATTCACACGTCATCGGTAACAGCCGATAATGGCCTTAAACTGAACAGAATCGGCCAACATGCTGATGATATCAGTACGTCATTGTTGCATATTTTTAGAAATACTCAGAAAAGAAGTACATAGAAAACAAGTTGTCATAGTAACCAGAGTAAATGTAATGCGTGTAATGCCAGAGAGGTGCAGTTTGGAAGAGGGCTGGTGAATACCTCAAATATCTCATATTGTGAAAAAATGAGTTATATCTTGTGGCTGCATTCTGGTCTATCGAGGCTTCTGTTTATAGAGAAACTACTCTCTGCCTCTCCTATGATGGATCTCCTTCTGCGTGATTGATCGTCTGCACGGTGGCAGCTCTTGAAAGAAGACCTTGCTATTTGTTGAAAGTTCGTGTCAGTTCCACAGAACCCACACACTCCTTTTTTCACTTGATAAATGACGTTCACACCAGGAGCTGCCGAGAAGACGTCTCTGCGCCAGTGAGCTGCTAAACTGAGGTCCCTGGGGTGCTGGGATAAAAAGCTCCCTCAGCACCTGTTGTTGTTGAAGCGCTGAAGTATCTTTTCATCAGGAGTCTTGATGAATCCTTTAAAAGAGTTCTAATCCCTTTGACACATGATGTACGTTCCTACAGTCAGACATGATGCATGAGATGCTTCCAGAGAGTTTTTTTATTTCTACAAATTTTTTCTTTGAATTTATGAATTGCTTGAGTCTGTAGGGAGTGAAAATTATGATTCGTCCTGCCAAGTCTGAGTTGTTGTAGATTATTAGAATAGTTTCTTTGGTTCAGTTTACATTTTTATTCAAATATGCTTTTCTTTTAGACGTAACTTGCTATTCTAAACCACACACTCTGCATTATATTTAATTGAAAAAATGACTTTTGTTATGGCAGTTTTCTCCGGTAGGACTCATTACGGGAACTGCCCATTGTTCCGATGTCCATTCCGAAATCATCATGATGCCCTGTGGTTAAGGTCTGGTTAGGTTTAGGCACAAAAACCACTTGGTTAGGGTCAGGAAAAGATCATGGTGTGGGTTAAAATGAAAAAGAAAGTGACAAACATACAAGCTGTGAGCCTGCTTCGCCTCAAGCCTTTCCCAGCTGACCCACAGCCGGTTGCGGCGCACCGTCAAGGCAGAAATATGCCCGCCGGGAGCCGTTCAGCACCGCGGACCGTCGGACCAATGACATGGACCCATCATTACGGTATACACACATCAGAGCACAGGTTTTGTTTCAACATTGAAGGGGGCACATTTGAAACCGGGGGTTTAGGAGTTCCTCTGTCACAAAATTTGGAGGGACAAACACTTTTGGTTAATTTTTATGCATTCTCGGAACCCATCGGCTGTATTCGGCGTCTGACTTCCGGCAGACGGTGATACAGCCTCTGGGGGCAGACCCCGATTTTTTGGCATTCCGGTTTGATTTGGGCGGAGGAGGCGAATTTCCGTTTCCGACTTCCGTTTATATATAAGTAAATATGCTGGACCATTGCGATGGATTCAGAGTTTGCAGTGACGCCAATTATGTTCCGCCTCGTTAGTTCACCACACGGAGCGTTTAACCTGGCAACAACTGCAGCCGGCTCAAACGTGATTGGTCAATATCACACGGACTACAAACAGCCTACAACCGGAAACCAGGGCTCTTCCGCTCTTCTTCCGGAGGCAAGATCTCCGGGGTTTGCCTCTACATTCACTGAATGTATATGGAGACTAATTTTTATGCATCTATTTGTGCCTTTCTGCATCACTTTATGGTGTAAATGTCTTTAATTTTGTCAAAAGAAGGTCCTCTGCTACTTTTATGTTTTTAATGCAAAGGCTACTTCTAAATATTGACGGGGACATGTCTCCTGCATCCCCCCAAAATCTACACCGATTGTAGTTTTACATTAAATCAAACAATCCCCTTTAATTGTTTTATTGTTACCACATAACATTGTAGTGAACAAATATGAGGCCAAATGTATCAATAATCCACTTTATAATTCACAGTACATGAAGACGTGATTCACATCATAAGTCAGAAGATGTAACCCTTCCCATTGCCCTTACCTTAAACTTAACCGCCTCTCTTTAAAGCTAACACTTCATAGCTAGCTCAGTGCTAGCTTAGCATTTTCTTCGGGGCTTCTGATTCCGGACCAAGAGGTGAAGGAGGCTGATGTGTGGGTATGTTGGACGAGTCATGGAGCTGCTCCAGCTGCAGTTTTACCTACTCAATAATTTGTGCACATATATTAGTCACTGGTACGTCTGAGTTACTTTGTGCATACAATTACTGCAGTGAATGAAAGCTGTCAGGCCATGGAAACTCCAGTCTGAATGTGTTGTTTGCAATTCATGTTATTTTTGAATTGCACAATACCAGCAGTGAGGTTTACGCTTGGGAAGACATCCTGGCGTCAGCTGAAAGACGCTGACCGTAAAACTTCAATTAGTAGCCTGGGCTATTATTTTATAAAATCACTTAAAAGGCTTATATTTGGGACAGGCCTTTAATTCCATTACATGAAACTGTTGCTCAGCAAAGATGGGAAATAAGATGAAATTGTTTATTTGAACCAGTATGAATATGACTTGTATAAAAAATAGGCTTCGAATGACATATCATTTACAAGCCCTGTCATATCAACACAACACCATTTCATCCTGTTAAAACAATATTCATAACTTCATACTTTTGATCCTTACGGACTAAAAGAATTTGAATGCCTCAAGCATCAAGGAATGGACACAAATTCAGACGTAATGGCGTCTACAGACAGAGTCACCACTTGTTTTCATCCTGCCTGTAAATCTGAACGAATTATTCTCTGGTGCTCATGGTTGAAAATGTAAAATGAACTCAACTATGAACTCAACTATTGAAGTGTGGAGCATCGAACTGAGCTAACGACATGTAGCATCTCCATACTGAGCAAAGTTTAAACATCTATATTTGTATCTGCAATCTAAACAGCTAACTAATGTGTCTATCTTTATTTTTACTATCTTTTTAGTACATCATCAGGAGGGCAATAATGTATTTTACTGCACATCTCACTTGTACTTTTACAGCATTTTAAATTTCCTTCTTTCAAACCTCAGCTCCTCTGGCTGTGAATTGTCTTTGTGTGTCTCTCTGTGTGATGTGAGTGGACGTTGAGATGGAACGTAACGCAGAGGAAACGTTAAAAATTGCAAGCCAGTGATGACTGTCAGAGGGAGTAAACAAGTCATTAAATACGTCAGCAAATAAAATGTAGTAACGATGCGGACACTTAGATTATCAGGTTAAAAAAAAAGCTTTCATCACTTCACAGAGGCTGTAAGGTTGCATGAACTTTGACCTTTAATGACCTCTGTCAGTGACTTGATCATTGCAGGCATTTATCAAGTGTTTAAACCTCTTCAGTTGATCACACACACACACACGTATCCAGACACACACTCAACAGAGATGCTGGCAGGCGGCCACAGGTATTTTGTGAGGCTCAGACTCTGCGATTGTTCAAACTCACGCACACTCACCGCCTGCCCTTCACCTCCTCAGTAGATTCAGCCCATCTTTCCATCCCTCTTCATTCCATCCGTCTTTCCATCCCACCTTGCCCGTCTTTCCGTATCCCCCCTTATCCCTGTCGGATTGGAAGCATTCCTACTTTGTCTGTTGAGTCCTGTGTGTCTCTGGGAGCAGACATCGCCGCTCGCTGTTATAATATAATAAGACTTACTTTGGCTTAGCCGTAAGCCCAACTGTCATGCTACCAAGACATGTGAAATCTATCGCCAGAGAGCTGCACAAATCAGGGCTGAACTCACTTTGTGTGCCAGGAGACAGAGGTGGACTTCTGCATTTTGCTCAGTGTGTTTGACGGGTTTTAATATCACTAATTAATGAAGAAACATGAATATATGCTGACACACCAAGGACAGGAGCAACAGACCTGCAAGAGGCAGCAACATAGTGTGCACACTACTCACTGTATTCTGTTTACTATGTGTCCTGTTGGCTTCTGCATAGGTGTAGGTTTCAATGGGGACGGGATACGTCCTCCTTAATATTTAGAACATGCATGTGTTTCCCCCAGCAGCAGAGGACTTTCATGTTGACCAAATAAAGACACTTACACCATAAATTGACACAAAAAATACGCAAATTGGTGCATAAAATTCACCACAATGGAGAAAACTGAGTGTTTGATCCTCAGCATTTTTTGGCAGAGGACCCCAGACCCCAGTTTTATATTTCTTTGATCAGATACTTAATTTCCCTTAATTTGGAAAACAAATCTGCCACCTAAAATATGTCAATAAATATTTAAAAACAAAGAATGGTCCTGTATTAAAAGTCACTCGTTTTTTCAGCAAAAATCTGAAGATGAATCCAACTTTCAATATTTTAATTCATTATCATCAGTGACCTGATTTCTACAATGCAGGACATTGTGTTTTAGTTGACAGTCCTCTCTTAAATACATGTTTCAGCACCTTTGTTCTGAGAATATGAGCTGCATGGCGGCGTGCATTTGTGCAGCGGCTCTCCGCTCCGCAGTCTATTAATTATTAGTGTGAGGACTAGATGGTTGAATGTACGGCAGATGTGGTTTTAACTGTCGGCACTGTTTTTTAAATGATACAATGACAATAAAAGGCATTCCTCTGATTCTTTGTCTTAATAAGCAGCAGATTTAACAACACGAAAATGCCTTTATTTTGACAGAATAATTTAAAAATGACCAAATGTATTAATAAATAAATAAATTGAGAGTTTCTAGAATATCTATGGTGAAGCTGCATCTGTAAAGCATTTTGCCAGCATATTTTAAATTGTGTCCATCTCAGTTTGGATCCCAAATTGATCACATGAAGACAGCAGTCAGAGGCTCCTCCTACCAATCCCCGTTTAAAAAACAGCCACTAAATTCTAAAATGACAATATCAAGAAAATGCATTATATAAAACAACTACTAACATGTTAATTTCATTTTTCAAAATCACCACAGTAAGGTGTTAGGTGTAGTTTTATTTATATGAGGAAGCTGTTGGTTTTATTTCACTCAGTGACTGATGGAGAAGGAGTGGGAGTTAATAAGTTTATACCTCCTGCCACTCCTTTTCAAATGTGTAAATCAAAGTAACTATACACTGATAACTGCTTTTCATTATTTGCATCTCTGTCTGCTTGTTTGTATGTTAATGTCTTTTTTTTACATGTTCGAAATACATATCAGTATCAACTAATACTTCCCATTGACCTTTTTGGATAATGTGACAGCTGATCTTACACTCCAAGATGATTCTGAATATTTTTTGTAAATAATTTTAAAAACAGTTTTATCAATTAAAACACTCAGATGGGGGTTACTGTTCAGAATAATTAGTTTTTCAGGATTTAAATTTGATTTAATTTTCTTGAATGTCCAAAGAAAGACAAGCTGCACAGTGTCAGATGTTAAAGGCTGGACACAGTGCAGCCTGTGTGTGTCTTCTTGCCCGCAGTATTTTCACAGAGTACAGAAATTCTCTCTGTATCATGGGGATTTGTGTTGTCTCCTCTCCTTCCCCCTGCTCTCACTTGTATTCTATTTCTTTCTTACCCCCTCCTCTACTTTGATTTTTATTCCGTCTCATTTTAACCGCACTTCCTTGCGTCGTGATTCACTCTCTGTCATCTCCTGCAGCTCACAGAGATACATCAGAAGACTGTCGGAGCTGTCTGGAGTGTTCCCGTGACAACGGCTGTGTGCGTTGCCCCGAGCGACTCTTCCTGTTCCTGCAGAGGGAGGGGATGTCTCACCACGGAACCTGTCTCCACGCCTGCCCCTCTGGACACTACGGACAGAGAGGGAAGGACATCAACCGCTGCATGAGTACGAGTTTGTTTCACCTGCAGGCATCTTTCCAACTGAAGAGGCCTTGCTGATATTAAGTCTCACTCACATTAGCACACATGACTCATCTGTCTCGAGGCCCTTAATAGTGAAGGAACTGATTATTTTTTTTGTCAGATGAAAAGTATTTACAAGTTCTCAAAGAACAGACAGTGCCCGTGTACACAGTTTACACATTTGGACTCACTCCGTTATTGAGATGCACCTCTTTTAATTCGTTCCAGAAAAACACTGTGCCAATAAAAAACTTAAGTACTTAAGTTCTTACCAAAGAATGCATCATTTTTGTCTCATTCAGGAAGAAATTTATTTGACTCAAGACATGCCAATAAGTTCTCAGAAAGAGATCACAAGAAGTTTCTTTATTCCAGACTGCAAACGCGAGCTAACTCTTCAACCTGAAAACAATATTTATCGTTAAAATGTGTTCTGATCCGACCTGCTGACAGTTCACTAACACTGACAGCCATGATGGCAGCCACTGGAAAACTTCCTGGAAAACAGTTGGTGCACTCAAAATCGACAACATCCTATGGTGACTTCAAGAGGTGGAAATATTTCATAAAACTTTTCATAACACTAAGTGGCCTATGCAGTAGAAAGACGCAAATACTTTTGGTGCAACATGACGGGAGAACACAAAGAAGGAGGGCTGTGGCATCCTCTTTTACTCAAGAGGTAGAAAACCTACAGCTACCATAATGCACTGCGCCACACAGGACCAATAAATGCTCCTGCTGGAAGGTGATGTGAGGCAAACTCCTCCATTTTACACAATGGTGGCCAGCTGGCAACAAACAGTCTCAGATTACAGTTAATCAGAGCACTATAATAAGTTTCTGGGAACATTTTAGGAGAGAAATAAGCAACTCAGAATCTTGGTTCATATTTGATCAGTGATGCCTAATTTTACTGTTTTATCCAAGTTATTTCAGCTTCTGTTTTCTCTGGTGCCCACTTCCTGTTCACAAACTCTCGCTATTACAGCTGAACAGGGCAGTGAAATATGTTTCTGAAGACATATCTTCTGGTGAGAAGTAAACAATAAAGTGACATAATCTTGATTTATATTCATATATTCGGTCCGAGTTAGAGAGGGAGAGAGACAGAAAGACGAAAAATATGACAAAGCTAAAGTGCAGCCTGCAGTTTGGAGCAACAGCCCAGGAGGCAAATTTGTGAATCCTAGAATAGCGAAGGCATGACCCACCCTACTCTGCTTATGACTGGCTAGTACTCTTTGCCTTTGTTGGTAGAATTAGTCAGGTTTAGGCAAGAGTACTGGGGTTGGTTAGGGTCAAGGTATGAATGTCAGAGTAAGCTAATCAAAGGCAGAGTAAGGCGGGCCATTCCTTTGCTGTCCTAGGATTCACATATTTGCCTGCAGGAAAGCCAGTGAAACTCAGCCGGATGACCGACTGGGTGGAAGTTTACCACAGTTTATTAACTCATACTGCCCACACTGTTTTGACACAGAGCTGGTTGAAAAAGGATTTGAGGAGAGGTAAACAAAGTAGCACACTGAGGTGCCAGTGAGCAGACAATGAAGAACCCAATTGGCAGAAAAATGTTGGCATTGTATGTTTCTGCAAATGCCAGATACATTACGTTTGAAACTTTATGTTTCAACAATACTGTGGTTAACGCATGGTTAAGTTTAGACACAAAAGCAACTTGGTTATCATTAGTAAAAGAAAACGTTTTGGCCTTAAATACCAGTTTTGCGTGCACAATCAAAACACTCACCTTTGGTGGCTTAAAAGCAGCTGGAAACAGAATGATAACTCACAGCAGGTTTCTTCCTGTCCGGCCCACCTGCGTCTCATCGTCAGGACTAAAGTCAAAATCAGGTTGACTAGTAGAAAAAGAGACTGAATTCACTCAAACTGTTTATTCACCATATGTGTGTTGGTCTGCCTTCTCACAGAGTGCCGCTCTTTGGACTGTGAGCACTGCTTCAGCCGGGACTTCTGCACCAAGTGTAAGCCCGGCTTCCAGCTCTACAAAGGCAAGTGTCTGACCCGCTGCCCAGCAGGAACCTTCGCCCACCAGACAGACTGCCTCGGTGAGTGAAGACTTACTTCATCTGTGGCTTATTGTCAGAGAACAACAGAAGGATAGGTCTGGTGATGTTTTACTTTGTTTCTTATTGTTAGCCAACTTTAAATTGATCTTACTGACAAGAGTGTGTATCAAAGCCTGATATATCTTCTTCCTCTGTGCCACAGAGCTCTGTTGTTCTCCAAAAAACTATTAAAAACACATCAGTGAGCCACGCTGTTGCACTGGGTGATATATTCCTTTACACAAATGTGGACCGATCCCTGTTAAAGTAAATTACATATATTTTTTGGTGTTTTTTTTTTTTAGGCTTGAGTCTGAGAGCCACAGACAGGGTCAGGAAGTCAGACAGCAATGAGAGTGTTGTTGTTTTTTGGTCTTTTTGGTGATTTTTTTTGACAGCAGAAAAACACAATTGCAACCAACTGAAACTTCTCCCGTGTGCCAGGCCTGTAGGAGAACTACAGTGGCCAACACGAACACACTAATGAATCTATCTAGAGCCACTGTTTGGTTTGTCCATTCTGGGCTACTGTAGACACAACATGGTGGACTCCGTGGAAGAGGACCTGCTCCGCTTGTAGATATAAACAGCTTATTTCAAGGTAACATATATGCCAATAGATGCCCCTAAATCCTACACGCTGGACCTTTAAAATTTTTTCCAAATCTCTTTAGATATGTCTCTACAGGATCTGTCATTCTAAACCAGTCTCACTCCGAAATCGTCGAAATCTGGCGCTTGGGCAGTGGTTATAGTTTAATGGAATCTAGCAGCATCGGGGGGAAATGCGGCGGGACAAGAACGAAAATATAAGCAGCGAAAGTCCAAGCAGGGACACGGACTTTCACGTGGGAGAGTGAGATTATAAAGCCAAACCCTGTTCTTTTTTCCTAAACCTAACCACTTGTTTTTGTTGCTTAAACTCAACCAGAACTCCCAGAAAAAAAAAATGAAACCAAGAGCTGTCAGTCTAAAATGAAGACAGATTAATGACTGCATGGCTTATTTCTCACCTCATATGGCCTGAGAAACACATCTTGGAGACCATTTTTTCTAATGTAAGAGAAAGTTTCCAAACAAACCGCCATCTTGGGCCAGTTTGAAATCTGGGAGCAAACGGCCCACCAGTGAAAGCATTCATCCAATCAGAAGCTGACAAGAAGTGTTTGTGTGGTTGTGGAATGCCTGTGTGTTTTCTTTGTTGGTCAGTGGTCACCTGCACATTAAGCTTCACATGCTGGGAAGCAGTGTGATCCCTTACATCCAAAAATGTGTGGACACGTACCATTACTCTGTGCATTTACAAAAACACTAGCAGCATGGTTATGATCAGGTTTTTGGGACATCCTGTCTGTTCAGACACCTGGCTTAGCCCTTATGTCAGGTTTAAGAAAGCTGAAAATCGTGCTGCAGCATTTAAACACACAACTTGTTCAGGTTTCTGATGACTGTCTGCCATGTGTGCAGATGCATCCTAAACATATGTAAAACACAGAAGATGTAATGGTTGACTACATCCTGAATAAAAAAGATCAGCGGGGACACAAATAGTCTGACCCTGACGTATTCTGTTCCTGCTGATCAGATGTAGAAGCCACAGCAGAGAAGTGAACGCAGCTGGAAACCAGAGTAGGTTCATCTTCACTTGATGACGTTCAAAGAGGACACTGTCATACTGTCACACTGGCTGCATGTGAAAGACAAATATATATCTGCTGCATACATACTACTAGACACCTTGTTAATGTTTCAAGTAAACTTCCTATCCCATGTTCCCAAGGATAAGACTCCAGAATATTAGTTTGAATGTATACATACTGATTTCTTAGAACACTGTCACCCAAACTACCTACTTGCAAGACCAAACCTGGACAGTTGTACATTTTTATGGAGCAGATACATTAAAACTTTAGGTTTAACCAGCTGCATTATTTTTTCAATATCGTAGCTATGCAAAAAGGTATGATAACCGTCACCTTTCATATCACTGTATACCCTTGAAACGGTATATCGCTGCAACCCTAGTCTCAACAACGCTGTGGTTAGGTTTAGGCACAAAAACAATTTGGTTATGATTTGTAAAAGATCATGTTTTGCTTAAAATACGCGATTTTGGGAGCAATATCCCTGTTGGAAAAACAGTGACAGGTTGCTACAAAACACCCATGTTTGGTGCCTAAAAGGCTGCTGGCTAAACAGCAACACGTCACTAAAAAACACCCAAGTTTGGTGCCTAAAAGCTGCTGGCTAAAGAAGTGACAGGTTGCTACAAAACACCCATGTTTGGTGCCTAAAAGGCTGCTGGCTAAACAGCGACACGTCACTAAAAAACACCCAAGTTTGGTGCCTAAAAGCTGCTGGCTAAAGAAGTGACAGGTTGCTACAAAACACCCATGTTTGGTGCCTAAAAGGCTGCTGGCTAAACAGCGACACGTCACTAAAAAACACCCAAGTTTGGTGCCTAAAAGCTGCTGAAGAAACAGCCACAGGTTGCTACAAAACACCCACATTTTGTGCCTACAAAGCTGCTGGCTAAAGAAGTGACAGGTCGCTACAAAACACCCATGTTTGGTGCCTAAAAGCTGCTGGAGAAACAGCAATAAGTTGCTACAAAACACCTATGCTGCTAAACAACGACAGGTCGCTACCAACACCGAAGTTTGGTGCCCAAAATCTGCTGGAGAAACAGCCACACGTTGCTACAAAACACCCATGTTTGGTGCCTAAAAGGCTGCTGACTAAACAGCGACAGGTCACTAAAAAACACTTGCATTTGGTGCATAAAAGCCACTGGAGAAACAGCGACAAGTCACTACTAAACACCCAAGTTTGGTGCCTAAAAGCTGCTGAAGAAACAGCCACAGGTTGCTACAAAACACCCACATTTTGTGGCTACAAAGCTGCTGGCTAAAGAAGTGACAGGTTGCTGCAAAACACCCATGCTGCTCAACAATGACAGGTTGCTACAAACACCCAAGTTTAGTGCTCAAAAGCTGCCGGAGAAAAGCCACAGGTTGCTACAAAACCCCCACATTTGGTGCCTAAAAAGCCACTTGCTGAACAGTGACAAGTTGCTACAAAACACCCACGTTTGGTGCCTATAAAGCTGCTTGCTGAACAGTGACAAGTTGCTACAAAACACCCACGTTTGGTGCCTATAAAGCTGCTTGCTGAACAGTGACAAGTTGCTACAAAACATCCACATTTGGTGCCTATAAAGCTGCTTGCTGAACAGTGACAAGTTGCTACAAAACACCCTCGTTTGGTGCCTATAAAGCTGCTTGCTGAACAATGACAAGTTGCTACAAAACACCTGCATTTGATGCCTAAACAGCTGCTGGAAACACAACAATTACCCAAACAGTGATCTGGAGCTTGTCAGGCATCTCGCTTACACCCCATCCACTATCCCCTCCACCGCCGATGACAAAGTTAACTTGTATACACTTTAGAACATACACAGTTTAACACCCGTGTAACCTTTAGTGACTTGTATTTGCTGTTTCAAGTTACTGTCTGTTTTGAGGTGGGTGAACTGAAAGCGCACTGACCCCCAGCCAGCTATAAAACGCAGGTCCGCTCTACAATGGATGCATCTGTAAAGCTAATCTGAGAGGTTTAATGAACAGCAGACATGTTCCTGCATAGTCCTCTCCTTTTATCTATGGACTGCCCCTCTGGCTCTGTTGCCACTTTTCTGCAGTATTTCACGTGTGAATGTTTGAGAATTTCATCAGTTTGTGGGTTTTTTAATCTCGCATTGGGCTGATTTTAAGTCAAAAAATTTGTTTTTTGATAAATTGCACATGTTTTGGTAAACTACAGTTTGTCTCAGTTGAGACCATGAAACAAGAAAACAAATCTTGAAATACTTTCACATGGATCAAATCATTGTTCTCAGAGAAGTGGCTTTATCAAAGTTAACAAACTTCTTATCAAATGAAATACTGTAGACGCATCAAATTTACATATTCTGCCATCGGGACAATTTGTCTTTAAATATTTGAAACGATCTTCTGAGAACTGAGCCTTCGTCTGGTTTTGTGGACACGCATGCACTCCATTTCTTTCTCTTCATCTATTTCTCAGCTAAGTTTGTTCTGATATGGAGCCAAACTTTGAATGCAACACATGATTCACATTAAAAGTCTTCAGAGAAGTTTAAGAATTTATCTTCATATCTCGTTGTGTATCATCCATCCCTTCTAAGTAAGTGAGATATATTGTTGAACTCACTCATCATTCGGTGCTGTTTGGGACTCCAGATTCCCCCTCTGCCGTCCACCTGCAACATCTGCAGCTACTGTTGTTCCTTGGCATCGTGACCACATCTGGTTTTCATGGCCATGTTAAGGTTTCATGTCTGACTGTTGGTACACACCTCGAGCAACTCCAGAAAAGAGTCACTGGAAATCTATTCATTTTATACCCAAAATCTGACAATGATAATGATGATTACCAAGAAATGTTGTCCCGTCTTGGCCGAGGCTGCCAGTTTTTCCGTTGTGGACCGCGTGGAAAAACTTGCGGCGACTGATTTTGTGGGTGACATCACTCATCAGCAGCCAGTCACTAGGAGTGTAATGTCCCTCGATTAATGCTTCAGCTGGCATTCATCTATCTTCAATGATAGCAATGTGGTTGCCAGGGGTCGAAAGAAAACATTAGTCTTTATATATTGTTACCACTCCATGGGGTATGGTTGTAATTTATTGGTTTATCTTATTCATCTCAGTACCTCCATTTTTCTAATCAATGTATGGAAGAGCACGCTCAGCCAAGAGATTTTTTTTCAATGAATGAAAGAAGAGTTCTTCTGGCACTCTCAGGCTGACAGAGGGAGAATGAATGCAAAAAGTCTTTATATCTTTATCAGGCATATAGTAGTTAAAAATACTGACCACTTTCAACCTCACTAGGTCTTTGCCTAAAAAATGCCTGAAGAACTTTTCTTTTCTGTGACTTTTTTTCCATCTTTGAGAGCATCTGAAAAGAATACTTCACCTTCAAAATGAGTTTGTATATCAATTACTCACCATGTGTTACCTTGAATTTCTGAAGGAAACTAGTTTTTCTCACATGCCTTCAAGGTGAATGGAGAATCCAAAAAAGGCAACAGCAAAACTATATCACAACATCTGTTTATAAACTCTCGCACAACTCGTGTAGTTTTAATCCAAGTCTCATCTTTCCAGTTATACGCTCAGTACTTCCAAACACATGCAGTTTCACTGAAACGCAGTGATTTAAAACATGTCAGTACAAACAGTCTCATGCACAGAAAGTTTGAAATCTGCTAAAGCAGGTGTGCAGGTGCTCAGATACGTTCAGGGTGTGCTATTGAAAGGCGGAAGTGTTTTAAATTATAATCACGGTGCAGCCTCACTGTACGCGATAATTTAGCATAAACTCGCATCGTGCCTCTCCCACTGGTTGCTTGTGGCTGATGGCATAATGTGAGCACCATTTGAATTTTTGAAATCGTCAAACCTTCTCATCGTTCCACCTGTTTGGGCTGCATCGCAGATATCCCAGCATGCTTTGTGCAGACAATCAGTTGCTCCAAATACACAACAAATGGGAGAAAATCTCTTGTCACGTATATTAGTGTTGCTACATCAGGCCACTGCTCAGCCTCGCAGCCAGTTTTTCTCAGTGGCCACTCGCAGTACTGCAGCTAGAAAATCCTGTGTGACCCAAAAAGCAGTCTTCCCATAGACGACCATTATAAAAGAGACATCTGTAAAACCTGACAGTTAGTTATGACTCTTTCAATCACAAATTTTGATCTGTGGGGGGTTTATATTTGTAAAACTTACCTAAAGCAGAGAAAAATGATTTAAAATCAATGACATCATTACAATGTAAAGTCTATGAGCCAAGCAGGAAGTTGTGGATGGAGCCAGCAGAAGAAACCCTACTGCAAATATTAAGTGGGCTGCATACTGTGAAAGTAAACCCGAAAGCTAAAAACTTTTTTGGCGTATGTGCCAGGCGAGCAACTCCACTGGAATGAATAGGCGCCACCTTGTCATCTAATTATTATTCAAATCTATTAGTGTAATCGTAAGTGCTATATCGTAGGCAACTGGACTTGCTTGAGGCCACCCTCTCTTTCAGAGGGGGTGGCTTACGACCCCACCTACAATGCACTCTTGGGATCCCTCCCCAGACGACTTCACACCCATTCACCCCTGGTCCCCCCCACCTGACCCTAACAACTCACATGGTGGCCAGTTGGGTCAACGACTCACATTGTGACCTTAACGACTCTGACACTAAAAGCTCACGTGACCCCTTCGACTCTGCAAGGGTTCCCACCCACACAGGGTTTATAGCCTGCAACTTTGTACCAGTCATTTAGAACTGAAGAAGCTTCTTGGATGAGAGGAAACGTCTTCAAGAAACGCAAGCAAGTCGCGTTTAGCAAATTGCTTCCCTCTTTATTTTTTACTCCCGGCAGCACATTGGTCACATGGTTGCAGCCTTCCAAAATAAGTGGTTTATACACAAATTACTGGCTCATGATTACCGCATGCGTACAAATTTTGGGGCAGCACTTTGTTTGGTGAGAACAGCCTGAGGTAACAGTGAGTAATTTATATACAAATGGTCATTTTGAGAGTGAAGTATTCTCTCTTTTTTTTGTTTAAGATTTTGTTTGGTATTTCTGTTTTATTTGATAATGAGAGAAAAAGAAAGGAAAGGCAGGAGAGAGAAAGGGATGACATGAAGTAAAGAGCCCGGGCTGGACACAAACCAGGGCCGTTGCCTTAAGGACTAAACTTTAATGGTGCGTGCTCCACCTGGTGAGCTACCAAAGCACCACGGGTAAAGTATTCTTTCAAGTTTCCATGGATTCATTACATGTGAAACTGGTTGAGTACTTGACTTCCAAAATCCTTTTTTGTCTTCTCTTCAGATATGTGGTTTTATAAAGTAAAATTCTACAAAACAAGTCAGAATTTGAATCTTTTGTGTCTGACCTTGGGAAATCTTAACCCTCTTGTCTCTTAGAGAACTGTCTCCTGGCTCCTTTGGGAGAGTGGAGCGAGTGGAGCGTCTGTCTCCGTAACGGCGTCACCTGCGGCTACAGGTGGGGCAGGCAGACCAGGACCCGAGGCGGGGGGCAGTCCGGGAGAACGCCTGAAGAGAAAGCAGCATCACTTTGCCCGTCCCACAGCGAGACACAGAGGTGCAGGATGAAGAAAAAGTGTCCTGAAGGTGAGAAAGGAAAACAGAGGTTACAGGTGCACACAGTAGATTTAACTATCATCATATATACATTTGAAATCAACCACAGACAAACTGCAGCAGTGACCGGCTGCTACTACTTTGTTCTTTATTGCGTCAGACTGCCAACATCTGGGTGGATTCCCTGCGTTGTTTGGTCTTGTGTTACAGGATGTGTTGACACACGTGTGCAATTTATAATGCCAAGTAGAAGAGATTGGACCTTATAAAAAAATCCAACATATGGTACTTCTAATTAACACTTGCAGGCTGACATTAACAGTTTTCCCCTTTCAGTAGCAGGAGCTTGGTGGTGGAGAAGGAAAGGGAAGCTTTTTCATCTTTGGGAATTTTGGATGTTTTGATGCAGACAACATGTAAAAGGTTCAGGGTTTCTTATTAGTGATGGAGGCCTGATGTACAGGTGGAGTCAGAATACACTGTGTGGGTAAGATCATGCTGTAATGTCTTGTTGGCACTGTTAATGGTCTTTGAAGAAAGTTGAAGTTACTGACTGAGAAGCGATGCTCATATTGTGCACAGCAAACATGATGATGTTGTTTCCAATGGATGTTTTTAAACTATCACTGCTTAAGCCAAACTTACTGCAATACTTCAAGCTTATTTTCAAGAAATTCAGTTTCATAAAGCAAATTCTGGCTGACAACAATTTCCAGCGTCACTTAATTACTATGAAGTAAGTTTTCAGAGTGAGCCTCTCTCTTACTTCCTTTGCTACTGCTGTATAGCGTTCATCACATTCAAACTGCAGCACGATTACTACTTTGTTAAAGGTATACGACCATAAAACTTCAGTTAATAAGCCCCTTGCTTAAATCACTGAATTCGACAGGCCTATGTTTGGGATAGGCGTTTACATGAGATAGGCTTCAATTTCTTTCACACAAAACTGCTGCACTGCAAAGATGGGAAATACAATCAAATTGTTCAACATAACCACTGTGAATATTACTTGTTTAACATTTTGGTTTTGAATAAGAATTATGAAGGAGTCACCGCTTTTTTTGCATCACTTTTGTTAACCAGGACGTAGATCTGAATGAACTACTGTCTTCTTTGGTGCTCATGGTTTCAGTAAAATGAAATGAACGACTGAATCTTACCAAGCTGACAATATGTGTAGCATGTCCATATTGACAAAAGTTTAAATACTTTTATTTGTATGTGCAATATAAGAAGCTGGTGAACAACCCACATTTATGCATCCAAAGAAGTTCTATACTAATGAACTACATGGCAACCAGACCGGGCGTCCGATTGAGACAGGTGTTTATTGTCAAAATGAGAAGCCACACCAGGCTAGTAAATGAGACTGGATGTTTAATTGGGTGTTTAATTGAGACTGGGCTTTTAATTGAAGTTTTAGGGTATGCAGGATTGTCTGTTACTGTTTGTTAACATGCTCGCCAGGGAAAGCGAAAGTAAAAGCCAACCCCAGATTCACTCTCATTTGGCATTTCACCTCACTAGAATTGCATTTTTGAAGTGTCTCTTGGATGCCTGCTGTTCACGGTCTCACACCTGGGTGCTACGGTTAAATAAATCCACAATGTTACCTGAGCGCTGCGGGGTTACACACCCATGAGCGTCCTGAACACAGAAAATAAGAAAACATAGGCAGAAGGCAGCATCTCTGCAGAAAAATACACCACCACACACTTCTAGTGGGTCGTAAGTGATGACTGTGAGCGATTACTTCTATTAAGTCTATATATTGTGTTTTAGGAAAATCCTGCATGGTGTATTTTTAAGGTAAGGGGATCTTTGTTGCCATGAATACAACACAAAATAGTTCTTGGATCTGGTTGAATTTAATAATGTATGAAGCAAGAAATAATTCACTTGTGGGTGACACACAAAAAATGTTCTCAGACAGAGAGGGGAGTTATAATAAATATAATAACATAAAAATTAATTTTCCAAAGACATTGTGTTCATACCACTATGAAGAGCATGTGTATATTTCAATTTGTGGGGCAAATGTGTGGAGTGGTTTGGATTTAGAACTTAAGCGATGTCAAAACAGTGGTGATCTCATGCTAACGGTCTGTCTACAGAGAGCATGCTACAGTGTTAGAGTAAGAGCAAAAGCTGAAGCCATCCAAGGTGCAGTGGCAAAAAAAGAAGACAAAATTTTAATTATTGTGCACACAAGATTAAAAAAACACCTTTCAGGACTTAAGGGACTCCATATACATCAAATCAAATCAATTCAAATCAAATCAAGAGCTACCACTTGGTTCAGGTCAGGGGACAGTTAAAATAAATGGCCTGGTGAAGTCCAACTTTTTCTTGACTCCTCCACACTGACCTCTTTACCTCTTTCTTTGTCACTCTGTAACATCACCTGACTTCTTCCTTTGTTCCAGTCACTATTAGGCCTACTGAAGCTGCTACAAGTGACATGTAATTTTGGGGCACTTGATGAAGCGTCCAATTGCGTCTTTCTCTTGGGCGGACGGTCTGGAAACATCCTTTGGATCTTGTCATAGTGCTGCTAACAAACTGAGGGCTGTTCATCCGTTCTGGTCAGTGCTGCTGCTGCTGGTGGGGAACTCTCAGGTAATGCAGAGTTCACCTGATTTTGTTGTGTTTGAATCATTACAACGCAGTTTGGAAGCTTTTGTTTATGGCAAATGAAATATGACACAAACATGGTGCGAGCCAGAATTCCTGATGACGGCATGTTGTGGAACAAGTGAAAGGCTGTGGGGAGGAAACCACTTTCTAAATGTTTATCTGTTTTATTAGGAGAAGTCCCACATGGGGTGATTTTTGCGTAAGACAATGTTTGTGACAGAGTGTTATGGAAAAAGTGAGAACAATTTTGCAAAGCAGCGTTACTAACAAGAGCCGCTGTGAGTGAGGGAACACCACTCACACGAACTTGATATTGCTGCTTAATGACATTGTTGGAGTGGCGTATCTCACTGAGTGTAATCCCGTGCAAACATCCACAAAGACGCATCAACAGACCCTCACAGAGGCTTTCTGTCCTGAGCACCGAAAAATAAAAGCTCCAGATGGAAACAGAGGGGAATGAAGTATGAAGATGAGGAGAGCGATAACAGACCCCTGTACTGTACGTCCACCTCGCTCGGCTCCCCGTGGCTAAAAAAGGACTTGTATTTCTTTATGTTGGCTGCTCCGCTCTGAGATACCATCTTAAAACATCACACCACCTCAGCTCCATCAGAGGTTTATGCTTTTACGCTGCTTCCATCCAAGGATATCCAGCCTCTCAGATTTGGTGTAACTCACGGAGATAGGAGTAATCACGTCCAGGGCGTAATGCTCGTCATGTGTTCTGTGTTTGTGAGCATCTAAACCTGAAAATAGACTCCGATGGCAAAGAAAAACTCTGAGAGCTCTGTGCTGTGGAAATGCTGTCAATACCGGTTAAAATTTGTATTGAAGAGAACAAAAACACAGACTATTTAGTCCATTATGCTTAGGCCCTCATCAGCAAGAGAACTATTGTGCTGGAGACAGTGCCTGGCTCTTGTTTTTAACTCTGCATTAAATTAATGATGAACTTCATAAAGATATTCCAAAACATTAAAAACCAAACTTGGCAGTACTTTCTGCTTTCCCTCCAAGACCGAGCTGTTGTTGTGACCTTTTTTATTGTTCCATATTTTCTTCCTCTTACACAAACAGCGCGAGAAGCTGTGAAACATTTAAGTAGTGTGGAGGAATGTACGGAGCTGCGCTGTTAACTTTTTCCAAACTGGTGAGAAAGCCAACAGTAATTTCCCTTTTAAAGCTCTGCAAATATTGTCTTGTTTTAGTGTGTGTTGGTGTGTGTGCGTGCCTGTGTGTTTTCCACTTCTTTCACAATGGAAGGCATGTCATTTGAAGTAATTATCATTATCATTGTCAGATCGTATGTCCGGTGGCATTAGCAGAGGAAGAAATCCGATCCAGCAGAGTCTGGCGCGGGGATCGGGCCCGTGGACCTAATAGCGCACATCTGGGATAAAAGGGTGCTGTGGCATCTCCCTGACATTCCTCTGTTGTTCCAGATTAGACGGCTCTAGTCTTTTAATTCCCGCTCTCTTGTTGTCTTATTGTTTTCAGATGATGAGGAAGGACGTGGGTCTCATCTCTCGTCCACCCTCCCTCCTCTGGGTTTCTCTCTGTCTCTTCACCGACGGCAGCAAACTGTCACGGGCTCACAGAGGGCTTTGTTTCTTCTTCTCTTGGCTATTTAGCAAAATCTAACATAGACTCTTCAGATGTTTTGCTGTCGGGGAATGTCTTGGCATGCAAATATATTTTCGTTTGGATTCACGTTATCTTATCAACAGCAGCTTTTAATGAGAGGTGGCCCAGCTGTTAGAGAATCTGAGTCACAGGTTCAAGTCCCAGTCAAGTGTTTAAAGGTGAAGATGTAGTAGTTGCAGGTGGTGCTGCTGTGGCTCTCTGCAGAAATGTGTGCTTTGATTTTGTTGAGAGAAGCGTACTTGTAACTGGAAGGTTGGCAGTTCAATTTTCTGGTCCAACAAGATGGGCAGGCCGAGTAAACAAATAGCATCTATCTCACTGGCACTGATGAGGAAACATCCCTGGATAAAGGTAGCTTAAACCAGAATAAAGGCCTTTACACACCAGGGCTGATTTTCACTTGTATTCCATTCTTCAACATGGAGGCTTCATTGTCCGAACCAAGATGACAAACTCTATAACCGCTTTCAACCTTGAAAAAGGCAGCACAGATCAAATCCACTCCTTCTATTCTTACTAAGGGTGGGAGGAAATTTTATTATTATTTTTTTTAAATTTAATTTTATATGCTTTATTAATCCCCCTGAGGGGAAATTTAGTTTTTCACTCTGTTTGTCAATTACACACAGGTCCGAACACACACATGCACAAACTGGACTTATACATGCACTAAGTGGAGAGATGTCAGAGGGCTACCCTGGTGCGCTCCGAGCGGTTGGGGGTTCGGTGCCTTGCTCAGGGGCACCTCAGCAGTGCCCAGGAGGTGAACTGCCACCTCTCCATCTACCAGTCCAAGCTCCATATTTTGGTCCGGACGGGGACTCGAGCAGGTGACCCTCTGGTTCCCAACCCAAGTCCCTGTGGACTGAGCTACTGCCGCCCAAATTATTTTGAAGAAAGTGCATTTTTGAGGCGAAATCTTACTTTGAAAGGGCAAATAGGGTATCAGCTTGTGATTTGTAGGTCTCGATGAGACGAACAAGCCAGTTTTGGTTTGATCTTTCTACGTCATTCCTACAAGCCGCAGCGGCCATTTTTGTGTGTCTCAGCGGCGCTAGAGAATCCAAGTTGGCACTTTAGGGATTAATTTTTTCATTAAATAAAATTTTTCGCCAATCCCGTCATGCATGCCAATTTTGGTGAGTTTTTGAGCATGTTTAGGGGGTCAAATTCCAGCTCAAAGAGGCGGTGGGAGAAAGAAAGAAAGAAAGAAAGAAAGAAAGAAAGAAAGAAAGAAAGAAAGAAAGAAAGAATAATAAATACTACAAAAACAATAGGGTCCTCGCCCTTCAGCCGAGTACCGCCATATTTTTGTGTGGCAATATCGTATTGTGTGCTAATCGCCTATCGTCTCATATTGTCATACTGTATTCAACTGCAGGTTTTTATTCTTACACGTCGTACTTTATGTGACTGATTAGCCTGCTGGCAGGACTGATGACCGTTTGTGGCCATACATATACTTTATACATTTTCTGATGCTAAGATTTAACATTAAATATCAGAGCTTTTGCCTTTAAGAGCCAAACAGTGGGATCACTCTTGCCTCTACCTACTTTAATGTCAAATAAACTACATCGATTTCGTCCACATCTTTGAGCTCCGTGATGTTTTCCAAAATCCCTGAAGTAGAAAGTGATTCCTGGCACAACTTCACCGATTGACAAGGTGCATGGAGAGTGAGGAAACACCGGAAAATGTCCAAAGAGCTCCAGCAACACTTGTGATATGAAAAACAACTTTATTGACCAACGTGTTTCGGCTTGTGGCCTTCATCAGGGTCATCAAGAAACATATTGCACACATCATTTAAAAAGGTACATTTGAAATTGAAAGAGTGGAAAAAATAAAAAAGTTTATAAAAATTCCATGCATGTGACCAATCGTACGCATCCACATATATATATATATATCTCGGCCAATGAATCACTAGTAAAGGTGAGTGTGTTGGAAGCACATGAGACCTGTGGACCAACCCGAACTGCCAGAGAAGCAAGGGGAAATAAATACGTTATAATTTATCTCATTTAACATAAATTTAAATGATGTGTGCAATATGTTTCTTGATGACCCTGATGAAGGCCACAAGCCGAAACGCATCGGTCAATAAAGTTGTTTTTCATACCAAAAGTGTTGCTGGAGCTCTTTTGACATTTTCCAAAATCCTTTCAGGGCATTTTTGTCTCTCTTTTTTTTGTTTTTAAAACAGTAGGACTGCAACAAATCAAAGAAACAAAACACTGTAAAAAATTAAGAACTGTCTCCTCAAAGACTTGATTTTACAGCATTTCAACTGGCTGAATCACAAAGGCCAGACGCCAGCTCGTCGTTATTTTGTCTGAGGACATCTCACGTTACTTAAAGTTTGGCAGGATGACACTGCAGTTCATCTGGGTCATCTTAACAAATGCTGTTTGAATGATAGAAATCCATCCAGCAACCCTGGAGATAACAACATCTAAAGGCAAGAAAACGGTCTTGCCTGTAGAGTTGCAGCATGTTCTCAGTCCGCCATGGTTCACTGAATGTTTAGCCAAACCATAATGCTTTTTAGAAACCTGACCATGTGCTTTTGTTGCACAAAAAACAAACAAAAAAACAAGTAAATACAGAATTGTAAGTTTATTTTGAAAAAGACTGAATGCATCTAACGAGCAGAAACTCTACATTTCCTCTGAAAACAGTTGTGTATTTTGAAAAGACAACACATGTAACAAGTGTAAACTGACAAAGTGTCCTGGAACATCAACAACAGACTCAGGAGGATACTTAGATGCATCATGTAGACGTGAATGTCCGCTGACGAAACAATGGCATAATGGACGCAGCTACCGTGACATCATCCACTGGTTTGTGGATTCCCGTTTTGAAGCCTCGAGTTCGGCATTTTGGCTGTTGCCATTTTAGTTTTTTGAAGCTAGAAGAGACCATATTTGGACGTCTACATAACCATTTGCAGCAGAAATGCAATTATTAATCAGTCAATCAATCGGATTTTTCCTAAAAACTAACTTTATTATACTGGCTTTTAAAAATCCCAACACATTCTCACTCCGACCTTGTCAGTTCGACGTTTGGTCATGGACTTTCCATGTCCAGATACAAAATGAAAGGTACCCTAGATGCATTGGTTGTTGACGTTCCAGGACACCGTGTCAAGTTCAGCCTGTTAAATGCATTGTCTTCTTTCAAGTTACACTTCTGTTTTCACAGGAAATTTAACATTAACATACAGTCTCTTTCAAAATAAAAGCACTACGTCTGTACAGCGCTGCAAGTTGCCATTTTTTTCATTCAACAACTAATGCAAGTGGTAGGGTTTAGGAAAAAGAACAGGGTTTGGCTTTTTAATCTTATGGGACGTGGACTCTGCTCTCCCAGGTGAAGGTCGGTGTGTGTTGGACCAATCCACCAGCCCTCCCACCCGTCCTACTGGGACTTTCACCCCCTTAACTTTCGTTCTTGTTCCGCCGCATTTCCCCCTGACACTGCAGAGCACAGTTAAACTATAACAGTGACTGGCCGGGTATCATGCCAACGCTAAAGGACAGCTTCTTTCGCCAGCGTCTGACACCACAAGTCACTGCCCAAGCGCCGGATTTCAATGACTTCAGAGTGAGACCAGGTTCAAAACCCACTATTGGTCGACCTCTAGTCTTTATGGGTACGTAAGGTTCTAAGGGTACTATAATGGAAATGCCGCTATCCATGTATGTTTGATAGGAATGTTGCAGAAAAGGATTGTAGGTACAGGATGGATATACTGACTCTCTCAATGCGGGTGCCGCGGCATGCATTCTGTGGGCATTTCCATCACCCAGGATCCAACTCTTAAGTCAAACAAGGTATTTTTGTGACTCTTTGGTCAGGTATTCAGCTCATAAACAAAGCAACCAAAACAGATAAGAGCCCAGTCTTTTGATCCACTGCGGCTTAAGTACACCACAAATCACTTGGAGGTAAATTTAGCCACATAACTGGGTCAAAATAAGACATCACAAGCTGAGTAATTATATATACTATGTCCACATGTTGATAACTCAAACAGCCTTCTCTTGGGTTCGGTCTGTATATGTATTTTTGTGAAATGACTTTTGCGGCTACAGACACATGTTTGGTGTTAGTGTGAAAGCTTATTAGTTGTATTTATGGTGGTGATAATCTCCCATAGTCAGGACTGATTTACTTGTCTCCCTTTTAAAGAATGAGAGCAGCCGTCCAGCTCTCATTTAGTACATGAGGCATTTCCCCCACTTTAAAACTGAAATAAGCTGCGTAACGTTTTATGATGGAGTGAAACACAAATGCAAACAGGAGAAAAACTGCAGTACCTAAGTCCAGCAGCATGCATCTGTCTTGCATCTTCATTACAACAGGCTAAAACAACTGTGGCTGAACTCCCCTGTCAGACGTCCATCCTTCATTATTAGTCCATTAGTGCTGCTGCGTGGTGTTTTTTAAATCCAGTAAAGGAGAGATGAATGGATATAAGTCATAATATAAAAGTCCCTGGTGGCTTGTTGCCTGGTCATTAATTTTCTACTCTGAATGCTGAAAAGAGAGCAGAACGTAATTCATACAAGTGATTCCTCTTGGGAAGAGAATACTGCAGCTGCACTTTAGTGTTTATTGCACTAACTGCAATAAAAATCAGGCACAGGCTTTGGTACAGTCCCACAGCACTCTCACAGTTCTGCACGCTACAGCTAGCTGACCAAAAACAAGTTTAACACACAATATGAAGCTGAGAATACACACAGACAGGGCTGTCCACTGGGATCTCTATATCTCTGTCCATAGTCACTAATATAATATAACTAGTCCATACCCATTGGTAGCTTTGTCACCTTCTACCTATGCCAATCCTCAATGCCTATGTGCAGTTTCACATAGATTGACCACGTCAGTGAGTAGAAAAATGTGGGACAGACAGAATGACTGACTGACAGAATGACACACTGACACTTTCCATGATTAAGTACAGCATACCATACCATGACTTAGTCATACCAAAAATTAGAAAAAAACAACAACAACATTGGTCCACAGGGGGAGCCACAGCGATCGGTCACATTTTAGCCATTTTTAAGCATTTTTCTGTTGTTATAGCGCCACCCAGTTGCCAATTAGAGTTAAATTTCTCCAGTCACCTTGAGGCGTCCTGTTCTACATATCTACCAAGTTTAGTAAAAATCCATATGGCGGTTAGGCCTAGATAAGAAATGAGCTCTCTAGCGCCCCCATTTTGTTTGATGGGCTCAATAATGGAGGGGTCCCCTCAGATTATGTGTGGTCATATGCCTACAAAGTTGCGTGGTGATGGGTGAAACCCTTGAGATGTTATACACCTTTATGTGATGAGCCACGCCCTCCGCAATATTCATTGCCTTATAGAAACTCAGTTTTAGGAAGTTTTCCAACTTTAGCCAAGAGGGAACTTTAGATATTGGTCCCTAGATTATGTTCACCCAGTTTCACGCAGATCGCTCAAACTTCCTAGGAAGAGATCGATTCGAAGTGTTTTTCAAAAAATCCAAAATGGCGGAAAATCTATATAAGCGGAAGTGATGGGTTCTTGAGGCAAATGTGTTCCTCATGAGGAGAGGCATCTCTGTGCAAAGTTTCATGTCTCTACGACATACGGGGCATGAGATATGCCCATTCAAAGTTTGCAATTTCAGTCGGTTGCTATAGCGCCCCCCTTTGGCCAATTGATGTAATATTGATTCACTTGCATCCTCCCGTGACCCTCTACCACTGTGCCACATTTCACATGGATTGACCAAGTCAGTGAGGAGAAAAACGTGGAACACACACACCCAGACAGAGTTTTCGTCATTATATAGTAAGATATAAACAGGAAATGTGCAATGACTTTTGAAATGTTAAAAAAAAACATATTTGTATAATATAAATTACAATATAGACTTACGTTTTGAAAAGAAATCAATCAGACTGTAGCTTTGAAATTAGAATTATCTGAATATGGATGATGAAGGCTCATGCACACTTATAACTACTCGTTTAGTCTGTCACATTCTCATATTGAGGAGAGAAATACTTTTTGAATTAGAATAGATCTGAAACTCTAGCAGGGAGGTTTTCACTATAAGCCCCTTCAGACCTTCTCAGCTCTCCTGCACAGTCCCTGTCATGTTTATTTTTATATACTTGTTTTTAATCACATCTTGTGTGCTAATAAAATTCAAATTTAGGTTGCAGAGCTTAAACTTCTCCAGTGAGCCAAGTGTGTTTGAAAACTAAGGTGGTTGACACAAATTTGTGAATTGCTCTATCTGGAGCCAGTGTTGGGTTTGTCCATTTTGGGCTACTGTAGAAACGATATCGGGGAGTCAGTGGAAGAGAACCCCCCTGTATATAGCTATAAATGGCCCATTCTAAGGTAACGAAAAACACGGCGGTTCTTATTTTCAGGTGATTATAAACTAATGAAACCACAGTTATGGATATCATATTCTATATCTGCCAATATATCCCCCTTAATCCTACACACTGGACCTCTATCTTGTATTAAATTTTATTCTAGAAATACTTTTCAGAACTTTAGATGTGGTTTCACCAAATGAAGGTCTGAGTACGAAAATGTATTACTACGTGACATGTTTGAATTTGACAATACTTCTGCAAGTGGCTGTGATGTTGATTAACAAACCTAGTATGCATGTTGGCACTGACAAGGAATGTCGATTGCACCTCATAATCCCACAGTTTCCTTTACCACAGTGGTTCCTGGTCTCCCCCTGGGTTAGGACCCCCACAGGGGGTGCATAATAAATCTGAGGGGTCACTAGATGACTGATAAGAAAAGACAAAAAACATTTTTGCTGCACAAACCTCCTCATCCTTTCTGGATGATTTCAGGCCTCTAAAACTGGCAACCCAAAAACGCTGGGAACCAAGACACTCAAAGGGATTTTTCCAACAGAAGCTGCAGTCCTTCTGACCTGCTGATATCTGTCTTTAAATTCTGGAGTCCACTTGGCAAAATGGCCTCCTTGACAGCTTTCATTACAGCTGGTATCGACCAACAGGTTGTTGTGTCGCAGCCAAGGACCAGATGACCCTCTGGCTACAAGTCTTTCACATTATTTAAAGCCATCCAGAGATGACGAAGAGAACTTGCAGTGACCTATGTTTACATGCACAAAATGTTTCAGTTTTTGCCCATATTCCGGAAAATATTCCTACTAAACTGATCACTGGACTAATGAAAACAAATATTCCACTAATATGATGCAGTGTATACTCTGTTTAATGTGCCATAACATGTCATTTATCACTTCAAAATACAGAGAAGTTGGTTTGAGTACAATGCATTCATGACAACGCAAAAATCTGAAGTAAACAGGCTAGAGGCCGTGTGTCGCAATCTGCGGTAAAGAGGCAAGCGGCAGGGTTCACCCTGGACACGTCACCAGACTATCGCAGGGCTGACACATAGAGACAGTCAACCAGCCACGCTCACATTCACACCTACGGACAATTTAGAGTCACCAATTCACCTAGCCTGCATGTCTTTGGGAGGAAGCCAGAGTACACAGAGAAAACCAACACTGACACAGAACAGAAGGACTCCCCCTCCCCAGGGTCCGAACTCCCCACGACAATGCTACCCACTGTCCTCCGTGCCCTCTTTCCAACCATTATGATGATTATTTTCTTTACAGCCTATAAACAGAGTATTTTCTACAGGACAGTTGGACTGTTTTCCATTGCAATGACGTTCTGCCTGTTGTATGTTATCCCTGTCATCAAGCATACATGCTGTACAATTTGTTTACAAGATGTCTCCCACAGCTAGAAACAAAAGAGAATCATTTTTCCACTCTGTGATATTAACAAGCAACACTTTCTGGAGCAGCTCCATTACAGATGAATAGAGACCACGCGTGACTTTATCCTGGGTATATTTGGAGGGATACAGTGATATTACCCAGATCATTTTTTTTATGGGGATATGAGCTCATTCGGTTGGGCATTCTCAGCACAACAAAATAATGCAGCTATTATTTCATTTATTCATTTAGGAATATAGGCACAAACAACAGCATGGCCTGGGGCGTCCCGCTGTGACCGGGATGTTGAGTTCAAATCTGACTCTTACTGCACGTCAATACCCCATGTTTCCCATCACTCTCTGCTGTCTCATAAAGGCAAAATGTGATAATAATTAGTTGCAGTGATGCGGGCACTGTGCCAGACCGTTGTGAAGAGGGAGCTGAGGCGGTAGGCCAAACTTTTGATTTATTGGTCCATCTATATCCCAACCCTCACCTATGGTCATGAACTCTGTATAGTGAATGAAAGAATGAGATTGTGGATACAAGCAGCCAAAATGAGTTTCCTCAGAAGGGTGGCTGGGCTCCGGAGGGAGCTCGGAGTAGAGCCACTGCTCCTTCGCATCGCAAGGGGTCAGTTGAGGTGGTTCGGGCATCTGATCAGGATCCTCCTGGGCACCTCCTGTTGGAGGTATTTTGGGCACGTCCCACTGGGAGGAGGCCCCAGGGCAGACCCAGAATAGGCTGGATGGATTATATATCTCATCTGGTCCAGGAACGCTTTGGGGATCCCCCCAGGAGGAGCTGGAAAGCGTTGCTGGGGAGAGGGACATCTGGGGTGCTTTGCTTGGTCTGCTGCCCCCACGACCCGGCTTCAGATAAGCAGATGAAAATGCATGGATGGATGGAGGAAGAGCAAATGTCCACTTTCACTAACTCTTCAGCATTCCTGTGAAATTGTGAGTCTGTTCTCTTACGCTGAAATCCAACACTGCCTCCAACCCACATGAGTCCTTTGTTTCAACCCACAGGGGCATTTCCTTAAATAGCGCCCCCACTGGAGTCATACCTAAGTGACAGAACAGCTTGTATATGACTGTTAATGCCACAGTTTTTAACACATGGTTAATGTTGTGAAACGGCCCCAGTCATACCAAAACTAGTTTGTTAGGTTTAGAAAAAAATATCATGGTTCGGGTTAACATAAGTATGTTTCTTACTGATGTAACGTCACGTGACATATGACATTAAATAGTCAGAATAACATAATCACATTAAAACAAAATAACGTTGACTTTTGGTTTTAAGAGGAACACCACAAACAGCAGTCTCCTGGGTGAACATCCCATATTTTTTGACCTATCCTTCTATCCTAACCATCTACCTATGCAGACACTCTCTTTATACTAATTCATTTTGCTCTTGTCATAATTACTATGGGTACTAACAGTCGCCACCTAAAGGCCTTTGCACACTGAGTCAGTTTTTTTTGGACACCTTTTTTTTAATCTGTCATCTGAAAAAAATCGTTACGCACAGAAACCTTACACACTGATTCTGATGCATTTTATTGTTCTATTCGTTGTGAAAATTCGCAACATGTGACAAAATGAAAGGACACATTTCCTACTTTACATCTCTCCGCTGGAGTTACCTATCTGGCTGCTTGAAGGGGCAGAGCTGTCCTTCCTTTCTGTCTCCACATCCTCCTCCTCCTCCTCATCATCATCATCATCATCATACACCATGATTCTGTGAGCCCCGTTCCTCTGTCTAAAGGCTTTGACAGATGAGAAAAACGCAGAAAATCGAACCTGTTCTGAAAATTTTAATGACGGACAGAGGTTTCAGACTCATTGTGCAAATGTGATTGACACAATGTGAGTTCGTTTTGATTTTTAGACGTACAACAATGTCGAATGTGATAAACTACTTGTACAAATGACCTACATGGTTGTATTTTTTGGAGGACAGACTCCTAAAATGACACCAGACATGAGGCATCAGCTGCATGCAAGAGCTACTGAAGCATCCATCTGTTTGATCCACATTTACTCCAACTGGTAATGATATTAGTGTCCTCAGAACCAGCTGTACTATCTGCTGCCGAAAGGACAAAATGTCTTTACCAGGCTGAGTAACTTTAGAACTCAGTGGACAAAAAGTAGGCTCCAAAATCATTTACTTTATTTCCCCTGCCTCGATATGGCCATAGTGACACAGGAAAGCTCACAGTTCGACTGGGGGCCTTGATCAGTTGTTGTAGATGTACAGCACATAGACCAGAGATACAGTCAGAGCTCTGTGTGATTTGAAAGATGTGCTTCAAAAACTGCTGCCAGTTTGGAGTGCACTTTATGATGTGGATCACTGTGGACAGAGAAAATGTATTTTTTTGACCTCTGAACAGACAGGAATGGTGGAAATTTGGTAGCTGAGCTGTGGGCCTGTAGTGTTTCCAACACAACAACATTAAATTATACACTTAAGCATGCTGTGCTGCTTATTACTGCATTAGTCTGCCCAGCCAAGACCATACAGGGGTGCATTTGGCAGAGTTAGACGTTGAAATGTTTACTGCCAGAAAGCCTGGAAGCAACTGATGGCAACACCAGAGATACTGTTACATTTGAATGTGACGTATGTAAAATGAATGGTTACATAAAATCAGAACTTAAGGCTCAATATTCAGCAAAGATGGATGTTTCTGAATCTGTGGGGTCGGTGGAGATGATCCAGGCTGGCTCAAATTCCCAAGGCCAGTCCACCACTGAGAACAGATGTGCATCAGATAAAGTGGGTACTGCTGGCAGCGAGGGAACTATCATGATCTAAATTATCCCTCATTGAATTCAGACATGTGGGGCTAAATATTCAACAGTCAGTCCACAAAACATCTGAGCACTGACGTGAGTTAATTCAACTTACAGTGTGTTCTCAGAAAGAGCTACTTTAAAGTATTATGGTGAAAGCTCTCGATTGGTTCCTACCTCCTCCCAAACCGTGCAGACAAGTCTCAATCTTCAGCAAAGGTTTATAACCTTACTACGTTTTGTATGTTTTAAATGCAGCTGAAGATCATCAGTTCATGTAACTGTCAGAAGTCATCAAGTCATGAATTATTTTGCCATGTCTTTATCATGTAACATGTGAGGGGTCTTTCTGAAACTGTTAGCCGAACAGTGATACTACTATATCACACTTAAGTACTTATACGTGCTTGTGAGAGTTGTCAAAGATGCTTTACATGGAGTAGGATTACAAAAGTACATTCTTTATGAAAGACAATAAAATAGAAGACTAAAATTGAGTCAACTGGGGAAACTGGGGGATTAGCTGTGGTTGGCAAGTCTGAAGAAGTGGTTCTCAAGCACCTTTTTGAATGCTGACATTTTCATATGGTGTGGTAGTGAATTCCACAGAGAGGATGCAGTGACTAAAAACACCCTGTCACCCCAAGTTCGGCACTTGGTCCTGGGTATTTAAAGGACGCTGGCATCAGCAGAGCGGTGGCAATGGGAGGGGAAGCACTGATGTAGTAGGTTAGAGAGAGAGACAGAGGAGCTAGATGTTTATAATTGGATGGAGAAGAGTCGAACAAACAACGGCAGGGTTCTCTAACATCCCTGCAGTCAGCAGTCAGCATCCTGTTGCTCATGCCCGATCTCTGTAGGTGTGAGCGAGTAACTGAGCATCCATGAACACAGTGACCTGGCACAAGAGTGACCGTGATTGAATGACATCATGTTGACAGAATGCTAGAAATGAAATTACAATCATATTTAGAATAACGTTACTATCTGTAATTTTCCCATATTGCATTTAGACCACTGGCTCCATGACATTAACCAGCGTGTTATTTTCAAACTTCCTTCATCAGCTGACGTTACCAAGCAACAGCAGATCCGCGCAGCGTAGCTTTACAGCTAGCTGGCTAACCTTAGCTTAGGTTACGGTTAGCATTAGCTCGTTGGCCGTCCAACTAGCTGTGGTTGACTTAGGTATGTTACAAACCCCAGTTGTCTGGATGAATTAACTGGCGCTGTTTAATCAGTACAGTATTTTGCTACATTAGCTAGCTAACAGTTTGTCCGTGTTAGCAAGCAGGCTAACATTAGCTATCATTAGGCAGCTAAAATAACAATATTACAATATTTCACAGTGTTTCCTCTGGATTTTTTCAGCATGAGGGGGCACTGAAATTATGATATGGGGCAGTATATTCGATAAGTATATTGTTTATCAGACTACAAGATAGAAAATTAGCTAGCTAGCACAACTCACAGTCCCTCCACCTCACTCTCACTGCTCTGAGACTACATTGCCAGGAGGACAGCGGACAGCAGCTCTACAGACGGACCTTCGGTCAGAGGCTGTTGCAGCTTGAATTCAGCCAGCACAAAGCCCAGCACTAAGTGACAGTCCGTCTCCAGGACACCGCCGCATAATGTAGCCTAGCCTATGTCACAGAAACACGACATATGCGGACTTGTTGTGGTGGGCTCTGGCCTTTTGTTTAAGTTAGTGTATGGATGCACGATACTGGATTTTTTGCTGATACCCGATGTGCCAATATATAACAACTTGTTTGGCCACTAGCTGACACCAATATTGATATATATCCACCTTTTTTCCCAACCTAATTTAAGTGATCATCGTCTCTTCTGTCGTAGAATTAACATCATATTGAACATGAATGCTCTTATTGTGACGGCCCACCAGCAGATGGAGACATTAAATAGAATGCTTTTTAATGTATGTTCTTCATTGTGCAAAGCAAGAAAAAGCACACTGGGCAATTCTGATAGTTCATTTTAACGCCATCATCGGACAGTACCAATGATGTGCCAATATTATCATGCATCCCAACCTTAGTGGACTCTATTTCTAAGATAACGTTAGCTTCTGTTGCACACTGTTAGCGCTGTTGCGAAGCTTAAGAGAGGCAAGCCAATCAGGAGCACACATAATGTCACATCCATCCCAAGTCCTTCACAATGAAATCAGTCCACAGGCTGTTATGGGCAACTGAGAAAGTCAGGGAAGGTCTAAGTTTTCAAGTTACATTTTAAGTTCACCGACTGCCAATAAAAAGCGATAACTATGTGAAAGTTACACACAGAACCTTGAGGTAGGATACAAATACATATCACCTTGTTAGAAACCCCACATCAAAGGAATGTAATACAATATCCCAGTTACCTAAATGCACTTGTCAGCCCAGTTTGTAGGCTTTGGGATCACGTCAACTTTACAACTCAATATTTCTGTCATGTATGTTGAGCACAGAGAAAAAAAAAATCTTTGCTTTAAAATATGTGACTGGATCACATTGCACAGAACAATTTTATATCCACCAACCACTTCGACAAATCCCACCTGACAGATGAGGAGTTGCTTTAGATTTTACTGATTCAGACGCTGCTACTTCGATATACAGTCTGTACAGGGCAAAACTCAGTGGCCCTCTCGTCCAGCAACACATGGATCTGGGTAGAGCTTACAGCGTACTGTAACACAACACAGACAGCAAGCTAAAGTACATTTTCCTGAGTATCATATGCATTAAGTTAACGCATAGCGATCTTGGTGCAGACGTAGCCTCGGGGCAGCCAAAGCCCTGGACAACAGGTATTCATTAGAGAACAAGGAGCTCGCTGCATACTAACTCTTTTTTTCTCACTTTTACGCCTTGAATGTCCTTAATGTATTTTAGAGGCAGGCCTGAGTGAAAGCCAGTAATGAGGATTTTTTTTCTCCCTTTCCCTGAGAGTTGTGGGCAGAGATGAGAAAAGTATGTTTTTAGGTGGATTCAAGTCATTTTCATAAGGTTTCGTGTTAGTGTGACTGATTCAATTTAGCTGGATCCAGTCCCTCTCAGTGTACTTTTATAAAGTTTTTATCAGATCATCAAGAATTCAGAGACTTAGTATGTCCGACAGGTGGTCCTTGTATACACTGTTTTGAATTACTGAATATATCAAAGATGCTCCGTTGGTCTGCTTTTATGATTGTTTTACAACTCACAGGCGTCTTTTGTCCTGGGAGAATTATTCTGCACGACACCTCCCTCAGATGGTATCTGTTGAAGCTGCCCAGTGATCCCTGAGAGGACCTGAAGTTTCTGACTTGCTCGTAAAATTAAATGAGGACAGGTGTACTTCCGTAATTACAGAGACCTGCTCTTACTGCACCTGCTGCGGTACTTTTACACAAGCCTGTGGTGTCTTTCGATACGCAGTGTCTGAGTTGGTAAACATCTGCATGTCGTGAAGGTATGACATCACATTACTGCATTGCTAGATGTTGATGTTCTTTTTGGTGTGTTCCCATATTTGTGGCATATACACAGGTTTTTTAAGATAAATAAACCCCCTAAATTCCCATTTCGGGGATTAATCAGAGGTCAGGTTCAGAGGAATGTTTTCACTACGTTCTGGGTGAGAAAAAACGTGATGTTGTGGAGTTTAAAAAATAAATCAAGCATTCAGTTTGAAGCAGAATGTTGGCATCATGCAGTCACTGTGAAAATACCAAACCCAGGCTATAAATCACATGACAGATCACACAAAAAATTGCCACATCAAAATGTAAAATAAATGTAGGTCACCATTTTAGTTCTACATTTTAGCCGTGCTAATGTCACGGCTCTTGAGATGGCTGGACAAAGTCGGTCAGTAAAAATACAGCTGACATATCTCAACAACTAACGGACTGATTTTCGTGGTATTTCATACAGACTGCTGTAAGCTTGCTAGCAGGCTCGGTAGCTTGCTACGTTGTTTACATCTACATGTTACTGCAGGCCAGCTACTTTATATCATCCTACAGTTATCAGCATGTTTCCATTTTTTGTTCGACCAGAGAAGAGTCTGTGGACAGTCACTTTGGTGTACAGTGGTGTACGTGTGATGCCGATGAGTTAACAGCTTGATCAAACAGTATGTTGCGACATCTGCTGATTTCATGTGAGTACAACTGGAGATTTGTGTGAAGTATCCGGCCCTCCTTCCTTCCCTTTATCCATTTCTGATGACTGTTGACTGGAAATGTGTTCCTGAGCAAATCACAGTATCACAACACTCCCTCTCGTGTGATACTGCTTAAGTATGGTGCGACCATAGCTGTGGTCTCTTCGTGTTGTTTGGTTCAGAAGGCGAAATGTTCCTCAACACCAGAGAAGGAGAAAAAGGCACCCGACACACCGTCCTGCTTCACATTCATTCAAAGTCCCCCAGTTAAACCAGTCTACTACTGTTTGCTGCCCTGTATAACTACAACTGACGGACACTGAGCAGCTCCAGTGAAACAACTGAAGACAAATGTTTTTGTGCAACCTGGTCTACTTTTTTCTGGTCCAGATTCAAACCTGCAAGCGTTAAATTAAGGAGGTGTTTGTGTAATCTCTCAGCTCCTCTTTCTCTGCTGTACTTTGTGTATTTGCTTCTGTACATGTGAAGGTGCATGTGTGTGACCCCACAGTTGGTTTCACTATTCTCAGGTGGTGTGTGAGTGTGTGTCTGTGTGTGTGTGTGCGCGCGTTGGCCAACATGGCTCCATGCCGCTTATAACTTCATGTGGATTTATCACCCGTTATGCCAATGTACAGTACTTTTTCCCTCACCGCAACATGTGGTTCTGAGTGTAACTCTGTGTTGTGCAAGGAGTTAGAACAGGCTCAGGAGGATAATACCAGCATTTTTTAAAAATCCTCTTGCTTTTGGTTTAGTAAATTTAAGCCTTCTGAGACGTGGCTGCATCTCAGTCAGATATTATCTTGATTTTAAAGGTTCAGTCATTCATATCAGGAAAAACACAGTTCTCATATACCCCTGATGGTATCGCGCCATACAGAATACAATGGAAATAAACAGAATTATGTTGTGAGTGCTCAAAGCATGGAAAATTAAAGAACGTCCAGAAATCTTTATAACTGAATAACAGAACAGGTTGCTTGTCATCGCCTTCCAAAACTAAACTGCTCAAAAATCAACTCATATGACCCTTTCTGATCTGCTTCCTCGTTGTTAAGATTATCTAAGTTTAGAGAACTAAAACTGCCTGGTTAAGGTTTAGGAATATTGTACTCATGGTTAAGAGAATTCATTTTGAATATTCATTCGAAGCCTTTAACACATTCTCACTCCGACGTTGTCACATATCGACATTTGGTCGTGGACTTTCCATGTCCAGATATGACGTGCAAGGTACCCTGGGTGTGTTGGTTGTTGACGTTCTGGGACACCGTGTCTCGTTCTGCCCGTTACATGCACTGTCTTCTTTTAAAATACACTTGTATTTTTGCAGGAAATTTAATGTTCACATACAGTCTCTTTCAAAATAAACACATTATGTTGGTACAACACCGCAAATTGACGTTTTTTTTCCAGGGTTTGGCTTTAGAATCTTACAGGACACAAACACCGCTCTCCTGGGCGAAAGTCCACCCTTCCCACCATCTCACTCAGACTTTTGCTGCCTTAACCTTCGTTCTTGTCCTACTGCGTTTCCCCCCTGGTGCTGCCAGGCGCCATTAAACTATAACAGTGAATGGACGTGTATCATGCTAACGGTGAATAACGTCTTTTTCCTTGGTGTCAAGTCACTGGCCAAACGCCTGATTTCGACGACTTCGGCGTGAGACTGGGTTGTCTCCTTTTTACACCACCCTCTCTGCCCTCACATGTAACAAACAGTCACGAACAGTAATATATTACTTTTAGCAGTAACAAAGTAATATAACATTACTAATAGGATTTCAGTGATATTATTACAATGTCAAGTAATGCGTTAGCACCAGAAAGAAATTAAGAAGTATTTACTGTTTTCATTCATCCACGACACGCCACTTCTGCCAGTACACCACCAAAAAAAAACCATCCCAGAATCCTGTTGCCAAAATTCGCTGGCTGAGACTGGCTGAAAGTAACATAATTTTACATATCTGTGATTAAAAAAAAGAACTTAATTAATAGATCAATCACTTACCTTTACCAGAACTGTTGGGAGTGTCCCATGACCTTCCTCTGGAGGGTGCACAGGTGTCAACGCTGTAAAGCTCTATATCTTTGGTTTGGAAACGTGTGCCGTCCATATTTCAGTTTCCTGTTGGTACTGATGATTGGAAGCCTGTTGAGAAAGAAAAGGACGTTATTAATCCAGTTCACTGGGAGCCATTTTGTGCTGATTCATTCCTAAAATAGGCTGCAGTTTCAAACTAGTTGGAAAAGAAGTGCATACGACATTTGACTTTTTTTGCTGGCTCTTTTTTGTATAAAGTATACTATCCTATACTATACCATGTGTGTCTTTATGACTTAAAGTAATGTAGGGCGGCATGGACATGCAACGAAATTCCATTCATTACAGAAACAACCAAACCTTCCCACAAAATGGCATTTACTGCTCAGTTCTGAAGCTGAGACATTTAACAGAAGTGTTTGAAACATGCTAAAGTTTTGGCGTTGGTGTATTCAGGTCAACAGAGTGCTGGCAACACATGAAAAAAGAGTTTGGTGTCTGTTTTCATTGTTTAACAGAGAAGTTGACCATTGGAACAATCAGAGATTATCCACTGACGTCTGTGATGTGGTCATACATTTAGTGCCATGGTTTTAGAGAATAAATGGAATTCAATGGAATAGCCACAAGGACAGCATGTGTATTTTTCTGTGTGTGTACATGCATAATAAGTGAGTATACATTTGTGTGCGTGGGTGTGTAGTCTGACTGTGGTTAGGATGTTATGCGATGAGCAGTTTTCCAGCGCAGCGCTGGATTCAGTTAAGATGGCTGAGGGATGGTTCACTCATGACATACCAGCTACATCCCATCTGGTTCACTGTCTCCATTTGCGTGTGTGTGTGTGTGTGTGTGTGTGTGTGTGTGTGTGTCAGAGTGAGAGCAAAAGACAACTACTGTAGTAGACAAAGGAGTTGGAAGGTGAGCGTTGTTGCATGTAAAGATCTTGTTTATGTTTCTGCACACTTGTGGTCAGCACAGGTTTGATTGGACTCGTGTGTTCAGTGTGAGTTTGAGTGAGAACTCTTGCTTCCATTAATCTGAGATGGGGAAGTTGACTAGATGTACTGTACTTCACTGCAGCTCTGGGCAACTTCACCTGTGTTTACAGAAGAGACCTCAGACTTTTCCTCGACTACATTTCGGAGGGTAATCATAATTTATACATCCTAGTTGCCAGAAGAAAATGTTTGCATTATACGTGTCTGCAAACCATGAATGTTTCATTCCATACACATCATATATACCTTTCTAAAGTGGCGTAGTGTATGAGCTGACATTATCGTCACAAGATGGAGGGAAGGTGGATGGCCTGACACCTAGGTGAGTCAATTACCAAGTTGCAGACCATTCTCTTTTTCTTCCGTAACTGCTTATCCTGTTGGGGTTCGCATGTCTTTGGACTGTGGGAGGAAGCTGGAGAAAACCCATGCTGACACAGGGAGAACATGCAAACTCCGCACAGAGGGGGCTCCCCCACCCCAGGTTCAAACCAGGAACCCTCTTGCTGTGAGGTGACAATGCTAACCACTGCACCACCATACCGCCCGCTGTTCAAGACCTACAAACCCTGGTCTTTAGCGAGGCATCTCTGCTTTTCCAGCGGCTTTTTAGGTATCAAAATACATGTTTTGTAGCGACCCATCGCTGTTTTCTCAACAGGGATAGCGCCACAAAAAGTGTGTATTTTATGCCAAAACAAGATCTTTTCCTAACCATAACCAAGTGTTTTTGTGCCTTAAAGGCACTATGTCTAACAATTTCAGTTGTTCTTTGAGACAAACAAATTTTGCAGTCAAAAGTGTGTCCTAGCACATGTGTATTTACCTCCATCAGCGTATCTAAGTATGTCCGTAAGCTCACAAATTCTCATTTACATATACATTGCAACCGGTGTCTCATCATGTACGTGTGCCATCTTGAAAATAAAGGTACATACGGGGACATACTTGAGAAATACAGAATTGCCAATCGTGTTTTCACTTGTGGGTTTCCGGTTTCCGCCTGCAGATGAAAAGCAGCAGCAAGCAGGTTAGATTAGCAGGTTAGTCACAAGTGCCGGTGCATTTGAAAAAAGGCAAAAAGGTAACGTGACCGGCGATTTCAAAAAACGATGGTCAGCATCGGGGTAGCCTTTCCCAGGTGGAGAGAGCTGCTGAAGGAGAATCACAGCTAACAGCAGCTAACAGCTGTTAGAGACCAGTGCCGCTAACAGCTGTTAGCCGCTGTTAGTGCTGTTAGCTGCGCTGGTCGCTAACAGCTGTTAGCGACGCAGTGTTGCGAGGAGAGGGATGAGGTGTGTGAGGTTGAGCCACTTGTCAGTTGTCAAAAGACAAGACGTGATTGGTTTGTTTCGCCCCAACAGTCCTACATTGTAAACACAGCCAGCATGGTGAGGAGGGGGTTTGTCAACTGGCGTCACGTGTGTCTGTGTAGGAGCCTGAATGAATACTCCATGAAGTATCAGATGACCTGGTTTCATCAGTGTTATCATAGCTTTTTGGTACACAGCAGCTACCGTTGTTGCAATACGTGTTTGAAACAGTGAGGCGCTGGAGTGTGCCATCTGTTTGAATGCAATATACGATCTCAACACTAGATGGGAGAAATTCCTACACAGTGCCTGTTTAACTTATTATTTCTATTATGTTGACTTGTCCTGTACATGTGAAACTTATCCATCATCTGTTTTCTTGTTTGAATCGCTGGTCTGAGGAAAGAGGATGTAGTACTACATGCTGTACAGACTGTAAAGCCCTGCGACGCAAATTTGTGTTCATAAATGGCGCTTGTAGAGTTGTGTGATTATATTCGACACTCAGCCTGCGGCCATGTGCCGACCGAATCACAGCTGTGCTGATACACAGAACAACAGCATGATCTGGAGTGTGATATTGCTTAAATATATTCTTTACAAGTAACCCCAGAAATATTTATTACAGAAGTTTCTCCTAACGTATGGCAACAGTCGACATATTTTGCAGCTAATATTGCACACTGACCTCTCCTCCCTGACATGGACGGGGCAGTTTTTAAGGATCGGGGAGATGGACACACTCTGGATTTACAGTACATCATTATTATTTATTGTTTCAACCTCTCTTAAATCCTTACATTTCTTACAGTACAGTGAGAACTGAGATTCTGTCTCAACCTCTCTTTGACAAAGCGAACACAGCCTGTCCTCCCTGGATCGCCTTGTCTGCCTGTGGCGGCCTTTTTTTAATGGCCAGCCTGTGTCCACTTAGTCTGTGCACTGTCAGCGCTTTCCAAATTTTCTATCAGTCACGGTGGTTAGATACTCTGCCATCGTGTATTCCCTGGTAGGGGTCAAAGAATTCTAATTTACTCTGTAATTTGGTCGTTTCAATCCAGTATTTAACAATTTTCTTGTAGGTTTGGGATGATTTGGTCAGGACAGACTGTTTGGTGTCTGTCCCCACAGCCTGGTGTGTGTGTGGACAGAGCTTCAGGACCAGCTACCGTATGGAAACATTTTCAGGACCTCTTTGAACTAAAGGAGCATGTAATCGTGTAACAGACATGAAAACAGGCACCGACACCACTTATTTTAACAATAACACACTGACAGCAAGATAACCAACAGCTAAGAGCCAGAAATGCGTTTTGAGCCGATAGTGGAGGCAAACCTCGTGTCAATCAAGAGGCAGCACGAAAGGATTTACAATCTGGCAACAACACTAAAAGGATACTTTTCCTTTCAGCCCAGACCGGCTGGATAGCCGATCACCTCAGGTCAGACAACCTACGAGATGCAAAGGAGACCTAAAAGGGTTAAGAGATCTGAGATAAACGGAGCATATAATTCCTGAAGAGCCTTAAAAACAAGCCGTAACACCCTAAAATCAGTTCTATGCACAAGAGGCCAGCAAGGAGAGGCCAGCACAGAGATGTGGTCTTAATTTTATGGTGCCAGTCGGAGGCCAAGCAGCAGCATGCTGGACCAGCTGCAGACGCTAAAGACTGGCAAAAACCTACAGGAGCTAAAGGTGTCAAGGCGGCAGGAAATTAGCCGAATAATTGGAATAATTTGTTGTTATGCCACCGCGCAGTTACACAGTTCTTTTGTTCTTTTCTTTGGGGAAGGATTTTGGTGTTGCACTAACCAGACGTTGGTGACTGATATATCAGACTGCTTTGACCTGAATTTCAGTAAACGATGAGGTAGTGCTTTCCCCAAAGAGTTATATGACTTCATTTTTGTTTATACCTCTAATCTTGGAGGAATCCTAAAAACTACAATAATAACATCCTCCAGTGACATTTTTCCTCCACACAAGGGTAAAACATCCAACTTTCCACCCTCTCCTTTCCTGTGCCTCTGGTCAGTCCTGAGCCACCTGCTGCTACAAATAAAGATTCATTCACATCCAACAGAAAGTATTGATACTGCAGTACCAGCTCTGCTGTCTCACTCTGTTGTTGTTGCAGTCATTCTGCTGTTTTGCTGCTAACCAAGACAATAAATGATATTGTTGTCTTGTTATATTTATGTTTTATTAAAAACTTTAAATTTCACGCCTTCAACATCTTTTCCCTGCAGTGTCGAAAATGGTATTGACTATTGATATTTTTCAAGGTATTATACTGAAATTACAAAATTCTAGTATCATGACAACACTGATTCTGACTTTCTCCAGTTGTAAACATGTGTAGCTTATCCACCAAGTAAACAAAAAAACTGTCTTACATTTCATCGACTGAAATGTACTTCATACGTCTATAGCTTGGCGCCTTTTTCTCTAAATTTTGCCAAACCTCAAGCCGCCTTAGCTGCTGTAGGTTAGTAATCAGGGATGGAAATAAGCAGCAGCATCCAGCCAGCCAAGTGCTGGTAAAACATACAAGTGGCTGCTAGATTTGCTTCACTCACTGGCCAAAAAGCAACACGAATCTACCAAGTGGCTGGTAAATTTTGGAATTCACCAGCCACAGTGACAAGTGGATAAAAAAGTTAATTTCCAACCCTGGTAGTGACAGATTACAAGCCCCAAAAATGAAAAGTCTCAGAGGAAATGGAGAATCCCATGCTTTGACAGATCTGTTTCCTTTAATTGCCAATGCTGACAAATAATCATAAATAGCACACTGCACAGTAGCCACCTATTAGTAATGTTGATTTGTAGTGTTTCAGCTAATTTAGACTTAAAATCTAGTGTACAATTTAGTGGCATCTAGTGGTGACGTTGCAGATTGCAACCAATTGAAACCTCTTGTGTGCAAAGTGTGTAGGACAGGGGTCAACGACTAGATTTGTACGAGGGCCAGAATTTTTCTAAGCAGACACTGCAGGGGCCGGACTGTCTAATTTTGATATATTATTCTATATATATGAAAAATGTTTTAATAAAATGTTAAATAAGATCATGTGAAAGAAGTATGAGCTATGAGTTTATCTCCATTCTGGCATGACGATATGGTCCAAGCAGCATCCCATTTATACAAGACAGGACTTTGTTACAGTTTCACTGATCCAATCTTCATACAAACCAGCAAAATGTGGGTTCATTAACCACCAGAACCTGCATACTGTGAGCTTCATCGACCACGGGAGCATCATTTTCAGGATAGAGGACTGAGAGCTGCAATGTGTGTTTGTATGAGAGAAAGCGGGACAGAGGAGAAACTGCTGCACACAATGTCTCTGAGTTATTAATATCTTACTCAGGACACTGTGAAATTTGATATTTTTCTAGTAAGCTTTCTAGTAAGCTTACCCGAACCCACCACATCACCCTGCGGGTCAAATGCACATATTTTATTTTTACTTTTTCGTAAAGGTCGCCGACCCCTGTGCTAAGAGGAGCACATGTACGTCTAACTCTTATAGTTCATACACGTAAATGCAAATGTACAGACAGAGAGAAAATAGAGTCATTTCAGGACAGCCTGCCTTAATTCCCAATCATCAGCACAGCGTCCAAAATCAAAGCTATTGTGACAGCAACACTAATGAAGGACAGATTACAGGAATGAAGGGATGGCAGCGGAGGGGAGGAGGGAAGGAGTGCATCGAGACGGACTTGGAAAAGGAGAGGAAGAGCTGATTGATTTAAGGAAGAGGATGAGGAGAGGAGACAGGAGGGGATTTAAAACCCCAATCTCTGAAGATGGGCTCTCATTACTAATGAAGGGCAGATGACAGCGGGGCATTATGGCGTGGCACCGCAGCCTTCCTATAACTGAGGGGGAGAAAAGAGAAGGCCTGATGTAAACACACAGAGCTGAGCACTCGTCTCATCACTTTGGCCTCTGACACGAGAGATAAACAACAAAATATCATTCAAAGCAACGTGTGAGAAGCAATCTGCGGCCGACCTCCAGCGTGGAATTAAGTTTTCACTGCTACACCAGCGGCTACGATGTCATGCGAGCAGCTGGCTGCGACTCAAAAAGTTGTCAGTGTGATGATTTGTGGGTGGAAACTGGGAACTCAAATGCTGCACCCTGAAATGCAAGTGATGTGCCTTCGAGCGGCGCAGTTAACGACACCACAGCTCTACTGTGGAGCTGCCCAAAGGCAACCAGTAGTTCAGATTGATGGATGTGAGCTAATGTGAACGACATCGTGAAAGCACCATCTGTATTTTCTTTATCTCGGTAATAATTTGCGTACAGCGTCTGTCCACATGCTTTGGATAGAACAAGAGGAGGACAGCCAAAAGAAGGAAACCATATTTCTTTCTCAATCATTTGTGTTTGTCCCTACATTACTTTTAGTCTGTTTTTTTTTTTTTTTTGACCTGGCAGGAAACCTGTCACGGGGAGGTCCATTAAAGAAAATGCAGCAGAACTGAGAATGAAGAGAGAAGAAGAGACGTTCTAGAGGAAAGAGAAGTGCTACATTTCTGTGATAAAGAGCTCTGGTGTGTCTCAGAGGACGACTGTGATGTTCTGATGAGGTTAAGGTGGATGATCTGTGACTATAAGTTAGGAAAGCATTTTTGTTTCTTGTGTTTTTTTTTTACCCACAGTCAATGTTGACTTCTTTTAACCATCATCCCAATCTTTTTCTAACAGTTATTCATAGACACTTAGAGATTTATATTTATGATATTCACCACTAAACTGAGCATAGCTATAGTTCAAGCTCAGCTCACATCCCAGCTACATCAGTTGATCTCAAACAGCCCAATCAACTGATGGAGCAGCTGATTGGTTGATTATGGCCCAAGGCTCCAACACCAGACGCTTGCTGGCGAGCTCCATCCAGGTCTGGCTCCAGAGGGGGGCCCCGGTGTCCCCATACTGGGCGGGGTACTCTGTCCCCAAATGTGCTGTTTCACTGCGGTCTTCTTGAACCACTCTTAGTCTGGCCTCTCCCCTGGGACCACTTTGCCTTGGGAGACCCTACCAGGGGCTATTAGCCCCAGATGACAAAGCTCCCAGGATCACAAGGACACGCAAACCCCTCCACCACGTTAAGGTGGCGATTCTTGGAGGGGGCTAGTAGGAGGCGCCGGGGGCAGACCCAGAACACACTGCAGGGATTACACATCTTGTATGGCCTGGGAACGCCTCGGGGAGCTGGAAAGCGTTGCTGGGGACAGGGATGCCTGAAATACTTTACTTAACCTGCTGTCCCCATGACCTGGCTTTGGATAAGCAGTTGAAGAGGGATGGATGGATATTAGCACAGTGCTGGCTCTGTATTAGTCATTATAAAGCACTGGTTGATGCCTCATTCTGCAAAGCCATACTCTACAACTACTAGCTCCACTAGCTATGAGTTTCCTTTCAATAACCTCCTAATTACTGCTTATTGAAAGGAAGCAATGCTTTGCCCAGTATGGGTCTTATAAGGTGGTAGTACCACAAGAGCAGCCAATCTCCTTCAATAACACTTCATAAATATGGTTTGTTCTTATGTAAACAAACACCTGTTAGTAGTGACAAAATAACTCTAAACTAAGTCCATTTAACTCTGATAATTATACAGATAAGTTATATTGTACACTATCATGGAGCAGATGTTAAAACACTATATAAAAAAACACTTGGTTATAGTTGGGAACAGATTGGGTTTTGGCTTATATTACCTGGTTTTGGTGACACAATCGCAGTTTGAAATGCCGCAATGACTCGCTAAAACGCAGCTGACGCTGTTGTTCGTTGGTCTCCAACGACCCAGACACACCAAACTGAATTCAGAGAACCAGCAGCAATGAAAGTCTCCAGCTGCGTCGCCTCAGGTCACCTGTGTCTCAGCCAAAAAGTTTCACATGAACACAGTGCAAAGATCTCAACCAACAGCCAACCAGCACATACAGTACGTTCTGCACATGTGTAAGAGGAAATAAATCTCTGCCAATGCTGATTCAACATGCTGAATTGGCGGAAAAAAGCTGACCAGCGCCAAGGAGAGCCGACACATCGTATTGACGAGGGTCCCAAATGCTGACCAGGGCCCAACATTTACTGACGGCTGACTGTTGGCTTGGTGTGTCAGGGCCTTAACGGGGGTCTGCTGCTTGGTTGCCACTTTAACAACATATTTCTATATTGCCACAAAGATAACGTGGTCATTTTACGGAGTTAGAAAACCCTTCTTTATAAGAACAATATGAAAAGCTGTGACTTCCAACTCTTGGATCTGTTACCCACACTGGACTCTCTAGATCTGGGTTCATTGTCTCACCATATAAACGCAGTCCCTTTAATTTTTAAGTACAAGACTGCTTTCATCTCATGGCAATTAATCTGGCTATAAAATATAAGTGCATTGTGCAAGTGCAATATTTGTCATTCTTGGTTTGCTTCGGCCCTCTCTGTGGATTTTTGTACTATATATATGTATACATGCATATATGTATAAACACTGTATATGGTAACCACTGGCAGATAAACCAAGAAGATTATTTGTGGACTCTAATTAGAAGAGCTAGAGGTAAAGTTTTAGGTTGGCTTCCTTCCGTCTGTCTTTCCTGCCTTTCTGCCTGCATTTATTTTTACTCTCTGATGTCCAACCAACCTCTAAATCAACCTCAGTGCTGTATATTACAGAAAATGATTCCACTTTCAAACCAGAGCCAAAAATACTGAAGCGCTCTTCTTCATCGCTGAACATCAAAACCACATTTTCTATCCAGGCTAAACCCCGCTGTAATAGCACCGGACAGCTATATGAGATGTACGGATAAGTTTGAACCTGATATGTCATGATGTATTGTGAAATATCAAAACATTTATTCATTGAGTTTGAACCCACTGAAGGTTAGATCTGAATTTGTCAGGCTTTTAAATACGACATAAAATCTGATCTATCTCAGTGTCTGCATCAGAGAACACATCAGATCTCTTTTTGTAAACTTGTGGCCAAAATTCCCGTCTGAAAGCAGTGATACATCACAGAAAATATTTCACTGACACTTGTCAGATCTGGACTCAGCACAGAGCATCAACCAGCAGAACACAGCACATCAGTTTACATAATCCTTCACAGTAATTATCCTGGACCAAAACCTGAGGCTCCCAACACCTGAATAACATTTGCAGCGCATGAACAAAGTACTTAGCCTCCATTTTAGCAAATGCTTTTCTACAATTTTGCATATTTTTCGCAATCTCTTGATGAAATATGAACACTTGCTGGAGTCAGAGGAACTGACACCAACATTTCTCATGTGTGATGCTGCCAAACATGTAACCTTGTGATGTGAAAAGTAAGGTGCAGACCAGCTGTTTGAATTCTCAGGTCTGCTGTTGCACAAGGGGAGTCTGGTAGCCCCTGGTGCTTAAAGCACACACATTTCTGTTTGACCAAGTCAAGACAGTTTTATGGGGATTTAAGGCCTGTGAGGTGAACTCTGATCTAGTGTAGCACAGTGTGAGATACCCAGGTCCCTTAATGGATGTGCTTTCGTTCTGGTTTTAATGGTTTTCGCAACATAAACGTTTATTCTGCCTCCGATACTCTGCATGCAAGAAGAAGATACACTTCTAATCCATGTTGGGGGATAGTTTCAGATTTTAAACTCTATCTTAAAACAGTGAGAAAGGTTTACATTTAAACTGAATTTAATGTCTGCTTATCAGTATTAATTGTTGCAGTGTTTTTTGACTTGTGCAATTATTTGGTTAAAATTGTACCAAAGAAGAAGAAAGAAGTGAAGTTTTATTTATTTTTCTGCCATGACAGCAGCTCCTATTGTTTGTTAGGCTAATTTTTGGTACCACTAATATCTGAATGATGCAATCGTTCTGTTACATCACTTTATTCTTACAGCCAAGTGGCCAGGAGAAAACGTCGAATACATAACATTTGTATGTTTCATAAGAATCATATCAGCGTTTACAAGCTGACTTTGTCATCTGGAGGTGGAGGGGATGGTGGATGGCGTGTCACCTAGGTGAAGTCCCTGCCAAGCTGCAGACCACTGTTCGAGACCAAGAAGCTAAAAAATGGATGTTGTTTTTGTTAGCAAGTAATCACTGTGTTTTCAGCAGCTTTATAGCCTCCGGACATCGGGGACAGTGCCACCAACAGCAGTGTTTTTTTACTGAGACTTTGCTGCATTTCCTGCCAGGACTGTGCCTCCAAAGCCAGGTCATTTATTCCAAAACATGATCTTTTCCTAACCATAACCAAGTGGTTTTTGTGCCTAAACATAACCGCACAGCGTTGTTGAAACATAAAGTTTCAACACATCCGAATAATGGGCAAATGCAACTTATCTGTGGTTTGCAGAAAAATACAATGCCAAAATTTTTCCTACTGATTTAGTTGCTGTAAATTGAGCACTGGCTATGCTCCCTTTTGTCGTAATTTGAATCATGGGTAACATAGTTTGCTAGCTTGCTATTAGTCAACCGCTGCGATGGGAAACATGCACTCCGAGGGCTACGGCTGACAGTGTATGTTGTGTTGATGTAGCTCCAGCTTGTAAATGGTGTTCACATCAACATCTAGGTTGTAATTACAAATTGGCATTTGACACATCTTCCACAAATACTTCCAAAAACTTTGTCCTCTTTAAAAAAAGACAAACAAAAAAAAAACCTGTAGTGTAACTGCAGAATTACTATAGTTCATATTTCCTTAGGAGGTTTGACTTTGAACTTATCCTTTAAATCTAAAGTCAATGAAGAAACTTCACTGATTTAGTGGTTTGAATTGATGAAGGTGCAGGTTCAAACTAAATCTGATTATAAAGTAACTTTTACTGGTCTCATGACAGAAAACTTCTACATTCATATTTTTGTGATTTAAGTAATTAAATTACTTTTTGGGGGACATTTTTGTGTAGTTAACTACTGAACCTACAAACCATTGGGCCATAAAAGGAAAGGAATTATTCTGACCATTACTTCTCAACTAATTCAATCCCCTCTGACCTCAATGACTCATAATTCATTGACAAATGTTTAGAGGAGCTGTTGCATGCTATTGAAGAATTTACTTGGCTGGCTGAGTGATTCTGCTTGGTGCAACACTCCAACCTGGACTCTAGTTTGTGGACGGCATGTGTCTGACTGACAAAGAGTGGATAGAAAAACAAATCTGTCATTCCTGCACTTTCTAATAAATCGTGGTGTGTTTTATTTTTGAGTTTATTGCAGAGAGAGCCCACTTCTTCACAAAAACAAGTGGGCTCTTTCTGCAATAAACTCAGTTGAGTGGCAGTTTATGTTGGCCTGTGACTTTGTACATTGTCTATTTGAACATTTTTGAAGTAGTTTGAATTTCTTTTTCTTCTTGCAGTGTGAAGTTATTGGCAGCGTGCAAAGCTATGCCTTAAAAGAAGCTTCCCCAACACTGCCAATAACACATTTCAATGCATAGTTAGATCCTGTGTCACTGAGTCAATGGGAGGCTGTTGAAACAATTGTTATGCAACACAGACAAAACTTAAATGTTGTAACCAAACCACCAACACAGGGTTATAGTGGGATCAGTGTATATTTCCATTGTATGCAATATGTCTGGGATGCTTTACAATTAATAGAGGATACAATACAATCCACTGATGCTGGATTAAAGTGTCTCACTCAGTCAGGCTTATTCATATGTAAATGATACTACAGGAAGGCGGCAGCAGCATTACGATGCTTATTCTACACAAGCACTTGAGGTGAGGCTGTTTATGAATGATAAAACAAAGTATGCAGTTGGACCTAATACAGATGTGCGACGGGGAAAGGCCTGACAGCATAAGCTGCAGACTGAAACACAAATGTTTGTACTATTCAGTGTTTTAACTTTGCTTTTCATCCGTCAGAAAGAAGAAAGAATAAAAAAGGAGGACTTGGAGGGAAGAGGGAGAGAAAACGACTACGGCTGCTGGCCAACGACAACGCTGGCAACTCGCTCAATGGAACCACAGACGGCGGCGCCAGAGAGCACCAGGATCCCCGAGGATGATACGGACACCCAGCTCGCCACCACACCTGACACATGTTGGAATATCAGTCAGCTGACATCAGCGGGAGCGTTGTAATCTCAGAGCCAAGTCATTGTTTCCAATCAGCCCGTAAAATCTTTATTAACACGCACTGCCTTTCACCAGCGATTTGTTTACTGGAAAAATAAACAAATAAGTCGACATTATGACTAAGAAATTCTTACATTGTGATGCATGTGACCAGTGAGTCAAATTTCCCCACCCAAGAAATGTTGCAACCGAGTGGCAGCCGCTAAAATGACTGTCCCTTCTTGAACACACCCAGCGTTTATTTACAAGAACATCGAAGAGTTAAACAGAATTTTAATCAATCAGCAAATGTCTTCTGGACATGCAGTAATTGAACGTTTCTTGTGAATTCCAAAAGTCCGAAATCTGGATGAGGTTCTCAAAAGTTAAGATGCAAAATTTAACAAAGAAATCTAAAACAAGGTACCAAAAAAATCTTCCAAATAGTCCAACAAACTATGAGATTAAAGATGATGTGTGGAATTTTTCCCTTTAAACTAAATTTTTGTTTCCATATAGTGTTTCTCACCAAAATGCGTTGTGCGTCGTTGAAGGGGAACACCTGTATTTTTCAACCTGGACCTTATTCTCCCATTTATTTGTGTCTGAGGGTGCTTTCACACCTGCCCTGTTTGGTTCGGTTCAATCAAACTCAAGTTCATTTGCCCCCTCAGTGTGGTTCATTTGGGCAGGTTGGTTTGTGGTGAGAAGGTGTTCCGACCTGGATGTGAAGCAACTGCAGTCACATGACACATTGTTTGGGTTAAACATGAGCATGTTACAGTCCTGGAGGATTATTAATGTGCACCTCCTCCTGTACTGCCTTAATATGCACATTCAGCACATCCAATGCATCAAAACATTGTTTTCTAGTTGGAGCCGCGCCTCGTTTTCAAACTGTATGCTTTGACTAAAATGAACAATGACAGCAATATAGTCCACGATGAGCAGCGCTAAAATCAACCTGCGTAGTTGTCCCTCCATTGTGACATTAGAAAGTGTCACATTTATCTTGCAAGTGTACTCTTCTTCAACGTTTGCTTTACTTCCTGGATTTTTCTGACCAATCAAGAGCAGCTTTCTCACACAAGGCATTTGATCTGGTCCTCTTGTAAATGCTGCCGTGAGAACACGAACCAACTCTAGGCAATTATGCAACTTTGGAACAACATGATTCCCTGATTCAGACCAAAGGAGACGACTCTAGGTCTGAAAGCACCCTGAGTGGCTCGTGGGAACAAGAGTTGTTATAATTTGATCCAGTGTTGAAAGAGATTGCTATAGCCGGCTAAACAGGCTACAGTGGAAACACTAGTGGCGGGTGCGACTTGTTATTTACGTCCACAATAAGTGCTTGTTTTTGCCACTGACAGGCTCAAATTTCATTGTAAGTCAATGACAAAATTATGGAAAAGACCCTTTAGAGAAAGGAAATGTTTTTCTGGACCTTTTCCTTGTTCTGGTCTGTTTGGTGTCCAAGTTTCGCTAAAGAAGAAGTCACATACTGAAATCTCTCAGACCTCTTCATGTTGTTGAAATCAGCTAAATATTTGGTTGTGACATTAGGAATCTTTTGGCTAAGAGTAAAGGCCTTTGCATGCGGAGTCCCTTTTTATTGTCCAAAATAAAACAATCATGTTTGCACACAGTCCGAAACTTTTGTCTGTCATTGAAATTTTCGTAACAGGTTAGGTTTTCTGCGTTTTTTCATCCATCACAGCCTTTAGAGACGTTTGACCAAGAATCAGTGAAGAAAATGTGATGGTGGGACACATTGACAGATTTAAAAACGCATCTGAAGAAACAGGCTCAAATCAGTGTGCTTTCTGTACTCCAACACAACAATCTATAACCTGTACTCCTCTCTCCAACTCCCACTCATGTTATCCACCATTTTCTTCAAGTCTCGTGAGATATTAGAATGAGACTTCTTGTTAACGAGACTTGGACACAAAACAGATCGTAACAAGCAAAAGGTACAGAAACACATTTCATTTCTCTGTAGGGTCCTTTCTATATTGTTGTAAGACACTCATAATAACAACCTGAACCGGTCAGGTGCAAGAACAAGCACTTTTAGTGGAAGTAAATTATGGAAGAAAAATGACAGTCGTAATCTTAAATGCACAGAACCTCTCGGATTTGAGACATAAAAACCTGCTCACCTCTCTGACCTTTATATGAACAGTTATACTCTTCAGTAAGTTCTCAAAGACGTGTGTGTGTGTGTGCTCAAGTAACTCTGCAGAGTCATGACCTGTGTGGTGTCACCTGCAAGTAACTATTAGGTGGTCCAAAACGATGTGTTGTGATCAGTTTCTGAATGTGCCATTTTGGTGATATGTTACCTGCTGTGTCACGGGAGGCTTTTCCAAATCGGCGAGGTCTCGGTAGAAAATTAAACTCTGAAAACAAGACAGAACAATAGATCAAGAAAATAAGAATGTCGTCACTTCATCACTTCATAACACTAAATACAGAGAAGCTGGGCAGGAAAGTGTGTCCCCGCTGTAAAGAGTCATTGTATAAACTCTGGTCTCTGAATCATCTCATTAAAGTGTCACTTTTCCCATATGGCTTTTAAACTAAAAATGCTGTGAATGTAGACAGCACTGCTCCATATTGTGTTTCACAAGCGTTTGTTGTATTTGTCAGAAAGAAAGAAGGAATTCCTGCACAGTAAAAGTTGTTACTACGAAGACTGACGTCACACTTTAAATCACATTATAACCATTTAGTTGACATGTTTTTGTTTTATTTCGATATAAACCTGCTGTATGCATGAAAGGGGACGGCTGACACAATATATGCATATTCAGTAACTCACCAGCCTTATAACCTGCCTGTCTTATCTAACACTGCACAAGTGAAGCTACAGTAGAAATGTAGCATGAAGATGTGGGAATTCCTTCTTTTTTCAGAGCAGATAAAAGATCTCCTCTCTGTTCATTGGCTAGCTTTTGTCAGTTGTATATTTATCAATATTTCCATGACTAAATGGGATTTTATTCCATGATATGAATGTATGTTTCAATAAATGTATATTTTGCTGCCGCAGACATGCTACACAGTTTCATTTAGCCCAGGCCACAGATTTTTACCAACTGCGTAAGTATTTGCAGACTTGTGTTCAGTGCAGAAAGAATCCTGCCTTCTTTTAAAAGTGCCGAATTTCTAACATTGCATACGTGTGACATTAAGATTGTGGATCTGACAGCAGAGGAGTAAAATATTTTCTCCTTTTACTGATTTGTGTCATTGTGCTTTTTTCCTCTTTCTGGACGCTGATAAATATGTTCAGGTGTCTGACAGGTAACACTGTTGTTAAGATTTCATAAACTCTGTTTTTTCAGCTGCATTTACATGTAAATAAGTATATTTTAATGTAAACAGGGTCAAGTACAGATTTAAATATCATAGAAATGCTGTTTGACAATAGCTGCATGTGACCTTAACATCTAAAAACTACCAGAGAACCAAAGTTTTAACCCACAGATCCGGTCACTGCTGTTTTAACTTAAAGGTCCAGTATAATAATTTCATTTTCTTTTTTTTTTTTTTTTTTTGCTTTCTATAGCCACCAGGCAGAGGGCCAATCATGATCCTCGCACAGATTTTAAGCAGCTCGCAGCTTGTCTTTAAAAATCTGTTATATATGGCCCACCAAGTAATATTAGTCAAGCAAACGCTATCTATCATACAATTTGTCGACATGCACCAAGTAGGAACTACGCAGACAGAACTAATGTGCTTTCATAACAGATGACTAAAAAACAAGCAAACAAGCAATTACCTAACACCTGATACTTCCTGTTAGGAAGCAGACATGGCCACAGCAAAGGAGCATAACATTGACAGCGAGGGCCAACACTTTCAGGAGCGGTGGAGAGTAGAATACTTTTCATTTACGTCTAATTTGTATGGTTTTTTTTCAAAGACTTATATGATGCAAGAGGCAACTGGCCCCCGGGTATTTTCACATTATCTAATCTGGTACCCATTTTCAACTTTCTGGACACCTCTGATCATTAACTGACAACTAATCAGTTAATTTTTACGAGACAAAAACAAAAAACAAAAAGTAAAATCCACCATATTTCAAAGCACTTTCCATTTAGATTTAATTATTTTGTGTTGTAAATGTCTTACCTGTCACTTTATGCTGCTCACCTCATGGTCTAGCTAGCTGCCACCACCGCTTACACTGTGCAACACCGTGGCTAGGCAGGAGCTAGCTAACGTTAGCGCTGCCGCTAATTGTAAATAGTAACTACCGCTGGTAACACCACCCCAACCCTTGTTGGCAGACAGCACTGCTGCAGAAACATGGTGGCCATCCTCCGGTCTCCCCCATGACAGCCCCAGTGAGTAGGCAACTTAATTTTGAGCCTCAAAACCTCTTTAGCATTGTTAACTATATTAGCACCACTAGCGATGCTGATGTTGCTAACGTTGCTAACATAATTAATAATACTCAGGGATTTCACTGTACAAAATTAAGCCACTTACCTACCAGGGTGCTAACATTAGCACTCACATTATTATTCGCGGTACCAAATCATTACAGACCCAACAACATTACTGACAGCTTCTATTCTGCATCAGTTTTGGTACAAACATGTCTAACTAACAGGCTCCCTGTTGCTGTTATGGCTCCCTGCAGCCACCATGTCAAAAGTTGAGAAGTCTGCTACGTCACAAAGCTAGCGACCGTTGAAGGTGAGAAGTGTCTGTCATTTCACACTGAACTTATGGACCTTTTGAATGCACCAGCAGAACACTGAATTCTCCCGTACTGTGCAGTATGAATGCACTTGTGCACTCAAAATATTAAGTGTTTAGTAGAAGTGGAGCAGTTCCTCTTGTCCTCTCCCACAAAGGCTGCCATGTTTCTACAGAACCCCAGAAAGGACAAACCAAACACTGGCTCTAGAAAGGGTCATTCGCATTTGATTGTGATCATTAGTCACGATGACATTTCCTCTCCAACTCTATATTGTAAAGGTTTGAAAAACTCCAGCAGGACATCAACCAGAGTCACGAGCTTTTACTTACGTTTGGTTGGCTGCAGAGCGTTTGACAAAACTTCTGTGGAGTTTTTTCTCCACCTTGACTGACAACATTCTTACCAACATTCAGTTTCTCAAGTGTCCCAGGAACTTTGACATGATACTTAAATGCATCAGTAATTATAGTCCAGTAATATATTTCCAATAACATAATGAGTGCTTTTACAGAAGTCAAATGTTGAAACTCTAATTGAATATTTTCACACAGTTGTATTGGTAGATAACTGACTTAGAGACATTGCAAGTGTGGATATTATTATCTTCATCCTGCACTGTCCCTCAGTGTGAGACACGAAACAGGTCTAAACATGTTCAGTGGTTTCTTTTTCTCTACCTGCTCAATCCTTTCAGCATTTCAGGGTCGCAGCAGTCTTTACCAGCATGCACTGTGCAGAGAGCAGAGCAGCAGACAGAACGGGCTGCCGGACCACGTCAGAGTCACCACAGGTAACACACCTGAAATTCAACACAAGATTAATAAATCACAGCAGCGATTTCAGACACAATCAATGAAGCACTCACCGAGGACAAAAGAAAGTTGAAAGTCATCTTTTATTGCACAATAAAAGATCACACATACCATGTTTTGACTCATGAGATTGGTCCACATGGGAATACAGAGAGCTATAGTTACAAATAAGAAAATAAAAGAAAGAAAAAAAGATAAAAACCCCACCACATAACTTACTTAGTAATGACCAGGTGTCTGACTTCAGGAGCAGCCACTTATTGTCTTTTCTCCGCCTTTAAGAACAACATCCTCGTGGATGACATTGCACTTGGTTCAGTGAGGCCAGTACGGGAGCTGTGAACACAGATTTAACTTGCCCTACGTTTGTAATGTTGAGCTGGTTGGTTTCACAGACATGAATTAGGTGAAGGTGGTGACGTTCTCATTCAGTGATCCAAACCTGCAATCATCTGAGTCTAATCTTTATTTTCCAGCTCACAGATAGTCAAAAACCATATTTGATGATTAACTGTAAAGGTCGTGCTGCTGTTCTCTAACAAATAATCAAATAATTTATGAGTAAAACAAATGTCAAAGTAGTTTGATTACATTTTTATCAAACACATAACCCATCAGCAATTGGTCTGACAATGATTACGGTCTCCACCGAGAAGCTAGCCGCCGCCTCCACTTTGTACTGCACAACACTCACGCTGGGCGGGAGCTAGCTAACGTCAGTGGTGCCGCTCATTTAGTGAGACATGGTGGCCACCTTACGATCACGATAGTCCCCGTGAAGTGACTTACTTTTGAGTCTCAAAACATCTTTAGCATTGTTGACTATATTAGCGATCTAGCCTCTGGGGGCAACAACCAATATTTCAGGGTTTTCAGTGAAGCCAACTAACATCTGCAAAACTAATATTGCACATGGATGTAAAAGAGAACTGGAAACAGGACCAGCAATGGGCCTTAAAGCCAATTTGACAAAGTGGCCAAACGGTGGAATTACAACTTCCAGGTTTGTCATGTGATGCTGTTGGGCCAAGAAAGACTTTCCCATAGACTGACATTGTGAAAGAGATGTCTTAAAATAAGCAGATGAAGGTGCACCAACTTCCCTGTATGAACACTTAAATAGCCCTTATTTAAATAATAATGTCCCAAAAGTTGTAAAATTCAACAACAGCCAAATACACAGTTGGTCAAGGCGACGGGCGGTTGGGAGGCAGGGTTAAAGGAAACACTAGTGTGCTGGTTATATGGGCGCCACAGAGGTGGAAAATCTGTGTAACATTATACCCAGATGTCAAATATTTTTGGCTTCATGCACCAATATCCCTTTTCCCTGGTCCCTTTCAGAATACTTGGAACCTTGGTTCTATCGAGGGAACCAGCCTGTGTTTTCGCCAGTGTTGCGCAGAACCATCATCACCAATGAAGGGCGTTGCACAATACACTATGGAAATAAACGGTTGTGACAAAATTGCGGATTGAATTGATTACCTGCAAACTTTGGTTCTGTTATAACAGATATGTGTGTTAACCCAAAAAACTGCACAAGCTTTTATCTGATGATGTCGCACTTGACTTCTCCATCCTCTCTTTCAAACTATTAGAATATGACACGCCCACTGATGTGGTCACAGTTCGCACTTTGGGTCAAGAAAAAACAGCTATTTTTAGTTTCAAGCTGAGAACCAACCTTTAGGGTTCTGAACCAGTTTATACTGTATATGGTGGATGGGCACTAAATGGCTCAAAATTAGGTGTGGGAACTGGAATAGAACCAGTCCCATGTCCGTGAAAAAGGGGTATGAGCACTTTCTTTGGAACTAACAGGGCGCAGCCTCCAATGCTGTCTCCGGTTCTCTTTATACATCCATGGAATCGGGGCAAAGACTTTCTGTTCTGTGCAACGGTTTTTGTTTTTGCAGTCTGATTAGCAATTTTAGACTCTTATGTCGACAGAGCCATGACACTCTTTAATCAGATATCTGCACATGAATGCATAGAAATTTAAAAAAGGGCAAATAAGAAGCTGCATTTCCACCAAGGCCCTCTGCCTCTTTTGTTCTCCACATGGACTGTTTATCTGCATGCAACCAAGGCCTGCTCAAGTGTGATGGGTCAATACTACAAATGGAAACCCAAACAATGCGGATACTGTCTTGTCTCGTCGCCTACAGATTCTGCACTCACGCAGATATCTGTTTTTAGAGATTAAAGTTCTTGTGTTTATTTGAATTCAGGCAGCTGCTGTGACACCCTCTTGTTTTGCAGGAACAGAAGATAACATTTTTGTTAACTACTGTGGGAATAACAAGAACACAGAAGTTGCAGTGAAGTGTCTGAATATCCAGGAGCTGTAATTCTCCTATAGTCTGTGAAACCAGCCCGTCATGACTTAAGACAGAAAACCATGAACAGACACAAACTAATTTCTGGAAAATAATTTCTTATAAGGCAAAATATATGTTGATATTTTAACTTTTAATGGAACGTGATGAGATGTTATGCGACACATCTGTTGATCCTATTTCAGAATTGGAGCTTTTTCGAGTGTGTTTGATTTTTCACTGCGGCGGCAACGGCTATGAGAATTTGAGAGTTTCACATGACCTGGCTACATTCCCCTTTTCTTTCTTCCTATCACTTCTTGATATTTGTCCTATTACAAACCAAAACTGGCTCCTTCTACAAGGGGGTCAAAGGTCACAGTCTGGAGCTGACAGGGATTCAGTGAACACGAACCCTCCAGTCTTTAAACCAAAGACAAAACCCAGCAGGCCTGTTAATGTGATCACGAACGGCTTGATGGTGGTGATGCAGGTGGTTTCTAATGTGCAAGTCAACCAGCGCGTGATGGTTTGGTTCCCCACTAAACTGAACTAATCAGGCCAGAACAGCCAGTCACGAGATAATAAACGTTTAACTCAGGCCTCATCATTTTAAAGGCCGAAAAAACTAGAACAGGTCACGCTATCCAGCATCTGTCCTCTCATTTAGCTTTTATGGATGTTGTAAATATCCAAAATCTAATTGGTGATCCTGGAACTGGATCTACATGACTAACAATCCAATTTGTGATTTCAGTGAAAACAAAAGTAAGTCAGACATTTTCCCTTAAAAAAAAAAATATTCGCAGGAGTTTAAATTGTGTAAATCTCAGCCTGTGTTTTTGTTCGGGTACGCCATTTCTGAAGCAGAGCCGTTAACATCCGTGTCTGCTCCAGTAACTGCTGGTTTTCAGTCAACTTCTCCTAAAAATACACAAATGTACACTTTATCATTTGGATCAGCCCAGTAATCCCACAGAGGGGCTTTAGATTGGATCATTATCATATGGCACATAGAGCTCAGTTCCCCTAACCATGTTGAGAAAATAAAGAGGAGGTATCTGTGGGACTCTTTAACCATGTAATTACATTTAACAGCAGATAAGCAGGTGACGAGGGCTACAAAGAAAAGCAGATAGTGAAACTTTCATGTGAACCAAAATGCTTTTGTCTTTCAGGAGACTTTAAAAACAACAAAACCAGCCACTGATCAGTCATGAGACAACGATGTGAAGACAAGAACTACACAATAAATACATTATTTATGATAAGAGATAAACGTTTACAACATTTTGAGGTGACCGTTCTGGAGAACATTTAAATTAACCAGATGAAAAAAAAAAAAAGAACACTGTTAAAGAAGGCATGGTGTGACATGAACAGACAATACAGAGCCATCGCCTTGACTGACCTCCAACTGTTGTCACACACTGCACCTACAAGTTGTTTCAAGTTTTTACACAAGAAGCAGCCAGTAACAGGACATGATGTGCATACATGGGCTGAGGGAGTTTGTTTTCAGATACTTAAGCTGTGGTACGTAACAAATGGTTTCCCCACTTCTGATTTCATTTTTTTTTTTTTTTTTTTTTTCCCCAGGAATTTCAACAAACACGAGAACAATCAAATACTTGAGTTGGATACAGACTGTGTGTGCGTTACCATCCGAGACTTGATAGATACCAAACAGAAGGCCTCGTGCAGTAAGAGAATGGTATGGGATTAAACAGCCATCCTTAAAGGGAAATTCTGGTATTTCACAAACTGCTGAAGAACATTTTGCTTTGTTGCAGTCCTGCATTGGGTCGAGTGCCCGCTGGGCGAGCCACAACAAGAGTTATTCGCCGGCTATATGTTCTTAATTTTATTCCCAGGTTTCCCTGCTGACTTAAGCTCCTTTAACACTGCCTGTTCAAGGCAGTTCAAGGCGGTTCAAGGCGGTATGATTGCAGAATGCGGGGACAGAGTTGTCTCACCTCTGAGCCAGGAATGGAGGTAGTAACAGCGCCACATCAATGTCTATATTAATGGGAGAACTAGCAGGTCGGGATTATGGGCAGCACGGGTATGATGTTTTGACGACGTGTTATGTATGTGACCCACCACAAGAGATTTAAAAAGTAGCTGGTAGCAGCTAACTCAAAAAAGAAGAGGAACAGCGGTGGAAAATGTCCACAAATTTGGAAAACAATGAGGTTTGGGAACTCCTTGATCTCTGAGCAGAGGACGAGATCAGCCATCATAAAACAGAGATGGTAAATGATTGTTACTGTTTCTAAAATGGTGCCAACGTGTATGTTTAATGTCACACTTGAGGCCGACGCAGTTGTGTTACATGTCATGATTGTCACGCCTCTTTGCTGGGATCTAGTCTAAAATTACCCACTGGAGCAAAATGACGTAGTTTGGTTCTGTGTAAAAATGCAAGGGCAGCATGAAGGGACTTCGTAGCAGCCCTGTAGAGTGACCTCTGTCTAAAAAGGGTTGTAGTGTGTTGGCTTTGTCTTCTGCACCAGCTCAGGACAACAACAATTTTTAGTTCCAGGTAATTATCAACCATTTCTGCCAATATATCCTCCTTAATCCTCAACACTGGACCATTAAACATCCCACCTAGCCAAATTATTTGAACAGAACACGATTATTACGGGATCTGTGGTTTCAATTTGGGCCGGGAATCTTGTATAGACGAGTCAGGTCAGGTTGCGTAAGTAATTGGGCGTAAGTGTGGGTGCCGGGGTGGAGAATAAGAGGATCAAAGGATTCTGCCTTGTTGCAGAGATTTAAGATCCTGGTAATAATGGAGTTGATCAGGGTGGAGAACAAACTTCTCCAGCTTTTCAAATTCAACAGGAATGATGTCAAACACTTTGTAGCCAAACAAACGTAAGCAGAAGCTCGCACTCATTACTCCTGGTTGACATCTTGCTGGAGTTTTTCAAGTTTCTACAACAGAGCTGGAGAGTAAAGTGTCCTCATGATTAATAGTAACAACTATAGTCTGTATATATATAGACAGACGACATATCAGCTCCCCAAGAGTTGCAGTTGGCTGCACTATAGGTCATAAACTCTGCCCCCCTACATGTTAGTGGATGGGTCATGTTACGTAGGTCTTTTCTAAGTTTGGTTTGAATTAGTTATTTGATGCTATAAAAAAGGAAGTTTGAGGTCATGACTGAGAGCTGTGTGCGCCAATCAGTGTACTCGCAACAGTGGAAACTTGATAGCACAGAGATCGTTGCTACTGTGCAGACTCTGGCTCCCAATGAAATCATCAGTGCAAGATGGCAGCGCCCACATCCTGATATTTTGGCTTTGTTTTTGTACAGCGGGAGGAAGTGGAGACACATCGTTCATCTTCACATACAGTCATTAGTCACAATGGAAAAATACACGAGTGAAGACCCAGGTTGAAAATAATCCAGAATTCCCCTTTAACGAACAGCATGGCATCGTCTGCTGAGGGTGAAATCCAACAAAGAGTTACACTTTCACTTTCCCGATGATGATGTCACTACGGAAAGGGAATGTCAACATCGTACGCAAGTGAAGCCCACACAAAGAGAAACTATTTAAAGTGATTTTAGAGGCACTGGTAAGAAAACAGTCACTTTTTGTTAACTCTCTTGTGCTTTGAGGGATGACTGATTGACTTTAGGGAAATAACGCAGTGATTTGGACAGTGGTACCTTTGCATTACTATTGGCTTTTTTTTTTTAGATAATGCACATCATCAAGGCCGTGTACACATACAAGCAAAGGACAAACTGAACACACACATGATAACATGTCCCTAGTATATGGAGATGTAACAGAACATCTATACAAAAAATACTAGCTAAATAAGGCATTTTACTTTGAATAATACATAATGAAACTAGGAGAGAAAGAATGTCATATTTGGTGAAAGTTTGGCAAAGCAAAAGAAAAGCATAATAAATTATATGTAGCCACAAACTTGTGACAAGGCAACAACTATGTTTTTTTTTCTCCAACAAGAAATGTGACCTGTAAGGACGAGACAGAAGTCGAAACACAGCTCCACAACGAAAACGTGTGCGCATGCATGCACACAGACGCTCGCGCTCTCTCCCAAATATCGCACACACTCTCACACACACACATAAAGGAAATACAAGACAGTACAGAAACAGGTTAACATTCACAAAAAGACATTGTGCAAAAATAATGTTTTCATGTATGAAAACAAAAAAAGTGAAGTCCAACATCATAAACGGAAACATTTGACATATCACCCCAAAATACAGACCCTGTTCTGAAAAGACTGAATAAAACCAGCGACTTGCATCCATTTAATGTACAGTACAGTCTGTTTGATACCGAAAACACTGGGACTAACCTCTATGCAAAAATCCCCCTCGCATCTGTCAAGTATTTTTTTCCCAATGGAGAAACAAAACAAAAAGGCAAAAGAAATAAACGGTGCACTTAAAGAAAGAAAAACAGCAATATACAGCGATAGATTTACATATTTAGAAACTCTTAGTATGAACTGCTATTAAAACTAATCTGAGGAAAAGAAATGAGACGAAGAGCAACAACGAGGCACTCAACCCGAGCGATTCACGCACCGCTTTGTATCCCTCCTCTTCCTGTTTCATCTGTGAAAACAGACTATTCCCTTTCACTGGACAGATGGTCGACAACGCACACGTAACATCTCACTGAACTCAGGAGAGGACAGTATGGCCGAAAACAGAACAAATAAATAAAAAATAAAAGGGGCGTGATGCTACAGGTCATGATTGCAACCATTTTGCAGCAGTCCTTTTGCATGAGCCACTGTGTCACTGATTTGCTGTAAGTTGGAACTCAGATAAAAGCAAACCAAAGGAAAAAAAACACCACCTCGTCTCCTCTTCTTCTCCCACAATCCCTCCACCCCTGTGTCTGCAGGACAGGATACAATCAAATCTGCCTCCTACCTCCCCCTGGTGGCCAGACTGAGCTCTTGACTTTAAAATTCCTGTCTTTCATCTCCTCTCATTCTGCCTGAACTCTTCAGGGGCAGTCTCTCAAAGTGACTTTGTGTCTGAGTTAAAAAAAAAAAAATCTTTACATGATTTTGAAAATGAATAAAAATTAATCTCATGATTGTTCTCTGCTTTTATCGATAAAAGCAAAAGGCGGAGTTCTTCTTGTTCTGGATGCACCTTCCTAGTCTTTGAATCTGGATTAATAATCTGGTTGACGAGGAAAGAACATTTTAACTCTCTGAACTTCCTTTGACAAGGAAGTTGTAGCAGCAATGGCATAGCAATAATAATAAAATTATCGATTAAAAAAAAAGAATGACTGTCTAAAATGTCAGGGGCTGGCAGACGATGCTATCTTATGATTAAGATACAACACGTACGCCTGGGATTTAGTGACGATACTTGTGACTTTCTCTCAATTTTACCAAGTAAAAATCTTTCTGATTTGGCAGCTTTTAACTTTTTTTTCTTTGAATCATATCAAAATCATTTAGAAATTTTTCAAAAAAATGGATCTGGGCTGCTGCCTGTTCTCTTGGTGGAGTCGCTGTTGCATAATAAGTTTACACTGATCAGTGTTTTCTCTTTGTATTGACTGGGAAAAGGTTTCTGAGTGCAGTTGTTCTTAAACCTTTTTTTGTGTCAACTGATACACATTACATCACAGACCCCCCATTTAACCAGACTTCACTTCACCTCCTTAAGGGGACCTCCATCTGAAAAGACTTTGGCTGTTGGATATGATTAGGACCACAACTCTGCAGTTGAGGAGATAATCGTGGACAAAGTGAAACCTATGATGAGAACAGCCACTCTTATGACTCTTACTTACACTGGGCTCACTTCTATAGTGACTTAGTGAAAATAAATGATTACCTCTCTTCTGGTGACTCCCTGGAACTTCCTTAAGGACACCTGGTTGAGAACCACTATCTTAGTGTCATGTGTCTGCGAATGCTGGTTCAGACTCTTCAGTATTACCAAGACTCACTTTCAGGTTAATCTAACCTGCAGGTTTGTCGAACATTGCACAAAAAAATCAATTTAGTGGAGTGTGCCAGAACACAAAACAACAAGACAGTACTCAGATGAACAGGCTCGGGTTTTGACCTTGAACATAAACGAGTGCTCCTCTGAATTCCCAAACTGTGGTGAGAAATTCAAACGACTTCAGAGAACCACCTCTGACAGCTGAGCCGCGGCTCTCCGTCATCATCATCATCCTTGTGTCAAACAAACCAAACCTAAACGCTGCAACACACCATCCTGGATCACTCTGAGCTTATAACCGGATCATTACTGCCAAAGCTGCTCCTTGGTTAGCACATCTCACCTGCAGTGTGTGTGTGTGTGTGTGTGTGTGTGTGTGTGTGTGTGTTCTGTTGAGAAGTCCCTCCTGACTCAGTCTCGATGCAGAATGAAGGGGGAAGAATACACAGAAGAGCATTTCTTACACTGTTTTTTTTCTGTATACAAGGAGGGAGTGGAGAGGGTGGGTGGGGTCTTGGTATATAAACATAACCAAGTTGAATATAATCATTATTATTAGTCATCATCATAATAAAAGTCTTTACATGGACATTGACTGACAGACACGGCACAAACTTTACACTGTTGCTCAGTCGAGAAAGAGAGCAACCAAGGAGACAGGAGGAGAGAGCAGGAAGTGTCCGTCTCTCTGCAGTTTTCTCCTCCTCTACGCTTCCTCTCCCTCCACCTGTCTCTGCTCCTCACTGTCCCGCTTCTCCTCTTCTGCTGCTGCTGCTTCTCCTCCTGTGTCCTCCAGTCTTTCCTCTTTCTCCTCTGTTGCTGCTCCCTCTAGAGGGTTATGGGAGTCAGGTTCCTGGGGCTCTGCAGGCCCGTCCTCTGCGTCTCCCTGCCCAGTCTGGGGCTCTTCGGTCGGAGACAGGCCTGGGTCTGGAGCCGAGGTAGAGGGGATGGAGGGAGACGAGGAGGAGGCTGGGTGGGAGGTAACATTAGCCTTAACTGTACTTTCTCTCTCCTCTACCTTTCCCGCCACCGCTGCCTTCTCCCTCTCCTCCTCTCTCTCCCCTTCCTCCCGCCCTCTCTTCCTCCTCCTCTTGGGGCTGCCCGGGGAGCCGTCTACTGCACCAGGAGGCATAGCGGGCAGCGCCATGATGCCACCGTGCGGCAAGAACATGTGCGGGTACAGCAGGCCGTGGGACATGCCCGGGATCAGGAAGGGGTTGAAGGTAAGATGGCTGCCAGTGCCGCCTCCGAGATGCGCAGCGCCAATGTGGGCCCTGCTGGTGGAGGTGATGATGGCTGCTGCCTCCGCCACTCCTGCTCTTTTGTTAGCTTCTGTTGCTCCTTTCTCCTCCCGGCTCCTCTCTTTCTCACCGCCACCAGAGCCAGAAGAGGCGGTGCTCTCTCTCTCAGCAGGCGTTGTCGAAGAGGGACTGGCTGCCTCAGATGTAGATGGCGCAGTTGTCGTGGTGACCTTTGCAGCAGACAATGAAGAAGAAGAGGAGGAGCTGGGGTGAGGAGGAGGAGGCGGCGGCGTGTGCGCCATCATCGCGCCGACGCTGAACAAGGCGTGTTGTGGGATCGCAGCCCCATGGGGGTGAGGGATGCCGTGCAGCATCATGGGTAACATACTCAACCCATTTTTGGCATCTTCTGCCGACGCTCCGGCTCCGCCCGCCTGGACAGCTGCAGAGAAACCATGTGGAAATCCAGCTGCCATTATTCCAGAGATGGGAATTCCAGGAATACCACCGCGGAGGTTCTGCATCTGCACCATGGAGTCCATGCTGCCGATTAATCCACCGTTCATGAAGAGTGGGGGGCCGAGGCCAGATGTGGCCGAGTCAGAGACAGACAGCAAGGGCTTAGGCATCTCGCTGCGAGGCCGCCGTCCACGTCGGCGAGAGCCCGAGTCTCTGTTGACTGGTTCTGTCAGGATCCGGGAGAACTTCCCCTCAGGGAGGAAACCCTGCATTAGAGGAGGACGGTAAAGATTATGGAGTTAGCAGATTACAATGACTGTTGCTGCGATTCATGAGTAGTTCTGTTTTACTCAGCTCTTGGTGTAACGTAACAGCAAACATCACATGGACACCACTTGTTGACCTCCAACATTGGGAGCAGTCCAGAGATGGACCTTCTCTGGAGCGGGGCCAAAAGGGCCAAAAAGGTTTTCAGACTAATTAAACGACACTTATGATGGCAGTAGGGATTCCCCCGAGGGGAAGTCAACAAAGGCGTGTTGAAGGACTAATGAAACGCAGCATGTGTATCAGAGAAATTGACACACCAACAACAGTGAGAATTAGAAGAAAAGGAAAGTTAAAACTTTGGTCAAAAATTAAATCTTTTTTGCTGCAGACATTGTTTTATATGTCTTATACTCACAGAGTGTTTGACCACATCAGCCCAGTCTGGAGCTACATAGTATTCTGAGTTGGCATCCAGCCACCTGGAGAGCTCCTTTATGGCCGGAGCCATAGCACCACCAAGCTGCAAGGCAGGAAAACCAGCACAATATTACAACAAGAATATTAACTTACATGTAGGATTTTTCCTGCTCTCTCATCTTAAGGCAGCCTGAGCTATTAGTGAATATTTTTACCCATGACTGAACTTCATCAACACGTAAGTCATTTTCCATTACTATTATAAATCAGTACATATTAAGTTATTATTTTATAATCCAAGACAGGATAACACTAGACTTTACTGCTGTGGAAGGCACAAGGGGGAAGAGTACAAACAGAAACAGTCTAAGATAACTAATAACATGCACATTCCAAATATGTGCCATGCCAAAATCAGAAACATATAAATATCAACAGTAGGAAGGTTATGTACTGTGTGTGTGTTTTCTACCCTGCGTCCGGTGCCTCGGTGCACAACAGGAACCCTCTCCTCCCCTGTCAAAGAGTTGATATCCAGCTTAGTGGGGTCTTTACAGCGATGCCTCCTCTGCTTGGGACGCTCCACAAAACCATGTAACAGACCTGCTCCAGACTGCAGAGGGACAGGGACAGGACAGAGGAGGGAAGACAGAATCAATCAGATGTATGTCCTTAAAAACACAGCTCAAACAGATAATGTGTAGCTCAGCGCTAACAACAAAAAACGCATCACCGACATGCCAAAAATGTTAAAGCACACCCTCGAGTGTAATATTGTGATTACACAACTACATAAATAGTGTGCTTATATTTACATATGAATCTATAAAATATTTTCAGGATTGTCAAGAGTTTTTAGAAAGATTTTAGCCCATATACATGAACACATACACCAATCAGCCAAAACATTAAAACCATAGGTAGGTGAAGTGAATAACATTGATCATCTTGTTACAGTGCAATATTCCATTGGGAAACCTTTGGTTCTAGCATTCATGTGGATGCTACTTGATGCGCTCCATCCATCCGAACACCGCTGCAGACAAACTAAACTCCCTCATGGCAAAAGCACTTATCGATGGCAGTGGCCCCCCAGCAACACAATGCACTATGCTACATCATAAAAACTGCTCAGGCATGACCCGAGGAACAGGACAGAGACCTCAAGATGTCGACCTGACCTCCAAATACCCCAGATCCCAATCTGATCAAACATTTGTGGGACGTGCTGGTACCCCAGGTCACCCCCAATCCACGGTGGGGCCTTCTTGGACCGGACTTGTATCTGATCTGTCAAGGCATGAACACAGGACCTCTGGAGAGTGTCCTTTGACACCTGGCATCAGGGCGCCAGCTTCAGATTTTTTGAGTCCTGTGAGTTGTGAGGTGGGGTAACAGTGCATCCCACAGATGTTTGATCAGATTGGGATCCAGGGAATTTGGAGAACAGGTTGTTGTTGTGGTGTGGCATGGTGCATTGCCCTGCTGGGGGGCCACAGCTACTGGGGAGTGCCGTTGGCATGAGCGGGGGTGCCTGGTCTGCACTGGTAATTAAGTGGGTGGAGCATGTCAGGTGGCATCCACATCAATGTCAGGACCCAAGGTTTCCCAGCAGAACATTGCACTGTAACAAGATGATAAATGTTGTTCACTTCACCTGTCAGTGGTTTGAATGTTTGGCTGATCGGCGTATAGAGCATGTGTGTGTCCACTATGTCCCAAAGCAACAGCAGCAGCTGCCTCATCTTCTTCCAAACATTCATCAAGCTGAGTCTGCCGTGTTGGTCAAAATTAAATCACTCCATTCTGTCACAGATTTGCCGCCTTTTGGTTTTTGCTCCGGCAGTTACAATGTTAGAGTAATATTTTAGTGATGAGCCAGGTGTGCGGTTATTCTGATTCGAGCACATTCTTAATGTCTTGTTGACCAATCAGATTGCTTGGTTTGAGCTACTTGTTGTATAATAATAATTGTGTAATACAGTGAAACTGATATCTTTTGTGAATGTTATGGTGCCGTGAAAATCTCATACAGCTGATGGCTTACTCTGGGCAGCAAGTCACTGAAAGGGTCTAATATGTCCAGGGCTATTCATGACACATTGGGAGCAGTAGTTTTGGACACCCTGGCTTAATGACACCACTGCTCCACACTGATGACATCTCTCCTTGTCCAGGAACTGATTTGGTTGGGAGCAATTTCACTTTCAGCCATGCATGTCGCTGCTACTATCACAATGTGATTTATTTTACACCGGTACTATCCAGAACAATATTCTATGGCGCACCCCTGGGTGATAATCAGCATGATTACGATGAGCATGATGATGATCATGAGACTCACATGAGTGAATGTGGGGAGATCCATGCTGTAGCCCGGATTCTGTCTCAGCCACTCGATCAGACCTTTGCTGGCCGCCTCTCTGTCGATGGCCACGATCTCTGGCTGAGGTGGTGTCTGGGTGGGGGTGGGTGTAGAGGAGGAGGACGGCGTGGGAGGGCCAGCGGGTCGCTCTGAAGGAGAGGGGGACGGCGAGGAGGTGGAGGAGGAGACGGAGGAGTGGCTGATTACCTCCACCCGGCCCTGTAGCTGCAGAGACACACACACACACAAACACACACAGATGCAGGTGTTTTTGACATTCTGAGTAGGGGAATGGATTTTCCTCTCGAATCCAATTTTTTTTTTTTTTTAATCTAACTTATGACTTTTACCCCCCCCAGATGCCCGAGCTGCGGCTCCTCTCTTTCACAGTGAAGCACATATAAGAATTTGAACTACCCCTATGCCCTCACTCCTCCCTCTACCCACCTGTGTCTCTGGGAGGTGCAGTCCTCTGCTCTTGGTGAACTCAGAGTACAGTGCTTCAACGTTTCTCCTCCTCCCTCTCCTCCTCCTCAGTGAGTCATCTCCCCTCAGGCTTCCGTTAACTATTTGCCCCGTTACAGGATGGATCAGCCCTGCCTGCAGTATCCCGGCCATGTCGATCCCCACAGAGCCTGATAGCGGTGCTGTGATGGGGGGTGGCGGCGGCAGCTTATGACTGCTGCCAGCACCATGGTGGCTGATCCCCGGTGCAACCACAGCTTCTCCTGTCCCTAGGGCACTGGTGGTGCTTATTTCTCCGGACGACTTGGTTAGATCTATGGCTGTTTCTTGCCAGCCGTTAATCAGCATGGCTCCTGTGCGATGAGAGGGCGGCGCCACCACCGGAGCAGCACCACTGGAGCTTGTGGTGGCGGCAGTGTGGCATGACGATGCTGATTTCCCAGCTAAAACCTTGGCAGCGGCTGCTGCAGCAGCGGCTTCATAGTCGAATGACCTCCGACCTCCCGCTCGTTTGAGCTCAGGGAGATAAGGAGGAGCCACGAGCCTCTCCTGTAAGAGAGGCAAGGAGGTGAGGCGCCAAGCTCCGCGCCCACATGCGCCGCCCCGCGACATGTACTGTCAGAGTGGACAGGGTGGGTGAGGGGTAGACAAGAATGGGAGAGAGATGATGGCTTTGTTAAACATACATATGGACTGAGACAGAACACAGTGGCGGCTATCAACCAGACCTGGGTTAAAGCACGAGCCCGACACCTCAACAGTTATTTAACAATGTTATTTACATTTTCCTCTTTGGAAGCTGCTCCAGGCTGAACACAAAGCTCGCCTGGTTTGTTTACCTCTGAGAGCATGAGACATGGAGTCAAAATAAATAGCTCTCATCCCATCTGTTCCCTCGTCTGTGGAGTGTTACATTTTTGGAAATTATGCCTTTGGATGAAACACACTGTACAGATAATTAGTCAGACTGTAATTGGGTGTAAATGAACAAATATAGTTTGAACAATATCCTTTAAAATTCTCTCCTTAAAGCTGAGACATGATGTTTCTTTACAGATATGCTGGTTAAAAATTGCCCAAGTCTGATATCAACATGTATAATATCAACAGTACAGATTACAGAGACACGGAACTTTACAAAGAAGCAACAAAGCAATGGTGTGAACTTGAGGTGTCCAGTGCGACCTGAAGAACCGGCTCTATGTCGGACATTTTAATGAGTATTAGTCAACGGTGTTAATGTGTTGAGCTAGAATCTAACGAGGATACATGACATATGTAAAACATATAATCACATGATATATTTTATCAGTATACCTGATATAAAGGGTAACACTAAGTGGATGTCACATATTTTTTAATCTGTAACCTCTCAACTGCTGAAAATTGAGTTGGGTCAATTTAAGGTTTTGCCATCAGTGTACAAGCTTAAACAGGTTCGACTTTATGCAAACCAGCTGAACAGGAATTTGTCATTATCATTACATGTACTGCATTAATCAATATATTAGCCTAACAGAGGGACTTGCGTCTGACAGGCCGAGAGTCGAGCAGTGGCAACAGGAAGGGGATGAAATTTTAGTGGAGGCGGGAGAGGAAGAGAGGAGGTTTTTGTGTTGTTTGCGAGAAAGTTCATGTGTTTTTTTGGGGTGACGAGAGGAGACGTGGCAAAATTAGTTTTTCAAGAAAACTAAAACTGCACCAATATGTCACGTTTTGGATGTGAAGCTTACAAAAGAGGTGTCTTCACTGGCTGCCAGCGACACGGAGTGCCATAATAAGCAGACTATTTTTTTGGATGCCCTGTTTATATCTATTACTGCCAACTGCTTTGACGGCTGATTCATGAAGCTGAAATGAGGAATTATCTACGTGGGACTTCCTTACTTCTAACTGCAAAAACATAGTAAGGTGGCAGCCAGTTAGAGGGAGATCACCAGATGACCAGCGCTAATAACACTCTGTGGAGTTGTGATTTACAATTCAGTAGCCTCACTACAAAAATGAGCCATACGTATTATTAATAAGGCTAGTTACTATGATCACACTAAAATACTGTTTTTGAATTCACAAACTATGAAATGTAATGATGATGGTGTATTATAAAATGATGCACATAATGTTCAGAGCAAAACTGATGTTACTACCAGATTGTGTACAAAAGTTTTTTTAGTACAGGAGAGCAAATACAATTTGAGGGTTTGGTGTAAGTTGCTATTTTAAGGGTTAAATTGTGGAACAATGCCAAGAAGATTTTAAAAAATGTGTAAAACATTTTGGGTTTTGAAAATAATGTTTTACAAAGCTATGTTTGAGGGTTACAAGTCTGAATGATTTTATCGTATTCATGGAGGATAGCTTAAATTGTTAAGGATGTAAGACAGGTAAATACAAGCTTGGGCTTCTCCCTGAGACTCTTCGGTAACAACATAGAGTGTTGACTTTGTTTACACTATTTGTATTATTTATACTTGCTGTATTATGGGTGAAGACTGAATAAAACACTGACTAACCAACAACCTACTTGCTGTTGGCTATATTGTCATTTCCACTACATATCACGATATTAAACGTTTCATCAGTGCAGTCCGGTATTTTGCCTCAAATCAAATGGGCTTGAGAATAATTACCTTGTTCAGCCGTAACGAAAAAGCACCCGAACGACAAGTCAAAGTAATGATGCTCTCAGCGGAGTCTAGTCTGTTAGCATTTAGGAGTCTATTAGCACTATTAGCATTGTTAGCAGTGCACACTGGACACCACTTGTATGAACCATGGCATGAGATAGTAGAGATACATGTGGACAGATGATAGATGCACAGGTATGTACAACAAAGGGAGTTAATTCATTCATTCAGTGGGTCACAGGGACGTTCTCACCTTAGGTAGTCTGGTGAGAGGGGGAGGGATGGAGAACCCGAGTCCAGGGTTCGTCTGCTGAACCCTGGACTGGCCCGGGACGGAGCTGGAGGCAGTGGTGGGGAGGAAGCCTGCTCGGTGGTGCTGTTGGTGGTGGTGCTGGGCTAAACTGTTGGCCAGGCATGAGTTGGCGACCATGGAGCCGGGTGAGTCGTACTGCTCGCTTGATGACGGCCACTTCCCCTTCAGGATGGCGTGGCAGATGCTGTCCAGGCGGTTGATGATAACACGGTCCTACAAGGAACAGTATAAGACTGAACTAATGACATGAAGATGATAACGTGAACAGGTTAACCTTCTTTTTAACGCAGACATGTTGGCGCTCATTTATCAATCTAACATGCAAACCAGCACAGATCTGAGTGCAGAAATCATCTCAGGATGGGGTTCACATGTGAGTTATTCAAACTTTCTTATCTCACTGATCTGAGTGTAGAATTGATTGAGCGTTGACAATGAGGGTTACTGAAAACAACTGTCATTTAAATATCCAACTCCAATATATGTTCTCACTTTAGAGGCCTTGCCTCTGGAGTTTACGACATGGAGAGACATACTACAGCCAAGTGTTCAGCCTTCGGTCAGTGATGTAGGCCTTTGCAAAATCTGTTTTCTCGTAGGCTATACATTTTTTAGTGATGAATATGTGACTGCAAGCACTTTGATGCCAGTCATAACATGGTCTGATAACGATTCTCCAACACAGCCAGATTTAATTTTCTGCACCGCCACTTCACGCTGACTCAAACTTGCGTACAAGAGTTGAGACGCGACGTGAGATTTGATCGTAGCCTGGGTTTGCATGCAAATGACCATACAACCAGTTTTCTGTCATACGTCTGTTCTGTAAATGTAAGGTGAGGTGTATCTGATTCTGATTCCAGGCATAAAAGACACCACAGTACCTTGGGCCACTCAGAAAATGAGTAAAGTGCTTTCTCCTGCAGCAGCTGAGCGATGGTCGGCTCCCTGGTGTCGTGGAGGCTTTCAGGAATCTCACACATGGAAACAGGAGCTGCAAACCTGGGGCTGCCCGCGTAACCTTCCACCACAGGTACTGTGGAAGAGAACGACAAGTTCAAGCTCAACAGCCTGGTTTGTAGAAGGAGGTGCATTTTTTCAAACTTGTACGATCAAACATCAGTACACTGTGCTTCATGTGGTTTACAAATAACGGCACCAATAACGGTGTGCCTATGATAAGACTAGTCATTAATGGATTAGTCATTTAACAGAAAATTAATTGAACCATTTTAATAGTGGATTTATCTTTCCAGGTCATAAATGAAAGACAATGCCAAAATCAGCTCCTTCTCAAATGTGTCAAATTTTGAATTTTCTCTGTTTTGTATCTTTGAAAGTTTCATAACATTTTATAAAATTAGCAAATGGAAGAGATCAGTTGGTGTCTGGGACCTTGTGATGGGAATTAATCATCACTTTGTCATTTTACAGACTAAACAAAGAACTTGATGATTAATCCAGGGAAATATTATTAATTAAAATAAACATGTGCTGTGAATGTGTCACACAAAAATCTGTTGTTATCAACCACCCAGCCAAAATTGAATGATTAAATAAAATCACCAAATATGTAAAATTAGGTTTGAAAATGATAAAAATAAAAGCCGTACAATCTGTTCTGAGACACTAGGGGCGTGTCCACTGAAGGCCTGTCTTGCCCGTCTAATATGGCGGTGAGACTCGCAGCAACGAGCTGAAGCAGTCAATGAGGTGTGACAAGGAGACAGAGCAGTGTTCTGAGGAAGTCATTAAAGGTAAATTCTGCCAATTATGAAACAACTCTGTGTCACCGCAGTGTCTGCAGATGAACTGTGTTTGGCTCAAACTTCCTACGTGCTGCACCAACCAGACCTCCGCAAGCTGCAGCATCCTCAGACACTACATGCTCTTGAAAGCTGGCACAGAGTCGGCACAGGAGTAGCATCCAGTGCCCGACCTCACGTTTTCCAGGCAGATAATGTCGCACCATGTGAACTGGCCCTAATTCCACAGTGCAGTACTGTATAGTTCACAGTCTTTAACATGTTGGCAGTAATTATTTTCCGACATCTATAATATGTCTCAGACTCTGATTTCACTTTACTCAGACTTTAAATAATTATTAGTTGCAGCTCAACCTTTAAAAACTGTTCTAAATTGTCCTTCACAGACTCGCAGTGTTCTCACCTGGTGTCGTTGGCCTCTCCTCCTTCACTTGGCCTTTCACCACCAGACTCTCCGAGGTGTCCACCAGCCCGTCTACCTGCTCCAACTTCGGGGTCAGGACTGTGCTGTCGGCCTCCAACAGCTCCTGCTTTGTCTCAGCTTTGATCTCAGGTAAAGCTGTAAACTCAAGGTCCTCCGGCTTGGCCTCAGGTTTAATCTCAGAGCTGTCTGGGTAGGTTGTGAACTCCAGACCCTCTGGCTTGGCTTCGGGCTTGATGGCAGACGTGTCAGGAAAGGCCGATAACCTTAAATCCTCTTGCTCTGTCTCAGTCTTAAGCTTAGCTCCATCTGGATACGCAGCAAAACTGAGAGCTACTGGTTTTTCTTCAGGTTTGATTTCAGCGCCATCTGAGAAGGCTGCGAACTGGAGGACTTCAGGTTTACAGTCTAAGCTTTCAGGCTTCATGGGGAGGCTTAGATCTTCGGGTTTGGTCTCCAGTGTTTCTGGTTTGACAGGATAGTCTAACTGCTCAGCTTTGGTCACTAAGTCTTCCGACTTGACGCGGTAGGAAAGGAAATTTCCATGTTTGACTTCAGAGCTGTCGGGGTAGACATCCTCTCCAGCCTCCGTCTTGGTTTCCTCTACCTTGATTGGCAGCTCCAGTTGCTGAGGTTTCTTGTCGACACCACTGTCTTCTGGTAGAAAAGAAAACTTGAGATCAGATGGCTTTGTGTCAATACTGTTTGCAGGTAGAGTTGGGGCCATTTTGATTCCAATTTGCTCAAGCAGATTATTTTTGTTGTCCTGGTCAAGGGAGAATGTCAGGACTCTATTCTTACAGTCTCTCCTCCCATGTGGTGAGCTCAGATCTTCAGCTGTACCTTCATAGTTATTCTGATTCATGGAGACTTCGGTTTTGACTCCAGCTCCGCCACTGCTGTTTGTGGCGGTTTCGTCAGCCTTTGCTGCTACAGTAGGGGGTGAGACAGACGTTGTAGGGCAAGAGGGTTGTGCGTATTCTGAGTAAATGCTCTGCAGCACCATCTCGTTGGGTTTGACGTCTAGTTGTTTCACTGCCACGTCATCACTGGGTTGAACCACTGGAACATGGATGAAAGAAACATGATCCATCTGTCCTTCTGAGATCTCATCCACTTGATCTGCCAGATCTGTGCACTCGGCTGGATCATCCTCTCCAGCTGCGTTCCCCATCAATGTTTCAGTGTCAAGAGAGTTTCCTATCGTCTCTTCCTCCACTGTCTGATACAGAATCAACCCATCCACTTCCTCCCCAGGCTCTTCAATGGACTCAGGACATGCAAGGCTACCCTCCTGCTCCAGCTTCCCAAGATACGGATGCACCCCTTGTGGTAACTCCTCTTCATGCTCTGCTTGGTCGAAGCTCTCCTGAAGGTCTTGTTCGTCCTGTTCTGCAAGGCCCGGCTCTGGCACTATCCCGTCCATCTGAGGTACTTCCATGGGTGGATTCAAAACTCCCAAACTTTGATCTGCTCCTGTAAGGATGAACCATCAAGATGTTAAACGGTGCCTGGCAATATGAGTTCAGTGAAAATTCAATCATGTTGAAAGAAGCAGAGATAAGTTAAAGTGAAGCCACCGTATAGAAATTTAAGTAATTTAAAAATCCGTCATGTTATTCCCATTGGCTGATCATTTCGTCTCAGCGTCAGTAGTATTTCAGTATTTATAATCCTGTTTAGGGTGTATCTCTATCTATCTATCTATCTATCTATCTATCTATCTATCTATCTGTATGTCTTAAAAAATTGGTGATCTGGATGTAATTTATTGAATTTATAATTTTAGATATAGTTGTAGTCAAATAAGTATGACACTTCTCCAACATTTTTTAGGAACACCGTCTTACTTGAGGCCACTTATGTAAAACTGATTAGTCTTCAAATACACTGTACAACTACCTGTACTTTTTCACATACCTTGGTCTATGTCACACTCCACTCCCTCCAGATCTCTTTGTTTCTCCACATTCTGCTCCAAGGTCCCCCCTGACAAGTCTTCCACTTCCTCCTCCTCCTTGTCATCAAACTCGAACCCAGTGCCTCCTTCCTGGCCTTCTCCTTCCTCCACAGGGTTAGCCAGGCTTTCAGCCACATCAGAGGGGCCCAGCCTATGCTGTGGCGTGTGGCCAGTGATGTCAGACAGAGAGAGGGGAGGTGGGGGGACATAAGGAGGCGGGGGGCTCGCCGAAAGGTCGGTTTGATCTGCGCTGGGTTCCTCGCTCACACCAATTTCCTGGATACAGAAAATAAGTGTCAAAATAAGAATTGCTTTGTGATGATATATTAAATTGTAACTAAAAGAAAACAGAATTTTCTTTTTTCACTCGGCGTCCTTTCTTTCAATTCAACGTTAGCTTGAAAACTAACCTTAAAGAGCATGTAACTTGAGGACAGCGGCTCCACAGAGTCTCCTGCAGAGGGGTGGGAGGGAGAGGAGGAGGGTGGGAGGCCCAAACACTCCTCCAGAGTTCCACCTTCCTCCCCTCCTCTGTCTCCCCCCTGCGCCTCCTCATCCTCCTCCTCCAGAAAGCCAGTCTCCAGAGTGGAAGGTCCAAGGATTGGATCAGATTCATTGAACATGTGGTGAGCTGGACTGGAGTGGTCTGTACCGTCCCAGGGAGCCTGCAGGGACAAAGGTGATGGGTTAATGAAAGATGAAGTAGAACAGGAGCCAGAGCCTTTAGCTATTCATCTGCTCTCCTGTGAAACCACCTTCCAGAAAAGAGTGAGTGTAAGCTTAAGACTCTCCTCTTTGATAAAGCTTATAGTTAGGGCTGGCTCAGGCTTGCCTTGAACCAGCCCCTAGTGAGGCTGCTATATAGGCCTAGACTGCCAGGGGACTTCCCTCAATACACTGAGCTCCTCTCTCCTTCTCTTTCTCTCCGTTATGCATTCACGTCTCATTAATTTATGGTACTAACTTGGCCTCGCTGGAGCCTTTGTGCTTTCTCGCCTCGCAGGTTTCTTAGATTGCGGTGGCACCTGCTGCTGTTATCCTGCTTGACGCCCACTGCTACTGCTTTTATTATTAGTCATACTTCCAATGTCAATACTGCTGCTATTAATATTGTTTTATTATATCCACTGCTATAATTATAAAAAGTGATATCTCTATTATTACATCTCTGTCTCTTTTTCTCTCAACCCAACGGGCAGAGGCAGATTGCCACCCACCATAGAGTCTTGGTTCTGCTTGAGAATTCAGCATGCTGTGGGTGGGTCGCCCGTCTCCGAGATGCACTGATATGTGATGTGAAACTACTTTATTCAGTGTTTTTAGCGGTTTTAATCACCTGGTCCGTTTATTTTGGAGAGGAGGAGACCTCTGTGGATAATTTGGCTCCTGATAAAAACCTCCTGAGCAATGAATACTGATGGAAATCTAGGTGGGAGAAGTTAAAGCTGGTTGCAATCTGCCATTCACAGCTAGAAGCCACCAAATCCCCCTAAATCTTACACCTTTCAGCCTTCTTAAGAATGCAGATAGTTACCTGTAACTGATCCAGCTCCACCGATGGTGCCATCAGCCCGGTTTCCTCTGAGGAGCCCTGCTCACCAACAAGCACGTCACTCCTTAGTTTTGAATCAAGGTCTGTTCCCCCGACGCCGTACGAGTTGAGCATGCTTTGACCTCCTGCAGCTGAATTGAATGGGAAACCGTTGAGGGCGTCTTTGGATGCCTTCCCTCCATGTAAGGCATCTGCAGACATGGCATCATGCTGCAGCGAACCCAGCTCCAGGGTTTCATCCAGAGGAGGACAGTCGAGGAAATCTCCCCGTGACCCAGGAACTATTCCCAGACTTGGTGAGGCGGAATTGTGGGCATCCAACGGTAGAGGGTGGAGGTGAGGGTGAGAGGAGGAGGAAGAGGAGGAGGAAGGAGAAGGAGCAGACGGAGGCACAGAGTGATGCTGGTGGTGATGATGGTGGTGGTGAGAGGACTGGTGAGGATACTCAGGAGGCTGAGGAGAGTGGCGACCGAGACTAGAATCATACAGGCAGCAGTGAGGATGAGGCAGCTGTGGATGGGACGAAGAGGATGAAGACGAGATGCCGGGATGGGTCACCAGGCCTGGGTGATGAGGGTGATGATGGCTTTGAGGATGAAGATGAGAGGGGTGTCCCCTGACGTAGTTCCTGTGTGCCTCCAGGAAGCTCAGCTGGGGGTCGTTCAGGATGTAGAAGTCTGTGCGGCTCAAGCCGTGGCGCGCTGCTCCGATGAGGAGGTCACGGTCATGTTTGCCAGACTCCCACCAGACTGGGAGGTAGAGGGAGGGGCGGCACAGCTGGAGGCGGGCCGACAGCAACGGGTGACGGAGAACCTGAGGGAGTTCAGAGCAGGAAGGCACAAGAAGTAAATATAAAACAGTAAAAATGTAAAGAAGAAATGGGAAGTTTTATGAGTGCGACTACAAGGACACGAATAACCTGTTCATGAGGCTTATCCCAGTTATGATCATATTCGTGAGGCAGACATGAGATATAGGAAGAGCCTTTTTATATGATTTCTGTCATCAGTTGTAATTTTCTTCACAACACTAGAAGGTGGGAGCTATTATTGACACAAAATGTATCGACCAAATGCCAGAGACAAAACGTAGAGAGATGAATAAGCTTCATCTGTGCATCCATCAGTGCACTGGAATGAACTCATACCAAGCTCTAGACAAACAATTGCTGCGTTGTAGATAAACTTTGAAGTTCAGAGTTTGAGTTGCAACGCTGAAAACTAGTATTAATGATGAAACTGCGTTTCTACAAAGAACCCACCTGCTCTCTGATCTTTCGGAGCAGCTCGATGCGGTATAAAGTCCGGGCTGCTCTCTCTTCTGTCAGAGGCTCGACGAGCACAGCGGGATCCACCAACCCTGAAAGAAACGAGAGGGAATGAGAGACACAGAGAGTCAACATGGAGCAGTGGCAGTAAGATGCACAAGGAACGTATGAGAGATGCAGATCTGAAGGAAGGGGATGAGAGAAAAAAGATAAATAAGAGTGAGTGTGTTTGTACGTGCGTCCTCCTGTCAACCAATCCTTGAAATATATTCCTGATCCTGCTGTTTGTAACACTGAGGTGACTAAAGATGCAATTTATAGTAAATAAACCTAGGCTAGATTAATTTTACAATAAAAAAAAACAGACAGAAAGCCAAACATACACTAAGTAAATGAAATATGTAAAATAAGAGAAGCAGAAACAGTTATCATATTTATACATTCAAACATACATAACACGGTAAAGTTCAAGTCCAGGTCTGTAGTGCTTTGTGCTGCTCGGTTCATTTAAGTACCTGCTGCTTTGTGCTGCCACCTACCTACTTTTAAAGTGCTTGTTGGCTTCAAGTGCTTGTGCATCAAAGTTCAAGCTCAACAGCCTCCGGATACAGTATGTGCTCATCCTGAGGTGAGATGACCGACATCTAAAACTCTGTAATTGCCTTCCGGCTGGGAAGAATTTGAAAAGGGAACTGAGGAGTCAGCCATCACCTTCTGCACTGTGTGTCTGATACGTGTGGCATGAATGGAGGAAAACAGAGGGAATGCCACAGCCGATGATCTTAGACACTTTCAAACTGTCCCCGGCTGTGTTTTCATATAACACTGAGACTGAAACGGCAAGGACAGTCTCCTCAGGAGCTCTGCAGAGGTGCAGCATCACTTCCCCTAAGGTCACATTTACACGTTTTACATGTTGTAATATGTCCCAACACTCTGGAGCCTAAGGTGACCTGGGTCGGCTGTGAATCAGAGGTAGAGCAGGTTGGAAAATCGGAAGATTGGCACTTCAGTCCTGATGCTGACGTATCCTTGGGCAAGATGCTGAACCCCAAACTGCTCCCGCTGGCTGTTCCACCAGTGTGTGACTGTGACATGTAGTGTAAAGGAGCTTTGAGTGATCAGAAGACTAGAAAGGCACTATAAATGTGCAGTGCATTTACCAATATGACTTTACTCATTACACTTTTATTTACAATTTAATGTTTAATATTCTGATTTGTTTGTTGAGTTTGGGTCTTAATTTCATGTACTGAACTGTAAATGAACTGTCAGTGAAGAGCAACTGAATCCTTCCACCAGCAGGGGTCAGTAAAGTTCCCCAGGAACAAGGTCCCAAGGAGGGACAGGAGGTCTGCAGCTACACCCTAATGAGAACATGGTGTTGGACTCTATAGATTCTGACAGTCAAGTTTGTATTTACTTTGTAAAACCAGCCGACTGTGGCTGTAAAACAAAGCAGGGAATCATGAGCTTCTTGTTAAATAACCACATGACCAAGGTAAATCAAATTAAGGTAAATTAAAAAGTTTCTCCAGGTAAAAAAAAATAAAATACAAATCTGTCCATTGCTGACGTTTCTTTCAAAATCTCAGTCATTTTTAAAAAGCACATGTCCAGTGTGTGACTACCAGTGCTGTAATTCCACTACTCCAGACGGTAACTAGAAATGTAACTAACAACGTTTTTTAAAAATTCAGTAACACAATTACAATGACTTAGCTTTAAACGGGCTCATTACTTTTGTCTTGATCATAGCAGACAAACGCAGCCTACTCCCCAGAATTTTTCCCAGTTCTGATGCAACATCACATGTAATGATGCATTGGTCAGGTGAGTGCCACCCAGTCTCTCTGCTCTGTGTGTGTGTGTGTGTGTGTGTGTGTGTGTTTGAGCGAAAGAGAGACAGCCAGCCAGACGGGAAGAAAAGGTGGACTAGTTTCTGTAGAGCCTCGTTTCCACCAAACACTTTCAGTATGGTCCCTTTGGAACCAACAGTAACCCTTCAGGCATGGTACCTTGACCCTAGTATTTCCACTGCAAACAGTCCTCTTAAATGTGGGCGAGGTTGTTGTCACTCACTGCTCCGTCCAGCACTCACTGCATTTCCTCCTTTATCAGTCTGCACCTGGTTTATCGTCCACAGAACGAGGCTGCACGCCGACATTTTCAGAACAAAATAAAAACAGGCTGCAGTGAGAGTCTCTCTCCATGGGATATTTTAAAAAAAGAAAGTGGGTTTGTGCATTTAGTCCTTCTCAGGCAAGCTCAGGGGTTTAGTGTTGCTGTAGCCAACAGGAACCTCCTCAAGATCAAAAACCAAATTAGGCCTATAGCAGTGAGCTGTAGTCTATGGACAGAATATGAATTACTGTTTCTGTAAATAACTTTTATCACTTTTATTTCATTAGACCTGTTGTAATAAGAAATTACTGTCAAATATCTGAGAGACAGTTGTTATTTTGTTTGACTCTGCCGAGAATATCTGACTTCTGTTGCTTGATTTAAAGAACTGAACGCTGCAAATCAATAACGGTTTATTGTCCTGCCACTTATTTTCACCATGGTGTCACATAACACTAAAAAAATTTGCTATATGTGTCTTAATAAGAGAATTGAAGTAGATATTTAAAAGTAATTAAACTAACTAACCAAAAGAAGTTACTATTAACTGTAACTAACTCTAATTTTAGTAACTTGCACAACACTCACAACCACAGCCACACAGACACAGACACACACACACACACACACACACAATACCTTCTTCTTTCCTTGGAGGCAGTTTGCAGGCCGTCCTGCACATGTTGACAAAGGAGTTGAAGTATCTCTCCAAACTCTCGTCCGTCTTCCTCTCCAGTCGGGCCAGTGCTCTGAACTGGGACCAGTCAAAGGATTTCCTCTCTGGGTCATACACCACCCCAAACGATGACACAGTGCGGTAAAAATCTGCTTGTTCCCGACGAGTCCACCTTAAACATGAGGATATAATGTTTCAAACACCATATTCAAACATCTATATAAGGAACATTTAAGAGGAGGAAAGCACAATTTATCTAAAGCAGTGACACAAACAAACGCCAGCCTTCCTCATACATTAAACAAGATACCACAGGAGGTTGTCTGGAATACACACATTTACACAAATACTGTCAGGTAAAATAATTAGGCTTTGTAGCCTCTGGGCTTTCTTCAACTAAACCAGCCTCAAACAAAGTATTTGAGTATTTAAATCTGAAACAGTTTCCAGGCAGTTTGTGTTGCACTATTTCAAGTTGTCTGAGTCATTTTTATCAAAGTTCTGTAAATGTAATGTTTTAAGAGAGAGAAATGAATATAAAGTGTCCTTCAACGTGAAGCGTAACATGAAAATCAGAGCTGGTCACTATCGACTGGGGAAATAAATCTCCATATTTTAAAGAAATATGAAATGTGAGGTTTTGAAACTTGTGTGTACAAATCTCTGTGAAACAAACCCTCATGAATTTCAGAATTTTAACTTAAGGATGCACCGATGTTCTATTCTGAGGCCGGAACATCTCTGCACAACTAAATTTTTCGTCATATCCGTAACCGTGTGGAGTTTGCATGTTCTCCCTGTGTCAGCGTGGGTTTCCTCCAGGTGCTCCAGCTTCCTCCCACAGTCCAAAGACATGCAGGTTAAATGGTGACTCTAAGTTGTCCGTAGGTGTGAATGTGAGTGTGAATGTTGTCTGTCTCTGTGTGTCAGCCCTGTGATAGTCTGGTGACGTGTCCCTGATATATCAAAAGTCAAAAGTATCTGCAATAAAAATATCCCCAGTCTGATAAAACATTGATCTTAAAACTTGCTATCAGCTAAACTGACCTTCTTTGCCACTCCAGGAACAAGGGGTCAGGTTCTGTGGCGACCACAGAGCACCGCCTCAGCTCTTCGCCCAGCTGCCACGCCAGCGGCCCACCAGTGTGATGACTGTGCGCGGCTCCAGCTCCTCCGATCCCCATGCTGACGAGGCCGTCGTGAAGCAGGAAGTCGTGCCTGAGCAGCGGCTCGCGGCGCAGTGTGAACCGCTGGTAGGCCGTTATTAGGCGGCGTAAACGGGCCGTCAAGGCAGGGCCAGTGGGCCAGAGGGGCCGGGCTTGGATGACGTGGAGAGATGCCACCCCGGTCCCTGTTCCTGTTGTCGTGGTGGTGACCAGGGTTCCATCCTGGGCGCACAAGTCACCCGACATCTGGGAGTCTGTGGAGGGAAGGCACAGAGAGGGCACGTGTGTAAGTGTGTGAGGCTGCTGTTGCTTACAAGGTCTGAACAAAGTTTGAGTGAAAAAGAAATCTGTCGTGAAGAAGGACTAGGTATTGTGTGAGTTCTTTTATACTGGAATACCTTACTTTAACAACGGACATTCTTTCCTTCAAACTGCTTTTTTCATGTTAAACACAAAAACCCAAACCTCTGTCGAACCATAAAGCAGCCATACAAAGACGTTTGCTACTGAATTAAGGAAATTGATCATTAAAATAAGGAAAGGAGATTTGATGACTGATTTGAATCGGCAGAGGTCGGTACAGTCTCAAATATTTTTGGGGAGAGAGTTCCAGAGGGAGGGGGCGGCTATAAAGAAGGCTCTGTCACCCCAGGTTTAATGCTTGGTCCTGAGTGGTGGAGTCAAGAGTTTGGAATGAGAGGAGCAGAGACTGCAGGAGGGAGTGTGACGGTGGAGGAGGTCAGTGAGGCAGGAGGGGTCCTAGTAATGGAGGCTTTATAAGTGATGAGAAGGACTTTGAATTGGATGTGTTGTGCTGTGGGACAGTGGAGATTCTGGAGGACGGGGGTGATGTGATCGCTGCGACTGCTAGCTCATCTAGTGTCACTGAGCTCAGCTGTCCCTTTAACAGTATTTGGTGCTCATACCACCACCCCAAAATGAATTCCTGCTTAATTTGCCAAGAAGAGGTGTCTCTTTGTGAGAGGTTTAACTTTATTAAAACACAGAATCCAGACATGTCTTAAATAAAAGACTCGTTTAATCGAGCTCAGATGTGAACAGATCCTGAAATTCTCACCATAAATCACAGAACTTATGAGCTGGTAACTGCCTGTACCAAATCAACCAAAGCAGGTCACATCGGGCTCTCTTTGACTCACACTCCAGCTTTTCTGTTAAAGTACCTGCGTGTTTTGAATACTAAAGGAAAGGCTGAAATGATATAGATCATTTTTACAATATTACTGCGTCTGTAATGTCTCTCATTTAACAATGTGTAACAAGGTATTTGTATCTGAGTGTGGATGTCTTTCCATCTTCTTCTCCAGAGTGCCATTTGACAATTAGACGTCCATTAAACGTACCCACTGAGACAGTGAGCACCATTAAAACTATCAAAACTCATTTCACATCAGCCTGTACTCGGAAGAGCAGCGGTGAAATGAAGACTGCAGCTGAAAGGTGAAATGGGTTCAGATATGAAACGTCGTGGGAAAGCACCTCTTGACATGAATAGAAGGGGAGATGGAACCCAGCGGAGAGAAATCATATCATATTGTCTGAGGGGATGTCTGACTCATTACAGAAAAAAAATGAAATTACAAGTTGAAAAAAATGATTGCTTAAATTGCCCGTAAGACCTGCAAATGCCAAGATGTTCTTTAGCTGTCAAGTTGTATTCATGTGTGTCGGTGGATCTTTAATGTACGGGTACTTCTCCATGCCTGAGTTCTTATAGAGAATTTTCCCAAAAGACGCACACTGTGTACTGGGGATGTCATGAGAACAGGAACCTCAGTACCAAGGCAATGGCAGGACTCTGAAAACCTGACGGTACTTGTTTTTCTCCCGCACCGTAGGTACCCAAGATGCAATTCTACCAGAACTGACAGGAAAGCACATACGCCTACAGGTGTTCTAGTCTGCCGTTAAATGCCAAAGGAAGAAGATGAACGCCTCCAAGCGCAGAACAACAGGTGGAAACAACGACAATTGCAGCTGCAGCAACAGCTCTGCCTCCCCTTGCTGACAAGAAAAGCCTTTTTTCTGAAGGGCAACATAAATTCACACAAATTCTAAAGACACGAAAACACGTGTAAAGACACGAAAAATGTCCAATTTAGGGTAAAATCATAGACTGTAAAAATGATGTGACTTCACCAATTGGTTTTTGGACTCACGGCTCAAGTTCAGCATTTCGACTGTTGCCATCTTGGTTAGTTGGAGCCAGAAGTGACCATATTTGGGGAGAGATTGGCGCCGTGGTAAAGAGCTCCCAGATCTCATTGTTTTTCCCAATTTGTGAACACTTTTAGCTACTGCTTTTCTTCTTTGAGTTAGCCACTAACTGCTACCAGCCACTTATTAAATCTCCTGCAGCAGGTCGAACACATACCACATGTTCTAAATGTCACACCTGTGCCACCCAGACATCGTTTCAGCGTTGTTACTACCTCAGCTCAGAGGCGAGTCAACTCCGTTCCCCCCATTCTGTGATCGTACCTTATGTACAAAACGGTGAGGCGGCATAACGGTGCGATATTCCCACCTTGAACAGGCAGTGTAAAAGGGGCTACAGAGTACTTTGTGTTCAAGGCAGATCATCAGGAATTAATAATAAAATTTAAATTAGACTGAGTAGTGGGAACTGTGGAATTTCACTGGAGTTGGTATTGACTACTGGATTTCTGGTATAATGAAACACCTACTGTGTACTGACTTGGCATTGTTGATATTAATAGATATGTTCATGTTTATGACAGAGTGTAGTATGTCTCACCTGGACCTGTACTGTCAGGCTTGTCTGAGGTGTCCGTGCTGGAGCAGGTTTCCTCTCCCTGTGAAATAAAAACACACACATTTTTACCAATTAACGAATAAACACAACAAAATCAACTAACAGATCTGAGGATTTTCAGTTATAAAAATGTGTCAGTTTTGTGCTAAAATTTGCTTTGAATGACTGCATTGGATAAGAGAATTTTGTAATAATACAATATCATCATATCATCGTGATGGCCTGGACCTACCATTCCCTTGTAAAATGATTTTATAACTTAAAATGAGAGGAAACTTAAACATAAAGTCATTATTACCCACATATTTGTACCTTTACTATAAACATCTGAAAATTGAAAATTATATTTTTATGTGTTTTATTGTCACATTTTAAATAGTTATCTTCTTCATCTATAAAATATTTGTAAATGTCGTGTTTAAGATCACTTTTATATTCACAAGTTACCAAAGTATGTTTCATATCTGAAATAAGATAAAAGGATCAGTTAGATTTATGCTGCAGATATTTAAAAGAAGCAGTTTCCCCTTTAATAAGCATTTAAATAAATCAAGCAAGAGGACAACAGATGATTTATCTGACCCCTTACTTTGTTTCCATGATGTTTCAAAATTCTTTCTGCATTAACTCTACACTGAGAACGCGGTGCTGCAGATACACTGCAGTTGCGTGGAAGTTTAAAAAAAAAAAAAATCGCCAAAAAGCAAAGCTAAATAAAACAATAAAATAAGCAATAAAAAGATTCACAATATCTCATCATCATCATCATCTAACATGATCTGTTCTGATACTAAAGTGTTGTTCTGTATTAAAACGCATCATTAACTCCACACATTTGTTTTTACAGTACCCGCAGGCCACACACGTCTGGTGAACATCAACTCTCCCAGAGGAAATTTTAACTAACACCACAAAAACTGAACTCTTTAATCTCAAGGGAGTACGATGAGGTAAATAATGCGCCCATAAAGGAATAAACTGAATCTAAGGTTGAGGGAGAAAATAAGACAAACGGAAAGAGATTTTTTTTAAAGGTTTCAGGAGAGCTTCCTCTTCACCTTGCTGCTCTCGTCTCTGTCCTCGCCTCCATCAGCTTTGCTTTCAGTCTCGTCCTTCGCCTCCTCAGTTTTGCACACACTGACAAAAGAAACAACAGACAAGAGGACAAAAAGCTTTAATAACTTTAATAACAATTTTTCATTCTTCTATCGATACAGTCTGCATTCAAGGGAATGCCAACAAAACATCACATCATTTGACACCACAGGAGAAAACAAAGCACTGCGGAGCTGCTGTGTGGCTTCCTGCACGTTACATAGACTTAAAAATCCCGAGTAAAGGGGTATTTTTACCTCAGGACCCCATTGTCCCATGTTCTTTTTGTGTCTAAGTGACTACTGGGAACAATATTTTTGGTAATTGGTCCAGTGTTGAGCGAGAGCAGCTGCCAGGCTGCAGTGTCACCACTCGGGGCATGTTTGCCTCATCAATTTACGCCTACAGAAAGTGCTTGTTTTTGCCACTGACAGGCTCAGACTGTTATCAGAAGTGTCTGACAACATTATTAAAAGGATCCTACAGAGAAAGATCTTTTTGTTAAAGAATAAGATCTTTTTTTTTTTTTTAACCAGAACAAAATTCAGAGTCTACAGAAACAAAATAAAACTCACAAAAATTGTCTTATTTCATATTTCCACTGTTCCAACAATCACTATCTCTGGTTTGATTGAAATTAACCCTCAGTTAAGACAGGCAGATGGTAAAATACACTGGCTCTGTACACTCTAAATTTACTGTTTATTCACATGGAGTCTGGTGTGTTTGGTGACGGCAATTTAAGAGCTGGTTCTAGTTCAACAAAAAGGATCAAACACTTTAACCAAACACTGACAGACTGTTTAGCCACTGGTAGAGAAGATGTGGGCCTCCAAGTATCTGTAGATCTTGAGAAAAAAAATATCCTATTGAACAATGTCTTGTACAACTGAAGGCAACATGTGTGAGATTAGAATTAAATGGGACAGGAAACGTGGAGAGTAAAGGCACACTCATGACAAACTCAGTTTCCTTGATGTTTGACTGAAGATAAAACATGTCAGAGAACAGAAAACAGAACAAGAGAAAGCTGTTCTGATGCAGAGATGCAACGAAACGCCTGTCAGAATATGAGCCATAAAAAATGTGATCAGATGTAAAGAAAGCAGATTAAATCAGAGACGAGCGCTCGCTGTGCAACTGTTGTTATGTGTTAGAAACAGCATGGAGGAAACATTTCCTGAGGCACCAAAATATGTAAAGAGGAAAAGTTTTTAAACCAAAACAAAGCACCTGAACATGACAGCACATCTCCACGCACTGCAGGAAATGTAAGAATGAAAGGATGGAAAAGAAAAACACAAACAGCCTCCATGTGATTCTGCCTTAATGAAAAATTACTATATTATCATACCAGAAATGACAGGAATTAAAACACAACACAGCAGGGAAATAACATGACATCATGTTTCTCTGTTATGTTAACTTACAAACAGGATGTCATATTATTTCCATATTTAATGAGTATATCAGAGAATATCAGAGGCACATTAATATTTAAAGGTTAAATAAATACAAGGTTTATAACTTAAAAACACTAAGTTATATCTACTTCCCAGCTATGGAAGAGAAGAAGGAGGAAAGAGAGGAGGAGGAGGAGGAGGAGGAGGAGGAGAAGGAAAAGAAGAAGAAGAATGAGAAGAAATAGGAGGAGAAGAAGAAATAGAAGAAGAAGAAGAAGAAATAGGAGAAGAAGAAGAAGAAGAAGAAGAAGAAGAAGAAGAAGAAGAAGAAGAAGAAGAAGAAGAACTTCTCATTGTTTCTAAGTCAAGATGACTGAATAAAATATTAAATATTGAGGTGAGATTCTAATATTTATTTGGGGGTAAACTGTTATATGAATCAAGTAATAGGAAAATAATCCTTGGAATAATATATAAATTAGTCTTTAGTCTAAATTGACTAATTTAAAATGAATTTAATTAACTGACTAATTTAAAAAATAACTGTTTGATAAATGGATGAAAAAATAATGGCTAGGTGCAGCCCTACAGTATATCTAACACTCATATTGTTTTCAGACGGAGGTTCTTGAGGTGAAATCTGATCAAATTGGGGTCTGTGACCTCACATGACCTTTAAAAAAGCTGCAAACCGCCCTGGACAAACAGCATGTGCAAAAGTGAAATAAAAGTCACTCTACAGCTCAAGTGTGAACAATTCTAAAAAGACTTTTCTTTTCTTCTGTAAAAAGACTCTACCTTCCAAAACTTTTAAGCTTCATAAATACAAAGTTTGTCTTCCATACCTTCGGTGCTGTGCTGTCGTGTGGACACACCGAAGGTATCACAGAAGAAATGTGGAAAACTTTCTGTGAACATTTTATGCAGATTTTGAGGGGCCACGTTTACTGCGCCGCGGCCTCTGTGTGCACAGACGCCTCCCTTCTGCATATATGTATTTATTTCTCCTCATCCTGTTTCAAACCTGTGCTGGAAGCCTGCTGAGTTAACATTTTGATACCAGAAGATCTTCCTGCCGCACAGTCGCTGTGCTCAGCTGGGAACAGCTTCAGGTTGAACAGGTAATAAAGCGAATGACAACTTCAATTACCTCCAGGAAGAGGATCAAAGCTTCACGTTCAAATGCGTGCGTCTCATCTTCATAGCGCTGCTGTCAGCCGGAGCAGCAGCACCCGGAAAATACATTTCCCACGCTCTGTCTACGCTTTCCTCTTTTCTCTGGCGCACTCTCTCTGTCAATTATTCCTCTCTGGCTTTTGTCAGTATAGGCTCTTCTTGCAAGACTCTCATGTACAGTGAAACTAGCAGAAAATATGTCTTGTGAGGACAGAAGAACCATATAGCTTTTAGAGTTCAGTGGTAGGTTATGGCTAATATCAAACACTTTATGGAAATACACCTGCAGCTGTGTGTGTGTGTGTGTGTGTGTGTCAGTCTGTCATCTATAGAAATGCCCCGTCACAGCCGTCATTAAAACATGGTCTGATTGTTTTCAGTATAATTAGCACCCTGATGTCACACTCTGCATGTATTTCTGTGTTTATAATATTGTTCTTCACACTCGGTATGTAAAGCAGTTGTGGGGGTGGAGAGGTGGCAGTGTTGATAAAAACAAACATCAGAGAGGACAGGATGTGTTTTTCGCACCAGTGTTGGCACCTGCTGCTGTGAACACTACTACAGAGAGTAAAAGAGAGAATGGATGGTGGAAGGTGGAAGTGACTCCTGCGGGTTTCTAATTTCTGTACCTGTCCCGACTACATGTGACGCAGGGTGTCGACAGGTATCTGAAACTTAAATCTAATGCCTTTCAAGACCTTTCAAGCACTGCAGGCAAGTATAAATGTCCATCCATCTATTTTCAACCACTTATCCGAAGCCAGTATTCCAGACGTCCCTCTCCCCAGCAACACTTTCCAGCTCCTCCTGGGGGACCCCGAGGCGTTCCCAGACCAGACGAAATAAATAATCCCTCCAGCATGTTTTGGGTCTGCCCCAGGGCCTCCCACAGCTGTTGGACGTGCCCAGAACACCTCTGACGAAAGGCCCCTAAGACACATCCTGATTAGATGCCTGAAAGACCTCAACTGACCCCTTTGGACACCAAGGAGCAGCAGCTCTACTCCGAGCTCCCTCAAGATGTCCGAGCTCCTCACCCTATCTCTAAGGCTTTGGAAAAACTCATTTTGGCCACTTGTATCCGTGACCTCATTCTTTCGGTCACTTGTCAAAGCTCATGACCATAGGTGAGGGTTGGGACGTAGATGGACCAGTAAACCGAAAGCTTCGCCTTCCACCTCAGCTCTCTCTTCACCACGACGGCCCGGCAGAGCGCCAGCATCACTGCAGACATCACGGCAAACCGCCAATCCATCTCAAGCTCAATTCTACCCTCAATCGTGAACAAGACCCCAAGACACTTAAACTCCCTCGCAATCCACCAATTTCCGGCAGCGCACCATGGCTTCAAACTTAGAGGTGCTGACTCTCATTCTGTTGCTTCAAACCGCCCCAGTGCATGCTGGAGGTCATGGTGTGACCTTCATTAAGACTTGGATTCATTATTCCTTGACGATGTGCAACACAAAAATAAATTGAGAAATAAAAAGTGAACAAAACGATTTTGAAACAGGAGAAACCCATTTAAGTGAGATAAGTGTGTTTATGTACATGAGGGCAATCTTTTGACATGTGTCAGTGTGTGTGTGTGAACATGTGAGTACTTCACCTGTCAGCCATGTCAGAGGCCCCCTCCCCTCCTCCCTGCTCAGCAGACAGCGCTGTGACGTCTGGCATTCCCACTCTCTCCAGGAAACACAGGTCTGAATCTGCACGCATGGCGTTGTACCGCTCATAGCCTGTTAATGCAAACACACACCCCGTTAAAAACACAGAAAAAATGTGTGTGCACAGACACAGTGGAGTGTTCCTACGGTATGGTTTATTGTCCCATGAAGGTCTGATGCTGAATCTGGAGCCAAATACACTTCACATACATAAACACCAGATGCCATAGATGTGCCTTGAGTGATTCTCACTGTGTGTCACAGTGTTGGGTATCTTCTTAACAAATCTTTCAAGACGACCCATACAGTGCTGGAGGGATGATGTTTATTTGTGGACCAACCTGGACGTCAACATCACTCTGGTGCCCTTGACAAAATGCCAGTGGGATTTTTCCATTGTATTTCAGTTTGGAATTATTGCAGAAAATACGGACTCAGTCCTGCACCACTCTGCACATTGCCAAAGTTTCAAATAATGAGGTAAGCGTATGTAAAGTAATCCCTGTGAGCCAAACCTCAGGTGTCAGACCATTCTGAACATTCGGTTTCAATGTTTTTTCTGCTTTGGCTACAAGCTGTCATTAGCTTATGATAGATTCATGTTACTGTTCTGTAATCTTGGTCGCTGATGTCGGTACTTTCTCTCCGATTTTTGCATCGTATTCCTGCTGGAACATGTCTGATTGTGAAAATCTTGGTTTAGAAGCTTTAATTGGTGATTTTTCACAATAGGGCGTGCTGCTATGACATTATTCCAAAAAAAGTCATTCCTCAGCTGCAACAATGGGTGTGGAAGACCCTGAAACGCTGACCTGTTAGAGCAGACTGGGCTTTTCTAACATTAAAACATGTCAACATGTTATAGTAGAAACCCAAAATACAAGTATGAACTTGATTATGAGCAGAATAGTTCCTTTTGAAATCACAACATGAAAAATAATTCCCAAAAACTGAAACAACAGTGCTCAGCAACCTTTCATGTCAAAAAATGATGGGCGCGTAAGTTGACAGCGGCTCTCACCGTGTTTGTGGACTCCTATGAGGAGAGACTTGTCAGCATCCGCATCCCACCATGGAGCTGGAATCTCTATGTAGTCGATGTCGGGTAGTGACACCTCAAGTTTACTGTCAACACAAACAGACACACGTGCAAATAATCAATCTGTCAGTCAGTGACGTCAGTGTTGAGTCAGGACACTGAAAACACAAGCAAACAAAAACTCTGTCACAACTCCAAATGGCACTTTGACAGATCGTCTGAGCGCTTTCAGTCTCATCCGGCCAAATATTGCCTCAAGTGTCGGGACAGATCAACAAATCAACCAACCATCTGAACAAACAGTCCAACAAAGTTTAATTTTTAATATGAAGAACATGGTGGCCGCTCCATACCTGGCAGGTATCCCTTCTAGAGCTTGATTGGCAGCCTCACCCAACACCTCCACCTTCAGGTAGTACAACATGCGCACCCTGAGTAGCACCCTGTGGAGGGAGACAGGTTGTACTTAAATACACCACAGTAAAAGATGACATTCTCATACCATCTGCAGTGTTGTAGCATCTCTAATAGCTGCTCAAAAATTACAAACTAAACTAGTTACACTGGCATTCAAAAGATTTAAAAGAGATTTGAATAACACTATAATTCAGACACCGAATGTTTTGTTTAAATCTGAAACAGTTTCGGCCCTTAAAGAAGAATTAGATGATTTACACTTGCATGTCGTGAATGTCTCCACAGTGTTGCACGATGGGAGAATAGCGTTGGATTTTTTATTTGTTTTGCAGTCCAGAAAAGCATAACTGAGTCTCAACCATTATCGAACCACAACAGTGTAACTGGGTCCTACAGTTGTAAGACTGAATCAGTTTAGACTGTGATCCGTCACTCTATAGTACGTTCAGCTGATACTCCATCAGCACTAACCCTGGACTAACCTTCTGTTTCAACTGTGCACGCTGAAGAAGAGCTTTGCTAAAGCAACACGTCTTTTAATTCCAGCCTGTTGAAAGCATTATTGTGCATTTGACACTGAAACAGGAAGCTGTTACTGCTGTTACTATTTAAAATCTGCACACATTTTGATTGTAAGCTTCCAGTTTCTTTCACCAACGACTGCTGATTTCTTCTCTTCTTATTCAAATGGTGCTCAGAGGGATCTTTGTCTCTTTCTGCCCTTTTCATTGACCCTTCCATTTAGCCGGGTGCAGCAGTGTTTATAAGACAGTTTCTGGGCGTCGGGCAATACAGCTTCAAAAAGCCGACAGCAAGGTCTACAGAATGTGGTGGAAGGATATATTCATGATGTTTTTTTGTTTTGTTTTGTTTTGTTTTATGAACAAGGCAAAATGACATGAATTGAGGCTTCTGGCCTCAAACAAAAAAAAAGAGACCAAAAATGGCAAAACTGTGAGTCGACACTGCTCCTGCACCGCTAGGTATGTGTCCCCTTTTCCCTTGGTGATCAGAAAAGTAATCTATGTATTTATTACTGAATACAGACCATGGTGCTGACCTAACATGAGTCACTCTTTCCTGTAGAGGCTTACGTTGACATGCTTTGCATTCTTAAACCAACCGCTGGCAATGTGAGCAGCTGAGTGGCAGGTGACACCATCAGCTGGCTTGAGTCGAGCTCAGACTGGCCAGTTCACACCGCCACAACATTTCTCTGCTACGTTCTAAAACTGCTTCATCTTGTTTGGAATCTTTGGTCTGAGCTGGGCTTTAGACTTGTTGGAGCACACGGATAAAGTTCATCTGTTACATCATCAAGGTTACACAACAGCAGACTGTAGTTCAATCCTGTTAATTAGAGTTAGTAGAGTCATTTGTAAACTGACTTGTTGCAGTGTTGTTTGAGGTGTTTCTTGTAGCTCTCATCCTGCAGCACCACCTCAGGGTTACAGTGGACGAGCCAGTCGGCGTTCTTCACCTCCGGAACATTCAGCTGATTCTTCAGCTTCTTCCCCTTCCGACCCCGAGGAACAGGAGCTGACAAACCTGGGACAGTGAGGGCACAGCCATGGATTTTGTATATATGAAGCACATGCCATCATCCAATAAAGCGCAAGACAATGTGGGAGCTTCTGAGGTAAAATAATTCTGAAAGTGGTAGAGAAGAACTCCACCAGTGTTACACATCAATGATAGTATCAAGACTTCTGCGGCTCCAGAGGGAGCTATGAGGAAATCTGGTAAATGTCACCTGAGTCAGCATCGGCTGGGTCTGAAGACTACAAAAATGAAATAAAAATGAATAAAACCTGAAGGTGTGGAGTTCAAAGAAGTGAGCTCATCACTCTGCCTGAGTCTAGTGGTCAGAGGCCAAATTAGCTACACAACCAAATCTCAGACTGAACTGTTGGTGGTTGCTGCACTGTGGGTAATCTAGACATGTGGATTGCAGGTGTGGAATAATAAAAAGATGATCTCAGGTTCTGCTGCATCAGTTTTCATCCTTTTTCTTAACTGTGTGTTGTGTTATAGCAGTACAATGCTCAAACTGTGGAGTACTCTTTCAGTGCTAACTGCAGTGGTGGAGTATAACGACATGGGCAAACATTTACTGGTGTAACGGTACGCAAAAATGACAGCTCAGTGCACGATTGGTACAGCGAGAAAAAATAAATGAATACATTACTTTTCATTTACTTAGAACAGACAGTAGTGTAAGTGTCAAAGACAGACCAATCAATCCAGTGATCAGCACATCTGGGTGATGGCGTCAGATGTGCGTTAGCATTAGGGATGAGCAAGAATAACCTTAATCTGTATCTGTAATTGTTCAAACAACTAAATTATCTGTATTCCTATCTGTACTCGGAGTGGGTGGGCTTTAAGAAGGAAGTGGGGAGAGTTTAAATCAAACGTGGGTGGAACCTAATATGGCTTGATCAGAAGTTGCTATAGTTATTATTAATTTGAGAACTATTTACAGAACGTTATTCAGATCGTATTTGATCACAGGTCATCACAAGTACAGATTTTGACACATTCTACTCATACGATATGTGTCCTCATAAAAATTAAATTATCTGTACCGGATACTTGTTTAATCTGAATACTCGGCTCGACCCTAGTTAGCATGCTTCATGTGTTCCCATTCACAGACCCTACAATGGTAAACCAACGGCGTCACAGTGTCCGTGTCTTAAACACAGTTCACTCTCCGTCTCTGCTGTAGCTGACCGGGAACCCTCAGGAGGTTCTTCCAGCACCGGCTTTTCACTTGCATTACACATTACATGCATCAGTCTATACTGTCTATTCTGCATGCAGTGAACCATGACCTGAGCACCATAGTTCCCAGTACATATACACAAACAGTTACAGCCCCACTAACATTACAGTGCAAGTAAAGAGTAAAATGCTGACCAGAGTGATTTAGCAGCGCCTGGTCCTGGCCTTCCTTTGTGGGTGTAATCAGATCCCAGATGAAGCTCTTGATCTTGTCATCACCTTTGTAGTGTCTCAGGCAGTAAACCAGCAGAGCCCTGCAGCACAGAAAAGATTGTCTTAAAATATTTGCATGTTTTTATGTTCACATGACAACAACAGCAATGTTTGCAGGTATATTTTTGGGATATTACAGCGCTGACCCTGGTGTCCTGTTGCTTGCGTGACATTTTTATCGTTGCACTCCTTGTAAATCATTCTGGCATTTCAGAATCTCTGTAGAGTAAAATTATATAAAAAGACTTGCTCTACTTACCTACAGATCACCTCCATGTCTCTCTCTGCCAGGTGCCATTTGAATCGACCATGGTTTAGGATGTCCTTCCACCGACCCCAGCTGGAGAGACCCAGTGGTGAATGGAGAGGGAAGTGAAAATGTAGACAGGGAACAACGTAGAAATAAATAAATACAGCAGCGATAAACATTAAACAATAACTGTCTGATCACAGAGTAAAGAATTTATTGTCTTCACTTCAAACCACAGTGAAGTTTGCTCTGGTGTATTTTGCCTCATTTATGTTTGCAACACACCAACCTTGTAAACAAAAAAATATATGCGCTCACAGGTAGCTTTTTATTGGACTGAGCATCAGTTTGCTGTCATCCCACAAGGTTTAAGACTCTGGCTGCTGGGAGTGAGGGATGTGTGTTCATAAAAGAGAAATGGAAAAGAGTCGCTTTTAACGTGGTTGGTCATTTTTCTGTTTTGTTATGCTGCGCAGTCCAAGGACGACGTACTGCCGGCAATCAGATGTCAACTTGAGAGCATTTCTACTCACACTTAAAGTACAAGACCTTCAAAACCACAGAGAGAGACTTCAGCTCATTCAAAACTCTGCAGCTCAGCTATGAACCAGAACCAAGAGGTAGGAGCACATCAGTCCAGTCTGAGCTGCTCGGCACTGACTTCCTGTTACATTTAAAATTGATTTTAAGCTCCTCCTCCTTGTATACAAAGCCCAGCATGGGCTGGGACCGAGCTACATTGCTAACTCCCTTGTTCACTATTTGCCTCCAAGAACACTGTGCTCATCTGCTGCTGGTTTACTGGAGGTTCCCATCAACAGCCGGAAGAAGATCAGGGATGCAGCCTTTGTCAATTATGCCCCAAAGCTATGGAACACACTACCTATAGATATCAGGGAAGCTAGCTCGCTAAATATTTTTAAAAGAAAGCTACAAACATATCTGTTCACTTCAGCCTTTATCCAGCTCAGCAACCTCAGACACAACCTGCCGTTGCACCCTTGAATGTTGGCACAGAGTAGGCACAAGAGTAGCACCCAGCACCTGAACCCTTGCTTTCCAAACGGTTAAAGACGCGGCATGTGTACAGCCCTTAAATGTGCAGCCATGACGTCTCATGTCGTACCCGAAGATAAGCAGGTTCTTCTCAACCCGGAAGCACTCTGCACGGAGGTACCGCCGGGTGCGTTCACCCAGGCGGCGAGTCCGACACGGCCGCTCCTCTGAGTCACTGTCCAGCTCTGAGAACTCCATCAGCTCGTCATCTTCAAAGGAGTTGTAGTGGCGCGTCTGTTTCCTCACCCGCGGCGTGTCAATCACCAAGGACTCCTGGATGAGAGAGACAACAGTGAAAGCTAGACTTTGTAGTGACAAGATGAAGCAGGTGAGGAGAGAGCTGTCCAAGTTTTTATCCTCTGGTTGGATTCATAAGAGAAGGACACCTGAGGAGAGACTAAAAAAAAAACAACACACCAACACACACACACACGACTTCTGTTCGCTGGGGGGTGTGAATTATTAGGGATTCAAGGCACGACTCATGGTCCACACACACACACACACGAGGTATGAAGACAGTAGCAGTGCTCAGTGTGCAATCTGCTTCATTCATTAAGGCAGTCCATCTGTTACGAGGGGGAGGGGAGGGGAGGGAAGGAAGAGTGGGATTCCTTTATCCTCATTCCCATCCTGCCCTTGTTTACTCTTTTCCCAGTTTGGGAGCTCATCTTAAATTCCCCTCCCTCCATCTTTGTGTTCACTAACTTGGAACAGATCCATTTTTCTTTCCAAGCCTTGTGTTGTTCCTCATCTCACTTTCTCATCCTTCCTTCTTCTTACCTTTACAAGACGAATTTACATCTCCTGCTCAGTAGTTAAAGCTCACTACTGGTCCTGTTTGCCCTTCATTGTCCTAATTTTTTTGCTTCCTTCTTTGTCACTTTCTTCTTTTTATCTCCTTCATTATTATAATCATGCATGTGCTTGTGTGTTTGAGTGTGTGAGTAAATGTGTAATTGTGTGTATCTGTTTGTCCACAGCTGATGTCACAAACTACTGGACCAATCAGCCTAATAGTTTGTGTGCACATTTGTGACTGTATGTTGAAGGACCTCTTGAGGTTGTGGTGATTCATAATTGTTAAAAAAAAAAAAGGTTTTTATATTGTCACTGACTCCTCACTCCTCTTAACTGATCGGTATGGGCCAATTAAAATAACAAGCTTTACCATTGGTTGCAGGACACATTTTGGCCTTTGTCGCTGCTCAAAAACCGACATCTATAAAAAAATTTTTGGACCCATTATGAACCCAAGGACCTGCAGATAAATTCCACACCCCATATGTTATGATCTACTAAAGTCGGACACGTTGCTTGATTAATTAGTCCACGTTTTGTTATCCTCACTGCCATCTTGACTGTAAGGGAGCCAGGAGGGACAGTTCCACCACTCTCCACCTGGTTTTGTTCCGTTTGCCGCAAGGCGTCATACCACTTTGGCACCACAGAGCGTTTCACCTGCTTGATTTTGTAGACTTGGTTGATTTGGTCATTTTCCCTTGACATATATAATTAAATGATTCTTTTTTGATTTTTTAAAATTGTGTTGTTGTTTCCTGCTTTGTTGTGCTGTCGCCTACAGACAAAGTTAATATCATTCTATGTCCAGTTAAGAACGACATCAATCAAAGTTTTGTGGCTTTGTTTCAGTTACTTCAAATATATTAATCCTCATAATTATATGATATCTTTTGAAACACGGCCACTGGAATTACAAGAATTGTCTAGAGTGGCTGCAATCAGCTTGGGAAGCTTGAACGCAGCCGTCTGGTGGAGACTGCACTCTACATCGTCTTGTTTTCTGTCCCTTCTCTTTGAAACCCCTCTACTTCTTTTTGCTCCTTTCCTCCTCTCATTGGTGAAGATTCTCAGTCATCGAGTTCATGGTAATCTTCAGCGTTATATCACAGGTTTCACCCCTCATTCAAGAGGCGTCTTGTGTACAGAACTGAAGGACTCTTGGATAAAAGGTCAAATGTCTTCAAGAAACTCAAGCAAATCCAGTTTCCTACAATATAGCAATCAAGACTTTCCTCCTCTCCGGCTCTCATTCTTAAATCTGTTCTTTTTTCCATCTCTCTGTACCTTCTCTGATTTGGAGTCGATCTCCACCTCAGCGATCTTGGCCCATTTCTGCCAGAAGTTGGGGTCGTCCAGAGAAATGTCCGTTCTGTTACCAGATGAGATGAAACTGGCCTGAGGAAAGAAAAACAGAAGGAATCAGTGAGAAAAAAACAGAAAAAATAGAGTCAGGTTCTGGTTGATGTTAACTGGGCTTTGACAGATGATGGCGTTCAACCAAATGTTTTGACTGAAGCTAAAATATTTTTCGTATCCTCACATTTGATCTTCATGCCAAAATATTCAAAGTATTCAGTGTGTCCTCCAAAAGGCGTCTGAAACAGGATTTAGACTAAGGGACAAGATAAATCACCATTTGAAGCCACAATACCAACTGTCCATCTAATTTAAGACCTTCATTTTAACAACCACTTCACCCTGAACATGAAATATACATCTACAAGGTCACATCAATGTATACATATGATGTACAATGTATTAAACATCTCGTGCTGTCATTTTCTCGATAACATTACACCCTTTTCCTTCATTAGATCGATGTGTTGTAGTCGTTGGGGTTTTGTGAATGGATTATTTTACTTAATGTTTCAGGTTTTCTACCTTAGCGAACGTGGAGCCTTTCCCTTCAGACTGGATGGTGATGGTCTGAGTTCGTCTCTGCAGTATCTGATCGATGTCTTCTTCACAGAACTTGGAGCCCTCGTCTTCTTCGTCCATCAGTGCTCCGTACGCTCCTTTTTTCAACAAATCCTCCACTTCTAGCTTAGAAAGCTGCTGCACCTGTAGTAACAGACAACCCCAAGAATTTATCTTTGTTTTATTCCTGACCCACGTACAACTGGAACATTGTGACACTGACCAAATCCCTCAAAGAATCTTACATACATTATAACTAGGGATTGTTGTGAACATCCAACAAATTTCTCCTTTAAAAAAAACTGTATTTGAAAAACTTTTCTCACCTAAAAACTAAAATTAACAAATTAACGTTTGAACACATGATGAGAACTATAGCATTTACCCTTGCCCAATATTAATTTTTATTGAACAGAGATTGAAGGCATCATAATGTTATTCAATGCGACCTCTTTCGGCCATATGTTGTTTACCATGTGGCGTTGTCAGGGAAACATCTGCTGACACATCAATGGTGAGTTTACTGTTTTCTTTTGTCCCTGGAAGGATCTGTTCATCTCAAACATGATTTCTATTGTCCCCCCGGACGACATGACAACGTTTGTCTAGCCGGTGTAAAACTGATGCGATACAACAGAAAAACATCGGCCTCTGTTATCAGTGAATGTCATCTTATTTGCCAACAAAGCGAATATCGGCCGATGCTGATGTTTACCCAATAAATTGGTGAATCTCTAAACGTAATATTCAACAGCCTGACGGTGTCCAATGACACTCTCTTACCCCGTTGAGGCTTCCCTTGCGGTTGATGTCTTGGAGGACAGCTTTGTCCAATCCCAGCTTCAGACTGGCTTTGTCAAACATTTCCCTCTCGTACGAGTTCCTCGTGATCAGCCTGTAGACTTTAACTGCTTTGCTCTGACCAATCCGGTGGCAGCGTGCCTGGGCCTGACGTGGAGCGAGTCAGAGACAGATGTTCAGCATAAAAACAGTATAATGCATTGTCAATGTGAACGCAGTCAGACATTAGAATGGTATTGGATGCATTTGCACAGTGTTGATGTGTTATTTGAACATGTGATGTGAGCCAACCTGACTGGGGTTACAAAGCTTTAATACATATATGAAAAATATTGTTAACATGGAAGCAAAAGCTTGTTGTTGTGGATTTACAGGCTGACAGAGAAGACATGCAGCAAAGGGCTGCAGATTAGAATCAAATCCACAGCTGCTGCGGCAAAGAGATAGCCTTTGTAAACAGGGCGCCTGCTCTACCAGGTGAGCTACTCAGCGCCCCAAAAAACTTATTTTCACTTTTTTTTAGGTAAGTCCTGAGAACACTTCCACCAAGCACAAATGGGTTAAGTTGTTTAACACCTGACAGTCTCGTCTCTTCAGCAGAACTACAGTATGTATTGATAAAACTGACGTCATCCACCTGTATGTGATGTAACAGAATATAATGTCATCTCTTCAAGCTCTCTGCTCACCTGCAGGTCATTCTGAGGGTTCCAGTCAGAGTCGAAGATGATGCAGGTGTCTGCAGCTGTCAGGTTGATTCCCAGCCCTCCGGCTCTGGTGCACAGCAGGAAAACGAAGCGGTCTGAGTCGGGCTTGCAGAACCTGTCGATGGCCGCCTGCCGCAGGTTCCCTCGCACGCGACCATCAATACGTTCGTATGTGTAGCTGAAGAAAACACACAGAAATGCCTTTATGATGTCAAGCGTAATAAATGTATCTTTATAGCCTTCTCCTTTCTGCCAGATATTTTTATTTACATGCTTTGTTTATCTCTCCTAAATCTCCATTCTGTTTCTGTGACCCCTCCTCACCGTCTCTGTATGAGGTAGTCCTCCATGATGTCCAGACAGCGCACCATCTGGGAGAAGACCAGGACTTTGTGTCCCCCGGCCAGCAGTTTGGGCAGCAGCTTGTCAATCAGCACCAGTTTACCAGCTGCCTGAATCATGGCCTGCAGCTGGAAGTCCATGGCGTCTGGACTGTAGACCTTCCTGAAACTTTCCAGAATCTTCTCCTCTGCTCCTGAAAGACAAGAAGAGAGAGGTCAGAGAGAGAGATAGGGTTGCAGCAGTGTTCCAGGTTCAAGGCATACTGTGAAATGAAAATTGACAGTTATCATACCGTGTACATTTACTTAACTCGGATATTGAATTATGTAATGGAAATGCAACTGATCGGAGAACTTAACCTTCATTTTGTTATTTTCCAGAGGAAGATGTTGGGCTGTTGGTGAGCATCTTTCGCCTTAATCGGCATGGTGTGTCCCACCGTGTTTTCTTTTAGTAGATTCAGCATGATGAATCAGTGTCTACGATAGCAAGCCTATCAGTGAATGAAGTCACTCTGACTGGCAGTTCAGCTCAGAGAAGAAAAACGGAAGTGAGGAAAGTAAACAAAAAGCTAAAGTCAAGAGCGAGTGAGATCGAAACGAACTTGTTACATAAGGTCAGATTATTTTTCTGTAGCCATTGAGCTCTTCAGCAGAAACATTTTGTGATGCTTTGTCCTGTCAACACTGGATTGGATTGTGTTGTTTATGTGCTAACTGGCTGCCTAGCATCAAGGCAGTCTTCCAGTTTGCCTTTTAAAATGACAAATACAGACGACCACTGTCTGCTAGTGTGGAGAGTTATTCCGCCCCATGCAGGCGCAGAATGTGTGTGATGGTTGGCCACCAGCTGTAGTCTTTGCAGTGTGTTCATGTGCAGCTTTTTGGTGACCCAACAGTCTGCTTTTGTCACTGCTAGTTCCCGGTTTGGTGTGTATGGGCCTTAATACTGGGAAACCGTGATATTTTCTGAGATGGTTAACCCACCGTGAAAATCTCATACCGTTGCAACCCGAGAAGTTTCAGACTGCTGAGATAGAGGAATGGAGAGAGCAGTAATTAACTGCAAATAAAATAATTAATTTCTTGGTGTCATTCTCTCTCACCATCGCAGTTTCTAATTTTCTTCGTTCCCGCTGCCTGTTGGTTGAATAAATGTTACTGTTGCAAATCAGTGCTGTGTAATTACAGTTCCTTAATTAATTGCTCATTATTACTGATGTGTCATTAAAGAGGCTCACTTACAACCAGGGAAGAACAAGGTTAATGACTGGAAACTATGGGCGATTCCAGCATTCAAGGAGTCCTTTTCTGTGTGTGTGTGTGTGTGTGTTCTCACCTGTGATAAGGTAAGGGTGGTTGCAGCACTTGCGGAGCTCCATCATGGTGTTAATGAGGTTGGGCATGTTGTGCTGGTTTGCGCCTTTGGACAGGAAGGAAAAATTCTTCTCTAGGATGGCTCGGTAATATTTCTTTTGAATGTTGGTCAGCTCCACCTGCAGGAGGAACACCACAAGAAGGAAAACAGTCCAGATTTAGTTTGGTATACAGGCAGATGATACGTAAGGTTACTTCTGTTGTTTGCTGTCTCCACCGTTGGAGACAACAAACAACAGAACAACAAGCAACGTCTCCAACGTTGTGATTTCCATAGTGGAATATTAGACATTACCAAAACCATCCAATCATCTATTTATAGTATTTACAACTTGTTTTTCGGATGGCTGACATGCATACATTCATATTCACGACTGAGGGCAATGTTAGAATTTCTAGTTCACCTAATCTGCACCTGTTTGATCTCAGCATCCTTTAGCCATGAGGCAGAGTTTCAGCCAGTGTATCACAAGCCCTGCAGCCCGCCTGCTCTAAACTGACCCCCAACCTGGCTCACGCATCAGGGAACTTTCTAAGATGTCTGTTTAAGATGTGTCTTAAACTACAGTAGCCTGGAGAGTAAAGACAAACACCCTGCTGATGTTACAATGAACAGTGATGGAAATGAAACTGACTGCACACACGCACACAGCCGCCAGCCTCTGACCTCATGACAGCCGTAGCTGCAACACTTAGCTTGCTAGTATAATGTTAACAGGTAGCCAGTGTTTAACTGTTTGATGTTAACTTTAACATTACAGTAAAATCTAATGAGTCAGCAGCTCACCTCTGTGTTTTCAGTGAGTGAGCTGATTATAACATTAATGTTACGTTAACTATGAGGGGTCAAAATTTCGCAACAGCTCAAATCATGTTACTAAAGTTGAGCAATTTCTCACCAACTTCCTGATAATGCTGCTCCTCTCCCCATGACAGCTACATCTCGTCTAGCAGACACACCAGTCAGCAGGGCTGCTTCTAGTTTTTGGGGGGCCCCATGCAAAAATCTTTTTGTCCTCCTATTTCAGTCACTCAAACCACGTACACACCAAAGCTTCATCATATTCTCACCTGCATATGAGACCAAATGCTACTGTTTGTCCTGAAAACGTATTTTGTGTGTGTCGTTGGCCCCTGTCAAAAGTTACTCGCCACCTGGCCTCCCAGTTTTTCTGGGGTAAACGCTCTGAGGCTACAGTGTCAACCACTGAAATCACACACTGGATTTTTTATCCCCTTGTTCATTAAATCTTTTTTTTTTTTTTTTTTTTTAATAAATTCAAGTTTTTATTTCTTTTAAAGGCTTGGTACATGGCATATATATTATTTTCCGGCATAAAATATCTTTTACAATATTGAGGTGGACTCCAGTACATGAAGAAAGAAATAACAAATAACTCCAGAAAGAAAGAGAAGAAAACAAACAACCAATGAGAACATGTCACCCATATGTCATCACGCATCACTCTACAGGGTCACATGATCACAGAGCAAGTTCATAATTATGTCAGTTTATCATCCATTTTGATAGGAGTCCTTAACCAGTCCCAGGGAGACACTCCTTTCTCCTGATCTCCATTTATTCTACTGAGCAAACATCCATAAGATGCTGTTTCCATCATTGCATTAACCCATTCTTTCAATGTAGGCCTTTTGTTTTTGTTTTTTGTTTGTCATTAAGTGTCTTAGGATAACTCAACAGACATTTATAATAATGGTTATGAATTAGTTATTAATTTAATTATAATTTAATTCAGAATTTAGTTGTGTTTAAGAACATGTTAAATATGATGAAATAAAACTTGTGTTAAAGATGAGTGATTCTGATTAAAAAATAATAATAATCTGATTTTCGCACTTATAACTGGAGCGACCTTCATGAAGCTTTTGTCATGATATTAATAAATCATTCAGCCAAAACAGCAGGAAGCAGCAGAGATGTTCTTTCTTTCTTTTCATACACACACACACACACACACACACACACACACACACACACACAGTCATACCTCTATAATGGTCTCCTCTTTAGGCGCCAGGTTTTTTTCCACATCATCCTTCAGCCTCCTCAACATCATGGGCTTCAGAATGGCCTGAAGCTTCTTCACCTGTTGCACAGAACACAGGAGGAGGCGGGAATGTGATATAAATGCAAATGCTACGTGCAGACTTTTTTTTTTGCTTTTCTGGAGAAAAGCATCTTTCTTCATCTTTATGTCCACACTGAACGTGTTTGTCTAAATCCAGTGTCTTACTGCTTCGGGAAAAGAAAAGGACAAGAGCAAATAAAACACAGCTGATGTCAAACAACACAACAAAAGACAAAGAGCTACAGAGAAAGGAAGCAATGTTTGGATGCATTTACGATAAACACCACTACTTCCTGTGGCTGCTTTTCACAGTCTGTATTGTGCAACAACATGAACTTATCTCAGCGTACCTGTTCATCTGTTTTGAGGTCTCCAAATTCTTCCAGGAAGGTGCTCTCTGAAGGAAACTGCAGTGGCTCCAGGAAATTCAACAGGCTGAACAACTCCTCCACTGAGTTCTGCAGAGGGGTTCCTGTTAGCAGAACCTTGTGTTCCTGTGAGAAACATGGACAGAGTTCTCTTTAAAAAAATGCTATGTATCAAACACAATCTGCTGCTTCTAATACTATTTAGTCAAACTCAACTGAAAAAATAATTCAATGGGGTTTATTAAAACAAGAAAGGATGGCAGAGAAGATACACGCTTACCAATGTAGCTGGGCTGGACTGCCACAAAAAGGTCCACACATTTATTTAAGATATCAAACTTTTTTTTGCACTTCGAGCGCCTGTCTTTTTGTGCATGGATGTCCTAAATAAACTGACAATTTCTTGCATTGATCTCAGCCTGTGGGCCTTTTTGTGTTTGCACTGGTGAGCTGCTTCTCTGCCGTCCTTTCTTGTTTGTCTGTGGTACCGGCGCACCCAAGACAAACTTTTTTGTTGCCCCGAGTAGGTGCAGTTTCACAGCAGCCCTAAGACTTGGCAGTTTATCAAAACAATCTTTTCACAGGAGAGGAGAGGCTGAGAGAACAAGATTCCTATAGCTGCGATGTTAAACACAAAACATAAAGTACATTCAGACACACACACGCATACACACAGACTAACTGACCAGGTTCATGAGCTTGAGTCCCTCCAGCAGTTTGCAGTTCCTGTTTTTCAGGCGGTGGGCTTCGTCGATCACGACACAGCGCCAGTGGAGCTTCTTCAGCTCCGGACAGTCGGCCATGATCATCTCAAAGGTGGTGATCACCCCGTGAAACTTCAGAATACCTGGGATGGTGTTACCCTGAGAAAGGCACATTTAAACATTCATATCAGGGAAGCAGAAAGCCAAAGTCAAAACTACTAGCCGCTAATGACACCTTAATCTGAGAGTGGACATGTGGTAAAAAGAAACTTGTTATGACAGTGAATATTTAAATAACTGCACAGCTGAAATGCTCCATAAAATAAAAATGTTAAGGACGCTGATCACTCGACGGTCAGAAATGGAGCCACGCTGCAGGGAGAGTGAAGGCGAAGGAAAAAGAGGTCAGTGTGAAAGAGAGAGACATGACGATTGCGTGATGGATGTCTGTCACACCCTGAGTGTTAAACACACTGCAGCAGTCCCCGAGGACGGAGGATGGACGGAGAGAGACAGACAGAGAGAGAGCCACAGTCAGACACAAAACCTGCTAAATCACAGTTGAGTTTTTTTCCAGTGAATAATCCTCATTATTTGAAGAACTATTTTGACATCTTGAGGATCGACTACACAAATACAGCTCCACTCAACTATGCCCCTCTATCACAGCTTCTATCACACATCTGCAGAACAGGTCAATCTGAAATGTTCAAGAGTCTCGAAAGGTCAAAGCCTCGACCGTAAATCACTCCAACACGAACTTCAGCTGGCTCAGAACAATCCAAATATTGTCTAGTGTGCTGCGGAGGAGTGGGAGGTCAGTGTGAGAATACAGGCGATCACATCATATTTAATGTGTTAATGTGTTCGCAAATCATCTTGTTTTAAAGCTGTTATGGGGGACCGATTTTGAGGGACAAATTATATACAAAGTAGTGACTATCTGGGTGCCTACTAGCTCACCTGGTAGAGCAGGTGCCCCGTGTACAAAGGCTGTGTCCTTGCTGCAATGGCCACAGGTTCTAATTAAACCCACAGCCCTTTGCTGCATGTCGTCCCCATTCTTTCTGCCCCTCTCACACTATATCTGTCCTATCAAATAAAAGCCAAAATTCCCCCAATAAATATCTTCAAAAAAGAAAAGTAGTGACTACCTATATATCACACTTTCGCATCCTACGTACTCATATTACAAGTGTGATCTTAAAACCAGACACAACGCTTTCTTTTTTCTCTTTTTTCTGATTGAAAATTATTTGAACCATTACGAACCCAAATCCACCAACTTAAATCTCCAGTGCAGGACCAAAGGCACACACCATCAGGACTGCAAGCTCAAATCTCATTCTGCTCTCACAAATTCATCCCTGCACGCTCTAAAATGTTTACTCCCACACTGAATAGGTCTCAGAATTAATTTTCAGCTTTCTCAAATCTTTTGTCGTCCATGCGCCTCTACAACCTTAAACTACAATATCCTCTCTTTAACTCTGCAGACACAGACCTTCATCTCTCTCCCGACAAGGGTTTGCCTCCACCATTAATTAAAAGGTACATAATAAACCCACAGTGATACAGCTACAAAACATTTAAAGCTTGTGGTGAACTCACTTCTCACTAAATGGACCATTCTCTGAACAATTCTGAACAACTCCGCACTGAATGCAAAGAGGGCAGGTTTGCATTAAATCAGCATATGAATTAAACATTTCTTTCATACTCAATTTATTGGTCGATTATATTTCCGATTAAGCAATGCACCGCTGTCAAAACAAAATGTTAGAAATAGTGAAATATGTCCATCACCGTATCCTAGAGCTGAAGTCGTCATATTCCATGCTCTGTCCTCCCAACAGCCGAAAACCAAACAATATTCAACTTCCATTCATCGCACCCTCACATCTGAAAACTAGAATTACTCCCCCATGCTTGTGCCAGCCTCAGTGAACCAGTCAAGTTGCAGCTACAGTTTGCATCCATGTCTGTGGAGAACATCAATGCTTCAGACAGATCTTCCCCCCGGCAGCAGAGAAGCTCTATACAATCAGCGCAGTTTCAGGATGAATGTCGCCCGTTCAGTATCTGACTAAATGTCTCCCCTTCTGCTCCTGAGGTATGACGATGAGTAATGGCCAGAAAAGTGTTTTTTTTTTTTTTTTTTCAGAACATTATGATGTCACAGTGAGGTTGACCCTAGACCTTTTGGATATATGATCACTTCATCATTTTATTAAATTAGATTGTGAAAGATTTTGTCACAATTAGCATATAAATTCTGTCATGGCCAAAGATATGTTTTGTGAGGCCACAGTGATCTCGAGCTTTGACCTTTAACCATCGAGTTCAAACCAGTTCATTCTTGAAGCCAAGTGGACGTTTGTGACAAATTTGAAGAAATTCCATCAAGGCGTTCACAGGAATGAAATGAGACAGACGCAAGGTCACAGTGACCTTTGACCACCATAATCTAAGGGTGCTTTCACACCTGCCCTGTTTGGTTCGGTTCAATTGAACTCAAGTTCGTATGCCCCCTAAGTATGGTTCGTTTGGGCAGGTGTGAACACAGCAATCACACTCAGGTGTGCACCAAAACAACCAGACTGAGACCTTCTTGAAGAGGTGGTCTCAGTCTGGTTACAACCGAACTCTGGTGCGGTTGGTTTGTGGTCAGAACGTGTTCCGACCTGGATGTGAAGCAACTGCAGTCACATGACACATTGTTTGGGTTAAACATGAGCATGTTACAGTCCTGGAGGATTATTAATGTGCACCTCCTCCTGTACTGCCTTAATATGCACATTCAGCACATCCAATGCATCAAAACATTGTTTTCTAGTTGGAGCCGCGCCTCGTTTTCAAACTGTATGGTTTGACTAAAATGAACAATGACAGCAATATAGTCCACGATGAGCAGCGCTAAAATCAACCTGCGTAGTTGTCCCTCCATTGTGACATTAGAAAGTGTCACATTTATCTTGCAAGTGTACTCTTCTTCAACGTTTGCTTTACTTCCTGGATTTTTCCCACATGGAAATTCTGACCAATCAAGAGCAGCTTTCTCACACAAGGCATTTGATCTGGTCCTCTTGTAAATGCTGCCGTGAGAACACGAACCAACTCTAGGCAATTATACAACTTTGGAACAAAATTAGTCCCTGATTCAGACCAAAGGAGACGACTCTAGGTCTGAAAGCACCCGAAATGTATTGACTCATCGAGAACACTGTCATGAAAAAACATCACCTACAGATGATTCACAGCAGAGTAACCGGATACGTGGGGATGATTCCCTTTACAGAAGTCAGCCACAGTTAAATGTCAGCACTTTCATGCATTTCCCTCACTTCTATATATTTATAAAGGTAATACAAAGACACCAACCCACACCTTCTCCCTTTACTCCTAACAACGTCACACAGCTGACTCATTTACTGATTAAGGAGAGGCGATGACTCGTATGCACAGGCTGATACATCCAAACCTCACCTGGGCGTCTCTGTAAAACATCTCATACTGTAGGATCATCTGCCGGCTGATCTGCGAGCCGTGATACACGATGACGTTCATGTGCGTCCACGTGCGAAACTCCCTCTCCCAGTTGGTGATGGTGGACAGGGGGGCAATGATGAGGAAGGGGCCGCGGATACCCATGCTGAAGATCTCGTACAGGAAGGTGATGGACTGGATGGTCTTTCCCAAACCCATTTCATCCGCCAGTATGCAGTTTTTTCTAGGAAAAAAAAAAAAAAACAAAGACAGTGTGAGAGAGGAATCCTTATGTTGTGCCTTAATCCTAAAATGCAGGAAATACATCCCTTAATGCTTACTAGTAAAACAGTCAAGCTAATTCATGAATTTGTGTAAACATGCCTTTCTTTTCATGACATACTGGTGTTACTTATATGAGCTCTGTATCGTGAGGCATAAATACGTTTTAGAAGTTTCATTCATTTCATTTATGGTCAGATCTAATCTGAAAATATGCAGTAAAGTGGGATTCTGAGGTGTTAAAGTTACTTCTCAAGTCTTCATTCTGGCTTTCTGCAGATATCCTACATAAAGTAACCATGTGGCGCAGGGATCTTTATGATGTTTCACTCAAGACACAGATGCAGTCAAGGATGAGGGCAATACAAAGATGATTCATACATAAATCTGATGTAAATTTGTAGAATAATCTAACTATAGCACACATTTAAACAGATATTGATTTTTTTAAGGTGTTCAGGTGTCACTTTATTGACAGAAATAGTCATTTCACCCTGCAGAACACGAGGAGTTGCTCGTCTATTGCTGCCACTGATTGGTTTGTTTGTTTTTGTTACTGTGCAATTTTTGGAAGCAGACTAACATGGCGTCCAGAGCAGTGTATTGCTTTGATTCTGTGCCCAGGTACTCCTGTCAGTTTCTCCATACTGGGACCACATCTACTGTAGGTAACACACTGAGAATGACTCATTGAATGTGTTTGTACAGTACAAATGCACTATGCACATGTTATACTGACTCGTAATGTGCCTTCACATGGTTAAATAAAGATTTAATAATAAGAGAATAGCACCATTTTTTACCTTCAAGATCAAGTCTTTCAAGTTAACACTTTCCTCACACCTCTCCTCCTCCTCACTGCGTTTACTGTCAGCGAATGGCATGTATGGTGAATTTGAAAAACACAGAACAGAACGCAGATGGACCCGCCCTCTAACAAACTAAGAATCATTTTTTACATTTTCCCCCCATGTATATTAATGATGTTCTCTTCTCGCTTCATATACAATGTTGACAGAACAGAGGAGACGATAAATACAGCTAGGATAGGTTGTACATAGTTTTTGCGGGCTGCCACTGTTTCTTCTGTCTATATGGCCACTAAGGGCACATTCACACCAGGATAGTCCAGGGGACTCAATTCGATTGGGTGGAGGATGCCGAAAAAATTTCACACCTTCATTTGGTTCGGTTCACTTTCACACTGCACTTTTTAAACATCACGCAGTTACAACAGCTGCTCGTTCAAGGGCGGTATTGCCTGAAACAACCACTGACCAGGAAGAAAAAAAGCATGAGGAAGAAGAAAACCCGGCTCATCAATTGGTCAGGACCGAAAACGGAAATCCATCCCCTTCAGCCGGCTTGGTCACCACAAAAACACCACTCCTCTCTTTTGTTCGCTGGATAGTCAGCTTGCATTTCCCACTGTAAGCAAACTGCACCAGGGTTCACTTATTTGGTCCGCACCAGAGTTCGAATGAGTGTTCACACCACTCCAAACAAACCGAACTACCCGTGGAAGCGGACCAGGGTTCGTTTAAAGCGGACCAAACAGCGCCAGTGTGAATGCGTCCTAATGGCCTATTTCCACCAAATGCGTGTTGGTTGCGTCTGGGCTCCAGCACGGCAGCGGAGCCGATAGGATTCAATTCTAGTCAGTGTGTGTGCTTCCACTGGCTGCGGCTGTGCTGCGTTCCGGCTCTGTCTCAGCTCCGGCACTCCGGAGCCCTCCGCAACAGATACGCAGGACTTCTATTTTTGCCGGACGCCGGAGCACAACGCAGCAATTCAGCACAGAGCAGATCGTGCGGGGCAGGAAGTCGTGCACAGAAACAAAATAAAACATCCGATTAATTTTCAAAACAAAATACACAGTGTTCACGGCGGATCATATTTCCCTGCACTACACCTTGAAAACTACATAATGGGCAGAGGCAGGCCTGAAGTCAACAGGCCAGAGGTTTTCAGACGTCATTTCACCCCGTTAACACCATGGACAAGGAGATATTAATCATGGCAGTGCACCAAGATGTCTTCCGGCAGAGCTGCACCGCTCCACACAGCAAACGCAGCTGGTGGGCATTGACGGATGGCGGAGAACATAGTGGATAACCAGCGCTGCCGTTCCGCAACGGACACGCATCCAGTGGAAATCCGGCGTAAGAGACCCCTTCTTAACCCAGTATCATTGTTAACAGATAGGGGGCAAAACTCAGTCCTCATTCTGTGTAAAAACACCTTCTTGAGTTTATTTGAAGACAATACGGGGCCTCGTCAGAGAGAATCAGCCAAATAAATCAATTATTTTCCAAAGTTAGAACCTTTTAGAACTTAAATTCCTCTTTGTGTTACCGTCCCTCTGCTGTGGCTCGAAGCACTAAGAGGGAATTTCTTACTAAATCTGGAAGACACCCACTTGATCTGACTAACTCTGACTGCTGGAGCCTCGTATTAGCTTCAGCTGAACTTTAAAATGCTTCTTTACATAGAGCGAGGACTGAGGATTTTGACCCTCTCACTTTAACTGAAATAGCTTCAGGACGGGATCTCTTTGTGGCAGCTACAGATAAGGAGGGGACTAGACAGTTAAAGCAGCCAAGAACTCTGATAACATATATGTATATGGCATGTGAGTATTTTTTAAAGATGCACTTGAAGGGTTTCTGCAGACGTCCGACACTTAAAGGTCACAAAAAAAGGAAAGCTTTCCGATAAAGGCTCTGTGAGGTCATGACTTCAGCCACAGTTACTGCTATTAAAAGACACTAACAGAATCACCCCCGTCTTCCAGCTTGTGTTTGACTCACACATTATCAGCTGTTATGGGTAAAACGTTGACGCTGTTGCTGTTCAGCTCGCCGTATGACACATAACTGACAGTAAAGTGAACTGGTCTTAATCACGGTTACTGTCTGACCCAAACAAAGTGTTACAAAGGTTGAGGAAGTTGATGCAGCCGCAGAGCCGAGAAGCCCTTCCTGTGAGAGGCATTTAATGTACCTCAGTGAAAGTCTTTTAAGATCAGATAAACTTTACTAATCCCACACTGGGGAAACTCACAGCTTAGAGCGGCTCCAGAGACAAAAGCAAAGAAAAGAAGTGACTGAATGATAAATAAAAATGAAACAAAAGAAAGCTGAATCACTGCAAACATATTTCATATGGTATACTGGGTTCATCCACAACTCACACCTGCATTGTTTCAAAGCAATTACGATTTAGGGCCTGAAGGATCTTTTTGAAGAACCTACTTACTTTAAAGAATGCAGTCTTGACGGGGCAGAGGTTTATTAGATTATTGTTAAGTATACTGTGATGCAGTTGTTGCCCATTGGCACTTTGAAGGCCTTGCTTTATTAATTATTTATCAAGTTTCCTATTCATGTATTGATGCTGTTGTATCACTCACCATGCAAACATGTCCCTACAGGTTCACCTACTAACGCAACCTGCAAGATTTGGAAATGTATGTTTTTGAGAATGCAGTTTAACGTTTAGGACTTTGAGCATTTAATTATATGAACCTCCCTTTTTAATGTAAACACTCTTGAGTATGTTTATAATTATCACTAAACGGTGTGTTTTTACTTTACCTTCCTTGTCAGGTAGAGTAGGGCAATAAAAGGATAAATAAATAAAGGGATAAAAGATATCGGTAACGCTGTGTGCTGCATTCACACACGTTCACACACTAATGGAACAGCCATGGGGAGCATTTTGGGGTTCAGTATCTTGCCCAAGTATACTTTAACATGCAAGCTGGATGAGCCGGAGATTGAACGATCACACGCACAGTACAGGAGGAGATAAAGAGCAGACCTGCCCCTCTCTCTCAAAGTCGGGACTGAAATCCAATCAAACAGTACAACTAGGCAGCGCTGATCAAAAAATAAATCAAGGTTTTGATACCACACTGTTTATTTCTCACCTAAAATGTTTTAGAAACATGTTTCAGCTTACAGTTTAATTGCAAGAGCAGGAGATTTTTTCTTTCCAGTTGGGCACCACTGTTTCAAATGGAAGTTCACATTATGTCACCAACTAACTGGAGCAGCAATTGCGTGGCACCAATTTCAAAAATATTTGCAATTGTAGAGACATCCTAGATTTATCAAAAACCTATCTTTCCAGCGGTGATGTACTCACCTGTTGTACCAGTTGAACAGTAACCAGTTCATTCCCTCTAACTGGTATTCTCTGAGCTGGTTTCCGTTCCGGTAATCTCTGGAGCGCTCCAACTTCTGCCATTTGTCTGGAGGAGGACGCTCCTGCAATATGAACACACACACACAAACATTGTTCTGTCTTATTCCATTCTGTCATGTCATCAACAGGTGTTTTTACAACTTAAAGTTTCGATTTCAGTGATAATTACAAACAAACAAAATGTAACTAGCTACTTTTGCTTCAGCTTAATTATTAAAAAAAAATATGACTACTGACAACTGTGGCTTTATTAGATATGATGTGAAAGGGTTTCCTTTCATTCACACAGATTTTATCCAACAAAAGAACTTGAAGAATATCGGGTATTAAAACTATTTGCTTCCCCTGATAAATGAGTTGTCCCATTTTTATTTTTAAGTGTGAGATGACTCCAACTGTGATTTTGGAGATGACATGGAAGAATAATAAAAAGAAGTGGTGCAACAGATTGCTGCTGGCAGGGTGTAATAAGTGATAATACTAGTTTTGAAATGAATAACAGCTAAAGAGCAGAAATAATTTGCTCAGGTCTCGCTCCTGTATCTCTCAGGAGTGCAGAGAGACTCTAGAAAATTGCTGCTATTTGAGCAGCAATTTTGTATTCAACATTCAGCAAAAGTAAATGTGCTGTTAGAACGGTCAGGAGACTGATGACTTCTCTGTCACAATCCTCTCTGTTCTGCCCACGTTGGACGGCCTCTCCCGTGGCTTCACACTGATGCCCACAGTAAACAGAGGAGCACAGATGTAGAGAGGAGATTTTACATGGTTTTGATTGTGAGGATTTTCAAAACCTCAATGTCACCTCCAAAAACAAACGTAAACCCAGACCTGATGGTGCAGAAGAAAGAAAACCCTCACAGCACTGATTGCATTTGCACTCATTAGCACCGAAAAAGAAAACAAGGCCGGGTTGGTGATTTTGAGGGAGCGTGGTTGTAGAGATGTGGGCAGCAAAGGTTGTCTGCTCTGCAGGAAGTACTGGAGATGAAAAATAAAGCCATAATGTTGCTGTGGTGTTGTGCAGTTTCCCTTTTTCTTTCATCCACCCACAAACGTAAACTCAAAATGTTAATGTTTTTGCTCACTGTTTATCTGAAATCGTCTGGTTCCAGACATCTAAATCGCCGCCCACATCTCCAGATCTTTTCAGCAATTCAAATAGGTCTGGTGATTTGACGGCTGTTTGCGTGGCTTGAAAAGCAACCGAGCCAATCAGAACTTTGTGGGTGGGGATGAGGAATAAAGACGTCATCTTCTGGTACCACAGACAGAAAAACTGCCAGAAAAATGGTGTGGCTGCAACAGACAGTTATACAAGATTTCTTAAATCTATTTACAGGAAATAAGAAGTCATAAATTAGCATATTTCTTCAGCTTACAAATTGAGGACGTCAGTGGTTAACTGCCAAGAGTACTGTTGACCGGATATGCATTTCCGTCCAAAGGTTAATTCTGCTGCTCTTCAGTTTACTGCATCGCACACCACATAAGTCAGATGGGAGCTAGCTAGCGGCGCTACTCATTTGTTGATATACCACTTGTAAAACCCTCCCGACCCAATGGCGTTGCTGTGGAAACATTGCGCTGGCCTCTCCTAAGTAGGGTTGGGTCAGTATGAGAAAAAAAAAGTTTGTTTTTTTTAAACAAACAAACAAACAAACAAACAAACAAACAAACAAAACAAAAAACAAAAACGCATCAAGTCGGTAATACTGAATTTTCGCCACTTGGGGGCACAATTGATTCATTTAAAATAAAAAACGACCTTAGGACAACACAGTGACAGTAACAAGTTGTTTCTTTTATTCCTTACAAATAAATTTTGCAGCTTACTCAATCAGTGCAAACAAGGGTTGCCTCCTTCGTCTGGCTCAAAGCCAAAGTGTTGCCATAGTGGCGCATTCTTTGATTTCGTCGAGACTAAATTGTCCACCATTATCGACTCCCCGTCACTATTAAACAAACTCCAGGCTACAGTAGAGGCCTCAGCGCATGCGCACTCGCACCCCCTATAAGCATAGTGGACTCCGTATAAAAATGTCCGTGAAAAATCCCTGCGATGTGAAAAATACATGCCGAACAGTCTTCTGTGTGACACTGGTGCACAGAGCGGAGTCAGCGCAGCCGTGCTTTGCGCGCACAGGGCTTGCAGACGTCCACTTTTACCAGGCGGACCTCCGCAGCGTCCGCTCCGCGTACATTCCGCCGAGTATGCGGTCTGGTCGGTCTCCAAAAAAAAAAAAAAAAAAAAAAAGTAACTAACCCTACTCCTAAGATTGCCCCAGTGAGAAAACAGCTAAATTTTTGAGCCTCAAACCTCCTTTAGCATCAGATCTGTTAGCACAGTGTCAACACTGCTAGTGCTGCTAACATGGTTAACAATGCTAAATAAGTTTTGCTGCTGAAAATGAAGCCGCTTACTCACCAGGGCGACCTTGGGGAAGACCTGAGGGTGGACAGAATATATCCGTAGCAGCACCATCCCGCCATCAGGATGATGTTACCAGCAGTAATTGTGAATGGGCTGCGCTGCTAGCTAGCTTTCACCCAATGCAGGGGGTGTGCAGTGCAGAGCAGCCGAGGCTAATGCTAGCTAACTAGTGGAGACTGGAGGGTAGGCAGTGGGCGCTATGTTTCCACATGTTAATGCAGCAAAGCCAACAGACAATAAAAAAAGGCAAAACAATAAAATTTCACAACCTCTAAATGGAGAGCAGTTTGAAATGCTGCACTAAAGCTCAATGAGTCAATGAAGCGCCAGGCTAAAAGATAAGGCCTCTTGCATCACTCACTTCATTTTGCTGTTTTCTTTTTCTTAAAAATGTACTAGTTCATCATCAGTTAATGGGCTACTTCGAAAGCAAAATTAACTGACCCTGGCACCCGTATTTCAAATTTAAGTTAACTGCTTCAAGCACATGGTATGGCAGCTTCTGCGCTGACTGAAGACGGACAGATGGGATGATTATGTCAGTCACTCTGGTCAGAAATCAACAAACATGAGTAGGACTGCAACTGACAATTATTTTCATTGTCAATTAATCTGTCGATTATTTTCTCAGTTGATCAATTTGTTGTTTTGTCTATGTAAAAATGTAGATCAGTTTTTCCTAGAGCCCAAGATGATGTCCTCAAATGTCTTGTTTCTTCCACAACACAAAGATATTCAGATTACTGTCATAGAGGAGGAAAGGAACCAGAAAATATTTACAATTAAGAAGCTATCGTCAATATATCGGTTTTTTTTTTTGTTTTTGTTTTTTTTTTGTGTAACACTGACTGGGAATTGTCCAAGACATTTAAGTTATGGGAAAGCTAATAAACATTTTGAGAGTCAAATCTGAATCTTGACATCAACTAAATGAATGCCTCAGTACAGATAGTTGTATAGATATTGGAAGATTTCCAGACAACCAATCATTCTTACTTTATATATTTGTTATTTGGTTTGTGTATTTTATTGTATTTTATTTGTGTGTGTTGTCATGCTGTTCTATGTATTTCTCTGCAAAGATTCAATAAAAACTGAAGCAAGAACAAGTGATCATCAAATTAGTTGGCAATTCATTTCAGAGTTAACAACTTACTGATTAATCACTGCAGCTCTTGATGTCTGAGCGAATAAGGAGCAGATAAGAAATGACAATTCAGACTGATCATCAGGCTCCATCTGAGGTTGGCTGCTACAGTGACAGTGTATTGTTGCAAGGTTTTATTTTATGTCAAAGTCTTACATAACATTATGTTGCTCTTCAGGTGCAATCCACTATTTATTTTACATGTACAACAACTTGATAAAAGTGCTTACACTATTTATTTCTGATTTTATGAATGATTATGTTGTTTATTGTTTGTACAGTGACAATAAAGTCTTTCTATTCTATTCTTCTATTTTGTTTCATTTCATAAGATTCCAGAATTTTGGATTTATTTGAAGTGATAGTTCTACTGCTAAAAATATTTGGCCAATCAATAATAATTGCAACTTTATCCATACAGTAATTTCAAAAACAACAATTGTCACGTGCCATTCACGTGCACACTTGGAGAGATTTCCAAGATCTGAAAAGTGCCAGTCTCTCCTTAAAACTTCACCGGTGTTTTGTTTCTGCCTTTCACAGATTTTTCTCCTCCATGTCAGAAAAACACATCAAACTACACAGTTTTTTTTCATTTGTACTCGTCTTCGATTGTGTTTCCACTCACCATGTGTCTGAGGTCCGGTGGCAGTTTCTGGATCTCCTCAAACTCTTTGATTTTTTCTGGGTCCAAATCCTCCTGCAGCTCCCACGTCGCCTCCTCGTACGAGAGACTGCACCACTTAACGAGGTAATGGGTCACCTCCTACAACAACACAGAAAAATATAGTGTGTTTGTGTGTGCCAACGACTAAGAGGGTACCGCCACACCGAGGACCTCCAGTAATAACCATTTTCAAACACTGCTGGGAGAGAGCGTCTGTGTTTATGTGTTACCTACCTCTCCAGTCTCAGTGTCTGTGGTTACAGCCACCTCCAGCACTCTGTCCGCCTCGACGTAGTCTGGATTAAATAAGTCCTCATCGGGCTGGAGAAGGGGACAAAGAGATAAAGAAAGAGAAGACGACAAGAGATTAATGATTATCCATTATTAATCAGGTCAGGGGTTTCTTTGATAAAACAGTCAGCGCAAAGAATGTCAAATAAGCAAAAATACATGTGTTATGTCTTTCCACCCTGTGTTGATCAGGCCCATTCATTATGTACCTGAAGTCATTGTGATTACACTTTCCAAACAACTTTGTGACGAGCTAAAATTGCTTTAGTAATAGCTTTGTTAGATTACTAAACACAAATTAGTCCAGCCCGACTCACAGTGAGGAGATAAGCCTTCCATCCAGACACGAGCAGTCGATAAGGACAATAAAAAGAAGATGATGTTAACTGTTACCTCAGTGAACAGGTGTTTCATCTGCGCCTGTTTGGTCCTGAAGCGTTTAATCTTCTGGTGGATTCTGGGATCTTTCTCCAGCTCTTCCAGAGTGGCCCACTTGCAGTGTAGGTAGGAACTACAGTAACACACAACAAAAGGAACGACAGGGATTTCATTTCACAAAGCACATGTATTTTGTTTGCACGTTTGTACATTACAAAAATCAATAAAAAAAAAACATTCAGCCCAGGAATAAAGACCCATCCAAAAACTCAATACCAATCACACTATGACTTCTCTCCACAATCAAATCAATATAAAGCCCTGTGCACGTAGGGAGAGAAACCATAGAAACAGGATAGTCCAGGGTCCATAACACATTACAGACTAAAATTTAAGGACTTTCAAGCACTATTTTTTCAATGTCAAAGACTTCACTCGAAGCAAATAATTATTTTACGCCCCTTTTTGGCATAAGGGTTTTAAAATCCTCAACAAAACATTTAAATATCATGAGAGCTACAGTACCGACACAACTGAAACACACATTTTCCCACACTTTGAAAAGTTCCAGTCCCTGTGATGAGTGGCCTGCACACAGCGCAAGAAGAAGAAAGAACCTAAGTACTTGCCTGATATCAGACAGCATTGTAAACTCGTTACCTAATATGAAGACAGCTAAAATCATCTTTAAAACAGAACACCTGAAGGAATCATGAGGAAACAGTGCCGGCTGGAATTTAAGTTTCCATTTTTGGTGGAGCAATGCCAGAGAGAGGAAAACAAATCCCGGAGAAAAGTCAGCTCATTGTCGGGATACTTCGGTGAATTTCAACCAGCTCTGTATCATGGGGCAGTATGTGTAAATGGACTGTGGTGAACTTCCCTCCATCCTACCAGCGCTCCTATTTCTCCAAGCACAAAACTGACTGCTCTTGGGTTGTTGCTCAAACTGCAGATTGTACTTCCGCACTTTCATATCGCCTGCCACCACAGACACAAAGAGTATAGAGGTGGATCAAGAGCATGAGAGACCCGCCTGTATTACTATACTAGCTTTTTTTTGCCTAAAATGTTTTCAGAAACATATTTTAGTGCCCTGTTTAGCTGTAATATGAGTATTTGTGAACAGGATGTGGGTGTTATACTGTTTGCGGTATTGTGAAAACAGAGGCTGAAAGAACTGAGATCAAACTGTAAACTTAAGCCGCTCTGATCAAATACGTGCCAAGATTCTGTTACTGTGTTGCCTATATCTCGCCTCAAATGTTTTCAGAAACTATTTTAGCTTATCGTTTAACTGTAATTTGAGATTGTTTGTTACCTGCTGGTTGCCATATTGTTTCCTGTGGAAAGCTCACATTACTTCACCCACCAGCGGGACCCTTTATTGTCGTGCAGTGCATTCTGATAGTTTCCAGTCCTTCTTCTCTGTTTTCTCTGGACATATAGCACAGATTTCAAGAGTATAACCCCTTTTCCACAGTCATGGGCTGGCTTGGCTTGGCTTGGCCCGTCAGCCCAGCACAGCATTGATTTGAATTTCCATTACAACAGGGCTACCTGCTTCAAGCTGTGTCTTTAACTGATGACAGCTTTTCTTGAATGATGACGTTTAAAAGTGCCAATCTATGGCTAAAGTCCCCCGTTATTTTTGCTGCATGTGTTTTTCCATCACAAAGCAGGGCAGGTAAAATAAGTTTACCTGTTGGAGGTGAGCTGTTTGCAGAGGTGCAGTAAGAGCCTGCTGTCTTCAGCTCTTCATCAACATCTCACTGTGGCTGTTTCTGCTTTTACTTTCCTCCCTGCTGTATTATTACACTTGCCTCAACTGAAGAAAAGCTGCTGATAAAGTTTCGCTAATTCTGTAATAAACACATTTCAATTCCTATAAGGTCCTAAAAATAAAAGTCCCTTGTTATTTTGCTATGTGAAAACTTTTATTGTGAAGCAGCAAAATAAGGAAATGTTGAGTTTTTGAGTCGCAACTTCACACAACTTCTAATACGGCGGATAGCGAACATGAAACAATAAAATAAAGCAGATATATCTTAAGTAAAAACAGGATGCAGGAGAGAAACTAAACTCCAAACCACAGAGATTCAGTTAGAAGCTACAGACCTACTGAGAGATGAACACACTGAGACTTTTAAAAACGCCTTTCTCTCTGGTCTCCTGGAGACAGAGGTGAGGAGAGTCTCACAACACACACGGTTTGTTTGAGGGGAGGACAGGGGTTATCGGGGGTTGGGTGCGGGTGGCGAGACGTCCCAGCTACCTGCTTGAGGACGGGCGGCCCGGCTTTTGGACCACCATGCCACACCTGCGCGTCTAAACTGACAATGGAAACACAAATTGCCGCAGCATTGCTTTATTTGGTGCAGCCAAAAGTGACAGTGGAAAGAAGGTATATTTGTATCTTTCTACTGCACAGACAACCCAATTATAGGAAAAGATCATCTTTCCAGCTGTAAAATACTTCTTGAAGCCTAAAGATGGTAGAAGGAATGATCGGAATTCAAAACGAGACTTAGGGTCAGCGAACAGATAGAAATGTTTTTAAACAAGCAGCAGTCATGATGCACATCCTCCACTGTATCCTACGACTGTTCAGGCAATGACCTTCTGCACCACACATCACTGAATCTTACAGAATGGGGAAGAATGAGGATGTCTCACTCGCTGATGCACTGACAAAGAATTCCCTAATCATTAGTCGATGGGAAAGAAAGCAGAACAAATGTTGTTACTATGGCTACAGTTTGACATGCATGATTTAATCCATAAACCACAATCTATAAATGGACAAATATAAATGTCACTACAGTCTTTGCTGTGCAGAAGCATGCAGTTACTCAGCTCCCAATGCAACTGTTTATGCATTTGATAATGTATTATGTATAATGATGATTTTTACACTACAAATATTAGACTTTGGCACTTTCTCTATAACTTTATAATCTGTGAATACATTATTCTAAATAAAGTCATGGAACAGTAAAGCGTTCACATCCATTCAGTTTGATTCAGCTCGCCATGTTTTATTCATCACCCCCGAGAATAAATTACAATCATAATAATGATGGTACGGTATATGTGTGTAGGAGTTTTCTTAAAGATACAAAGTGCTGGAACAAACGGCAGCGTCTCCAGAGATCCTCAGGCTGGCTAGAGGAGCTGAGCCTCGGTGAGAGGATGAAAAACTGTCTGCGCTCCCTCAACAGCTACTGCTGAGAAGCACTTTACTGACTCTGGAGAATAAACCGCTGTGAAAACACAGCCCATGTGTGCTAAGTCAACTTCTCTGGGAGAAATCAATGTCATAAAAACTATTAACCAAGTAGCTCTAACAAAGTCAAGACACTCCTAAAATGTTTTCATCAATCATGAGGCTGAATCCAACACCTCTGAGGTTGCTCATGTGCATGGTTGCGCCCAGGACGGGTTGTAGATTCACTAGGGATGATTTTTTTTTGAACATGTAAGTGTCTGTCATCAGGTGGTTCAGTGATTAGCTTGAAGAGGCAGCTCTTTGGGTCTCAGCCATTGTTCTTTCTGGATGGAGTTTACATGGTCTCCCAAACTCCAACTGACGCACACAGTACTGGTGAGAACAAATGCCACAAGTACTAACAGCTTCGTGAACAATAGAGTAATAAAATCATTTCAGACAGCTTGTGGTTCCTGAATCCAAGAGAAAAAAACCTGATTCTTATCCTATAGAGATGCAAAATTGTACTTGTACAGGCAGGTCTGTTACTAAACTGCACAGTAATCCATTCAACAGCTATCAAGACAATTCACTGTGAACTACAAATGGCAACCTGCCGGTCGCGCCAGAGGTAAAGTCTGGGCATCAGCAAAGTCAGTAGAGATCACCCGTCTGAGTTACATCAACATCTGAGGAAAATTTCACAGTAATCCATCCAACAGTTGTTAAGATATTTCAGAGTGAGCCAAAGGAGGCGGACCTACTTACACTGTCACACCTAGAGTCACACCAACAACAAAACAGTGTGATCATATGGTACATGACACACATATAATTCACTCAACAGTATATCAGGTTCACCTTCGCTGTGTAGTACAATCCAATACTAAAGCCCTTGTTGTTCACACCCTGTTCACACATTCACACCTGGAAGCTGCTCAGAACAACCACAGTCTGCTCTGTTTGCCACTGAGCAGCTCCACTGAAGTAGCAGGGGCCTTGCTTGAAGGAACCTCAGTGGTGCTTATGAGAGGGGATTAGGAAGTGCTGCTTGTTCACTGTCCTGCCAACTGCTGACTTTTGATCACAAGCTACCTTCTGACCTTCAGGCCACAACGGCCCCATAAGGCCCAGACACACCAAACTGACCTCAAAGAAATAGCTTCACGTCGCCTGTGTCTTGGCCAAAAATCTGAATATGAACACACTGCAAAGACTACAGTAAGAGGTAATAACCCTCCACACCAGCAGACAGCAGTTGTCTGTAATCATCATTCAAAAAAGGAAATCGGAAGACCGTAATACTGCTAGTTAGCCAGTTCACACATTAACAACATAATCCAACGTTGAAAGAACAAAGCACGACCAACACCAACTAACAAAGCAATATGAGATGTTTCTGCTAAAGAGCTCAGTGGCTAAAGAAAAATAATCTTACCTTATGTAACATGTTTGTTTGTTTACTTTCCTCACTTCTTGTCCCTGAGCTGAACTGCTAATCAGAGTGATTTTATTCACTGGCACTCTGAAGGCGATTGAACATGCTGAATCAGGTGAAGCCAACAAGAGCCAGTGTTGCAAGACACAACACAAAAAGTAGAGCAACGGATGCCCAACACTGGCCGATTGTCGGCTTGGTGTGTCAGGGCCTATAGACCCTTTTACTGTTAGTAAACAATATGACATTTTTGGTGGGCGGGGCTTAGCTGGAGGCAATACAATAGAGTGTGCCAGGGCTGACATCAAAACCCGGAAGTTTAGCACTGCGCTGGTTCCTGGAAGAGAAAGTGAATGTGATTTTTACATTGCGTTTTGGATTATGTAAGAAAATAAGCTCTGTGGCTAACACAAGTTTATGATACTTACAGGTTTTGTTCAGCGAGATAATCTTCACATATGAACACCTTTCATACCGCATTTGAAGCTTAAATGCGATCGCCAGAAGTAAAAAGCTAACGTTAGGCTTTAACGGACTACATGACTACTCCACGGTCGCATGACTCTTGATGTCACCGCCACTAAGCTTTCAACTGATTTCGGCCGCTTTATTTTAAAAACATTGTATAATGGGGAAATCGGACTTTTTAAGCTAAATAAGAAGTTGTAATGGCGGACTGCCAGCACTCTCGCCTGTTCGGGGGTGATGATGTTTAATGTCCCCGACAGAGTTTGTAGTCGTATTGAGCAACTTGTTAGCAACCGCCTTTTTTACGACACATAAAAGCTTCAAAATTCACAAGTAGGGTATTTACTGACGTGTTTTATGTTGTAGAACAAAACCTGAAACTCTCTTAAGCTTTTGTTAACTACAGACCTTATTTGAGGCATTTTACCAAAATCCCATTCAAAAAATGTATTGACTTTTAGACGAGAGAACCGGAAGTGCTAAAAGCGCTAACGGAGTTCCGGGTTTACTGGCACACTCTATTCTCTACAGATATTAGCTGGTGCTAGCTACCAAGTTCTGTTAGCTCCTTAGACAATGGAGGAAACTGAATGAAGTAAACACTGACCTACATGTTGGCCAGACCCGTATGCTCTCACTCAGTGGATGGATGATGTCACAGGAAGCTTTGTGGTTGATTACTTTGCCAGTCTTAGAAAGTAGAATGACGCTTGAACATTTTCCTCCAATTTGTTTTGCTATTGAAGCTAACATTAGCTAATGTGCTAAAAAGTTAGCGTTCCAGAGAAATCCAGTATTCCTCTTAATCCCTCCCCAGTTTCTGATGAGGTGGACATGATAACCCTTAATACACATAACGTTATTCATCCCTACAACAGGAAATACTTTTTCCCTAACCTGATATGAAGTGTGCGCTGCACATGTGAGCATTTTTGATGATGGCCTCCGTCCAGTCCTTTCGTCTTATTACATTTAATCATAGCTGTTTTAATTTTTGTTGATGGGCAGTGGCAGCTATGTTATCAAATTTAAGATTGAGTCATGACTCCTTCTATTCTGGCTCCCAATAACACAACACGATGACTTTTTAAGACTCCTATGTAGCCTACAGCCTTGTGGTGGTGAGACCTGTTTTGCCTCCGACTAAAGATGACATCATTGTGACGTCGGCCCTAAAGGGGTCAATAACATCATGGTGACACGTGAGATCTCAACGTTTTTTTCAGCCTGAGTCCTGAGCGTCCTTTTGTAATAGGTATCTGAAGATACCGAGTCAGATCTGATATTTATATTGACCTAAAAGTTGATTAAATATGTATCAGACACATTTCATTAACAGCTGTATCCTACTTAATTTGACACACCTTCTTTTGTTTCACACTACTTGATCCAAACACTCAGTTTCCTGATTCAAAACAATGTTGAGGAGCTTGAATGATTGATATGAATAAAAGTTTAACTGGAAGAATGCAACTCCTGATGTGATGCGATCCACTAAAGGAGCGACACAGTATCACTAGTTGGAGTTGCTGGGGCGGCACTACCAGTTCAGACACTCCCTCAACCTGTGCCTCTTCAACACTGAGCACAAAACCGATAAGAAAAAGTCCTCGCTGTTCACATTCTGCCAACACAAAGCTTGGCGCAATATATCTGTACGAATTTAGAGCCTTCAGGGTGTTCTTTAAATGTCAAAATATAAATTACATTTAAATGTATGAATAAGCAATGATGAAGAGAGACTCACAAATTTCTGTACTTGACATAAAACTCCTCTGTCTCCTCCGGTTGGTCCTCTGATGATGTCTAGAGAGGGATTAAGCGAAGAAGAAACAAATATATAAAGAGCAGCAGAACTGATTTTTAAATGACAGGGGAAAACAACATAAAACATAATGCATGTGTGTGTGTGTGTAGGTGTGTGTGCACTCTGTCGTCCTCACCTCTTTCTTCACTGTTTTGACGGACAGAATTTTCTCAATGATGTTGGCCTCGTCCTCAGGTGGCTCCTGAGGGACAGACAGACAGGAAAGATTAGCTGCCAGCAAGAATGAAGGTCAGTTCACAGAGCCTGTGATCACACGGCAGCGATGTAATAAAGACTTGAATCGAAGCAAAGCATTCACCAAGCACCTCACATCAGACAGAAAAGGTAACCATGTTTATATCAATGATACGACACAGTCAAACAGAAGCGTTGACTGCAGCCTCCAACAAGATCATTAAACTGAATCAACACCTCTCAAACACAGTTTCAACAAGAAGAGAGCATTATAACCTTCATGAAGTTACTGCAAGCAATTTAAATTACTGAAATTCAGGTACTGACACCACTTAGATAAAAAAAAAAGAAGAGATCGTCTTCTGTCAAACACTGAGACCGAAATGATTATGTGACAGCAAGAATTTGGCTGGCAGTATTTTTCAGATATGCTAACACAAGTTTTGGTGGAGATGTGATAGACACACAATAACAACCAACTATTTAATTAAAAACATCCACATCTCCGACAAATCCAAGGTGGGCAACAGATCATTTTATACTTTCTTATACATTATTTAATTATTTCAAACTAAAATGAAGTGACACAAGACAATAAGAGAAACTGAAATAAAGAGACAAAAGAAAGACAGTAGATACAAAACAGCTACAAAGAGAGGTCGTCCTTGTCCTTCCTTACCAGTGTTACTTTTGTTAACAAAATCCAAGACAAAAAATGCTTTTTTATTATGACTAATGCCTACCTTACACTGGAAGACTTTGGAAATACATTTAAAAGACTAGTCTGAAACACTCTGACATCTAATGTGAGTTTTTAGTCCCACACTATTAGATTTAGCAAAGACTAGGGATCTTGTAGTGTCACTATTTGGAAGACTACAGCTAGATTCCTTATGAGATTATTTCCCATCCTGCACCTATTGGAAAATGTTACGCCAAACTCCCTTTTAAAAATATGACATATTACCAGTGTCTGCAAAAACACAGAACTTCAGAAACACATGACAAAAGGCGTCATACGTCGACAGTTTTCTCGTCAATTCGGCATCAACAGAATCCACACAGATGAACTGCACATGTGTACAAACTTCACATTTTGGATTCTGTCACCTCAACTTCTAGTTTCTGTTGGTGAGCTGTGATACTTCAGTGTCAGGAGACTGTGGCAATGAGAGATTCAAAACGTAATATTACTCACTAAAATAGGTGCTGGTGGTGGATCAGATACACACCAAATTTAACACTTGCTCACTCCACAACTCCACCAGTTTCTCCTCCTTTCCCACAGCACAAGATAATTCAGTCTTGCTCATATTCCTGCACTTCCCTCGAGTCCCCTTCATGTTGACTGCTTCTTGTTTTCCGGAGAGAGCGCAGCTATTTTTCACTATCAGCATGAGCCAAGAATAAAAACTTCAAATTATATTAAACATGTTTGATTTTGTCTAAACGTCAAGACAAGAAAAAGACTGACTTGTGACAGCTCTGAAAGAATTTTACGACCATCTCAACACTCATAATCTAATTCTGACACTGGAGATTTGTACAAGAAAGTTAAGCTACGTTCAACATTCAAAATGCATATTCTGCCCAGTTGTGAGCCTCGTCTGTCTGTCAAAATAAAAGCAGTGTCTTTAGTTGACTGGTTGAGTGACATGTGCAGATTCCCAGAATCCCAGCCAGGAGATGATGTTCCAAACTGACAGTGAGTTACTGACAGCAGTGTGATGCTTCGGTTGGAAAAAAGAATTGATCTATGAACATACTTCATTTATAATTCGGCAATAAGTAAAACACAATGCACTGCTTCACGGGGAGACGGAGAAATGCCCTTTGGCAACACATTTGGTGGGAAGAATACATCCAACCTGAAGAGACACCTGAAGGCACAATACCCTGCTGTTTAGCTAACTAACATTGATGAGTCTTTCCTACCTACCTAAGCATATAAATTTGCCAGTGTTAAGTCAATGTTACTGGGCAGTCGACTGTCACCTTGATTCTACTTCTCAATATCTGTGTCTGCCTAATTCAGTAAGTTCAAAGAGAGAAAGCATTTTGATTAAGAGTTCACTAAAATGTGATGACTTTTTGTTGACTGACGCTAAACTAAAAGTTCTGAGTTGCTGTCGACTAAAACTAGACAAACTATGAAGCATAAAAATAACTGAAACGTGACTAAAGCTAATAAGAATTCTGGTCTAAAGATTTAGACTGCCAGTATCAACACTGTTCCTTACCTCAGCCTGCCACGCCAGAGCAGTGGCATTGAGCGCCGAGATGCGACCAGCTCCAAGAACTGCGATCGTCTCTCCGTCATCGTCTACCACCTTGAAGTCCAAATCCTCGTTGTACTTCCTCCTCTTGACTTGACGTCCCGAACGCCGCTTCTAAAGAGGAAGAACGAGGATGGAGACGGGATAGAAGATAGTTAGGAAGACAGTCCAGAAGTGGAAAATGGGAGGACAATGGGAGGAGGAGAGAGGGAAGGACAGGTGAGATGTAGAGAGGAAAAGAAGGTATATTCAAGTGAAAGAGCAGAAAGTGTTGGAAATAAAGACATATAGACAGCGGAGAGAATAAAAGAAAGAAGGAGATCGAATGACAGAGGATGTGATCAGGAAACAAAGAGAAGGAAGAAAAACGACAAATGCAAATATGCAGGAAACCAGAAAAATGCCAAGGGAAATCTAACCATTTGCTGCTACTTAGCTTTTAATATAAATAAATGAATATTCGATTGAGTAAACTGAACATGCAGCTGAGCCCTTTTACACAGTACCACCAGGTAATTAAAGGTTCAGGAACAAAATGTCTGACACTGTTTATCACAACAGATGTGATGAAAAAATGTGTGTTTGGTGTCATAGTGTCACAGTCATCCTGTATCATTTGTTTCCCAGCTACTGTGGATCCTGTTGTAAGGTAGTTAGATAAACAAAAGGTCAATTAGTCATCAAATTAATTAATTATATTGTAAGGTTTCTGCTCTGGTTTATGCCGACAAGACTGCAGGTGGAATGTGACTGAGTACATTTACTGAAGTACGATATTTAAGGACAAATTTGAAGTACTTGTACTTTAGTATTTCTACTTAACGCGACTTTATACCTCTGATTCCAGGACATCTCAGTGGGAAATACTGTACTTGGTACTCCACAACATTTAACTGACAGCTTTAGGCTAGGTTAGTGCTTGCCATAGTGTCCCTGACACAAAATCTGTGTGTCAAATAATAAAGTCATCACCCTTCTTGTGTTGAGCATGAAGGCACCGAGAGTTGACATGGCGATTAGTCATGCACCTCTGAATTTTGTAACTAGGTGTCCACTGTGTGCTGCGCTTTTCAGTTTAACAGGGACACCTTAGAGTGAAGACTGGCTGAGCAGGTTGACCTGTACAGACACCTGTAATGATCTCTCAGAACAACACTTCCTCGAGAGACCAGAGAGACATCAAATGGCCTTAAGTCATGGGAAAGACAAAGACACCACTGTGAGGAAAGAGGAGACTTCCTGCTGCAGGATGCGGAAGAACATGAGAGATAGCTGTAAAAGCTGAAAGACAGCCACATTGAAAAGAGTGCTGAGAAAAAACAGAATAAAATAATTTCTACTTTGAGGTTCGCAAAAGTAATAATTACTAGGCCTGCCCCCAAATGGTTGACCACACATCAGTTGAACAGAAAGGTCATTAGTTGGCAAGATTTCACTGGTCACTCTATTAGGAGCTGTGCCTTGTCAAAATAAATCCAAACCTGTATGACTGGACCATGTGGGAATTTAATTTGACAGGACAGACACAGGAAGTGTCCACATCAGGTTAATTTCCAGGGCTGGTACCTGCGGTTATTCCACAGGCTAGTTAATAACATGTCGGGCAGGAAATCCAAAGTGTGGGATCATTTTGAGAAGGTGAAGGACGAACCCAAGGTGATATGTAAACTCATCTTCATTGGTCGACTACAAACATGACATATCATCTGAAACATGGAAGTAGCTACATGCCCATTAGCCCACAGCGTCATTAACAGGCGGCTCGCTCAGTGTGTGACGTGCACTTGGAGATAAAATATAGGCCTATATTAATGAAGGTTCATTAGTACGGTTTGTATTTCTCTGTAATGTAGCACAGTGTTAACAATGTTACTGATACTATTCTTTCTCACACCTTCAACTCAAACCACCAAAATATATCATTTAATCGTTCAATTAATATCATAAACATGTAGGTGACTAGTCGGGTAATGGCCTTAAATGACGACTACTGGTCGACTAGGAATATTCTTAGTCGGGGTCAGCCCTAATGAGTAATTTTACTTGAACTACATTAAGAGCATTCTGATGATAATACACACTTTTACTTCAGTAAGGTTTTGAATGACAGAATTGTACTTGTAGTGGAGTATTTACACAGAGTGCTGATAGTGCTTTTAGTGATTTAAAGGATCTGAACACTTCCTAAACCACAGCAAGAATGTCTTGCCAGTTTTAAAGGCTGCAATTCCCAAAACTCCATCTGCTTCCTGTCACAGAAAGGATGTTTCTACTTGTCATAACATGTCAGAATTGATCTCTCGACATTTCATTCTTGTTGCAATGCTCCAATTTCTTCACAACAATCACATGAAAAACTAAAGTCTCTTAACAAGTTAAAAAGTCACCACACATGTCTAAATAATAAAGTATATTTACACCAGTCATTCCACTCAGCCCAGTGTCTTTCTGTCCACTCACCGCGTTATCCAGGGGGTCTTGGCTGTCCTCTCCACCCATGTTGAGGGCTGACATTGAGGTAGTGTCGTCACTCTCCGCCCCCTCCTGGACAGCCAGCTCCTGGTTTCTCCTCTTTCCCTTCTTCTTCTTCTCCACCGGCGCTGCGCCAGGATCTCTGGGAGGAGAGGAATTCTGATGAGTAATTAGCAGCTCTAGTAGCCTGCAGCAGCGTTTTCTCTCTGAGCCAGAGGCTGGAGACTTTACTGCTCCCTGACGATTTGTACAGGGCTTGGCTGAGACAGAACAAATATTTTATCTTCATTTTGTTCGTATCTCTCTAGGTACGGATATTTCCTGCTAATGAAGACAAAGAACAACCACTGGCCAGTCGCTGAGACAAACCAGCTGGTGAGATGCTGGACACAAGATTGGAGCACGGTTTGAAGCAGAAGGCTGCCAGTTTGAATCGGCGGACTGGTCAGAGAATCGGAGCCGGAGAGCTGAATGAAAAAGCAGGATGTTTCCTGGCTTACATCAGGTCTACAGAGGTGCTGATCTCATGACTCATTTGCGTATTTGTGGCAAAATCAACGGAAAGATTGCTTTATTCAAGACTGTAGACTCACAAGTCAGTCTTTAGACGCTTTGCTTAACTAACGACTGATGACTTTCTCCCTGATTTTGTGTTTATATGGGCGGATTCAATTTCAGAGTTTAAAAAAACTCCCTACGTTGCAGAACCAATAGTAAATCTGCAGGGCGGTCCTTCGGTGGCTCACTGAACTATTGTGCTTGTAAACATAGTCCCACTAGAAACATGTGTAGCGGTACAAAATGGCTCAGCCGCGCTCGCAGAAAACGCCGTTGAAGTTAGTGGATGTTTGTGGTGTTTGCGGCGACACATTCTCGCCAACTAAAAGAAACAAACATAATCTTTTACAAGGCCATGATTCATCCGTCCGGCCGGACTACAGAGAGCTTTTAGCTATATATATATATACACATTTTTCACATCACTGTATCACCGTTTAGACTAATCCGATGTTTGTAAAGTCTATAAACACAATGACTGAACAAACGTTACTATTTCTGTTAACGCCCTGTTAGCCATTAGCGGTGTCTGTAATAGGTAATAACTCATTAAACGGTCCGTGAAAAAAATATCTTATCCAGCGGATATCTTAGTTACAACATGATTGAGCTAGCAAAGCAGTTTTGGGAAATCACGATGTCTAGAAAGCATCAGTGGCTGCAGCTGACAGGGACAGCTAACAGCAGCAGCAAAGCTAACATCAGGACGTCATCTGTTAAAAGCCTCCCGTTGTCGGATACGACATGAAACTACTCCAGTTAGCTCAATCATGTTGTAACTAAGACATCCGCTGGCAAAAATATTTTCTTCATGGATGAGCACACGTTTGATAAAACGGAGTTTAATCTCTCAGCATCCATTTTCAAGCTCTTTGTGTGTTTGTTTCCTTGCGGACGAGAAAAGGGGGAGCGCACATTTCCGAGAAGGCGTGTCCTTTTAAAAAATGCAAGAGGCGTTGCTTTGTTGCCGGCCGTTTTCGCCAGTGTGTTAAACACACTTTAGAAAGGAGTGTGCCCAGACTATCAGAAGGCGGAGATCTCTGATTGTCTGGTGGTGAGACTATCAAGACAGTGGCAATGGCAGAGCATCTTTAGCTCATGTTATGGGGTATATTTCAGAGTGAAACGAGCATCGCTTTGAGCAACACCTGATCAAATCATTCCGGGATTTGATCTGATTCTAGACGGGAACAGGGATTTGTCAGTGGATGTCCCCATTCAGTTGGAGAGAACTGATTAATAGGTGGAGGAGGAAATGGAGCCACTTCAAACACAATTTTGCCAGCTGATATCCAAACACACATCTTCGACCTCCACTAACTACTCTGACCCATCAGCTAATGAAGCTACAAGCAGTCCTACATGATGGGAGGGGGTTGGATGGTCACCCCAATGCACATTTGATAATTAACAATAACTAGTATATATGTTCACAGCCCTGAAGGCAAGATGATGCATTGCATGTGTATGGAATATGAATCATTTTAACCTGTTGCAGGAAAAGACATGAGAGTTTTTGACAGAGTACATACACACACTTTCACTGATAAACTTCCAAAGCTTTTCCATGACTTTGAGGCAAATCTCACAATCTCACATTCTCTGAAACATGCTTCAAACGTTACATTGAAAATAAGAAAAAGTCCAAAAGTACATATACTGTGAATGAGCCAGTGTTTGACACATGCAGCAACAATAACAGGGGACTTCACCTGTGGATCAGCTTGCAACTGACCACGTAGTCTTACTTAGTAAAAAATGCCAGCGTATATATCGTGTATTGCCATTCAGCCTGAAAATACCGGGATATGAAGTTTTGTTTTTGTTGTAAAGCTCTCTGAAGCAAATTGTGATTTGTCATACTGGGCTAAATAAATAAAACTGAACTGAACTGATATGGGTCGCAAACTAATGGAGACACACACAAAAAAAACTTGAGATTTTAATGTATTTAAATTGGTTCCTTAAAAAAACATGACATATTTTGCATGCTTTTGTTTTGGTGTGTGTGTGCACCCCAAACACGGAATGCCGAGATCCGTCTGCTGAATGAAAACACTGTCAAAGTGTGACACAAATGCACAATCCTCCACACCACATGTATGAGCTTCTCTTTTGTCAATGCATACAGTGTCTTTCACACAGCAGCCCCACATATGACCCATTTAGCTGCACATGCCTTCGACCTACATTTGACCCTGTCCATGAGACTGCTGTCACACAGAGAGACACTGTGTCTGCAACTGCAGCTCCACTCACATCACTGCTGTGGCACAGTGTTACATGTACAGAGAGTTATATCAGACGTACAACCAGCAGGATTCCTGAGTTATTAAAAGATGTCTTTATTTTGGCACAATGAATTTGGATCCATATACACAGTGACCAGTTTTTAATAAAAGGATTGATGGTGAAAACTTTAAGCATTTATGTTTTATTTAAAAAGATAATTTGTCTGACGCTTTTAGCATTTTTACACAGTCATAGTCTACTCTGAAGTCCGTCATGTGTTTACTGGATCCTTTGTAAGAACTGCACTTTGTTTTTAAATCAATGTTTACACATGTTCGTAATGTCTCACATGTTGCCATAAAGCCATTCATTTTAACTTGCAAAACAGAACGGCACAATTATCTTTAAAATTTTCTAGCATATACTTATTCTGCATAAAGTTACAACACAGGTCGACATAAAATGGGTAAGTTTAGAGCACAGGGGCATTGTCACATCTCGCACTGATGATGTCGTCCTTTTCAAGACGCATCAGGACGCATTCGTAACTTTTAGAATACATCAAGTGGATGCGCTGGGATGTATTGTCAGTGATGTATCCTGGGGTCATCGGGTGTTTACTTTCCGGCCTTTACATCAGACACCCTCACCCAGGCGACCCAGTTGGGGGTAATCAGTCCCCGGCTTGCATCCCAGCAGCAGCTGACCACAAGCCTCCCTCCCACCTAGCGGCTCTCTCTGCGGCACTGATGACGTTCTTAATGGCCCTCTTCTTCGCCTGCCCCACTATCCCCAGCTTCACGAAGACTCTGCAGAGTGACCTGCCTGCAAAGCCCTGACATCCCGCCTCAACAGTCCTCCACTACCAGAAATAATGCAGTCAAGATTCCCAAGGGGAATTCGCTGGGGCAATGGCTGAGCTGTGTGAATATAGCGCTGTTCACTTGTGATCAGATCACCCAAAACACTGTTATTACCAGGTCTAAACAGGGCGAGACAACCATTCACGTCACATTCACACCTACGGGCAATTCAAATTTCACCTAACCTGCATGTCTTTGGACTGTGGGAGGAAGCAAGAGAAACCAGAGGCTTACGCGTAGTGGACATAATAGCCTAAGTTGAAAAAAGGTATTGTCCCAGTTGTGATAAAAAAAAAAAAACCTAAACAAGCTTATAAGCTCATCTCACCCTGACAAAAAGAAGAAAATATATTGATGATAATCTGGAGAATGTATGGCTGCAGACACATTCCATTTGTAGAGTACACGACACGCCCCCATTGGTACAAGACTAACCCACCACGCAACAGTTAAACAAACGGTTTACCAAACAGAACAAATGAGGCCAAAGACATGATTTACATTCAGTCACAAGATGTAACCCTTCCCATTACCCTAACCTTAACCGCCTCTTTTTAAAGCGAACACTTTATGGCTAGCTCAGCGCTAAAATAGCATTTTCTTCAGGGCTTACTGCAGTTATACCTATTCAATAATTTGTGCCCATATATTAGTCACTGGTACTTCTGAGTTACTTTGTGCAAAATTACTGCAGTGAATCAAAGCTGTCAGGCCATGGAAACTCCAGTCTGAATCAGCTGTTTGTGTTTCAAGCAACTTAGTTTTAAACTGGACCATACCAGCAGTAAGGTTTACTCTTGGGAAGACACTCTGGGGTCAGCTGAAAGATGAAAAACTTCAATTAGTAGCCCAGGCTATTATTTTCTAAAATCAACAGGCCTATATTTGGAACAGGCGTCTATATGGGACAGCCTTTAATTCCTTTCACACAAAACTACTGTACTGCAAAGATGGGGATATACAATCAATCCGTTTATTTAAACCAGTATTAATACTACTTGTATACAAATGGGGGCTCATACAATATATCAATTATGAATCATTCATTTGATCTAGCTCCGACAGACAGCGCATCAGAGAGTGAGTTACAGCACTCAAGGCATACCGACACAACACTACTTTATCTTTTTAAAACAATCCTCACAACTTGGATTAATTTTTCTGAAAAACCCTTTTGATTCTTTCAATCTGAGGACGACCCTTACGGACGAAAGGAATATGAGTAACTTAGAGGGTAACTGAGGAATGGACACAGAATTTGAGGTAGCCAACAACCCGGTTTTATGCATCCAAAGAACTTCTATAAAAATGGACTCCTTGGCAACCTAGGCGTCTAACTGAGACAGGTGTTTAATTGTCAAAATGTGTAGTTACACCGGGCAAGTAAAATGGACTGGGCGTTTTATAGGGACAAGACTTTCAATTGAAGTTTTACGGTATTTTGATTAATCAACATCCGTTGGTGAGCCTGTGTCTGTTAGAAATTAAAGGCTCTGATTGTTGCCAACAGTGGCCGAGTGGATGCCAAAATAAACTGTGTACACAAGGAGAAATACTTTCTGAGATTTTGAGTTATAGGATCTAAAATCTTCACTACTTTAAAATGAAAATTAATTCTTGTTTAAAACTGTTTTTAAATGCCCTTTTTTATTTAAGTGCCATGTTGGTCTGTTTTATGATCACTCAGCGCTTACGATGTCTTTATTGTAAACCTCTTCGTGCTGCGTTTCTTGTATGAAAGGTGTTACATAAATAAAGATTATTATTATTATACAATATTTTCTGTTAATTTGTCTGCACATATTGTTAATTTGAGCAAAAATAATTAATTTGAGAACATAAATTACACATTTATTGAGGTTTTTTTTCCTGTTAATGAAACCTGCCAGGCCCTGCAGTACAGCAGCACGTGGCTACGTCTTAACTTGATATTTATCAGACAGTTTGAAAACTATCTAAATTCAATACTGGGCAGGTTTGGGTAATTAACACCAGGAAATCACTAACTAACCCCAGCTGATTAATTAGTTCCCTCTACCATTGACTTTCGGGTGCAACCATCAATTCCTCACGACTCATACTCTCCCTTTAAAAGATGAAGCCGGTGTGTGAGCTGCAGAGAGCGACTCACTGGTGAATTCAGGACTGAACTGGCAACTATAGCAGAAAAGATAAAACTCCTGTCCCAGATAATGAGTGAGCAGTGAGAAAAGACAAAGCAACAGATTAAGATGGATTTAAAACGGCACCACATGAGGACTTTTTTAATCTTCTTGTGTTTGGAGTTATCTGAACGAAACACGACCCGATACCGGAGCTCGACCTGGAAATGACCCCGAGTGAAGTCAGTGAAGTTCTCAAGACCACCTCCTTCTCCTGACATCAACGGCTCCCTTCTCTCCATCTTCCTCCTCCTCTCCTTCCATCTTATCTCTGTACTCCTTTCTTTCACATCATTACCTCGGTTGCTTTGCATCTTTTCATATCCTCACTCAGCTCATCTTTCTCTCTCTTCTCTTCCTTTCCCCGCAGTGATTGTCATCTCTCCTCTCCATTACAGTCATCCCTTTATATTCTCCTCTGTGCTTCTTCTCTCCCTCTTACACTCATCTGCAACTTCTTCTCTCTCTGTCGCTCATCAGTCGGCTGTTGCCTTTCTTAACTTCACATCATCTCTTCTCTCTTCCTCCATGTATTCACACTTTATTTCTAACCTCTTTCACTTTCTCCTCTTCACACTGTTTCAATCATCAAACTTCTCTCTGCATCAGTCACAGAATATTGACTTCCTGCTTTCTTTCACATCAGTCTCCTTTCTTTAATCCACACAATAATATCATAACTGGGGTTGCAAAGGATTGGAAAATTTCCAGGGGAAGAAAGGCTAGGGAATTTTTACATTTTAACACAATGTCAAAATAAAAATCCTACCTTTTAATAGTAATCTTATTTTGAGGTGAACGCACATGCATGATGGAGCAGTGGTTAGCACTGTCGCCTCATAGCAAGAGGGTGGAGGAGCCCCTCTTTGTGGAGTTTGCATGTTCTCCCCGTGTCAGCGTGGGTTTCCTCCAGGTGCTCCAGCTTCCTCCCACAGTCCAAAGACATGCAGGTTAATTGGTGACTCTAAACTGTCCGTAGGTGTGAATGTGAGCGTGAATGGTTGTCTGTCTCTATGTGTCAGCCCTGTGATAGTCTGGTGACCTTTACCCCACCTCTCGCCCAGTGTCAGCTGGGATGGGCTCCAGCCCCCCCCAGTGACCCCCAACAGGATAAGTGGTTACGGAAAATGAATGAATGCACATAAAAATTATTTGTTTTGTGGCATGTTTTGGTCAAAAGCATGCCCATCCATCCATTTTCATCCGATTATCCAGGACCGGGTTGTGGGGGCATCAGGCTAAGCAAAGTACCCAGCTCCTCCTGGGGTCCCAAGGCATTTTCAGATGAGATATGTAATCCCTCCAGCATGTTCTGGGTCTACCCTGAGGCCTCCATTAGGACCTGCCTGGAACACCTCTAACAGGAGGCGCCCAGGAGGCATCCTGATCAAATGCCCTAACCACTTCAACTGACCCCTTTTGACGCAAAGGAGCAGCAGCTCTACTCCGAGCTCCCTCCAGATGTTGGAGCTCCTTACCTTATCTGTAAGGCTGAGCCCAGTGACTCCACGACAGAAACTTATTTTGGCCACTTCTATCTGCGACCTCATTCTTTAGGTCACTACCCAGAGCTCATGACCATAGGTGAGGGTTGGGACGTAGACAGACCAGTAAATCGAAAGCTTCGCCTTCAAACTCAGCTCCCTCTTCACTACAACTGCATGGCGCAGATGCTGCGCCAAACCACTGATCCATCTCACTCCATTTTACCCTCACTCACGAACAAAACCCAGAGATACTTGAACTCCCTCTCTTGAGGCTCATTTAACTGAATTTACAATTCACTGCAATCAGCAGCACACTCTTCCATCACATGTACAAATCATCTGCTAGTATCCCATTAAACACAACCCTCCTCACGCACAGTGAATTCTCCCATCACATGTACAGCCCACACTACCGTCAACACCCCTGCACTGTCTGAGCCAAGGGACGACATGCCTTCAGGACAGTTTTGATTACTGGAGTGAATATATTTAATATTTTTGATATTTCAGTTAACAAGCAGACAGTAGGCTCAAGCAAAACACAAAGTTTATAACTTGATAATTTAACAACATAATTTCCATTGCCAGTCATTCTTTAGTGTAAAACCTTTGTTTAAGAAATCAGTTTTTCACTTAAAACCCTACATTTGCTCACAGTCCACACTGTCGGCTCAAAATTTCAAGTGTCTTTCCTTGTTAGTGAACATGCTGGCTAGCTAACTCACCACATGGCACATTTCACACTGTATGTATTTGACAAATTAATGGATTTATGTGGCAGATCAATGGATTATGCCTGATTATAATACGGTAAATACAGCCTGAGCAGATAATCCTAATATTGTATTTCTGTTTCATTCTGTTATTTCCCATAATTCCAATAAATTCCCATGGAAAGTTTCCATCTTAAATATTCCCAGAAAATTGAAACCCTAATCCTCACCATCTCAACTTTGCTCTGTCTTGACAAAGTAACCAAAAATATATTTCTGATCTGCACTTTATCAAGTTTGTGTGTGAATTCAGACTCAACACAACAAATATCCCACACATCTACTGCTCTTCATTTATGTCATTCATCTTTGCACAAATGTAAGTCAGAAAGTCAGGAAGTCTGATGCACCAGAGTTACTTTATGATGTGAGTATGTTTAAGAATATGGAATTTATACACATGTACTTTTAGGTACAAAGAGATATTTTGCTGTTTTACTTTTACAAAAGGCTCGACAGAAAATAATTCTAACAATTGCGCTTGAGGCCGAGTGCAACAAGTAAAACAATAACCCAGTTGAAGTCAGTGTTACTACAGACACTTTACTGTTCCTCTCTATCTTTGTTCTTCCTTCGCAATCTGAAAAAGAGCACTCAGCTGCTCTGGGGTGGGCTGAGGGAAAAAGAAAGAAAAAGGAACAATTTGGGGAAGAAGAAACAAAACATTAAAAAGGTAAAGAGGATGACAGACAGGGGCATGAGAGGGAATACATATCTGTTCTGTGTTTCTCTCTGATGTATCTATTGTTGAAAAGCTCTCCTGAAAGCGAATGAGCAGTGTGTCTGTTTGTGTTGAAATTATGGATCTCAAGAGGGTTAGAAGCACATGGGCAGAAGTGCTGTGACTGCTTTGTCAAAACTAGAAGGTTGAGTTAATTTTACACATCATGTTCAGATAAAACAAACCTCCAGATGTTTTGGAGTGCATCTAATAACCATTTTCATGATCAGTTTATCTGCAGATTGATTTTTCGATGAATTGTTTGGTCATAAAATTGAGAAAAATGAGGCGATGTATTAATAGAGCTTATTTTACTTGACCAAGCGTACCAAATGTAGGAGCAGTGTGTAAGATTTGGGGGACTGAATGGCAGCCAGTGGTGAGGACCGTAGGTTATAACCAGCGGAAATGTCTCCCTGTTTGAATTCCCTCAGTGAATTATCTGCAGAGGTCTCTCTTAAGGGCCGAACACTTGCTGCATCTTTAGCTGCCAGGAAAGTGCCAGGTCGGGCGCTGGGTGCTACTCTGTGCCAACTTGCATCTGTGGTTGCTAAGCGACCATACCCAGCACCATATCATAGCCAAAGTTTTTTTTTTATAAGATTGTATTATGCCAAAAATATTGTCAATGGGACAGATGTAAAGCTCCGAGTAGCCCTGCACTAAAGTGACTGACATCTCCTCCATATTTACTACAGACAGATATTTATGGAAGAAGAGAAAGATATCTGCCGGCTGTGATTGGTTGTTCCTTGTCACATGACATGCAGTGAACGCTGCTGCTTTCCAAAACTTTGCAAAGCCGTTGCACCCTGAAAAATAAGTGCTCAGGAACCTGTGCTCGCTGCTCTGGCATCACTCTGGCATTTGAGCATGACTATCACGCGTACTGAATGAAGCACTTTCATGTTACAAATCTGTGTTTCTCCGATGCTGTTTGGCATACTGAATGGGCCACGAGCCCGGCACTTGCTACGTGTGCTCATCTTTTTTTCCTTCAATAACTTAAGACCCAGACGTTTTACCGGGAGCTGAATTATCAGCAGACGTCTCCTCCTCTCCAGAACATACAGAAATCAGCATTTTCTGCAGAGGGGCCGCAAACTATAGTGGCCGACGTGAAAATGCAAATGGCCCTTTCTAGAGTCAGTGTTTGCTTTAACTGTTCCGGCAATGCAACAGAGTGATCTCCACAGACGAGGACCGGCTCACTGTGTCGATATAAACGGCTCATTCTGAGGTAACAAAAACACAACTATTCTTGTTTTTAGGAAAACAGACTTAAGAACAAATCTCTTTCTCTCGCTAAATCCTACACACTGGACCTTCAAAGATGTTCAGTTTCTCATCATATGTGATAACAAAAAGCATCAAGCCCTCACATTTGAGAGTATATGTGTATATGAGCTTGTCTCTCAGTAATGGAGTCATGATGTGCAGGGGACTTGTATATGAGGAGTATTAATAACTGAACAGGATGCAAAAGAGCCTTTTTTCAGTTTTGTTCCTCTCTGTTTCCAGGCTTTTAGAGTCGCCCTCATCTATTCGTTTGTTCATCCATCACATGCAATACCTCACATCCAATTTCCAAACACTGTGAAGCCAATACATTCCTGCACATTTCCAAAATTACAAAATCCAAGCTTCATTCAAGTGCCTCATTTTGTGTGCACCCATCTTTTTCTTCTCCTCCCATCTTCTCTGACTCTCCAGTACAGCCAAAAAAGCCAGAATATAGCCTTTAAGTGAAATATTTGTAACAGAGTTGCCCAGAGAAGAACTGCATAATTTGTTGGGGATGACAGGTTTACAGCCGCCTTGCTCTTTCTCACTTGCCTCACTCCATCAGTGTCCACTTCCAGGGCTTTTCTCGCACAGCCTCCTTCACTTTCTTTCTTCGAAATCTTTCCCATTCTGCTCACTCCTCTTTTATAAATCTCCCTCTCTCTCTCTTCCCGTGAACTGTTAGCCAGGCAGGACGTCTTACCTGGGTTTGCGGCCCCTCTGTTTTGGCGCTGAGGGGGCTGGGGTCTTGCTGTTGGCCTGTCTGTGGTTCTTGCCGTGGCTCTGGGCACTGTGGGACTGCCCCTTAGTGTGGACACCTGCCGAAGGAGGAGGTGCTGTTGGAGGAAACATGAGAGGACATGAGTGAGTTGAAGCATGAGCCTCTTCAGGGCTTGGTGACACTTTTAACATAACATTAGCCACTCTCAACCCAGACATGATTTCTCCCATCAGTTTTCCATTAAACTGACTGATGCTGGCCACAAGCCTCTCCAGGGTGCAGGGAAACAAACCTCACTGCAGACACCTGGGGTCGATTCACAGCTTTATAGCTGCACAGGTGACTCCTAATGCTCGGCTTGCTGAGGCTAATAGGTATGTTATGAACCAAATAACAGGACAAATTGAAATGTTGACCTGGTGATAATGCTGGATGAAGTTAAGGGGTATCCAATGTGATTACAGTTCATCCAGAGGGGGACATGAATGTCACAAATCAAATTTCATGGCAATCCATCCAGTAATTGTTGAGACCTTTCACACCAAATCTCATGATGGCACCGGAGGACAAGTCAAGGGATCACCACAGTCATTACATTTTACCCTCTGGACACTATGAATGTCTATACCAGCATTCATAGCAATCCATCTAGTGGATACTGATATATTTCACTGGATAAAAGAAAAGTTTGTCTGCTGGTGGTGCTAGAGAAAAAGGGATCACTGAAGTCTTTAAAATTCATTCTGGAATCCAGCAGCCTGAGAGCCGATTAAGTCCTGTGTCCACAAAGTGTTTTGTTCTCAGTGCTGGCATCTTTTTTTAATTGTTCCCAAAGAAGAGAGAAAAAGCGCAGCACCCAATATCTTTTTCCAGAGCACTTTGGCTTTCTTTCTTTCTTTCTTTTTTTTTTTTTTTTAATTTTTTTGCGATAACAATATTCTTGACGCTATGACAAACATTTAGCTCTGCTGATCGGACCAAAATCTGCAAAGGGAACTTTCCAAAATGTACTTTTATTTCTATACATGAACACAATTTTAAATTTTTTCATAGGATTTATTTTATGCGCCTCCAGAAAATGTTTCCTAACAGCTCAAACCTTTGTTTTAAATGTAAAACACACAAAGGTACATTTTTTCATGTGCTCTGGTCGTGTCAGTGACTCCAAATATTTTGGAAAGAGGTTTGTTCTGTAATTCAGGAGGTCACGGGCAAACCGTTCTCACTGACTCCCTTGTTCAACTTGTTGCGCCATATTTCGGACAATTTCTTTGTAAGGATCAAATCTCTATTGACAATCCTTTTAAACTTGGCTAAAAAGTAAGTCTCGCTGCAACGGTTTGCTCCACAGGCCCCGACAGTTGACATGTGGTTATCGCAGATATTAGCTGTGCTTTCTCTGGAGAAACTGATGTATGATCTCAATAATAAATCATAAAGTTCTGGCAACTTGAGAAACAATTACACTTTTTCCTCCAGAAACTCTGACTTGCTGTTCCCTGGAGGGCAGAAACTGATTGCTCCAACTGTCAATGTCAATATCACATTGCTGTACAATCTCTTTTGTAAAACTTATTAGCCAATTCATTCTTAGTTGTAATAAACTGCACCGTTTGTTGGGGTGTTTTTTTTCCCCCCCTATGGATATTCTTTTCTATACTTTTCTGTCTTTATGTGAAGGTGTTGTTTATGTTGGTTGACTTTGTTTGTATGTATGTGTTTTATTTGAAAAATCGACTAAAAAGAAAAGAAATAAAAATATATGTTATAATTAATTCAAGAAAATAGAATTGCAACAAAATAAGTGATATATTTTTACAGTTTCCTTCAAATATTCAATAAAAACTAAACAAAAAATGATCTCTCCTTTCTTTAGTTTGTGAACAACAACAGTAACTCAAAGTGAGATTCAGATTCTGTTACAATATTAATAGTTCAACTAAATAAAATCGACCACATATTACACATTTAAACAGCTCCCAAATACAAAAAATGTCCCCTGGGATCTATATATATAAATCAACAGGTGACTTCCTTCTTTTAGTAAAATCCTAAATGATTGAGTTGTTTGGTTTTTTTTTTTCCACCTGGACCTTTATGCTCTGCCATTTCTCCTCTAATCATCACGCTGTAACCTGTGACAGGCTGTTATGATACCACAAGTATCACACATTCACATATATGGGGTTTTTACACGAAGGTTTACATTACCAAAAGTTAATGACAAAATCAGAGAGAGGAGAGGGAGAGACGCTGTGCTGCTGCCAGAGGAGCCGCTGAATGAGTTCTCTCTGAGCGGTAAGTGACTAAAAGAGTCTGAGAAGTCCGGGGCTGTTCATAAAACAATCAGGACGCCACAGTTTATTCCACACTACTGAAGCTGCTCCTGTTTTTGGAACCACCGCAGTCGGTAATAATTTCGCTTTCAGCCATGCTTGTTGTTGCCGTGGGTAACAGTATGACATCAATATGTCACAAGTGTTACAATATAAATTTTTCATATGATATTAAAAATGATACCGGCACTTTCGTGAGCAAGATGATATGGCACACCCCTTGTGACATCACTGCTGCTCCTTTAGCTTCTGTGTGAGTCAGAAACCATCACAACAAATTTCAATTAATTTCATAACTATTCATTTTACATTAAAACAATTTGGAGCCCCACACAGGCAAACACAGGGGTGAGCAGTGAGAAAGATCTTAGTATAAGGTGTTGGCAAATTGACATTGGGGAGAAAACGGTAAAAGTCCAGGTAAAATCTGAAGTAACACTTGTATGGAACTTTTACTTCTATATTTCTCGTTGCAGAGTGAACCGCAGCATGTTGGAAAAGACATCCACTCGTTGTTGATGGCATGGATTTCTGAGGTGTCCATTGGCCTAACTGGGACATATTAAAGAATTGCATTTAGGTTCACAGGGAAGAAGTGGCTCTATTAAGAGGCATCTGATGAGAACTTCTTAAAACACATATGGAAATATGGAAAAATGTTGGTTGCTATGCAAACCTGATCATTCTCTCTTGTATAAAAGGAAACCCTGACCATGTTCTTTTAACCTTTGCATAATTATCAGCACTTCATTAAAGCTTTTAGTTATGTAATAATACATACATAATTCATATAATTCATATATTCCATAATTTTACATGTTTTAAAGATATTTGGCATCATCTTGCTTCATCATGAGGAGTGGCGTCGTCAAACATGCATTGATGCAATTTTTGATTCTCACAAGAAATCTATTTTTCAGCTTTAAAAGAATGCTAATGCATCCACCCACACACACACACACACACACACACACACACACACAGAAGCACTCTAACTCAGCCTTAATTAAATCCAACAATCAAATTATAATAAGATTAATTTATACTGACATGTCTGATCATGATTTGAGGACATTTAAGAATAGAACAGTTATCATCTGTGGCTTCCAATTAGTGCTGAAATGTCCCAGCTTCAATGCTTGTTGTGATACGACTCTTTTCTTTTTCTTTTAAGACAGGAAGCGACAAATACACACACACACACACACACACACACACACACACACAAGTCAGTCTGAATCGAGCACACCAAAGATTGAAATGTAGTAAAGGTCCAACCTGGTGAAGAGGCATTCAAGGCATCAATAAAAACATTGTTACCTTCACAGTACCAAAAAAATCTGTCAGTATTTGAAAATACTTTCATATTAATTTGGTACTGTTGAAGCTGAATATAAACAAAGAGGATGGATACATGGTGTGAGAACTCCTTTAATATCCAGGATATCATTTAGAGTTTGCTACCTTGATAAAGAATACAGAGCCTCTGTGTTTTTGTCTGATAAGGACAGATGTAACTTACATCTCTCACCTACACACTGGCCTAACAGTAGCTAGCAGCAGGCAAGCGGCAAATGATAGTTTATTGGACCCACTGATGTCCCGTTCAATGAACAGTGCTCCAAAACTACGAGCACTTGAGACGGTCCATTTCAGCAGCGTTTATACACACTGACGGGGAAAACAAAAAAGCAGCACGCCCGTAAACGACACCAAAACGTAATACAGAGTCTCAGCACAGTTTTTCATTTAAGACCTATTTAGGTACAAACATTAACCCGCTAGTGTGGCGAATAGCCCTCTGAGATTTACTCGCCAAACAAGAAAAGTCTACCTGCATTTGGTGCTTGGCTGGTGTTAATTTCAGACTCCAGGAGAATCACTGCACCCATGTCTTAAAATGGTTGGGAAAACCCTGCTGTTTCTTTTGGCATCACGATGGCTTAAATGTTGGTGACTATCTCACGTAAACAAACACACATGTAAACACAGCAGGCAATATCAAGGTCAACACGATAAGCGAGGTCATGTCCATATTGTATGATTAGTCAATAATTTAACTTTCATGACAGGCATAGAGGGGTCTCCGCTTCCGGAACAACGCTGTCCTCATATCTGTAGTCTCGCTCTTTCTTTCCTTTCTCAAGAAAAGAAAGGTCTGGCTGGGCCGACCCTCACTTTAAGATTGTCGAAAAAAAAAACGCCCCGGCTGCTTGTATTTCTTTCAACCAATCACAATCGCTCTGGGCGGTGCCACAGCAACGGTGCGCTTGCAAAAATATTGCCGGTGGGAAATGTGTAACACGCCCACAAAAATATCACTTACAGGACGCGAACCATGGCAGAAAAATGGCTACAACCCTGCAAGATCAAACACCGCAAAAGTTAGTAAAGGATGTGTTGAAAGTGGTTGAAAACTGCTACACAACTGGAGGTGGTAGGGCGGGACTTCAGCGGGTGGCTCGTTCCGCCCAACGAGAGGCTGATCTATGCAGCGAACTTCCGCCCACTCAGACTCTCATGTCTGTGGAACCACCGTATGAGAGCAGAGCAGTGCAGCGCCGGTGATTAGCCAGACAGTGGGACACACACAGTTAGTGTTTCTCAAAGTCAAGGATCCTTCCTTGGTGGGATGAGTCCTTCAGGAAGCTGTGATAATTTTGGCACCATTTAATGTTGTTGTACAATTTTAACAAATGTAAATACTATTTTCAAAATCACGTGACTTTTAGGGAGAATGCATTTCTGGAATATACTTAAAAAGACAGGTAGACTAAATCAAACTTTTGTGGCACTTATCACTCTGTCATTGCTGTAAATGATTAATTTAAACACTTTTATGTTTTGTCTTAATCACAATATTTTAAAAATCTCATTATTTGGCAGTGGACACATTGGAAAGTGTAAATTCTGAGGTTTCGGTCAGTATTTTTTGATGTTTGTATGAATAAAGACTCCTGGAGATGTCAATCCGAATAAAAGACATATTTATCTAAATCCTGCCGAGCTCCAAAGAATTGTGGGTACTTTATACCTGCTGAGGATACACACATGCATCCTTGAAAATTCTCTGAATGAAGGACTCTGTGCCCAGTAGCATTTGAAGGATCGTTGACCTCGGAATAGTCATTAGGTGAGATTTGATGATTAGCTTCCTAGAAATTCAGTCATTTAAGTATCCCTCCTTGACTTTAAGAAACATCCAGTGACTCACATGCACACACCGCCGGACTGGCTACTACAACAAGCTCATTTGACAACACACACACACACACACACACACACACACACACACACACAGAGGGAGCGTGACTTAATTCTCTGATCACGACGTCATTATGCTGCTTTATCTTTACATAGCGAATAGTGATTTGCTGCCATTTCATTGCTCTTAATATCATATAGAGCTCCTTTAAATGAACATCTAAACATCCTCCCACACAACCGCCTTTCACTTCACACAAACTCCACTACACACTCCACATTGAATAAACACACTGCAGCCACAGTCAGAGCATACCTTGATTCGTGGGTACAGGAGGTAGGACTTTGACCTTCGGTTTCCTTCCTCTTTTGCCAGGCACCTTAACAGGTACCTGAGCTGGTCCGGGGGCCACTGTGGCCCCTGACGTTCTCCCCCCTGCCACATTCATCAGCTCTTTCCTGTCCTCCTTCCCCTTGGTCCTACGCTCCTTTCGCTCCTTCCCTTCCTTAGGCTCCTTGCTCTTCCTCAGTGTGACCACTGTCGCTACTTTCTCCTCTTTTCGTTTCTTTGGTTTGCTGCTTTCCTCCACCTCCCCTCCTCCTTTCTCCCATTCTCTCTTGTCCTTTTTCTTCCGTTTCTTCTTCACCCTGCCTCCTCCTCCTCCTCCTCCTCCCCCTCCATCATCCTCCTCGCTCAGGGAGGAAGGAGGTCGAAGGGCTCCTCCGGAGTGCTTAGCGGCGTGGGCCACTGCCGCCGCGCAGTGATTGGACGTCGCCGTGCTGCCCACGGGGGTGAGGAGGCGGAGCTGATCCTTGGGGCCCACGACCAGGTGTCCCCGTGGGATTGTAGGGACTGTGGTTTGTGCGTTGCTCTTTTGGTCCGAGGCGGAGGAGGAGGAGGAGGAGGCTGCAGCGGAGGCCGGAGGTGGCGTGTGCTTCAGGACACCAGTGAACATCTGAAAAAGAAAAATGAGTCATAAATTACGGTGATCATTATTACACTGATCTCGTTCACTGAGTAACTGAAGCTCGATCTACTTAACCATTTTTTTCCCCAAATAAATGTCAAGCTACTGTCCATGGACACTTCCTGCACAGATGTTTCACATTAAAAGCTTCCCAGCAGCTAAAGGGGAATAACCCCTCCCTTTCCTGGTGACTTTTAATGTGAAACATCTGCACAAAGTGTTGAGTTTCGTTGAGAGTGGTTTAACACTGATCGAAATAAATGACAAAGTGGAAGCAAATAAAATGAGCCAATGAAAACTGTTACAGAGAGACAATGAGAGCAACAGAGTGGTATCACATGACTGATGTTGTCCTAATTGATATCAATGCTGTGGAAATGTATACTATACTTTATTTTCTGTGTGAGTCATTATATCAGCAGTTCCTCACACGATCAGTGTTTGTATCACCAGGACTTCAGCTGGCTACTATTTTTTGTATGTTAGTTATGTCCATTACTTAAATACTAGTTTCCATTTCAGAATTCACAGCTATCATCATTCAAATGAGCATTTATATTTGACATTTTCATAAAAACAATGGATCCAATGACTAGGCGTAACATGAAAAGCTCAAAACCAACAGATGATTATTAGGGCTGCCCCCGACAGTCGACCAAATGTTAGTCGACCAGAAGGGTCATTAGTTGGCAATATTTCATTGGTCGCTTATGCCTGGTTCACACTACACGATATCAGCCCGATTATAGCCCGACGCAGCGTCGTGCGGTGTCGGCTCAGATCGTGAACAACAATGAGTGTCATACACGATAATCCATCGTTTCATCTGGTGTAGTGTGTAGCTGACAACCAACTGTTCGCAACTGCTCCCGTCACTTTGACCAATAGAAACACAGAGCGCTCTGCTGCCATGGACAACAGTACAGCAACAACACCCCAGCCTTTCCATATTTCCTCTAGGGATGTTACCACACAGAGTAAAAAAGGAAAAATGATGGTGTGAAACAACAGACAATCCTGACAATCACAGTATGGTTTTGTTTGCACACTCTGGAGGATGAAAAATCTCAAAACTGCAAATCCTGGTGAAATCTGGTTTATATTTAAGAGTTCCATCAACCTCTTCAAATAGTTGGTGAAAAAACTTTCACTACTGAAACAATTCTAAGCGTCTTTTCACCAGCGACCATAGGTGTTTCTTTCAACAGAAAAATGTCCCGGGGCGGGACTTAGCGAAGGGTCAAATGTTATAGTGTAAATCTTTATGCTGGCCCAATCATGAAGGATGTGACATTCACTTACTCTGACTGACTGTGCCTTGATTCATGCAACTGATTACAGGCAAACAATGCCATTTCTCTCACTGGGCTTGAATGTATTTTCACCATCTTGACTGTTTTCAACTTAAACATATATTACTTAAGATACAAGTGAGTTGATTAAATGTTATTTTGTTATCACCAATTGTTCCGCATCTCTGACTCTGAATAAAATCAGACACAGATCTCTGAGTAATAAATTTGAGAACTCCTGGTATATAACATGTTGCTGTTGTAATCCCATCTATTTAAGTTGAATTTATCATGAGATTCAAGAATATTCTGTCATATTCTGAGATGGTGGCAGACAGAGAGGGGGTGAGATGGGACACTGTGGAGAGACTGATATAAAACCAAAGGAAAAACAAAGGAAAGATGAAAGATATAGAGAAAGGATCGAAACTGGGAGAGAAGGATAAAAAGAGAGGAAAAAGGAAAAAATTGAGGATTTAATGAATCGTGGACACCAAACAGTGAAACACGGTGAAGAAGTACACTTGTGCCCATCATTCTGGGCGCATGCTGTTTGATGTGTGAATCACGCTGTGACTAAAAACTTAGTATGCAGAATATTCTTCCATCAACCCCAGGACGTTTCAGCTCTTCCCAAACAGCTGAACCACAAAGAGACTCAGAGTATTAATACTATTACAGGGTTCGACATTAAGAGAATTAGAATAGAATAGAATACAATAGATGTTTACTGTCCACCAGGGTGGAAATTTGTCTTTGACTCACCAAACACAAAAGACAACATAATAAAAAGCAGATGAACAGTCAGTAAAACAAACATAAACATTTAGAACATTAAATCTGTTAATTGTCCGTCTCTTTAAAACTCATCAGTCACATTGTTGAGTTAAGAATACAGATGGCGCTTGGGAGGAAAAACTTCTTGAAAGAGGCCGCCTTCTCAATGAGATTCTTTCAAAATAAAGGCTAAATAAATTTAATACATCACCATACCCCTTTGCCAGATAAATGTTACAGTTCAACAAACATCCTGATTAATTTGCCCCTTTTAGTTCAACATTCTAGAAAAACCTCAAACAGTATTTGTTGTATATGGCTTTGTAGAGGACGAAAAAAGTGTATATTTAATGAATTCAGTATAAACAGAGAGCTCCGATGTTATACGATGCTACGTGACAATCAGGTGCTAGTTTTCTGTTTGGACACAATCCCAAATGGATCCCTTACAGACTCGTTGACTCAAGCCCTAAGCCCTTACAGACCTAGGACCAATTCCATTTCTTCCCCTTAGCCCTTGTTTTGGCCCTTCCCCTTGGTTTTGTGCGTTCACGGGGACGCCACTTCCCCTCACGTGAACGTGCAAAACCAAGGGGAACGGCCAAGACAAGGGCTAAGGGGAAGAAATGGAATTGGTCTGTAAGGGCTTAGGGCTTGAGTCAACGAGTCTATAAGGGATCCACTTGGGATTGGGGGAGTGTCATTGTGTTCTGCTCAGGAGCAGCTGCTGAATCAAGTGAGACACCTGGTAAAATTTGGTATCGTGATCTGGTGTTTGGATTAATATCAAACCAAGTTTTAACTCTGGCTTTTAACTCTTGCATTTGGCTGTGTCGTCCAGCTAGTTTGCTGTCTCTGTCAGGTAGCTGTCTGGTATTCACTCACTCTCCAGCAGGAAACGGCACTTCAACATAAAAGCTCTGTGTCGGAAACCTACCGTACTTTAGAGCTGCAACTAACGATTATTTTCATTGTCGACCAATCTGTCAATTATTTCTTCGATTAGTTGACTAATCATTTTATCGAAAAATGTGTTAAAATGTTGAAAAATGTCGGTCTGTCTCTCCCAAACCCAAAAACTATGTCATCTAATGTCTTGTTTCGTACTAATGCCAAAGGGTTTTAGTTCACCGTTATGGGAGAGTGTGTAAAGCTGCCAATATCTGAACGTAAGAAGTAAGAAGTATTTTTCTATGAAAAAAGACTCAAACCGATTAGTCGACTACTAAAAGAGTCACCGATTATTTTAATAGTCATCGATTAGTCGACTAATCGTTGCAGCCCTACCGTACGTCAAAACAAAGTGTGCTTTTTGCAAACTTGACAAGTGCGGCCCTTTCAGATTGGACCCACAACCCACTTTTACATTTTGGCCATTAAAATGTACTTTGGCCACCAAATTTAGAGGTTTGGCAGCTCTTGTGGCCAGTGATTAAAAAATATCCCCTACATCTGGATAGATGACGTGCTGCTACATTTCACCACACAATCACAAAACATATCAGTTTACAGAGGAAAGGCTGAATGAGATTTGTGCCGCTTCTGGCTGGTGATTCAACATCTACTCTACTCGCGGTGCAGCCAGTGTGAGACAGTGTCGTGCTCTACATCAGTGCTGCTGCCATGTGACTGTGCTCAAAGTGTTTTACATGAATCCAATAAAGCAGAGGCCCCCAGCAAATGTATACTAAAGCCCTCAGGGGAGTTAAGAATAGATATTACTGCCTCTGCTCAGTCAGTATGCTGCTGTTCTTTATCCATTACTAAAAAAGAAAAGACTGAAACATGACACTCATCACTTCCTGTATACCAGAGATATTTTCCCAGAAAAAGCCCGGCGCTTAGAATAGTAAATGTTGCTGCTGAAGACTTCAGACAGTAATGAACCAACTGTGGTAAAACACTGAGACTGTCAACTGTGTCATTCTGTTAGGAGACACATCAGCATTAATCATACTGCATCACTCTTCGGCTGAGCATTACTCTTAACATAAACAGATACTACAGTACGAAATATGAAGATGCTCGCTCACACTATCACTGTTGCAACTTCATACTGTAGTTGTAGGTTTGTCAATAATGTCTTGATCTTCTTCTGGTCGTCCTTTATGCAGGAACAGCACTGGCACTACAATGTTTGCTTAGATATTAAAGCTTAAAGGGACAGTTCACCTCAAAATCAAAACATTTTCTTCCTCTTACCTGCAGTGCTATTTATCAGTCTAGACTGTCTTGGTGTGAGTTGCCGGGTGTGAAAGATATCGACCATACAGATGTCTGCCTTCTCTCAGTTATGATGGAACTAGATAGGACTCGGCTTGTTGTCCGAAAAGCACCAGAAAATACATTTGAAAAACTCAGCATCAATGTCTCCTTCCAGAAAAGTGAGCAGGTCACTCAAGATAATCCACAGACCTTGTTGAGAGCAGTTTCATGCAGGAACTGTTTTCTTTCTGCCGAACTACACCTGCCAACTGTATCACTGCGGACAAGGAAGTGTACATCTACTTACAGGCAAGAGGTTGCTAGCTCAGTGGTGTTTCGTGAGTTTGCAGTAGATGTACTCTTCCTTCTGCGTCGTGATACAGTTGGCAGGTGTAGTCTAGCAGAAAGAAAATAGCTCCTACACGGAACTGCTCACAAGAAAGTCTGTGGATTATCTCAAGTAACAGGGTCAAGGTTTTAAGAAAGAGACACTGGGTGTTTCTCAAAGTTAAGGAAGGATCTTCAAGGATGCTACGTCACTGACCCCCGCCGAAGGACTGTTCAAATGTCAAGGATGTGAGTCCTTCTTTCAGAGAAATTCCAAGGATGCATGTGTGTATCCTCAGTGGGTATAAAATCCCCACAATGCTTTGCAAACGATCTGCAGGAAGTGAAGGGGGTGGCTCTTCAATGAAACTTGCGCCAGCGGAGTTCGGCAGGATTCAGATCAATATATGTCATTGTATGGATTAATATCTCCAGAAGTTTTTATCATACAAGTGTGAAAAAAACATCACAATTTACACTTTCCAATGCGTCCACTGCTTTTCAAATAACGTGATTTCGATAAAACAGTGAAGTTTTTAAATTCATCATTCACAGCAGAGATGGAGCGCCAAGTGTTCCAATGTGTGTTCACTGAATGCTAGGAAAGACTCTTGCCTGGCCTCTGGGGGATCCTTCCTTGGAAAGATTCATCCTGCCAAGGAATGATCCTTGACTATTGTGTCATGGACTCTGCTGGAGCTCCCTGCTCCTCTTAACCCCACCCTCCTGCTGCTCCTCCTGCACACACCCCTCTGCTCATTCTCCAGTCAGCACCTGCCAGCTTTTCCCCCCAGCACACCATCCACACCCATTGGCACTCCCCCTGTATTGACTGTCAGCCTATAAGCGACCTGCCTGCCCAGTCAGACCTGTTGATTGTCTGCTCCTTTACCTCTCAGTACATATACCACTCAGTTTTCCTTTGTTGTTCCCAGATCGTAGTTTGTGCTTCTGCCTACTTCGTATCTGCCTGTTGTTTGTATTTTGACCCGTGCCTGCTTACCTGGTTTGAACCTTTGTCTGATGCCTCTATACCTCTGCCTGATGATCTTGATTATTGGTTTTAACTCCTGGAATGGTCTGTACTTTGCCCTGCCTGAAAACTTCAGTAAAGCCTCAGTTTTTGTCTTACTCCTGCCTCTGCCCTGTGATTATAGTTCCATTTTACTCAAGAGAAGGCACACATCTCTACACCCGATGTCTCCAACACTCAGCAACTCACACCAAACCAGCCTAGGCTGATAAGCAGCACTAAAGTTAAGAGGAAGAATATGTATGTTTGATTTTGGGGTGAACTGTGCCTTTAAAAAGACCAAAAGGATCATTGCATGGTAACATCCGAAGTCTCTGAGATGCTGCTTGTATATCTGAGATAAATCTGCTTTAGATTATCCATAATTTAAAGGATGACTAAAGTCTCTTTTAGCTTCTGCTTTCCCTGTCCGACCCAAAAAGACACCAGAGAAGAGTGAGATGCTGAAAAGTCAAACCATGTTCTTGGTAGAGTGTGACATCACAATTTCCACTGTCCTCCTCCTGAAACTGCTGAACGACAGTATCCCAACCGTCATTCCCCTAAACTCTTCCAAAGCGCTTCAGCTGTACACTTCCTCTCATGCCTTACACATGCTAAAACACTTGTTCTACTGCTGCCTCCCTGTTACATCATCTGCACGAGGAAAGCCCCGCAGCAGCACTGTAGATGTAAGATGAGGGATTTCCACCATGGCTACATCTGTAACACTGATGGGAGGATAGACGCAGGCTGAAGGAAGTTCAGTTTCGTGCCATCCTCCTCTGATTTTTACACCAGGATGTCAACTCAAAGACATGTAGGTGGGAGGCAGAGCTGAAGTGCTAGATATTATAATAAGTCTCCAGTGTCTGCATAAATACTTGCAACCATAAATATTCATGGCGAGAAGGCGAACCTCAAGGTCAGCATATTATGTGAGCAAATAATACTATCCATTTGCATCAAAAATGTAGAGACGCTTCAGTATCCATTGGTGGCTTTATGTCACGTCGAGCAAAATTGTGATTCCACCATGGTTAAATAAAGGTTGTTAGAAATTCTGTGGTTTTTGAATCAGATGTTTTTGTACCATTGTATCCACTGATGCACTATGGCCCACATGGGAAACAGACTGAAGCGGTGCACTGCTGAAATTCACTTGTTACAGCCATTTAAACACACAATATGTAATTTTCTGGCGCACAGGGTCTTTCAATCAAAACAACACAAAAAGATGGAGCCATGCTATCACTGCGGTAAGAGTTTCCTGTTTAGGATTCCTTCAGTGCTCATTGTTCAGGAGGTTTTTACCGCAACACGAATAATCCACAGAGGTCTCCTCCTCTCCAAAACAAACGTAACTGGTGATTTAAACCAGTAGAAACACTGAATAAAGTAGTTTCACTTTAAAAAGCAGAGTTTCTCCAACATTGTTTGGCTTGTCACGGAGGGGCTGCTGATCCAGCTCCTGCTAATGTGTGCTCACCTTTTTTCTCTGATAACTTAAGATCCAGATGTTCAGGAGGTTTTTACTGGGAGCCGAATTATTTGCAGAATACTCCTCCTCTCCAAAACAAACGGACCAAACAGACCAGTGATTTAAACCGGTAAAAGAAATGCTAAATAAAGCAGTTTCACGCTACAAATCAATGTTTCTCCCAAGCTGTTCAACATGGCAGGGGCTGGAGCTGAGCTGCCGCTAACATTTGCTCAGCACTTAAAATCCAGACGTCTAATGACTGAAATTCTTCATCTGGTAAGAACATATATAGTTCAGATCTAAAAAGTGTATTCACGATTCAACAAGTTTATTGTCATATGCACAGTAGAAAACTCAGCAGTTTGCACCCTACAATGAAATTCTTCATTGCCAGTCTCCCTTCACACAAGATTAGAATTAAAGTTAAATTTTAAGAAAAGTAAATAACAGAAACAAATAAGTAAGTTTAAAAACCTGAGTTAAAGGCGCTGTAAGTGTAATAGGTAAAAAAAAAATAAATAAATAACTATACATAATACGACGGTGAATACTGCACATATTTATGGGAGTTATGAGATGGAGTTTAAAAAAAATACAATAAAAAAAGGCATCTAATATCAACGTTAAAATGATTGAACCTTGACAAGCTTCACTTACTCTCACTGTGGAATATTAGCTACAGCGTACTGTCACTTGGCTCTGGATGTTACGATGCAGTCAGTTACACGATAAAGCTGCGTAAGAATTTGTCTAAAAGTGCCCTGTTTCCCAAAAAGCAACAGGATGAACTCTACGCCGTGTTGCCTTTAACAAAGCAACAGTTTCTGGTTTTGATTTGCTGCTGAACTCTGATTTCACCCATGACTTCACTTTTTTTTTAATGTTGTTTGAGTTTGTCTCAACCGTCATTTTCGACATCTTGTTATTGTGTCTGTTTTGTTGTCATTCTGAGTCCTTTGTTTAATACAGCTGTGGTTTTATTCGGCGTCTTAATTCTGTAGCAGCAGCAGGTTTGTGGTGATCTGTTTTTCCACATTCCCTGTAACTGCTTATTGTTTACTTTATATGTCATTAATGTTTTTAATTATTTACACCACAATGCCAGTTTTTTTCTCCTCAGTGATTTTTGTAATCACTGTAATTAATGCCTGCGTTTTGTAATTATTTCAGCTCTCCATTTGGGCACTGTTAAACGAATTAGGCTGATTTAAGTACAGACTGCAGCACTGACTCGGGAGACTAGATTAAACTGCATTATAGAGAATCAAACTCCAAGGTGAGAGCATTCTGCTCACACTTCCCTCTACAAGTATGAATGAGGAAGTGTATAATGAGCCCTGCTTCATAATGAATAATAATGTGCTACCTGATTGATCCCTGCAGGGATATTGGCTCAGCTTTGCTGCGCCACAGGAAGGTCAGAGCAAAGGGTCAGCAGGTAAGCATCAGGCAGGAAGTGGTGTGAAGCGAGTGTCCTGCTCAAGAACACTTCAGTGGGAGAGATGCTTTCCCAGACAAGAACTGGAGAGGAAATGACTGGTGTGGCCTGGTGGACGGTCTGCGAGGAGCTGGGAGAGTGTAAAGGCCCATTTATGCTCCCTTTATGTACGAAAATGTATACGTCCGTTTCAAACGATGTTACCGTCACTGCCCACATACTTCCATGTGCCCTTCACGTTGGCATGAATGTTAACCAATATATCCACCAGGAGGCAGCCCAGCGTCAAAAGTTTATGACAACAACAAACTCAAAAACAAACATGGCGACTGTGGAGGAGATATTGATAATGTACCTCTTGCATAAAAGACAAAAACAGAGGCAGCGTTGTAGGAGGCGGTGGTCGGTGAGGCCGTTAAATACATCGCGACTGGAGGACGGAGAATTCTTTTCTCTAGTACTGCCGATGAAAGAAAATGAATTGTTATTTTTTCTTTGTGTCTCACTAGAGCTACGTATCGGGTAGTGACAGCAACACTGCCCCCACGGTTCCCGGTGGTACTGCTCTGTTTGGCCTGTATCCGTAAGCTTTATGGAAATGCGCAGAAATACGGACGAAGTGAACGCGAAGCACGGACAGAAGGCTCCGTCTGTATCCGGATCCGTATTTAACGTTGAGCGTAAATAGGCCTTAACCCAGCTGAACCGCCACACCAAATTCTGTTCTCAAATTTAACACTTTAAAGTTTCATTAAAGATTTATCTGTTACTTTTCCACATATTCATCAGTCCACAATCCACATGAGCCACCCTTCACATCAGCATAAAATACATCCACCGCACAGCCATTAGGTAAAAAGAAACGTCACTTTTAAAGCTGCTTTGCCTGTTACTCTCCTTACTTCCTGTAGCAGTGAAGCCAGAACAACATCGCTGATCTGTTTTAACCAAATATTCCCAGAGGCCTATTTTCAATGGATGCCTACAAACTGTATCATAGTCCTGCTATTAGTGGAAAAAAGGAAAAAACGCAAAGTGATCTTGCTTGATTAACCGATACTGTGTGGCGTGCCACATAGAGTATATCTGAAAGACAAGCTGCAGACTGTTTAAAATCTGTCCGAGGGCCACAGTTGGCCCCCAGGCCAGACTTTGGACATGCCTGACTTACATAAAATGAAGGGGAGACACTACGAAGGTTACACCAAGGTGTCACCAGGTTTATGGAGATATGGAGACAAACATCACACTCAGTTTCCAATAAACATCCTCCCCACATTCATTTTTCCTCTCAAACAAAGAAAAGTTGGTGGCAGCGATCAATTCCAGCTGCCGTTCCGCAGCCAGAACATGGCACAGCTTCATCGAGTGGAATCCAGGGGTTATAGTCAAGATGGCAGTGAAGGTAACAAAAATGGGGACTTCTTCATATCATATAGTGCCTAAATTAGGGGATCACCACGTATCTTGTAAGACATTAATCTGCATATGCTCTGGTTCAAAATGAGACCAAGCTTTTCTATGACTGTCAAGTTTCAGTCCCTAGATTCATCCACAGAGTGAGCGCTCCTTGCATTCCCACAGCTTTCTGGTACAGGCAGCTGTGGACCCAGACACAGGGTTATGCTGAGTGAGATGGAGGCAGCTGCTCAGAGGAAGAAGGGCTTTGCTCGGTTTGACTCTGAGATAACGTTATCCTCTGCCTTCTGCACCCTGAGCCCCATTCAAACTCAAACAGTCCAATATTCGTATTGAACAGCCAAATTTAGCTGACATCATTCTGAGTTGGGTACAGCCTCAGAGTCAGCAGTCAGCGACCGTATCAAACACTCAACAAAACGGATTTTTCAGAAATCGTGAATCACTGCAACCACAACAGGTCCTTGAGCGTACAGTCATAAATACACACAAAAATTATTAGGCTGATGGGTCCAGTAGTTTGCAAGGTTAGCTGCTGCCAGAGAGACAGATACACATGCACACACCTGCCTGAAATTAAATCCAGGACCACAACATTTCTATGAGAAGGACAGAAACTACCACTGTTCTGAAAACAACAAAAAAGAGAACTAACAGAGTAACAAACAACCAATCACCCAAATATCAATACTTCAACCAGTCAATACTGAAGGGCCACTGAATGTCAGGAAGAACGGAGGGAATGTGCCTTTATCCCCATCTGAAGGTCGCATCGAGGACAGGCAGTCAATAAGCTGCAGTTCAGTCCGACAGCAGAGTGGGACTGATTTACATCGACTGAGGCTGCTGATGGACACTTGGCCTCTGAGAGACCGTTCCCTCTGGTGCCTCCAGCCAAATACAAACCACACTAAATCCACTGTACATTAAAGGCCACGTCATGTCGGTGCTGATAATGTCAGCCTTACAGTCATCACGGACTGGTATTTGTTTGGTAACGTTTTTGGTTTTTTTTGTGGATTATTGGATGCGTCTGTACCCTGCAGGAACGTAACTGTTAACTGCAGTTGTATGGATGTGATTTATAAATGCACAAACAGGAGAGGAACCCACAGCACAGTGGGAAATGACAAGTGAGGTTCGTGACGCGGTGTACTATATCTGAAGAATTTCTTACGCCTTCTTGCAGCTGCACATAGTTATATCTAAGAACTTGATGTACTTGATGTTGACATCCAGCTGGGTCTACCTTACTTTTGTCGCTTGAACAAACCAGACTTCCCTGGGTGAGACAATAAACTTGGTAATTACAGATATTTAGATTTAAAAATCTAACATCAGATTCAGAAGAGATAGATCTGAAAAAGCCAAAGCAGTTGCAGTTACATGTTGCTGACGATGAAATAACCCCACTAGGCTGGAATATGACAATACAGCAGAGTCTATCCTGTAAACAAGGATCGCAGTTTAATATTTGCTTTGACAAACAACTCAAGTGTCTCCACAGAGAGAAAAGCATCAAACACAATGATAAAAGACAGCAACTATTATTACATGTTCCTCTGCATGTAAACAGGTAACTGACAATAGACTGATTCAAGTATCACATCCTTACCGTTATATAAATGTCAACATAGCTTTCCTCTGTGTGAACTGAAGTCTGATGTGATGCATGATACCAACTGTGAAGAAACACTAAGAACTTGACTGCAGCCTGCAGCATCACGGCTTTATATTAAATACATTTATTAGTGCAACTTGACAACAAAAATAAAACACAAATATACTACAGATCAATCAATTTGCTAATGCTATTGGGCATTTTAACATTTATCAAAATCGTTTGTTTTTTGTTCCAGATCCTGTTACAATATTAATAGTTCAACTAAATAAAATCGACCACAAATTACACATTTAAACAGCTCCCAAACACAAAAATGTCCCCTGGGATCTATATATATAAATCAACAGGTGATTTCCTTCTTTTAGTAAAATCCTAAATGACTGAGTTGGGGTTTTTTTCCACCTGGACCTTTATGCTCTGCCATTTCTCCTCTAATCATCACGCTGCAACCTGTGACAGGCTGTTATGACACCACAACTATCTATTACTAACTATTACTATTATGACAAAATCACTTGGCGACACTTTCTCCCGTGTGCGCAAGATGAGACAGGAGAGGGAGAGACGCTGTACTGCTGCCAGAGGAGCCGCTGAATGAGTTCTCTCTGAGCGTTAAGTCACTAAAGAGTCTGAGAAGTAAAACATTCAGAACGCCACAGTTTATTCCACCACGTAGTCTGTAATAATTTCACTTTCAGCCATGCTTGTTGTTGCCGTGAGTAACAATATGACGTCAATATGTCAATGAAATATTGAGAGAATCACAATATGAATTTTTCATATCATATTAAAAATGATACGAGAATCATCGTGGACAAAATGATATGGCACACCCCGCAGGACACACACAGACTGGAGCCGCTGCGGTCAGCTGCTGTAGCTGTGTGTCTGTAGCTGTGTGTCTGTAGCTGTGTGTCAAATGTGAAACAGCAAATACTAAGAAGTTGTTAAACATCACGGGCAGCACGGTGGTGTGGCGTTTAGCACTGTCGCCTCACAGCAAGACGGTTGCCGGTTGGATCCCGGGCGTGGGAGCCCTTCTGTGCGGAGTTTGCATGTTCTCCCCGTGTCAGCGTGGGTTCTCTCCGGTTACTATGACTTCCTCCCACAGTCCAAAGACATGCAGATTGGGGACTAGTTAACTGATAATTTTAAATTGTCCGTAGGTGTGAATGTGAGTGTGAATGGTTGTCTGTCTCTATGTGTCAGCCCTGTGATAGTCTGGCGACCTGTCCAGGGTGAACCCCGCCTCTCGCCTGATGTCAGCTCGGATAGGCTCCAGCCCCCCCGCAACCCTCAAGAGGATGAAGCGGTTAGAAGATGAATGAATGACACATTGCCACATTCTGCCGTTAGTAATAGTAGTTACTGCATGAAATTTCAGTTGCATGAGTGTGAGGACTGCCAAGAGATGTAACCAGATGATCATAGTTTACAAAAATGCAGCGCAGCGACAAGCATTTCATGGCCAGATGTATAGAACAGGCACATGCTGATTAGTATATTCATAGGAGAATGTCAGTGTTAGTAGAGACTGCAGCCTGCAGTGTAGCTCGTACACTTCACTGATAAAATTGCTGAGATCTAAAAGAAAAAGCAAGACAGAAATGACACTAAAAGCTACCACTGTTGAAATTTCAGAGCAGAAACACGAGCCAGTGAACAGAAGGTGATTAGCAAAAACAAACTGGTGAGCTTAACACAGACTTTCTTTTAAAACAATTAAATTGTCATGAATGTTGTTGCTCTCTCTTATAGTCCTGGATGAAAAATCAGCTCAAAACACGTGTTAAATATATGAATATAAATCACACTTTTCAAAAACACAGCCGATGAAACATCAGGCCTGAAAACCAATTCACCACTGGTGTCTTTGTAAAGCAGGAGCCTTGAGAAGTCAGTTTTTGACACTGTGTTAACAAATCAACTTCCAGCGATGAACCTTCCACTGTGGTACAACATGTGCTGCAGCTTTAATTATTAAACACACATATAATTCATCAATTAAAGACACAGTGTATTGTCTCTTGAATATATAGAGTCCGTACACAAGAACAAAAGCAAACTAATGAGGACTGGCAGGCTGGCTTCAGATGCATAAACAGGTATGGACGGCCAGCTGTCACAGTGTTTCATATACATACAGCTCTATGTACAGCATGTTCTGCCGTCTGTTGTCTTTTTACACTGCTGCTCGTGGGCTCCGTCCATCTGTACGTAATGTGAGAGACTGTACGTCGCCCGTATGTTTCCGTACCAATGTCACCGCCACAAACTGTAGCACATTTTTGCACTTGGCAAAGGAAGTGATTGTGTTTCTGAAAAGGAGCCAGCGCCGCCTCATTACTGTGATTATGTGGAGTTTTGAATCAGAAAGGTTGAGCTCTGAACACGGGCACAGAAAGTGTATCCTGACAGTCTTTAAAAGGTCCTAAAGCAACAACACGGGCTCTTCACAGCCATCGATTCCCACCAACACACCTACGTACACATGTGGATTTGATGCAGGTAGTCAGAGAAATGACTGCACGGTTCCTATGACAGCGAAGCAGAGAGAGTGATGAAGGGTCTAAAACCGTCTGCGGCCCGTTCTGACGCTCTCAACTGTATTTAGAAACCAGAGAACAGGGAGCACGCTCACTGCGGAGGGACTCGCTCTTCAGGTCAGGCCAATGAGGAGTGACTGACTAAGTGACGTCTGCGCGTGTTTGTGTCTACATGCAAATCCTCATGTGGGGTGTGTGTATTTTTGTCTGCAAAAAAAAAATGGGGGGGGAAAAAGTGTGCGTGTCATTTTGATGTATGGGCGCAGACGTGGAGCAGGTGCGTGTGTGTTTTTGTAACTGCTGTTTTATGCAGTACGGCTGCCTTGCGTCGTGAGGCCAATGCAGATGCGCTAACAGACTCTGCCTCTCACACAGGTATGAGGAATCATCTCAATGAATCACACACACACACACACACACACACACACACACACAAAGACAGACACGCACAGCAAGCTCATCGGCCTCCTCGCCAGTTGGTTTGGGGTGGGGGGTGGGGAGGTATCAGAGTCGTTGCCATGGAAACTGGCTCTCAGTGCCAAAGCTGCGGGGAGCGGGGAGGCGGACGTAAACAAGCGGTCACCATGGTAACCCTTTCGTTGCCACTGGCTCCCCATTTAACCGTCTGTCTGTTCTTTATGTCCTTCTGTCTGAATATCCAGATGTGCGTCCACCTGTCTGTCTGTGCGTCTACACGTCTGACAACCTCATCAGAAGACTTGATAACAAGTCACTGTGTCTGACGATACAATAACATCGACACATCTGGTTTGTCATGAGTTTAAACATGAGTGTACACAGTCATCTAACAGTTATTTATATTGCTGATTAACCTGCAGATTATTGTCTTGATCAGTCATTTGAGGACATGTACTGTCCAAAAATAAGACAAAATCACAATGTCACTTTTATCAAAGTACTTCGAATGATTCATTTTCTGTTTTTTGAGCACAAACCGCTTACTGTGAGAATCACCAGTGATGTGGAAAAGCCACCATGCACAAGGAATTCATGCAGCAGGTAACTGTGTTTCCACAGAATTAGAATCAATGACTGACACTAACTTTCCTTTTTTTGTTTGTTTATTTTTTATCTTGCCTGTGTGTCTTTGTGTATCAGTCTGCGTCCCCTCTCTACTTTGGGTCTGTGAACGCAGCACAGGTGGAAATTTTCAAGATCATTTATTTTCCTCTGTAGCAGTTTGTGGAGTTTTGAGTTGATCATTTAAGGTAGACAAATTTTTATCAGCTGCTACAACATTTTAATTTCCCTTCAGGGATAAATAAAGCTATCTATCTATCTATCTATCTATCTATCTATCTAAAGAATCAAAGATTTTATTTATTTTTATTTCACTGATAAGACAATAAAACAATAAACTGTGAAGACAATAAAGCCTCCACGAAACAGCATTTTAAGTCTTGTGCGTGATTTATCCTGGCTTCATATGAGAGGAGGAAATCTTTGCTCATTGCTAGGCTAATTTATACAATGTAAAATGCCATAGGCTTGTGCTAACAACATTAGCATGCTGTATTTGTTTGGAAAATGTGTTTAGTATAAGACAGTTGTTTTGTCAGTGAACCTTGTGAGCTGTAACAGAGCCGAAATTTGTAACGTTACCTTTGTTAAATGTTGCTGTTGTCCCTGGCTTCATATGAGTAGAGGAAAAGTCTGCTAGCCGCTAAGCTAATTTATACAATGTAAAATGCCATAGGCTTGTGCTAATAAACTAATGAAAACATAGATATAAATATTATATTCCTTTTCTGCCAGTAGATGCCTACACACTGGACCTTTCATGAAAATATAGAATATGATGTCCTCAATGTCAATTTTTCCCAGTGGTAACAAAAATGTTAGCAAATATTTATATTTTCAAGGTACTGCATCGATATTAGAAATTCTAATATTGTGACAACATTACTTTAGACATAAACACAAAATGGCTAGCTTTTTGTGGAAGACAGGTTCTTAAAACTCTGTCCAATAAACAATCACATTTCTCCAATCCGTGGTTGACTTGTAATTGTCAGGGCAGGCCTTCACAAAACAATTACCAAAACACACTTTTCCACTCTGGTTTCGACAGAGAAGAAAACTGTAGATGTGATCTTGGTGTTAAACAAAGGGTCAGGAGCCAGAGGAACAAGAGAAGGCTTCTGCTGAGTCCCTACATGACATGAGCTGCAAAGTAATGAATCTGAATCCAAGGGTGAGATACCCGGGAGAAAAAGTTGAGGAGCCCCTCTGCTAAGGTCAACTGCTAGCCACTTTTAGTTCAAAGTGAAAGCTTTATTTGTGTTTGAGTTTAAAAAAAAGTGGAGCTCAAAAGTAGAATTTAATGTTACTTTTTCTTTAAAAACACATGCAAAATAGCCTTTGTGTGCAGATCACATCACACTGAGTCGACTTTTATGATGACTATGATTTTCAGTTTTTGTTGACACCGTCATAGAGGTTTTAATTATATTATTATGTTTTAGCATTGAGGTCTGCATTATGCTAAAATGTGTTTCTAATCATGTGTGTAAATGGGAAGGACAAATTCTAAAATAACCTGTCAATGTAATTTATTGAGACGTGTTTCTAATTTCACGTATTTGCATAAATTCCATTTTCCCTGAGGCAACTAAATAATTTCCACACAGACATTCTCATCATAACCTGAATTACTATATAATGGATTTAAAAACAGAAAATCAATAAATGCAGATGCAAAAAAACACAAAACACATACAAAACTAGGATTACTGCCTCACAGTTGTATGCCTCCGTAAACCAGTCAAGTCAGAGTTACAGTTTACGTCCACGTCAGTCCAGACTGATGTGTAGCCATGACAGTTGACAATGCTTTGTTGCTGCAAAGAAGCAACAAATTCTAAAACATGGATGCTTCACAAACGCCTTCAATCCAGCAGCACAGAGGATTTACATCAGCACAGCCTCAAGATTAGTGTCACCAATTCAGTCTCTGACGCAACGCCTCCTGTCCTGTTCCTGAGTTATGACGATGAGTAATGGCCAGACAAGTGTTTTGCTGAACATTACGATGTCACAGTGAAGCTGACCTTTGACCTTTTGATTATCAAATGTCATCAATTCATCATTTTAGCCTAACAGACATTTTTGTGAAATTTTGTCATAATTAGCGTACGCATTCTTAAGTTACAGCCGAAACATGTTTTGTAAGGTCAAAATGACGTTGCTGTCTGACCACTGAAATCTTCAGTTGACCGTTGAGTACAAATGGATGTTTGTGCCAAATTTGCGATATTAAATACTGCATTCAAGAGAATGAGACGGATGCAATATCACAGTGACCTTGACCTTTGACCACCAAATTCTACTCAGTTTATTTTTGAGCCCAAGTGGACATTTGTGCCATATTTTAAAGAAATTCCCTAAAGGTGTTCTGAAGATATCGTTTTCACAAATAAGACAAACAAGGTAACAGTGACAGTAGGCCCGTTTCCACCGCATGAACTTCAGGGTAATTTTATTTTTCCAGCAGATATCTTAGTTACAACATGATTGAGCTAGCAAAGCAGTTTTGTGTTGCTATGTGTGGTATTTATTCAGTTTTGGGAAATCACGATGTCTAGAAAGCATCAGTGGCTGCAGCTGACAGGGACAGCTAACAGCAGCAGCAAAGCTAACATCAGGACGTCATCTGTTAAAAGCCTCCCGTTGTTGGATACGACATGAAACTACTCCAGTTAGCTCAATCATGTTGTAAGACATCCGCTGGAAAAAATATTTTTTTTCACGGACCGTGACCGGAGTTATTACAGACACCACTAACAGCTAACGGCGTCCCTACGCCCCTACGTCACCCTGGTCAAAATGGTCGCGCAACGATTACGTCACATACAGAGCCTGGTAACTTTACAGGAACCTTCCTCCTACTCCGCTCTCTCAGTGGAGACACGGCGGTTGAGAGGGCCGAGCAAAAGGACGCTCCTGTAGTAGTTCCTGCCCCCCAAATAGTACCAGGAACTTCTTCAGTGGAAACGGGCCTCTTAACCGTTCAAAGATTGTCTTCTGGGGCTTTTTGCCTTTGATGGACAGGACAGTGTGAAATGGGAGGGAGAGAGAGAGAGAGAGAGAGAGAGAGAGAGAGAGAGAGTGTGGGGGGATGACATGTAATAAAGGATTGCAAGCCGGAATTAAACCCGCGGCCGCTACAGTGAGGCATCGCCCCTGTACATGGAGCACTGGCACTGTCCACTAAGCTACCAATGCCCCAGTGACCTTGACCTTTGACCACCAAATTCTAATCGGTTTATTTTTGAGTCAAAGTAGACGTTTGTGCCAAATTTGTAGAAAATCTCACAAGGCGTTCTTAAAATATCACAAAAATGACAGCCTGGCAAGGAGGCATGAAAAAAAAAAGTGTTGCTGGCTTTTGTGTTTTTTGTGTCTTAAGCAGTAACTTTACACACAGTGGTTTGATTAATCTGTTCACAACATAAATACAAAATAGAGGTTTTTAATAAATGTTGGAATGCTCGTTAAACAGTATATTTAAAGGGGAAACACGCAGAGATATTTTTCACTCATTTCTGTCATGTTAGAGGACATCACGACAACACAGCGCTGGCAGTGCCAACTGCATACTCTTACCATTATTACAATTTGGACAGTGTATCACATTATCTGTGTAAATACTGACGAAGGCACACTGAGGTCTGATCCAGCTGAGCCGTCTGACGTCACTGCAGTTGATGGTTCAGAGGAGGACATCCCATTGCTCTAAAACACGGTTCCTTTGTTCCTCTCTCTTTGCATCTTTTCTTTGCATCTCTTCTCCATGTCTAGATACAAGGATAAGATGCAACTGAGAGAAACAAGGAAACACTTAAGGAAAATGAGAAGAACCCTATGTCTTTGTTTAAGGACACTTTAGCGAAGCACATGTTTCCTGTCAAAGACGGCTCTAAGCGAGGATGACTTTAGTATGCACTATAATGGCACTGCTGACAAGTTCTGTTGTTTTTGTTTTTACCTTGATTGTATTTTAAAACCAGAATAAACAACAACAGTAAAAATATTTAACAGAAAGACGATAAGCTGATCTGAGATAAAACACTGAGAATTACTTTCAACTAATTGGGTACTTTAAGATGTCGGCCACAACAGAACAGATTTTCTTTTAAATAAAATCTCCAAAAGAAGTTTAGATTAACATCTGCAAGCCATTCCTCTCAAAGACTTCTGATGACTACTTTAAATAGACTTTTATCAGGTGGTGGACACGTGAGCGCTGGAGATCAGAAGCTCTGAAAACATCAGGATCCTGCTGGGCCATAGAGGACCTAACCAGGGCTTACTGAGCATACGTTCCCCTACAGGGCCAAACAGCACAAGAGAAGGCTTATTACTTATTCAGGTTTCCACCCGAGTGGTGGATTTACATTCTGACCCTGCTGGGTTTTATTCAAGGTACGGACTTACACCTGGGACACAAGGCGCTAAAGAATGCAACTAACTGAATCTGACTGCTTGGTGAAAGCCAACATTTAATTGACTCAGAGGTCCAGGACTGAGAGCCACTAAACTGGAGGTTTCAGTGGTGTTAGACAGGGATCACATTTAAGCCCCATTTCAACAAGGCTCCACAAAAGTCTGGCTAGGGCTGACACCTTCTGGTTGATTGGTCAGTTTGCTCTTGCCTGACCTAATTCTCACTGGTCTGACAATCACTGATGATACTTTGATGAGGCTGTGAGTCCAGCTAAGGTTTTTCCCTGCTGATACAAGGTAGAGTACCAAGTTGCTCTTGCCTTTGCTCTGGATGAGGGAAAAGCTAAAGCACATGGGGAGACAGGATGGAGTGCTGGTGTATTGTTGTTGATGTGGCGGCTGATCTTTGTGGTATTTGTCCAGCCCCTCTCCATGACTGGATTGCAAGGTAAAAAGTGACAGTGACAAGTGCAGCGTTTTACTGTTGTTTCGATCGCAATTCCTCAGATACTGCAGAAAATGTTGGAGCGGGTTTCAGCGAGCAATGTTTATGCATTAATCCAATATGTCATCATTTATTTTAAAGTATTGTTGTTTCACACCCGCATACACGTCACTTTTCCCGGCATAAAGAGCAAATCACACTGATGATATGCAAGTTCAGGTATCACGCCTCATCCCCACTTATGTATGTGACTGGTGTCTGTAGATCTGTAAATATACAGATGATGCCTCTAGTGTCCAACGCAAGGAAGTGCATTTCTTTATGGACAGATAGAAACTTCGTAGAAACTACCTGTAGCCGTGGAGACAGGCTAATTTTGTCCGGTTTTTTGCCAGCCAGTAGTTTGGTATATACGCTTGGAACATTAGCGGGACAAAGACAGGACCTGCCAGGTACGTGGCATGTTTTATGAAAAAAGTATGAACAGTCGAACGGGTCATAATGACGATCTGACTATGTATAATGTGTAACCATATCTTAGCAGAGTAACATTACAGATTCACAGTGTGTTAAAACTAGATAAACAAGCTCTTTTTATCAAACAAACCGAATTGACAATCAACACAGGAAACTGAACTGAAGGAAATAGCCAGTTAGCTAAGCTAGCACACTGTCGTGCGGTCTCTCAGAAATCCTCCACAAGGTTATATTTTTTTTAACATACAGCAAATTCCGGACAGAAATAATTCAGAGGGGAGGAGTTATGCAAGCACACTGGTTATCATGGAGATTTCAATGGGAAGAAATGGACTTCTGGTTGACTCTTCTCCGTACAGAAAAGTAGCATTAGAATCAATATCAGGAAGGAGAAAAAAAAGGTATCAAAACATTTCTAGTTTTACTCAATGTTTAACATTTTCGACTCCTGGCAACCAGAAAAATAAAAAAAAAAAGGACACATGCAGTGCTCAGTGCAGAACAGATGCTCAGTGTCTCGTCCCACTGCTGGTATTTGCATCATAGAGTAAATACACTGCGCTCCCATCGGGATGAATTTAAAAAATACCCTGTCCACAGGAGGGAGCAATTTAATGGACACACTATTCTTCCAGGTAGAGTTCACTCAGTGCACTGCAGCCAATTTAGTTTATCTGGAGATGATGTGCCAAAAAAATGTTCTCATCAACCAATCGACTGGTTGAAAAATAGGCAAAATTCCAATCGACCAAGATCGTCTTTGGCTGACTGCAGCCGTAGCTTGGGCTCATCTGACCCGATTTACATTCGAGGTTAATCAGGTCCAAGCAGGAAATATTCATTATTTAGAATAACATCATTATTCAAAAAAATATTTTTACATCTTCAGGAATGTTTTCAATTTACATACACAGAAAATGAATTGAAGTCATTCCAAACTGTGTGCAGTGTCTGAAATGACGAAGGGCATGGGTGTAAGTAGGCCACTCGCACCAGAATGAGTAACAACAGAATCACTGCTCGCCAAGTAGGCCACATTTGCATGATGCCACAAACTTCACCTGACACAAAAAGCGAGCTGAAGCAAAGACGCACAACAAACAGCCTTCTGCACATCTTTCTGTTAACTCAACACATCCGATAAACAATTCCAACTGCAGATCAGAGAACTCATGTACTTTGTCTCACCCGTAAATCTACTGATAAGCAACACAGTGAGAATTCTTTCTGCACATAAGGAGAAAGACAGTCTTAGTTTAAATATTCAGCCGGTACATTTTCATCTATATTTTCTGCCTCGCAGCCGTAATGATCCAAATTCCCCGTAGATCGATGACATTCATCTTATGACCATTTAGTAAATGTCATCTCCCAAACGGCTCCTTTCACTCCTGCAGTCTCTTATCGCATAGAACTGCATTTTCTCTGAGGATCAACACACTAAAAGCTCCTGTTGTTTCTGATCAGATCACAGCATTTTTTCGCTTTCATATCTGCATTCAGTGGTTACTTTCTGAGTTTACTTTCTGTTCGATTCAGAGGCAGGCGTTTGAAAAGAGTTCTATAAAAATCATGTTTGTTTTGAAAGATATATATCCTTGTGTCCCCTAATCTCTACAACGGAGATGGTGACGGCAAAGTAAGCAAGACTCAGAGTCAAAACAGCCACATTTATGAGAAATATGCCACGCTAAAATGTACACTTCAATTATCCTGGGATGTACTGATTTATCAGTGAACATCAGTGCCAGCCAATATTCTCCTTGTTGACTGCCGTTGGCCTATCGGCAAATGAGATGACACATGGCAATGGCCAATGTTACTCTGTTGTGACGCATCACAACACGGAGGAATACAATGACCATTTGGCAAATGGGCTCTATGATCTCACCGTTGTGTGACAAAATAGTGAGAAAGGTCAGCAGCCGTCCTCCCACTGTGCCAAGGAAAATAGAAAACACGCGTTTAGGACAAACAGAGATCTTCCCAGTGACGCCTTAAGGACGAATGAACGCAGTAAACTCACTATTTTTGTGCCAGAGGACACACCCTGCAGTGTCCCTGATAATGTGACATTATGGACAAAAAATCAGTGTTAAAATCAACAGGAGAGCTAGTTAGCATTAGCTGTTAGCAGCCAGTGGCCACAACTAACAGCTCACAGAGGTTTCACTGAGTTACATTATGATGTGTTCATGCTCTATTCAGTAAAAATGAGTATTAGGCGAAGGTAAATCATAACGTTCTCATGATGTGTTCAATGTAATCTAGTCAAATGTAGTTTTTGGCGAGGAAACTGAATAAATAGAGCCCTAGCGATGAGTCCTTGTCTTGAAGTCAATGGGTTTTTGGTTAGATGCCTGAAATAAGGTCTGTGGTTCACACAAGCTTTAGAGAATTTCACATTTTGTTCTATGACATTAAATCCGTCAGTAAATCCACCACTTATGAACTCCAAAGCTTCTGTGTGTCTTAAAAAAGGCTAGATATTTTTCAGTGGTTCTCAAATGGTGATGCAAAACCAGGTGTGCTGTGGGATTTTGCGATAACCACACATTATTGTTGCAATATTCACTGGGCCTATACAAAAAGTTATTAATGAATATTTTATTGACTGTATCAGTATGTTGTGGGCACCAATTTCCCAATAAAGAGGGAAACTCTACCTTAAAAAATGTAATTTAATTTAATTTAATTAAAAAACTTAAGAGAAACCTCTTTGTCACCGTTTGCATGAGGGAATTATAAGTGTGTGACACATCACATTATCTTACATGATTAACTTTTTAAAGGGATGCGATATTGGTGCCTTGTTGTAATTTTAAAAAGTTTAAATTGATTTCTTGAATTATTTTGTTAATAAAATAAACAGTGTGGCCTTTGGTGTGGCACAGAACGTTTGAAAAACACAGCTATAGGTTGTTTCAAAAAGTTGTATGATTAGGTTTGTGCTCATTCCAAGGTAGTATAATATAGGGCTTAATTACTAAAAAACAGTTCAGATATTCTATTTTTATAGTGTTGATTTCTTTATTTCCCTGGTACAAAAGGGGGTATAAATAACAAAAACAAAATAGACAACAATGTAAATACACTGGTATTGGTATCGGCCAAGAATTTCAAAATCATTGCCTCCCAAGAATTTTCCCTTAACATGTTCTTCTGGACTTAAACACAAAAAATATCTCAGTTTCTTTTTGTCAGCAAAAACTCTGCAGATGTTCCTTCTTTAAATCATTTAACACAAAACTAACTAATATGGAAACAGGATGCACCAACAGCAAAACCCTTTGATCGTCATGGGAGGTTTAGATGAATAACACATCCTCATCAGATTTGAACCACGTGCTCACATCCTTTGTTTACGCGCCAATCAGCCGTTTCCCCTCAGATGACAGGTTTTTAATCGATAAAAATAAACAATCTCCACGCTCACCTCGCTCCATGTTCACTTGCTTTTCCTCCTCACACAGAGAAACCACTCTGCAGACACAGTTACAGGTAACCTAGAAGCTAAAATTAGCCGCTAAGCTAACTCAGGCTCAGTAATGACCTGAGCCGCTGCCATCCATCTCCACAACAACAAAGCAACTGCAGCCCACACACCCACACGCACACACGCCCACGCAAACACACACCATAGTGGCATCACGTCATGGTTGAATGTGCTTACATGACTGACTACACAGGCGCGCACGCACACATAAAGAGTTGCACCCTCACTCCCACACTGACACCGCATGGCTCAATGTGCTTACATGACTGGCTACATAGACATACATGGCTTACAACAGCCTCTTTTAAAAACACACACCTACACACACACGCACACACACACACTCTGACACAAACACATCTTCACAAGCTTCACGGCTCAATGTGCTTACATGGATGACTACATGCATAAAAAAAATAAAAAGGAACACACACACTGTCTGTCTCCCCTTCATGCTAACACACTAACACACTGTCTCTCCCCTCACAAAAACAGTTTCTCAGACACGCACACACACACACACACACACATACACACACCCTCCAGTGACGTGCTGCAGTGTAGCAGTCTCTGCCAGCCCAGTAAAGCCCACCGAACGCAGCTGAGGGAGGCTGCCTGCAATCACACTGCCTATGAATCAATAATACTGCCTCACAAACAAGCAACACTCACACACACACACACACACACACACACACACACACACACACACTGTCTGTCTCTCTGTCATGAATATAGACCATGAGCTCCGCAGTCTCATCAATGCTGCCGCTTCCTTTCATGGCTACAACAGCAAGCAGAATTAGAGTCTGAGGCGAACACTTGTGTTGAGCTAACACATGTGCAACCCTGGTGCATGACCACCCATGGTTTCACACAGAGTCAAACGCCACTCGGCTTCTGTGGGATGGGACTATTTCAGGGCACAAGGTGTTGTCGTTTTTTATTCCCCTTTTGTGGCAGGAAAACAAAGAACTCCTTACCATTCAGCTACTCATCACAATATCTCTGAATGAGCACAAAGTTAATGATATAAATTTATGAAACAACCTTTAATAAAACCGTTTATCACATGAAAAACATCTAAAAAATAACTGCTCTAAAAGCCTTTTTACTATGTCTTTCTTTATGTCATAATTCCCGGTTTAATATCTATTTTATATTGCTGTGAAAACATCAACACATTTCTCCTTCAAATTACTGCATTTATTCAAGTTTCTCGCCAAAAACTACATTCTATGATTACGTTTGAACACATCGTGAGAACGTTATAATTCACCTTCACTAAATACTCATTTTTATTGCAAAGAGCAGAGATAGGCAAGCTGTGGCTCAGGAGCCACGTGTGGCTCTTTAGCCTCTCTCCAGTGGCTCCCTGTGGCTTTGAAAAAAAAAAAAATAACTATGGGAATGAATAATGGTTATTTTTTTACATTTTAATTTTCAGTGATTACTGCTGTAGGCCTGAGGTGATTCCTACATTCTCAAGTTGTAAAAATGCCTCAGAAATGTACTTATCAATATAATGAACTGTATTTATGTTGATTTCTTTTGGGTGGATGATCATGAATAATTTGAGTTTGGGAACCTTTTCTGTGGCTGAATTTCTTTGCGAGACCTGGAACAGAAGGCAGGGTATTTTGTTTCAGGACTGAGCAGTAAAGTAACACACTGCAGTGACATTGTAACAGTGTCATGTAAACCCATGCAGTTTGGGCATATGTAAGCATGCATGACACAATAAAAAAAAATTAATCAATCAATCATATACAGCAACATTTCATCAGCTAAAATAGGTGTCATGTGTCTAAAGCACAGATTTGTTTCCTTTCACCTCCAATGCTACAAAGTACCAAATAATCATAGACAGCTCACCGAAGAGTCGCCACCTCCTGATACAACATTTAGAATGTTCATTTAGACCTATTCGTAATGCTGATAGGCTACTTTAGACTAACAGGCTGTGCTACTCTCATTGTAGAGCTCAAATATGTTTTTGAGCTCAGAGAGATTTTTTATTATTTTTGGTCATAAATGGCTGTTTTGATAGAAAAGGTTGCCAACCCCTGACTAGAGCTTGAACGCACCATAATGTAACTTAATGCAGCCACTGTCTGCTGGCAGCTAACAGCTAAAAGCTAACATTAACGAGCTCTCCTCTTGCTGACATCAACATCGATTTGTTGTTCACAGTGTTATCAAGAAAAAATAGGGTGCAAATTTACTGCATCCTCAAGTCTCAAAGGCGACCCAGGGAAGATCTCTGTTCATCCCAAACATGTTCTCTACTGTCCCCATGATGATGGGACAATCTATGTCTTGAGCCCTGCTTTTCAGCCTGCGCAAAACTGATTTGACACAACAAAAAACATCGACCACTGCCAGCAGTGAATGTCATCTTGTTTGTTGACAGGCAGATGGCAGTCAACAAGGCGAAAATCTGCCAATACAGATGACAAGACTATAAATCAGTGCATCTCTAAATTGAATAGTCAGTGTAGTATCAACATGGCCGTGAAACAAAACTGCGTACAAGGATGCACCAGTCACACCTTAAACTGAGTCCAATGACTAACCTGAAGGTGCTGGCCGATTAAGACTAACAATCAGATACAAGTGCTCTTTATTATTATTCTATTTAAAATCTATATACTTGAGAGAATGAGATAAGTCCTCTACTTGTTCATAACATGAAGCTATAACTACACATCACTGCTATTAGTAAAGGTCAAGTATTCACCATCATTCTCTTAGGCTTGTAAACAAATTCTAGTTTTATTCAATAAGGTCGACTAGGATTCAATATTCAATGAGGATGAGTCACATTTAGCCAATAACTTATCTTATCTTATTGGCTCTAATAATGATTGAGTGTATCAGATAGGTGCACCTGTAATAGTGACAATCCTGTTCGGCAGAGACGTGTACAGAATATAAATGCAGTTAACGGTGCTAATACTCGGAGTGCAGATGGTGACGGCAAATCTTTAACATGCTGCATACCTGAGCTGGTTATACCTGTTGTGCTGCAACTGATGATCATTTACACTATTAATTCATCTAAGTATTTTTCAGATTCATGTCTAAGAAATCTGGGTGATGTTTTTGTTTTGTTTGATATTCAGTTTAAAGTAAGAACAAATAAAAGCAATAAATCCTCAGGTGAAAAACTCAAACTGGTGATAAGTAGACACTGAGTCGTCACATCCTGGTGGAATACTGGTTTAAGGCCCTGACCATGTGATCTTGATGCTCCTGGGTTCAAGATCGGCTGTTGTTGCTGCCTTCCACTCATTTCCTGTCCTCCTCTACTCTCCAATGAAGGCATAAAAAGTGCCCTTCAGAGAATGTTTTCATTCTTCATTCAGTGGACTAACCAATTGATCTAACCAATTCAGCGCTCATCTGAGGACTCACTTCATTTAATTGCTTTAAGTATTTGAAACGATTTCACTGTTCTTAGTAAGCATTTTTACTTCCCATTTGTGTTTAACTGCCTTGCTGTTATTTGTTTGCTTCATGTTGCTTGAATTTCTACAAATCTCTTTTCTTCATTTTCCTATATGGCGTTTCTTATGGTTCAACTGTGTGAGATTTAACTGCTCTTTTATCATCGTGTAAAGCAATATGTAACACTGTTTTACAAAGTTGCCATATAAATGCTCCTATTTTCCTCAGTTACCATCATACTAATAGACAATCGGACTGTCCTCCCTAAAAAATAGCCTTATAGGTCGTCTTTGCAAGCAGCTTATTACAGCATATATTTACCAAGCCCCCACAAATAGCACCGGGCTTTGATGCCAGTTTGACATAGTGGCCAAACTGTGGAATTACAATGTCCTGGTCCATAATGTGATGCCATGGGGCCCATAAAGACTGAATTGACTCACATTATAAAACAGACATCTGTAAATCAATGGATACATTTATTTGAGCATCACAACCTCCACAAAATGACTCATTTTACTATCAGAATTTTCACAATTAAGGCCCCATCTCCACCAAAACATTTTTTTCCAGCTGAAAATGCCAGGCGCTCCTCAAGAAACTCCAGCTGGGAGCACTTTGGAAGCACAGCATTCTCTTCAGCAGAGTTGGTCGAGTCTGGTTGCTAAGATACGGGATATCTGCAGAAGTAAACATGTCGGCACAAGGTAGAGTGCTTGCTTTGGATGAGGTAAGGCTGAAGCATGCAGGGAGAGAGGACGGACCCACAGGTCTGTGCCGGTTCAAAAGAGAAAACATATGATACAAAAAGTAAGATGCGATGGTTTGGCCGTCCTCCACTGTGACTGAATGGCTGAAGTGACGAGTGTGGAGATTTTACCCAAAGTTGAACATTTTTCAACGCTCCACGCTCAGAAATAACGCTCAGCTGGCAGCACTCCGCACAGAATTCATGCCAAACACCTCGTCACATTACCAGCATTTGTAGCATGGTGTACATATAGGTTACTCCCACTGCAAAGCATTACAAAAATACAAAGGCCCCAAAATTATTTTTCTCCCCATTCAAGTTAGCAGAGGGCTGAACCGGAAGTTAGACTCTCAACATGCAAAGTCACGAGTGCACTTGTTCTATGAGCCCCACGATGCGGAAGATCCAGGTAATCGCACACGCGGGAAGTCAACTTTCATAGGCATGAACAGAGTCCCGCCTTCAACACTGTATCCAGTTCTCTTTATAAATCAATGATTTTTTTTGTTTACAGTTTGGCAGCAACCTTTTGTGGCTTTTGTGAGAGCAAAGGAGGAAGTCAGATGCTCTATAAAGAGTGACAAAGTCCGCATTAGGGAGGAGGTCAGGATGGATAGTTGGGTCAAACAGACACAGGACTTTCACCAACAGTCAACGCTGGCTCATTTCAAAGGTCCAGTGTGTGGGCTTCAGGGGATATATTGGCAGAAATCAAATATAACATAATGGCAAGGTTTTTGTTAGTTTAAATTGAGCTGTTTATATCTACACAGGGAGCCGATAATCGTTTATGGAGATCACCATGTTGCACCGCCATGTTTCTACAGCAGCCCAGAACGGACAATCACTGGCTCTTGATAGGGCCATTCACATTTTAGCGTTGGAAATGTACAGATTGTTTTAAATGTGAAACTGCTTTATTCTGTTTTTACTGGTTTAAATCACTGGGTCCATTTGTTCTGGAGAGGAGAAGACCTCTGCGGATAATTAGTAAAAACCTCCTTAACATTAAAACTGAAGGAATTTTTATCGGGAGAAGTTTCAGCTGGTTAAAATTTGCAATCATGCCCCTAGACGCAACTGAATCCCCCTAAATCCTAAACCTAAACAAGTAGTTTTGGTGCCTAGACCTCAACTGCAACAGTTTCACAATGTTAAATAGTAGTACAGTAGTTACTGGGTGTAACTCCAGCTCTATGAGGACATGTGCCTGTCGCTGGTGCTCTCCAGTGATTATATACGCTGTTTTGAGGTCATTATCAAACAACCTATTCCATCATTTAGATATGAGAATGTGTTGTAAGAAATGTAGGTGTTGCAAGCTTTGTAACTTGGACCATTACAAACATCTGACTAAACTAAATCTACACATACATGTATTGTTTTTCAGAGGCCACAAAACATATGCAACACTGGGTGAGACTCCACCAAAAGGCTTGAGAAAAGGAATTCCAGCTCAGAGGAGAGCCACATTCTTGTTATTCCCAATAAGAAAAAAAATGTAAGGAAAGGAGGGGGAGGAAGAAAAAAGCGCAGCAGACGGACGTTTCAGCTGTTTGGCTGAAAGATGATCAAAGTGAGTGAATCTAGGCCTCCGACAGGAAAGGATTCAGTCTTCTCTCTGCTTTACCTTGAAGTGCAGAAAACCCAGTTTCACAGTGCACTTGCTGATTCATGGATTGTGGTGGGAAAAAAAATACTGGAGGGGAAAAAAATGTCTCAGTGTACAGAACAGCTCCCTTTATATGAATTCAACACACGTGGGGGCACTACAGTGAGAACGAGTGCTGCCCCCACAGACAGAGATCATTAGGGCTTTCACGTTTGTTGTATACTGACACAAATAGTGGATTAAGCAAAACGTCAATCAACATAAAATAAATTCTGAGCAACTGAGCTTCCAAAATGTGAGCATGCTGCATTATATCATTGTAAACTGAATATTGTGGGTTTTGGACTGTAAATACAGAATAAATGATTCAACAAATCACTTGTAAACATAACACACAAATTGATCAATAATAAAAGGTAACTTGCAGCCCTACAATGACGTCACGGGCTCCTACAGCTTAAGGCAAGTTAGATTTAGGACTTTAGAAGACTTTTTTACTGCCTCTTGGAATTAAATTTGAGAGCAATTTTACAATAACCAAAATTCAATACAAAATAATACATGATTTGACATCAATTACTTTAGATTAGGGACAATTTTTTGGTCCAAATGTTCATAGTAACATCAACATGACGTGACGATTTTGTGTTTCTCACTCTGCATGTGGGATTTCACTGCCTTGATTCCCATTGTTAAACGTTTAAAAAACCTTTTGCATAAACATACAAGCCTCGTATTCATCACCTTTTATCAGTTTCAGCCATGCCACAAAATCTTGATTAATAAAGCAATTTTTGTTAAATTTTCATGTTCCTGTGTCGTCCACGGGACACAGACAATAAGCTAGCAGACAGTGGATCTCCTGCTCTGAGCATTGTGTTGTTGGTACTACTATCCTGATCTGCATGACGTCAATGCAAGAGGTATAAGATAAGATTTTTTTTTTTAATTCAATGTTACCAATTATTTTGAGATTTTACAATGCAACATCAGAATAAACAACTCATAAAAAAAAAGTTAAAAGACCCGGACACAGTAAACCGATTTCAGAGAACTAGTGGCAACAAAGGCTCCCTGCTTTGTCACCTGATGTGTGATGCGTCACCATGTCTCAGCCAAAAAATTGCACATGAAGACACTGCAAAGACTACAGCCTACAACCAATCAGCACCTGGGGGGAAGGAAATAACTCTTCAGAAGTCTGTATTCATCAATGAATAAGGGAAATCAGAAGACCGTCTTGATGCTAGTTAACCAGTTAGCACATTAACAACACAACCTGATGTTGAAAGAATAAATCATATTAACCATGCGCCAGTGAACAATAACAAAAACCATCAGGAAACATTTTAGCTTAAGACCTCAGTGGCTAAAGAAAAATAATCTTACCTTACCACCAAGTGTGTTTGCGTGACTTTAGCTGTTTGCTTACTTTCCTCACGTCTGTGTCACTTCTGCTGCCAATCAGAGGGATTTCATTCACCAACAGGTTCCACCGTTCCTGATTCAACATGCTGAATCGGGCAACAAAAGCTAACAATGGCCGACAAAGGCCAACGGTGCAGGACACACCGCACCGACAATGGCAACGGACGCTCACCAACAGCCCAACATCAGCTGATGACTGACTGTCAGCTTGGTGTGTCAGGGACTGTGGCATTTTAAGGATTTGTAAAAGATTGATTTGAGAAATTTTTAATAAGAATTAGGGTCTTATTTTTATATTAAATAATGAATCTGTGCCTTATAACCCTTTATAAGGATCCATGGGAACCCTACACAGCTTGACAGTGTACATGTCTGTCAAACATGTCAATCACTGCCCACAAAGTGTCACAAACACTAACAGGAGGAAAACTTAACCAGACTTTAAACACACGTGAAACAAACAGTCACCTTCTAGATGACATTAACACACCAACAGACAGCTTTCATTTGTCCAGAGAGTGGTTACCAACAGGTACAATGAACCTACCAGTTTTCAAAACTATAAACATAAATCAGACACTGTGACCATCTCTCCTGCTCCTCTCAGAGAACACCTGAAGAATCAGCAACCTCACTTTTAATAGGACATTCTCATCATCTCCTTTTGAACAACATACCACCATAGTAATGGTTTTTGTATGCCCTGAAAGTATGTTAACAACATCACTATCATTTTCAGTGTTGTCATTCTTCCAACATGGCAGAACAGCCTTCTCTAAACATTTCCAGACAGACATCAGTTCCTCTCGCTCTGCCGTGACGACATCATCGCTCTGTTGTTCCAAGATGCTGCGGCCAGATAACCAGATAACTTGATGGCCACTTGAAATGCAGATGAGATACCAGACACGCCATCAGTGCATCAGTGAAGCTCTCAGCACTTCCCCTCCGTACACGAGCCGATACAAACTGTCATCCAAACTGCACACTCCTAAAGTACAGGCAAAGTGTGCATGCTTTATTTAATACGGCTTCTGTCTCTAACATGCTTTGTTATAAATTTGTGTTAAACATCATGTGTTGATGTGACGCTGGAGGCCTTTAATTGTTTTTGGTTGCAACCAAACTTCCCCCTGCTGGGATAATAAAGCTCATGTGATCGGGGAACTGATCAATACAACCAGCATTATAGTGAAGTACAAGCTCATATAAACTCACTTTACCTGATATATTATTGATTGAGGTGCTCATTCTTTTCAGGCCTCAAACAACGACTCAACACAAGTCAAATAAACACAGTAATTAAAAGTGCAGCTGCCAACAACATAACAACACCTAAAAGGAATGAGAGACCTTGTGTTTAACTAAACTGAGAGGATTCGATTACCTGAAACCAAGAGAATTGCTGATGATGCTTACATGTAGATGTTTAGGAGGTATGGTTTACCATGTTCAACATCTTACTTGAGCATGTTAGCATAATTACATGTGCTAATTATCATAAGGTACAGCTGAGGCTGATGAGAATGTCATTAGTTCTGCAGATGTTTGGTCATAAACACAAGTATTGGACAAATCGAAATGTTGACCTGATGATAAGCCTGTCACCATCAATACTTTTGTTTTACAATATGTCAAGAAATAACAGAGGTTACCCATATAACTGTCATTTTGACACCAATGTTTGCCACTGATATAATTTTATAATAATGTAAGTACATCATTTTACAGAGCAATGAACTTCTAATTCTTAATATTCATATATGTGAAAAACTATAGTTCTTTTTTTTTTAACATATTTAAAAGTTATCAATACCTAATAATAAATACAAATTTATAGTAGCTTTATAGGACTTGCCCAGGGGGTAGGCAACCTACAGCCCCAGAGCTGCATGCGTGGCTTTGATATTAAATTATCTTGAAATGAATAACAGTTGTTTTTATTTAAATTGTAAAAATGTGTAGCCTTTACATTGAATTAAAAAATGTTTTCACATTTCATCAACTAAAATGTGCATCATCTGTCTACGACCTGGTGGCTTTTCCTCTAAATTTTGCTGAACGTCAGTAGCGGAAGCTAGCCTGGAGTATCTCTTGCAAAGCTAGCTATGGATTCAAAAATCCCAAAAAGTCTTGGAGGAAAATAGAGGATTTAATTGTGTGGACAGATTCATTTGCTTTCAACACCAACACTGCAAAGTTAAAGTACTAAATAATTACACATAGCCCACTGCAGAGTAGCTACATTGTAGTGAATCATATTAATGAATGCTCATTTAGACCTATTCTTCGTGATGTCAATGGGTTAATTTTGACTTAATAGGCTGTTACCTTTATTCAAATATGTTTTGTGGCTCCAGACCCATTTTCTTTCTTTTTTTCGGCCAATAATGGTTCTTTTAATAATAAAGGTTGCCGACCCCAGGACTAGCCCAAAGTACTTTGGCCAACAAAAGCAAAACAAGTAATGCCTCTTGCAACTAATACGCAAGCTTAGCAAAGCTCTGCTAACAGAGTAGCTACCCTCATAATATGGCTGAGGTGCTGCGGGCAGCTCCCGGGGATGGGCGGCCTGGAAGCCAAGCGGTTTGCTGGTGGATCTAAGGAGTGGAGGATAAAGTTGTTTGGATGGTAAAAATGTTTTGGTTTGTTGCAAGCTAACTATCAACAACTATGCCTCTTCCACTCCAAAAGTGTAGAGAACCGGTAAGCTACGGTGTGTTGTCTCTGCTGTGTTGTTTATATTATTCTTTGACTCGGGTAAGTAGGTGGGGGTGGTCAACCCATCAGGCAATATCAAGGTCAGCAGATGATCGAGGTTGTGTATTGTAAAGTACGTCTATAATGTAATTATTGTGAGAGGCCTCAAAAAAAACCTCAAAGCTGTTACAATCCATCCTCTGGGAGTATCAATTCAAATTTTCATGTCAATCCGTCCAATACTTGTATAAATGTTTTTCTAAAAGCAAATATGTCAACCTGCTTGCGGTATTAGAGGAAAAGTCAGTAGATATCAATTTCCACCAAATATCATGGAAACCCATCCAATACTTGTTGAGCTTTGTCAGTTAGCACGGCTTTAAAGCAGTTTACCAACAGCAGTGGATCCAATTTGTTTGCTGTATCAAATTTGACATTCAAATATTTTCCACTCATTCTGGTGGATCCAAAACTGGGCAGATGGGGTCTAAAACCAGGATCAACTCAAGAAATGTTTACACAGTCAGCAAAATCACAACCACGGAAAAATCTGAGCTTCCAACTTGTTTTATTTGTTTGTCTTGAAGTTTTAAGGTTGTCAAAAGCTGCTTGGGTGGTTTTCTTTTTGGATTTTCTTCTTCAATGGTAATCATTATGGTTATCTGTCTATTTGTGTGTTTAAAGCACTGTGACAACAAATGATTTCCGAAAGAAAGACAGTTTTAGGTAGAATCAGCTACGGATAGCACTGCTGGTACTTGTAGAGATATAATAAATTTGTCAAGAACCTTTACTACTGCTGAAGTTTGATTTAAGGGAAGTGTCTTTATGGTCTGTCACCCTTTTGACCGTAGAGGTGACCCAGCTTTCACAAAACCAGTCAGAAAGCTGATCAGGTAATCCATCTACCATTTCAATCCTTGAAACATCAACTGTTACAAGTGCAAAGTCAGTCAAGTCACCAGACAAGTGAATTAAAAACAATAATATGCTCCATCTGTACAAACGTGCCATTTGTTAGGAGCGAATGTGTGTTAGAAAAACATGTCCTCCGGGAGACTCTTTGTAAGTTTTGTTCGTGTCTGCTACAAGAAATTTATGAAGACAGAAATCCACAGCAACTTACCTGTTACTGTTGGCTGTATTATCAAGTATATATGCTACATATACACACTGGGATTGTGTTAAGAAACAGCTGCTGTTCATCGGGGACTGTTTAATCATTTAGAGAAATGTGACGTTGAAAAAGATGCAATGATCCAGTCGGTAAAAGCAGCAAATAGAAGCATAATAACACTAACGAGTGAGTGATCATGTTTTCCTGTTATGACAGTACTAGCACCCTGTCACTGCAGTATGGAGGCCTCGTGCTCAGCCGAGAGACTGCTGCGTCACCTCCAACTTACAAAAAACTCATGACTCATCACTCTGCTCAGCCTGACTCATAAATATTACAAACAGCAGGCCATCAACCAAACGCAACAAGGAATACTAAAATACCTCCAGAACAATTCCAGAAAACTATGAGCGAGATGAGCACCTGGAAACGTGACAGAGGCTTATCAGGTGACTTAATGAACCCTCTGTTGACTGTAAGGGAGGAACATCAGAGACTGAGCAGACATGACTGAGTATATAAGACCTTCTGTAATTAAAGTCACTGTATGCAACATTCAAACCAATATTTGCTTTGTAAAGATTAAGTGGAGTCATGGTGTCCCGAGCAAAGAATAAACTCACGCTAACTCCTTGTGTTGTAATCCAAGTTTATCTGTTCCTTGTTGTGGTAGACGATCGGGCCATGCGTGCATGTTCGGGCATGCGAGTCCTTACGTGTGTGTCCCACTGGCTAGTGAAATGCCACCCTACACTGCACTCATACTGCTGTCTTGACCCAAGGTGGCAGGACCAGGGTTGCAAATTAGCACCAACCACCAGCCAAATGCTACTAAGATATGCAAGTGGCTGCTACATGTGCTTCACTTATCTGTCCAAAAAACAATGGTTATCTATTAAGTGGCTGGTGAATTTTGGAATCCACCAGCCACGGTGGCAGATGAACGAAAAAAATAATGTCCAACCCTGTCATCAACACATAAATGAAGTGCTCATCACCCCACACGTTAACACCATTAGCTCTGTCAGCACTGTTTCCGTTGTTAGTGCTGTTTATGGAGTTAGCACCATTAGCTGCTAGCTACCTCCACATTGAAAACCATGTGCAGACACTCCTGCCCCAGACTCTGAATTGTCGATACGCCCTGGATGCCACATACAGCTTCTTCAACTTTATGTTAAGCATCATCATCCTCATAGCCCGTAATGTAAACTATAGTTTACTTTATATTAGAGCTGCCACGATTAGTCGATGACTAATCGACTATTAAAATAATCGGTGACTATTTTAGTAGTCGACTAATCGGTTTGAGTCTTTTTTCATAGAAAAGCACTTTAAAAGTACCCCAAAATACTCTTACTGCAGCTTCTTATGTTCAGATATCGGCAGCTTTACACACTCTCCCGTGACAGTGAACTAAAACCCTTTGGCGTGAGTATGAAACAAAACATTAGATGACGTAATTTTGGGGTTTGGGCGAGACAGACCGACATTTTTCAACATTTTAACACATTTTTCGATGAAATGATTAATCGACTAATCGAAGAAATAATCGTCAGATTAGTCGACAATGAAAATAATCGTTAGTGGCAGCCCTACTTTATATTGATCATTTCACATCATCACTAATGTGTGGCTTTTGTCTTAAGTGGGAAACACTACAATACGCATTTTCTCCTGGTACAAAGGACTCTAGGAGTTTAAAGCCCGATTTGTACTGTTTGATTTGTAACTTTCGAATTTTATTTCCCTTTGTTTTATTTTTCCTCTGCACACACTATTTTTCTCAGTGCTAAACATTTTGTTTTGTAAACAGAAAGGCATACTCATCTACTGCAGAGATATGAACACGCCTCTGGTCTACTGGTAATGGGAAAGGAGTCTATCGCCTATTTTAAGAGGGTTTTCACATGTGTAAAAACCCCATATACACTACTTTTGGTGGAAAAGAGGTATTTGTCTCATAGTGTACTTTACAGGGTCATTAAAGAGAAATCATTGTGGGCATATGCTGCAGACACATCTCTGTTCCACTGTGAGTTTTCAAGTGTGATCTAAAAAGAAAAGGTCTGATGACAGGGTGAGAAGTAAACAGTGCACATGGTAGCAAACACGGAGCGATTCCAGGCACATCCAGATGTTTCTTGGGACTGAAAACAAGAATGTTTCCTGTGCTGCAGGAAGCCACATTTGGAAACAAGTCACCAGATTATACAATTTAACTTAAGCATTACTGAAGGGATCAACAGCCGAGCCACAATCTGCTTGGAGATCTCTCTTTCCCTCACACAGGTTATTTTAAACACGAATGTGGATACTTGCGAGAGACTGTTCCAAACAAATGACCAAAGAGTTTATAGCAACAGAATATTTTAACTTCAGTGTGATAAACTACTATGATTTTAAGTTTTGATGGTTTCAGACCAAATGTGCAATAGTGAGAGAAACACAGATCCAACACAGCAGCTAACCAAGGTCGTGCAGACTACATCAGAATGTAAACAGTAACAATATATATATATATATATATATATATATATATATATACACATATATACATATATATATATATATATATATATATATATATATATATATATATATATATATATATATATATATAATACTGAACTTTGGGAATCAGACAAGCACAAATACACATTTCCTCTCCTCTTCTGTAGAGTAGCATTTCTTAGACCTGCATCCTCCTGATGGCAGCTGTCTGGACAGTGCAGCCTTTCTCTCTGTTGAAAATAATGGCCTTGCTCTGCACAATATTGAACTTGCACTTTACGTGTGAGAGCTCTGTTAGAGTTGGTTCAATACTCTCCAGCCAACACAGTCTTACTGGTGTCTTCTATTACAGGAGCCTCCATTCATGCGCGTAAACATAGAAACAGAACACACTTACACCAGGATCTGAGGTCCAGCTGTGTTATGTATTAAAGGCCTCGTGAATATGTCCAAAATTTACACCCCAGATTGAAGCTAAAAAAAATATCATGTATTATTTAGTATCAAAGCTGCTGTGAGTATAAAGGTTATTTTAAATGACCTACTTTTCTAATGTGCGCATGTGCGTGTGTGTGTGTGTGTGTGTGTGTGTGTACTCAATACAAACCTGCTGCTTGTCCTTCTTGTGTATTTTCATCTTCTATCCCTTCACTGCATCTGTGAACACAAAAGGACATTATTCATATTACTTCCAGAAATACACACTGAGCAAACAACAGTGAAAACTTATTGTGACATCCAACCATGTAGCTGCGAGTAAAGTTTTGTAAAGCTGAGCGCTAAAAAGAAACAAAGACGATGCAACCAATTCAAACATACTGGACCGACTTCATTTTAAACCAGCCCAGGGAATACAGAAATCCCACCAGTGGAATTATGCTTCCCTTCTACTGAAAGTCAGCATCTTTTGAATTTATTCACAACAGTTAACCTTTCTAACCCATATTAGGAGACTGTTTGCTCACCAAAATGTTTTCTAGCAGTAACTTTTTTCAAATTCCAGTTACACATACTAACTCCTGGAAGCATCCAAGACCTACAGAAATCAGCCGTCGCTCGATGAGAGGCTGTTGAACAAGTTTTTTGCTAAAGGATACTTAAACAACAGTGTAGCTGTAGACGAGGGCCCTATCTTATACCTGGCAAAAATGGTACACATGTTCCACTCATGTCCATGTGCAGCAATCAAAGTCACACTCAGAACAACTCTCATACATATTCCATGACCCAGAAGGAGCAGGGAGATGAAAACAATCTTATTTCACCTGCCGCTCTCTCAAAACACAAATGATCAGAAGAAATAGATGTCAGTTCTAGTTAATGACCAATACCTACAGTAACTTCAGAAAGAAAAATAAATAAATAAACAGAGACGATTTGAGAGCCATACACAATGTCCCCTTCAACAGGTGAGCAGCTTCTACACGACAACTTCATATGAAAAATATTTAGACAACCGTAAATATATCCACAGGATGACATACTAACAGTAGATATATATATACAAAAAACAAGTGTGCAAATTTGTTGAAGTGCTTGCGCCCATGGGCGCGTAGGTCTTAAAATGAGGTGTGGTCAAGCAAATTCTTGGCAGCAGAAAGCAACTGCGCCATTGACCCCAGAAACCTGGTCTAAAGTCAGAATGGTGCAGCGTTTTCCTGCTATTTAAAGGGCGCATTATTCAGAGAGTAAGACGCACCTTAACACTGGCAGCTTCACAACACATGTACACACAGGAATGCACAGATGGGTTGCAAGTGGGTGAAATAGGTCATTACTGAGGAAAACCTTAATTCCATTTTCTAAAATGTGAACATAGCAGAGAGCAGAGCAGAGCTGCCATCCAACAATGAGCAGCATAACGCTAGGGCCACACCGCCCGCGGAAGCGCCGCGAATAGCCTCGAAGCGCCGAGAAGAGAAGGCAGTTTCCTTTCGGCGCCCATGTTAACCGACTGTGTCGTCCACACTGGCCGCGCCGGGAAGCTCCGCGGCAGGCTCACGATTTGCAGCGATCAGTTCGGCGTCTGGTCTATTTTCTGCGTGAGCCGCGAGCCAATCTGACAAGCCAGGCAGTGAAAAACAAGAGCTGGGAGCAAAATTGCTTGTCGATGGCGTGGAGAAATGCGCGTCTGATGTGAACGGAGGTGCTCCGGCGCGCGCGAGAATTTCGGTGCGCTGCGCTTCCGCGGGCAGTGTGGCCCTGGCGTAACTTTATCTATTACTTCATAAGCTAAAAGTTCAGTTCTGTTTCCTCTGTCAAGTTTATCACCACAGTTTTTATCTTTGCTGCGTAACTGTCTCTCAACATTTGCTGCAGTGACATTACTGCTCTTACTTCATTACTCAGCAGAAAACCGATCGCTTCTGCAATTTGCCGAATACACATTTTAACAGCAGTGCGCCATGTTCCCATTGACCTGGCCTGGAGATGACCCTCTGAGTACTGTACTGTGGAACTTATGTTACCTACCTCGGATTAATTACTGGGCTAAACAAAACCCCTTCGTCCCTTTGCGCCTTACTCTGCACCCAAATTATGCACCTTACAACTAGCAACGCTGCTTGGTTTTAACTGTGTTGTATTTATTTTAGGCTTCTCGGTTATTCAGTTATTTATTATAGGTCTACCTTGATGTTATTTACACTGTACGCTGCTGGACCTGAGTAACGAATTTCATTCCCTCATGTTCTTTAACTTGAATGATGACAAACTGAGCCTGGAACCTTGAAAAGTATTTAGACACACTCTAAATAAATTTGTGCCATGCACTACAGACGTTGTAGAGGAGGTAGATTAGAAAGCGTTTTCAGTGTTCTGCTTTTGCTTCAGTGTTGACAGAGAACTTTTACGACATGTACAGACAGCAAGTTAACAATGTTTAAATTTTGGGATTTGTGAGAAACACACACGCACGCGAGTCAAGTCCATACAATATATACACGAACAGGTCAAAAATTTGCTTTGTATTCAGTTTGATATCATCTGTTGACACTCAGTGTTGTTTTAATAAAGCGCACCAATGTGACACTGTGTTTACATTAAGAAAATTAGACATTATGTGAAGGGAAGGAAGAAAGAAATCACTTTCTCACAGACATGGCGAGTGATTTAAATGTGCTTTACCCTCGACAAAAGCAGCAAATGACCACTTGTGCTTTATCAATATGGACGCTATCAGTCTGGTATCTTCAGCTGTTTCTGATTCCCATCCTGAGTGAGGAAACTAAGAGTGGAGAGTGGTCCAATAACATCCTTCTACACAATGGCAATCTGGCAACCAGATCTCGAAACAACAAAAGCAAGAATATACAGTACACATCAGCCTGCTGGAAACTTTCCACCAAATAAAAAAAGAATCAAAAGAAATTTGTAATGTTAACTAACTGGCACCAGAGCACAAGACAACACTGAAACGGCACATTTTCACTTTTAAGTATTGAATGCGTTCCCAAAATCTAAAAGTTATCTGATGACTATTGATCACTGGACAGCCTTGATGCCCACAGCAGGGATCAGTACAGAAAGAGATTCAGGACTGCAGTCGTATAGTGAGAGCCAAGGTAACATCTATTGGCTGATCTGTGTGCTGCTGAAGTACGACAGTACAGTGCATCTGTGTTTCTTTGCTGAATACCCGAATGAGACTCACATGATCTACCAGTGTTTTTACCCCCACGACAGATAAAGAGAGAATAATTACCAACTCTAATGCAGGACAGAAGAGGGATAAATTATTCTACAAGAGTTACAACTTTAGCTCTCACTGCAGTTTCAGTGGAAACACTCCTGGGGTTGGTTTAGGAGAAATTTTGAAACAGAATAATTTCAGAATCACCTGAACAGAAGATTCTCACACAGCTCCACGCTGCATCTGAGACGCTTTTAGAAACGTAGGTACAGTGGCAGTGCTGCCAGTGGGGTTGGTTTCATGCAGGGATATGGAGGTGGACGGGACCAAAGCCAATAGATTTCATTCAACTCTATGCCTCTTGAGAAAATTACTGGAACTCATTCAAAAACTCCACATCCAAAAGTTTCTCTCTCTTCAATATTGCCTCTCCATAACAGAAACATCACGCACACAGAATAAAAGATCTGGATGGCCCTGTTTCCACAAAACCTATTTATTCCTGAGACACACTCAGTGGTTCATTCTCTTTTCTTGTTGTTGGCATGTAAACATCATCCATTTCTCCCGTTTCTCTCACCATCACTCTTCTTGAGCTCTTATCCCACGAGTTTAGTGTTACATAACATGAGTTTCATTCATACTGTTAAGCCATCTATCTTGTGCTGGTGGGTTCTGCCTTGTAACATCTCTGCTGAATGGTCTTTTTCCCAAGCACCAACATCCAGGGCTAAAAAATGAAGCCAATGCCAAAAACTGCAGTTCCTTGAATGGCCACTTGAGGTTGGCTCCAAAAGCAACTCTGTCTCCATAAACACCCACATCACAATCCCCAGCTTCACAGCAGAAATAAACATGTTTACAGCTTGCTACCAAAAAAAAAACAAAAAACAAACAAACAAAAAAAAAAACAGTTTTGGTCTCTATGGCTAATTTCCCGCTTCATGGCAATGGTACAGGAATTAATCTTTATATAAGTACCCATTTAAATGTTCTTGAGGCTGCTTTGAGTGACGGGTGGGTGCCATAGGGTTGGGGTTGCTACCACAGCAACAATGTTGGTTAGGCAACGTAACCACCATACAGACCCAGATACAGAGTATAGGTGTAGCCATAGCCGTCGCTATTTCAGTGTGTTTTCATTTCAAGAAAGTTAATTGTAAGATTTTCATCTAAAAAAGTCTTGTTTGGCATTTAGTTGCACCAATGGTGCGTTCGTTTTGTACTCGGAGGTCGGAAATTCCCAGTTCCCAATCCGAAGTTTAAACTCGAACGTACCCTGAGATTGGAGTTCCAACTCGGAAACTCGGAGCAACCGCATCAACCCCGACTTACGAATTCAAGATGGCTGCCGGTCTCATACACAGTGAGTAAACACTCTGCTAAAGTACTGTTGATAGCAATTCTATCTTATTTGTTTTACATTAGGTCAGCCTCATCTGCGGCTTTCATCAGTTGGAGTGCATGATGGTTTTGAAGCTGTCTACACTCCGAAAGTGCAAGGGCAACAAAGGCTTTCTTGCGGGCGTCCATGTTTTTTCCGACTTGTCCACCGTCGTCAACTAGAATGCAAAAACTGTTGTCAACTCAGAGGTGACGTTCTCCCCACTTCCTACTTCCGACCTCCGAGTACAAAACAAACGCACCACAAAGCCTGTTGTCCCCAAAGAGCTTTTTCCCAGCTGAAAACACCAGGTGCTCCTCAAGAAATGCCCAGTAGCAGCTTATTGTTTCACATATGAGCTTAAATTACTGCACCTAGTTTAGTAGCTAGGTAGCCAAAACATCAATAAACCTCATTAAGGCTCCTACAATTAGCATTATCACAGTTCAGCATGGCTGTAAATGCACCATGCTACCCAAGCTAGCAGCTAGCGTTGGGGTTAGCTCCACGCTGTTGTCCAAATATGGTCACTTTTGGCTTCAAAAATCTAAGATGGCAACAGCCTTAACCGCATGGGCCCTAGGCGTTTTTTGGGGTATTTTTACTGCCTTTACTTTTAAGCTCATATCACAGTCATTATAAAGGCTACATACACATGCTATATCTTGTTTGGACAATGTGGGCTATCCAGATTTGCCATCATTTCATGTCCTTCTATGTGCCTGTATTTTATATTAATTTTTATATCAATGAAAAAACAAATATGTGTGACTAAATTCTTACATTTTTACATGTATCTCACCATAGCAAGTTGGAAGAAGACATATTCTGCCATATATGAAGAGGGGAGACTCTCTGGAATCTGGCAATATAAGAACCATGATGCTGGGACATTCTGTCACTTCACAGCTGTCCAAAACATGTGGTTTGTGCCAGGCGGACATGATTGCCAGTATTTTTTCATTATTGCAAGAAATTCCATTGACTCATTCACAAGTCAAAAATGTGTTTTATCTGAAAGAAACATGCAATATTTACATCTAAGATCATAGAAAAATAGTCAACCAAGTGCAATGATGTCCTCCAAGATAATATTTGCCACTTTGTTTGCAGTAAACAAAGTTTGTTGTTGTTTTTCAGTTTCAGTTATATATTGGGGGGACATTTTGGGCATTGGTGGGGGGGGGCACATGTCCCCCTCAATGTATATGGTGACTACGGCCCTGTCAGCATGCATAATTAGTCTACAGTTGTCTGGGTGCGCAAAGATGAAGTGGCTGGTCTTGTCATACAAAGTCTGATGGAGTGTCAACTGGACAATATGGAGATATTTGCATCTTGAAAGCCGGACTACAAAAGTGGATAGACAGGGAGAAACACACGCAAGACGTGGTAAGATACGATATTCCTCACTATATGAAGTGACTGATAACAAGATCTGTATAATGGATTGTAAAGAAATTCGTCAGGTTTTTATTTTGTAGACAATTAATCTGTATTTATAGTGTGATGGGATGACAGCACAATGATGTGTGTGGTATCCCTGGAAAGCTCTGCTCCTGCGCTTTCATGTGATATGCGTGGTATTTCTGTGCGACCCTGCATTCACGAGTAATCCATCCAAGAGTAATGTGTGTGCAAAGCTGTATGAAAGCTCTGTTATACATAATTTTAGTGTAAATTTATCATTGTTTTTCGCTGTGAAAACATTGGACTACCAACAAGTACAAGCTACAATTCCGCTGTTTCACGTGATATGCATGGCTTCTCGCTATAAGGCACGGTCGCAGAGAAAATCAATAGAGAAGAACAGGTGTGAATATGGACGCACTATGCGTCGTTCAGGCCCATAGGGTTAAAGCCAAACTTGAGCCCTCAAAAGGGGAGTGCACAAACTAAAGGCTGACGTCACAGTGGCTACATCCAATATTTTATACTGACTATGCTTTTTACAAGCTGCTAACAAGACTTTCAGCAGATATCTGTCTTCTCTCAACACAATATCTCCTGTCATGACACCAAAGTACAGTCCTGAACAGCTTATAGCCCAGAATTTTGAACATTTCCCCAAAACTGTACAATTTCAGGAAATAGTCGATAGACATGGGAATTTCAAAACTTACTGCCTCACATCTTTTCCAACATGGCTGTGCTAGAAACCGCTATTTGCTCTAAATTTTGGGTACCATCAGAGAATCTAATTACTTTTTTCCAGCAGTGTTTTCTCCACCCCAGTGTTGTTGGTTTTTCTCTCTGCATAAAAATTAATGAGCTCCTATCACCTGCAAAAAAAAAAAAAAAAAAAAAAAAAAAAGGTTGGGTTTTAACTTTCGGATGTGAGTCAACCTGCAGCCTCTGCCCACTTCAGTGATTATTTTCAGTTCTGAGGACACACTGTTCTCTGTTTAGCTCTTTGTCTTTTAGTTCCGTGCTACCTTATAAAAGTTATAAAATATCAAATTTTAACTGAAAAAGAAATGTTTCAGACGGGGTTATTATCTGTGAAAGTTAAAATTAGAGATGGAAGAAAACTAAGGCGGGGAAGGACGTTCCAAAAATGTTTAAAGCAGGATTCAAACCAGGGAAACTTCTGTTACGCATCCTTTGAAGCACCAGGATGGTCGCCCACAAAGATCTGCACTGTAGGACTTCAGGGTTTCCCGTGACTACAATGCGGTGCTGATGTAAGACGTAGCAAACAACCTACCTGAAAGCTTTAATGTCCAGTTAAAAAACAAACATGGATGCAAATTAACCCCGGCACACTGTCAGTTTTAACATCTTACCTCCAGTCTTATTGAAACACTAAGTACCTTTGTGTGTGTCAGCCTGTATGTCAGAGCATTTACATCTTCACCCTCTCAACATCCATTTTCCTCTTTGTATAAGCTCCCCTACACCAGAAATAATCCTGAGCGAGTCAGTCTTTAGTCTGTTTCAATCTGTTTGATCTGCCCTTTGCAATTCCATGAAAATAAAAGACACTTTTTCATCATCAGTGAAAACTGTAACCCCCCCCCCCCCATCCTACTAAGTACACACCGAGGGCCGCTGCACTGCGCTGAGTGTGTCGGGAGAAACTGAGCCATTTCAAATCATCACAGAGTGTTTGGCAGAAAAAAACATCAAGATAAAGATAAGCCCTTCATCATGCAATATCAAAAACATTGTGAGCAGTCAATCTGTAATGCTAATGGCTTAAATTGCATTAAACAAACAACAGTGTCATCACTTCCTGTATATTTTCTGTAGTTAATTAACTGTAGCTGCACCAACGAGCATTATGTTGTAAACCTGATCAAATCAGTTTAACTTTAAATCATGTTGCACCAAACTTTAAAACTAACTTAAACGAAGAAAGATTATATTTTAACCTTTGTTTACTGTCAGTTTAGTTTTTATTTTAAACCTCGACTACATGTAATCAGGGATGGGCACGGAAACTGGGGCTACATTATCACAGACCGCAGTATTGATTAGCTCTGACGTTACTGATTCTTTTATCATCACTTTTAAACATTTTGGTTTAATTCATTATCGTCCTGCAGCCTCTCACCTGCGCTCTGTGTCGGGGTTGATCTCCTCTATATACACATACACATACACACACACACACACACACACACACACACACACACACCCACAAGACATGGAGTAAGCCAGTGAACAGCCAGGGGGCCGCAGTGGAAACAAAGTGAAGATAACTCAAAAATTACTTAGGTTAACGGCAACTACACTCGTTACTGTTAGTGCCATTAAACCTTCACAGTCAATGCACTTTATCAATGCACGTGTTCAGCAAGCATGAACATGTAAACAGTGATATCCCTACATGTAATACCCTTGCATCAAAACCTTAAATTCCAATTTAAAGTGTGTTCCAGTATTAACTTTGAGGTTAAACTTTTAATGTGGCTGCCTTTTTATGATGGATTGAGCAAAATATTTAAATCTGTTTGAGAAGCATTAGGGACATATTAACCTAACAGGAGGGGAAGTAACTGATTTACCAAGTGGAGATTATTTTTTTAACTGTGCAACAGAGCTCTGCTTTATTTTAAACCTGGAGTTAGTCATTTTAAACCTAGTTTGATGAGAACTAATCTTAGATTAAAGATATACTAGGCAGGATTTTAACAGGAAAACACCCCAACCTGTACGCTCAGGTTGTCCACCTCACTGTCCTCACCATAGGGTCTGCAGCGTTTAGCCACACTGCCCCCGCTCCTGAGACTCCCTCCTACTGCACAGTCTTACATCAGTGCTCTCTCTGCTTTCAAATCCTGCCTAAAGCTCATCTCTTTCCAACAGCTTGTTCAGTCTGACTCCTGTCTGTGTAGCCACACACATCAACTGTTTACAAAGAATTTTATTCACTGTAAACTTGTTTTGCTGAATATTTATTTGTTGTTATGTTGTTTATTCCTTGTCTCGTTGACTTAAATAATCTGTTGTTATTTTCTCTATTTTTGCTTGTAACATCACCTTGAGTGTCTTGAAAGGTGCCTATAAATAAAATGGAAATTTTTTAAATTATTTTTTTTGTATCCCTGAATTTGTAAAGCATCTTTGAGTGTCACGAAAAGCGCTATATACTGTAAGTATAATGTATTATTATTATCATTATTATTATTATTATTACTATTAGGGCTGCCTCCTAATAGTCGACCAAACGTTAGTCGACCAGAAAGGTCATTAGTTGGCAAGATTTTATTGATCGTTTAGTTGCATAACAAAATAAATAAAAACAACGTGAAACTCTATTAGGAGCTGCGCCTTCAAAATAAATCAAAACTTATATGCCCGGACCACGTGGGAATTTAATTTGAAAGGACAGACACAGGAAGTGTCCACACTCAGCAGTCAGACAGGAGTCACGTTACAAACCAGTCACAGCCGACAGATATCTTTCCCTTCTGTAAATATTCAGTCTGATAAACATGAAAAAGTTGATCATGTGAGCAACCTCAGACGCAACCTGCCGCTGTGCTCTTGAAAGCTGGCACAGAAAAGGCACAAGAGTAGCGCCCAGCGCCCAACATCAAGTTTTCCAGGCGGTTAAAGACGCAGCATATGTATGGCAGCATTTACAGGGCCCAAAATAAAACATAAACAACGTAAACATGTGGGCGGTGAGTCAGCTAATGGCTCTAAATGATGACTATTGGTCAACTAGGAAAATTCTCTGTCAGGGGCAGCCCTAATCATTATTATCATTGAGGTATAGACTCATATACTCTCTCAGTGTGTGGTGGTGTGTGTTTCTGCAGAGACTCTGCTCTCTGACTGTCAGCAGCACGGATCCAAGAGACAAAGCCCCCGACAAAAACACAATCACTTTGGAGCCAATGTCCAGGAAAACTCAGACTGCACCCTTTTTCTATGATATGTTTTCTATCGGTTCCTGTAGGATAAGAAAACTAAGCCAGGACAAACACAGTCATCACCCAGCAAGTGAAGCAGGAAGGATATAAACCTCTGAGTTACATGTGTCAGATGTGTCTTGTCTGGCAGGTTCCCATTTTTAGAGCAGTCACTTAGACAGCTTCAAGTCACACACACCTGTCTCCACTGGCCTGCACCACCTGCACACCAGCGCAGAGCCAGGCAGGACGCACTCTCTGAGAGCTCCAGTTCCACACTTTGATACACACAGCAGAAATTAGCCAAAATACAACTGAGTTTGAGTTCCAGACGCTGTGTGATTTTAATGGCAGGTGTAGGAAACCGGTGTCGTGTAGTGAATGAATGCAAGACTCTTCATAAAACTTCTCCTCCAGTAGGAAACCACAGAGCAGCCTCAGTGTCTCTGCAGCACTGACAGCTCTGAGCCTTGTTAGGTGGGCGAGTGTCTCTGAATATACGAGGGAAAAACTCAAAAACAGGTCAGACAGTGGGACAGCAACTGGTTCCACAAGGCTAACCAACCATTCACACTTAGAAGCACTCACCCCGCTGCCTTAAAGGCAAATACCACAAACATCACGCTAGTGCTGAACATATGGAGAGTATTTCACCACACACTGTTGTACTCAACACTGAAAATGCTTCTCTGCAAAGCTTCAACTAGTGTGTAACGAACAGTTACTCCCGTAACTGATTCATCTGTCGCTTTTTTTTCTCAACTAACTGTTTGGTCTATAAAATGACAGTAAACTGTGTAAAACAGGTTTGCTTAAGTCTGAGGTGCGGTCTTCAGAGGAGCACCACATATCTTTACATTTGAGGAGCTGGAACTAGGGATTGTTTGTTATCACAGCTTGAAAAATTAAATTTAATCAGCAACTATTTTGATCATTTATTCCGTGTTTGCCTGAAGGTACAAAAATGTAACATTACAGCATATCGGCAAGATTTTTTTGGCATTACTCTCATCGTAAAGATAATTTATTGTAAGGTGTAACACACTCACTGGCTATATTAATAAGCATATAATATAATTAATACATCTATGATAATGCTGATCAAAACTGAACATTATTACTTTAAAAACAAAGGGGAAATCATTGTTAAGGCAGAATTTTGGCTGAACTGTTGTATTGGATTGCATTGGCTTTTAAAAGTGTATTTTCTGTGATTATCTATATTTTCAAAACCATATTTCATACTTTTAAAAAATTAAACTTTTAAAGTAAAACTTTTTCTTTATTCAAGCTACTAATTCGGCTATCCTGTATGTAGGGCTGGGCAATATGGTCTATAAATAATATACAGTAATATATTTTTAGGCTATATCGCAATACACAATATAGATAGATATTTAGAAATCTCCTTTAAACTACTGGATGTGACTTAAAGACTAAACTACTAAATATACAACACTTGCAATTAAGTTAAATAAAGACCTGTAATGATAAAGTTAGATAAAGTACTGGTTTAATAAAGTTAGATAAAGTACTACTATAGTAAAGTTAGATCAAGTATTATTATAATAAAGCTTATTAATGTTCTGTTTTAATAACGTTAGATTAAGTACTGTTATAATACAGTTAGACAGAAGTACTGTAACAACTGTAGACTACTAAAATACTGAACCACTAAATAAACTACACTCACAATAAAGTTAAATAAAGACCTGTAATAATAAAGTTAATTTAAGTGCTGATATATTAAACAAAATATTGTTATAATGAAATAAATAAAAAGCTGAACCACTGGTGCTTTTATTCTGAAGCACCCAACTTGTCTCGGGCAGGAAGTGTTAATGTCTTTGCTGTAAATTTGATCAATGGGATCAATTCACTGTCAGCGGGAAACAAACTACCAACTCTCCAGGTTAAATAACATTATTTGGAATTTGCAGTGGTGCTCCACGGTCGCAAAATGCTACTGAATGATTGCAGTCTGGAGCCCTGCAGATGAAACACAAAAAACACATGCGCCTCGCCTGCTCACAGATTATCGCCCAGGAGAGATCGGTCTCGACAGGTGTGAAAGTGCATGTGACGCACCATGTTTGTGAATCTTTTATTGATCTATACATTGAGTATGATCGATGTATCAACGCTTGCTCCTAGCTGGGCTTTATAATCAAATGATATTTCATCCTATCTCCTGCTCTGATCAGCATATTACTGCTGGGCCGTCATGAGCTGCACTTTATAGTATCTTAAACTCATGTATTTGCTTGAAGACGTAGAAGATTCACAATGCAGCTCAAAAAAAGCCAAGTTCTATTTTTTCTCCTCTTCCATGTGACACAGATCTGATGGTTAATCTAATCAGTGAGCAGCGAAAATCTGCATTGAGTCACATGTTTTCCCCCGTTCCTATCTGGACCACAAGGATGTGAGGTACAAAATGAGATCCCGAGGCATGTGACCTACATGCAACTTACATTTGGACACTGAACAGCAGAGGTTGTCTGCTTCGGCTCCCTCCGACCACAACAGTGACAGGTCAAGGTGTAAAAGCACATCTGACAACTTTTCTTATGTTATGTTGCAAATGCATGTCTGATATTATAATTATTATGTCATTGTGGTGTCAAAACATGGCGCCTGGTTCCGCTGAGTGCTGCTAATGCTACTAACCAAACCTCAACAAAAACAGGAGCACAGTGTACTTTCAGGTATTCCACTGGAAAACATTACGGTGCTGACGTTGTAGTCCAACAGTACAGGTGCAACACAGTAACAGTGCAGTGCAATGGAGACAACTAAATATATTATCGCTGTGCCTTATGTTACAGTATGTGTCGTCTCAGACTCGGGGTGGAACAAATTCATTCCACACATTTCTTTCCGAGTGTTGCCGATCACTTCACAACATTTTCCAGATATTTAAGACATTAAGAAACCCCTATCTGTTCGCAAAGTCAAACCTCATGGTTTGTGTAGAGAGCATTCATCTCAACACATCTTGGCGCCTAAACTCTTTCAGGAAGGCACTGAGGATAACAGAAGCATCTTTGTAGTCGGAGAAGGATTCTGCACTTCATGTTTAGCATCAACTAAATCAGACAGATGTTCATTTTTCAGCAGTTTTAACGAGCTCTGCAGCACACACTGGCAGTAAGTCAAGTTTGGAAGAAAAGAAACTTTGTGCACGACACACAGTGCCGCAACAAGAGAGAACAGTTTTCAGAAAGCAGGCGGATGTACGGTCTGCATGTTGTTAAGGCAAGCTAAACATTTAGGGGGTGCTACGGTTGATTCAATTCAAAGTTTGGATGAGCGTAAGCATTGCCTTTTTCTATGCCATCGCTGCCCACTCACTCCATCTTTCATTCATTCAACTCTCTCATCCCCTTCACTACACCTCCTCTGGAAAGCTGAAGCAGATTTAGAGCAGCTGATATCAACAGCAGGTCACCAGCTTCACTGTGCTTCACGGAAAGAGCAGGTGCTCCTCATATTTTGTACACTCGGTACATGACATTCAGCTGAGCCGTCCTCTCGCTGCTTAACACATGGATGATAAAATGGCATCTGTGGTGCGCTACTCTGCGGCGGCAGACACATTCAGGCCCCCCCCACCACCTGTCTCACTCTACCATTAAGGATAACTGCAGCATCTGCACAGAAGTTTGGACCAGACTCGTAACTGCCATCTTTAAAAGTGCGACACTTAATCCCTACACTAAACACTGTACACTCGGTCATTAAAGGGAATTCATCGCAAGTGAAGACGACGGTCTGTCTGTGATCACTGTGGCGATTTATTGTCTCATACACACCTCTGTCACGAGGACCAGCAAACATACACACAACATGAGCATAGGGATGGACGCTACATGTCTTTATCGCAGAAGCCAGGGCTGGATATTAACCTTGTCCGCAGCAAGTTAACTTCATGTTCAGGCAAGTGGAATACCTCATGCAGTTGTCTGACTGGTCAAGTGAAAAATAAATGTGATGTCTAATGTAACGTTGTCATAGAATAAACTGCGTACTATATCGCTGAGGCAAAGCTCTTTCAGCTGAGCTGCACGCACAGGTCTGTCTCACAAACAAGCTTTAAACAAGACTGATGAGTAAATTCTTGACATACCAGACCCTGCGGAAGTTCACTCCGGGGTGAACAACACTGTATATGACATATGACATTGCTGACATTTAATATCTCTGAAACTCTGCATGTAAGAGACCTTTTTTGTTTATTTGGCCAGAAACCGTTGTTCCAACAAGGGCTCCAGTGAAATTATATCACTTTGAGAAGCTTTGTCGTCCAGCCTTACACTTTGGGGTCTTTTTGGAGACTTTTTAAAATAAATCCAGAATAATCACTTCCCAATACCAAATGACTTCCTTGTATTCTTGTACGCCCAGAAAATATATATGTATGCCATGTACCGAGCCTTTCAAACCAATAAAAACTTGAATTATAAAAAATAGTGTCCTGTCCATAGCACTATCTGATTGGTTCCACGTCACGAGTAATAGCCGATCAACACTGAGGGCTGCCGAGCCACAGACAGCAAAGATGAACACAGACTGAAGCAAGCGGAGATGTGTTTTGAAGGCTGCAGATATTACTGAAGTTGTAAAACATCACAATCCTATACAATTAAGTTGCAGGAACACCCAGTGTTTCCGCTGCATTCTGCGGCTTGTCAGTAACAGCAGTTACTGGATATAAGTGAAGTTGTGGGTACGAGAACTCCAAGGAGAGGAAGAGGGAGTGAGACAGCACCTGAAGGCACAATGATATGTGACAAGTTCATCATTCATGTATCATTTATAAACTATAAACTGCTGATCAATGCAATACAGTGGGGCTGCTCCCGATAGACAACCAAACATTAGTCGACCATAAAGGTCATTAGTCGGCAAGATTTCATTGGTCGCTGAGTTAACCCTCCTGTAATCCCTCCATATAAACCATAAATCCCTCCCTTGTGCTTAAAAATGATCTGACATGCCTCCCCCCCTTTTTGCACCACACTTCCTCCTCATGATTAACTCACAGTCCTTTATCAGCTTGTTTTATTCACTATATGTGCATTTATCACTGTGGTGTTTCTGCACTGCATTTCCCAGAGATCACCAGGCAGTCTGTCAGTATGGGTGGTAATCTGATGGTTATAGCTCTGGATGATCAGGGCTGACGTTCATGTTGATGGTGCTTTTTTTTTTATCTCTGAATTCCAAATAAAATGAGATGGCTACTTCTGGATTTATCAAATCTCCTCCTTCTCAAAACCTGCCCACTGCCAGTCCACCTGAAAAATGTTTCAGTTTTTATGAATTGGCTGCAAGTTGAACCCCACTCAGGATATGTGTCAGTTGGTTTTTGAAGTTGGTGATTCTTTCTTTATTCATGGAGGAAATCCTGTGTGTTAAAATCTAAATCAGTACACTAGTACCTTATTAAAAGCGCTCCTGAAGCAGTGTTTCCCACAGAATTAGATCGTCTGTGTGACCGTACCTGCCCAGGGGGGGTTGGGGGGAGTTTTGATGCAATACAAAAACTTTCTTTGATCGTGCAGCCCAGTGTTGCTGTGTAATTCTGTGGTTTATCAGTGGAGTGTATGAACTGCACTGCAGACTGAAGTCTCGTCTAACAATGTGACACTGTCTCATGAAAATGGGTCTGATGTGGGTTAAATGTGCATCGGCAGGTCCTCGTTATGTACGTCTGGTGTATGAAATGTCTTGAAGGGCTGACCCGGACTAAGAGTTTTTGTGGTCGACCAATAGTTGTCAATTAGGGCCATTACCCGACTAGTCGCCCGCATGTTTCTGATATGAATCTAATGATTAAATGATATATTTTGGTGGTTTGAGTTGAAGGCGTGAGAAAGAACACTATCAGTAACATTGTTAACACTGTGCTACATTACAGAGAAATACAAACCGTACTAATGAACCTTCATTAATATAGGCCTATATTTTATCTCCAAGTGCACGTCACACACTGAGCGAGCCGCCTGTTAATGACGCTGTGGGCTAATGGGCATGTAGCTACTTCCATGTTTCAGATGATACGTCATGTTTGTAGTCGACCAATGAAGATGAGTTTACATATCACCTTGGGTTCGTCCTTCACCTTCTCAAAATGATCCCACACTTTGGATTTCCTGCCCGACATGTTGTTAACTAGCCTGTGGAATAACCGCAGGTACCAGCCCTGGAAACTAACCTGACTCCTGTCTGACTGCTGAGCGTGGACACTTCCTGTGTCTGTCTTTTCAAATTAAATTCACACATGGTCCAGTCATATAGGTTTGGATTCATTTTTGACAAGGCACAACTCCTAATAGAGTTTCACATTTGTTAATAACAAAATCAACAACAATAATAGTTAAAATTAGGAGGAGAAAAACCAACCAAAAAAATTTTGTTTTACAGACAATGTGTCTTCAAAAACCCGTAGGGATGCACCGAAATGAAAATTTGTGGCCGAAGCCGAAGCTGAATAATATTAAACGCTTGGCCGAATACCGAGTACCGAATACCGTTGTTTAGTTTTTCATTAGTTTTTGCAGATGAACCCCCTCCAGATTAGTGTTGTCACGGTACCAAAATTGGATCCCACTGTACGATACCAATGAAAATATCATGGTTCTGAGTAGTATCACGATACCACAACGAAAATGAGGCAGATGTGCCTTTTGTCATTTATAAAAAGATAAATCACTTTTCTATAATACATCAATGATATTTCAATGGAATAAATTACTTATTGACTTATTCATACTTCAAAAACAGCATCAATAAGTGATTAACATAGGGGGGATCAAAATAAAATAAATAAATGAAATAAGAATCAACCAGCCACCCTCCTCCCCTGACAGTCCCTTCATAAGTAATGAACAGTCCCTAAAGTGCGGTGAGGTTTGTGGGCTGTGAACGGCTGACAGGAATACATTACTGTCTGTGTCTGTGACCCCCGTTCAACCCACAGTCGGTGGGATTTGCCTTTCGTTTCTGCTGCTGGTTGAAACCTGTAGGCTGCTCGCACTGCGTGCTGAATGATTTAAGCCTATTTTGCTCGCTCAAAACTATTTTTAGTCGCAAATGCGAGCGCGGTGAGGGACGGATCGCCACACTGCCGACATTTTACTCGGCCCGTCACAGCACGCTGTTTGATTGCATTATCAAAACACGCCGCTATTATTCGGCCTTGCTTTTAACTTATTCCACCAAATACCGAATGTGTGGTTTTTTGCAATATTTGGCTGAATATATTTGGTTACCGAATATTCGGTGCATCCCTAAAAACCGCCTGTATGTTTTCTTTAAAAATAAATAAAACTGCCAAAAAAATCTATCACAGCCAGAAACTGTAAAAACAGAAATTGTCATTGGATTTTCTAATATCTGACAGTTCTTGAACACATCATGTGCGATAAACATAACCAAATAGTGATATTTAACTAAAATCACTTCATCCTACATATCTCACTTAAAATTTTTCCAAAAATAAACCAAGTACATGAACTAACCAGCGTGCACAACAGGAGTGAAAAACTGAGGTTTTTTTCAACCCCAGGATTGAAATCCCTACACTAAATGACATCTAACCCACGGCTGTTGCTGCAAAGACACTGCCTTTGTATATGGGATGTCTGCTCTCCCACTATGCCACCAGGCACCCTTCAACTTTTAACTTTCAAACATTAAAGGGTAAGTTTTTAAAATCTAATAACTAATTTATGGTGGAGCGAGGGTCACGCATTTTGCCTCAGTCACTCAGGAAGGCTCAAGGAAAAATATCTGTAACTTCAGGAGGAATACAAAACAAAAACAAATTCACACTGCAGCTTCTTCCCTGCTCTGATAAAGAAAGAACAGTCCCTAAGTCTGATCAGTGATGTGCTGTGGGGTATGTGGGGCACTCTGCACCCCGAGGCCCACAGACAGCGGCGCTCCACTCTGAGAGGCGGTGCCTGTGTGATGCATTATGTCTGTCATGTGGGGAGGACGTCATGTGGAGGGCACGGAGTGAAAGTGAACACAGAGCGAGAATGAACCAGTATGAAAACAGGACAATACAGCATCACACCCTCGTCACTTCATCTCCTGTTGCCATAGAGACACTGAATGACAAGCAATATGTTTGTGTATATAAACATTTTGTGTAAAATATTTTAGGAACAAAGTGATACTCAGCCACAAAATCTTTGTTATACTATCTGATCTATTCTTCCTTTCTTCCACCCCGGCTCTGTTTATATATTAATGTTCTGTTAGCTTGTTGGTTGATCCCCTCCCCTCTGCTCAGCCTGAAAATATGAGCTCTACTCTTTGCTTGTGACACTGTTCCCTGCTCCTATAAGCTCACATCCATATCTTTCCTTTGACTTCACTGTCAAGCATTTTATTTCGGGAAAGCTAATTAAGTTACTGCTTCCAATATGATAACACCATGCAGGTAATATTCTGCGCATTAACTGCCTCAGTATTCAGACAGTCTGTGCGACTGCATGTTATTAAGTCTGTCTATACACGAAGCTCAACTCATTTTCAGGTGTGAAAGATTGTCACGGTTTTTGTAAATGGAGTGTGTGTCAGTACATGTGATTTGATAAGATGGGGCGAATGCAATCAGTATCATGCTGCATTTACAGAACTTATCGAAGGGATCAACGCTTCATCAAAGAGGACAATAAACATTATTGTAAATGGGCTGCACATTTATGGTGCTTCTGTCTTCTGACCAATCAGAGCTTTTCCACGACGTGTCACATTCACCCATTCGCATAAACATTCACACTGGTGGCCGAGGCGACCATACATGGTGCCACCTGCTACGCAGTAACCATTCACACACATTTACACGCTGATGGAGCAGCCAGCAGCAGCAATATGGCGCAGCCCAAGGATACTTTGACATATGATCCGCCAATCTTCTGATTAGCACCTTCTGAGCCACAGCCACCCAAAACTGTTGTGAAAACTGGACATGATATTGGACATAGCATAGCATATAAATGGACCTGCATTTGTATAGCGCCGGACACCGGGAGGGAGCTACACGTCACATTTGTAGCGTCATTGAGTACGAGTCACATTCACACACACATTGGCCGAGGCTACCATGCTTCTTTTAACACACTCACACACCGATGGAAGCATCATTGGATGAAGCATCATCGGGAGCAATTTGGGGTTAGATATCTTGCTCAAGGATACTTCATCATGCAGACGGGTGGGGCCTGGGATCGAACAGCTGATCTTCCAATAAGTGGACGACCCGCTCTACCTCTGAGCCACAACCTGCCCCGAAATAACCACTTTCCTTTTAACTCCACTACACCAGAGTTTTGAATTTATTTATTTATTTTAAATCTTATTTTGTTCTTAATGTTAGTTTTCATTTTAGTTTAGTTTTAAGAATGGATTTTGTTGTTTCAGTTTGGTTTTTATTGTTGGGAAAAAAAATAATTTTCTTTTAGTTTTCATTATAATATCGGGGGTATTTGTCAAGAGCAACACTGAAGAAGTTCAGAATTGGTATTAAAATACAAATACAACACTTTGTGAGGGTAATTAAGTGGACGTACTTTAACCAAATTAACAAGTCTAGTTTTTACTTTTATTAAACTACGGGAATGTTCTTTACTTATCAGAGGAGGAGGGTGGCTAAAGTGTGACTTTTTTTTTTTTTTTTTTTTTAATTTTGACCCTCCCTGAAGCTTCAAACATTTCTCCTTGAGCCTCAATGAGTGACTGGCAGAAAATGCATGACCTTCCCTCCACCATAAATTAGTGTTGAAACTTAAAAGTTGGGGCAGAGATGCTGGAGTTGAAAATATACCTCAGTTTTGAGTACTGAAGCTACCTGCAACTCATACACCCTAAAGTTTTACATAGAACTCCTTTAAATGCCATAAATATGACCTGTAAAAATGACAAAGAGATGACCTCATGGGAGATTCAAACCCCACCCATCACACACCAGGAGACAGATCCTCCCCGTCCCAGTGCACTCTGGCATCACATCAGGTCCCACCAGAGATTTTAATCATCTGCAACATTAAATGCAGCTCATTTTAACTTCATCTATTCAGTCAGTACCACAGGTGATACAGCGGAGCAAACCACCTCACCAACATCACAAACAGGACAGAGTCTTCATGTCCTGACAGTACATTTTAAATTACTCTCTGTTGACTTTAAGTATTTGTTTATGACAGACAAGAGTAAAAACAAAGGGGAAATAACGAGGCAGAGGAGGTGTGGACTTCCTGTTCTCCTTGAAACCCCCACAAAGACAACAGTTAAATCTAAGTGTGAAAGACAGCATGTGGAGGCTTTTTTTCAAGCTGTGTGCCAAGTTGTTTTATCCCTACACACCTGTCACCCATGAATATTGATGGAAGAGCATGCGGTTTTCAGAAACGAAACAACCGTCTGCTGCTCACTCATTCTGCAGCCTTATGTGGCAGAATGCGCACAGACAAGCACATAAACACACATGCGCACACAGAGACACACCAGTATATGTGCACAAGACTCCACATGTAAAATCTAGTCTTATGGCGAGTAGGGCTGTAACAGTCCGTGTACACGTGCCAAGACATCACAGTACAGGGGGGTCAGGGGTCAGTTCACGCAGCCCCACACTGAATACATAGTACGTAGATTGACGTACCAAACCTTTAGCAACATATGCTGAAGTTAGCACAGCTAGCGGACTGGTGTACAAATCAGTCACACTATGGCGAGCACAAATAACCAGAAATGAAAACACATCTGACATGCTAACAGATTCAACAGCATCACCGAGACATGCCGATCATCTGAACGTTGAAAAGAGCAAACACACTGGAGCACATGTCCTTATCCCTGCTGCTTTCAAGCAGGAAAACAACAATGAAATAAAACTATTACTGAAGCAGCTGGCATTTAAATTAACATACAGCCAAGGTGGAACTAATCCTAACACTGCTCCTAATGCACAAGTTTGTTTTTTATTATTCTGTTTACTTTCATTCATTCATTCATTCATTCATTCATTCATTAGCCACAATTAGCCGTATCTACTTAATGATTGTAGGGCGGGCTGGAGACTTTCCCAGCTGATGTTGGGAGAAAGGCAAGGCACACTTTGGACAGGTCACCAGACAATTACAAGACTGACGCACATACACCTTTTCCACAAATGTGGGACCAGTTCCATTCTGGTTCCCATACCAGAACCGTGAACCGTTCTGAGCATTTGGACCAAAAATAAATTGGTTGGTACCTGAAGTGTGAGCCCTGACGACATCAGTGGGCGTGTGATATTCTACAGATGGAAGGGGAGGATGGAGAATGCATCAGTGGAGGAGTCAAGTAAGAAATTGTCAAAGAGCAATGCAGTGGTCTCAAGTGGACCTGAACTAATTAGGTGGAAAAGGGGTTATAAAGACAGACAACCACTCACACTCACATTCACACCTACAGGCAATTTAAAATCACCCATTAACCTGCATGTCTTTGGACTGCAGGGGAAGGCCGGAGAACCCTTAAAAACTCTCTTGCCGTGAGGTGATCATACTAACCACTGCATCACTGTGCTACCCTATTTATCCAGTATTTTTAATTGCATAGCATAACAGACGTTTTTCAGTTTTATAGCCTGTTGTGACCTGTTGCCTTTTAGGGAAGTGTTTGTTAAGCGTTCATACAGTGTAATATAGAAGTGTTTAAAATGTTCCTGATATTCAAAATGAAAACAGTTGCCCAAAGTCGACAGCAGGCAAAGTGCCACCTCAGTTTTGTCTGTCTTTGAATTTTGCACAAGTGTTTCCCGCTGTACCAAACTCACACTGAGCTTTGACTCATGAACAAGGTTAGAAATTAGCACAAGCCATATGCTGGTGACACACGCAAGTGGCTGCTAGATTTTCTTAACTCACAAACAAAAGAAAAAACAATGGTTATCTAATGAGTGGCTGTAGATTTTAGAATCCCTCAGCCACAGTGGCAGGTGCACCGAAAAGTTAATTTCCAACCCCATGCCCGAACAAAAGCAACTTCTATGTACCATTACATCCCTGATGTCTACCACCAGCACACACCTAATCACACAAAAATATCTTGAATTGTTGTGTGATCTTGTGCTATCATTTTAGAATTTTCTGTTTCATACATTTGCCATGTGGTGATGTATAAATTATCTACAATTTTCCTGACTAATATTTAGATAATGGCTGTAACTGTGTTGCCCAGCCCTACGTTGATCTGTCTACTTAAAGGTTATAGCTGGAAAAATTTATTTTAATGCCATTTTTTCCAGCAAAAACACCAAATATTCACAGGTTTGAGTCTCAAATTTGATGATGTTCTTTGTTTTATATGAGTGGGAATTGAACATTTGTGAGTTCAGTATTGTTGGTCAGAAAAAAACAAAACACCACCTTGAGCTATTTTTATTCCCAAATCAAGAAAATAATCAATAATGAAAATAACTTCAAGTTGCAGATCAATTTCAGATAAAACAATTAGCGTTTTAGGTTGTTTTTACACCACAAATATCCTGTTTGCAGTTTCAGCATTACCAGTGAAATCATTTTCAGAATAAATACCCTCCAGGATTTTTTCTTATCACCTGACAAAGTGGGTCCACAGCAGACTTTATTCTGCAGCCACAGACAGAAATGCGTCTGGGCCGTCTCGGTGAGAGAGACCCGCTCTCTTTTCAATGACCTTATTCCCTCTGCTCGCCCACTTGCCCTTGCACAAAGGAGCAGAGGAGCCTAACGGTTGCTGCGTCTGAGAATCATCAGGAGACGACTCACTTGAGGGACGAGGAGGAGCAGCCGGCTGTGCTAAATCAGAACCAAATTCAGCCCCGTGTGTTCCCATGCACAAAGAGAGAGGAGCGTGTCTTTAAAATGGAACACAGCTCCTCCTCGCCCCGTCCCCGCTTCAACTGTACCACGCTCCCACGAGGGAACAAACAAAGGAGCGGACAGTGCTGTCAGAGGCAGACTGGCTTGGGTTGCAACACAGTGAGACTCTCATATTAATTAGATTCATCACAATCAAAAGGACTTGCATTATTGGCCAAGTGTGTGTGTGCACATACATGGAATCTGACTGAGGTCTTTCTGTCGCTCTCAATGTACATGTACAGAAAACACACAAGAACAATAAGCTGAACCGGGTAAACACAAAGGCTCGACATTTACAAACATCTGACTACTATGTCCAAGTGAAGGATGGCAGTTTGGGTTATTTTTGCTATCAACAACCCAACACCCATTAACTGTAAATAACAGCTTAATTTTTGAGAAAAGTGTGAAATACAAGAGGTGCTTTCCTTTTAGTCCAGCGCTCCATTGACTCAGTGAGCGCCAAATTATTCAGAGCTACCCACTTAGAGGTGGTGAGTTTTAAATGTTTTGTTGTTGTAAATACATTTTGCTTTCTGCTGGCTCTGCTAACAGATAGCCGGCTAGCCACATGTGGAAACATGGTGTTCACCACCCACCCTCCATCCGGTCTCCGCTGGTTTGTTACCCTCGGCCGCTCCGCACTGAGCACCACTCGAGTCGGGTGGTAATTCGCTGGCGGTGCGACTCTTTCATGATTACCACTGATTACAGTCTTGCTACCAGCTAGCCAACCATGTTTTGTCGCTGTGAAACATGGTGGCCACCCTCCGGTTTCCCACCCAGGCCTCCAGGAAGTGCACCCGGCTTTGATGCCAATTTTCGTAGTGGACACACAGTGGAATTACAACTGTCGGCTCCGTCACATGATGCCATTTAGCCAAAAAAAAGGACTGTTTCCCATTGGTGTACACAGCAAAAGAGACATCTGTAAATCAGTGGATATATTTTTTGCACGTCGCAACCCCTTCATACATCCATGCTCCCGCAAGGTAGCCCCAGTGAGTAAGCCGCTCCATTTTGAGCCGCAAAGCTCCTGTAGCATCGTTGACTATGTTAGCATTACTAGCCGTGCTGACGCTGCTAACGAAGCTAACAGTGATCGTTAACAATGCAACTGAGCCACAAACCAGCATTACTAGCTGTAAATGCTAAATGAGCAGCACCACTAGCTAACACCCACCACCCACCACCCATATATATATTATATATATATATATATATATATATAAACACAGTTAAGCTGGGAAACAGACAGTACTGCAAAGGTGCAAAGTGCATGTAGTGCTAGAATAGATACAGAATAATAAATGCAACAGGTTGTCTTCATACACTGTATATAAAGCATGCTTGCATGACGCGTAACAGATACATGTCCATAGTGTGTCTTTAAACTATTACAAAATCTAATTTAGTTGTAACAAGGAAGTTCAGTGTTATTACACAGGGATGATTCCTGACACTGTGAACTGGTGTTTATCACAGAGACGGCCTGTGAGAAGAAACTGTTTTTGTGTACAGTTGTTTTGGTGTCAAGTGTTCTGAAGCGCCTACCAAAAGGGAGAAGTTACTCTGAACAGGTTGTGTCCAGGTGTGCAGCGGTGTTACCTGTCCATTTCATAACCCTGAAGATGTTTAAGTCCTGAGTGGAATCACTGCACCAATAAATCATTAATCACCTCCAAATCTAACCCTCTGCAGCTTCTCCTGATGAAATGTTTTCTCTTCTCCTCTCATGCTGAGCATCCAGCTGACCTACTCCGCTGCTTCTGTGACATTGACATATTTACACTACTGTGTGTTATATTTAAGGTCACTACTGAATCCTCCAGCTTTTTCCACTCATTGAACCACATCATCACACTGAAACCATAGCTACTGCATTTTCAGAGAAATACAGCTCACACATGAGACCTACACACAGGTAATGTGTTATAATGTTTGTACACAGTACTACTGAGTCAGACATCCCTTCACACAGAAAAAAGCCATTGTCTACAGTTTACCACACTTCTAACCAAGGTTGCCAAACGCAGGTGAATTTGACCGGTGGATTTTATTAACCTACCTACCACGGTGTCAGGTAAAAAACTGTAACAAACGACTGACTTGTTCCATGAAACAGTCAACTTAATCACGGAGCGCTTGACCTAAGTAGTGTAGTGTGTCCTCACTGCATCTTTTCGACCAATCCAAGTGAGAGTTTTTCTTTGTCTTCTTGTTTGTGTTTACTGGCAGACCGCAAACCAACCAACCGTCATTAAAGAAGATGATTTTAAATAGGATTTTGTGCAAATTTGCAGGAAAGCCCAATCAGTCTTTTTTCAGCATTGGCAGTGTAAAAGCAAAATCGGGGAGTGCAGCAAAATGCCGCCAACCTACTTTTGTTTCTAGAGAATGCGCCTTTTCGGGGCAATGGGGGGCGTGAGCAAGCAAAACGTGTAGCTCAGCGTGTGACGTAACCAGTGACGTGGGAGGGAAGCCGTGGCTGCTCAGTCCTTCGGCAATTCTCTCATAAGTCGGCCCGTCCCCGTCATCTGACGGTTAATGGCCTCTTTGTTTGCGAGGACAAGGAGGGCGCGCAATTCCTTGTCTCCCCAGTTGCTCATCTGTACAGTGTCTGTCAGGTCTGCGTTTCCCTCTTGCTACTAGCTACTCGCTAATTCCTGCTAACAGCTGTTTCCTGTTTATCTACCTACCTAAACGCTCGCAGTTTGCCGGCAAAACGGCCCAACATTCGCCAAAAATCTGGCAGTGTGAACGGGGCTAAAGATTCACTGCGTTGAGTAGCATTAGCAGTTAACATTAGCATGGGTGTGTTTGTTAGTCTAATTTGACGGTGTATTTTAAGGACAGTGTGGCAACATGTGGCCGATGACACAGAGCCCACACAAACGGAGACAACGCCAGGTCATGAACCAAAAGTAAAAAGGAGATTATTTTAGTGATAAATAATAATTATTGCTTAGGTGTCTGCATTTTTTTGTGCATTTGAAGTGTAAGTCTGTGTGAGGGAGAGAATGAAAAATGATAAGCATTAAATTAAATATTAAACTGACATGAGAACAATGTGTATGAGTTGTTGTTTTTTTCTTTCTTTGTACAGACAAACGTAACACTGAAATTTGTTACACACAAAAGTGTGAAAACAGAATGGCGGCTGGTAAAAACTATGAGTGGCTGGTGGAATTTAAAACCGAAATAGTTCATGTCCAACACTGTGTCTAACCTCCCTCCCACCGAATGTTCTCTTTGAGGGCTAAAATAATGAATATTTCTGTTACCAATGCGTCTTTTTTGTTTCCTTTTCTTCAAAAAAAAAGGTCAATCATTGAAATTTATTATTTCAAAAAACATCAATTACAATTTCTCATTGCCCAAGGTGATGTCTGTCCTATTAATCAAATCTAATTGTGAATGTCTGAATGGTGCAGAATCAAAAATGCTGCTAAAAGTACAGAATGTGTAAACCTTTAAATAAAAAGCAGCTGTATTGCATAACTGAGTCATGCTGTGTGCTTTGTATTCCTCCCTCTATTTGTGTCACAGTTTGAGTGCGATATTTTGAATGTATTATTAACAGCTTAGTAGTTTAAGAAACGGAAAAAGCCAGTCATCGGATCAGTATGTCTACAGGCAGATATTCAAGGTTACATTAATGACAATTAATAAACTAATCATTTATCTTTTCTTCCCTTTATAGATTTTTGGGGTCAACCGGTTGGTTATAATATGAATATGGAGAATAACAAGATGCAACTGATGCCCTCAAATGTAAAAAGCTCCCACCATGTAAACAACCACTTGATTATGTCTTTAATTTGTTGTGCTTGAGATCTGTACACTTACTTAATAAGATTATTCTTAAGTACATATAATGCAGCCGGCAATTTACCTGACTCATCTAACCTAATCCACAGAAGACAAAACAGACTCAATTGAAAGATGCCGTGTGTGTGTTCACAAGCTTTTACATTAATAAAATTATATGGGGCATTTTCAGGTGAGCTTTACCGAGCACAGTTATCGCAGAGGTACTGTACCTGAACTTGACTTACACTCCAGTGTAAACGTAAAGCTGCCGTCTCAGCGTAACACACAAACCAAGAGAGGAATAAAAGAGGAGAGCTTTCCATCCCAGCTAACTGAGACGCTGATTGACACTAATTGAGACACTAAACTGAGATTCACCCAGACTGCTTAAAACAAAATTCTTCCGTCTCCACCCACAGAAGTGACAAATTGAAGATGAAAAAAAAAAAAAAAAGCGCACACACACACACACACACACACACACACACACACACACACACACACACACAAACCGTCTTCTTAACAGCGGTGAGTGTGTGGAAAGTTCTGCTCTCTCATCCTACTCGCTTCTTCTTTTGGTAGAAAACAAAACATCACAGCCAGGCTGGGTGAAACACACTGTGTGAACCTTGTGTCATCTTACTGTATTTCTAGGTATTAAAGTTCACTTTTTTCACAGTCACCTTCCACCGCCGACACTTAAAGCTGAACACCGAGCCTGTGAGTCTGTAGTGAACGGCTGGTGAGTGAGTGAGTGAGTGAGTGAGTGATCACCACATGCACGCACCTGCTCTTGTGTTTGTAAAGCCCTTAGGTTATTATTATCTACATTTTTGTAGCTTCATTTGGAACAACTGAATTATGACAGAGATTTTACTCAAACTACAGCAGTTGTTCAGTTTTCTGGTTGATTAAACGCATCACTTTGATTCAATGCAGCATCATATTTGTGAAGATCTGGGAGGCAACCTGAGAAACGAAAGGTGTTTGATGCAATTGTTTGCCTCTAATTATTGGTTTGATCATCTTTTTGAGACCCACTAGACACATCAAGCATATTTACTGCAACGTGGGAAGTTTTGTCATGCACCGATCGTGAAACTCTGGGCCGATACTGATGTTTAAAATAACAAATTCTCTAGCCAGTGCTGATGCTTGTTTTTGTCATTTATTTCCCTTTCTGTGGCAGGGAAACTGAGAAATCTTTAGAAAAAAAAATAACTGTTTTAAAGTAATTCAGTCCATCATAACACAATCTTTAAATTAGCATAATTATAATCATGCAAATTTATGAAACAAATCTTTTTAACAAGAAAAACATACTTTACAAAAATAACTACCCCAAAAGCCATTTTACTATAAATCGTAACTCCCTAATATCTATTTTACATTGTAGTGAAAACATCGACATATTTCTCCTTCAAACAATTATATTTATTCAAGCTTCTCACCCAGAAACTAAATTTCACAAGAGCACATTTCGACACATCATGACACATTATAATTTACTTTTGCCCTATTCTCATTTTTACTAAATAGAGCTTGAATGCATCATAATATAAGTCAGTGCAACCTTCACTGGCTGTTAGTTGCAGCAAAGATACTCCATGACAACAGATAACACATTACAAGCTGCGCCAGTGGTACGAAATCGTATGCAATTCCAGTCTCCTCATTGGACATGGTTCTATCTCCCCGACATCCCCCCACCTTGTTTGGAAGTGAAGTGAACATCTTGTGAATGGATGAAAGCAGATTCAAAACAGCTCTGTAAACAGTACAAATTTAACGTTTGTTCCTTATTTTGCTGCTCGTTTTTATCTGCTAGCTTAACGTCTGATATCAATCAAATGTAAGATCATGTCAGCTGTTGCCAGATCTCACGTGGGTGTTGCTACAACAGGACAAATTTAATTTTCTTAATTTTCTCCTGATTTGTGTGTCTGAAAAAATGCTATTTCAATGTCAGAATGTTTACAAGGGTTGGGGCTCGTCAGAAATGGGCCCAATATTCACACAAGAGACTATGGGGCGAAGGAAACGGTCATAATACATACTCGAGTTCAAGTTTCCCACTGGTATGAATGGACTCAGGGCCGCTGTTAGTCTCCTAAGGGGGTGAAGCAGTGGTGAAACCCACAATGACACAGACACAGGAAATGAATCTGAAGTCAGCCACCGGCTGCTAACAGCTAATAGCTAATTTCAACACATTTATTGTTCACATGTAGCTTTATCAGGGAAAAATTTTGGTGCATCCCCTGATGCAATATGCAACTCAATAGTGAGTTTACCTTTTCTTTTCATCCCAAAGGCATTTTTGTATTGTCACCACGACAACAGGATGCCATTGGTCTTGGGGCCTGCTATTCTGCTTGTGCGAAACTGATGTGACACAACGGAAAAACATCTGCCACAGCCAACAGTAAGTCATCTTACTTGCTGATAGGCTGATGGCAGCCAACACAGAGGATATTGGCTGATACAGGTGTGCTGCGGATACATCTGTGCGTCCCTAGGAAAGTTACATGGAGAGTTGTAAATGTATTAGTCACCCTGTTGCCTTTTAATGTTTTAAAAGGATAAATGCATTTGCCATGCATCCTCTTTTATTAAAGCAAAAGTTCTTCTAAATAAAAAATGAAGCATTATTTCTACCAACAATTTCTTGATGATGTCTTTTTGGTTCATTCACTGACAATACACATCAAGCAGGTTTTGAGTATGTCATGCATTTACACTGGAAAATTCACTATACTTTAAACTCAGTCAATATGAACATGAAAATAACTCAACTTTTGAGTATGTTGTTGATGTGATGCACAAAGGAAATAAAGGAGCTAATCACAACTGCAGACAATTAAATCAGTGGGTGGAGATGAAACAGCTCGAGGAGCACCTCAGAAACCAAAAAATAACTTGAAAAAACATTCTGCCGACTCTTTGATAAGTTTAATTTGAAGTGTCCTTCATAAGTCGCAGTTTGATTGACATCCAGTTGATGTCAGTTCGTGTGTAATGTGGAATTGGGGCACAGCTACAGTGTCATTCTTTTCTTAAATATCAAAAAGTCTAATCTGAGAATGGCTGTGATTAGTTATCCACTGTGCAAACAGAGTACACGTACGAAACCTGCAGCCAATTTTGATTAATATTAGGTTGCATTAAATTATTTATAAGACAGATGAAGACGTTTGCTGTTAGGATTAGTCATGAAAAAGCAAACTGTGGTTGTTATTGTTTCCTATAAAGCGATTAAACAGTCTATATGCTTCCACCAAGCCCTCATCAACAGCTCAGGGCTCTGAAGCCACTTTGACACAGTGGTAAAACAATGGAAATTATAACTTCCGGGTCCATCACACTGGGCCCAAAATGACTTTTTCCCTTGAGACCTACATTGTGAATCAGCAAATACATTTTCTTAACGTCACAGCCCCCTCTAAATGACTCACTAACACTATTGGGATTTGATCCATCTGGTCCAATAACATTTCAAACGTCCAGAAGAGCAGCATGATTTAATCATTTTATCCCCATTTAATTTAGCGTAAGGCCAAACCAGAAGTTAGCCACCTGGCTGGCGGAGGTCTCTATTGCGCTTGCTGTATGGACCCATGATGCAGGAGAGTCAGGTAATTTTATACCTGAGATGTCAACATTTTTGGCTCCATGCGCCAATGAGAAACTTTTTTAGGAATGAACGTAGCCCCACCTCTGACACTGTATACAGTTCTCTTTATACATCCATGGGTGCAGCGTGCCTATTGCTGTAATTGCTGCTAAAAAAATAACTGTCCATAACTTCTGTCATCATTTTGAGGCTGAAAGGAGCAGTTCTCATGTCACTGAAATACTGCCGCGTGAGTGAAGTAATCAACAAATATGTTGTTTGGTGCAAAAACACTATCAGTGGTCACTTTATGAGGTAAAGTTATAAAATCTAAAGCAACACAATACAAAAGCTCAGCTGTGAATTCTACCTTTACAAAGCTGATAATGTTCAGTTTTCATTGATACTGTCAGAGAGGTGGCAATTTAGCTAAATGTTTATCATATTGTGGTGTGTCGCAGCACCAGGTGCTCCAGCTTCCTCCCACAGTCCAAAGACATGCAGGTTAACTGGTGACTCTAAATCGTCCATAGGTGTGAATGTGAGTGTGAATGGTTGTCTATATCTATGTGTCAGCCCTGCGATAGTCTGGTGACCTGTCCAGGGTCCATCCCACCTCTTGTCCAATGTCAGCTGGGATAGGCTCCAAAAGGAATGAATGAATGAATGAATGAACACTGTAGTGAAGACTGGGAGGTGTTTCTGTTGTTTTAAAAACACAAAGATTATTAGAAACACCTTTAAATATCAATTCCAGTACACCACAACCAACTACAAGCCTAATAATAAACAGAGATAAATGAAAACTTCTCTGATAATGTCTACAAAAACTGATAAAACCTTCCCAAATGTGGAATCTGTGGCAGTTCCGCTGTGCTGGATGATACTGAAATACATGGGTGTTCCTAATAAAGTGGCCAGGAAGTGTGGTGTCACTGCTTATCTGTCCTGATTTATTATTAAACACCACATTCCACACATGTTTGCGCTTGCATTTATCTACAACAGGTGGATCACTGAAATCTTGTGTCGCACTGTCGCCTCGAGTTAAAACATTACGCTGACACAAAGGGGTCGTCTGCACCCTGTGATTATCACAAAAGGTTTGTAGAAACGCACAGGAAGTTGGCTTCGAACTTTACCTGTTCAAAAATGGGTATTAATTGTCAGATGTAAACAAAAATGACCACATATTACTACTGGAAACACATCGTTATTATTACCAAATAAATTATCAGAGGTGTAAAGGTGTGGTGTCACGGAAAGGTCACGCTGAATGACAACACTTGCTGGTATTTATCGCTCCATTGTTTTCTGTACAAACAGCAGCTGACACGTATTTATCCTTCATCAGTACGAACATAAAACCACAAATCATTTGGCAAGTTATTGTACTTAGCATGCTGTGACATATTCAAATTAGGGATATGTCAACTAGTCATTTAAACATTGCTATCCTTGGAAGTCAGCACCGGAAATACAGGTTGGTTAAACTTATTTAAATTATTATGATTTAGTGCAGTTGTGTTCGCCCAATAAAAAAAGACTTATTTTCCTGAAGAATAATATTTTCAATAGATGTTATCTGTTAACTCTAATTTAGTGAATTGTTATCATGTTTTGATAAAGCGATAAAGATACTGTGCCTTGATCACCGTGCCTGATGCAAAGTTTAAATTTGACTTGGTTAAACGTGATTAACTATTTGAAATGGCTCTTATATTAAATGCAATATTTGTCTCAGACAGTGTCTCAGTTTACAGATGAAGCTGTCCTCAATTTTGGCTGTTTTCTCTGTGTTGTCTGACTCTTACTCGACTAGTCGACGAGTCTAAGTTTTAACTTCCATTTAAACGCCAGGTAAACTAGTCGTTAGGAACATTCCTACAACAAATGCACACTGCTGTCTCCACTCCTGCTTCAACAGTCAGCTGTCTCAACAACTGAGAAGGAGGCAAAAGTTGTTGTTTTTTCCTCGCCCAAGCAACTTCTCTTGATGATGGAGTCAAAGTGCAGCCGCAGTTCTGCAGGCAGGCCGTAAAAAGTGGCACAAAGAGTGAAATAAGTAGTCAGACACTTTCAGATTCTTCAGATAGCCTGGGCTGCATGTCACCAACACAACGTCCACATGCAAACAACACAACAACACCAAGGCAAACCGGGGCGCCTTGTCCCCTGTGAGGTGGGTCAATGTACTGCCTGGTGATCACACCCTGAGGAGAACTGAACCAGCAACCTTTAAAGCGATGAGAAGAAATAAAGACATCGTCATGTGCAGCTGCAGAGCCTTGTGCCAAATACAGATTTAAGGGGAAATATGTGGAGGACAGAGTCATCACTGTGAAGTCTGAATATAATAGGAAAACTTGTTTTTCATATTTAAACATTAAATGCAAATAAAGTCAGAGCTCAGTGATTGGAGTTAGCTCTTGGCACACCCTTTTGTCTGTTGCCCAGAGGGGTGTCACACCTGGCCAGGTGAAAGCATGTGGATAGACGGACCAACACCACCACTACACAACTCCACATACATGCATGACTCATTGTGTGCCCGCACACACACCTGGCTGCTACAGCTACACACGTTTCAAGAGGCTAACAGGCTAACAACCTAGCTTACACCTCTTTGAGGTTTTGGCTATATAATCAATGCTAGCAGACGCAGGGGCTAACAGGCAGCAGCTAGCTTGAATGTTGCAAGCCGCTGGATTGCCACAAGTTGGGAAGAGCGAGCTGGGAGGAAATAAAAAGAAGTTCCCGGCGAGCAGAAAGCGGGATGAAAAACACACAACACACACGGACAGAGAGAAGGAGACACTGTGTCCTATTTCATGTTAGCACCCCGCTGCTACCGAGCTAGCTTTCTCCGCTAGCTCTGTAATGTCACTGCATCGCTGTTGTAAATACATTATAACAGCCCCTCTCCTTTACACGTGTGGACAGCCTCTAAAAACTCCTTCTCGGGGACATCTCTCCACCGAAAAACCCTCCCCGGCGGACTGCTCACCTGCTCCGGACACCGGACACACGCTCTCACCGGCGAGACATCACCCCGGTTAGCCCGAAAAAACACTGGCGCTTTTTATTTCCAAGGACACAAAATCGCCATGACAGTTTAGAAAAATGCATAAAAAATTAGCAGGCAGGGGAGGGAGGGGAGAGAGGAGAGAGATGGGGAGGTGAGGGGAGGAAGGAGGGAGGGGAGAGGAAAGAGGAGGAGGAGGGATGAAGAGAGGAGGAGGAGTGGAACTCTGTGCAATATCTATTTAATCCACATAAAGCTCGCAGCTCCGCGGAGTTTATTCAGTCTGGATGCCGGAGTCCTGCACTGTTTGGCCACCACAGTCCAGTCTAGACACACACACACACACGTCTCCACAAAGACAAGCCGCATCCAAAAGTTAAAGGGCGCTTCTTACCTAAAATGGCCACTGCAGCAGCCAAAACACAAACAGCTTTTTTTTTATTTGGTGGAAGTTTAGCGGCAGCGGCAGCAGCAGCGGCGGCGGCGGCGGTGTGGCTGCTGCAGCCAGCCTAACCTTACACCATTTGGACCCAGCAGCAGCTCAGCGTTTCAGATTTTTCCATTGGCTGCAGCCTAGCGCAGCTGGCTCCGTGCATATTTCCATTGGCCCTGCAGCTGTCAAGCAAAGCAAACCCGAAGCGAGTCTCTCCCGGGTTTGTCTGAGAGCTATCGCGGCAGCCCCAGGCAACACCATTGTGTATTGTGTGCGTTTTTTCTCTCCCTTCCTGGTGCTTCGCATTGATGTGAGCCTCGCTTGCCTGTTGTTTATTCTAGGTGGTGGTGTTGTTCTGTTGTTGTCCTTACCGCAGACTTGCAGGGAAATCCTTCTCGTACCGGGGGGGAAGCTTCCCACCGCACCGCGCCGCACCGCACCGCCCGGCTGGCTGGCTCCTGCTGTCATTGAAGGAAAGGGGGGAGAGAAAAAACAAGAGGGGAGCGTTCAGCTTTCAGCTTTCAACCCCCCCGATGCAACAAAACGAAGGGGTTTACATTTCTCCTCTGCTGGCTGCATCCACCAATCATGTCGCCTTTTACTCCTCCATCATTACCGGGTTTGAAGGGCGGAAGAAAAGAAATAAGACATTCCACGTCTTTTGCAGATCAGGTTGCGTTTCCCGGATGTTCCGTGTGTTTGGTGGACTTACAATGTGAGCTGCTGTGTTTATTTAAAGGACATGCAATGTGCGCTTGTGTTCAGGGGTCTCTGGTGCTCTAATGCTGAGGAGGATTTGTTCCCTTTGAGGACACACGACTTGTCTCCGTGCCCAACTTCACCTGGAGTCCTCTCTGCTCCACCATCCACTCACTGCTGTCTGTATTTGGAAGAGTTAAAGTCACATTTTTATAAAACATTAATAAAAATAGCAGCATCCATTCATACCTAGCTGAGACACCACACCCTATGGCAACATCTGACCACAGAGTGACCAATCGAAACTTCACAGGCTACTGTGGTCAAGGCAAACTGGGAAGTTGTGGCCAGGACATGTTTGACTCCAGGCATCTTTGTGTCTGTGGTATAAATGTGTCACAAATATGGAAGCACACAGCGGATAAATATCTGTAGGCTTGATGCTCCTGTAAACAAATATATAGTTTAAAAGTGGAAAAAGCAGTCGAGATCCATTTGCTAGATTTTTCTGGAGCTTTCAGTCACATCACGTTTGTAATCTGTGGACGGACCTTGCTCAGGTGTCGTGCAGGCTCAGTGCTCTGGCTGTTAATTCATCCGTTATTAATGAACTGTCATCCTGCTGCAGTGACGTACAGGTGACACTCCAAGGTGTGTCGGTGCACTGTGACATCACCGTGTTTACAGGTGCAACAGAGCACACCTGTGACCACACCAAAACATAATTTGAACCCAGGTGGCCTTTTTTAGAGACACTCTCCTCATGTTTTAAAGACGTACAAGTAACCTTTAAAGCAGGGGTGTCAAAAAATAAGTCTCATTTCCACCAAACACTTTCGGTGTGGTACCTTTGGAACCAAAAGTAACCCTTCAGACATGGTACCTAGACCCTAGTCTGTTTAGCATTTCCCCCTCAAACTACTCTTTCATGTGGATGGGGTTGTTGTCACTCACTGTATTTCCTTCTTTATCAGTCTGCATCTCGTTTATTGTCCACAGAACGAGGCTGCACGCTGACATTTTCGGAACAAAATAAAAACAGGATGCAGTGAGATGGGATATTTATAAAAAAAAAAAAAAAAAACAGGTTTGTGCATTTAGTCCTGCTCAGACTGATATTTTTAAACACTTATGACTAAAATATCCACTCATTACTGAAAGTCTGTGTCATCCAAGAGAGACAAAAAAACTAAAGTAATGGTCAAAGTTGTCACGGTGAAATTTAAGGTGTGCTGATGGATTCACGTCGTCAACTCATACATTGAGTAACATTACAAGTTAACATTCCACCTTAAAAGTTGGCAGTCGGCCCAGTGAATCAAGTTGCTTTGACTCCAGCTGCTGTGAGAGGCAGCAAAACATCCTTTCATGTTATAGTTACAGTTTACTAATAAAACTCTCCACAGTATGAACAGTGGTCACATGAGCCTCAAAACCAGACACAACTCAGCCCTGAGCAGAGTGACTGTCCTCTACTGACCAATCAGACTGCAGTGTTCACAGCTCCACCTTTTAGTACCAGATCTGTGTGCTAGGTACCCCAACAGAGGGGGGACCAAACATGGGGACGGTACAGAGCGGTTCTGTTGGTACCATCCACAACTTTTCACAGTGGAAACATAAAGAAAGCGTACCGACCTGAACTGTAACGTACTGCTCGGTTATAGAGCCCAAATTGATCTGAAATGGGCCAGAGCAGTGAAAGCATTGCATAACCTATAAATAACCACCCCCAAATGTTCCCTTCCTTCAGTATGAAGAAGTACACTGTGAAAATGTTAATTTACAAAACAGACGGTAAAGAGTCTGAGATGTCATAAGTAAAATAATTGCAGTCTCAGCAATATGTCTCAGTTTTTCCACATTCAGTCTCACTGTCATTACATGTGCATTTTTCCATACATTCCCACCCATGTGCAGTCCTCCACACCAAAGTGGAAGCTACTGAAGAAGCACATTAACTTGTCCCCGGCCTTGCAGACCATTTACAAATCCTAAGTCTTGGCAGTGCCGTAGCATCAGAGTTCCATCAATATATTTTTAGGACAGTGGTTCCCACCTGCTGAGTCACGGTCCCATTTTGAATGAACCGCAAGTGACTCACAAATGTGTCAAGTTTGTAAAAAACACACTTTATTTTTAAGTCCAGTGGATTTCCAGCCCAGAGCATTTATTTTAAAGTGCTGTTTTCTGCCACACTCACAGAGAGATACTTGACAGAGACAGCAAACTAGCTTAATGACATGGCCAAACACAAGTATGACACTAAATGTATTGAACTGTGGGACCTTGAACTAATGACTAAGGAGAAATCTGGCACCAGTGGCTGGACCTGTTGGGAACCACTGTTTTAACATATTAGTGTGATACTGTCACAAACAGGCTGCATAAATCTGAGTAGGGAGTCCACACAAAAGATTTAGTTAAAACAAGCATCATTTATTAAACTAAGAGTAACTCAAACAATAGAGTGTGCAGGTCAGAAAGTCAGCAATGAAAGCCAAGCGCGGATGTGTTTCAGGTGTGCCGCAAAGGTGTTGAAGGTGCAACACCAAAAAGCAAGGATGCAGAGTGGACGAAGAAAGCGTGTGGAAACATGAGGCAGCTTTTGTAGCCTGGAAGGCCCAGGTCAAGGCAAAGACCCTCTCATGTCAGCCAACTGCCTGATGAGGTTGGCCAGAACATCCTCCAAGACAGTGGGAGGGGCGTCACAATACAGATTCTTTTGTACTGAAGCTGCTGATTGACAATATTTTGTACAATCTTCACTATCTTTAAATATGATCACATTAAGTATTCATTGCTATTTCAGAGAGCTGTACTCTGGTCAGGGTGGAAAAGCTGTTAAACTTGCTCCTAAAACCTGACACCTCTCAGCCTTCACAAGTGCATCAATATCAGCTGTGCAAAGTCATCCAGTGGGCTGGATTGGACCCTTTAGTAGGCCGGTTGTGACCCACAAGCTTTATGTTTTGTGTTTAATATGGTTTTTCAAAGCACTCCTACTCCTCTCTCTAATTTAAAGAAATCCAGAACCTTTAATGTGCAAATACTGTTCATTTTAAAAGTTTCCTGCTGGATGCAAGCTCTCTCCTTCTTCACTGTAAAGACCGTTCTCTGTGTTTGTGCACTGTAGGCGTCAGGGTTTCCATATCGCTCCTGGGTAAGTTGCACACTGGATTAAGATTGGCTTCCAAACTAGTTGAAGTGTCAAAAAAACATGCTCATACACGTGTTAAACTCAGATTTCGTCAGCAAAGAGTAACTGTCAAACCTTCAGGAGATGAATGTGAACACAAACTCTGTACATACCTCGTTCTGCACAGTGAAGCTCAAAGACAGATAAACTGACAATAAGCAAAGCTCATTTTTGAGCAGGGAGAGAGTTTGAAGGTAAACTTCAGTATTTTTAAACTGGGACCCTATTTTATCATGTTTATCTGTCTAAGTGTGTCGTGAGAACAACAGTTTTTGAAATCCAGTATTGAGCGACAACAGCAGCAGAACAGGTTGCAATGGAACCACTCAGGGCAATTGGCCCTGTCAGTTTACGTCCACTTAAAGTGCTTGTTTTTGTAACTGACAGGCTCAGATGGTTATTTTCAGTGTCTGACAACATTATGAAAAGCATCCCTACAAAGAAATGAATATGTTTCTTTACCTTTTGCCTGATCTGGTCTGTTTGTTATTGTGTGTAATCAAGTCTCATTCTGAAATCTTTCAGGTTTTTCCACATTGTCAAAATCAGCTATGTATTCAGCCGTGACAATGAAAATGTTTCGCTTAACTAGGCTAGTCTTGTACTCCAACAAAACACACTCTTCCAGGCACTCCTCTCTCCAACTCTCACTAACGTTTCCACCATTGTCCTCCTACAACAAGGCACCTATTGCAAGATTTCAGAGCGAGACTTCTTGAGCGAGACTAGGTTACACACCATAACAAACACAACAGATTGAGCCAAAGGTAAAGCAAAATGTTAATTTCTCTGTAGGGTTCCTTTCCATAATGTTGCCTGACACAAAACATAACAATCTGAGCCTGTGAGTGGCAGAAACAAGCACTTTTAGTGGATGTAAATTGATAGTGCTAACATGCTTAGGGTAGTTACACTGCAGCCTGTTTCACCGCTGATCACTGCAGCGCTCTCTCTCAATACTCAACTGATTTAACAAATAGTTGTCTTCATTGGTCACTTAGAGACAAAACATTAGAAAATAGAGTCAAGGCTAAAAAATACCAAAATTTCCTCTTTACTACTCTTTGAAAAAGTTAAAAGATCGAGATTCAAAGTTCAAAAACTTTTAAAAGTCCTGAAAGTGCTTTGGATAAAACTATAACAGAGCTCTCATATCAACACATCCATCTCCATGGCAACTAAGCAAACTACAGCCACCGATAAGGACCATGTGACATGATTAAAAATGGACCTTTAGTTGGGACTGCTTTGTCAAAATGTGAACATGCATTAACTGAATGCATCGACAGGCTTATATCCAACCTGCGAGATGTTATGTCTATGCTATCATACACAGAGCGCTGACTCACACCAGACAATTATTAACACAAACTACAAAAGCAGCCTTGTTCTTCAACAGTCATGTGACGTCAGTTATGCTCAGGTCAGATCAATCAATTTGTTTTTTTCACAGGTTGAAATTTATTAACAAGTCCCAAGCTGTGTTGAGGTCCACAGTAAAGAGACCAAAATACTACATCCTCTTATAGATATATATCCTCTTATCTGCAGTGCTATTGATCAATATACCGTAGATTGTTTTGGTGTGAGTTGCTGAATGTTGGAGATATCAGCTGTAGAGGTGTCTGCCTTCTCTCCAGCATAATGAAACTAGATGACAGTCAGCTTGTGGTGCTCAAAGTACCAAAAATACATTAGAAAAACTCAACAGCGATGTCTCTTTCCAGAAATCATGACCTGGTTACTCAAGATAATCCACAGACCTTGAGGGACAAATAAAGGGTGCTGCACTGGGTTAAGGCAATGTGTAGTTAGTTATAAAGAATCTGGTGCTCCTCAAGGATAGGGCAAGTCGCTTTTCATCTTTATAATCTACAGTCCTTGTTGTGAGCAGTTTTATGTGAGAACTACTCTCTTTCTACCAATGTACACCTGCCAACTGCATCACTTCGCAGAAGGAAGCATGCATCTAAGCTAGCTACCGTTACAGCTCAGCCGAAGGAGGATGCCATTCATTTTACATCCGTGCTGTCACGAGCATGAGCCTCTCATCCATGAGTAGATGCACGTTTCCTTCTGCCCGGTGATTGTTGGTGGTTGTAGTTTGGTAGAAAGAAATAAGTTCCCACTTGAAACTACTTACAATGTCTGTGGATTATATTGAGTAATGGGGTCATGACTTCTGGAAAGAGACCTTGCTGTTGAGCACCACAAGCTGAGTATCATCCAGTTCCATTATATTCAAGAGAAGGCAGACATCTCTACATCTCTACAGCTGATATGTCCAACACTCTGCAAAAGAATCCAGATTGATAAATAGCACTACAGGTAAGAGGAAAAATATGTATTTTTTGGGGGGATAATCTGTCTCTTTAGGAGAGAAATACAACTTTCTTGTTAAAGCCACAGTGTGTAGGAATTTCTCCCATCTAACGTTGAAATCATATATTGCATTCAAACAGATGGCGCACTCTAGCGCCTCACTGTTTCAAACACGTATTGCAACAACGGTAGCCGCTGTGTACCAAAAAGCTATGATAACACTGATGAAACCATGTCATCCGATACTTCGTGGAGTATTCATTCAGGCTCCTACACAGACACACGCGACGCGAGTTGACAAACCCCCTCCTCACCATGCTGGCTGTGTTTACAACATAGGACTGTTGGGGCGGATGTAAATTGAAACAAACCAATCGCGTCTTGTCCTTTGACAACTGACAAGCGGCTCAACCTCACACACCTCATCCCTCTTCTCGTATTACTGCGCCGCTAACAGCTGTTAGTGGCCAGCTGCACTACTGCCGCATAACAAAGTCCCACTCTTTGAGCATAATGCAGGATCATGTCATTCAAAAAACGATGGTCAGCATTGGGGTTGCCTTTCCCAGGTGGAGAGAGCTGCTGAAGGAGAAAGGTAATACAGTCACAGGCCAGCGCTAACAGCGGCTAACTGCAGCTAACAGCTAACAGCGGCGCAGTGATGCGAGGAGAGGGATGAGGCTGTTAGCGACTGGCCGCTAACAGCGGCTAACAGCCAACAGCGGCGCTGGCCTGTGATTGCATTACCATTCTCCCTAAGCAGCTCTCTCTACCTGGGAAAGGCTACCCCGATGTGGGCCTTCGTTTTTTTAATTCGCCGGTCACGCTGCCTTTTCTATTCCCTTTTGCGCTTTCTTGGCGACGAGGATTCAGTCTCCCATGATGCTGCATATGCATGATCCTGCATTATGCTCAAAGAGTGGGACTTTGTTTCAAATTTGCCAGGGTAGTAGCGAAGCGCCTCTTGCTCCTCTCCTTCGGCTCCTCAGTCACGCAGTGCTGGCCTGGCTCTCAATGAAAACGCCAAAGGCGGGGCTGTATGTCCCTTGCTGGCGGGTGTATTCTCAAGATGGCGAAACGTAATGGAACCCCACAGACGACTTACCTGCACAATGTACAAACAAATCCGAAATTCTCCTTTTACGAGAATAAGTCAGATTATTGGTGGAGGTAATAGTACACCAGTGATGACATATTTATGAATGCAGACATCAATTTTTGCCAATAAACAACCGAAAATGTTACACAAAGTCCCTTTAATATCTGGACCAACGCATCTCATCTGTTTTGGTTAAAGCATGATGGGACAGATTGAGATGATAACCCTGAGTCTGCTGCATTTGCTTCACTTCACAAGATTTCTGAGTGCTGAGGTTTGAATTTTTCAAGCAGTTATCTCTCGCTGCAATTTAAGTTGCTCAGATGAAAGCACTGAGACCTGAGTTTATTAGAATACAAGGTTACAATGAAAGTCATTCTGTGGTGATTGGGATGTCAGATATACCGTCTTAGCATTCGGAGGATGTACTTCACAGATGTGAGCAAACTGTTACAGAGTGTGTTGTTGACCTTTGTGTGTGACAGTGAGGCTCGCAGCACCATCACGGGTCATTCATTCCTTGTATGGAAGAAAAACCTCACAGTGGTGAGGCTCTGCTCCATGCGCCACCTCACAGAAAATGAACTGAAACCTTTTCTGCATCATTAATGTCTGAAACTAAATTAGACATACCTCATCATCCACCAGGCAACAGTTAGCTTTGTAAAATGGTGCCTCATAAAATTGATTCACACTGTTTGTTACCACCCAGGAAATACGTTTTCACTGTGTGTTGTAGTGGAGGAGCAGGAATGAAGACTGGATAAACCAGTTGGTGAAGCTGATATGTTAATGAAATACACCCCTCAGAGCGACTTAAACATCACAGCATGGTCTTGCTTGCAGAGTTTTTTTTTCTGCTTCTTCTTTTGAAATACTTAATTTTTTTTAATCACTTACTGGGTTGCATTCTTTTTTTCTGCAAATCTTTTAGGTGGGTTTTTTTTAGAAGATGCAGTATGAGCTCTAGAAATGTTTTTAATCATTGATTTTTTAAAATTAAGTTTACCTATCTATTGGGGGGGGATCTGACGTATTCACATTCAATTATCGGCCTGTGAAGCTGGGGATACACGTCTCTCGGACAGTCAGCACCAGTTCCCTCCAAGGCTGTGTCCTTTTCCCTCTGCTCTTCTCCCTGCACAACAACATCTAGGCCTCCAGTCACCAGTCTGTCAAGCTCCTGAAGTTCCCATTTGACACCACCCTCATTGTGCTCATCTCTGGCTGGGAAGAGCCTGTGCACAGGTGTGGGATTGACCATCTGGTTACCTGGGCTACTAAAAATGTATGAACAGACAAAAGCCAAAAATGGCAAACACCAAAAAGTATTCACCAATGTCTACAATCAGACTTCAACCTTATTATCTGCCTCACCAATTTCCCGTCTCCAAAATGTTCGTAAGCATGGGTCAAAGTTTCTCCCATCAAGTCTGTTTTTATAGATCAAAACTTTTCCGTGGGAAGAGGCGTACGCCTCTTTCAGGCCTCATTTTGTGCATATGCAATGTGTATAAATGAGACCCCTGGTGCAGCAAAAAACAATGTGGAGCCCAGTGCTGTAAAAACAGTGGAGATGATTGCGGATTTCCTTAAGGACACAACCCCACCCACCCCCATCACCCTGCATGACTCCTCATTCGAAGCTGTGAAGTCGTTCTGCTTCCTGGGCTCCCTCTTAACTCAGGACCTCAAGTGGAAGCTGAACATCAGCTCCCTCACCAAAAAGGCACAGCAAAAGATGTACCTCCTGCTACAGCGAAGAAGTTCAACCTGCCAAAGACAATGATGGGGCACCTCTACACTGCCATCATTGAGTGCATCCTCATTTCCTGGTACACTGCGGGTGCCACAAAAGACAAGGCCAGACTGTAGCATATCATCCGCTCTGCTGAGAAGGTGATCGGCTGCAATCCACCATTCCTCCAGGGCCTGTACATCTCCAGGACCCTGGGGCAGGCAGGAAAAATTGTGGCTGACCCCTTCCACCCTGGACACAAAGTCCATCCATTTTCATTCGCTTATCCAGGGCCGGGTCATGGAGGCAGCAAGCCAAGCAAAGCACCCCAGATGTCCCTCTCCCCAGCAACACTTTCCAGCTCCTCCTGGGAGACCCAAAGGCGTTCCCAGGCCAGATGAGATATGTAATACCTTCAGCGGATTCTAGGTCTGCCCCGGGGCCTCCCACCTGTGGGATGTGCCCACAACACCTTTATCAAGGAGCGCCCAGGAGGATCCTGATCAGATGCCCGAACCACCTCAACTGACCCCTTTCGACACGAAGGAGTAGCGTCTCTACTCCAAGCTCCTTCCAGATATCCAAGCTCCCCCCCCATCTCTACGGCTGAGCCCAGCCACCCCACGGAGGAAACTCATTTCAGCCGCTTGTATCTGCAATCTCATTCTTTCGGTCACTACCCAGAGCTCATGGCCATAGGTGAGGGTTGGGACACAGATGGACCAGTAAATCGAAAGCTTCGCCATCTGGCTCAGTTCCCTCTTCACCATGATGGTCCGACGCAGTGCCTGCATCACTGCAGAAGCTGCACCAAACGGCCGATCCATTTCACGCTCCATTCTACCCTCACTCGTGAACAAGACCCCAAGATACTTGAACTCCCTTGTTTCGATACAGTCCCCTCTGGCAGGAGGTTGCGGTCCATCAGGACCAAAACCTCATGCCACAAAAACAGTTTCTTCCTGACCTCATCAACAAGGTCAGAGACCCCCACTGATACGGACTCTTTTCGCATTTATTGGGCTGGCTTCTCATGGTGCAGATATTTACACTAACGATGCATAATAAACATTGTAATATTTCTCTGTTAAGTGTGATGAAACATGAGTAACAACAAGAGAGAACATGTCGTGCCGACAAACAGTAAATTTGAGGTTTTATGAAACCCCAAAGCTGACATGAGGAGGCTATAGTTGCTCAGAGACAGTTATGCACAGATAGTTATCAGGTTCACGGACGAGCACACTCATTTACATGTGAGACATGTAGGGGATGCTCGTATTCAGAGTGACAATGAGGCGGGAAGAAGCTATTTCTTTAGGACATGTTTGCAGGACAAACCGCTGTGACAGGAATCCAATGCGTGACTTTCAAACCCCGAGGATACCTTCAACACATGTCGTTAGAAAAAGCACGGTGTACTGTATTTGCCTGTGACGGTGCCTTTGTATTGACAGAATCACAGTACCTGTGTTTACCCTCAGCTGCGCCAGTGATGTTCTTTAAGGTTTATTAGACTTAAGGTCATGGTTTGAAATGCTTAACATCCCTTTAGGCAGTTATGAAAATCATCCAATAAAGCAAAAGTAATTTAAATGGCATGGTTTAGATATTAGAGTTTGGATTTAGAGGTCAATGAGCAGACGAGTCGCTTGGTGCTGTAGAAAAGGCAAAGATCATAGATACAAAATGAATTTTAAGTTCACAAGTTACATGGGTCTGTTATAATTTCAGACAGAACAGATGTAAAAAAAAAAACTGTATTTAGAAATATCACACATCTTCACTGGCTGCTTTTTTGCTTTTTCAGAGGTGTAAACTCTGTCAGTGCACATGTATCATCCTTTTAAGGGCTCAGCAAAGACTTTCTGCTTCTAAAGGCTCATTTTTTCCACAACTTGGCCATGATTTTATATTTATATGCACTATGTTAACTCTGCTTTTTCATAAGTGCTACATAAACACTATTACTCTAATTGTTATTATTGCGATAACATAATAAAGCTCTGATTTTTCAAAGACTTGCATTTGTCTTTTGATTTACAGACTGCTTGCACTAAGATCTGTGTTTATAAGCTTTTGCAGATCTGAGAGGCCTCATTAGGAAAAGTGTTTTGCTCAATTTCATTACACGGTCATTTCAAAGAATAACGTAATCACAATCAACGGCCTATTCCAGGGGTAATGATGGAAATTAGTTTTACTTTTTGATGAAACAAAGGCAAATAGACTACTGACTCTAACACCAAGATAACTTTGTTATGATCTGCAGCTTTGCCCTGCATTGCATCATGAGCCCAGTTTTTATGTCTGTGAAAATATTGAGTATATGACTTTAAAATCACAGGACAGCCAATATTATCGGATTATCAGGTTCTGCTCACATCCACTCAACCTGAAATGAAAGAAGCTTTTATTCACTCTTAGTGGTGGTCCTATAAAATGGAATCTCACGTTTGAACATACTCAACCAAATTGACAGAATAAATATTTGCATTGTATATTTCTGTAAACCACAGATACATTACATTTGTGCATTATTATATAGCAAATATGTTTAAACTTTACGTACGGTTATGAACTTTAGATATGGTCAGGAAATGTTTATTTATATAGCATATTTCAGCAATAAGGCAATTCAAAGTGCTGTTTCGCCCAATCATTGATTTCAGTGAGAACTCTAATGCAGTGTTGTAAATTTGTGCCTTTGTTTTTTTGAATGGCTTTGGATGACTGACGAGACGTTAAATGGTTAATGAACACAATCACTGGTTAATTTATTCAGTGAATTAGAATTCACTCTACTCTCAGCACTTCGCTTGATGCTAGGCTCCTATGTCAGCCTCACCTGGCTGTTTATGTGAATGTGAAGCTGTTAAGATTGTGTTCTTGGTGGTGGGTATGGTGTCAAACACTTAAGGCCAAATTGTTGCATTAACAGACTTCTGTGGAGAGATGGAATTGGTCCCCATATGATAAACTTTATCTATATAGCACCATTCAAAATTCAGTTACAAAGTACAAATAACATGTCATAAAATGTCACCTAAGTAGAAGATAAAATAAGGACAGTCAAAACCAAAATCAAGATAATAAATGGCAAATAAAATTAATAACAGCAATAAAACAGACAGACAGCTCAGATAAAGTCAGGATATGCTCTCCGATAGAAGTACGTTTTTAGGAGAGACTTAAAAGAAGCCAGTGACTAAGACAGCCTTATATATGCGCCGAAATAAAAGACGAAAATATAGATGTCTGGGCTTAAGATGTGTAGTTTTGGAAACGCAGCAACGGGTCGCTGTTGTTTGTTGGTCTCAAACATAAACCGTATAATAATGATGGACAACATGACAGCTCCCTAAAAGTGAAGCCAAAACATCTCAATCACCCCCTGGCAGTAAAACAAATTTTCCCCCGAAGATGGTTCCTGTCCTTCTTTGCTATGCATCGCTCGCTATTGGTCAGACAGGTGTATGAGCGGCAACTCAATACTGTAGAGATCGCTACTGCGCAGACTCTGGCTCCAAATGAAGTCACCAGGGCAAGATGGTGGCAGTCCTATCTGGGATATTTTGGCTTCATTTTTATTTGGCGGGAGGACTCAGAGACACGTTGACTATCTTTATATTCAGTAACTGTCCTCAAACAGTGGTCTGCAGCTTGGCAGGCGTCTCGGATTTGGGTTAAAACCCTGACCACTAACCCTTAATCAGGACTATGTCACTCCCAAAACGGTGGTGATTTATTTGAAATATACAGATGTAAAGTTTCAGTGGTTTGCAGAAATCTAGAATGCCAAAACATTTTCTTCTGGTGCAAGTTATCATGAGCAGAAAGGAGAGAGCTCCTCCTGCAAAGGGTCAAACTTCATCAACCAACAGTCCAAGAACCTTTCAGCACCATCCATACTTACTATAAAACACAGAGTAACTAACAGTATCCCTCCTTTATCAAGTACTGTGAGTGTGCTCTTGAGCAAGGCACACACTGCTCAGCTGCCGCTGCAGTGGATTACTCTCTGCTCGAAATAGAACAAAGTGGTTCTGACAAACAGAACCTCCCCTGATATGCAGGTGGGAAATGACTGGCTTGATATTTGAACACAGAACATAAATTTCAAGAAAAAAAGGTCACTTGCATCAGACTTAAATTCTTTTTACTTCACTCTCAGAAATACAACTGGGTTTCTCACTGAACTAAATGGGGACTTTAATCTTTTGAGTCAAAAGTGTGTTTGACAAAGTTTATTGTTGCTTTTATTTTACTGAAATGATATTTTAAAAAACTGTATTAAATGAACCCAGATCACAAAATTCAATTAGAATCTGTTTCTCTTCAGTGATTCAAGACATTTTACAGTAAGTTCAGCTAAGATGCAACATTTGTTTCTGAACAGTTGAGAAAAAGCGTTTCATCAGTCTCTTTTGTTATGTGACATAAACAGAAGGAGAGAGCACAGGTGAGTTCATTAAGTTGGTCCCTATCTTATAAACTCAAGGTCTGCTACTAGAGAAAGGGAGAACACGAGCCGTGTTTGCAATTATTATTTTCTAAAGTTTTTATCTGAAGTTCATGAGTTAATTGTCTCATTACCTCAGTATAACAAAAGGTTATTTTCTGATGAGAAAATTATAATGGCAAAATGAGCAAGTTAATAAAGAGCTGATCTTGTCACAAGTCATTATGAAGTCTTCTATAAACTGCACAATTTATTTGCATTTAATACGTCTTGAATCTACAGATATTCATGGCTTTAATATACACTCACAAACCCTGACGACAGCTAAAGGCTAACATTAGCCTGACAACTAATTAGCTTAGCATGACTGACTTGCCTGTATTTCTTTAACGTCTCTTATTTTTGTGTTTTCAAACTGGACCTCAGCCTCATCAGTTGGTTTCATTCCACCAGCTGAAGTTTTACTAACACACTGAGACTAAAAATATTTGGTTAGACCTACAATAATTACCACAGTTAAACTCTCATCGTCTTATCAGTGGAACTCAGCACTTCCTCTGTTCTGCATTTTCAAAGAATCAGAAACTCTTCTTCTCTTTTTCTGTGTGCTGTTCACAGTCAAGCGTTAAACGCTGTTTCACTGTTTTCTGTTGAATCTGTTTCTAGTTTTTGATATATATATAGCGTTTGATATACACTCACCAACCACTTTATTAGATACAACTGTTCAACTGCTCATTAAAGCTATAATAGGTAATCAGCCAATCATGTGGCAACAACTCAATGTATGTATGTAGACATGATCAAGACGACCTGCTGAAGTTCAAACTGAGCATCAGAATGAGGAAGAAAGGTGATTTAAGTGACTTTGAACGTGGCATGGTTGTTGGTGCCAGACGGGCTGGTCTGAGTATTTACTGGGATTTTCACACACAACCATCTCTAGGGTTTACAGAGGATGGTCCCAGACAGAGAAAATATCCAGTGAGCCAAAATGCCTTGTTGATGCCAGAGGTCAGAGGAGAATGGCCAGACTGGTTCAAGATGATAGAAAGGCAACAGGAAGTCAAATAAGCACTGGTTCCAACCAAGGTGTGCAGAAGAGCATCTCTGAAGCAACAACACGTCGAACCATGACAATAAAGATTGGAAAAACGATTTCTGCTGCCACATTCAGGTGGTAGGGGCAGAATTTGGCATCATGGATCCATCCTGCCTTGTATCAACGCTTCAGGCTGCTGCTGCTGGTGGTGTAATGGTGTGGGGGAGATTTTCTTAGTAGCAACTGAGCATGGTTTAAACACCACAGCCTACCTGAGTATTGTTGCTGAGCGTGTCCATCCCTTTATGACCACAGTGTACCCATCTTCTGATGGCTACTTCCAGCAGGATAACGCACCATGTCACAAAGCTCACATCATCTCAAACATGACAATGAGTTCACTGTACTCCAATGGCCTCCACAGTCACCAGATCTCAGTCCAATAGAGCACCTTTGGGACGTGCTGGAACGGGAGATTCTCATCATGGATGTGCAGCCGACAAATCTGCAGCAACTGTGTGATGTCATCATGTCAATATGGACCAAAATCTCTGAGGAATGTTTCCAGCACCTTGTTGAATCTATGACACCAAGAATTAAGGCGGTTCTGGAGGCAAAATGAAGTCCAACCCGGTACTAGCAAGATGTACTGAATAAAGTGACTGGCTAATATGTTATTTTTGTCATCACTGTAGGACCTTGCACCATACGGGGCTCGGGCCCGAATGAGGCAGTTTCTCTTCTGCGTCTTTGTGTGTGGTGTAAGAACCCAATGGCCTCCCTTCCCACATGACTGCTGAGTATCACCAAACACGTCATTTAGCTACTAATAATCAATCCTGTGTCTCGTATCACCTTACCAGCTGTCACATTGTACCTGAACATGTAATTGGAGTGAGGTCAGGGGTCTTGATGTGTTGAATGACTTAAGTTTCTGAAGTATTTTACTTGGCAAAATATTTTCTTTATACAAACGTAGCAGAGATCATTGACAAGTTCTGAAAGTAAGACCCAAGGTGCAAGGTGGTCTGTTAAATTTTAGGAAAGTGTCTTAAATTACTTGATTTTTTGTGTGCAGTGGAGTCATAATGTTTTGTCTTTATCATATTATATGAACTGCAGTGTAAAACATGATTGGAAACATTTGAAGTATTATTTTTTTCTGTTGTATACACACATACATATTATATATACAACTTATGTGGGAACTGTTGTCTGAAATTAACACAAGCTGGAATACCTGTGGTACAACACACTGGATTGGAATCTTACTACATGTTCCAGTATGAATAAACCAAACCACGCCAAAATAAACACCACATCTCGGACCACAGAGTGCAGCAGGCACAAACTAATCTCTTCCATCAGATGATGGACAGCGGCTGTCAGCGACTTGCTCTGGCACGCACATAAACACAAAACACACAACAAACGACACCACTGAACCCCAACCCATAAATAGAAACGGATTTGATGATTTTCTTTAGTGAAATGATTTTGTTGACTGATTAAGTTGGAAAAACTGAGTCACCATGTTGTGCGCATCCTGCAGAAACAGTTATGGATTAAAGAAATCTGCTGTTTAATGAAAATATCACTGAGAGCCTCTGACCACAGCTGAGCACACTCACATGTCAAGGTTAAGCACACAGAATCCGTCCTGTATGTCAAACAACCAGCCTTATTGCTGCACAAATTACTTTTTAAAAATAAGAAATCTCAATTTATCCAAGTTAAGGCCGCATACTCACATATTAGCACAAAAAATTAAGGATGAGTCCATTTCAGAATCACAGTGCTAAATACTGTGAGGTGCAGTCACAGTGCAGCAAATGTTTCAGGCAGACAAGCATCCATGCATACATAATTAGTGTGCCAGCCATTGTAGATGTTTACCTGACTCTGTCTATGCTGCGTTTTCTAAATGATGTCTCTTCTGGGGGTGGCGTGATGAGAGCAGCGCTGCATCACGCATGTAAAAACTAGGATTTGTGTTACACCTGAATGTGGATGTGAATATCAACCACTGTGTTGCTGTCTTTATGCCTGTCCTGCTGTCAGAAGGCATCACATCCCACATCCTGCAACTATCCTTCACTCATACTGAGCCAACCACTGCAGCCCATCATTTATTGAAGGTTTTAGACAGAGCTGAACTCACATAATTATTAAAATACTTGCTAGGCTGTAGTTCACACTGTAATTGGTGAGAAGAGCACCAAATTATAATTTAACAGATGCTGTTTGGAGTTAAATGCCAGACACACACTAACCTCACCATATACTGTAAGAAAGTAATATATATTTATATTGATATAAAGAGTTTTTACCCAGTGGTTTCATATTTTTCCTTTTTGCAGCTGTAAAATGACACTTTTCAATACGTTAATGAAATGAGTTTGGCAATCACTGTCACTACCAAGACCTTCCGTTAAAATCTCTACTTCCTGTCCTTTAGTTAATGTGCTGCAATCGAATCACTATTTTTAAGCTACTCATGCAGCCAGCTGATCAGGGCCGTGCACACATTTTGGGGAGGGGTGCTGCTCTAACCTGGGGGTGTTAGCCCCCCTACAGAATAGCACTTTCTTTAAAAATTATGTCAAAGATAACCTATACACAGATATGACATACTGCAACACATTCTCACTCCGACCTCGTCACATGTCCACGTTTGGTCATGGACTTTCCACGTCCAGATACGACGCGCAAGGTACCCTGGGTGCGTTGGTTGTTGACGCTCTGGGATGCTATGTCAAGTTCTGCCTGTTACATGCATTGTCTTCTTCAAAATAAAAGCACCACGTCGGTACAACGCTGCAAATTGACGTTTTTTTCTTCCTCCAACAACTAACACACATGGTTGGGTTTAGGAAAAAAGAACAGGGTTTGGCTTTAGAATCTTACGGGATACGAACACCGCTCACCCAGGTGAGAGTCTGTGTGTGTTGGACCCATCCACCCTACTCGAGCTTTCACCGCCGTTTTTGTCCCACCGCGTTTCCCCCGGACGTTGCCGAGCGGCTGGCTGCATATCATAGCGATATTACAGGACAGCTTTTTTTCGTCAGTGTCTGACACCACAAGTCACTACCCAAGCACCGAATTTCAACGACTTCGGAGTGAGACCAGGTTGCATACTGTGTATTTATTAGTGATGCGGGGGTCAGGGATTTTAAAACCTGCACCAATCGGGCTCGTTGTGAGAGCCGATCCGCTCTGCCTGACCCACAAACATATGCGTTATTCAATCACTTGAACCTGACTCACAGACCAGACCTGGAAGTTTCTAGTAATTACCATCGCTAATAACAGCCTACTTGCTGTTGGCTATGTTGTACGTCACAATATAAAACAAGTGTGTTCAGTTTAAAAAGTACAAACATAGTAAGACTGCAACTACTCACCTGTCTTAAGTGGTTACATCTTAAGTAGCTATGGTCTCCAGTGCCCAGCTGATAACCTACATGGTTTGTTAACATAAGCACACAGCGGATAGGTACAGTGGTTTGTTTGTGTGACATGACAGACATGCATATTTAATGGGTTCAGGTTGGACAGAGAGGATGCTTGCTAGCAGTTAGGACACAGCGTTAGGGCTCATTTATGCTCCATTTACATATGGAAATAGACAAGTCCTGCTCAAATATTGTAAACGCCACTGCCCTCAAACTTGCAGGCGTCCTTTATGATGGCATAGATACATCCACTCAAAGGCAGAGTCAAAAGAATTGCACACAACAATAAATGAAGCGACAGTGGAGGAGGTTGAATTATGTAGCTTTTAATGGAGGCAGCACTGTAGACAGCAGTGGTCTGTGAGGCCATTTAATACATCACGACATGTGGACAGACAGTTCTTTTTACTATATTACAAATTCATTCCATTATGTCTGTTCTCCTACGGTCGTATCTCGCTTGAACTACGCTACACTGCCTCCATGATCTCTGGTGGTACTGCTCTGTTTTGTCTGTATCTGTAAATTTCCAGAAACCATGCGCAAATATGGACCAAATGAATGCAGAGCACAGACAGAAGGCTCAATATGTGTCAAACTTCAACAGATTTCCCTCATCAATAAAACAGATAACAAAAAGCCTGAGCACAGCAGTGATGATAAAGCCGCTTTCTATGTGTGTTTGGGACAGACAGAAAGAGAGACAGAGAGGGAGGGGGGAAGAGAAGGGGAACCACTGCACAATGTTTCTGTAAGTTATTAATAACTTACTCAGAACGCTGCTTTGTCACTTGATGACCCGCCTGCCCGAAACCCCAAAATATTTTTATATTTAACAAGCTTACCTGAACTGCGCGACCCTCGTCCAACTTTTAAAAAAGAAATGCTTCTGAGAGCACAGGCCCACTTCCCATTAAATGAATTATGTTGGAAATGGCTGTCTGACATTTCTATCATGATGCTTCACCCTCTGGCCTGAGTTGTGCTCCTCGTAGCTGCCTCACTCAGCCCTTTCTCTCTTTGTTGTCTCTCTTGCAAGCAGTCTGCTGCCTATGTTAGCCAGCTAGCTGCCTAGCTAAAATACATCCTACATATGTGTCTTGCAGAGGCATTTCTAACAAAAAGTAATAAAAATTTGGATGATATGATGATTTAATTTGGCGTAACTGTAGCTATTATGGGCTACACACATTTATGCAACCACAACAGTGAAAATGTATTTTATTTTTTTTCTTTCAGAGAAGCAGCTCAGCCAAAAAGGGTAACTCGGGACTGCTGCTCGGGCAACTTTAACCCTGCAAGTCCTTGCAAGTGACAACATAATTAAACACCTGAATCATGTTTTTGACGTTACTGCCATGCATAAATAATCAGAGAGGATGTTAAGAAATAGAAATAAGCAATGACCAAGCAGAGAATCCAAAAGTATCATGTTTGTCAAAATGGTCAATCAGGAAACCCCATTCCCTACCAAAAGATGTAAGTAAGGTTTTTACGCACAAAAAGAGAAGGAAGGAGAAGTTAGCCATTTTTCATTTTTTTCTGGCAACAATTAAATCGTAGGCAACTGGACTTTGATTTTGTCTAGAAGACAAACAGACGTTTCGCCTCTTATCCAAGCGGCTTCATCAGTTCTCAACGCATCGGTCTGACTAGTCCTCACTAGTCTGACAAACAGTGGAGTAAGACTCAGGTTTTTAACCTCTGTGGAGGTGTACACCCACCACCCTCATAAGACAATACTTTGTTAGTGGAGTTTCACTGGACCATTGTTTGGGTCAGGTGAGTCACACTAGTGAACGACGGTCGTTAGGAGTGAGTGGGGCCACTGGTGAGCAACCGTCGTTAGGTATGATATGTGGTTACCAGTGAACGACTGTCATTGTGTTTCTTTGAGCCACTTGAGGTTAGTTTCGGGCCGTCTTTGTTGTTCAATCTCTTAGGTACAACAGCAAGGGCCGCGTTGTAAATGGGGGATAGGTGGTGTCTCAGGCCACCTCCCCTGTTTAGGGACGGTTTCTCTATTTTAATGTAGATGGATTCTTTCACCCCTCTTTCGAACCATCTGTCCTCTCTGTCCAAGATTTTCACATTGCTGTCCTCAAAGGAGTGAGCCTTCTCCTTTAGATGTAAATACACAGCAGAAACTGGACCTGAGGAGTTTGCCCTTCTGTGTTGAGCCGTGCGCTTGTTTAATGGTTGTTTGGTCAGCCAAACAAGCGCATGGCCCCACTCACTCCTAACGACCGTCGTTCACTAGTGTGACTCACCTGACCCAAACAATGGTCCAGTGAAACTCCACTAACGAAGTATTGTCTTATGAGGGTGGTGGGTGTACACCTCCACAGAGGTTAAAAACCTGAGTCTTACTCCACTGTTTGTCGGACTAGTCAGACTGATGCGTTGAGAACTGATGAAGCCGCTCGGATAAGAGGCGAAACGTCTTCTAGACAAAATCAAAGTCCAGTTGCCTACGATTTAATTGTTGCCAGAATGGAATTGACCTGGATAAATGAGAATATCCACAGACTTAATTTTTCATTTTGTTGTAGTGTTTAAAGCCTCTCCTAGGATATACATGACATACATGACGTTCATCTGTCAGAATGAAGAATTCAATCTGCTGATTCAGTGATGGCAGTTTCATTTGGCCCTATTCTTGGGTGTCATTCATCCCAAGTCTTCATCGAGTCAGGCAACTGGACATGGACAATTTCTTCCAGTTCCAGTTTTCGCCCAAGTTTGGGCAGATGCTGGGCCAGTTCACTTTTTTGATAATGGCCCAATGATAGCAGTGTCAGAAGCTGGAATCAGGACAGTTTATTTGGCCCTATTCTTGCGTGTCATTCATCCCAAGTCTCAGCAGAGTCAGGCGACTGGACATGGCCCAACTTATTTCTTCTGGTGTGCCGAATTTGGGCCAATGCTGGGCCAGGTCATTTTTTTGATAACTGCCCAGTGATGGCAGTGTCAGCAGCCATAATCAGGCCAGTTTATTTGGCCCTATTCTGGGGTGTCATTCATCCTGAGTCTCAGCTGAGTCAGGCAACTGGATATGGCTTGACTTATATCTTCTGGCAAGGTCATTTTTTGCAAATGGCCCAGTGATGGCAGTTTAAAATTGGACCAGTTTATTTTGCCTGAATCTGAGGTGTTAATCATCCTGATTCTCAGCCAAGTTGGGCAACCAGAAGTAACCTGACCTACTTCCTCTGGCATGCTGAGTTTGGGCCGATGCTGAGCCAAGTCATTTTGGCTACATTTTGTTGATCAAAGACCGAAACGACTAACAATTTTTTTAAGCGAAATGACAAATTCATTTGATAAAAGCAGTTGTTTATGTGTTTGGAATGAAGCTCTAAACTGTTTCTAATCAGGAGAACTCAAAGCAGAGCTGCAGAGTCCACTGAGCGGGACGACGTTTGGCCGAGGAAGAGTTAAATTATTCTGCATCTGTTCCATGCACCCCTGCAATCCCCACAGATCCTGCCTGCGTTCTCCTGCTTTTCCTTCCTCCCTCTCCTCTTCATCCCTCCTCCTCCTCATCCCCCTTCCTTCCTCCCCTCGCTTGGCCCCGAGCCCAGAGTGAGCTGGAAGGAGGAACAGATTTTTTTGGTCTTTTCTCCCCCTCACCCAAAAAAAGCGCTAAGATCATGTGTTTCTGGAGTTTTTGTTCACCAGATGTGAAGCGTTGATTTCCATTTGTATTTCCCTCTTCTCTCGCAGCCACCTCACCACGACCTAAACACAGACTACAATATGAAGCAGTTTCTATGTCTTTGTGAACTCAGTGGCCTCCCTTCCCACGTGGCTGCCGAGTATCACGCATACACCACACACTCCAATTACTAATAATCAATCCTGTGGTGCTGAACCTCCGCCCACCCCTACAGTCTCTGTTTCTTCTTACCTTTGAAAACATCAGGGTCTTGTATTTCTCTGTTCCGCTCTGCTGCCAGTAAACAGCCGCAGTATTTACATCGAGCATACAGTAACTGATGGAGCCAGAGAGAGTTGCAAATGGTTATGAAGCAGTTCATTAAAGGATAATGAATTGGACATTATACAAAGGGGAGTAATGAAAGACTAACAGTGAACAAATCAATGACTCAGATTCCAAAAACACATCAAACTAAGAATGAAGGCAATTTATAAATACAGGAATTGATTACAGATAATTGAGTTTTTAAAAAGGTAATGAAAAAGTATCTACTAGTTTGTTCCCTTTTTATTTTCTATTTGGGGAAAGATGTAGTTAGCCCACCATGAATGTAACAAAAAAACTACTCACAACAATTTCACATTTCAAAAATACATAAATAACATAAACGTTCCAGGTAGAAGCAAATAAGAGCTCATGTTTCATCCTATAGACAAGAATTGAACAAGACGCCACTGCTGCATCCCTCTGTGCGAACATCGGTAAGAACCTGGAAAGTTCTCAGCTGCTCCAACAGTAGTGGCAAACCTCAACTTTTTTTTTATTAAAAGATTTATTTTGGGAAATTCTGCCTTTGCATAGGACAGCTTTAGCGTGAAAGGGGGGGCAGAGGGGATGACATGCAGCAAAGGGCCGCAGGCTGGAATCGAACCTTGGCTGCTGCAGCAAGGCCAGAGGCTTTGTACATGGGGCGCCTGCTTAACCACTAAGCCACGGACGCCCCGTGGACAACCTCAACTTTGATTAAGAAGAAAGCTTTAGCTAACGTCAGGGGGTAACATGGTGGTCTCGCAGGACAAATGAACTCAACAAACTTGCTATTGTAAAATATAACATTAGCTGCTCTAAAAAGGGCAAAGTAAACATCACTCAGTCAGCATCACAAACAGAACACATACAATGTCATCCAGCGTTTCGGTTTAACGAGCGACTCTCAGCCAAAGGCACTGCTGTTGCTCATAGAGACTGCAGCACGTAGGCGTCCTTGTCAAGCTTTCAGTTTTACATTAATAATTTTAAGTACTCATCTACACCAACTATTTCCATAGGTTTGCTGCTGTCACTGTTAGTAGGCAGTAGCAGCACACACTGTCACTTGCCACCCCAGTAATAGTCGTATGGCAAAATTGGTATATCGCTAACAAACAAGGCGGTTGCTGGATTTATGTACAGTGAATTCAGAGAATCATCCAGAAATCAGAACCAGAATCCGATGCAACTGATAACACAGGTAATTGTCTATTATCTACGCCAACCATTTACATAAGTTACTAAGTAAAACGGATGCATTTGGTGTCACAGTGTAACACCTGCAGCTCTATGTTTAGTAGGGATTTTTTAACCATAGAAAACAGAACTGTTACTTGGCAGACAACAATAATGTCTACATTTATACCAAAGTGTGTCATTAATGAGCACAGATAATTCAGAAAATCAACAAAGTTTGCTGTTGTCACTGTCTGCAAGCAGTATCAGACACTGCTGTTTGCCACCACAGTTATGGCGGTGCCACAGGTTGGTGGAACACACAAGGCAGGGGTCGGATTCGTGTTTAGTAACTGAAGTTTTGATCTAACAGACTCCCAAGCAACTGATGACACAACAGATAATTGCTTTGTCATTTAGGCAATTTGTCATTTGATTAGCTTAATCATTTGTAAAGTCTGATTAGTCCAATTATCTAAAAAAATATATATATTATGAATTTTGTTATCAAAGTTTCAGCAGATCTCTATAGGTGCTGCAGTAAACCGTCATTCACTAAACAGAGCTGCCATCAATATGTTTAAATTAAAGAAACAAATGTATGAATAAAAAGAAGACAATGATGTTTGTACCATCAGAATTAATTCTACTGGCCAAGTACAAGGACACATACGGGGAACATAACTGGACAGATTCACAGGACAATACAGCTGAATAAATAAAATACAGCTATCACAAACGGGTGAGAGCTAGACATCAAACTGTCTGTACAGGTCAGACTGTATGTACTGTATGTGCAGGGTTATGGTACACAAAGTACAGAGTGCAGTGAATATGATGCTAAAATAAATGCTGTATGGATAATAAGTTTCTATGGTTACAGAAGTGGTTTAATGTACATAAATAAACCCACTTGAGTGTGACAATCAGGGGATATTACGTACGTTACTCCACTGCAACTGCATCCGTATATTATACTGTATTACAATATGTATATGTACTAAGGGGGGACAATTTGGCAAATCTAAAGCTCAAAAATGTTTTCTGCCATGAAGTTTAAATGTTTTACCTCCTGTGATGGAACTGAATATGTGTGATTTGTGGTTTGAGCTGATGCAGCTTCACTGAATAGTAAAAGCAGTCTGTGGAGTGTGACACTACACCCATGTATGCTGTGAAAAACAAGATGGTTAAGTCGTGTTTGGCCGTCACGTGTCGTAGCAGATTAGTGATATTCTAGGGAAGAGAAAGGGATGTTGCATTTCAGCAGGCGTCTGTAGACGACTGTTCCTCAACATCTGTGTTGATTAACACTAAAAAGCAAAAACATTTGTCGTCCTCAAAGTTTAATGTTTATATGTTGTGGCATTTTTGTTTCATTAAAGTAAAAACACACAGAATTACTGAAAAAAAAACGAGGGCTGCAAAGATTCAACTTCACTCATCTCAACTTAATGTCTGGTGTGTAGCTCAGATCCAGATCCAGAGTCAGGACTTGAGTTTCCTTGTGTATGCACATGTTGTGGGCAGAGCACAGTGCTAACATGCTAACACTGCAATGACCAGTTCTCACATTCACATTCACGTGCCAAAAATGTATGCGCTCATAGTACAGCAGTGCATGTATTTTTAGTGAGCTGCTCGAGCTCCAAGTATGTAGCACATGTCCCACTACATGTCCTGTGTTATTTTCAGTTTCAGACTGAAAGACTGTACGCACCAGGGGTGGTGCTTTGATTTCAAAGGTGGGGAGGCACTGTTAGTGCAGGCACAGATCCTTGTCATAGGCAGAAATTTCAATTTTAAATGAAAATTTCTCGTACTTAAAGGTCCACTGTGTAGGATTTAGGGGGATATATTGGCAGAAATGGAATATAATGTAATAAGTAGGCAGGAACATCTCAGATAGGCAAAACACATTGTTTTTTCTCAATAAAATCACAGTAAGACAGTCCAGTGTGCGGCGGTTTATGTTGATGATTTTATCTAATATAATAAGTATGTTTTCTTTAGTGTATAATCGCCTGAAAATAAGAATTGTTGTGTTTTCATTACCTTAGAATGAGCCAATTTTATCTATATAAGGACCTAGTCCACAGAGTCTACCACGCTGCATCGCCACGTTTCTACAGATAAACCAAACACTGGCTCATAGATAGGGCATTTGTGCCTTCACATCAGCCACTGTGACAGGCCGAACAGTGTCCGAAAAACCTATTTCTTTTAACATGAAACTATCTTTACTCAGTGTTTGTGGCAGTTTAAATCACTATCCCTATTTGTTTTGGAGAGGAGGAGACCTCTGCGGACAACTTGGCTCCCGGGAAAAACCTCCAAAACGTCTCAATCTTAAGTGATCAGAGAGGGAGGGTGAGCACAGATCAGCAGGAGCTGGGCTAGCGGCTCGTCTGAGACATGCCAGACAGCGTCGGAAAAACACTGATTTTTAACATTTACTGGATCCAAAGTTATCAGAGCAGGAAGGTGAGCACAAATGTTTTCTCAGACCTACTTTACCTACTTTGCATGCTGGCTGGAGCAGAGATTCAAGTTTGTTCTGCTTACTGAATATGATAAAACTGATATGATAGATAAACAATTTTTTGTGAGAGTGCTCTTCACTGAATTATCAGTGTGTATGTAAACATACTCAGTGTCAGTGCGTGTCTGCTTCAGCCCATCTGACCACTGGAGGCTGAATGTTTTGGACAGCACCAATCTAATTCTACCTGAGGGTTTTGGATACGGTACTGCGCATGTCCCTTTGGTGTCAGGTATGCATGTAAAATAATGTCGACTGGAATGAACCTGAGTGTTTTTCATACGAAGAAAGAAGCGTCTGCATACAGAGAACTCAAAAGTGAATCTTGTACAGCGGTTTCCCAAAGACACGAAGGTTACGAGCAGCTCTGCCAGGATGTTGCGCTTGTCGCTCATGTGTGAAGCCACACAGACAGACACAGCTTGGCTGCTGCAGTTCCCCTTTGGCAGCCATGTTGGCTCCACAGTCTGGTCCATGGCTGTTGCCATGGTAACTGATGCTGATCTGCTGAGTGTTGGGCACCTCGCCCCTGGCACTGCTGTGGAGGACACTGTAACATATTTGCAACAGGAGCAGCGAGACGAGATTAAGGAACAACTGCTTTCTGCTGTGAAACCCTGAACACTGAGATTTGGTTTCAGCTTCTCAAAGCAACAGAAAATAGTTTTTAAAAAACTGCAAATAAAAAAACACACACACCATCTCTTATTGTCGCACAGACTGCAGAGCAAGGTGCGACTAGGACAGTTCTGTCAGTGCACAGCAACATTATAAATGTGACTTTTGTCCTGAAACAATCCAGTGTGATGGGATCTTTCTTCTACATATTTCACTGTTTAGAAGATACTGTCATGATAAAGTGCAGTAACGACAGAATAGAAAGCACATGATGTTCAGTCTGAGGTCCTTGATGTGGAAAGCTTCGGGTGTAAAAAGGGCAAAATGTTCTTCACTTAGTAGCAGCGTATTGACAGCAGAGGGCATCATGCTACAGTGGTAGAGGACCTCTCTCTGTTCAGTTCATCTCAGTTCATTTCAACAGTCAAAGAGTCTGAATCCACAGGAACAAGAACAGAGAAAATGCACTTCACAACTCAGAACAAAATCACATCTCTCACACATTCACATTTTTCCTCCTTGATGCTGAGGTGACGCTGAGGCTGAGAGGTACGGGTACAAATCCAGAGAGGAGGGAAAACAAAGTATTTTTAACATTACAGCTGTTACTGTGCGGTTGCACCAGGTCTACTGCTGATTGTTTCCTGTTAATCTCAACTGTCACATTACTTCAGGTTATTTCAGGATTTACTCTGTATTATGTGTTTTTTTTGGTGTCGTTAAGGAGCAGCACCAACTCTGACCTCAACCTTATTCTATTTTTCAACTCTAAAGCCACGGCTTACTTTCAGCACATCCTGTGTCCCTACCACTTAACCCTTACCCCTCCCCCATTTTACATGTTCATCTCTGGAGGTTAGGTGCCTGATCCTTGTAAGGACAGAGCGGTAGGGTGAAGTGTTGGGGGCTATACAGCCTTCTATACTGAGGTACAGTATTTCTGCCGTTGATAACAGAAAAGTTGATAACAGAAAAGTTTCAGTGAAAATGTGTGTGTTTAGGAAGTGCTGAGCAAACGACCGGCTACATGAGACGTGGATTATACTGCACGAGTTGTGTGAGAGTTTGTGAACGGATGTTTTGATATGGTTTCCTGTTGTTAAACGTGGTCTCCAGTGAATCAATACAACAATATGCTCACTGTTTCTGTAAAGGCATGCAAGAAAAATAAAGTTTTCTTCCTGAAATGAAGGTCACATGGCATGACTAAATGATTTACAAATGGTCATTCTGTGGCTGAAGTGCTCCTGTTATGTTCATTTTCTTTACAACAAGCAGCTAGTACTATGCTGGCCAGTCAACAGACTGCAGCGTTCACAGCTCCACCTTTTAGCATCAGATCTGTGTGCTAGGTACCCCAACAGAGGGGGGACCAAACATGGGGACGGTATGGAACGGTTCCATTGGTACCATCTACAAGTACACCCTCAAACATCTCTTTAAACAAGTGAAGACACGTAAACTCAAATTGGTCCTCACAAACATAGAAGTAACAGTCCACATACACACATACACACACACACACACACACACACACACACACACACACACATATAGACAAATGCACAGTCAGCTGTTACAGTGAATGTGTGATGAGGGAGTGGAGGAGCAGAGGCCTCCAGATACACAGGATGCACTCGTCTCTTCCTCCTTATCTCTGCCTGCCATGTGTCTGAGTTTGTGTGTGTGTGTGTGTGTGTGTGTGTGTGTGTATGTGTGTGCAGGCTTATGAAGTGAATGTGCCAGCTGAAGTAAATATCGGTGTGTATTTCTGTGTTAGCAGCCAACTGATTGTGTGTGGGTGTGTGCGGTATGTGCATTTGTAAATATGTGTGTGTGTGCACGTTTGTGTCAGTGTGTATGTTAAGAGTTGTCTAAACTATGACAGAAATATTTGTGTAGCCTATTTTAAACCGTGTACGGGTGTGTTTGTAGGTGTGTGTTTCTGTCTCAGCAGATCCTTCAAATTAATTGAACACAGGCAGCTGAGAAACAATATCTGTTCGTTAACACTTCATAAAGCAGCCGATTCACCACAGATCATGCATATTTACATTATCCATTCAATCATGTGATGTCATGCTGATAATAATCACTCCACGTACACAACTGAATATTGTTTTAAACTTAATTTTCATGTATTGTTTTAGGCCTAAAGTGATGCTTACCTTCTTCAACTGTTAAAAAAAAAAAAAAGAAAAAGCGTAGCTTATACACCAATCTAAATTTTTTTGTTAGCATCTCGTCAACCAAAATGTGCGTCATACGTCTGGCCTGGTGCCTTTTCCTCTAAACACAACACTTGCAATTGCTAAAGTAGTCTTGAATCTTTCCAGCTTGGATAGCTGTGGATTCCAAAACCAAGAAGGGAAAAGTCTCAGGAGGCAAAAAGAGAATTTAATAGTGTGTGGACAAGTTTGTTTGTTTTTATCTGCAATGATCTAGTAATTTTGATACGCTAAATTCGACTTAAATTTGGCTGTGTTACCTTTGTTATGAAGCTAAAATGTGTTTTTTCGGCTCCAGACAGATTCTTTTTTTTCTTTTTCGGCCAAAAATGGCTCTTTAAGGTTGCTGAACCCTGCCCTGTCAAAACTCCAGGGTCCATGCAGGTCAGCTAAACTGGTGACTTTAATTTGCCCATAGGTGTTAATGTAAGCGTGAATGGCTGTGTGTCTCTCTAGACCTTTTTAGACAGGAATTGTGCAAATTTGCAGGAAAGCCCAATCAGTCTTTTTTCAGCATTGGCAGTATAAAAACAAAATCGGGGAGTGCAGCAAAATGTCGCCTACCTACTTTTGTTTATACAGAATGCGTCTTTTTCGGGGCAATGGGGGGCGTGAGCAAGTAACAAATCGTGTAGCTCAGCGTGTGATGTAACCAGTGACGTGGGAGGGAAGGCGCGGCTGGTCAGGCGGCGATTCTCTCATAAATCGGCCCGTCCTTCACCGTCCCCGTCATCTGACGGTTAATGGCCTCTTCGTTTGCGAGGACAAGGAGGGCGCACAATTCCTTGTCTCCCCAGTTGCTCATCTTTACAGTGTCTGTCAGGTTTGCGTTTCCCTCTTGCTACTAGCTGCTCGCTAATTCCTGCTATCAGCTGTTTCCTGTTTATCCACCGCCAGTGGCTCGCACGTGCTGCGTCATCAACAGCCCCTCCCATTGCGGAAGGCCGCCTCGGTCTGTTTAAACTAAAAGGGCTCTGCCAATATGACTACCCTATGAGGCGGAAAATTGGGCACCTCGGATCAACTCACCATTCCGCCTCTGTGTATAAACGCTCGCAGCTGGCCAGCAAAACAGCCCAACATTCGCGGAAAATCTGGCAGTGTGAAAGGGGCTAATGTGTCAGCCCTGTGATAGTCTGGTGACCTGTCCAGGCCTTGTTTTGCCTAATATAAGCTGTAAGGTAAGGTAAGGTAAGGTAAACTTTATTGTCCCCTAAGGGAAATTCATCTTGGGCACAGTGCTACATTTCATTGCTTCACAGGACAAGATAAAAACATCATCACAGGGACAGTGCTGTCACATTGAACAGACATGGACTACATTTAACAGTCACAACACAGGGACATACAGAGACGTCTAAAGTGCAAGAAAAAGTGCTGAGTGCTAAAGTGCCGTGTGTTTAATGCACGTTGCTCGTTGCTCTATTGCACTAGTTTTTAACATTGTTCAACAGCTTAATGGAGGCTGGAACAAAAGATAATTTGAGGTGGTTTGTTTTGCACTTTGGTATACGAAATCTTCTTCCTGATGGGAGGAGTTCGTATTCAGAGGACAGTGGCTGAGTAGAGTCTGAAGAGATTTTTGTTGCTTGTTTCATGACCGACTGATTATACAGATTCTCTATGGACTCATATTGTCTCATACCAGTTATCTTCATTGCTGTTTTGTGCATATTGGCCAACCTGTTTTTCAGTTGTACTGACAGGTTGCCATACCAGGCTGTGATTCCATATCTGATGAGGCTCTCTAAAACAGCTCTGTAAAAAATCAGCATGATCTGCTTGCTAACCCCATAGAGCCTCAGTCGTCTCAAATAATACAGTCTCTGCTGCAGTTTGTTGCGCAAGTTGTCAATGTGTGCTTTCCAGCCAAGAAGGTTATCGATATGGACCCTTAAGTATCTGTATGTGGCCACTTGATTGATAGTCTGGTCTTTAATGACCACTGGCTCGTGTGTAGTCACTTGCCTTGGGTCAAGAACCATCTCGTGTCTTTGACACGTTTAAAACCAGATGGTTTTTATCACACCACTTAATGAAGGTGTTGATCTCATCGTGATATGCAAAAGAGTCCATGTCCTTACGCAGAAGACTCACAATTGCTGTGTCATCTGCAATTTAAAAATTATTAGGATAGGCTCCAGCCCCCCGAGACCCTGAATAGGATAAGCAGTTATAGATAATGAATGATGGACTTCTATTCAGCAAGCTAAACACACTTTCACTGAAGGTTGAGTAGCAGTTGGACTTCAAGGTTTTTAACTTGAGTCAGTTGTGTAATTAAAAACACTCCAACGACATTTGGAGAGTAAAGGCCTCTTAACACAACAAAACTTGCTAATATCTGCAGCCAGGTTCCAAATTCTTGTAGAAACCTTGAAATCTGAAGAGTGGAGGCTGATATAGGAGCATATTAATATCTGTGGTTTGGGAGTATGATGTTCGACAATCACACATGGATGCAATATTCAACCGCCAACATATTTTGTTTGGGTGTCCACATTCTTTTACTGATGTAGCTTATGTGTATTTATACTTAGAGACTGACATTCAAATGAAAAAATTAATTCCTGACAAATTGGACAAGAATTCTCCCTCTGGCGAGAAATCCTGCCAAGACATTCCTGCCTCCACACCACATGCTAATCACATGATCCTTGATCTTGTAACTTGGTACCAAATTTCATGAAAGATTTGAGATATCCTGCTGATTACCAAACAAACCAAACAAGAGGGACCCATTACGACCCATTACAAGACGACTAAATTAAAATTTTCCCACACAGACCTTAAAGCTGACCATGTCGACGTCCCCACATCACAGCCTCTCCCAGCAGGCTAATCAGGAGAATTTCACAAACATTTAAGATTAACTGCGAGTTCAATAACTTCAGACAGCGTACACAGTCTGATGAGGTTTTTTTCCCCACGACAGCCTGAGAAACATTCTGGACGGCTTTTAACGATGCTGCGTAGTTTTATTTCATGTTCACAGGCTGTGCATTTCTGTCTGATGGCTCTGTGGATCTCTGATGTGGCCGTGATAATCACAGAAAAACACTCACATGCCAGAAACAAAACAACAAACGCAGAATGTGACAGTAAAGAGGGCTCCACCATCAAAACACACACACATTGACTTCAAGCAGCATGTAACATGAAGGCAAGGAGAGCATGTTTACTGCTTCAAGCATAATCTTCCAGCTATTCTCAAGAGATGTACAGTAAATTTCTACATATTCTTCGTGGTAACTGACAGTTTACGTTGCATTATATTTGTAAAAAACACTTCTGATCAACCAAATCCAAGTCATTACTGTTTTGTGGGACTGTTAAAGGGTTAGTTCACACAACTCAAGACAAATCTTAGAACCCGGGCAAATAAAAACAATCTATAAGGCCAGAAATAAAATTCGCAAACTGTAATTTAGTCAAGACCACTTCAGTCAAAGAAAACTTTATTTCCATTTGCAGTATTATATTTGGCGGTATGGCTCTGTTCTGGGGCCCCTCCGCCTTTCCTAGGTCTGGGCAGAAAGCCAAAGGCGGAGAGAGCACACCTCCCTGCCCTTCCATGTGCAAACAAGGAAAGTCTAAAGGCCCGAACATACTCGGGTGTACTATAAGCGGAGCGGACTCCATGAGGAATGTCCGCAGTTATTCGGGCTTTCATAGTCAAGCGCACTTCCGCGTTGTAGTTTCCTGTAAAAATGTCCGTGAAAAATCCCTGCGATGTGAAAAATACATGCTGAGCAGTCACTGGTGCGTGGAGCGCAGTCCGTGCGGTCGTAAAATCTGAGCTTTGCGCGCACAGGGCTTGCGGACGTCCACTTTGAGTCCGCACGGACGTCCGCGGAGTACGTTCCGCCCGATATGGCCTTAAGGCGGAGAGAGTACACCTCCCTGCCCTTCCATGCGCCTACATGGAAAGGCAGGGAGAGCAGCAGCAAAGACCCCCTGGGAACAGAACAGAGCAGCATCAATGACAAACAGAAATGACATTGCTAAGTCAGACACAGCAAAAGGAGGAGCTGGGGTGGAGGCAGGTTGCAAAGCAGCTTGCAGAGGAAGCAACAACAGTAGGCAGGCCAGAGCAGTTTAAACAGGGCGTCCTGAATGAAATTCGCCAATTGGTTGCATAGAAAGGAATCATGTGATCTATCAGCTGACTCCCTTCCATCAATCAGCTGCTCCATCAGTTGATTGGACCGTTTGAGATCAGCTGATGTTGCTGGGATGTGAGCTGAGCTTGACATCATGTCCTGTCTGAATTAATGCTATGCTCACTTCACGCTGAGTTGATGCTTTAAAGGGACAGCTCACCTCAAAATTAAAAATACTTCTCTCCAATATAATGAAACTAGATGACACTCGGCTTGAGGTGCTCAAAGCACCGAAAAATACATTAAAAGAAACACAAGAGTAATATCTCTTCACAGAAATCATGACCTGGTTACTCAAAATAGTTTCAAGTAGGAACTATTTTCTTACTACTGAACTACACCCACCAACTGTGTGCATCTACTCACAGACGAGAGGCTTGTGCTCGTGAAAGCACAAGATTTAAACATCAGTAGAAAAGATTCCCATTCTAATATTACGCAGCAGAACCAAGCAACACATTGTCACCCCCGACTTTTCTAATACTAATGTTTGGTCCGAGGCCCATCACGTCAAAATATGACGCATTAGGTGGTAGTGAAGGGGGTGGCGGGAGCTTATTGTGAAGACAGATGTTTTGTTATCACTTTTACACCCCCAAGTTTTAATGATGGCATTGTCTCCTTTTTTGTCCCCTCTTGCTGGTTTCACTTGGGCTATTTTTGTTTTCTTGAAATGTGTATGTATGTGGGAATGGTGTTGCAATTCAATTAAAAAAAAAACAACAACTAATGGGCAACAAAATGTGATGCACTAGGTACCCCTCTAACGTCAGTTTTGGACATTCAGGGACAGCGTGTCAAGTTAGGTTTCTTAAATGCATCATCTCTTTTCAAAATAAACCTTTTTCAAGAATTTTCATAAGAAATACACAGTTTCTGATTGTCACATGGTTTGACTTAAAATATTTTGTTACCGACAAAATGTAACGTCACATAAGTCACTAGTATAGTATGTTACACACACTAGCACCATATGTCACTATAAAAACAATATAACTGACTTTTGGTTTCACAAGAGACATGAACAGCGGACACCTGGGTGAAAGTCTGGAGTTTGTTTGAACCATCCACCTCCACTCCCGCCCACCCAGTGTGGAGATTTTTGCTCTTAATACTATGGTAGTTGCCTGAAGCGCCAACAAATGCTGTCACCCAGGTTGACTCATACTGCCGCTCAAGTGTGCCTCTTTACATTGGTGCAAGATTTTGGACAAAGCATCAGTATTTGAGAAGGTGGGAGTGAGACCAGGTTGAGCAACAGATCTGTATGTTGTCTCTTTGTTTACTGTATTATTGACAAGATTATTCCATCAATGTAAACCTTTCTGATTCACAGCAAACCTCTCCACCCAAACAACAACTTTAATGCCCTTTATTTCCTTCTGTTCATGTGATTCAAAGGTTTACACCGTCTTTTGTGCACTGCTGAGAAACGTCTCCAAACATAAGAGTATTCTTTCAGTGTGCAATGTTTATTTCCACAAACGCACAACCACCAATCAGGACATAAAGCAGCAGTGTTACTGATGTATGTGGTCTGTGCTGGAGCCAAGTTCTTTAGTTTAAAGCCAAACATGATACTCGCCCAGCGGAGCGGGGGGAAGGGGAAGAAAAAGGAGAGAGGGAGGAGGAGGAGGAGAAGGCTTCTGAAACATTTACAATTACTCTGAAGTGCAGGAAAAGAAAGTAACAACATAAAGCAAAGAAGCGACCGGGTGGGAAAGAGCGGAAAGAGAAGATGAAAGAGGAGTTTAAGAGAACTGGAGGACAGTTGTTGGGAAACAGAGTGTATCCCCAAGGGAAAGCAGAAAGAAAGCGAGGGATTTGAGTTGAGGAAGGGGAATAGCTTCGCAGAGAATGAGAGTGCACGCTATGAAGAGTCACATGGAAGAATGAAAATGACAGATCGGAGATGACAGAGAGAAGCAATGAACAGGACGAGGCAAAAAGATTAAGAGTTCGAGTTACAGATAAGAAATTGAGGATGACAAGTGCTAAAACAGAGAGGCAGAACGTGAGAGAGAAAAGAAAGAGCTCGCAAATCAAGACAGAAAACAAGAAAAGCAGCAAGAATAGTAAGAAGGGGGAGGTGAAAAGAAGGAGTAGAGGCCTAGGTACATTAATTGAAGCTGACTAAAAGAAAAAAAAGCAAATTGTCTGAGTGGGAAGTGCTGAGAGAGGAGGAGAGAAACAGAAAAAGGGAGTGGAGAAGAAGCTGAGAGGGGGAGAGAGGAGAGGAGAGGCAGAGCTGGAAAATAAAGAGAGTGACAGAGAAACAGAGAGGAGGAGAGCCGAGAGAGAAGACAGGAGGGGAACTTAATTCACCGCTGTGTTTCCAGGCTCTCTGACGTCGCTGTGAAACCCTCTCGTGCTGCTGCTGCTGCAACACTGAATGCTATCAGGAGCGAGCAGGCAGCTGCCAAACCCACTGACACACACACACACACACGCACACACAAACATATAGCAGTGTTGGATATGACTCGTCCGCTGAGGCAGCTTTTTGGTGTGGAGGACTTGGAGTGACAGTTGGGAATAACCGATTCTTCATCCAGTCAGGTGAGTTTATATGCTTTTAACCCTTGTGATGGATCATATGGAGTTTTATTATGAGTGTTAAGTGTTTCTAAGGCTTTAATTTATGTGTAAGTGAGGTTTTGGTGCCTGGTTCAAGGTTCCTTTGGTAGGAAAGGTCTCTGTTGTGAGGATTTGAACCTGCGTCCTTTTGGTTAATTTGCACATCAGCTCAAATTAAAAGCACAACATTTACAGCCGTCCTCCTGTTTGGTGTTCCAGTTGAAAAGATAAGGGAGGTTTTCTATGAAGTCTGTTAAAGAACTGGGAATATTTTGATGTGAATAATTTTAAAAAGTTATTTTTGTATGTAGATACAGTAACTTTAAAGGCTGTTTGCCAGATTAAAGCATTGAAATGAAACTGAAAAGTCTGTAGAGCAGTGGCCATGACATTCAGGAGCAGACACAGCTGGCTGTTGATGCTGTTTGTTTGAAGTCAGCTCAAAAATGTATTGTGAGCTGAGTTTTTGGACACAGGTGATTTTGCTCTGTGGATGAAAAGTCACAGGAGGCAGGGATGCTGGTTTTCCAAGGTTTACCGGCTGCATGTTGTTGGTCTGAATTCCAGTGTCCCTGACATCAGAGTCTGCTGTATCTCTGTCACCATCACATCTGTTCTGATCCGCTGTCCTTCTTGAGTAACATGAGTTTTTGTTAGTGTTGTGTTGTTAGTTTACTTTCAGACCTTAAGTTTTATCTTTAAAAAAAAGACAGCAGAAATATGCTTATGCTTGCAGAAACGCTGGCTTTTCATTCGTTTAATCTACTCTCCTATCCTCTGCTGCTAAGATACTGCTGAATTAAAGCTCACAACTCACACCAACGGCTGACGCTACTCCAGTCCAGAGTGTTTGCAGGCTAGCGAAACATCCAGGTGCTGACTATTCACTGGAGTTTACAGCCAGTCGGCACTCCAATCTCATACCGCTTGTGCGGCATTAGAAAATAACTGCCAGCACGGCCCCCGTTAGCCGCTCAGTTCGCCTTTCCTCAGATTTTGAATGTCCGATAGCTGACATTTTTAACCAAGGTTTTATTATCAAGATTAATTTTAGCTTGTCAACGTTTCTTCTTCATCACTGACAAATAATTTTTGTCCTAGTTTTCGTTAGCAAAATTAATTCTGATAGAAACATAAAAGTTTCAACGTATCCGCTACATAATAGCATACAAGTGTAAGTTTCATGTAAGAACTATTTTCGTCCTTCAGAACTACACCCGCCACCTGTATCACTACACAGAAGGAAGCGTGCATCTGCTGCTAGCTCACCTAGCACCAGAGGGCTAGCTACACAGCTCAGCCACATCGCACATTGTCATACATGAGTAGTTTCACGTTTCCTTCTATGCGGTGATGTGGTTGGTGGGTGTACTTTGGTAGAAGAAAATAGTTCCTTTATGAAACTGCCCAAAACAAGGTCTGTGGATTATCTTGAGTAACTGGGTCATGATTTCTGTAAAGAGACTTTGCTGTTGAGTTTTCAAATGTATTTTTTTGGCACTTTGAGCACCGCGAGCTGAGTGTCATCCAGCTCCTCTATATTGGACAGAAGACAGACACCTCTACGGCCGATATCTCCGACACTCGGCAACTCACACCAAAACAATCTAGATTTATAAACAGCACTACAGGTAAGAGGAAAAATATGTATTATCCTTTAAGGCAGGATATTGGATAACAAGTTCGCACTCACCGCAACAACCTGATTACCCAAAAACCCACGTTTACAAGCAGCTGGTCGGTCATCAGACTTCTCCCCCACTCCCTGACCATTTTGTCAACCCGAGTTTGGCAGCTTTTCAGCTAAAGCAACGGACTTATAGAAGATTTGGGTTTCGGTTTCAGTTTCAAATTCTGAATGTAATTACGGCAGATAAAAGCGCAACTAACTTTATGTTTATCCCGCTACACCCTTTCTGACGTCTTTTATCCTGCAACATCTGAAATACATGTTTAAAACATTTCCAGAAAGAAATCGTGATTCTCCGACCAAAAAACTAGCTATTTCTTTAATTCAGTCTCTCCTCTCCTCTCCTCTCCTCTCCTCTCCTCTCCCTTACTGCCAGATGAGCGTCAGTTTCTCATGAACCCCCTCAGTGAGTGCAGCTCAACCTGACGGGCTGCCAGAGAAAACATCAACACAACAAGCCGGGTCAGGATCTGCTGCTCGCTAACCCTTCACTCTCCCCCTTCCTCCCTCTTTCTCCCCCCTTCTTCTCCTCTCCACCCCTTCTGTTTCATGCTCTCTCTCCTCTCTTCCAACATCTATTTTTTAGATCGTTTCTTTAGTTAGTCTAGAGTGCTGCTGCAGTGTAAGGTTCCCCGAGTTCATAGATCTGTCAAGTTCAATTTGTATTCTTACAGTGTGTGTGTGTGTGTGTGTGTGTGTCCTGGCAATAGTGGGGGTTTTTGGCTACATGGGTCATCAGATGGTCTCAATGGGAGGTCACTGGTTCAATTGTGGTTGAATTAAATGCTAACACTTGTGACTGAGGAAAGTGTGTGTGTGTGTGTGTGTGTGTGTGTGTGTGTGAGGGGACGGACTATAAGAAAGCAGCGTTGTTCAGTGTGAAGTGTTAATCTCTTCCACATTCACTGGTTTCACTGTAAGTGCCTCAGACGTCTCAACAATGGTTTCATTAGCACCGAGGACGGCGACACGTTACAAACGAAAGCGACCATTACGAGATTAATAGAGTTTGTCTTTGTGGTCTAATGAAGCGTGCCGGGCAGATGTTTGGAATTGTGTCCATGCTTTTATTATCACTGTGATACACACTGACTGCTGGTGTGTGTGGGTGTGTGTGTGTGTGTGAGGAGGAGTGCTTTTAAAAGAAGGATGACACGGTGGGTTAAAGCAACAATATGCAACTTTTTTTACCTTAACACAGCTTCAACATTAATGTGATGGTTTCTTGACTTGTAATAGAAAGAATGGCACCTCTTATATTCCGACTCCCAACGCCTGCTCCTGTACTATGAAACTTTAGTGAGCTGGTCGGGTCACCAGCACTTTACAGCACTCGTTAACTCGGCTGTTCACTGCTTTTTGTTGTTTTCTCAATGCGTCACCTGTATGAGCCTGATTCTGATGTTTTCTTTTGATACTGTGTGTGCTGGCAGTTTGAAATAAAGAATTTAAAACAAGAAGCTAATCACTAAGCACCCCAACCCTGACCTGCCTACCAAGACGGCTAACTAACCCAGCAAGGTGGCTTTAAACGCTGAATTAAAGTCCCATTTCCACCAAACACTTCCAGTATGGTACCTTTGTAACCAAAAGTGACATGGTACCTGGACCCTTTCCACCGCAAACAGTACCCTTAAATGACCCTTTATCCCCTGGAACCTCAACAGGGGGTCCGTTACGTCGACGGGTCCTCAGAGTTACTATTGTTAGCAAAGATGAATCAGTCTATTTGAGGTGACCAGTTAGCAAACATTTACATGCTACTGATACATATTAGCTGTATTATTTTTCCAAGTGTACGGACATTCTTGTGAACCACAATAGACTCTGACGTACAGCCCACATCACAAACCACTGGTGAAAGTGCAGAGGTTGAGGCTAACACACCTACGAGCAAGCACAAATGAGAGGAGACCCGAAAATATTCAGAGAATTATCTGACTTGATTTGATACAATATACTCACCGGTCACTTACAGTAGTTAGGTACGCCTGTTTTCTCCTTAACACAAATAGCTAATCAGCCAATCACGTGGCAACAACTTAATCCATTTAGTCATGTAGACATGATCAAGACGACCTACTGAAGTTCAAACTGAGCATCAGAATGATGAAGAAAGGTGATTTAAGTGACTTTGAACGTGGCATGCTTGTTGGTGCCACAACCATCTCTAGGGTTTACAGAGGATGGTCCCAGACAGAGAAAATATCCAGTGAGCCAAAATGCCTTGTTGATGCCAGAGGTCAGAGGAGAATGGCCAGACTGGTTCAAGATGATAGAAAGGCAACAGGAAGTCAAATAACCACTGGTTCCAACCAAGGTGTGCAGAAGAGCATCTCTGAAGCAACAACACCTTGTCCAACCTTGAAGCAGATGGGCTACAGCAGCAGAAGACCACACCAGGTGCCACTCCTGTCAGCTAACAACAGGAAACTGAGGCTACAATTCACACGGGTTTTCTCACCAAAACTGGACAATAGAAGATTGGAAAAACCACATTCAGATGGAAGCATGGATCCATCCTGCCTTGTATCAACGCTTCAGGCTGCTGCTGGTGGTGTAATGGTGTGGGGGAGATTTTCTTAGTACCAACTGAGCATGGTTTAAACACCACAGCCTACCTGAGTATTGTTGCTGAGCGTGTCCATCCCTTTATGACCACAGTGTACCCATCTTCTGATGGCTACTTCCAGCAGGATAACGCACCATGTCACAAAGCTCACATCATCTCAAACATGACAATGAGTTCACTGTACTCCAATGGCCTCCACAGTCACCAGATCTCAGTCCAATAGAGCACCTTTGGGACATGGTGGAACGGGAGATTCTCATCATGGATCAACTGTGTGATGTCATCATGTCAATATGGACCAAAATCTCTGAGGAATGTTTCCAGCACCTTGTTGACTCTGTGACACCAAGAATTAAGGCGGTTCTGAAGGCAAAAGGGGTCCAACCCGGTACTAGCAAGATGTTCAGAGGTTCCTGAGTGAAATGGATGTAAACGTCCAAGAGTTATGTCAGGATAAATTATATTTCTACATGTTTAAAATCCCACAATTCACTGGTGTATGTTTGGAAAAAGTCCAGCTCTACAGTCTGAATGAGAAATGTCTTTGTGTGAGTTTTTATCAAATATATATCTGAATTTCTGTGTTTTTAGATGTGTTGACTGTGTGTGTGTGAGACGCTGTAGAAACCTGCTGTTTGTATCTGTGTTCAGTGAATGTACCTGCATTTATATTAGTGTGTGTGTCTGTGTGCAGTCGGTGAAACAGCTGTTAGATGAATCATCATCTCCTGAAGAGGTGTGATACACGCACTAATCTGAGATGGCTGCTGTGTGTGTGTGTGTGTGTGTGTGTGTGTGTGATTTACAGCTCCAGTGAGTTATAGCAACAAGCTCATCCTGTCAACAAAGCAGCTCTATTCCCCGATGCCTTCAACTCCATTTATTATCCTTAAACATACATACACACACTCTTTCTCTCACACATACACACCTATGCTGCTTCCAATTAGTCACATGACATCATCCAACAACCACTTTACCCGGACACACACACACAGAGCTTATCTTGCCCCACGCTTCGTGACCTCCAGGTCCGTGAACTCTCCTGAGAAATGATGAACTGAGAGAAAAATCCGCAGCAGGATGAAATCCACTCCTGCTGCTCCACATGAGAACTTTCTTAAACTTTTACAAGACAGCATCACTTTAAGTGTTTTATTTCTGGCAGGAGAAAGCACCATAAAGCCGCTCATTTGCTAACAAATACCATCTAGTGTCAATTGAGGGAAGCGATCCAGCAGAACAGATGTGATGGAAGTACTGTACTGAGACTGATTAACCGCAGTCACGTGTTAAATTCTTTCCAGATACATTTATGGAGGTGATGAAGCAGGTTTGGCTCCTGTTTTATCTCCTGATAAACTGCTGTGGCTGGTTAGAAGTTTGTCACCTGTGAATATAAAGTGTGAATATGTTGCTGGTGTACCCGCTTTCCTTCAATTTGCTTCACCTAGTTTTTCATCCTTTGCCAGGATATAAAACCTCTCAGAGGACATGTTTGAATTTGTTAGCCTCCACTGTGAGCATGTACATGTGGCTTCATATCAAAACACTGCTGGGAATTCATTGGGAAAACACAGTGACTGCTTTCCTGAGACGAGGTTTTGGTAGTAAATTTTAGACCTACTGTGAGTCTGCATCATCACGTACTGTATGCAAGTGTCACACATCAAAAGTATTTACAATATGGTGGGCTGTTAAAGAGACAGTTCACCCCCAAATCAAAATTACATATTTTTCCTCTTACCTGTATCGGTATTCATTAGCCTAGATTGTTTGGGTGTGAGTTGCCGAATGTTAGAGTGGCCGTAGAGATGTCTGACTTCTCTGTAATATAATGGAACTAAATGGCGCTCGGCTTGTGGCGCTCAAAAAATACATTTAGAAAACTCAACGTCAACGTCTCTTTACATAAATCATGACCCAGTTGCTTATGATAATCCGCAGACCTTGTTGTGAGCAGTTTCATGTAGGAACTATTTTCTTTCTACCAAATCACACCAACCAACCGCATCACCAGAAGGAAGTCTGAATCTACTCTTCCCATCTATGCGATGGGAGTGGCTTTAAACTGGCTGTAAACTCCAGTATATAGTCAGCACCAGGATGTTTCACTAGCATGCATTGTTTGGACTTTGCTCTACATGAAGTAATGCACCAAAACTCATACATATCCCACACAGTCATGATTTGGGAAGGCTGTGATCACATGACCAATGCGCTGGCAGGAGTACAGAAGGAAGCGGTCCGTAAAAACAAAGGATTTTCCCAGGAGAGCATTTTAGGGGATGCTGTCACCATGTTTCATTTCCTAAACCTACCCACAGTAACTTCACTTGTTTAAACTAAACCTTTGTAGCTTTAAGTTCGAGGATATACAAACTGTTGTGTTTGCATTTTTGTAGGATATCACACGAACCATTGTATGACAACACATTGAACTACAACTGCCAACTATATCTCTCTTCCACATAACTCTGGGCTCAGCCTCCAATGCCCTCAAATCCTAGAAATGCCTTTAGCTAAAGGAGTGTGAAACTAAAGAGGGAAAAAAGACTCTTCTTCTACAGTGTCACTGTCCTCTCAGAAACTCCAGCTGTTCACCCAAAGAGGTCAATAAACAGTCAGTGTGCAAAGATTCTGGCACTTTAGTTTTACTCTAAGAGCAGTTACAGTTGTTCAAGTCCCAGAACAAATATTCTCAATAGTCAAACAAAGCTCAATTCCTGTTCCTCCTTTCTGAGGAAATCATCAGGGCTGATGTCCAGAGTTTGTGTCATCATTCCCGCAAGTTTCTCTTTCATAATGAATGTCCTTATTTCATGTTGTGATGAAAACAAACCAATGGGAGGTTCAGGAATATAAAATTCTGGTTCATTGTAAGTGGCAACTGAAAGGGAAACTTCAGTATTTTTCAACCTGGATCCCATTTTCTCATGTTTTTAGGGCGAAGTGACGAATGGAGCAACACTGTTTGTTCCTGTTTTCCTGCAACAGATCAACATGCAAGACTTGGTTTGACACAATAACAAAGAAACATGTTTAATTTCAGATACACATAATAATAATCTGAGCCTGTCAGTGGCAAAAGCAAACACTTTTACTGGATGTAAACAGCTGCTGGCTGCAACGCTCTTTTTCAATATTGGACCGATTTCAAAAATTGTTGTCTCCATTCATCACACAAAAACATGACAAAAAAAAAAAGGATCAAGACTGAAATGTTTCCCTTTTAAGTGTGAATGGTAACTAAGGTTTTCAAGGAACAGTTCAAGTTAATTTGTTTATTAGCTGTCTTGTGTTTCCTAAATAATTAGATTTGTGTAGCAGTAGCTGTGATCAACAAACTTTCTGTTGCTGTCATTACACAGTTTAGACCCGGCGCTGGACTGTGGCATGCATGGTTTCCATGGGAACGCAGCCGGTTTCATCTAAAGAGGGTTGAAAAAACGTGGTCGTCAATGAGTGCGGTCAACACATTCTCATCCCATGTTGTCACATATCGTCACTGTATCTGCAGCCAGTTAGCTTAGCTTAGCATAAAGACTAGAAACAGACGGAAACGGCTAGTCTGGCTCTGTCCAAAAATAACAAACTCCACCATCAACACTTCTCATGCCCAGTTCAGACCAAAGATTCGCGACAACATGAGTTGAAACAGGAAAGTACTTGCAATGCGCCATTCTGCAACGTTCTAAAATCCTGCCGGATCACACCAATGCAACAACTCTCTGTACTTCCGTTCTGATTTCCAGCTTTTCAGGCTTATTTTGTTAGAGTGAGATACTGGCTACAGTTGGATTTGAAAGTGGTGTTGAAACAGCAAAAAACAATGACAGTACAGTTACAGTATTTTGTACTCATTTATATGTAACTTCCTATGAAACCATTTTTATGCTTCAGTTTTTTATATGACATTTTTATTATTCAGCTTAAATGGTGGATTTTGTTGCTAGCTGTAGCTTCATATTTAGCTTACACACACATAACTGGAAATGAGCCTCTCATCCAACTGTCAGCTAGAAAGAAAATCAGCTTACTTCCCAAACTATTCCTTTCAGATGTGTTAGCATTTAATCAAAAGATGAAGTGAGGGTTATATTCACATAAAATACATTCTGGTAGATGCTGACAGTGGCAGTAGTTAAAAAAAGAAACATCTGTATTTGCAGGTTGAGATCTCAAAATGTGTTTCACATCAATAAGAACAATAATACATTCAGGAGTGGGAGTAATTTCTTTTTCAAATGGTAGATATCAGATTTTTTTGGAAGGAAGCATTTCCATTGTTCCACGACTGCTGCAGTGAAAATATGGTTTTAGTCTTTTAAGTGGGAGTAAGGATGGACAGTTTTTTTTTTTTTATTTTATTTTTTTTATTAGAATACATAAAGGGACTTTTGTATCAAGCCTCTCAGGAAATACCCACTCCCCCACTGGTTTAATCAGCTCAACTGGTCCGTCAGCTGGTCTTGGTCAGGCGTAGGATCAGCTCTTTCTGTCATGTGACACATTCAGGTTGAGATTTTTTTAGGACATAAAACGAGAAACTGTTTTTAATTGAGGCGGGGAACCAAACTGTAAATTCTCTACTTCATTATAAGAAGTTTACAACTGTGATGTTTTTGTTTTTAGGCAAAATCGTAATTTCATCCCACAGTGTTCCAGTTGCCTAAAACTGTTGTGTTTTCAAATTAAGAGCCTGTGGAAACGGAGTGAAAGTCATTTTAATGTGTCGTTTATTAGATTTAGGGTTTCCTGAGCAGTCAGACACAGTTGGCACATTGTAGTATTTTAAGTGTTCACAGCCACTGAGAGGTGGTTCTGTCTGCTCTCTAACATATTTCCTGTCACTATTCACCGCTCTGTGCTGCCCAGTAAAGCAAGAACGCAGTAAAAGTCTGTAAAATACACTCTCTATTCATAATCCTCAGCCTTATATTCAGGGGGCGGGGGGTCCTGTCCCGTTCAGACAGACCTCTGCTGACCTCAATTAGCATTTGTTGTTATTTATCTGAAGTTTGAACAGTTGAAAATGATTTCTGGGTCAACAGTGATGAAAGAGTTAAATCTGAGGAGTGTCAGTTCCATAAAAAGGTAATGATCTCATTAGTAAGTGTTGAGACACAAAACAGGACGCCGTCATTCCACAATTAAATGTCTTCATATGACACCCCTTCTTAACGACTGTGACAAAATCTTATCTTTGGGGTTTTTAATTTCATTTTTACTCCTACATTAGACTGGGAAAATATATTTTCAAAGATCAAAGTCTTAACTGTTAACCCTTGCAATGGTCAAACCTCCCAGTGATTTTACTTTTTATTTTTTCGCATACATAATGAAGGTCAGACGAAAGATCTGACGGAGTTGATACCTTAGAGTTGACAAATACTTATATATTTATTAATTTCACAGCAGTCCTAGTGAGTAGCCATTTTATTTTAGAAGGTTGCTAATCAAATACTTATTTCTAAACCACAATTCTGATTTAGTTTTGATTTAGGAAGGTGACGGAGTTGTCCTATTATGGTTGAGACACACTCTATGGCAATATTATATGATTAATTTATCCAAAAATTAGCATACTAAGCAGCATTCCCACCTTTTGGGAAACCAGGAAGTGAGACAGGACTCATTGTGATACAGCTAACCCTTATTATATCTGATTAAATGACTTGTAGAAATCTGAAATTTGAACTGCCAACATTTCCATAAAAAATACATTTGGAAACATAACTTATACACAACTTATAGCAGTACATTTTTACACCAATGTTGTCAGTATGTTCTGCGAGTTTTAGATTTTGAAGGCACATTTTTTAATTGTTTGAAGTTGTGAATTCTTGTCTGGGACAAGGGTGTTTTCTGTCACAGGGCAAGTTTAGAAGTTAAAAAAAAGTACATGCAGATCAAATATTTTACAAATCATATTTATTTTATACAAATAAATCGTTTAAAAATAATGTTTCACCCGAAAAACAGAATTAGTAGGTTGATAAGTTATTATGATTCTCAAGCACGGGAAATGGACCTTTCACAAATATTTCATGTTTTGCAGTGGTGGACTGTCACTTATATCTAATTCACACTACGTGACTTTAGCCCTGATCTTCCCCTTGCTAAGAGTTTTCGGAGCTCACCAACAAAGCTCTAGATCAGAGGCAAAGCAGCACTGGCTTGGCACTCACAAAGTCGTGCTTGGGCTCTATGTGTGATGCAAGCCAAAAATGCTCACCAGCTATCTAGCAGACTAAATATCTGGACCTGTATGGCACTTTCTCGGAAAACTACAGCCAATGAGAGCCCAAGACACAAGCTGAGCTGCAGTGCTTTCCACGCAGTGTGTGTGTGTGTTTAAGAAGGACAGAGAGAAAGCGACAGAAAGAGAATAACACAAGGTGGAAGGTGGACTATTGCACGCAATGCTTCTGTAAGTTATTGGCATAATATCTTACTAAAAATGTTGCTTTGTCACTTTTTGACATTTTTCTATCAAGCATCTCCCTGATCCCCGACTTGTGGTTCCACCCACACATCAAATTACACATTTATTTATTTAGATGTAATGTAATAATAACTAGATACTGGAAACCATGACAGCATCTATTCAGTCCAATGGAGTTGCTCACCTGGAGAATATGCCAATAATGTTTCTAGTCCCTGGGTTTACTCCTGCGGCATGACGCTCACTGAGATTCACGGTAGTGTTTCTCCCACTGGCCCTGCCTAAGAGTTCCCACTCAGCTCATGAACAATAATAATAATAAACTTTATTTATATAGCACCTTTCATACAGGGAGGTGTAGCCCAAAGTGCTTTACAACAAAATAAAAACAAATACAATTAAATTTTTTTTAAAAAAGTGTAAATCCTGCACAGTGAAACCAAGAACAATATAATATGTAAAAGATAAAAGTATGAATGTTACATAGTGATGATGCCACAGATTATTTAATACGCTTTTCTCAGCTTGAGGAAAGTTTTATAAATATAAAACCTCAATGGATTAAAAAGTCATAACATAAAGAGTCATAACTGATTGCAGTCTGAGGTGTCCTGTCAACAGTTTTACAGACGTCACTTTTATAATGGCAGCCTAATGTCCGTGCACTGCATTATCCCAAGTGGCCACTGGGAAAAACTGGAAGCAAGACTGAGCCGTGTTCCCGGGGGCCTGCTGTCACCGCTCAGTCATGTAGTGTGAAAACCACAACAACCTCAAGACTCCAAATGTCAAGACAGCAAGTTATGTAGTAGGGAAAATATAGCAAACTAACGACTCTGACAGTCGCTCAGTGTGAACTTAGCTTAAATGCATTTACTCAAGTACTTATTCAGTACAATTCTGAAGCACCTGTACTTACGTATTTTCATTTTTTGCTACTTTATACTCCATTATGTTCCCAAATATTGTACTTTTAATCCAGTACATTCATCTGACAACACTACACAGATTAAGATTATAAAAAAAAAAGAACACACGATAATAAAAGCTCATGAAATGCAGTTAAGTTTTCAAAACTAATCCAGTTGTTGTTTGCTTGTGTACCTTGAAAGCAGAGTCCTGCTGGGGCTCTTTGTCCTGCCTCAGATGTCTCAGTGTTGAAATATTTCCCCTCTAAAACTTCTCACATGCTTTCATTTAAATCACTGTTTGAGACTTGAGGAGGTAAAATCATCCAATATTTCACAAAAAGTCAAAATAATGACGACAAATTTACGTATCAGAATTTTGTTTCTTCTTCTCTCCTCTCCCATTAATCATCTCACGACCCCTCAGATTTAACTGGTGACCCTTTGGAGGGGCCCGACCCCTCGGCTGGGAATCACTAGAATAAACTAACTGTATATGAAGTTCAGTAAAGTTAGCTCCACCTCGAGCAGCTACAGCTGTGACATGCTGCTCTAACATTGATGCATCAGTATTAATAACCTAATAATGTCAGACAGAGTAGTATATGAGTAACAGGGGACATTTTACTGCAGGACGAATACTTTGGATACTTTAAGTGCTGCTGATAATACTCATGTGCCTTTAATTTAAAAGGATTTTGAATGAAGGACTTTAACTTTAAGGTATTTATTTAATTAAAATAGAAGACAGAAGAAAGATGTGAGCACTGTCTATGAGTTTTCTGTCCCACTCCAGAATTAAGCCCCTAAATTTTTCTTATAATGTGGGTCTTATGAAAGCGACTGTCTCTTTGTAAAGACAGAGAAAATATTGGTTTAACAGAACCGTCACATGGACCTGACAGCTCATTCAGTAAATCACACTCCCCAGGGGTCCAATTTAACAAACATGGAGCTCAGCCACATAACTCTGCCTCTTTAACCTCTTAAAAAATTAACTATCCAATAAACTTCAGCGCAGGAGAACACATATTATCTTTTGATTACCACATTTATTATTTTACCAGCCAAAGATGTTTTGAGAATATAAATAAGCCTTAAAAATACAGGTTTTCTAATCAAACTGTCTTGTATAGTTTTAGACACTTTAACTACTTTATGTTGGTCTACATATTGCACATTTTTCTGAAGCTCCTCTTAGTTTTAGAGTCTTAAATAGTTAAACTTTCCAGGGTAGTTTCCAAAAAGCCCAGTGAGACATTTTGAGATTTTTTTTTTGAGTGAGAATAGTTTCTCCTTTGCAAATCAAGAAGCAGCTGTAGTCAGTGATTTCTCTTGTTTTCCCTCGTTTATTCGTGCACTAATTTACAGAAAACTCTTACGACAGCGAATTTATTTTGGTAACACCTGTGTAACTGCATAACCCATGAGGGCTTTCTGTGATTATATGTACGATGCTGAACAAAGCACACTTTGAGTCGCAGTGCAGCACAGCACTTCAGGTGTTATTGCTGTCATAAATCCGTTTTAGATATTTGTGTATAATGTAGAAGAAGTGACGCGAGCTCCAAGTGAAATGCCTTCATTATTCTCTAAGCATGATATAACAAATGAAATAAAAATTTTGTGAACTTTGAAATGCTGCTTTTCAAAGCGAACCTCGTTTTCAAACTGTATGGTTTGACTAAAATGAACAATGACAGCAATATAGTCCACGATGAGCAGCGCTAAAATCAACCTGCGTAGTTGTCCCTCCATTGTGACATTAGAAAGTGTCACATTTATCTTGCAAGTGTACTCTTCTTCAACATTTGCTTTACTTCCTGGATTTTTCCCACATGGAAATTCTGACCAATCAAGAGCAGCTTTCTCACACAAGGCATTTGATCTGGTCCACTTGTAAATGCTGCCGTGAGAACACAAACCAACTCTAGGCAATTATACAACTTTGGAACAACATGAGTCCCTGATTCAGACCAAAGGAGACAACTCTAGGTCTGAGAGCACTTAAAGAAACTTGCCTGAGATACACAGGATAATCCATCACTTAGAGCAGTTAGTTACACTTTACCTTTAAGTTAGTGCTGCACAACATGTCTTTTTTCCATCATCAATTTTTTATGTCAACTTGCACGACAGACACATTGTGAAAGATGTTAAAGGCAGCATTGCACTCAGGTATTTGATTTATGCAGGCCTTACGCTAAACGATAATAAGCAAAGTTTGATTCTTACTTACTGTTAAAGTGAACTCTGAGATGTGGCCACTTGGATTTTTCCAAATAAGAGGGAGGATCGTTTACAAGAAGGAAAAATCACATCACTCAGTTTAATCAAAAAACAGCAAAAACGTGCATTTGCGGTGCGGAAACTTCCTATTCTTACACACACAAGCGCACACACACACGTGGCATGGATGACAGGACCTCACACATAGGCCACAGAGTCAACCCTCAGTCCACACTTTGAGGTCAAACTCTGGAGAGTTCATCCAGGCTCCACACAGATCTACAGGCCCCTAGAGTCTAATCTGACACGACACACTGACGCTGCAACACTCCACCGCCTTTAACAGACAACCAGCCAGGGTCAGAGGTCAAACCCACGTTCTGACCCCTGACAGGTCAGAAGTGTGTGTTCAGGGGTGCCAGTTATTTTGCGTTTCAATTGTGAAAAGTTGTGGATGGGACCAATATAGCCATCCCAACATTTTTTATTTACCCTGTAACGGCTATATGTCCATGTATGTGTATGAGTTTTCATCTTCACCAGTAAACAGTCAGCAGCTAGAGACTGAGAAGAATATCATTTAACTCACTGTACCGCTCAAAGGCTACCACCGGCAGCGACCAGCAACTCTTAAGGTGGAATGTTTTCTTGCATGATACTCAATGTATGAGTTGATGACGTGAATCTATCAACACACCTTAAATGTCAATATGTCTACTCTGACCATTCCATTTGATTTTATTGACTCTCTTGCAAGACATACTCTTCAGTGATGATTGAATCTTCAAACATTTGAAAAATGTAAATGAATTTCAACCGGCTGTTGTGAACTGGATATATTAGATTTCCTCACTTGGAGAAAAGAAACCTTGGATCTTGGTTGAAAAGGTACTATACCTAAAGATTTTTGGTGGAAACGTGGCTTCAGAGTACTTTCTGCAATGCAAGGTACATGTCTGTATGGATTATGTACAGTTGACAAGGGACTATACCTACATATTTTGGTGAAAATGTGGTTTCAGAGTACTGTCTGCGGTGAAAATGCAAAACAGATCTCGGATTTAGGTACAAGTCCATATGGTTCTAAGGGGATTATACCCCAAATCTTTGGAAGAAATGCAGCTTTTGTGTTTGTGTCCCCCTAACAAAGTCCAATATTCACTCTCTTTTAGCTCTGTTTTTGGTCTCTACCATCTCCCAAGGAAAATATCTGCCTCTTTAATTTCTCCATTACGTTCCCTGTCTGCTGTTTTCTGCTGAGCAGGTAGCGCACAGTGGCTTTTTACAGTTTTTTTTTTTCTGTAAGCGATGCAATGAGAGCGGTGAGAGCGAACCAGGACAGTAAAGTTGTGGGCTGGACAGATAAATGACGACTATAACGCTCTGTAAAGCTGATGAGAACTGTAGATTCAGCTGATCATTCTCTGGAGGTTCACCACTATCAGAGACACATTTCACATATGTCACATTGTTTGAACACTGTCACTTGATTTATTATTAATAACATAAAAACTACAGCCGCTTGATCCAAAATTTAAGAATAATATTTGTTTTTAGATGCATTTCGAGTCACTCTAATTTACTCTGAAAGCTTTTTATGGACCCAAATGTTACAGTGGAATTCACCACACTGTCTAACATCAACAATGTGCTTAAAATATCTGCCTTCCCCCTTTGTGGTATGTATATGCATGTGTGTGGGTATGTCTAGATGCATGTTTGTGTTTTATCATTTCTCAGCATGTGGCCTGGACCCCTGTCTGAGCTTCTACCCTGTTTACTGCTGATAGAAGATAAAGTTCTCCTCTGTGGCAGTCTAACACAACACCCCTACACTGAACTGGGGCCTGTTGCAAGAGCGAGTTCTCTCATTTTTACAGCCCAGTATCCAGTGGCATTAACATCCACAGTTTGTTGACTGCAGGCCGCACAGTTTACAACAAATCTCAACAAAACAACCTTTTTTTTGCCAAAACATTCAACGTTGGATGTGGAAGACAATGTCACTGGATGCAATCCAGAGTTGCACAATTGTTCAACATCAACATCCTTGTCTTGCCGAAGGGTTGACATTATAATGCATACCCTTGCAGAGTAAAAACATCTGTCAAATTCTCAGATTTTAAGGGATTCTTGTGTTTATTTAATGCAAATCTATTCTTATAACTTGATAAACCTGGTTTAATTAATTAACCTAGCCACAAAGACGTCACCCACTGGTTTGTAGACTCCAAATCTAAAACCTCAAGTTTGGTATTTTGGACGGTGGGCATCTTAAATTATTGGAGAAAGGAGTGACCAAATTTGGATAAGAGGGTGGAGCTGTGAAGAAGCGAGGGGTGGATCTGACTGAGAGCCCAAAGATACGATCTGGGTGGTGGCCCCACCCTTAGCTGTGCATAACACCTTCCGTACAGTTGCCATGAACAGGGAAATTAGTTATTGAGACCACAACTATTTTTTTGTACCAGGCTGTAAACATGTTTTTTCTGCTGTAAAGATGGATATTTTAACATGGGGGTCTTTGACAACTGACTTGCTTTTGGAGCCAGCCTCAAGTGGCTATTCAAGGAATTGCAGTTTTTGGCACAACACAGGGCTTCACTTTTCAGCCCTGGAGGTTACCTCTCAATCTCAACTTAAGGCCGAGATACACCAAACCAATCAAAGAACTGGTGAAAGAATGCTGACTATTGCGTCGCCTTACGTCACCTGTGTCTTGACCAAAAAGTTGAGCTAAAACACACCACAAAGACGACAGCCAACGGCATACTAGCACATATGTTCTGCACCTGCGGGAGAGGAAATAATTCTCCATAGCAGCAGGTGGTGGTCTGTATTTGTCATTCAAAGGGGGAAACCAGAAGACCAACAGGACAGACTCGTTAGCCAGAAAGCAAATTAACAATACAACCAGATATTGAAAGAGAAAATAATATTTACCGTGCACTAGTGAACAATAACACAAACAATTATTATGTTCATTGTTTGTTTTTTGTTTTGTTTTTTTGGAGCAATGACAATAAATTTTCTATTCTATTAACCGTTTCTGCTAAATACAGTTCAATAGCTAAAAGATGATCTTACTGAATATAACAAGTTTGTTTCATTCTCACTCTCTCTTGACTTTAGTCATTTGTTTGCTTTCCTCACGTCTGTTTTCCTTCTCATGCACTGAGCTGAAATGCCACTGTCTCTGACGCTGATTCAACACGCTGAATGGGCCAGTAAAAGGCAGACAAGGACTAACTATTGCCAACAGTGCAGGACACACCCAAAAAACTAGAGACAGACGCTCACCAACAGCTTGATATTGACCAACAGATGCAGAGGAAGAAGATAAATGAAATTAATCCCTGAGGGGAAATTCAATTTTTTTCCATATACACACACAGGCCCAAAATACACATTTTTGCACAACAGGACCTATATATGCACAAAATGGAGGGATGCCAGAGTGAGGGGGCTGCCCTTGGACAGGCGCCCCGAGCAGTTGTGGGTTCAGTGCTTGGTCAAGGGCAGCTCGGCAGTGCCCAGGAGGCAAACTGGCACCTCTCCAGCTACCAGTCTATGCTCCACACTTGGTCCATACGGGGACTTAAACAGACTCGGTTTCCAAGCCAAGTCCCTATGGACTGAGCTGCTGCCGTCCCAGCACACAGTCGCACAGTCAGCATGGTGGGTCAGGACTCTAAAGCCGGCGCTGGCTGTGCCTTCCAGTGGTTAAAAAGAGGCAGACAGCAGATCATGTTAGCTGGTGCCAATTAGCATTAATTCTTTGAGTTACTTGATAAAAAAAAAAAACAACTTGTCTGTCTGCTCTGTCTGTACTCAGCCAGAGATCACCTGTGAGGGGAGAAGCATCAGTCTGTGACGCTGCTGTTCAACTGCAGGTGTTTTTTTTTGTTCCAGCAACTCCAACAGAGTGATATGTTAATTTCAAGAGAACCACTTCACCGTTACACATCCACTCTCTCCTCATTATGCTGCTGGATCACTGTTGGATTTGTTGGAGTGCCAGAAGAAACAGGTTTTCAGTGCTCTCAGCAGCAGAGTCCTGGTCGTAACCACGGTTTTCCCAAAGCATCTGGTTTTTGCTCTACCTGCTGAGGAGAAAGGAACCTGCTGAAGTGAGAGATTCTTTTTTCCAGCTCTGTGCAGGACAACAAATCACAACTGACCTGTCTCAGGTTAAACGAACAAGTGACGTGTTTTCGGGCAGATTTTCTCTCTAACCGGCTGAGCCATCACTGAGTCGGGATGCCCCCTGCAAGTGTCGTTTGTCTGAGTAAAATGCTCGTGGCCTCGGGAGGCAGAACAAGAATTTCCATTTCACACTTGGATGAAATTCCAGATTGGCTGAGCTAACCCCACAGGGCCCTTTCAATGGCCCACATTATGCCAAGTGAAGTCAATCATGTGAAAGGAAAAACAGTACGTAGCTTCGCATTTATATTTTAGGAATTCAGCCGACTATTCCTATCAGAGTGAGTCATGCAAGGTAAAAAAACAAACATCAATCATATTCCTCTTCCAAGTGGCCTGATAACAAGAAGAACAAGTTGCAAAATGCTACAGTAAAATATGAAAGACGATCTGGATTCAATCTTGTGACATTTTGCAGATGTTTCTATCTTCAGTGCTTTAACACGAGTACAAACGTTTTTAACTCTGGGCAGTAGTGCAAGTTTTGAGCCAGATTTTCCAAACCTTAGCCTGCTGAGCTACAGGGAGACCTTGTCTTTGTGAAGCCCTGCATGCTGCGCCACATATATGCATTCTCCTCATTTTCAGATATCAGGTGTCTGCTCCATAAGGGTGCCGGCTACACTGATGCAAAGCAAAGTATGCTGGCCATGGGACAGAAATGCAGAAATTAAAGCAGCATTATTCAGACACAGGGGTTAAAGGAAGTTGAGAGAGCAGGTCACTTTTATACTTTAGGTCTGAATATAAAGTAAGGAACTCCCGAATCCACAATTTCTTTCAAAAATCACCTCCATGTGCATGTGTGCAAGCTTCGACAGACATCAGTGACATTTTTTACGGGTTTATCCCACCTGTGAAACTGACCTCCAGACTGATAGGGAAAGCTGCTGAAGCTTTAAAGGACAGAAGATGGTTTAGTCCACCCTTGCATTGGGATTTGTCTCTAAACGTACAGCAGCAAAAAAAATGTTAGCAGTTCGTTGGCAGTCTCCTCATTCTCACTCCCGAAATCATGAAGTAGTTGGTGCTACAACCCTGACTGTTATTTGGCAGACAGTCAATAATGTCTACATTTTATACCAAAGTTTGTCATCAATTAGCCGAGATAATGGACCACACAAAGCAGTGGCCGGATTCAGTGTAAATGTCATCACTACTTTAAGAGACTGGCTAAACTGCAGGTTGAATCACTGCAATGTTTACAAAACATTTGTTTATATGAACTTTGTGTAAGTTGCTGTTTTAATGAATGCAGTTCAGCAAACTCCAGCTGACACTGTAATCAAATTACATAACAACCAATTAAGTAAAAGCTCGAGCTTCTCTCAGCTGAACGGAGAGATCAGCTCTGCCTGCTGTGCAGCGATGGAGCTCCACATCGCTGCACTAAACAGACTGAACACAGAGGTATCAACCAGAGAAGTGAAGGTACCACTTGGGTCAGCAGATACTGTATGTGTGTGTGTGTGTGTGTGTGTGTGTGTGTGTTCTGTGCTGGATTGAACCCACTGGCCTCACTCCCCACAGGGCCACTGGGTAACAAATACAACACACACTTACACACAAACAGTTTCACACTGTGATCTTTATTATTTTCTTTACGTGATGTGTGTGTGTGTGTGTGTGTGTGTGTGTGTGTGTGAGAGAGAGAGAAAGAGAGAGAGAGAGAGAGAGAGAGAGAGAGGAGACTTTTGAAACAGAAAAAAACAAGGTTAGAATAAATTCACAGTAAATTGGCAGGTGGATATTTACACTCTCTGATACTTTATTTGAATGCAGTTTAAAAACACATGTTATGATGTTCCTTCTTTTAAGCTCTCATTCCTGTGATGTTTTCAGTTTTTGCTGGTGGCACAAGTTCTATTTCTGTCCACACCAAATACCTACTGTAATTCTTCTGTTTATTCCAAACAAACCAGAGATGTAAACTGCACAACTTCCTGCGGTTTAGGAGACTTTTCCCAGGGACAAGCTCCCTTACATCATACAAGAAAACCGTCGGAAAAAAACAAAGGTACAAACAGTCTTGAACTGGTTTAACGAACAGTAAATCACCACATTCCTATATAACCATATTCTGATGATTTCTATTATAATTCTTAAGATATTTTAAGAGTTAAACCAGCTATAAATAATGTTTTTATAATAATAAAAACAATGTGAACATGAAAAGGCGTTCATAGTGATAAGCCTACAGAGAACTACCACCTAAATCTGCAGCTTCCCTCGGCTTTACAAAGCTTTATAGTCAGTTTCAGCTCATTGTTCATCAGTCTGGCCCACAACTTGACTGTTTTGCTTCACTCTCACCTCTCTTATTGTGTTGTTTTCAGAGAAAGAGATGTAAAAAGCCACAAAGCAGCAACCTCCAGGACTGAAAAATGAAGACAACTGCCAAAAACTGCAATTCCTCTCATGGCCACTTGAGGCTGGTTCCAAAAGCGAGTCAAACCCCACAGACTCCATGTTAAAATGCCCAACTACAGCAGAAATAAACATGTTTACAGCCCAGTACAAAAACCCCTGTTTTGGTCTGTATAGCTAATTCATGACAACTGTATGGGGGTTTTGGACATCTAAAGACGTCCTGCTGAGCGTGCGTCTGTATTAAAAAACCCTCTAAGTCGGATCATCAGTTTGGTAAGGTACATTTGTTTTAATAGTTTTAAGCCACTGTGCTGGCAGAAATAAAATTAGAATTAGCATTATCACAGTTAACCATAGCTGTAAATACACAAACCAAGCTAGCAACTAGCATGAGGGTTAGCTCCACCTCTCTTGTCCTGAAACCAATGGGTGACTTCATGGGGGCTATATCCATTATCTTATACAGTCTGTGAAAGTCAGACACAGTTGGAGACTACTTGGTGAACTTAGTGGAGCATTTAGCAGCTGAAGGGACAGATATTTCCCCAGGAGTTGGTGGAGACCAAAAACAGAGCTAAAAGAGAGGCAAGATGGACTCAGTGATCGTGTTGCTGCCAACACAGTCTCACTCCAAAGTCGTCGAAATTCTGTGGACAAATTGTGGACAAAAATCAGTTATTGCAGGTTGAAGAATAGCTGCCTTTCCTACCACACTTCTAAATGAAACATCTCTCCTTTCATTAGACCTTCACAAACCCAAAACACACTTTTGTATGCAGACTTAAACACATCTCCCCGCTCACGTTACAAAAAGACGCCACGTTTATACAGAACTTAATGTCCTAAACATGCGTTTTACATCCCCGTGTAGTTGAAATAGCTGAGCCTCAGGGGGCATTACAGCAAGAAAACATGTCCAACGATCTCTTACTATGGACCAAACAGAAGCACAAATCATAGACGCCAGATTCAGCTTGTTGTTTCAGGCAGGACAAGTCTCAGTGCAACCGTAAATAGAAGGAGGTGACCACACAAAGTGCAGCCGTGTCTTGTTGTACTGACAAATAAAAGTAAAAGAAGTTCTTATTTAAAGTGATTTATATAAGACTTAAATAAAATCAACATGTTTTTGCAGAAACAAGATTAGTCTCAGTGTAACTGAGAATCTAATTAGATCCTGTAAGTAACTTTCAAGCAGTAACTTTCCTGAACTGCATTAACAGCTGTAGGACCCTCTGGTACCATAAAGATTTGTAAAGTGCATCATTCCTTATCTTCTGCTGAATCCATCAAACTGTGGGAAGGGACATAGGAACATAGGGAAGCGTTCATATTTAACCTACAGGTTTGAAACCCAATCACGAGGGAAGCACCAGCTGTGTCCATTAACAGACTAATGAAACCATTTTCAATCCTTAAAAGTGAAATTTTAAGCAGCACTCTTAGTTAGCCAGCTCTGAGGCATTTTTGTTTGCCAGCAGCCATAAACACAAAGACGATAGTAACAGATCTCTTTCTCTCGAATATAATACACATAAAAACCAAGATTCTGTTACTGTATTGTGTATTTCTTGCCTCAAATGTCTTTAGGAACATGTTTCAATGCACTGTTAAACTGTAATGCTATAATTTGTGAACAGGAAGTGGGTGCCATACTGTTTCTGATGTGGCACAGTGCATTAAGCAAATGTCATGGCCCCTTTTACTCTGTTTTCTCTGGTTATGTAACACCAATATTAAAAGTATTTTCTGCGGTGTCTTTCTGCTGCGGAGACAGACGAGTTTTATAAAAAGACCGTCTTTCCAGCAATGAAATACTTCTTTAAAGGTCGACTCCATCTGCATTCGTTTCCACGTTATTCAAATGGAAACACTCACCCAGCCATTAAAATATAACAAAATGTATATATATGTTTGACCAATTGAAAAGTTTTCTAAAAATCCACCCTAAATCTATGCTTCTGCTGGGATCAGGATAAACAACACATATTCAGTTTGATCCAAATCAAAACCAAAACTGGATGATGCGATCTAATCCGACTTCAGAATCCTTTTCTTTTAGACAACCTACTTTCAAGATTTGACCCAATCTGATGTCCGAAATTACTTCTGAACATCTGGGCCCATGATTTAGCTGATCCTGTGACTTTTCATCAATGCCAACATGTTGCTGACATAAGTGGTTTTGATTGAAAATATTCATTTGGGAGTACCCAGTAGCTCAGTTGGTAAAGTGGGCGTCCCATGAACGACAGCAATGTCCTTGCCACAGCAGCCATGGGTTCCATTACAGCCAACAGCCCTTTGCTGCATGTCATCTCCTTCTCTTACCCTCTCACACTTAACCTGCCTTGTCCGATAAAGGCAAAAGCCCCAAAAATGTTCTTTAAAAAATTCATTTGTTGGAAAAATTGGAAAAAATGATCTTAACACCTGGCTCAAAGCACCGCTGTTGGCTCTTAGTTTTGGAATATCCACACTCTCTGCGCATGCTTGATCACTTAAATGTTTCTTTTCTAGGAAATTAAATAATAATACAAATCTGAATTTAATAACTGCATCATTTTATAATATAACTGTTAATATAGTTTATGTGATTCAGGCCTGTCTTTTTCAGAAGTGTGTGTGCATTTGTGTTGGATTCGGTTCTTTCTGATAACTCACAGCAGCATATCTAAACTTAACAACCGAACCAATCACTTCATTCCCCGTTGACTGATGTGATTCACAGAGAAGCGTTTTGAATCCACAGCCAGCGATTCATGTGAAGTATTAGATCATAAATCTGAATCCAGACTTCAGTTACTCCGACAATTACCACAAAAACAACAGCTTTTCTAAACTCTTTAAAGAACTTTTTTAAAGTAAAGTTAGTGTATCCTCTGCAGGGCGGAAAGCTCATTATGAGATCAATTGTGCAGTTGCACGTTGTGACAAATTCTCAGGAGGTTTTCTCAGTTCCTGGTGGAGTAGGTTTCCAACCAGCTTCTCTCTGAGCCTCCAAACTAACAGCTCATCTAGGTTTTATATGATACTGCTACAGCTTTTATTCCAATTTGCCTCCTGCTGGAAGCATCAGTAGACCGACAAATCAAATAAGATCAGAACTAAGATGAAGAGGTCAAACTACAGACAAACAGCTGATAATCCTAACATGTATTCTGATGCCATCACACACACCTGTACTGTACTAACACAACTGTATTAAACATCTTAAACTTGTTAACTACATAAAATACATTTCTTACAATATACTGAAGCAGAAAATGTAATCCACTGCATACACTCTGCTCAACGAAGACGTGTGTAAATAAAAAACGCTTCTTTTTAACCATATAGTGTGCATGCATCAACTTAATGGACAGAATAAATGTTGACATTGTACATTTTCTGCAAGGCAGGGATCTATTACATGTGTATATCATTATGTGGCAGATATGTCAAAACTTTCATTTCTTTATGTTTCAATGTGTGGTTAACGTGTAGTTAGGTTAAAGCACAAAAACCACTTGGTTATGGTTCATGTTTTGGCTTGAAATACCCAGTTGAAAAAGCAGTGATGTCTCGTTAAAGGGCAACTCCTTTTTGTGCCACTGTCCGAGGTGGAAACACAGCGGCAGGTCGCTAAAAACACGCACGTTTGGTGGCTAAAAAGCCGCTTAAAACATGGAGATGACTCGCTAAAAAACAACTGGTTTTGTTGTTTGTTGGTCTCAAGCAGTGGTCTGCAACTTGGCAACGTAGGTGTCACGCTATCCATCATCTCCCCCACTTTCCGATGACAAAGTGAGCTCAAATACGACGTCACTTTAGAAGCATTGATATGATATGTATGGAAAGTACAAATGTAAAGCATCCGTGGCACATTTTCTTCTGGCGACGTGGCTGCATACATACAGGGAAAGGAAGATGGACGATACAGTAACGATTGGAGAACAGTGTGTGCACGTGTGTGTGTTCGGTATGTTTAGGGCTCAGTTTAAGTGGTGTTGACAGCAGGGCTAATCGAGGGGAAGACCGTGGAGAGTTGGTATGATTACAAACCCAGAACTTCTCTCCTCCTCCTCTTCCTCTCTATTTCCTCCTCCTCATGTCGCTCACATGAGAGAGACATATTAGGGGAGAGGAAGACAGAGTAATGGAGAGACCTGCACAGACAGAGTGATGTCTCTTTATCTGTCTTTTTCTCCACAGAGACAGAGACAGAAACACACAGAGGCCAATGGGAGATGGATGAAGAGGGATGAAAAGCAGGGATTCCCTCTTTGTCTCCTCTCAGCTGTGAAAATAAAAAAGCTGTAGAAAGACTCAGATAGAGAGAGATAGATCATGAATGAACGTTTCTTCAGACTGAGACAGATAGAAAAGCGTGTTGAGAGACACACGGCATCCATATTGGATTTAGATCAGACTCTCTGTTGGGAAAAAGACAGCAGAGGATGTAAACAGACTCACATCTACTTTATAGTCGATTTATAACTTTGCTATCGTGATCGTCCTTACAGTCATTGTATTGATCCATTCTGTGTCAATCCAATTAGCAGAATAAATGTTGGTATTGTAAGCTCCTACAAATGGTGGCTACGGTTAAATTTGTACGTTATTATGCATCAAATACGTTGAAATTTTACGTTTCTACATTTGAATAACGCTGTGGTGAACGTGTGATTAGGTTTAGGCACAAAAATTACTTGATTATGGTTTGAAAATTGGCTTAAATGCCCAGTTTTGGTGGCATAATCCCACCTTGAAAACACATGTTGATATGTGTTCCCCCTACCTAAACCTCACCAAAACCCTCAGCCCTACCCCTAACCAACAATTGGGGCTCTACGCATGAATAAGGGGGAAACACGAACAGTGAGTACCAGCCCACTTCAAGCACTGGCCATGACCACTGGAAAGTCTTGGCCTGATACCACTTACAAATGCGCTTCAATTTCCACCAACTCTCTAAAGATGTACATAATTTTACTGTGACCGTGTGTCTATTAGCACCTATCTTTGTGAACTGTTTTTTGCAGTGTGGTTCATTTGCATTCAAAGTGGCCAATTTTGCAACAAATATCTGCCCAGGACTGTTTCCCTAATCACACTCCTGCCTGCTGCCACTAGATTTCTGACCATTACTGCCCACTCCTGCAGAGTGTGTTATTTATTCCCACCTATTACCCACCCGCAAACATTCTGACCACACATGCCCGCACAATAGATTATAATAGACTGAGTCTTCTCCGTCCTGCAGGGAAAACACATCATTTTACTGTGGTATTAATAAAGATATGTATACCTGTTGGTATTGAGTTGCAAAATAACATTAAAATTAAATTCATAATTACAGTTATTCTGGTGTCTCTGGGACTCAGTGTTATAATTAATATTAACTCTAATATTCCTGAGATATTCCTCCAAACCTCTGACTTTTGTATTTTGATATCCTGCTTTTATCTTCTTTTCCACTTCATTTGTTGACATCTCCATCTTTATTTTAATTTATCCTGGACCCCCACGATTTTTTTGACCGTTCTCTCCTACCTGCAACAAATATAAAACAGTCTGTTCCTGCGAGATCTGTGTACTGCTGGATCCAAAGGAGTCTTCTACACAGAAGCACTCAGAGGTTATCTCCTTGGCATCTGGTTAGGGGTGCATTTCACCCGTCACGAGTGCTTTGACCCAGCATACATTGGTCATACAGTGACATTGTGTCCCTGGCCAAAAACTGGATGCCAAAAACTGCAGCGCAGTTTTGAGGCAGTTGGCCAGATGGTGACGTTGAGATGATATTCCTTTCTCATCGTTTTAAGCCTGTGGTGTTTGTAAGAGCCAAAAGTTTTTATCCAAACTGTCTTTGGTCATCCTTGGCAGAAACAGCCTTCAGGACCTTTGCCAGAAAGTCAGGTGACGAAGTATAAAGAGCGACAAAGTCCATATGAATAGCAAGTTGAGGTAGATGAATGGTTAAAGCACAGGACTTTCATCCAGGAGATCTGCGTTTGAGGGGGTTAACCTCAGTTTATCATTTGGTATTATAAATGTTGTATTTGGTCGTAGCGAAGACACTCAGGAACGACGTCCTGCTGACAGCCAGATGACATGGAAATCGACGCAACTCTCATTTTGAAACCAGTTTTGAACCATAATGGGATGTCTTCACTAGATGTTCAAACAACGGGCATTCAACGTCTCAATGTTTGCTGGGGAAATTTACATGGTTTTCTTTTTGTTGTAATTGTACAAGTTTTTTCAACGACAAAAACCAACCAATTATCTTTACTATTTCAGTGTGTTTCGTGAAGATGAAGTGACGCCACCAGGATCTGAGCCCCGACAACGTCACAGCTTCCATCAGACCAAAAACAACACAAAAGTAAGAACCTTATTTCTGGCTGGTTTCCTGTGAACCTCTAAGAGCAGAGTCAGTGTTGGGGGACAGTGATTTTCTAACACTCCTGATAACACTACTCTTCAGTTCAAAATGAATCTCTGTGTGTCTGGAGGCTTCTGCTCTGATGAAAGTTGTTCCTGATAAACAGCCTGGATTTTAAGTGTAATCCACATCTGGACGATGATCCGAAGTTATCATGGACAAATCGCTCACATAACTCCACACTCTGCTGTTTATTGATGAATATAATCAGATAAGGATTATGTTCATCACCTTGCCAGTGCACACAGATGTGGACAGTCGCTGTGTTTGTGTGTGCCGGCAGATGTTTTTCATCTTTTGTAGAGGATGAATGTGTACGTGAACATCCAAGTGTTTGTGCAGGGTTGTGTGTGTGTGTGTGTGTGTGTGTGTGTGTGTGTGTGTTGGAAACTACAGATGTTTGTATCTTCTGAGGACTTCAGAGAAGCCAGGCATGTGTGTTGTGCGAGTGTGTGTGAGAGAAGAGCCCAGATGTTTGTATCTCCTCAGGAAAATAGAGATGTACACTGTGTGTGAAGAGTTTATGTCAATAGATTTATGAGATTAAGTTACTTTAGAGTCTTTTAATCTTTGCTCTGGCTCGGGCCTAAACACACAGGAACCCTGGATATCACGACGTAACACTACACACAGCAGGGGGACAAGGTGGATGAAGGTGGACGACAGGCGAGGAGAGAGGAGAGAAGGGGGTCTGCAGAGTGAGTTAAAACTGAGAGGTGGATGTAAACAGAGCCAGAAGAGGAAAAAAAGGATGGAGAAAGAGAGGCAGAGATAAAGAAATCTGAGACAATGGGGGGGAAAAAAGGAGAGATGTGAAAAATGGCCTGCTGAAAGGGGAAGCCAGAGAAATGACAACTGCAGAGGAGGACAGCTCGTCTCACACATTCCTTCTCTGCTCTCCTTTAACCTACTTTTTTTTTTTTTTTTTTTACATTATTTCCTGTGGAAGAACTGAGTGCTGTCTGTCCTCCTGTGTCCTCTCTTTAACTTTCACTGTATTTACATGTCGTTTACATGCAGCTACAGTTGTAAATATACATTTTGGATGCCTTTGCCTAATGTTATTAACCCCTTTAATTAATTCAAATAACTAAGAAGTTTTCAGTGTTATTTTATTTGTATAATTGGGTCAGTTGTAATTCATTACGTCTGCATGAACCTCTTCCATTCCCCCTCCCAAACATACACCCATTTTTGTCTTTTTTAGGAGGAACAGGGGAACTTAAGGGGAGCAAGTAGGTTAGGTCAAATGGTTTTTCTAGTCATGAATATGCAATGAACAATTTTTGGTTGGGCACCTGTGTAGGGGCTTAAAACTTTATGATGTAAGATATGGTGGCCATTCCCTCATGCTCAATTATGTCTCATAGGTTGTTGCAGCAATTTTTGGGTTGAAAGTATTTATCACACAGATGTGGTGCTAAATCTAAGCATTTCTCATCACTTGACAGTTAACAAAAATGGTCAAAAATCCCTCCAAACTACCACATTAACATAAAATACATGCTGTGATTTCGTATCAAAAATTTTTGATATTTGTGGATTTCTATACAAACTGCATTTTTCAACGAGTGGATGGCAAACGCTTCTGTTCTGGAAACTGCTGAGAAGCCCTCTTATTGTCAATATACCTATGAAAGCCATCCATCCTCGACATGCTCAAGGTCTCTAGTTTGTGGCTGTAAAATTTCATGAGGCTGTGATTATCCTAGAGGTCACTATAGGTCATTTTACACAGCGTCCATCTCAAACAAATGGTCTCACTGCAATGAAATGACAACTATGGGGGCTAACATCATCACACATGAATAAAATTTGGCTCATTGAAGCCATAGGAGTCTCAGCTTTCCAGTCAAACCCAATTTATGAAACACCAAGAATGTCTGCCCCAGTATGCAGAAATATTCAAATACACCACTTTCCAAGTAGATGAAAATAACAGTTTTATACCACATGCTAGAAACCGCATGGGACAAAGGGATAAAGTGGGCATGTTTCTTAAGAGGAGACTCATGGGTAGTAATTAAACTTATTTTCATTCAGATATCTTGAGATGAGAGGTCAAGATACCTCTGTAAAAATAACCATGCCATGTTTCCTTTGCCAAAATTTAGCCTAACTTTGGCGTGTTATTCAACCCGTTAACGACAAGCTAGCATGACACGGGTGGGACCAATGAATTCCTAACATCATGTTAACACTGGACGCGGCAGTGCAATGATATGTCAATTGTCACACAGTCAACTGTCAACAATCGCACCGCCAATCGCACCAGAATGCCCACTTTATGCTAGCCCCATGCAGTTTCTCGCTTGCGTCTTGCAATGAAAATCGACCAGACGCTGAAACTATTCTTGCAAAGGCCATGGCACATCCTGTGTGAACAACCGATATGGTTAACATGGGTGCCAAAAGGAAATGGGTAATGCCCCCTGGAAACCCCTACCTGGCTTAGAATATTAGCAAACCACACCATCTTATGAACAGTAATGTCAGCCTTGAATTATTTTTCAATATTTTGTGCCCCCCGGGCACCCACTGGGGGCGCCATGGCCCCCTTAATATTTTCTGTTTTACCTCCTTTCTCTCCTCCTCTTTCTTCACCAAACTAAATTGAAACATTTTGACAGACAGACTGTTGAAAGCTGTTAACAGAATTGAGTTCTGTACTAATTGACTCACCTAAAACAATAATCAATTGGATGACCTGAAAACAAAAACCCTCAGCTGTGGGCGATGACACACAAAGTCAAAGTGTATCACACCAGACAGATGTGTTTTCACTATGCCAGCTTGGAGTTTAAATTACTGCTAAATATCACTTTTACTCTGTCAGGTGTGATTATATTTATGCTGCTATATCATTATTTCCCCTTCGTCCTCGACCTTTGACCCGCTGATTGTGCGAGTATGTCAGAAGTTGTGACGTACTGGTTCAAAACTTCACTTAGCCCCCCCCCTCTCCCTCCCACGGACCTTCCAGCATCACACTTGGCATTGAAGCATTCACATAACACTTGAACAGCTCAAGAAGGCAGATAAACACTAAAAGGCAGTGATGAAACATTAAACTGGATAAAGAAGGAAGAAAAAGATGATTGTCCACACCCTTGACTTTAGTGTTTATAGCCAACGCTTTGTCTTACAAAATGTGTTTATATACGAGTCAGCTCTGCCAAAAATGTATCAGGCAGATTTTCTTTCTTCCAGTCCGGAGGCCTGAACCATGAAGCAAGCTTAACTGACAATTTTTGGGTTACCTGACTTCATGGGGCCTGACATTAGTGGTCCCCAGTAACTGGTATTACGAAGCTGGTAATCACCTCTCTCAGTTAACTTTTCCAATCTGGCTTCGAGATGTTAATTACAAGCAACACTTTGAAGGACTGTGAATGAAGAACTAGATTAAAAATTAGATGAAAGTGTGATACCAGCAGAAAAATGTGGTGAAAGCAGCAGCAAAAAGTGATTAAGCAGGGTGAAATATTGAAATAACTGAAATAGAATAAGAGGCTGTAGAAGCACAGAATTACAAGTAAAGCTATAATAAGTGTTTTCTGTTTTTTGGCGAAGCCTGATAGTTTATGGGTCTTGTCAATGACAGTGGATTGGCTCTGTAACCTTAGAAGTGACCCTTGCCCTTCCTGTCAACATAGGCCCTCATTGGCTATTGTAGGCTGTGGGAAGGACATGGAAGCTCTGATTGGCTCAAGAGAGGTGTCAATCAAAAGGTCAGAGTTCAGCCACTATTTCGATATCCAAACAGTGGTCATATTTACATGCAAACAGGAGTTATTGCTTACAATAAGAGGAGAAATGTGAACATGTGAAAATGGTATGGTAGTTTGTGGGTATCTACGGATTTAATAAGGTGTTTGGACAAAATACTTCACTGGATTTAGATCATGTGGACTTTTGGGGAATATAATCAATCTGTGGATTATCATATGGCATAATAGGTGAGTTACACGTTTGTTGTACGTCTGACAGAGGCGTTTATTGAACCAGCTGTGGTGGTTGTATCTTAAAATGATCCGCATCAATCAAAATGCAAGGAGTGTAGCTTTTTAACTATAGGTTTAAGAGGTTGGATTATTGATCTCATAAAAGACAGCAGAGTGTTTTTCAAATTATCATAATAAAGTTACTCCAAGCTGAGCAGTGATGGAAGATGTAAAGCACTGATAATGTCTGGAATCTCTTCAGGAAAGAAGGAAACGTATTAATCTTGATTACATATTTAGTGTTGTGCAATATCCCTCCGTTTTGTAGAAGCTCTCTTTTAAAACCAGACCGGAAATATAAAGTCTAGAACAGAAGAATGATTCTACTGAATGTATACAAGTACTGGCTTAGATTTGTTTATCTTAAAGTGTTCGGAGACCTTGATGGCGACTGAAAAGACTTTGTAAAGAATAAACAAAAGCTGCAGATCAGTGAGAATATATCTGCTGGTTTCATTTATACAATACATGTAGGAAACATTAAAACCATAGCTACTATTTTAGGATGGCCATGTCTCCGTGTGTGTGCATGTTTCAGGCAAGAACAGCATAGTTCTTCACCCTGGGGGGACATGAGTCATCTGTGACCTCTGACCCCTACAAAACTAGCCAATCATGTTTCAGCTGGCAGTGAGCCAGAGGTGACGACTGAGCGCCAGAGATGATCTGAAACTGAACAAAAAAAACTAAAGAATGACAAATATTTGAATTTAAGAGGCGGTAATTTAAAGTTTCTTCTTCTCTCTTTCACACACACTCACACACTCTCTCTCTTGTCTCATGGAGAATCTCTTTGATCCAAGGATTTATGGCACCATAGAGAAAGAGAGATTTGTTCGTTTGCTGCTCTTAATACGATAAAAGATGTTTTATGGATTCTGTTTACTTGGAAATTGGGCAAAGTCTCTGAGGAGCATTCAAAGTAATTTAAAAGCTGTCTTCTAATGATCACAGATGATCTGTGTGCCAGAGAAGGAGAGAAAGGAGGGGAAGAGACAGAGACATAAAAACAGGAATAAGTAGAGAAAGAAAAGGATAGAGACGCAAACCACAAACAAGAGGGACAGATGGGAACATACGATAACAAAAAACATATTTCCACTAAATGGAGAGATGCAAGAGGGATGAGTGGGGGGGCTACAAGAGGGGAACAAGACCTCCAGAAACACACACACAGTAGGACCCAAGAGACTGAAGATGTACATACAGAACGTTCCTCGTCTTGGTTTTGATGTGTTTCGTTGAACGCAAACAGAGAGTAAAGCTATTTTCCATATGGTCAGGTTAACCACAAACACAGAGGCTTCTGCAGTGCTCGCTGTGTGTAATACAATGATGCTTTGTCTTTATATCATCTTGGAATTAAAAGACGACAACAGCTGTGATTATCTGTTAGCATGCTGGATCAATTCAACTATTTCAAATCCTTCTTAATAAGAAACCATTGTAGTAGTTAAACTATCAGGTGTCTTGCATCAATCTGAGATTTCATGATGGCTTTACAGAGAACATGAGCGGAATGTGCTCTTTGTGCGTAATATGTTTTTTATCCCAAAGTGCTGTTCAAAGCTGCAATGTGTAAAATATGACCATAATTTTAGTCTAAAGCATTCAAAATATGAACTAACATTATCAACAGAATGTGAAAAGGTCGCAGTTTTGACTTCATGTCAAAGACATTTATCTATCGGGTACATAGACATCTACCGAGCTGAGCATGCAAACCAGCTAGCCCAGCCCGTCCTATCCTGTAATACCACTTAGACCTCAAGAGGTGATAGTGAGTCACTGTGGTGACCAGTCTGCCCTCAGTCCAACAAGAGAGGACGGAGAAGTACAGCTGCCCCAAGGGTACAGTGTTCCAGGGATGACGTTTTTTGTAGGCCAACAGAGAAGTCAGTGTCGCCCTGGTTCCCTCATCGAAAAGCCTACAGGATTTTTCAATTGAACTTTCGATTATTGAAAAAAAATAGGCTCTGTGGCAAACAAACGTTTATGGTACTAGCGTGTTTTGTTCAGTGAGATAGTGTTAACATTAGGCTATAAATGAACTACACCAAGGTCGTACGAAAATCCAGTAAATGGCATAGTAAACCCTTGTAACTTTTATTTTTTAACGCGTAACTTTCTGTAATACAAAAGATGGCTGAAGCTCTTGGCAAGCCACCTTTATCAGCATCCCAACCAGCTGTTGTACTTGGGTCCTGTTGTATTAACGGACCCAAAACCAGGATGGAGGGCAGTGAAAATGTGACTGTGGTTACCTCTTATTTATATCTGTTTTCTATTTAGTCTCTCTTTGAAACTGAGTGCTAACTAATTTTGAACAATGTTTGTGTGCTGCTTAGATGCAGACTGATGGCACTTTGTGGCAGCCATCATTGCATCACCGCCAGCAAAGGGGCAAAAATTAGCATGTCCACCTGGGTGTCATATTTCCATCACTGCCAATCGAACAGGAGCTACAGCCGACAAATACTCATGACTACAGCGGAGTGATTTGACCCGGGAGTGAAAGCCAGTTGCAACCTTTCCCAGTTAATACAAAAGCCAGATGTTAGCGGGTATTAGTTGTTTTTTTTCCTCCAGTGGGAAAGGGACTTCAGTACCAGTAGTTTTTGTATGAGGTTCATTGATTTCCCAGGATCTACCAGGCTTCTGGGGGTCTGAATCTGCCATCGCTTACAAACCTGATTGTTTGATGGATCCGGCCTCACTGCAACTGAGCGAAGGAACTGATCATTACAGTCAAAAACAGGCAAACGTTGAAGTGGAGGCTAATTACGCCGAGCTGAAGGAGAGTGATTACCAATGAAACCACATTTTAACCCACTGTCACTCCACCACACCCAGAGAGGAGAAATCACTTCCTCATGTTGAAGTTTTACATGGACTGTGTGTGTGTGTGTGTAAACATTTAAGTGTTTGACGTGTGTCTGCTTGTGTGCAAATGTATGTACTTGTGTGTGTGTGACTGCCACCACAGACAATGCACAGGCCCACTGTGGGGGTCTGCTGCATGTTTACAGCCCTTTAGCTAGACCAGACACTCATGCATTCTCTCTCTCTCTCTCACTCACACACACACACACACACACACACACACACACACACACACACACACACACACACAGAGGCCCCAACCTCCCCACCTCCTCACCACATGGGACCCTGTAAATCACTTGCAGGTCAAGGATAATTTTTTAAGACCAGATCTCCCCCCAGCTTTCCTCCAGACACCCCACACAGCAGTCCATACACAAACACAAACACAAACACAAACACAAACACAAACACACACACACACACACACACACACACACACACACAGTTCATCCATCCTCACCCCTAAATTCATCATCACTCAAGGAATGTTCCTCCTTCCTTTCTCATGCCAGATATCATTTATTTTTTGTTCTGTACATCAGTAAAACTTGTAATTACAACATTTTCTTACAGTTTTTATCTCCATCACGTGTTCTCAGTTGCTTTTACACGAGTGGTTCTCGGTGATTTTCAGTCACACCAGCTGCAGCCTGTGGCCTGCACACCTCTAGTCACACCTGGGGTCTGGGGTCTGTCTGAGTGAAAACAGCCTCATCTACAAGAAATCTCTTGAATTAATTCAGCAAAACTAAAAGTAAGTACAAAAAATTGAGAGAATTTGACTTAAAAAATACGATGACAGGAAGCAGAAAGCACGAGAGATGGCGTATGTACTCAGATCAATAGTCCTGGATTCAAGTTTTAAGAAAAATATGATCAGTAAGTATCAGTATAAAAATATACTTAAGGTGCCAAAAGTAAAAGTACTCATTAGGCAGATTGGTCCACTTCAGCATCATTTATGATTTATTATAACTATATTATTGGATTACACAGTCACTACTGATGCATTAATGTGTTCATCAGTAAAATGTTGCAGTGAATAAAGGTCTAGCTCATTTTAATTACTTAATATACTGATGGGTAGCTTCTGACTTTGCCCCGCGGATCAATAAAGACACATCTTAATCTAGAATAATACATCAGAATTTATTTGTTGATGTATAATATATGTTTAACCTGTAATTTATTCTCTTGCTGGCTCTTCGGCTGGTGCTTGAACTACAGATTGTATTTCCGGAAGAGAGAGTGAGTCTCGCACTTGTCTGTTTCACTCCCTCAAACGCAGACCAAAACTGAGATCAAATGGTGAAACTACGCAGTGCTGGTCAGATATGAACCAAGACTCTGTCACTGCGTTGCCTATTTCTTGTCACTGTTAATACAAATCATTAGTTACCAGCCGGCTGCCATACTGTTTTCGGGTGGGAAACCTGCATTATGTCACCCACCAGCAGGTGCGGTTATTGGTCCGGAGTGGCACAATACACTCTGGTAGTTGTGGGTTCTCTACTTGTTGAGCAAAAGTAAATGCCCCAGTCCTTTTTCTCTGTTTTTTCTGGTCGTATAGCACCAATGTCAAACATATTTGCTTCCTTTTACAGCATAGACAGCTCCATTTTATGAAAAGCACATCGTTCCAGCAGTGAAATACTTCTTCTTGTATAGTAATTGAGTAAATGTACATAGTTACCTCTGATTAAAACATGTATTGGTCACCGTAGCTTTTAAGTTAAGCAGGTTTAGTTCCTTTATTTGAATCATGTCGAGACAAATACTGAAGAGCTCCAGAAATGTTTTTTTAATGAACAATCTGAGACTTTCTGTGCAATATTTGCAGCTATGAAGAAGACTCTGTGTCCGTTATGCCATCTTCCTCACATATTCCTCTTTCTCCCTGCAGTCAGATATAACTTCTCACTCTGTTTCTGCTCTATTTCTCTTTTTCCTGTCGTCTGTCTCCCAGTGTAAACAGTGGAGACTCTTAAACACTGTTAACACATTGTTTTCCATACATGTTCAGGACTGATGTGGCACCTTTGCGGTGCAACTATACATACTATTTATCATCTGGTTTATAATATTACTCTTCTGTGTTGTCATTTTATCATTTTTATTATTACCATGACATCCAAACTATTATTCTTTTTACTGTCTTGTTTGTTCCATTTAGAGTCTTACGTTTAAGATTTCACTTAAGTAAAAGTACAAAAGTATTAACAGCAAAATATACTTAAAGTTTTAAAGTAAAAATACTTGGTGGACAGAATGGTCCTTCTCAGAGACATCATCATATACACCCATCAGCCAAAACATTAAAAACCACTGGCTGGTGAAGTGAGTAACATTTTCTACTGGGAATCCTTGGGTCCTGGTATTCATGTGGATGCCACTTGGTGCGCTCCGCCCACCCAAACACAGTCGCAGACCAAACACCCCCATCATGCCAACGTCACTCCCCGATGATAGCGCCTACCCCCAGCAGGACAGTGCATCATCCCACACAAAAACTTTTCAAGAATGGCCCAATGCTCATGACAAAGAGCTCACAGCATCAACCTGGCCTCCAAAGTCCCCAGATCCTAATCCAATGGAGAATCCATGGGGTGTTTTCGTACCCCAGACACAAGTCTAAACAGGACCTCTGGGAGTGTCCTGTGGTGTCTGGCACCGGGGTGTTGGCAGTGAATGCTTTGGGTCCCCTGGGTTGCAAGGCGGGATGCTGGCATGTCCCACTGATGCTCGATCAGATTGGGAACTGGGAAATTTGGAGGGCAGATCAACGCCTTAAGCTCTCTGTCTCGTCCCTTGGGGCATCTCTGAGCAGTTTTTCTGGTGTGGCATGGGTAACTCAGTAGTCAGATTAATGTAGTGAAGTAAAGAGTACAATATTTCCCCCTGAAATGTAGAAGAGCAGATTTATAAAGTAGCATAAAATGAAAAAGCTGCATTTAAAGCAGATTCTTTCTGCAGATTCAAACATTCAGATGTTTGTTAGAGCATGCAGCTACTATGACAACATTGATTTCGGCGCTGACAGTAAAAAATGACAACTGAATGATTTGACTGACTGAAACAGCTGCAGATTGAAGCTTCTTTGTTGAGTTGACATATTGAAAAATGTTGCTGTTACCAGAGAGTGTAACTGAGAGGGCAGGTGGAGATGGATGTATATCTGTGTCAGCAGAAATAGACTTAATGCTTATTTGATAGTGGGATGTGTTTCAGATTCTCCTCATGGTTTGTTCCAGCTGGTTTATGTGGTGTTCAGCCTGGAGTGAACTCTGTTATTCTGCTGCTCTGAGCTGAACATCACTGAGCTGATTCCTCCAACTCTGACATTTCCTAAAGTCTGTACTCAGCATTAGTAAAGCAGGAAGGTTTAAATTAAGAAATGCCAGATTTTAGATTTTAAAACCAGTTCACAGCAACAGATAATGTAACAGCAAACAAGTCTGTGTGTTAGAGGTGGATAGATGTCATTATCTCTCTCTGTTCAACCAACAAAATTATCTGTGCATCAGCATTTCCCACTGCAAGCGAACTGCACCAGGGTTTACTTGCAAGTGAAGAGACCCCCCAATTTTCAAGCAGACCAGGGTTTGCTCGTTTGGTCCGTACCAGACTTCGAAAGAGCGTCCACACCACTCCACACGAACATAACTATCCGTGGAAGCGGACCGGGGTTTGTTTAAAGCAGACCAAATGGCGATGTGTGAATGCGCACTAACTCTACTATGTCCCCTCTCGGCATCCCAAAAAACACATGAACTTTCAAGTAAACAAACACAGCATTTACTAATGTAATGAGTTGGATTTCACACTGTGACTCTGTGGACACAGGTTGCTGATGTAGACTACTTTTTAATTTGCCATAATGTTGTCATATGACAAATGCTGGCCGGCAAACCGGCAAAACCAGAAATCAACCCAACTCTATATGTCATTAGTGTTTTTATAAACCAAAGCCTTGGACAAATTAAAATTTTTACCTGATGACAGAGTTAAATAAAAAGTCAGTAGATCAACAAAGTTAGGGCCCGACCGATATGGATTTTTTTGGGGCCGATGCCGATTCCGATATTATGAAAAAAAAAAATAAAAATCCGATAACCGATATATTGGCCGATTAAATTTTTACATTTTTCAATTTAAAAAAACCCAAAATACCTGCTTTTGATGGCTTAAATATAGTTCAAACACTTGTTACAAAGATATAAATTGAAGGAAGAACATTTTACTATTTTCAAATACTTTTACTATCAGAAATTGTGTGGAACAAGCAGCATATGAACAATTTGAATACAAAATAAATCAAAAATATGATGTCAAAAAGGCAGTAAACCTCTGGCAAATAAAATAATCATGCAAAGTCTATATGAATTAAGACATTCACATGTATGTTCACAGTACCAGAGCTCTTATTATTGCCAATTTAACAGATTAGGTTATAGTGCAAAAAGTAACAGGGAAGGACACCATTTCTAAGTAAAACACCATATCCCCTGCATTTTATTAGTGATGAAAATATAAGTGTTAACATCGGCGCCAATCGGCCGGCCAATAAATCGGTCGGGCCCTAAACAAAGTCATTACACTTCATCCTGAGGTGGGACATGTGAAACAAATTTCACTGTCTGGCTGAGTGAAATCTAAATGGACGGGCATTTAACAGAATGATGACAGGACAAGGTTGAGGTTGACCATTAAAAGTACACTTAGCATTCAGAAGAATATTTCTGGCAGAGTGATTCAAAGAGGAGGAAAGCATCGCTCCACTGGACACAGCTTCCTCACCTAAAACAAGATTTAGAATTAATAGGCAGGAAATGGTAACATAGAAACACTGATTATCCTCTAAAAACAAAAGACACTTGACTTCCCCTACTGGGAGAGACGGTCGGTGTGTGTGTGTGTGTGTGTGTGTGTGTGTGTGTGTGTGTGTGTTGTACAGTATAAGCTAACTTTGGTTTGAAGCCATCAGACCTGGTTTCTCCATCCGTGTGTTATGTCTGGTTGCCTGGTGACTCTGTTGGTTCTGGCATCAGGACCAGAGTGTGTTTAATAATCTGGGTCAGGACTCAAACTGGGTTACCCTGAGCTACTTACACTGGCAGCACGTTTCTGCTCCTGCTGTTGGTTCAAATCCTGATCACTGGGGCAGATGACCTTCATCAAGGTTATTTCAGCTCCACACCAGGTTGGATTTTAACATGACGAAGACCTGCAGAATGCAGATGTTAAAATTAAACAAGCTAAGACAAAATAGAGGAGTAGGCCAGGAAAATAAAAAAAAAACCTCCATATTCATGATGTTTAACCGCACTTGGCTCAATAAGATGCTGAGTGATGACTTCTGGACAATGAATAATCTTTTTCCACATCAGATATATTTGTGAATTACTACAAAAGGCTTTAAAAGCTCATTTAGAAGAAAACAGCTGATGAGCATGCAAACAAAAAGAATAGTGATTTTTTGTTTTTAGCTGTAACCAAACTCAGCTTTCACAGGAACCACATGAAAGACTCTGAGCAGATGGTATCCAGACTGTGTGTGTGTGTGAGCACATTGTTTTTGTTTACTCACACACAGTATTTTTTTATTTTGTGCAGCATGTGTACCTGTGTATGAAAACTATACAGGATGGGGTTTATTTACAGTAAACCTCGCCTGCTCTTCGTCACTGACTGACCTTTTTAAACTTGTGCCACACTTTGATGTTTTTTTTTTCCTCACTGTCATAAATGAAAAGCTCCTGTGGTCACTTCCTTATAGAATAATCCTATTTAGTCTGAATCGTATTTCATGCAAATAAAGTTAAAGACGCAGCTGACCACAACGACAACCAACACTTTATTCAAAACTCCCTTGTTGTAATTATCCATCATGTGGAACAAAACATCTTTGGACATTGTTGTTTTGAACTTAAGCAGCTGTTTGAGTTCACATGCATTATCAGCTCAAGGCATGAGAAACTGAGGCGAGAGAACTTAAAAAGAAGTTGTAGATATTAAAAGGATACAAAGTCAGGCGATGACCAATGATTAATCCTAAGGGGAACATTGACGCCTGTGTTTAATTTCACAGAAATTCATTCAATGGTTGAGAAATTTCATGAGAAGCCAGGAAGGTGAACCTGCTAGTGGCGCTAGTAGAAAAGTCTGTGGATCTTTGGAGTCATCATCTGGTGGACACACTGTACAAAATAATGGACACAGCCACCGTGACATCACCCATTAGTTTGTGGGCTCCTATTTTGAAGCCTCTAGTTTGGCATTTTGGCCGTTGCCATCTTGGATTTTTGAAGCCAGAAGTGACCGTATTTGGATGAGAGGGTGGAGATTACCCAGGCCCCCAGGAAAGCCACTCAGCCTTGCAGCAAATTTATCCCAGTGGTCACTTGTTGTATTGCAGCGAAAAAATCCCCTGCAGCCCAAAAAGCATTTTCCCCGTAGGCCACCATTGTAAAAGAGAAGTCTGTAAAACTGTTGGCAGGAACACCTTGAACTGCGAAAAAAAAGTCTGAATTTTTGATCCATGGTGTTTTATATTTGTACAACTTTCCTCAAGCCGAGAAAAGCTATTTAAAAAATCCGTCACAATGTAACGTCTATTAGCCGAACGGGAACTTGCAGGTGGGACCTGCAGGAGACACACCTGTGCATCTTCAGTGGGCTGCATACTGCCTAAGTAAACCTTGAAGGTAGAAACTTTTTGTATGTGTATATGCTAGGCAACAACTCCATTGAAATAGATAGGCACCATCTTGGCGTCTGGTATCTAGTTATTATCAAAATCTATGACATAAGCTTTATGCTAGCTGTTAGCCTGATTAGCATAGAGCATTTACAGCTATGGTTAACTGTGATAATGTTAACTTTTGCCAGCAAAAACAGGCTTAAAACCAACAAAACAAAATGAAATCACTAAAAAAATATGTGACTACTTAGAGAGTCTTTTAGTACAACCAAACACTGGACAAGAGATTTTAAGATGATCAAAATGTTAGAATTAACTTTCATGAACTGAAAACACACTGAAACAGCGACCGCTAAGGCTACACATACACTCCGGGAATCTGGGGTTATGCTATGGTTACATTACCTTACCAACGCTGTTATTGTGATAGCAATTTGTCAATGGACAGCACCCACCTGTCACTAAAAGCAGCCATACCCTTAATAATGCGTAACTTTAAGTCATAACTGAATGTAAATGAGTAATATTAAAATTACCACCCCCCATACAGTCGTCATGAATGTTGTAATTAGCTATAGAGACCAAAATCAACTTTGTACCGGACTGTAAACAGATTTATTTCTGCTATAAAGTTGGGTATTTTAACTTGAGGGTCTATGGGGATTGATGTGCTTTTGAGCCAGCCTCAAGTGGCCATTCAAGGAACTGCAGTTTTTGGCACTTCCGTGTTGGCTCCATTTTTCATTTTTCCATTTTTCAGGTTTCTGCCTGAAGCCATGACTCTTTGGAATTATTTTTGTACCAATATTTGTTGTAGTTCTTGAGATATTTTACTAGATGCATGAAACTTTTTGGCCTGCTGTTTGCACTAAGAAAAAAATCAAGGGATCACCAAAGTCATTGGGTTTGATCCTCTGACGTTCACTGTCTTTATGAAATTTCACGTCAATTTGTCCCATAGTTGTTGAGCCAAAATGGTCAACACATTGACGAACAAACATTACCTTCCCCAGAGACATGCCACAGTATGACTAAATATCTGAACCTCTGCCATCTGAGCTACACAGCCTCCAGACTCATGACATCCATCTGTAGACCAGCATGTACACGTTTGTGTGTCTGCTTCAAGATGCCTGTTCTGTTTTTAAATGTGTCACAGAGATGTTGGTGCTCTGTTTCCTGTTATGGATTGTCTGAGAGTCTGTTAGGGTGGTCTTTTCCTTTTCAAGTGTCTGTGTGTGTTGTGAGTGGAAGAGGAAAAAGACAAAGCTGAAAACACAGGCTGCGACAAATGATAAAACAAAACACAACAATGCAGGTGATCTTGTATTCGTTCAACTTTTACACTCTAGGCTTCAGCTGTGAATCTTACCTTCCTAAATACCAAAATAAAGAGTAGGCAGTTTCCCGGAGAAGGGACTGGTGGCAGATGCTTTTAATATTGTGATGAGTTTTCTGGAAATCTTAAGACAGCCTTTCAGAATTGGTTTATGTTTGAAACTGCTGTTATGGGGACAAACAAGTTGTGAGTAATTTTATTGATTTTAAGTTTGGTTGAATTTCTCCTTCACGTCAAATTTATGTAAAGTTTGGTGGGTGTGTATAGGCGTGTGTGTTTGCGTGGTTGAGGTTCATTGGGATTGAATAGAGAAAGTAATTTGCAATATTTAAGAGGTGGGTGTGTTTTAATTAAAATCTTGTTCACTGTAATTATTTTCTCTCTCTCTCTCTCTCTCTCTCTCTCTCTCTCTCTCTCGCTCTCTCAGCAGGATGTCGGTGAAGCTGCGATTCGACTCTCCCTCAGACGGAGGTTTGGTCCACAGGAGTCGTTCCTTCACCGGGTTCAGCTCTCTGACTGGACGACGACGGTAAATGACATGATATTATAGCAAATGAGAATGCAGGTAATAATAACCAGTTTAGGCACCTTAAATTGTTTAAGTCTTGAAGAAATGACAAGCAGGAACAAATAGAGTCTCTGTCTTTGCGTCATCATATACAGACGGAGAACTGTATTCAGCCCAATTAATGCAAAAGACAGCCGGTGCCATCATAAAAACCAAATGATTAAGAGAGCAGATATGTATGATGCAGCAGACAATTCAGTTTAGTTGGACTTTAAAGGAATAGCTTGATATTCTGGGAAATGCGCTAATTAACTTTCTTGCAGAGAATTAATGGGTTCATTAGCGAGCTTTACAGGTACTGAGAGTCAGAATATGTGACTTCGACAGCTGGGAAACGGGGAAACAGCTAGCCTGGCTCTGTTATGCTAAGCTACGCTAACCAGTTGCTGTCTATAGCTTCAAATTTACCCCATAGACATGAGCGTGGTGTAAATCATCTCATCTGAGAAGCCTATGACTTGACTGGAAACAGCAGCTAGCAGCTAACTGTGCTGAATCCAAAACATAAGTGCTAACCATGGGCAGCGTTTCTGACAGAGCTAACGATGCTAACCGGGGGGAACTGGAGGACCACATCGTACTTACACAGCGTTAACTGCTGTATGAGTGCAGTGCAAAGTAGCAGCAATAAGCTAGCCAGTGTGATACACAAATCTATGCACACACAGCTGGACCAGTTTACCACAACAAACCACAGAGAAGCACAAAATACAAATATCTGGTGCGGCATCTGCAGTGATGTGGGCACTGCGCTGGACCATCGTGGTAAAGAAGGTGCTGAGCCAGAAGGCAAAGCTTTTGATTTACTGGTAAATCTACATCCCAATCCTCACCTATGAGCTCTGGGTAGTGACCGACAGAATGAGATCGCGGATACAAGCAGCTAAACTGAGTTTCCTCAGTGGGGTGTCTGGACTCAGCCTTAGAGATAGGGTAAGGAGCTTGCACATCCAGAGGGACCTCTGAGTAGAGCCACTGCTCCTTCGTGTCAAAAGGGGTCAGTTGAGGTGGTTCAGGGATCTGATTAGGATCCTCCTGGGCGCCTCCCGTGAGAGGTGTTCCGGGTACGTCCCACTGGTGGGAGGCACCAGGGTAGAACCAGAACATGCTGGAGGGATTATGTATCTCATCTGGCCTGGGAACGCCTTGGGGTGCCCACGAGGAGCTGGACAGCGTTGCCAGGGAGAGGGATGTTTGGGGTGCTTTGCTTGGCCTGCTGCCCCTGCGACCCCACCCCAGACAACCAGATGAAAATGAGTGGATGGGTAGATGGCTGGATAGTGGTTTGCTGCTCTATTAATGCTCTGAGTGTCGCACACAGAACCTTTAAATTAATTTCAAAACAAATCTTTTCGACGCTGTCTAAACCAACAAAACATTTTTTCCTGTTTGAGGTCAAAACCTCGATTTATTTTCATAACCGTCAGGATGAATGACAGGCAGCAGAACATAAACAGCTCAGTGAATTACAGTTAGACTGCAACCGATCACCACTCTGGAAGTTCTTTTTCATACTGTAGGACAATGAAAAGGAGAAAATAAAATCCCTTAAGATTTACAGCACTTGAAGTTAAACTGTCGTCTTGTCTGTGGGGGGAAATCCCATCACCCTCAGGCGAGCCTGCTCCTTGTTGATGGGCAGACTGTGAACGCACCACAGACGACAAGATGTTATTTCTGAATGAAGAAAGAACGAGTGAAAAACACACGGATGTCAACCGCCTGTCCCACGAGACAGAGACAGGGAACAAAATGTCATGTCAACAGCTGGAATGCACTTCCTGTGCGTTTTCCGTCTTACAATTACATGTACACATAAACACACTATATCTGTTAAACACAAACACACACTCTCTTCATTCCTGAGTGTCTCCACTGCGTTCCTGCCCTGACAGCATCACACAACGTGGTCTCCCATCATTCTTCATTATGGAGCCTTGATGGTGACACAACACGGGCCATAAACATGACACAGACGCACCACGCACACACACACGCTGGGACAACAACTATCACACAATATGATACACTTTTATAGCTGAGTCCATAATTACAGAGGACGCCCGCTAAATCTGAGTGAAGCTTTTATTTTGTGAGAAAATGGCCATTAAACACACTGTGCAGATGTGTGTATGGTCACAAACACTGTGTGTGTGTGTCTACCTCTATACAGAGTGCCCTCTCAGAAATGGGTGAATACGGTGTTATTTAATTGCACAGGAGAATCAGTAATTTTTGTATTATAACTGGTGCACCTGTTTTCATTTTACCAGTATTTACGTGACTTTGATCCAAACAGTTTGATTCTCACTGTGTGTTTGTGTATTTAAGTGCTTCCGTTGTTTCCCTAGTGGTCGCTTACAGTATTGCAATGAAATATCTCCTGCGGCCCAACAAGCAATTTCCCCATAGGCCACCATTTTTAAAATAAACATCTGTAAAACTCTGTTTACAGGACACCTCCAGCAATAAACATGGCCAGTTTTACTCCTTGTATCGCATATTTTTAAGTTATGAGTAATTTCACATTTGTGATAGTTTATGTGATCTGCATGTGCCAGCAGTTTATCATCCTTTGTCACCAATGACTGATGTTCACCAAACCTATCATCTGTTCGCGACAACCACATTAAAGGTCCAGTGTGTAGGATTTATGGGGATGTATTGGCAGAAATGGAATATAATATTCACAACTATATGTTTCCATCAGTGTATAATTACCTAAAAAAAATAAGAATCATGTTTTGTTACCTTAGAGAGAGCCTCTTTACCTACATGCCCTCTTCCACAGACTCCGCCATGTTTCTACAGTAGACTATAATGGACAAACTGAGCACTGGCTCTAGATAGGGCCATTCACTACAGTTCTCCTACATGCTTGACACCCGGGAGAAATTTCAGTTGATTGCAATCTGCAACCTCAACACGAGATGCCACTAAATCCTAAACAATAAACCTTTCATTAATTTTACGGCTTTAACTGTCTCACTCAGTGTGGTAAAATCATAGCCCATCACAAAAGCTCACTTTAGTCCTCTGCACATCAGCTCTATCAGAACAGTCACTAGCACAAAAAACAATCATTATTTTGTGAATGTCTTAACTTCACATGTATTTCATTTACCCCTTTTTCAAGGGTGAGCAGTGGCACCATATTCACTATCCTAAACATGGTTCGCTTGGTCACACCACTGAGCCATGACTGAATTAACACCACCATGAATATTCAGGGGGTCCGGTATCCAGTTCTTATAATACATCTATGGTTCTTACATTACCTCAGTTTAAATAAAATAGGTTATATGACAAAAAGTCCTAACTTCCTGGCAGCCACTGCTTTCCCTGTGTTTTAAAGTATGTCATTAAAAGAGGCTGCTCTCTCGACAAATGGCTGAAAAACATCATGTGTTTACATTCAGATAAGAAGTCGAGTAACGTTATTATAGAGCCACACAGTTCATGAAGGTCAGGGTTGACATATGGGTCAAAAAAATGTCAAACAAAGAAGACCACTGTTTGCTTCCTGTTTTCTACAGGCAGTTAATGGTTTCTTTTAACCATGACGGCGGTGGTCCCGTTGTTCCCACAGATGACATATTTTCACATTTAATTGGACGACTGTTCGATAAAATAAAAATCTCTATTAAAGTTGACTGCCATCAGTAATCCAACAGACCATCCTCCTTTAATGTCATCATGTTGGACACCTTTGAAATTTCTTCACTGCTGATGAAGAAAAGCATTTTATCTGAGAACACATGGATGCTTCAGAAAGCCTGGCCAGGTTGACAACCCCTCCTTCCATCAGTGATTACTGATGAGTCATATTTTATCTGGTTTTTATCTTAATGTAAATTCAGAATATGAACAAAATCTCAATTTAAATCAGAGACTACTGGATAATCTAAGCGTATAACCATCTCACTCTGTGTCTTCATGTAAATCTCTGTTTTTAGGCCATCCTCTGCTCGTAACTCTCTCCGCTCCAAGGCCACAACTGGAGGGAAATCTCCCAGAATGCACCTGTCCCCCAGCAGAGGGGGCGGGGCTATCTGGTCTATGCAGCCGGAGCAGGTCGACAGGGTCTTCCAGGCGCTACGCAAAGGACTTAAGTATGTATACTAGTATACTTAAATTTGCATCCTATACTGCTGAAGTGACAGCGTTATCACAAGCAAAAAGTAAATGTAGCAGAAGTTTTTAGTCTTGGCTCATGCAACTACTGAAGTTCAATGACGTGAACATTGTCAACAACCAGTAGCTGCACCGTCTCCAGCACCGAATCAGGGAGGTGCAAGAACGTGAACAAGTCTGAGTTCTCTTGTAGAAAACTGTGGAAAAGGAGGAGAAATTGAGGGAGTTGTGGCACGAGCAAGAGTCTATGTTTAATTTGGGGCCTATCTGATCTACCAACCAGCCCTTATTTTAGTGAGTCATCAGTCTTAATTTTTGAAGCAGTTTGTCTCATATTCCGTCTGTCTCCTCTCACCAAAATAGCGCAGCTAATCAACGAAGACTGGTAGCAAGTTGAGGCAGCAAAATCCAAACTGAATACTGTTGACATGTGACTCCTTTTATCTTGTGTATTTCTAGATTTCTGTGTTTTTGCAGACATGTAAGGAATTGGTAATTGGTCATATTTCTTAAAGGGAGTTTGGTATAACATTTTCCACCAGGAGCAGGATAGGAAACAATCTCAAAAGGAATCTAGTTGCAGTTTTGCAAATAGTGACCCTGTTAGACACCTAGTCTTTGCAAAAACTTGTAGCGTGTGACTAAAACCTCACACAATCATCAGATGTGAGAAAAATTTGCTCTTTTAAAAGACCTTTCAGAGTCTTCTAGTGTGTGGTAGGCATTATATGAAGTGAATGCAGCATCACTCCACTGATGTGTATTTACAGTAAAGCTGCTGCAGCTCTGCTTCAATTGTTGTGAACATGTTGGTGTCTGCAGGGAGTACCTGGAGGGTCACCAGACAGAGATGGACTTCCTGTCTTCACAGCAGAGAGAGACCAAGAGAAACTCCAGACTGGTGAGGAGAGAGAAAAGAAAGAAATTGAGATAGTAGTAGTTTTATGGATTGCTATGATGACATTATGCTGATGTGTTTTCTGTTTCCAGGCCTTTCTGTATGATCTGGAGAAGGTAAGTGCTGCACCAGAGCCCCAAACCTGCTTTCATATAGATTAATATATAAGCATTGAAAAATGATTACAATTACAATTATTAGAAACTTAGCTATCATATTTTTGCTTTCACAGGAGATCAGAGCATTGGAGAGATACATACGAAGATTAGAATTTCAAATCAGCAAGGTAAAAGAAAGTACATTGGATTTGCATTTGTTTAATCATTTTAGTTTATGGTCTGATCTTTGATTGAGGTGACAGTGATTTAAAAGATCCTCAGGGAAATGACAGCTCTCCAAATATTTTACAGAAAGCTATTTTGTGGTTTTCATGTTAAAAAGGCGCAGAGAACTTTTAACAGTTTTCTGTCATGCAGTGAGCATGAGGCAGCAGGACAAAAGATCAAACTGCAAACAATCCAGGCAGATAGGAACATTTCAGTGGTTGTGAAATATAAAACTTAGTGGCATGGGAAGCTTGTCACCCAGGACAGGAGTTAGTTAGAATCCACAGGTGAACAGGAATAAGGCAAGGAAAAGGTGCAGGCAGGTAGGTAGGTCAGGATTCAGGTGACTGGAAAGCAAAGGCACAAAGCTACTTAGACAATCTGGTATAAATACTGTAGGCGGTTATTGGGGAATGAGGAACAGGTGAGCAAGTGGATGTGGAAGTCAGGTGACGGGCTGGTGGGAAAGTCTGAGGGCATCTGGTGGACAGTTAGAGAAGGGCAGTGACTGCAAGGTATCATAGAAATGGAGGGGCCTCGGAAAATAACAACAAACTCAAACAAAGACAGTTGTTTTTATCAAACAGTCACAGTCTGTGTGGAGTTCAGCCACCGAGCAACATTTTGTGGAAAGAAAGGAACTAAATGTGTTTTTGTTGACTGTGTAGCCGAACACTGTTTCTGTGTCTCGTCTCTGCAGGTGGAGGAACTGTATGAGACGTATTGTATCCAGTGGAGGTTGTGTCAGGGAGCGGTCAATATGAAGAGAGCCTTCTCACTGTCGCCGTCCACCAGAGCCTCCAGAGAGAGTCTGCTGGAGCTCGGTCGCAACCACAGACACAGCCTGCAGGTACTGCGACCATCAGACTGTGTGTTTGTGTGTGTGGTTTTACTTCTTCAATCAAAGGTTTTCTTTCGGTCTTCACTGAGGAGCATGGTTGTGGTGAATTTAAATGTCACCACTACAGAAATGTAGCCATCAACATTTCTGTTGTCATGTTCCAAGTTCCTGACACCTCATCTGCTGTCTATCTTAATTTAGACTCTAAATCCAACTTCCTTTTGAAAACCCAGCTTAGTTGCATGTCTAGGAGACAGGGAAATATTTAATAAGGGTGTATTTGAAGTCAGGTTACAAAATCACAACAAGTGGTTATTATCCAAAGTTACATCTCAGTCCATTACTGACTCAATGTTTTCTCCTACTTGTATGACACTACTCTATATCAAAGCTCAACCTCCACCTGTAATATATTATTCGAAAAATACATTAACTGTTGTCTAAATTTCCATGACTATATTTACATTTCAATACAACCTCTAGCACACACCTTTTTCATTTCATCTTCAAGGCCTTTGTCCTGCAGCTCTGTGGCTGCAAAATGTATCTCAGGTGTAATCAGTGTTGTGCCTCGATCTGACCATGTGTGCAGCAGACAGAGGTCACAGAGGGCTAAAACACAACTAAACACAGTCACACATGACATCATCGACTGTATGATGAATGACCAAGAGTCAAAAGTGTTCAACATCCTGTTTCTGCTCCAGCACCTGTAAACACAAGTTCTCATGTTTTAATCCAAAGGCTGACTTTATGTTTAGTGAGGACTTTAAGCTGCTTTTTCCAATTTAAAGAAAGTTTTTATGTTTCATGTACTTATGATAAGTCAACCTCAGTGGTTTTTTCAAGTAGCATCTGTGTAACAGACGGCACGCAGGAGTAATTAACAGCTGAGCATTTTCTGCTGCAGGTCAGAGGTACAAAGTCTACATAAATCTTTTGTTCCTGCTGCAAACAACTTCCAGAGCCTCTAACCAGGGTTCACTTTCATTAAATCTCATTCAAACTGAACATGTTGTTACTGTTAGTGAACTGGCACCTAAGTGTTTTGGAATGCAACCTCAGCCTCGAGTTTGGCATTTTACCTGCCGCCATCTTGGATTTTTTGGAGCCAGAGGTGAAGACATGTGGACAAGAGGGTGGAGTTAATCTTAGGCAAGGCAAGGCAGGCAAGGCAGTTTTATTTATATAGCACCATTCATACACAGTGCAATTCAATGTGCTTTACAAGAGAAATACGTTAAGATAAAACATTAAAGGAACAATAGGTCATTAAAAACAAAAGCTAAAAGCAAGAAAAACAATGCAGAAAATGCAAACATAAAGCAAAAGCAACAGCAGACAAATATAAAAACAATACAGTACAACATCACGGTTATTTCACTGTGTATGTATCACTCCACCTCACAGCTGATTGCAATCAACAATCAAATCAAAACTGACAGTTAGTGTCAGTTAGGTCAGCAGTTGCGTTGTAGGCTAATTAATTCATCCACTGTCAAACAGCCAAAAAATATGGATTTATTTCCTGAAATAAGTTTTGAATTGAACTATGAATGGTCATCAGAGGAAGATGAGGGAGAGGAGAAGCTGAATCCATCTGAGCACACATCCAGGTTTGTCAGTGTTTCATCAGCGCAGCTCAATGACTTGGAGAAAAGCAACATACTGTCAGATCAGAAGGCAGAGTCGGCTGTGCCTGTGAAGCGATGGTCCACCATGCAGTCACCAGAGACTTATTTCACCAGCTGCACAATTAATGGAAACGTGCAGATAAATGAGTATAAAGAGTAAGTGCCTGGCGCACCATGTTTGCGTTACATAGCAACGGTGACAGCGGAGTCCTGAGGGAACTATTTTTGTTGGCGGAAGACAAATAAAATGCTTAAATTATCTATTTTGTCCTGATTTTTCAACATTTCTTAATCAGCCTTGCTTATTTAACTGTTGAACTGTTGTATAAAAGCAATATCACACTCGAGCTCATGATGTTGTACTGTGATATCGTCATGGCTGTGATTCGGTCGTAGGCACGAGGCCGCGATATCACAGTACAACATCACGAGCTCGAGTGTGATATTGCTTAACTCTTTTCAAAAAATGCATTATAGTAATACTGCGTAAATTGGGCTGCAGCCACTTTAAAATTGGATGCAAAACCAAACACATTTGGTAGACAAAAATCTAGACAACTACTTGACTGGATTAAAAAATGTTACTAATGATCACACAGAAAATACTGTATTTGTTGTGTACGAATGCAGCATGGTGGAAGCTGAATAAATCTTTTTATTCACAGAGAATAAATGCTTCTAAAAATTAGATTTTCGTGATACTACAAAATTTCATCACCGCAGAAGGAAAAGATTCTTGTGTATGAAATGATCACAGAGGGAGTCGATAAGAGGGGTGTAATTGAAACGTACTCGGGGCCAAAAGTGGCTGCCACTTATCCATCATCTCCACAAAGCAGAGGGCCAACACTCGCCACTAATGGTCGTGACGCTGCCAAACCAAATCATCTGGTGTGTGAGTGATGGTCCCACAGTGATTTTTCTGTTTGCAGCCGCATGTTAGGGGACATTAACAGACAACTGAAGACTCATTCATACCCTCTGTCTGTCTGTCTGTCTGTCCATCTGTCTGTCACATGGTGGTGCAGTACATTTATTATTCCTTCCTCAGACCCATCTAACAGTTTCATCCTCACAGTCACATCTATTTGTTGCCTGTTTCCTCCCCTCTACTCAAATAGGTTTTATTCTCGTTTCTTGTCTTTCTTTCAGTGTTCATATCTTTTACTTAACTAAAAGTATAAAACAAATTTCAGCCGTGTTGTCACCAACAGTAACAGGAATTTCATTTCAAGTGGTTCCTTCAGCCCATTGTTGTCTGTGTTTCCACCACAGTATTAAGACCCGCGAAGATCAGACAAATTAGCATGCTGGTGAATTAAAAAAAGGGATGGCTGTTGTACACATCGTTTTTGCATGCAACTTTACAAAAACAATGATGCCATGTAAAGTGGACAGGCACTATTATTTGTGGGACACTGCAACAACAGCAAGCATTGAGGTGACTGAAGTCGTTCTGCTGTTGAAGGTGATCTACTGCTTTGTAAACTGGATCGTTGGGTCAATGCAGGAAAAGAGATGAGTAGTGACAGCAAAGCAGACTGTGGAGCTATTGCAGTGACTGACATTGTTTTTTAAACTTATGGTTGATCCTAACCATGCTATCCCATGAATCTTTGCTGCTGAATCTTTAGACGCTGGTCCCTGTGGTTGAAATGTTCCTCAAAAGGTTCCTTGTCCCTGGGGAAAGTTCCTGCAAACAAAAAGGGCTTAAAAATACCAAAAGTAAAAGAACTCAGAACTTATGTAAAATCGACCATTTCAGAATAATGTTTATATTATTATTGGATTATAATGACTGATGCATTAATGCACTCTAAAAAATAATTCACAGGTTCAACTATTTGCATGCATCTTTTTAAGTAGTTCTAACTCTGGCATTATTCAGTCAGTCCTATGAGTCTTTCTTAAATCTGACAAACTCACTCAGTTTAGTACAACCAACAAGATTTGCTTTGACCTCAAGAGGCGTAATTAAACTGAAAAAGCATAATATTTATACAGAAGTTGTAGTGATATTTACTGGTCAAACTGTTTTATTTAAGATATTCTAACTAATTTATTTTAATTCCATCCTACTCAACAATGCCAAAAATATTTTCTGTTCTGATAAACTTCCTAAAATAAGCTGTCAGCTGTTAATGAAACAAACGTAATTTTCTATGCTGAAAAACATTTTTATTTTAAGAGTTACCCATTAATCCTATGAATCATCTTTTTAGAGTGAGTGCTCATCAGAATGTTGCAGCTACTGATTTACATAGTGCTGGGTGGATTTGAAATTTCTTCCCTGGGATCAATAAAGTCTTTATCTATAGTAATACATAAACATTTGTTACTCGACTTCTTTTTATATTATTAATCTGATTCTAATCTCTTGCCTGTGAATTGTGGTGGAATAGAAGTGTAAAGTAGCAAAAAAATGCAAATACAAGTACCTCAAAATTATACTTAAATACAGTACTCAAAAATGTACTTAGTTACATTCCCCCACTGACTCTCACACACAGACATACGTAATCTCAGCTACATGCGCACAGAACTCACTTTGTCACACTTTCATTCAGAGGGAATGAGCTTCATGACCAAACAGGATGATCGCTGGGCCTATCAGAGGGAGGTCAGCACCTCTGCCTGTAACACTGGAGTCTGTGTATTCCTCTACGACCACACACACACTGACACTGCATGTATACATACAGGGGCTCGTCCCTGGAAGCACCACTGGGGATGTGGTTCTTGGAAAAAGCCCCACAAACGTGTCTTTGGAATACGTCACATGAAGTTTTTTTAGGTTCAGGAAGAAACCTGTTGATGTTTAAGTGGGCTGTTGGAGTTAAAAATCAGCTGCAATGGAAAGTAACTAAGTACATTTCCTTAAGTACTGTACTTAAATATTATTTGAGGTATGTGTGCTTTGCTTGAGTATTTCCATTTTCTGCTACTTGACACTTTGAATCCACCACATCAGAGAGGGAAATACTGAACATTTTACTCCAATATACAGTACAGGCCAAAAGTTTGGACACACCTTCTCATTCAATGCGTTTTCTTTATTTTCATGACTATTTGCATTGTAGATTCTCACTGAAGGCATCAAAACTATGAATGAACACATGTGGAGTTATGTACTTAACAAAAAAAGGTGAAATAACTGAAAACATGTTTTATATTCTAGTTTCTTCAAAATAGCCACCCTTTGCTCTGATTACTGCTTTGCACACTCTTGGCATTCTCTCCATGAGCTTCAAGAGGTAGTCACCTGAAATGGTTTTCCAACAGTCTTGAAGGAGTTCCCAGAGGTGTTTAGCACTTGTTGGCCCCTTTGCCTTCACTCTGCGGTCCAGCTCACCCCAAACCATCTCCATTGGGTTCAGGTCCAGTGACTGTGGAGGCCAGGTCATCTGCCGCAGCACTCCATCACTCTCCTTCTTGGTCAAATAGCCCTTACACAGCCTGGAGGTGTGTTTGGGGTCATTGTCCTGTTGAAAAATAAATGATCTTCAAACTAAACGCAAACCGGATGGGATGGCATGTCGCTGCAGGATGCTGTGGTAGCCATGCTGGTTCAGTGTGCCTTCAATTTTGAATAAATCCCCAACAGGGTCACCAGCAAAACACCCCCACACCATCACACCTCCTCCTCCATGCTTCACAGTGGGAACCAGGCATGTGGAATCCATCCGTTCACCTTTTCTGCGTCTCACAAAGACACGGCGGTTGGAACCAAAGATCTCAAATTTGGACTCATCAGACCAAAGCACAGATTTCCACTGGTCTAATGTCCATTCCTTGTGTTTCTTGGCCCAAACAAATCTCTTCTGCTTGTTGCCTCCCCTTAGCAGTGGTTTCCTAGCAGCTATTTGACCATGAAGGCCTGATTTGCGCAGTCTCCTCTTAACAGTTGTTCTAGAGATGGGTCTGCTGCTAGAACTCTGTGTGGCATTCATCTGGTCTCTGATCTGAGCTGCTGTTAACTTGCGATTTCTGAGGCTGGTGACTCGGATGAACTTATCCTCAGAAGCAGAGGTGACTCTTGGTCTTCCTTTCCTGGGTCGGTCCTCATGTGTGCCAGTTTCGTTGTAGCGTTTGATGGTTTTTGCGACTCCACTTGGGGACACATTTAAAGTTTTTGCAATTTTCCGGACTGACTGACCTTCATTTCTTAAAGTAATGATGGCCACTGGTTTTTCTTTAGTTAGCTGATTGGTTCTTGCCATAATATGAATTTTAACAGTTGTCCAATAGGGCTGTCGGCTGTGTATTAACCTGACTTCTGCACAACACAACTGATGGTCCCAACCCCATTGATAAAGCAAGAAATTCCACTAATTAACCCTGATAAGGCACACCTGTGAAGTGGAAACCATTTCAGGTGACTACCTCTTGAAGCTCATGGAGAGAATGCCAAGAGTGTGCAAAGCAGTAATCAGAGCAAAGGGTGGCTATTTTGAAGAAACTAGAATATAAAACATGTTTTCAGTTATTTCACCTTTTTTTGTTAAGTACATAACTCCGCGTGTGTTCATTCATAGTTTTGATGCCTTCAGTGAGAATCTACAATGTAAATAGTCATGAAAATAAAGAAAACGCATTGAATGAGAAGGTGTGTCCAAACTTTTGGCCTGTACTGTATTTGATAACTTTACTTTTCAGATTCATATCATATTAACAATATAAAATATCATCAACAAACAGATTATGATGCGCTGTTATTGGTTAATCACTGACACTCAGCAGCACTATATAAAGTGATAAAAACCTTCCCCTGCTGCAACATTAAAGTGATGAACAGATTAATACATCAACAACTACAATCCATTAAACATACATTATCCATATGACATACATTATTCTGAAATGAGCCATTCTGCATAATGAGCATGTTTACTTCTGTACTCTGAGTATATTTTGATGCTCATACTTTTGTACTTTTACTTAAGTAACATGAACATGAAAAGACACTCTCCTCCTGCTCTTCCCTCTCCTTCTTAAGCCCCTCCCACCAGACGACGACGGGCAAATGCACATGCTTCATATAGTAACCCAATGTTTACCATACTGGTAAAAATTAGACAAGAATTAGCTAGCTTGCCACCTCATGGTCCCCTCGCCTCGCTCTCCACCACTGTGCACTGCGCCAGGAGTCATGGCAGTCTGTGTAATGGCAGCAAAAGAAAGTTTGCTGAACTGGCAGGGAGTTGAGGCTACTGGATTCCAGTTGCTGTGGCTGCCGACTGGTGGTCCTTTTCCAGAGCTGCTGCCCGCTCTCCTCCCAGCAGGGTGGTCTGTAGCAGTGTGGAGTGAGGTGGAGAACACTCTGTGCTTTGGAGTTCTTGCTAATGTTAGCTGCTAAACATTAACTTGAAACCGCAGCTGTGAGCCTTTAGCTCCGGTTAGCATAAGGCTTAACTATTAGCAACATCTTCTGTCCATCTCTGAATCACTCTGCTGATATTAACACGTCTTCGTTTACTGAAGGGACGTGCAAACACATCTGCATTTGTAGAACAGCCAAAAGGAAATGACCCGTGATTGGCCAAAGTCTCCCATCATAGGCTAGATTCTCTAAAGCCTGAAAACAGAGCTAAAACTGTCAGTGTAAAATATGAACACTTCCATGAATGGTAAGATCTCTTGCCAGGTCATAAGAGGCACTGTTTCTTGAACTTTTAAATCAGTGTTTACATGTAAATTCTGACACACATTCTTCTGAATGGACCTGTTTTCGATGTATTTACCACCTGTGTTTGAATGTGGCCTCACCCTGTATTTAGACAGGCTGTTAATAAGCATATTTAGGTGTTACAACCTCTTGAAGAGTCATAAATTGGCCGTTTAGTTCTCAGTTTTGGACTCAAGCATGAGTTTGGTCTGCAGTGTGTGACAAACAGCCGTGACATTGGCCCACACAGGAGACACCAGTTCTGCTCCGCACATGCTGCTTCATCTGCTGCTCTTTGGAGTAAACTCAAGTTCTCTGTCAGGAATCCATTACTAAAATACGATTTATCTGACTCATGAAAGTTAGTCGCAGTGATTTAAGAAGGACAACATTCATCTTAATGTCTTCAATAATGGGAATTTTGCATTATTTTTACCCTGGGAGATCAGCATGTTGGACTTCATTCTGCTTATTTCTCTTTATCGACCACATGTCCTGTCATCTGAGAACGTTTCCCATGTGTGGATCTAAAATAGTAGAGCGATGCTGTTTACTTTCGTTTTTATTTTATTCATCTGTTTAGTCTGTGTTGTTTTAATAATGTTATATAAAGCACTTTGTGTTGCATGTTTGTATGGACGTTGCCACAGTATATTATTAAAGTTAAAGTAAAACTGCTGAAAACAAAATTAACTTCTGATTTCTGTTCAGTATCTGCTGAAAAATTCTCAGGCTCAACAAGCTGAGAGCCCAAAAAACAAAAACAGCACTAAGTCAGCAATCTGTCCAGAAAATTACTGAAGCTCTTCATTGTCTCCCCTACATTTTATCTATTTATTTATTCAAAGGTAAGGATAGTTATATGAAGACCAAAATCTCCATTTCAAGTCAAACCTGTGCACAAACAAAAATCACAACATACACACAATTTGTGCATGCAGAACAGCGGTTACACATTACAAAACAACAACAAGCATTCAAAGTGCTTTGTTTATGCATGAATGCTACAAATCTAATACTACTTTAAACCACTTTTCCCCTTTATGAGATTAAACCTGCAGCCAGTGAGGTTGTTGAGTAAGAAGAGAGACTATCTCTCAGTCCAAAAGCCAAAGAAATTTGTTGGTAAAACTTTCCTAACAGCTCAGGTGTCTATGCTCAGTACATGACCCCGACCTGTGACCTCACTTTGGACAGAAAAAAAGGTGAAAAGTATCAAAGTGCTCAGCTAATAAAAACAAGAACTGTTAACAAAACCCTGCCAAAGATTTATTTACTTTTTCAAATGGTTTCACTCTTGCCTAATTTTCCCCTCTCTGCAGGACATGTCAGTTATGGAGGGAGAGTTAGAGATCCTCCTCGGAGAGCTACATATCAAAATGAAAGGTATACACACACACACACACACACACACACACACACACACACACACACACACACACTCTCAGAGTTATCAGTGACATTTTATCTTCCAAATATTTTTAACATGTGTTTTCACTTGCAGGTCTGATCGGCTTTGCTCGGCTCTGCCCTGGAGACCAATACGAGGTGAGCTTCTCTATTTAAAGTGACAGACAAACATTTACTACAACAACGTTTACTTACTAATGAAAAACGAGGCCAGATCCAGAGCTAGCTCTGCAGTGATGTCATGTCTCGATGATGTCACACGACCAGGTGGTGGTGCGGCTGGGCCGCCAGCGATGGAGGATCAGAGGGAGGATCGAATCAGATGATACGCAGGCCTGGGATGAAGAGGAGATGGTCTTCCTTCCGCACATACACCACAACTTTGAGATCAAGGTCACAATCACACACAGAGAACACGCATATACACAAACACGTGTAAAGGTGTGTACATGTACTTGCTAATGATCATAGAAGACATTGTTTTACTAATATAGTAAAAAAAAACAAAAAACAGAATACCCATAATTCCTTTTGTGCAGCGGTGGAATTTTACCAAGTAAGTTTACTCATGTGCTTTCAGCTTTCTCGAGAACCGCTCATACAAACAACTTCACACTTGACACTGCGCTTCTTCAGGTCCTGAGCAACACACCACAAACAGCTCTAAAATTATTATGATGTTTAGATATGACCAATATTGGAATATGTTGCTCATTGTACCTTTAAACAACTGACAAAAGCCCCCCAAAGCACTTGAAAATACGCAACTCAGTGGTATACTACTTACTTATTGTGTACTTTTGCTTCTCCTTAGGAGGAAACATTGTACTTCTACCACTATTACTACTATTTACCTGACAGAGACATGTTACCGGCATGTCGCAGATTCAGATTTGACTCACGAAATAACAATTAGAATATGAGACATTATTATTCACTAAGCTATACAGCATCATATTAGAACTGACAGCTCTACCATGAACATCATTAATTAAATCAAAGTACTTTGTCATGATAATGCCTCTTTTTCTCTTCACTTTGAATAAAAATTTGAAAGAGGGACTTTTGCTGTGCAGTATTGGTAGTTTTGAGATAAATAGTTAGTAAATAATTTTACTTCAGTGAAAAAAAAGGTGTTGAGTATTTCTATCACAGCCAATACCAGCTTCCCCAGAGAAAGCAAAAAATAAAGCAAGATAGTGTCTACCTGGGGCCCCCAGATAACTAAATCCAACCCTGAAAAACACCCAAGCCACAGCTACTCACAGTCCGAAACACCAGTGAAATACACTTTGCAGCAGAATTCATTTCCTAATAGATGTATTAGTCGCTTGCTTTGACATCATCAACGTAGTTATTAACTAAAGTATGGATTCAAGTAGCAGAGGTATTTTGCTAGTGGTATGTGATTAGTGTATGAGTCAGTATGGCATGGACAAACATACCAAAGTCACATCTCCTTGCAGTCAGAAACACCGACACACTGCTCTATTTTCCACAGAGCCCTGAAGCCCCATCACCACTGCTGTGCTGGTCCTTGTTTATTCAGAGTTTATTAATACTAAATGCGCCGCGTGTCCAAATTGCACCAAATTCAACAGTGTATGTCCTTGGGTCACCCACCCAGTGTAAAGTAGATCTGATGAACAGTTCACGAGATATGCGAAGGACACCCAGACAGACAGAGATTTTTAACTTTTGCCACCTGACGCTGTCAAGAGTGTCCAGAGTATTATGGGTATATCTACATTTAAGGTCACCACAGAGTGCATTTTGGAGTATTTTTCCTGTATGAGAAACAATTTTCCTTTTACATTATCTGTGCATTGTCTTGAGTTGTGTACAAGACATCTGGTTCATGTGAGCAGGTATCTCACCCATGAAATCTCTTCTCTCAGGTGATGGAGGCAAAGGGTTTGGGTTGGCTGCTGGTTGGCATGGTGACGTGTGCGAGCGCAGACTTCTTTGTGGCGAGGCCGCAGCTGATGTTGGTGGACATCACAGAGCTGGGAACCATCAAACTGCAGCTGGAAGTCACCTGGAAGTATGAACACACACACACACACACACACACACACACACACACACACACACACAGATATATGAATGACCTAGATGTACATGAAAGTGTTCTGTACGCATGTCCTGATGTAAAAATGACAGATGAGGTGGTGGCAGAGATCACCATGACGTCAGACATAGAGGTATTTCCTCCACCGAGTACAGGGGTTGATGGGAAGGTGAAGTGGAGAGAAGTGAAATCAGTTATATTCCCAAAAAGGAAAGTAGAATAATTGGATGATCTGACGGGGGAATAGGTGTGGACAACTGTGTAAGGAAATTAAATTTGTAGCGTATAATACGAGACTGTTTTCTCTGAATTCTTGTCTGTGGCCCCTTGTTCTGTCCTGTAGCTCTGCTGCCTGTGTGGATTTCATCAAGTGATGATTTACATGACTGATAAGTGCAGCTGGTCCACAAACCAACAGATTGTTTGCTCTCATACAAGAGAAAGAGAGAATGAAGAGGTGACAGACGATTACTGCTGGGAGAGAAACATTTGCTTCTTGTCCTTTTTCTCTCTTGCTGTCTCTCACTGTTACTTTGCCACATGTTCACAGCAGTAAAACAAGGCCAAGCAACAAATAATTGGGAGTAAACAACAACAAACGATGTGTTGGATTGTTATGAATTCACATCCAGCCGTCCTGCAGAATCTGCTGTTATTTTCTTCTTTCTCTGCCTCTGTCTCCTCTGCACCTCTAACCTGAGCCAGCTGTCCCCGTGCAGCTCAGTGAATACAGAGTACACACACACACACACACACACACACACACACACATAGATCTCTCTCTCTCTGCTGTGCCCTTGCACCATGACAGATCACATTTCAGGGTTTAGAGAAGCCAGGTGGAGGACGTTTCATGGATTCTCCCCAGAGAGAGAAGGAAAATCACACACACACACTCAAACACACGAATCTGCTGAACTCACACACAACAAAACAAAAGACTGCTGTGGCTGTACACAAACACACCACACACAATCCTGCTGAGCCTCTAAATGAGTCACAGAGAAGTGATTTCAATCAGTGTTTCTGCTACATATAAACTCTGAAGACCAACATGTGCTCACAAATAAAGCTGTGGGCAGCAAAAGAAGATGGAAGTTTGTCAGTGAAGTCTCAGGTTTCCCACACTGTCTTACCAATGGATTCTCAAACTTTTCCACAACTTTATTGAAGTAGTTTAAACTGATTCGGGCTTATATAGTGATACTACCACATATTATTAAACAAGACCTCCCAGGCATTTGTGGAGAATCAGACATTCCCACTACCAACTAGCCTCCTATACCAATAGCGCAGAAAGGCATAGGCAGGTTCTGTGCAAAATATCAAGTCTGCACCCCGTCTTGGGAGATAGAAAACCAAAGATCATATTGATGTTAACGCAGTTTGACATGTGTTTGGATTATGTTGACAAGTTTGCATGTGTTTATTCCTTGTCCATAAAACAAAAGTTTGTATACATGTCTAATTGTTGTTCTGTGACCTTGCATGAGCGTTCACGATGCTAGAGCTGCCACTTGAAAGTCTGAGATTCGAATAGTCAGTCAGAGACCCCTCAGTCGACTGAGATTGCTTTAAGTCGAGCAGTTGCTTTTTTGTTGTCGTCTTTGTTTTGTGCAGTGCACCATAAGGCTCCAAGATAACATTATCTTCTCTCTTCTGCTCAGAAGTGTTGAATTTACAGCTCACGGGTACTTAATACAACTAATAATAATAATAGTATTAGTAATAACAGTACGAATAATAGTTTCTGGCTTTTTTTTTTTGATACCTAGTGTCAGCAAAAAATGCTGTCGCACATTTCCAATCAATAGTTAGCACCGTTAGCTTGTTTACGATATTACATCAATGCCACTGTCACAATGAATGTCCTGCTGAGCCCCCTTCAACCTTTGAAACTTTATATATTTTAAAAAATATATTTTTTTTTTCAATGGACACATATCATATAATATTTGATTGAATCACCAGGTATTGTTTGGTGTTGTCTGTAAAATACTGACCTGTTAACAGCCAGCTGTTTGAGCTATAGGCTGAGATTTAGTTGGAGAGAACAGTCTGATGCTGCTATATTGTATGACTGTACTGCAGCAACCTCCCATTCAAAGAGCTATCAATCAGTAGAAACTGTCACCAGGTTAAATTAGTGATTTACCATACTCACAGTGAATATTCAGTATGTTACGTGCCTAAAATCTTAAAGCCAAAGCCTCAATAAAAGCCCTGCACAACAGCTTTTTGGCAATTCCCTGTTTCTCTCCTGATGTGTCGACCCATTTCTTTTTCCAAAAAGGGGTCCAGCCTTGGGAATGACACATCGGTCTGGACTATGTGTATCAGGTGATACTGGTGATGTTGCAACTGTCACACAGCGCAGTACGAGAATCTAAAGTAGTGATATTAGGAATGTATTCTGCATGATGTTAAACATGTTTGGGGATTTTTAAAAACATATTTCAATCAATAATTCAAACAATGTCTATTCAAAACATTCTGTTAATTGCAAACCATTTCCAGGCCTGGAAAAGAGTTTTTCTAATTTCCTAACTCTTCCAGGAATTACAAGACCGTGGGAACAATGAAATCTTAGACTACTGGGAGAAGCTGACTTTAAAAAATAAAAAATTAGTGGAAATGAATAAAAGACTGTGGCTGCACTGCAGAGCCCCGAGGTGTGAATGTCTACAACAGATGAGAGCAGGATGTTGTTGATGAAGAGCATGCACGCTCTGACAACCACCCACATAAGTGTACTGAACGCTCCTAAATGTTCTCACTGATAATTACTCTAAATAAAACAAACACAAAAATAAAGTCGCAGGTGAAACTGCACTGATGTGATCCATAGAAGCACAAAATCTATGGATTTACATGGACTGTGACTAAAACGTTTCATGATGTTTAGGTTTTTCACATAAAGTATGCGCACACCATGCTGTCAAGAGGATTACCATAAAGTGAAAAAAGGTAAAGGAAATGACCGTGAAATATTTCACGTCTGTAAAAGCATCAGAACTTTGGAAAAGTCTGGAAACCCAGTCACACGACAAGCTGCAAATATTGAAGAATGGTAATATTCGCTGGTTTATTGTCAAAGGGACAAAATGTGTTGAACAGCTGCAGTATTCAGCATATATGTGTATATGTGCATTTTACTTATATATGTACTGTGTGTCTGTGTATATTTGCACCTGCAGTCCATTCGACAGTGCTGAGAAGATGAGGCCGCTGTCTGTCAGCAAGCAATCTGTGTCCAGCAGGAAGAGTTCAGTTTACAGCTGGACGGCACCGAGTACTCCGTCCTTCACTGAGAAATACTTTATAGTGAGTATACAGATGGATTTACACACTTACAGTCTCTGCGTCTGTGCCTAACCTTAGCCATATCCACTACTTGCCTAACCAAACCCTTATTTATAAACTAGAGCACTCTGAGAACACAGACCTCCGCCAAGCAGCTCAGATTTCCCATCATTTTATTATTTTATCCACTTCGCTTCAACCGATCACCACCAAAATTTTATTATCTGTTCCTTGTCCCATTATCAACCCTTCCTGAAAATTTCATCAAAATCCGTACAAAACTTTTCGAGTTATTTTGCAGACAAACAGACCAACGCCGGCAAAAACATAACCTCCTTGGCAGAGGTAATGATATATGTGACTGGTGTCTGTAGATCCGTAAATATACAGTGTCCGACGCAAGGAAATGCATTTCTGTATGGATAGACACAAACCTGTAGCCCTGTCTTTCATTTGACACCACAGCTGCATGACTCTACTTTTAGACATGCGACAATTTCTGATGAAAAAATGTGAATGTGTAAAAAGATTAACATCCCCCAAACACAGCCACTGTGGGCAGTAAGACAGTCCACAGGGGCTTTAAAGGGTAAGTTCAGTATTTACCTGAAGCCTATTTTCCCATGGTTTTTGCTTTTTTCTTCACGTTCGACAGTTGCAAAACAGGCTGCAATGTAACCACTCTGGGCATTTGTGCATCATCAAAGAGCATCCGTTAGAAGTGCTTTCTTTTGCCACTGACAGGCTCAGCTTATTATCATGAGAGCCTTACATTACGGAAATGATCCCTACAGAGATAGACCTTTTTATTTAAGCGTAAGATCCTTTTTGTTTATCCAGAATCAGCTGTTAACAAACCCACAACACTATTTAAATAAACACCAGTTTTAGCGTGTATAGAGTCAACATATTTTACATCTAACTGGGTGAATTAAAAGTTTATTTCAACCATACCAGAGTTAATTGTTGGAATATGGTAAAGATGAGCCAAGCCAGATTCGTCAATTTTATTTTGTTTCTATCAACTTGTTTTACTTGTGTGTTTTACGATGAGAAAATTAGTCTGGTGGGTTTGGCGATAGTGATTTCAGATTGTTTCTGATTAAGCAAAAAGGATCTCACTCATAAACAAAAAGGTCTATCTCTGTAGGAATCCTTCTAAATGTTGTCAGACACTTAGAATAACTATTTGACGTACACTGACGGTGCACAAATGTCCCAAGTGGTTACATTGCAGCCTGTTTTGCGGTCGTCAAACGCAAAGCTCGTGCTCAATACGGGAGCAATTTCAAAAAGTTTGTTCCCATTAGTCACTTAGACACAAAAAATTGCCAATAAGGTCCAGGTTTACCCTTTCAAGTGTGATATTTACATTGATATGTGGGTATTCTCCATCTTCTGCAGTCGATGATGCGTGAGCTGCACGATCGAGAAGGCTCCCTCCCGTCTCTGGTGTCTAAAAGTCGAAATAACAGAGGAGGTGTGTCTCTGCTCAGCTATCTGTCCAACCCCTCACACACCGCCATCACACCTAACCACAGCCCTCGAAGCCCCTACAGGTATGTAGCATAGGTTGGAAAGCCTTAAATTATAACTCCTGTGTTGTTGTATGGCAATGGATTTCAATTACAAGAGGACAATATGCAGTTTAATTAGAAAGATGCCAGCCTGGATTGATGCGTATTTTGTATCACCATGATGTTATGGTATGTATGAAAATTAATTCTTCCAGTCTCACAAGGACTCACAGCTACCCCTCCAGTCACAGTCAAGGCACCAGTCTGGGAGGAAGCCAGACTCAGCTGTCCCTCGGGGAGGAAGAATCCCTGGAGGTCTCTACAGAGGAGGCGCAAAGGAGGGAGAGGATGGATGAGAAGGATGGAGAGGAGGAGTGGGGGAGTGTGTTAGATTCTTCCTCATCACCAGCAGAGAGTAAAACAGGATCCCTGCTGGCTCTCCAGAGGTGAGGATGAACCCAAGAGCAAATAATACCTCATTTATTTTAATAGTTTTCAATTTTAAGTGCTGCCAAGAAATAAAGCATTGTTGTCCTGCCAAAACCATGTATCCCCATAATATCTGTGTCCACCTTTTATATGTCAGCATGCTAAATCCTCTACTGTATTTTTCTCAAGTACTATTATCAAACGTATAAAGATGTGTCTGTAATACAGGTCGAGCACTCCTGACATCCTCAGAAAGAACACAGCTGGAGAACCAGACCCTGAGACACACAGTGCAGTGCTGGGACAGGACACCATCAGTGATCAGGTAAAATTCACCTGAAGGATCCACTTAAATCATTCAACGTGAAGCTGAATTCAACAATGCACTGAAATCCTGGTGCAAACTAGAACTACCATCTTGTAGCAATTTTGCAACAAACATGTTTTGTAAGGTCACAGTGACTTTGACCTTTGACCAACAAATTCTAATCCATTCATCGTTGAGTCCAAGTAGAAGTCTGTGCCAAATTTGAGGAAATTTCTTCGAGGCATTCTTGAGATATCACACTCACGAGAATGAAACGAATGAGGTCACAGTGTCCTTGACTTTTGACCACAAAATTCTACATCAGGCCAAGTGGACATTTGTGCCAAATTTGAGAAAATTCTCTCAAGGTGTTTTTGAGATATTGTGTTTACAAGACTAAAACAGATGCAAGATCACAGTGACCTTGAATTTTGACCACCAAATTTAAGTCATCATTGAGTCCAAGTGTAAGTTTGTGCCAAACTTGAGGAAATTCCCTCATACAGCTTATACAGCAACTAAAATGATGAACTTCTCCATATTTATCATAGACTGATATTAACTAAAAAAAGGAAAGATATCTGAAAGCTGTGATTGTTTTTTCCCTGTCACATGACACACGGTGTGTGCTGCTGCGCTCCAAAGGTGGAACTTTGTTTATCCCAGGGTGCAGCCATCACACCCTGAAAAGAGGCACCTTGGTACACTTACGTGCTACGGCAGCATCGCTCTCACTTTTGAGCCCGCCTACATTGACAACAATGGATTTGAGGATGCAAAAACACAGCATGTGTTCAGGCCATAGCAATATAACATATCTTCAGTTCCATAATTTAAACTCAGTATTTCCCATCTTTGTTTCAGGACTCTCCAGAATCTCAGTCATATTCTGCCCCTCCCTCGCCTACATCCCCGACTCAGCCCACAGACGTCACCCCTTCCTCGCCCACAACTGCTGCTCCGACTCCAGGGAGGTCGGTGGTGAGCAGTGCCCTGCGGAGGGCCCAGGCCGTAAAACTGGGAGCCCTGATCGCAGAGCTGGAGAAGATGTTACAGAACCAGAGCTGCTCTGAGAAGGAGCTGAGAACCCTGGACCACCAGATACTGCACCTGGCAACTATACTGAAGGTATCTGTGTGTACTTATACATACACACACACACACACACACACACACACACACACACACCTGTAAACGATCTTTATCTTTATGGATGTATGCGTGTGTTCACCCACAGAACGACCTCTCTCTGCTGAAAAGCTCGTCATCAGAGGAAACTCTGGCTGTGGAGGAAGTCCTCGGCAGCTTTGACTTTCTGTCAAATGACTTCAACGTAGACGATGACACTTCCTGTTTGGGCAGCCTGAGACTAAAGGACAGTGGGTGAGTTCACAGACCCATCGATCAAACACTCAGCAATGACTTGATGTGAAACAACTCATCTCTCCTTTTCGTCCTCGTCCATCAGCATCAGTTCTTTGCAGCAGAGCGCTCTGAGGAGTCCCGGCATACTCTCCAAGAACAGCCAATCGACTTCTGAGGAGGAGTTGGTCATCAGCCCTCTGACTTCTGGAGATTTTGGTGTTGACCAGGCTCTCGAGACTCACCTGGATATATGCTGCATCCTGCTCCAGGTACAGACTGTTTCTAAGAGCTATGTCCATACTAATGAAGTTTTTGGATCAGTGTTTACATCTTTTCTGTCTTGCTGCCCCTCATCTGGCTGCCCCCCGCCTAAAACTTGCTTGTCAAATGTTCACGTTTTCTCAGATGATAAGAACGACCGATTTCAGCCCATCTAGGAGGGACCTGCTGGAGGAAATGGCTCTCCAAGCTGAAGTCTTGGACAGAATCAGCTGTCTGCTGCTGGAAAAAAACGACAGCCTCTCTGCTAGAGACAGTTAGTGGAAGATCTGTTTTATCTTTGTCTTTTAGAGCCTCATTTTATTCTTTTGATTCATATGATTGAGGAAGTCCTCTGTTTTGTTCATGTTCAGCATCTTCTGGTTCTCAAAGATGGGTAAATGAAAGTGCATATAAGACTTTAATTCTCCTCCTCTTCACCTTCAGTCCTGCCGAAGGCCCAGAGAACAAGGGATGTGCTGTTGTTCTGGGAGGAGTGTGTCAACGACAGCAGCTCTCTTTTCTGTTGCCTCTCCGATAGCTTCTCCAGGTCACTACGGAAACGTTACACCCACAAGGTGAAGGCGAAGCAGCCCGGCCAGTCAGAAAAAGGTGACGTAGTACATGCACACTTCATTCCAACTTTCTTTCACACATTGTTGGATTCTTGATGATTATTTATTGTGTCGCCTTTTATTTATTTGCTTGTTTTTGTATGGGGGGGGAGGGTACATACTTGTCGTCAGCATAACTCGTTGGCTACCAGGGTTTAATGTTGCTTTCATTTGCTTTTCCATTGCTGACTGAGCTGAAAACCTTTCTCTCTCTTTCCTCTGCAGTGTTTTCTCAGCTCCTGCAGCAGGTGCAGATGGCCTGTCGGGTGGTGCCCAGCCCTCGGCAGGTCTGCAGCCCAGAGAGAGTCACCCTCTTCCAGCTGTCAGTGTATCTGAAACGCTGGAGCATCCAGGAGGTGGGAGAGCACATCTCACGCCTCTCCAGAGAAGGTATATCTATCATTTTAAAAGTCTGGACTAAAATTTTACATCTCCGTTATCTGGAGAAACTTTCTTTGGTAGAAAATAGTTCCACTAAGACACTGACAGCTCCACTAACACACTGATGCACAGCTATGCAGCAAGCACAATACTATATGTAAAGCACAATCTAACTATAAAGCAAAGAGTCTCTGTCTGTGTGTGAGTGCACTTTAGGTGCTTTGGGGGCCTTTTGTTTGTTATCTCACTGTACAATGTGCTAGAGTAGCAGTAATTCAATATTTTTTTATATCTAAACATCAACATAAATCTATGGCTGTTTGGGGCCCAGGTGAATTGAAGGATCCAAAAGCAGTGTTCAGTTCAGTTCAGTTCAGTTCAGTTCAGAGGAAAAACAGACAAGGATATAACAATTGGAAAACTCAAATTTCTCCAAAACACTGGGTAAAAAGGTGTGTTTTAAAGTGTTTTAAAAATGGCAATGGAAGTGGATTCTTTAATATGTAGCGGGAGGCGATTCCATAAGTAAGGTGCACGGTAGGAAAAGGCCCTGCAACCAATTGATTTTTTATTTACTGAGGGAATGACCAGAAGGTGAGAGTTCAAAGAGCGCAGGGGACGAGGCGGAATATAGGGTGTGAGTAATTCAGATAGGTAGGATGGGGCCAGACCATGTAATGCCTTATAAGTTAAAAGAAGGATCTTAAAATCAGCTCTGGCCTGGACAGGCAACAAGTGCAGAGATGCTAAGACAGGAGTTATATGACTGTATTTACTGGTTCTGGTCAAAATTCTAGCAGCAGCGTTCTGCACAAGTTGAAGACTACGAGTAGCAGATGCAGGGAGGCCAGAGAAAAGAACATTACAATACATACATCCATCAACATTACAACAAAAATTTAGAGACAACTGCTTGTAATTAGGGGGCTTGATCACCACTAGGTCAGTCTTGGCACCATTTAACATGAGAAGGATCTGACTCATCCAGAGTTTAATTTTACATACACATGCCTCTAGATTACGGGCCTGAGAGGGGTCATCAGGCTGTAGTGGCATGTACAGCTGGACGTCATCCGCATAGCATTGATATTTGATGCCACATTCTGAAATGATCCTTCCTAGAGGGAGCAAATAAATACAAAACAAAAGCGGGCCAAGGACAGAACCTTGGGGCACACCAGAGCTCACATTGGAGCATTTGGAGAAAGAATTATTGAAGTTAACACATTGGGTTCTGTCAGATAAATAAGAGCGGAACCATGAAAGTGCCGACCCATGGACTCCTACGCAGTGCTTTAGCCTATGTAAGAGGATAGTGTGATCTACTGTGTCAAATGCCGCACTTAAATCAAGCTTTAAAAGTATGGAAGCAGACCCAGTATCTGCTGTGATCAACAGATCATTAACAACTCTGATCAGGGCAGTTTCGGTGGAGTGACAGTAGAGTTGGGCGACATTGTGTTGTTTGGTTTGTTCACTGCTCGGCCCGAACACACTCGGGCAGAATATACGCGGAACGGATTCCACGGAGGTCCACGCGGACTCAAAGTGGACGTCCGCAAGCCCTGTGTGCACAAAGCTCACATTTTACGACTGCGCGGACTCCGCTCCGCACACCAGTGACTGCTCGGCATGTATTTTTCACATCGCGGGGATTTTTCACGGACATTTTTACAGGAAACTACAACGCGGAAGTGTGCTCGACTATGAAAGCCCGAATGACTGCGGACATTCCTCACGGAGTCCACTCCACTTATAGTACGTCCGAGTATACTTGTGTCGAGTGGGCGGAGGCATTGATTTGGCCATGTTGTCGCTGTCTCTACTGATGAGCTTTCTGTTTTTCACTAACTCAACAACAGGAAACAGCACTTTAAAATAAAAACTTTGCCAGAAATTCACCGTACTTCAAAAATAAAACGTAGGTTTTGGGGTTTTTCTGCAAACTTGACATGTCACTTGCACGACCCACTTTTGGACCACGATCCACCAGTTGGGAACCACTGCAATAAAGGATTGAAGACAGGAGCTGGCCTGTTTTTGATGGAAGTAATGGTGAACTACAACATTAGTTTGAGATTTGGGCTGAAATGAATCGTTGAAACAGTATCGCTAACCCTTTTAAATAAGTAATTAACCCTTTTAATACATTCTTCATTCAAAAACATTAAACATTCTCTTGGATTTGCTGCTTTTCTCTGTTTTACCTCACTGTTTTATGCTCTGTGAAACTGATGGCCTTTTTTTAAAAAGGATTAATCAAATAATTGAAAAACTGTTAGCTGCAGCCCTAATTTCAATGGTAGCGGAAATCAGAAAAACTACAGTGCAATTGGACACAATTACTGTAGTTACACTGTCACTCTATAATGATACATGCTAGAAAAAAATGAGATCAGCCCTGAACAAACATTAGGTCTCCAGAGAAAGAGTGAGACAGAAAGAGTGACCTCAGACAGCTGTATTTGCTCACGTTCAGCATTAAACTCACACAAAAGTAAAGACGGGCAGCAACAGTCACAAAATACAATTACTATAGTTGATGATACAGATTATAGTCCAGCAAGAGCATTTGAGGAGGAGATAAAAATTACCCGTTAATATTTGCTTTGTAACATATCAGACAAAATAGAGGATCTATCAATGTCACGTACACCGCTACAGAACTGTGTCAGTAGTCGTCACTACAGCAACTAAATTTTCAACTGAAACTAACTGCCTCTAACAGAATCATCAGTGACCAACAGAAATTACATGGATAAAGCTTTTCTCATTGTAAAAATTTTGCCGTTTGCCTGCCTCTTCCTTTCCTTTCGCACCATAATGGTGTTTAAATGATATAAACAAGTCACATCTGAGACATGTGATTTGTCTAATTACAAGAGAGTTTCCACAAAAATATCCTATGAATAGTTGATATTCCACCGTCGTAAATAAGAGATTGTGATACAGCATTTTCATTTGTCTTTTTGTCTTGAGTCTGAGACTGAGTTGGAGACTGAGGTTTGTTTACCCTTTAAGCACAGTTGCTCCTTTGTATCAGCATCTACCTGTACTGGGTAGTTAAAAATAACCAGATTGAGAGTCACTAAAACAAATAGTAGATCTACAAATATCAGTAACAATGTGCTATCAAACTCTGCAGAGAAATATTTGTGTCATTTTGTCCTACTGCAGCAGTAGAAAGCTTTTATTTGCACTCTGATTTTATTGTAGACCTGAAAACTAGACTTTTTTTTGTCTGTGGAATTAACATGTGGAATTCTTTACCTGCAGAACTCAAATTAGATCCTCATTTCCATTACTTCAAACTCAAACTGAAACAGTTTTTGAAGAGGAATCAGTTTTGCAGTCATAAATAATTTGGTGCTTCCTATTCTATGGTGCTTATTATGTATTGCAGTTTGTGTCTTTTATTGTTCTATCTGTACTTTCACTTGTGTGTTCTTTACACTGTCACGTGTGTTTTTGTTGCTGAGTCTTTTGGATCTTAAGGCACTGCAAACTAGCTCAGGCTATAAGATGCTGTGGTGTGTGGCTGTTACGTATACTTGTCCCTATACAAATAAACATTAAATAAATAAAAAACAAATATTGTCCTATAACATTAAATATTCATGACCAAATAAGAATACATTTTTTTTTTTTGAAATCCTGAGATATAGTTTATGAAACTGTGCTCATCTGCTACATCAGGACAAAGGCTGGCATGTGTTACTACATGATTATAGTGGCAAAAAGAATTCAAAGTAACCATATTATTGCATTATCTATAGAAAATTTAAAATAATAATAATGCTATCAGTCAAATCCATCTTTAACCTTGCTCAGTGTGTGTTTTGTATGTTTTGGGGGGGTTTTTTGGCAAATGAGTTACACTCAAAACAACACAAACCTTATTCAAGGAGGTGCTCAATTATTTACATGAGATTATCAATTCCATCACCTTCATGCAGAGGGTGGTTGAGAAGATAAGTTTTCAAGGCCTTTAATGACTACAGACCACTGCGGTACACTAAACAGTACACGACAGTATTTATTTAAAGCTACACCCATCTTTTTTGTTCACTCGACAGCTATCATCACATATGACAACTGTCCAAAGTTTGTGTATAAATGTGTGTCTGTCTGTGGTATCTGTTGTGTATTCGAGGAATGGTGGTATGTATTCCAACTTGAGAGCTTTAGGATCTGAGACCATTCCTGAAATTCCAGCTTGCTGAAGTCATCTGGACCATCTGTCAACATTACTGCCAAAACGGTCACACCAAATAAACTAGGCGTGTAGATGTCTGTGTATGTATGTGTGTGTGTGTGTGTGTGTGTGTGTGTGTGTGTGTGTGCGTGTGCTCTCCTTAAAGAATCAGTAACGATCCACCACATGATTCATTATTAATCAATCATGAACAAACAAAAACACTCCCTTCCTTCTTCTCTTCCCTCCATCTCCCCTTGCTTCCTCTCCTCCTTCATGTGGCTACAGTATGTTAATGTCTGCTGTTTATTACATCTGTAAACTACATTTGGTTTACATACCACAACACTTGTAAAACTGCTCAAACAACAACACTGTGTTCCTGTGCTTTAATTTGAGCCCAGACAATTAAAGTCTGAAATTAACTTGGCATTTGTTTTAACTCACTTTGAACACCAGGCGGGTGGAGTTTACAGCCAAAGCAAGACAAAGAGTGCCAGCAAGATTAGATAAGATTTAATTTGCTTTTCTGAGATGTAAAAAATGTAATTATGTTTAAAATCTTATTACATGGAAACCATATCAAAGATGTTAATGGGCTGCACAGCCACAAGTCTGTCTGGTAATGTAAGTGTGAGTAAAATGTGCTGTATGTGAGAATGAAGTCAGTGTAATCAGTTTAACTTGACACATAATTATTATTTATCTTAATGGATTTTGCCTCTGTAAGGCTTTTAAAATGGATATTTCTAAATTTACTTATAATAGCACACAATGGTTAACAGATATCAAGCAAATCCTTCAGCTTTTATGACATCACTGACGAGAAGTCTTAAAGTGCACAAAACAAAATTGAAATCTGAAACTGGGCAAAGTTCATCTGCTGATAAAGGTTGTGTGATCTGATTCATATCTCCGAAACAGCTCTTAAACAAACTTTGTGTTTTTTCTCAACTAAACAAATGGTGTATTGTTCACTGATTATAGTCACTATTGTGTTTCAGAGTACATCCTCTCTGTGCTGAGGAGCCCGAAAAGGAGGCGGGCTTTAAATAAGCTGAGGGGTCGCCGCATTGCGGAGCTAATCCCACTGGGGTGCACGCTGCAGACTCTGGCCGCCCTGCAGATCGACTCCAACCACAAAGTCTGCAAAGCTGCTGCCAACTGTCTCTGCAGAGCTGCGGGCTTCAAGGCCTTTAGGAGCAAGGTACTTCAAACTGTCGCAGCTATAAGACTCAGAGTCCATAGTCATGCTTGATGCTTAGCAAGCCTTTAAACTAAATGGAATTACATTAAACTGCCTTTACACCACCACACGGCAACTGCCTACCTGCAAGAGTGTTCCCCACCGTGTTAGTAACAGCATACTGTAGCAAGACAATTGAAATCACTGAAGTTACCAAATATTTCTACATAAAATGGAAATGTTATCGCAGGCCCAGTTTTTCTTCAGGTTGCCCTTATAAATTGCTAGCGCTGTGTTGAACAACTGCAGGTATTCACACACCAACATCAGGGCTTGACGCTAACTTTTTTCCCAAGGAGCACATGTACTCCTAAGTTGAAAAAGTGAGGAGCGCACAAAGAACTTTAGGGGCACAATGTCAATTGATCAAATAATGTGTTTTCCGTAATAAACGTGATACAAATAGACATTTACAAGCAAAATTATTTAATGAATTTGTATACAAAATGTACAGAAAGGTAAAATCATCAGGTTTTGAAAAAGTATTGCAATTTAATTTTGTCTTTAATGTTATTATCTTATATATATCTTATCTTTGCAATATGATTATCTTATATAATGTTATTACTATCCTAAAACATTCTCCAGGTCCTCTGAAACTCTGCAGGACTTGAGCCTCTTTCACACAGAGCTTTCGCAGCGCCCACCGCGGGGACAGGATTTGGGTAGTACAGGCTTGTTCAGGAGCTACAGCTCTATGGTGACCGCTTCCAGGTGTACTTCAGGCTCTTCTCTGCTATTGGACGCGCGGCGCCGAGGTGTCGTCACAGCGCGCAGATGCCGCAACATGCGCCCTCACTTGCGCCAAGGTAGCACATACACAATGAATGGGTTCGTTGGCGGAGGTCTGCGCTTTGCGCGCGCTGTGTGAAAAGGGCTTTATTTCCACCCTGCCCAGCAGCGGTACCATGGTGAACGGTCCCTAAAGGCCTCTACACATGATCAGTTGTAAAACCGCTTTGCGCTGGCTGTCCCATTGTTTGTCTATGGAGAGGGCAGCAACGCTTGACAAAGCGGCACCGCTACCCTTGGCGTCATGCACCGCTCTGATTTTCCACCCGAGCGCTGCGCTCAGAGTTGAAATTATTTGAACTACGGGGAGAACGGAGCAGGCTTCCCCGGAGATCCGCCGCTTAACCTCCACACTTTGACTTATTTCCACGCTGCCAACAGTGGGACTTAAGCCCTTTTCACACAGAGCGCGCAAAGTGCAGACCTCCACCGACAAACCCATTCATTGTGTATGTGCTACCGTGGTGCAAGAGCGCATTGTGCCGACAGTGGCTTGGATAACCGCCCATAACCGTGTCACACGGGGAAGAGGGAAGGCGGCTGGAGTTCCTCCAACATTTGCGGTTAGATTATCATATTGTTTTATTGACAAAAATATAGGCTGCTTCGGCTGATTTTTTATGCGCACATGTGCCCCTGAATATTTTTTACAGTTCGCACACATCTATTTTTAGTCGCAAATGTGAGTGAAACGCTCGCACTGTCGAGCCCTGAACATTATCAGCTCCTCCATCTTGTCATCTATCTGCTTTCGTAATGCCCTCTTATTTGATCAAAGCCAGGCGGCTACCACCAAAAGTTCAACATAGTGAACTGTGCACGGCAGAGCAAAATCTGTGTGCATTCACATGGGTGGCAGCTGCATTTTAACCCTACTGCCATGTTCAGGAACGCTTCCTCTGCCACCTTCCTTCACTGAAATGACTGGAGGCTGCAAGTTACCACACAGCACTGTGAAAGCAGCTTAAGGTGCCAGAGTGCATAAAAAAGCATCAAATTAGTGCCTGTTTATCAAAAAAGTGCCAGGGGAGGATCCCACGGGTCCCCTGACAGATGTCCAGGCTAAGCCCCAGATGTCCTCAAATCCTAGAAACGTCCCTGCATATATGTGCAGGACAAGTTGAGTATCTGCTTTAGACCCTTGGTCTTTTTATTGCTAAGCAAATAACAGCTTCCATCTCTTGGTTTACCTTGTGGAAATAAATGCAATGATGCAACTACTCCAACAAAACAGGAAATGTCTCTGTGTGTGTTAACCTTCTCCTCCAGGCGGTAGTTTACTACACAGAGAGTTTGAAAAGCACTGATGTACAGATCCAACAAGGCTCCTGTCTGGCTCTTAAATGCCTCAGGGTGAGCAACACACATTACACAACCTCTCAGAAAACACAGAAACACGTACAGAAATACAATTTTCAGCACTGTGTGCTACATTTTCAACTGTCTAGCGTGTGTGTGTGTGTTTGTGCTTGTGTGTGTGCCAGGCAACAGAAAGTGTGGACTACATAGCAGATTTATGGAGATCAGCGGATGAAGATCTGTTCAGCGCTGCCAGAGAAACTGTCCTCTCCTTTGGTAGACACATCAGTTATTCTTCATCCAGTAGATCATTGTTTGTATTTTATTGTAGTATATACTTTTCATTATACTATCTGTCTGTTCATCTGCAGGTAAAATGGGGTATCTTGCCTTCCAGAGGATGGACCAGCTGTACGCTGAGATGCAGGAGGAGGCTTACCAGAACCAAGAGACTGAGATTACCTTTCTATAGGAGACAAGTCTGGACCTGAAATAGGCCGCGACATGAAGAGTGTGTGTGTGTCTCAATGAGCCTGACAGACAGGGTGAGAGACAACATTAAACAGAGTTCGTGTCTGAGTTGGATAAAGTGTATGAGCCAGCGCTGAGGGTGAATGCCAGGATCAGAGATTGTACATTCTGATATTTGTTTGAAGAAATCTGTGGTGCCTTCATGACAAACACCAAAGGGACGAGTGCAGAGGAAGATCTAAAAATGATGACTCTTGCTTCCTTTGGATAATCACTTGATCATTCACTCATGTTTTTGCTCCAAAGCTCCAATTTCCGTGATCCTGTGACCGGAGAAGTGACTTTACTGGGACCATGAATGTATTTTGATCAAATATGCAGAGTTCTGTTCTCTATTGCAGTACCACTATTTAACCAAAGATGCCTCGTGCAGCTGTAAAATTATCTGCTTTTCCTGTGTTGGGACTTACTTTCAATAAGGTCTATATTGTTGTTGTTTTATTGAAAAAATTAAGGAGAATTGTGTTATTGCTTCACATTTTGTCACAAGTGTGTGATTAAGAGGCATAATGAGCAAAAATCCAAACTATCATGTGGACATTAAACCCCAAGGGACCAAATAAATCCCTGGTAACAAATAGCTACAAATGTACCTGTGGCAGGTCACTTTTTTTATAGAGGCAGAACTTACTTTACTTGTTTTCATCAACTGAATAGAAGGGACACAAATGGCTGCTGAAACAGGACTTGTGTGACATCCAGGGACTAGAGGATTACGATACAAACATGTCTGAGAGGCAGCCAAACAGCATTTAAGAGGTTTTACTCTGCTCCCTTAAATCCGTTCTTGAGGGGCGAAATTTACTAAACTTGTGAGTTTCCTACATTGCAGATGATAGCAGAGTGCAGCCAGCTGCTGGATGTTATGGGCTGATGAAAGTGTGTTGTCATTTGAGATTCATATGTGCAATGATTTGCAATGATTTAGCCTGAAGAAGGTGACAACAATGCTGAGGCAATGCACGCAGGCAATATGGCCAGAACATAATCCCAGTCTCATCAGTGCTTGAAAAAGAATAGCAACACTTCATAATAAGGATATGAAACACATGCTTAACTGATACAGGACTCATAATGATTTAATAGATTAAAGATGTGTCATGAGTTCCTTTTATTCACCATTAAGTGGTTTATTTGTTCAGTAATTAATGTTACTTCATAGATTCATTAATACGCCACAAAATTAGCTGGAATCCAGTCAGTAATTCTGAAAATGAAACTACCTCTAATTTTAATTATATATCAATCTGCTTTTATTATTATTATAATCATTTTATTATTTGCTTTGTCAATGAAATGGCTTCAATGTCTTGTTTATTTCGATCAGCAGTCAAAAACCCAAATATTCTTAGTGCACTTTTTTCTCTGTTTTACATCAATGAAATAGAGAAAACAGCAAATCCTCACATCTGAAGGAGCTGGAAGCTGCAAAATCTTAGCATTTCCATTGATCAGCATAGTTGATAGTAGATAGTAGATTACTTGGCTAATCATTTCACCTCTACCAGTTATACAAAAACAAGGACATGTCAGACCCATGGATTGATCAGCCTGTGAAACCAGAACAGAACCTGAAGCAGTTTAAATCAAACTGGTAGTCCAATACAAATTTTTACATGTTTGTGTCAGACTGACAAGCCTCATGAGTTTATTTTTGTTATACATTTTTGTTGCTGAAAGACGAAGAGTATAGTATAAAAGACAAATGTGTAAACCTAATAACCATTTAGCAGATGCCAAATCAGGTGACATGTCTAAACTAACAGAAGGACTTACTGAGCTTAACATCGACACATGAAGTGTTCATCAAATAGAAATAAAATTAATAAAAATGACACTGAACTGTTTGCCATGGCTGTTTGACTAATGGAGCAGAAAATGGCAACTAGTGCTAGTTGTTACAGTGACAACGCAGGTCAGTGGGGCCCTAAAGTGTGTCACGCTCACTAGTTTGAGAGCTCCATTTAAGCCTGATGTTGCCTTTTAAGTGATCAGAGGTATTGACATCTTTGCAAAGTGACTGGATGTGTTTATAATTGGCAGTGCCGGCGGTAATGTGCTACAACGCAAGTCCTGGAGGGTACTCTTAACGGGTTTTGGCAATTCCCTCACAACAGACACATCCCCATGCTTCGTACGAAAACTCCACTGCTCTTTTGTTTGTTACTGCACAATCTCAATTTGGTGACTTTGCAATTTGTTGCAAGTTGCTTGGTTGATACAGAGGTTAAACAACTGTTGCAATGACGATAATACACATAAAAATGTCTGCCACTCTTTCCACCCTGCTACAATGATAGAACAGAATAGATAGACTTTATTGTCTGTCCCAACAGTGACAGAAATTCTCCTTTGACAAGGCTCAACAATACAAGACCCAAATTCAAAACACATTTAAAACAAATTAACTGATAAAAGCGTGTTAAAGTGCAGTGTCCATTTTTTGTATTTTAGAGGCTTTCTTACAGGTGTTTTTCTGGGCCAGTGTGACTATGTGGCGCCTGTCTGATGACAGTAACTGGAAGTAGTGGTGGAGAAGTGATGTGAATGGGAATGTCTGTTCTACTATTACTGCTTTATCAGTGCACTTCTCACAAGAGAAGATCATAATTACTCATGTGTTACCTGGTTAACATGCTATTCTGCTTTAAGAATCTTGGATCAAATGCATTTCTGCGTAGCTGTTATCTGGCTAATAAGGTGGAAAATTAATTAATATATGAAGTAACTGTGAGTTAACACTGATAATCCATGAGGTGTTGACATATCACATAAACTTTTAGTGACTTTATAATTTCTTAAGTAACCAAAGCATGTGTTTCGTACCCTTATTCAGTGTCACCAAATTTCTTTAAATCCTCCTCGTCTTTGACAATTAATTCTTAGTTTCTAACGTTGCTGGAGGCCCCACGGTCAGACTGAATGACCCCATCATTGCTGAAACAGAGGCAGGTGCTGCCCTCTGCTGGCTGTTTAGGTGAACTGTCGTTTGGGGAGGGCCTTGACCTGAGGATGCTTTCATTGCCCACAGACTAGATTTGGCTGTGGTTAAACTGACCTGGGACCTTTCTGACTGTGAAATTTAAGGAATGTTTGTGAGGTCAAAAAGTGTCATGGGAAGAAGACATGAGTCAGCTTTTTTGTGTGCTTGGCAGAGAAGGTTTCGGGGTCATGTGAGGTTTTTCTTTAGTCACCGTAGCTCAATACAGGTCACCTCTGCATCATGTTTAGGAAGTTTTTTGGTTTATGAAATGTGTTAGAAAACCCAGAATGCTCAAATCTAATCATTTAATCTTCATAATATTCGAAGACATAAATCAGGGGATCAAAATCCCCGGCATACCAAAGCTCTCATGTTGGAAAACATGTCTTTCCCAATCCTATACAAGGGAAGACACTTTTTTTTAAGATAATCAGATGCAGATAAGCTCCTAAAACAAAACCTTGAAAATGTTCAGAACATAAACAAGAACCAGAGTTCGGCCTTGCGTTTGAAAACGCTCTGCCTGGTTTGTTTTAGCCCCGTCCTGCAGCACCAGATGGTTCTGGATTTGTAAAGACAAATAACTATAAAGAATAGACAATCAAAAGAAAAACATGTCAAAGTCATGTTTGTGTACTTTTTTTTTTTTTTTTTTTTACCATGTTAGCTTCCTAATCTTTTTGGGATTGATATGTCTTGGTAAAACTTCCCAGAATTTAAGTCAAAGCAAATTCTTTGCTTTTGTTGAGTAATACTGGCAAACGCACCAGCTGAGACTACAGGAGTTCTGTTTACTAGTTTTCTAGCTGCTGCTGCTGCTGCTGCAAAAGCAGGATGTTTCTGTTTTCAAAGTTGCATGGAAGGAAAAAGACAAGAAAAAGAGGTAACAGAGGAAAGTAGAGCTGAGGGAGATTTGGAGGAAAAAAACGAAGTAGAGAGACAACAGGAGGGTACAGGAAGTCAGGATGTAAGATATTTCACTTAAAACCACAAATGTGAACCTTGTGGTGGTGCTAGATGAAAGTCAAGGGATCACAAAAGTCATTAGGATTTATGAGGAGCATGAATGTCTGCACCTAGTTTTAAAGCAATCCCTCTCTTTTGTTTCATGCAAAGCTTTAATATGTTTAGTCTATCATCTGCGATGAATTCTCCTTACCTAGAAACACCTGTTATCTGTTGTTTTGGGATAAAAACACCAAAGTGGTTACTTGCATATGTTGTTGTTGATTTGTTATGTGTTCTTTCAGTCTGACATTCCTCACACCATCTGTGTTTTCAATTAATAACATCATAAAACAAGTAGGATGATCACTAACAATTTTAAAGACTTGCCAGTTGCACAAAACACTTTAAGGTTTTCTCCTTAAGTATGACACTGAAGACTGAGCAGAGGGACTTACTTAAGAGTGTTGGACAGAATGCCCGAGAAGGTTCCCTTAGTTAAGTAAAATGTTAAGGCATTTACTGCATTGAAAGTTTTTACAGTGGCAAAGAACTACAGTTTTTATGATAACCATTTGTTTGCTTGCACTCAGGCTTATGATACCTTTTGTGCAATGGTTTAACTAACTTCAAGGAATTCCTGTAGTATAAGAGAGCCCCAGGTTGGTTGCACAAAACACAATAATACACAAAACACGATATTACACACAATAATAATAGTGATAATACAACAATAGAAAAGAAAACATTTGGGGAAACTGTAAAAAAATGAAAAGGCCTTAGTAAGACAAAAAACAAGAAACAAACAAAAGAAACTTGAATGTTTCTTTAACAATATTTCTACCAGATCATCAGCACAGGCTGGACATCATAGGCAGAGATGTGGCCTACACATGAAAACCAACCAGACCCTAACAACAATATCACAAACAGAGACCTATGAATTTACTCTAAATGCAAAGCCAACTCATGGTGACAAACATAGCTATAACGTATGCTCTATCAAAACTGAACGCATCATATTTATTATGTATGTATTGTCATTCAACAGCCACAGCGGGCATAAAAGCAGTTTTATTATCTTACCATGAGGTGGCTTGTTGGGGAAACGCTGCCAGTTTAGCTTGGAGTTGAAGATGAAGATGAAGATGATTCACTCCAGTGAATCTGGCAGTGAAGTCCAGTTCTTCAATGGTGACCCAGAGACGTGTTTTAGTCCAGTTTGCTTTACAAAAATCTCTCCATGCACACTGCAAGATGTCACTAGAAGTTTGGGACTGAAATATGATGGTAGAACAGATGACATTTTACTTGCGTCTCAGCCGAACTTGTGTTTGGGCGATTTAACGGCTGTCAAAATGGCGGTTCCTTTCACTGCTAGCTTAAGTTACGGTTTTGCCTTCTTCTTCATCCTCCGACCGGGGTTTTAATTAAATATCTTACTATAGATATATGCCTTGATATGTTAATTATAAACGCAGTTTCTACCTTCTTTGTATTTCATGGTAGAATCTGAATATTTCCGAAACCGGACTCCGAAGTCGCCGCGGCTAGCTAGCTAGCATACAACTTGTTTTCAACTGCCAAAGGCAAAGGTTAACCCCGCCCACAAGGATATTCTAGGCTTTTCATTGGTCGAGACGTATGAGTGACCTCTCCAGAGGACGAATCATATTCACAATCATGAAATACGGGGTCACACAAAGTAAAAACAAAACAAATATAGGCTATACTGACTTACACTTAATTTAATAAGTATACTAAGTACACTTCCCTATGCACTTATTTAATGCACAAAAGTGTTATTTTTATGTCACAGTGTACTTTATATACTAATGATTTATTATTAGTGATATTGAGGGCATACTGACATAAGTGTACTTGGCTTCACTATTTTGAGAATCCATTAAGATTTACTTCAATATACCTAACCTAAGTACAAGTTTTCTAATGACGCTGTACATTATTTTTAAATAAGTACTTTGATCCAACTTTGTTTATACTGTAAGTATTTTTAATTATATTTTAGGGGTGCTGGAAAGTCATTACAAACTCAAGTAAATTGTGCTATTAAAGATATAATAAAATACAATTAAGTGTACTTGGCTATGCTATTTTGAGACAGCAGTCAAATGTACTTAAAAATACTTAAATACACCTTTTATTTTTAATGCTACTTGAAGTATATTTCAGTAGGCTACAGTTTTCAGATAATATTAATGCACTTATATTAAATTATATGCACTTATATTAAACTAAAATGTGTTGAAAACAGATTGTTGGATTAAAGTATATTTTATAAGATGCAGCATTATTATAAAAAGTAATAGATAAGTCTTTAAGTCTATTTTTAATAGCACTAGGTATAATTTACTTGACTTTGTAATGACTTTACAGTGCACTTAAAATATAATTAAAAATACTTCCAAAATAAACAAAGTTGGATTAATGTACTTTTTTAAATAACGTACAGTGCGGTACTTAAGTGCATTTACATACATCTTCATGATGTCTTAAAATGGTAAAGCCAAGTACATTTAATTGTATTTAGTTATATTTTTAATAGCACTAATGATATACCATTGGCATAATGTATATTGTTGTACATAAAAAAACAGAAAAAATACTTTTCGTACATAGCTAAAGAGTAGGCTATATTAATTATACTTAAATTAAAATAAAGTCTAGTTCAGTGTATTTTTTTCCTCGGGTTATTTCTGACATGATCAGCTTGTTCTGACACCTGTGGTTTTAACAGTTAAATATTATTGTAACTGGATGTATATTGTTCACAGAAATGTGTATTATTGAGATTTTATAGTGCCCTCCTTTACAGTTAATAATTACAAGAAAGTACTTCAATATTTTGAGAGCATTAAGAGAGTATCATTTCTTCCTTCAGTGGAGATGGAACAGCTCCAGTAAATACTACAATATTTCTGCAACATGAAGTGAAGATACATCTCAAAAATGGAAGTAATCTTTTCTCATTTAGGCCAGGAGACACTAAGCTTTTATCTCTACATATCTGTAAAGCTTTATCAACTTTACAATTGAATATTTTTCAAGAAATATTTTATTTTATGCCATTAGAAGAATAAATGAGTCACAATTTAAAGGCATTTCTGGCATATAGATAGCCACATTGAGAAATAAAGCAGCCCTGGATACATTTAAAATACAGTTAATAAATTACTAAATGATTGTAGCATGGTATTTAAGACTTAATCAATGAACTGCAGAGGAAATAATGATTTCTATTGCAACATAAGCAGCAATATATGTGATAGAAAAAAATATCTAAAGCACATATCTCCAAAGCACAGTTATAATTCATCATGACTTACTGTATTAAGTCTCTGAAATAAAACAAAGCACAAACGCAGGATCACAGATGCACAATGTTTATCTTGGCTCTGAGTTCCTCATAAGAAGCGATGGTAATATCCAGTGCTGTATCTGCAATAAATCATTCTCTTGTTTTATAAACATGGGAGACTTTCTCAGCTAGTCCACAGGAGGGTGGAAATATCAATTAGGAGGAGGTGAATGATGATGTTAAACTCTGTGGGGAAATGGGAGCAGGTTGTGAGCTCTGCTTGCACTTCAGTTGCATCATCATCTGACACCCACATGCAGCTCTGGTCTACAGTTTTACACTTGTTTGATCCGCCATCATTTTTTAATCTGCTTTACACCTGTGCTCAGCTGCTACTGCTGACACCATGCTATCCACATTTAAACTATACTTATAGCTTTATATTAGACAGGGTTTCTGTGGAGTACGCCAAGGTAAGATGTTTGAAGTCATTTTTAATACCACATGCAATGCAATTTAATACCTGTCTCACAGTCATAACACCAGTAGGGATGATATGGCCTGGAATTCTTTACCTTTATCATTTTTTTGGTACATCCCAGCTGTAAAACATCATTTTTCTTTTATAGGTATTTAATGTATAGCTAAAGGCAGGCAAGAGGAAAAAAATCAATTAGTTTTAAGACTGTTTAATACCTACTAAGGCTCTTTCAGAGGTTTCAAGACATGCAGATACCCTGAAATGCACAATTACTTATTTGTGACTCACTATCCAGAAAACATAGCTGTTAAAAAAGTAATGACTTAAAGGGGAATTCCACCTAAATGAAGAATCCCAATGTTATTTCCATGGCCTAGGAAAGTTCAATTAATATTTGTGAACATGAGTGACTGTCAATGCAAGAAAGCAGAGAAGTCAGTCTCAAACATGTGATGTCATAGAGTATAAACTCTGGAGCTGCTCCGTAGACAATGAGTGAGAATCTGATTTTGTGGACCCACATTCAAATAAACACAAGAAGTTTGTGCTCTAGAGAAAGGATCAGCACTCAGTGAATAACCTCCTAAGCCCTATGATAAGCTATTATGGCAAGGCTTAACTATACAGACCAGTGAGCAGTGATAACTAACATGTCTTTGGGGTCATCGGGTGGGAACCTCCTTTCACCGGTGTTTCGTCTAGTTGGTCCTACGACACCTCCAGGAGGCTAGACAGTGATCTCTGGCGTCCCACAGACACTCTCCTAATGCCAGGTCTCATTGCTCCCCGCACCAACCCAACAACCTCCTTTACCTTACTTAGACATGGCTTTCTCAGCCCAAACAGCACTGCCACCTTCAATAAACCCAGGCTCCATACATGCGAGCTCCAGGTAGAAACAGTGCTGATATTACCTTTCCTAGCACATTCACCATACTCCATTTCACACGCTACATAGCATAACTCCAATATAAGCTAAAGTTAAAGGAGATACAGAAGATAAACACACAGGCTTTCTCAGCCCAAACAACACTGCCACCTTCAACAAACCCAGGCTCCGTACATGCGAGCTCCAGGTAGAGACAGTGCCGATATTACCTTTCCTAGCACATTCACCATACCCTATTTCACACGCTACATATCATAACTCCAATGTAAGCTAAAGTTAAAGGAGATAAATAAACTCACAGGATCAGCAAACACACTCACCTTGCAGCATGGTCTCAAACAAAAGGGATTCAAAAAGGCCACTCCCACACTTAAATAACCTTCCTCTTCGTGGATTTTCTTTTGAGAGGACTGATTGGTGGATCTCTCCACCTGATCTCAAGGTGTTATGTACCCTGCTTAGTAGTTCCCAGTGCTGGTCCCCAACTGACATTATCCACTCCTCATCCAAATCCACTGACTAGCTTTGGCTGCTTCATCTGACATTTCCTTCACCGTCTTCCTCAAACTCTGTCCCCACACCCCAAGTTCCCCCAGGAGCGAGACAGCTGATCTTGCTATGAATCCCCTACACCCCACTTCCACTGGACAAATCCTAGTCTTCCATCCTCGCTGCTCAGCTTCTGCTCCTAAGTCTGCATATCTAAGCTTTTTTCTTTCATAGGCTTCTTCCACTGAGTCTTCCCAAGGTACTGTCAGCTCAATGAAATAAACTATCCGTTGACTCACTGATCACAACACTATGTCAGGCCTCTGCTTGGTACAAACTATTTCCTGGGGAACAACAAGCTTTCCCCCTAAATCTACTTGCATTTCCCAATCACAAGCACCTTCTAGGCGGCCACATAATGTTGGTTTTCTTTTATGCCCAAATGAGTTCTATTTAAGTGTGGACCCATATACTCAGAACATTCCCTTGGGTGCTGTCAGCGTCATCCATAACATTTTTCCCAATTTATTGTCTATGTAGCAGCTCCAGACTTTATACCCTGTGACATCACAAATTTGAGTTTTAGAATTTGAAGAGCTGATCATGTTTACTCATATTTTTGGACTGTCATAGACCACAGAAATAAGGACCTGTGTCCACAAACCCCTTTTCTTCAGCAGAAAAGCAGGGATGCATGATGTTGTATTTTTTTGTCAATATCCGATATGTGGATACATAACAACTTATTTGGCCAATAACCGATGTCACTATCGATATATCCACGTTTTTTCCCTACCTAATTTTAGTGATTGTCAAGTTTCTTCTGTAGTGGAATTAATCATATTATGCATGTATACTTTTACTGAGATGGAGACATGAAATACAATACTTTTCAATGTCTGTAATATAATTTGATTGTGCAAAATAAGATAAAGCACATTGGCTGATTCTAATAGTTCACTTTAAAGCCTATGTAAGCCCCTACGATGATGTACCGATATTATCAGCATGTTGGCCGATTCCAAGATTTCATTTTAAAGCCAGTATCGGCTCACGCAAATAATACGCCAACATTATCGTGCATCCCTACAGAAAAGCAGTGGTAGGGTGCTGGGGAGCGCTTAATTAAAAAAGCACTACCGGCATGTGGGTTTTGTTTCTATGAAAATACCTTGACATTAGCATTCTCTCGGTAACTAACATAACACTACATTAACAGAGGGTTGAATACACGGTTAACAACAAGCTTACTCTCACAAGCAACATCCAGCATCTGATGGCTGATCTGCTCCCACAAACAGGCTTTTCTGTCTTTGTTGTGACAACAGTAGTGACATCACCAGCACCTTTCTGAAAAATTAAGAAATATTTTAAACTAGAATGGCTGGGAGCAGCTGCACAGAAGAGGCAGAGCGCTCTGAAAAGTGATGCTGGGTGCTCTGCTTTTTCTCTTGGCAGATGTATATGCTCTTTCCCTAATGAGAACTGAAAAAGGACGCCAGTGTTAAGAAAGAGTGCTGTGTGTACAGAGACGGTAATATGTATGAATTTTGAGATGCTTACTGCACCCTCACTAACTGGAAGCTTGGTCAATCGACCACAGGAGGTGCTTCTTCTGGATTGTTATCATCATCTACTGAAAAATATTAAGAAGCCAAATGATTAAGCACAACAAAAAGTCAGGATGTACTCTAACGACTATCTATTAAACCCCAGAGATTAACTTAAAATTTCAAGACAAAACCTGAACTTTAAATCCCCAAATGTGTTTCCATAACACAGTTCTTTTAGGCTTGATATGAAACTGAGTTCGACACAGTTTAACATGTTGAGAGGAAAAACTTTATTTAAATTAAAAACCAAAGCAATAATGTATCAGTGAGCATGGTCAGCACTGCGACAGGAGGCCACACACGCCCACACACACACACACGCCCACACACACACACACACACACACACACACACACACACACAAATAGGTACACAGTATAAACACCTTAGCCTGTGTCTGACAGCTAAACATAACACTTACAGCAGTGATACACAAGGAAACTTTATGACAGCATTGCCCTTTTGATTACCAATAAACTCCACGCCAGTAAAGATCTGATACGGTTTCCTCAACCAGCACTCTGTATTGCTTATTGATACTGAAAATACTGACCACCTACTGTTAGGTCACCTTATGTATCGCCACGATTTTTACGCTTATCAGCATGTCAAGGTCACAAAACCAAAATACACACCTATCGCACGTAACACAAATTATCTTTCGTACGCCTGACACACACTCCTCACACATCCAGATTATTCTACCCTTTGGAAACTTTCAGCAATATGTTTTATTTATTTAAAACATGTTTGTGAACTTAATGCTTGGAGAAGAAAATAACGGCAACCCATGCACGGGAAAAACATCAAACAAAAAACAGCAAAAAAACCAAAAAGTTCAGATCATGAGTCTGGCTGTAGGGCACATTCACTCAGGGGCAAGAGGAGGAAGAGGAGACGAGGAAGATGATGAGAGGGGCAGCTGCAGAGCACAGTGGGTAATAACAACGGGTCAGTTTCTCAGCATTATTACACCTCTGAGGTGTGTTCGTGTGGCGATGCGGCAAAGAGGAATTATTCACAGCATAGTTATTGATTGTCCAGTGTCTGTGTGCTCTCCTTGTTGAGGATAGCGTTACGTGTGCAGAGCCAAAGTGGCGACAGAGTTTGGTCAGGTTGGACTGTGAAAGGCATGTTGCCCTTTCCTCTAGAGCTTGGGGGCGAACATGTCAAGATACCACCAATTCTTTAACACTACCCGGCTTTAATGTTTGTCAACAACTGCAACGGTAGAAGCAAGCATGGCGGCCAGTGACTCATCCAACACTGTCTGGAGCTTTCAGGAAGTTTGCATGAATTTTGGCAGTCTGAGGTGGAGATTATTTTCATTCTAAAAAGACGACCCGACAGGTTTTTGGAGAAAGAGACATCTTTCTTGAGCAACATTGGAAGTAAACAAGCCAGAGGGCTCGAAGGGAACCAGAATACTGAATCATTGTGGTCATTTTAGGTTGACGTCACATGTGGTGGATTTATCGTTTAATTTTCATTCTAACGCTGGAATGAAAAGCTGTAAAAAGTGAAATTCTTCTTTCCTCAAGTTCACGTCCTTTCCTTAGCGTTTCATGCCCCTCCCTCTTCCCTTCCTTTTACATTAAAGTATACACAGTGTCTCCTCTGACATTGGTACCCCCTCCTCTCCTCTTACCACCTCAAATTCAAGTCTGGCTTTCTTTACAGCATGGCAAAACAGCCCCCCCCTCCCATAATCCTCCGAAACTGGCTCTTCTCCTCCTCAACACCACCTTTGGCTGAGCACGCTTTTTACTTGCGGTATTCCCCTCCAGCAGTCCTTCAACACCGCTCTCCCACCCCCAAAGTTGAGCCTATCCCCTCTTACAGCGTGGCAGTATCATTCTCCGGCAATGCCTCGGCACCCTTCGCACCCCCCCGTTCCCCCTTTCTGATATCTTGTCCCCCTTTCTCGCTCCTAGGTCCCAACAATCGCTGGGTCGTGGGCAGCATCCGGCAGTGCTGCGTCCTGGCAGTGGTAGAGGAAGCAGTTGCCCCAGCAGCTGTAGCAGATGAGGAAGAGGGCAGCCAGGAAGACCAAGGCACAGATGGTGCAGGGCTTCCTCTCCAGCAAGAAGCTGAGCAGGTAGAAGCCCATGAACATGGAGTGGTTGAACCACAGCGCTGGGTTCAGCGGCTTAGGGATGAGCAGCACGGGGAGTAGCCACTGTAAGCAATACATTGTCTCTTTTTATGAAGCACGTTGGCACAGGGTCTCTGTTCGACTGGTACAGTTCAATCCTGGGTTGATTGAGGTCGCTGAAGGACGAGGATGGAGGAGACTTGGAGTGGGGCGGGGGGCAACACACCTTAGCAGATGGGAAGATGTGGGAGAGTCGTCCTATCCGACAGAGCTGGGGTGATGGAGGAACAGGTCACAGAAGCCAGATGTTTCGTCGTCAGGTCATCCCTGGAGAGCAGAGGGCAGAGAAGAGAAAAGTCTGAGGATTTTAAATCCTAAGCATCTAAAAAGTTTGGCCAACTAGGGCTGCAACTGATACTTATTTTAATCAATGAATCTGCCTTTTATTTTGTTGATAACTATTGATTGTTGTATTTGATTGTTCGAGTTCTATTTGCTAATAAAAGGGAAACTTCCAAGAGCCCAGAGGGATGTCGTTATATTCAATTTACTGTCACATGACAAAGAAAAGCAGCAAATCCTCATGACTGAGGAACTGGAACAAGGCAATTGTTTGACAATTTCTGGCTTGAAAATTGACTGGGGGAAAAAATTGATTCTCAAAATAGTGGCTGATATTTTTTATGACAATTGAGTGACTGTTTTAGCTCCGGCTAGGGCTGCTAAATTAATTTATCCTAATCACAGGAGCTGCATTTTTTTGTTAAAGGTAAAATATGTCACAGCATATCAATAAAATAAAGTATCATTGTGCTACAGAGATGCCCTGGCCTACAAATCAAATCACAGACATAAGGAAAAATGCTTGTTTGGCACAGACTGCAGTAATTATCACCTCAACATCATTTTATATTCTTTTTAGTGAAAATTAACGAATGAATCGATATCAACAACATCCATCAAAATAATTGCTATATAACTTTTTTTTTTTACATATCGTGCAGCTGTAGCTCCAGCCTAAACACCCTGTGAGTGTACTAGTACTGCTAAAAGAAAATGATTATTAGATAATATATACACACAATAACCAACGATGACTATTTGTATGGACAAAGCCATTTATAGCAAATCCATATACAGCTAATCCTGTATACGTGCAACAGAGCAAAGCTTGATACAAACTGAGTTTCACTGTAAAGCTGAAACAATTTGTTGATTGTTGACTGTTCTTAGATTTCTATGATATCAATAAGATTAGAGTTTTGAACAGGTTTATTGGACAAACAAAACAATATGGGTTTTGCAAAATTGTGATGCGCCTTTTTCATTTAAAAAAATAATAATAAATTTCTGACATTTATGGACTAACAATAAAGAGAATCACAGAAATAATCCCCCCATAAATAAAAAATGACATTTCATTTACACTTTTTACACATGCTGACCATGCCACTTTGGCAAGAGAAGACTCACAGTGCTTCACAACATTAGTGTGTGAACCCAAAACTCCATCTTTATGAATCACCTGCCTTTCATGCACACTTCTCTAGGAGCCACTCCTTTAACAGCTACACAAGACTGCACATTTGGCACAGGCATCACATTTGTGTTTATAAATAAACTCTGAAATACATATGGGCTTTAGAGGAAACAGGTGAAATTTCAGACCTATTTATAGACTAGCTATCACACTAAAAGGATAGAGTTCACCTGACATGCAATTTAGGCAGGATAATGTTTCATATTACAATGGGGTTTGGCAGCTAAAGGGAATGTCATTATCTCCCACAATAACCAAGACGTGACTAATCAGTGTCCAAGCCCGTGATTAAGAATAAAGTAAACATTTAGCCAAGTATTTCCAAGGCTTACTTCCTTGTAAGGGCCTGAGACTCGTAGCATAGCCGCTCGGCTAACGTTAATTAGCTACGCACTAAGCAGCCCCATGCTATTATACGAATACCAAATGACTAATATAAAGTGTCTAACGACATTAATGGGTTTGACTGATTATAATGAAGCAAAACAATTCACTTTAATGTGAGTCGGAGTCACAAACTGCGGTGACACTGGCGTTAAAGCAGCTGGTCTCAACAGGAAAACTGGCTGCGGCTGGATGAAGGACAAAAGCTGTCAGTTACAGCTGCTAGCATGCACTGACTACCTCCTGTTCACATAACTTTAAACACAATCATGTTGCTATAACTAACTAGCATTAATATTAGCTAGCTATCAAGGTTGATTCGCAAACATTCAGCTAAACAACTTACGTTCACTTGCAGTTGTGACCCGAGTAAGTTCGCTAACGTTAGTTGAGTCTAGCTAACGTTGAGTTAACAATCGTCTAGGTTAGTCAAATAAGGACACACTGTCTGGTTATTTATTTTGTTACCTGACGTCACCTTGACTGCCCAATCTTGAAACTAGTTGACAAGAAACGATCAGATTAGCCCACTCCCAGATGTACGGATAAAGGGACAGAACCAAACCCCGTTCAACAAACAACTAATTTAAATGTTGTCAGGCTTGTAGTTGAAATCAAACGCACTATGAGGCATCATACAAACTAATTTTAGAGCCCGACCAATCGCTCGTTTTTTCGGCACACAGCATGTAAACTAAAGAGCACTTTAATGAACTCATTTTAACATTTAGAACTGTCTCAGCTACACTCGCCTTACACAAATAATGTTAGCCTTCGCAGTGGGCGGTAACGTTAGTTAGCAGCGTGAGCCACTTCTAAAAGTAACGTTAGCACGTTTTAAGGATTCAGTCAATCTGCTCGGTGGTTGAAGTGTCCGATTGTGACATAAATGTCAACAGTTGAGTTGCTTTCTAAGTTACAAGCAAGGCCAGTACAAACCGCCAACGTGGAAGGGTAGTTTGGCATTAGCATTCTCTCCGTAGACGAAACAGCACTACGTAGCTAGGTTAGCTTAAAAATCAAAATATCAAGCGCCTGTATTGTAGCGTGAACAATGCAGCTAGCCACCAAAGTGACACAGACTGACGTATCTGTAAGATCTGCGGTCTGTGTTTTAATGTATTTGTAATAGAAATTGGACAAACCTGACGTGTTTAGGGCTCATTCTCAGCAGAGGGTTACCATCAACACCAGTCCTGTCTGCACTGCTGACTGCTGACTGCGAACATAGCAGCCGTTTAGCGACCATTAGCTTTAGCTTCAAGGACCCCTGGTGCAAAGCTGAGGCCAAGCAGAGAGGTTTAGAGGACTGAGCTCTGCCTGACTACATATCGCTGCACTCACTGGAGCACGTTATATTCACCAGTCAGCAGCAGTGGAGGAAGTATTCAGATATTTAACTTAAATAAAAGTAGGCCTACTATATAGCTCATTAAAAATACTATGTTTGAAGTAAAGTCATGTATTTAAGTAAACGTATGAATCTGAATCAGCTTTATTGGCTAAGTGTGCACACATAGAGGAGATTGGTAGATGGAGCACACTTATATTCACATTGACAGTGATGATATTTACATGTTAAAAATCTGTATTATCTGTAAAAGTATGTACAATACACCGATCAGCCAAAACATTAAAGCCACTGACAGGTGAAGTGAATAACTTTGATTATTTTGTTCCAATGCATTGTTCTGCTGGGAAACATTTGGTTCTGGCATTCATGTGGATACCACCTGACATGTTCCACCCACTCAAACACCGTTGCAGACCAAGTACCCCCCCTCTTGGCAACAGTACTCCCCAATGGCAGTGGCCCCCCAGCAGGATAATGCACCATGCCACACTGCAAACATGACTCATGAATGGCCCAAAGAATGTGACAAAGACCTCAAAGTGTCAACCTGGCCTCCAAATTCTCCAGGTCCCAATCTGAATGAGCATCTGTGGCACGTGCCATTAACCCACCTCACAACCCACTGGACTAAATGGATCTGCCGCCAACGCACTGGTGCCAGACACCGCAGGACACTCCCAGAGATCCTGTGTCCATGCCTCCACAGGTTGGACACTCCCCTTGGATTAGGGGTACATCTGGGGTACCGGCACATCACAGGAATCCTTGAGCAGATTGGGACCTGGGCTGTTGAATACATCTTTGTTGATGCTACATACTTAAGTCATGTCTGCATGACTGTCGCTTTTGGCCAGGAGAAGATGTCTTCAGGTGGTGTCCAACTTTCACTGGGCGTTTCGACTCTAAACCACAACACCCTCCAGTTGGCGGGCCCGGCAGTGATGGCCAGTCACTGCCCATCTTCTCCTGGCCCCCAGCTCAACTCCTCCCTCCTATTCCAGAGCCAACAAGATGCTCTTTCCGCTGCCTCCCCCAGCCTGCGGACAGCAGTCTTCCTCTCCCTTCCTGCTACTCCCAGAGCTGTGAGTGTCTTCCACACAGACTGTGCTAGGAATCCCCTGCACCCGACCTCAACTGGGAATAGCGAGGCCTGCCATCCCTCGTCCCTGCACTGCTCGACAAGGTCCTGGTATTTGGAAGCCTTCCTCTCGTACGCCTCCTCACATCTGTCTTCCCACGGGACTGTCAGTTCGATCAGGATGATCGTTTTTGCCTCCTCTGACCACAAGACCAAGTCGGGCCTCAGCGATGTGGGGGAACTGGGGGAAGACTAGTCTCCTTCCCAGGGAAATTTAGAAGCCAGGTTGACACCTTGAGCATTTTAACGCTCCACAGGTAATTTCTAAACAGTTTTTGTGGAGTGGCATGCTGCTTTTGTCTGCTGGTGCAGAAAACTGTTTCGTGGGACCATTGTATTTTTGCATGAACAGTTATCAGAACAATATAATTTGCCATCGATGGACTAATAGGTTCAGCTCTACTTGTATGGTTTCATATGTTTCATGTACAAAAATCTCAATTTGTAAAGTAAGTAAAGCTGCCAAATGAATGTAGTGAAATAAAAAGTAGAGACTTGATGCTTGTATAAAGGACAGTTTAAGATTATACCAGGCTCAATTCTTGCTAAAAAGAATTGTCATTTTGCAAGTATATTACGGCCCGTATTCCTCTGTCCCACTGACATCCATTGTGACCTCAAAACTGTCAAGCATCAGTGGGTCACACAGTTGTACTGCGTGAGAAAATGATTGTTGATTTTGGTATTTTCATGGTATTTGTTAACAATAACAAAACAAGAATGATACCACCTGCCATATTGTTTGAATCACAATTTTGTCTAAGCATCCACCTCTGGGGCCAAAAACTGAAGCCAACTTGGAAGTGCCAAAAACTGCAGTTCTTTGAATGACCACTTGAGGCTGACTCCAGAAGTTACTCAGTCCCCATAGACCCCCGTGTTCAAATGTCAATCTTTACAGCAGAAATTAACATGTTTACAGCCTGGTACAAAAACAGTTTGGGTCTGTATAGCTAGCTTCGTAACATGCTAACTGCATGGGGGTGGACTTCTATTTAACTCACCCATTTACATTTTATTAAGGTTTAAGTCATGCATATTTAAGGGTGGGGCCGCTTGACTGACAGGCTGTCTGCCAGCTGTCACCAAAGTCTATGCATCAGATCCACCCCTCGCTCCTCACCCTCACCCTCCCATCCAAATATGGTCACCTCTGGCTCCAAAAAAGCAAGACTGCAACAGCCGAAATACCAAACTCAAGGCTTCAAAAAAGGAGTCCACAAGCCAGTGGGTGGCGTCACAGTAGCTACATCTGTTATTTTATAAAGTCTGATTTTGACACAAGAGTCCTCTTTATGGCAAGGCCAAAAAATAGATTTAAAAAAATGCAGGACCCAAAACAACAAATCATTTGTCTATTCTTATATTTTCTAGACTCAATTATTGGGAAAGTTCAGGGTTGTGGGAGCAAGAAATGACAAGAAATTACATTTTCTCCAAACTTTATTTCTCATGTTTAACTTATTACACAGACAAACAAAAGAGTAAGACAGTACATGATAAAAATGCATATAAACAGACATACAAAAAAGTGTAAAATAAATTAACAGAAATAAAATACCTGGGATGGATGAATAAAAATTTAACAAAACGTTTACCTGGTTAAAAATCTTACCAGGAGTCTAACTTTGTTATTTTTATACAGACAAAGGGTCACTTGTTTTTTGCTACAACTGAATGCCTATCGACTTGCACTAGCACCGCTAACAAATGCAAACACACATGAGGCTGCTATCAGATTCTGAGAAGAAAAAACATCCGTGAGAATTTAAATGATCAGAATCTGTAAAGCGTTCAGTCGAAAAGCAACAAAATTCGTCTCCACCAAACTTTCCCATTCAGGGTTTCAGCAAATAAAAGCAACAGAAGCTGTATGTTTTGTTATATTGGTGCTTGCTGCAGTGCTGAAAGCTACATGCTCGTCTATTCTGTCGTCCAGTGGAGGACAAGAGGACTGTTGTCCTGCCGGTATCGTGTGCTCTTAGAAACAGATAATCTACATCGCGGGGAGTCATTCAGGATGGACGCTCGTGAGCTCCTTTATGTACTGAATGCTCCATGAATCCTGCTTAGCTGACAAAGTGCATATCAATCAGCGTAGTTTATAGTGAAGCCATATACAGTATTGTTACATCGAGAAAAGTCAGAGTAAAAGAGCCGAAACACAGGCAACATCTTGATGAAATGCAAATGGGCAATACTACCTGTAACAGGAATGGAGACCGACAACTGCGGGAACAAAATCATCATTAAAAAAATCAATCTGAATAAAAGTACACAACAAACAATGTTGAATAGCTGCAAGTAATTGTCTCCATCTCCATTCCAGTTAACTGAACAGTGACTCGAGTCGTCTTACAGAGAACCAGACAGAAATATTTCAAATGATGTCTGCCCATCTGATGTGTGACATTACTGTGTGTGCTGTTTGGTAACTAGCCAGTGTTTTATTACTGGTGCCCCTGAACTTTTCAAGTCCAGTATGAGTCCCATTGAAGGCCAGACACCCCAGGTAAAAACAGTTTTTAATGCACTGGTCAATTTCGAGATATGGGGCTATTTTGCTTCCTCTTCTTCTTCTAGTCTTCTTTCAGACTAGTGAAAGGAAAACATCCAAAGAACACATCTTCAGTTTTATGTTCTGGAAACGTATGCAAAAAAAGTTTTAATTAGATGCATAATTTGCATATTCACGTAAAATTCAGGAAAAAATTGGAATACAAAAATAATTGTCCCAAATATAAGTAATCAACTGAGGAAGCTTTCCGCAGATATTTAGTCGTGAAAATCTTTACCCTAGTTTATTCCTTTGTTGTCTAAAAATGTATGAACTTCTCCAATACATGTTTAGTTTTTTCTCATACTCTGAGCCAAAAATGTCCACTTCAATAACAGTTTTATTCCTCTCTATATTAAAGAGGGGTTCATTCATATATAATCATAGCCTCATTTATAGAGCATTTTATTGCTAAAAACATGGCATAAATATATAATAAATATATATTTTTATGGCTGTCAGCAGTACTTTTTGATTTACAGAGTAATAAAAAGAGATATCCAAAATTCCCTATGTAAATTAGTTTACCTCTAATATGAGGACAAAAAGAAACAAGAATTTTGAACTTTGCTTCTTTCAGTGTTTAGATTATTGTTCCGGAAATGTACGCAAATCAGCTCATTTTAATTAGATGATACATTTGCATAATTAAATATACAATTTCAGAAAACTTGTAATTTGAAAAACATTTGTCTTACTGTAAGTCATCAGCTGGGGAAGTTTCATGGTGATATTGATCATTTTAAAACTTTACCGTATTCACCTGGGGTGTGTCCCCTCAAATGTTGGTTATGGTCCAACATGATTGTAGTAACTCATATGATTTCAGTGACTATGAATGACCAGAAAGGCTCAGACATGATCGTAGTGTGCAGTAGTGACTTGGACATGACCCTGCTGACTTCGAGTTGACTATGTTCATTCACACATGACCGTAGTCGCTTCCAGATGACCATAGTGACTGGGACATTAATACAACTTTGGACATGACTATAGTGACTTGACTGTGTTGACTTGGACTTGACTATGTTCATTCAGAGATGACGATAGGGACTCAGACATGACCAACGTGCCTGGAGTGTAAACACAACTTTAGACGTAACTATAGTGACTTGAACATGACCGTGCCGACTTGGACTTGACAATGTTCATTCAGACATGACTGTAGTGACTTTGACATGACTGTAGTGACTTGAACATGACCATGCCAACTTGGACTTGACTATGTTCATTTAGACATAAAGTGACTCGGGCATGATCACAGTGACTCAAATGGGACTCGGACATGACGGTTTTGATTCAGACATGGACTGGACAATCAAACATGCTGTCATAATCTGGTGTGTTATGTTACTGTTTTATTTTTAGTGCCTTTTGTAACAACTTAGTTGACTTGGGCGTGACTGGAAAGACTTGGATATGGCAGAGGTGATTCAGAGATGAATATACTGATTTGATCACAGCGACTCGAACATGACCATGGTGATTCGGACATGCCTTTGATGACTCAGACTTCAACATTTAACATTAAAACAACACAGACTTAGGGCTCGACTTGGACTTGGGGTTTGGTGACTCGACTTCAACACTGTAACTAGATATTTTTTGTTCAGGCTTTTGGCCTCTAGATGTTGCCCATGTGTCATCACCTCAAGAGTTAGCCCGGAGCGTACAGCAGCCATTCCAACACTATTGAGAAAAAAAGCATATTAGGCTAACAGGACGTAAATATAGCAATCACATGACTGGTTGTAGAGTGAACAGTAAACATCCTCGGCGATTACAACCATTCCTATGAGCAAAACAGAGATATTTCTGTCACTGTATGTAATACATTTAACATGATGCAGCATTTCAATGATGATAGTCGCTATTTCCAAGAGGAATCGATAAAGTGCCAAAACCTTACTTCCAAAGTTGCTACAGGCTGTACTTCCTGTTCAGTGAGGAGAAGCTAAGAGGAGTCGCTGTTGTCTCAGGAGTCAGACATCAGGGTGAAACCACTGAACATCTCTTAAGTTTTAATGTTTTTAAGGGAAGTTCTTGATTTAACTTAATGAATTTTCTATATTCTTGATTTTACTTCAGCTCTACGCGAAATTCAGAGTTGTCTGCACACAGTTCTCAATATGCAAGTGACTGAGCCAGCAGCTAGCAGCTAACAGTGCTAACTTGGTAAGCAGTGCTAAACAACAGCAACATTCTTAAACTTCATGAATTTTGGATATTCTTGATTTAACTTGATCTCTATGGATAATTCAGAGTTGTCTGTACACAGCACTCAACATGGAGGGGGCTGAGCCAGCAGCTAGCAGCTAATGGTGCTAAACAATGGCAACATTCTTTGACTTCATGAATTTTGGATATTCTTGATTTAACTTTGACTCTGTGTGTCACGTTTCAGAGTTGCCTGCACATGGTTCTCAGCATTAAGGTGGCTGAGCCAGCAGCTAGCAGCTAACGACGCTAAACAATGGCAACATTCTTTGACTTAATGAATTTTGGATACTCTTGATTTAACTTGCGCTCTATGTGAAATTCAGAGTTGTCTGCACGTAGTTCTCAACATGGAGGTGGCTGGGCCAACAGCTAGCAGCCAACAGTGCTAAACAATGGCAACATTCTTTGACTTAATGAATTTTGGATACTCTTGATTTAACTTGCGCTCTATGTGAAATTCAGAGTTGTCTGCACGTAGTTCTCAACATGGAGGTGGCTGGGCCAACAGCTAGCAGCCAACAGTGCTAAACAAAAGCAACATTCTTTAACTTCATGAATTTTGGATATTCTTGATTTAACTTGGGCTCTATGCGAAATTCAGAGTTGTCTGCACACAGTTCTCAACATGAAGGTGGCTCAGCTGGCAGCTAGCAGCTAACAGTGTTAACTCTGTAAGCAGTGCTAAACAACAGCAACATTCTTAAACTTCATGAATTTTGGATATTCTTGAATTTACTTGGGCTCCACATGAAATTCAGAGTTGTCTGCACACAGTTCTCAACATGGAGGGGGCTGTGCCAACAGTGAGCAGCTAACAGTGGTAACTCAGTAAGCAGTGCTAAACAACAGCAACATTGCTAACAGAGCTAACCGTGTTAACCAAGGGAAACTGGAAGGTGGATGCTACCTCTCCGCAATGACACTGGTAACTGTGAGTGCAGTGCAAATCGGCAGCAATGAGCTAACCAGTGGCATGTTCACATATACTAACACGCATGTGCAGTCGGACCGGTTTATCACAACAAACTGCAGAGAAGCTCTGATTACAAAATACACACAAGGTAGCGTGACTTCGTTCTCTGCTTAGGATGCCATCACTCCAAGTTTCCTGTGAGCATTTTGTCACAGAATTTGGCTTAATGTGAAATAAAATATCAACTGTTCCCAATGTTGCTGCTTAAGACTTTAGAGCTCCTTTACATTCAAACGTTAATGGTGGGAAAAGGTGCTTTTTAGAAGGATTTTTGTCGCTAGTTTCATGTTTTGTTTGCCACTTGCAGGCAAAGTGCAAAAAGCTAAAAGCATAAGGCACGCTAAACAGATGATGTTATCTATCATCAAGTAGGGACATGAAGCTTTCCCAATCAGAGGTCCAACTTTGTTTCAAAAGTTGGACATTTTTCGAGATTAAGAGAAGTTTGTCTTTCCATGAATTCAAATTTTAAAGACGCTGACATAAACCCCAGTGTCTGATATCCATGAAGATGTCAGTGACTCCTCCTGCTAACCTCCTCCTAACCTCCTGACTGGAAAATATTTATATTACTCAGGCTTTACTTTACTTTTCTCTCCTTCTGTCTTTGTTCTCCTTTTCCTCCTTTTTTTATCTTCCATTTTCTTTATTGCCTTCTTCTTCTTCTTCTTCTTCTTCCTTTTAAGCTCCACTTATCATCTGTCTATCAATAACCTGTCTCTCAGAGATGTGTGTCCTGCTCTTCTTCCTCCTCCTCGGTCGCTGCTTGATTGACAAACACCTGAAAGGAAAAAAAAGGATGAGAGGTTTCCTGTTGTTTGCCGAGCACAATAAAATTAATTCTCCCAAAGAAAAAAAGAGACCATCCATATGAGTCATCCAATCACCTGCCAGCGACTGCTCTCCTCCCCGCCTCGTTCTCCTCCTCCTGCAAGCCCATTGGTCGTCGGCTTCTTCTTCTGCAACTCACGCTGATTGTCATTGGTCACGTCTAGCATGGGGTTGTCGTGGCAGCCGTTCTCCACAAAGTGAAGTTCTTCAGTGCGAAACTGTGAGGTAAAAAATAAGTGCTGAAGGATAAGGATAGGGATTCTGTTTGTGCACCTTTATATGAGTGTTAACAACGAGAACAAAATTGTACTCAAGCAAAGTACTTGAGTAAATGTACTTCATTACATTCAACTACTGGGTGTTTACCTACCGTAGTTTTGGTTGCAGGAAGTCGTCTTTGCCAGCAGATGTAAATGAATCCAGATGTGATGATGACCATGCAGATGGAGCCGATGATGACCAGCACCACAAACAGCTTGCCGTAGTCGCTGCGTGTTTGACTGGGACGAGACTGGCAGCTACTGGCAGCGCTGTAGTTCTCGATGCCCACCTGATGAAGCAAACACACCAGTCACACAGCAGTTCAAATCTATTTTATTTAGTTTTTTGGTCAAGCTTTTTTGTTTTGTTTTGTTTTATTAGTTTTTAAATCCATTTAATTGTTAATACTTTTATTCTTGTATCAGATTGGATGAAATAATTGAATGAACAGATGATAAATGGACCAATCAACTCCTCATCACTGTTACTTAAGTGGTAATTCTTTGCCTGGGAGCCAAGACAACAACACAGCCAATCTTTACCTTAAGTCTAAAGTTTAGGCTCTTTCTTGAATGCGAAAACCTACTTGGTAATAAACCTGATTCTGATTACTCTGTGAATTCCACATGAATTAACAGGTAGAAATCACAATGTGTCCAACAGGAGCAGAAACTTTGTCATCTCTGCTTTCATTTATCATGATGGAGGCATTCTGTGACAGTGCTACAACACCAGGAGATACACACCTACTGTAAAGAAGTAATTTGTCAGTGTACCTTATACAAACTCTTCCTGATCTCTCCCAGCATGCCCAGCACTTCCTTCGCCTCTATCACTCCTGGAAGACACAACACATGTGGAACAATGTTAACACAGTCCTAAAAGCCAACGGCAGTGTCTGTGTGTGTGTTTATACGTGTGTGAATGTGTGGATGAGTTAAGAAGCTCTCAAAACACCATTTAGAACTGAGCCAGTTAGCCAGTCTGCATTTACTGAAGCTTCTTCTAATTTGGCAGGTTCTCTTGATGTCTGACATTTGTTACTCATGTTTTAGAAGGCTGGAGGATTTCTGATATTGCACTCCACACTGGCTGCTGAAAATAACTGCATGTGACGTCAAAACATCTATTTTTGTCTATTTATGTAAAGAAATAAGGCTTCAACACCAGGCTGCTTTTTATAACAAGAATCAAATGTTTCAGAGTGCAGTCTTCAGTCAAGGTTAAAGTGAGCATTAAGGTTAGAAATTTAGTTGACAGGTGTGAAGCTGGGGGAGGCATAAATCTGAAAACGGAAGAAAGGCAGAATTTGAAAATGCACCCTCCTCCTGCAGCTCTCCCTTCTTTGCCTTAAGCCCCTCACACCAGACAACCACGTCTCCTTGTTTATTAGACCACAAATGAGACAAGAATCGCTATTTTGTCACTCTATGGTCCCTCCATCTTGCTCCTCGCCACTGTGACTGCTTCGCCAGGAGGAGAGCAGGCAGCAGCTCCAGAAAAGGACCTTCTGTCGGCAGTTGTAGCAGCTCGAATTCAACCAGCGCAAACCCCCTGAGCACTGGGTGTCACAGCAGCAACAGAAAGTTTGCGATCCAACAGGGAGCCAGGGCTGTCTGGTTACCTTGAGCTAGGGGTCGCCCTGATTTGATTCAGGTTGCTGCAGCTGCTGCGAGCTCTCCTCCTGGCACGGTGGTCTGTAGCGGCGGGGAGTGAGGTGGAGGACACGCTGTGATTTTGTCACAGCTTAAGTTTCTTTGGTTATGTTTTTATTTACTTCATTCATTCATTTTGTTTTCTGTCTTACTTTGAAACTCACATTTCCCCTCGTTTCAGATCACCTGTGTGTTTTGCCTCCCTTTGGATGACTTCACCTGTGTCTGATCATCTGCCCCGCCCTGATTAGCCTCACCTGTGTCTCGTTATCCTTTCCCTCGCCAGATTATTAAGTGTGTGTCTTGTTCTCTCAAAAGGCGTTCCAGCCTAGCCTGAGTGTCAGACTGAAGCTCCCAGAACCTTCAGTCTGACATCGCCTCCATTGAAGGCGATTTACAAGGGGGAGAGAATTTGATTTTTCCCTAACCAATCAGTAGAGATCAACGACTCACCCAGAATCTGACGTCATTAGTATCCATGCCTCGGGGGTGCCGAAAACAAGCGAGCATTGCCTGTTTAAAATGTCTCCGTTGTCGTGCACGCCCAGCTGCATCGCCGCTAAATCCAGTTTAGCAGCTTTCTTAATTTGGTCCTCCATTAACGCGAGTAGTAGTGAAATACCTCGATAGCATCGTTAATGTGGTCTGTAGGATCTGCAGCGGTCGCCATTGTTGCTATCCTCACCAGTTACCCACCGGCGCACAGCTTGACATCAGCTTGGCGTTCATTGGTCCGTCAATCGTTTGGATGAGATAAATCTGGAACCAGGCTAGTTCTAGCCTTTTGTGTCCCTGTGTCCACTTCTTGTTTTTTTAAATTTTGCCTGTTGATTGACTCTGCCTCTGCCTCATCCCTATTGGATTTGATTGCCTCTGCTGATCGACCTGCGGTGTACTGAACCAACTTTCGACTGAGTTATTTTACCCAAACTGTCTCCAGAGTTGTGCTTTTGAGTCCACTCGCACCTGGTTCACCAGTTATTACAATTATGCCAAATATTGTCCAAAAAAGATGAAAAAGAGTTACACAAAAGAAGGTTACAACACAGAGGCTCACACAGTGTCTGTATTTATTCAGAGAATGTGAATAAACTTATGATGATGGACGTATTTGTTTCGTCCTATATATTATAGATATGTTATAGTGTGTGTGAGTGTGTGTGTGTGTGTACCGTGCTCAGACGCCACGTTCATCAGCAGCTGGTGTTGCTGGTGTGTCGGCTTGCTAAGGTAAAGTACCCATGATCCCTCAGGGCTGTTCATTCTTCGAGCAAACACTCGCTCCATGATCTTCAACAACCACATGCCCTGATTCACACGAAACTCCTCCTGTCACACACACACACACACACACACATTTTTCAAGAAGTGACCACCTGATTTTGCTGCAGATATCAAAAAGTTTTTCCATCTGTTTCTCTCTCACACACAATATTACTCATGAACACAAAAATTAATTCACAGACACGAAAAAATTATGTAAAGTCAAGGAGCACAGTTCTGGCTCCATCCATGTTTCAGGAGCAACCCTAAGGTCACTGCGGTGGCGGGGAGGGTTTGTGTTGCTGCCATGGCGACAGACACCATGGTGAAGGTCCTTCCTCCCTCACCACCACAGACACACACGAACAGATGGCCTCCAGCAGCTGCGTCTGTAAAACTGAACTGAACTCATTCACTGCTTGTCTGACAGAGTGGGAGAGAAGCCCGGCTCCAACATCTTGGTGCCAATACCGAACTTTATTAAGTTTTTCTGTTGATAATCATGCAGTCAGTGGTGGAGGAAGTATTCAGATCCTTTACCTCTGAAAAAGTACTAATACCACACTGTGAAAATACTTATGGGAAATGCAGCACCTTTAATTTGAACCGCGGTACTTACACAGTTCAAGTTTTGCGTCATGTTGAGGATGACATATCCACGTCCAGCCAGCTCGCTCCAGTCGACACACACCACCTGAAAGATTCAGTCAGGGTTAGAACAATAATATCTGATACATGTGAGACTACAGAGAGCTTTAGATTTAGACTTAGAGAGCTTCACCTGCCGTGCCTCCTCCATCTCATCGATATCACCCTCCGGTAAGAAGACCTCTGTGACCCCGCCTCCCCTGACCTCTGTCCTCTGGGTCTGCAGGGGCGTGGTCTTGTCCAGCCAATCCCAGGACGGGTCGGTGAAGCCGATGGTGGGGGAAGGATCTGTCGTGAGTGGGACGATGTGTCTGATTCTTTTCCCCTCTTCCTCCTCCATCTTTCGCCATCTCTCCTCCTCCTCTTCACTCGTGTCTTGCAGTCGACCCCCTTGAGTGAATATACAAATCAATTTTTATGCAGCGCTGCAAGTCAAAAGCAGTGATTGACATGACTGACAGCTGCGTTAGAGACTCCTCCGCTCTGATTGGTTGTTTTCCTTCAGCTGCAGTTGATTCTAGCAAATGTCATTAGCAGCACGACGAGGACGAGGACGAGGACGAGGAGGAAGATGATATATTTCACAGATTATCTGACTCATGTATTGCCGTGTGGATGTCGTGATAGTATCAGCAAATATGACAAAAGGTTCCCACCTTCCAACTCACGTTCTTCCTCTTCCAGCTCCTCCTCCTCCTCCACGCTGGGCTGAAGGGGCTCTCTGCTGGGAGCCATGCCAACCTCTGCCACAGTGGGATTCTGGGTAAATACGCCTTTGTGTGCCAGACCGGTTTCTTCCTCTGCCTCCTGCCTCTCTGTCTCTTCATCCTCTGTCTCATCTGCAGAGGTGAACCACAGGATGCTCTTCATCTTTATTCGCAGCACTTTTCTCATGTGATGTTAACACTTCGGATTTAATTCATGGCCGTGTGATGATCCTGGCAATCTTAGTTAAACAAGTCTAAAAATCAGCGGCCGTGCTGGTGGCAGAGGTGGAAATCATGAATCACTCTGTTAATTTGAGTCATTTCTATTCTGACTTGTAGTCACTTACTGAAAGCTATTATTGCTCATTGTGAGGGGAACATGAATTTAATTTAACGGCAATCCACCAAGTAGTTAATGAGATATTTGATTTAAAACCAAATATATCAACCTCAATGTGGCACCGGAGTAAAAGTTAAGGGATCACCAGAGTCATTAAGATTCATCCTGAGGGGAACGTTAATGTCTGAACCAAATTTCACGGCAATCCATCAACAGTTGTTGAGATATTTCAAACAAAATCAAACAGTCAGTCGATAGTTAATCTTCATTTTAAATACCTTTTGTGTAAGTTCCCAGCAGCCCGAAGTCTGTGCCTGTGTCAGTTTCAGGGGTGGCAGTTCCTGCAGCGTCTCCATCAGCAGCAGCAGTCGGCGTAGCAGCAGCAGTAGATGTAGTGCTAGTTGTAGTGATGGAGGAGTGGAGGACTCCATAGCCACTGGAGTGACCATCTTCCTCCGCCTCTGCCTCCCACAGCTCTCTCTCTAAAGGACCCACCTGTGTGGTAGATATCAAGTTAAAGGAAGAAGTTATATGGAGGCACTCGTCGTGGTGAAAGTCAAAGTAGAGTCCTCTGAGAGTCTGGCTGCCATAAATCAGATGAGAGAAGCACTGAGTTGATTTAAAAAAAGATATTAATGGGCTAAAACTGCTGCATTCAAATAGTCCTTTTTGCTTGGGAAGGTGAGTGAAATGACTTGGAAGTATAGAAGTTGCATCCATTATAAGAGCTGTGGAAATTGTTTTAAATGCTAAGGAAAGGTGCTTCAATGCTGTCTTACTTATCTTCTTTAGCAGTGGGTACACTGGACCAGACTTTATAAAAGGAAAGGGGATGATGCTGTCCTACAATTCCTTGCGGCAGCAATATTTAAATCAATGCACCTTTTGGCCATTCACAAAACAAATGATATGCCTATTGTAATGGTTTTGGGTCTGTGTAGCTCTTTGGAGTTAGAGGACAGGCAGAAACTCACTTCCACACGAGTGTGGGATTTCAGAAATGCTCATCGTTTATTTTTACATCAACTTAAAAACACTCCAACCTCACCAAGCCCGGTTGTATGGCTACTACCTTTTCATACATGAACAGAACAGTCACTACACGTACTTTAACCATCACTGTTGTGTTGAGAGACAAAAGAAAAAGCAGGAGCACATAGGTGTACGTCCGACCAGCGTTGGGTGTGCTTTCAATAGACTGAAATCATAACAGGCACTGCTTGATGACGTTGCTGTTAAGCGACACAGTACACATCATGTTAAAGGCACATTTCATATATTCAACTGTCACACTATCTTGCATAAATCTAACAATTATTTAAATCAATCATACTAATTGGGTTTCATGTGATAAATAATAAATGTAAGTGGACAGGACAACCCCTTCTCATTCCCAGGGCGTGAAATACTAACCCTTTGTCACGCCCCCTCAGTGTCTCACAGCGATGCACAGGGCGCCCTTTAGCTTCTCTATGTGATGCACAGCTGAAACGCATTGGCTGCGTTCATAAATTCAGTCTGACACTCTACACTAAAATGAGAGCGCTGTTTGATTGAAGAAACAGAGCGTTCTATTTCTACATGGATTAAAAGTTATGTGAATCACACATTTACTGTGCTGCTCTCAGAGTGTGGTGCTCTGAATAACAGAACGGTCCAGTTTGTGCCAGAATGTGCCTGGGCACTTACAGTATTTCAGAATGCATCCAAAGTAATTTGGTTAATGTTGTGAGATGGTTGCAGTTATGTTAGGGCACCAAAGTACTTGATTAGACTAGAAAAGCGATCATGTTTTGATATGTTACATAATGTGACATTCGTGTGCAACGTCCACACGTAACTTAGCCTATGTAACAGTACACTAAAACAATACTGACCTTGGTGTCATGCAATGTCCTGAATCAAAGTCCAGTTTTGTTTGACCCATCCACCTCCCCTCCCTCCCACTATATGCAGACTTCCTCTCTCTACATACGAAGTCAGTTTCTCTCAGCGTCCAGTATACCGGCAGATGGGTTTACACTGGAGTGAGTTTTAAGCCCAGTGCGTCTCATAAAGACGCTAAAGGGAATGAAAACAGATTGGACAGGAGGGTGAGGAACCACTCCAGGTGACAATCATTTCATTTTACTTTTTTGACCTGTGTCCTATATTACTTTTTTAGTTTCAATTCCAACCAAGCTGTCCTCGTTTACATTATGTGCATGAAACAACATGGTGAGAACACACGAGGCAAAGTATTTAAGATGCACTTTGAGTGTCCGTCTTCAGAGCATTGTCATTTCATCATTAACTCAATTAACTTAGTGACAGAGCCTTGTGTAATTGCAGTTGGAGTCTCTTGGCACTGTGGTTGACTTTTCTTTAGTCCTTCTGAATTCTCCTTCTCATCTTTCCTTGACCTCACCTGACATTTTCCATCAAGGTCAAGGAAAAGTGTGATATTCGCTGCAGCTTTGAAGTCTTTGCATGCTTTACTTATTTAGTTTCAATTTGCTTTGCTCAGATTTAGGGTCTCCTTTGGCTGTTTTCTTTTGTGGTTTGTGGTAAGAGATGTAAATATAATCTTATCTCTGTGTCCCAGTCCTACACCAGTTAAAACTAAGTTTAATTTTTTGCATTCAGTGCATGAAAGATTCAGAAATTTAGGCCAAATTTCTTTGCTTTTTTGTTGGTTGACTTACAGAAGGCACGGAAATGAAATGCATTATAATGTGTTATTTGCAAAGGTAAAATAAATGTAAGAAGTTAAATAGCATTCACATTATTTTTGTTTTGCTTCTTTTTTGGCTGGTTGCAGATCACCAGATTTTGTGATTACAGTGGTGGAAGTAATAGCAGTGTTCACTTAATATTTGTAGTAGTGATATTGCAGGAGAAGCTGTAGTAATATAAGTGAGTAGTAGTAATATTCCCAGTAGTAGCAGAGGTTGCAGCAGTAGTAGTAACCGTGATGTTGATGGTGGTAATGGGGGTTATATTTTATATTATAACAAGCAGTAGCAGCAATATTACTGGTTGGACTAAAGGACCAATAGTGCACTGGAAGAAGTTGTCATAATGGAAGATACTGGCAGATTTAACAACATGAGCAAATTATTAATTCACATGAAAATATCCGGAGACTGATGTGTATGCTGCCGTTAATTTGTTGATAGAATGTTTAATAAAAACAGCCTTTATCAACACGTTCTTTGCTGTGTCACTTGTCCCACTTCGGCCCACCCAATCGATGTGGGCCAAAGAGACACCACTAATCCTATTAAAGGAGTTAAAGACTAATTAAATTATTCAACACTAGATTAGTAGGTGAGCCCTGGATTACATCTGATTTACTGCGATCTAATTAAAAGTCCAACTTCAGCAGATGACTCCTCATTTTTATGCTGCTGGAAGCTTCAACCCGGCAGTGTGCCACTGTGTAGGAAAATCATCAGATCTGACTTTCTTACCTCCGCAGAGCCGACTGCTGTGTGAACTGGGTGTGTTTTGGCATTTACAGTAATGTATCAGTATTTGTATGAGGCGTCTTTATTCCAGTGGCACCCTCAGAAACCTTTTCTACGGGTGGTCAGATGGGGCCACTGAAAATCTCGGGGATGGAAACACCAAAACCAAAAGTCATAACTGCATTTTAGAAATTTAATTATTTATTATTATGATTCCCATATAATTATTAAATTATGCTGTCAGATATCTTGGGAGTTCAAATAAAACCTTTAAAAATGGCCTTGCCAGTTGTTCCCTCGCAAAAATTCAGCCTAACTTTGGAGTATTATTTGGCCTCCTTCCCAACAACCTGTGCCGACATATTTGTTGAGCGTGCCACAGCCCCTTAAAGACAGTATGTCTGTCTCACAGTCAAACAGTAAGACATCTGTCCTCACCTCCAGGACCGGGGATGCGCGATGCTCCTGCAGCCCAGAATCAAGCACCTCAGCTGGGGATGTGCTCGGCTGGTCGGAGCTGGAGGGGTGGAATGATGGACTGTAGCCTGTGTGACACAAAGAGACATGTCAGATACACGTGTGTGTGTGTGTGTGTGTGTGTGTGTGTGTGTGTGTAAACATCTATATAAACCTCTTGTCAGCTGTTCCTTTTTCTACAGTTGTCATTAGGTTTTGACAGTGTGCTTAAATGCAAAGACTCACAGGAGATATACAGTAGTACAATGTATGTCTTTAGCCCTTTTCACACAGGATTAGTGTAACCTGGGCACCTCAGATAATTTGTAATAATTGCAGAAGTCGTCTGTGATCTTAGTCCTGTGTGTATCTGCCATGTCCGTAATTTGTCAAGTGAAAATTTCACCACAAATTACCAACCATAATTTGCCAAACACAGAGGTTTTGTGATATTAGTCCTTGATGATTTGGGGTTGCAATTAGGTTTTCTGTTTTCTCCGCGCATCTTTCTTTGCTCCTTTCCACTTGAGAATCATTAAGACTGCATTAGCAATTATAAATGAAAGTCTTGACAGCATTATGTGTGCGGAAATAAAGAAATTAATTGTTTATTTCATGACAAAATTAAAGATGGTGCCAGCCTCAGTCTGCTATCTAATGTATGTCCAGCAAAAGCAGAAGAAGAGCACAGTGGAGCAGCACAGTCTGTAGAAATGTTGGATTTGAAGTTCGATTTGGTCAGAGCAAACATTTAATAACTTCAGGCGGACAGTAAACATCTTTGGGATTTCAAAAAGAAGCCTTTGAAGATCAAACCACCTGTTGGATAACATAAACAGGGGTCTATGGCTGCCTGAGGGTGTCAGCAGCATCTATTGATCAGGCTCAGCAGGGAGGATCGTTTCTACTAACCAATCAGAGAATCCAGATCTGGAGTTGTGTGGTTGGCATCCAGAACGTGGACATCTCGATCGTCTGCCCTCTCTTCTTCCTCTCCTCTGCCGTCTCCCCCTCTCCTCTCTCTGTCCTCTCCCGTGTCTCTCTCCCACTCGTCCTCTCCCCCTCTCCTCTCCCGGTCCTCTCCTCCCTCCTCTCCTCTGTCTCTGTCCTCCATGTCCGTACCGTAGAAGCCAGAGGCCTCCAGGGAGGCATCGCCGGCTCCCAGCCCACCGCGGAGCTCCTTCTCTGGGTCTGTGGAGTCCTGAGGAACCACCAGATGAACCATACGCTGCAAATAGAAAAATATTTGGTGAGACGGTTTGATTGATAACCAATGAAAGCAGTGTTAAACCAGGCAGAGGAAAGCCAAATTCTCTGAAAATGAGCAGTCGTCACTATTTTGGTCTTGGCCACTCTATTTCATCATAAACAACCCAGAAATGGGGCTCAAAATGCAAAATACCAGACTTCTCCTTTAAGTACAGTACTTAGATTTCACCACTACCACATGCTGTGTTTTTCTGAGAGTCCCTGTCATACAATGTTAATCCATTGTTTCACGGTTTGCTTTGTCACATCTCTGTTGAATTACACATTTCAGCTGATTCACCAAAACAGATTAAAAAATTTTTGGCTATCAGTTGCTTCCATATAGACTTGTCCAGATGTAGGCATTTATTGTACACTGAAGGTTGAACCCTCTGCAGTTTATTACATGTCACCATGAACTCATCCTCACCTCCATCTCGTCTTCCACATCAAGGTTTTCATCCACAGCTGGATGGGTCCTGGCTACGTGCTGACCAGCAGACGATGGCGGGTTTAACTGAGAGGAGTTGGTGGCGTCCATCTTGGCCTGAGAACGGGATGTTTCATGTATCTCTGGCCAGCCCATGTCGTGAACCAAATTAGGTTGGGCTCGCACTAACTCGTGGGCTGAGTGGCGTTTGGTTCTGACTAATTCCTGGATGAAGTGTGGCTGGGCTGGGCCTTCGTCCTGGAATAGACGGGCCACCGGGGGACTGAGGGGTATGACCCTATGGGTCGAACCCAATCTGAAGGCATCGCAGCTGGCCAGAAGAGCTGCGGGACACAGAGAGAAAAACCACTGTGAAGATGACATGGCTGTGTACCACAATGTCTTATTATATTATGTTACATTATATAATGAATGGCCTTGTTGTCTTGTTTAATGTTCATTCTAAGGCAAGGCAGCTTTATTTGTATAGCACATTTCATACATCAGGGCAATTCAAAGTGCTTTACAGAGCAGTAAAACATAAAACATAATAAGGGATATAGACTTCAATGAGAGAATAAAGAGAAAAACATTTTAGAAGGTAAAATTAATTCTAAATTATTCACATTTTTAAAAATCACCATTAAAAAAGCAAAAGTCTAGACAACAGGTGCAAAGATAAAAAGATTATTTATAATGATTTAAATTGAGTTAATAAAGTTGCAGTGCAGTTAAAGTCAATAAGAGTATTTGAACAAAAATTAAAGTGCAAGAAATGAAAAAATATTTGACTTAGTAAAAGGCAGCAGCAGACAGGTAAGTATTCAACCTTGATTTAAAAGTTAATCAGGAGAGGTCCCAGAGTGGAGCCTTGGGGAACTCCACATGTCATTTTTGCACACTCAGACGTGTAATTACCTATAGACACAAAGTCGTCCCATTCTATGTTTTTTTATGTGAAGCACTCTATGCATGTAGCGTTATTATTAGCAAGTGGGTTTTATTTCTATCTTATTCTAAACTTGTGGCCCCTTCCAGTGAGTTAAAAGAGGAGTGAGGAGCAGCTAATGACAGTCACTCAGTTTTTCAACAACTGTGAATCATCACAACCACAAGAGATCCTTGAGCATACAGTCATAAATGTGCATATAATATATTAGGCTGACTGGTCCAGTAGTTTGCCAGATAAGCTGCGGACAGACAGATATACGCATTCACTCACTCACACACACACACACACACACACACACACACACACTTACACAAACAAATGCATGATCCCCTCCAGGTTTTATGCCTGGTGGAGATACAAATAGGCCTGAGTGAAGTGCCTGATCAAATCACCTTAATGTATTCTCCAAACAGATTTGATGTGTGTTTTTTGTTTTGTTACCCCTGATGCTTTAAAGCATAGAAATAAGAGCACTCTGTTGTCTGCTTTATACATTAAACTGATTTACTGTTGAAACTCAGACACCAGAGTGCTTTTATTTCCACTGCTGCCTTTGGAGTAGTCACTGCATAGAGTGGTAACAAGCTCTTTGAGTTTGTGTTTAAATTTCCTTCATCACTCCATCTGCTTTCCATTAATTCTCTCATCTGGTCTCATTCAGTCCTTCATTTGCTTGGTTGATTTGCTCATTTATGCATTCACTGATTCATCTGTGGCTTCAAACATTTTTATGCTGTCATTCACCTGCTCATCTTTTTAGCTGTTCTGTTGTTAGTTCATCAAATCACCCATTAGTACACATTTCTGCCTTGCCATTTAGTTGTTAATTCATCCATTAGTGACTGCAATCATCATTCACTCACTTGCTCATCCATCTATTTGTCCATCCACCCTTCACTAATCCCCCGTCACCACAGTCTCCCTCATGTATCCTATAGTGCTCTCTGTCTGAGACCACAGATGGCCATCTGACCTCACGAGCTGACTGAGCAGATTATGATATCATAGCCAACATGTCTCCAACACGTCTGCAACATGTTAAGTTCTCTGGTCCGTCACCACAAAGCTCCCACAAAGCTCCCACAAAGCTCCCACAAAACCCCTCAGATCCATCATTTCCTCTCTGCTGGCTAAATGATTCCTTAAAAAAAAGTAACTGTGTGTTGAGTAGCTGAATTAACTGAAGCTTTTTCTTTTTAATTCAAACTTTAAACAAGAAGCTCCAAGAAAGTTTGGGGAGTAATTAATGTGCAAGAGTCTACAGCCATACCTTTCAGCCCTGAACACAAAGTACAGTTGAGTCTGACGGGAATGTCTTTAGTTCTGCAGGTATTGGGTCATCAATCTAAGTATTTGACACATTAACATTCTGACCCGCTGGTGGAGCTAGATGAAAAAGTCTGAGGATCAACAAAGTTACTTCAATTCATCCTGACAGGAGCATGAATGTGAGAACTAAACTTCATAATAATCCATCCATTAGTTGTAAAAGGTGAGCCAAGATGGCGCCATTGATGGCTGTCTTGAGCTCCTCTTTAACTTTGCTCTTTTTATTGTTTTAGTTAATTTAATGTCTTACTTATTTCTTACTTATTGCAACATGCACACTGCCCAAGCAAGCCACAGCAACAACAGCAACAACTCTGCACGTTCGATCATTGGTGGACAGCAAAGCATGGGGAATATCCATTGCTGGGATCATGTGTTGCTGCACCTGAAAACTGAAGGAGACAAGGCAAACAAGAGCCGTGGTGTCCTAGTGAGTGCAGTGAATAAGGACTGGCGGGTCGGTGGGGTGCTGTCCCGATCCAGCTTTGGATCGCCTAGACAAATTTACACCATTCAAAGATGGCTGTCCATGTTTGGGAGAAGTGACCATGCGGCCATCTTGTTGAAGTCAGGATGTTAGGACAGTTAAATCATTCCACAACCAGAAACTGTGGATTACCCAAGCCATCCACAAATATGGAAAATTATAAAGCAGCAGCCAACAATGTAAGAAGACGTACTCCCAGTGGGCAGACAGGAGGTGTGGTGGATGGGTCCAACAAACACAGACTTTTACCCGAGAGAGCGGTGTTGAGATTCTAACGTCAAACCCTGTCCCAGAATGTCAGCAACCAATGCACGCAGGGTACCTTGCACGTTGCATGTGGACGTCAAAAGTCCATGACCAAAACCTTGGTTGATTTTGATTGATTAATTAATTGATTGTGAGACTGAGGAAACATGAAAACCGTCCTCCTCTTCTGAGTATCGTTCTGGCAAATGTCCAGTCACTGGATACTTAGCTGGATGAACTCAGGAACAGGATGCCTTTTCAACAGGGCATTGAGAACTGCAACGTTATGGTTTTCAGGGAGACTTGGCTCGACCCTTCGATCCTGGACTTTCTGGCCATTGTCCCAGAGTGGCTCTCCATTCGCTGCCAGGATAGGCAATAACATCAAGGAAGAGCAAAAGGAGGGGAAGGTGTCTGCTTCATGATCAAAAGCAAGTGGTGCTCAGATGTGGAGACAATTTCTACGGGCTGTTTTCCAAGTCATGAGCACCATATGATCAGTAGCTGTCCCGATTACCTCCTGAGGGAGTTTACATCAGACTAGTAATATCCTGAGCAGGTGTGTGCAGATCTTTAAAAAGGATTAACCCACACAAGGCAACTGGACCTGATGGCATCTCTGGCTGAGCACTCAAGGTGTGTGCAGATCAAATGGCAGATGTCGTCACAGACATTTTCAACCTGTCACAGCTCCAGTGTGTAGTCCCCATATTTCAAGAAGACTACAGCCCCTGTTTCCAAAAAGACCCAAGCCCTCTGCCTGAGACACTACCGCCCAGTACCCCCCACTTCCTCCATCATGAAGTACTTTGAGCAGTTAGTCCAAGTCTTCATCACCTCTTCCCTCCCTGACTCACTGCAATTTGCTAACAAACCAAACAGATTAACAGACAATGCCTTTGTCCCTCACACTGCCCTCTCCGACCTGGGCCAGAGGAACACATATGCGAGACTATAGTTCAGCACTCAACATGATTGTGCCTTCTAAGCTTGTTAACAAGCTCAGTGACCCGGTACTCAACACCACCCACTGTGACTGGATACCAAGCTTCCAGTCATCATGGCAAAATGTGGTCCTGGATACACCTTTTGTAGCTGGAACAACCACAGAAGCCGTTTGAGCACTTAGCCAGGTGTTTACATGTCTGACTTTCTGTCTGTGGACACATTTCATCAACGCAGTAGTGTCACGATCGGGCAAGATGCAGTCACAAAACTGAACAGATCTGTAGTTGGGATCAAAACGAAGGCTAAGTTTGAAGATGAGTGGGGTCCGTGCACAGGCGCTGGAAGCAAAGGGGCAGGAATTCAGGAAGGGTCTATTAGGCGCCCCTACTTTACACCTCTGACTCACATGACTTACCCCTAATCCAAGGTGAGGTCTCCTTGGATCGGACTTGGCTCTGACCTGTCGAGGCATGGACGATCAACGATCATTTATCTTTCCAACCCTTGTCCATTTGCTGCATGTCATTCCCCCTCTTTCTCTTCCCTCTTCACACTATTGCTGTCCTATCAAATAAAGGCAATAAAGCCCCAAAAATACCAACACAAATATCAACCTGCCAATCTGTGGTAGATGCTGAGATATTTATCAGGCTATGTTAACTCCATGACCTGTAGGTGGCACTAGAGGAAAAGTCAGACAGATCCGTCCTCTGGGAACCCTGATTGTAAAAAAACAACAACAACACTTTGACCTGCAGGTGGCGCTAGAGGAACAGTTGTAATCACTGAAATTAGTGGAATCCTTCCTCTGGAGGGCATGAACATCATAAACAAAAAGTCATGTCAGAACCGATTCTACTCTCTGCTGCAAACCAGGGCATACACTCACATATAAACCCAATGACACAGCAATATTGGATTCTCTCATTTGAAGCAACCAGATTTTTTCATTTGGAGAGCAAACAAACAAACAGAAGATCCGAACAAATACTGCAGAAAACTAAAATACTGCCTCTTACACATGATAATTATAGACTGTCTGCAGTGACACTGAGAGCAGTGTATTTCTACAGTTGTAGCTTGGCATGTATAAAATAAAATATTATGCTGCTGTAGAATGAATTGCCATTAAACAGGCCATAGCAGAGGAAACCCTTAAAACAGGAGAAATTAAAGCTAACATTGCATTTTAGCATGATAACGTTCAGCGTAAGCTTTTTTGGGAAGGATCTAAGAACATGAAAATTGTCTCCATTTTTCATCTATCTAACAATTTATTTTCTGTGTGTAATGAACCTTACAGCCTCACGGGGATCACTGGACAGGTTATAAACTTGATTTTTGTAATTACTTTGTGCCCCTGGTATGTCTGTGCCCTCAGACTCAGTGGGAAGTCCTTATTGCAACTATAGAGCTGATGAAAAGCATGCTAAATCAAGGCAGGCCTGATTACTTCATGTACAAGAGCCCTCCAGAGAAATATGAAGTCACAATTCTTATGGCCTTGTGTTATGAAGTTGCAGCAATATTTTTGGAGAGCAGGGTGTAATCTATGGAGGCCTCTGTGGGCCTAAAACTTTGGGCCAAGACTAAAATATTTTAACAAATGAAGCTCTAGCAAAAGTTCAGTCAGGAAGACTTTAGCATGCTCAGGCCTGTAATCTATTTCTCATACCCTCTACCATTCACTCACAGTTTCATGTTGTCATTGTCTGAGACTGTCAATTGAGAAATCAGCTATTCTATCAGCCTATCACAACTAACCAATAGCACAGCGACACACCTTCATCAGCCCTTGGCTTGGCTACGCATCAGCGTGGACTTAAAATGACACTGGATTCAGGGGAGTACGTGGGTGATAGGTGACACCATGAAAATCAAATCCCCCTTCCCCACAGAAATCAATTAGATTCGGGACAAAAGCCTTTTTTACACGGAGACTGCGCCATAAGTTCGCTACGCAGTCCCTTCTTTACACCGCCTTTGCAGTTTTACACAGAACCAGACAATGGCGGCATCATGCCACTCCTGTGTATGATTTTGAACAGCATGCCAACATCACGGAATTGAAAGAGGCATGACAGTCGTGACAACACAAAAGCGTCAGCCTCTAGTGTGATCTACAACAGCAGCACTTTATAAGCTTCTGGAGCTCCCAGACATTTTTGGCTGTCCTCTTCTTCTTTGAGTTAGCCGCCAGCTGCTACAAGCTACTTTTTAAATCTCCCACAGTGGGTCATCAGCTTAACATTGTATTTAGTGCTGATTAGAAAATGTTAGCAAGCTCACATTTAAAATAAACTATCATTGTGATCATCATAAAAATGATCCCTGCTTAGCATCAACACTCGAGTTGATCGGGTTCCAGTAAACCGTGTTGGAAAACCAACATGTGTTTAGTAATACCAACTCAAGCCAGGTTAGCCACTGTTAGCAACACCAGTTGATAAAAATGCATTAGGCTGTATTTTGCACATACAAACCATAGACTGTATAATAAAGACAGACACATCAAATACATTTTTCCCAAAGATGTTTTTTTTTTCACACTACTGTGCGTTCAAGTGTCTTGATAAGTCTGGTTTTAATTAGTTATTTAATGCTAGAAAACAGGGACTTTACAACATGATTGACAACTGTGTGAGCCAATCAGTGGGTCGAATTCAGTGGTGCTGCTTGCGATTGGTCGGACAGGTGTACGGTCGGGAAATTTGATACCGCAGTGATCACTTCTGCTCAGACTCTGGCTCCAAATTACATCACCAGAGCAAGATGGCAGCACCCGTATCCAGGATATTTTGGCTTCACTTCTGTACAGTGGTGGTAAGTGAAGACGCATCGTCCATCCTTATTTACAGTCTATGATACAAAAACTGTAGCAACATGTCCACAGATGGTGGCTGGACAGAATTGTGTGTGACTGTTTTAATGAGACACAAGTGCTGATAAACAGTGAATTACAACAGCTTTCAATACTGTTGATGCGCGGGTTGTTGAGGTTCCTCCCACTTTCTGAGTAGCAGGTTCGACATCAGGGGACGTTCCTGTTAAATTTTCCGTCTAGGAACTCGAAAATTCTGACTTTCTGGTACAAATTGAACATACTATAATTTTTTTCAACGAATGTATGCTATATCAGGTTTTGGCTGCACAAACAATTCTAATTGTTTTCAATCTTTTCATCAGATTTGTTGGCATTAAGACAAATAAAGCCATCCTTTAAGGTACCACAAAAACATAAAGTCACAAAAAAGCTGGTTATATCTAAACACTGATATCTCCTGATAAATTTAGTTCGCCTTTTACAAAGAGCTTAGTATAAAAAACAGTGGGCTATAAAATATCCTGTGTGCCCCACTGTTTGCTGTGGATGACAGAGCTGGTCCAAGGAGAAGAGACAGAAGAGACAAGGGGAAGTTAAGGATGAAGGGATAAAGCAAGGAAGTGAGGAAGTGATTTGGTTGTTTTAATTCCTCTCTCCTTCGCAAAACTCCAAAGTAAGCAAGCACTGTGCTGATATGACTGCACGTTAATAAAGTCTGTTTGCATTTCCAACAATCTGAGTGCCAAAGACACGCCTTACACATGACGAAAAATAGAGTCAAGTTAAATCCAGAGACAGAACTTGTGTCTGTGTGTTAGTGAGGGAAATAACACCACAAACAAATGGCTTCTGCTACTGATCTTTCATTGATGTTTGAATATTTGGCTGAAGAGTGGGGATGAAGACAATGTGGGATTTACAGAGTCCATTAGAGCCCAAAGAGAGGGTTTAAGATTGTGCTATGTTTATGCTGATGTAGCTTTCACCTTCCTGATGCGGCATTATTGTACCATATACCCAAGAGATGTATTTTGGAAGATCATACAGCGCAACTAATGGGGTGGTTGTGAAATAACACCACATAAATCAATATTTCTGTATTTACAATGGGTAAAATGACTATAAAACACACAGAGATTTATGGCTTGACTCTGCTTCTTTGAAGCATCGTAACATCTTTCAGCTCATTAGCTTGGCTTTTTCACTGCCTGCATCTTTACTGTTTTGATTCACACTCACTGCTCACATCGACAGTGGTTTTTTTGGCCATAATAGGCCACTGTAAAACCCACTCTACACTACCTGCTCAGCAGCAAACAGAAGACAGATGCAGTAAAAGTAAACATAACGGATCATTCACACGCTGGAGAGCCATATATTTCCTTCAGGGGTTGGTGGAGACCAAAACGGAGCTACGTCAACTGAAAGTGCTTTAACAAAACAGATCACTTCATGCAGCATCTCTGTATCAGTCATAGAAAGAGGAGTTCTGTATTTTGGACAGATTAGTCAATCAGTGTCACAGGTGGGACTACTGCATTTTTCAGGTGTTGTCAAGTGGCGCACTGGAGCCAATAAGGAGTAATAACAATAATGGTAAGAGCTATAGACAAGACAGACCCTGTTCCCATTGATATGTCTTCTCAATATCACCTGACATCGTAGCTTGGTTAACTTTGCTCTGCTCCATTCTTAAAACCTTGGAAAAACGGGTATGTAGGCATGGCTATGCATCAGTGTGGACTAAGAATGACAATAGCTTTAGGCAAATAGATGGGTCTTAGCAACTGGTTTGGGAAAATCAAATTCCCCTTTCCCATTAGAAATCAGTTAGAGTGGAGACAATTGCCCTTTTTATACAGAGATCGTGATATGGAGCGACTAAAAAAAGTCCCTTCTTTATGCCTCCTTTGCATTTTTACACAGAACCAAATGACAGCGGCATTATTCTACTTCAGTGTGTGATCATACACGGCATCCTGCTATTGCAGAATCAAAAGAGGCAGGACGGGCGTGACATGTAACACAACAGCGTCAGCCTCAAGTGCGACACAAAACATACACATCAGCACCGCTTTCTAAACCATAACAATGGCAAAACGTGGCAATAACAATACCTTCTCTGTTATATGGCGGCTGATCTCGTCCTCTGCTTGGAGGGTAAGGAGCTCTGGAGCTCTGGACCTTGCTGTTTTTCCAATTTGCGGACATTTATTGACATTGTTCTTCTTTGAGTTAGCCGCTAACTGCGAGCAGCTACTTTTAAATCTCCCATGGGTTGTCACGCAGATAACATGTCCTCAAAACGTCAAAAAACTGTCCTGTTTGTACAGACATCATTTCAGCACTGTAAATACCTCCAGCGGCAGTTTAAAGGCGAGACAACTCTGTCCCCCAACTCCATGATCATTCCATATACAGCACAGCAAGGCGGCATAATGGTGCAATTCTCCCGCCTTGAAAAGGCAGTGTAAAAGGGGCTAATGTCAGACTGAAAATGGAAATAGACTGTAATGAGTTGACAACTCTGATAACAGCGGAGGCGAACTCCATGTAGTTCACTTGTATTTCGAACCCTGGCTAGTTATCAACACATCACAAAAATTTCAATATGAATTTATAAGATTTGTCTGTATTGCAGCTGTCCGATATAGAGCTTATGCCTCTGATGTTGTCCAAAAAACACACATAAAAGTGCGTCTCTCTCATACTGCACACCCACGTTTTACCTATACACAGTCACCTTGAATTTTTTGTCTACAAAGGCAACTTTGCAGCATAATTACTTCCGAAAATTCTTCCGGCGTCCGTCCGGCAGGAGGGACCGAACGGCTGAGTTATCAGCTTCCTACAGATAAAGTGCATGCTGAGGTGCCTCGGAGGAGGATAAGAGCAGGTGCTGGAGGGGAGATACCTTCAGAGTTCATCAAAACTGAACCTGAGATTACAGATGAGGAAAGAAAATCCCTTCCTTGATTGTGGTCGGGAACCCAAAGTACACTGCTAAGGGAAGGGAAAACTGCTCGCTAATACCCAGTGAGGTTCATGTTAACGTGTGATGCTTTACACCAACGACTCCTTCGGGACAAGATAGGAAAAACATTATTGAGTGAGCTTCTCTTCTCTCACTTACTTCTGTTTAGAAGACAGATTGAGTTTCATTCAGTGTCGATAAATCATTTTATTTGTATGAATAAATGTCCAGGATTTAATTTGTCTAAACAAGTACAACTAAATTCTTTCTTTTTAAAGTGGATTAGGGTGTGAGGTTCTCTATTCTGGCCACACTAGCACCGTGGCTTTTACTGAAGTAAAAGTAGTTACACCACAGTGTAAAAAATACTCTGTGACAAGTAAAAGTTAAGCATGAAAAAGCTTACTTAATTAAAAGTATATACGAATCAGAATAATGAACAATCAACAATATGAAGCACCAAATGAAACAGTACTGGAGTAATGGAGTAAAATGCACAGTATTCATTCCGAGATGTAGTACAAGTATAGTACAAGTAAATAGAAGAAAATGGAAATATTAACGTACCTCAAACACACAAGTTCATGAAAAAGAGACCTTTCAAACTGATGTAAATTCCCAACAGCCTCAACAGTAGCCCTCCTTTAGATATAAAAAAAACGGTGGAAAGTAAATTTCACCTTAAAAACATTTTTCCTGTATCTCTCTCTTTTCTATAAAACATTTAATTATTTCTGATGACTCATCACGGATGCAGCATGCACAGAAATGTAACTGGGGTGTATTCGGAAATACTCACTCCAAGTGCTGGCGTGCACTCTGGCACAAACTGGACTGTTTGTAAATTCAGAGCACAGTTGGAATGTACTGTTGGATTATTCAGAGCACCACACTCTCAGAGCAGCAGAGTACCCTGGGCAGTGTCGGGGGAGATGGAGCAGCAGAACGCCAAGCAGAGTGAATGTGTGATTAACATAACCGTTCATTAACTTGTGTGGAAACAAATGCTCTGTTGCTGGCATCAGCAACCTTTACTAGCTAAAGAGCCGTTTTTGGTCCACAAAAAATGAATTAAATCTGTCTGGAGCCATAAAATATATCTGAGCTCCCTAATAAAGATAACACAGCCTTATTAAGTCTAAATTAGCTTATCAACATTACTAACAGATCTAATTATAAATATGTTTTACCATTTGGTGGCTACTCTGCTGTAAGTATTTATGAATATTTGGCACCTTGCAACAAAAGTAAACAAATCTGCTGATGCACTATTAAATTCAATATTTTCCTCCAAGACTTTTCCTTTTTGGATTTGGAATCCACAGCTAGCTTTGCTAAGGAGACTCAAGACAAGCCACCACTATTAATGATCGGAAAAATTTAGAAAAAAGACGCCAAGTCGTACAAAGCTATGAGTCACATTTTATATATAGTTACACATTTTAAAGGGATAGTGCACCCAAAAATGAAAATTCAGACATTATCTACTCACCCATATGCCGATGGAGGCCCTGGTGAAGTTTTAGAGTGCTCACATCCCTTGCACACCTAATGGCAGACGGCGCCCCAGACTAACATCCAAGAACACAAAATTGAATCCACAAAGTATCTCCATACTACTCATCCATAGTGATCCAAGTGTGCTGCAGCCCCGAAATAAAAAGTTGTTTCGAAAAACGTCATATGAACTCTGTTTTTAGCCTCACTGTAGCCTGTAGCTCTGACTGCTTCTCTGTGCTCCGCGTTCACGTATGCGCGAGACCAGCGAAAGCATGAGCTTTGCTCACCCGTGTTTACATCACGTGACTCGTGCACCGCAGGGAGGGACAACGTAATCACAGAGCTAAAAGATACTTTGCACTACGGTCTTTTAGCAAAGGACAGCCCAACATGTCTGAAGACTGAAGAGGAACAGCATTTCTTTGTGGAGCCGTATTTGTTTGAGCCCGAGTATACGGACGGAACTCAGGCTACTGGACGAAGCAGCCGCCGCCGCAGCTCATGAGCCTAACCCTCAGCCAGCCGCAGAATACCGCAGTCAAGCACTGGAAACCTGGTGGTGTAGTTGTTTCAAATGCAAAGCAATGCCAACGGATGAGGAAAGTCTTTGCTGCTCAGACTGGGAATTGGCGATGCCTGCACTTGAGAATCTGGACATCAGTACTGACGAGACTGCTGCTCTTCAGAGACCGTGCATCACCAATCACCCTGAGCGCGCACACGTGAGCGCGGAGCACAGAGAAGCAGTCAGAGCTACAGGCTACAGTGAGGCTAAAAACAGAGTTCATATGATGTTTTTCGAAACAACTTTTTATGTCGCGGCTGCAGCACACTTGGATCACTATGGATGAGCAGTATGGAGATACTTTGTGGATTCAATTTTGTGTTCTTGGACGTTAGTCTGGGGCGCCGTCTGCCATTAGGTGTGCTAGCCGCTCCACCCGCCGATCTCTGCAAGGGATGTGAGGACTCTAAAACTTCACCAGGGCCTCCATCGGCATATGGGTGAGTAGATAATGGCTGAATTTTCATTTTTGGGTGCACTATCCCTTTAAGGCGTACTACAATGCTAAATGAAAATTAGAATGTTCAAAAATAACTGTAATTCAATTCCACGTACCCTCATTTTTGGTCAAAGCCACAGGGAGTCGTTGGAGAGGGGCTGAAGACCAGCATAGGGCTCCAGAGCCACAGGTTGCCTACCCCTGGTGTGGAGTGTCAAATTGGATTTATGAACACTCCCTGGGTAAAATGTGATGTGGCACTGACCACAACAGAACAAACTTCATTAGCTTGTGGATAAAAGTAGGTAATGCTTTCATTTGACCATAAAAAGCTTTTTTCTGTATCAAAATCCCTCTTTTTAGTAAAACATTAAATTATTTTTGATGACTCATCCTGCACCCCACGTATACAGAAACATATTCAGTGAAATGTGATTTTAGGTGACCAGACCAGCATTAGATTTTGTTAGCTTGTTGGTAATTAGCTAACAGAGCAATAAGGTTTTTGTTTATATATCACTTGGTTGAAAACAATTACTAACTTAACTGTAAATCATCCTCCAGTCTGATTTCAACTGTTACAAAACAGAAGCTAACTGACACTTCACTAGGATTTTAATGCTAATACACAAATGCTAACAGCAATGTTAACATTAAACAGGATAACTGTTAGCATGCTACCAAGCTAACTCATATACATTACATACTGTTAGCAAGCAAGCTAAAATCCTGGTATAAGCATGCTACCATGCTAACTGTCACTAGCTAGCCATCATCGGGTTAATATCCAATGCTTGTGGTTTAAGCACCTTAACTGCCACAGAAGAAACCAAAGTCATGTTTGTGAGATTTTAGCGATCTGAGAGGAATTACAGTTATATGTGGTGGGTTAGTAGTTAGTGACTTTCAACAAACATGAAGTTAAATTCAAATAAAAGGAAGATGTTTAGTGGCCAGTTCTCCCCAATATTAGATTCATGGCCATAGGCCTTTTCACAGTACACATTTTGATTTGTCATGGTAGGAAAAGCACAGGTGTTACTAATAACACTAACGATGGCTCTGCTCTGTTTAACTGCTCCAGTGAGAGTGACAGTGAGTAAGCAGAATACACGGATCCTGAAATCAAAGCAGCTGAATGGAGTTAAGCCAACATTATGTTTAGTATTTACACTTGTGCTGTTGCTGTAAATGTCAAAATGTCTTAAGTGAAAAAGGCCTATGTGTGGAGAACTCTTTGTAGCAGACAGACCATTATGTAGAGAGATAAAATTTACATAAGATAGAGCAACATTTACACGAATAAACGTCAAGTGAAAAATATTAAATTTACGGAGTTCTGCTGCGATTTCATCTGAACAATGAGGCCATTTGCTAAGAATACAAAAGTTGCGTCTTCTTTTGTCACCCAACAATTTTTAGTTCCTGAACGGTTTTGAATGCAACCTTCAGAACATTAATATAGCAGCAAAACAGTATTTGTCATGTAAAGATACAGTGAAGTAATGGCATCCTGAACAGAGAATTAAGTTATGCTATCTCTGTGTGTGTCTGAGCTTCTCTGTGGTTTGTTGTTGTAAGCAATTGTATCCCACTGGCAAGCTCATCGCCGTCGCTTTCGCTGCACTCATACGGTGGTTAGTGTTGATATCAGGACAGCGATGGTAAGGAAGTGTAGCACACACCATTCCTTTACCCCCGGTTAACACCATTAGCTCTGTCAGCATTGTTTAGCTTTGTTTATGAAGTTAGTACTGTTAGCTGCTAGCCGCAGGCTCAGCCACCTCCATGTTGAGAACCGTGTACAGACAACTGAGCTGAATTTAGCATAGAGCACCTGTTAGTATTGTTTATCGTGTTTATGAGAAAAGCTTTCACAAGTGTGCTGATGTTTATGAAAATGTTGACACCCATGGAAGTTCCGTTTCACATTTTTCATAACAATCAATAGCTTTTGCTGTATTTGTTCCTTTTTGGGAACTGTAGCGTCTGTATTTTCACGACTTAAACCTGTTGTTTTATTTGTAGGGCTGGACCAGACCCCAGGAAGTGCGGCAGGCGTTGAAACCAGTTTTCGTAGTTGCCAAACACTGGAACTCCTGAGTCCATCACATGATGCCATTTGGCCAAAAAAGACTTTTTCCCATTGACTTACAGTGGGAGAGAGATGTCTGTAAATCAGTACATCATGTTTTAGTGCCATAACCCCCGCAAAATGACTCATTCCACATTCATTCATTCACTAATTTTCCATAACGGATTTTCCTGTTGGGGATCGCAGGAGGGCTGGAGTCTATCCCAGCTCATCTTTTTGGCTTCATGTGCCACTGGGCAACTGAACAGGGTCCCAGCTGGTCCAGCCACAGGGTCCAGATTTCTCTTTAGTCATTAGTTCAAGATCCATACAGTTTAATATGTTTAATATGTTTAATATGTTTGCGGTCTCTGTTAAGTAGCTGTCCATTAGTCACTCACTCTACAGCAGGAAACAGCACTCCAAAATAAAAGCTCTGTCCTGGAAATCCACTGTACTTCAAAATAAAATGTGTTTTTGACAAACTGGACACATTTGTGAGTCACTTGTGGTCCATTCAGAATGGACCCATGACCCACTTTTGGGCTGTGACCCACCAGTTGGGAACCACTGTCTTAATACATCCATGTGCTGAATGATATGGAGAAAATTATATCACAATATTTTTGGCAGACTACATCAATGTTGATATTGCAGTGACATGATAGAGCCGACTACTTGTGCTTTCATATTTAGAAATTAAGAATTTGGATAAACAATCTTTATTAGTAATGTGGCTAAAGGCAAATAATAGAGCAGCTAGAACAGTCATGCAGCCTTTAAATCCAGGAAAAGACGACACTTACAACCTGAGACGATATCTAGTCTCATATTAAAATATTGATATGATACAGATATATTACCCAGCCCTATATGTGATGGTTGAAGGTTGTTTTCTTTGTTTCCTTTAGTGTTTCTTTGTGTCCATGTTTGACGTTGCATTGAATCCGTCTTTTTGTATGTCTATTGGTGAACAGTGTTTTATTTTTGTCTCACCATGTCAAAAATATTTCCCCATGATCTCTGTTTGAGAGCAGCATTTGTTTTCTGCTGTGTAATGAGCACAACAAGCCTCATTTGTGGGTCTGTGGACATAAAGCTAATTAAAAATAGCCTCAAGTTGGTCGTAAATTTCCATTAACTCTGCAGAATATCTTCAGTTTCAGTTCACAGAGCCAGTACAATCTGACGGTGCAGCTACATGCTCCTTCCTGCTGTCATTTGCAGCTTTAATTTTATGTTCAGTATGTTAGGATGAAGGGTGTTGCCCCTAAAGCCCCCTCAGATCGGCTTATAGGAGGCCGGGACCCTCCCCCAAATCCCCCTTCACCCCGACTGAGACAGACAGGGTGGAGAGGTTCAGCTCACGTTCCTCTTCCTCACCCAGTCAAGATTTATCCTAACAAGTGATGTGTTTTTCCTCTTCACAGAGCGATAACGTTGAGTTTGCAAATAATAACCAGCATGGAAGCTGTTTACATCAGCGTAGCTTCACAGACCCACAAGACACGAACCTCAATATTTCTTCTTCAGAGAAAGCTGCACCGTCAGAGACCCACAAAAACAACCGACTGGAGCTTTCGACGTGGGCAGTGTGGTGCTGCTGCAAACCATGATAATGATGGTGAAGCAATTAATCCATTAGTCAGTCCACAGAAAATTAATCTGCATCTATTCTGATGATGGTGGCTTTTTTAGCACAGACTGCTTCTCTTTCTCGCATATGATGGTAAATTAAATTTGTTTTTTTGGGGATGATGGTTGAATAAAACAAGCTGTGAGGAATTAAAATAAGGATTTAAAAAAATATTTTCTGACATTTTAAAGGCAAAATAAAAGATATATTAAGTGAGAATTATTATGATTGTTTGCTGCAGCCCTGTTTCTGATTTATTTACTGATCATTTAAGCAACTATTACAGAAATAATTGTGGTTTATGGCTCTTCATAAAATGTGATATTTTTCTCCCTTTTAATACATTTTAATTAAATATGTGTGTTAAAGACATCTTTTCATTTGTCTTTTTTAATTATCTTATAGTCCAAATCAAAGCCAGTTTTAGTTTGTAGGTAATAAAACAGTGTTGTTTTGATACTTCACATGATCAATAAATTTAAATATATATATTATTATTGTCCATGACGATGCAAAACTGCTGATGATCATCCTGTTTAAAACTAACTTATGTTGGTGATGATAGACTGTTATTCAGTGTGTGTGTGTATGTGTGTGTGTCAGACACTGCAGTGTGTGTCTGCTGATTTAAGTGCACTGCGCGCCTCCCACTCACTGCCAGCCTGTGCATCCACTTTGCAGAATTTAACCTGAACAGTTCATTAAAAACAGACTGCGTTCCTGCTGCTGCTGCTGCTGCTGCTGCTTGACTCCCTGATTCATCCTAATACTATCATTAATGCTGCAACACATCCACGTCCTCATACGGAGTGAAAACACGCCTGTGTCGCTCAGCAGCGTGTTGACACTGATGTTATCTTCCTGTGTGGTGTTTTTCAAAGTCTCCAAAGATTCCTCTGGTGTGTGTTTCTGCAGGCTCGCGTGTTGTTTGTTGTAAAATGTGTGAAATGGTTGCTGGAGGATGAAATAAACAAAAAAAGATGGTGAATATGAATTGACTCACCAGTCAGTGTGATGTGGAGCAGGCCCGGCATGTCTGCTGCTGCTGCTGCTGCTGCTGCAGTGCTTCCCCTCCTCCTCCTCCGCTCTGAATGGACAGATCACACAGATTTGAGCTGCAGATGTGAAGTGGAGGCCGTCAGGAAAACGCCGTGCTCATGGCCGTGCTGCCCTCTCTGCTGTGTGCGGGCTCACTCACTCACTGACTGTCTGCGGTGTCCGCACAGACAGACAGGTAGACAGGCAGGCAGACAGACAGGCTGTGCGTGCGGGCAGAGCTGCGGGCAGACCTGGATCTGATCTGCTGCACCACCGACGCTGGAAATAACTGCCCGTCAGCTGCCTGTAGTTCCACACAGTGACCGCTGGGTGTCGCTGCCGCTGCCTGACTCTGCTCTGGCTCACTGATGCGTTCAGGTGCTCCTCGGAAATTCTTCATTGTATGTATTCTTCTGTGCTTTTAACACAGAAATTACAAAATCAAATCACATAACAAGGAAGGGAAGAACTGAAATGATTGAAAAATAAGATTGTCAACAGCAAAATGGATATATTAAAGATAAATATACAAGATATCATTAAAATACAGGATACTATGACATATATCATTCAGCCTGTCAGTTTTTTTAGGTTTGAGAAATGTTTGCCTAATAGCATTTCAAATTTTAAGTATTTGTACTTTAAAATAAAAGACAAAAACATAAGCAGTTTCATCGCAAAGTGGAAAGCATTGATCATAAACTATAATGAGAATCAAATAACAAGTAAGCACAAACTTCAGTAATAAGTGTAATTATATAAAACCAAAATTAAATTAAATTAAATTAAAATAAAATGAAATTAAATAAACAAAAGAAATTAAATTACATTAAATAAGATATATAAGAAGGGTACAAGGGCAATTTCTTTTAGTATTTTGTTTTATGAAAATATAATGTAGCTAAGATCATGAGAAAATTCATTTTATATTGTTCATATTTGGAGAAATTTGGATTATTGTCTATTATTAACAAATCAGGTTCTTTGAGTGAAATGTTCTTGTCCAGATGTCCTTAAGAGATCCAACTGAAAATCAGTCCAGAGGATTGTCAAGTACACGTTGAAGGTGTGTTCTGAAGTGTTCTGATGTTTCTACCATATGGTCAGAGAAGGTGCCTTCGACAGTCCTATCAGGATTCTATCTATAAATTCTGGGACTTTAAATTTGTACTCCACAAAATCTCAGAGGGAGATGCACTTTCACTTCACTACATTTATTTGATAACTTTAGTTACTTTGCAGGTTCAGATTAATGAAACAAAGTATAATTGACAAATTAATTATTTAACATTAAGGATTCAGATAAAACTATATTGATCCTCAGAGAGTAAATTCGCCCAGCAGTGTATAAATTAATTAAAATGAGCTCCACCTTTACCAGCTGTAACATTAAAGTGATAAACATATAAATGCATCAAGAATTATTGTCAAACAATGTATATTATTCTGAAGTAAAGTTTTCCACAATGAGGGCTTTTACTTTTTGTACTTTCAGTATATTTTAATACGACTATATACTTTTGTAGACTTGAGTAAAATTTTAAATGCAGGATTTTTACTTGTAATCGAGTATTTCTACACCAATTGCTACTTTGCTGAGGCAAAAGATACCCCCTTAACCTTTGCATGGATTTTCAGAGATTTTCTTATATTCAAACATTCTTCCAAAATACATTAAAGTCATTGATTAAAGTATTCAGGTGCAGTAAATCCACAATGTAAAGAAATATCCTGTTGGATTCCTGTTATCAGTTACTGCATTTGAATTAGTGATGATTTAAATGTCAGAGCTGCTGTGGGGATCGTTTTTAATATTTTAGAAAATACTGTGGGGTTTAATCTATTAAAAAAAAACAAACTAAAATGCATGTACAAAATTAAAAAAAATTAAATGGCAGCATGGAAATGCCAAAATACATATCATGAATGAGATGGAAAAAAGGGACAAAAGACATGTTTAACAAATACAAGTTTATTATCAAAACACACCTACAATCCAACTTTTGTTTTAAACACTTTTTTTTTTTTTTTAACAAATTCCATCCAAATCTGCACTTTTATCAAGTTGTGGAGGTTTAAATTCCCGCGACGTTCACTTCACATGAACGCAAACCTCAGAACACACCGAGCAGAAAGAGCTTGAAATGCAAAAATCTAGAGACAGTGAATCTGTAAAATGTCCATCTTAACATCAGCTCGTAACAGAGAGGGATCTAACAAATTTATGTGAGACAATAAATCCTGTTTCTTCGACAGCACGGACATAAACATGTACATTTATTTACAATCAGCCCCACCTGAGGGCGGATAGAGACAGGAAGAGGCGGAGAACACAGGAGGAACAGCAGAGTGGAACGACCTGAACACCTGAAGAGCTAGATTCTGTTATTTGATTTTTATGCAGTTAAATAACTTTCATTAAGGTTTGCTCTTATTCTGGAACCAAACTCTTCATGTCGTGTGGTGACGCAGCGCAAGAACATACATCACTGTAAAACCTTCACTGCCAGTCACCAGATACTCAAACAATGCCGCTGCGCGATCAGTGGAACTTTCACCACTTTGTGAAGCACACACATCCACCTCTTTTACTGCTACTTTAAGATTCAAATTAAGTCAACTCAACCTTCGACTGGCTGCTTCCTCCACCAAAACTATCCCATACAAAAGAGTCCTTCAGTTGGGATCTAAAGATGGAATCCAGACATGATGGAAACCCAAGTACTTTTTTCCCCATGACCCATTTTGGGCCGTGAAATCGAGTTCATGAAGCACTATAATAAGGAGAGGAGGAGGAAGAGGAGGAATGGGTGCTGAAGGCTCTCAGAACTGCTGCAGGATCAGTTTCTTCTTCCCGTCATGGCTGAACTTGTTGGAGCGGAAGAGGTCGCTGTCGTAGAAGGACGTCAGGTTGTGGATGTTGATCTGTCTCGCCTGGAGGAGGAAGAAAAAGAACGGAGGGAAGCAGAAAAGAATGAATACAGTGAGACTAAGAATTTTCCTTGTTGACCAATAGTCATCATTACGATATTAATTGAATTATGAAATGATATATTTTGGTGGTTTGAGTTGAAGGTGTGAGAAAGAATAGTGTCAGTAACATTGTTAACACTGTGCTACATTACAGAGAAATACAAACCGTACTAATGAACCTTCATTAATATAGGCCTATATTTTATCTCCAAGTGCACGTCACACACTGAGCGAGCCGCCTGTTAATGACGCTGTGGGCTAATGGGCATGTAGCTACTTCCATGTTTCAGATGATGCGTCATGTTTGTAGTCGACCAGTGAAGATGAGTTTACATATCACCTTGGGTTCGTCCTTCACCTTCTCAAAATGATCCCACACTTTGGATTTCCTGCCCGACATGTTATTAACTAGCCTGTGAAATAACCGCAGGTACCAGCCCTGGAAATTAGGGGCCGTACACATGCTGCGTCTTCAACCGCCTGGAAAACATGAGGTCAGGTGCTGGGTGCTGCTACTGTGCCTTTTCAGTGCCAGCTTTTAAGAGCGTGGCGGCAGGTTGCGTCTGAGGTTGCTAAGCGAGCTTATAAGTGTGTAGGCCTATTGTCTGTGGGACAGATGTAAAGCTCTGGGTAGCCCTGCACTAACATGATCAACTTTTCTGTGTTTATCAGACGGAATATTTTCAGAAGGTTACGTCTGGTTATCTACTTGTACTATTTCACATGTGCATTATCTCTCTTCCATCGTTACCTTGTCCTGCAGGTCTTTCTCTGCGATCTCAATGGTGTCGTTCTGAACGCCGTATCTGTTCCTCTGGTAGGCGACCTGCTCGGCCACCAGCTGTTTGAGGATGAATAGCAGCAGCTCGTTGTTGTCCCTGCGGAAGGCCAGGTAACGGGCGAACGTCTGGACAGAAACACAGATGACATCAACTTAATACAACATGACATCAGGAAGCATCGGGGACAGTTAGATGCCACTCTGACGGTGTTCACACAGACGCACCTTCCTCATGCTCCTCATGACGCTGAACTTCTGTGTGTCGATGAAGCTCTCCAGCATCACCCTGATGGCCATGTTGACGTCGTCCTCAAGCACGTAGTCCCTGAGGTGCATCTTGGCGTGGGCCTCGGCCATGCGGATCATGGACTCGATGTGACGAACTGTGATGGGGATGCTGCCTGTCGCCTGTTAGTGAGACCAAATGGACATGACTGATTTTCATTGTTAAGTCCACGCTGCTTCAAAGCAGCAGCTAACGACTTTTAATATGATTTGAAGGTCAAAGGTCAGGACTTGAGTCGTTTTAATAAGTGTTATAATATACAATCATATTGTTGTTTAAGCTGCATTTTGTGTAGTAGAATTGTAAAAGATACTTTTAAAAATATAAGTGTCACTCACCATCGACTCTTTGCGGAGGTCGCTGTAGATGCGAGCCACCTTGTCCTGGTCCATCTGGTTCAGTTTGGGATGAACCTGCAGACACAAAATTGTGATCATGACGAATATGAAATCACCTCAACAAGACTGTCAAGAGACGGGCGAATAAAGACTTTGTTCGTACCCGCTCCTTGGCGTAGATGATGTACTTCCTCAGGAGCTCCTGGGGAATCGGCGGCACGTCAGACGTGTTGGGCAGGACCACTTCCTCTAAGGCCACGCCCCCCTCCTTGTTGCTAGGGTGATGTTTGATGTGGGAGCCAACCACGAAGCGCGCCAACATCTCATCCTGGTTTGGAAAAAGAGGAGAATACAGTGAGAGTCTGATATCGTACTTAATTTAAAAAAAAAAAAAAAAACACTTTTCAACTATCAATCAAACTCATTTGTCTGCATGGTGTTGTTTTGTGGCTTTGTGCCTGATGATTACTTTTTTAAATCTAAATGAAAAGATTTTTTTAAAAAAAGGCAAAACAATGTGAGATAAATAAAAATTATGAAAATGTGATAAAAACAGATTTAAAAAGATAACAAAAAATAAAAAAAGAGCGGGAAAAAATACTTTAAAGAACTAGATAAATAGATTAAAAAGACAAAACACAAAAAAAGATTATATGATAATAAAATAGATTAAAAGCTAGCATAAAATAAAAATAGTAAAGATAAACCTAGAAACAAAAAAAGATTAAAAAGACAAAAAAATACAAAAATAAAATTGGTAAGAGCTAAAAATAAAATAAAAACATTATAAAAATAAAGATGAAATAAAAAAAAGAATAACATTTTACATATAAATACAATAAAATAATTAAATAAAGTATTGTAAATAATTTCTATTAAGTATTTTTAATTAAAAGCCTGGCTGGTATTAAATCTATGTTTAAGCTTATATTTTAGGTTTATTCATTTAATTCTACTTTTTTACTTGTTTTGTACACCAAAGTGTTGTTCCACACTAAATGGATCTGGCAGTAAATAAGACTGATGAACACACTTTACAACAAAGACAGGATCAACTGAAACAGAAGCGTTACAGTTAAATAAAAAGGTAAGGAAGTGTGTGTGTTTGTTTACCTGCACAGGGTCGACAGTGTCTCGGACGACACACAGGATGTCAAAACGTGACACGATCGGCTCTGTCAGGTCCACGTTCTCAGAGAAGGTCAGCGAGGGGTCGTATCTGCCACCTGCAAGAAAACAAGCACAGAGAGCGACGACGTGATGAAAACACACAGATACACGTCTTACACATGTCCTCATCTCTTTAGGACCAATAAAAACAGACTATCACACAGTGGAGCCGTGAACTGTCATGATTCACGTAACAAGGATCCTCCTGGGAGAGAACACGAAATATGTGTCCACAACACAACATACTGGATCTCATAACTGAATCTAACGTCAAATAAAAAAAGATGTTTGCAATCTGATGGACTTTCATTTTTAAATTTAAACATTCAGAAACACTGATATGGCCTGTAAAGTTTCATAAATATCAGCTTTTCTCTCTCATTATTTTCACATGAAGTGAGACGAGTGGTGCAACCGTAGCTGTTTCAGGTTTCACGCTGCGTTACATACCGATGGGGTTGGAGGCAGCGATGACGGTGCATCTGGCCTGCAGTGAGGTGACGATGCCGGCTTTGGAGATGGAGATGCTCTGCTGCTCCATGGCCTCGTGGATACTCGTCCTGTCTGCATCGTTCATCTGGAGCACAGAGTGCGGTTAGTTATGTTCATCATTATTACTGAACAGAACAGGATTAGTGTCAGAATTAAAGGTCGGACAGTCAAGTCTCACCTTGTCGAACTCATCGATCAGACAGACGCCACGGTCAGCCAGCACCAGCGCTCCGGCCTCCAGCGTCCACTCGCGGCTGACTGGGTGTCTCTGGACGTAAGCAGTCAGACCAACGGCCGAGGCTCCCTGACCTGTGCTGAACACAGCACGACTCGCCACCTTCTCCACGTACCTGCAGAGCAAAATCCATCAGGGCGTCAGACTCAGAGGCTTTTTATTCAAATATGAAGCATTTTTATTTTGCATTATGTCTGGTTACACTTCTGAGGCATGTCTTAAATGGAGATGTGTTTTTAATCAGATCACCTACATCTTAAAAACTGAATCTCAGTATTTAAAAGTTTTTGCTCAGTTCCTTGTTTTGCTTTTCATATGTTTATTGGATTGGGTGTAGCTGATGCTTTCTTTCGTTTACCTTTATTAACCTTTTAACTACTCTGAATATCTTTTTCTTTTTTTATTTCCATGTTAAAAAGGAATAATTTGTCATTTTGGGAAATGCGTTTATTGGCTTTCCTAGCGTTAGATGAGAATATTGTCCAGAGAACAAAGAGAGATCACACAGAACCGCTAAAGCTCACTTTATAACATGTGATATCTCATTTCATCTGTGCACAAAACTTCATGTTGTGGTGTTACCAGGGGTTTTGTGCAGGACTATTTCTTGGCCAGGAGGAGAAACTTAGTGAAGTCCTGTCTTAGCTTCAGATATAAAATTGTCAAAGTATTTCCTTGACACATAAAAATAAATAAATATACTTAAAGGAGACATTTTGAATTGCTGAATCCCTAAAATGTTAATTCACTTAAGTATGTATATTTTCTCAGTCATTTTATACAAAATCCGTTATTTTTTGTGCATGTTTTGTGATCCGTACTTGAGGAACTGGGACTTGGCGGTTCCCGGGTCTCCACAGAGCAGCACGTTGATGTCTCCTCGCACTTTGTGTTTCCCACCTGGAAGACAGACAGAGAGTTTACAGGTAACAGAAAGAGTTGGGAGGGGGCGCACAGATAATGGTGTCATCATTTAGGCTGGTAGTTACCTGGATTTTTGGGCTCTCCTCCAAACAGCGACAGGGCCAGGCCTCGCTTAATGTCCTCGTGACCGTAGATGGATGGCGCCATGCTGGCAAAGATCTGCAGACATGACAGAAATCGGGTTTATAAGATATCTGTGCAGAAAGCAACACAAACCAGCCGTCATCAAACTTTAAAACCCGCGTCTGTGTTGAAGCAGCTGACAGATTAAATGAGCCTCTGTCTGTCGCTTGTTCATTTAAAAATGTCATTATGGATTTTTTTAAAATAGCATTTTGGTATTTTTCTTGACTTTTACACAAACAAAAAGTTACAATTAAGCTTTACCTTAATTAACAATTCACATAAATGCTCAGAAATACCCGTGGCAAATTCAGAAAACTTTCAGACGTGTGTGTGTGCGACTTCCTCACCCTCTCTCCGATGCGTTCGTCCTTGGACAGGGCGACGATGGCCTTGACGTCTTCGTCAGTCAGCTCAGCCATAGCGACTCCCTCATCTCTGCGGGTGATGTGGTTGGCTAAGATCACCGTGGCAAACACGGGGAAGCCGTTCGCCATGTTCAGAGAGCCGTCATAGTTGTTGTGGTAGATGCCTGTCAGCTCCTGAGAGGCGAGAAAAATCGTCATGGTCATTAAAACTGATGTTTTAGATGAACAAATTCTCATTCTTTTAACTTTTTAATTTTAAGTACAGCTTAAGAGAACAGATTTGTGATCTCCTTGTAATTTCATTTGTTTATTTAATTATTTATTTATGTGTTTAACTCACAATCTCGTCTCCAGGCTTGCAGTTGTCCACCAGGTCGGCCAGCAGGATGGCATCTTTGGAGCGTGGTAGACGGCCGGCGGCTACTTTACCAGGGCTCTCCTGGATGGTGATTCTCTGGTAGTTCTGGTACACTGTCTGCAGGACGGAGATGATTGGTTAACTCACTGAGACAGGAGACACGCCATTGGCTGAACCAGCAAATCAATAAATGCTTTGTGTTAATTTTAAACTGAACTTTTCTTATCAAACATCTAATTAGGACAATGAGCACGTGAAGGTTTCGTCCTCAAGACAGTCCACACGGACATTCCTGGACATAAACCTTCAACATCTCCAGCATACACAGGCGTCTCTCACCTCCTCCATGTTGATCTCGAAGGGCCCCTGGGACTGACACTCGGGACAGGAGCCCGGCTTCACCTCCTGGTTCTGGGACTGGAAGAAGGGCCCCAGCACGAAGTTACACTTGTTACAGTTGTACTTGACCATGCCGAGCTGAGGGAGGACGCCGGTACAGCTGCTCACCACGCCGCTGGTCCTGATCAGCTGGTTCAAGTGGAGCTGCCTGAGGAGGAGAGAAGAGGAGACACGATTTGATTTGTTGCCTCATTTTTATTTCTTCCTTGTGTTTATTGCTTTTTGTAAAACAGTTCGTGGACCTTTGGAAATTTGCATAACATGCATTATTTACCGTCCCATCTGCTCATGTTGATTCAAACGTCTGCACTGCGCTCAGCAGAAAATGACTCATGCAGCATTTGTGTATACAAAACACAGGAAGTCATGTCAAGTCAGTTATATTTTTTTATAACCCCAAATTGCAAATTTGACTCGGAGGGTTTTACAATCCGCAGAACTAACGATACTCTCAATCATTAGATGCTCTATACAGGAAAACACTGAAGGGAATAAAGAAGAAACCATACGCAGTGTTCAGGTCACTCTGAAGTTATCATGACAAGTTCTTCTCGTGCTTCTCTAAGGTGCATTTACAAGTTGTTTTATTCATTGTAGTTCTTGACGATGATTCACAGAGCAAACAAAGCAGGCATGCCTTATTGAAGGATCCAACGCTTTGTTAACACATGCAGTTCTCAGTATCCAGGTTGTTAGCTCTGAGATTTTTCTTGTTGTTTCCTGTGGCGATAGGGGTTTTAAAAATGCTACCAACGCAGACAGCAGAGGAGGGGAGAATGCCAGCTGAAACAGCCGGCCAGTGGCGGGACTATAGCCACACAGTCCACATCCAGTGACTCAGACTAATGGAAAGTAGACAGGTGTGGCAAAAGTAAAATACTACCTGAGCGAGCGGATCTCCTCCACTAACGGCAGGTTGCTGATGCGGACGTGGATCTCGTGGGCAATGCGGTCGTATTTCGGGTACATGGCCAGCACCACCTCTTTCGCTGCTTCATCAAAGACCTGACAAAGAAAAAAAACAAAAAAACACAAACAGGTTTGTTTTTGTGGACAACATGTTTGATTTAGGTTGCACCTGCTGTTCAATTCACCTGGTTCACACTTAAGAAAATGTAAAAGTTCTGTTGTTGTTCTTTCATTCTGGACTGTTTGATGTTCACACTGACTTTTCACAAACGAACCAAAGAGGAGTAAACATGACGTCACACAGACTGAGAGGTCAAGAAAGCATCAAGAGCACACAAGGAAATCAAATTTCCAAAGACAGATCAGGTCTCAGATAAACATGATTTTTAAAAATGACCTCCTCTTATTTAGGGGCAGTGTCAATTACAGTATGTTATGACTAAAAACACGAGCACTACACTCACCTTCAACATCTCAGTTGGAGCCTCTGGCAGGAAGTAGGCCAAGACGTGCTCTCTGGCTGCGAGGTCCTCATAGTTCACAACCAGACTCTCCTTATTCTCTGGAACGACAGGAGAAGATTTAAGTTTATTCATTCATTCATCATCACAGAATTATCAGCGTGGATGTGCACACGTTTTATAAAACCGTTCAGCTACCTTTGCACATGTCGCTGATCTTCTCCTTGAAGACGTTGTGGCCGTTTTCGTCCACGTGAGTCCGCAGGAAGTTCTTGAAGCGGTTGTAGATCTCCAACCTGGGAGCCGCCATGGACACCCACTCCCTCACAGTGTGGCCCTGCAGACGGGGAAAATAACGTCAGACCCTCAAACCAGAGCCGGAGAGTAACAGTCCGACCTGGAAAACTACAGCACGTCATCTAATCTGTATTTTTATTACTCTAAGCAGAAAATTGTACAACCTTCATGTCCTCCAAGTTCTCGATGCTCTCGATCATTTCCTCTTCCTCTCCATCTGCAATGCCCTCTGCTGCACGCTCAGCCAGTCGCCTTCGCCGAGCTGCAGGACGCTCTTCGTCCTCATCTTCACTATCTGGAGAACAGCAAAATAAAGAAGGTATTCACTCAATCCCCTCTCCCATCACAACTTTTTTTAAACCTTTTTTTTCCAGATACAACTGAGACATGACTCTGAGAAGTTGTTGATGACACACCAAATCGGTGGGCTAAACTACAACCAAACAACGCATCCATTCTCTCCTCACCGTAGAGCAGCCCTCTCCTCAGCCGCCCACTGATGCCCTGCTCCCTGTCCCTCCTCCTCATGGCCTCTTCAGCGGCAGCCCGAGCTCCAGGTGACAGCTCTGACAGATCCTCATCGTCCAGGTCCAAACCCTCCGCCTCGTAACGATCCAGCGCCGGGATGGCTCGGTAATCTCTGCACACAGAGAGAAATGAAAAAAAAAACTCATCTTCATTGAGTCTTAAACCTGTGCAACACAGAGTAAATGTTGTATTTGAAAATCAGAACAAATCTACCCCCATCCTCACCTCTCCATCCCGTCTCCGATCAGCTCCTCTCCGTCCCCATCTTCCTCCTCCTCTCCGTGCACTGTTGTGTCCCCCAGCAGTCCCTCGGACTCATCCTCGAAGGGGGGCAGGTCTCGTCCGGGGCTGGAGGTCAGGTCTCCCCTCCTGGACGCTCGGGTGGGGCTGGTGGCCATGTGGTATGACTCGGAGGAATCCTGTCGACAACACACAGATTACTCAGACTATTTCTATTCCCGTATGAGAGCATGACACAATCTACTTGACTTGCAGTACTAATGTCTAGCGAATTACCAGCTGTTCATACTGTGGAGAGTTTCATTAGTAAACTGTAACTATAAAATGAAAGGATGTTTTGCTGCCTCTCACAGCAGCTGGAGTCTGAGAAAAAGTAACTTCATTCACTGGGCCGACTGCCGGCACCTTTTAAGGCGGAACGTTAACTTGTAAGGTTACTCAATGCATGAGTTGACGACGTGAATCCATCAGCAATTTGACCAATCATTTTATTTTTATATGACATACACTTTTAGTAATGAGTGGATCGTCAAGCACATAAAATATATATTAATTTCGACAAAATTCTGTGACTACATATATTCCAATCCTCACAAAAAAGTATTGTGGAGCGTCGTTCCTGTGGGCGACAGCAACACTAAACCCCTGAGCTTGCCTGAGAAGGACTAAATGTACAAAGCTGCTATTTTTAAATATCCCATGGAGAGAGACTCTCACTGCAGCCTGTTCTATTTTGTTCTGAAAATGTCGGCGCGCAGCCTCGTTCTGTGGACGATAAACGAGGTGCAGACTTCCATCTGTGTCACCGCTGATGAGCCAGGAAATACAGTGAGTGACAACAACCCTGCCCACATTTTAAGAGCACTATTAAAAGTAATATTTGTGGTGGAAACACTAGGGTCTAGGTACCATGTCTTAAGGATTACTGAAAGTGTTTGGTGGAAACGGGGCTTTAAGATGACACTGTGAGCCTGTCAGTGGCAAAAACAAAAAAAAATTTTATTGGACATAAATTGATGGTGCTCAATTGCCCCAAGTGGTGACACTGTAGCCTGTTTTGCGGCGGCCAGCTGCAGCGGTCTCCGTCAATACTGGACCAATTTCAAAAACTACTGTTCTCATGAGTCTCAGACACAAAAAATTGGGAAATGTGATCCAGGTTAAAAAAATACCAGTCACTCTTTAGTACAAGACAGTCAGAAATGCACAGAGGCACTTTGTCTTTGAGACAGGTGTGACTGTGTCCAGCCCCTGTGTGATCTCTGACTTGTTTTACTGTTGGTAACATTATAATATAGATCACAAATATACATCTAATGTGTCATAATAAGTGGTGAGGATGCAAGAGACAATGATAGCACTGGCAGCCATGTGGTGAAAAGCCAGTCACAAAGACAACAACATAAAGTAATGCAAAACAATAACAGACTGAGATTTATAATAATAGTCACAAACTATATAACAGTAAAGCTCTCAATATTTGGAGACTGTTTTTTATATAAAACACATTTAACTGTAAAGGGTTGCAAGCTGTAATAGTATTCTGCGTGCATGATCCTATAAATGCTTATTTCTCACTTTACAATTCATATTTCACCAGTTTTAGAGCTGACTCTAATAAATATTAAGCATCTAACCCGACATTTTATTTTCAGGTACTTCATCAGGCAACACAAAGCTCAACAGCCACATGGCGAGTCTGCTTTATAAAGCAAGAGGACAAATAAAACTGACAATAACACAAATATTAAGATCGTTCATGTTTGGAAAAGTGTAGAAACCGACTGACTGTCAAATATATCTCAGATTAGCGCAGGTTTAAATGTAAAATCAGGCTCCTGATCAAAGTAAAACTGTCAGTGTTGTGATGAAGAGTAAAGTCAAAATGTCAAACTTAAAAACAACATAAACTCGAGCTACAAACATAAATGTGTTTAATTTAACTTCACTCCTTCAGCACACGCAGGTAAAACCCGACAATGAGCCGTTAAGTCTGTTTTTTAATAGTTTTAACTCACCGCCATTGTTCCGTGTCTGTCTCTGTCTGCTGCTTGTAGAGAAACCTCTTCTTCCTGCCCGGAGTCGCTTTTCGCGCGAAATGACCACGTGACGCTCAAAGCCCGCGAAAATTAATGAATATTCAAGTACGCCGCCGACGTCGCGCCTCCTTATTGGTCGCCTCTTCTTAAAGGGGCGGGAGCTCAACGCACAGAGCGTTTGGTTTCATATAAACCTTCAGTGAAGGTTGTTCGGCCGGTGTGGAGGTGCCGCCTGGGAGTGAGAGCGGTGCGGCCCGTACAGTAAAAGAAACGCACCCTTTGCTGAGAGGTGGAGGCAGGGGCGGAGTTTAGGACGGAGTGCTTTTTCCCGGGAATATTTGGGCCGCGTTCAATTCCGTTTCACTGCGTTTTAAACGGGTGGCCACGTCCCAATAGGTTTCACATCTCCTGTTTCTTTTTTCTCTGATTTAAAAAAAAACTGTCATAAAACATCGCAAAAGGTTGTATAACATCTTTACAATAATTTATATATCACGTAGGAAAGAAGCAAGCACTCTCAAAATAAATCACTCGAAAGGTGCACGGCCAAAAACAGCGAAAAAGGGAAAAATGCCAGCGCTCACAAATGTCTTTTTGGTAAATTTAATAAATAAGAACACTTTCTGTCGAAACGTCTGTGTCTCTGGTATTGCCACCCAAGTTGGTTTATTAACTTTATCAAAAGGACATTTGTGAGTGCTGGCATTTTTCCCTTTTTAATAATTTATATATACAAATAAATAAATAAATAAATGGAGTAGGACTATGCTCTTCTGGACAGAGACCTCAGGTGTTGTAGCTGGAATCTACTGGAGCCACTCTCCCAGTTTGGGGGTCACAGTTCCCAGTGCTTCCTCTCTCAGCCCTTGGTATTTTTCCAGCTTCTAGTGTTCCTCCCTCCTGATGTTGCTTACTAATAATATAATCAAATTAACAACAGTATAGGTCTTTGTTTCTGTAACATCCCCAACATCACAGAGAAGAGGTTCAGGCTCCAGGTGTTTTTGACCACAGTATTTGAACCTCACCCCAAAATGTGGATACAATGTGACAAAAAAAGATGGACTGTTGATTCAGATTCTGTTCCACAAAACCAGCATTCGTCTGATTTCCTAATACTGCATATGTTTAGCATTTTTCTTGTTGCCAGAAAATTAGAAATTCTTTTAAATTGAAAATATCTTGTAAATAAGTCAACAGTTGTATTATGTATCAAACCAAACAACAGTTTCCATTGTATAGAGCAGTCTAAAGTATCCTCCCATTTTTGATAAGTACTGTAAGGAATACTTCCTTAGGACCGGTGTGTTAAATAAAAGTTAGAAATGTTTTTGATTTATCTTTCTGTTTTGGAGCCATTTGTGATTTTTTTCATTGCTGGCTGACAAACTGACAGTTTATAATTTATATCACAATTTTTTCTTTTCAAGTGCAGAAACCAGTTCATGAAAGGACTGGAGGGAACACATACTGCCATACATATTAGTGAATTGGTTGCAACTCATAAGAGAGACAGAGTTTTTCCTTTGTCTTGATTTAAATCTCCGACACTTGGTTGATGAAAATGGCTGTAGACTCAGAGCTCAGTGGGGGGAACAGACAGTATGAAATGTTGCTGGTCTCACATCCGACTTTACATTTTAATTTCTGCATGGATACGACTGAAAACTAAAGAAATAAAAAGCTAAAATTATGATGCATTGCCAGCACCTCACACACACAAACACATTCTGACAATCAAAAACAAACAGAAGCAAAATCAACACCTCAAGTTTAATAACCATTATTTATGACATGTTCACTCATTCATAAAATTTAACATCGCCCCTTTCAAACCTTTTATTTTTAATATCTGTAACAAAACAAAACACAAATATATACAGTATCAAAAACAACAGAAGAGCTTTGCCTTTATCTAAAATAAAAATAATCAAAGAAAACAAATTAAATCTCTTTGCAAAGTTTTTAGTGCAGCAAAATAAATAAATATCATCACTTCACTCATTGGTATCAAAATGGCCATCACTGAAGTTCTGCTCAGACAGATGAGTGGTTTAAAAAACAACTGAACAGACTTGTGTTTGTGTTGCACAGATAACATTTCTATGTAATTGTACAGTGAGCTCTTATTTTCATTTTATATTAAAAAACAGTTCACAATAATGAACAGTTAATGCTTCTATTTAGACCATGATGAGAAAATGATTCTGGTGGGTCTGTTTGTGAACTTTGTTATTAATTAGGCCTAAATGATTATTTTCACAATTATTAAACAAAAACATTCATCTGTGGACTTAAGAGAAAAACTGAAAATTGATCTTTACACCAGTGTCCCGACACCTCTGAGGCTGTTTAAGGCTTATTTTAAGGGCGTGACTTAAATCCCTAAAGAAAGGTTTGTAAGGAGATGTGTGTCAGTAGCTTCTAAAAGGCAGCGTTGTTGTATAAGCAGCACATTCTTGATTGCAGTCGTGGTTTTCTTGTTTCCACATTAAGGAAAAACAATCAAATTGAAAGATGAGAATAATATGAGCCCTATCCCAATTAGAGCAGCAACAATTAATCAATATAAATCATTTAACTATTCCATTAATCAAGGAAACCATGCAGCGTAGCTTTACAGCTAGCTCTCTAATCTTGTTAGCTTGTTGGCAGCGCAGCTAGCTGTAACCTAACTACGCTGCATGGACCTGGCATTGATTGTTTCCTAAAATTAGCTGATAAACTAATTTTCTAACCACTCCCAGGAGTCCGGATGAAATAGCTAATGTCCACTGAATACAGTATTTTGATACTTTAGCTACCAAGCAATTCTTCTGTGTTAGCATGGATGGTAGCATGAGTTAGCATCAGCCAGCTTAAACCACACAATCACAATATTTCATGTCATATTTTTTTTTAACACAAAGGGGCACTGAATTTAACGAATTTACTGTTCATCAGTCCAAAAATGAGACAAGAATTTGCCAGCGCACCCCGCTGCTCAGAGCGCACTCTGGCACCAACTGGACCGTTCATAAATTTGGAGCGCTGTGGGAATGTATCGATCTGTTATTCGGACACTACACTCCTCAAGCAGCAGAGCGCCGCACAGAGTGAATGTGTGATTAATATTTAACCGTTTTTTAATTCATGTGGAAATAAAACACTCCGTTACTTCAAATGACATCAAATTGGACAAACGCTTTACGAACGCTCCCAACATCACTGGGGGGAGAGCAGACGGCAGCTCAGCAGATGGACCCTCAGCCAGCGCAAACCTCAGCCGTGAATTAAAGTCTGTCTCCGAGCTGCTGCTGCAAAGTTTATATCACAGAAACGGAGTATATGTGGTGGGTGCCAGTTGTTTGTTGATGCTAGCGGACCATTTTTAAGCTAACTTTAGCTAATGTTGCACGCGGTTGGGAGAAGTTTGTCTCTAGCAGTGGTTCCCAACTGGGGGGTCGCAAGTCCGTTCTGAATGGACCACAAGTGACTCGCAAACGTGTCAAATTTGTAAAAATCACACTTTATTTTTAAGTACAGTGAATTTCCAGCACAAAGCTTTTACCTTGAAGTGCTGTTTTCTGTTGTGGAGCAAGTGACTAAGGGACAACTCCTTGACAGAGACAGCAAACTAGTTCCACGACATGGCCATGGCCAAACGCAAGTATGACGCTCAATGTATTAAACTGTGTGGACCTTGAACTAATGACTAAGGGGATATCTGGACCCCAAGGCTGGACCAGCTGGGGACCACTGATCTTGAGGGTTCTTTGCTGAACAGGGATTTCTTGGTTAAGGTTCAGCATGTGCATCACATTCTTTGGATTCTCTCACACTGAACATTGCTGTTCACAGGTTGTTACAGGCAACAGAGGAAGTTGGGAAATGTCTCCGTTTTTAAGGTACTTTACAACCTGTTCATGCACTGGCTATTTAAAATGATTAATAGATGTAGGAAGTTACATACAGAACCTTTATGCCTTTAGTGATTAGTTAGGTGCCACATTATGAGCCCACACTTTTGCTTTGTGACAGGAAATGTGTCCTTTGTGAAATCTTTCATGGGGATTAAAATGATGAAATTGTAATTTTCACAAACACAAAACACTGTTGAGCCTCCTTCAGCACTTCAGTTGTTTAAACACATTCACAGATGTTTCTATCAGACTAGCTTTCTGTTGGGGAGTGATTTTTAAATAAATATCTCTGTTTTCAGGAGGCTGAAGTTAAGTTTTATGTACCATGATGAGGTAAGCATTGGTTTTCACTTTAGACGAGATGCAACACTGATAATCAGGAGTTTGTTCAATAAAGAGCCGACTGTGTAATAAAAAGGAGTGAAAGTAAGACAGAGTGAGAAAAAGAAAGACAAGAGGGATAGACAGACAGATTTGTAGGCTTCCAGACAAACTTTTGAAAATAGTTTCCCCCCCAAAAAAGCAAACCAGTTTTACCTCAAATGTAATCAGGTAAACATAAAACAACGCAAATAAAATGTGGATATCAGGAATTATCAAATCAGAGGGTTTCCACCCTTTGATATTTAAAGAGGCTTCAAAATAAAAGCCCCAGCAGAGCAGAGTGACTTCCTTCAAGAAAAACAAAAAAACCTGCGTAAGAGCTGGCGCTTCAAAATAAGAGCCCCAGCAGAGCAGAGTGACTTCCTTCAAGAAAAAAAATCTGTGTGAGAGCTGGTGCTTCGCAGGGCAGAGCAGCAGGATAAACAGTGCGTCAAAATAAAATTCTTCTAGGAAGTAGGCTTCAAAATAAAAGCCACCCTTGCAGGCGCAGGTTCCAGGTAAGGGTGAGACTTCAAAATAAGAGCGCTCCAGAGGAGAAAGTGGAAAAAGGATGTCAAATTGTTGTTTGTTTGTCTCGCATGGCAAGAACAAGATTTCTATATCCCATCTCTGCATGTGTCTGTCATGTTGAGTGTTGTGACTTTGCATATGACGTTGTACCAGACACACACACACACACACACACACACACACACTCCCTGCATGTGTTCGGAGGATAACTGTGGCTCTGACGGTCTTTTGTCCTCCTCAGTTTGTGTTTGTTCCCTTTGTGGATACATGAGACCTCCAGCAGTTTCTCCGTTCCTGGTCAAGGCCGCCAGCCTGGTAGCGTATGTGTATGTGTAGCGATGTGTGTATGAGTGTGTGTGTTTTATTTAAGAACTAGTGTTGCCTCTGAGCCGTCTTTCCTCTTCAGATACAGTCCGTAGCTGAGATGGTGTTCCCTTCTCAAGAAGGCATAGAAATAATCTGACACCAGCAGAATCTGAGGGGAAATAAATAATAGGACATTGATCATTAGACGTAAATAAATAATCAATAATGTTTTAAATGAGAGAGCAGGCTGAAAATACAACATGATTACTAAATAACAACATCAGACATAAGTCTTTAGTTAACTCTGTAGACCGTCCTACCTGTGCTACGTTGAACAGCAGTGTTATGGCGTAGTAGAAGTTGGAGTTGGCGCTGCCAGCGTAGATCCACAGGTGCCAGAGAACTGGGAACAGAGCGGAGCAAGCGAGCAGGACGCAGGACACCAGGAAGATGTTCCTTAAGACTGAACAGGACATGAAACCAGGAGAGAGATTGTTTATTTCATTGCATGATTACGTTTTGCCTTTTATTTTCAAGGTGTTAATCGAGAAAATTCCCAGATGACAATAAATCTCATTTTAATAAAACAATTGCTTGACGGAGTACACGTTGTCAATCTGTTGGTCAAATACTTTGTTCCAGAGTGAAACACCTCACAGTCAGTGTAGAAATTTCAGACAAAGAGAACACACCATTCAACCACTAATTTGCGAACGAATGAATTCTCATGGAACAATCTGATTAGTTTTGCATCTCCATAATTGCCAGAGCTGCTGGCGAGAGTGTGGGTCTTTGGATGTAGACTACTCTCATGCTTTTTGGCAGTGTCAGAAAATAACAGTATTTTGGGAAATGGTATGTAAAGAGCTTGTTGTAAGACCGATGTTTCATCTACAACCACAAATGCAGGAGAATGCAGGCCAAAATTTTACTTGTCAACTACTTAAAACTCATCTATCGATCCGTTTTCAACCGCTTATCTGAAGCCGGGTCGTGGGGGATGAACAAAGTATTCCAGATGCCCCTGTTCTCAGCAATGTTTTCCAGCTCCTCCTGGGGGATCCCAAGGCGTTCCCAGGCCAGATGAGATATATAATCCCTCCAGCGTGTTCTGGGTCTGCCCCGGGGCCTCCCACAAGTTGGACGTGCCCAGAACACCTCTAATGTGAGCCGCCCCAGGAGGATCCTGATCAGACGCCCGAAACATCTCAACTGACCTCTTTTGACGCAAAGGAGCAGCAGCTCTACTCCGAGCTCCCTCCAGATATCGGAGTTCCTCACCCTCTCGACGTACAACCATGCTAACATTCACACCTACGGCCAAATTAGAGTCACCAATTAACCTGACGTGCATGTATTTGGATTATGGGAGGAAGCCAGAGTACCTGGGGAAAACCCACGCTGACACTGGGAGAACACGCAAGCTCAGCACCACTTTGCTGTCACTACCAGTAGCGGTAGCTTGCAAATGAGACGTTTAGCAAACATTGGTAAACTGTATGTCTACCAATAGAGGTGTGAGGTGTTTAGGGACATCTGTAATTTGTACCTTCAAAAAAACTGGGTTACACTGACGTTCTTACTTTTGAAATGTACTAACAGGGGAACCACTTCTTCTCCCTGCTATATGTATTGAATGAATTCAATTTTCTCAACATGATTAGATGCTTTACAGTGAGCAGAAACTCTCTGCACTTGTCCAAAAAAAAGTATATATTGATTAAATGCTTTGATGACTTTATTAAGCGTTATTGTAAACAGCTAAGTTGGAATCTATGATCAGAGTGATTTCAGTCAGGTTTAAGAAATATTGTCGATGTAACCGCTCATATTAAGAGACCTGGATCGAATCTTGTGACAATTAATATGCAACATCTTTTGTGTTTTCTTTACTCACATCTGTGCAGGTGACTCCAGACAGGAAGGAAGGCCATGTAGAGAGCAATGTCTCCCACAGTGGGGTAAGACTTAAAGATGGAGATCACAGCTAACTGCATGAAGATAAGAAACACCGGATGCTCCCTGTAACACAGACACGCACAGATTAAAGAACAGAAAGGAAATAAAAAGAACAAACAGCAGCGTTGCGTTAGCTTTGATGGTGTGCGAGTGATGCAGAGGACTTGCTTGAGTTTGATGGACAGCGGGATGGTGTAGAAGAAGACGTTGATCTGGAAGACGCAGAGGAAGAAGAGGCGGAAGTGTTCAAACATCTCGGCGAAGAAATACCAGAAGAGGCCGATGTTTGGGGTCAGGTCTGGTACTGAGAGACTGGATGGAAGAGAGACGGTCAATGCTACGACCACAGCTGGAAAGAATCTGATCACATTTAAAGCTAAAATAACTTTTACGAAAATAATTTCTTATCAGTCTTACTTTTAAAACTATCTCAGTTTCTGTCCGATCTGGTTAGTCATATATTACACAAGCAGTTTTACTTTCTAGGTAATTTAGGTCACCACTCACATGAAGCCATAGACAGACGGCAGGTAGTCCCACGAGCCGAGCAGGAAAAAGGAGAGGCAGATGATGACGAACAGGCTGCCCAGGTACATGAAGGCGTACTGAGCGATGAACCACCAGAAGCTGAACCGCCGGAAGTTCAGTGGGATATACCGATGCTGGAGGAGGAGGCACAGAAACATGGAATGGCATGAACGAAAGGCAGATTAGTCATCGTTATTTGTGTGCTATTTCTATTATTATTGTTACTATTATTTCAGTCACTGCGGCTGCTCCTGCGCCAGCCGAAATGTGACTGTAGTAACGTAAGAAGTGCACCCAGATGTAAGGAGCTACATCTGAAGTACTGTAAGCAATCAATGCAAGCCACTGAATCCTCCACAACAAGTTCCTGCAAATGTTTCACAATAAAAGCCTGTTTAGAAATGACGGGATTCTCCCAATCGAAAAGATAAGGGGCTTTTAATTTGAAACAGATACAGGAAGTGTTGAGTTTGAAATGAAAGAAATGGGAGCGGATTAAAAGCAAAAATATAAAAGTACAGAGATAATACATAAAGACCCATTTATAATGTAGTCTATTTCAAATGAGGCTGGTAGCCTCTGCAGTAAAAGCCCCACCACTGTTTTTTATTTTATTATTTTTTATGGCGGTGCTCGACAAGCTGTGCCTCTGCTGTTTCACGCCATCATTTTTCCTTTTTACTCTGTGTGGTACCATCCCTACAGGAAATATAATAAAGGCTGTGGTGCTGTTGTCCTACAGTTTCCATGGCAACAGGTCACTCCGTGTTTCTATTGGTCAAAGTGACGGCTGTGACGGGAGCAGTCATGAACGACAAAAAGAAAATCAAACACGCTGGACTTGCTGCTGGGACATCATGAGGCATCCCAGACTTGGCCTTGGTTGACGTCTACTATGACATACTACACGAGACGAAATGATGGATTATCGTGCCCGACACTCTTTTTCATTCACAATCCGAGCTGACACCATGCGATGCTGCGTCGGGCTATAATCAGGCTGACATCATGTAGTGTGAACCAGGCATGAAATACAGGAAATTATATTCAAATATTTGAAAAGAGACAAGAAGGCAACAGAAAAAGAGGAGGGGAACGCACATGTCCATTTATACAGAACGTACCTGCATCAAATAGAGCAGCGCTGGGGCGCACAGAGTGAGAGGATAGATGGACTGATATGTGGCCAAGGACAGAAATATGGCACTCAGCAAAACATTGTCTGCAACACAGACACAGGAAAACTGAAATCAAACCATCACTGTATGATTTAATTGTTGCAGCCATTTTAGGTTTGACAGTCAAAGCAATTTCAAAGTGCTCCTTCTTATAAATAAAATAACACACTGTGCTAACAATAATTACTTAATTAGATTTAAAAAAAAAACACAACAGGAAACAGTCGTGCCTCACTCAGGTAGAAATGTCAGTTATGGATCCAAAACGCCTTTTGAAGAATCACATCATGTTTGTAGCTGGAATCAAACGTTACCTTTTATTGTAGCGAGGATGAAGAGGGCGATGACGGCGTTGTTCAGGCCACAGGTTGACTTGGCGACGCAGGACAGGATGGTGAAAGGGTTCAACAGGTAACTGTGAGAGAAGAAATAGTGAGATACAATATACAATATACTTTTTTGATTCTGTTGGCTGGTGATTTTACAACAAGCAACTTTTTAGAAGGTTGTGGTTTTTCCTTCGTGACCTTTTAGACTACAATCACCACTATTATCAAATATATATAAATATCTAAATAATGTGAACTTAGCATTTTCTAAAATGTCTTTGCAGAGCTCTGGTACCTGTTGCACTGTCCGTGTCTGTAACGACTAACAAAATGCACTGTGCTCTACGTCACGTCCTCTCTTTGGTTCACTGGACAGTCCGTTTGCATTTCCAACTGTAAGCGAACTGCACCAGGGTTCACTTGCAAGTGAACTGAGACCCCCAGTTTTCAAGCGGACCAGGGTTTGCTTGTTTTGTCCACACCAGAGTTCAAATAAGTGTTCACACCACTCCAAGCGAACCAAACTATCCGTGGAAGTGGACCAGAGTTTGTTTAAAGCGGACCAATAGCGCCAGTGTGAATGCGTCCTAAATCACTCTGGGAGGTGTTTGATACTTACAACATGGCAACTTTCAGAGGGATGTAGTACATCTCTTTTGGGCTTCTGATGAGCTCCAGACAGTCGAGGGGATAGCGGTCTGCCTCCAGAGCAAATTTCTGCTTTCTGAACTGAAACAGCATCAACAGCTCGTCAAATATGTCACAACACTGGACAACACCCCAAATACACCACATACTGCACTGGATAGCAATGTATCAGTAAATTTAATACACTAACAATGAATCCATGTTTAATCTGTAGAAATTATATCATTCACTGATCATAACTCAGTTATCATACAATGTCCATATCAATCTCGTGTTTCCCTGAACCTTTATAACAGAGGTGGTGAGTGCAAAGTTATCACAACACAAACAAACACAAAAGCAATATCTCAATGTCGAAAAAGACTGGAATTTCCCTTTGATATCGAATTTTTTCTAAATCTATTTTTTGTTTATTTTTGAAGAAACATCACAGTTGTCTTACCACTTGTTTGTTGTAGTCCTTCACTATCATGTAGAGAGCCACAGCAGTGATCACATCTGCCAACTAACCAGACAGAAAGACAAAGAACGAGCAGCTGAGCCTCAAAAAATTCATACCCATATACTTTCTTTTCAAATCATTGGAGGCAGAAATTTTTTTGTCACGGGGAAAGCAGTTTAAATTATTGTGCAGACTGCTGGCTGACATGACAGAAAATCATCATCATCGTCATATATTAACCAGAGCAAATCCGAAGCCTTTGCATCTAAATCAGTTTTTAATAGTGTTTTATGACAGCTCAACAGAGAAACATTGGTGCTGGAAAGATTCAGCCCAAAACATCATGTCTTGATTAGTTTATAAACACATCTTCATACGCACCATAAATGTTATCTCTGCATAGTCCACCACAAAGTGAAAGAGGTAAATGATGAGAGGAGTCTGAAGAGAAAAGAAAAGGACGTTTGGGATCAGAGCACAAACACAAACACGCTGTTGGGTCAATAACACACATTTATGTAGACGTTATCGTGTTTTAATTCAATTCCATAGAAGTTAATTTATCCCAAAGGAAATTCTTGTTTACTAAGACTAAGATATCATGGTAATATTGTATCGTAGGGCCTCTGGTGATTCCCACCCCTCGTATTTGTGGGTGTATATGTGTGTGTGCATATCTCACCTCATGGAAAACATCTCCAGAGTACGGTGAGACTCCCAAGTCAAGAAGAGCCAATCCTTCAACAACTATTAACAAACAAACAAACAAAACAACATGTCAGTAGGGTTGCAATGATATGAGATTTTCACCGTACGATAACTGTCTCAGAAAATATCAGGGTGTCACAGTATTACAGAATTATTATCATTATTATTAGTCAGAATGACCCTTAAGGAATAAAAATAAAAGGTTTATTTTTGGTTGGACGAATGTTTTATGACTATAATTAAAACGTGGAACTATTTTTTATGTGTACAAATTCTCCCTTCTGAAAATAACTAAAATAAAGGTGACAGTCTCCGTCCAGCTGCAATTTTATTTTTAATATTATAGATAAGCAAATAAATCACGGTGTGATGAGCGTCAAAATTTTCATGTCACAGTATATCTTAAAACCGGTACACTGCTGCAACCCTACATATCACAGAAAGACAGTGCCATTATCCAGCTGTAGGCTGCCATCATCATCATCATCATCATCATCATCATCATGTCCTCTCTTCTCTCAGTACAATCGGCTGCAGGATACAACGATGCAACTTCCTGTTACAGCTGCCTAATGAACAATCTATGAAGGGTGGTGGTGGTGGCAGCGTGTGTGTGTGTGTGTGTGTGTGTATCCCTTTATACAAAAACCACAGTGTGTCTCAATTAACGGACTTCACTTCAGCACGACGTCCAGAGGTTGAAATGAGGCTTCATATTTTGTTGGTAGATACAGAAACTAAACAGTTTTTATCAAAAACTGGAAAAATGCACATTACAGGAGCTAAAAATCTGTATTGGAAAAATTTGGGGGGTTTTTTTGTTTGTTTTTTACTGTTTTTCAGTTTTACAAATAAGTTTAATGCAGATAACATTTTGGGTTTTAAAAATAAAAAAGGCAAGAGGACAGATAAAAAAAACCATTAACAGAGGATTAAAAACAAACACAAAGGGTGAAATGTAACTGAGAGGTGGTGACATTTCCAAATGTACCACCCTGATAGCATTTTAAAAGCTGCAATCTTGAAATAATTAGCTCCTTTAAGAGCTGAATATAGCCATATAGCCATCAGATGACCAATGCTCTTTGTTCTGGGGGAAATCTGCAGCAACTTTTGGAGGAGGTCACGACAGAAATGAAAACATGCCTTCAAAACCCGCTTTCAGGTTTAGAAGGCATGTTTTCTTTATAAATAGGTGGTAAAATAATACAAAATACAGTTAGTTTAAGATGTGTGCCACTCCCCTGAGCCAACATAAACATAAGTCCCTCCCATGTGCTTAAAAATTAATTTTACATGCCCCCCCTTTTTGCACCACCCCGTCCCCTCACATAAATAACGAACAGTCCCTTACTGGAAACTGGTTATATTATTATTGACAGTGAAGCACAGTCAAATGTACAGTAGTGTTTAGAGCTGTAGTATCAGGAGGGCAGTATTGGTACTCTAGTGAAGTATAAACACTCTTAAATGATAATTTAGTTAATTCCCACCCCTCGTGTCAGTGGTTAATGACTCTTATTGATGGTTGCTGCACCATCATCTTTCAACATAATGAAGAACCTCCATTAGAAAATTAACGAGTCAAAACTAATTCACACCTGGAGCGACATAAACTACAACGAAGCTGTTTTATCAGACTCAATGTGGCGTTAGTAGTCTTTCTGAAAGAGAACGGCAAAGACAGTTTTTATTATCTTTATTGTTATTTTCTTCTTTTAGCTAAACCGGTTGCCGACCTATCACCGGGTAACAGCGCCGAGGAGAGGAGGGAACCGAAGCCGCGTATCAGCGGGAAAATTCGGCCCCAAAAAGCCGCTACACCCCGCTTACCTCTCTTCCAGGCGGTTAACGGAGACACCACCTCCACCCTCTCCGAGATCAGGTCCGCTAAACTGGATCTGTACAGAGCTGCGCGGACCGTAACGGCTACAATCAAAAGTAGAGTCAGGGGAGCCGCCATCTTCACAAGGAAGCTCTCTCCGCCCTGCGAGGTGCACCATGGGAAATGAAGTCTTGTTGTTGCAGAGGAAACTGAACGGGACGGAATCGAAACGGAAAATATATTAGACGTATATTAAATAAACCAATAAATAATACATATTAGGCTTGATTTGCATCATGTTTATAATGATAATAATAAAATAATAAAAATAATAGAAATAAATAAATAAATAAATAAATAAATAAATAATTATTATAAATAAATCAATCAATGTATTTAATATTATAAATTGCTACAAAAAAACCCGTTGTAGGGTTAGTTTTCAAACTTTTTCGTAAGGTCAGTAGTACACAGTGAATGTCTCTTTTTTTCCAGTCAGCCAGTTAAGGGAATACGGAACCAAAAGCCCTTAGTATGTTTTCACCCCGGGACTCTTTATGCGTTGGATCAAAACACAATTGACAAAGCTCTGTAAAGTTAGACACATTACACTACTGGGTTTCCGCTAAGAACATTTTTTTCATTTTATTAAAACAAAATTCGCTCAAAATTCTTATTTAATCTATTTTCAATAATTGACATACTCAAAGTAATATAAAGACTATGAGGCATACAGTGTACTTTTGAAGGAAAGGTTTCCAAAAATAGGCCTAATAATCATTTGTAAGGAAGAATAGTTACCAAAAAAGTCCTCTGATAGTAGATAGTCTAGATCACATCTAGAGATAATGTAATTTATAATAATTTAATTGTAATGTAATATTAAACATTTTTTTGAACTTATGACTCAGTTTTATCAGTTCTGCACACCTTGCAAGGTGTGCACATTATATGAATGATGCTTGTGTTTAAAGACTATACTTTATTTTTTACCTTTAATAGCAAAATTAGCAATTGTGTTTTTGATATGTGTTTCACTAATGCAATACAATACAACATTCATGTTCAGTGTGGTTTTATTCGTGCACTGCTGCTGTAACATGAGAATATCTACCTACGAGAAAATCCCGATTTCAGACTTGAAGTTCACTTGAAATGTGGTTGAAAGCTCAGGCAAAAATGTCAGTTTAATTATTACCTCTATATGAAGTTGAATAAACAACTGTATAGAGGTAGGGCATACCTGAAACTTTTTTAAAAAACAAACAAACTGATTTATATATCAAAAATCTATCTTTATTATATTTGTAAATTTTGTGTAATTATTATTATTAGTCGGTGTTTTAAGAGCCACTGTTTTTAGCTTTAAAATGTTTATTTGCATCAAAGTTAGTTGTCAATCACGTTTCACCGGTGCTTTTACTTTGAAAATGCCAAACAGGAAGTGGTTGCAGTTGCTGTGAAACTGTGTCTTTCGTTTTCGTTTCTTCACATGAAACTGAATTGATGTTGTTATAGTGGTTAGATTAAAGAAACATGGCGGGCCTGGAGGTGTTATATACCTGTGTCGGTGGCAGCATTAGCTGTCCACAGGACGCCGTTGTGTGTTTCGTTCACTGGGAAATGATAAAGAGCGGATACAGGTGCATCGGGTCCGGAGACGAGGTAACTTAAGTTAAACTAGCTAACGTTGATATTAGCTTAAATAATCTCCTGCGTTAACCAGAGGCCGCGATAGACCAAAATCCGTTTAAAATTTAACGCCATGATCGTTGGTCAACATCGCAGTAGCTATTTCTGTGGGAGACCATTTTAATATTGAATATCCATGAATAAATGACAGATTTAACAAACGGTTACCACTGCTGTCCGTATGAGGAGTCAGGGGATAGACAGGATCTGAAATATAGATTTTAAGAAAAATACGCGCTGCTTTGTGAATAACTTATGTACCGAATTGAAGAATGGCGCTTAAGCTGTTCATAATTGTATTTTGGACCGTTTTCACTGAGGTTATTGATCTGTGCTTAACAGAAAGAAATTAATCTGTCAGTTTTTCAACGGAATTCTGTCCGCACCAACCTGCCTCGGCTGCTCAGTTTAGATTAGCTTTAGCTTCCTAAATGAACAATACTCATGTTATCTAGCAAACTGTTATCATTGATAAACATATTATAGCTTTGTTTTAATGAGCTGTCGTGTTTAATGCAGCAGTCACCAGCAGTTGTTTTATAACAGAGACATTATGACGAGCTCTAAAATCTGTCATGTCATCTTATGCTAGCTAACCGAGTGTTGTGCCACTTGGGGCCAGACACTCTGTAACACCACAGTACAGACAGTGTTCAGATCCATCACTTCAGTAAAAGCACAAATACCACACTGTGGAAATATTCCACTGCAAGTAAAAGTCCTGCATTCAAAACCTTCCTAAAGAAAAGGTTTTTGTATCATCAATAAAATGTAGTTGGAGTTTGGATTGTTATTATTACAGCTGTATTACTGTGTCTGTTGCATTTTATTCCTGTAAATGTTTAAATTTGTGCTCATTTAACTTCAGTATTTACTGGTGGGTCATTAAAGCTACAGCAATACATCATATTCTGCACTGCTCAAAAAATAAGGGAACACTTAACAGTCACAGCGTAACACCAAGTCAGTTAAACTTCGGAAGACGGAAGATTTTGAATCAGTTTCAGCTGCTTTGGTGCAAATCAAAGTGACAACAGGTGCAAAGGAGAGGCAAAAGCAAGACAACCCCCAAAAAGGGAATAGTTTTACATGTGGTGTCCACAGACAGTTGCTCTCTCCTTATCCTTCCTGACTGATTCTTCTCCAGTTTGGTCTTCTGCTAGTGTCCTTGTCACTACTGGCAGCATGAGGCGGTACCTGCAGCACAATCAGGTTGCACAGGTAGTCCAGCTCCTCCAGGATGGCACAAGGAGGTTTGCTGTGTCTCCCAGCACAGTCTCAAGAGCATGGAGGAGACACCAGGAGACCTGCCGTTACACCAGGAGAGCTGGACAAACAGACTCCATGAGGGTGGCACGAGGGCCCCACGTCCTTTTGTGGGACCTGTGCTCACAGCCCAGCAGTGAGTAGCTCAAGTGGCATTTGCCAGAGAACACCAGAATTGGCAGGGCTGCCATTCTCTTCACAGATGAGAGCAGGTTCACACCGAGCACATGTCACAGGCTTTAAAGAGTCTGGAGTAGTGAATGTTCTGCTGCCTGTAACATCATCCAGCATGACTGGCTTGGTGGTGGGTCAGTGATGGTCTGGGGAGGCATATCCTTGGAGGTTTGCACAGACCTCTATGTCATAGCCAACAGTACCTTGACTGCTGTTCGGTACTGGGATGAAATCCTCAGAGCGATTGTCAGACCAGAAGCTGGTGCAGCGAGCCCTGGGCTTGTCCTGGTGCAGGACAATGCTCGGCCTCATGTGGCCCTTAAGGGGTTGATGATTTCGGTTTCCATTGACCGTTGTTACATCATTTTGTTCTCAAATAATTATACAGTGTACATCAGTAAAGATTTTCAACTTGAATTATTGTCATCAAGATCTGATGTGTGACTTAAGTGTTCCCTTATTTTTCCTGAGCAGTGTATAAGATCATTATACTTAAGTAGCGTGCCCGTCCTGTGAGAACCACACATCTCTAAAAAGTCAACTTTTCATCGCGTCGTAAACAGTTTTCAGCTTTGTGACGATGCATTGTCCTGCTCATTTAAGAGGGTTTCTAGAGAGTTTAAGGAGGAGGATAATTTTTTCAACTCATCCTTCAGTTTATCACCAACATTCAGAACCAGCACATCTGGAAATACATGGTTTTCACTGGACAAGAGGGGGATGACAACTGGAGTCAGACAAATGCAGTGGAGTAAAAAGTACAATATTTGCCTTGAGAATACTCAAGAAAAGCACGAGTACATGTTCTTGGTTACATTCCACCACTGACTACTGAACACATTCTGAAGAGTTTGTCCTGACATCATTATTATGTGCTCTCACCGTCTTCTAACGCCCTCCATTTTCCCTCTGTCTGCCCCTGTTGTGTGTGCCGTTTTCCTGTGTCTCTCCCACCTCCAGCCTCGCAGCAGTGATAAGAAGTCCGAGCTGCTGCCTGCTGACTGGAGCAGCAACAAGGAATTGTACAGTCTGCGATATAAAGCCAAAGACAGCGACACCCAGCTGCTGCTCAAAGCCATTGCTGTCGACTCCACCTTGATCTTCAACCTGATGGTAGGAACAGCTGAGTATTGAGTCGACTCTGCAGACAGACGACCAGCTTAAATGAGATGAATGATGAGACAAAACAGTAGATGCTGCATCCATAATCTGTTCACCAATATTATAATCTGTTCAGTTTACTATTAACCTGATGTGTTTGGATTAGATTTCTGTTTTGTCCTGAGGAACAAATGTGAAACAGGTATTGATCTTTTCCTTGTGTCATCTTAACGCGTGCTCTCTGTATGTGTTTGTGTGTGAAGACCCCAGGCACACAGCAGGTGTCAGACTTGACAGTGAACATCAGTGATCACGTGGATGCTGACCAGTTACACACATTTGACAGGTTGGTGTAATTTTTTTCTTTTCTTTTTTTGGCCATAACTTCATAACTCACATGAGAATTGAGCCTTCCTAACCTGGCTGACACTGGTGATCTAACATAGACTAACCCCACTTGATGTAGCTATACGTATATAGCTAGCTAGTGTTTTAATAGATCCCTAAGGTCCTCTAATTCTGGTCCATTAAATGTCCCCGAGAGTGGAATTAAAAAGTGTGGTGATGCTGCGTTCTGTGGCCAGTTGACATCAGACTGTCTGATTCAGTGGACAGCTTCAAACAAAATCTTAAAACCTATCTTTTTAGACTGCATGTATGTAGCTTTTATTTAATCAATTGGCATCAAGCCTAATTCGTATTGTGTGTGTGTGTGTGTGTGTGTGTCTGTGTCTGTGTAAGTATGTGATTGTGTATTTTAATCTTTAATTAAACCAGCCGATGCCTGTTGGTTATATATTTTTTCCTGACAGCATGCTTTTAGTTTAATGTTTTCCATAACAGGATGTTCAATCATTACCAACCAGAAAGCACAGGACACTCGTACCGTAGATCGAACTGCACAGATGAAACTTTATTTTGATAAATGAAGTTAAGAGCAACTTTTTCTTCCAGTGTGTTCAAGGATGCAGACAGTCTGTCAGAGAAGGTGAAGACTCAGCTGCTGCCCTCCCAGGACAGACCGACAGGACAGAGGGCAGAGAGGAAGAGTCGGAGGGAGGTGGAAGAGGAGGCTGAGCAGAGACGAAGAAGAGAGGACAGCGACCCCCTCCGCATCCCCAGCAGACAGCCACCACACTGGTGAGTGATGACAGGAAGCTGCCTGTGTAAATTTACCTTGACACAGAGGTGTTTTTATGTGTAAATATCTGCTAAAAGCAAATAAATCCCATCAGTCACACGGCTGTATTTCATTCAGAATATACTGGGATTTAATTTCATTAGTTTAAAATAGTGTGTTTGCTTCTCATTTGCATTTTAATCAGAGGAATTAGTAATAGACAGCTAATAATAGGGAACTAAACCATGTTTGGATTTAAGCTATTTCAGGCTCAGTACACCCAAACAGCCAAATTAATTCATTTTATTCCACTGCTGGATTTGCAGTCTGTACTTTCCTATAACTGGTTCGCCTGTTTACTTCCAGGAAACTACAGTGTAGAGTCGTTATAAGAACCTTTTGTCTTCCATAAATAGAAAGAAATAGGGCGAGGTCATATCATAGAGCCTTAAAGGTGGGGTTGTTAATGTTTTTAATGCTTTTAAATCTACTGGCACAAATCCAAAGCCTCATCGTCATCATTTTATATAGAAACAGTCTTAGTTTTAATTTAAGTATCAAAAATAATGTGCTTTTCCAGGGTGACATCTCATTCATGCAGACTCATGATATTTTCCGACTGGTTTCCACCTTCTGTGTGCATAACTGCGCTGTTATGATCATTAAATCATAATAAATCCAGCCTATAAATAATAAATAAATCTATCAACCGTCTGAAGGCTGTAGGCTCGACTGTCTAAGTGGCTCAGAGAGAGTTTGTTTTCATCCCGTTCGTCAATAAACCCATCGACAGTCTGTTTTTCTGCTCGGGGAGAGTTTGCCGTAGAAATCAACCACACTTGCTGTTGCCAAGGTAACCACAAGTGTTGCCAAATCAACCAGGACGAGAAATTTTATGGATTCTAACTCAAAGTCATTTTTCCAAGCCAAAATGTCAAGTAATTATTCCCTCGTTTCAGTTTCTCAGCTGTGAGGTTTCGCTGCTGCTTTTTTCGTCTGCAGCTAATGATTAATGTTTGTCATTGATTGATCTGCTGATTATTTTCTGAATCAGTTAAGCGTTGCTCGTCGTCAGTTTCCCAGAGATTTTCATTTGTCACACACTCAGACAGTATCTACAGTGTGCAGTGAAATGCTTTGTAACCCCCTCCAGTATGGAAATATAATATAAAAAATACATTATCTACAACAGAGAAAGAAGAGAAACACAAAAGCCCCATTTCCACTAACACTTTCGGTGGTCCACTTAGCGTTTCCATTGTAAACAGTCCTCTTAGATGTGGACAGGGTTGTTGTCACTCACTGCTCCGTCCGGCACTCACTGCATTTCCTCCTTTATCAGTCTGCACCTGGTTTATCGTCCACAGAACGAGGCTGCACGCTGACATTTTCAGAACAAAATAAAAACAGGCTGCAGTGAGAGTCTCTCTCCATGGGATATTTAAAAATAGCAGCTTTGTGCATTTAGTCCTTCTCAGGCAAGCTCAGGGGTTTAGTGTTGCTGTAGCCCACAGGAACGACGCTCTGCAATGCATTTTTTTTCTCAATTGAGGATTAGAATATATGCAGCTCACATAATGCGGTCGAAACTAATACATGTAAACCTTTTTGCACCGTAATTGGAAAGTTGAGTTGAAACCAAATGTCCACCCTCTTGACTTGACTCCTTGTGGACTTTAGTTGTATGTAAAATGGGTACTGTTTAATTGAGTATAGAAGTGAGCTCAGAGGAGTAAGAGTCATAAGAAGGACTATTTTGATCACAGGTTTCACTTCCTCCACATTTATTTCCTCAACTGTACGATAAAGGTTGAGATCCACTGAAGTAATTAACCAATTGTCTCAGATCTAAAACTGAATATCTTCGGCTTTGGACTGTTAGTCACAAAACAATTTGATGATGTCACCTTGGGCTTTAGGAAGTTGTGACTGTTCTATAGACCAACTGGTTAACAGGTTAATCAGATGAATTGATCATGAAAATAATTATTAGTTGCAGCCTGAATCCTGATTGAACTGTTTAGGATTGTTTGGATAAAACTGAAATGAAAATGTGTTTGGGTGGATTCACGTGTGATTAAAGTGTGCCAAACAAGAACACGACAAATACATTAGGGACTTGACTTTAAAATAGGTAACACACACACACACACACACACACACACACACACACACACACACACACACACACACAGAGAGTTCATGCCTTGTACAAAGTCTAGACAGGAGCTGTTGGTCGACTACAACTGCAGAGAGTAAATGAGGGCAGAGCTCGGGCAGCTTGAGTGTGTGTGTGTGTGTGTGTGTGTGTGTGCGCTCAGATTGAATCACTCTGCTTTTCGCTCTTCGTCTCATCTCCCTCCTCTCCCCCCTCCTCCTCCCCGTCCTCTTTGCTGTGACCCGATCAGATGAGATGCGAGGTGATGTCAGCACTTTATCGACCTCGCTTCTGTCGCCTCCTCGTCTCCGGAGAGGGAGGGAGATAAGGAGGGAGGGAGATCAAAACAGTGACAGATGGAGAAAACCAAAATCTGAAAGAGAAAAGACGTATGAAAGGGAGAGAAAATAATAAAAAAGGGATAAGATGCAGAATGATGGAGAGAGGAGTGAAAGAGATGCAGAGAGACGAGGAATGATGAATGAGAAAGCAAAAACTGAGTCAGGGCTGCAGAGAGCAGAAAGTGTTGGAAAACAGGGACGAGGAGGACAGACGAGTGGGGAGGGAGGAAAATGGACAGAACAGAAAAGATGGCGAGCAGAAGATCTCTGCCTACAGTGTGTTTCCACTGTGTGATTCACACTGAATAATTACAACTACTAATGGGATAACTGGGATTATGAATGGGATGTGTAATGTATAATGTTGAGTTACAGGATTAGGGTTGTAATAAATTTAATTTTATCCATCTGTGTGGATTCTGGGTCGCTGCATCAGCAAAGAGTGTAAAAGAGATGACAAGAGAAATTTAATTAAAGGGCCGCCGCTAACAGCCATCTTTATGAATGATTCATCTCGTCTGGATTAAAGCTGTAGTTGGTAACTTTTATGAAAATAACTTTGCGTCACATTTGCTGAAACTGTCGTCATCCACACAGAAATACACGAAACAGATAATGTGTAGCGCCTCTAACAGCATTTACGAGAATCTACCACAGCGAAAGGAGGACAGTCAGTCAGAGCTGAGGAGTCTCGAACGCATCATGTCAATCGCTGCTCATCAAACTAGGCAGCGCTGATCAAATATCAGTCAAGATTCTGCATCGCCTATTTCTCACCTCAGATGTTTTCTGAAACATATTTTAGTGTACTGTTTAGCTGTATGATGAGAAAGTTTGTGACCTGGCTGCCATGTTGGATACAGTTGAGCCAAAACCAAGCACCACCCATCGACCAGAGCAAATTCTGATTTTACAGCCTGAAGGCCTTTTATTTGTCCAAATTGTCCCACGTCTAAAAATAAATACGACCTCACGTTTTGTCAGTTTTTGCACACTGAGTCCGAAACTTTCGTCGGTCATTAATATTTTCGTAACAGATTTGATTTTCTGCATTTTTCGCATCCGTCAGAGCCTTTAGAGCCGTTTGACCAAGAGTCAGTGAAGCCTATTGTTGTTACTTCTCACTGGTTCTGATGCACCGCTTGACAACAGCATTGTATCCTCCCGCTGTGCTCATTGGTTGGTTGTTTTTTTATTTTAACTCAGCTCAAACTTAGTGTAGTGGGCGGATTTAAAGGTCTGGACCCAGGCAACACTAAAATATGTTTCTGAAAACATTGTAGGCCAGAAATAGGCAATGCAGTTACATAATGTTGATAATAGTTTTGACAGTTTGACGGCAGCTCATGAGCAGTGATTGACATGACTTACAGCTGCGTTAGAGACTCCTCGACTCTGATTGATTGGTTTCTGTGAGCTGCGGTAGATTCTAGCAAATGCCAGTAGAAGCACAACGAGTGGGAGGAGGGAAATCATTTTTTGTACCAGGCTGTAAACGTGTATTTCTGTTGTAAAGCTGGGCATTTTAATATGGGTGTTATAGGTATTGACTTGCTTTTGAAGCCTGTAAGTGGCCAAGAACTGCAGTTTTTGACACTTCACGCTTCATCTTCTTGGCCCTGCTGGTTGCTGCTTGGTTCATCTTAAACAACCCTTTAATACTCTACCCCCTCCTTGTTTGTTATCCTCGCCTGAAGTCTCTCTTCAACACTGCTTTAAGTCCTGTACGTCCTAACCTTATTCTTATAAAGAATATATCTTCTTTTCGACACCCACCTCTGTAATTTCGTACTCTTAACAGCTTTGTATTTCCTATATTTTCTGCCAAGATTTTAGAATAGATTTTGTGTCAGTTCTACCAAACATTATTTCACAGTCTCTGTTTTAAAGCTCTTTTCAGCTGCCTCATTTCCCTCTCCTCCAACATGAGCTGAAATCAGATGTTGTTGGATTTACATCTTATCTTAACAGCCTATGTTGGTTATTCAGTTCTGGTATTTTCAATTAAGAAAACACTGACGTACTTACATCCTTTCATTTCTTTCCAACAGCTAAAGCATCATTTTTCGGTTTTGTGTCCTCACGTCTTGTCTATTGCAGCGCATGTTTGCAGCACAGTAACATTCCACAGCGTTCCCTTATTAGTCTGAAACATGTCATTAAAAAAGTGAAAAATGTCCATTTAAATTTTTCTTCAGAGTATTTAAATGTTGGTGTGTCAGACCAACGACCCAAAGATACTCAGTTTGCAATCATAAAAAACAGAGAAATGCAACAAATATTCACATTTGAGAAACTTAAAATAGTATTAGCCTCATAAATAATCGATTAAATAACTTTCCTTTCAGGCACGACCCCATTATTCCTCCGTTTGCAGCTGGAGGAGCAGATCTGGATCCCTTCGGGTGAGTCCGTCTCTCTCCCTCATAAAAAACCCTCACAAATAATTGTTATGGAAATGGTTTTGCAGATATATATTTAAGCACCAGTGTGGTTTTTGTTCTAATCTGGGATTTTGGGGGATGAACAGTCCGTCCACGCAGTAACAGACAGACAGCAGAGGATTACTGGCGCTTGTCCAGACTCCCTCTGCCAGCTGAATGTGAAGCTCTGAACACAAATATCTTCAGGGTGCACCGTGGACGGACAAATCACAGTTTAAACCAGTTCAATCTAACCACTGAGTCGACCGCAGAGGGACTGAACAAAGGCAGACTAAATATTGAGAGCCCAGTTGCACCTTTGGTTCACGAATGATCGAGGGTCAGTTACACTAAATGGAAGTTTGAATGGTTTCATTCTTCGTCTTTTGGGGTCAAAACTTTTTCAAATATAAAAAATACATTTGGTGTTTAATCATACAGTTTGTATCTGTGTTAGAGGAGCCATTACTGAAGGAAATATAACAGCTGATTCCAAACGTTTGAATGGCAGTATATGTAATTTATCTGATAGTTAACATCAGGTTGTTCCTCACCCCTGCATCATCCACTATAATCATGGGATTGAACTTCAGAGGAGCATCAGTGTCATGCCAAACATTCATTAAACTCAGATTAAGTGAGCTACGCTCCTCCCTCTCCTTCTCTCTTTCCTGCCCCCCCTCAGGACTCGCGGCAGTGGTGGCATGATAGTCGACCCGTTGAGGTCGGGGTATCCTCGCTCTGGCTTCGATCCATCAAGTGGGATACCAGACATCCTGCCTCCTGGAGCTGTTCCCCCAGGGGCTCGCTTCGACCCGTTTGGACCCGTCGGACGACACAGACCAGGGTAAGACAAACACACACACACACACACACACACACACACACACACCCATATGTCTCTCTCTTTGTCCTCCCTAAAGGAGGACACTCAAGTACACTTTTCTAGACCAAAACATAAATCATTTAAGCATAAAAATGTCTATTAAAACTACAGTTTATGACGTTTATGAAAATAACTTTAGGAATCTACCAAGGCCAAACGAAAACAACCAATCAGAGCTGAGGAGTCTCTAACACAGTGGTCAATCATGTCAGTTAGGGATGCGCGATATGTATCGGCCGAAAGTGGGACATTTTTACAATTATGCATTATTCAGAAAATTAAAATCATAGCCAGTAAATAACATTCGATAATACAAAGCCAGACTGCTTTCATGAGGGTAGGGGCGTAGAGGGAAGGCCATTTGACAATACCCCAGAAAATTTTCCTCATTTTCACGGCCTAATGTCGGCAGGTATGAAGAGTCAGAACTGTTCTTTGTCGTGTTAGAAATAGTGATGTCAGTTTGATTTGGTTAGGTCAGAGCTACAGAATATTAAATCAGCCATATTTTTCCTTTCTTACCCTCAGGTGTACATAAACTACAGGTTATACACTTATTTGTGTAATATTTTTGTTGTATGTTTTTATTCTGTGAAGCACTTTGTGCCGCATTTTTAATGCATGAAAAGTGCTATACAAATAAAGTTTGATTTGATTTGTAAAAAAACAAATGTGAAATTATAGGTTATCAGCCATGAGAAGCAGGAAATTATCGGTTGAAAAAAAATCCATATTGGTGCATCCCTAATGTCAATCACTACTCGTGAACTGTAGTGAAACTGTCAAACTAGGCAGCAGTGACCAAATATGAATCAAGATTCTGTTGCTGCATTGCCTATTTCTTGCCTCAAATGATTGCAGAAACATAGTTTAGTGTACCGTTTGCTGTGAAAAGAGACAGTTGGTCTGGGCGGTGGGCGGTGGGCAGTGGTGCTGTCACTGGATTGTTTCCAACGCGGCAGACAGGTCAAAAACTGATAAGGTAATACAACTAGGGATGTTCCTGCTGAATGAAAATTTTAATTAAGACCAGTCGACTTGTCTAAAAAAGGGAAAACACGCAGAAAACAGTCAACATTTAGCACAATTTATTGTTAAGTATTTGAAACATTGTCCCCAAAAATATTGTGTGCATTAAGAGCCCTTTGAATCCTTTAATCACAAGCTTCAACAACCATGTCAGATTTTAAATGCCGCTGAAGTATGAGACACTTTGCGCTGTGCGGTATGAATATGAACATGAAGACAGCTCAGTCAAAAGTTGACCACTGAAATAACGTCTAAAATAAATAACTGCCTCTGAAGTGTGCCTCTGTAGCACCCACTACTGGCGGGTGGCTGCATGACAGTTAAGCAGTCTTGTACGTGAATAAAACACTAATTGCTTTAACCAACTAATATTTCTGGTGCCGGCTAGCGAGGGGACGGACGTTTAATCGTTAAGATGTCTAATTGCGTGTATCCCTAAATGCAACAATGACAGTTTTTGTGTGTCTGTGTTTTTCAGGCCGGATCCGGACCACATGCCCCCGCCTGGCTACGACGACATGTTCATGTAGTACCTGTTTTCCTACTTCCTGTTTTACTACTCACAACAACATCCTGCCCTCCAGCCAATAGGAAGCCAGGAGGAGTTCTCATCTTCTTTATCTTTGAGGATTTGATCTGATTTAGTGGCCCCAAAGTAATAATCTTTGCCTTTACATTTTCTCCTGTTTTTGAAAAAGAGGGTTTGTTTTCTAATCGTTGGTTTCATATAACTAATGTACAACACGTGTATATAACTTACATCGACATACCCGCCTCCATGTGTTAAAATCAACGCATTAGTGTTTTTTTTCCTCTGCTTCCTAAAAGATCGAAGTCAATTTAGATTCTTGTCGTCCCATTAAACTGCAACTTATAATTTATTCAGAATAAAGGAAAAGTCACTGAATTTCTGTTGTGGATGAATTAGAAAAAATAAAACATAATTCTTTAGAGTTGTTTTTGTTTGGATTGTTGTTGATTTAACAACATGGTTGATTAATTGTGTCACACCAAAATAAAAATCTGAGACTTTACATTCTGCTTTCTGTTGTTGACGTTTACTGTTGTTTACTGTTGTCTGTGTTATGAGCCAGTCCTGAAATGACTTTAACATCTTATTTCATGATGCTGCAGCAAAGACAATAAAAAGAGTTTTGCAGGTGAAACATCAACAGCCAGAGATCAACATAGTTAAATCCATTTGTCAGGACAGTTGTTTCAGTCTGATTCATAATTTGTTTATACAGTATGTCTGTGCTCATTACCTTGTGTTCAACAAGTTCTTATTTCCCCTGCAGGCAGATGACAAACAGCCATCTCCAGTTCTCTTTAATTGTCCCAGGGAGAGCTGAAAAATATAGTATGTGCTCTGCTCACAGCGGTGCTTTCATTCTCATGATTGTTAGAGCAGGAAAAAAATGTCAACACAGTGTGAAGCAGAATTTTCTTTCTGAAAATAGGGAGGCAGCAGAGTTATAAGGTAGTTCCACTCTCAGACTCAGGTGATCATCATGAGACGAACAGACAGTGATACAGAAATATAAATCAACTCTGAGAGTCTGCTTTGTGCTAAAATGCTAACATGCGCATAATGACAGCACCCCAAGGCCGGTGCCACTGACATCACACCTGATGAAGACCCTTGAGAGGCTGGTCCTTACACATCTCTGCCCCCTTCACTACCACACAGCCCACGCCTCTGAGTGACAAGTTGGAGCACACGGGGGTGGACCACAACCTGACAACATGGATGCTGGATTACCTCATCAACCAACTGCAGTATGGAGGATATGAGACAGAAGTCGGTTATGTTAAGGCATAAAAACCATTGGGGTAGAAAAAAATCATGTTTTGGCCTAAAATACAAAAAAGCTGCTGGAAATTAATTAATTAATTAATTTTCCGTAACCGCTTACTCCTGTTGGGGATCGCAGGGGGCTGGAGCCTATCCCAGCTGACACTGGGTGAGAGGCAGGGTACACCCTGGACAGGTCACCAGACTATCACAGGGCTGACACATAGAGACAGACAACCATTCACACTCACATTCACACCGGACAATTTAGAGTCACCAATTAACCTGCATGTCTTTGGACTGTGGGAGGAAGCTGGAGCACCTGGAGGAAACCCACGCTGACACGGGGAGAACATGCAAACTCCCTACCCCAGGGTTCGAACTAAGAACCCTCTTGCTGTGAGGCGACAGTGCTAACCACTGCACCACCGTGATGCTGCTGTAAATGCAACAATGTAAAAATGTAAAAAAAACAACTGCTTTTCGTTGCGTTATCCCGGCTAAAGACAAAGCGATGGAACACCCACGTTTAGCAGCTAAAAAGCCACTGAAAGATGCAGCAATGGCTCATTGGTTTCAAACAGTTGCCTGCAGCTTGGCACCATCCCCTCCATCTCTCGATGACAAAATCAGCTCATATACCAAGAAACGTTGGAATGATTCATTTGAAACGTACAAAGGAGGTATCGGATTTGTAGTTTGCAGATATGTACAATGAGCTGTCAAAATCTTTAACCCCATTTGGTTCCAATACCCAAACTACCATACTACTTCGTATGCCAGAACAATATTTAGAGAGTCCCAATACATAATATGTCAAATGTGGTATGCCAAAATTCTACTGCAGCATGCTTCCTCTGTGCAGCAGAAGATGCATCACATCAACTGAGCCATAAACAGATGACAACAGATTGACAGCTGTCAGAAGCCACAATTATGAATGTCAGCGCGTTCAAGTGACCAGTCGAATAATAATAGAGCTATCGTTTAATTGAACAACATGATGATACAGATAATCAATAAAATGACCTCACTATGACAGTAATCTAAAAAGTTATATATAGCTTTTATTTACTTTTATTTCACAGACAAGAAACATTAAATTGTGAAGACAATAAAGCCTCCATATAAATAGCATTTTAAGTCTTGTGTGTGATTTATCTTGGCTTCATATGAGCAGAGGAAATCTCTGCTCGTCGCTAGGCTAATTTATACAATGTAAAATGCCATAGGCTTGTGCTAATAACGTTAGCATGTTGTATTTGTTTGGAAAATGTGTCCAGATAAAGACAAGTGTTTGTCTGTGAATGCTGTGAGTTATAGTGAGGCTGATTTGTGTACTTGTGTTTGAAACTGTCACCATTAAGCCATGTTTAATGTGTGTTTAATGTGTGTTTTGAATCAACTAAACTTCACAGCGCTTCACAGAAACCTCCGCCACTAACTAGTGTTTTGGAGGTGTAACTGCAGAGTTACACAGACACAGCACCGCACAAGTATAAATACCCTTGACAACTGCATAAATATTAGTTATGTAAAGTCATCTAGTGGGCTGGATTAGACCCTTTGACAGGCTGTTCCTGGCCCTCAGGTCGTATGTTTGACACCCTGCACTCGAGTAAAAGTCAATAGGTCACTAAAGTTGGTGGGATTCATCGTCTGTGGAAAATAACATTGCAAAATTTCACAACAACCCATCCAGCAGTTATTGAGATATTTCATATTGGCATCCTAACACGCTGAATGAAGATGGTGAACACATCAAACACTCCTGTTACACCTGCATGTTAATATATTTATACTATGTCATGTTCATGTCAGGGGAGTGTGGCTTTTCAGTGAGAACAACATATGTCGGAGCAATCAGTGTGTCATCTAATGAAAACAAATCTGCCTCGTCTCAGAGCCTCCTATGTGCTTTCTGCTTTATTATTCAGACTCATTATTATTCAGACAATGTGGTATTTTGCTCTCAGCGATTCTTTTTAAACCTGCAGACAAATATTATTCTGTTTGTCTTGTTTGTCTCTTTAGGCAGTCGGCACACGTCTTCCCCTGACTCTAATTCAGATTCAACCACTAAACTCAACTTCATTCATTAACATATTTTTATGCTCCGAGACGTTGTAAAACAAGAGCATTTGAATTTATACGACCACACAAACAATCTCAGCCCGTTTTATTTCTCCTGGAGGTAAATAAGAGGCAGAAGGTGAAACGGAAATGTGAGTGGGAGCGATGGGGATGTAAATAATGCTCACAGCTCACTCACAGTTTCACCTGACATGTTTCCTGTTAGTTTTAACTCGAGGTCCTGACGGAGGCAACATGTCTGTAGGAAACACATTTGACTTACCTTCAGCAGGTGGTTACAACTGATTCTCCTCAGTGGGTAGAGAGAGAAGGGAGGCTCTGCTTTTGTCTTGTGGGAAACATTACCCTGCGACAATCACGAGTCATCCTGGAGAGGGAAAATGATACAACTCAGAGGGAGGGAGACAACAAGAGACAAAGAGCAACATGCAGACAACTGTTTAAAATCCAAACCTGACAGACTGACAGTGATAATAATGAGCGAGAAGGAGGGACAGATTATTTTTAAAAAGTCCTTTCTTTGCTTACACTGGTATCATACAAGGGACCCCTTAACTCACACAGAGATGGAGCAAGGACCCCCTACGACATATATTGTATAAAATTTGGTTGCACATAAGACAACTGACCCTTTGCTAAGCCTGCCCCTGGATGCAGACTGACCAATCATAATGTAGCATCAGGATCAGACCAGGGTTTCGACAACAACACAGCTGTGCTCCATTGTTTCAGATTTCCTTCATTTTCAGGCTGGTTTTGTGGATTTGGAGCTAAATGTTGTGCCTGGGGCACGTCGTGTATTAATGATACTCGTTACCTGGAGAGGTTGGAAAAAGATATACGTTTCTTCCCTGTTCCAAAACCAAAATCAGAACCTGAAAAGTGTAGGGTTAGCTAGCTAGCTACTGAAGATATAGCCTACTGAACGTATACACATGCTGCTTTTGCTTTTTAATGATTATAACAGTGAAACAAGGACCGACCCTGCTGTATAGGAACCAGTGAAACTTTGCTCATATTCAATCAGCTCCATGTCATCACAGTGTGCCAGACGAGCGTTGTTTGACTTTCCCAGAGATCCCTGCCCGTCCAGCAGCGGAGGCAGTCCAGGCAGCAGCACGGGGTGAAGCCAAACACAGTTCATCTGCACACACTGTGATGCCACACAGCTGGTTCAATATCAGCAAAGTTTCCCTTTATATTCATTGTCTTGTGTGGCGATCAGCAGTGATGTGGTGGTTCACTTTTACACTGTGATCTGTAGCCTATAGTTCGGCTTTAGCTTCTAACTATCTTTGTCTTTTTAACCTGTTGTTGCTGCTGAATCAGTTTGACATCCTGGATATATCCTTCAGACACAGACTGTAGACCCCTCTGTCTGCTTCTCTCTGGAATCATTCTTTCATTTTTACAAAAATATGATTCTTTAGTGAGTGCAGTTAGTTACAGTGTGGGCTCCATGCTTACTGCGACAGCTTGTTGGACCATCACAAAGGTGCGGGGCTCAGCGAAGGGTTAGTTCTCTGTATATTTTGAGGTTGTCTGCCTGTTGCTGCCAAGTCAGCTTCACTCTCCACACTTTTCGCTGGTGGTTTTCTGTGTGTCTTCATTGACATAAAAAACACTTAATTTTGGCTCACAAGAACATCCATCCACTTGGAATAATACTACAGCTAATAATTTTTTTCCTCCTGCTAGATCCATGACCCTCCACAAGATAGGGATTTCAAAATAAACGCTTGTAAGAATACCTGTTTACCTCACATTAATTTGTATTTTCAGACATGCTTTAATTTTGGAAAAAAAAAAATTAATCAATCAATAAAAACTTAGATTATCAAGCAGTAATTTGGCACCACTCTGCTTTAACTCTGAGGACCCCCCCTAGGGGTCATGGGCCCCTGTTGAAGACCCAAAATTTAGAATAAACATGGCCATATGAAATATTTAAAATCCACCCATACTCTGGCTTTAAATAATACCACACAAAGATGAACTAACTCATGACAAGAAACATTTTCTCTCATTTTTTTCTGCCTCTTTTAGACAACTTTGCCTTTTCCCTTTGTTCTTGCCGTACCCAGTGCCAAACATTGAAGTGGTTATGGACCATCTACTGTCATATTTCCTCAATAAAACATCTATTTATTCAAACAAAGGTTGAACCCTTTTTAAATTCTGCAAGACAATGGGAAAACAGTTGGAGACAGTTGTTTAAGTGCAGCTCCAATCGTGGGCGTTGGTTGTATACTGCTTATATTCTAATTAAGTCGACTTTTACTTTTATAGTTTAAATTTTTACCCCTCTCTGTGTATCTGTACTTATTTCTGTCCCTGTGCTGCTGCAACACCTGATTTTTTCCCTCAGGGAATCAATAAAGGATTATCTTACCTTGTGAAACAGTTCGTCAGCTCATTTTGGTCTACTTCCTGTTTCACCAGTTATGATACTTCGGCCAGAGCGGCAGAGAAAGACTAAAACTAAAAAAGAGAAAAGGGAGATAAAAGACAGACTGACAGATGGATTAACAGATGGATGGAGGGGGTACCTGTATTATCCTCCAGCTGTGTGTGTGTGTTAGGCTCAGCTGGATTACCGTTATCCTCAAACACACTTTACCGTTGTTATGGATTAGCTCCAAAAACTAACTTCAGACACAGTGAAGAGAAACAACTGTAACTCGCTCACTCACACACAGTCCTGTCTCTGTGTCTCTGCAGGCAGCTCCTTTCACCTCCAGGCTTTGTGTCTGCTCTCAGCAGTGACACCTGGCACAAACAGGTGTGTGTGCCTTTCCGAATCATGTCCAATCAGGTGGATCACAGATCACAGGTGGACTCTCCAACCAAGGTGGTGAAACATCTCAGAGATGATTAAGAGAAATGGAAGGCACCTGAGCTAAATTAACAGAGCCTGAATTGTTATTGTCAAAGTTATATTTCAGGTTTTTTTCTCTGAACAAATGGGCACAAAGTTTGGGACATTTGCTTTTTCATGTTTTTGTGTTGGCCACTGTCGTTAAAAGCCCATCTGCAATGAGCAGCACTGGAAAAACACTGATTTTTATTTAACGTGAAACTGTTTTATTCAGTGTTTTTACCAGTTTAAATCACCTGGTCCATTTGTTTTGGAGGGGAAGAGACCTCTGCTGATAACTCAGCTCCTGATAAAAACCTCCTGATTAATGACCACTGAAGAAATTCTAACTGGGAGAATTTTCCACTGGTTGCAATCTGCAATCCTCACAGCTAAATGCCACTAAACCCCCCTAAATCTAACACACCATTCCTTTAAATGATTTCAGAGTAGGGGTGCAATATAAAAACATGTTTAAAGAGTGAATACTTTCTAAATGTACTGTAGAAATAAAAACACACTCACCAATCTCGTGTCGGTCATCACATGAGGCATGTCTGCTCTGTAGCTGTTACATGGAGACACTGGAGGAACATGTTTGGGGTTAATGACAGGAAGTCAGTACGATGACATCGCTCTCCTTAGCGTGGAGTGGAGTCAGTTTTACAGTAAATTTACTCCAATTTCAGTGAACAGAAACAGACAATAAATGTACATGAAGCATAAACTTAAAGGGACAGTTCATAATTAAAAATCCATGTTTTCCCTCTGACCCGTCGTGTTATTTATCGGTCGAGATGTTTTGGTGTGAGCTGCCAAATGTTGGAGATATCAGCCGTGGAGATGTCTGCCTTCTCTTGAATATAATGGAACTAGATGGCACTCGGCTTGTGGTGCTCAAAGCGCCAAAAAAAATACATTTGAAAAACTCAACAGCAATGTCTCTTTCTAGATATCACAACCTGTTTATCAAGATAATCCACAGACATTGTTGTGAGCAGTTTAATGTAGGAACTATTTCCTTTCTACCAAACTACACCCGCCAAACATATCATCATGCAAAAGGAAGAGGAGGAGGCTTGTGCTCGGGATGAAATGTAAATAATAATGGCGTCCTCCTCGGTTGACCTGTAATGTTAGCAAAAGGATCTTTCTCTCCTGCTGATGGTGGTATTGAACCTGCAGCCTGCGTGACTACAACTGCAGCTGAAGTTTAAGAGTGAAACACAAAGAGCAGTCAGACTCACTGGATTTAAAAACAACAACAAAACAGAAATTTTATTGGTCACGTTAACAAAATCATACTTAAAAATCATCGGCGTCGTTGTAACATACAGTATACAGCTCCTCAGTATGTACAGGAACAGGGCATCTTTACACCTTTACAGCGTCACATAACATGCAGATTCACCAGCCTCCACACAAAGCAGCGCTTCACAAACTATGAGCGGAGATGGGCCCGTTTCTCCAAATCATGACAAGAAATTCATATATATAATTCATATATATAGATGTATGCATTTCTGTGTGTATTTAATGGATCACTGTCTGGAGTGAGAATACATTATCTTTGTCTTTCTTCAGCTATAGAACATTTAAAACTCTACATTCATCTTCAGTAAATTTCAAATTAGATATTTTTCAGTTAAATCTCGAGGGGGATTTAAAGATAAGTAAAATATTAATGAAAAATCCTCACAAATGAACACGTCAGTTTATGATATGATATGACTCTAACAACATACTGCTGTTACACACTGTACACAACAAACTGTGCTCTTCACATAAAACCTCACAGAGCTACCCAGGGGTCTGTGTAGCTGAAAGCTTTTCAGTTAGACTTTGATTGTTCTGTTATCAGGAGGGAAAACTGATTTAAATCAACACTTTAGTAAGAACAAATATTTGGTTTCTTTGTGTCATGTGTGCCCAATTCAATGGATTCAATCTATGCCACAAAAGTCAAAATCCATCCTTGAAATTTGGATATCAAAAATGATCAAACTTTACTGTGTAATAATTCTAAGTGTTTTGTGTAAATGTACCGCCTGCAGAAGCAAACAAGAGACAAAAGCATTTTGATTTTAATGACCACTGAATACTTATGTATGAAATTTAAACACCAACAAATCCATCGCATTGAAATATTTTACTTTGAAAATCATGTATCTGAATGTATATGTTGAATGTATATGTTATAAAATTTCTTTCAATGTCAAAGATGAATTCGAATAGATTGTTTCAATGGTCAAATTCAGATTCAAAGATTTCAGAATTTGGATTTTTCAGATTTATGACCTATTGAATTTGACTAATGTTCAATAAAAAATTTTGTTTAACTCCGATTTGAGCAACCTGATATATTTTTTTTTCAAATTCTGAAAGTCATATTTTACATATTATATTTTTAACATATTTTTCAGAATTAAAAAAAATGCTCAAATTTTATTGGTCAACGTCAGATATAAAAATTCAAGTTGACGAAATTTAAATTGAGCATCAGTCAAATTCAATGGGTCTAATTGTGATCCAAAAATTAAAGTCGAAAATCTGAAATATCTAAATTCTGAAACTTGAATCGTTGGTTTGACTTTATGAAGACTGAAAAAAAAAATGAATTCAGAACTATAAATTCAGATATACGGTTTTTCAAAGTAAAATATTTCAATGCTATGAGGTCAGAGGTGTTTAAATTTCAATCTTAAATATTCAGTGGTTGTTAAAAATACTATACTTGCATCTTTTATTTGCTTTCATACACATCAACTGCATTAAGGTTCATACATGTGGTTTGGCAGGTGAACTGAATCAAGCTCGTGTTTTACTTTTATTTTTTTAAATCCAAACAAACCAAACAAAATGCTCCAACTCCTGTTCAAAACATAAACTTCTAAATTATTCTTCCCCAGATTTCATGTCTTCAGCATTTGTATTTCTAGCACATACAGTAACATGAAGAGAAAAAAAACCCTTCAAACAATAAATTCCTGGAACTAAATGATGAAAATACAGACTGAACCACATTATAAAACAACCCCTGTCTGCTTCATGACAGTTTAAAGACCCTGGTTTTCACTCAGATTAAAGGGATATGTCACTTTTCTCAAGTAATATTGTACATTAGATAAGTCATCTACAGATATTTTAGAGTAGAAATCAGTTTCTTAATAACAACTCTGTAATCTATAAACATTTCTACCAGCTGACAGTCAAAAACCACTTTAAAACACAAGTGATATATCCCTTTAAAGTCTATGTTTTTCTGTGCTAATGTTACTTTCACCGTCATATATTGATTGCAAAAAGATTCACATCTTTGATTCACAAACAGACACACAACTTCTTTCTCAGGCCATGTAATTTTTTTTTTCATACACTTCATAAACTTTAATAAGCTTCATTTCTATCCGGCTTCTGTAAGCGATATTTCACCTGGATAAAATAGTTCCTTTATTACATTTCAGTTCATTTAACAGTCAGCTGCGAACACAAGCCCCGCCTTTCGGTCACTTTCTTGTTCCTGCTTTTATTTTGAAGGCTAAATATATTACAGTACTGCTTTATCCCCCCAAAATATTCCTCCTGAGTGAAATATCGCTTTATCTTGCTAAATACACATGTATTACCTCTGTATGTTTGATATAGGATTTAAAAAAAGGAATGTTTGTACAATAGTGTTTCCAAGGCGACTGCACTGAAATCATGTGACTGTTTACACCATGTGACCGACAGATATTGTGGTATTGCGTGACACTGCTGCGACCTCCTCCTGCATTACAGCATTAGTTTGTACATTCATTGAGTCTCTGAGTAAAATGCTACGGCTGTGTGTGTGTTACATTTGTGCATACTGTATCTGTACATAAAGGGAAGCATCCAGCCTGTGAGCAGGAAGGACATTTCTGTCTGTGGGTGGTTTGTTTAAGCTGAACAAAAACTGTTAACTGTTATATAGCTCTATTTTCAGCTGCTTGTATTTTCACCTGAAGTTTTTTTTTTCTTTTCACAGCGCTGTCAACCTTCTCCGGTTATTTTCTGCAGCAGCAGGATGTGTAGTGATTAATGAGACTGAGCTCGGGGTCACGACCCTGCACACTGCTGCTGAAGTGTCCTTGAGTGAAGTACTGAATCGCAAGCAGCTGTAGGAACGCTGCCGCTGTAACTGACCTTTGACCTCCAACCCCTCAATGTGCAGAAGTGGGAGGTGGGGAGGGGGGCATGTTTTTGTTCAGGAGAGGAGACTCATTATTTTGTGTGACTACAGAAAAGCAGAAACACGGGTTGTCTTGTAACTAGAGCACTGATTACAAACACAGTTCGTGGAGGCCATTAAAAGAATACTTCACCTGTATTCACTACATGTTACGCTGAATTTGTGAAGATATTTTTCTTGCATGCCTCCACAGTGAACAGAAAATCCCAAAAACATTCATTATGAACGGGACTAACCGTGGACCACGTTTAACATCAGCAAAAATCCATCAAAACATCTGCTCACTAACAACACACACATCCAGTCGTATGCTCAGTACCTCCCAAACACATGCATCTTTACAAAAACATTTGAACGCCCTGAGCATGCCTAAACAGGCACATACATATAAGCTCCGCTTGAACAGAGTTTACATGCACACTCGTACTCAGGTGTGCTACACAGATGTGCATGACCCTTTTACACTTTTTTTTTTTGGTGGGCGGGGCTTAGCTGGAGGCAAATAATTCTCCACAGACATTAGCTAGCGCTAGCAAACAAGTTCTGTTGGCTAGTTTTAGACAATGGAGGGAGATGAATGAAATGAATAAAAGTGATGCATTCAGATATATTCATTCCGAGTGGCAGAGAGCACTCTGACACAAACTGGACCATTCGTAAATTCTGAGCGCTGTCTGAATGTAACGTTGGGTTATCCAGAGCAGCGCACTCTCAGAGTGGCAGAGCACACTCTGGACTCACAGAGTGAGCAGCAGAGCGCCGAGCGGAGTGAATGTGTGATTAACTTAACTGTTCATTAATTCATGTAGAAATATAACGCTGCGTTTCTTCGACCAACAGGGCTCTCATTTTAGTGTAGAGTGTCAGACTGAATTTACCAACGCACCATGTCAGGTCACTCACTCTCTGGGACTTGTTGTGTTACTTGAATAAGTAAACACTGACCAACGGGACCAGACTGGCCGACCTGTATGCTCTCACTCAGTGGATGGATGATGTCACAGGTTTACTGAAGCTTTGTAGTTGATAACTATGTCAATCACACAAAGGAGGACAACACTTGAACGTTTTTCTCCAGTTTGTTTTGCTATGGAAGCTAACGTTAGCTAATGTGCTAAAAAGTTAGCGTTCCAGAGAAATCCAATATTCCTCTTAATCCCTCCCCAGTTTCTGATGAGGTGGACATGATAACCCTTAATACACATAACGTTATTCATCCCTACAACAGGAAATACTTTTCCCCTAACTTGATATGAAGTGTGAGCATTTTTGATGATGGCCTCCGTCCAGTCCTTTGGTCTTATCACATTTAACCATAGTCGTCTTTGTTTTTGTTGATGGGCAGCGGCGGCTGATATGTGATAACATTTCTGAGTCATGATATGACTCCTTCTATTCTGGCTCAACACAGCAAGACAAACACGTTTTAAGTTCGGTGTACTTTAAACAGCGCCATGTTGCCATGTGCAACGCAAATAAACGTCCATAAATCTGCTTCAAAATCCTAGAAATTAGATGCTTATAATATCTGCAGAACGTTACTGAGAATCATCACATTTTTTTAGTTTTCTTCAGTACTAGATGAATCAAATTATATCCATGAGTGTGCTGCAAACAACAACTGCTAACAGCTGATTCTGCCCATGTTATCTCACTGAATCTAAGCCAACATCATTTCCTGCTTCCATCCTCAAAGGAGTGTTTACAGGCTAATAATCAGACGTGTAGCTAAGATAACTCTGGGATTTGAAGACAATGGGAGACTAGTATGTATCCTACTGTGGCAACCACATGAATAAAAATCATATGCTGCTGAGGTTTTATTTATCTGACTTTGTCCTCCTGATTTCCTGCGGCAAGTTCTGATGACTCAGCCAAACACTGCCCTTGGTCTGGTGTGAAATAAAGCTTCGGTTCTAAGAAAACTTCCACCTACAGATGACTTGTACTAAAAATATGGCATTTATTCCAACAAAAGACTTCTGTGTGTCCCCTCAGGTTTATATATTTCCCTCTTTGGGGAATGTTTAGACGTTTTTGGAGTTTACAACGATGTCTCCTCTGTCATGTCCTCACAAGGACTTTCCATGACATCTGAGAACTGCCCCACCAACAGTCCTTGATATAAATAGACTATTTCTATGGTAACGGAGTCATCATGCTGCCAACAGAATAAAGATTGATTTTCTCTATGTCTTTGGTCAAGGTGCTCGCGTTAGTGTCTTGACATTCAGATGCGTCACAGCTGAACAGAAACATAGTTTGGCTTCTTTTCAGATGCTCCAGACTCACATCCTTCATCTGTTTTCTTCTTCTGTTACCAGTTCTAGTAAATATCTATCCATGTGTTTATTGTTGTTACACGGGTAGGGCATAAGAAAAAAGCTGTATTTCATTTACTTTAAAGGGTCAGTTCATCCAAATTTAAAAACTCTCTCACCTACCACTGGCAGCATGCTCAGAGTTTTGGTTTTCTATGTGCCTGTGTTTGGAGAGATCTGTCTCAGATATAAATGACCATCTTGACACTGTGAACACGTTTCATTGGAACTCCGGGTGGGAATCACCAGATGGCCCACAATACAATATTAACACAATCCTTAAGTCACAGTACATTTTTTTTTGCGATTTTAAACATGGTGTGATATGCGGAGTATTGCGATATATTGCAGTTTAGTTTGCCTGCAAATTGTGTCCCAAAATTCAGTTTGTCCATCTCACGTCAGTCATTTAAATAGCAGCAAATTGCATCCAGTGGACTGAAATTGTTATAATTTAAGTAGGCTACAACAAGTTTTATTTGAATTAACATTAATAATTTATATAACAAACAAAAATTGATACTGTGCATCTGTGTATCAATATAATATTGCCACACAAAAATATCACAATACTAGGTCTCCCTCAGGCTAAGAATTTTCCTAGAAGACCAACGGTCGTCATTTAGGGCCATTAGTCGACTAGTCGCCAATATTGTATATATTATGTTTCCAATATTAATTTAATTTTTAAATTACATATTCTGTATTGATTTTTTCCCCCATTCTGAATTGGAACTACCTCAAAATAAGAAATATTCTCTATCAAAACAGCAGACAGTGTCTTCTGTTGATTACAGCGTGGGGAAATGTTTCTGAAAAGTTGCTGTTGAATTTTCAAAATGCAATTTTTTTTAAAGTTTTGAGCAGCTCAAACAGAATGTCACCTTTTTTGTATTTGAGCTAGTACAAAAATCTTCATGGCAAAAACACGTCATGCAGCAGAAAGTGCTGCCTGTGAAGAGCCGCCATGCAATGTCTATTAAAAGCTTCAGCGAGTTGCGGCCGTTTGATTTTGCAGCGTAAATGCGGCAAAATTAAAAGCTGGGGATTAAACAGAGGTCCATAGTGCTAACGTTAGCTGAGATGCTAGGGGAGATATGGTCATTTGGGGCAAGGCCGTGAGGGGCGGGAGGGCATGGTGTGGCAGGGGCAGCGCCAGATACACTTACATTGTTTTACTTTTCAAACTTAGTTTTCAACAGATGCTGACTCAAGTGACATCACACAAGGCCATTTATCAGACTTCACACAGCTCCCTCTGGAGACACCGAAGGCTTTACACTACTTTTTTCACCTGAAAACGCACTTAGATGTATAAAATTGACGTACTTGCCCTTTAAGAGTTTTTCTACAAAAACAATCAACAACCTGTCTCCTTCCTCCTGACCGGATTCAATCCATCAGTCCGTGTCACTAAACTTACTCTAAAAACCCTTGCAGCCCTGTTTTCTTCCAGCTGTGTGCGTCCAACCTGCACCAGCAATCATTCCCTCCATCATGGCGTGTTCCTGCTGCTGTGTTTTTCCCCGCACTAATGAGGTTCTGCAGATTGAACCCGATCTCCCAACAAGAATAAACGCTTCTTCTTGCTCGTTATTCCTCTCTTCTTCTTCTTTTTTTATTTGAAGAAATCTGGCTGCGTCGTTGAAAATGTTCCACTTGATGCAGAGTCACTCCCTGCCCCCCCCACCTCCCCGCAAGCTGAAAATCCATCTCTTCAAGAATCACCTCACGTCATCCAGCGCCTCTGCTGCATCCTATCAGCTCTCCCTCATCTTTTTTATCTCTTTCACTCTCACACAAAAAACTCTTCTGCATCTTTTAACTTCTCAATTCAGTTTCTCTCAATCACGCAGAAATAGTTTTATCTTTGCTCCCTTACTGGTTGCATACTGGTGATGTACGAATAGAAGCAAACTCCACTGTAGTCCCTGTGGATGTTTAAGTCTCAGCTCAACAACATGTAGAGGCATTTCTGTTCAGATGTTTCTGCATCGTTCTGTATTATCAGGATGCTTGTGTCCAACATAAAAAGCAAGCCTTAAACCACAAACTGTTGTTTTACTCACAGGTTTTTAAACTGTTTTTTTGATGGAACATTATATTTTACCTCACTTCTAAAAAACACATTAGAAGTGGAATTGGGAAGTGAAGCTCAACTTAAAAAACTGTATTTCTAAAGACAGTTTCAGCTCTTTGCTGTTTCATCCCGCCTCCTCTCCCTCCTCTCCTGTCAGTCTCTACATGTGCTTCAATAAAAGCAATAAAAGCCAGAAAAAAAAAATTAAAAAACAAAAAGAAACCTCTGACTATCGATAAGCATCAGGATGCACACAGCGATCTTTCGACAGTTGCTGTTGTTTTTCTTGGGGTGGAAAGTCTCAAAAAAACTTTCACTACTGTCTCCAAACTTTCTGCCTACACCTCGAAGTGTTACACACAGTCGAGTCCACACAAGCGCCCAAACATCAGGCTGATGCGTCATTTTAGGATTTAGTCATGAAGGTGCACCTGATCCACCAGAAGCAGCAGAATTTTTTTCTTTTTACTCAAGGACACCTCAGCAGAGATCAACACCGCTGCACTATAGAACAGCGCTGACCAGTATGACTCATTTTATTATACTCTTTAACATCTGTAATGTACACTCCTGTTGCTCCAAATACATTATCACAAACTAAACAACTTCTGGATTAAATTATTTCTCAATTTTCTGTAGCAAATGTTGGGGAAGCTTAGTGTGCTACCTTTTTAATCATCGATAATCATTTACACTTAGCATCTACTTCTTCTTCTTATGTCTGCTTTAGCTGCAATGATTAGGTGAAATATTGATTAGTAAATTGACAGAAAAGTATTTGTTTGTTATTTTTTCAAAGCAAAAAAAGGCGAAAATTCACTGGTTCCAGCCACTAATCTGGGGATAGCTGCTTGTTTTCTTTCTTTTTGGACTGTTGGTCAAACAAAACAAGAAATTTGCTTGAGCTTTGGGACATTTTTCACTATTTTCTAACATTTAATGGGCCATACATTTAATCTACAGTGAATAAAACCATTAGTTGCAGCTCTATCTTCCAAGCATTAAATTCTATTTGTTTTCCTATGAGTTGTTTGTTATTTAATTAATCCGTATGTGTAATATTGAAGCACAAATGTTCAGCTTTTGTTCAATGGCTCAGTTTCTTATTTTGATTGATTTGTTTTTTAAGCTGCTGCAAACAGAAATGACTTGGTCCTGCTGAGACGAGGTTTTGCATACCTGCGTTGCGTATTTGGTTTCTGAGTATTTAGCTTTTGCTGGTCTTCTACATCCGGCATGTCTACGTGTTGTATTTACAGGATATTTTTACTGCGAAAAAAAAAGTGACATATTCTAATAAACATCTTGAGATAAGTAAGTTAGACTTGAGATGTCCTCACAAGTAGAGAGCCACAAACTGACTTGTGAGGTCAACTGACTTATGAGGACATTATATATATGTATGTGTGTGTGTGTGTGTGTGTGGCTACATTACCCTTGGCTAATTGGCTCACTATACAGACCTTAATACATCAGCATAATAATATTTGCGTATACACAATTTACAGTGTCAGTGTTAACTCATTAAGGCATATTGTATCCTTACATGACATAAATAACTGTTTACATATAATACAAATAAGTAGGCGTTGTGTCATTAAAGGTTAATTCCAGTCAAAACCAGCTTCTTCTCCAGAGCTTAAGTCAGATTTTAAAAAAGACTCACAAAACACCTGGATGTTTGTTTGTTTTTTTTAATTAAATTAGCTATTTTGTTATTTTAAGAACAGTATTGAATATTTTCTATAGATTTTATGGACTGATAAAGTCACTGTAGCTGTAATTGTGATGTTTTCTTATTACAGTAGCTACTAGCATGTAGCACAGTAGCTAGTTTATCATCCACCAAACACTCAGGGCCTTTAAATGCCAGGTAAATATGATCAATCATACAAAGGAGCTGCTGAGGGTGGATATTTACTTGCAACATGATACAAAGATTCACTCTCTGATGCTGTTGGAAAGTGATGCTAGCACAAAATGCTGATTAGTAAATATGAGGCAACAGTTTTTTGGTGATGCAGCATGAGACATTGGATATGTGACGCGATACCTCGGAGTTCTGGGTTGTTATTATTTCAGTGTAATGCTGGATTCACTGAGAGCAACATTCGTTTATGGCCTTCAGCCACCAGCAGTGAGAGTGATGATTTTCACGCCTTCACTTCACAGATTTTCTTGTCTGGTTCTGTCACTTACATAATGACACGTCTTTTCCAGCTGTCTGCCTTCAAACACGTCGGCGTTCCCAACTAAACCACCCAAAAATCGATTCAGCCTGGTGGAGACATTCCTGTCATGAAAACACAGTCTGTTTCTTTTCTCCACTGTGATAAAAACTGAATCGATTTGCGACAAAGACGCAGCGACAAAGTCTTTTTTTAATCTCTCATGTGTTGAGGCGGCAAAGAATCACAAAGGGCTTAAAAACATCTTCAAGTCAAGGACGAAGCTGATTACTGACTAACAAATCAGGTAAGAAGAGCTCTTGGGCTGCTGATGCAATGCTTTCTGGGTAATGTGTGTCACCCACTCAACATATCAGCTCTCAGTCTCCTTCCTCTCACCGTATCTTATTGTATTTCCTTATAGAACTTGTCTATTTTTATTGTGCACCTTTGTCCTTTTGGTGAATTAAAGCCAATCATGCTGTTGCACTCAGAGGAAAAACAATCAGCTCAATATTTCCAAATGTCAGATATCACGGCTGCAATAGGCCCCAGTCAGACAGAGCACGTTTTAGCAGCCTGGGGCAGCTTGTATTCAGTCAGAGTGTTCAGTTACTGAGTGCCTCACGTTTTTTGCAGGACCGACCTGAACGCCTCCAGTTGACAAAACTTGAACTCTGACATCATTAGAGTTTTTTCCCATTGTCCAGTTAGATGAATTATAGATACGGGCCTTGTAGACACGATGACAAGTAGTAGTTTACAGTGTTTAGCTAATGTTAGCTCACTTATATCATCACCCCACTAGGCAAGCTGCAGGACAAACAAACTGCAGCCTCAACTACTTTCTAATGTTTTACCAAGCATAATTAGGCCTGACAATTGACAGCAGATTGTCTAACTGTTCCAACTTATCCAAACATAAGCCTCGAATCGGATCAGTTGTTGCTACTCCCTGTGATGCCTCCTCTTTCTATACGTTTCCCTGTGTCCAGTCCATTTTTATGCAGACTTAAAGGTATAAATCTGTGAATCCACTTTACAGCAACATCACAGTTAAGCTAAGGACATGTGACTCAGTGGTTGCCTTGCGACAATTTAAAAAAAGACGCAGCAAGATGCAAAAAGTGCTGTTTGATCGGGCAGGCTTTAACTAAGAAAAACAGTGCGGGACGCCTTGCATTTTGCAACCTGCCAATGTTGTCCCATTGGGTCCTTAAGCAATTTTTGACCACAAAGGGGGGCTAAATTGTGTGACTTCTACGACCTTTTCACCACTTTTTAAAAAACCAAGCCTTGCAATAAATCAAGCTATTTGCCAGTCACATGCTTCCCAGTTAATGTGCAGAAGAATATTTTTTACTCTGGCTGCAATTTTCTGGATTGACAGAGTCAGTGAGCAGCAGTTTGTTCAGTCAATAGAGCACACAAACATGAATAATGTGCATGTGTTTGTAGACTTGTAGCTCGTCTTTGTGCAGTGTTGTTTAGTTAGAGATCAACTAACTCTGGATTTTTGAGGCCAACACAGTTATTGATATTTGACGGCTTAAAAATCTGACAATTCATCTGTCAGCCTGTAGTTATAGTTGTGTTTATATTAGTTTCATGGTTTTCTTTACATAAAATATCTTTCCAACACACTCTGATATGCAAGTCATTCCACGATGATGTCACATGTACAGAACTTAGCACATGGCATCATTTGGCGACATTTTGAACAGGCCGTCGCTGCTTTTCATTTAAAGGTCCAGTGTGTAGGATTTAGTGGCATCTAGCAGTGAGGTGGCGAAACTGAAACTTTGCCATGTGCCAAGAGTCTAAGACAACTACCTTGGCTGATGCAAAAAAGTAAAAACACAGATGTGCCTATCTAGAGCCAGTTTTTGTTTTTGTTTTATTTCGTTCTGGACTGCTTTAGAAATAACATGGCAGACTCCATGGAAGAGGACCCACTCCATTGTAGATACAAACTACTCATTCTAAGGTAACATAAACAAAATGATTCTTATTTTCAGGAGATTATAAAGTAATGAAAAAAAAAAGTTATGAATATATAAATCGTGCACACTGGACCTTTCAAAAATATTGTTACCATTGCAGCATACAAAAATGTCTCCTGCTGACGTGAGCCAAGGGGACAAGTTGAAAAAGTTGAGCCATCATGAACTCGGAGTGCAGCAGCAACTGCTCGCTGTCTGAGAGTACTTTTGGGGCCACTGCTGAGATATCAAGATTAATATTTAATTCATTTAAATAATAATTTTACAAGAAACAGATGTAATGTTTTAAGAAAAAGTATTTTTAAAGATTGAAGTCATAACATTAAGAGAGTAGAGTTGTACCATTACAGGGGAAGAAGTAATGATACTATGAGAACAATGTCAGAGTATTAAAATGAAAACACTTCCTGTAGCACCAAATGAGAACCTTTTACAGATGTAAAGATCAGCTGTAAAGTCTGTGAGCAGACAGAGAAACAAAATAATGAGCTAAAAGCTGCGTAACACTGCTGAGTTTCAAGCTGACACTCAGCAGTTTGTTTACATCACGCACTGAGTCATTTTAATCCATCAAACATATTGCCTAACGCAGTTTCAAATTGAACATCCCTTTTATCTCTTATTTAGTTTCCTGCAGATTGGTGAGTGAAGTGGTGACACCGTTTCAAGATTATTTCATACTTTATCTTCTTTACTGTTATCATCCACGTATTGCTGATGCAGGTGGTGAGTGTAAATGTCTTACTAGAGTGAAATATTACTTTAAAAGAATGTTGCCTCAGTTTGTGTGAGAGCTAGCATCACACTTTCCACAGTACTTTACTTTAACAGTCCAGTAATGACACTCTCCATCAAATGACTGTGATGTCTAATCGATTTACAGTGATATTCTCAGCAGCATGACAAGTCAGATATTATTCCTTGCAGTTGGGGTTTGAAATATGGCTACGTTTAAATGCTGAACATCAATCAGTGCATGACTTCATAAATTAAGTGTTTAATTCTGCAGTGGCGACGACCTCCAGGGCTGTCGAACACAATGTGCTTTATATTGTAAAAGCATTGTTTACTGATTAATATATGATTTATATTGGAACTGTAATCTTTGATAAACAACCATTCACCTCCCAATGTGCTCTTTTCCACACTAAGATACTGTAAGCTTACCTCTCTTCTTCTACAGGATCGAGCCCTCTTTTGTTAAGTAATACATCCTTTATGATTGGTTAGAATTAGTATCTCATAAACTGGTTCATCCCAAAACGCTGGGAGAAAGCCCTCCCGCAGAGAGCCTTGTGCTCAACATGTGCTTCTCCTGTTGGCACAAATGGGGGGGACCTGCATCGTGTTTGCATCCCCATTTTGCAACTCACTCAGAGGAAGGCAGGTTGCAGAGTGAAAGTAAAGAACAGCTAGTTGTCTCCATGTGCAGCAGCTGAAGGAGCAGAAGAGGACGAAGCAGCAGGAGGCGGAGGATTCCTGCTTGGTCCTGGTTCTGATTTGAAGTCCCTGCTTGGACCTGGCTGTGTGTTATTCCTCGTCTTTGCGTGTTCCACCAAAAACTCCTCACCTCCATCCTCACCCTCCCCTCCTCCTACTGCCTCTCCAGTTGCCAGCTGCTTCATCCTCAGGTTGATAGAGCCATAAGTCCTCTTGGGTCGAACAAATGCCGCCCTGCGACGGTACATCTCGCCCCGGCAGATGGACACCATGAGCAGCACAGACAGGAACATCCCCCCAAGAGTCAGCAGGCCAAGGCCCGCAATGATGCACTTGTCCAGGTGGGAGCCCAGCTGGGCGTAGTACATCTCCAGCTTCTCCATCTGTCGGGCTGACACAGAGTCTGGGTCGACCTTGGCCTCTCTGGGGATGGTGTAGGCGATGACCACTAGGACGATCCCGCTCACCAGGAACACCAGGGCAAAGATAAAACCGTAGTCCGCGGAGTGGTCATCAGCAGGGTTGAACTCGGCGAAGTCCTGGCCTTCCTCCTGCCCTCCACCTCCTTCCTCCTCATCATACGATCGCGGAGAGAGTTCCTGATGCTGCTGCTCCCCCTGAAAGGAAGAAAGAAAGAACGCAAGGTAAAGAGGAAAGTGAAAAAAGGATAAATGAGAGCAGCATAATGAGCAAGAATAAATTCATAATTAACAAAGAGGAACACAGAGAAAAGCACAAGCACAAAAACATGGAGACATTTTAGTCACATTTATAATATTACTAAGTAATCTCAGTGAAGCAGCATCAGGCCAACAATCTGGTCCACAGTGGCTGCCACAATTATAAAGCGTGGAAATTTAAAAACAAAAGACTTTAAACTTAAATTTAACTTAAATTTAAAAGTGCAACAAAACTATCTCACACAAAATAAATCATACCAGAAATTAAATATTCAGCCGAGGTCAAAAGATTTTTAATGTCTTTACAAGCATATCATGTTTTCTGTAAATGTTAATCTCTGGTTACACAATGAGTTAATCTCTCATTGTGTAACCAGACTCTTCAGTGCGTTTCCACTAAAACAGTGAATTCCTGACGTGTAATGACTTCCCTGCGTAACCTTTTATGTGGTCCTGTTTGGTTGTAATTCACCACTTTGGTGGAGTAAAGACTCTGATCGATATGGGGCTTGAGGGCTTTAGGACTTGAGGCTTTTCAGCGAAACGTTAGCTCCACAATCTGCTGCTGTCCTGGTTTATCCTGTCCATCATGCTTTGTTTAACTTGGGATTCAGTATAAGGTCGTGTTTAGGATTCTGGATGGCTAGCGGTGCAGAGTCAGGGTGAAAGCACTGTTTCAAATATTCAGTCATGTTTTCTTCGTATGAAAAAAGTCTACATTACATGTTCACAAAAACATATAAATGCTCTACAGCAATTTCTTTGTGAAAAATTGACATTCATGTGGTGACCATGTGTGAATTACTGTGAACCTAATGCATTAAAACGTGCGATATTATGGTGCAAACCAATATATGAGATGATATTATGGTGCAAACAAATAATAATGTCAGTGACAGCGATGTCATTAAGAGATCTGATACAGGAAAGTAGGTTTATGGGGCATCAAAGGCATTTTCATTGTTGCTTTCCCAGTGGTGGAAGAAGTACTCAGCTCTTTGTTTTTATGTAAGGCGGGAGACAGAGATGGGATGACATGCAGCACAGGGCCCTTGGTGGGACTCAAACCTGAGCCACTGCAGTAAGGAATATCACCATACACAACACCAACCTATCACCATGTACAAAGAAATGTGTATCTACTTATGGATGAGAGGCTTGGGACCAGGCCCCAAGGAAGTGCACTGGGCTTTAAAGCCAATTTTTGTAGTGGCCAAACAATCAAATTACAACTTTTGAGTCCATCACATGATGCCTTTGGGTTTTCTCCCATTGACTTACATGGAAAAAGAGATGTCTGTAAATCAGTAGATACATTTTTCTGAGTGTTACATCCACCGCAAATTGACTTGCTTCACTATCAGGATTTAATCCATCCAGTCTGACAACAACTGAAAAGTCTAAGAAGACGCACATGATTGAATAATTGTATCCTCAGTCAAGTTAGCAGAGGGCCAAACCAGAAGTAGCCAGCTCAGCCAGTGGAAGTCTCTAGTGCGCCTGCGCTACGGGCCACACAGTGTGGGAGCAGTGCCGATCATGTGGGTAATTCTATACGCCGCAGTTGAATGTTTTTGGCTTCATCCGCCGCTGTGCAACTATCACTGGTATGAACAGGGTCCTGCTGTATCCAGGTCTCTTCACACATCCATGCTCGTGACAGTGCGAGATGTAAATCTTGATGGCGTCCTCCGCCTAGCAGTAGACGCACACTTCCCTCTACGTGGTGACAGAGTTGGCAGGAGTGGTTAGGCGTCTTCTTTTTCCATGATTTTTGGTGTCAGTGAAGGAGATATGGATTTTATGCCGTGCTGTGTATATTGTATGTACTGGTGTTGTGACTATTGTCTGTAAAGCAAATGGCCCCTAAGAGACATTACATTTTTTTTAAAACTCGACAGGAAATAGTTCCTACATGAAACTGCTCACAACAAGATCTGTGGACTATCTTGAATAACCAGGTCGTGATTTCTGCAAAGAGACATTGCTGTTGAGTTTTTCAGATCTATTTTTGATGCTTTGAGCACCACGAGCCAAATGCCATCTAGTATCTTCACGAAAAGTCAGACATCTCTACAGGCGACATCTCCAACACTCGGACACTCACACCAAAACAATCTAGACTGCCAAATAGCTCCACAGGTAGGAGTTAAAATGTTTATTTTTGATTATGGAGTGAAGTGACCCTTTAGGTAAAGTAGCAGAACACTGTCACCACTGTTAAATCAGAAAATAAAACAGCCTTCTAAAGTATGTTACTGCTGTTATTACATACCTGTTACATGTTGCATTACCTGTAGTTTCAAATAGGCTAGTTTTTTTAAAAGTAATTTTATATACAGTCAATAACAGGCATCAAATAACATTTGAATACAGATTACAGTAAAAATATAACTGAGCAATTTTACTTTTATACAATTTTATTTTTTCAGTTTTTCAGCATTTTACACATTTTGATCTGCTTTTATTGGTTGTTATTTTAACAGTCCATTTTTTATATTTGTTTTACATGTGTTTTAAATGTGAATCCTGTATTGTTGAGTCTTGTCAAAGCAGAATATCTGTCACTGCTGGGACAGATAATAAAGTTTATCTATCTTTCTATTTGTTTGTGTAGAATTATCTCATTTAGAAATGCAGGAAATATTTGGTTAGTCTTTCAAATACGACAACTGTGAATAACATATGTTGCCAAAATAATTAAATTATTAATCCCAAACTCTGCTTTCTCGCCCTCATGCAGCTTAGCAGTTTCAAATGTTAAAATGGCTGTTACTACGGTGACCAAGCTCATTTTGATGTGTCCTGTTAGCCGCTTAGCTAGTTAACATTAGTTGTCAAAAACAACTATTTTCTGTATTTTTTTGTGTCATGTTATTAAAATTACAGTGGTTGGTATCCCAACTAGATTTTAAAACCAACATGTTTTTAAACCGTACATGTGTTGTACAGATATCTAGCTAAAGTGTGTACTTGTCGCTAGCTGCTAACGTTAGCTACTTAGCTAGCTCCTTCATTGAAACATAAGTTGAGTTACGTCAGATTTAAACGTCGGTGGGTTCAAACGGTTTATCGGCGGCCATTTTATCATTCGAGGCAGACTACAGACATTATTATTATTATTATTATTATTATTATTATTATGTGAGATCACAAAAATACCAATAAATCCAACCATGTGCTGTCAAACTGCGGGACATGACCTTTATACAGTCTATGGACATGACTCACCTTGCTGTTGCCTGACGTTGATGGCGGACATGCCGCGGACACAGTCGCCCCCTGCTGGTGGTGCTCGTGCTCCTCGTCCTGCTGGTACGAGGCGTTCTCGAAGCCCCGGGCGGCGCAGCACGCTGTAGCCGCTGTCCAGGGCACTGAGGCCGGCGTCGGAGACAAACCTCGCTGGCCTCCTCCGCCCCGCAGCTCCCGGAGCTCTACGGCGTTAAAAGAGGACTCCATCGGTGTCTGCTGGATGCGCTCATGTCTTCACCATCCCTCCGCTCGGCGTTATCATCACTGAACAAAGACAAAGTAATGATTGAAGCGAGCAGAAATAATGCATAATATTCATGCATATGCATAATAGCCTGAAATAATATTCCTTTAAGGGCATGTGGTGACCAATATACTGTACTATATTTAAGGCATCACTCTTTAAACATTAATACTGGAGACTACATTGACATATTAGTAACCTGCAGACTTTCAGTTTATAAACAGTGCAAGCAGGCTACTCCTATAATATTTCCCTGGGTTATAGTAGCCTAATTTAGGTTAGGGACTGTTGTTACTTATGAGGGGGGCAGGGGGTGGTGCAAAAAGGGTGTGACAAGTCAAATATTTTTAAGCACTAGGTAGGGCCTTATGTTTTATATTTTGGCTTAGAGGAGGGGCATGCAAATTTAAATGGTTGTATTTATTTTACCAGCACAGGTTTGAAAGGCGTGTTCTCACCATTATCACCATTTACGATAGCAAGAAACTGTTAAAACAGAAATCATTATTGGATTTTCAAATTTCCGATGGCTGTTGGACACATAAATTGCGCCAAATGCTTCCCATTTCATTTAAAATTTGGCCAAAAATAAACCTTTTGTACAAACTTACCAGCACAACACAACAATCGTAGAAAAAACACATCTTTTTTCAATTCCTGGATTTCATCTTTAACTTTTAATGTTTAACTTTCAAAGGGTAAGTTTTCAAAATCTCTTAACTTTTCCCATTTTCCCAAAGTCACTCAGGGAGGCTCGAGGAAAAATATTTGTCACTTTTGGGAGGGTCGAAAAACAAAACAAACAAAAACAAAAAAAGTAACACCCCAGCCACCACCCTCCTCTTATAAGATAAGAGCCCAGTCCCTTATATAGTGTTCTACATAAGGGCTATACAAATAAAGTTATAATTAGTAGTACTGGTGGTAGTGTTACCTTTTTATTTCTGGATTATAAATGTGTTTACAGTGAAATGTTGTACTTTTTACTCCACTACATTTACTTCACGGCTATATTTACTTTTCAGACCAAGATGCAGAAATCAAAACACATGATCAGGTCATAAAGCATGTGCTGAACCCAACAATATATTAATAAGTTCATAATTTTTCACTGAAAAAACTTGAAAACATTAGATCTCACACCATCAGCAGTCGACCCCATTATTCACTTGTCCCGGAACCGCCAACTCACCAATCTTACTCTATATCAGTCCTCTGCTCATTTAGTTCAGTGTCACTAACTGATCTCAATACAATGATGATGCGCATGAAATCCTCCTCTTGCCCTCTGGATGTGGTCCCTACCAGACTACTGAAGGAGATTATGCCCACTGTTGGTCCCTTCATTTTATCTATTATCAATCACTCTCTGACCTCAGGTGTGGTTCCTGCTTATTTTAAATCTGCTCTAATTGAACCTCTGCTCAAAAAAAACAATCTAGACCCATCCATTCTGAACAACTACAGACCAGTCTCAAAGCTTCCTTTTTTATCAAAGATCCTGGAAAAAACTGTATTCAAACAATTAATAAATCATCTATCAGTCAATAACTTATTCGAAAAATTCCAGTCCGGCTTTCGATCACTTCATAGCACAGAATCAGCTCTCCTTAAAGTTTGCAATGATCTCCTGTTGACTCAGGATGCCGGCGACTGTTCCATTTTAGTTCTTTTGGACCTTAGCGCAGCATTTGACACGGTAGACCATGACATTTTAATTGACAGGTTAGAGAAGTGGGCAGGAATCACTGACGTGGCCCTGAATTGGTTCAGGTCTTACCTTTTTAACAGATACTCTTCAGTATCTATAGCTGGCTCTGTTTCTTCCCCCACTAATCTCTCCTGTGGTGTCCCCCAGGGGTCGATCCTGGGCCCTATTATCTTTTCCATTTACATGCTCCTTCTAGGTGACATCATCCGTAAATACAATGTCCATTTTCATTGTTATGCAGACGACACACAGTTGTACATCCCAATCAAGCCCGGCGATCAGTCTAATATAGCAGCCCTCCACAACTGTATCACAGAAATAAAATACTGGATGTCAAACAATTTTTTCCAACTCAATCAGTCAAAATCCGATGTCATTGTTATAGGTCCATCCACAACAAGAAAACTAATTTTGGAAAGCCTTGGTGATTTAAAACCTCCTGTAAAACCCTGAGCCAGAAACCTCGGCGTCATTTTTGACCAGGACTTGAACTTTGAACTTTTATGTAAAAAAAAAGTGGTAGACAGACATGTTTTTATGATTTGAGAAACATAGCCAAAGTCAGGTCTTTTATCTCAGCCACAGATTTGGAGAAACTCATCCATGCTTTTATTTTTTCACGCCTCGACTACTGTAATAGCTTATACCTGTCTCAGCCAGAAATCACTTCACCATCTACAGTTAGTACAAAATGCTGCAGCTCGGCTTTTAACTAGGTCTAAAAAATGTGACCACATCACCCCTGTTTTAGCATCCCTGCACTGGCTGCCTGTTAATTTTAGGATTGATTTTAAAATTCTTTTATTTGTTTTTAAGGCCAGACTTGGGCTGGCCCCTGCCTATATTTCAGACCTTTTAATCTTCACACAAACCAGCTCGCAGTCTGAGATCTGCTGATAAGGCCCTGCTAGCTGTTCCAAGCTCTAGGCTGAAAACAAAAGGCGACAGGGCCTTTGCAATCAGGGCCCCTAGACTCTGGAACGATTTGCCTGAGGAAATCAGGTTTTCAGAGTCCGTTCCTCGTTTTACATCGCTCCTCAAGACACACTTTTACAGGAAGGCTTTTATGAAGTAATGTTTAAGTTGATGTAATGTTTAATTTGTATATATTTTGTGTTGATATAGTGTGTGCTGATATTTTATGCTGTAAAGCACTTTATTTAAATTGAAAAGTGCTATACAAATAAAGTTATTATTATTATTATTATTATCATTATTATTATTGTTATCATTATTATTATTATTGTTATAATTTCCTCTTGACACCATCAATCAGTCAGTAATTACCATAAAACTTCAATAACAGCCCGGGCTTGTATTTGTTTAAATCACTGAAATCAACAGGCCTCTATTTGGGACCAGCCTTTAATTCCTTTCACACAAAACTGTTGTTCAGCAAAAATGAGAAATAAAATCAAATTGTTTATTTAAAACCAGTATGAATATCACTTGTTTAAAGCCTCAGATAATATATCAATAATAACTTGTTCATTTGATCCAGCTCCGACAGACAGCACATCACAGACAGAGAATTACGGCACTCAAGGATTACAGCACCAAGCACACTGACACAGCACCACTTGATCCTGTTAAAACAATCCTCACAACTTGGATTAATTTCTATGAAAATCCATTTTGATTCTTTTCATCTAAGGACCTGTTGTTTCTTAAATAGTGATGATGTGAAGGTGATGAAGCAGACTCCGATGACACTGTCTTGCTTGCATAAAGAAAAGGTTTATTACAAGAAGTACAGCATCTATCAAGCATCTAGAATGCTTGGAGAGGTTCTCGGCCAATGTGAACTGCTCTGTAAAACAGCTCCAAATTACCCCCATTATATAAACTCGCTGTTTCTGTGAAATGTGAGACAAAGTCAAACAGACAACAGAAAGTCACCCTAGTTGGACTTCACCAAACCTTGACCCTGGGCCATAAATATCTTCTTGACCCTGACCATACATGCTTTTGACCCTGGGCCCCTTACTGGTCATCTGTTCCAAAGCTTCAGAGTAAATGATAATACACTACAGACCCTTACAGACTAAAGGAATACGAATAACTTACAGGGTAATCGAGGAATGGACACATAACTGGAGTCAGCCAACAACATGGTTTTATACATCCGAAGAACATCTATTTAAAAATAGAACTGCTTGGCAACCAGACCAGGCGTCTAATTGAGACAGGCATTTATTTGTCAGAATATTTGGCCACACCAGGCTAGCAAAAGGGACTAGGCGTTTAATTAGGATGCAGCTTTTAACTGAAGTTTTAGGGTACATATGGATAAAAAATCCCCTCGGAATCGGACCACTATGCACAATGACTACCTTTACTTTTGACTGATGACTTTTTGTTTCCAATGTATATATTTTTTTCTCAATAGGTTACATCTTAACTGACTGGTTCATGAGATCATGTCAATAAAACCATTAAATTATTACGAATCAAGCAGTCCTGCTGCAACAGAGAGGTTTATCCTGCAGGCCTGGTTCCTCCAGAGAAACACGCACACACATACACACACATCACCTGAATCACCTGCATGTCACCTTGATAGTTATTTATTTCCATTTCTTCTCATCGCCACTATTGCTGTCACTTCCTGATGAGTCCTATGGAGAGTTAAAATCAGATCCTAAGTCCTAAACAGATCTGTAACACACACACACACGAGCACACACACACTGCATAAAACCACTAAACACATATATCTTCAACACGGTAAGTGATTTATTCATTTTTTTTTTTAAAACAATGAACTCGCAGTCTGTGCATGTTAACACCTCTGAGCTCTGGGTGTGAACCCTGTTCATGCGCATTTCAGGCGCCTATCTGTGTTCAAACAAAGGTTTCACACCCGGCTATTATGATCAGAAGCAATGTGAATATTAAAAGCAGGATGACAGCTGAAGTGCACATTACAAAGCTATAGCCGAATATATCCACCTTACACATTTATAATTTCCCATTTCATTAAATCAAACCTGAGGTGTAATTTCACCCATAAAACGTGACATTTGTGTTTGTTTGTTTAAAATGTATCCTCCCGGAAAACCTTATTTGTGTGTGTCTACAGCCGGTTGATCTCCGGGGAGCTCCAGGCTAAAGTAGCCCACTGACACAGTTCCCATTTATCAGCACATCAAGCCCCGTGGCCCGCAGAGAAGAGCCTGAGCGCCCGTGGGCAAGGTGTCCGGCCGTCACCACCACCGTGACCTTGTGATGCGCCAAACAGCCAAAAACCTGGACCACTACGGTCCGCCTGTGTGTGTGTGTGTGTGTGTGTGTGTGTGTGTGTGTGTAGGAGAGATAATATCAGCCGGGACTGATAAGCACCACACCGACTAACACGTTATTCATTATCCCGATCTAACGGCAGATAACCCGGACTGAGAGAGGAGGGAGAGTCCGAGTCAAAGAAGGATCTTATTCTGGGTGAAATTATGCAACCGAGCAACATAAGTGCCGATTTCTCCCCGGAGGGAAACACCGGGGATGGATTCAGTATCCAGGCTAGGCAGCATCCACCCCAGCTCCCAGCTCCTCCGAGCTGAATCCGAATTAACACCGCGGATAGCGTCGACCATCTGCAGGAGGGTCGATGAGAGGTGTTTGCGTAAAGCGACCGGGATGACAGCGCGGGGTCTTACCTGGTGCTGAAGCCGCGACCAGGCGGGAATCCAGACGGCTGTGGGGCATCGCATCCGGAGAGATGGATGCTGCTGGATCATGTGTGAGGAGGGTGCAGAGGGAGGGAGGGAGGGAGGGAGACAGAGAGAGAGGACCGGGGTGAGACTGACCATGCGCAAAACCAGCCTGTGGTTCTCTCTGCTGGTGTCTGAAGAGCTGGTGGAGTCACAGGAGAGTCACTCAGAGAGGTGTGGTGGAGAAACATTAATATATAAATAAATAAATAAATAGTGCAAGGCAAGTGTGACATCAATCAACACGAAGATAACATTTAAAGGGACAGTTCACCCCAAAATCAAAAATACATCATATTTTCCATCTTACCTGTAGTGGTCTTTATCAGTCTAGGTTGTTTTGGAGTGTTGGAGATATCAGCCATATAGATGTCTGCCTTCTCTCAAATATAATGGAACTACTGTAAATATTCAATTAAAAGCCTGGTCCCTTGTACTAGCCTGGTGTGGCTACACCTCTTGACAAACAAACCAACACATTCTCACTCCAACGTTGTCACATTTGACGTCTGGTCATTGACTTTCCACGTCCACATACAAGGTGTAAGGCACCCTGGGTGTGTTGGTTTTTGACGTTCTGGGACACTGTGTCAAGTTCTGCCTGTTACATGCATTGTCTTCTTTCAAAGTAAACTTCCGTTTTCACAGGAAATGTAATGTTTACATACAGCCTCTTTCAAAATAAACGCACTAAGTCGGAACAACACGTTTTTTCCCCAACAACAAACACACATGGTTAGGTTTAGGAAAAAAGAACAGGATTTGGAATTAGAATCTTACGGGTTGCAAACACTGCTCTCTTGGGTGAAGGTCAGTGTTGGTTGCCACGTTTCCCTCTGACGCTGCCGGGCGCTGAAACTATATCGGCAACCGGACACGTATCATGCTGACGTTAAAGGACACCTTTTATCGTTGACTTCTGATGCCTCAAGTCACTGCCCAAGCGCTAGATTTCGACGACTTAGGAGTGAGACCGGAGTCTATTTGTCAACCTAGATTGTTTTGGTGCGAGTTGGAGTGCTGGAGATATAAGCCAGAGAGCCGTCTGTCTCCTCTCAAATATAATGGAACTACCATAAAACTTAAATTAAACACCTAGTCCCTTGTACTGGCCTGGTGTGGCTACACATTTTAACAAACAAACCAACACATTCTCACTCTGAAAGTCGTCGAAATCCGGCACTTGGGCAGTGACTTGTGGCATCAGAAACCACGAATAAAGGCAGCCTTTAACGTTGGCATGATCTGCAGCCAGTTGCTGTTATGGTTTAATGGTGCTTGGCGGCATCAGGAGGAAACGTGGCGGGACAAGGACGAAAGTTAAGGTGATTATAAAGCCAAATCATGTTCTTTCTTCCTAAACCTTACCACGTCAGTTGTTGAAGGAAAAAAATATGTCAATATGCGGTGTTGTACCGACATAGTGCATTTATTTTGAAAGAGCCTGTATGTAAAAGTTAAATTTCCTGTGAAAACAGAAGTGTATTTTGAAGAAGACAATGACTGTAAGAGATATAGCTTTACACAGCGTCCCAGTCCCAGAACATCAGCAACCAACACACCCAGGGTACCTTTCATGTCGTATCTGGACGTGGAAGACTCCATCACCAAATGCCAGTTTGTGACGAGGTCGGGGTTGAGAATGTATTGCCATGACATCACCCACTGATTTGAGGACTGCCATTTATAAACCTTGAGGTTGCCATTTCGGCAAAGCAACTGTTGTGGAAAAGTGCAAATAGATTAGCCTATAATTAAAACAAGGATTTCAATATGCATTGCATAAGCATATTATTATCTCTCTTCTTTTTTTTTTTTTTTAATCGAAAAAGTAAATAACTATAAGTGTCAAATAATCGTGCAGTAAAAAGTACAATATGCACCTGAAGTAGAAGCCTTGATTAGTGCTAACTGGAAATAATTTCATGAAATACATTAAAGGAGGTTAAAGGTTAAATAACAACAAAGTGTGACATCATCTTCTCATGTCTTTTAAAATAATATTTTGCAAATAAAAAAGAAATTTAATTGTTTATCTTTAACACAGGAGGCAAGATTTGTCATTGGAATAAACTTAAACATATTATGCTTTGAATTCCACATTAAACTTTTTGATTTAATCTAATTTAATTTAATTGCGCCCATTGAATCTCCTTCAGATTGTCTAAGATTTTGGAAGATGAACTGAAAAACCTGCTCCGTGCTGGTGTGTGAAAAAAGATTATAATCTTCACAGAGAGCAAGAAACCGTGCCCGTTACCATGGCAACACATATCTAGTGCAGACATGACCAAGCCATCATCAAAAAAACATCCATTTTTCATCTCCTCTCATTCCAAAAAAATCTTTTCACCTGAATAAATTATTCTCTCTTTTTTTTTAATTTTTTTTTTTTTACAATGTATTGATCAGATCTGTTGCTTTAAAACACTCTTCTTCTTCCTATTCTTCTTCTTCATCCTCACGGTTTTAATCCGCAGCTGAACACTGATGAGGTTCATGACTGCAGCAGCATGAACAAGTTTGTCTGTTGTGAATACAACACTGTTTGATTGTCATACAGAATGAAATCCATCATCGAAGGGAACAGATAGTTTCTCCAAAGAACAGAATGCACTGCAGCTACATGGTATGGTGTTGAGTAGATGTTCCTCTCGGGTTCATTATGATGTTGACTTTTTATAGGTCACGCATGAGGTGATAAAAGTCCAGGAAACATTCAAGATGGAAACTTTCAATGGAAATGAACATGGGGATTAAAATGGAGATACAGGGGTAATTTGCTGAGACTGTGTTTACCATGTTATATGAAGATAGAAACAAATCTTTTACACATCAAGAGCAGACATAATTGTTAAGATGAGCAGAACGATTTTTTTCACAGTATGTTTCCTTGAGTTGATGCATGTAAATGAATTGAAGCTTTTGAGTGTTGATACTTTATGTAAAAATTTGGTGTCCGTTTCTGCAGGACTCTCTGGTACAGTGCATACACATTATACAGCTAGTGCTGCCCACCCAACCTGGCCTCATTCAGAGGTTGTTGAATACTGGCGCTTGGGAAGTGACGTCCAGCATCAAACACTGACTAAGAAATCCATCCTTTCACATCGGCCTGATACGCAGCCGGTCACCATTATTGTGTAACGGCACCGTCATGGCGAAGAGGGAGCTGAACCAGAAGGCGAAGCTTTTGATTTACTGGTCCATCATGTCCCAACCCTCATCTATGGTCATGAGCTCTGGGTAGTGACCGAAAGAATGAGACTGCGGATACAAGCTGCCAAAATGAGTTTCCTCCGTGGGGTGTCTGGGCTCAGCCTTAGAGATAGGGTAAGGAGCTTGGACATCCAGAAGGAGCTCGGAGTAGAGCCGCTGCTCCTTCGTGTCGAAAGGGGTCAGTTATTTGGTTCGGGCATCTGATCAGGATCCTCCTGGGCCCTGGGGCAGACCCAGAACATGCTGGATGGATTATATATCTCATTTGGCTTGGAAATGCTTTGAGGTCACCCAGTAGGAGCTGGAAAGTGTTGTTGGGGAGAGGGATGTCTGGGGTGCTTTGCTTGGCCTGCTGCCCCCACTACCCCGCCCCGGATAAGTGGATGAAAATGGACAGATGGTGCCTGGTGGTAACAGGGGGAAACACGTCCGGACAACAACAAAAATTAAGGGGACAAAAAGCTTTACATTATAGTTTGGCTTAAATAAGTTTGTTTGTCACTAACGCAATGTAATGTCATGTGACAAACACCACATGCTTCATGCGACACAGGTCATGAGCACAGTATGCCACAAAACCCCCCAAAAAGGCTGGAGGAGACGCCACAGGACACCAAAGTTTTTAAGGATTCATCCTCTAGGAAACCCTGAATGTCACAACAATCCATCAGACAGTTGTCAAGTCATATTACCAAATTAAAACGTTGACCTGCTGGTGGTGCTGCATGGAGGGAAAGTCAAAGGATCATCGAAGTCATTAGGACTCAGCTTCAAAGGATTTTGAATATCTGCACCAAATGTCATGAAAATTGTCAAAGTTTTGTATGAAATGTATAGTATTGCATATAGGGTTTGGCCAACGCTGGGATTTGAGGTTTAGCTTGTGGGAAAGTGGTTTACATTGATAGGAAGGACCTGAGACCCCAGGCAAACATTTATCTCGGGCCCCAGATAGTGTGCGAGTGAGATTTTCTCTGTATTGGAGGAACAGATATTGAACTCACTGCTCCGTCTCTCTCTCAGAGAAGGAAACATCGGCTGTCTGCGAGAAGTCATCCATGTAAAAAGGCAGCCGCCCGTGAAATGTTAAATAATCTCATGTCACGGCGGCTGGAATCACGTTCTCTCCAGCCTCGGGCAGATTATCAGCCGCTCACCTTGTGGAGACGTAAGGTCAGAGGAAGCGAAGTCAGAGTCACTGCACAGAGAAACCACTGAGAGCTGCTCACAGAGGTGGCCTCAATACTTAGCTGGGCTAATTTTAGATCAGGCCATTGTATTCAGTCTAACAGCATGGAGAAAGGATATTGTGTTCACAAGGATATGAAGCATTATGGGTTTCTTTTATTCCTAACAGTGTTCAATTACTAAAAACCCGCGGCAGGGATCTGAGTCTTTTCACTTTCTTATTACACTCAAGGATTTTTAGGCTTCTTTGTCACATGCACACCACAGGAAGTGACAAGCATCACAAACTGAATGTGCAAAACTCTGTGCTGACGATAGAGGTGTGGACTCAAGTCACAGATTTAATGACTGTACTCTCGACTTGACAAAAATCAAAAAAAGGTTTGAAACTCAACCTGGACTTCGTGACTTCATTTAGACTTGAGCCTTTTGACTTGAAAATACTTGAAGATTAAAAAGTATGTGATTTAAAAAGTGCCACAATCAATTCATTTCCCTCTTCCTGAATCAACTACCATTAACACTGTTCATTCTCAGCAAGTCTACACTTAATCTAAATAACTCAGATCCACTTTGCTTGCTATGCTTGCTAATAGCAAATACATTTTTCCCAAAGATGGTTTTTGTCTCTTTAGGTCGTTTTTAATCACGATGCTGTATTTTAAAGTGTTTTTCTAATAAGTTTGTTTTTTTTTTTTTTTTTAAACTTTTTATTTTGCTTTTTTCAAGTGACACAGGAAGGAAAGAGAAAAAATGAAATGGAAAATAAAAAATAAAAATAAAAATAAAGAATGATAATAACAATAATAACATCATAACAACCTGGGGGAGACGTTGTATATTGTCATTCTTTTCTTTTTTCCCCTTTCTTCTTCTTCTTCTTCTTTAAGGGCGTGGCTGGGATTTGGCCTTAAATGTAGTCCATTTTTGCCACTTTTGATTAAAATCCCTTCCTTTAATTCTCAGACAAAAAGTCAATTTTTCCATGGCATATATTTCTTCAACAATGTCCAGCCATTGTCTTGGCCCTGGGGGATCGCTTCTCATCCAGTTTCTTGTCAGGGCCTTTTTAGCAGCAATAGTCAATATTTTAAAGAGGTAAATGTCTCTCTTTTCAATTACTTCAACAGGGATAAGTCCTAGATATACAGTCCGTGGGTCTTTGGGCACTCTTAGATTTAAAATTTCCTCCATTGTTTGGATAACATTATTCCAGAATAATTGTATTTTTGCACATGTCCAGAAGATATGAGAATGATTGGCTACTACATGATCACACCCTCTCCAACATTTCTGTTGTTGTTGTATTTGTTTAGTCTTAATGTGTGGAGTGATGAAAAAGCGTATAAGATTTTTCCAGCCAATTCTTGCCATCTTCTCGAACTAGTTGAAGATTGTTGTGTGTTGCACATGGAAAACCAATCATTCTCTGACAATATGACATTGAATTCTTGTTCCCATTTTGATTTGATATATAATGAGTTTCTTCCATTACAGTTTTGGAGGCTGCTATACAGTTTTGATACAATCTTTGAGGGGGTTCTTTTATATGCGCCCATCAAAAATACAATCATCTCATTAGTCTCCGCTGATAAGTGCCTATTCACTTCCTTATCATAAAAGTTACGTAGCTGTAAATAACGGTACAGGTCTCCGTTTACAAGATTAAACTCCCCTTTGAGTTTATCAAAGTTCTTAAAAGTTTTCCCTTCAACAAGTGTACATATTGCTGTTCTGCCCCTCTCCGTCCACCTAATAAACGTGTCATCTAATACTCTGGGGCCAAAGTCAGGTGAATGAGAGGGCCACATCAACAACCTACTGTCACCTTCCATTTTGTTTTTCTTAACAATCTCAAACCATGTTTTCAAAGTGTTTCTCAAAATCGTGTTATCTTCCTTATGATCTATACATTTTTTCCCCCCTAATCTAGCAGGGGGTGGCACTTTATCTAAATTGAGTTCAATATTTTTCCACTTGGCTTGATATTCTGGGAACACCAGTAGACAATGTATCGCAGTTGAGCCGCATAATAATACTGTCTAAAGTCAGGCAGGGCAAGACCTCCTCGCTCTTTATCTAGCTGGAGCGTTGTGAGTTTTACCCTTGGTTTTGCGCCTGCCCAAATAAATCTAGATATTAATTTGTTCCACGCAGAGAACTGGAATTCTGGGATCCTAATGGGTGTGAGAGGAAGACGTATAATAGCCTAGGCAGTACATTCATTTTTATCACCTCTATCCTCGAACTGAAATCTAAAATTAATGTTGACCAACGTGTTATATCTTTCTGAATTTTGTTGGTCAAAGTACGGTAATTAAATTCAAACAGGTTATTTAAATTCTGTGTAATTATTACACCGAGATACTTAATCCATTTTGTGTCCCACTTTAGTTTATATTTACTCCTAATTTTACTGTTCGGTAGGTAATTTAAGCAAAGTACCTGTGTTTTTGATGTTCAGTTTGTATCCTGACATCTTGCCATAATTTTCCAAGGTGGTTAGAAGTCTGGGGATTGTTACGTTTGGATTCCTTAGATAGGTGATAATGTCGTCAGCAAACAGGCCTATTTTATGCTCCTCTGTTGCTATGTTAATCCCTTCCAGTTCATCATTTTGTCTGATATTCTGAGCAAGCGGCTCTATAAATAACGCAAAGAGGGAGGGGCTGAGGCAGCATCCCTGCCTTGTACCTCTGTTAAGATTAAAATTGTCTGTCAGAGAGCCATTGATCCTCAGCCTGGCAATAGGGCTACTGTAGAGAGCTTTTATACAACTAATAAATTGGTCATTAAAGCCAAATCTCTCCAGAACTTTATAAAGAAAAGGCCAACTAACTCTATCAAATGCCTTCTCATCGAGGCTAATCAAGGCTGTACTGAGTTGTCTATTATTAATATGTTCTATAATATGTAGTGTGCGTCTGATATTATCCTGCGTTTGTCTGCCCTTTATAAATCCAGTTTGGTCTTCATCTATTAAGTAAGGAAGAAGATGTTCCAGCCTTCTAGAAATGATGGATGTGAATAGTTTATAATCTCGTTTAATATGGAAATCGGTCGGTAAGATTCACACAACTCTTTGTCTTTGCCTTCCTTTAGTATCACTGAAATCACCGCTTCCTTCCATGATGGGGGTATTTTACCATATTTAAGAGTCCAATTCAAAGATTTAAGTAATGTGGGTGCAAGGTCCTCCCCAAAGATCTTGTACCACTCGTTTGGGAAGCCATCACTCCCTGGGCATTTATTATTTTTCAAATTGCTGATAGCTCTGTCTAGTTCTTTCTTTGTAATTGGAGCGGATAAAGATTCATTTTGTACCTTACCTATGGAGGGGAGATCCAGTGATAGTAAGTATTTTTTAATCATCTCATCATCCAGTGGATCTGGTTCTGAGTATAGTGACATGTAATATTTTTTGAAGCAATTTTCAATTTCCAGAGGTTTAGAAGTTATAACGTTATTCAATGGGTCTCTAATCTTAGATATGCAGCTTTTAATTTGTTGTTTTCTAAGGCGTCGTGCCAGGATCTTTGTTGCTTTAGGGCCAGATTCGTAAAAGGTTTGTTTTGTGAATCTAATTTTCTTTTCAAGTTCATCAGTCAGGATTGCATCTATTTGTTTCCTGATTTCTTTTAACTGGTTCGTCAGTGTTACATCTATATTCGTTTGTTTTTGTTTCTCTAATTTTTTCAATTCTTCCTGTAATTTTTCATATCTTAGCCTCTTCACTTTATTCATGTAAGCTGTCCGTGATATCAAATTCCCTCTCATAATTGCTTTAATCGTATCCCATACCATCGTTGGTTCCACTTCACTATTAGTGTTATTTTCAATACAGTCCTTAATTTCTCTTTTATATCCTTAACAGTTGTTGTGTTATTCAGAATCCCAATATTCATTCTCCACAGTGTGCTTTTATGTCTGTCATTTAATTGTATAGTTAAGTAAACTGCGTTATGGTCTGAAACATCCGAGGTTCCTATTGAGCATTCTTTCACCCTATGTCTATCTGTGATATACATCAGAAAGAAATCTATTCTTGAGTGAATCTGGTGTGTGGCTGAGAAATGGGTAAAGTCCTTCTCTGAAGCATGGAGATTCCTCCAGACATCGAACATACCAGTCTCTTTGATTAAGATGTTAAGGTTTTTTGACATATGCAGTTTGTGTTGTTTTTTACTTGTCGTGTCTAATGAGTAATTCAGGATTGTATTCCAGTCACCAGCACAGATTAATATACCCTCACTGAAAGTGACAATTTTATCAAAGAGCTGAGTAAAAAATTTTTTATCACTTTCTGGAGGAATATAGATACAAGCAAATGTGACCAATATGTTATCAAGTTTTCCTTTGACTAAAACATATCTGCCTTCCTTATCTCCTTCTGCTTTAATTAAGTCAAAATTCAGAGAGTTAGACACCATGATAGCCACTCCTCTTTTCCTGCTATTTTTGCATGCACTGAAAAAGGAATTCGAATACCCAAACCTCTTCAACTTATTATGTTCTTCATTAGACATATGCGTTTCTTGAAGCATTACAACATGTGTTTTATCTTTTTTAAACTTAGCCAACACTTTGCTTCTCTTAATCGGATTTCTTAGGCCATTTACATTCAAAGTTGTGATCTTTAAGCTATCCAATCTTGACATAAGCATCACATGTGACAATAATCTCCCAGAAAGAACACAGAACAGTAATAACGGTAACTATTTTACAGAAAAGAGATAAGAGAACCTGGGCTTCCAAAGGGGAGCTGTCTCCCCCTGAGTGACCCAGTTGGAGGGTCGTGGGTTAAGCCTCTCATCTTGAGAGGGCCCGATATTAGAGATGGTTATTAATTCTAACAGAAGAACTGTCCCCATCCTGAGTCCAACTAAAATGTAACAGTAGTGGAGACCACACTACCCGATGATAATCAAGTCATTAGGCCAAAAATAAATGATTTAGTAAAATATAGTAGTAATAATAATAATAATGAATTTTTCTTTCCCCCCAAAAGGCAGGGTCGAACCATGAAAAATTACAACCCAATTGTGAGAGTAGCATGTAGCCAAAAAAAAAAACTCAGGCGTCCTCCGCTGTGTTGTCCCTCTGGAACTCCGCAGTTTCTCCCTCGCTCTCTGTGAAGTGGAGTTACCTTTCTCCCGGCGGTCTGCTCTCCGCCTCCCGTCCGAGAAGCTCCGAGAGATATGAATTCAGCACAGACTCTCTCTCACGCGCCTGCGGCGGGTCCACTTTGTAGCCCCGTCTGTGTAACTCTTGCCATGCTGCGTCTGCGCTGCTGTATGTTCTGACTCCGGTGTCCCAGTGGATCCTCATGTTGGTATAGGGGGTTTGGAAACGTACTCCCTTCTCCCTTAAAGCTCTCTTGATCGGGTTGTATTCCTTGCGCTTCTTGACAATCTCAGCGGCGTAGTCATGGTCAAAGTAGATCACCCGCTTGCCCAGTGATATTTTGCCCTTTCTCCAAGCCTCCTTCAGTACCAGTTCCTTAGTTGTAAACTCCTGGAAATTGACAATAATGGGTCTTGGAGGGTCTTCGGGTGGAGGTTTCTGCGTCAAGGAGCGGTGTGCCCGTTGGATTTTCAGGTCGAGGTCCTGCGGTAGCGGTAGCTCACGTTTAAGGAGAGTAGTGATGAAATGGGGTACCGAATCTCCCTCCTCACCTTCTGCCACTCCAAATATGCGGATGTTGTTTCTTCTAGATCGGGACTCCAGGTCCGTCACTTTAGCTTGAAGAATCTTTTGCTGTTTGGCAAAGGCAGAGAGCACCACATTTACCTCCGCGCCCAGTCCTCCATCGCCCCACTCGGGTCTCCGCTCAGCAAGCGGCCGGACAAACTTTGCACCTCTTTTGTTAAGTTATCAAGTTTGCCATTAATTTCTTGGCTCATGTGGTTGATTTCTTGCCGCAGGGAGTCGTTACCTTTCGTCAAATCAGATTTAAGGTCCTTAATCGCCGCCATCAAGTCGTTCGAGTTCACACTGGTTTCACCCTCCGGGGTGTCCTCCATGCCGCTGCTAACACACCGTGCCTCCAGGTTGCTAACATTAGCTTTCGCCTTCACCCCTATGCTGCCTTTTTCTTGATTTTTAGACATTTCTTCTTCTCTTTTTTGGCCTCTTGTGAGTCTCTTCCCACTCATCTAACAAAGGTGCCACTCAAAATTTAGTAAACGAGTTTTTAGTGGGAAAATAATAACTTTTCTCGGGAGCGTGGTCTCAGGTGCGTCTGACTACTCCATGAGCTGTACCGGAAGTCCAATAAGTTTGGTTTTAATTAGTTATTTGTTGCTATAAAACATCATGACTGACAACTGTAGATGCTAGTCACTGTGCTCGAAATCAATGGTGCTCCTCACGATTGGTCAGATGGGTTTATCAGTGGGAACGCGATATAGCTGGGATTGCTACTGCACAGACTGTGGCTCCAAATGATGTCACCAGCACAAGATGGCAGCAGGCGTACCTGCGATATTTGTTTGTTAATTAAAGTGCTACGACAGCAAGTATTAGTACCTTAATTCCATAAAGTCAGGGGGCTGGTAAGAGACAGGTTTGGCAAGACATCTGGAGTGCTCTGCTCTGCTTCCATAGACCCTTTTACACTGCCAGATTTTCGGCAAATGTTGGGCTGTTTTGCCGGCAAGCTGCGAGCGTTTATACACACAGCGCCGGATTGGCGAGTTGATCCGAAGTGCCCAATTTTCTGCCTCGTAGGGTAGTCATACTGGTGGAACCCTTTTAGTTTAAACAGTCCGAGGCGCCCTTCCACCACGGGAGGGGCTGTTGAAGACTTGTGGGAGGGGCTGTTGATGACGCTGCATGTGCGACCCACTGGCGGTGGATAAACGGGAAACAGCTGATAGCAGGAATTAGTGAGCAGCTAGTAGCAAGAGGGAAACACAAACCTGACAGACACTGTAAAGATGAGCAACTGGGGAGACAAGGAATTGTGCGCCCTCTGACGGCCATTAACCGTCAGATGGCAGGGACGATGAAGGATGGGCCGACTTTTGAGAGACTCGCAGGACTGACCAGCCGCGGCTTCCCTCCCACGTCACTGTTTACGTCACACGCTGAGCTACATGGATTGTTACTTGCTCACGCCCCCCATTGCCAGGAAAAAGGCGCATTCTTTTTATACTGCCAATGCTGAAAAAAGACTGATTGGGCTTTCCTGCAAATTTGCACAACTCTTGTCTAAAAAGGGCTCATGATTTGTCATGATTTATAATCACTTACGTTTCTCTCTGTGGGTCAGAAACACTAACATGTTCATTTTCATGTATCTAAAAAAGTTAACATGTCCTTAGTCACACAATATGCCACTTTGCCTGAACTCAACCTGAATAAAATGGTAATTAAATTTAATTAAACCTTATTTTAAGGGCTGTCAAAATAACACGTTAATGGCAATTCATTAATCAAAGAAAAAATAATGTGTTAAAAAATTATGATTAATCACCTTCTGTGGTGCCCTGCGACCAGATGGGTCACTGAAGGCCACAGTGGCTTTGTCACATGATGGAGGCAAATGAGTCAATGCTGTTTGGCCCCATGAATGGAACATTTGCATTTAAAAAATGCCCAGATGGAACTGTTGAGCGCTTCAAGCCTGAAATATCATGTCAACGCAAAGCATTTAGCAGTGAACCTGGAAGTCAGAGCTCTGACGCTAGCGTTAGCAGCCAGCCTCGTCAAGTCACACTCGACCAGGCATTCAGAAGCAAACTGAGTAAGTCTAACTGTGACTGACTAATTAACTGCCTTGCAAAATGGACTGCGGACCAGTTTCAATGGTAGAGGACAGAGGGGACATTGAATTATGTGCAAAATCCAGCAGCTTTATGACACATCTGCCAAAATTCATTGGAATTGACATTTTTTAAATACTGTGTATGTATGCGATTCATTTAGATTCATTAGTCACAGAGCATGTAATTAATTAGATTAATTTTTTAACTGCTTGACAGCCCTACTTATTTTCATTTATGATCTCACTCTGGAGTTCTCTAAAAAAAACAAAGACCCCTGGAGGTCCCCGTGTTGGGAATGGACAGACTCAAATAATAAGGCCACTGCTGAAATACAAAACATCTCTGTTATTCATCAGCAGCCAGAGAAAAACACTTTGCACCTCCACATGTTGCTGCGTCCCTGAGTGAGTCATCATAAGAGGGACACATTACTTTTATTCACTGAGACAGTTTAAAGAGGCGTGTCGTCATGGTAATAAATGAGTGTGGAACCAACGGGAATTTGACGTACCAGTGTCCAGTCACACACTCACACCAAACAGAGAGGAAACACAGAATCTGTAACACAAGTAGCCTGCAGGTACATTTTAGACAGCAAACAGGAGAGCTGATTATGATATTGATGTTATAAGAAAATAAGAATGAAATAAAAAGAGCTGAGGTCTGATCTTCAATATTATTAACATTGCCTGAAATTAGTTTTTCGGCAAAATACTGAGAATTAAATGTGATATTTCATATTCACATTTTACCATGTAATGTATGTGGGGGTCAGACTCATTAATAAAAACTGTCCTGGTATCTTTAGGGAAAATAAAATGTCAACAGAGAGAGGAGCTCAGTGAGATTCAGGTGGCAGGGATGGAGACTGACAGGATTGCCATGGTAACCGGGTGATAAAAGCCAAAGAGGATGTATTATGTATGGGACCTCTCTCTCTGTGAGAGTCCTCAGCAGGAGGATCACATATAATCAATATTTTTTATAAAAACAAGGGATGAAATGACTTTTTATGATGTGAAAGGTGTCTCTGATGTCGATGTGCGCATACAGGTGACCATTTCCTAACATGATCGCCATAGTAACTTAATGAGGCGACAGATAATACGTCACGTAATATATCATATACGTTGCTGCACTGCCAAGAAGTGGCCACATCCCAACCCTCACCTATGGTCATGAGCTCTGGGTAGTGACCGAAAGAATGAGGTTGCAGATACAAGCGGTCGAAATGAGTTTCCTCCGTGGGGTGGCTGGGCTCAGCCTTAGAGATAGGAGGAGGAGCTCGGAGTAGAGCCGCTGCTCCTTCGTGGGTCAGTTGAGGTGGTTTGGGCATCTGATCAGGATCCTCCTGTTAGAGGTGTCCCGGGCATGTCCCACTGGTAGGAGATCAAAAAATCAATTAGTGCAGGTTTTAAACGACATAATCTGCTCATTTAAAGGTCCAGTGTGTCGGATTTACGGGGATACATTAGTAGAAGTGGAATATAATATTCATAATTATTTTTACATTAGTGTACAAACACCTGAAAATAAGAATCATTGTGTTTTTGTTACCGTAAAATGAGCACTTTACATCTACACACCGAGCGAGCTATCGTCCATCTTCCACGGAGTCCACCATGTTTCGGACAGATCGGACAAACACACACAAAATATACAAAATGTACAAGACACATTAAAATGATTAAAGTGAAACAAGCTTTAAGTAATGAGTGGAATATTTTGTCCAGAACATCTGTTTTAGAAGTACAAAAAAATAATAATCCACAAATCAGTAAAGGCAGTAACTGTTTCATAACATTTTTCAAAGGATATTACTTTGTTAAAGTTATCTTATCTAATTAAAACTTACACATGGTGAGTATATAATATCCCACCCTTCAGTTTTTTAAGACAAAACACGAATAATTTTAGGCCAACAAAAAGTCAATATACAAAGTTGAGAAAACAAACGATCTCACCTCGTGGTCCATTCAGTGGGGTTGTAAATTGATAAATATGTCGATTGATGTGATGTTATATCGGGTCTTTGGTCAACATGATACTTGCTGATATCACAAAGTCCGCCACAACATGATTTCGATTCAATTCAATTCAGGGACATGAGATCAATATGAGACAATATCAGGAAATATCCTCATTATCTTTATCTTGGCTGCCTGGTGCGAGGCCGCCAGGGGAAAGGTGACACAGGAGTGCCACGGCAAAATCAAGGCATATCTTGAAGACAAGATTTCAAAACTTTTCCACGAATTTTCAAGAACTCATACATTTTTCCCCCAACATATCAGATTTAAAATATTCAAACAGAAATTGAAGAAACGTATGATGGTAAACAAAACGACACGTCAACTCATATAACAGCGACGATGACAATATGTTTATGTTTTCACTTTGCATCGATGATGTTGGATAATTGACCGCTGAATTAATATATCGATCCAGGTCGACCATCTAGTGGATTTTTTAAGACTGAACTTCAAATCTGAAATATAAAACTGATTCAATATTTTTTGACCTAAACTCTAATCCTACGTTGGAGCTTTGAAACAGCAAATACAATAAATACAATAAAGAGAAATTTGTGCAGACACAAGGAACACAAATGAACACAAAGTGCTCAAAGTACATTTTATTTTACAAAACTTTTGACAGTTTGTAGAAAATACAAATATACTGGTTGGAAAGAGTTCAGAAAAGTTACAAAAATGACACAAATGCTTTCCCTGCTTTCAGATTCATTTCCATTACTGTACTTTTTTAAGCCATCTGGGAACAAAAGCTACAACTTTAATTTGCATTTTACAACAAGTGGTTAGTTTTTCTCTGTCTCCTTTGCTACTGTGCTTTTAGCAAACCAGGTGCGAACAAAACAGAAGATGTTAAATTGTTAGATTGTTTTCTAAAATGTTAAATTCAATAAAACTGATGTGTAGATGCTACACACTGAACATACAAAAATGCTGCTTCAATCAAGCACTCTTATTGCCTTTTATTACAGCATTTTACAACAATCAATGGTTCATAACCACAAAAATGAAAGTTAAAAGGAAACAGTAAGAAGTAGTGAGTAAAAGAATTATTCTCCCTCAGCAATACAATCTCTATAAAAACTAGAGACCTCTGAAAATATAGTAGTGGAAGACGTGTTTATACTAGAAAATGTACAATACAGCTTGATTTGGCAAATCCTGTTAAAGGAAACTATTTACACAAGTTTAAGGTTGAAAACTTTACATTTTTTCTTTCAAATATATTTCGACCTGACGAAGAGCAACAAGCTTCAACTTCTGTTTGAGAACGAGAATCGAACCATCGACCTCAGGCTTCTCAGTCTCTGATATATGATCCTCAGCATCAGGTTAAAACTCCACTGTGAGTTTTTACTTTTTACAACTTGAACTTTAAATTTTTAATACTGTATATGTATTTATTTATTTGTGTTGGCAGGAAACAGCGAACACTGCCAGGGGCAAGATGTTTGATTTTCACCCTGGCTAAAAAAAAACAAACAAAAAAAAAAAAAAAATTAAAAAAACAAAAAACAAAAAACAAAAACGTGCGCTGAACTGTTGTTATAGCAACCTAAATTCTGGTTTCACATCAGTAAAATGAAAGAAGATGAAAATGCCTGCTGAAGGTCATCAGACGCAAAGCTTAAAATAAAATTAAAGTGTTGAGTGTTTTCTTCTTTGTGGGAAACATCAGTACCACTGTGAAATATCTCCTTTCAACGCTGGGTTTTAATAAAAGTTTCTACCACACTGGCCTGAATAACAGACATGACATTATATTTCACTGGAAACTATGTTATAAAACAGTGGGTTGTATTATACTGTAAAACATTTTTGTAATCAACAGGAGCAGATATCCGACTGAATAGACGGAGTACCTTCTGCTGAATTATGGGCTGTTTGTAGCTACAAGCCTAATTTATGATAGGGCAGTCAAAACTATCGCTCCACAGAAATTAAATCATCGTACATCATTTTATGCTTCTGCGATTGGTTTTAAGTCATCTCCGTGGTAACCAGGGACACTTTGAGTGTATTTCTGTCTCGTTTAGTGAAGCACAATCTACACAGACAGCTGTTTGAATCACCTAAATATCCAGCTGTATCTGTGCTTTGACGTTTTTACCATGTAAGTCTGGTTTGATCAGCCCCCAGTCTGTGCGCTGCAGATTTCAAAGAATAAGTAAATACAAACACTGCTGATTTCCTCCTGTGGCACTGCCATGAGAATATTTTGGTTGAGTAAATGTCTGCTGTCAGTCAGCCTGGTGAAAACACAGCCAGCCGTGGGTCATGTCGATGAAGTAAGTAAGTGCTATATCATAGGCAGCTGGACTTGCTTGAGTTTCTTGAAGACGTTTCATCTCTCATCCAAGAAGCTTCTCGAGTTCTTAATGACTGACGATGCCTTTGGGACCGTACACATGCCGCGTCTTTTGCGCCTTCAAATTAATTATTTTCAATGAATATGCACGGGATGCATACACAAACACCAGAGCCACTCCGTTGTGGCACGTAGGCGTTCCTGAGCACCTGTTTTTCAAGGCGTGACGGCTGCGCCCTGAGATAAACCGAATTCAACATGCAGCAGCACGCATTGCATGTCATGTGATGAGGAACAACCAATCACAGCCGACAGTTGTCTCTCTCTTCTTCCGTAAATATCAGTCTGTGATAAATATGGAAGAGAAGTTGATAATTTTGGTGCAGGGCTGCCACAGCTTTTCATCTGTCTGACAGACGATATATCAACACACTTATAAACAGCTCCTGGAAGAAGATCAGCTTTGCACTCAGGATTTCAGGTAAATAGGATATGACCTCACGTTTTCAAGGCGGTTAATGTACATCCCCGTAGAACTGAAGAGGCCTCTTGGATGAGAGGCGAAATGTCTTCAAGAAACTCAAGGAAGTCCAGTTGCCTACGATATAGCACTGATGACAGATGTAGGATGCTGAGCGCAGCTCAGAGTCTGTGTGGATTTAAAACTACTATCTCTATGGCGATGTTAGTAACACTACCAATCACATCGCACAACAAAATATGAAGGTGGTCACGACATAAAATTCTTCAAGCGCGCGACATGAAAGGAAGCTGACACTTTATTGCTAAGACAGAGAGTTTCTTAATGTCAGTTCACAGAGGGCTGTAGGAGCTCAGCTAGTTTAGCCTAACCTATGAAAGTTTCTGTGTTTTGCTACCAAAGAGTGGAAATAAAATTCCTGCAAAGTGAAATCGAGTCAAAAGTGTCTCCTGACATCCTCACGGCAGAAACAGTCCATCAAGCTGCCAACAATCACAGCTGAATTTGATAATGAGGAGCTCAGAAAGTCTGAAAAATTTCCAGAGTAAATAGTTGAGACAGCTTCAAGAGTCCGACAGGAGAGAGACTGAGTATGTGACAAGATTCACGACTGTGGGATTTACATTCTGCTGTAATGTAAGTATTTCATGTTTCACAGGAGGACAGCTCTCTTTACAGTATCCCCTGAAAACCTTCCTATTTTCAATAACTATATTTCAACAAAAAATGATCTCATAATCAGTCTTATTATATTCAGGCCACTGTGGTATTTTTAACTTTTCAACATAAAAAATGAAAAAAATGTGAAACCATCCTTTAAAGAGTAACAGAAGTCTGAAAAACCTGCCTGTGCTGCCACCTAGCAGCTGCAACCAGTGAGTTATGACACTCTTGACTGTGTAACAATGGCACAACATTTGCATTTGTGGGATAAAAGTTAAAGATACTTTTATAAAAGACTTTTACAAAACTTAAAAAAGACCTCTAAAGAGTCAAACGGTTCATCTAAAGTCAACAAGTCTTCTAAGGTGAAAAGGTGAAACAGGTGTGGTGTGTCACGGATTGCGTTTTGATTCCTGATATGGTTCAAATATCACATTGTAGATATTATTATTGGTGCCAAAGTCCAATTTGTGAGGTTGTGACAACTCTACAAGAGGAATTACAGGGATAAAATAAAATGGCATGAATTGTGCCATTATGTTCTGCTCAGGTTCTCTGACCCTCAGGTCATAATATATAAAATGTCACAATCAAACGGACATCAGTGATGAAAAAAGACTCTTAATGTCTTGTTTCATCAGTAACTGTTCTGTGATGAAAGTTACTTGAATGTTTCACGCGTTTCTCCTTCTGTCAGCCCGTCAGTGACTCTGCCGCTCGGACACGACGTCCTGCAGACGCTTCAGTAGCACGTCTGGACTGCTGCCATTCTCCGGACACGCCCTCTTACTGGGGGAGTCGCAGGATGACGACATCATCACATCCCCCTCCATGGTGAAGGCCCTCTTCCTGCTCACAGAGCCCTGACGGATCATCCGGTTTATGTCGGATAACTCCTGGATGGAGGGACAAGACAGAAGAGGAAGAAAGACATGGTTAATTAATAACATATATTTTAGATTTATGGCACCTTATTTATATATTTTGGATTCAGGGTGTCCCACACATTCATTTATTAGTAGCAGCCTGATATGATGTCACCATTTGCTGCCACATGCTGATTTTCCATTTCTGGAGCTGGACCTTTTATGTGGAGCCTGTGGGAACAGTTCAGTTCAGAGCTCCAAACTCTCAGAGTGCAAAGGGAACTCTGAGCACAGATGGATCAGAGTTGAAACAGGCAACTACTTGCAACGTATCGTTCTATAAACCTGCTGGTTCACACCAATGCAACTAGATGAGACAGTGTATCATCTCTATGCAACAACTCTGTACTTCTGCTCTGATTTTCAGATTTTCAGACTTATTTTGTGGCTGAATATAATTTGTAGCTTCTTAAAATATGAATGAGGATAGTGATAGTGAGATACTGGCTGCAGCTGCATCTGTAGTGGTGATGAAAGGACGAAAAACTTAAAACAAGCAACAGATTGACTGTATTCATGATAAATAGGCCTCAATAATATAAGTAAGCAGTGCCAATTACTTTGTCAATGAGGGGGCGGGGTGCGAGAGGGGGCATAAGCACATACAGCGAGCAGCAGCAGCGCTCCACCGTCCGACACCAGCCCACTTGAGACAGAAACAGAGGGCTCGGCAGGGACTGAGCACCTGCCGCAGCAAGTGAACACGCCGTCTGCAGTCATTTTAACTTGACCAGCGGACTTCACTACAAGCTGATTGGCTGTTGAAACAGGTGACGTGTTTTAAAACCAGCCTCTGATAATCTGACCAGCTGAGTTGCGAGTGACACCATCAGCTGGCCTGAGTCGAGCTCAGATGGCCAGTTCACACTGCTGCAAACCTTCTCTGCAACGTTCTAAAATGGTTTCATCTCGTCGCAAATCTTTGGTCTGAACTGGGCTTAAGAGTTTGCTCTTCTTGCCTCTCAGGAGCTGCTCCTCTAATCCATGCTCTAATAAGCTCTGATCAATCAATCCACAAACTGATCGACTGAGCAGAGTGACTGTTGAAACGAAAAACATGGAGGAAGTGCTGAGTGTTGCATTAACTAGGGAAAACACAAACAAAACAAAAGCTTTTATTCCTAATAAAAAAGCTGCTTCTCTCTGGTGTTGAGGTAAATATATTCCTGCTAACTTTAATTTCTCACCTTGAAGCTTGAAGCCCAATTCAACAACTCAAATGTTACACTTCAGTATTCACAACAATGACATTTACAGCCTCGAGACAAAGAGGCTTATCCAGAACTTGCAGGCACTAATTTTTAAAATACAAAAAGCAGTTTCCAAAAAACCCTCCACTGTATTCAGATGTGTGTGTGTGTGTGTGTGTGTGTATGTTCTTGCCTTAGATGGGCTGCTGTTGATCCTGTACGTGTAGGAGTTGGGTGTGAGGCAGGCTGCAGAGTTCTTGTGAGGGGAAACATACAGCGAGTGTCTCTGAGAAATCCGGCGAGGGGAGAGAGGCTGAGCCCGGACAGACGGGAACGGAGACAGAGGGGGAGCGTCCGCCTGGAGGATCAAACACACACACACACACACACACACACACGTTCACAGTCAAATTATGTAAGTGCATCGTATTAATTTCATTATAGTGAACCCAGTTTTCTGCTGTGGGTTATCGTGTCGTACCCGGTTGTCATGGGTGGCGTATCGCAATGCAAAGCCCTTCATCTTCAGGACGAAGACATTGTTGTAGAACTGGATAAGGTCACCACGTTCCTCCTCCCCTGATTGGTCAGAGTTCGCTTCTCCTGAGACCTGATTGGTTTTCTCTGCAGCTGAAGACAAAGATGGATCAACTGTTATTAGTTATTAATCAGATGAAACTACCAAACGCGTCGGCTCCAGCTTCTCTGATGCCAGGACATCACCATACTGGATCCTGTTGGGTTTTTCTGATTAGCCAATTAATCCACTGCATTAAGTTCATCTGTGACTATTTCAATAATATGAATTTAACACTTTTTGGGCAAAAAATATGACATAAACATAACACTGGCAAAAACATAATAGTAAGATAGATAATGAAAATAATTGTAAATTGAATCTCACTGTTCAGTGGATTTAATTAATCTAAATATCAACATTTTTAAATTGAAAGTCGTTATGTGTGACCAACGTTTAACAACAGACCATCATCTTTACATTCAATGTGTTTATGAAGGATGTGTGTCTGTTTCTTACATTCGCCACCTGAAACAGGATCCACCTCCATGTTCTCATCAGTCACCTGCTCTCTGGGAGTGTGACGCAGCAACACGCTGCGGTATACCTACACACACACACACACACACACACACACAAAGTAAAGTAAAGTAAAGTAAGTTGGTTTGTAAATTGTTGTTGTATCATGGTATACAGTGGTGTGTCCCTGTGAAGTGCAGTGTGTGTGTGTCTCTCACATGGCTGCTGGCTTGTGGTTGGCTGCGATAACACTTCATGATGTCATGGAAGGTGTGCGTCTCTTTGGTGATCTGCAAGGAAGGAAAAAAATGACAGGAAATTAAAATATTTACATGCACAGGTCAACTTCACCCAGCCAGCTGATTTCTGAAAGCAACAGTTCAGTCTACATTGTTTTGGTCTGAGTGGCTGAGTGTTGGAGATATCGATCTTTTCCCCGATATAATGAACCCAGATAACACTCGGCTTGTGGTGCCCAAAGCAGCAAAAAAAATATGTTTGATAAACTTGACAGCAATGCTTCTTTCCAGAAATCATGAAGCATGCATCTACTGCTAGCTCACCTAGCACCATCAAACTTTGTCTGCTCATGTAGCACCGATTTTGCATCTTTCTACTTTATAGACAGACCCATTTTATGAAAAGACCATCTTTCAAGCAGTGAAATACTTCTTTACTGACACAGTGAGGTTTTCTGCTCAACAGAGAAAGAGTATTCAGGGAAACTGCCAAAAAATTATTTCCCTCCAAGGAAAACATTTCTGATTCATAAATTAAAAACTGTGTTACGCTGCCAGAAACATGTTTCCCTGTGAGGCAACACTGTTCTTTAAAACATGGTCACATATGTTCTTTATTAAATGTGAAGCTTTCTCACTTTGGATATGATGTAAACGCTGCACAGCAACAGCTGGTCCAGATGTCTGTCCTTCATCAGACTGGTGCAGTGGACCAGAGAGTGTTCGAAACACGTCCAGATTTTCCCTCGCAGCTCCGACGGGACATCCATCTTCGCACACAGATCCCTCAGACGTACACTGGCCAGGTGATACACCTGGAGACAGATACAGAGGAGACGAGCTGGTCAGAAAGACGAAACAAGTGCAGGAAAACACCACCGGACGTTTTTGTATTTTATGTGTGGAAATATTTTTTGCATTCATTCAATAACACAAAACATACTAAAGATATTCACAGAACCAGAGAAAAAATAAGAAAACAAAAAATTACTGAGTCTTGAAAGTCCTGAACTCCATGTCAGTACATGTCAATCATGAGCCCATGAATTTCCCTTTACAGGGCTTTAAAATCTGATCCTTACAACATACAACAACCTCTATTTATGCTACGCCAAGTCAATGAAATCACATCCACAATAAACGATGATGTTGATAAAGGTTTTCTACCTTCCTAAAAAACAGCGCGAGTGATCCAGTGCGACGCGGCCGTCCCATTCCTGTCTGGGCATCGGAGGTTGCGGGTGCGGTGGCGGCGCGGCTCGGGGAGGCGGTCAGCAGGAACTGAGCGGTGATGGTGCCAGAGGAGTCACACGGCTGAACCGGGATCAGTGTGATGGTGCGGTCGTTATTCATACCTGGAAACATTCCCACACAACTGTCAACAAGATAAACTTGTTTTATGAGCACTTGATTCAGTGTGTCAGGGTGAGAGTCTGATTCATGTACAGCTTCAGAGAAAGGCACTAACTCTGGAACTCGTTATTTGCAGGCCTTTGTTGAATGCTCTGATCTGATCTGACGATCATTAAAACACAGATACACTTGACTTTAATGCAGAGAGCACAAACAGTTCTGCCAGTTAGAGGCTGCATGACAAACTTTCAGGTTTATCCAGACAGTTCCAGTGTTGATATACATCAAGTTTCATGTTTCATCTTTATTTAAAAAAAATCCTGATAATGTGACAAAGCGATGGTCATCACATACATGCAGTTGGTGTTCATGGGAACGCCCACAAAACATCTTTTTATGGCGAGGGGGAAAACAAAGCTACTACATTGAAGAGTAGCTGAGTGGCTTTCTGCACGTTGGAAAATCTTTAAAGTCCTGAGTTTGTGAATATTTTTCAACCTGGACCCTATTCTTCCATGTTTTTTCTTCCAAGCTGGCACAAAAAAGGCAAATGAGTAGCACCCAACGCATGACCTTGTGTTTTCCAGGTGGTTAAAGACGCGGCATGTGTACGACCCCTAATCTCCAGGGCTGGTACCTGCGGTTATTCCACAGGCTAGTTAATAACATGTCGGGCAGGAAATCCAAAGTGTGGGATCATTTTGAGAAGGTGAAGGACGAACCCAAGGTGATATGTAAACTCATCTTCATTGGTCGACTACAAACATGACGTATCATCTGAAACATGGAAGTAGCTACATGCCCATTAGCCCACAGTGTCATTAACAGGCGGCTCGCTCAGTGTGTGACGTGCACACATTAATATCGTAAACATGTGGGTGACTACTCGACTAATGGCCCTAAATGACGAATATTGGTTGAGTAGAAAAATTCTTAGTCTCGGGCAGCCCTAATACTTGACAGCTTCAGTTCAGCTTTTGTTATGTTCAAAGTGATATGGAAATGTCACCAGGTGTGACTGACATCATGACTTTTACCTAAAGGTGACAGCGCGCTTATTCAGACATGAGCCAGAGAAATTAAACGGCCATCACAATAACATAAAGTCTCTTTGTTTGCAGTCATGTTTGCTGAAGGCATCTCCTTCATATTCTGTGTTCAGTGATGTAAAACGTGTAAATGTGTCATCTACCTTGCAGTGGGAAACTCAAGACGGTGGCCTGGGAGCCCTGACTGATCTTCAGGGTGCTGCTTGAGCCAAATGTCAACCTCTTGGCTGGTGACGACATTGGACTCAAGCTTGGAGCCACTCCTGATGTCGTGGCCGGAGGGTCGTCGCCAAACAGACGCCGCTTAGCGCTGCCAGCTGCTGGGGAGCTGTACCTGTCGTGGACCGACAGCGGGGAGGGAGGCACATCTGGAAGATAGAAACGGGTAACAAAGTTGATCGAAGCTCATTTGTAACAACAAAAAACATGTACCTTCACACCTGAACACTCACCTTTACGTGCGCTGCCCAGGCCTGACCTGAACTCTCTGATGCGGGGGTGGATGATGGGGGAGAGGGCGACCAGAGGCAGGTGGGACTGACCTCCACTGGTAGAACCAGGACCAGAACCAGGACCAGAACCAGTGTCAAGACTGGAGGAAAAATTCACCTTAAGAGAAAGATGACGAGAGAAAGTTAATGAGAGGTCAGAAAGTAGGACAAGATGAAATAATCAAAACAAAAACAAAGAAATGAAGTAGCAAGAAAAGGAGGAAAGTTTGTGTGTTTCCTGCTGACCTCCTCCACTGTGGGGACTTTGTTCCCAGCAGCCTGCAGGGCGCTCCACAGGGCAGAGTCTGCGCTCCACGCTCTGCTCTCCAGAACTTGCTCCTCGATCAGGTTCAAATGCTTCACCATGTCTCTGGACAGGCCTTCCTCAGAGCGGATAAACACCTCAATCACCTGCACACAGATAAAGAAATACAGTTATATTCTTATTCAAACTACTCCATGAACGGAGGCAAACAGACACAGGAGAGAAGGACATGAGAATTTGAAAGGATTTCAATGGTTGTTTTAAGTTGTAAAAGTGTGTATGTTATGAGTGTGTGTTACCTTAAAAAAGTAGAATGGGGAGAGTTTGAAGATGTTGATGATCCAGGGGAAGGTTCTCTGGGAGCTGTAGGAGAACAACACCACCTCCAGACAACACGCCATCAGGGAACAGTGGAAGATATCCTGCTCCAATAACACCTAAACACACAGATTTATATTTACCTAAAGTACCAAAAAGCCTATAGTACAATTACAAAAAAACTTCATGTGGCAACAAACAAATAAAACACATCTGGAGACGTCTGATGAAACGAGAAGGAAAGCAGAGTTTGGGGCTTTTTTAAATTTTTTATAACGATTAAATAAAATACAGTGAGGACTGGACGGAGCAGTGATTGACAACAACTTCGCCCACATGTAAGAGGACTGTCTGCAGTGGAAACGCTAGGGTCTAGGTACCATGTCTGAAGTGTCACTTTTGGTTCCAATGGTATCATACAGAAACTGTTTGGTGGAAACGGGGCTTTAGAAAGCTTATATAGGCTCGTAAATGGTAAGTGGACCTTGAGTTTAAACTGTGACACACATGTGGCTGCTGCTTACACTCATGTCTTTGCCTTGCAGCCGTTTGGTCTCCTGCACCATGACATTCTCAAGGATCTTGTAGTAAAGGATCTCAGCCAGCTTCAGTCGGTTCTCTGCAAAGTCTGAAACAAAAGACAAAAGGTAAAACACACGTTAAGTTACGTACTGTAATTTAATTTAAATTTCATATTGCAGTCGGAGCATTCAGTGAGAGAAGTAAATCTTCTCATGAGCTGACTTAGGTAGGTTGAAGCAGTTATATGTGTGTGTGTGTTGTGTGTTACCTATATGAGAGCCAGGCATGTCCTCTGAGTCGTTTGTGTAATGTTCTTTGAATGTTTGTCCCAGTGTCTTCACTCTGCCCAGTATAGACTCTGTGGGATCTCTGGAGCACGACCTTCAATCACAGCACAGGACACACTGTCACCATGGAGGGTAATGTTTCACTGTTACTACTTAAAAAACTACTAAAACAATTATATGATTACCAAAATAGATTCTGTCACTCAACTATCTGATTGAATCATTGCAGCTTAAATTGTGACAATCATATAAGTATAATCAATGTTTTTTTCGTCTAATCTTTCACTACAGTTTTTCAGAATTCAAATCAAACGCAGTCTCATCTGCTCCACTCCACTGTTTTCCTACTCCATCATAATTTCCTCCACTTTACTTGACTTCATCCTGCTCCGGTGACGCTCGACGCTGCTGAACTACAACAAACGAGACAAGAAGCACAAAGAGGCACAAAGAGGAACTGACTTGAAGATCTGCATCAGGTGGTCACTGGGCGCCGCCCTCAACCCGGCCACCATGCTCTGCAGCCGGCTGACGCTCTGTGTCGCCGAGGAGACGGGCGTGACGAGCAGGTCCTTCTCCTTCAGGTAAACTCGTCCGGTCAGAGGGGTGGAGGGGGCGAGAGAGCCTGACTGCAGACACAGTGGGAGAGTTTATACCATCAGTGTGTCTCTATAAAGCTGTTTTGTTTTTTTTTGTATTTCTTCTCCACAAGTTGTTGACTGTGTCTGAGACTTTTAAAAAATGTAAACTATGTATTGTGTTTTCAGCAGGGAACAATGGGCTTGGAGTGAAGAGCCACAGGCAGACAGAAAACAGTGCTGGTTTTGACACTTTTGTGGAATTTGTTGACAATAACCTTCTGTGCATGTTGTTACCAGATCTATGTGTGTGTGTGTGTGTGTGTGTGTGTGTGTGTGTGTGTGTGTGTGTGTGTGGTTGGCGCAGGGCTTCCCACATATTTATTTGTGATGACTTGCCATGATAACAGCTGCTGCCACATATTGATTTTTTTAATATTTTATTTTTGGAGCTGGACCATTCATTAGGAGCACTTTTAAAAAACACACTTTTTTGTTTTTCATTGCACCACACTTTTCGAGAGCGGAGCGTACTCCTGGCACAGAAAGCAGAAGACCGCCAGGTGCAGTGAAAGTGAAACTTAACCACACAGTGAGCTAGGTCTAAAGGTTTGCTTTAATTTGCCTCTGCAGCAGCTGCTCCTCTCATCCATCAATCTGATCTGATGAGCTCTGATCAGATCGACTGACACCACAAAGTGCTGCTGTGGATAAACTCGTGTGTGTGTGCCTGTGTGTGTACCTTCTCTACATGTTGTTGCAGCTGGTTCTGAGTAGACGTCTGGCTGGCAGATGGCTCCTGAACAATCTTCCTGGGAGTCCCGATTTCTTCGTCCGCATCGGCTCCCAGAAACACTCGCTCATCGAAATCTCCCACCGTCAGCACGTACTCCTCGTACTCCCGGTTTATGGCTTTACTGTAAACATCACACACAAAGACGTAACATTAACCACTGCAATATCTCAGAGAATTAACTTTAATTCAGCCGCACAGATTTACAGACAGAGTGGAAAAAAGTGACTTTTCCTGATAAGTGACATCTACCTCTGGTCCCTGATGAGCTTACTTGTTATCAATGAAGTTCTGAGGATCCAACATTTCTGTCAAGTGGTCCTCGTCGCCTTTCAGGATCTGAGAGGAAGAGGGGTTAAGCAAACAAGACTTTACAAAACAGGTAAATGAAAATTAGCCTGTTTGCTTTGAAAAACATAAGTAAAACCTGGATTGGAGATCAGAAAAACAGTAAGTACACCTGTATATGCGCAGATTTGTCAACCAAAGAAAAAAGCAAAGGAAGAATGAGGACTGAAGGAGGAAAGTCAGGAGGGTACAAACCTGTGTTTGTGTGTATGTGTGTGTACCTGTTTCTGGAACAGTTTCAGTATGTAGGGTTTGAAGTAGTGCTGTTTGATGCCCTTTGCCTCCACCACCAGTCCGTCGTGCAGCTCGCATAACCTCTCCAACACACACGGAGGAGGTTCATCTGGTGAAACGTGTCCGTCAACACGGTACAGAGCAGGCAGACCTACAGACACACACACACACACACATTTATTTACATGCCAATACACAGACTTGTGTGTACCGTGTGCTTTTAAACTAACAAGCAGAGTGTACACGTTATAATGAACCCGCCTATGTAGTTGCATCTTACTATCTGAATAATGTGCCCTTTAAATTACAGGAAAACCAATGACATTAAACTTGTTTTTTGTTGGTCAGTGGTGCGATCACTGTCTGCAGCCATAAAACAGCAATATGTCAGCAATGCGCCTGAACACACCTCATTTTAAGACTTGACACAGATGGGCTCAAGAACATTTGTTCCTTACACTTGGGCCCTGGCTGTGATAATGGCAACTGTGTCATTTAAAACTAGACTCACCCTCACACACATCTTAAAGCCTACCTCTAAACGTTGGGTTGATGAGGTCCCTCCTGTTGGCACACAGCAAAGCGTTGCCAAACACCAAGTCCAGACAGCAAAGCAGCAGGTGATACGAGTTCACCAGGTCATCACCAATCATACGGAAGTTACCTTCACAAATACACAAACATCACAAGTCACACACTGGTAATCTGCATCTTTACAGGAGCTATGACAATTAGCTGTAGTAGTAGCATTAGTGGTTGTCCGTCCATCTATTGCATTCTCATGATTGTGATATCTTAAAATACCTTGCAGGAATTTCTTAAAATTCTTCAGTTTTGAGAAAATAATCAACAGATTAATCAAGAATGTAAATAACCATTAGTTTCAGCTCTAGACTAAACAATTCAAATATCATTTAGAGGTATGAAGGGGTCTGTTAGGTCTATTATTAAAAGTAAAAACTAAAGCAAAGCGTCACTTTGAACATCTTTACTGACGTCAGTAAAATCATGACAGAGTTTAGAGTTGCTCAGCAGTGTGTTTTTGTTTCTTGGTACCTTTGGTGTAGACAAACAGAGTCCAGCAGAACTTGAACACATCGCTGATGTGACAGGGCAGTCGCCTACAGGGCCAGAGGACACACACACTTGGTTAGACTGCACTGGGTTGACTGTGTGTGTGTGTGTGTGTGTGGTGGCTCATCTCTGCAGGAGCAGCAATTTCAGAAACAATGACTTAATGTGACAGAGAGAATAAAATCTTTGTTCTTGTGTTTCTTGCTTCAGGGTTAGCAGCATGTGTGTGTGCGTGTGTATGGTCAGAGATCAAACAAAGACGAATATTGTATCTGACGAGAGGAAGAGTAAGAAGCAAGTTTAAAAGTGTGTGTGTGTGTGTGTGTGTCGTGCCTGTGTTTCCTGCTGCGTGGCTGTCGTGGCGGCTCCCCACCCTGAGGGTTCTGAAACATGTCCATGAAGATGGGCTCAAACTTGCGGAAAATCACTGTGGAGACCTCAAAATTGCGCTCCAGCCGCTCCACGCGCAGCCTGAAGTCCTGCGACAGGTTGGACATATCGGACCACTTCCTCATCTTGGAGAAGAACTGGATCAGACTGGGAGGACAGGGAGAGACGTGTGAAGGGCAACATAAAAAAGCCAAATTATTATCGCTAAACTTAAACAACATAAACAAGCTCCAGAAACAAAAAATATATCACACTAAAACACCCTTTAGTGAAACCTGGAAAGGCCAGTTCCAGTTCACCATAAAATTAGTTGGTTGACAGAAAAATAATCTGCAACTATCTTGATAATCAATTAATCGCTTTGGGGTGTTTTCAAGAAAAAAAGGTCATTTTGTGGGTGAAGTTTTTCTTTAAAGGTTTATTTGGTGTGTTGTGATTTGCCAGATGGTTTTTTTGTATTGCCGTGGCAACAGAGACTGACCTGAGTTTGGCGGTGCGAAGGATCCTGGTGAGGGAGACACAGTTTCCCTCCATCAACCCTTTACCCACTGTGGGAGTGGAGCCCTTCCTGCAGGCTGCATACAGAGAACACGCCAACCAGTGGACCACCTCTCCCTGCACAAACACAGGAGCGCACAATTCATTCAGCATAAACAGAAAGCTCACAGGCCAAAGATCCACTTCAAACACACAAACAAAAACGTGTACACATCAACAACAGCATGAAACGCTGCAGGCAGTAACAACAAAACATCACAAATACACAATTACGGAGCTGCAGAGTATGTATCTGGTTATTTTTTGATGAGGCTGTATAAGGGTCTAGTGAGTCATCACTCAGCTGTATTTGACTAATGAAATAAAAATAAATATCTTAATATAAAAGACCATAAGACGACCTGTCAGGCTGCACAATGTACCGTCACATCAGCATATTATTAGTATCTGTTCGCCACCACTTTGAAAAGGAAATATTATTCAGATACACCTTATTTTATTGGCTGCAAACTGAAATTTATATGTATCACCTGATCTTTCCTGAAACAATTACTCAATTCATTTTGTATTTATAAATCCACAGTAAACTAACTGACGGCTAACTTGATAATAGATTTTCTAAAATACAAAACGAGTTCAAGAGAAGCACAACTATCGAGCACTTTAAACAAGATGTACAAATTAAGTATTTATAAGAGGTATGCAGATGAAGAGGGGGTTGTTTATTTATTTATTTGGGCTTGGATGAGATTGGGTTTGTGTATTTAATATCTAAGACTGTTGTTTATTTATCTTTATTAATGGTGTAAAGTTTGGGACAGTTGTTGACCATTTCCTTTTCAAATGAGACATGATTAGTGAGAAGGGGGAAGGCTTACATAAGTGTGCACTTCCTGCTCCATTTTAGCATGTCTGTTTATTTTGTTTTTGTTTTTTATTTTGCTCAAAATAAAGCCACTCATCATTATACGACTTTGGGTGAAGTCCACATGCCTTAAAAGTTGTACTTAAGTACAGTACTGTAGTAAATGTACTTAGTTACTTTCCAGCACTGAAGGTAAACAATCCTAGGTGATCATGTTGGGCTCTGTGAACCTGTGATTGTTACAGGTGATATAAATACGTCACTGAGTGATACATAATTTCACGTGATTAAGTAGGTTAAATTAAAAATATGAGACAATAGGAACACGTCAGTTGAAGCCCTTCAAACAGTGTTTGTGTTCCACAGTTCCCTCCACAGCAAGTTTACAGCACGATGAAAGTTAGTGATGTTTCAGTGAGTCTGTATCTGAGCATCATGTTGGATCATTGAACAGAGGATAGATAGAGGACATGATTCACCTCCAGTGTGTATGTGTTCCAGATGGCAGTGAAGTTCTCCATGGCTTCAGTGGCAGTCTGCTCGTCCATGTTCAGCTCCTGACACAACGTCTCCAGACTCCTCCGCACCGAGCTCTCCTCCATCCTGCCCGACTCTGAATCCGACGACTCTTCGCCCCGCATCCGTACAAAATGTCCGCTTTTATAAAAACTTTACAGAAAAGAAAAATCCTCCTGAGTTTAAAATCCAAAACATCAACACACAACGACAGCTTCCCCCACGACCCGGCGGACTTCCGCTAACCCTCCCCACAATGCAGCGCGTTGGCGCGAAAACCGCCGAGTAGTAACCAATCAGAAGCGAGGGGAGCGTCATGTCCACGTGAGCTGTTCGCCCAACCCCCTTCCCCTGCTCGCGTGCTTCTTCCAGCCGGCCGACCGTTACTAAGCAACCGCTCCCTTCACGACCAGACACGATTCAACGGTGACTAACGTTTAAAACGTTGGTTTGAGCGATTTTTAAATAATTTTCGGCGAGTTTTATCGACATAAAATGGACAAAAGCAAGTAACAGTAGTACTTAGATCATTTTCTACGGAAGCTTATTACTGCCACACCAGGAAAAAAATAATGGGTCAGTATTACCTTATAACCTGAAAAGTTTATCGTACTAACAAGAAGTTTTTCACATTAAAACAATATATTTTCACGTTATAACAACATATTTTCACATTAAAATGTGATAACTTATATTGTAAAAATATGACAAGTTTCACGTTATGTAAGGGATAATGTATAATGAGCCGGAGAATACTGGGAAAATTATTTTCCCAGTATTCTCCAGCTCATTATACATTATCCCGCTTATTACACAGCTAATTATAAGTTAAATAAATAATTTGAGACAGAATATTGATTAATTATACGATTTTTATTGATTTATAAATTAATTTCCTGATGTTAAATTCAGACAAAACTGAAGTTATTGTTCTTGGCCCCAAACAACTCAGAGACTCTTTATCTGATGACATAGTTTCTCTAGATGGCATTGCTCTGGCCTCTAGCACTACCTAAAGAAACCTCGGAGTAACATTTGATCAAGATTTGTCTTTTAATTCTCATTTAAAACAAACCTCACGGACTGCATTTTTTCATCTGTGTAATATTGCGAAAATTAGGCCTATCCTGACCCGAAAAGATGCAGAAAAATTGGTCCACGCTTTTGTTACCTCTAGACTGGATTACTGTAACTCTCTGTTATCAGGTAGCTCTAGTAAGTCCTTAAAAACTCTCCAGCTAATTCAGAATGCAGCAGCACGTGTACTAACAGGAACTAAGAAACGAGATCATATCTCTCCTGTTTTAGCTTCTCTGCACTGGCTCCCTGTAAAATCCAGAATTGAATTTAAAATCCTCCTGTTAACTTATAAAGCTCTAAATGGTCAAGCTCCGTCATATCTTAGAGAGCTCATAGTGCCATATTATCCCACCAGAACACTGCGCTCTGAGAACGCAGGGTTACTCGTGGTCCCTAAAGTCTCCAAAAGTAGATCAGGAGCCAGAGCCTTTAGCTATCAGGCTCCTCTCCTGTGGAATCATCTTCCTGTTGCGGTCCGGGAGGCAGACACCGTCTCCACATTTAAGACTAGACTTAAGACTTTCCTCTTTGATAAAGCTTATAGTTAGGGCTGGCTCAGGCTTGCCCTGTACCAGCCCCTAGTTAGGCTGACTTAGGCCTAGTCTGCCGGAGGACCCCCCTATAATACACCAGGCCCCTTCTCTCCTTCTCTCTCTCTCTCTCTCTCTCTCTCTCGTGTCCTATTACTGCATCTCCATTACTCCACTGTCTCTCAGATTAACTCATATCACAGCGGTGCCTGGACAGCGTGATCTGTGTGGTTGTGCTGCTGCCGTGGTCCCGCCAGATGCCTCCTGCTGCTGCTGCCATCATTAGTCATTAGTCATACTTCTACTGTTATTATACACACATGATTATTGTCACACATGTATACTGCCAGATACTAATATATACTTTCAACATATTGTACCGCAGTAGCCAGAACTATAACTATAATATTATTACTTTCATTAATGTTGTTGTAAGCTACTGTCATTACCTGCATCTCTCTCTCTCTTTCTGTCTCATTGTACGGATTACTGTTAATTTATTATGTTGATCTGTTCTGTACGACATCTATTGGGATCCCTCCTCAGTTGCTCTTCCTGAGGTTTCTACCGTTTTTTTTCCCCGTTAAAGGGTTTTTTTGGGGGAGTTTTTCCTTATCTGCTGCGAGGGTCCTAAGGACAGAGGGATGTCGTATGCTGATTTGTGATATTGGGCTTTATAAATAAAATTGATTGATTAATTGATTGAATCTATGCCATGAAGAATGAAAGCAGTTCTGAAGGTAAAAGGGGTTTAACCCAGTACTAGCAAGGTGTGCCTAATAAAGTGGCTGGTGAGTGTGTATGTAGAATAAATGCAAAATAACCAAATAATACCTCCAAAATGATTTTTTTATTCATTAGAAGTGTTCCAGATTTCATATTTATGTATAATTTACATGCAGTCTGGGCCGTCTGACATTGACCTTGTTTTACATGAATAAAGTACTCAATTACATGTAGTTACGTTCCTCCATGTTTGTTCAGTATGAGGCGATCAAACAACAGAAAATACTTTAACTTAACATTCCTGCAGTTGAGCTGCAACACTAAAACACCTCTTGCACATAACAACTTAACACTCTGAAATCATCTCTTCTTCAGTACGATTACTTTTATCTCTAATGTCAGTCACACCCATCTGCAGCCTCCATGAACAGAATTTTAGTCCTCAGGGTGAATCTGGAATTATTAAATCATCAACATAAAAAGCTTGTTTGTTAGAATACATACATGAGATCAGAAAACACCATTGCGTTGCCCAGCAGGCTGATTCACTGACAGCACCATGTGGTATATAAGCCACAATTTGTGTTTGTGTCACTTTAAAAATCTAAAAAAACAAAAACTGTGTCGCGTCAACATAATCACAAAATACATCAAAATACAGATGCCACGCTGCGGACAAAAACAATAATTACAGCCTTGCAGTTTTCTGCCTCTGCAGACCAGTCGAGCTACAGTCACAGTTTATATCCATGTCTGTAAAAACATGCATTCAAAGCTTCACACACATCTTCTTCAGAGACGATCTATACAATCAGCAGTTACAAGATTAGTGTCACAAATTCAGTATCTGAGCAAATGTCTCTCCATCTGTTCCTGAGATAAGACGTTGAATAACGGCAGAAATGGTGTTTTTGCAGAACATTATGATGTCACAGTGAAGTTAACCGTTGACCTTTTGGACATAAAACATCATCGCTTTATCATTTTATCCCATTAGACATTTATGTGAAATTTGGTCATATTGGCATCAAAATTACTGAGATGTTTTGTGAGGTCACAGATACCTTTGACCGGTGGTTCCCAACTGGTGGGTCCCAGTCCAAAAGTGGGTCGTGGGTCGATTCTGAATGGACCTTAAGTGACTCACAAACGTGTCAAGTTTGTAAAAAACACATTATTTTTAAGTATAGCGAATTTCCGGCACAGAGCTTTTATTTTGTGCCATTTCCTGCTGTAGATTGAGTGACTTAGCAAACAGCTTCTCAACAGACACAGCAAACTAGCTTGATGAAAAGGCTGAACGTTGAATGTCTTAAAATGTGTGGACCTTGAACTAATGACTGAGGAGAAATCTGCACCCTGGGGCCAGACCAGTTGAGAACCACTGCCTGTGACTACTAATTCTAGTCAGTTAATTCTTGAGTCAAAGTGGACATTTGTACCAAATCTGAAGAAATCTCAAGGTTTTCTTGAGATAACACGTTCACAACAATGAGACAGACGAGGTCAAAGTAACCTTTAAGCAATAAAATCTAATCAGTTCATTGTTAGTCAAAGTAGACGGTTGTGCCAAATTTAAGTTAGCTCCCTCAAGGCCATTGAGGGATTGTGTTTACAAATATGGACGCACGAGGTCACACTGACCTTGACCTTTGATCACAAATTCTAATCAGTTCATCCTTGAGTCCAAGTGGACATGTTCACAAGAACAGGACGTGTGTTCATACAAACAGATGGACGGACAAACTGCAAACATAATGCCTCCGGCCACGGCCAGCGCAGAGGCATAATGAAGTCTACAGTTGGCAGGTTGAATATATGAGTGATCCAGTGACAAGCAGAGAGAGGATTTCACAGCCTCAACTTCAACATCTGAGAGTTCACAGTCCACTCATGTAACTGAGGTAGTGTAGAAAAATTATACACGTATATAAAAAGTCAGAAGAAAGACAGAAAGGATTCATTTAACTGTAGAAATGATGCACACTATGCGGAACAGTTTTTTTCAGATAGATTATAACTGTTTCAATTAAATAATGTTGCAAATAGAAATAAGGGTTAGTTTAGCAAAAGTTGATGGCATATTTGGAAATTTACTGCTTCAAAAATATTGTGACCTCCTCTCAATGAGGAAGCGTATATATCTAGTTCGTGAAAATGTCTCCACAGCAGTGTCAGCTCGATGGTTCCTCCTGTGTATTTTGATCTTCAGGTGCTCTTTCAGGTATGTTTCTCCTCACTTCATGAGTTCTTGTGTCTTGACCATGAACCAGCTCTGAATCGTCTCCCACATCTTACACGCCTTGCCAACTGAAACACATCAAAGCGTCTTTTCCTGCATGTCTTGCAAAGTTTCGTCTTCTCTCCTGTGTGAATACTCGTGGACGGTCAGCTGACCTTTACGTCCGAAAGCTTTCCCACACGTTATGCAAGCAAAAGGCTTCTCACCTGTGTGGATTATAATGTGCCTTTTCAATGCGGACATCTCATAGAATCTGTTCCCGCAGATTTTGCACAGGTACGGCTTCTCACCCGTGTGCATTCTCATGTGGACTTTCAGGCGATTGCTGTGTCTGAAATCTTTTCCGCATATTTCGCAGGAGTACGGCTTCTCACCCGTGTGTGTCGTCATGTGGACAATCAAGTGACTGTTGTATCTGAAATCTTTCCCGCATATTGTGCAACAGTACGGCTTATCATCTGTGTGCGTTGTCATGTGGACTCTCAGGTGACTGTTATATCGGAAATCTTTCCCACATGTTTTGCAAGAAAATGGCTTCTCACCTGTGTGGATTCTCAGGTGTATGTGTAACTGGGACTTAAACTTGAAAGCTTTCCCACAAGTGTCACATTTGAAAGACTTTTCACCCATGTGAGTATTATCTGACATGGTAGAGTTGTACACATTGTTGCTGTGGCTGTTACTTTCATGATGTCTTGGTTGAAGCTCTGCATTCCCAGGTGAGTCTCCATGCTCGCCTCCAACCTGATCTCGGCTCTCAGAGACATGAGAGCTGTGAGAGAGCAGCCGGTGGTCGCTGTTTGATTCTGAAGCTGGAGAGTTCACAACTATTACTTTCACTACATTTCCTGCTGAACTGTTATCGGAATTGAAGCTGGTAGTGTGATCTTCACTGTGGTTACTTTCCTCATATGGAGGAATCAACATGAAGCCATCAGTCTCCTGCTTCAGTACAAGCTGTTCTCCCTCCTGACTGCTGCACAGTTCCTCCTGTTCCTCTTTAATCAGTGAAGGCTCTGGGTCATCTTGGTCCACACTGGAATTCCTCTCTTGAATGCGGAGCTGCTGGTCAGCATGACCCTCCTCCTCCTCTTCCCTGTCCTCCTCCCCCTCCTCCTCCGCACAGATATGTTGCTGTGGGAGCTCTGGGGGGACAAAGAACAAAAGGAAACATCTGTGATGGCAGAGAAGAAGAACAATGCCTACACGCGAGCACATTAGCAGGACTACCGGTGTATATTTTCATTTGTGGGATTAAATACATGAATCAAATCAATCTGTTTTAGGTTATTAAACAAATTAGGTTTCACATACCTATTCTGTTAACCTCTATGTCGGGTTTCCAAACGACATCCAACAGTTTGCGCTGACGGTCGATCACTTCTTCATACTCGACGATGGTTCTTTTAAAAACTCCGAATATTTCTTCAGCAGCAGCAGTTAGTCGGACGTTGACAAACTCTCTCAGATACTCCACTGAAGACATGGTTGCCCGATTATGACTGAAACATTTAACTACGCAACAACTACACCATCACCTCCCTGCTAGGTCCAAACATCCACTGAGCTAACGCAGCCTGCGAGTGCTTATCGTACTTCCGCTGGATGTGTCACCGTGTTTAAGTTCCGACAGTGGAATTGAGTTACTTTATCTTTCCGCGGGAAAATTTTTAATCCACGATTTATCTCCCTAAAAAACAATGAATACATAAACAGAATAAATTATTACATTTGCCACATTGGCTTCACAGGAAGATAATATTTCTCAAAGACTTACAAAATGATCCTTCCTGCAGTGGCGTACGGTAGTTTGGAGGGGCCTGAGTGCACGCTATCATGACGGGCCCCAGGGCTGGATTTACTCTGTGTCCTAATGTCCATGCTATCATACTATGTAGTAAGTGAGAAGAAGATTTAGTATATCTGAATGCATAGTATGTCAAAGGCAGTATGCCGACAATACCAGGATGTTCTTCTACATCAGGTCTGATGCGCAGTGGACAACACATCACATCGACTGAGCCGCAAACAGATGACAGCTTGACACCTCACTGACAGCTGTTTGACAGTGCCTTCAAGTACCTGATGACCAGTCGAACAATAGTAATAGGAATATTAATTAAGTGAATTAAATCATCATAAATACTACAAACAACAAAAAGACGTAAGGAGGTGGGACCACACTGGTCGATGAAGGTAGCGATGGGATCCCACAGGAGGATAAATACAATGATGGGACCTCTCTGGAGGACAGCGACAAAAATGGGTCTAAACCAAAGGATAACCACAGAAGTTCACATCAGGAATGATAGCTGGCAACTGACAATCTGGCTTCAGGTTGGACTCTTGGAGATCCCAGCAGGAAGCCAGCAACAAGACAGCTGAGGTGAAGGCCAGTGACGGGACAGCGAGGCAGGAGTCCGGTGAACCAGGGAACCAGGAGACCGCAGCAGCTGGGCAGAGACGTGATAGTTCTGTGGTTTAACAGGAACAACAGCAGATCGGCAGGATCGGATATCGACTGGGCATGGGGAACAGGTGTCAGCCAGCTTGCCTGTGTGTATGTAGCCTTTTTGTAGCAGCTAATCGAGGTGAAGCCATTTCATTTTTTACCTGATACACAAACTGATGTATGCCTATTTCAAGCCTCTGTATGTAAAAATCTTAATCACCAGAATAACTCTAGCTGTAAAGTAAATGTAGTGGCCTAAAACGTAAAATTTTTGCCTGTAAAATGTTGTGATGTCGAACTAGATGTAGAATGGAAGGCTAGTAATCAAAGAATAACTCAAAACGGATATTTTTTTAAAAAATTTATTAAAAGTTTCAAGATTTAACATCAGTGCATTTAAATTCAATCTTGGCCATCTGAAGACAATCAGTGTTGTACATAAATACAGTACTGAAGTACCTGAAGTTACATTTCTCCACTGCATACATGTTTTTTAAATATGAGGAAGTTTCACTGATCAAACTACCAAAGAGTATCAAATTATACTTTGGAGGGTTACATTGGTGTTTCCCCATGCTTTTGTTTCTTCAAGTGCTTTCACACCTGCTAGGTTTAGTTCTGTTTAATCAAACTCAAGTTCATTTGCCCCCTTCGTGCGGTTCGTTTGGGCAGGTGTGAACACAGCAATCACACTCAGGTGTGCACCAAAACAACCGGACTGAGACCTTCTTGAAGAGGTGGTCTCAGTCTGGTTCCAAAGGAACTCTGGTGCGGTTGTTTTGTGGTGAGAAGGTGTTCCGACCTGGATGTGAAGCAACTGCAGTCACATGACACATTGTTTGGGTTAAACATGAGCATGTTACAGTCCTGGAGGATTATTAATGTGCACCTCCTCCTGTACTGCCTTAATATGCACATTCAGCACATCCAATGCATCAAAACATTGTTTTCTAGTTGGAGCCACGCCTCGTTTTCAAACTGTATGGTTTGACTAAAATGAACAGTGACAGCAATATAGTCCACGATGAGCAGCGCTAAAATCAACCTGCGTAGTTGTCCCTCCATTGTGACATTAGAAAGTGTCACATTTATCTTGCAAGTGTACTCTTCTTCAACGTTTGCTTTACTTCCTGGATTTTTCCCACATGGAAATTCTGACCAATCAAGAGCAGCTTTCTCACACAAGGCATTTGATCTGGTCCTCTTGTAAATGCTGCCGTGAGAACACAAACCAACTCTAGGCAATAATGCAACTTTGGAACAAAATTAGTCCCTGATTCAGACCAAAGGAGACCACTCTAGGTCTGAAAGCAGCCTAAATGAATAATGGGGGCACATTTGTTTTAAAAATCAGTCTCATCTTAAGCCACTGACAGACTCAAATAATTATTTTAAGTGCCTGACAACATTATGGAAAGGATCTCTACAGAGATGGAGCTTTTTGTTCGATCAGAAATAGCCCAAAATCTCTATCAACAAACCCACTAGACTACATTTGAATAAACAGTCATTTAAGTGTGTAATTCTAGTTGTGTCTTAATTAAAACTAAGACTAAGAAAAGTAAAACTTTCCCCACAAGTGCTGCAATTAAATGGCTCCTCACTTCTGTGTGTTCTGCCTATAAAGCACTACAAATGAATCATCTCCCACATATTTTACAAACACAAGGCCACTTGTTTGTATGAGATCTTATAAGCTTATAAGCTTCTAAGTGTCTTCTCTCGGAGAATTTGCAAAATTACTGCTTCTCATCTGTGTGACTTCTCACGTGGACTTTCAAGTGAGCACTACGTCCGAAAGCTCTCCCACATATTTTACATGTATATGGCCTCTCACCTGTGTGGACTCTTACATGAGCGTGCAATACAGATATCTGAGAAAACCTTTTCCCACAGACTTGGCAAGAATGTGGCTTCTCACCTGTGTGGATTCTTACATGCCTTTTCAATGTGGACAAGTCACAGAAACTTACGCCGCAGGTCTTGCAAAGGTACGGCTTCTCACCTGTGTGGATTCTCATGTGGCTTTTCAAGTTACTGCTCGATCTAAAAGCTCCCCCACATGTTTTACATGTAAACGGCTTCTCGCCCGTGTGGATTTTTAGATGGTACAACAAGCCACTATAATACAGGAAATCTTTTCCACAGGTTGTGCAAGAATACGGCTTCTCACCTGTGTGGATTTTTTCATGAGTGTTCAAAACTGACTTGTCACTGAATCTTTTCCCACATGTTTTGCATGAAAACGGCTTCTCACCTGTGTGTTGTCTCATGTGTGCATGCAACTGGGACTTAAATTTAAAAGCTTTCCCACATGTCTCACACTTAAACCTTTTACCTGTGTGAGTGTCACACTGAGTCTTTGAGTTGTTTACATTGTTACTGTGACAACTACTTTCAAGATGTGTTTTCTTTGGTTGAAGCTCTGTATTCCCAGGTGATCCTGAGTCTTCTTGCTTGCCTCCAACCTGATATCGGCTCTCAGTGACATGAGAGTTGTGAGAGAGGAGCTGGTAGTTAGTGTTTGGTTCTGCTTCACTGTGGTCACTTTCCTCATAAGGAGGAATCAACATGAAGCCATCAGTCTCCTGCTTCAGTACAAGCTGCTCTCCCTCCTGACTGCTGCACACTTCCTCCTCTTCCTCTTTAATCAATGGAGGCTCTGGCTCCTCTTGGTCCACACTGGAGTTCATCTCCTGAATAAAGATCTGCTGCTCAGCAAGGTCTTCCTCATCCTCCTTCTCCTCCTCCTCCTTACAGACATGTTGCTGTGGGAGCTCTGGAGGGACAGAGAACAAAAGGAAAATGCTACTAGTATGATGGTAAAGAAGGAAGTGCAATACACATAAAAACACAATAAAAAACAAACAATACAAAGATAACAGTGTCCAAAAAGCAGTAGGTAGAAGTAGAGCTTAGACGTCCCAACCCCTGACTTACATTTCTTCTTTTAACTCATATCTTATTTCAACAAATTCCCAAATTTATTTACAACTAATATAAAACTGTCCCCGGTCTATTTACCCCCCCAATTATATAAATAAGTAATACCCAGTTTATTTACAGTCCAAGTACCACCCTGTGATACAAAATAAATATGAACTTGTCAAACACAACTTTTCCTCATCTATACAACTTTTTCATATAGTTGTAAAAGATGATTTATATTTGTTCCACACGTCCACCCACACACTGAAACACACAGACTCCTCATAGCTGTACAAACACATTGTTTTTAAAATTAAATTCTCCTCTTAAATCATACCCCCCCTCCCCGTCCTGTCACAAAACATTTTTGCATATTGCCCAGAGGTAAATTATTTCTCGCTTTAAATATGTTTATTGCAGTTTTTAATTTGACAAGATCTAAATATGTCCATGCATGTGACTTTAAAAACAGTGTGATGGTGTGTTCCCTGTACTCTGTAATGGTTGTAGGTTGCGTAGTAGTACCAGTATATGTTTAAACATTCCCAGTTATATAAACCATAATCCCTGTTCTCTGTTATTAAACTGAAAACATAATACACACCTGTCCTGTGTAACTTTAATTCAGGTTTCCAAACGACATCCAACAGTTTGCGCTGACGGTCGATCACTTCTTCATACTCGACGATGGTTCTTTTAAAAACTCCGAATATTTCTTCAGCAGCAGCAGTTAGTCGCTCGTTGACAAACTCTCTCAGATACTCCACTGAAGACATGGTTGCCCGATTATGACTGAAACATTTAACTACGCAACAAAAACACCATCATCATCATCCAGCTAACTCCACCAGAGCTAACGCAGCTAGCTAACGTTTGGTTTGTTTACTTCCGCTGGATGTGTCACAGTGTTTAAGTTCCGGCAGTGGAATTGAGCTACTTTTTCTTTCCGCTCATCAACAAGGATCAGTCGTTTCCTCCTTAAGTATGACAGTTAAGACTTAATTTCTCCTTTCCTTCTCACAAACACGGCTCATAGTTAGGTGAACAAATGGCAGAAGAAAAAAAGGCAAGAAAACCATATTGGTCAGAGGAGGAAAAGATTAAACCTCTGGAGGAAACAATCATAGACAGCACAAACTACAAAGTATTTGAGCCCAAATACTACAAACCAGAAAAGGATTGGAGGAAGAAATTGCAACAGATATTATTTTAAATCTATAGAATAAAAACAAAAGTGTAGACACTGGGCTGTCCTGGTCACAGAAGACCTTCTGTGTGTGTTAGTTTCTTTCATTTATCACCATAATCCCGGTCATGTTGCAGTTAATATAGAGTCAAAGGTACCTTAATATTTGTTTTTATTTTATTTATTTATTTTTTTTTACCATGCTTTGGTTGCAAAGGCCTTCTGTCAAAACTGAAACAAATTCACATCTTGTATAAATGGGATGCTGCTTGTCATCATGAAAGAATACAAACAAATAGTTTTACATTTTATTGTATATTAAAACATTTTCCTTATTATTATTAATAAACAGTATATAAATATATATAAATATGTATATATACATGTAGACGGATGTATAAATAAACATATATAGATGAACATACATATAAAGACAATATAGTTGATGATTGCTGCTTTAAAGTATCTTTAAAGTGTCTCTTTAATGCAGATCTCTCAAAATTATGACTTCCCACTAGAGTGGACTCTCATGTGTGTTTTCAAGTCACTGTTCTGTATGAAACCTCTCCCACATGTCTCACATGCAAATGGCTTTTCACCTGTGTGGATTCTTAAATGTCTTTTCAACGTGGACATGTCGAGGAGTCTTTTCCCGCAGGTCTTACAATCGTACGGCTTCTCTCCTGTGTGGATTCTCATGTGGACCGTTAACTGACCATTACGTCTGAAAGTTTTACCACACGTTTTGCACAAAAACGGCTTCTCGCCCGAGTGGATCCTCATGTGGACTGTCAAGTCACTTTTCTGTCTGAAAGTTCCCCCACATGTTTTACATGTAAACGGTTTCTCGCCTGAGTGGATTCTCATGTGCACCGACAAGCCACTGTTAAATTGGAAATGTTTTCCACATATGTCACATGAATACCGCTTCACACCTGTGTGGACTCTCTGGTGTCTGTACAGTTTTGAACTATACTTAAAAACTTTCTCACACGTGTCACATTTAAAAGACTTCTTGCCCGTGTGAGTGTCACAGTGAGTCTTTGACATGGTACAGTTGTTATCATCGTTCCTGTGTCTGCTACTTTCAAGATGTCTTTTCTTCGGTTGAAGCTCTGTATTTCTAGTTGATTCTGAGTCTTCGTGCTCGCCTCCAACCTGATATCGGCTCTCAGTGACATAAGAGCTGTGAGAGAGCGGCTGGTGGTCACTGTTTGTTTCTGGTTCACTGTGGTCACTTTCCTCATAAGGAGGAATCAACATGAAGCCATCAGTCTCCTGCTTCAGTACAAGCTGCTCTTCCTCCTGACTGCTGCACACTTCCTCCTCTTCCTCTTTAATCTGTGGAGGCTCTGAGTCATCTTGGTCCACACTGGAGTTCATCTCCTGAATACAGAGCTGCTGCTCAGCAAGGTCTTCCTCCTCCTCCTTACAGACATGTCGCCGTGGGAGCTCTGGAGGGACAAAAAGGCTAGGATACTACTGTGATGGTAAAGACGGAAATGCAGACATGCGAGCAAATTAGGAACAATATACACTCACCGGCCACTTTATTAAGTACACCTTACTAGTACCAGGTTGGACCCCTTTTGCCTCCAGAACCGCCTTAATTCTTGGTGTCACAGATTCAACAAGGTGCTGGAAACATTCCTCAGAGATTTTGGTCCATATTGACATGATGACATCACACAGTTGCTGCAGATTTGTCGGCTGCACATCCATGATGAGAATCTCCCGTTCCACCACGTCCCAAAGGTGCTCTATCGGACTGAGATCTGGTGACTGTGGAGGCCATTGGAGTACTGTGGACTCATTGTCATGTTCAAGAAACCAGTTTGAGATGATGTGAGCTTTGTGACATGGGGCATTGTCCTGCTGGAAGTAGCCATCAGAAGATGGGTACACTGTGGTCATAAAGGGATGGACACGCTCAGCAACAATACTCAGGTAGGCTGTGGTGTTTAAACCATGCTCAGTTGGTACTAAGAAAATCTCCCCCACACCATTACACCACCAGCAGCAGCCTGAAGCGTTGATACAAGGCAGGATGGATCCATGACACCAAATTCTGACCCTACCACCTGAATGTGGCAGCAGAAATCCAGACTCATCAGACCAGGCAACGTTTTTCCAATCTTCTATTGTCCAGTTTTGGTGAGAAAACCCATGTGAACTGTAGCCTCAGTTTCCTGTTGTTAGCTGACAGGAGTGGCACCTGGTGTGGTCTTCTGCTGCTGTAGCCCATCTGCTTCAAGGTTGGACAAGGTGTTGTTGCTTCAGAGATGGTCTTCTGCACACCTTGGTTGGAACCAGTGCTTATTTGACTTCCTGTTGCCTTTCTATCATCTTGAACCAGTCTGGCCATTCTCCTCTGACCTCTGGCATCAACAAGGCGTTTTGGCTCACTGGATATTTTCTCTGTCTGGGACCATCCTCTGTAAACCCTAGAGATGGTTGTGGCACCAACAACCATGCCACGTTCAAAGTCACTTAAATCACCTTTCTTCATCATTCTGATGCTTCGTTAGAACTTCAGCAGGTCGTCTTCACCATGTCTACATGACTAAATGCATTGAGCTGCTGCCACGTGATTGTCTGATTAGCTAATTGTGTTAAGGAGCAGTTGAACAGGTGTACCTAATAAAGTGGCCGGTGAGGGTCTGTTTAAACAATCTATTTTGTGTCATTAAACTAGTCAGTGTAACACACCTGTCCTGTGTAGCTGCTGCTGATCAGAGAGAACCTCCTCCTCCTCTTTGCAGACATACTGCTGCGGGAGCTCTGAAGGAACAGAGACCAAAAGAAATACGACACTATTGTGATGGTAAAAAAGGAGATGCAGACATGGAAGCAAATTAATACCATTGATTAAGCTTACACACCTATCCTGTGAAGCTTTATATCGGGTTTCCAAACGATATCCAACAGTCTGCGCTGACGGTCGATCACTTCTTCGTACTCGACGATGGTTCTTTTAAAAACTCCGAATATTTCTTCAGCAGCAGCAGTTAGTCGGACGTTGACAAACTCTCTCAGATACTCCACTGAAGACATGGTTGTTTAATTATGACTGAAACATTTAACTACGCAACAACTACACCATCACCTCCCTGCTGATTCCAAACATCCACTGAGCTAACGCAGCCAGCGCTTGTTTTGTTTACTTCCGGTGGATGTGTCACAGTGTTAATGTCCCCCTAGAGGAATTTCCGGTCATCAAAAGTTTCTGACAGCATAAAATTATGTTTTATCCACAGTTGGCCTCCCTTTTTCTTGTTTAGCATCCGTAATGCATTTTTTTCTTTTTTAAAAGGGAGGTATTGATGTTTTTGTGATGTGATAACGCTTTATACAAACTGCCCGTGATTTCCACCGGCAATTTCTCCTTCGCTGGAAGTTATTATATCCTCCTAAGACCCTGTGTCCCCATATGAGGACGTCACATTTTGGGTTTACTTGACCTTATACTTCATTCTACTTCATTCTACCGACAAGAAGTCCAGTGTAGTTTTTTAATCCACAAAACTCGGTATCGGAGGCTAACAACTAGCCAGAATAACAGCTACTTTTGAAATGCACGGAACCCACATTTTGAAACTGTAATAAAACTCCGCTAATGCATTTCAAAAACATCAGAACGGTTCGCCCGTCGTAATCCAAGTGCCCTGAAGCCGCGCGAGACTAGCTGATGGCTAGTGGTGGTGGTGCCAGTTCTCGAGTCTCGCGCGAGTTGCCATGTAAACACAGCACTCCTGCAGGGCGGTGAGAAATGATGCTATTAAAGTGGAATAAATTAAGTCTTTTCAAGTCAATTTTGCATGCCATGGCTTCAGGGCACTTGGATTACGACAGACCAGCTGTTCTGACGGTTTTTTAAAAAATACATTAGCGAAGTTTTATTACAGTTTCAAAATGTGGGTTCCATGCACTTCAAGTGTAGCTGTTATCCTCCGATACCCCGAATGAGTTTTGTGGATTAAAAAACTACACTGGACTTCTCATCGGCATGAGGGTCAGTAAGTACTGTCTGTATTTTCATTCGAAAGTGGCCATTTCCTTTAACTAAGACCTGTTGTCCTTGTTCATGGACACTTTTTTGTGCCATCTAGTGGTAGTAAGAGCACAATACACTAATCCATGTACAAAGAAGATGGCGGCCATCTCTGCCAAGTCAGTCTGCAGCCGATCCCGACACAAAAGTGGACAAGGCAACAAGCTAAGACGCTGTTAATTAGAAAGTACTCATTTGAAGACATTGGGATTTTATTATTGTCTCGTTTGAGGACATTGGGATTTTGTTATTGTTGACAATGTTTAGCTTTTTATATCTATCAGGTATGACTGATTCCAAATAGCTAGACCCCCACTCTTTGTTAATGTAAGAACTCTGTATTTGAAGACCTGGATTCATCATCCTCCTTCAATCATACCATCTGGAAGGTAAACACCAAAGACTTTGCACATTTTTCATTCTCATGTGCACATGCAAATAAAAATGAGTCTTTGATAATTGAAATGAAACTTGAGGAAGTGAACAGTGAGTCCACTGTGAAGCACTCGCTGTGAGATGGCAGTAACACTCAGCATTTAGCAGATGCCTTTTTCCAAGAGTGATAAATACAAGCTCAGTGGAGGAAGTGAATTTCTAAGATTTCTAACTTGACTAGCAACCAACTGAATGAGTGCAAAAATCTCAATAAAGTAGAGTGACACAGTACAATATAGTAGAAGAGAAGGAAAAGCTGCACCAAATACCAACAACACTGCAGTCCACAAGCTGTGTCTTTATCCGAAGACTGTGATCAGGCTCATTATTGTCCAGTTTTTTTTCTTCCCTACAGTTTAAACCTGGGGATAAAAATGTGTCTTACGTGAGGGTAAAATTACATATTGAATAATACATTATAAATATTTCAAATACACAAATACAAGCTCTTAAAATGTTTTATTACAAATGAGATTTTTTGTTATGTCCAGCAGAATACAAATTACAAAATACTCAAAATTAATCCCAGCTGGCCACCAGCGTTGTTAGACGTTCATATTTGAATTTAGGTTGATGTGATGTCACGTGAACAAAATCCAACATCTTTCAAATGTCTCACGCCAGCATCATCTTGACGTAGATTAACGTAGTTGTAAGGTTTGGTGAACAAAACCCAATGTCTGCAGAACATCATAATGTTAACAAACACCTGACCTGAAATTCTTAAAGTCATTGGACATTTAAAATATTGTCAGCCTGATTTTCATTACAACCTAAATTTTACATCTGTCCAACATCAGAGTCCAGCGTCTTCTGACACCATTCTGTCGGCAGGTGCCAGCTGGGATTTTACACACAATGTAAAATAACTACATTTAATTCAAATACTGCTCAACTATGGTCACCACAAACATTCAAAACAATAATCACATCACGTTGATGCACTCACTAAATACATTAAAATATAAATGACTGCAGACAAAAACCGCTGTAGTTGGCAGGATGAACACATCAGTGACACAAGTGTGAGTATGTGGCTTCTCACTTCTGTGAGTTCTTCCATGTTTGACCGTGAACCAGGACTGAATCGTCTCTCACATATTTTACAAACACAAGGCTCCTCGCCTGTATGTGATCTTATGTGCAGGGTTACCAATCCTATAATCCTATACAGTGATTCAGCCACACATCTTCCAAGGCATATGCAAACTACGAGCACTTGCTCCTCACTCGTTAGGCACCAACAGACTGGTACTTGACAAAGGCTGCGCAACTTCTGGGGGACAGACAGCCAAAGATCATGTTGTTGTCTGTGCAATTTGACGTGTTTGGATTCAATTCAATTCTTGTTAAACAAATGTCTGTTCTATGGACATGTCTAATAACTGTTTTGCTTATGTTTTGTAAAAGTGAGGTTTCGCTTCAACAATGGGATTCTTGGTAAATTGAGAGCTGAACCCAAAATCAAATGAGCATATTACAAAAATGTGAAGAGGTAGCACATCCCAAATTTTCAAATAAAGGACAAAATACTCACATTTCACTTGTTAAACTGGCTCACATCACAACATGCTTACACATTTTGGGACACAACCTTCATCAGAGCTTTTTGGCATTTTCCTGCTTTTCTCATCATGTGATAGCACACCTCTTTCCGAGTAGGTAAAGCTGCAGCTGGAGCAGCTACATGACCCGGCCACCACAATCAGCCCTCTTCACCCATTGGCCTGGAAGTTAACGATTAGCTAGCCATGGAATATGAAGTCAAAAGAGAGGCAGCTGAGGTTAAGGTAAGGGTTACATGAGTGAATCATATCTTCATGTATTAAATCATAAAGTGGATTATTGCGACTTGTCACGCTGTAGCAGAGTTCAGATAACCATGGCGTTGGTGGGTTTATCTTGTACAAGCGATGGGCGCGGCCTGTAGCAGCATGTCATGTACACTATAAAGGGTGTGTGTCTGCAGCCACACGTCTCTGTCTTTCCACTGAAAGGGGGCGCAGCCATGGCAATGACGTGATGCAGTCCTGTGTGTGTACCACGTGATACTAGGGACATTTCATTGCTCATGCAGCGCAGCACTATATTTTAAATTAGCAATACAAGGAATGTATGTCACGTGACGTTAGACATGTTTTGGGATAATTATCGGGAAGCACAACTGGATTTTTTGCAAACTACTCATTTAGCCGATAACCGATACCGATATATCCGCTTTTTCCCCCCCAACTTATTTTAGTGATCATCAAGTCTCTGCTTTTGTGGAATTATGATCATATTTTACATGCATACTCTTATCATGATGGACCACCAGCAGACGGAGACATGAAATACAATACTTTTCAGTGTATGCGATATTCATTCATTGTGCAAAGTAATATAAAGCATGTTGGGTGATTCTGATAGCTCATGTTAAAGCCGACATTGGCCGATCCCGCTGATGTGCCGATATTACCGTGCATCCCGAGAATATTATGAACAATAGCTAAAGCAATGCATATAGACCAAATCACAATGTTTATTTACAATAACCTGCGGGTAGAAAATCCTCGTGTCACGCACATGAAGTCAAACGGTGCTGTTTTCAGCCACAAAAAAGGCCCACCAAATATAATCCATATCAGTTGAAGTGTGTGCTAAATTAAGAATATTTTCTCTGGTTTACCTTTCCATCAAACAGTCTTTTCAAATATTCAAACATGGCGCACACTTCCACTGATACTGATTTTTTTAGGTGGCTAAAACATGTTTTACTGCGGCCCTGTCCACATCAGCACACTGAGTAGCTTCCGTGCTGGTAGAGTTGGTTCATCAGAGACACTAGCAAAGCAACAAAGCGCATAAAATAAGCACAGCAGAAGCGTCAGATCGGTGGGACCACTGTGTATAGCTATACATCTTTAAACATTACAGTTACGGCTGAAAGTGACAACAAAAATCAACAAGTCTGCCAGCTTTACGTCTCCACAAGTATAATCGACTGCCAGTTTTGCACCCAGAAATGATTGCTGAGGTTAGCACGATGTAAAGGTGAGTCTTATGTATAATGTTTCCAGGAATTTCATAACCGCAGGGACCCTGTATGCCTCGCCAGTTGAGACACTTTAAAGCAGTGGCTCCCAACTGGTCCAGATGTCTCCTTTACGGGCCACACAGTTTAATATATTTAGCGTCATACTGGTGTTTGGCCGTGTCGTTGAGCTAGTTTACGGTCTCTGTCAAGTAGCTGTCCATTCGTCACTCACTCTACAGCAGGAAACGACACTTCAAAGTAAAACCTCTTTGCTGGAAATTCATTGTACTTCAAAATAAAGTGTGTTTTGACCGACCAGGAGGGAACCACTGCTTTAAAGTATCTTTAAAGTGTCTCAAAATTATGACTTGTCACTCGAGTGGATTCTCATGTGGGCTTTTAAGTCATTATTCTGTATGAAACCTCTCCCACATATTGGACACGTATATGGCTTCTCACCTGTGTGGATTCTTACATGCCTGTTCAACGTGGACGTGTCACGGAGTCTTTTCCCGCAGGTGTTGCAAACGTACGGCTTCTCACCTGTGTGGATTCTCGTGTGGACTGTCAACTGACTGTTGTGTCTGAAAGCTTTTCCACACGTTTTGCACGAGAATGGCTTCTCGCCCGAGTGGATCCTCATGTGGACTGTCAAGTCGCTGTTCTGTCTGAAAGTTCTCCCGCATGTTTTACATGTGAACGGCCTCTCGCCCGAGTGGATTCTCATGTGCACCAACAAGGCGTTGTTATATCGGAAATGTTTTCCACAGGTTTCGCAGCGATACGGCTTCACACCTGAGTGGCCTCGTATGTGAGTGTTCAACGCTGATTTCTCGATGAAGCTTTTCCCACAGATGTTGCAAGAATACGGCTTCTCACCTGTGTGGACTCTCTGGTGTATGAACAGCTTTGAGTTATACTTAAAAACCTTCCCACATGTGTCACATTTGAAAGGCTTGTCATCTGCATGAGTGTTATGGAGCATATCTGACACAGTAGAGTTGTAGACATTGTTGCTGTGGCTATTACTCTCAAGGTGTCTTGGGAGAAGCTCTGCATTCCCAGGTGATCCCGAGTCTTCCTGCTCGCCTCCAACCTGATCTCGGCTCTCAGTGACATCATAGCTGTGAGAGAGCAGTCGGTGGTCGCTGTGTTCGTCTGATATCACAAAGCTCGTCACTGGTATGTCGTCGACAGACTCTTTCTCTGCTGCACTCAGAGCATCGTAAGGTCTGATGTTCAGAGTCTGATCTTCGCTTCCGTCATAAGGAGGAATCAACATGAAGCCATCAGTCTCCTGCTTCAGTACAAGCTGCTCTCCCTCCTGACTGCTGCACACTTCCTCCTCTTCCTCTTTAATCTGTGGAGGCTCTGGGTCATCTTCGTCCATACTGGAGTTCATCTCCTGAATGCGGAGCTGCAGCTCAGCCAGACCCTCCTCATCATCATCATCCTCCTCCTCCTCCTCCTTACAGACATATTGCTGCGGGAGCTCTGGAGGAACAAAGAACAAAAGGAGTACAATTGTGATTTTAAAGAAGGAGATGCAGACATGGAGGCAAGTTAACACCAGTGTAAACACGTTAGGATTACATATTAACTTAGTTTTACGCACCTATTCTGTGAAGCTTTATCTCAGGCTTCAAAACCACATCCAACAGTTTGCGCTGTCGGTCCAGCTCCTCTTCATACTCGACGATGGTTCTTTTAAAAACTCCGAATATTTCCTCGGCAGCAGCAGTTAGTCGGATGTTGACAAACTCTCTCAGATACTCGACTGAAGACATGGTTGGTTAGTCATGAATAAAGTGTCTCGAGGTTTTACTGAGAGAATAAATCCCCAGAATTCACTCAATGGCTCGATGTAGGTACGGCAACTGGCGCATGTCTTCTGTTTACTTCCGCTGATGTCACACGGTAAAGTTCCGACGCTGGAGTGGTTCTGTTTTTATCTGTTCCGCTTTCAAGTGTTGCCATTAAAAAGAATATTCACCCCTTTTGGTTTCTTGTCCCCAAAAAATGGGAGGAATAGACATTTTACTACGCTGTGATTATGAGTGTAACTTGCTACCAGTAACTATTAAGTTCAATAAAGAATTAAAAATAAAATGAAATGACATAAATAAATAAATAAAAAAAATTTGAAATTTTATTTACTCAATTATTGTACTCGTGAAAATATGTACAGATATGTAATATTATTTTTTATAATATATTTATATTTTTTCCAATCATTTTTTATATTTTATTTGTAATTTTTATCATTTTTGATTTTATTTTTATAATTATTTTATTATTATGTACAAATATTAGATATTATTTTTGCAAACAAATGTTATAAATCCCAAAAATTGAAACACTGCCTGCACCTTGTAGTTGAACAGTAAAAAAGATACCATTCTCTATTATTATTATTTAATATAACTGTATATCATGTCAGTATATTTTGCTGCTAAAAAAAAATTCTGAACATATTTTTAATGTTTATACATTGTTTTGCTGTTGAGATTTGATATTTATTTCGAACATGTGAACAAAAGACATGAATAAGGAGACAGACAGACAATAACTTTCACAAATAATGAAAAGCATAATGTAAAAGCAATTGTCAGTGTATAATTACTTTGATTTACACATTTGAAAAGGAGTGAGACGAAGTATAAACTTATTAAATTCACCCCTTCTCCATCACTCGAGTGAAATGGAACAGCTTCCTCATATAGATAAACCTACACCTTAAACTTTTTCTAAATAAACAATTACCATTTAACTTTCTCATACAAAAGTAATCAATATATAAAATAAGCCATATGTACATAAATGACCAAATATCTACCTCACAAAATATGAATTAACATATCTTAGTATACAATATATATTACCAATTATCTTTTCCTTACAAAACATAAATATAAACATTAATATTACACATATATCTTCATCAACTTGTTCTGCTGTCTTTTTATATTTGAATAAGAGAAAAAGGGAATTATACAAGGTATGAATAGACCGCAGAGGAGACAGCTGCACACCAATGCAAGTGGGCTGGACAGCCACAAAAAGATTCACAGGCGAAAAGATAATTTATTTAGGACATCTGTGCACAAAAAGAAGGTGCTCAAAGTGCAAAAAATATTAATAAAAATAATTTTATCCTTTTTTGCACTTTGAGCAGCCTTCTTTTTGTCCTTTCTTGGATGCCCATTGTTCCGACACACCCAAAATAAACTGTTTCGTTGTCCCAAGTAGGCGCAGTCTCCCTAAGACAAAATATGAATATACATAATTCTTCCAGTTTATTCATTTTGTACACCCACATGCTCATCAATCAATAACTGCTTATTTACATATTAATACTGGATGCTGTCCCCATGAAAATTCCACAAATAAATCATATATAAAAAACAATATCTTCACATTGTAGTATTGCTGTTTGGTTCAGTTGCTCTCATGGATTCAACCACTTCTGCTACTGCTGCACACACAGCTCATTGTCAGTCATGCCCATCGGCGTCTGCAGTGAAAGGCCGCATTAGTGTCAGCAGCTGCAGAGAGAACAGACAGGAGGGAGGAACGCTGTGTGCCAGTGATGCACTGACAGTTCCAGAGCAGCCTTTTTCGCCAGGGGCCACACCTTGATTTAAGGAAGTCTGGATTCTCAGGTGACTCTGCAGTTTGCTTTACACTACAAAGTTTTCCTATGTGTCACAGTTGAAAGGCTTTTTGGTATAAAAACAGTGTTTGATCCAAAACTTGTACAGAATATAAAACTTTAGTTGAGATATTTCTTGCTCGATGCACACAGCTCACACCGATACCTTTTGTTCATGTAAGTGTTCATGTTTGGACAGAATGACAAAGACAAAACAAGACAAAATCATCCACACCTAATCAATAATACGGTCAGAAAACCGTGGCTCCACTCTGCATCTGCAGCTACTAACTGCACTGAAGTGTCAGCAGGCAGCTCTGAATGGACATTAGTGAATTTCTAAGTGTGTCACAGGTGAAGAAAAATACAATAAATATTAACAAAGAAGCAAATATGACTAAACAGAAACATACAGACGATAATACATAATATTCAACCTCAAAACTGTGTTTGGCACATACAAATAACCAAACAAAGGCGTGTTCACATTCAGTCGGATTTCTTCTATAATGTCAATCTCAAATGTTAAATCTCACTTGTGCAGGGGGCTTCATGTAGAACTGTCAAAAACTAAGGAACATGGATTTTAAATACTTGTCAGACTTCAGAGGCCAACCATAGACCCATTTTGTCTTTTTAAACGGGAGACAGGGGATGTTTAGGAGGAGACGGCAGGTCAACAGTAATTGCTGTATAGAAGTGGTTTACATCGTCTGAACGCTGGAACCTGAAGATATATTTGAGATGGAGCTCAGCACTGTGTGTCGAGTGTTTGTCGCCATAAATATGTAATTTAGATCGTGTTTTGGTTCAGTGCCGACTCAAACTTTGAGAGTTCAGAGTGTGTAGGGGCTGATAGCGTCATGATGGACGTATGTGACTATGTCTTATAAGTTGTTGCTGCACGTTTTTGGGTTGATACCGTTTGTTACATACTTGATGCGGCGGCAGTAGCTCAGTCCTGGCATGGGAACTGGAGTGTTGCCAGTCTCTTGGGCACTGAGGCCTGAGGTGCCCTTGAGCAAGGCACTGAGCCCCCAACTGCTAGGGGGCAACCCTGTCTCACTCCAAAGTCATCAACATTCTGCACTTGAGCAGTGACTTGCAGTCAGACACTGACGAAAAAGCCTTCCTTAAATGTCGGCATGATACACGGCCGGTCGCTGTTATGGTTTAATGGTGCTCGGTGGTGTCATGGGGAAGTGCGGTGGGACATGAACGAAAGTTAAGGTGACCAAAGTCCTAGTGGGGTGGGTGGGAGTGCTGCTAAACCACCTTATTGTTCAAATACTTATGAAAGCCATCCATTCTCTGCCCGAGGTCTCTTGTTTGTGGTTGTAAAGTTTCATGAGGCTGTGATTATCCTGAAAGGTCACAACAGGTCATTTTATACAGTGTGTGAAGGAATTTTGACTATATTGAAACCTCCATTCTGAGTCTGGTAAAAGTCATGTAGGACAGCTAAGCTTAAAGTCATGGTCAGGTCAGTAGCAAGCCTGAAAGGGGCCCCGGGGTCAGGCTTCCCTGTGGTCTCCCAACTCTGACGGGGGGCACATAGCTGCCCAGGTAAGGCAGCGCTGGCTGGCTCCAATGCTGAGGATCAGAGGAGGAGGGGTTGTACCGTGCCCCTGACTCAATGGACTTAATGTCTCTTCCTAGATATGTGCTGTGCCTAACTGGTAGGACAGGCAAGGTGCTGTCAGGGAGCATATTACACCTGCCCTGGCGTCAGAGCACTGGCTTCCTCTCCATTTTAGAATTGATTCTAAAATTTTATTCCACACAAAGTTTAGTTTTAGTTTTAGTTTAGTTTTATTAACACATTCTTAAAGAAAATTCAAATATAAAAGCAACAGATACATGACATGTGCAGGTGAGGTAGAAACCCATTACGGGCTTATCTAAAAACCCCACCTAGGAAAATTAAAATAAAATTAAAATACTAACAGTAATAATACTAACAATGCATCAACAAAATATCTTCTACCTAATTAATATTGAATTCAAACATTGAGAAAAAACATAAAATCACAAAACAGCACACATGTTGAAAACACAAGTCCGTCAAGCTTCTACAATACCAAATCTCTTTGACATCAAAGCTTCCTTGAGTTTCATTTTATATCTAGATAGAGACATAGAATCGGTTAATAAATGCAAATTTGTATTCCATAATTGGACTCCACGGTATCTTAATGAAAACTGTCCTCGAGATGTATGATACATTGGTAGGTACAAGTTACTGATTTGTCTGGTTGAATAATAATTGACTTGAGAATTACAAATGAAAAGTGTTTGGAAACTCTGTGGCAAGTCTGTACCCATGTACTTCAATTTAAAAATAAATGTACATATTTGAAGAATATTTAAGTCAAAAATAGCCAGTACATTACATTTCAAAAAAAGTGGAGCGGTTGGGGCACATGACTTGGAAAAAGTAGCCATTCTGACAAAACGCTTTTGCAGCAGTAGAATTTTATGAAGATATGTGGGGAAAGTACTGGCCCATACAATATGACAGTAGGTGAGATATGGATATACCAGACTATAATATAATGTTAAAAAACAAGATGAATGTACAAAAGCGCTAATTTTTCTAATAGGTCCAGGTCAAAGTACGACCTGGACGAGCACCTGAGTATATCATGGATCTCTTAACACCCTATTAGCCTGAACGTGCCCGAGATCATCTAGTCAGTTACTTTTTGCTGTTCCCAGGACACATTTTGTAACTCAGTTACTCACTTTCCTCAGTTCGAATTCTTTAAAGGAGCTATATGTAAGAAATCTAAAGCAAATAGTCGTAAAATCATCCTAATATGTCACAGAGACTAAGGAATAATGTTCATATAACATACTGATCTCACCGACAACAATAGTACGGCCAGAATATTCACATTTAAAAAAATATTTTTAAAGTCTGCAAATCATGTTTATGTTTTGAATTTGTGTTTTGGCCTGTTGCGCCACCCACCGCCGTCTACCAGTCATGCAGTTAGTAGAGTCTCAACATCAGTTACAGTTACGACTGAGCTACAGCAGCACGGCAAACAGCATTAGCAGTGTCCCGGTACATAGCATTAGCAGCCGGCTCCTCCTCAGCTGTATCCTGGCAGCAGCGTTAGCAGTGTCCCAGTACATAGCATTAGCAGCCGGCTCCTCCTCAGCTGTATCCTGGTGTACTTATCCACCATCTTTGACAGAACACTGGCAGCAGCGTTAGCAGTGTCCCGGTACATAGCATTAGCAGCCGGCTCCTCCTCAGCTGTATCCTGGCAGCAGCGTTAGCAGTGTCCCAGTACATAGCATTAGCAGCCGGCTCCTCCTCAGCTGTATCCTGGTGTACTTATCCACCATCTTTGACAGAACACTGGCAGCAGCGTTAGCAGTGTCCCGGTACATAGCATTAGCAGCCGGCTCCTCCTCAGCTGTATCCTGGCAGCAGCGTTAGCAGCAGAGAAGCCGGACTTGCTCGAACGGTCCGCTGGAAATCTGAAGATCAAGGATGCGGTGACGCGGCCCTGCCACGGCAGCCGCCTGTGGGCAAACAAATCAGTCTCCAGCGTGCCGCTGTCCAGCAACCTCAAATCTGTAGGGGGGGCGCGGACACAACTCGCGGCAGTATTTTGAATTTGAGTGCAGTAACCGTTTTGGCCACATTCTTACATACAGCGCCTTTAACCAGATGCCGAAATATTGGCAGAGGCCTCTTTGTCTCCAAATAAACGGACCCGGTGATTAAACCGGATAAATCACTGAATAAAGCAGCTTCTTGTTAAAAATCTGTGTCTTTCCAACACAGTTTGGCATGTAGGAGACGGGCAGCTTGCCCACCACATGCTATTGTCTGCTAAACTTTATTCTCTGATAACTTAAGATCCAGATGTTCAGGAGGTTTTAACGAGAGCTGAATCATCCACAGAGGTCTCTTCCTCTCCAAAACAAACCGACCCTGTGATTTAAACCGGTAAAAACACTGAATAAAGCAGTTTAATGTTGCAAATCAGTGTTTTACTGATGATGCTTGTTGCAGATGGGCTTCTCACTACGGTGGCTGACGCAAAAGATGCAAATGGCCCTACCTGGAGCCAGTGTTTAGTTTGTCCGTACTGGACTACTGTAGAAACATGGCGGTGCAAAATGGCTATCTCCATAAACGAGGTCTTGCTCCTAATGTCGATATAAACGTCTCATTCTGAGGTAACGAAAACAAGAACATTCTTATTTTCAGGTGAATATACACTACAGCAAACTTACTTATCTTATTATATTCCATTTTTTCAGTATACCCCCTAAATCCTCAACACTGGACCTTTAAAATTCTTCCATGTCATTTCGAATGACACACCTTCTCACCTGGATGGGTGTGACCACAACTGGAACCTCTGTGTTTTACTGATACGGCTTCTCACATACATGCTTTCTCATGTGGCTTTTCAAGTTACTGCTAGATCTGAAATCTCTCCTGCATGTTTCGCACATATACGGCCTCTCACCCGAGTGAGTTCTCAAGTGGACCCTCACGTCATCACGACGCCTGAAAGCTTTTCCGCATATTTTACAGGTATGTGGCTTCTCACCTGTGTGGGTTTTCATGTGCCTCGTCAATGCGGACATCTCACAGAATCTTTTCCCGCAGGTCTTGCAGCCGTACGGCTTCTCACCTGTGTGGATTCTCACATGGACTTTCAAGTCACCGTTACGTCTGAAAGCTTTCCCACATATTTTGCACAAAAACGGCTTCTCACCTGTGTGTTGTCTTATGTGTGCATACAGCTGGGACTTAAACTTGAAAACTCTCTCACATGTGTCACATTGGAAATAATTTCTACCTCTGTGAGTGGTACTGTGGATCTTTGACATGGTAAAGTTGTTATCATTGTTCCTGTGAATACTGCTTTCATGATGTCTTTTATTTGGTTGAAGCTCTGTATTTCTAGTAAATCCCGAGTCTTCCTGCTCGCCTCCAACCTGATCTTGGCTCTCAGTGACATGAGAGCTGTAAGAGAGGAGCTGGTGATCACTGTTTGTTTCTGGTTCACTCTGCTCACTTTCCTCATAAGGAGGAATCAACATGAAGCCATCAGTCTCCTGCTTCAGTACAAGCTGCTCTCCCTCCTGACTGCTGCACACTTCCTCCTGTTCCTCTTTTATCTGTGGAGGCTCTGGCTCCTCTTGGTCCACGCTGGGGTTCATCTCCTGAATACGGAGCTGCTGCTCAGCCAGACGCTCCTCCTCCATCTCCTTACAGACATGTTGCTGTGGGAGCTCTGGAGGGACAGAGAACAAAAGGGAAAGGCTACTACTGTGATGGTAAAGAAGGAAATGCAGAAATGGAAGAAGTTTTAGGCAGAACAGAAGAAAAGTCTAAACCATATCAATATTTGGTGTGACCACCTTTTGCCTTCAAAACAGCTTCAATTCTTCTAGGTACACTTGCACACAGTTTTTGAAGGAACTCAGCAGGTAGGTTGTTCCGAACATCTTGGAGAAATAACTACAGATCTTCTGTGGATGTAGGCTGTCTAAAATCCTACTGTCTCCTCATGTGATCCTAGACAGACTCAGGGCTCTGTGGGGGCCGTACCACCACTTCCAGGACTCCTTGTTCTTCTTCACGCTGACGACAGCTCATAATGACACTGGCTGTATGTTTGGAGTCGTTCCTATGCGTTTGTGCACGGTTGAATCACTCTTTTTGGCCACCATTTTTCCGTGAAGACCACCTCTGGCCAGACTACTGCGGACAGTAGATGGGTGTATCTGGGCCCCACTGGTTTCTGCTAGTTCTGAGTTAATGGCACTATTGGACATCTTACAGTTTCGCAGAGAAGTAATGTGTCTTTCACTGACTGCACTAAGTTTCCTTAGCCGACCACTGCGTCTACTACCCTCAACGTTGCCTGTTTCTTTGTGCATCTTCGAAAGAGCTAAAACAGCACATCTTGAAACCCCAGTCTAGGGAGAGACCCTGCTGATGCAGTGTAACGACCCTCAGGCTTGTCATGGTGTGTGACCTGTGACATCTAGCTAACTGTCTTCCACAACCTCACCTGAGTAGCACAGTTTGGCTGCTCCTCACCCAGTCTTAAGCCTCCTGCGCAGCTGTTTCTATTTCACTTAACGACTGTGTTTCAACCTACATATAATATTGATGATCATTAGCACCTGTTTGGTATAGTTGGTTAATCATACACCTGACTATGATCCTGCAAACCCCTGACTTTGTGCAAATGTAGGCCTACTTACAAGAATTGATGCTGTTTTCTTCGGAGTAAAACGTTTACACAGTACTGTATGTTTAAACAACCCGGATTATATAAATCAAACTGATCTGTTCTGAGTTATTAAACTGATTAAATTTTACATACCTATCCTGATAAGCTCTATATTGGGTTTCCAAACGACATCCAACAGTTTGCGCTGACGGTCGATCACGTCCTCGTACTCGACGATGGTTCTTTTAAAAACTCCGAATATTTCTTCAGCAGCAGCAGTTAGTCGCTCGTTGACAAACTCTCTCAGATACTCCACTGAAGACATGGTTGTTTAATTATGAGTAAAACAATAATTAACGCGACAACTACACTCTCATCTCCCCGCCAATTCCACTGAGCTAACGCAGCTACTTCCGCTCGATGTGTCACAGTGTTTAAGTTCCGGCAGTGGAATTGAGCTACTTTTTCTTTCCGCTCATCAACAGCAAAATTTCCCTTTATCCACGTATTCTCCCTGAAAATAAGAACATAACCAGACAGAATAAATCACTATATATATATATATATATATATATATATATATATATGGTTATGTGACGCCATAAGCAAGTGGCTGGCATAGTGTACAGGAACATCTGCACTGAGTATGGGCTGGAAGTCCCAAGGTCACAATGGAAGACACCTCCTAAGGTGGAGAATGACCGAGCTAAGATCGAGACTGACAAACTGGTGATGGCTAACCAACTGGATATCACGTTAATGGACAAACAACAGAACAAGACAGTGGTGATGGATGTTAGCAACATCAGGAAGAAGGAACATGAGAAGCTGGAAAAAATACCAAGGGCTGATAGAGGAGCTCGAAAAGATGTGGAGAGTAAAGGCAACAGTCAGTGGGAGCACTGGGAACTGTGACCCCCCAATCTGGGAGAGTGGCTCCAGCAGATTCCAGGTGCAATACCTGAGGTCTCTGTCCAGATGAGTGCGGACCTAGGAACAGCTAAGATGCATATACATGCATTAAATAAAGAGATGTCAGGGTGAGGGGGGCTGCCCATGGACAGGTGCCCCGAGCTGTTGGGGGTTAATGCCTTGCTCAAGAGCACTTTTGCAGTGCCCAGGAGGCAAACTGGCACCTCCCCTGCTACCAGTCTATGCTCCAATTTGGTCCAGACAGGGACTTGAACTGGCACCCTCTGGTTCCCAAGCCAAGTCCCTATGGACTGAGCTACTGCTGTCCCAAAATTACAGCCAGCAAGTCTGAACACATTTCCTTCTTGACATCATTGTTTATTGTTTTACAGAATGAGATCATCAAAACAAACACAGCAGGTTGCAGATTAAAGGGCTGTAAAACAGATTAAATAACAAAGTGTAACTGTACAGAATATAAATTACCCACACTGCCTCAACCATAAAGAACATTATGAAGTACTGAAGTTACTCCAACTGCAATACTTGTATTCTTATGTTGATAAGAAAATTACTGACACATAATGATCTTGAACTGTTAAACAGTATTTCATAACTAATAACTACATAAAAAGCCCTTAAATTAACTTGAATGAACATATTCTACAATAGGCCCACAGCTGTAAACTGCTGTGTATTCTCAGTATCATTTCAGAAATATTTCAAAAATACGACCCACTTTAACTTTTAAAGACACAGAGACAATTTTACACGCCTTCACCTCTTCACATCTGGATCACTGCAACAGCCGCTCTTCTTGCCTGAATCAAAAATCTGTTAATCTGTTAGATATACACAAGTAAAAATCCTACATTCAAAATTGTACGAAAGCAAAAGAATGTGAGTATTAGCGTACAAATAAACTGTATAATTTCAGAATAATAAAATTGGATTATACTTATTGATGCATTAATGTGTTCATCACTTTAATGTTGCAGCTGGAAAAGATGGAGCTCACGATAATTACTTTGTTGACCACCAAGAAGTTTGTTAATTTAGATTTGTTGATTTCCTTTGTGTTATTAATCTGAATCTACTGAGTAACTAGTTATCAGATAAATGTAATGGAGTAAAAAGTACAGTATTTGCCTCTGAAGTGCAGCAATGAAAAATAAGTAAGTACATTTATTCAAGTATTGTGCTTAAGTAAATTTTTGAGGTGCTTGTACTTTACTAAGTATTTGCACTTTATGCTACTTTAAGCTTCTACTCCACATCTTGAAGGGAAATATTGTACTTTGTACTTCACTACTTCTATTTGATAACTTTTCACATTTAGATTATTAATACAAAATATAAACTGAAAAATTGTGACATACTCTCATAAATAAATCTACCCTCTACCTTCATCGCTTCACACCTGGATCACAGCAACAGCCTCTTTTCTTGCCTGAATCGAAAATCTATTCATCGACTCCAGACTGTACAGAAATCAGCTGCCAGAGACATGATGACATCACTCCAGTTTCAGCCTCTTTACACTGGCTCCCAGTTTATTTCAGAATAGATTTTAAAATTTATCTGATTACTTTTAAGGCTCTCATGGTCTCTCTCCCAGTTATATCTCTGACCTCTTAGTGACATACACCCCAGGACGTATGAGGTCCTCGGGCAGAGGTCTTCTGTCTGTTCCAGAGGTCCGGCCGAAAACTAAAGGGGACAGAGTGTTTGCTGTTTGCTGGAACAGTCTGCCCGAGGTAATCAGGTCGGCCGAGTCAGTGATCTCTTTTAAGTCCCTTCTTAAAACTCATCCTCATCCTCATCCTCCTCTGGTAAAATCATAATCCCGAATTTATTGCTATTGCTGAAGAATGGAAACAGCTTCTCCTTGAAAGTGTGTGTGAGGGTGTGTATGTGTGTGTTAGTATCAGGATCAGAGAATGACAGCTCTCCTCTGTTCCAGTCCAGATTAACTCTGATCCTCTGGAACTTCTTCACTGGCAAAATTACTGGTCTGGCTGATGGGGCGAAGGCTTTATATGTACCATTACAGAATCCTATTCTCCATATTCCACACCATGTTATGCTTTTCCTCAAGACAGACTGTGCTGCCACGCCCAGAAACCAGGTTGTACTGTCTCCAACCTCAACGTCCCAGCTGTGAGTCCCTGAGTTAAAGCCCTCAGAGCCCAGGACAGAGTGAAAGGAGTCAAACCTCTCTGGATTATCAGGGAGCTGCTGTTTCTCTCCACATCTCAGACTGGTCAGATCTTCAGACAGGATGAGTTTTGGATGAGCAGTGTTTGGATCCAGAATCACAGGAGTGTAGGAGACCATGTCCTCCATCTTGTTCCAGATGTTGAAGCTCAGGTTGCCCAGGTGTTTGGCCTCGTCTATCAGAGCTCTTGAGGGCAGCTGTGGATCATCCAGCAGGGGGCGCTGCTGGACTCTGTCCACTGCAGCCTTGCAGTTGAGCAGGAATGAGACGTCTTCAGCTCTCAGCTCGTCCTCTGTGGCTCTGACTGTGTCTGAAAGAGCTGCTATCTCTCTGCTCAGAGCCTCAGTCTTCTCCTTCATCATCTGACTCTTCTTCTCCTCTTCCTTCCTCAGTGCAGCCATCCTGGCCTCCTCTTCCTCTTCTAGAAACTGGTGAAGCTTCTCAAACTGCTTCTTAATCTGCCTCTCTGTGCGTCGGGCCTGGACCTTAATGTGCTCTGCTGTTTGATCAAACTTTACTTTAACTTGTTCACACAGCTTCAGTTTCTCCTGTAAAGGCTTCAGAGATTTCTGGAGCTCCTCTTTGTGCTCCTGTGCAGCTTCATCGATGGGTCTGAATCTGTGGTTGTTGTGTGTTTTTGAATCTCTGCAGACGACACACACCGGCTGCTGATGGTCCAGACAGAAGAGTTTGAGTTTCTCAGAGTGCAGACTGCAGACAGTCTTTGCAGCTTTCCGATCTCTCGTCAGTAAGAAGGTCTCACACAGGTTCCTTAATGCCAGATTACCAGGTGGTTGACTTCTTGATGTCTTTCTCTTACAAACTGGACACTCCTGTATTTGTTTCCCTTCCCACCACTTCTGCAGACAGTCTTTACAGAAGCTGTGACTACATGACAGGACTACAGGATCTTTGAAGATGTCCTGACAGACAGGACAGGAGAGATCTTCATCTGATATGGCAGCCATTGTGTTTGTAAAATGCTGAAACAAAAAGCAGACAGCACACTGCAAATCAATCAGTCGCTGTTTTCATCTATCAGATAGATTTGACTGTTTTCTCTTTGTGCAGTGGCAAACTCACGTTTAGTGCGTGAAGCCGGCAGTTTGTTGGAGCAGCAGTATTCCAGTTTTCACCTCTGTGCTCGTCCTCTCTCAGTGGATGTTTCCAGTTTGCTGCGAGGGCAAATCTGTCATTGTCTGTCTCTCGCCGTCTTTGTCTTTCACTGGAAAATGATACACAGTGCTTACTTCCCTGACTCAGGTGAGTCAAGCAAAGGGAGGAGCTTCATCAGTGCACTTCTTGTAAATGCTCAGCTGTTAACTGTAATAGACCAGGAGCCATATTCACAAACACTCTGAGAACACTCTCACAGAGCTCCTGACTTAGCTTAAGACTTTCTAGTTAGGAGTCCGAGCTGAGGAGTGATTTTAGAAAGTTCTCAGAGCAACTCTGGGCGAGGGGCCTGAGACTTAAAGGTCGACTGTATTGTCTAAATGTGACCTGCCTGGTTTAAATCCAGCCAGATATTTGTTGCGTTTAATCTGCTTTGTGTGTAAAAAAATAATAATAAATAAATCAATACTTCAGCATCAAACATTTTCTGGACAGTCGGCTTCAGATCAGTTCTTCTCTTCTTGCGACATACTGTGAAGTTAGCTCTTTAATCCTTTCAAACTTTTCTTGTGCTGCTTTCAGATGCCTTTCACAAGTATTCAAACCTATGAGCCTTGAGAAAATTGGTGCAATTTCTTTTAAAAACACTGGGAAAAAGGCAATGAGCAACTTGGTGAGAAATGTTCCACAAAGTGCAAAGAATTTATAGATTTAGAAAAGTATGTTAAAAAGCTAGGGAAGAATGATATTTATAATAATTCTTATTATATATTTAAGATAATGTCACAGTATTAATACAATGTTTAGGCTTGTTTCCAGGTAATTTCCTTGTTTGCTTCTTTAATTTTAACTTTCTTTTCTTATTTTTTTCAATTTTCTTTTTTTTAATATTTTTTTTTTTTTGCTAATTTCTTGCTAATTATTTGGGTTGTTTCTTCTTTGTTGCTCATGTTTTTGAAAGAACCCAAGTCAATTTGCTCAGGTTTCAAAGGATTAACTGAAGCCGGAATTTGGTGTTTCGCAGACAACTGACACTCCTCGTTGCGTGACTTAGTCCAGAGAATGTTAGGCTATGTGTTTGGTGACGTGTAAAAACCTGTCAAACCAAAAGTTATTGTTCTGACATTTGGATGCCACAAGTGGAGTTATGCTGCTGAACCGGTTCTGTTCATTAAAGTTCATACTGTTCTGTTCAGTCCTCCACTGAAGCAATCACAACCTTGTTAAAAAAATCTCCCTGATCAAGAGTCTCTTATTCAGAGGAGAAAAAGGTGGAGACACAAAGAGGTCAGAGCAGGGGCGAAAATCCCATTTCATAGCTGGGGGGGACAATAAACAGTAAATAGGGGGGGGACCAGGAAAAAAAGTTGCAGCCTGTCTTTTAATTGCCTTTTAATTTGATGGATGGTGACCTTTGACCTCCACCTCCAAATGACACCCCCCCCCCCCCAAATTACCCATCATCCATCTGTGAGCACCGTGGACCGACAGCAAGCATGCTGATGGAGTAAACAGGGAGGTTAAAAAAAGGGTACAATAACGATGTTCAGGTATTCACATCATTTCTTCCTCAGGGGTGAAGTCTCTTTGTCACACACACACACACACACACACACACAGCAATTAAATATTCAGTTTATTTAAACTTTTTTTTGACATGAAAAAGTTTCAACACGTTAATTATATTAGTTACAGAGGGTGAAAAGATGAGTTCTAACGAGTGAAAAGATTAACGGTTAAACATTATTAATGAATGAATGAATGAATTTATTTCGGTCTTACATCTCAAAATATGCATAGTTGGTTCACAGTAATATGTACATATTGACCGAAAAGGTGTAGGCTGAAGCTGAAGCTTATTTAGCCCACCCTCTTTACACACACACGCACACGTACTCAAAAAACAAACAAAAACAAAAAACAAAAACAAACAAACAAACAAAAAAAAAAAACGGCTCACAACGCAGCCAACAAAAGGCTGATAACTGAGAAATAAGAACAATTCAAAACCACAAAACAAAAAAATGAAGCCAAATCAGATTTCTGTCATGTATCTTTGAATTGCTGACTTTTTATATAATGTTTTTAATTGTAATAAAGAAGTGCTAAGATTTAATTCATCAGTGGAACTATTCCACAGAAGTGCTCCTTTAATGGAAATACACTTTATTTTAGTGTTTGTTCTAACTGTTGGTTTTCTAAACATCTCCGTTCCTCTGAGCTCACAGTGTCTATCTCTACTTTCAAAAAGAGTCTGTATAGTGTTTGGAACAAGGTTATTTTTAACTTTATATATAAACTTTATTGTGTTCAATTAAACTAAATCATAAAATTTTAGTATTTGCAATTTAATAAAAATGGATTTGTTGAGTCTTTATATGCAGCATGATTGATTATTCTCATAGCTTTTTTCTGTGACATGAATATGGGTTTTATATTGGTTATATACGTATTGCCCCATACTTCAACACAATATGTAAGGCAGAAAAAGAGCACAATACAATATGTATAGAGCATGTTTATGTAATATATATATTTGTATCTATATAGTATTGCTATTGTTTTAGATATTTTGTTTTTAACATTGCTTATGTGTGATTTCCAGGTGAGCTCATAATCAATAATCACACCAAGAAATTTATGAAAAAAGTACAAGCAGTTCTCACCAAACCCAAAGCGTGAACCACACACACACACACACACACACACACACACACACACACACACACACACACACACACAAATTCACCCTACATTAGTTTCTCCAAACACTTTACCAGATGTACACCAAAACTAGATAAGACAGCCTTTTGTTTATACAAGCGTTTTTTTTTTTAATCTTGACCGCTGTTTACTAATCTAGACCACATGGGGTGACCTTTAAACTACAAACAAGGCATCAACCAGGGGCCTGTATCACGAAGCGAGATCAACCTTTCCTGGGTTACCCAGACCTATCCTGGGTTGACTAACCCCAACAATGGCAATCAGGATAATCGGTATCACGACGCTGGATATCAACTCGATAACTCAACCCAGGGCTGCTTTATCAAGAGCCATGAACGCGCACGCAGAGGACCAATCACAATCATGAGAGAAGCGCAGCGTCACTGAGCGTCACTGAGCGTCCTCACAGAGCGCCGTATGTGAGGGGGAAAGTATTTCTCGTGAGGATCAGAGATTAATTCTACTAAAATATGAGGAGGAGAAAAGCAACATTAGAGAAAAGGCCAACACCGTGGCAGCTGCAGGAGGAGGAAACACGCGTGGCAACGCATAACAGGATGAATAATGTTTAGTTTTAGTTTAGATTAGTTTATTTGCACATAATGTTAAAAACAGACAGTATAACATTTACAAGATTAAAAAAAGAAAAGTGCCGGAGAGGTTAGAAGCCACTAAAAGCTTATCAAAGAAATTCCCCTGTCAAAACATCAATGAAATCACATAATAGACAAGAAAAAAAACGGGTGAGGAAAGAAGAAATAGAGGAGGAGAGAGGGAAAAATCAAGACAAAACAAGGCAGCAAATAAAATGATGTGTAGGTTAAATTATTCATCACTGGTTCAAGTAGCTACAGTACCTGTACCTGTACATCTGACACTGATCACACCCTTGAATCCCATGAAATCAGTGCTGCGCAGATGAATTGCGTGTATTACAATTATCGTCTAACATCACTGCGTCTGATAAACTGGTCTTCCTTGTCATAACGTTATATATGCTACAATAAAGCTTAAAGCTGACGCCACAATTAAATCATATCAACACCAAATTGATAGTCTGAATAAAATCATCCTGATATTGAGCTGTGTGAGAAATTAACAGCTGCACAGAAATATACCGCAATATTACGCAGATGAAAAAATGCAGTCCGTGAGGTTTGTTTTAAATGAGAATTAAAAGACAAATCTTGATCAAATATTACTCCGAGGTTTCTTACGGCAGTGCTAGAGGCCAGAGCAATGCCATCTAGAGAAACTATGTCATCAGATAGAGAGTCTCTGAGTTGTTTGGGGCCAAGAACAATAACTTCAGTTTTGTCTGAATTTATAGTCACAAACAGACACAGAGCTCACCTGGATCCAATCACTGGGGGAGGGTGATGTCCGTTCTGTGCACAAAGTGAGACACTTGAGCACTCAGTGGTATCTTGTCTTCGGTTAGCGGGCTTATTTAGGGTACTGCAGGAATGGGTGGAAGCTTTGAGAGAGACTTTCTCTGTCCCCTGTTTTGTATTTGGGCCTAAATATGTATCCAGTAAGAGATCAACTTTGGTTCTAATCAATTCCCTGTTTGGAACTGCAAAGTTAGCTATCTGTAAGACCAGGAAGAACCAGATGTTAGGTCAGGGGTGGACCGACGTAGTGCAGAGTCTGAAGGGTCTGGTGGCGGCTCGTCTAAAAATAGAGCACGCTTTCTATACCCTGACCAATAATCTGGGCTCTTTCAAGGCTCTGTGGGGGATCAGACAGGCTTTATGTTCACTGACAGAAGATGGTTCACTGGCCCTTAATTTTTAACCCAATACTGTGTGTGTGTGTGTGTGTGTGTGTGTGTGTGTGTGTGTGTGTGTGTGTGTGTAGATAAGATACTGTAGCCTACATGAATAAATAGAATGCCGAGGAATACATGTCGTAAAAGAAATAAAATCATTATAAAGAATTCTAAAGAATTTAAGAGACGAATAGCAGAGGGAATAAAAGATTTCAAAAAACGGTTAGTCTTACAGACAGGTGAGACATAGCGGCGACCTGAGGGCAACTTAGAAAATTCATCTGCAAGCACATGACCAGGAGAAGACAAAATACTCTTTGCCTTCCTCAAAGTTTGTTGGTCACAGAAGCTGGACAAGTCCCTAAGTTTCACTCCTGTGATCTTGGAACATGTTTTAATAATGCTGTACAAGCTGTTTTTATCTCTCAGCGTAAGGCTGGGGAACCAGCAGATAAAGGAGAAACACAGGAGACTCTCCATAAAAGACTGATAAAAACGACAAAGAATAGCAGGACTGACAGAAAAAGAGTTCAGTTTGCGGAGAAGGTGAATTCTCTGTTGCCCTCGCTTCACAGTGCCTGCAGGGATCACATCAAATTGCAGCTTCTCATCAAAAAAGGTGCCTAGATATTTATATGAAGGCACCCTTTCCACAGTTTTACCATGGATGGCGCTATCTGCAGCTGGGTTTTTGTTGATTCAGATCCTTGAAGAAAAGACAGAAGCACAGTGTCATCAGAGAATTTGACTCGGTAGCTGCCTCCCTTGGCACTCCTGCATTCATCTGTATATAAAATAAAGAGTAAAGGGGAGAGGACGCACCCTTGTGGTGAACCGATGGACCAAGCTAAGGAGCCTAAGACCTTCTGCTTTCTGTTAGTTAAAAAGTCTGACAACCATAAGACAACCTGGTGGGGCAGATTAAAATCATTTATCAGCCTCCTAAGTAAAAGATGCGGCTGCATCAAGTTAAAAGCTGAAGAAAAGTCAGCGAATAAGAGCCGGGCGCGGGCTTGAGGTTTTTCCAAGTGTCTATAGAGGCAGTTAAGAATAAAAAGCTTGGCGTCCTCCACGCCTTTCCCTGCCTGGTAGGCAAACTGAAGTGGGTCGATTCTCTCCTCTATATGTGAAAGAATGATGCTCTTCATAATTTTCTCAAAGACCTTCACACACAGTGATGTGAGTGCTACTGGTCTAAAATCATTGAGTTGTTTGGGGGATGAGTTTTTTGGAACAGGGATTATGATGGAGGATTTCCATAAGTCAGGGACTTGACTGCAGTTGAGTGACATCTGAAAGATGTGGTGGAGGACACTGCGAAGTTGGTCAGCACAATACTTTAATGTACGTTCACAAATTCCATCTGGGCCGGAGGCCTTTCTTACATTCACCTTCTTCAGAAGGTTATTTGCACACTCCTGACTAATGACTATATTGCAGTCAGCGCCAGAGGAGATACCCCGCTTAAGAAGGGAAAGACTGTCTGAGAGGTCATGGTTTTCAAACCGTGAGTAAAAGAGGTTAAAAGCGTTTGGCAGATCTTCATTGCTTCCCTCTATTCTAATTGGTGTTCTGTTGTTTTCATCTTGGATGTTAGTGGCTGAGGACGCCCGCAGATCACCACTGCTATACTTGTGTTCTACCTTGTCCTTATAAGCTCTTTTGGCTTTCCGAATTTCATTCTTAACCTCTTTGTTGATGTCTTTCCTTTCCTGGTTGTTCCCTGTATAAAAGATTTTTTTCTTCTTATTTATGACATTTTTCAAGTCTTTCGTGACCCACGGTTTGTTGTTAGGATAGACAGTGATGTTCTTCTGGGAGATATTAATGTCAACACAGAAGGATATGTAGGAGGAGACCGTCTGTGTCAGTTCATTCAGGTCAGAACATGAATCATAAAAAACATCCCAAGCTGTACATTCAAAACAGGCTTTCAAATTGTCAATACTGTCCTCTGACCAGCATTTCACTGTCTTTATAGTCCGCTCTCCTCATTTACAGACTGGCCTGTAGGTCGGTAGAAGTAGGACACTGCTATGATAGGAAGCTCCCAAGGAAGGCATGCGGATGGACCTGGAGGCATTGGCTACTGAACCATAGCACAGGTCAGTAGTGGAGTTCCTCATAGTTGTTGCACAGGTGACATACTGTTCATATGTTCTCAGTGTTTTGTCAATTCGACAAATCCCCTAAAATAAATTTAGGAGCATCAGGAGAGAGCGCGTTCAGCTTGTTGCTCACTTCTTCAATCAGCTGACAGGCTGCCGTGCCGTCAGCTCTTGGATGAATGTACACAAGAGAAAAGAACAGCTGAGGGAACTCCCTCGGCAAGTACAAGGGGCGAAGCGAAATTCACAAAAGTTCAATGTCAGAGGTACATATTCTCTCCTGCACCACGACAGTATTGCAGTATCTCTCATTTATATAGAAGTATACTCCGCCTCCCTTGGATTTGTTTGTTATGAGAGGAGAGCGGTCCAGATGGATAGGGTGACCAAGGGAATACTTCACCCACAAAATGACCATTTGTAAATCAGTTAGTTGTGAGTGGCAAAAAAAAAAATCTACACACTTAAATTCATGCAGTCTTTGCCCTCCATTACCCATAACACCACAGTATTTAGTATTAAAAGCACAACAGCCTTCGATGCTGTGGAATTGCAGAGAGAAGATTTTGTGTGAAAATGTAATGAATTGATGGGCAACAGGATAGTTCACATGACTGTGTCTGATTGAGCTGGTGTGATGATGTGAACAATCCTGTTTCCCATCATTTCAATGAAGAAGCGGGACTTGAAGCACAAGAACAGAGAAGCGAGCCCCATCCAGTTTTACTGAACAAGCTTTAAGGCTACAGGGCCGGGAAGCTGTGTTGAATCAAATGAAGAGGAATTGGGACCGTCTAAAAGTTGATTTGGGTAATGACCGCCTGGTGACATCAAAATGAGGTGAGATTTGAGGTCTTTGTCACATTCCTTGGGCCATCCCTAAGCAGCTTTTGGGATGTGAAATGGTGCACTGCCCTGCTGGGGGGGCCACTGCTGTCAGGGAATGTTGTGACAATGAATATAAACGGAAACTTTGCTCATATTGAACCAGCTGTGTGGCATCGCAGTGTGTGCAGATGATGATATTTGGCTTCCCCCCGTGCTGCAGCCAGCAACTGGACCTCCACTGCTGGACAGGCAGGGATCTCTGGGGGAAGTCAAACAACATTCATCTGCACACACTGTGATGACACACAGCTGGTTGAATATGAGCAAAGTCTCCCTGCTTCCCTTCACTGGTTCCTGTACAGCAGGGTCGGTCTTTGTTTCACTGTTATAGTCATTAAGGAGCAAAAGCAGCATGTGTATACATTCAGTAGGCTATATCTTCAGTAGCTAGCTAGCTAACCTTACACTTTTCAGGGTTTGGTTTTGGAACAGGGAAGAAACGTATATCTTTTTCCAACCTCTCCAGGTAATGAGTGTCATTAACACACGACGTGCCCCAGGCACAACACTTAGCTCCAACTTAGATCCAACTTTTTAATTTTCATTTCCCCCAAAAAGTTAAAAGAAAAGAAAGATCCTTCCCGTTAAACACTAAATAATAAGTGTTTGAGTTGTGCAGTGGCTGTAAAAACAGGACACACAAAAACAGAACCACCAGACTTGATGAATCAATTATTATTATTATCATTGATCCCACAGCGAACGTCAAAAGATGAAGGACAAAAACATTTCTACATTCTGTTGGTTCATGTCGTCCATACGTCTGTTTAGTCCTTCGTCTGCTTCTCGACAGTCGGACATCCAATCAGGCTTCAGATCCTCAAACATCAGGAAGTTCACTGGGTTTCCTCCTTTAAAGCTTTTCTACAAAAATATGACGAGTGACGACCGACGTGTCACATCTGATCACACCGTCTGATCCATAAATCAACAAAAATACAATCAGGATATGTATACATACATTTTTTATATATAGATTTAGATCTCTCCCAGGAATAGAAGCACTAATATATACACACACACACACAACTGCTGTGGGGCGAATTGGGTCCAATCAATCAATCAATCAATTGAATCATCAGAAGGCAGCTTTTCTGTCTCATCAGCAATATAAACACTTGATTCAGCGACAGGAAATCTCTCAATACACAAAAGCTTCTCTGAGAACAGACCAGAAAAGACGAGGCTACATTTCCCAGAATGCAGCTGGTCCCTGCCTGGCAGCTTCCCAGCAGGGCCGTAACCAGGATTAAAGAAATACTGAGGTCTTGAGCCAAAATCCCTACGGCAGAGCTCCACACACCCGTTAATGTTTGATAGGCCACAAACCAAACTACCAATCTTTTATGTGTAATAAATGTGTGCGTAAAATGTCACATTTGGTTTGCTGGCTGTCTTCTATGTAAACTTTGGGTTTTGGACTGTTGATCCGACAAGAGGAGACATATATCTCGGGCTCTGGAGTTTTTTTCTTTACTACTCCTTGATATTTGATGGACTAAATTGCCACATTGATCAATAATAAAAACAGTTATTAGTGTCAGCTCTATCAAACTCCACCTCATGTCATTTAAAACATTAACAGAGGGCATGACCTCAGTCTTCAGTGAAAGCTACGGCCCCGCTTCCCAGCATGCTCTGACAGCTCATCGTATGAAGTCGACACTCGACGGGCAACTTTTAGAGGCAACACGTCTTCTAACGGATCTGAACCACGTCATTATTCAGTCTGAAATCTTTTTAATGTTCAGGAGAGGGAGACCTAAAAAGCTGTGCTGATTGAATTCATGCTTGTTGCTAATTTTCTAGAAGATAACGTCCCCAATTTTTGGAAATATATTAATGGACACAACACCAAAACATCAACTGAAAGTTTCTGAGATATGAGCAGCGACTCAGAGGTCTGTAACGAGATCACTGTACGTGTGATCTGAGCCGAAATAAAGAACAAAGAGAAAAGCTAAAAATAAAAAATAAAAAGCTAAAATATCAATGAGGAGATTTATGAGAATTCCAGGTGAACAAATTAACAGACCTAAATATTTTACCAACTAGGAACAGGATCCAAATAGAACCAGCTACTGGAGCCCGACCAAACTCTGTACATAAATAGTTTAATTTAACGTTAAAAGTTGAACGCAAACACTACGGCTCATCACAGTCCTGCACTCTGATTGGCTGCTCATGTCATTTAAAGAAAATAAAGCTGCTGAGTTACAAGATTTTAGATCAAATGTAAACTTAACAGAATTTCATTGATCCTTCAGCTGAATTCAAACACTCAAATTCTACCTGTGTCTTTATTAAATGTATCAGTCTTTCAATGTGAACTTTTTAAACTAAGAAGAGGGACAGCTTTTTGCCTTTGAAGGGTAAATCGGAGACTGGTACGTAAAGGTTTGATTTCTTACAGTAAAGATGGAAACAGCGCCATGTTGGAGGAGTGACAATGAGGGTTTGGTACCATTCACATTTGTACCGCTTCCTGTACCCCACAGTACCTTCTCCTGGTACTTTGCTCTCTCTGTAATAACAAAAAATGAGTCTTAGTTTAAATAAAACAAGTCCAAACTTTTAGCTGTTGGCCAAAGTGAAAGGAGAGTCTGTGGGATTACAGACTGCAGCAGAATGAGCTACTCTTTGGCTCTGTCAGAGATGACTCACTCTGCTACGACCAGGTGGCAAAATGTAGATAAATATATTTATTCAGTGCCTTTTTTATTGAAGTTTGACACCGATTGATGTAACGTGAATCAGTACATGGTAGTACTGACGTAATTTGGGCAGTACCTTTAAAAGTACCGAGCTCAACACCCAACTCTCTCAGTGACAACAGATTTAAAACCGCAGAAACATGAGAAAAACGATGTTTTGTCAAATGTGAAAATCTGTTTAAACTGGTAAAATAAATAATTACAATTAAAACAATCAATTGATCAACAGAAAATTAATCAGCAATAAATTAGTTGTAATTTTTCAAGCAGAAGTTAGAGCCGAAAATATCCATCTTTAAATTTTAAGAATATGTGATAATGATCACTCGCTCTAAAACTAAAGTTGAGACGCATCAGCTGCCTTATATTATTAAAAGATTATAATTATCACATTTAACAACATTTACTGTCATTTGATCAGGGAAAGATTATTAAATGTTTCTGTGGAGAACTTGTAAAGACAATTGTTAATCAGTGTCATTTAGGGCCCGACTGATACTGGACTATTGTATAAGTTTTTATTATAAAACATAACATAAATATTTTGATAAGTAACCTTTAAATTCAGTTATGGAAGAATTGTGACCAAGAAATGTCCTAAACAGTGCAAAAATAAATTGTCAGTGCTCTCTGATGGACAAACTTTGTAATGTGCTGACATTTCGTGTTACTTATTGGCAATTTAATGTATTCGTACCGCTGTATATTTCAGCCAATAAGTAACAAAAACGTGCCAAAAATATGTACGTAGTAATTCAGAAACAGTTTAACATAGTTTATCCACTCAGTACAAGTCACAATGCAACTACATTTAAGGTATTTTTAAATCAAAATAACTGCGTATGTTTAAAAGTGTCAGCCTCAAAACTCTTTTTAGATTAAATGTTATCTAAGAAGTTTATTTCCTGTGTTAGAGGGTTCAGATACATCTTCCAACATGGCGTTGTGTCCCCTTAACAGCTGACTGTCACAGATCTGTACGTCACCAGCAGCTTCTACTTCTCTTGATAGTTCTGCTTCTCATAGCCCGCGATGTTCTCAGCAATAATGTTGCCAATCTGCATCTTCCAAAACAATGTTGCCTCTAAAAGTTGCCGACAAATCCCTGTCTTCTTCCTCTTCTTATTATTCCTCCATAACCAACTAATTATTTACACAGTAAACCAAACATTCGCACACAGTAACATTTTTAATCCTTTTCCACAAACAGAAACCCTCAGTGGCACCATTTGGCATCCCTGGGCACTGCTGCCACTTAAAGGTGAAATCCTGACTCATTTTCAGTTCAAATTTCTGTACGGTCAAAGAAAGCGAGTGACCTCTGACAACACGCTGTTAAGCAAAACATCCGACCTCCCCAGGTGCTCCCAAAGCTGTTTTTGTTCTCACATATTTACAAACTACAGAGCCAGTTTTATTCCAGAGTCATGAGCGTCCCAGGCTGTGTTTGACTCTTTGAGATGATCAGGAACAAACCAGTCACTCACTGTTCAGATACACTGACTCACAGCCAGCTAAAATCTGCGCTCATCATGGTTCAACCATGTGACACATTGGAGCTACAGGACTAATCACTAAACCCCACCCGTCTGGGAGTCTAGGCAAAAAGGCAAATCAAGCACACCCAGGACTGAAAAGGATCTGAGACACTAACAGCTTCCTGTCTGGCTAATTAGCAAGCCAAATACCGATCATTAAAAAAAAAAATCAATAGTTCTATTGGTAAGACTGGGTCAGACAAAAACTTTATCCACAATCAAAATGCAAAAAAACAAAGGGCGAGAGACGGTCGCTGCAGCAACAGGAAATGACGAGAAAGTCTCAAAAAAATGTTTAAAACAAATCTAGACGGACTAAAAGGAAGCAGATCTTTAGAAAATAAAATAAGACACACGTCGAGTTCCAGCGATTGATCGGTCCACAGTCGATGTTCAACAGGAAGTCAGAGTTTGATTTGTGCCGACACACTCAGGTGCCGTTAAACTAAAGAGTCAACCAGCAGGGAAGCAAAACAATCAGCCTTAGTTGTGACTGGGCGGAGGGGGCAGGAGAGGGGCGGAGCGATCGTTGGTGAGGGTCCGTTTAAGCTTTACTGATCTGAGCTGGGACAGCATGCTCCCTCCTCCCTCTGGGGGCGGCGGCTCTGGGTACTGGTCCTGGCTGAAGGGTGGAGGAACCTGGGGCTGGTAGAGAGCGCTGTGGCCCAGACTGGAGGGCGCTCCCTGGGCAGCGGAGGTCTGGAGCGTGGCCTGGTGCTGCTGCTGGTACAGCCTCTGTCTCTGCTGCTGGTTAAGTGGCTCTGCATACTGGTCTTGTTGGTGTTGCAGCTGCTGGGGTTGCTGGGGCAGTGACTGTTGATGGTGAAGCTGTTGCTGTGGTTGCTGCTGATATTGAAACTGTTGCTGTGGTTGCTCCTGCTGATGATATTGCTGCTGCTGCTGAATCTGGAGTTGCTGGTTGTGTGGCTGTAGTTGAGTGCGTTGCTGCTGATGATTTAGTTGTTGGTTGAATTGCTGCTGTTGCTGGTACTGTCTCTGTTGCTGCTGTTTGGCGTTGCTGCCCTCTGGTGGCAGGGCGGGTACAGTGGGTACAGGCACCGGTATTGGCATCTGACCTGGGACCAGCTGGTAGTATGGAGAGGAGGAGGAGGAGGGAGGTAAGGCACTGAGGCTCTGCGTGGAGGTGCAGAGTTTACTGTAACCTAAACCTCCTCCAGCTGAGGGCGCTGAGAAAACATTCTCATCACTCCCGCCATTTCCTGCAAGCGCTTTAAGAGGAACCTGCGGGGTGCTGATGGGGATGGGAACCCCCCCGCTGATCGTGCCCCTGCGGAACTGCGGCTTTGATGACGGTTTGCGTCTGATGGTTGCCGTGTGGGACGGCAGCTGGCGGGCGGACCTGCCGAGCAATTCAGGCTCGGCCAGTAGGCTGACGGTGGAGGCGGGGCGCTTAGACTGGGCATACTTCCTGTACTGGAAACTGAGGTCGGAGTTTCTCGGGATGGTCGAAGACTTGTCGAAGTCTGACTGGCTGTTGCCGTGGGAAAGGTGATGTAAGGAGATGGAGTCGGCGTCTCCGTGGAGAGAGATGGACTCGTAGTCGACTAGAAAGAGAGAGACAAGGACAGTGTTAGTTGTTGCTCTGCTTTCTGGATCATCTTGAAGACATTTGAGTGTTCATCTTCTGATCTGACAGACAGATGACAGCAGGAACACCATTACATCAGTGTTATAAAAGGTCAAAAACACACACAAGGCGAGGAAGTGTTTCCAACTGGTCAAAGTAACCTTCATTTAAACTCTACATTATTGTGTATTTTGAAAGGCACTCTAATAAAGGACTCTGATAACACTAATGACAATAAGTGACAACAACTTTGACTTTAGATAAACGTCAAATATGAGCATTTGATGCTTTTCTGTTTTATGTAATTAACCCTTCGCTGAGCCCCGCCCCTTTGTGATGGTCCAGCAAGCTGTCAGAGTAAGCATGGAGCCCACACTGTAACTAACTGCACTCACTGAAGAAATATTATCATATTTTTGGAGAAATGAAAGAGTGATTCCAGAGAGAAGCAGACAGAGGGGTCTACAGTCTGTGTTTGAAGGATATATCCAGGATGTCAAACTGACTCAGCAGCAACAACAGGTTAAAAAGACAAAGATAGTTAGAAGCTAAAGCCGAACTATAGGCTACAGATCACAGTGTAAAAGTGAACCACCACATCACTGCTGATCGCCACACAAGACAATGAATATAAAGGGAAACTTTGCTGATACTGAACCAGCTGTGTGGCATCACAGTGTGTGCAGATGAACAGTGTTTTGCTTCCCCCCGTGCTGCTGCCAGCACCTGGACCTCTGACGCCGGACAGGCAGGGATCTCCAGCGGAAGTCAAACAGCGTTCATCTGCGCACTCTGTGATGACACACAGCTGGTTGAATATGAGCAAAGTCTCCCTGCTTCCCTTCACTGGTTCCTGTACAGCAGGGTCGGTCTTTGTTTCACTGTTATGGTCATTAAGGAGCAAAAGCAGCATGTGTATACATTCAGTAGGCTATATCTTCAGTAGCTAGCTAGCTAACCCAACACTTTTCAGGGTTTGGTTTTGGAACAGGGAAGAAACGTATATCTTTTTCCAACCTCTCCAGGTAACGAGTATCATTAATACACGACGTGCCCCAGGCACAACATTTAGCTCCAAATCCACAAAACCAGCCTGAAAATGAAGGAAATCTGAAACAATGGAGCACAGCTGTGTTGTTGTCGGACCCTGGTCTGATCCTGATGCTACATTATGATTGGCCCGTCTGCATCTGGGGGCGGGGCTTGGCAAAGGGTCAATTGTAAATTAAATATCATTGGATTTCAAACTAAATGAGGTATACAACTTTAATTATTTCTGGAAAACCAGACCTAATTCGATTTGATAAGTGGATGCAAAATTTTATGCAGATGTGATGACGTGCAGTCGAAAATAAAGCAGACAGACAGGCAGACAGACAGGCACATAAACAGACAGGTAGTTAGAGACCTACCATAGAGTGGAGGATCTCTCTTTACAGCTGGAAGAGAAGGAAGGAAGTTTAGCCAAGAAAACACAAAACTACTTAAAGAACAACAGAGAACCGGAGAGGACAGAGAACACCAGTAACACACAGCCACACAGAAGGAACTAGAGAATAACTGAGAGGACAGACAGGTCAACAGAGTTCATCCAAACAACAACAGGAAATATGAATAAAAGACATCGGAGAGCTGAGAGGTTCAGTCGTACAGATGATACACCAGAGTTAGAGGTCACTGAGTGAGTGTAAAAACAGCTTATGGTTTCTAGTCGACAGAGCATCATCTGAAGCTCGTTCACATTTCTCTTGTTTTTCTCTGAAACCTGAATGAAAATCTTTTTTTCCCCCCAAAACACGATGAGCCTTATTAAGTCAAAAACGGTTTTGGTGCTTTATGGTTGTGTCGGTTGTGTGTTTGTGTGTGTTGTGTACTCACTGTGTGTGTGTATGGTGTCCTCAGAGCAGGACGGGGTGGTGGTCTGAGTGCTGTAGCCACTGGAGCAGTGCAGAGAGTCCCTGCTGCTCCTCGGAGCGTCCGAATTCAACGCTCCCAGCGTCAACGCAAGCTGATCCCGGGCCGAGCAAGACTGAGAGAGACAGAGAGGATGGTGAGGTTACAGAGTTAGGTATAATAAAGTTTAATATTTAATATTTGATAAGAGGAGAGGAGAGGAGAGGAGAGGTGGTGTGTCTTTGTGTGTGTGTGTGTGTGTGTGTGTGTGTGTGTGTGTGTTACCTTCCCAGACGCAGACATGGCTCGAGCTCTCTCTCCATGGTGTGAGTAAGCGTTGTGTGGGGGGGCCAACAGGCCGTTCTCTGCCCCTCCGCTCCCACCAGCAGCAAGCTGATTGGTGGAGCCAACCGAATCCTGTCACCAATAAAACCAGTCAGAGTCATTTTAATGAACATGTACTGTCATTAATACACAGATTATAATCCCATGGAGCCATCATAGAAGTCCCTCATTAGACTGTTCAGGTACAAAGCAGTCGCCTGGTTAATTACACATTATTAAATAAAACGTCACATATTTGTTTCCAAATCTGCAGATCATAAAAAAGTATGTTTTTGTTAAAATGAATACTTTTGAGTTACATGCAGTGGACTTCTACGTTGGCTGCTGGTCTGAACATCAACACAACACGTCAGTAGTTTAGTCTGTACTCTTTAAAAGCTCATCATTTTTAATCTAAGTCATTTCTAATTGTCAATTCTTGTAAAATGTTTTCCATGTGTCTCTTTAAAGTAAATGGCTCTGTTGTGTCAGTTAAGCCCCGTTTCCACCGAACACTTTTGGTAACTTTGGAAGCCTAACGTTTCCACCATAAGCAGTACTCTTAAAGGGACATTGTGTAGTGTTTTCAGTTGTTTATTGGCAAAAATCAATGTCTGAATTCATAAATATGTCATCACTGGTGTATTATTACCTCCACCAATAATCTGACTTATTCTCGTAAAAAGAGAACTCTGATTTGTTTGTATATTTTTTGGGGGTTCCATAACGTTTCGCCATCTTGAAAATACATCCGCCAGCAAGGGACATACAGCCTCAGCTTTGGCGTTTTTGTTGAGAGCCAGGCCAGCACTGCGTGACTGAGAAGCCGAAGGAGAGGAGCAAAAGACGCTTTGCTACTACCCCGTCACTACTGCAGCATAACAAAGTCCCACTCTTTGAGCATAATGCAGGATCATGCATATGCAGCATCACGGGAGACAGAATCCTTGTCACCAAGAAAGTGCAAAAGGGAATCAAAAAGGCAACGTGACCGGCGAATTCAAAAAACGATGGTCAACATTGGGGTCGCCTTTTCCCAGGTGGAAAAAGCTGCTGAAGGAGAAAGGTTTTAAAAGGGATGCTGTGATTGGCCTGCTTGTTATTTTTTCCCCGTTAGGCAGGCCAGGCCAATGCAATCACACTGATGTGAGGAGAGGGATGAGGTGTGTGAGGTTGAGCCGTTTGTTTCGATTTACACCCGCCCCAACAGTTCTACGTTGTAAACACAGCCAGCATGGTGAGGAGGGGGTTTGTCAACTCGCGTCGCGTGTGTCTGCGTAGGAGCCTGAATGAATACTCCACGAACTATCGGACGACATGGTTTCATCAATGTTATCATAGCTTTTTGGTACACAGCGGCTACCGTCGTTGCAATTCGCGTATATAACAGTGAGGCGTGAGACTGCGTGTTGTCACTCACTGCTCCACCCAGCACTCACTGTATTTCCTCATTATCTGTGACACAGATGGAAGTCTGCACCTGGTTTATCGTCCACAGAACGAGGCTGTGCGCCAACATTTTCAGAACAAAATAAAACAGGCTGCAGTGAGAGTCTCTCTCCATGGGATATTCAAAAACAGCGGGTTTGTGCATTTAGTCCTCCTCAGGCAAGCTCAGGGGTTTAGTGTTGCTGTAGCCAACAGGAACGATGCTCTGAGGCGCTTTTTTTCTCTGAGTGAGGATTAGAATATATGCAGTTCACATAACCCGATCAAAATTGACATATAATGCTTGAAGATCCACTCATTACTAAAAGTGTTTGTCGTATAAAAACTCAAGTGATGGTCGAAGCTTCGTTTCCACTGAGCTGAGGTCTGCGTCGCCTCGATGTGTAATTATATTTCTGGGGAGGTGCAAGTCAGGCTATGGTGTAGGTACGGCGTCGATTAGCACAGAAGTATAAATCCCGCATTATGGTTAAGTGCCTGGCTTTGGGGCACTACCTCAGCGAGTACTGATGGAGGGAAATATGGCTGATATTACTAACTTAACAAAATAAGACGCATCTCACAGCCTGATGTAAGATTGACTTGAATGACTGTAAAGGAGTACTGCGTCATTTGGAAACTGGCTTTGCAGCTGAAAGTATTTCCAAAAATTAAAAAATCTGTTAAACTGTTGGTCCAATATGTACTGAGAGACAAACACAGTGTTTCAAAAGAGTCAAAGACACAAAGAGACGGATTCATATAGATACAAACAACATGTTATAAGAGGACAAATACACAGAGGTTAAATACACACACGGCCAGGCAAACACACAAAACCAAATCACTGTACATGTGAAAGCGCACAAATGTTCAAAGTTTTATGGAGCAGAGGTTTAAAATGACTCCAGATTTTATGGGATGAAACCAGCTGGATTAAAGATATATGAGGCTGACCCCGAGACATCTGAAGTGGATAAAATCTGAGACACAGAAAGGTGAATCAAAGGGTATAAAATCAGTGTGGGCTGATGAACATGAGGAATAAAACAGCGGGAGATAATGTGACCGATGGAGGACAGACGGTAAAAACACAGGACGGTACTCGGGTTGGGAGGAATGGAATAGTTTTAGTTTTTTCTCACGGTGGTCATATCCCTGCGGCTAACGCGGCAGCTCAGCGCGGGGTGGTGCCCATGGCCGGCAGTGTAACCGTAGCGACCACGGCTGCCCTGACGCCCGAGGCGAGAGGGGGAGTTCCCTTCGCTGAGGGACCGCCCGGTTTCATCACAGCCAATCAGCAGATAGGGGGAGGAGCAGCGCTACACACAGGAGAGGGTTAGAGCGCTGTGTAGTCTTCGTCACGGTGAAAAGCTTTTATTTTGTAGATCCTCAAAGCTAACATTGTCATTTCAAAGTGTGTGTATGCGGGGGTGGGAGTTAGCAGATGGTTAGAGTGTGTGGGGTTGTTGGAGTGTTACATTTGAGTGAAGTGTACCTTTTATATATTAAACATGTTGAAACCGAAATTCCATTTTAGTGGAATTTAAGTTGAAAAGCATACATTTATCTACTCTGGCTGAAATTAGATAATTCTCTGTAGTGATGTTACAGACAGTACATGGCCAAAAGTATGTGGACACCTGACCATTCGAACCACAAGTGTTGTAAGAACATGCGATTCCACAACTGGGCATTAATCTGCTGCTGTGACAGTGTGACAGCCTCCACTGTTCTGGTGTCAAGGCTTTGTCACCATTAAGCCACAAGAGCATTAGTGAGGTCCAACACTGATGTTGGGTGATCAGGTCCGGCTCACAGTCGGCAATCCCGTTCATCCCAAATGTGTTGGATGGGATTAAGGTCAGAGCTCTGTGCAAGCCAGTCTAATTCTTCCACACCAAACTGGGAAAACCAGACGGAGCTGTCTTTGTGCAAACTGCTGCCATGAAGTTTGAAGCGCACTATTTTCCAAAATGTTACTGTACGCTGTAGCCTAAAGATTTTGCAATCCAGAAAAACAGCCCCGGACCAAAGGTGCTCCAAGGTGTCCACATACTTTTGACCATATGTTGTACATAAAAAAGTACGTGACAAGTTCTATCAAACATTTTAAAGGTCATCAGAACTATTCTGGAGATGAAAATCATTTTGAGATATCGACAGATGGATTTTGTGTCTGAGCCAAAAGTTAATAAACTGTATAAAATGCAACTGCTCCGGTGAAGCAACTCTGTGTCTGTGGTGTGTGTGTGTGTGTGTGTGTGTGTGTTACCTGGATGTGTACTCCATCGACAGCACAGCTGATGGAGTCCAAGGAGGGAACATGTCTCACTGATCCGGACTGGTAGTTACTAGAAAAGCACATACCAAAAAAACGTTGGTTACGTACTGTAACCCCAGATTCTATGAGTATAGGCGCAGCCCTCTAAGAGCTGTCGCTATTGGGTTTATCCCCGCGCGCATGCGGGGCCTACACGAAATAGAACAAAGTTTACAGTGAAACAGCACCGACAGACTTTGATCTGCCAAACACATAAAAATGCAGCTAAAATCTGGAATGTCAAAATCAGTGCATGACGAGGAATCATGTTTGTACATGCCATGTCCACTATGGCAAGGACACTGCCTTTATACATGGGACACCCACTCTACCCACTGACCTACAAGACGCCCATTATGTGATCTTATAACACAAATAACCATCCAAGATAACATTAGTTATTACTACTGTTAGAAACACTGTTGGTAGAAGTACAGCATGCATTAATCTAGAGGTGGTGTGAGGTTTGTGTGTTTGTGTGTGTGTTACCTGCTGATGCTGCTCTTCCTGGACAGAGTGTTACTGGGAGAAGCTGGAGGTGTCTGATAGGTGTAATTAAAATCAGAGCCTTTCAGGTCCAAAATCACCTGAGACACAAAAAGAAAACACACCAACAATGTAAATGAATGTGTAATTCTGCCTCTCAGTACTCTCTAACCTCACTCCCAAAACTCACTGGTTACTACTGAAGACTTTAATCTATATTAGCGCTCACAAATATGTGGTTTAATTTAAAAAAAAGTCTAAGTAATTTCCTCAGCTGGTCACTGTAGTTTTATGAAATGTTACTCAATCGGGAGGAAATAGTTCATTTGTATGGGACTGTTTTTCATGGCAGATTAATCCACATTTTGTGTTCTCCTGAGTATTTGGGGCAGCAGGGTGGTGTATGTGAGACTGAGTTCAAATAAACCACAGTGTGTTTGTTAATGGTGATGAAGGAACATGTCACTCAGTGCAGCAGAAGCTCACTGATGTGCCTTTAACAGTTTTTGGATAACAGTAGAGCTCTGTGGCACAGAGAGAGATGATAAATCAGACTTTAGATACACTCACAATACTTGTTCAGTAGGATTAAGGAAGTTTAAAAAATATATAGAATATGACCCTTCTTGACCTGGTAAAAATGAAATATTTGGCCTGAGGGTGGCGCTAGAGGAAATGTCAGAGGAAGAGGAGGGTACCTGCTCACTGGCTGGTGGGAGTTTATTGGGCTCAGCTGTCAGGTTGGTCAGATCTTCTAGGATGGTCTGCAGGTGGGTCACCTCACCCAGCATGTTGATCTCATGGTCCTACACACACCCACACACACACGTTAATAATTATTCTGATTAAACAGGTTGTAAAGGCTGCCACAGTCCTGTACACACACACACACACGCAGCACTGACCAGTACAGGCTTCAGCATGCTGACGAAGCTGCAGTAACGCGCTCTTTCTTCAATCAGCGCTCTGCACACGGCACGTTTCTCCGTCTCCTCCAGGACGGCGTAACGCACGTTGACGTCCTGCAACGCGCTGTCCAGCTGTCCCCGTGCCTCGTCCTTCCCTGCAGAAACACACACACAGGAGGAGCTGATGATGAAAATCCAACAACATGAGGGTAAGTTTCTTTATTGAAGGAGCACCTACATTTTCTCCTTGGAGCAGGATGCAAATATTTTTGGGTTCATGAAAACAAAAAGCGACTGACTTTCTAAAACTAGCCAGTTTATTAAATGTATATTATTGTGGAGATGAAGACTTTTTTCACAGTACAGTAACCATCTCAGGAACTATTGTGGTTTTACGGTAATACAGAATCTATATTATTATCAATCAGAATGACCCTTAAAGGAATCAATGAAACAGAAGGGTTATTGTTGGTTGAACAAATGTGTTATTACTATAATTGAAACTTGAAACCATTTTGTTAATGGAAGAATGTGTAAAAAGCCTTCCCTTTTTTCAATATCGTAGATAAACACATGTATGATAACCGTTAGCTGTTATATCATGCTATACCTTAAAACCGGTAAGTCGCTGCAAGCCTAGTCTCAGAGTTATGAGTACAGACTGATATTACTGGTATATAAATACCATATATCCAAAACTCTCATTTTTTATTATTATTTTCAGTATTAATTTAGGCTTTTATCAAGGTAAATAAAATAAAACAATATTTCTTTGCTTATTTTTTTTGTTGCAAAAACTGTAAACACTCCACTGACATATAACATTTGAAAACAGTTAAGTACAAATTCGTCAGTGCTGTGTCAGCGCTAGAGAAAGGTCTGAAAGCACTCGTTTTATTTCTGGTATGGGGGCAAAAAAACAACGACGACGGGTTGTTCGTATTTCACTAAACCAATCACAATCACTGTGATGGCGCTCTTGCAAAATGGTAGGACGCAGACAGTGGATGGGGAGTTGAATGTTGTCTGAAATACTCCACCAATGGCAGGCTTACACACACAGTACACATCCACTGAGTCAGGCTAAGTGTGTTTATTGTGAAGTGTCTTTGGCCTCACTGAAATCAAACTGAGCCTGACGTTTTACTTCAACCAAACAGAACAGACATGAGACTGGATTAAAAATAAATAAAACAATAAATTAGAGTCATAATGCCATCATATGCTGTTGATAATAAATCTCTGAGACAGTGACAACAGAGTTACAGCATCATCAGTAACTCCTCACACACTCAGGCTGTGATACCAAGCTCCTACCAGCAGGGGTCAGCAACATATTACAGAGCAGCTGGACATGAGGTAAGGACATAGAGACACACACACACACACACACACACACACAGTGCAGAGCGTCAGCTGTTTGTCACATACATGCAGCCTGATCTTTGAGTCTGAGCTCCAGTGTGTAATTGTTCGATTATTAGAAACGTAGATGATGTCCAACCACCTGATCTATTGATGTATTGACATATCTAATACATATCAATAGCTCATCAACAATTTCGCACCAGTAAAGCAACTAAGAAGTTGCAATGATAGTGATGCTGAAGAGAGGGAAATCATTTGACCTTGAGAGAGAGAGACACAGAGATGAGACCTCTCTGTCTCTGATGTGATTTACGATAGTGTTTACTGGACTTCACCACTGGCATGTGATCCAGACCAGCCTCATCGTGTGATCCAGTCCTGAAACCAGCACATGAAAACCTCTGAAACCCACTTCACCACCCCCTAAAAAAAAACAAAAAAAACATAACTGTTTCTTAGACAGAAACCACTTTTACAAAGCGGATAACCAGAGGGTGGTTCTGGAGTCGTCTGACTTCAAGATGAAAAACATTTTGAGGCTCTTTAATCACAAATATAAGACGACCCTTATCACTCCAATTAGAACATGATCTCTTTCAGAAATAAGATGTAAAATACTCAAACTATATGCTACTAGAATCTATGCCAATATTTTTCATTTCAATTGTTTAACTGCTGGACCCAAGAGGTCTTCTACTTCAGTGAGTCCATTATCGGCCTAATTGCAAGCTTCCACACCATCGTAGTCCACGATATGCAACTGACCCTTCGCTAAGTCCTGCCCCTGGACGCAGACTGGCCAGTCACAACGTAGCATCGGGCCGGCTCAGACCAGGGTCCGACAACAACACAGCTGTGCTCCATTGGCTCTAATGCAGTCTGCATTATTCTGCACAGTGAAGCTGAAACATCTAACTGATACAACACGAAGCAAAACTGAGGAGAAACTGTGAGGAGGTGGGCATTAATTAACCAGCACTCATGTTTTCTAACCACATGCAGAGACACTAACAGTAGCTGATCTGTGACTGTGTGGTGCTGGTGTGGCCTGAGCTGGGTGGGTTCAGACCTGCAGGTAGAGACAGACAGACAGACGGGGCTCTGACCTGCAGACCACCCAGCTGTGGAAACACACCCACTGAATGTAAAAATAAGTGCAGCAACGGTGGAGGGAGCGCAGAGCTCCACCAACACAGAGGAGTTTAAGTACAACTCACAGAGCTGCAGCCTCCGTCAGGGTTTCATTTACTCATTTAATTACATACATTCACTCCATCTTCAGAGGAATCATTGTGCCTTTTACTCTGCGACATTTTTTGACAGTGACAGCTACGAGTTACAATTCAGATTAAGATTCTACATACAAAACCCACCATGAGTTTAAAACATGTGATGCACTGTTAAAGATAATCTACCAAAAAGTGTATTTTTATTAAAATTAGCGCCCTTTTGATCGGCTACAACAACAAAATACGTCATCATTATGACACTGGCAGGAGCCACTTTTACTTTTGATACTGTGATTACATTTTACACATTTTTTTTTACTTTGCTTGAATACAATTTTAAGTGCAGGATTTTTATGCAAGATGTGAACACTTCTTTCACCGCTGTTTCTCACTGTCATATGAATACAGAGGTTTTGTTTTCGAATAAAAAACCTACACCCATCTTATTTGTGAAACCCCAGCTCTCTGGCAAAATCTCAGGAACTGATCTTTTGATATTTTGAGATATTTTTCAAGCAAAGGCGGTAAAAACAAAACCTCTTTCTAACTTCAAGAAAGAAAAACAGAGACAGTAAATCCTGTGGAAAACAGTGAGAAGCAGTTTCCAAATCCAAACACACACACACACACACTGCAGACTTTGTGTCATAAAGCTCAACCTAAACACGACCTGTTCACTCAGGTGTGTGTGAGTGTGAGGACAGAGGATAATTTCCATGTTGCCAACAGAAGCTCAGTGTCGGCGTGCTGTTAGTCTGCCTGACGTCTGGCCTCTGTGGAAACACACAGACAGGCTGCGTGTTGTCAGACTGTGTTTCTACAAGGCTCTGGCTCGCCACCCACAAAAACACAAAGACCTGAACTCAGAAGCTCCGCTCTGCACAGAGTCAACTCATTCGCTCTGTTAAAAAGGTGAAGCACAGTTCAGACGAAGCCGACTTCCACCGGCTGGGAAATGTGCTGTAATAACACCTCTTGTTTGTCTCCAAACAGGTTCGGAGTTACTTTAATGATCACTCTCTGACTCGGAGAAAGAGATCATGTGGTGATTTAAACATTGATGGGTATTTTTCTCAAAGCTCTGATGTGTCTGACTTGGCAGTAAATATTACAAAAGTGACTGAAAGCTAACAAACAAGATGCCTCATGCTAACCAGAGTCTCAGTAACTTAATCTGAATTTAATTCTATTTAAGTCAGACACAGCACTTCTCAGTGGTGATCTGTCAATCAAACAGTGTGGGCAGGACCAAGTTTGTGTGTCCTCACATGCAACTTTATGTCATCATCTATGACCCCGGCGGCTCTCTGCGAAATTACACACACCTCCTCTTTTGTTTCTTCCAAGAAAAGTCTGAATATGTTGTCAAATTGTCTTTATGTCAAAGAATCCAATGAAAAGGCCAAAACCTAACAAGTATTGTGTGTGTATCCGGAGTCTGATATTTCTACTTCCTCTGTACTGTAGTGCTCCATTGTTGCCCAGAAAGTATTCAAAACACAACAATGAGCCACACTGTTCCTTCATTACCATGAACACACACTGTAGTTTATTTTGATTCAGTCCCACACACACACTGTCCTGCTGCTTCAAACACTCTCTAGAACATTGGTTTTCAGACTTTTTGTGTCCAAGGCTCACCAAAGGGCAAGCCAAAGTCTCAAGGCACGCCTGTATTTACATCTGTGCACAATAGCTTCTCTAATGTGTGTGTTATCACTCTTAACACGACATAAGACAATAAAAAGAAGACAAAATAAGACTTAAGAGAGTTTTCGTGATACTGTTGTGATATTGTCTACCTTTTAATGGTAGGTCGTCTTCACTGGTACTTTGTTGTAATTTGCTCCGTACAATAAAGTGATCCATTGTCCCAGTCACGGCTTTCTCCTTTTAACTGTTATCATCCCTCACACTGGCTCCCAATCAGAGCTTTTGATGAGTCATACTTAAAATTCCCACGCAACAAATCAGCTTTCTGTGAAGGTTTTTTAAATCAATTTAAACTGAATTACATTTTTAGCCTCTTTATTTGGAAATACTGCAATAATTTTGTATGGTTATCACAAAATCCCATGGCACGCCATTTGAGAACCACTGCTCTAGAGCACCGAATGTGGATTAATCTGCTGCTAAAAATAGTCCCCAAGAGATGCACCATTTTCCCGTTTGAGTGATATTTGATCATGACTACTGTTTTAGGAAGTTCTTCATAGTCTTCATAGAAAACTAAACCATTCATTTGTAACAGGTTTTTAAAGCATACTATGAAAAAACATAAACAAAACATTGTACACAGGACTTCATAAAAAGGCAGGGGTGGGAATCACCAGTGGCCCCATGAGACAATATTATCACGATACTTCAGTCATGATACAATATTATTATGATTTTTAAGGTTTCACCTGCAAGTTATATCCCCAGAGGAAAACTTTGTCTATATCTGTTTTATCGAACAAGATAGAATCAAAAATGAGACTTGGCGTCCATGTATTGATACCATATTGCCAAGCTATTGCTGCACAGATTTTGTCCCCCAACCCTTTAAAAAGTTAGGTGCTAGACTTGACACCAGCACACATCAAAGAGGAGGCTATGAAAATCACAGACACAAAAATAAATAAATAAAAAAAGCAACTATAGCAAACGAGAGTGAATCTGGGGTCTGCGTTCACTTTCATTTTCGCTGATACCGTTTACAAAACAGCAATCGACAAACACTAGATAGTATACCTTTAAAATGTACATCCCAATGAGCACTACCGTAAGAAACCTCGGAGTAATATTTGATCAAGATTTGTCTTTTAATTCTCATTTAAAACAAACCTCACGGACTGCATTTTTTCATCTGCGTAATATTGCAAAAATTAGGCCTATCCTGACCCGAAAAGATGCAGAAAAATTGGTCCACACTTTTGTTACCTCTAGACTGGATTACTGTAACTCTCTATTAGTCATTAGTCATACTTCTACTGTTATTATACACATATGATTATTGTCACACATGTATACTGCCAGGTATTAATACATACTTTCAACATATTGTACCACAGTAGCCAGAACTATAACTATAATATTATTACCTTCATTAACGTTGTTGTAAGCTATTACCGTTACCTTCTGTCCTGCATCTCTCTCTGTCTCATTGTGTCATACAGATTACTGTTAATTTAGTACGACATCTACATCTCCTCAGTTGCTCTTCCTGAGGTTTCTACCGTGTTTTTCCCCGTTAAAGTGTAACGATATTGGGCTTTATAAGTAAAATTGATTGATTGACTGATTGATCCTCACAGCTGAGAAGTCACAGACAGATTAACACACTGTTGATTTTAGTCTGTTTATGGGATTTATTGATAAGAATAAAACTACAGAATGTCTCCAGACCTCAAGTTTTAACACACAAAATATAAGCTGACAGAGAGGAGAGGAACACACCTATTACTGTGAAAATAATTATCATAATATTAATGACCATAACAGAGGGACTGCAGACTGACTTGAGGTGTTCAGAGTGAACACAACAGTTACAACCCTTCAATACTGTCAGAGCCTCATTAGTGGCACTTTCTTTAGCCATAAACCAGTCTGTTAGCATTCCTCAGTCACACGCGTACTGTTAGCCTCAGGCTGGGTTAAACGAGGAATCACCAACAGTGATAACGAGCTGCTGCTGAGACGGAGACGGGTGGTGTGTGGGCTGGTGGGTATTTCTGACTACAGATGCTTTAGATGGTGACTGCAGTGTTTTTCAGCATGTGGACTCAGAGGGGCTGTTTATACTGTATTAATATACACAGAGGTTAGATTAAGTCATCAGATCTGGTCCAGTATGATGATTTGCACAAGAATCAATTCACTTTGAACAATTATTCAATAACTTATCTTGTCTGAATTCATTTTAATTACACATATTGAACACAATTTGATAAAAAGAGCACATACACCAATCAGCCAAAACATTAAAGCCACTACCACCTGACATGTTCCACCCACTCAAACACCGCTGCAGACTAAAGCTTTATACTCCAGGTCTTCACAAAAAGGGAATTTTATCCTAAAAAGGCTGTTAAGACCTCTATCCCCCGATCACCATCTCCCATTTTAACCCTTTCTACACAGTTTGTACATGTCTTTCTTCTAGACATCTGTTGGTCATCTTCATGAGGTAACAGATGATGGTAAACAGTCTGTACTGACACATGTGCACATGACCAATGTGCCGTCTGCTGATGTCTGCAATATACAGCATGTTCTTAATTATGATGATTCATTCTCAGCAGTCTTAATGTTTAAACTGCTGATTTCAAACGCTTATTCATCCAACCGTCTAGACCATCTGCATCACACACTGATGATGTCATCAATGTCAGACAGGTGGGCCAGGTAGGTCAGTTCAGGTGATCAATGTGTTTCTGAAGCGAGTTGAGACACAATGAAGCTCTATGCAAAAAAAAAACAAAAACCTTTCTTATTTCCCTATCTTCCAAACTCTTTCTCCCTCAACTTCTTTATACTTTAACTTCTCTCATTTCTCCTTTTACTCATTCAAGTGCTACCTCTCAACTTCTCCTCATCCTCCTCTACCCTCTCTATTCTGTGTTCAACACTGCATCTGTCTCATTCATCTCTTCCCCTTTTCCTCTCTGCACAGTTCACACACCTAAAACATTAAATTCAAGAACTTTTCCAGGACTTTCAGGCCCATTTGCCTCAAACTCAAGGACCCAACACGGCACAGTTTGAGACTTGAATCAAGACAGAGGGGCTTCAGAGTGTGAACACGTCTCTGCTGTGTTACAGTGATGGCAGATGATATCAAAAGAACCTCCATCTCTCTTCTTTTCTTGGACCAAATATATGAATTCAAGCACTTTCAATGACCCATGTCCATTTATGTCCATTTCAAAAAACTTCCAAGGCCTTGTTGTCCCTTTAATTCAAAACTTTCAAGGATTTCAAGGATCCATGGGAACGCTTTCTCTGTTTTTCATCTCTCTCTGCTTGAAAGGCACATGACATCATCCCTTTCCTCCTCCTCCTCCTGCACTCCCCCCCCGTTCTTTAATGCAACCACTTGAGAAATAGATAATTACATCATCCGTCCATCTTTAACCTCCTCTTCTCTCTGCTCGGAGTTGGGGATTCCCATTTTTATTGTCTCTGTCACCATAAACATTTGCTTGTCTCTTTGTTTGCTCTTTACTAACCTCTCTCCTCTTCCTCTCCCTCGATGTTCCTCCTCCTATCTTTCTAACCGCAGTGACCGCTGTGGAGTCATAGAGAGGATGACTCCAACCCCTCCCTTTAACCTTGTCTTGTCCTCCCTCGTCTTTTCTGTACATGGAGGGGAAGGTCAGCGGCCATCTTTAAGAGTTTCATCCTCTGCTCATGTTTCCCACAATCACCACAAAACTCGACTGGTGCTGCCAAAACTAGAACCTGAACATGACTCTTCTTCTCTTCTATTCCAAGCCATAATAGTCTACTACGACTCCTACTTGTAGTTCTACCCCTAAGCATGGTTCTACAAGTCCTACTGCTACTCCTAGTCCTACAATTCCGTCTTCTAGTCCTACTACTCCTTGTCCTAATACCACTACTCATACGACTACACCTAATTGTACTACTATTATTTCTAGTCTTACTACTACTCCCACTATGACTAGTCCTAGTCCTGCTACCTCTACTCCTACCACTCCCAAACCTAATCATACTACTCCTATTTCTAGTCTTACTACTACTCCTACTACTATTACTCCTAGTCTTGCAACTCCTAGTCCTACAAGTACTACTACACCTAATTGTACTGCTCCTATTTCTAGTCTTACTACTACTCTACTACTGTTACTCCTAGTCTTGCCACTCATAGTACTACTCCTTGTCCTTCTACCTCTACTCCTACCACTTCCACACCTAATCATACTACTCCTATTCCTAGTCTTGGTACTACTCCTACTCTTATTACTACTAATAATCCTACTAGTCATATTTCTAGTCCTACTACGACTCCTGGTCGTCCTACTACTTGTACTCCTACTGCTACGTCTAGTCATATTACTCCTACTCCTAGTCATACTACTCCTACTCCTTATCTTACAACCCCTCCTATTCCTCCTACTATTATTCCTTGGCCTACTAGTCCTTTTCCTAGTCCTACTACTCATAGTTCTACTAGTTCCATTCTTAGTCCTACTTCTATTCCTAGTCCCACTACTCTTTTGTCCTAATACTACTACTTGCAGTTCTACTTCCCTTTGTCCTACTCCTAGTCTAGTTTAGTGTAATCCTTCATATAACACCAACATTAAGGCGAGAGAAATTATTATGAAAAGACTGCGAGGGGAACATGTCATAATGAGACAATCACTACAGGGACTGGGGCAGCATGTGTGTTCTTGCAAGTCCATTCATTTCAGTGACCAGAGGTCAGTGTTTACATACATTTGTGGTACACGAGTCGCATTCAAACCTTAATTTTTGGATAAAGTAGCAACCTGAGTGTATGTGTGTGAAGAAGAATGGGATAACAAACAGCATCCTTATGTCTGTCTTTCAATTTCCTCGACTCTTCTCTCATCTGCCTCTCTCTCTCTCTCTAGGCAGTTGGAGATATCTGAAGTGGTTACACACCACATAATGACAGAGCAAACACACACAGACACACACACACACACACAGGATCATATGGAGTGATTACTGATGAAACAGATGTTTACTGTTATAAAGTTTTTCTTTTCATTCAAACACTCTCTATTACACGATGTGTTTTTGAACAAACCAAACAAAGGAGAATGAACTAAAGTGAACTGAGAAAAGATGGCCTTGAGACGCGAGACAAAGAAAACTAGAGAGCTAAACATAGTTTAAGTAAGTGAAACTGGTGGAGCGTAATGTAAGAGCTGCAGACTGAATAGAAAACAATATTTAAAACAGCTAAAACAAAAGTTAACAAAGAGTCCCTGAAAATAACTGGACCTTTGCTTTGAGTAGTTTTCTCCTACCAACAACAGCTACAGCAGTTTAGTCCTTATTATATGGTGTCTAAACACAGCCACACACACACACACACAGCACTGTACAGCAGAGATAATTATAACGTGAAGCCCTGATTGGTGAGTGTACAGAAACCATTTTGGTACAGTATGCAGGAAAATGTTGCGTTCTTGTGCGTGTGTGTGTGTGCATGCTGTGTCATTACGTGGTGACAACATGTGAAGCTGTGGCTGTGTGTTTGAATTTCTTCTGCTTACTTGTTTACTTGTTGTCTCTCTGAGCCTCACAGTCCTCATACAGAGAACACAGATGATAATCAGATAGCTATTCGACTCGGATTATTCCGGTTAATACAGCTTTTATTTTTGTAGTTTTGTCCATTATTTATATGAGTGATGATAATATTGTGCTCACCAAGTTAATAGCTGAGATCTGCTTAGGCAAATTTAATCAAACAATAAAAAAAATTGACCAAAAAGTCAGATGCTCCCACTTCCAAAGTAGCTTGGACCATCTGGATAAACTGCTGGCTTGTTTCCATCCTGTCAGATTGTCTAAATGCTTGTATTTTTTCACCTGTCAGACATTTTGTTTTACTTCTAACATAGGCTACTGTTAAATGAAACTTGTCCCACATAGCAGCAGCAGACGTTAAGGGTAGATGCTTAAGATCAGTCAATTTAAGTCCTGACTACAGTTTTATCTCTTAACCAAGAGAAAGCCAAAACTATGAAAATAATAAGTTGAACTAAACCAAATTTTTCCATCAAATGTTATAACTTTTTTCTGATCACTAACTGTTCTTGTGATTTAATGCTAAAGCGCAAAAAAAGTATTGTGACTGAACTGAAGGAGAAAAATAAATGTTGTAGAAAAAGAGATGGAAAGCAGAAAGAAAAAAAAATAAGGCACGTAGCAGAAAACATGTTCAGAGATGTTAAAGCCACATCAGACATCACTCTGTTTACCATGGGCGGGTCTGCACTGAGACTCAGTGTATGTGTGTGTGTGTGTGTGTGTGTGTGTGTGTGTGTACGGGCTATTTCTGTGTCTGTGCATTTGCGTATTGGATTTGTTGAGAGGGACGACAGAGAGGGTATTTGTACAAAGGCCTCGAGGTTTCATTTTGATTGTGGTGTGTCTGCGCACGTGTTCTGGGCGTTTCTGTTCTATTTCCACCATTACAGTCCATCTGCAGTCGTTCCTGGCGAACCTTCAGTCTCTTTGATTATGGGATGGTGGGGAGGCCAGGTGCAGCCATGGCAACCACAGGGTGTGTCCCTTTGATAGCAGGGCACAGGGTGTGGCCCAGGTGACTGCCTGGCAGTCTGTCTGGGTTGCCGTGGCAACACGCCGACCGACAGGCTTGAAGTCAGTGCAGGCCTCACAGCACAGCAACCGCTCAGCCTGAACTGAGTAAATTTAGACATTCAAAATAAGAAATACTCAGGAATCAGCAGCTCCAGTGCAGATTTCAGATGTAAAAACCAAACCAAACTCAGTCTAATGTGTTGAGAGTTGAGAGTCCCTCATTTAACAAGATAAAATAGTGACACCTACACAATGACGAGAGAGATAAACACGACAACCTTCTGGAAACTGTTCAAATAACACAGGTGGGATGAAGTCATTGTTTTATGAGTCACAAAGTAGTCTCAAGTGTCTGCTATGAAGTTCAGCGTTAAGTCGAACAACTCCCAGAGCAAGACTAAGTCCTGAAGTTTGTTTTTCTCTGCATCATTTGTCTGTCTGCCGCTCTGTGCTGACAAATGAAAATCATTGGCTGCAGGTGTATTGAGGACGCTTTTAATGGCATTACTCACTTGACCCTTGAGCACGTGGAGGACCCAAAGGCCTATATATGTCTCTTATTTATTGATTTTAGCTCTGCCTTTAATAAACTTCTGCCCCATCTTTTACTTTAAAAACTTGGACAGATGAATGTCAATCCCTTTTTAATTAAGTGGTATTTTAATTTTTAACCAGCTGTACTCATGAATGGCTGATGTGCAATACTGTTTTGTGTAGTATGTGTTTTTTTTTATTAATTTTTTTACGGTGTATGCTGAATTTCTTCTGGACTATTATTGCAAGGCAGAAATACTGTACAGCTCCTGAGTCCAAGAAAAATTTCCCTATGGGGATAATAAAGTATACCGTATAGTATCGTATCGTATTGAAGATCAACAAGTAATTTCTATAAACAGATATCTGTATATGAATGCAGTATCTGTAAGCAATGGGATAACATTTGGGCTATCAGAAGCATCCTGGTTTCCGTTTGTAGTTCACGCACTATTAAAGTCCGGGTAAAGCAAAACTATGTCATGCCACAGAAAAAAGTGTTATTAAGCACCAAGCCAAATTTGAATGATTAAAAAAGTCACCAAGCACATGAAATTACATTTCAATATCATGAAACAATAGGCAGTGTTCTCTGCTCTGAGACACTGGGGGCGTGTACGCCGAATGTGCCACACAGTTCCCAGTCTTTTCACGTTTTCAACAAGTGTTTTCTCACATATACAATATGTTAAGATGTAAATCTCAGATTTTACTTTATTCCAACTTTAAGACCAACAAGCCCCAAGTCAAGTTATGTCTATAAACAGATATCTGCACATGTATGCAGAATCTCTAAGTAACAGAACAAGATTTTGGTATCAGAAACATCCTGGTTTCCGTCTGTAAACCTAGAGTATTATTAACCAGCAAAATCTGAGCAGGCTTTAGTTGCATGCAGGTTAACAGTAAGGGTGGAGAGCAAAAGAGGCGGAACGCATTGGTCGAAATACAATATACTGACAATCTTATATCGATTAACTCCAACTACATTCTTGCTTCTCAAGATGCTAACTGGAATGCAAACAATGACTGGTGCATGGAGGAGGAAGTCTTAGCCCGGATATCTGTTATTCGAACATCCATTGGCTCCACCAAAACCCCCAAAATACTAGCTGTTGCCCAAAAAGGCTAAATCTTCTCTGATTGGTAGCTGATGGGTTCAGAGATTTTAAGAGCAAGAGGAAGAAGTCCCAAGTTAAGACTAACAAAAAGGGTCAGTCATAAGTCAAGTCCAAGCAGTACAAATCATGTCCAACAAGTTCCAATTCAAGACCATCAAGTCCCAAGTGAAGACCTAAAAGGATCTAACAAGTCCCAAATTAAGATAGGTAAACCCTAAGTCAAACTAAAGAAGTACAAGTCAAGTCCAACAAGTCCTGAGTTAATGCTAACAAGTCCCAGGTAAAGATCAGCAAGGTAAGTTTAGATTTTGATCTCTGAGTTTGAGGTGATCTGTCAAAACCCAGCAAGACAAAATTACCCACTTTCGCGGTGTTTAACCAGACTAAATAAAACATGGAAGGCTGCAGCTTATTTTAGAGAAAACATGTTTAAGAGGGATTATTTCTTCCCTCAGGGTGTCAGGTGACTGACAGAAGGCAGAGCGTAGCGTAACAGCAGCAGAGATCAGAAAACACTTATCTCAGCACAGTGAGGGCAGGATCAAACAGACTCCTCATGTTTACTGTGACGGATTATCTCACTCTGTGAAAGACGGTTCTCATATTCAGCAAGTGCCTTCTTCCTCTGAAGTAAACAAGCTCTGATGTCTGCTGCGTCACCACTCAAGTAAAAGCATTAATGCTAACCTTATTTTTGCTTTTGACTGTGTGATAATGTAACTTGACAGAGGATTTTATTGTTGCAGTGTTTATTTCAGTGCTGCTGAAAACCTGATGGATGTGATGCAGACATTTGTTGTTCTTACCTTTCTTCACCTTCTTCTGCAGTTTGATGGTGTCTGATGATTTCTTCTTGATGTCCGCTCTAGCCTTTTTGTACTCTAAACAATAAGAGGAAACCGGCAGTGAGGGAGAGTTTATGTCTGTGCAGGTCTGTGTGTGTTTGCAATTTAGCATACCTTTAGCATGGTCCTTGTCCAGCTGACTGGCCACTTTTTTCCACTCCTCCATCTTCAACTCCAGCGGAGTGACGAGACCCTCTGAGAGAGCTCTAAAAGAAAGAGATGTAAAGTCTCATTTAATCATTGTGTTTAAATGAGTTTTACTTGAATTAATCCTAAAAACAAAAAAAACTTAATTGCCTTTAAGTGAGTCTGAGATTGGTAGGTTGGATTTCCATAATTATTTTTCATTCATTCATTCAAACCTTTACTTAAGACTCAGTGAAGATAATTTGGCGGCAGGACACATCCGCAACAAGAGAGGAACTGGTGGGACAGTATCCTTTCATAACCTAGAGTGGTCTCCTTTGGTCTGAATCAGGGACTCATGTTGTTCCAAAGTTGTATAATTGCCTAGAGTTGGTTCGTGTTCTCACGGCAGCATTTACAAGAGGACCAGATCAAATGCCTTGTGTGAGAAAGCTGCTCTTGATTGGTCAGAATTTCCATGTGGGAAAAATCCAGGAAGTAAAGCAAACGTTGAAGAAGAGTACACTTGCAAGATAAATGTGACACTTTCTAATGTCACAATGGAGGGACAACTACGCAGGTTGATTTTAGCGCTGCTCATCGTGGACTATATTGCTGTCATTGTTCATTTTAGTCAAAGCATACAGTTTGAAAACGAGGCGCGGCTCCAACTAGAAAACAATGTTTTGATGCATTGGATGTGCTGAATGTGCATATTAAGGCAGTACAGGAGGAGGTGCACATTAATAATCCTCCAGGACTGTAACATGCTCATGTTAAACCCAAACAATGTGTCATGTGACTGCAGTTGCTTCACATCCAGGTCGGAACACCTTCTCACCACAAACCAACCGCACCAGAGTTCGGTTGTTTTGGTGCACACCTGAGTGTGATTGCTGTGTTCACACCTGCCCAAATGAACCGCACTTAAAGGGCAAATGAACTTGAGTTCGATTGAACTGAACCCAACAGGGTAGTTGTGAAAGCACCCTTGGCTCTGTTGTTGGGCTGAGGGAAACACTTGTCTATTTAGCTGCTAAATGCTCCACTATGTTCACCAGCTAGTCTCATTCTGTCTTTCTGTGTCTGTGTGGTGTTTGCTGCCAAGCAGGTTGTGTACAGTGGGTTTGTAGAGATTTCTCTCTAAAAAATAACACCATGAGAACAGTGAGATTGAACCAAGAGTAACACTGTCGGTCGGCCAAATAAACATTAGTTGAACCTCTCTATAAAGCTCCATAAAGCCAAGCGGAGCTGCAGAGTCAGCTGATAATTCTCTGTAGATACATTCCTACAAGCGACGCCTTTCACGCTTTCATCTGATTCTTTGTTATTACACACAAAATAGTGATTATAGCCCCGTTAATGTAAAGCTGTGTGGTGTTGTGTTGAGTTAAGAGACAAAAACTGTAAAAAATGAAGACTGTAACAAAGACAAAACCCTATTGTCATCCATGAATGGACCAACATTATTTAACCCGAGAGCTACAAGACATATGTGTGTGCATGTGTGTGTGAATCATCTGACTGATGGCTTCTCTAATGACAGCAGACAGCAATGACAGAAACCTCTCTCTCTCTTTCTCTCTCTCTCTCTCTCACTCACACACACACACACACACACACATCTATATGAGCATATGTCAGTTGAGAGTAATTAGTCTAGTTCCCACACTGTCTGATCAGAGCTGTCATCACACCATCAATCACACCCTCACCTGCCCTCCTCCCTATCTGGTAAATAACACAAGTGATACTACTCTGTGTGTGAGTGTGAGAGTGTGTGTTTCGTGTCTTACGTGGTGAACAGTTTCAACTTGGACTCGATGCTGCGGTGTCTCATACACATCCTGGTTAGCGCTGAGCCAATCTCCTTGGTGGCACCTGGAAGGCAAAACAACATCAGATTAGTTTTATTTTGAAAGGAAGCTGACAGGGTTGAAAACAAAAAATGTTTCAAAATCAGAGTCTGGGGTACTGAAACTACGAAATAAAATGCCAGCTGATAACGTATAGAAACTGTCGTGAAACAGAGAGAGCCTGAGGCAACGTCTCAATCATTTAGAGTGATATATTTCTCTTACAATCAACATTAAACAGGAAACTGAAGACTGTTAAATAAAGAGTTGATGTACCGCAGGAAAGCTGAGCAGTGTGTCTGTGTGTGTGTGTGTGTGTGTGTGTGTGTGTGTGTGGCTATAATTGCTTCATCAAGTGGTACTGAGGAAAATCCATCTGATTAAAGTCTTACGACGAGTGTTGTAACGTGTTGAAATGATTGGTGTGTGTGTGTGTGTGTGCGTCTCATTTTGTTAATGAATTATGTAAGGCAGAAACTACCTCCTTTCACAATTAGGCTCTGGGAGCTGAATGTGACGATATCAGGTTTCTCTCTCTTTCACTCACACACACACACACACACACACACACACACACACACACACACTCTTACGACAGTAGTCCTCCATAATATCCGTCTAATGCCACTTAATGAGGCAGTGATAGATCATGTGTACAAACACACAATGCCAGGGATTTTTAAACCAAACACACGACAGCACCTCCGCACACAATCATACAGACGCAACAATGCTGATCACCTCTTTCTCTCTCATGCACACGCAGACACACTCACACATTTCAATCCTCATACTGTGCTAAACATTTTTGAATCCATGCATGAGACATTAAAAACAAGTTTTTACACTTGACTTTTGTGGTAAAGTTTGTGCGTCTGCAAATAAAAAATGTGATTAATTAATAGTGAAGAAAACCTTAACAAATTATGATATTTCAGGATCTTTTTTTAACACTAAGTTCTTGTCATATTTCCAGCTCTGCACTCACAGTATATTAATGCCACCTACTGTGACATAAAGCTCCAAATTAATTAATGGATGTAAAATAAATGCCACATTAAGTCAGAGGCAGGGCTGGGCGATACTCCCTATAAATCAGATTTACCTTGATAGCTTTAAATATAGCAATACTTACTTTTTAATACATTAGTGCATGATTCGTCTTTATCGAATTGAAAAATTGTGATGAGAAAATTTAGGTCTAAGTTTGGTTTATTGTACAACCTGAGTCGTAAGCAGTAACAATATGTTTTACAGGAGAACAGAAACTTTTTTAAACTATGGATGTTGATGTTGAACGTTAACTAATGTAACAGAAGATGATTCATATAAAGCTGCTGGAAATAAACTGTGATTTACATTTTGTTTTCCCGACTTTTAGAACATTTATTCAGATTTGTGCAGCATTTCAGAGGAAACATAAATGTTGACACAGACACAAGACGACGGATTGAGCTGCTGAACTTCCACAGTGGGTCTACTGTCACGCACACACACACACACACACACACACACACACACACACACACACACACACACACACACACACACAGTCAGGCCCATCATAATGGTTTCTTTGTGGCACCCAGTCTGTGTGTGGACACAACACTTCCTGTTAAATTGACCTCTTTCTGTCTCAAACACACACACACACACACACACACACACACACACACCATACTTGGTATATATTTTGCAAATAATCTAATTATTTCAAATTCTATGAAAAAACCTTGTAAATTTAAAAGGAAAATCAAAATTCATTTGAGTCCACGAGCAGTTTCCGAAAACAATTATTTCTCACCGGTCAAATGGACTGTTGGATAAAAAAAATCAGCTGGCCAAGCATAATTTTTTATCAGCAAAAATAATAAAATGCATTTCTGTGTCACATATATATTTATTTTAGTACATTTCACTGAGATAATAAGTTACGTTTAATACAAACCTTAAAAAATTATTTTACTATATTGAACATCACTACAGCCTCAGCATGTGAATAAGTTCCCTCTGGTAAGCAGTGTATATGTCTAGGGCTTTTATTGTGAAAGGTAAGAATGGATGGAGTGAGCTGTATTATGCTGTCGTTGACATTGTGGGATGACTAAAGAGTTTGCTGTCTTGGTTTAGACAACAGAGCCTCCGTGTTATTATTTAATTACCTTCATAAGTATCGGCACAGATCACTACACCTTAGCATCACAGTGGCTCAAGGCAGACCGGCCTCTGGTGATAGTTTAGCTGAGTAGCAGTGCCGCAAAACTAGGGGAGCTCAAGGAGGTCAGTTTCGTGGCACTGTTTAGACGTGTGTAAAAAGTATCTGTAGTCTGGCTGCCCCCTGAAAGGCGACTGAGATTCAGTCAGTGTGCATTGTACTGCTGTGGATGTTTTGGTTTTTGCTTTCTGGTACAGACAGCTGCAGACACAGAGGCAGCTGCCTGCTCAGGGTCCGAGATAACGTAATCTTCTGCCTTGTGCTTACATACTTGAAGTGGTGAATTTACAGCTCACGGCAACTTAATACGATACAGTCTCTGGCTTTTGTTTGGTATCTCGTGTCGGCAATAAATGCTGTTGCCTATTTCCAAACCATTGTTACCATAGTTAGCTTGTCTACTATATTACCTGAATGTTACTGTCACACTGAACGTCCCGCTGACCCCCGTTCAAACATTCAAACTCTTCATGTCAAAAAAGCTACGAATAGTGAATATTTATATTGAACAGCTAAATCTTATCTGACTGACATAACACTGAGTTGGGTACAGCCCTAATCCATAGTGTGTGTCTCTGAAACTGACAGCACAGCAGCAAATGATGTACCATTGTTAGGTTTTTGATTTTCCTGTAACAAAACTGTTGTACTTGTACAATGACAATAAAGATTCTGATTCTTAACTGAGAGCTGTACCTAGGCTAATATGTGACCTATGATCAAATGGGATTGATCATTCAGCGCACCTGGGTGAGAGCAGATTCGGGAGGTTAAGAATGTTTGGTGCATCTGGAGGTGACTTCTCTTATTCTTTCTTTTGACAGGAAATTAAGAGAAAACACGCGAGAAATTAAAAAGAATGTCGTTGCATGAGGCCCAGCCTATGCCTTAGGATGCAAGACACACTGCAGAAAACATTATGATCATAAAGTGATAATAACAAAAATAAAAAAAAGTGTTTGTCAGTGCTTTTATACTGTCTGTTTTCTTATACAAAAAAGGTCTGATACAACCCTACCTACTTAACCACGTGATAATGCTGAGAGTATATTGATATTGTCATATGAGACTGGATTACACCTGAAGCTATGAGTTGGGTAATCGATGAGTCAGTCAATAGGAAATTCTGCAACTATTCTGATTATCACCTTATTGTTTCAGTCACATTTCAAGCACAAGTGCTGAACATTCTGTGGTTTCAGAAACACACGTGAGGATTTCCTGCTTTTCTCGGTTTTATAATCACTGTGGCCCAAATATATTTGGGGTTTGGACTCTTGGTCCCACAAAACAAAGCAAGACAATGACCTCAGCACGAGCTCTGGCAAATTGTGATGAGTTAACAATTGAATGATTAATCATGAAAACAACCGGAGTCAGAGGCTTAGACCGGTAACTTTCTGTCCTCTTGATTATCGTACTGAGTCAAACATAAAGTTTGTTTTTATCACTCAGCTCGATCCTGCGATGGAACAAAGTGACACAGCAGCTTTACACTGAAGAGTCTGAACTGTGAGTTCACGCTGACTCATTTCATGTCATTTGAATATCAAAATCTGAGAGCTGCACCAGAAGGAAGCAGGCAGTCTCTCACACACACACACACACACACACACACACACACACACACACACACACACACACACACACACAGGCTGCAACGCTGAGTCACAGCTGAGTTACATAAAAAAAAAGAAGACAAAAAAAAAAGAACAATCACAGTGAAAAGATCACTTTATTCAAACAGCTCCAGCACTAACAGGAAGTTATGTCAGACTGAAACCTGGACTGTACACACTTGACATTCATGTAGAGCACTCATTCCTTCAATCCTTCCTGTGTGTCATCTAGCCTCCATTAACCTCCACTCTTCCCTCTCTCCTTCCTCTGTTTCTTATCCGTCTTTCCCTCATTGTCCTCTACCCGTCCTCCCGCCTCTCTCTCTCTCGCTCTCCATCCTTCCCTCTCTGCCTCCTTCCTCTCCTCCTCCGTTCTACCGCGACAGCTATGAAACACAACATTATTTATCAGCCACATGTACACACAACGTTGCAGAGGGCGGGTGCACCCACACGCACACACACAGGCGCTCAGGTATGAGGCGTGGGTTAAACGTTAAAAGGTGTGGCGAGGTGTGTTTGCTTTATTTGCCTTTCCCTCCCTGTTGCAGCTCTGAGCTCAGAGAACATTAAAGTCTCGAGGAACCGCAGCAGTGACACTGAAATTATCTTAATGCTGCTAAAGTAGATGTTTCAAAAGTCTGACATGCAATGTTTAGATGGACTGTGTGAGTGTGTCTGTGTCTTAAAGGGATAGTTCACCTCAAACATCCTCTTTTTTTCTTAATACCTGTTGCACTAGTTATCAGACTAGATTGTTTTCATGTGAGCTCGAGTGTTGGAGATATCAGCCATGACAACATGGGTTTCACGAGCTGGCTCCCAAATCAAAAATACATATTTTCCTCTCAGCATTAGCGCTATGTATAAGTCAAGATTGATTTGGCGTGAGTTGCCAAGTGTTGGAAATAAGGTTGTAGTGATGTCTGCCTTTTCACAAATAAAAAGGAACTCAATGGGTCGCGTTAACTGGATATTCTCGGTCATTGACCGTTTTTTTACAGCAATGACCGGAAAATCTGAAGGCCGTCGGCCATTTTGACCGGTTGCAATTACCACCCCTGCCCACATGGCGGCGGAGTGCACAGTCAGTGGCTGCCGTTTTCACACTGTAGAGAAAAAGTCATTCATCTGCTTCATGTAGCGTTGCTGAGCTCTGGACACACCAGACGCGTAGTGCCGTGGAAGTCCGCTTGACTGTCCACACAGGCAGCGCATTTCTCCTGCGCTCTCCACGCCGGTTAAACATCGGCTCCACTCGTCTGTTCCCGTGATTACTCGTTTTTCATTTCAACAGGTCATTTTAAACATGGGTAAGTCCATATTTCAATCGTTTTTTATAACGTAATAAGTTAATAACAATTTGTCATTGCATGTCCATGTATTAAGCGTGTTGGATAAACACTGAATGAATAGGGCATATTGTTCTGACCATTTTATTTATGTAGTTATGCCTGTAGGCTCTGTGACACAAAATTAAAATTGTAATGAAGTGATTATGGTATTGAAAAATGTGTTCGGTTATGCACTGTTGTGTTATTTTAAATTATAAACACTGTATTTTCTCCTCACGTTCCACAGTGCGTGCTGTTATTTTATTTTGAAAATTGGCCGGATTCTCTCATCTTTTCTGTGTCCGACTTCCTGTTTGGTACGATCTGCCCTATCCAGCTTGACAGAAGCGCTCGTGGCTCACGGCTCGCGTGAAAAATAGACCCGGCACCGAACTGAAGCGCTGCCTCCGCGGGCGCTCCGCTCTGCTCAGCGGCCTGTGTGGACAGTCAGATAGGTTAACATGGGCGCCGACTGAAAACTACCTCCGCTGCTGGGCGCTGCGCTTCGGTTCCGCGTCCAGTGTGTCCAGAATGGCACGGGTGTGTGGATGTCTGTTCATCTTTTCGTTCATGTCCTTATTAATGCATACTTTATAACTTGCTTGTTGAATTTATTAAAAACAAACGAATGAAAACTAAATATCTTTGAATATCTTAAAGGAAAATTAAAATGACCGGATTTTTATGACCCTGTTGGTCAAAATGACCGGCGACGAAAAAGTCTAGCGCAACGTCTGACTCTATGGCACTTGGCTTGTGGTGCTCAACGTGCCAAAAAACATATTTCAAAATCTCAACAGCAACATCTCTTTCCACAAATCATGACCTGGTAACTCAAGATAATCCACAGACAGCAGTTTTATGTAGGAACTTTTCTCTACCAAACTACACCCGCCAACCATATCAGTCCTCATGGATGAGAGGCTCGTGCTAATGACACATCAAGATGTAAACATAATTGCCGTCCTCCTCGGCTGAGCTGTGACGTTAGCTTGTTCATTGGTGCTAGGTGAGCTAGCAGCAGATGCACACTTTCTTCTGCGGGGTGATATGGTTGGTGAGTGCATTTTTTAAATGTATTTTTGGCACTCTGGTACAAGCCGAGTGCCATCTAGTTCCATTATGTTGAAGAGAACGCAGACATCTCTACAGCTGATATCTCCAACACTCGGCAACTCACATCAAAACAATCTAGACTGATAAACAGCACTACAGGTAAGAGATAAATGTATGTATCTTTGATTTTGAGGTGAACTGTGCCTTCAAATCCTGTCTGGTTTAAAAGCCAGCTTTAACAAGTTAAAATAAAACATAACATTATTTCAGTTTCAGGTCAAAGTGAAGAAAAGCACAAATGAAATGTTAGCAATAATGCTTGCCAGTAAAGCTGGTCCAAAAACTGTGATGTTTACGGCAGACAGCAGGGGTACTAATTTCACTGTTACCTTTCATTTTCTTTTCCAAATAACTTTCACTGATGTCCCCAGCATGGTGACACCAAAACTGTCACCATCTCTGTCAATAAAACTACAACTACAATACAGAAAGTCCAACTACAACAATAAGTATCCTTTGATTTCCAGGTGTAACACGTATCTGATGGTTTTCATTTGAAACTGCACTGATACTGTTCTGCATGTTATATTTCAAAATCTTTAGTATCTCAGTACACTGCCCAGTCCTGTTTAATGGTGTAAGTGTTCTTTAAGCAACACATGAATTACAGCGTGCGACAGAGCCAGGTGTTAAACTCTGAAGGTGTTTGCACCGTTTGTGTTTAGACATGTCTAATAGGGCTCAGAGCTGATTGGAGATGACTTCACAAAAATGCAACCTGACAAGATCAGACAAACTCAGTGGGGGAGTGAGTTCGTTTCTGATTCTCACATTTTTTTTCTTGTTCTGGTGTTAATGTGCTGTTGATTCGAAGCTCTGAATACATTAGATCAACTATTAGTTGGGGATTATTGGCCTAGGATCAAAGAATAGTGTGACATTCGATCAAGTAAGATGGAGATTCTGAGTGTGTGGAGTCACCTGTACGAACACTATGTGGTAAAGAAGTATGCAGATGCCTGAAAGCTCTATTAAAATTTATTGTTTCACAATGAAACACATTGCGTGTATTGTTGAGTCACAAAATTCGTGTTGTGCAACTGCATTTACTTCCTTATGAAACATTTGCAAAGCAGATTTTTTTTTGTGTCCATCACGTTTGCAAACTTGCAGGTGGACTTTGCCACACCAGCACAAAGAACTTTAAATATATTTACACTCTTTTCTCCTCTTGTAAGCTTTTTGCACTTTTCCAGGTTGGCCCAGGTAGTTTTTTCTCACACCTGCATCTGTCCTGACACTGGGATTATGTAGCTGTCGTTACTGCTCAGGTGCTGTGACCTGGTTACCTGAAATAAGTGAATGACAGACATGAGACCGCTCCGTAGTTCAGACGAAAAGAATGCAGATTGGAGATGGCTCTGAAAAACAAAGATACTGCACAGCTGTTTGAGGAATAAAATAAAATAAAATGGCCGATATGCAGGACAGCTTACTAAAGTAGCTCAGCAGTGTGATGGACGATATGCATAGTGCATATGCGAAACAGATGAGTAGCAAGATTGACCGCATTAAACCATTAGCATAAATGTGCAGCATGTCACCTGCGTGATCGTACATGGGCTTCCACAAGCTTGTGCACAAAATACAAACAAGAAAGGGACCCACTCCCCAAGCCACTGCCCCATGGTGCTACTAGTGGTCAAAATCTCCACAGAGTACATTTACTCTGCTGCCATAACAGTCTCCACTCTTCTCAGAAGTCTTTCCACCAGATTTTGGAACCTGCTACAAGGGATTGCTCCCATTCAGCCATAAGAGCATCAGTGAGGTCGAACACTGATGTTGGGTGATAAGGTCTGGCTTCAGTCGGTATTCCAGTTCATCCCTGAGGTGTTGGATGGGTTGAGGTCAGAGGTCTGTGCAGCCTAGTCAAGTTCTTCCACACCAAACTGGGAAGAAATGTTCTTTATGGGCCTGTTTTTGTGCACAGGGACACTGACATGTTTAAACAGGAGAGGACCTTCCTCAAACTGTTGTCTAAAATGTCATTGTATGCTGTAACATTAGTGTTTGGCCCTTCATTAGGAACTGAGGGGTGTGCACAAACCTTGGGCCGCATAACATGTTAAAAAATATCTGAGTTTCAATGTTTTGGATCAAGTTAGACACTTATTCTTGTAAAGTAGACTAAACTATTGTGTAAAATGTGATGATGATATGAAATGTGAATGATTCGACTAAAATCAGTCATCAGCTCCTCAGGGTGGAAAAAGAAGAGGAGGAAAATAAAAAGCTGCTCCAGTCATTTATAATTTCCCTCCGTTTTCCAACGACACAACGCCAGAGAGACAGAGAGAGAACTGTTCACCCTCCTACTAAACCCAGATTTTCCAGCTTCACTCTCCTCCTCATGGCTCATAATGTGGCCCTTTTAGAAAAGTTTGACAGAGAGAGGAGAGTGTGTGTGTATTAATTCCTGCTGATTTCTCAAAGACTCCACAACGATAAGTTTTCAGTGTTTCCTCTTCTTCTGAATCAAATCTTCTTCTTCAAACAGAAATATATCACTTTGTGACCTCGTCACTTTTGATTAAATTAATTTTTTTCCTTCATGTTGACATGTATGACAGCGTGTTTGAACGTGGTTTTATGAACCAGAATGATCAACCATTGAGGGGGCAGGGGCCCTTAAATTTGCCCTATATTGGATGACAATCCCTCCCAAAGACACAGATATCTTCTTCAAAAATAATCTTAACAGTGTGGTTGTCTAATTACCAAAATATCTGACAAATGTATCCTCAGTTTCAGTACTTTCAGGCAAAAATAAATAAGCATGCACATGAAAAATGGTAATAAAAAGACACAAACATGCCACTGTCCACTACTTGAAATGTTATACTGCATTAAAATCCTTTTAACTACTCTGCCAGGTATTTGATTTTTGTCCTCAAAACTTTAGATGCAATAGAAACACAATATTCTGTTTAATATTTCATAAACAAACGGGAAAACTGAAGTAATATTTGAAGTGAAACAGAAAATCATAGACCAGTATAAAGGCCAAAACACACTGCCGCCAAAAGGCGTGCGTCCAAACAGCTGGTGCTGTTATTTTTACTGATCAACCCCACACCAGTGGCAGCTAGACGCGCATTGCCGGTCGTGGTCGCGCCGCCCACGACACTTCATGCCACTGTCCTATTTCCAGCATCAAAGCCCCTGAACAGACACATTTTTTTAACCCACTTGCTCCAGGCTTGTACATCCCAGCTCCCATAGCAGCTCTTCTTCTCTGCTACTGTGACACACGCGAAAGAGAGACGCCTGAGGCGAGGAGAGAAGTTGAGCCGCCAAAGAATGGACAACAAGTACCAGTCTTTAAACTTCCACACTGCCCCTTATCCTGCATCACAACTAGACTGGTCACCACGGCAACATCTCTGGTCTGTAACAGTAACAGCCCTAAACTCACTCCTTCACTCTTTGTCTCTCTGTGTATTGATCCAGCTATTGATTAACTGACCAGTTGACCAGTCAATCAGGACGGAGCAACCGTCTCCTTGCCTCTGCAATCCGAAACACACACACACACACACACACACACACACACACACACACAGAGTTGACCTTAAGAAACCTCCATTATAACTAGTCAGCACTCAGTGGGCCGTCTTGTGATCTGTGTGTGTGTGTGTGTGTGTGTGAGCGCGCGCATGTGTTTCTGTCTGTGTGCTTTGAAAGCCCCATGATGCCAAAGACGTCAACTGTTCCTCGGTTGCCGGGGAAACCAGTCATGAGGAATCACCAGAGAACGAGACAAGAGGAACCTGCTTTCAAAATCAGCTGATTGTGACGAGATTTATGTCAAGTCTTTAGCTCTGATGCTGTTCTTATCATCACTCCTAAACATTATCACCGATGCCTGCAGTCATCTACAGATACAAGATATCTGTGTTTGAGTGCTACAAGTACATTCTGTCAGTGCAATCACAGTCTGTGCTCTAGAGAAGCAGGAGCCAGAAATATGGCAAAACTTTTGCACTCTAATTCTGAAGGGTGAACCTACAAACCGAAGTCTTTGAGTTAAACTATTTGTGTGAACAGGAGGAAAAAAAGAGGACAAGATTTAGAGAGGAGAAACCCTAAAACGCATCACAGGGACAGAAGGAGGGAGGGATGGGAGCAGAGAGCAATCAGAGCTATCAGACAGTGTCGAGCCTTCGTCTCTGTTTACTGAAATATAACAGAATGAAGTCATCACATGAGATTTAATTTGATGCAAACTCAAGCTTGGGTAACCCAAAACACACAAACACACAGCCAGACAAAAGAACTTAGATCAGCAGCAGCAGTGAAAAGCAGAGAGAGAGAGACAGAGAGACACACTGACGCCTCACAACGGCTATTTACGGACGCTCGGATTGATCAGGAGTTGATCTGTATCAGGCAATCAATGCTCTCGTGGCTCGACAGATGGTGCTGAAATTTGGCACTTTGAAAAACTGATTATATAAGAGATAAAGCACACGAATATATCTTTCAAACAGCCACTGAAATAGCTTTTTAATTTCCAGATTAATTCCAAACGTGCAAGATATTTGCACAATTTACAGTTTATGCTACTTCTTACACACCAAAGATGTGACTTTGTAGGATGCAAAAAAACTTGATGTAATGAGATTAAAATCAAGAGGGACGAGTTTGTCATCTCTTCTCCAGCTAACTGGTCTGTATCCTATTCAGTGAATTATCGGAGTCGTCACCAGAGGCTGAAGTCACTCATACCAACAAAGGGCTTCAGATAAAGGTGGATTACAAGGACTGGACAGAACATTCATGTCATGAAAAACAAAATATCATCATCACTGCTGGAGCTCAGAGACTTCATTTTTGACCAGCAGTGCAACAACATATATATACACCTATCAGCCAAAACATTAAAGCCACTGACAGGTGAAGTGAATAACTTTGATTATTTTGTTCCAATGCATTGTTCTGTTGGGAAACCTTTGGTTCTGGCATTCATCTGGATACCACCTGACATGTTCCACCCACTCAAACTGCAAACATGACTCATGAATGGCCCAAGGAATGTGACAAAGACCTCAAAGTGTCAACCTGGCCTCCAAATTCTCCACATCCCAATCTGAATGAGCATCTGTGGCACGTGCCATTAACCCACCTCACAACCCACTGGACTAAATGGATCTGTTGCCAATGCACTGGTGCCAGACACCGCAGGACACTCCCAGAGATCCTGTGTCCATGTCTCCACAGGTCAGAGCCAAGTCCGATCCAAGGAGGCCCCACCTTGGATTAGCGGTACATCTGGGGTACCGGCACATCACAAGAATCCTTGAGCAGATTGGGACCTGGGAAATTAAGAGGCCAGGTCGACACCTTGAGCTTTATGTCACGCTCCTCAGGTCATTTCTCAAGTGTTTCTGTAGTGCGGCATGCTGCTTTTTTCTGCTGGGGGCCACTGCCATTGGGGAGTACTGCTGCCATGAGGGAGGGTATTTGGTCTGCAACGGTGTTTGAGTGGGTGGAACATGTCAGGTGGTATCCACATCAATACCAGAACCAAAGGTTTCCCAGCAGAACAATGCATTGGAACAAAATTATCAAAGTTATTCACTTCACCTGTCAGTGGTTTGAATGATTTGGCTGATCAGTGTATATCTAAATTACAAAGTGCTGTGATAGTCACTGCTGTTTTTAATGGCTAATTTCACATCAGGACAGGGGAAAACAGTTGAAAATTAGCATTTTGTTTAACACTGGCATGTTTGCAGTGATGTTGGCCAATGTGCATTGTCCCTAAAAATAATTAAATAACATAATATCTGTAGTTAGCTGCTTGTGAGCATGTTTATTCAATGATATTTAGTTATTCATCCATCTATTTTCACGTGCTTATCCAGGGCCAAGTTGTGGGGGAAGCAGGTTGACCAAAGATCCTGAGGCATTCCAGGTTTCGATGAGATATATAATCCCTCCAATGTGTTTTGAGTCTACCCTGGAGCCTCCTGCCAGTTGCACGTGCATGGACGCACCTCTGACGGAAGGTGTTTAAGAGGCCATCTGATCAGGTGCTCGAACCTCAGACTTGAAGGTACTGACTTTAATCCTGACCACTTTGCACTTGGCTGGAAACCACCACAGTGCATGCTGGGGGTCAAACCGGACACTTTCCTCCCCCCAGCTGTGCCTTAAGATCCCGTCCATGAAAATTACAAAAGGAATGGGTGACAAAGGATAACCCTGATGGAGGCCAACACCCACTGAATATGTGTTACACTTGAGGGCTGTACAGTCCAATAGAAAGAGGTATTAGGAGACACCGATTAGGAATTTCTCTTTAATTTCAGTAGTTTACCTGTTTGGCATTTTTTAGGTGCAATATGGTTCTGGGTGAGTTCAAGTACCAATGATACCGTGCTGACACACAATGAGGACACTTTCAGAGTCAATAAGGCATACTCACTGATAAACTACAGCCGAAAGCCAGCAGACACTGAAATAGGTTCTGGCATGTTCACATAGAGAAACTCCCACGTTAGGGGTGTACTGTATCACCACTGAGATGCCTTTGAGCAAGGCTTTAGCATCCCAGCTGTCCCCCTGTCAGTCTGTTTATCCTGGTAAACAATCTTCAAACACAAAGTGTTTTCCACTGCCCAGATCACAGAAAGATGAGAACTTGAGCATTACCGTGGCAACCAACCACAAAATCCACACATAAACCCACCAGACCAGTTCTGACACACACACACACACACACACACACACACACACAGAATGTCACCTGCTCACTTTGACCTGGTAGTGAAGGGTGTTCCTGTTGGACACCTTCTTTTACTTTCAAAATAAAAGCTGGGATAGGGCGTTTTTTTTTCAATCCCCGATCAGTTTCAAAATGATTTAAAAGTAGTTATTCGCTATAAATATAATCCAACTCTGTTGTCCAGATGTGTCCTGTTGCACCTTGCTAGACTAAAGCGGTTGACCATAAGTACCAGGAAGCTGCAACAGCTGACCGAAATCCAGAGAGCTGACTCAGAAACGAGCTCACATGCGATCAGGAATGCACGCAATTACGAATCTGTGCCTGTGCACTCAGATTTTGTTTTGTGCTCTCTCAAATCTTCTGTCATCAATATACATCCATAGATAGAGGAGGAGACAGCTGTCAAAACACACCACACAGGTGCACACAAACACACACACAGAGGGAGAACAGTGGAATGAGCTCGGTCAACCAGCCTAATTTGCTTTACACTGAGCTAACTGCTAACAGATGGTAACAGTCCCAAGTGAGGTTAACCTAGACACGGTGCCAAATAGGACAAAACCAGGCCAGAACCAAGCAGGCTGAATCACAATGATCAAATCTGTTTTCTACCAATACTCAATCAATGATATCAAAGAATCAAGTTATGTAAATTAGACACAAAGACTTAAGACAGTGTGCCACAGCCTGGACGCACTACCCACATTCAAATGAATGGGAATGGCATTTCAACTCTGGTCATCCCACGTCAACCCTTGGTTAAAACGATGGGACATCTACAGGTTGCTGGAAATGATACTAACGGCTGCATCTTACAGTTGTTTTAACAGGTTTATCTGTAAATAAATAAATGCAAGTATCTAATTAAGTGATAAAAAATAGTGAAAAATACTGAGAACCCAAGCTGACATCTTAAAATGTCTTTTTTTTGTCCAGCCAGCAGCTTGAAACTGAAAAGTATTCAATTTATAGCTACTGTATATACAACAAAGAAAGGCAGCAAGTTCTCGTTTGAGAGGCTGGAACCAAAGAATGATTGTCCAGTTTGCTTCACAAATGGCTTCTTCTGTCGGCTGATTGATAACTGACAAACAGTCTCAGCAGAATTTGACTCCCTGCAGCAGCCAACGCTCACATCAACAGCTGGGTTATCAGTGACCTTTGCGATCTTTATTGAATGTCATTTGTGATGGTGGTGATTTAGAAATATTCTGTCTAGATTTCCTTTTGAAGGCTGTGGATCAATTTTCTGTTGACTTGTAAAATGATTGTTTAACAATTTGTTTTAAGAGCCACATGACACAAAGGAGAAAGGGGTTTGAGAGGTTCTACACTTCGGGAAAAAAAGGACACAATAAATCTGGCAATCTTACATTTTCTCCTCCCATACACACTCATTTTGGGAGCAAATTGGGATTCAGTGTCTTTCTCACAAACACTCTGACATGAAGACTGGATTTTAACCACCAATATAAGAAATTATGACCAATCCGCTCTACCACCTGAGCAGCAGCATCTTAAAGACCCCCTCGAGTGAAAATCTAGTTTATAACTTTGTTAAAATGACCATAAGGTGTTTTTATATGCTACAGGACACATTGTGAGCAAACTAAGTAGTACATGCCACAGCTGAGCATTTCCCCCTTGGAACTGCAGTGTCCCAATGACAGGCTCAGTCTCTTTAGACATTTAATCGATGCCTACAGAGGTTTGAATCTCGCTTTTGGCACCATAACCAGCTGTCAAATTTGATCTTGTTTGCAAAAAAGTCTTTCTCCATTCTGACTAAGAGCAGGATGTACTCTGAACGAACAGAACGGACATATTCACACTTTTGTTGTATGTATTTTAAATTGGGCTGTCAAACTAACATTTTAATTTCAATTAATTAATGACAGAAAAAATATCACGTTAAAAAAATTAACGCTGATTAATGGCCTTTTTGGTGACCTCAAGCGTTATTGAAGGCCACAGTGGCTTTGTCACATGATGGAGGCAGACGAGACAACGCTGCTTGGCCCCATGAACGGAACATTTATATTCAAAAAATGCCCAAATGGAACTGTTGATAGGCGCACTGTTCCATGCAATTTCTGCAGGAAGGAATTTTTGTACCACTGGAGAACTTCAAGCCCGAAATATCACCTCAACGCAAAGCATTTAGCAACGAACCACGAGGTCTGAGCTAGCACAGCCTCTGATGCTAGCGCTAGCAGCCAGCCTCGTCAAGCATTACTCAGCCAGGCGTTCAGAGGCAAACTGAGTCTACCTGTTACCAGCTAACTAACTCCCCGAAACAATGGATTGCAATAGACTGCAGACCAGTTTGGGTGGTAGAGGACAGGGGGACAATTGTGTCCAAAATCTAGCAGCTTTACTCAAACACATCTGCCAAAACTCATTTGAATTGAAATTTGTTAAATACTTCCACAGCAAAAATTGATGCACAAGCATGTGATTAATTAGATTTTTTTTTTTAAATCGCTTGACAGGCCTGATTTTAATACATCCAGGATGCAGGTACATGCTAGTCCAGCCCCTTGCAAACATGAACAAATTCAAAATTGACATTAGTGGACCCTCACTGTTACACAGACACAGAGAATGTAAATTCAGCTTTAATAAGACACAGCAGGCAGGTGAAGGGTTACAGTGCCTTGCTTGGGAGACACGTTGACAGTAAAGGACACTGTGGCTGCAGCAGACGTTAAGCCCGTGGACTTTCAACATCACTTTATATATTTTAGCAACTATGACCTGCTGTCATTCACACACACAGGGAGCACATATTATGTAGTTATGAGACACTGTCAGTGCAGGTTTAACTGAGAGATAAACACATGCTGTGAGCGCTGACTGCTCTGTGTCTACGGCTGTACACTGCACAAACTTTCTCCTCTTGTTCAGCTATACTGTACGTCTTGTGACATTCATGGTGATACCTTATGATGGTGAAACGTTTGCAGGCTTTGTTTATGCAGTGCCATGTGCTGCAGAATGTGATCTGCCTGAAGCCGTTTTGTTTCCACATTAATCTCGGTATGTAAAGGACTGTACGGTTATTGATCTGCAGTCTGCTCAGTCTCGGCCATTCACAGTCTATGGGGCCAGTACAGGGTGTGTTTTATGTTTCTGTTTTTTTGGTGTTGTTTGCTAATGTGCATTACCTCTTTTTTTGGGAAACAAACAAGAATACTGAGACATGACAGAGCAGGTCTGCAGAGCCTTCCATGGAGGGGAGCGGCCATGATTCACCTCCAACACACACACACACACGCACACATGCACGCACACACACACGTTACTGGATTTCCTTTAAATACCAACTGACTTCTGTGTTACATAATCATACTGGCAGCTGATTGTCTTAACAAAGCCCCAGCACACAGGCACTAGAGCTTAAAACACACGGGTATTCCCTTTCCCTCTCCTGCAGTGTTTTAGGAGTGCAATGCTAAATTCATGGAGTACTCTATTTATGTCCAAGGTTTTGGAATTGACCTTTCCCCTCAGACACACCCCTTAGTGACGATCCATCAAGCTGTCTGAGCTAGCACGGAGTCACTAACTACACCCTACCCTGCTTCTTTCAGGTTACCCTGCAGGCAGAAGGGTCTACAGTATGTGTTTGGAGGATATATCCAGAATGTCAAACTGACTCATCAGCAAAAACAGGTTAAAAAGATTAAGACAGAAGCTAAAGCCTAACGCACAGATCATGTGAACCCTGTCATCACCTGGTGACTGAAACAAAAGACAATTACATTAAAGAGAAAAATTGCTTCCCTTTACTGTTCCTGTAAAGCAGAGTAGGTCTTCATTCACTGTTACAATCACTAAAAAGCAAAAGCAGCACTTCTATTACAATCAGTATACTTTCAGTAGCTATCTAGCTAACCCTACTCTTTTCAGGGTTTGATTTTGGAACGAGACAAAACATATATCTCCTTCCAACCTCTCCGGGTAACGAGTATCACGACTACACCTGCCCCAGACACAACGCTAAGCTTAAAATCCACAAGCCAGCCTGAAAATAAAGGAAATCTGAAATGATTGCATGAGAGTTTACGAAGCATGGCTGAATAGACGTAGTCGAAGCTCGTTGATACTGCGCTGTGATTGTTTGGACTGTGTTCAATGGGTGGGACTTAGTGAAGATCAATTACATGTTCAACTTTCATACATGGGTGTAATGTTTGTCATAACCATGAGGTGTACCTCCATACTTGTGGTTACTCTGATTGTTCGATTCTGAACACAAAATTAAACAAGCGCATTTCCCACATTGTTGGAGTGCTCCTTCAGCCCTGAGACTGCCCTGCTCTATGAAGTGTGTATGTGTGAATGTGAGTAACTTAATCCAGGGTAAAACGAGGCAGCTGCATGAGGTCTCACTCTGTTGCTTCACAGAGAGAGACAGGAAGACCAAGAGAAAGAAAAAAAAAAAAAGGAGAAAAATGAGACCCTGAACGAGCCACAGTAACTTAGCATGGAGGCACAGAAAAGACAAACTGACAACAAGGAGAGAAAATAAGAAGACAGATTGGCCGGGCAATTTTCCTGGCCTATTTCATCCTCCAGTAGCACAATGTTTAATGGTTTCAACATTATAATGTCTCACACACACACACACTGCTCTACAGAGATCTAAGAGATGGAGCTAATTAGTTCCCTCATGATCTTGCTATTTATAATAAAAAGAGAGACCCAGTGAAATATCACACTGTAGGAAGGAAGAAACAGATAAAGAGGGAAAACATTTCCCTTGGTTCACTTACGTGTCATCACACATCTACACACAAACGCATATATATTGAAACACACACACACAGATGGATTTTCCTCTTCGTGTGTTTGGCCCACAGGTCAGATGCATACTGCATGTGTCTGTATGTGTCTGTATGTGTCTGTATGTGTCTGTATGTTACTGTGTGTACCTGCGTTTCTGTGTGTGTGTGTGTGTGTGTACCTCTGGTCCCTGTCGCCATGTCTGCCACCTTCTGAAAAGCATCCAGGAAGGCTCCGGTCACCACGATGGTCGTCCTGAATCAAACACAATCACCACACACGTTAACTGAATCCATCCAAACAAGATGTACGCTTTTGTACAAAACACACACCAAATACTGCAAATGTATTTAACATGCTACATAATACATATGATAAATATGCTATATGGTCCTGTTGATGAGGTGAACTGGAGGTGTCACATTATGCGTGTCATTAATAGGGTTTTTCCGACGGCCAAAGTCAGTCCACTTTAGCTGTGCCAAGCCAAGTCGTGCTGACATGCATTTCGACTAAAGCCTCACAGCTGGGGGCAGTCGCTCTGCTGTGGTCCTGTTTGCTGGCCGGTCTGACAAGGGCTAACCCCCCCTCAAGAGCCCTGTCGTTGCAGGCAACAGATTGTCTCAAGTGCTGCATCATCACAGTCTGAAGCTCAGGAATATGTCGTCATACACAAGCCAGAGAGAGATGGGGATTTAAAGAGTTACAGCATCAGCGTCAGCAGTTCTGATGTTGTTTGTTCTGCTATTTGATGCTTAGAAAGGTTGACAAAAGAAATAGGAGTGTGCAAAACATCTGATCAATACAGCAAAACTGATAAAAAAAGAACTGCAAGCACTGATAGCTCCATGCTGAATGTGTTGTTTACACCAACAGAGGGGGGAAATACGTCGCCCTGATTACATCAGGGTCTGAAAACCCTCCACATATGATTGAGATGAGCAAGGTATGATAACTGTCTCAGAAAATATCGCGGTTTCACAGTATCATGGTATAACAGAACTTATATTATCATCAGTCACAATGACCCTTAAAAAAATTAAAACAGAAGGGATACTTTTGGTTGAACAAACATTTTAATACTCTAATTGAAACCTGAAACCATTTTGTTAGTGGAAGTAAAAAGTGTAAAAAGCCTCGTCTTTGCAAATAACTAAAATTAAGGGGAGATTCTTTGTCCAGTTGCATTTTTTTAACCAATACTGTAGATAAGCAAATGTACACAGTATGATAAACATCTCAACTTTTCTATCACGGCTTCCCTTAAAACTAGTTCATCACTGCAGCCCTACTATTACAGTATATACACCAATGAGCCAAAACATTAAGCCACTGACAGGTGAAGTGAACAACACTGATCATCTTGTTACAGCGCAATGTTCTGTTGGGAAACCCTGGGTTCTGACATTCATGTGGACGCCACCTGACATGTTCCACCCACTTCAACACCAGTGCAGACCAGGCACCCCCCATTATGGCAACAGCACCCCTCAGTAGCAGTGGCCCTTCAGCAGGGCAATGCACCATGCCACACCACAGAAACTGCTCAGGAATGCCCCGAGGAACGTGACAAAGAGCTCAAGGCATCAACCTGGCTTCCAATTTCCCCAGATCCCAGTCTGATCCAACATCTGTGTGACATGTTGGTACCCCACCTCACAACCCACAGGACCCAAAAGATCTGAAGGTGCCAGACACCAAAGGACACCCTCCAGAGGTCCTTTGTCCATGCCTTAACATGTCAGAGCCAAGTCCGGTCCAAGGAGCACCCACTGTAGATCGGGGGTGTCCTGGGGTACCAGCACATCCCTCAAATGTTCGATCAGGTTGGGATCTGGGGTATTTGGAGGCCAGGTCGACGCCTTGAGCTCTTTGTCCCGTTCCTCGGGTCATGCCTGAGCAGTTTTTGTGATGTTACGTGGTGCATGATGCATTTTCCTGCTGGGGGGCCACTGCCATCGATAAGTGCCGTTGCCTTGAGGGGGTTTACTTTGTCTGCAACGGTGTTCGGATGGATGGAGCGCATCAAGTAGCATCCACATGAATGCCAGGACCAAAGGTTTCCCAATGGAATATTGCACTGTAACAAGATGATCAATGTTATTCACTTCACCTACCTATGGTTTTAATGTTTTGGCTGATTGGTGTATAAATTATATCGGAAGCACTCTGGTTTCTATTTGTAGTCTGAGTAGTATTGACCAATCACATTTGAGTGGCAGGTAAATGGTCCGTGTGGAGAGGCGAAGCGCATTGGCCGAAATACAATCTCGATACCTATCAGCTATCGTCAGACGATGATTTAGCTTTATATTAGCTTCTTTTTTTTATTGATCTGTGCAGACGAGGTATCCATTATAGAGAGAAGTCGAAAAGACTGGCACATGGAGGAGGAAGTCTTGTTTTAGACTGAGCCTATAGTGACAAAAAGTGCAATGCTGAAGCAACTGGAAACTCCAAATTAAGAGATAATGATGCAAGAAAAATAAAGTACCAAGCCCCTTACCAACAAGTCGTAGTATTAATTTTATTTCAATTACACCCATCCCTGTTAAGTGGTATGAGCACCAGAGAAAAAGAAACAGATAAACTGAAATTACATCAACTGAATCAGATCTGGATGGCAGGTTGCCAAGTGAGTCATGTGACTTTGGTTAATTATAACTGGGCGGTGCGGTCTGCTGCAGAGGACACATCATAAACAAACCTCTGCTTGGTTTAAAAAAAGAAAAATAGGTCTTTTATTTTGGAAGGAGGATTGATGGAGCCACATGAGAGGCCAGTCGCCCTCAAAGGCCAGTGTGAGGAGTGCAACTGGAGACCTTCTGACACACACATCATCATCGTCATCAATGGACCTTTTGTCTGTGTGTGTGTGTGTGTGTGTGTGTGTGTGTGTTGTCCATTACCAGCCAGGTCTATGTTTCTATAGCTACACACACACACAGGCACGCACACACACAGACACAGTCATTATCCCTGAAAACCTAACTAAGGAGATCATATGACACTGCTGTCAATAGTTTTTGTGTGTGTGTGTGTGTGTGAGTGTGTGTCTGTCTGACCTCAGTGGAAATTCTCTTTCATATTAATACCAAAGACTCGAGACACACACGCGCACACACACACACACACACACACCATGTGCATCATCTTCTATAAGTCACTAAAATGCTTAAAAGCTACCATGAAGTCCTGATACCAGAAAAATAAAATTAAAACACACTACTGCAGCTTCGTGTGTGCTCAGACATGTTTGATCTGCCGTCCCATGATCCCCAGCTGCCTGAACACTCTGGTGGCGCTGCGGGAAAACTCACAGTCCCACATTCCTCAACGAGACACTAGAAACCCCGCTGGAGTCTGACAGAAGCTCTGGTTTGTCTTTGTTCAGCTGGTACACACTGCTTTAAAATCGGGGTGGAGTAGAGCTGTTTTTCAAAATCCCACACAAGACTGAACAAGCACAATTTCTAATCAGTCCCACTGCGAGCAATATTACCTCGTAAAGATCACTCTGTCTCATCCTGCAAGGGAAATAAGCTACCAGGATGCTAATACAGCAATCATGCTGCTTAATAAGTCAGCTTTAGAAGATATGAAGTTAAACTAGTCTTATCAAATGCTTAAAATCATCTTCAGCTTGAGGCAGTGGTAAGAGAATAAGGCTGTTATGTGTCTTAAAGGTCCAGAGTGAAGGATTAAATGGGATATATTGGCAGAAATGGAATACATTATAATAATTATGTTTTCTATAATGTGTAATCACATGAAAACAAGAATCGTTGTGTTTCTGTTACCTAAGAACGAGCGATTTATATCTCCATTAAGTCCGCCATGTTTCTACGGTGGCCCTGACCAAACAAACTCAACACTGGCTCTAGACAAGGCAATTCATGTTTTTGCGTCTGCCACCCTAGTTATAAGTCCTTTTGCGTCAAGCTGCATTGGAAAAACACTGATTTTGTTTAATGTGAAATTGATTCATTCAGTTTAAATCACCTAGTCCGTTTGTATCAGAGAGGAAGAGACTTCTGCGGATAATTCAGCGACAGGTAAAAAACTCCTTAACATCTGGAACTTAAGTTATCAGAGAAAAAAGGTGAGCACACATTAGCAGGTGCCGGGCTAGCTGCGCATCTGCGATAAGCTAAACAGCATCAAAGAAACACTTATTTGCAATGTGACACTGCTTTATGCAGTGTTTTTACTGGTTGACATCACCTGGTCCGTTTGTTTTGGAGAGGAGGAGATCTTTACTGGTAATTGAGCTCTGGGTAAAAACCTCCTAGACAAAGAACACGGAGGAATCTTAACCGTGGGTTCACATTTGGCACATGGGAGAAGTTTCAGCTGTTTGCAATCTGCAATCCTCACTGCTAGATGCCACTAAATCCTGCACACTGCTCCTTTAAAATGTAAGATAAGCAGTGACACTATTCCAAATATTACTGATGTTTCAATTAAATTCATGTATCCAATCACACAACTACACAGTCTGTAACTACGCTGTTTTATCACTCTCTTCAAAGCCAGACTCCACTGAGAAAAACAGTGATTTAACACTGATGAACACAGGAGCTGTTTGTCTACCACTGGCTCGGTCAGTTAGTTTGTTTGTATTATTTTGTGACTCTGGCATTTAAATGGGTTAGTCTGGATTCACTGAGGTCACACAATAACACAAACTAACTAACTGATCCAGGCAGCAATAGATCAGCAGCTCCTGTGTTCAGCAAGCTGAAGTTATTGTTTTTGTTGATGGATTCTGGTGGCTTTTAGAGAGCATAGATGGAGAACTAAAGCCGCTGATGGCCTCCCTGTATGAACAGGCTGTTTAACAGAAAGGTAAAGTGGTGAAAAAACTCTCAATATAGCGTACACTTAAACTGATGTTGACTGTTTGTTAGGTGGGACTCTTTTTGGAGGCTAATATGTCTTGCTGCTGCCCTCTTCCACAGCAGTACCTTGTGTAACTTCCATGTCTTTACTCCTGCTGCTTCTCCAAACTGGCAATAATGGTAAAGATTTGGGTTGTATGAGGCTCAGAGGTGTGGGATTAGAGGCTGGAAAATCATGTTCCTGGTGATCTCCACTGAATTTAACATAAAACTTAACTATTCATTTCCTTTTTTATGTTCTGCATTTGTGACGCATTTGTTTTTTTTTTTATGGCAGTTTGATGAACAAACACAATTGTGGAGTTAAATGTGTGTTAAAGCTTAATGTGTGCAAATTATCCACAGCAGATCTTTTAAGTAGCATTAACATTAGAGCGGTTTGAACAGAGTGGATGTCCTATTTGTGCCTGTCTCTGTGTGTGTGTGTGTGTGTGTGTGTGTGTGTGGGTGTGTGGATGTGTGTGCGTGTGTGTAGCTGGCTGACTGGCAGGGCTAATGGACTGCGACTGGCTGCAGCAGGCGGAGCGATGCTTATCAAAGTAAACTGGCCTACTGGGAAACACAGTCATTATACTGTTATTATACTGAGCCAGCTACTGGGTCACTGTGTGACACACAGTGGTCACACAGAATCAGAGTCATAACACATGCAGCTTTCATATAAAGTACTGTACATGACAATAAACAGTATGTTTGGTGGCAGCATTTTGCAGGATTCAAGAATGAGTCAACAACTGGCCACGGGCCAATAGAAAGCTAAGAGGCAGAAATGTGAGCTGCTGTTATTTGAAATGTTTTGATAAAGTTGCCTGAGTTTTGGTACCAAAGACAAACTATTAACATTCTGCAGTTATTTTAAAACAAAGAGCTGTTAAAATTTGCTTAAAAATATAATAGGAAATTCAAAAAATGAGATTTAAATCAGGCAAAATCTGACTGGTAAAGAAGTAAAAAAAATGAGTCAAACGGTGTCTCCCCACTTTGAATTGAAGGTACTCTGGTACCATTTCCTCTTCACGAGCAGGAGAGATGCTCTGTAGTGTGTGAGGATTTTATTACTGAACTCTGACTAGATTCATTGATAAAACCCTTTTTTATTTCTTTGACTCGGTACAAATCTGAACACTGATGATGACCAAAGGCACTAAACATTAGACTCACAGCTACGAGACTTGACCTGTAGGTTATTACAACAGTTGGTGGCTGCTCTGCATGAAATGAAATGAAATAATACATGATATATTCTTCTTTAATGTGTGTGTGCATGTGTGGACGTGTGTTTTACCTGAGCTGTGATTGTAGCTTGGCTCCTTTGGTTACAAAGTCCTCCCATGTTGGATAACTGGCCTGCAGCAAACACAGAGAACATCAAACATTAAACATCATACAAGTCTGGCCACAACAGGAGTCACTGAGTTTAACTGAGACATTAAACACAAAGCTTTGACAAAGTGGACTTTATATGAATAATCTTGACGAGCTTATGACCTTACTGAGGGAGATAGAGCTATTATTAAAGTATTAGTACTGCACCTGTCAGGTATTTCTCTGCGCAGGACTGGCGTATGTGAATTAGAGCTGCAACAATTAGTAGAACAACAGAATAATAATAGCAGAAAATGCTGTTTTAAGCCTCTCAAATATGGGGGTTTCCTGCTTTTCTCTGTTTTATATCATAAACTTAACATCTTTGGATTTTGGACTGACAAAACAAGGTAGATGTTGCAGGACCACCACAAAAATGTCTTGTTTTGTCACAAAAAATCCCAAACACTTTAGATCTTAAATAGCTGATGTGCATATTTTTCTGACTGCAATATATTCTGACATTTTATTGACCAAATGATTCATCAATTAATCTACAAAATAATCAGCAGATTAACTGATAGTGAAAATAATCGTTAGTTGCAGCCCTACTGTAGATACAATACTGACAACACTGAACTGACAGACGCACAATACACAGAAATATTTAATGTTAATCTCATTTTAATCTCACTGGTACTACGCCTGTCATGATAATTATGTTACTGACTTATCAAGGTCAGCAGAAATGACCAAGGTCATGTCCATATATCAAAAGATAGTGCCCCTAAAAAAACTATGTTGAGACACATTTTGCCATAATTTCTGGTTGAATTAAAAGTTTGTTGCTCCACTAGAGGGTCTACTCATTGTTATGCTACTATAATATCAATACATCAGTGACGTAAAATGGTCTTAAAATGGCAATAATGTTGTTTATTCCAATTATTTCTGGGACAATACATTGTCTATTAAAAGCACAACAGAGCTATGGGGTACACTTAACATAAACACTTCATGAAAAGGGACATTATATGAGAATATGAGAGTAAAAATGAGGTATATATGTGGTTTACTTTGCTATATTATAACATCTTAATGCTTACTGCTTTATTCTAACTACCAATAGAGGTGGTGTGTACAAGCTTGGCAGCACTAAAATTAACAAATGTTCGAGCCAGTGAGGATTAATGGACTGAATTGAGATGAATTAGAGAGTGAATCTAAATGAAAATGAGAATAAAGAGGATATGGGGAATAAAATGCAAAACAAGCAAGACAAAATCATCAGGGCGTAAAGACAGGACAGGAAGGAAGCGGAAAGTATGCAAAAAGAAAAGAGACAGCATGGCAGAATTAAAAGATTTGATTATTATATTCAGTTTAAAGAGGTCTGCTAATTGAAGTGCTGCTGAGAAATCAGTTATTCTCTGTTGACGAACCGATCGATCCAATAGTTGCAGCTTTTTCTGTGACCTTTTGTTATCTCTGAATGTCAAATACACTTTACAGTTTTCATATTGAGTTCCTGTGAACAGCAGCAGCAGCTCTGAACAGTGTAAAACAAATCAACAGCTGACTGAGCCGTGTTATTTTTGGATTCTCTGGGTTTCACACGAGGACAGAGGCAGGCCGACCATCAGGGCCAAAAACAAGCAAACCGATGTCGTGCAGCCGAGATTGATTCTCCATGAAGCTGCAGCTTTTTTTCTGAGCTCAAGATTGAACTTCATCACCAATGAGCCGTGAATCCTGTTTCAAGCCCACACTGACATGAATTTCATACACGTGTGAAATTCAGACCACCAGAAACTCAAAAGCCAAAATGTTAGAAAAGCAGCAAATAATCACAAGTTATATTAAACAGCCACAAATGTTCAACACACTGAGATTTTTTAAACTACTTTGCTGATATCACAGCACATCACTGAAAGTTGTTCAAAAGATCTACTTTCTCTAGAGAGAAATGTATTTCTTCCTTCTGCAGAATTAGGGAGTAAAAACAGTTTCTTTAGCTGCATTTTGCACCAGCAGCTGATTGATTATGCAATCTAAGGCTGCTTCGTGCTGCAGGCTCTGACCTTGGGTTACATCTGTGACCAACAGCTGCTGGTGCCGTGCTCTGGTTATTCAATTAAAAATGCAGGGAAGCCCTGTTGGAACGGAGGGCTGAATCCCACTTTCTCTCTCCTAAACCCGGTCACCCTGTCTGTCCTCTGTCTCCGCTGGTCCACCAGAGAGAGAGGATAATACCGATTTAACCCCTAACACCATGCCTTTAGCCTCTTAGCTCCACACCGCTAAAGCTGTTAGCCGGCCCCAGCTTCACAGCTAGCCAGGCATGCACACGGCATGGGGCTGACAGGTTTACTAGCTACAGGGATTTAGCACTGTGTGATGAAATACTGCAGGTGACCGGCCGAAAGCCTCTGGCAAACAACTAACAGTGAACCTGGGATAACTGGAAGAGGAAGGAAAATGGATTTCACTCCGAAAACTTTATTGATCCCTGCAGGGACAAAATACGTTAAGCCTCGGACAAAATTTATACTAGGATTAAGAGGGGAAAAAAGAACACAAGCTCAAGTGAAATTTAAGATAAACACATTTCGGATAAGCTGAACTTAGAAGTCATTTTACAGCATTTGTTAGAAAAGTGGTGTTTTTTTGTAGCTGAAATTACTGATGGTTATTGAATAGGTACATGTCAGCCTGCAAGTCACTCTAGATATGATGACATAGTGTGTTTTGAATTGAGAGCATTTATAATGTATTGTAATCTTTCCAAAAACATCATCTTATGCAAGGGTTTTTTCCCCCATCGCATTAATCTTTCAGATTTATCCATGCGTATAAAATTGCCTCACGGATAAATCTGCCTGGACCTGTATGGAACAAAATCTCTAGTGACTCGCAGCTGTGCCGCTGACATCTAATCACATTTATGTACATTTTTATCTGCTTCGTGTTGCTGTGCTCACAAGGCATAATGGTGTACGCATGTTCGCCTGGTATCATTCAGTGCAACCTGTAATCAAACAATTAGCCCTAATACACTTAGGCTTACATCTTCGCATGTGAAGATAAAATTGAAAGTGCAGGCGGGTCAGGCGTTGTCTGTTAGCAAATCGAACCAGAGGAGGGATGACACGCCATGCCAAAGTGACAATGAATAAAGAGCATTACTGGCATATTTTGACAGCTTATTTTATTTTATTATTTGACCATACTGTATGCATGTGTTGCAATGCCTTAATTTTTTACAGCAAGAGTAATGGCCAGTCATTTAATTCGGAGATATCTTTATCTCATTCACTTCTTTTGTATTTCCTTTGGCACAGAAAACACAGTCAAACCCCTACTGTTCACATGAATAACATTACACCTCCGTAGCTCTGACCCTGACTTCCTTCATGTAATGCTGGTTATCTAAGAAATGACGTCTATTCTACTTCAGCAGTCACTGAAGGTCACTCTGGTCGAGAGTGTCGAGCTACAAACAAAGAACGTACAACACTAAAATGTCCCTGCTGCTTGTATTTCAGTCTGTGCAGCTCCCGGAGGGCCCTCCTTGTTCCCACTGCCACTTCTCACCTAAACCTTAAATTCTGTCAGGATTTGTTGTGACTGTCAGGAATGTCACAGTCAGTCAGCAGACAAAATATTCCAGCAGCGGTTTTGCAGCGAGCAGGGCTGAAAACACCACGAGCAGACAGAGTATCAGGGTCCACTGCAGCCCGATACTGAGAGCTTTGGAGCAGTTGTGGCTAAATTAGGGACCTGGGGCCCACAAGGGTCAATGACTGTGTCCAGAGGGTTCCCCGAGACAGCTGCCAAATAAACAGCTGCGTACTCTCAGAAGAAGGAAATGTAACAAAAGGCAGTGACTGAACAGAGAGCAGAGCTGTCCCCAAATCAGGACTGTCAGAGTGGCAGCGAAGTTGGCACTTCAGAGTCATTAGGGACGCCCAGACTGTTCAGCTGTTGTGTTGTTATTGGCTGAAGAGATACGTGATCGGGAGATTTAAATTAATGCTCTCTGGTCGCTGATTGCATTTTGTGTGTGTGTGTGTGTGTGTGTGTGTGTGTTTATTGAGTTTCTAGGTACTCCACAGGTACTCTGTTTTGCGAATATCTCATCACACTTAAGTCCCACTCCTGTCTGCCCCACATGCCACATATACACCCACTGTCTGCCTGTATAGCACAAGTGAGGGGGAGAGAGATTACATTACGTACTTCAGTTGTCCTTCTAGACTTAAACCCATGTTCCACCAAAATTAGCATGTGTACACTGATTTTTTAAACACTAGAAAACACGCTACAAATAGGACCAGAGCTGTGTACATGGCTCTGCAGCAGACAAGTGCGCCTATTGGCTTTTTGTATTCTTTTTTTTCCCTGGTGTGTTACGTTTGACATCACAGATGGGCCGGAAAACAGGTTAGTAAACAGTTGAAAGCAGCATAGAGGTGAGTGGAAACAATGGTTACTTCTTTTTTTATATCACTTACTTATTAAGTCTTTCTTTCAAACTCGGTGCAGACTGATTTGGAACGATTTTTCGAGCACTACTTGGACAGAGATGGTTTAAGTTTAAGTTTGTGGCGGCCTGTCACTGCATCGCACCAGGAAAGGGGCTAAAATTAGTGCTTACACACAGGTGTTGTTTTTCCATCACTGCCAATTGGAGCCAGAGCTGATTAATCCCTGTGACTGTGAGTTATCTGACCCGGGAGAGAATGATGATTGTAACCTGTTCCATTAAAGTAAAAAAAAAAAACCAGATACTGGCGGGTGTTGCTGTTTTTTTTGTGCGGTGGGAAAGGGGCTTGAATATAGGCTACTTGTTGCATTGCTTCTTGGGAGTCCTTTGTACTGCTCCATTGACTGAATTAAGGCATGTTGTTCATAGAGAGGAGTCTGAGCGTACTGACTGAATTACGTTGGTATCACTTAGCACTGATTTATGTTAAATCCATAAGGTGCCAATTGTCGGTACTTGAGAACGCATCTGGGTGAGACTGCAGGGTTTAGACAAGAGGCAAAAGTGCTACAAAGCGCCCTGCAACCCAGAAGCTAGCCATGGAGCTACGGTGAGCCGCCAGGTTTAACTTTAGACAAGAAGCGTAAGCACCTTGAAACCAGGAAGCCAGTCAGTCATTCGTCTACAGCTCCGTTGGCTTACCATCGAGCCAAAACTATCACTGCAGCACCATTCTGCTGTGACAGTTTCACCGTCTGGTCCATTTACTTTTCTATATTACTTCAGTAATATCCTAGTATGACTGTTAGATGAAAACACATGCAAGCAGACAGACAGAAAGACACCTAAAAAGATGGTTCATTATATGTCGTGCTGAAATCGTAACGTACAGAAAATCAACTGACGACAAATTTGATAAACTGAAAAATCATTTGAGTCATTTTCATGATGTTAAAACACCAAACATTTATGACACAAATAAATCCTTGGTTGTTCAGAGTAAGCACTGGTTTCTTTTATCTGTGTTGGGATCTTCAGATCGCACCTGCTTTAATTTTAGACTTCTATAAACTCCACCAGCCTTAGAAGCTGCCAAAAACGCTTGTTTTAAGACGAGTGGGAACAGCCTACATGCTCCACTGGTACTGACACAGTAAACTCTATTCACTCCATGTATAGAAGATATGCAGAGCTGTTATCCTATCTGCTTAGTCAACCAGACAGCATGACCAGGTATACAGTTACTTTGGTCTGTGTGTGTGTGTAGTCACCTGCCATCAGCAGCTAATCCTACCATGATAATCCTGACTTGCTCTACTGACCGACAGAGCGAAAAGAGACAGAGCGCTGGGGAGGAACTGGCGTGACATCTCAGGAAAGTGCACGGCTGACCTGACTGAGTCTCGAAAGACCTTATTTAGTTACTCATTCAACTATGAGGCAGCTACTGAGATGGTAATTCATTCGTTTAAGCTATTAGTCAGCCAGAAAGGCAGTTAACACAGCTGTGATTGGATGTTTGAATATCAGTGAAGTGGGATGCAACAAACAATCAGTCTTAATTTATCTGAAGAGCATTTTCTCCATTAAAAAATGAACTGCTTCGTCTACGAAAATGAAGTCAATCACAATTGCTATTAAGAAATTTGTCCAACCAAACATTGTCAGCTAGGCTCGTAGCAGTTCCCTAATAGAGTCATTATAAACTATCATAGGTGCATTTTCCACAATAACACACACTGCACACTGTGTTGGCTAAAACTTGAAGCTGAGAGTAGCACGACAGGGTGAAACACACAGTACTAACTGATGATACTGGACAGAACCAAGCTCCCAGGAACAGCACCGGGCTCTGAAGTCCATCTGACCTGTAGACCGATCTGGGGAATTGCAACTTCCGGGTCCGTCACACAACCACGAGGCCAAAAAAGGCGTTACCCCCTAGACTTACACTGTGAAAGTCACGTGTGTAATTCAGCAGGAGGTACATCACCATCCTGGTAAGAACACTTAAATAGCCCTGCTTTAAATCATTACATCGCAAAAGTTGTAAAACTCACTGAAAGCCAAATCCAGGGTTACTTTTCTACTGTCATTCATTATAGCAAGCCTGACACAGAGTGGTTGGGAGGCGGGGTTAAAGGAAACGCTAGTGAGCTTGCACTATATGCCCACAGTTGCAATAGACCAAGGTAATCTTATATCTAGAAATCAAACTTTTGGCTCCATGCAACACTGAGCAACTTCAGTATGAATGAACGGGGCCCCACATCTAAAGCTATATCAATCTCTTTATACACTCATGGATAAAACACAAACTAGCTCACTGGAACTGTTGAAAACTACTGATAAAAAGAAGATTTATGCAAAAGAGCGTTCAAAAACCCTGCTATATGTAACTAACATTTACCTGGAGCAGTGTTTCCTTCTCTGTTTGGTGCCTACAGCATCCAACATGTAACTTTAAGTTGTGAGAAAGATGAGCCCTGGACACAGCCTCAGACACACTACCCCCACTGCAACTGTGCGTTGATACGTAGGATGTTAGCATGTGTCTTTTACAACAGCTGACAGACAACAAACTGATCTGCTTTTAAATTTTTCTTGTTTCTCTGCATGTACTTTGGTTTACAAACAAACAAAAACACCTTTGTTCATTCAGCTTCCTGCTTTACCTTTTCATGTGCAGCCACGCATGCTGCTGACTGCCAAGTAACTGCTGCATGTGCATGTTTGTTTGTGTGTTGATGACTTCCAGATAATGTGCCAACAGTTTGGAGAAATGTGGGTATTACAGAGGAAGAGAAAAGCTATGAAGTATTTTTCAGTGGAAACAGGTTCAACGCAGAGGAGTTCAACCTCAGGAAAAGACTTGAGACTTGAAGGCTGGAAGATGCTGGTCTTGCTCGTCTGTAGGTCACGAAAGGTGCACATCTGACATTCAGGAACATTTACACTCGTACAGTTTGGGTTGAACATGCTCCAGTCAGCTCCAGTATTTCACGTTCAACCTGCCTCTCGACAGGACGTTGGATCAACCAATCAGCTTCTGCAACCCTCAGTGACCTGTGACACCCTTGTCTACATAAATCTGTAGAAACCTTTGCAGAAGTATAACTCTTACATGATTCGCCTGCCACTTTCGCTTTGCAGCAGCCAAACAGATGATAAGAATATGCTGGGACGACAAATTTCAGCCTGTAAACACTTTTACTTCCTCATTAGAAACAAATCTCCTTTACTGTGTCCTTGCGTCAACTACTGCTTTGAGAAGAAAAAAGCTCTGGTGTTATTAGGGGATAATTGTGACTCTGTTTTCAATGCAGCTTACAGAACTAAAACTCTGTTAAAGTGGAAACAAGCTGATATCCAGAGGAAATTCAGCCATCTACCATTTTGTCATACACTTCTGACTAAGTGGTTGCAGGAGGGGAAATATGCTGGTTTGTGATGTATGGGAATATTAATGATCCACTTATCATAAATCGTTAAGTGTCACAGAGCGTAGAAAGCATTTGTCAGAAGAATGTGACGCTGAAAATTCCTCTGAAACCAGTTTGAGAGTGAAACCTGACTGTTACACACCACAGAGGATTGTTATTACCATCACTTTTGTTTTACCTTCTGCTTATCAAGAGAAAACACTATTCAAGCTTTGTGTGTGCATTTTATTCCCACCATGTCTGCGTCAGGCTGGTGTTATCCTTTATCATTCTCACTGTGAATAAATCCAGTGAGCGTCTTTTAATACTTTACAACTTCCCTACTCTGTCTGTGGCTCTCAGCCCAAAGCCCATTGGTTCCTACTGAAGACATAAATCTCACACACAACATATAGTTACGTTTCAGCGAAAAAGGCTCGGTATATACGCGCTACGTAGCCCAAAATACACCGGACATTTTGTCCACTGCCCTGGCAATTATGTCTCAGACAAAGAGTCGCCATAATAACGCAACTCTGCTGAAGCAACAGTGAGAGAAAGAGGTTGAGAGACTGTTCAAACAGCAGGTCGATGGTTTGTTTGACGTTGTGTTTGAGCAACTCTGGTTGACTCAGAGAGAGAAAAAAAGAGAACGAGGGGAAGGTAGACAGGTAGGGTGTGTCAATATCAGGCTAATGGTTTGTTCAGAGAAGTCCAACATGTGCAACACAACAGACTGTCTGGAGCTTTATCTGTGAAACAATGAGGTTTTTATTAAGTGACATAAATAGACAGAGGAGAGCATGGACTTTCTATTCCTCTTATCATTCTTGCATAAATCACGATCTTCTATTTCTTCAATACCAGCAGCAGGCAGATCACTCCCATTCACATCATGGTGTAGGAGCTGCTATAGACCACTCTTTTCTCTTTTCAATACTTAATTTCTTCTCAAAGTTAAGTGTATCTGAGAGGCAGAAAGTCACCTCTTAGCTCTCCCAGCTGCCCGGCTCAGTCAATCGATTTCCAGACCAAAATCTTGTGGTGAAAGCTGAAGTCGTGCAGCCTGCAGTGAGGCTGAGTAAAGAAATTAAAGATTTATCTCTACACTGCTTTCTCCCTCTTTCTCTCTACAACAGCAACTGTCTACGGAGGACAGGTCAACTGGACCTCAGGTCTGCATTACGCTGGCTGTTGTTCCGTCATCAGGCTGACAGGTTAGCAGCAGAACGACAGACATAAAGTACCATCGGCAAATTCCTCAAACAACTAGACTGCTAAAAGACAGCCAGACTTTGTGGAACTGTAGCATGATAACCTAGACACACAAAGGAAGATGATAGAGATGGCCATCCACAAACACAAGAGTAAGAGCTTCTTCTAAATGGAATGGTCAAAAAGGCACTTAGCTGGGAAAACAAGACTGTTTTCGGGATAATTTCAGTCTGTAACAGTTTTCAAAAATGTATTTTATTCTTGTTTTAAATGAAGAAAGCTCTAAAATATCCACGATGAGTTGAGTTTGTCACCAGTATGTGAACTGTCAGTGACTCTTTCAAGTCTCCAAATTCCACCAATATTACTTTTGTTCGTTTGGCTTCAGGATCAGAGGTCAGGTAGAAGAGGCTGAATCACTCCCTCATGGATAACTTGCTTGTTGCCTGCGTGTTACCCCCAGTTTCCACATACTCCATCTGTGCTGCACTACGCAGCGCCATGGATCTGGAGCGGCGCGTACCCTTGCCTACTGGATGCGTTTCTGGAGCACCGCACCGTGTAACTGCGAAATCACGCGATAAAAAGGCGGCGCAAATTAGGGGGTAAAGGACTGCAGGTCTTATCTACGAATTGTGAGCAGAATTCTTCAGTCGTGGGAGATGTCTCTTTCCACTGTTAGTATTTTAAGTATTTTCAGGACACATCATGCCTTTATTACAGAGATGACAAGAGAGTAGGCCTATCACAAGAACTACTTTTTTTGACGATATATATAGTCCCAGAAATTGTGATAAAAAGTACTGTCATTTCTAGACCATTTTATGTCACTGATATCATGATGATATAAAAGCATAATAATGCAAGTACACTTTTCTGCTTGTTGCTGAAGTATGTCCTACTCTGCTATGATAGGTGGTGATATGTCTGCTGTCAGCTTGTTAGCATTGGGCCTTTTTCCAGTTGACCTACATCACAGACCAAACAATCAACAAAGAAGTTCGCTACGATTAGCTAGCAGCAAACTGGTATGAGGGTGGACAACTTTACAGCTCTGAACATGGAGACACAGCATAAACTGTGTTGCCTCGTCTGTCCAGTGATGCACGGTTCTGGATGTAGATTTCTTCATGTTGTTACCAGCTTCTTCTTCTTCTGCTATACATTTAATGCTATTCGACTTCCAAGTCTAAGCCCGGGATGGAAACTGTGGAGCATGAGCTGAGCGCCTCGGCCAGTTAAGGTATGATTAAATAAATACATACAGGAGTAATTCAGCGCCCAGCATAGTCTGGCTTTGAGAAATTATATTTAGTACGATTTCAGTCGGACTAACATGTTTACATGTTTCAAAAATCCGGTTTTAGTTGGACTGACACAATAAATCGAATTCTCTAATGCCATGTAAACATACTGACTGATATTCATGCTCAACCTCCAACCGACAGTCCTAAGAAGTCCATTTCTGTAGACTCATCAGCATAGTCACTGAGTTGTTCAAGTCAGGGATGATATCACTGTCAACATCTGAAACACCAACAGATGAGTAACACATTTTTGGGAATGTGCATCTATGACACCATGGTGGTGACCTCAAGTTTCTGAGGTTGATTGCCGGTTTATGAAGTTGAACTCGGGTAACTGTCTTGCAACTTCCCACATGGTTCTCTGTGAAGAATCAGACTCAAAGTGATGTCAGTGAATGTGTGCTGAATGTGGAGTCTGTAGTAGTTTCATGTCCAAACCATGAAACTACTACGAATTAAGTGTTTGTTTCTTTTCTTCCGTTCTCCTTCCCTCTTCTCTATCATCTATCTTTCTGCCACAGTGTTGCCATGGGTTCCTGTTGGTGTAGAGAAGAGGAAGTAGATAGCAGCTGATCTCCATGTGACTTTTGTCTATTTCGGTTTCTTTGCATACCATTTGTGTATCTCCTCTGTCTCCGGTCGTGTCACTCAGTCTCTTACTCGTCATACATCTGAACCTCCATTTAATATAATTCTTAGATCAGCATGAGAAAACACTGCCACTACAATAAAGCAAGTCAAATATGTCACATCCTGAAGCTCAAGTGATAAATACCTCCGTTTTTAAGGGCAAACTTATTTCCAGCATATCTCTAAATTTTCAACGACCACATTTTGCCTTTAAAAGCTCAAACTTCCTTTTTACATTCGTTCATAAAACCTCCACCTGAAACAACCCTCATGGTCCTCAAACTGCAGCTCCTGCTGGTAGCTCCATCAGTGGGTAATGATGTTGTAAATCCACACCCTCCATTGAGCTGCAGTCATCCATACTGTCTCATCACCTCCATCTCACTCTACCTGTTGACTCACGTTCATCCATCACTCTGCCTTCCTTCCAAACTTTCCACACACAGCTCAAGTCTCTGGCTGTGTCTCCAAAGTCGTATTTCTAGACTGAACACGTCGGGGCGGATCTGTCTGATCTAAAAGGCCCCTTCAAATGAAGCTGAAAGAAGCAGCCATCTTTAACTGAGTTTGAGGGGCACAAGCAGTGTGCTCCTTATTTATTTATTTGATAGTGACAGCGGCACAGAGCCCGAGTCCTGATATCAGCAGCCTCCTTTCTGTGAGCTTTGGCAATAAAATGTCTAAATAGGGGTTTAATTCATCCGAAAAAGTGAAATGTTGAGCTTTACTATTCATCATATCCCAATTTATCCTAAGACTGCTACAGCCTGTAATATTAGAAGTGGCAACCTCCCTGATTACAGTAAAGTTAAACAATATATTTGTTGTTTGCATTTAAAAAAACTCCAACTCCTATGATTTTTTTTCAGCTCAGCAATGTACGTACTATACATCATCCTAGCTGTTTTTACCTTCATGCCTTGCTCACACTACACAACTTCATCCCTGATTTTCCAGTCATCTACAGTTTTTGGAGCTCTTTAACAAAAGCCCAAATCAGAGGCAGATTGGCTCTTGAGCGCTACACATGAACGTGATTGGTCACAGATGCACCTAGCAGGCTAAATATCTGGACCTGTTAGGGACCTTGTCGGCAGACTACAGGCAATGAGAGAGCAAGACACAGGACTGCGTGCGGCGGTTGTCTCCAAGGTGTGAGTGTAAAAGAGAGAGAGGTGGAAGAGAATGTGGAAGGTGGACTATTGCATGCAATCTTTCTGGAACTCATTAATAACTTCAATAAAAATGCTGCTTTGATCACTTGATATTTTCTAGGAACCCGCCTGACGCACAGTGTGAGTGTAAAAGAGAGAGGTGGAAGAGAATATGGAAGGTGGACTATTGCATGCCCGCCTGTCGCACGGCGTGAGTGTAAAAAAGAGGTGGAAGAGAATGTGGAAGGTGGACTATTGCATGCCCGCCTGACACACGGTATGGGTCAACTTGCACCTGACAAAGTCATCTGGGATTCCTCATGGTTTAAGATCTTGATCTTGCTGCTTATTCATGTAGTGTGAAAACTACAACTTCAAGACTCCCGATTACAAGACAGCAAGTTGTGTAGTCTGAACAATACATCGATCTCAGCTTAGCTTTAACTATCATCCACCCATGCTATTTAGCTACTCAACTGGCCTTAGTTGGTCAGTCCTATGACCTGTCATAGTCTCAAGTTAAATGGTGATAAAAACAGATATAATACAATAATAAGGATTAAACAAGAATAAACAACCTTACATATTTTTTAAACTTACTATCCCTATCAGAACTAGTGGAGTAAATCACACTACATAATGTTGAGTAAGACTACGGATGCTTAATAATGTGCATTATTACAAATACAGTCATTTTAAAATACAGATATGTTTAACAGAGATGTCCAAATCAAGTTATTTCAGCCCAATCCCAATCAGAGACATTCAAATTTCACACTGACGGTAACGAGTTCGATAATATAGTACATCTTACATAACAGTTGATTAAATATGTATGACACATTGCAATAAGTGCTTGTTCTTCAGGAGCTGCTTGACCCAAATCTCAGTTGGATCGGCTTTCTTTTAACCAATACTTGATTCATTAAAAACATGAACAAACTACATGATTTTAAAAGGTACAGCTCTTTTATTTTGAAAACAAATATACTGTACATATTTCTAAAATATTCTTATTGTAAAATATTCTATTTTATTTATGTTTCTTAACTTCTGCTTTTTATATTTTTCATTCACTCTTACTCTGTTTATTGTAATGCCCCAAAACACCAAGGTAAATTCCTTGTATGTGAAAATCTACTTGGAAATAAACCTGACACTAATTCTGATTAAAATATTCCCAGATCGGCCCCAATTAATAATCCTTGTGAGGTTTTCTCTTCTCGTTTTTTTTCCTAACTCATCATTTCCTCCCTTCTGCCTCATCTTTTCATCCTGTCTCAAGTTCTTCCTCCTGTCTTGTATTTCCTCAAATGTTCCCTTATTTCCTTTTATAACTCATCCCTCCTTCCTCTTGTCCTTATCAGACACACCTCTGCATGTGTGTGTTGCCATGTGTGTATTTCTGTAATATGTGTTTGTTGGCCAGATTTGAAGTGCGTGCCTTCTGTGTGTGTGTGTCCGTCCACGCCTACATTCACCTCAGGCTGCCTATTTTCCTGTCAGCAGTGAGACTTCTCTGAAATCAACCACTCCCACACACACACACACACACACACACACACACTATCAGGAACTATAAAGTATATCACTGATGTGACTAAGCCTTGGTAACATCACATCACATCACATTATGGCCTGTAGTTGCAGGGTGTGTTTTTGTATATATGTGTGTAAGTGCACAGTTGTGTGTGGGAAAAGCCTGCATTTTACCACACACACACACACACACACACACACACACACAGTAAATTATATATAGACAAGACTGATTATAAAACACAGTAACACAGTCATAACCACTGTTTACTACAGTGTGAGTGTGTCCATGAAGAAATCGAACACGGCTGCAGCTCAGTGTTGAAAGCTATTTGCTATTCTCCACACACACGTACACTTACACACACACTGCTGCCATCTCATTCTCAGTTCACCTTCAGTACACAGCACAGGACAGATTACACACACACACGCGCGTGTGCACGCACACAAATGCATTCACATAACCACGCACACATTTTTACCTAATACACTCTGGAGGAAGGAGGGCACAGCAACGGTTGTTTTGAGCGACAATTTCCTTTGAAGTCAAGTTAACGAGGAGAATAAATCTAATACTCAAACATTCATGAAATCCTCGTGAACAGTGAATTTTATCAGGAGGAGCTGGTGAGGCTAGTGAGGGATAAATGGAGAGAAGGAATCAAGGAGGAATTGGAGAAGAAGTGGAGCACACATGGAACAGAAAATGCAGACATCATGACACAGACAGAGTGAGAGTGAAGGAGCGTACTGAGCATGTCAGGATGGAGGAGTGGGGAAGGTCGATGGCTCATAATGTCACACCTGATATCGCTGAGACGGAAATCAATAAGCTGTCTGTCTCTCTCTACTAAAACTTAAAGGTCCCGTGGAGCTGCTTCAGGACGGGGAATTTTCAGCTGAGCTGTGACGTGCTCCATACATCAAACAGGAAGTTGGACAGGATGCAATAAGGCCAAGGATTAGAATCTACATTTTAATCAGTTTTACTAATGCAGAAAGACGACACATCATAACATTACTGACCACTTGGGAATCTTTCTTTGTCTATTTAAATTTAAAATTAATTATAAATATTTATTATAATAACAATATAAAACATAACTTAATTATAGAGCTACTGGATTGTCACATATTCTTTAATTAAATAGAGCACAGACATCTGATTTAAAGGGACAGTTCACTCTTACCTGTAGTGCTGTTTATTAGGGATGCACTCGATGACTGATAACCGATACCAGTGTTTTATATTGTTGTTTTGTTGTTTTTTTATTACCCACTTTATTGCCAGGGAAATAAAGAAATCGACATTATAACAAAAAATGGACTCTTTTAAAGTCATTCAGTCCTTCATTACACTACCTTTGAATAAACACAAATTCAATTATACAAATTTATGATACAGCCTTTAAAATAACCCTTTTTTCACATTAAAAAAACTGCTTCAAAAGCCCTTTTTTTATATATATGTAATAGATTATAATTGCCTCTGTAATATAAAATTTCTCTGTCAAAATATCTGTATTTTTCTGTCTTGCCAAAAAGTACATTTCACAAGATTACACTGAACACATCATGAGAACATTTTCATTTACCATCGCTCAATACTCATCTTTACTGAACAGAGCTTAAACGTATCATAATGTAACTCAATGCTACCTCTATGAGCTGTAAGTTGTGGCCACTGGCTGCTAACAGCTAACCTTAACTAGCTCTCCTCCTGCTGATGTTAACACAGATAACAGACATCTCTACAGTCGGTATCTCCAACACGCGGCAACTCACACCAGAACAATCTCGCCTGATAAACAGCACCACAGGTAAGAGGCATTTTAGGATGAACAGACAGAAACTGAAAATCATCTGCACCTACAGTTTCTGTTCTTGACCAGTGTAACCTTTCTTCGCATGTTATGATAACTCCATATTTACGATGTCGACATTTTTCACACTGTGTAACAACAAAACCAAACATATTGGTCCCTTGAATGTGATCCAACAGATGCTGCAGGGTTAAACAAGCCCACACTCACAGCTCTGGGGGTGCGTTCACACTAAGCCAGCTAAATCGGAAATATTTTTCACAGTGTTTTGACCTTCCATCCACACTCCACCAACACTTTCTTACACAAACACTGAGCCTCCTAAAAATTCTCCAAAGCGGATGAATCTAAAAAAAACCCCTTTGGTTTAACAGCCTGCTCAGACGGTCAGGGGCTGTGTGGGAAACCGTTGTTCTGGGCGACATTTTTAAGTTTCCTTTGTCACCCCTGACCTTCTCCATCATTATAGCCTTTAACACGATGCAGCTGTTCTAACATATCAGCATACTGGATATCTGCAAAAATTCAATATCGTGCATTCCTAATTGTCACTGTATTGTAGGTTGTGCTAATTTCCGGGGTGACTGCTCATAACACCATCTCAATCCACGATGGCAAGACAATACAAAAGTGTACCGCCGATCCTCTCTCTCTGAATACTGTCAAATAGTCACCTGAATGTGGGTGAAAAAACAAATTGATGTTGTTTGTGATATCGTATTTTGTTGGGTGTTGACGACACAATTTCAGTGAACAAAATGAGCCAAACTTAAACTAGTAGTCGTGTAAACAGATAGTTAAGCAATGCCGTCTTGAGCAGATAATTAACTCACCCTAGCTCGTGTGTTTGTTGTAATCTGAGTTTCTCTGTTTGTTGTTATGGAAGACAGTCCGGCAACACATGCATGTTAGGACGTATTCACACTGGCGCTATTTGGTCCGCTTAAAACAAACCCTGGTCCACTTCCACAGATAGTTAAGTTCGTTTGGCGTGGTGTAAATGCTCATTTGAACTCTGGTGTGGACCAAACGAGCGAACCCTGGTCCGCTTGAAAACTGGGGGTCTCGGTTCACTTGCAAGTGAACCCTGGTGCAGTTTGCTTACAGGGGGAATGCAAACAGACTATCCAGCGAACCAAAGAGAGGAAGTGACATAGAGCGCAATGCATTCTGGGTAGAAAAAACAAAACATAGCCATCAACGCGAACCAGGAGAAGCCGTTTTTAAATAGTTTAGCGAGAGGATGACGGTAACAGATTTAAGCAGTCGGCAGCTCAGTGTCGCATCAAGGTAAAAAAAACTGAGACAGCAATATATTAAGGTCCGTGACAGAAGGGGCTGGATTTCCGTTTTCGGTCCTGGCCAATCAATGAGCCAGGTTTTCTTCTTCCTCATGCTTTTTTTCTTCCTGGTCAGTGGTCGTTTTGGACAATACCGCCCTCAAACGAGCAGCTGTTGTAACAGTGCGACGTTGTCCAGGCGGTTTGGTCCGCTTTAAAAAGTGCAGTGTGAAAGTGAACCGAACCAAATGGAAAGGTGCAAAATTTTTCGACATTCCCCGCCCAGTCGAACCGAGTCCCCCGGACTACCCTGGTGTGAATGCGCCCTTAGTGTTTGTGTGTGTATCCCACTGGGTGGCTGACTGCCGGCATTTTGCACAGCGCTCATATACCGCTGATACAGCATCCCGACCAACATCGGCATCGCAAAAGCATGGCACCCGCCCTCTGGTTTCCCCCCAGGTTAATACTGTTAGCTCTGTCCACATTGTGCTGTTTGACTGTTAGATGTTATCTGTCATCTGTTAGCTGCAGATGATCTTAACAAATAATCTGTTTTCATCACTTGGTGCTTTGACACACCTCAGTCTGCTGAAATGTATTTAAGCTGGTTATCTTGTGGAAACTTGTATCACAACAATACGAAAATATCTTCTTAAGCTTTCCTTTAAATGGCTGCTTGGTTAATTCATGAAATGACCTATAATCTGGAACAGGCCTCTGTGCCTTCACGTCCACAGGCTGATTCAGAGTTTGAGCTCTTCACAGGCGTGTTATGATACCCTGAGGAGAGATTTATCTGAACAGTAACTCTCTACTTAATTAGACATGACTTCTCTCTGTGCGTGTGTGTGTGTGTGTGCGTGTGCATGTGGCAGATGGAAGGAGTGCCCCCGTTGGTTTTGTGCCATGTTGGTGAAATACCAGGATGTGATGCCACAAGCTCTGAATCACACACACACTCCACCATAACCATCCCTCTTTCTTCCCTGTTATCTGACAGCAGAAGTGACTCATGTGCTACTGCTCGCTGGCTTCACCACAGGATGTCAGCAAGTTCCATCACGTTACATCCAAGAACAGAACGAGAACTGCCTCATGTTCCTTAAACTCTTCATCTTGTGGAGCTCTAACCTCTCAGGTAACTCAGGTACCTTTCCATCTGCTTGGATGTTCTGTTTAACAGACAACTTTAACCTTCATCCTGATTCAGTCACATAAATTGGCAAACTCTGAGTCATCTGAAGATCCTCTCTTACACAATATTCCTGTCTTTGTGACGGCTGAATCATCATCATCTGTGGTTTGATAAGTTGCATTTCCAAATAATAGGACATTTGGCCTCACGCAAGAACCACTTGAACAAACAGAGCTGTTGTTAAACTGACTGATTTAAGAGAATTTGTGGCATTTAACATTTTTTTCTTCGGTATGAATGAAATTTAGGAGAGGTCCAGACCTGTTGTACAAGTCAGCAACAGCAGTCTTTCTTTCTCCTCATACTGCCTTGATCTAAATGAATTTTGAGTTTAATAGGGGGCCAAAATGAACTAAAATTAGGCATAAGTAAGACAAACTTAATGCAAAATTACTGTTCTGCCATCACCGTGACTTGTCAGGTTAATGAGTTTCTTTTTTTGGCATATCAGTAACTTCTACAGTTCAGTAATAGCTGAAATATGTTGTCACTTTGACAGCTGCCTCAGGGTCTTTCTGCAGGTCACTCTCTAGTATCATCCTCTGCTGCACCCAACAGTTAACAGTTTTAAACCCCACAGTAGGTTGAACAGTCTCTCATCTTTTTCTCAGTTGATGTCTTTTTGCATCCAACGCTACATCACATGATTCCCTCTTTATGACTGTAACAGTACAGCACACTGCTCCAATGACACATCACCAGCAGCTGTGCTATTAATATTTAATAGTTTTGGGTTCTCTAATACGACACTGTAAAACTTGTCATCTTTTTGAATACTAATTTCCAGCTCTGCAGTATCAAACCCCCCCTTTTACACTTCCTGTTCAAGGCAGAAATGTCGTGCTGTCATTCCGCCTTGGCGTTCTGTATAAAAGGTACGATCACAGAATTAGGGGACAGACTTGTTTCACCTCTAGGCCAGCAGTGGTGGGAATAACAGCGCCAAATTGATCGTGTAAATAGCTAGATAGCTGGCAGGACAGAACATGTGTTATGTTATGTGTTCAACCCACTGCAGGGGGATTTAAAAGGCAGCTAATAACAGTCATATTTGTCATGTCATTCCATTAGTATTGTTTAGAAAGTACTGCCCGACACATGTTACATGTCACACTGGAGGCTGACACCATTGTGTTACACATCACACCCTTTACGCTTCTTTTGCCTCCGTAACGCCGGCATGCTGTTTAAAAATCACAAACTGGGATGGTGCGTAGTCAAGGGTCTTTGTTGCGGCCATACTGCAGGATCTCTGTGTGAAAAGGGCGACAGTCTTCTTTTTACACTTCCCAACAAAAACGGAGGGGAGCAGGAAGGCGATATATGGCGATCCTAGCGACCAAGTGTCATGAACACAAAACATTCATCAGGCAACTTTACGATGGGTTTTTCCAGTTAAGAGAGTTTGGTGAATCTGAATTGTAAAACTGGTGCAAGAGAGCCTCACAGAAGAAGAAGTGGAGGATGAGAATACGATTTCTGAAGAGAAATTCTTGCAGGAGGCCGGATGTGGTAAATAATAAAAGCACATGATTCCACCTAAATCAGATCCAAAGTGGTTTATACGTCGAATGTTACACCATGTGGAAAAAGAGGACTACCACAGAAGCAGCTACACATGCGATGCAGGAGTATTGATGCGTCCATATTTTTTTTATCTTGACAGAAACACAGTGTGTGCAGTATTCCAGACAGCAAGTCAACACTCAGCCACGATCTGTCCAATCTGAAGATTACCTTCATTACTCATTAATCTGCACTATTTACTCCATTAATCTACAAGTTGCTAGGTCTGTAAAACATCAGAAGATATTACCATCATTACTGCAGAAATCCCTAAGTGATGTCTTAAAGGAAGACTTTACCCACAAAATGACCGTGTGTACATCAGTAAATGTATGCTGTGTTACCTTGAATTCATGAAGACAACCTTGCCATATAAAACTGAAAATGAAACTTCATCTATACTCCAGCCTGACTCCAATACTAAGGTTTTTTTCCAGCAAAAACACGTGTTTGGGAAGCTCTGAGCACACAACTGAATAAATGAGACTTGGATTATACTGCATGAGTTGTGTGAGAGTTTGTAAGTGGATAATTTGGGTGTTGTTAAACGTGGTCCCTGATCAATCAATAAGTCAATACATTTGCTGTTTTCTGTGGAGGCCTGTGAGAAAAACAATTTCATCATGAATTCAAGGTAACAAGGCAAACTGTCATTTTGTGGGTGAAATATTCCTTTAAAATTGCTGTGTGTTGGACTTAAAGTGAATTAAATAAAGATATCCAAAGTACTGTAATGTCAGACTGAGGAAGCGACATGTCTTTACATTAGAGAAGCTGGAAAAATGGACTAAAACACCTCTCAAAATAAATGCTGATTCATTTTCCGAAATGACGAATTGATTAACTACCAAACTGTTGTAGCTTTAAAATCAGATAAGGGTCCCTGAAATGTGTTTGTGAAGAATTATTAACAAACTATTTGGACTGTGAAGGACATTATAGCTGAAAAATACATTTGACAGTAAATACATCAGTAAACGGTATAACAAATTGAACCAACTGAACTGTAACAAACTTTAAATAAAGTACTGCATTGGTAGATGTTTTCCCAGGCTGAGGTTTTGACAATCAGCAAATCACCAGTGATTAATGTGCCTTTATTTGTTTATTTATCCTTTGTTTACCACTATTTGTTTGACATCACTCAACTGCACTGTGGTTTCTTGTTAGCTTTTGTCAGATACATGCACAATCAGATGGCAAATATATTTGTGAAAAGCTACGAACAGACAGTAAGATTGGTCACGCCGTCTCATCCATCAGGCTCCACACACACCAGAACCTTTCCTGCCTATGTTGGACAAAAAAGATGCATTCGGGGCCGACTGGAAAAGTCAAATCTGCTAACGATGAACATCTGAGAGCAGTGAAACACAGACAGACAGACAGACAGACATACAGACAGACAGGCAGCAAAGGGCAGCCTGCTTAACAAACATCAAAGAGCACACAGCTGGTAAAATCCACCCCCATCCAGCTCTGTTACCCTCTCAGATGGCCCACTTCCAGTTTTAACCTCTGCTCATTCATTACCCAATCAACATCACCAGCACTCACATCCACTCAGTCTAAATCCAGACAATAATAACCTATGTTTTATAAGTATCTCAAGCATTCATTTATGGGAATCTTTATTTTAAATTCCACCTAGTTTTAGCATTATAATTGCATTTTACTTTTACATTTCCAGCACTTGATGACTCAACCAGTCTGAAGTATGGGGTTATGACAGCCATTATAGAAGGAAGAAATGTACATATGACTATTATATATAAGGAAGTGCACATATTAAGTGAAGCAATGCAGGAAAATCTCCATTAAGAATGTATGGAGCAGTCATACACCCACTCTCTCATCAAGTCTGCTTTATTTTGGATTTAAAAACTGTGGTGCTGCCTACATAAGACTCAGAATAAAGTAAATGACTTTTATAGAAGAAATAAACAAATATAATAATTACATTGTGAAAAGAAAGGTGTGATTGCGGGATGCCAAAAGTAGTGGCACAGAAAAATTGGAAAGACTGAGAGAAAGATGTAAAATATTGTCCAAATTAATAAAAAAAAAACTGCACTGCAGACACACTAAATTTTAAATATAACATGCAAAGGTGAAAGAGAAAATGAAAACCAAGCAGCTGGGATGATTTGAAAGGAATAAAAATCTTATTAAATCAGATTTTCTTTTACCTTCATGTCGTTCATGATGAGTTGGAAGAGCCCTCCCAAGGCGCTGCATTCCTTCTCTATACCCGCATCCATTTTTCCACAGGCTCGGAAAAATCCTCCTCAACTTCCCAAACTTTTTTTTACCTCCCCCCCAAAAAACTTGCAGCCAACTTTAGAAATACTCCAACTCAAGACTCAATGGAGGCTTTTTTTTCGATTTAATACAGGGGAGAGTTACAACACCCCGAGGGCAAAGTCCACCTTTAAAAAAACAGCCAAAAACAGCAGTGGAAAAAAAGGAGGAAAAAAACATAGAGGAGTAAAATCCAGGTCGAGAGGAGAGAGAGAGAGAGAGAGAGAGAGAGACTATCGCTAGGCTTCAGTCAGCCGATGCTTCCAGCCGGCCAACTTGATAAACGTCCCAAAAAACACCACATCGTGCCTGAATCATTCAGCAGACTGTCTGGAAAATGTCTCACAGTTGTTTTAAGTTCACCCCGGCTGGTTGGAGTCCCGGGTGAAGGGAGAACACAGCTAACCGCAGCTAGCTAACTCGGCTAGCTAGGTTAGCGTTAACTCCGCTAGCAACCTGTGACTGTGTGTGCGTGCGTTTCCAAAACACGCAGTCCGTGATCAATCACTTCGCCGAAAATAAATCAATACGGATCTTATCTGGTGTCCAGCGTGGATTCAGACTCCCACAGCCGCTGTTTCCTGAATGTATCCGAGAGATTTCACGTTGTTTTCCAGCGAGTTTTTAGACGAGAGGCAGCCGTTCTCCTCCGGTTACTCCAATGGGAGTCCGACCCTAAAGTGAATGAGTGTGTCTCCGAGCACCGCGGCAAGTTAGCCACAGTGATGCTAGCACACATCCGGTCAAGACTTTCACAATAAAAGCCTCCATATATGTATATCTCTATTGAATTTGTATTAAGTGAGGGTGCCTCCATGTCGTTAATGTCTGCTTGCAAATAACAGAAAAACACCCAAAGGCAATACTAACATGATAAAGAATCCATAATTAAGTTTTTACAAACTTGAAAAACTGAGCTCTTAAGCAGAGGGGCCCCACTACAGCTACTATGATGGGCCCTTCTTACTGTCGCATGACCAAACTTTACATTGGATAACATCAACATACATATTACCCAGACTCATCATTGTATATATATGTATATATATACATACATACATACATATATATATATATACACATACACAATGATGAGATGACAATGACAAAAATACCATCGGAAAGAAGAGGTCATTCATATCATTGTGTAGTTTTTTAAAAAATAGTTTATTTATAGTTTATGTAGCATAAGCATACACAAGCAAACACATTTTGTTATAGATTGCTACTGGCTATTTACACAATAAAAAATAAGGAAAATAGAAACACGATGGAGATTCTTTGTATGACCGTGCTAACATTTAGCCAATAAAGTTGTTTCTGATTCTAGAGAACAGAAAAAAATATAGTAAACAAAAAAAAAAACAACAACTGTAAGCCTAAAGTGGACTACAAAATATAATAATAATAATAATAATAATAATAATAATAACAATAATAATAATTTAAGACAATTAAAAACATGTTAATTTAGGAGGACTTGGATGAGACCCCCGCAGGCATAGTAACGGTGATGTGCTGACTGAAGAAAAAAACAATTATAAAACTTTATTGTGAGTGGTTTTTTTATAAAATTATATCCACATTTAAATATCTGTAGTTATGACAAAAGAAATAAGCAAACCAAATTTAAGTTACCAAGTTGATAATAAGTGTGTTTGCCATCAAATGCAGGAAGAAAAAAAAACACACACACACACACACACACACACACACACACACACACACACACATCAGGCTTTTCAATTTTGAGAATTTTACATTCACACTGAGTAACAGCAGTTTGCAGATAAAAGATGTAATTTTCATCATTTTTGCTGTAATGCTGTTTTATTTGATCTATTAATATGAACAAACATTTTAAATCATTTATCTTTTGTTTGTCTCGTACTGTGTTTATGTGCACATTTCACAAATCATACTTTTTATACATTGAAATAATAAAATACTTGCATTTCATACACTCTGTGTATTTTAACGTACATTGAAAGAACCTGTATAGGTTCATTTGTATAGATAAACTGGTGAACGAATGTTAAAACTCGGTGCCTTTATTTTGAAGGCCCTTGAATTTCCGTTCGACGCTGAGTTCGCTTCGCTTGGCGCAGCTGCGTGTCTGTGAATGGAGAAGGTTTGTTTGTATGGAAGAAGCGGCGGTCCGGCGGGGCGGAGCTAGGTGAAAGATGTTGCCCAAATTTTGACTCTGCTGTGTCTTTACTGACATTTTATTGGCGGGTTAAAAGAAATACAACTTGTACATAAACACATTTTAACTCTAATGTTCAGCTAATACAACAAAACTATCTTTACATAATTAAAACACTCACGACAACATTTTCAAGGTCTAGGTTCAGTATTCAGTTCAGAAGTGAGTAGGACTCTCTTGCACAGAGCGATAGCATTTTACAGGGGCAGACCATACCACAACATTTGCTTTCGATCCAATACCAAGTAGCCTACAGGGCCAGAATCACAGATATCTACACCAATACCTTACTTTTATTATTAAAAAAGGCTTTTTGTTTTTTCAGAATTGATCTTCAAATGAAAACTTAGTATGCAGTATCAATATCACGGTGTCCATCCGCCCACTCCTATATTTTATACTTTCCAATTGTATTTATTGTGTATGCCGCTGACTTCATTGTAGTCATGCTCTGACTGTTTATTGTGGAAGATTTGGGGAATATAGTGGCATCTAGTGGTGACGACCTCAGACTGCAACCAGCTGAAAATTATCCAGGTTAGAATTCTTTCAGTGTTCATTGTTCAGAAGGTTTATCGGGAGCAAAATTATCTGCAGAGGTGTCTTCCTCTCCAAAAGGAGAAAATGCAGCGAAATAAGGTGGGCGGCATGAAAACCAAATGGCCCTGTACAGAGCCAGTGTTTGGTTTGTCTGCTCTGGGTTGCTCCCTATGTAGATATAAACAGCTCCAATTGTATTTATCAGTAATAAAGCCATTTGGTATCCAAGTAGTATGCATGTTGGATCACCTTCTAGATTAATGGCTGAGATTTTATTAATTTCCTGCCCTACAAAATCCCCAAACCTCTGTATTTTCCAGCAACACAGCAGGTAAGGCGACTTGATTCTATTACCTGAAGCATAGAGGATTCATGTCAGCATCAAACTTATGGTGTTGGGAAGAGGATATATAAGCTGTGTGTAAAGTCTTGACCTGAATAGCTTTTATTTTATTATAGGCACTGTCTGAGATGTGGACCAGTACAGGCTTATGGAACATTTGCGACAAGGCCACAGAAAACAGTATAATCTGAAGAAAAGGAAGAATGACATTTATATAATTTCTCAGCCTATTTTTGCTGTAATTATCTCCTACATTCCTCATTTCTCCTGAGTTTGAGCATGTCATCAGTGTGCAGGTAAGCAGTCTGTCATCACCAACACTGAATGGTCAGCAGGAGTCGGACCAGCCTCTCAGCTTCGTCGGTACTCAGGTCTGTACGACACGTTTTCAGGTCTGCTGCATGATGCATCTAAAATGACAATGTCACAAATGGTTACAACTGTTATAACTATTGTAACGTCCTTAAACAGACAATTAAAGTCACTTCATGCAACAATCGACCAGGAAGGTGAGGTAGACAAAGTAAGCCTGGTTCGCTCTCCCTCTTAAGGTCTCTTTTTCATTCCTCACAAAAATACTTCACTACTTAGTCACTTTTCATGCGATCACCTGATTGCAACACTTTTGCCTTTGAGGAAAGACTGACCCCATTCTCAGACAGAAAGCGTTTTGCTTTCATGTGCGACTGCTCAGGATGGGTGTTAACACTTTCACCTTCAGACCTTGTCGCATGACACATTGTAAGAGATCTTCATAGTTTGTTTCAAGCATACCTCAGCCTTTAGTCAGAGCAAGACAAGAGTGCTTACACTAAGTGGCTCCTTAGGGCTCCTCAGGCACCAGGGGCCCCCATACTATTTGAAAATGTGAACTCTGTGTGCCCCTGACTTCATTTTAGCCATATTTTGACTATTTATTGGTTGAGTGTTAGATTTAGTGGGATTTAGTGGCATCTAGTGGTGATGATGGCAGAGTGCAACCAGATGAATATTCCCGCTAAAGGAGGTTTTTAGCAGGAGCTGAGTTATCCGCAGTTTCTCTTCCTCTCCAAAACAAACAGACCTGGTGAATCAAAGCGCTGAAAAACTGAATAAAGCAGTCTGATGTTACAAACGTGTGCTTTTTTGACGCTGCTCACAAATGTGCTTCTAACTACAGAGACCAACCAGGTGATTAAAACAGCTGAAAACCCTGAATAAAGCAGTTTCATGTTGGGAAAATTCTTTTATGCTGTTTGGAGTTTCAGAGATATGCTGCTAGCCCAGCACCTGCTAATGTCTGCTCACTTTTTTCTCTGATAACTTAATTTCCAGATGTTCAGGGGGGTTTTATCGGGAGCCAAATTATCCTCTCTAGAAACGGTAAAAATGCGGAATAAAGCAGTTTCAGGGGAATATATTAGTGTTTTTCCAACACTTTTGTCAAAATGCAGCTGCAAACTCCCGTGATTGATGCAAAAACGTAAATGGCCCTACCTAAAGCAAGTGTTTGGTTCATCTGTTGTGGACTGCTGTTGTTGGCTTCAGAATGCTGCAGCTCGTGTTTTAACTGGGACAAATCGTAGGTCCCATATCACCCCAATATTTGCCTCCCTCCACTGGTTGCTGGTTAACTTCAGAATTGATTTTAAGATTCTTTTAATAACTTTGTAAAGCTTGTCATGGTTTAGCGCTGAGCTATTTAGCTGAGCTTTTGACCACCTGTGCTCCATAATGTGACCTGAGATCCTTAAGTGTGGCACAGGTCATAGAGCTAGCGGATGGGACATGGGCTAAACTGAAACCTCACCCTGGTGTGTATTTAAGTGTTTGTTCTTCTGGTAACTTTGGTTTTAATTAATTATTTGTTGCTACAAAAGGGAGTTGAGTGATCACCGTCATCTGATGTAACATTTCCATCCTCGTGCGGGCGATCACTTTCAGGATGGCGAGCCCCGAGCCACAGGGCATGAGGGGTTTAGCTACTGTAGTCTTGTGAGTATGGAAATGATCTGAATTATATGCTGCGGCCTGGTCTGTCAACAGATCTTGATTCAGTTGAACACTGTGGAAGATTTTGGACTGACGTGTTGCACAGCGCTCTCCACCATTATCAGATGAGGGAATAGCCTTTGGAAGAACGGTGTTCATCTCTCAGTAGAGTTCAGTGACTTGTAGAATAAATGCCAAGCTCCTCTGGTGGCTTGTAGCAACCTTTTCAAGACACTTAATGTTGGTTTTCCTTTAATTTGCACACACTGATTATATAATACATATACATACTGTTGTAACTGACCTCCACTTTATCGAACAGCGCGGCTGCTCATGTTCAGTTTATATTCATGACTCTATTATGTAGCAACCAGCAGATAGTAAACACAAAGTCATGGTGTATTTAACTGATTCACCCAGCAACAAGCTGAGTCACAGTGCCTGCAGGCTGGTTACTGTGGCAACCAGCATACATGTGTTGTGTTTTGCTGAATCATGAGACCACCATATCCACCCATCAAACACCAGGCTGGTCTCCATGTATACAGAATGATATAACAACAATAAAAAGGTGGAAAAATAATAAAACTTAATTGTTCTATTTTTACACTGGGGTCTGGTCCACGCAGTGATGTGATTACACGCAGCTGCAGCATAATCCTGCATTGTTTCAATCAATTGATACACAAGATGTGCAGTTCAAGTGTTTTATGTTACAAAGAACACAAAATAGACTTTAGAAATTAAAGGTCTCATTAAATTGGAAGAAATTAAACTTTTAATTGAGCTCTTAAGAAATGTGTGTGATGGCCACCTTTAACAAGTTTGTGTCACATCTGAACAGGTGGCCAGTGCAATGAAATAAAAAAGCTTATTAGGACTTAATGTCCGATGCTTCAGAGAGATAAAGATGGACTGTGAGCCCAGTCAGACTCTCTACCCCAACTCAGAGCTAAGTGCTGTGTTTCCAGTATAACAACAGTGACACCTGCTGACCAGAGGCACAAAGTAACTGGCAATAAAAAAAAAAGGCTGCTCATGCTTTACATACACCGATTAGAACATCAAACAGATCATCAACGGATGTTATTCTGTCTGTTTCTTCCTTCTTGGTCTGTCAGCCTGTGCTGCAATATTGTCTGTCGTTCCAGTGATTAAAGGAGTGCATCCTCTACCTCTATGTTCCAGCTTTCTATCTTGGCTGTTCTCTGTTTGGCTCATGGTTTGTGATGCTAGCTCTGTCATTGTGTCTGAGGTTTTGGTAAATATCGGTCTTAAAGTCATCGAGCTCTACCTTCATTTGTTTTCCAATTTGCTCTTTAACTGTGATGAACTCTATTTTTAGTTCACTCTTAAAGTCCTGAATTTGCTGAATGAGATCTTTCAGGACTGAATGTATCACGTCAGCTGCTTCAGGCTCCATGTGTCCATGTTCTTTGTAACCCTCTGTGTCTGTCATGTCTCCTCTGTTGTCATCGGTCAATTTGAGTTGTTGGGGGAACTTGAAAGGAGGTGTCTGACACGAATATGGCCAGTGTTCTCAGCACAGACATCGACCCCTGATTCAAGCATTAAAGTGGCAGTCTGAAGAGGAAAGAAACAGGTAAGACAAACTGCGGAGAGTTATCCACAGCTGACAGTTAACCCAAAGCGTTCTGAGTCAGTAGCCCCTTTTACGCTGCCTGTTCAAGGTTGCACTGTTATGCTGACTCGCCGTACTGCACATGAAGGTACGATCGTGGAATGGGGGGGCAGAGTAGTCTCGCCTCTGAGCCAAGAATCTAGGTGCCAAGACGATGTCTGTATAAAAAGCACAGCCAGCAGGACTGGATCATGGACAGTATGGGTGTGACATACTGATGATGTGGTACAGGTGACCCACTGCGGGAGACTTAAAAAGTAATCCATAGCTGTTAGCAGCTAACTCAAAGAAGAACAGCCGCTGAAAATGTCCACAAATTGGGAAAACAATGAGGTCTGGGAGCTCCTTACCCTCCGAGCAGAGGACGAGATCAGCTGCCATATAACAGGGATGGTAAATAATTGTTTTTGTTTATGAAGCCCTGCCGAAATGATAGGGTACATTTATGTTACAACCCAGCTCATAAGGGGGAGAGTGATGTAACATAAATCAGATGTTTTTGGTAAAATTACAGTTATATATTAACAAAGGAAATTAGGATTACCCTGACATGGTTTGAGGGTGCTGTTCAAATGATGAAATCATAATCATTTGTATAATGAAGACCAAAGTGGAAGATAAAAACCTGTTATAAAATCATTGGTAAAAAATTAAACAAATGAAATAGCACCCCATTTACCTAGTATGTCTAACAAAAGAAATCCTGTGTGTAGTCAGTTTTTCTTTTTTAAACTAATGCCTTATTCCAGTTTCAGAGACAGTTATACTAGTACAGAGATACCAGCAGGTTGATCCATCAAATGTAGAACCTTGAACCTCTGACAAACCCATCCCACTGGGGGAGCCTTATGAGTCCAATCATGATCTCGATAAAAGCCCACACCTTCCCCAGAGCCAATCCAAGGCAGGAGGTGTGATTTGGTTTTTGTTTCTTTGCTTGTGCCAAAGATACAAATAGATCTGCAACTAGACCTTAACTGACCTGATGCAAGCAACATAAACACTTCTGCACACTGGCTTGCTCTTTATGTAAGTCGACAAAGCTTGAATCCAAAAGAAAGAAATACAAAATTAGAACTTCAGTCAAAATAAACAAATGTCCATCTTAATAAAGTCAAATAATGCTCAGTTAAACTAATCATACACAGGATGAACCAAAGAGAAAGAAACTGCTCACGAACACTGCTGCCCCCATGTGACAATGGGAAATGGTGTTCAGGGATTAGATCGAGGTAAACAGATGAACTCAGTCAGGTTAATGAGTGAACAAAGAATCAAAGGAACCAATCAGTGCTGAGGAAAGGTGAGGAAAGGAAGTGAGAAAAATAGAAATCTTTACTACAAGTGAACATAAGACCATCTGATCATAGCTGAAGATTTGCAGTGAAGTGTCCAGGCTTCTTTGCGCCCCTTCGTCCTTTTCTGAAAACCACTACTTATTTAACTAAAATGTTATTTGTGGGAATATGTTTAAGCGATATCACACGAGAGGGAGTGATGTTGTACTGTATATAGTCACAGCTGTGATTCGGTCATAGAAGACAATTACAGCCATGATGATATACATTACAATGTCACGACCTCGAGTGTGATATTGCTTTTATACAACAGGTCAACAACAGCTTAAACAGCAATACTGAGTGCACTCTTTGGAGCCAAAATGCACGCTAAAGTGCACTCTTGGGAGCCAAAACGCGCGCTAAAGTGCACTCTTTGGAGCCAAAACACACACTAAAGTGCACTCTTGGGAGCCAAAACGCACACTAAAGTGCACTCTTTGGAGCCAAAACGTTCGCTAAAGTGCCCTCTTGGGAGCCAAAACACACGCTAAAGTGCACTCTTGGGAGCCAAAACGCACGCTAAAGTGCACTCTTGGGAGCCAAAATGCACACTAAAGTGCACTCTTTGGAGCCAAAACGTTCGCTAAAGTGCCCTCTTGGGAGCCAAAACACACGCTAAAGTGCACTCTTTGGAGCCAAAACACACGCTAAAGTGCCCTCTTGGGAGCCAAAACGTTCGCTAAAGTGGCCTCTTCGGAGCCAAAACGCACGCTAAAGTGCCCTCTTCGGAGCCAAAACGTTCACTAAAGTGCCCTCTTGGGAGCCAAAATGCTCGCTAAAGTGCCCTCCTGGGAACCAAAATGCATGCTAAAGTGGCCTCTTGGGAGCCAAAATGCTCGCCAAAGTGCACTCTTTGGAGCCAAAACACACACTAAAGTGCCCTCTTGGGAGCCAAAACGCACACTAAAGTGCACTCTTTGGAGCCAAAACGTTCGCTAAAGTGGCCTCTTGGGAGCCAAAACGCGCGCTAAAGTGCCCTCTTCGGAGCCAAAACGCGCGCTAAAGTGCCCTCTTGGGAGCCAAAATGCTCGCTAAAGTGCCCTCCTGGGAACCAAAATGCATGCTAAAGTGCCCTCCTGGGAACCAAAATGCATGCCAAAGTGCCCTCTTGGGAGCCAAAACGCTCTCTGAAATGCCCTCCTGGGAGCCAAAACGCTCTCTAAAGTGCCCTCCTGGGAGCCAAAATGTTCGCAAAAGTGCCCTCCTGGGAGCCAAAACACACGCTAAAGTGCCCTCTTAGGAGCCAAAACGCGCGCTAAAGTGCACTCTTTGGAGCCAAAACGCACGCTAAAGTGCACTCTTTGGAGACAAAACGCACGCTAAAGTGCCCTCCTGGTTGGCAAAACACACTAAACTCCAGAAGACTATTAGGACCAAGAAATACTGTGAAACATTACTGTTGCAATGACTTTTATGTTGGGCCCTTTTTTGATCTATACTGAGCCAGAACTATATCTCACAGAACCAGTTTGGATTATCTGGTGCTAATATGGTGTTAAAATGCACTAGAATACAGGAAATGGCATCTACTTAATTGAAAATGTTCTGGGGGAGGACCCCCAGACCCATCCAGGGATTTATTTCCTTCATACATCCATGTCTCTGTGTGTTCTTCACAGTCCAATGTTGAATCTACACAGTTCTCATGGATGCTGATCCTAACTACAAACTAACTTGAGTAGTCTGTCTAGTTAGTCTGTTTTAAGGCTATCCACCTTATTTTTCACGGAAACACGGAGGCAAAACAGAACACAGCCAGCTTCCGTTTTTTTGTGCGACACTTCCGGTCCAGCACTCTTACCACTGTGTAAATGGGAATCGCCTTGTTGTTTACCTTGCTGAGTTTAGCTATATATATGTATATATCACATTTTTCACTATATCACCGTTTAGACTAATCTGATGTTTGTAAAGTCTATAAACACAATGACTGAACAAACATTAGTATTTTCTCTGTGTGTAATTAATAACATGGTTATCGTAGATTAGCTGGGCTAACCGTTAGCTGTTAGCCGTGTCTGTAATAACTCACTAAACTCACAAAGTGGCTCGTGAAAAAAATATTTTCTCCAGCGGATGTCTTAGTTACAACATGATTGAACTAACTGGAGTAGTTTCATGTCATGTCCGACAACGGGAGGCTTTTAAAACATGACGTCCTGATGTTAGCTTTGCTGCTAGTGTTAACGTTAGCTGTCCCTGTCAGCTGCAGCCACTGATGCTTTCTAGACATCGTCATTTCCCAAAACTGAATAAATACCACACATATCAACACAAAACTGCTTTGCTAGCTCAATCATGTTGTAATGGCTGGATGGTTGATGCGTACATGCTGATTCAGGTGCTATCAGAGCCGATCTGCGCATCACTATGGCTTAATGATCAACTCAGTCAATAAAAACAACCCGTCCTGTGTTAGGAGTGTATGTCGCTGACAGAAAGAAAGAAAGAAAGAAAAGGGAAAAAAAAGATAGAGAAGCAGCGTACACCTCACATATTTATTTCTCACAGTTGCGCACACGTTTGGCTGGCATGCAGAAGCACCGTCTGTGTGTCTGTGTGTCGAGGGTGCGAGCCGCAGCTTCAGCTGCTCAGGTAGAGAGGCTGTGTAGCCCGGTGTGTTTTTTCACTGATTCAGTGCCGCAGGTTCTCTGCTGGTACACTGGAGACGGGGATCAAGCAGTTTGTCTCACTCGGGATAGATTGTGCTTTTTTGGTTCATAGTTTATGACTGACGTGTGATTTATTCGCGTTTAGAGGGAATAAATTTCCGTTATAACGGAAACGTGGGCACAGTTATCTAACGTTATACAAAATGCACAGACTAACTAACTAACTAACTGATTGACTAACATAAACAACTGAAAATTGAAAAAAGAATTAGCTTGCACCGTTAGCTCCGGTAAGGGAAAGCATGAGGGAAAGCGGCTGACCGGAAGTCACGCACAAAAAAACGGAAGTTGATCGCTATGTAATAAATGTAGGTATTTATGGAGAAACTTGTCAGATGCCCAAGAACAACACTCAACCAGGAGGTACCAGATACAATAACAATCTTTATTTCGATAACGCAATCAAAGAGCTTTGAGTTAAAAGTGTGGGGGCCTGAAGCAGACACAGAGGGCCTGGACCATTATACTGGCAGGGAAAACTGGAGCTAGACTACATCCCAAGAAAAAGGGTGCACATCACTATTAAAGAAAGGTAATGCACACCATCCCACAAGATGTATAACACACTTCAACTTCCGCACACAAATAAGAGATGCAAGACACACATCACTGAGAGCAATCACTACAAACTGGGAATGCACTGCAACCAACACAACACACAGTGAGTTACCCTCTGACGCAGGTGCAACCAACTAAAGTGCCCCCGCCTGTCTAGATCCCTCCCGTTCTCTCCCCTGCTCCCCTGTACCCTCACACAAACAATATGTATAAATAGGCCTACCACAACATAACAAATACAATAATAATTCATAACAATTAATAAAAAGAACCGACGTAACTTGCGTGACCATCGAGACCCGGGGTCTAAGCTTGTGGCACCGTCCAACTCCCCGGGGGAACCACGGCTTCGTCGGACGGCACAACGGAAGAGGAAGAGATGCCCACTGAAGCAGGAGCAGCAGGTAATGCCAACAGCGGCGTGCTGGAGGCGGCAACTAAGCTGGAGAGCGGCTGGCGGCTAACACTCCTATCAACCCGGCCCTAACTATCTAAAGGAGGCGCAGGCCTCCCCTCCTAACTCAGGAACGGTTAAACCTACTCAGCTGTCTTCGTCGCCGGCGGCCCTACCAGCCGCGAACGACACCCTCCCTCCCAGGATGAACGCAGCCGCACATGCAACAGGTCGCTCCCCAGACACACAGACAATCAATGGTGCTCTGCTTTTCAGTCTTAGAGTCCAGCCCACACAATCAGCCGCAGCTGCAACTCATCAGTTCACAGCAGCGGTATGCTCAACAGTTCAATCACACCACAACTATTTACTTCCGTGTTTGAAAATAAGGTGGATATAATGTACCATTTGTATAACATATAAACATGTCTAAAGTGCCCTTGAAAACACGCAGAACTTAGTGCCCTCTTCAGTGGCGAGAACGCGCTGTATGTGCCCTTTTTTTTTCTTTTCACCCCTGCCCTTCAAAAAGTCTGTGCACGCCACTGGAGCGGAGTGATTTTACTGTTACAAGTCCCAGTGATGTTATACTCTATATCAGCACTCACGGAATGCCTCTCGTCCAATCAAATTACTCGGTCGGAACTAACTGTTGTATAATCATCTTTGCAATGCAAAGTTTATCAGGACGATCCTTGTAGGCCAATGAACGAGTAGGCTGATGTAAATAAGGGCTCAGAACTCCTTGTAAAGCACACTGACAGTTTAAAAGTCCCAGTGTTGTTATATATCAATGGGTTATTGTTATAATTTTATCATATAATAATGTATTTCAACATATGAAAATGGAAACTAAATTGTTTTAATCAACCTTTGAGGCCATTCGAGTGGAGATTGACTAGTTTACGGGGGTGTATGAATGCACCATGAACAGTCAGAACAGACAGTAGGCCAATTTCCAGTTGTCCCCGTGTTCGCGTGTCCGTGAGGATCTGTTTTAGTCTACTATATGCATTAGACATACCTTACCATAAAAAGAGATGAAGTCGCGCAAACGATTCTTGAAGAGCAGATCACGTTTCTCTAAAGAGCAGATGACCACAGTCTCTTGGAGCTCAGAGCTGGGAGGTATCAAAGTGCTGCAAAATGAATTTCAACAGGATGATACGAACTGCGTATAGGCCTTTTCTTTTTGCACATATGGAGAGAAAAGGTGTGGGAGCATCGTTCAGGTTCACTCAGACAACACGACACCTGATGGAACTGACCGGAGAGCAGCTGAAACTGACTGAGATCCATCTGAAAAGATATTTACCTCAGTCACAGCAGGTGTGTCCCCTCACACAACTTTAACACAGCATTTATATTTTAATTGAGGACTAATATTAGCCTGTTATTATTTTTTGTTTGCTTTCTAACAAACACATTCACTGTTTTAATACCTGATTAAATATACTTTGGATTACAGTTGAACTATTTCTTTCATCTTTAAGGCTTATGGCTGTCTGGTCCTCAGAAACAGAGTCACATCAGACCCTGTGAGGGTTTTAGTGGACAGATGGCCAGAGTTCAATGTCATTGTCTGCAAACCAAAATATGAACAGGTAACTACTCATCTGTGTGTATTATATAAATGCAAATAACTACATATATCTGTATGTATCGGTATATATACACACATATATCTTCACATATTTCTTACAGAAGGGTGATCTCTTTAAAACTACGGTGGTTTTTGCAAAAGATGAAGCTGTTCTAGAGGAAACTTTAAGGAAGTCCTCTGTTATTGACTGGACCCAGTACCTTTGTGTTGGTAAGAGCAATAATAACGTTTGTTCTTTTCACTTCTTGAATAATGAGACTCTCTTTTCTAATATGATGTCATATACATCAACATTCTGACAGACTGAAATCTTTCATTATTTTATATCATTCATTTTCTCAGAACTCAGGAAGATGTATAAATACAAAATTAAGTTTCTCACATTTATTAAAAGCTTTTTTTCATAACTTCTGTCCAAGATATCAATCTCCGCCATGTGGAGGTATTCAAAGCAGTCGCAAGAGAAAAAGGCGTGTTCAGCAGCAGCCTGACAGTGAGTCACATGACAATACCAGATGTATCCAACCTTCCCTCTGTAGACAGGTAACACCAGTGATATCTTTAGTGTCTACTGTATAATCATTATCTTAGGTTTAGTAGTTCATTAATAAAGCAGGATTCTGCTCTGTAAAGCCATCTGCTCTGTTCTGCATCAGCTCAGGGATCTCATTAGGCTCTCTGGATGAATCACACGTCGACTTGGTGAATCAGATGTGGAGGTATGGGAGGAACGAGCGGACTGTCAGGATGATCAGAAACATGGTCGCAAACTTTCCCTCCTGCTGCGTGCTGGACGCAGAGGGAAAGCCCGTGTCCTGGATCCTCACCTTTGCATCCTGTGCAATGGGCGTGTTGCACACTCTGCCAGAGCACAGAGGAAAAGGCTACGCCAAGGTTGTGATCAACACCCTGGCCAAGAGACTCCACGCTCAGGGCTACCCAGTCTACGGCTTCAGAGAAGAGGAGAACGAGGTGACCAACAGGCTCTTAAAAAGCATGGGTTTCGGTGAAGTCCCCTCACACCGGGAAGCCTGTATTGTATTCAATGAATTTTAAATGTGTCAACGAAGAAGTCCCTTAAAATCACAGGCTGCTCTCAACATAGAAAAAGGGAAGGGGGAAATGCTAGTCAGAAATTAGGGGTAAAAAGCTTCTGTTTTTAAGCCTCCTAGTGCATGGGAACATGTTGTATTTCCAGTTCAGGTTCAGTTGCCTCAATCTGAAATAACTTGTTTCATGAACATACCCAGGCCAGCCTTTGGGACTTCTGCGACCCTTCTCGTGTAATCCATCTACTGTTTTTTATCTCACAATAATCAGTTTCTAGTTCCTAAAATGTTGAGGCAGAGGGTGTTGTCTGTAGCTCTGGTTTAGGGTCAGAGGCTGTTAGCAGATAGTTTGTTGAGCACGATAAACAGAGATCTGTGTGAGTACATGATCATGATCATGGGGAGTACCACCAGTTGGTCCAGGAGCTTCTCCTCCATGATGGCTGTTTCCAGACACATTTTAGGATGACTCAGGGGCAGTTCGACAACCTGCTGTCTATCATCAGGTCGTACAGCTCTGGGTATCCAGCAACCGCTACCACCAGTTTCTCCTCCATTGTTTACCGACTCTAAACTTCTAGCTGCTGAATGGCTTTCTGTGTGATCAGGGCCTTTCCTGAGCCTGTTCTCTGGCCAACACGATGTTGGAGGACCTGCTCTCTCCACAGGCCCTCTCGTCCCATGGGCCCCAGTGCAACCGCAATGCCCGCACTGTCTATATTTATGCCCCTGTTCCCCACAGTTTATTGAAATTTCTTAATCTATAAGCAACATAGACAACATGTTTTATACATCCTGTAAATCAAATCCAGTGAATCATATTTCTGTGTGTATTTTACATACTCATATCTTATTTTGAAAAGCAGAGGTCATCACATCCAGGGCTGAAAAAAAGCCTTCTATTTAACGATTAAAGAAAAGTGAACTCAAACATTGATGAAGGAAACTATTGCCAGGTATTATAAGATCAAATCATAAGCACATTTATTCTTTATTTATTCATTTAACCTTGAAATATTGGTCAAATTGTGTATGCAGAACTGAAAGTGTATAGAGAATATGGCTGTTAGCTCTCTGTTCTCCAGGCATACCCAATTAATGCAACTCCAAGACTGTTGAGGGACCCCACTATTTAGAAATATTCAAATACAACGCCACTTTTTCCCTTGCTAGGATTTAATGTAACTTTGGAGCATTATTTAGCCCCCTTCCAGACAAGGTAGCATGACATGGTAATGGATAGCAAATACCTTGGCATTGATGGAAACACAACATCCAGGTGAACACACTAATTTTAGCTCCTTTACCGGCGAGGTGCAATGATGCCCCGCCACAAAATAGCATCAGTCTCCACCCAAGTAGCACTCAAACATCAATCCAAATAAGTATGTAACGCGTTTGAAACAGAGACTGAGTAACTAAGAGCTATATGAAAAGAAGTAACCATCTTTAAGTTTTCGTAGGCCTCGTGCTCCTCTCTGCTGTTCACCTGTCCTACAGCCAGTTCATGACTTTTGAGACACCAAACAAAAACAAAACCCAACACAGAAAGGCATTCCCATCTGCTGCAGAGCCAACCCCGTCTCACTCCAAGGTCGAAATCCGGCGCTTGGGCAGTGACTTCAGACACTCACAAAAAAGCCATCCTTTAACATCGGCACGATACCTGGCCATTCGCCGTTATAGTTTAAAATATAACAGCAACTGGCTGGTTGTGTTAAGGGTTTCTTTTTCAACACGGCTAGATTACCCTGTGGAGTCCCGCAGGAGTCCAAATTTTTTTAATTTTATTTATAAAGCCCAATATCACAAATCACAATTTGCCTCACAGGGCTTTACAGCATACGACATCCCTCTATCCTTATGACCCTCACAGCGGATAAGGAAAAACTCCCCAAAAAAACCCTTTAACGGGGAAAAAAAACGGTAGAAACCTCAGGAAGAGCAACTGAGGAGGGATCCCTCTTTCAGGACGGACAGACGTGCAATAGATGTCGTACAGAACAGATCAGCATAACAAATTAACAGTAATCCACATGACACAATGAGACAGAGAAAGAAAGAGAGAGAGAGAGAGAGAGAGAGAGAGAGAGATGCAGGTAATGACAGTAGCTTACAACAACATTATTGAAAGTAATAATATTATAGTTATAGTTCTGGCTACTGCGGTACAATATGTTGAAAGTATGAATATCTGGCAGTATACATGTGTGACAATAGTCATATGTGTATAATAACAGTAGAAGTATGACTAATGACTAATGATGGCAGCAGCAGCAGGAGGCATCTGGCAGGACCACGGCAGCAGCACAACCACACACGTCACGCTGTCCAGGCACCGCTGTGATATGAGTTAATCTGAGAGACAGTGGAGCACAAAGGCTCCGGAGAAGAAGCCGAGTTAGTGACATCCAGAATGGCCGAGTTAGCAAGATGCAGTAATAGAATACCAGAGAGAGAGAGAGAGAGAGAGAGAGAGAAGGTGCCCGGTGTATTATAGGGGGGTCCTCTGGCAGACTAGGCCTAAGTCAGCCTAACTAGGGGCTGGTACAGGGCAAGCCTGAGCCAGCCCTAACTATAAGCTTTATCAGAGAGGAAAGTCTTAAGTCTAGTCTTAAATGTGGAGACGGTGTCTGCCTCCCGGACCGTAACAGGAAGATGATTCCACAGGAGAGGAGCCTGATAGCTGAAGGCTCTGGCTCCTGATCTACTTTTGGAGACTTTAGGGACCACGAGTAACCCTGCGTTCTCAGAGAGCAGAGTTCTGGTGGGATAATAAGGCACTATGAGCTCTCTAAGATATGATGGAGCTTGACCATTTAGAGCTTTATAAGTTAACAGTAGGATTTTAAATTCAATTCTGGATTTTACAGGGAGCCAGTGCAGAGAAGCTAAAACAGGAGAAATATGATCTCGTTTCTTAGTTCCTGTTAGTACACGTGCTGCTGCATTCTGAATTAGCTGGAGAGTTTTTAAGGACTTACTAGAGCTACCTGATAATAGAGAGTTACAGTAATCCAGCCTTGAGGTAACAAAAGCGTGGACCAATTTTTCTGCATCTTTTTGGGTCAGGATAGGCCTAATTTTCGCAATATTACGCAGATGAAAAAATGCAGTCCGTGAGGTTTGTTTTAAATGAGAATTAAAAGACAAATCTTGATCAAATATTACTCCAAGGTTTCTTACGGTAGTGCTAGAGGCCAGAGCAATGCCATCTAGAGAAACTATGTCATCAGATAAAGAGTCTCTGAGTTGTTTGGGGCCAAGAACAATAACTTCAGTTTTGTCTGAATTTAACATCAGGAAATTGGTGCTCATCCAGGTTTTTATGTCTTTAAGGCAGTTATGGAGTTTAGTTAATTGATTACTTTCTTCTGGCTTCATCGATAAATACAACTGTGTATCATCCGCATAACAATGGAAATTTATAGAGTGATTTCTAATGATGTTACCTAAAGGAAGCATATATAGAGTAAATAGGATTGGTCCGAGCACAGAACCTTGTGGAACTCCAAAACAAACTTTGGTACGTAAGGACGATTCATTATGAACGTGAACAAACTGAAAACGATCAGATAAATAAGATTTAAACCAGCTCAGTGCAGAACCTTTTAGGCCAATTAAGTGATCCAGTCTCTGCAGTAGAATTTGATGGTCAATTGTGTCAAACGCCGCACTAAGATCTAATAAAACAAGTACAGAGACAAGTCCTTTGTCTGAAGCAATCAGAAGGTCATTTGTAATTTTAACTAGTGCTGTCTCAGTGCTATGATGCACTCTAACTCCTGACTGAAATTCCTCAAATAGATTATTATCATGGAGAAAATCACACAGCTGGTCTGCGACTACTTTCTCAAGGATCTTTGACATAAAGGGAAGATTAGATATTGGTCTATAGTTGGCTAACACCTCTGGATCCAGGGTGGGCTTTTTAGTAGAGGTTTAATTACAGCTACCTTAAAAGACTGTGGTACATAGCCTGTTAATAAGGATATATTGATCATATCTAATATATGAGTGTTAACTAAAGGAAAGACCTCCTTAAGTAGCCTAGTTGGGATGGGGTCTAAGAGACACGTTGATGATTTAGATGAAGAAATCAATGCGGTCAATTCTTGAAGAGAAATTGGGGAGAAGCAATCTAAATATATTTTAGGTTTTACAGCTGTGTTTGAGGTTAGATAGGTACTGTCTGAGGACAGGAGGTTATGAATTTTGCCTCTAATAGTTAGAATTTTGTCATTAAAAAAGCTCATAAAATCATTACTGCTAAGGGCTAAGGGAATACAAGGCTCAATAGAGCTCTGACTCTCAGTCAGCCTGGCTACAGTGCTGAAAAGAAACCTGGGGTTGTTCTTATTGTCTTCTATTAATGCTGAGTAATAGTTTGCTCTGGCATTGCAGAGGCCCCTCTTATACGTTTTGAGACTTTCTGTCCAGATTAAACGAGATTCTTCCAGTTTGGTTAATCGCCAATTCCTTTCAAATTTTCGCGATATTTGTTTTAACTTACGGGTTTGAGAGTTATACCAAGGAGCGAACTTTCTTTGCTTTTTTAACTTCTTTTTAAGAGGAGCTACAGAGTCAAGTGTTGTTCGCAGCGAGCCTAAGGCGCTATCGACAAAATGATCAAAGTCGCAGGAAACCTCTGTTACTGAGGGACTTGGTATTGAATTTAATGACGGAGTAATCTTTTCCTTAAATTTTGCGACAGCACTATCTGATAAACATCTAGTATAGTAACTGTTGCTGAGTGGCTTGTAATCGAGTAAAAAGAAATCAAAAGTAATCAGATAATGATCCGATAGCAAGGGATTCTGTGGAAAGACTTTTAGATTATCAATTTCCATTCCATACGTCAGAACTAGATCGAGGGTATGGTTAAAACAGTGAGTGGGTTCATGTACACCCTGACTGAAGCCAGTGGAATCTAATAATGAGATAAACGCGGTAGCCAGGGAGTCATTATCAACGTCGACATGAATGTTAAAATCGCCTACAATAATAACTTTATCTGATTTAAGAACTAAACTGGATAAAAACTCTGAGAATTCAGATACAAATTCAGAATACGGGCCAGGAGCACGGTACACTATAACAAATAAAAGTGGCTGCGAGGTTTTCCAGGTCGGATGTAAAAGACTAAGAACGAGGCTTTCAAATGAATTATAATCTAGTTTAGGTTTAGGGCTGATTAACAGGCTAGAGTTAAAAATGGCTGCAACTCCCCCTCCTCGGCCGCTGCCTCGAGGAATGTGGGTATTATTGTGACTGGGAGGAGTGGACTCATTTAGACTGACATATTCATCTGGACACAGCCAGGTTTCAGTGAGACTGAGTAAATCAATATGATTATCTGATATTAATTCGTTTACTAACACTGCTTTAGACGATAGAGACCTGATATTTAACAGTCCGCATTTAATTCTCCTGTTTTGTCTTTCTGTCACAGAAGAGGTTTTAATTTTTATGAGGTTGTTATGCACAACTCCTCTTTGTTTAATTTTAGATTTAAATAATTTAGGTGGTCGGGGGACAGACACCGTTTGTATAAAACTATGAAAACTATGGCTGGGTAACTGAACTAGAAGCTCAGAGAAGCGTGCAGGACTGCGACTCTGAGTCCTGGTCTCAACTCTGGGTTGTCAGGGATTTAAATTACTAATAAAGTTTGCCAGGTTCCTAGAAATGAGAGCAGCTCCATCCAAAGTGGGATGAATGCCGTCTCTCCTAATGAGACCAGGTTTTCCTCAGAAAGTTTGCCAATTATTAACGAAACCCACATCGTTTGCTGGACACCACCTGGACAGCCAGCGGTTAAATGATGACATGCGGCTAAACATGTCATCACTGGTCAGATTTGGGAGGGATCCAGAGAAAACTACGGAGTCCGACATCGTTTTTGCATATTCACACACCGAGGCAATATTAATTTTAGTGACCTCCGATTGGCGTAACGGGTGTCATTGCGGCGTGAATAACAATCTTACTGAATCTGCATTTAGCTTTAGCCAGCAGCTTTAAATTTGATTCAATGTCGCCCGCTCTGGCCCCAGGGATACATTTGACTATGGCCGCTGGTGTTGCTAACTTCACGTTTCTCAGAATAGAGCTGCCAATAACCAGAGTTTTATCCTCAGCGGGTGTGTCGCTGAGTGGGGAAAAGCGGTTGGAAACGTGAACAGGCTGGTGGTGAGCCGTGGGCTTCGGCTTGGAGCTGTGCTTCTGGTGAACTGTAACCCAACCTCCCGGCTGAACGGGAGTTACCGGAGGACAGTTAGCAGAGGCTAAGGCTATGCTATGTGGCTCCGCACCGGCTACAGGGGGCTGGCTAACTACCGCAGCTACTGAATGGTTTTCCATGGTGCGGAGACGCGCTTCTACTTCACTAAGCCTCGCCTCCAACGCAGCAAATAAGCTACACTTGTTACAATTACCACTGTCGCTAAAGGAGGCAGAGGCATAACTGAACATTTGGCACACCGAGCAAGAAAGAGCAGAGGGAGAAGCCATCGCTAACTTTAAAGCTAATGTAGCTACCAAGGCTAGTAATGTGCAAACAACAGCTAAGAGATTAGCGAGAAAGTCGTAGAAAGGAGGAGAGCTATAAGTGCTTAAACAGAACCAGTGTGGGTTAAGACTTGAAGTAGACATTAAAGCAACGTTAAAGCAACTGAAGTGAGAAAACAGGCTACTAGAATTCACCAGAGCAGTACAGAGACGCTGTCACAGAAACACCCGAAATGACACAACTCGCTTACCGCAATACGTCAGCACGTCAGGCCAACGACGTGCCAGGTATGACCATGACACAACCCTTGTTCTTTCTGATTCAATTTTTGATTGACTGATGACAGATGCTAAAGCTGGTTTAACTGCCTGTGCTATATGGTTCACATTAAATAAATTATCTTTGAATGTATGAAAATCTCCCGGGGGTGACACAGTGGTGCAGTGGTTCGCACTGAAGAAAGGTCTGGTTTGAACCTGCCAGCAGGCTGAGGCCCGTGTGTGGAGTTTCCATGTTCGGCATGTGTCAAAGGGGTTTCCTCCAGGTACTCCAGCTTCCTCCCACAGTCCAAAGACATGCAGGTTAATTGGTGACTCTAAATTGCTGTAGGTGTGAATCTGAGTGTGAATGTTTGTCTGTGTCCATGTCTCAGCCCTGTGATAGTTTGGCGGCCTGTCCAGGGCACACCCTGCCTTTCAAGCAGTGCTAGCCAGGATAAATCTTCCCCGTAATGGCCACTTGCAACAATAATAATTTCTCCTCCTCCTTTAGTAAGACAACATACAGCAAACAACAACAACAACTGCGGAGGAAACAGTCCAAAAACAGAGAAAACACAACAGAAAAGCTGAAAATATCCTTTTAATAGACACCCACAGACGAATGAAGATAGAAAACATAGATTTGATACAGATGGAAACTTATTCTGATATATAAACCACCCCATTTATACAAACAAGACAAAACATGTTGCGAAAAAAAAAAGACCAGACATGATATTTACTGCAAAACAAAAGAGACATTCAGATGGAGCCATTCTCATTCGGCTGTGAAACAAAATCTGTGAATGATGTGTCTGAAGGCACAGCTGGCTCTTGCAGATCACAGTTCTCTGTTGGCATTCAGGCAAAAAGTTGAATAAAAAAAATACACATATCAAATAATAACTATGTAAGATGTTTATTTTAACAGCTTCAACTGATGGAAACTCCAGCCCTGCCTGTGACTGAGCTGAAACGACTAACCAATTAATGAGTCACAAAGACAAGAGATTTATAAGAATCAGTTTTGATAATCATTTGGTTGTTTTAGTCATTTTTCCGCAAAATCGTCTAATTACAGCTTCTCAAATGTAGTTATTCAGCGAGTCGTTTGTCATAGTAAACTGAATACCTTTTGGTTTTGGACGATCTGAATATGTCGGCTTGTGCTCTGGAAACTTGTGATGGAAAAATTTACTGTTCAGACCAATTATTGGGAATTAACTGAGAAAATGAAAAATCAGAAAACGGATCAATATTGATAGAACTGTGAACTGCAATCGCTCTCACTTCCAACTTGTCAAATACTGACGCTTGGTCAGTGGCCCGTCATGACTAGGCATCCATCTGGTGTCAGATTTGGATGTTCATAACTACACTTGTTACATGAATTTTGTCCTTTCAAAGTAAACTTCCACTTTCACAGGAAATGTACAGTTTCTGCTCGTTAAATGTCTACAGACTTTAAAAAATAAACTTAGAGCACGGGTAAAAGGTTCACTTCCTTTGGTTTCGGCAACAAGAGTACATGGTTAGGTTTAGAACAAAACATCCTGGTTTGGCTTAAATAAGTATGTTTGTTTCTAATATAAAGTCACGTGATATGCTACACATTCTAGCACACTACATTGTTATTAAATATGCTCGGTTGACTTTTGGTTTCACACAAGACGTGAACAGCGGTGTCAGGTGAAAGTCTGCGGTTTGTTTGACCCATCGACCTCCCCTCCCTCCCTACATGTCATCAAATGCTGCCACCCTGAGTGTCTCATACTGCTGCTGAAGGGTGTCTCTGTGCGTTGGCGTCTGAAGCCGATGGGCCACTCACCAAGCCCCAGTACCTGACAAGACTAGGATTGAGACCAGGCTGGTTTGTTGCAGCCCGAGTTCTTCTATGTATTAAATACAGAGTACAGAATACTGTTTGTCTCACTATTGTTTTGTTTTTTTATACTTTTATTTTGAAATTTGGTATTTAATAGTGGAAACAATAGTGTTTTTCAACACTACTGTTATATATTATTATATTTAAATGCCATAAAGTTGCTGTTAACTTAAGACCAGAGTAATGATTTAATGTGTCAGATTGAAGTAAGAAAAATGCACAAAGCTGCCAACATGTTAAAGTCTGGTGATATGCTTCTTATTGTCACAAATCCCATAAAAAGGCCAAAACAACACTTAATTTATCTGCAAGTTTCTATCCGAAGTCTGATATTTCCTCTTCCTCTGTGCCACAGAGCTCCATTTTTGTCCCAAGATTATTAAAAAATACTTTAATGAGTTGCACTGTTGCACTGGGTGACGTGTTCCTTCATCACCATGAACACACACACTTTAATTTATTATGACTCAGTCCCACATACATCGTCCTGCTGCCCCAGATACTCACTCGTACACTCGCATGTGGATTAATCTGCCGCTGAAAACAGTCCCCAACAAAATGCTCTGTTCCCTCCTGTTTGAGACTCGTTTTTAAGGATTTGCGTCTTCAGTGGGAACCAGTGGGCTCGGAGCTGAGTGCCACAGACAGGAAGTATTGTGAGTGAAATATCAAACTGGGTCAAAATCAAACTCGATCCATCAACTTATCACTTTAGGTACTCTCTCTTTTTTTTTTTTTCGTTAGCAGGTTGGAGGTTAAAGTATCCACAGAAGGAACTGATTTTAGTTTTGACTCTTTCGATATTCAGGGTTTAGTATCCTGCTCAATCAAACTAAAGGACATCATCAGCTCTTTAAATGTCTGACCACAAACTCTGGAAGCAGTTTAGCCTTGACATGCATAAACAGCTGTGCTAAAGTTAAGTTTGAAAAAATAGATAGATTATTATTTCTGATTTTAAAAGCATAATAATTCAGTTATTTTCTTAAATAAATGCAAAAACATATGTTTTATCTATTTTAAGAGCTATTTGTCAAAAATAAAGCGCACAAGTGAATTACTGGCATCATGTAAATGCAACTGAATATGTAACACTATGTTTACAATCTAAAGATGAATTACAATTAACCTTCTTTGCATTGGGACTAAATAGTCAATGAATTACTGTCAGACGCTATCACCATCTTGTGAAATTACAACTTGTAGTTTGAAGTAATAAAACTTTTAAAAATGTACGTCATGAAGTAGAAGGAAAATCAACATTATGGAGAAAAATGTATTTTATGGCTGAAATCATCATGATTTCAGTTTGAACTGCATGTGACTTCTTTTACACAAAAACATAAGATAATTTATATTATTATTACAAGTTACAGAAGTGGTAGATTAATGTGGAAATAACATCCATTGGTAACAATACACCGATGCAAATAGGGATTAAAACCAGTGCTGGTTTTCTGTCATTCATTCAACATTATATTAATGTTCAATCTCTGATGTGAGAGGAATCATAAAAAATATATATATATATTTCTCATGTTTTGTAAAGTATACAACCTTTTCATAATCATACAGATTTACAAAGATATCAGGTAGGTACAGTTGCCTGTTACATGACTAAAAATCATACAAACATAGCAAAATAAAGCACCATAGATTCACAAAATCCATAATATACAAACACGTACATGGAGAATGATATAAAAACAAAGAAGCAGGAATAAACTAGTGTGTTTTGTGAAGACCTGCAACAGTGTAGTGTTGCAAGATTAGACACTTAAACTACAGATACATGTTAATCATCCCTATTGTACATTGTTAAAAAAAGAGTGAGGCTGTTTTGGTCAAGTGTGATGCTGAGTGGTTAAACTTTAACCAGGAAGTTGCTGTAGTGATCGAGGCTCTCTGAGTGATAAGAAGCCTCAGCAGAACTACTGTAAGGATTGTTTTTCTCATCCTTCTTTATAAATCCTCTTTTCATTTCTATTCTCTCTGTCTGCTAAATCTCCACCATCTCTGTTTGTGTCCATCCTCATCAACTCATAAAGTATGAAATATCATGTGTCATGTTTACAGGTTATACACACATATTTTGGTTGTGTGAGCCTGAACATGATCAGCAGTGTTATAAAAGTAATACAGACAAACAGTGTAAAACTTGCAACTTGCAGTATAATCTATTGATTTTATCTTATAATGATATATTGTTGAGTTATGCAAAACTGCTTTGCAGAAATGTCAAAAGTATCTGCATTACATCTTTTGACCACCAGATGGCACTGACAAAGTAGTTTTCGTGCTGTAATGTCAGTTCATTGATCGGCAAATTTAAGGGATCATCAGAAATCTTTATGTTGTGTGTTTAAGTTCAAATTAGGATATTGGCCAATATATCGATATCAGACTTTTGAAATACTCAAATGCAGATACTGGTATCCATTATTAGTGTGAAACATACAGCACATAAAGTGATGATGGTGCCTTCCAGAACAATTTGGTGGTATTAAATATGAACATTTCAAGCTTTATATGATTGATGAGGATGACCTGAACGCATTGTCACATCCTTTGTGTCTCTTTCTCATTCTTACTCCAACTTACATATGACTGACCTGTGTTTCTGTTGGAGCACAACTGTTGGTATGTCTCAAGCTGCTCTTCAGGATGCCTGAAATCTGGAGGGTTTTTTGCCACACCAGAACTACAGTTGATCTGATAACATATCAGACCCATCCACATCAGTGCAAGTCCAGTTGTACAGTCGACTTGTTGCCTGTTTCATGCCTTGACACAAGTTAGCAGCGTGTTTGAGTTCCCTACTTTGTGATTTCTGGAAACGTGGCCTCGATCGATCACTTCAGATCAGATCAGAGTATTTCTGTTTGCTTCAGTCCACTGAACCTTCATGTCCCAGGAAACCTGTGACAATCCAGAACACAAACCTCCGCCTATGTCTGTGCAGTCACCTGTCTGTCCACCCATCTGTCTGTGGTCATATCCCCTCCCTCTCCCTCCCTCTGTGTCTTGGCGAGGTCGCTAGCAATAGCCAGGGCTCCTCCTTTCAGGAACCTGACAAAGTTCTCGCCGACTAACGGCCCCATGGCGTACAGGCCCGGCCCCTCTGCTGCAACAACTTTGTTCGTGAAGGGGTCCACCTCAATGGGGTTCCTCCGGCACGTGATTGGCTCATCGGGGTTGATGCCAAGTGAACGGCCATTGTCACCCAGAAAGGAAAGGTTGGGGTGGGCGCCGATCAGAACTAGCGCCTTGGAGATCTGGACCACCGTCTGCTGGCCGGATTCTGACTCCAGAATGCACTTCCGGTCGGGTCGGAACGCCACAACCCTGTGGCGTGGGAAGCTCAGGTAACCTGGGTAGGAGGAGGGGGATGAAGGGGTGGTGACAGAGGAGGGAGTGGAGTGGTCATGGAGGTTTTGGGCATTTTCCAGTGGTGGAGGGCTCGGCCGGTACTGCTGCTGAGTCATCATCTGGTGAACCTGGAGGCCAAAGATAGGAAAGAGTTGGTTAGATGTTACATGAGTCTTTAGCTCTGACAGCTCAAAATGTCACACTTTAGTCAAATTATCATTGACCAATCAATCAATTAAGCTTTTCATCACTCATTTATCAAGCATGTGGATTTTCTGCAAGATGTATAAAGACTAAATAAGAAATACAGGCTGCAATCTTCTCCTTACTGGACATACTGGTGCAAAAATTGAAAACTTGATACATGGAATTTCTTTATTTTTGTTAGGAAATGTGAACCTTTTACTTAAGCTATTGAATATTACAAATGTTACTGTTAATATCTGAAAACTATCAGCAGCTCCAGGTAAACCCTCCTCACCTTGTGGTACTCTGGGTAGAGCAGTTTGGGAAGCTGGTTAAAGATGAGGCCGGGGTCGGTGACTGAGCGTCTGAAGGCGTGGTAGACAGGTGTGTTGAGATGGTGGGCAGCCAGTACAGCATCAGCTGCTGTAAGCCCCGCCCCCACCACCAGCACTGGATCTGATGATTGGTCAAGCTCGCCGCGGGAGATGGCTGCCTCCAGCTCCCAGAAAGAATGGCAGACGTAGGGCAGGGACTCGCCCTCCACGCCGAGCCTGGCTGGAATGTCGTGGGTTCCCGTCGCCAACACCACGTTGTGGGCCAACAGGGAGAAAGGTACTTCCTCTGACACAGCAGAGCCATCTAGCAGAGGGAGATACAAGGGTTAATATGTGTCACTTCTCTTTATATTTGCATGCTACAGCACTATTTAGGAGTGTATTCATTCACTGTACCTCCCAGCTCTTCCCCCTCTCTACGCTGCAGTCCCATCACTCTCCAGCAGGGTGGAGATCCCTCCTGGTTGCCAGGCTGTCTGGTTACCGTGGTGACAGTGGTTCCACATGCAAAGCTTTGCTCCAGAGACATCTGGGAAACATAGTGCTGGTAGTAGGAGGCTATCTCTGCTGGTGTGGCACGGTCATTTCTAACATTTCTGGAATAAAATGAACATGAAAATACCTTTAAATACAAAACGCACACACAGATTTGTATAAATAAAATACAACAAAGGAGAGTTCTCAGACACAGAGACTATTAATTCTATTTACAGAATATTTACTGAAATCTATTCAGTTTTATTCAGTTGGTTTTATTAATTAAACACATGTATATAACAGTTTTGAAGACTACTGGGTGTTACTGTAAGTAAAACAAGTCTGAACAAGCTGAACAGGAAGTGTATGGGTTCCCACAAGGAAAAACGCTTATCAAGTCAACTGTGATGTCAGCAGCATTTTATGTCGATCAAATGGAGCTCAGCGGGAAGTCATTTGAAAAACAAACTAAGGACAGAGTAACGCATGAACACACACTATTTGCTCTGTGGCTCATGTTTCTTTATGTAGTACTTCACTATTTTGTCTGGTGATCCTGGTGGTGTACTGAGAGAGGGCTTTAATCCATGTAGTACAATCACAATATTCTTTCTGTGGCCGCTAACTGGCTTTAACATGAGCGCAAACTTAACTTTTCAAAATGGTAAATTTAGGATGAGTGGGGTATTTACGGACATATTTTATTTAATTTTTTGGGGGGGCATTTTTGCCTTTATTGGACAGGACAGGCAAGCGTGAAGGAGGGAGAGAGAGGGGGGATGACATGCAGCAAAGGGCCACAGGCTGGATTCAAACCCGGGCCGCTGCGGCAACAGCCTTGTACATGGGGCGCTTGCTTTAACCACTAAGCCACTGACGCCCCATTTACTGACATATTTTATGTCGTAGAACAAAACGTGAAAGTCTCTTAAGCCTCTGTTAACGACAGACCTTATTTCAGGCATCTAACCAAAAACCAGTTTTAAAAAAAGCAGTTGACTTTGAGATGAAATGTTTTAGCTAACAACTTTATGTTCAAGTTGCCAATTATCTAACAACTCTGTTCAAGCTGTCAGTTAGCTAACAACTTTTAACTTCAAGATGCGAGCTAACAAACAAATTTAGGTTGCCAGCTAGCAAACAACTTTTTTTGCAGGTTGTCAGTTAGCCAATAACTTTGTTAACGCTTTCACAACCAAATAGCTTTCAGGTAGTTAGTTAGCTAGTAACTTAACGTTCAGATTGTCAGCTCGCTAACAAACTTGTTCAAGGTTTCAGTTAGCTAACAGCTTTTGTTCAGAATGTCAGCGAGTAAACAACTTTTAAGTTTAACTTGCGAGCTAACAAAAAACTTAAGGTTGCCAGCTAGCAAACACCTTTTAGCTTCAGGTAGTTAGCGAGCTAGTAACGGATTGTCAGCTAGCTAACAACTTCTTGTTGTTGTCAGCCAGCTAACAATTCTGTTCAAGTTGTCAGTAAGCAAACAACTTTTAACTTAACGTTGATGTTAACATATTGTTAGCTAGCTAACAACTTTCAAGTCCAAGTTGTCGAGGTCAAGGTTTCAGTTAGCTAACAACTTTTGTTCAGGATGTCAGCCAGTAAACAACTTTTAAGTTCAACTTGCGAGCTAACTAAAAACTTGAGGTTGCCAGCTAGCGAAAAGACTTTTTGTCCAGGTTGTCAGTTAGCCAACAACTGTGTTAATGCTGTTGCAACCAAACACCGTTTAGCCTCAGGTAGTTATCTAGCTAGTAACTTAACGTTCAGATTGTCAGCTAGCTAACAACTTTTAAGTCCGGGTGGTTGACTAGCAAACACATTTTTTTCCAAGTTGTCAGCTAGCTAACAAACTTGTTCAAGGTTTCCGTTAGCTAACAACTTTTGTTCAGGATGTCAGCCAGTAAACAACTTTTAAGTCTAACCTGCGAGCTAACTAAAGACTTTTAGGTTGTCGGCTATAATTTCTTGTTGTAGTTTCTTGTTGTTAGTTGAAGTTGTTAATGAGCTTACAATTTTTTGTTTGGGTCATCAGTTAGTTGACAAGTTGTTTTTTTATTTATTTTTGGGAGTTTAACCCTGCTGTGTATTTCACACATATGAGGAGAGGTTCAGACATGTACGGTTAACTGTGGACCGACCTTCGTTTCTCTCTCATCCAGTCCTTCAGTTTGAGTCCAGGAAGCTCCATCCAGTTAGCCAGGCTCAGAGTTAGCATGGAGCCCTCCATAGCCTGAGAACAACAGACACACAAAATCACCCAACTGCTATAATGTTTTCAATGTATTGTATGAAAGACTTAAGTCGTAAAGATGTCAGTTGTTAGACTGAATCAAATTCTTGTGTTCATACAAATGTAGAGCTGCAGTCATGTTTGCATTGTGCATATGGCAGCGTTAGTGTGTGCAGAAACAGCAGCTGACGGGGAAAGCAGAGCTTATTTGCACATATCACCATGTCTGCTTCACATTCATATTTAAAGACAAGGATCCTGTTGTTTAACGGGTTTTGGCACATCAGTACATTTATGAAAGATAAACATAAAACTTTAAAAGGTATTAACTGCCAATTAAAAAAAAAGATATATATTCTTGAAGCCCTACATTTTAAGTGGATCATATTATTTCTGTTCTGTGCTGTAATCTGAGGGTAAACCCATAACTATTAATGCAACCATTTTGAAACACAGATAATTGACTTAACAAAATAAAATAAGTGCTTTTGGAGTTTAACAAGACTATCACTTCATCTATGCTGTTTTAAACTCAGTTAATACCACGCTGCTTTCACTAAAAATAATTCTGAAATACTACAAATAGACAAATAATCAATGATCTATAGACAACCAGTACTAGCTACATACATGCCAGGCTCCTCCGGGCGGACCCTTCCCCAGCACCAGGTGAGGGATTGCACGCTCTGGCTCATAACGCCATTCCAACGGAGAAGTGTGGTCCAATCCAAAGTCACTGTCGGGGAGCAGCAGTGAGTCAAAGAGCACAGCCACGGGATTGGATGATCGGCCCTCCAACCCTTCGCACAGGTACTCCAGATCCTGAAGAGACAGAGGGCAACAGACACTGTGAGGCAGTGTTCACATTGTAAACAACCTACTGTATATGTGCGTGCTTGTGTGTTACCTGCTCCAACAGTGACAGGTGAGGCTGCTCCTCCAGTTTGCTGTGCAGCAGTGGGTTGGGGTGCGATGCCTCAGGTGACAGGTAGGGGGTGTAACCTGACAACAGGTATGACAGACAGATCCCCGATGGGCCATTACCTGAGAAACAGAGGGAGAGGGAGACAAGTCAGATTCAGTGGGACTGCTAGGCTGTTGTAGCTACGCAATGTGATTGGTTTCCAGTTGCCCTAGTAACCCACACAATGCTTTAACAGCTGTGTTACTGTGTGCACAGCGTTTTTGTACTTTGTTGCTGTTGTTGCACCTGCAGTAATCAGTGAGTTTGTTTATGGTCTGTCTCTTTTTATGAAACTCTATCTGAAGGAACAGATACTGTAGAAAACAGAAACAGCCACAGCTAAAAAAAAATCTCGCTATTGCACAGTCACTGACTAAGCATGATATAAAACTCATTCAGACTGCAGTGTGACACAGCAAGTTGAAGTACCACGAATTAATCTGCACAATGACTCAGCGAAAAGCACGCACACAGAAGCCAAATGCAAAGCTGTAAAAACTCTTAGTCGCCTGCTCATGATGACTAATGGATATCACGCTTTCACTTCTTCAGAGGCCAGCTGACTGTTAAACAGCAAATTAAATGCTGACGTCATTTGCACACACAAAAAACATTTAAGTTTTTTTTTTTAACAAAATAGTAATCTAACTTTATATTTTAAAGACATACTTTACATTTTGTAGGTTTACATAGTAACCCTGAATTCTGTCGGTGAGTCTTTAATCCGTTCAAAAACTAACAGTCATCATCTCTCTGCTGGTGAGCTGCAACCTCATAATTTTGTCAAACATTGCCTCATCCACTTCCTGCGGCAGCCAATGCCAACACCCTCTATGTAGTAATTATTAGCAATCACTGTGTGAACTTGCATCTCACCCTTTTCTTTAAAATCTGTTGCTTGACTCCAACTGCTGTTTTACTATGTTGTAATAATGAATCTTTTATGACAGCTGGACAAAAAAAAAACCCTTTTTTCATCTTCTTTATCATCTTTTGGCAAATCAAAATGACTGATGTTTTATTGGTGGGTTTAGGTGTTTAGGTGAAGGTAGTACAAAGGGAGTTGTGCTGTTTCATAGTTGGCTACACATACTGTAAGCTATCAACCACCTAAGCAAATCTAGTGTGTCTCCTTTAAGGTTTCCCACTGCATGATCAAAATGATGAAGTACGGTTTTGCATGTGTACACGTGATGTGTGTGTTTCTTACCAATGATCACCACAGGCAAAATCTCTCCAGGGAGAATTTCTTTATCATGAAGATCCATTTTGACTGAGGAGAAAAAAAAAAAGTTATTATTATTATTATTACTCTGGCAACATCATTACCAAGTTTTATCACCACTATTATCTAAGACTGAGAAAGTGGAATAAGGGGGAACTAGTTAATCATTGCTAAGCCTGTCACCAACCACAATGACCAGCCAGTACATTTCCACTGACCTCTGACACACACACACGCACACACGCAGACACGCACACTTCCCCTGTCTAACCCCATAGTTTAACATAGCAACATGACCTCGAGTAAACAAAGACACTCAGATATGGCGGTTCCTCAGACACTTAAAAGCCATGTGCGTGACCTGAGGCAGAGATGAAAGACGAAAATAACACAAACTACTACTACTACACTACTAATACAGATGTAGAAATATTTTCAGATTTGAAAACAAAAAAATCCTGAAGGTCTTGCTGTTAGGAGGTTATATAACTTGTCTCTGTGCATGCAAATGTTTATTTTTTCTGCTCTTTCTGAGTTTAGATATGGACCTTGTTTGGACTCGGTCTTCATTCAACAGCTTATAAATATGACTGATAATAACTCATCGACGCATCACATGATTTATACCAGCCAGGGTCGGACACACGGTACAGTTTATTCAACTAATCCCAGGATGACAACAGCTCAGTCGGCATGCAGGCTGCAGTGCGATCATATTCCACCACAATCTGCATGTGCACAATGAAGTGCTCCTCCTCTTCTGAGGTTAAGTTTCACCCAGTTAAGAAGGTTCACGTGTATTAAAGGTTCTGTATGTAACTTTTTACATGTATTAAATGTTTCTATTACCAATAGGTGAACTGGTTGTAATGTAACTTCAGAACTGAGACGCTTACAGTGTGCAACGGTGGCTAACATTAGCTAAAAAAATTGAGTATCCTGACGTCAACAAACGACTGGCGGCCATCACAACACAGAGTCCACACATGCTGTTGCATAATTTCAGTGCCATCTGCTGCTGAGAAGAAATACTAACGGTAGAGGAATGGCTGACATCTGAAATATGTAGTGATATTGTGGTTTTCATGGCTAATAGGGTTGCAATATTATACTGGTTTCAAGGTTTGCCAGGATACTAAAATTGACGGTTATCGTACATTTACTTATCTACGATATTGGGAAAAAAAATGCAACTGGAAAGGAAATCTCAACTTTATTTCAGTTATCCTCAAGAGGGAGAGCTACACATAGCTCTATCAAAAATGGTTTCAGGTTTCAAATATAGTACTACGTATGTTTTACCAAAAATAACCGGTTTTAATTTCTTTAAGTGTCATTCTGACTGATAATAATGATTTTGTCATACGTGATACCATTAAACCAGGATATTTTCAGCGGGGGGTTATCGTTCCGTGAAAATCTCATACCGTTGCAACCTTAATGGCTAATGTTAGCTAACATTAGCTTGCTCACTGATGTGGCCCAATTGCAAGCTAGCTTAAGTAGCAAAATCCTTGTCTTGGGTGATACATGTTATCAACTTCATTCAGACTGATCTGGCTGATAAATTGTCTCGTTTGCAGTTTGCAAGCTTCTTTATCAGCCTACATTACGAGGCAGCCGACACCAGATCCATTTGGTGTAGCTTATTTACAGTTAGCTGGCTAACCTCAGCTTGCACGATTGCTAATGCTGTTGCAAGCAAAATACTAAGTGGCTATGTGAGTAGGCTAGTTTGCCAAATTACGTACTTCTCTGGCTGATGTGATATATGATACTAACTTATGTGTTATGACAAATGGTATTAGTTTAGGAAACAATAAATGGTGTAACGGTACCTGAGCTAATGTTAGCTAGTTTGCTGTACCTTAGCTTGTCTACATGGTTGCTCTTACCATCAGCTAATAATGTAATTTGCCAATGGAAAGCTAGTTCGTATCATGGAGCCTATGGTCCAAATGAAATATAGGAACACTGCACATGCCCAGTTGAGCGCGAGCATCCGAGCACAAACAACAGGATGCTTTTTGCAGAGATGGTCTCAGAAAGTAGTGTTGCTATTAACAAGGATTTTCTTTAAGTTACACATATCCTTTAAAATAACACATCAGCAGCTGGATGAAACTTTGGGGCCTGCTGTGTTTGCAGCAGAGAAACACGACTGGACAGCTTGAATCTGACATTGAAGGCTGAACCTGGATCTTCTTTCTTTTCTACAAAAACTCAGCGATGATTCACTGAATAAAAGCATCCTGGCAACTGTCACAAAGATTTCACAGGGTCAGCAGAAAGGATGCCCACTCTTTCCCTCGCTTTGTCTTGCTTTCACCACCCGCCATAAAAGAGGACTGCTGATGAAGATAAAGAAAGATAAAAGAGCTTTACAGTAATAATAGTGTCTGAAATGAAAATGTTGCTTTTACTGAGGAACTACCTAATCAAAGGAGAAGTAAAAAAAGATAAATAATCTGTCAGACATTGGATGCCAACTTTTGGTGCATGGCAGTTATTGATATGATACGCTGTGGTCTCATAACCAGCCCAAGGGACAAGTTGACCGGCAACATTCAGAGCAACAATTTGTATTTTTCTTGTGCACAAACGCTGAATACTCTTAAAGCTCATTGTTTAATGATTCTTTTTGCACAGAAAGAAACTCTTTGTCTCTCCTCCTACATATCAAAATCCAGCTGAATGCAACACGTTGTAGGGAGTGTTTGCGGTGGCAGGAGGGGTTAAAACATCGACAACTGAGAGGGTGGAACATTAATATAAACCGTGATGTCAACCGTGATCTCGTGCACACACTTGCAGAAGGACAGGGGCGGGTTGGGCAGAGGGCAGTGGTGCGTGGCGGCAGCTTTTCAGAATCTGCAGAGTCATGCTTACACAGACAGACAGAGAGTACAACATGAAGTCAGATAGTGAAATGAATGAAAGAAAAAGATGAGGTGGGGAAAGTGAAGAGAAGAAGGAATGAACCGGATCCAGTGGGAGACAGAGGGGGGGAAAGGAGAGAAGTTTGGAGAGCGATAAAGAGTGTTACATAAGAGCAGTGCAGGGGTTGGCAGCAAGTCAGGACCAGAGTGTGTTTCACTGCCAAAGGCTTTACAGGACAGCGCCCCCCCCCCTCCCCACACACACATACTGTACATGACTACGTGCAGCCCTACTGGCCCAGTTTCCTCATGGAACTGATTTGACAGGCTAATAGGTTTTCCTTTGTTTTTTGGCAGAAAAAGCAAAAGACGTTGCCCAAGAAAAGGTGACTAACATCAGCCTTACAACAAAGAGACACAGTCATCAGAGTCACTGTGGCCCATTGTTGTCTGTGTTTATTATATTTTAAAAAAAATGGGCTAAATTTTAAGCATCTGTCTTCAATTTTCGATTACTGGAGACATATCAGTAGTTTAATGGCTACTGCAAAATTGACGATGCATTGTGTTTGTTACCTTTGGTCTTCCTGCCCTTAAGGTTTTTTTCCTCTCCCTGCAGCAATCGTTGTTTAGAGTGCAGAAAATCCAGAACTTTCACGTGTCTGTATGTTGGTTAAAGCACCAGTTCACTTAAATCACCAGTCATCTTTTCCCAGTTCATTTCCCACCACACCTTCCTCACAAAACTTTCATGATAAGATTTATGAACACCATTTTTTCAATGCCTTGAGCACCGAGAAAGGAATTCCAGTCAGCGTCACTGTAATCTCAAAAACAAAATGTCTTCCTGAAAATTCACTGTTAGGTAACAAATTTGTTTTGTGTCCGTGCAAAGGGCTTGTCAGCAGACACTGAAATATGTCCTCAAATAATACCTCATCTAGCTACCATCTAGATGCCAAACGCAGATGAGGAACCACAGTAAGCTTCGGTTTTACCTCTTAGTAACAAGCTTACAATACCTGTAACAACGACACAGCACTTCTTCCTTCACACACATTTGTGGGCGGACACACGTGCGATTGCTCCAGTCAGTATTTTGTAACACCATCGAGACAAGTCATTACAAAACAATCACAAACACACGTGACTTCTTCAGATGATGATGTAAGTCTTTATATCAGATACTTGCACTTAAATACTGTCATCAGCACATAATAAAAAAAGTTTGATTAAGAAATCAAACCACCGACTCAAGACCTCAAAAGCAGGTGTTGAATTTAAATAAAGACCTTTCACAGAGATTTTGCAGTTCGAGACACACCTAATGACTGTACGTTTCATCAAACGCCTGGAGATTTATTTTCTCCTTTACGGAAAACCTGTTTAGGCAACATATTTTGTGCACTTCTGAAGATTATGACACATCTTTATGACACAGTATTTTTTATTCAGTGAATGGACATTCATTCACAGTGAATGTGACTCTCACAGGAGTCATATTCCTCTGCTGCAAATATAGCAGAGCCCAAAGTCATATTCAGCTGCTGGTGTTATTTTAATACACAGACACATCTTCAATCATAGTCATCTTTTATTCTATGAAACGCCCTCTTTGACTCTGTCTCCATATGGCACCTGCACTGACGCTCTCCTGAAGTCATCCTGCGGCTGGACGGCCCATCTGCCACCTGCACTGGCCAGACGGCTAATGAGATTTTAATTATCTGCCCACTGAACGAGAAACCGCCTGCTGGAATCTACGGAGGCTGTCGGAGTCCAGTTGTAAACCTAATAAAATCCTGTGTGGTGATACAGACTGTCTAGCAAAGATAACTGACCATTAAATATACTGGTCTGGAGAGATTACCCCATTAGCAAATATTAAATGATTTAAAAATACTTGTTTTTATCAAGCACTAATGACAAACATTCCCTGAGGGCTCATCGGATGATTTAAGTGGCAGACAATCGGAAAAATGTTTCTGTTCAGGAATTTTATTTCATTTTTCTGAATTTTGCCTTTTCTCATAGAATACTAAGTAATTTGAAGTCTTCAGGCCTGAAAAAAAATCCTTCAAGTCATAAGATCTGGGGCGTAGAATAACACTGAACTGCTCACAACTCATATCCAGTACAATACAGGACTCTGACTTGTAAGGGCAGTGGTGGAATGCAACCAAGTGCATTTACTCAAGCACATTTTTAAGGTACTTGTACTTTACTTGTACATCCATTTTCTGCTACTTTGCACTAGTACTCCACTGTATTTTGGAAGTTTAAAATGGTTCCTTTGGCTCCACTAAGTTAGATCTATTTGACCAAAGTTACTTTTCAGATTCCGATAATTAAAACAAAATATAAATAAGCTTATAAATTACTAAAATCTGCTCCATTTTTAGCTGCTACAACATTAGAGTGATGGAAACATTAATGAATAATTAACTATAATACAGGAGTCCACTGTAGTACTGCTGCTTTGACTTGAAAAAGATCTGAGTACAAGTATTCATTAGTAATAGGATAATATGGAAATGCTCCACACTCAAAATCCTTCTTAAATTAAAGTACACAAGCAAAATGCACTTAAAATATCCAAAGTTAAATAATTTATTATGATGCTTATTCATGATTATATGATTATTTAGTGGACTCTCCTGTTACTCTGTATAGTTAGAATGCATGACTGTATTTACATTGCTGTATTAATACTTATACTTCTTCCACCATCACTGACTATTGGCTGAATGCATCAGGAGACACTGGGAGAACTGCAGTGTGTCACTGGAATGACTGGTAATGTAACCAGTCTGTCTGTCTGTCTGTCTGTCTGTGCAGAGACCACCCACCCACCGGTCACATCACGTCAGTGTGAGCTGAGGACACTGACCCACACACTCCTCGTTAACGCACGTTTTGATGAATAAGTCAAGCTTAATAACGCGGCCCTGACTCATCTGTAGCACACTCCCCCGTGCCCCTATCGCACGCGCCGGCTTATATGAATTCAAGATGGTTACTCACAGATATTTCCTAGTGATGCGGCTCTCAGCGTCCTCTTCCAGGTATCACTTGAAAAGAATATTTTAGTCTTTCCCCTCTTCTTCTTCTTCTTCTTCCTCTTCTTCTTCTCCTCACTCACTCACTCATGTCGCAGTTTTGTCTCACGCTCTTTATTCGGTTTCTTCCGTTAACATGTGCGAGGCGACCTGCAGCTGCCGCTCAGAGCTGCACATTCACACATTATATACCGCTACACGCAGTCCGGCCCGCCAGCCAATCAGCAGCGACCTCCGCTCCCGGCACTTCAGCCCCGCCTCCTGCAGCAGCCGCTACGTCACTGGAGCAAAGATCGTCGATGAGCGCGAGATGGAGAAAGCACCAGAAAGACGAGGGTGATGTAATCGACGGAAACAGCCGAGTGCTCCTGTTCGGTGAATTCCGGAGGAGGAAGAAGTACTGAAGTATTTAAAAGTACCACAGTGTATTAATACTTCGTTACAACTAACAGTCCTGCATTAAAAGATTTTATTAGAGTTTTGGTGTTAATAATACAAGTGAGAGTATCGAAATATATTTATATTAGTTATGCAGAATGGCTCAAAATAATATATATTGCTGATTATAATTATTATATTATAATAAATTATTAGAATAATTATTTATAATTATTGCATCAATGTTTTTATCATTTTAATTTTGCATCTAGTAAAGCTGGAGCTAATTTGATTATTTAATATACTGCTGTAATGATAGGTGCCAGCATAATTCATTAGGTAATTTATATTTTGTTTTAATAATTTAAATCTGCATTGTAACTAATAAAAATCTTAAAAATCTGTCACTGCGCAAAACAATAAAATAAAATAAAGATGCTTCTGGATCAAAGTTGTTGTTAATTATTGACCTTTACCAGACTGTGATAAATCCTCACAAAAAAATTCACTTCACTTCACAATAAGTATTTTATTTCTTATTCACTTATTGTGTTTGTTACTTATAAGAAAAACACTGGCATATGGCAAAAAAAAAAGAACAGGTTAAAATCCTCAAACTGATGATGGAAATGTTTCTTTATGATCAAGAATGCAGTTGGAGAAAGAAAAAAAGAATTGGGACAATATATTCCTAAAATATTCATATTAAAATGAAATTCACAAAAATGTGTATGAGGATATCAAACGGGATTATTACCACATATAGAGGAGGTGATAAATGTAGTGAAGTAAATAAAGCAATATTGGCTTTTAAAATGTAGTGGAGTGGTATAGAGTAGTATAAAATGGAAATACTAATATTAATAGAGATATTGAGTTGAAATGAAATTTGAAAAATGTTGTTTCCTCAAAAGGAATTAATAAACTACATCTTATAAAAGTACAAGTAGCTCAAAATTGTACTTAAGTACAGTACTTGTGTAAATTACCTGGTTAATTCCATCACTGGTAACTAAGTGCATTTACTCATTTATTGTACTTAAGAACAATAATTCAAAATTCAACTTAACTATTTAAATTCCTTGCCACTTTACATTTTAGAGGTAAATATTGTTCTTTTTTACTGCACATTCTTCAAACATCTTTAGTTACTGCAGATTAAGATTTTATGTACAAAACACATGATGAACCTGATAACAATGGGATATGATTTGTATGTTTAATATATTAAACTACCCAGCAGTGTATAAAATAGGTCATATCAGCTCCACCTTGACCAGCTGTAACACTCAAATACTAACTGCACATGGATCAGTTACAATAACATGAAGTTTAATACTGAAACACACACAAGAGTCTTTGTGTCATTTTCATCATTATGAGTACTTTTACTTTTGATGTTTTAAGGACATTTTGTTGATAATACTTACTGTACATACATGTACTTAAATGACATTTTCAGTGCAGGACTTTTACTTGTAATGGAAAATTTTCAGTGGTGGATCCAGTTTGTGGTATTCTAATTATTATAGTAAGTGTTTGTTACAACTGATGATGACCATGATGACGTATTATTTAGCTAGAGGGTTGTTCAGGCCGATTCAAAATTTGGACAGAGTGAGAGCTCCTTCTTTTTCTGCCCTCTCAGATGGTCAGACTGGCCCTGAGGCAGAGCACTTCATAATAAGAGTTGGGTCAATTTTCCCCTGTGGTCACTTTGGTCCAGACTGAAATATCTCAACAACTGTGCGATGGATTGCCATGAAGTTTCGTACAGATGTTCACTGTCCCCAGAGGATGAATCTTACTGAGTCTGGTGTTTCTCTAAATTCTGTTTTAGTGACACCAGCTGGTCAAAGTGCTCAACTATCCAGTAATGTCTCAAGATCTGCAGAGCGGATTGGCACAAAATTTAGTCCAGACTTTCATGGTTCCTGGATAATGTATCCTCATGACTTTGATGACCCCCTGACTCTCCATCTCGTGGCAGCAACAAGGTGAAATTTTGGTTTGATTTTGGTTAGTTTTTGAGTGAAATGTCTCAACTAAGATGGATTATTGTGAAATTTGGTGCAGATATTCGTGTTCCCCGTCAGGGTGAATTGTAATAACTTTACTGATCCCTTCACTTTTCATTATTAGGTCAAGATCTGGGATTTTTTAACATTTTATTTATTTATTGCTAACAAACATTTTCCCCTATTCTTTTTCATAAATTGTCATTTATTAATTGATGTACTGTTATTGTCATAAGAGTTTTTACACGCCTGACAGCAGCATACGCCTCCGCTGTCCTCTTGTCACAACTCTTGTTTCTCTCTGGCTCTGGTTCCTGGCTCTTCCCATCGTGATGCAACAGGCTGACTGCTGCCTGCTGCTGTTGCTTTTCTCATCACTCTTGTTGCTCATTGGGTGAAATCACCACAGCAAAACGTAGGCAGCCAATCCATGATCAGAACACATGAGACCATCACAGGCTGGATGTATATGTAAGAGACACGTTAATAAACTCCACCATGATGACATACCCTGCAGGGTTGTGTTATGTATTTTAAAGCTGACCTCATTTAACTGACTGATGTGCTTGTATATATGTATTCAGGTTAAGAGTTTAACTCAATTGTGCATACTTAATTATTAATTATTAAATAAAACTAGTGACCTGACTGTTGATCATTAAGATTAGGAGCATGATTGTATTTAATTTCATGGCAGACTAACAGGAAATTGATAGTTCTTTAGTCTCTGTTTAAACAGAAATTTTAGTGACTTGTTGGTGCTAAAAGAACAGATCAGGGCATCCCAGAAATAATTAGTCTTCTTTACTATCCTTTGGGGGCCATTAACACCATGCTCACAATGACAGTGCTAACATGCTGATGCTACGCAGGTGTAATGTTTTCTTTTGTCATCATCTTCAGCCCTGTTTAGATGGGGCTAGTATTACCCGTGGACCTCTGGTATTTTCTCATAACTGCTGAGATCGTCTGTGATCTTAATCCCTTGTGAATCTGCCATGTCTGTAATTTTTCAAGTAACCACCTCAAATTACCTATTATACTTTGCCAGACACAGATTGTGAGGAAATATTAGTCTTGTGGGCATTGGCATCTCTGTGATTTGGTGTCACATTTCGTTTTTTTGTATTCTCCCCTCCTTCTTTCTGCCTCTATTTTGGTCAAGACTTATGGAAGGTGTTTTGGCAGTTATAAATGAAAGTTCTAACAGCATCTTTGGGTCCGATCACAGAAAAAGCAACCTGATGTGGTGCCCTTTAGTGTTCCTGTGTTGTGTAGAGTGAAATTACAAATGACTGAACACATCATATGTGTGGGATAGTTTCAGTAAATTCAAGTAAAATGCAGACTTTACTCATCCCGTGCTAATGTGCTGCATCAGGGGGTGGGGGGATTTCTAAATCCTGTGAGGTCCCCTGGTACTTCTAGGTCTGTGTCAATAGGGCTTTAATTTAATATTGCACCAGGTTTCGGTACCCATCCTCACTTGGCATACGGGAGAAGTTTCAGTCCTGCAACCTCACCTCTAGATGCCACTAAATCCAACACACTGGACCTCTAACACAAAGAACAGCGGAGGCTAACAGGAATGTGATTATTTTTGCAGGTATGTGGACATAAACCAAAGTACTGGACAAATTAAAAAACTCATCATAGTGGTTGTTATTCATCCTGAGGGGAAACATGAACACACGTACAACATGTTATGGCAATCCATCAAATAACTGTGGCTATATTTTATTGAAAACCATAAATGTGAACCTCACGGTGGCGCAGGAGTAAAAGTCAGAATATCACGAAAATCCATGAATGTCTGAGCAAAATGTAATTTCAAAGACCAGCAGTATCATCCATAGATCCATATGAAACAATAGAACTATTGTGAGAAACCCTCAACAGTCTGCATCAGTGAGGCAGTTGTGGTTCTGGGAAAATAAAATGAAAGAACAAAATGTGCGACTGTACATATGGTATAGCCTACAGATGTGTCGTGGCACGCAGAAGAGCTGTACACTTATATAAGTTGCAGATGAGTACATTAAATTGTGTGGAATGTACTGTGCTGACGGCACTCTACCCACACTCACAGCCTCTAATTTGTTCCATATATCTGCCAGAATGAATAAAAGCTCTCCGTAATGACACTTTCATTTCCGCAGAAGTGACAACGATTCTAAATTCAGGAGCAACCTGAAGCTGTGTGATCACCTCAATGAAATACAAATTAATCAAACATGCCAACTGTATAAATGTGCTTATGATGTGGTGTCACTTGTGCAGACAGGGCACGCAGCTGATCAGTCAACATGTTTTCACCACATTGGTGAGCTTACTAAGTGTTGTGAAAACAAAACTCTCTTTATCAGCTAAAGTAAGACAAAGGAGCTGGTTATTAATGATCAGCCTGTTAAAGCAGTGGAGGAGTTCAAATATGTTTTTTTTTTAATTGCACTGTAGGTTTTACTGCCAACACAGAAAACATGTTTTAAAAAGCAATGCAGTGCTTGTATCTAATCAGGAAATTAGATTAATACATTATGAGCAAGAGCATCTTAGGGCGCATTCACACCAGGATGGCCTGGGGGACTCTGTTCGATTGGGTGGGGAATGCTGAAAAATTTCATACCTTCATTTGGTATGGTTCACTATCACACTGCGCTTTTTAAAGCGGACCAAACCACCTGGACAATGTCACACAGTTACAACAGCTGCTTATCCGGGGGGCAGTATTGCCTGAAACGACCACTGGCCAGGAAGAAAAAAAACATGAAGAAGAAGAAAACCCAGCTCATCGATTGGCCACAAGCAACTGCGATATATAGTCCTCTGACCATATATCAATAAGCACCTGCACCTCCTCACTACTCTACGTCTGCCCACGAGACATTTTCCAATTTTTTCTTTTTTTTACCTCTGCTTCTCTCTGTTCACGCTGTTGGCTTTGGGTTTTTTTCTACCCAAAATGCACTGCGCTCTACGTCACTTCCTCTCTTAGGTTCACTTCCTCTCTTTGGTTCGCTGGACAGTCCATTTGCACTTCCCACTGTAAGCGAACTGCACCAGGGTTCAATTGCAAGTGAACCAACACCCCCAGTTTTCAAGCGGACCAGGGTACGCACCAGAGTTCAAATGAGGGTTCGCACTACTCCAAACGAACCGAACTATGTTTGGAAGCGGACCAGGGTTTGTTTATAGCGGACCAAATAGCGCCAGCGTGAATGCGTCCTTAGAGATTCTTGTTGAAAGTTTCTTTAACATGTGTGCCTGGTACGGACACCTGTGAGGCTGAGAACGAAGACAGATGGTCCAGAATTACATACAAACATGGACAGTAAAATTATTTGGAAAGAGCAGAAACAGCTGGGATGTGCACATGAAACACGGGTAGAACAAAAAGCCACAAAAATTGTTGCTGATCCTGTTCATCCTCTTTTTTAGGAATTTAGAAAATTGGCCTCGGGAGGACACTCCAGAACCACTGCAGCAACAAGAAACATTTACAGATAGTCTGTCATAATAGGGCTAGGCGATATGGACAAAAATTCCTATCTCTGTATTCACAGGCTGACTGGCAATACATGACACATATCTTGGTGTTTTCTACGAAATGGGCTACATGTTTTCAGTTGCAAGTCAAAGCCACATTTGAGATGTCACAAGCACTTTTATAAAAACAGACTGTGGTCATGATAAAATGCGAAGACAGGGATTTTTCACCATATTTGAAAATTTACAGCTGCACAACATGTAAATGAAGGTTTGCAGCACAGGACACAAACTATAACATGAGTGAAAATGTATCAGGTAGGTCTAAATCCACTGTAGTTTCGCCGCCTTAACTTTCATTCTTGTCCTGCTGCGTTTCCCCCTGATGCCACCTGGTGCCATAAAACTGTAACAGCAACCAGCTGCGTTTCATGCCGTTGTTAAAGGACAGCTTTTTTTAGTCTGTGTCTGACACCAAAAACACTGCCCAAGTGCTGGATTGCGACAAATCCGTTGTGAGACTGGGTTAACATATCGAACATACAAATTCATAAATAACAATATCTCTGAAATTACGTTAAATCTATCTTCAACTACCAGTTGTGTGATGAAGCTAAGAAGCCCCAAGTTATTTTTTATGAATGTGTATTGCATGAACAGTGCAGTTGATTTGGCTGTTAACAAGACCAAGCGGCTGAACAACCTTTTTACGAAGTGTATTGAAAAGTCAGAGAGGGTCCTGACATTCTTGCGGATGCCAAGTGAAACACAATTACAGCCCAAGTAACGCCCCCATGGCAACACGCTCACTGATGACAGTGCCCCCACTAGCAGGACAATGAACCATGTCACACTGCATAAACTGCTGAGGAATGGCCCAAGGAATGTGACAAAGAGCTCAAGGTGTCGACCTGGGGCCTGTTGTTCGAAAGTAGAATTAACCAATCCAGGATATGTGGAGTGAGCAGCGTGTCATCATGGGCACTTATGAGGAGGTTAAACACATAATAACTAAAAAAGGAAACAGCAGCAATTATTAAGCAGAGAGAAAATGTGTGGCAGACACTTGCGGACCGACTGAATGCATAAGTATGCTAATCTAAAAATATACACTTGCTGCGCAAATGAATCTGTCATAATCACAATTAAAGTTCCCTTCACAAATTAACAGTTGTACACACTACATAATGTATAAGAAGTCAGTGATGTGGTGCTCATAGAAAATACATTTGTAGCATGGCACAGATGCTGAACAGCCTGACAGCCTGCCTGGAAATATAGTGAGTATTGCCAATTGCTGTGCTAATAGATATGTGTTTTACAGAATTCACAAACTGTCAGACAGCTATATGCAAGTCATCTGAGGAAGCAGATAGGGCTGGCAGATGTCAAGCTCCAGTGTGAAAAGAGAATGCTGCAGAACATGGAGCTTGACAGACAAAAAAAATTAAGGAAACTGGATATTCATTACTGATATCTGCAACATAATTTTGCCTAGTCAAAACTCTAATTACAGATATCTGTAATTCAGTTTTGACTAGTAAGATTCAAACTATTTTTGCCATTCATGTGTATGGGGTTTGTCATTATAGATATCTCCAATGTAGTTGTGGATATCTGCAGTTCTTATTGCAGGTATCTGTAACTGAATTGTGGATATCTGTAATTCCAGTTTGAGAAGTTCAAGTTCAAGATATCTTTAATTATCATCAATTGAAGATATCTACATGGTCCTTTCTAGATATCTTGAATTGAGTTTCAGATAGTCAGAATGACGTTGTAGATATCTATAATGGTAATTCCAGACTTAGCGATTAAATGTTTAAATGGCTTGCCATACTTATTGTGCGCAGAGCATTTAGATGCGAGCGAGTGCTGCGGAACAGGTTGGACCCGTTGCTCCACCGTGACGACCACCTGTATGAGCGGTACCACTTTTCAGGGGGTGGGATCCGCTACCTGTGCAGACTGCTGGGTCCACAAACCCAGCGCCGCACAGCAGGGAGCCCTGCAATGACCGTCATACTGATGGTTTTACAGCTGTTTTTTGTTTCTCATTCTTTAAATAGCTGCTTTTATAGCAGGGGGTTGTTAAAATAGCTGATTTGTTGCAGTTTTTATTAAATAGCTGCTTGTAGCAGGATTTTATTTTAATTCTTTATTTTTACATAGTAGCTATAAAGCGCTTAAGATAAAAGTGCTAAGCAGTGTGCAGCTGCTCACTCACCCATTCCAAGACACACACTAATGCCGTCAGTCTACCACACAGGGTGCATACACTATTGGGAGTAATCTGGGGTTCAGCATCTTGCACAAGGATACTTTGACATGCACATATCCTCACCAGTAAAACGATTAATAGTTGGAATACACATACAAGGAGGTGTATTTGGCATAGCACACAATTAGTGGTTATTAGGTTTCATGACTGTATGACCTTCCCAAATTACATTCCCAGTTAACTGGACCAATAACTCCAGTGTACTTTACATCAATGAATGAAAACATGAAGATGAAACCACAATATTCTTTGACCTCATTTTATTTAGATGAAAAATACTGTAATCAGTCAGCGTCTGCTTTGAGCTGTGGAGAGAAAGAAAGAAATAACATTGATTAATACATTGCATCAAAGTCATGCTTACAGTGTGCATTAAAGTCACTTACTTCTTTCTGTAGTTTCTTAATTTCCAAGTCCAGTTTCCTTAATTTTTTTTTTAATTTGTCTGTCAAGCTCCATGTTCTGCAGCTTTCTCTTTTCACACTGGAGCTTGACATCTGCCAGCCCTATCTGCTTCCTCAGATGACTTGCATATAGCTGTCTGACAGTTTGTGAATTCTGTAAAACACATATCTATTAGCACAGCAATTGGCAATACTCACTATATTTCCAGGCAGGCTGTCAGGCTGTTCAGCATCTGTGTCATGCTACAAATGTATTTTCTACTACATTATGTAGTGTGTACAATGGTTAATTTGTGAAGGGAACTTTAATTGTAATTATGACAGATTCATTTGCGCAGCAAGTGTATATTTTTAGATTAGCATATTTATGCATTCAGTCGGTCTGCAAGTGTCTGCCACACATTTTCTCTCTGCTTAATAGTTGCTGCTGTTTCCTTTTTTAGTTATTATGTGTTTAACCTCCTCATAAGTGTCCATGATGACATGCTGCTCACTGGGCGAGAAGTAAGCCACACGTGTCCTCTCCATTGGTGCATCAGTGAAACTGTGATCGACCCATGTGGTCTATTTAAGAAAGCTGTGGATGCGCGCTCACCTGAATAAGTTACACCTGGCTTGACATAGCCGCTCCTCCTCAGCCTAGCTTGCCGTTCGAACAACCAATTAAGCCAGGATGGACTTATGAGACTTTGTCCAGCCTCGCTTTTCCACATATCCTGGATTGGTTAATTCTACTTTCGAACAACAGGCCCCAGGGCTCTGGTCTCTAATATCCACAGATCCCAATGTGATTGAGGATTCGAGAGACATGTTGGTATCTCACCTCACAACCCACAAGACTCAAAGGACCCACCACCAACGCCCCAATGCCAGACACCACAGGGCACCGTCCAGAAGTCCTGTGTCCATGCCTCAACAAATCAGAGCCAAGTTCAATAGTTTTAAAGTTTTGGCTGATTGGCATAGTTGATTTTGCTGAACAAGACAAGTAGCTAAACAACCATTTTACAAAGTGCACTCATCTTTCATGCAGAAGGCCAAGGGTTCAAATCCTGCTGGGGTCAACGTCAGCAAAGGCATGCGTTCGCAAGAGGTTCCCACCACTGAATCAAACAGGATCAGATTCATTAAGGAGGCTTCAAGAGAGTAACTCCGGAATCTGAGTCAAGTCCTCAACAAAGGCGCGTCTCAAGCCCGTTGTAGACGGGAGGTTCCAGACATAAAAGCATAGAAAAGTGTTGGCTACATGATTCACACAACTCATTCTTAAATTTCCAAATAAGTCTTTCCACAAACAGTGTGTGAGATTTATTATCCCTTATTTGATGTTTTGAAAACAAGCTTTCTCTGAAGTGTTAAATGTGCAAATGTCACGTTTTGGAGAGCAGGTAGCAGGACAGGACCCAAATGCATCCAAACAGAACTGCAAACAAAATATGAAGATTCAGACAAAGAAAAAGAAACTGGGCAGGTATTAGTTAGAAGAGACTGGAGGTGGAGCAAGAACAGGAGAGCATGAGGTGAGTAGGCTGCAGGACCAGTGAGGGACAGGTGAGACTAATCAGGGCGGGGCAGACATTCAGAACTGGTAGGAAAACCTAAGGGCAAGGAGGTTAAAAAGAGGAAAGTCATAGTGTCATATCCAGCCATATCAATGGGTTACAACGCAGTGAAATCTAGTGTGCACTTACTAAAAGGCTCAATAACTGGCGCATTATCACAGAAAATGGGGGATGACTGACACTAAGGCTTCCCATAAAATAAAGACATGGGTGAGAATTACAACTCTGTAATTATTGGGAAAAAGTTCATAAAAAAAGACCAGAGACATATGATAGATACAGGTGTGAACAGCTGTGTGTCTCAGCTGTCCACTTGTGTCTGGATCACTGAAACATGTTAAACAGTCTCAAAGAGAGTGTCCCACCCCGCTGAAGGGCAGGAAGTGACCTTAAACGAGAGGAGCTGTGAGTGACAAAATGAAACAGGAAACACGAACCTTTAGTGAAGAATCGAATCAAACAACGTAACGCCAGGAGCAGATCATGAGCAAAAGCTTTAGTTGTATCATCGCTATCATTTTGTGGATTAAATAACACTATATTATATTTGCATTTATTTATTTTTCTCATCGTAAGCCTTTTTATAAGCTTGTCAAATTTGGGCAAAATTGTCTGCGTGTGTGTATTTATGTGTGTACATTGGTTTGTATATGTATGTATGAAGCACATATTCACAGAGATGGGGACTTGAGTCATTGTGACTTCGACACGACTCGAGTCGCTGTTTTGATGACTGGTGACTTGACTTGACAAAAAATAAAAGACTTGAGACTTGACTCGGACTTGGAAGTTAAAGACTCAGGACCTGACTTGACTTGAGACACGATGATTTGAATGACTTGAGTGTTATTCACATCATGTTTTTGGTTAGAATATAAAATTAATAAATTAATTTAAAAAATAATGTCGATTACCCGGTAGGAGCGCAGGCTGAGAATGGCGTTGTCATGATTGGATCACTACCCTGTCAATCAGTCATGCGCTCTCTACGTACCTTACGTGTTTATTGGAGAAACACGCCCTCTTATATCAGATGGGCATCAACATGTCAGCAGGAGGAGGTACTGAGAGTCATCGTCTTCGGCTTTCGGAATTAACATTATTAAGGCAAAAGACAAACAGCACAGTGCAAGACATGCGGCATAAACATCTCGGACAACCAGGCGACAGCTTCAAACTTTGTTCGTCATTTGAAGAGCCATTCTGCCCAGTGCTTGTCAATTAGCTAATATTATCTGGTTAGTCAGTAGTTAGCTAACCTTAGCTTGATACGATACGGGGGTGGGGTGGGTAGGTGGGTGGGTTTGGTGGAACTTGTTTTTTAATTTATTTGCTAACATTAACCCCAGAAAACATGAGCGAACATTCCGACCAGTTCATCACAAGACCGGCTGTACGTTTTATGAACGAGCAACACAGGGTTAAATGAGCTAAATGGGTGATTTTGGCTGCTGCCTTGGTTAGTGTGTGTGTGTGTGTGTGTGGTGCGCGCACACATGGGGGTCGTCCCTGCAAAGTAAACATTGCAGCGATGAAGTCAATGTTTACTGACAGTTACTTATATCTTGTCTTTTCACTTTATTAAGATCAGATTCTGCAGGTAAAATTACAATAATAAGGTGACTTGACTCGACTTGACTTGACATAACCTGTGACTTGACTTGACTTGACTTGCCCAAGAAGAAATGACTTGGGACTTACTTGAGACTTGAAGGTTAAGACTTGAGACTTACCTGAGACTTGCACATGTGTGACTTGGTCCCATCTCTGCATATTCATATTTCTTATATTGTGTTTACTTTTTTGTTTCATTTTTCCCTTTAAAAGAACTTTGCGGTTTTTCATATTTTGCTTTTGAATGGATATAATTTCTGTAATGATGTAATAAGACAATATGTAGATACCACTGAGCATAACGTCCCTGACAGCTCTAGATTACTAAAGGAAGGACAAGTTTTAGAGGTTGAACTTGAGTGCATCAGTTTTAAAATGTAAATTGTAAGTTGATTCTGAATTTAAACATTACCAATGGTTTGGGTGATTTAAATGGCTGCTGAGTTTACTGTGTGGGGTGAAGTTGAAAACTGGGTGAGGCTGCATATCTGAAGCGCTCTTATCAGCTCTGCCGTGAAGCGTGTTTGACATTCATTCCCTCGAGGCAAGTGCCATCAGGTCCTCATGTTAAAATGCTTTTAGAGGCGAGTTTGAACTGAACAGAATGTGATATAACACTCGGAACTAGGTCATGTCTTGATGATGCATTCACTTCCTGACATAGCCTACGTGCATTCAAAAGGTGATACATGTGCTTTAAAAGTGAACAGACCAGAAAGACAGTGAGTATAAATCTGACAATTTCCACCTCTACTGACGGTTTAATAATGAATAATGAGTACGTACCAACGGTGGTGGAAAGTACCTATACGTTTACTCAAGTTCTAGTTCAAGTTCTGTGCTTTGGTAAAATTGACCTATGGCTAAGCCCCGCCCTCAAACGCGATGAGCCAATCACAGTGCGTATAGCCATTCCCATACACTCGGACATTCTCTGCCTGGACGTCCATTGAAATGCATTACAGAAAGTCAGTTTGTTCAGTTTTATGAGCTTTTTCTGAGATTTGAAGTTTAAAAATGGTCAAACGGTGTGCATGGGGTACATGCAACTCTGACACAAGGTATCCTGAGAGGCTGGGCGACCAGGTGTATTTTTTACACTTTAAACCACATCTCAACCGAGAAAAGTGTCTCCTTTGGATAAAGTTGTGTGGTAACGTTAGACCACAACATCAACTCAACGTGAATAAGATTAACAATGATGTCTACATCTGTTCTAAGGTAAGTCAACATTGTGTTTGAGGCAACATATTGTCACTTTGCTGGAAAGAAATATAAAGTTATCTTTAACATCTCTAGCTAACGTTAGCTAAAGTTAGCCTAACGTTAGCTCCTAGCTGCGTTGTTCATCATGTCACCTTGTTTGCTGGGAGTTCATTAGCCTATTTTGTTCTAGTTTTGTACTTTGGTGATGGTACATCATTGTTAGCTGTTGTCCAAAGGGCTCTAGTTAAGCTAACGTTAACTTCTGGAGCTTAGCTTCATTAACTTATCTGTAATGGCAGAGATAACAAAGGTTGGCAAACGTTATGCTGAATGATTCAGTGTAAATACTGTAGCACCAAACTAACGGAGAGACACTCTTGGTAAAGATGGTAAAAAGGCTGTTATCCTTTTCTCATATTCTGAGCCAAAAACCTTAACTTCAGTGGCACTTTAACTTGTTGTCTTTGATGGTGACGGCAACCAGATGCGGTTCACAAGCGTACACTGTGACCTGTAAATTTTGGCTTGTAATTTAAGCTTTTCATCGACCTTCTCAACAATAAAATGATGAATATATCCCTCCAATGTGTAGTTTAGGCCCTTTTGGTTTCTTCTCAATGACATCTGATCGTTATGTCAAAAATCACCAATTGCCTCCTGTGAAATGCCGTGTACTGTGACACCTGCCATAGCGTCGGTCACTGAATGTTGATAGTTTGTCTGAGTGAGTGGAGGGGGGCGGGGCTTAGCCATAGGTCAATTATTGAGCTACTTTTACTGGACTTGAATAAAGTAAATTGAGCACATTTAAGAGGGAAATATTGTACTTTTTACTGCACTACATTTATTTGACAGCTATAAAGACTTTAGTTACTTTTTATTTTAATATTCTACAAACAAAACAAGCAATCACTTTTCAAATGAAGATGCTTTTCTTTTATAGATTTAATAATGCGGAAGTAAATAAAGCATTTATATTGTTAGCTCCCTCTCTACAAGCTATAATATTAATAGACTGCTGATATGTTAATGCATCAATAATAACGGACCTTTCATATAGTATCACAGTAATGTTTACTTGTGACTGAGTATTTCTATAAAGTGGTATCACTACTTTTACTTAAGCAGTATTTGACTACTTCTTCTTAGAAACTCATTCATTAATCAGACGTGTAAACATCAGGATCAGTATAACAGCTTAGTCACAGTTTGGACTGGTGAATTGAGACTTGTTGGCCTGTTGCCTGGTTTGTGGTTTTTGGAATGTGACAGAGTTTTTAATGAGACAATAAAGTGGTCTAATTAGACACTTATAATGATATATAGTGTCATGTATATCCTGCAAATCAGTCACTCTAAAACCAACCAAAGCACCTGGATCATCAAACAATGAGTAAAATTAAACCAGAGACAGTGAGTTCATCATATCTCCTGTTATGTCGTCTGTGGGCGGCTATTTTTGAACTTATTTGGAAGCTGCAATATGTATAATGATATTTATATAACATTCATTTCTGCAAATCTTCTTTCTAACATCTTTTCTGAAGTCACACAGCAGCTTAAATTTTTGTAGTATCAAAACAGTTTAATGAGTGGTGTCGAACAAAGCTGGGGCCTTTTAATCCTTCGTGGTGGATAAATTGGAAATGGCCACATGCATTCACTGACGACCCTTTAATCCCTAATATGGTTCATGGGAATAATTGGAATATGTTTATGAAACAGCACCTAAAGTGACTTCATACCTAAAGTAAGTAGATTCAGGTTTCAAACAAGCTGCTCCGACAGCTTTTGGTGTGAAAGCAGAGCGGTGTGAGTCTAAAGATGCCTTTGGGAAACCCAACGCCAGCCTGTGAGTCACAGTGTAATCCTGTCCAGGAAGCTTCCCTTTGTGTGTGTGAGCCGACGTCATCGGGATCTGCTTTCAACAGCAGAGATCACAGGCAGAGGATGAACAGCTCAGAGCCAGACAAAAGGGCCTGTGAAGGGTTAAAAGTACACAAAGCATTCCTCCGCTGTCTTCTTTTCCAGGAACAGAGAGAACATTTGAACAGGACAGAGACACAGTGAGGTACTGTGGTGGTCACACACCGAGCGGGGTTTTAAACTTCACACGGACCAAAGAAAACAGTGACGGGTGGGATGTGCCATGTAAGACATTTTACATGAATGTGACCAGGGTATGAAATTAACAAAATATTTTGGGGGCAATTTTGGCCCCCATGGTCTAAAAAATGGGGGCATTTTCAAAATGTTTGGGGGCCATCAAAAAATTGTAATTATGTATATTCTAACAATAAGCACATGAAAAGGAAAACCAACTAAGATAGTGTCTTCACTCTTCAGTAGAAACCACTATAAATGAAATAAATTATGGGTGACATAAAGTTATGGTTGCAAAATATCACTCAGATTTCCTATAATTCAACCAGTTTAAATGTGATGATTTAACCATTAATCTACTGATATCAGTACTAATGTTTCACCACATTACAGTTACTTTTACTGTTAAAAAGGCCAAATTACTATAAATTTCTTAGATGCAATCCTGGAAGTAAGTTAATTTAAAATTTAACATTCATTCTACCTTAATTTTTCATTAATTTGTCATTGTGTAGACACAGATCACCCAAGAAATGGTTAATTTATACTTATGGTACAGTAAAGCCCCCTCCCCTTCTCTGTCAGATTACTCTCACGTAATCAGTGCAATCTCGTTAATTATGTCTGGAAAATGAGTTGTAGACGTGACGGTAAATTAATTTAATGAAAATAAAATTATACTTTAATGTCAGATTGTAATACTGTTAAAAATATAAATACATATAGTTGTTTCGAAAATTTGGGGGCAATTTTGGCCCCCGGAATATGGCTTCTGGGAGCATTCTTGGATAAAATGCGGGCCAAATGGCCCGTGGTCCTTGCTAATTTCTGACACTGAATGTGACTCTCGAGCCACTCGTGACAATGGTCACACTGTGAGATCCATTTCAAGAGACATAACCTTTAAATTATTAGGTCTCATTCATTGAATAGAATTCATTGTCACTCTTTTGTCAGGAGAACAAGGATTTCTTAGTCATATTGATGACACTTACAGAGAGGCAGTCACTGGTAATTAAAGCTCTCAGGCTCCTTCCAACAATGCTGATACATATATGTATAAGAATAAAATAAAGTCACATGAGTAAAATCAGAATCTAAGACATAAAGATGACAGGCTACAACATGGCCAGAGGCTAGAGGTAACAACTTCATGAATGCAGTTTTTGAATGGATGTAGCTACCGTGACGTCACTCATTAGATTGTGGACTGCCGTTTTGAAGCCTCGAGTTTGGGTTTTTGGAGCCAGAAGTGACCATATTTGGACAAGAGGCTGGAGCAGTGAAGGAGTGAAGGGTGGATCTGACTCACTGACAGCCTGTCACTCAAGCGGCCTGTGTAACTTATAGCCTTGAAAAAATGAAAACAGGTGAGTTATAAGTTGCTGCTTGGGCCTGCCTCAGTTCACAAGTTACAGAGCACATCTTAAGCAAGCAGCTGGCCCGATGGCTTAGGGGCCATCTTTAACTGCCTGGAAAACGCAAGATTGAGCACTGTGTGGGACTCTTGTGCCTACTCTGTGGTAGCTTTCAAGAGCGCGGAGACAGGTTGTGTCTGAAGTTGCTAAGCAACCACAACAAGCACTGTATCATGGCCTACTTATCAGAAATCCTGAGTGCAGAGCTGATCTTCTTCTAGGCGCTGTTTTTAAGTGTGTATTGGGCTCTGGGTAGCCCTGCACTAAAATGATCAACTTTTTCTCCATATTTACCCCAGACTGAACTACGGCAGAAGGGAAGGATATCAGTGGGCTGTGATTGGTTGTTTGACGTCACATGACATGCGGTGTGCGCTGCTGTGTTCCAAAAGCTGAACTTGGTGTATCTCAGAGCGCAGTCGTTGCACCCTGAAAAATAGTTGCTCAGGAAACTGCTGCAACAGTGTCGCTCTGGTATTTGAGTGCGTCTGCTGTGCGTCTACACTGAAAACAAAGAATTTGAGGCTGCAAAAAATGTGGCATGTGTACAGCCCTTTATGGGTCTTGTAGTCAATGACACTCCTCACCTCCAGGCGAGTTCTTAACTCTTTTATGGTATTGTAGACAATCAGCCTTTAAATGTACATAAATGAAAAACAAATGGCTCCTCGAATGTCTTCAGGGTGACAACAGTCTTTCTTATCAATTTAGGTTTTCCAGAGGTGTGTTTTTTAAACAGTCACCTCCTAAATAGATATTTCTGTCTGTGTTGACCTGTTTTTCATTCGTGATCAAGCATGCAGTACATTGTTTTACCCTCTTTTTAGAATTGGAGAAAACCTCAGAAAATCATGTGTAACTATTTTATGTGGTATTGTTGTCTAATTGATCCCATTATGTTTCCCAGGTAATAATTCCCAGTTCTAGTCATCTGCAGCATTTTTTTTTTCAATAAAATATTCAGATTAATATTAAAAAACCCTTTTTTGGACAGTGTTACCTCTCGTGAGAGATACCTACTTCGGATTCTAAGTGCTCAAAGTGGCTACAGCAGCTTTACCCATTGAAACACACTTTTATGTTACTTTCTGATGTCATGGTGTCCTATGGAAGGCCTGGCAAGACAGGGCTATAAGATCTTTGAGTAAGATGAACCTGCCTGACTGGACCTTGAAATAACTAAATAAAAAGAGAATTAAAAAAAACAACAAAAAACTTTTATTTCAGCTAAATGAAACTTATATAACTCAATAACAAAAGCACTTGTAGTGATTCTGACTGTTCAGAAATAAAACTTCTGAGTGTTTCCTTTCAAATGAGACCATGCATGTATATGTACTAAAAATGGAATAAGAACAGCTTTCACTTTGCTTTGGGTACGCCTTGGATAAGCACATTTTTCTGTCATAACTACTGCAATACTACTGCAATACTTGCTGTGGGTCTAGAGATTCATGATTTGACACCCAGTAATGTAAGAGCAAAAGGGTTAAAACACAATTTTAGTATTTACACACATATTAAAACCAGAGTTAATCTAATGCTGGGGAGGAATGGTCAGTTCTTTGGTTCCAAAGGAGCTGAGGAATGTCAGTTTTTTACTCGCTGAGGTGAACAAGGGGAGCAGGCCAAGGTCCACTTTTGTCGCACGTTGGTTGCTTCTGTAGTTGTCCTTCGTTGTCACACATAACGGTTACTTGATGGCTGACTTCAGACTGCTGCCATACACTAGCATGTCGGCCATACACTTGTCCTGCAGAAACACACAGAGATTGAGATGGAGAGCAGTGTTTGCAGCCTGCATCTTAAATACCCCAGGGAGTGAAGCACCTGAATCACACCTGTCCTCAATCAGTAACTGCCCCAAGCATATAACTCCAACTGTTTGTTTTTAGATTTAAACATGATGCCACGTGTTAATTAGTGCTTTAGAAGTATTGTTGGTGTATCTCTGAACGATGGACAGAACCAGGCTAACTGGTTCCCCCTGCTTTCAGTCATTATGCTTAGCTATGCTCGCCACGTCTGACGTCAGCTCTGTGCTTAACGCACAGACCTGAGAGTGAAATCTTCTCCACTCTCACTCTCACACGTGTTTCCCAAACTGTGTGTCTGCTCCTTTTAGATCCATATGACCCTGTTCCTCTGCTCACACGGTGGGAATAAAAGACGGCTTTGGGAAAATGTGTGGGGGTCGACCGCCCTTCCCCCGCCTCATCCCCCCCCAGTCTAGCCTCAGTCTGGTTCACCCTTTCCTATATGGCCTGCCGAGTTTGTTGACAATTGGATTAAAATATTACATAAATAAGATTATGTAATACTTTGTGTTTGTGCAGAGAGGCTGACTGATTGGTGGTGACGTAACACTTTGCTGTCGGGACTGAAACAGTATTACAGTGACCTCTGGGATTATCAGACACAGGCTCCTGGTGCCTTGCTCAGCAGAGCTCCGAACAGTAGCTGCAGAGTTTAAGACAACTGAGACAGCTGGGATTTAGTGTTTGTTTGTTTGTTTTTAGATATAACACGTTTGTTTCTGATTTTAAAATCTCTTTGTACACCAGATATCCATATTCTTATATTTCTACGTCAAAGAGAAATAAATTTGAAAAAAATGGGTTTTGAAAAGTTTAAAAAAGCCTTTGAGGCGGTGTCGACGCTGCCTCAGCAGAATTAAAGTTACAGTCTGTTCAGTACAAACTCCCTCTTTGTGTTTCTGTTCTTCCTCTGCAGCTCAACACTGTCCAGGGAAATAATATTAAGATACCCACTTAACAACTTCACTTCAGACTCACTTTGGAATTAACTTTCACACAAAACAAAGACTGTCTGTCTCCTTCAACTTGAAGTGCACGAGGAAGGATCTTAAATACTGAGTATGAACAGAGGGAATGATTACTGCAAGTAAAACCTGTTTCAATGTGCAAACTTGAAATTTTTTTCTTTACTACTTGTCTAAAGGTGCACACCCACTACACATGTCGTCTCTGTATGTGATACAGACAGAATGTTGAACTCACGCCAAGTAAATTCTAGTGAGATGGCAACCCAATCACTGATGTTCTGCTGTTGCTTGTTTCTTTGCATGGCTTCTGTTCTACCTTGAAAATTTCTGTTGTAGTTAATGCTGTCTTTATGTCTTAATGCTGTCTTTGTCCTGTGAGTTTGACCTGTTAATTTCATCCTTTTATTGGTTTCAAAACATCTTGCCAAAGGACTGCAGATGGCACATTTACAGACACACTGATAAATGTGTGTTGTCCTTACAAATAAAATAAATTAAATGGTGCCATATGTTCATGCAAACCGATTCGTTACATTTGCATGTTATCATGTGGTGGATATGTTGAAACCTAATGTTTTGGCAACACTGTGCCTAGCATGTAGTTAAGTTAGTCCAAAAAACACTTGGTTATGGTGAGGAAAAGATCATGTTTTGGCTTAAAGTACCAGTTTCGGGGGCATAATGCAGGAATAGCAGCGATGTCTTGGTAAAAAAAAACAGCTTTTGTGGCTCTATCCCCGCTGACATCACTACAAAACACCTGGGTTTGGAGCTCAAAAGCTGCTGGAAACACAGCAAAACCTGTTTCAATGTACATACTGGGTGTGCAGACTTGAAGAAAACTACATTGCTTGTCTAATGGTGCACACACACTATACATGACCTGGCTCTCTGTATGTGATACAGACAGTGAGACAGAATGTTGAGCTCACGTCATCAGGATGGTCTAACCAAAGTATACAGTACGCAACCAGAAATTTGCACCTGTTTATTATGTATTGGAAGCAACTGATTCGCTGCACAAAGCACGCTGGGAATTAAGCTGCAGCCACAAGCCACCAGCAGTGCAGGGCGGATATGATTTTAGGCAAATTGGTACCATATAGTGAGCATGCACCAACTCCTACGATGTAGAGTTAAGGTTTGACACTGTGTATTCAGAGAATTTGAAAATGAAATATTCACACTGTCTGAACAGGGTTGGTTATTACTATTAGAATATTTAGGTTTATACAGCGAGTCAGTGGCATCCAGGTGATTAAGTCATATTATCATACAAACAAACTGCTGAATCATATTCTTACTCCCCACTCGTCACATATCGCCACTTGTTCAGTGAACTTTTGACGTCTACATATGACATGCTACGTATGTGTCTTTTCAAAATCCACATCTGTTTTCACAGGAACTGTACAGTTTCTGCTTGTTAGATGCATAGCTACAGTTTTTTCAAAATAAATATAGGTTGGTAAAACTATTTATGTTTATTTCCTTGTGCAACAATGCATGTGCTTAAGTTTAGAAAAAAGCATCATGCTTTGGCTCAACATTCATATGGCAAGCAAACACGAGGCTCTGGGTCGAAAGTCCGGTGTTTGTTGGACCCATCCATGTCCTCTCCCGCCACTTGTTCTGTAGACTTTTGATGTGTACAGTATAGGGTCTTTCCAGCTCCTTAAATTATGTTGTTTTCTGGCAGCGTATCACATCACTGCCAAAGGATGGCTTTTCTCATTGATGTCTGATGCAAAAGTCATTGACTAAGCAGTGACATTTGACGACGGTTAGCTTAGCTTAGTGTGTGTGTGTGTGTGTGTGTGTGTGTGTGTGTGTGTGGGTGGGTGAGGACGGGTGTGTAATAACTTCCACAGAGAAACAAAAATAACAGGGTGTTTCTCACCAAGTTCCAAACTTCTGAATCACCATCACATCAAACAGGTTGAATAAGAATACATTCGATGTGTCTTGATTAACCATCTCCTTTATCACTTTGGATTTTGTCCTGCCTGTCTGTGATTTTATTGTAATTGTTTTGCTCTTGTTTTTACCTTTTATTTGACAATATGTGGAAGAGACAGGGAACTTCAGACGACTTTACATTTGCAGTTCAGTGACTGAACGTTTGATCACTCTGAGGCTCGATTCTTGTGAGATTGAAAGTCTTTGAACAAATTTCTACCAAAGTGACAAGTATATAAAATCAGTTTATTTACAATTTGTGTGGGGTTTTCAAAGACCCACATTACCATTTTTTTCTTACTTCTATTTGTTTAATAATCCTGCTCTAAAGTGTTTTGGTTTTTTTTGTATATTGTATGACGTTGCTATGGATTCAGTGAGTTATGACGTGGATGGGCTACAACTTGAGCTCTTTTTTTTTCTTTTTTTTCTTTGTGTATATTTGTTAACCTTTTTGTAAATTTGCATAATTAAAAGTATGCTGAATTAGCTATTGGTATCACCTGTTTGCAGTATGTAGAGACAGCTATTACTGCCTTTGGCAACTACAAGACATTGTCATTCAGACCTCGTCACATATCGACATTAGGTCATGGACTTTCCACGTCCACATACGACCTGCAAGGTACCCTGGGTGTGTTGGTTGTTGACATTCTGGGACGCCGTGTCAAGTTCTACCTGTTACATGCATTGTCTTCTTTCAAAATACACTTCTGTTTTCACAGGAAATTTACCATTTGCATACAGTCTCTTTCAAAATAAATGCACTACGTCTGTACAACAACGTGAATTGAAGTCCTTTTTTCTTCAGCAACTACTGCACGTGGTTGGGTCTGGGAAAAAAGAACAGGGTTTAGCTTTACAATCTCACGGGATGCGAGCACCACTCTCCTGGGTGAAAATCAGTGCCTGTTGGACCCATCTACTGCAGTATGCACACAATCAGGACATACTTCTTCATAACATCGCACCCTAAACTTTGACCCTCTTGCTCATATATCTGTTGCCAGTAATCCAGCACCTGCTAATGTGTGCTCACCTATTTTCTCCGGCAAATTACAGTAAGATCCAGACATTCAAGAGGTTTTCACTGGCAGCTGAATTATCCACAGAGGTCTCTTCCTCTCCAAAACTAACACATTCTCACTCTGACCCCATCACATATCGCTGTTTGATCATGGATTTTCCACATCCACATACGACCCTAGGTGCATTGGTTTTTGACGTTCTGGGACGCTGTGTCAGGTTCTGCCTGTTACATGCATTGTCTTCTTTCATAATACACTTCTGTTTTCACAGGAAATTTACCATTTGCATACAGTCCCTTTCAAAATAAATGCACTACATGAGTACAACACATCAAATTTCCCTTTTTTTCCTACAACAACAAACACGTGGTTTGGTTTAGGAAAGAAGAACAGGGTTTGGCTTTATAATCTCAGGGACACAAACACCGCTCTCCCGGGTGAAAGTTGTTTGTTTGTTGGACTTTTGCCACCTTAACCATCGTTCTTGTCCTGCCGTGTTTCCCCCTAATTCCGCCAAGCGCCGTTAAACTATAACGGTGACTGGCCACGTATCATGCTGACGTTAAGGGACCGCTTTTTTTGTCAGTGTCTGACGTGCAAGTCACTGCCCAAGTGCTGGATTTAAACGACTTGGGAGTGAGCTCCCAAAACAAACGGACCTGATGATTTATTGTTGTAAAAAAACACAGAATAGAGCATGCTGCTAACTAAGCGAAAACATAAATTGTCCTGTTCAGAGCCAGTGTTTGGTTTGTCCATTCTGGGCTGCTGTAGAAACGTGGCGGTGCAACATAGTGATCTTTGTAGACAAGGACCCGCTCCCTGTGTAGATATAAACGGCTCATTCTAAGGTAAGAAAAACATGATTCTTATTTTCAGGAGATTATACACTAAAGAAAACAAACATATTATATCACATTTCTGCCAGTATATCCCCCTAAATCCTACACACTGGAACTTTAACACCAGTGGTATCTGGCCATGTGGGTAGTTTTGGTTTTTCTCAGAATTTTAATCCCCCTCATTAATCCATTGAAGATTAATGGAATTTAGTTCATGCTGCTATTTCTGTCTCACCACAGTAACTTCATTTACAAACAGTATAAAACACTCTTTGTCCATGAATTGCCCAAACTAATACAACATTATATATACGAGCTGAAAATGCAGTGGCTTTAAAATGTTATTAATGCACAAGAGGTGTGAACACGACACGCAAAGGAGGGCTGTGAACTTTCGCCTCCCTGTAGGCTGAAACTTACAACCTCTAAAACAAACCTGAGTGTGTTCATGTGAATAAATCCCATATTGCAAGTCCCTTGAAGTTATTTAATGTCAGTGTTTATCTAAGGTGCGCAAACACACACCTTGAATTATAAAATGACCAAAGTTGGGTTAAATAATTTTAGATAAGCTAAGTGCCAGTTGATATTTGTTCAAAGATATGTAGCGTTCAAAGGTGCAAAAATATCAAACAATCCAAAACCAGGAGATAAGATGTCAAGGAATCAAAATATTTTCTTTGTTTCATACTCCCTCACGTTGTTTAATATCTACTGAATCTAATGAACTTGATGTATTGTGGGAAAAGAAAGTTTCATCACTGGATTTAGATCTGTTTCTGACATTTTCATCTCGCTTCTGTCAGTGTTCAGTCCCGTCTTTAACCCACATTTCCCCCCAGTTTCCTCTTATCTCTGCAGTAAATTTCCCTTTGTCACTCAGCGTGCTTTTATGTCTCTGCTCTGTCGTTAACATTTCAGTCTAAAGTACACTTTTCTCTCCTTTTTTTTTTTTTTTTTTACAACCCTTTTGTTTATTTCCCTCTGATAATGTGTAGTTATTGATTAAGAGGCTTTTCTTCTGGTATTCTTCCATTCAAGGACACATTTTTTGTTACGGCGTGTTCACCAAACAAAATATGAAGGCCATTGAAATGTGTATTGATTTTTCTATATTGTGGCAAAGACAAAGTTCCTTCCTGCAATCTCTGAGTTCAGATCATAAACTGTGATGTGCAGATATTTTTATAGTGTCAGTGTCCATGGCAGTTTCCTTTAATTTCTTCAATGCTCGTCCTTTTTTCCCATCTAATTATGTCGTTCCTCTGAGACATTCTGCAATCTACAATTACACAAAGCACTCATCTCTGAGGAGCTTTGTGTCTTTCATGCTGAATCCCAGCTTGGAAGGCAGAAAGCATTCCTTTAGTAGTCCCTTCAGGGCGCAGGTGTAGATTTCAGGGAGGACGCAGGGGACAAGTTCCCCTCAATATCTAGAACATGTCTATTTGTTACCCCTAGCAACAACATGAAAGTAGCAGAGGACAAAATTTAACAGTTACACCATAAACTGATGCAGAAAAGAGACAAATTGGTGCGTAAAAATTCACCAGAATGCAGGAAGTTAGGAGTTTGAAGCTCACAATTATCTGGCGGAGGATCTCCAAAACAAAGACTGCCATTTTAGGGGGTCAAAGGGTACAGATAATCCAGGCCCAAGGCCAAGGAGGGGCCCATGAAAAGGTCTATGGTTGAATGGTTGACCCTTAAATGGGATCAAGTGCAACAATTTACTGCGCTATATCACTGACAATACAAATTATATGTATTTACATGATAAATGAATGTAATATTATAATTGCAGATATTGTGAATGGTGCAGTCAATGTGACATAGGTCAGGTGAGTGATGTGCAGAACTTAAAAGTGTCGCAAATGTTGGCGAGACTGACTGTTGTCTGCCTGAGCTATGTCAGGATGCCTCACCAAAAATCAGTGGCTCCTAAAGGAAAAGTCAAGGTACAGAGAGAACAAGAAAATGAAAGGAGCAGAGAGGTGATGGACAAATATCAGGCAAAAAAAATCTGAAGAAGCAGAAGGTATGACAGGCAGAGGTGAATGTGAGAAGTGAAGCAGAATTTTTAGCAAATAAAACCTGCTGTATCACACTCAGTTTGAGAGTGAAGACATCATATCATCATATCATATTAAACTAAACGACCTGAGGCATCCATTGGTACTATGTTATGCTATCTTATCGGAGAGGGGGCCAAATAATGCTCAAAGTTATGCTGAATTTTGACGAGGGAATGTTGACACAAAACCTACGCCCTTGCTCAAGGATAAACTGTCAGTCCAGACAACTTGAGTGATATCCCTTCTTGACCAGAGAGGTCAAGCTACGACATCGACACCTGCAGCCAATCAACATGCAACGGACCAAGTGGATTCAGGTGATGGCCCCAAGCAGAAAAGATGTCAGGAGTGCCCTTGTCAACAAGACAGTAAAACCAGCACGCTAAAACACAACTCACTATAAACCACAATCATCCTATAATCTTCAGACCAGGCGAGGCGGAGGCGCAGCGCAACTGGGTGTGGCCAGGCGGATTTTGCAAGTTTGGCACACCATGCATGCTGGCGCAGCTACTCCTCTTTCCCAACAGCAACGGCAATGGCAACGTCATACAATATACAAAAAAACAATACACAGAGCATTATTAAACAAATAGAAGTAAGAAAAAAATGGTAATGTGGGTCTTTGAAAACCCCACACAAATTGTAAATAAACTGATTTTATATACTTGTCACTTTGGTAGAAATTTGTTCAAAGACTTTCAATCTCACAAGAATCGAGCCTCAGAGTGATCAAACGTTCAGTCACTGAACTGCAAATGTAAAGTCGTCTGAAGTTCCCTGTCTCTTCCACATATTGTCAAATAAAAGGTAAAAACAAGAACAAAACAATTACAATAAAATCACAGACAGGCAGGACAAAATCCAAAGTGATAAAGGAGGTGTGGAACTTGGTGAGAAACACCCTGTTATTTTGTTTTTTCAGTGAAAGTTATTAATTGCATCACACACACACACACACACACACACACACCCGTCCCCACCCACCCACACACCCACACACACACACACACACACCCACACACACACACACACACACACACACAGTGCATATTTCAAGACAAAAGACAAGTCACGTACACAACTCAGTTCTTTCAAACTCTTTCGGCTGTAAACTGATACTAGGCTAACCGTCGTCAAATGTCACTGCTTAGTCAGTGACTTTTGCATCAGACATCAATGAGAAAAGCCATCCTTTGGCAGTGATGTGATACGCTGCCAGAAAACAACATAATTTAAGGAGCTGGAAAGACCCTATACTGTACACATCAAAAGTCTACAGAACAAGTGGCGGGAGAGGACATGGATGGGTCCAACAAACACCAGACTTTCGACCCAGAGCCTCGTGTTTGCTTGCCATATGAATGTTGAGCCAAAGCATGATGTTTTTTTCTAAACTTAAGCACATGCATTTGTTGCACAAGGAAATAAACATAAATAGTTTTACCAACCTATATTTATTTTGAAAAAACTGTAGCTATGCATCTAACAAGCAGAAACTGTACAGTTCCTGTGAAAACAGATGTGGATTTTGAAAAGACACATACGTAGCATGTCATATGTAGACGTCAAAAGTTCACTGAACAAGTGGCGATATGTGACGAGTGGGGAGTAAGAATATGATTCAGCAGTTTGTTTGTATGATAATATGACTTAATCACCTGGATGCCACTGACTCGCTGTATAAACCTAAATATTCTAATAGTAATAACCAACCCTGTTCAGACAGTGTGAATATTTCATTTTCAAATTCTCTGAATACACAGTGTCAAACCTTAACTCTACATTGTAGGAGTTGGTGCATGCTCACTATATGGTACCAATTTGCCTAAAATCATATCCGCCCTGCACTGCTGGTGGCTTGTGGCTGCAGCTTAATTCCCAGCGTGCTTTGTGCAGCGAATCAGTTGCTTCTAATACATAATAAACAGGTGCAAATTTCTGGTTGCGTACTGTATACTTTGGTTAGACCATCCTGATGACGTGAGCTCAACATTCTGTCTCACTGTCTGTATCACATACAGAGAGCCAGGTCATGTATAGTGTGTGTGCACCATTAGACAAGCAATGTAGTTTTCTTCAAGTCTGCACACCCAGTATGTACATTGAAACAGGTTTTGCTGTGTTTCCAGCAGCTTTTGAGCTCCAAACCCAGGTGTTTTGTAGTGATGTCAGCGGGGATAGAGCCACAAAAGCTGTTTTTTTTTTTACCAAGACATCGCTGCTATTCCTGCATTATGCCCCCGAAGCTGGTACTTTAAGCCAAAACATGATCTTTTCCTCACCATAACCAAGTGTTTTTTGGACTAACTTAACTACATGTTAGGCACAGTGTTGCTAAAACATTCAGGCCTCTAGTTTTGCAGACCGGGCAAGGCGGAGGCACAGCACACCTGTGCTTCGCCAACTGGGTGTGGCCAGGCGGATTTAGCAAGTTTGGCACACTGTGTGCGCTGGCGCAGCTACTCCTCTTTCCCACCTCCGTCCCTCCTACCTGCGCAAGTCAGAAAGAGGGAGGAGAGAAGGCGTGGAGTGGGTTTTACACAGCCCATTCACATCATACCAATCAAATGAGCCCCTCTCCTTGCCCTTAAATACGCCGCGCAAAGGCGTAATGAGAGTTTACTCAATTCGCCATGGCAGAAGAGAGCAGCAGCGTCAGACAGCCAAACTTCTCCCAGGAGGAAACTGATGTTTTGGTTCGGAAGGTCCAAGCTCACAGTATCCGAATGTATGGAACTGCGAGCAGACCTCCACGGGCTGATGATGCAAAGGTAGCCTGGGAGGAGGTCACCACAATTGTAAATCAATGTTGCGTTTCTCTCGTGCGCGCGCTCTCTCTTTCTCTCTCGCAGTCTCACTCTGTTTCTTTTCTTTTGACTTTTCTAAGATGACAGATGCTGAATATATACTCCCTATCTGATGCTGTGGCTGTTTGTGGTTGGCTGAGAGGGATGTGAACTCATTAGTTTGCAGCTGTTTAATCAAATCAGGTTGGGTTTCCATTACGCGTGTCAGACGTGCCAAATGGTGCCAATCCCCTTTGATCTGACATCAGATGTGACGGGACAGTCGATATAGAGATACATTTATGTGCTGATTGCAGATAGTTGCATTGAATAGTGGGTATTTATTGCATCGTTAATGTGCCTGATATTCTGGAAACTTGCCTGTGAGGTTTTGGTGACGTGTGCGCACTGTCCGCCGGTCAGCCCAACTTCGGCTTACACCGGCTGCGCTCCGCCTGCGCTGACAGGAGACCTGGTTTCAGCTGGCGAGCTTTTAGCACACCTTGGGCGAAGCCTTTTGGCACAAAACTGTCACTGCGCCAAGCTGGATCTGTCGACACCTCCCCCTGCTGCGCTGCCACACCCATCTCAGCGCACCTCAGTCTGCCAAACTACCAAACTGAGCGCGCCTCGGGTTGCGCTGCTCGAAACTAGCTCTGCGCAGGGTTCACCACCCTGCGCTGCACCAGGAAACAAGAGAAACAAGAGGCCTTTGTTTCTCCAAACAAGAAAAAAAACAGAGAGAAGAACTGAAAATGAACATTTTAAAGTCGTACAGCTCATATTATTTAATGACAGAAGAAATGTGAACATGACTCAGAGAGTGAGGTGAGTGGGTGAACTGAAACTCTTCTTCCTTTGAGGTGGAATGTAGAGGTAGATTAAGATAATGGATGTTGAAGTGCTTGAAGTATCTTTGTGTAAATCTGTCATTCTGCATGTTTCAGACCCAACTGGTAACCGGCCGGACGACTGTTTTGTCCTGTCCTGTCTTGTTAGGACAGTGTTGCTAAGGGAGTTACCGAGGCTTCCTAAAAGTGCTCGAGGTAAAATCTGTCCCAGTCTGCTGCTGGTTCAATTAATCCTGTAGTGTTTGATTAAGCATGTGATTCAAGCTTTGATGATAATTCAACATGAACATACAAACCCCAACAAAAATCCCAACCCAAAACTCAACCCAACCAAAACAAACACTCACACACACACACACACACACACACACACACACACACACACACACACACACAAGAGGGATCTTGACACCTAAATTCAACAAGCGCAAGAGTTAATAACACAAAAGCATACAGTAATATCATCCTTGTCGGATTATCAGACACAGCCCATCACAGACGAGAGTACGCAAGAACAAGACAACCATAAACGATAAAAATGAATTCCCTGTACAGCTGGGCCCAATGAGGTGAAAGATCTGGATAATTTTACAAACAGAAGTCAAACTTTTTTGGCTTCATGCAACACTGAGCAACGTTCACAAGAAAGAAAGGGGTCCCTCTTACAACGCTGTAACCAGTTCTCTTTATAGATTTGTTAAATGGTAATAAATCCACCTTCTAGCTATGCTAAAGCTCACTGATTACCACTTCATATCTAGTTGGTTTAATCTGTACAAACACCAAAGTATTACAATGCCAATATGCCATTTTAGTTTTTTCATTTATTTATGAAGGGACAGTGCAAATTAATAAATACACCATCCATCCATCCATTTTGAGCCACTTATCCAGGGCCAGGTCGTGGGGGCAGCAGGCCAAGCAAAGCACTCCAGATGTCCCTCTCCCCAGCAACACTTTCCAGCTCCTCCTGGGGGACCCCAAGGTGTTTCCAGGCCAGATGAGATATGTAATCCCTCCAGCATGTTCTGGGTCTGCCCCGGGGCCTCCTACCAGTGGGACGTGCCCGGAACACCTCCAAAAGGAGGTGCTCAGGAGGATCCTGATCAGATGCTTGAACCATCTCAACTGACCCCTTTCAGTGCGAATGAGCAGCCGCTCTACTCCGAGCTCCGAGCTCCAAGCTCTTCCGAGAATTGCCACCTTAACACGGTGGAGAGGTTTGCGTATACCTGTGAACCTGGGAGCTGTGTTGTCCGGGGCTAATAGTCTCTAGTAGGGTCCCCCAAAGCAAAGTGGTCCCAGGGGAGGGGCCAGACTAAGAGCAATTTAAGAAGACCTTGATGAAACAGACAGTTCGGGCTTTGAACATCTCGCCTGGGACACTGGGGGCCCCCCCTGGAGCCAGACCTGTGGGGGGAGCTTGCCAGCGAGTGTCTGGCGGCAGGACTTTGGTCCATGGGGCCCGGTTGGGCTCAGCTCAGAAAAAAATAACATGGTGCTGGGTGGTAGGCAGGGGCAGGGGCCCGGGCAGCATAAAAATACCAGGATTAACCAAAAGGCTTTTTTTCATCTGTTTACGGGAGGTTATGTACTGGACTAATTCTTGGCTGGGACCAGGAACTCCCTGACTTTTCTACCTGCTCAAAAGCAAGAAATTGTTTCCTGTTTTTATGCTAAGATAAGCTAACCGGCTGCTTGTAGTAGCTTCATATTTACAATACAGGGAAGAGAGTAATATCAATCTGACAGAAAAAGAAAAATGTCTGACTCTTAAACACTAAAGCCAGGTCAAAGCAGGGATTCATACAGAGAATCGCATTAAGACAACTCAGGAGGCAGCATTGTTGGTGTTTAGTTTAAAGTACCAGTGAAGCATTAAATACAGTCCAGGAAGTTCAGACTGAGCAACAGGTTAATAAGTTTAAACATTTCTCAGAAACACTGAGAACAGCAGAACTGCAGAACAGTTTTACAAGTGATTTTATCTCACACAACAACCATCCAGAGGACAACAGTAGAAATTTTCCTTTCAAAAAGTAATTAACCAGGAATGTGCACTTGTGTGTTTCTCTTAAATGACGGACGTTGCATTGCAGCAAAAGTTGAAAAAAAGTTTTGAAGTTCTCAAAGACAGAGGTACGAACACATTCACACACACACACACACACACATACACACACACACACACACACAGAGCAAGCAAGCACACACACATGGACATGTCTAGACACACTCACCCTCATGTTTGACCCTGTGACCCTGTGTGAGTATGAGTAGGTCTACACACAAGTCAAACACACACACACACACACACACACACACACACACACACACACACACACACACACACACACACAGGCTACTTCTCTAATCCATCAGCCTGCTGAACTTGCTAACCCCTGCACTCCAGCAGAGCTCGACTTCACATAGAATAGAAACGACTTTCCTTTATGTTTTTGTTCCTCAGTCTTTTTCATTAACGCTCCCTGAATCTGCTTCTTCCTGTGAGCCGATTGTTTTGTTCCAAACTTTTATCACGAGCTGTAAAGTTAAGACATAAAAAAGAAGTCTGCAGATTTTAGAAAATCTTATTTATTTATTCATAAATCTTCTGCATCTTAATGAACACTGAAACTTGTTCTGCAGGTTTTTCATACGACCTGTTTTCGTCAGTGTAAGCTGCTTTGTGTCTCTCACAGATTTATACCGATGAATGAGGAAACTTCCTGCAGAATTAGACCTCTTGTTTCACGCCGTTGTGCACGGCTTCAGGGAGAATTACAGGGTCAGTAAGGTCCAGCAGACACAACATCACATTTTTGATAAAATGGGACAGAAGTTGCCTTTTGAACTGTAGAGTTTCAAATAAGACATGCTGTTGAAAATACTGAGTTTGTTTTATGTAAATTTAGGTAAGTGTTGTCACACTTTGCTGATTGATGCATGTCTAACACTGAAACAAAGTGAGACTGAAAACTCAAACTTGCTTTGTTTTCTTGATGTAGATCCTTATATCTACTATATCCTTCGCATTTAATTTAAGTGGCAGCATCTGGGGCCGAAAAATGAAGCCAACATGGAAGTGTCAAAAACTGCAGTTCTTTAAATGGCCACTTGAGGCTGACTCATGGAGCCCGTCAGAACCCCATGGTGACATGCCCCAATTTCACAGCAGGAATAAACATGTTTACAGCCTGGTACAAAAACAGTTTTGGTCTCTATAGCTAATTTCAACATTTATGACAACTGTAGAGAGTGTGGATTTTTATATAACTCACCTGTTTCCACTTTATTAAGACCTAAAGTTATGCCCTTCAACTGACTGCCGATCGTTTCCTCAGCTTCTCAGTCAGATTTTTTTGTTGTACTTTGTATTTTCTTAAAATTGCCTCATTTTATTTGCTTGAATCCTGCACTGTTTTAAATCTGGGATCAACCATTTATTGTAAAGCACTTTGTAACTTTGTTTTGAAAAGCGTTTATAAATAAAGTTTATTATTATTATTATTATTATTATTATTGTTTGTATTGCATAATATCGTACAAATACAATGTATTTGTGGTTTGCATAAACATACAATGCCAATCTTTTTTTTCCTGTGATTGGGGACTGCGCTATAGTCAATGGCATAAGATGAAGAAGAAGAATGGCGGATCCCGAAGCAGCAAGTACTAACTCTAACATTAGTAGAGTAAACACAGCAACAAGTGAAGCTATTGCAAAAATAGAGTCAATTATAACAATTAATAAACAAGAACAAGAGTATGCATTGGTGGAATTTCTTGGAGGAAAAGACGTTTTTGTTGTTCTCACGACTGGATTTTGCAAAAGCTTGATTTATCAAATGGCATGAATGTAAAGTTCAGTATCGTGTCAACTTTAAAACAGTGGACACAAAAGAAAAAAAGACAGAAAATCAAACTGTGCAGCTTCTGTTGGAAATGTACCAGCTAATAATAAAATCTACCTGTAGATGAATGAACCTCACTTCATAATAAACTTAAGTGTGTAAATATTATGTTTGCATAACATGGATGTTAGTCAGGTCCATCAGCCCCTTCTCCTTATCACAGAGTAAATAACATCACCTGACATGACTAAACAGAAGTTACATCCTGTAATAAAGTCTCAGTCATCAATAGTGTTGTGTGCATATGTGAAGTTACTGAGTAATGGCGGCAACCTGAAGGTCAAAGAAACACGCGTGTAAACTCGACACCAGGTGGAAAAAAACTGGGCAGAGCTCCTCAGGAACGTGGACCTGATAAAGGTTTACACGAAACGTGACCAATGTGTGCTGTTTGTATTTACAGACGACGCTTTCTAAACTTTTCCACAGTGAATGAAGTTATCAGTGAGGAATTCAAATCTACAAGGTAGGGGTCAAAGATTAGATGTTTACAACCAAGGGCTGTAAAACTTTTCCACAACAGTGTTGTTGGTGTTATCAAATTATCAAACAAACAAAACAGTGTAAACCACAGATTCACAGTTTAAACAAACATCACTTTATGTTCTTTACTTGGTTATTTTTTGTCAAAATCGTGTCATTTTCGCCAACCAGTTTTACTACTGGTGATACTTCTTCAGTCGACAGCTGCTGAGTCATCTAACAAGCACAAAAAAAATCACAACTGACCTAATTTGAGTGTCCCTCCTTGAACACTCACAGACTTTGACCCCTGCTCTCACTACCTCCATGTGATCTCAGCACTGTCTCACTGTGAGTCAGCAGGTCTTTGAGGGCTCTCTCATTGACCTCTCTGCTGACTTTGCTTAAGGGGAATAACCCACAATGCACAACACAACACTGTGACGTCAGAGAATGACAGTAGCATTGCACATATGATTTCCAGGCCCCAAGGAAGAGGTCAAACAGTGGTACTGCAATTTCTGGGGTCCGTCATGTGACGCCCTGCAGTCCACAACGACTTTTTCCCATGGACTTAGATTGGTAAAGAGACCAGCATCACAGCCCTCGGAAAATGATGGGTTTAATTATCAGGATTTGATCTGATCGGGCTAATAACATTTTAAAAGTCGAGCAGAGCTGCACGATTAAATAATTTTATCTCCATTCAAGTTAGAGGAGCACTAAACTGGAAGTTAGGCATTAGGCCAGTGGAGATAAGACACTCGGCTGCACTCTATGACACTTGGCCACTCTAAGTAAGGGTGCTTTCACACCTGCCCTGTTTGGCTCGGTTCAATTGAACTCAAGTTTCTTTGCCCCCTCAGTGCGGTTCTTTTAAGCAGGTGTGATCACAGCTGTGCTAATCTCTCTGTTTACTAATGAATTTAAGATCAATGAGGAATATTTTAGATTGTTTCAATATGCTGATGACATGGCCTTAGTTGGTCTTTTACAGCAAAGGGATGCATCAGCAAGTCAGAAATTAATGTGACCAAGACTAAAGAATTGATTATTTGCACAATACAAGATCTGAAGACAGAGTCAGTTCACTCAAAGGTCAACATGTTGAAACTGTGGAAAATTCAAGAGATGCTCAGAGCGACTTTATCTTCTTAGGAAACTCAGTGGCTTTGGCATTAGTCAGCAGATCTTAGAACTGGTGTACAAAACCATGTTTGAGAGTGTTTTAACTTCTCACCTTCCTCCCTGGTACGGTCTTCCTAACTGTACATCCAAGAGTAAACTCTCAAGGATTGTGACACTGGCAAGTAAAATAGTTCGCAAGCCACAAAAGCCCTTGACCCAACTCTTTACTGAAAGGATGAGGAAGAAAGCAAGGAGTATGTTAGCAGATAGTTCTCACCCTCTCTTTGACCAGTTTGAACTCTTAAGCTCTGGAAGGTGCTATAGAGTCTCATCGGCAACCAAAAATGTATTTAGGAAGTCCTTCATCCTGAGTGATTGATGAGTTTTAAACCACAGACAGACAATGTGCTGATTTAATGTGTTAGGTGTTTTGTAATGACTCTATTTGCTCGTCTTACTGACTGTTTGTCTACTTTTACAATGTTGACTCTTGTGTTTGGTTAGCCGAAGGCAAATTTCTACCCAGGGTAGACAATAAAGATTTATTCTATTCTACTTATGTTTTTTCACAGTGTTCACTGGTGAAAAGAAGATTTTGTTGATACTGGTCATCAGTTGGAGCGTAGCTCATCTGTACCAGAAGAAAACTTTTGGGAGCAGTACAAATGTAGCGTATACATAGTTTGCAGGATTGCACAATATCAGCATTTTTTCATTTCATTAACGAAATACAGATAGCACTTTGAAGTATGTAGTCAGTCTGTTTGTCAGTGACCTTTATTTCCATGACACAGACGAGATGATAACAAGACGATGACGACATTAAACACTAACTAAAAAAGAGCAGATGAAATATTGACTGATCAGCGAATGTTGGTAAAGTGGTTGGTTATTCATCGACTAAAAGCGATACCAAAAGAGTTACTGGTTTCTGTGTCTAAGATAAAGGTCCAGACACACCAACTTGAGAGGACTAGTGGCAACAAAGGCCCCCTGCTGCGTTGCTTCGTGTCGCCTGTGTCTCAGCCAGAAAACTGCACATGAACACACTGCAAAGACTACAGCCGACGGCCAGGCAGCAATAAAGTGAACCTACTTGATGAATGAATGACAGCCTGTGAATAAACACACTCACACACACACACACACACACACACACTGCATATCACAGCATAGTGAAGTGGGTGACCTGGATACCACTGTCATGTGAAGAGATGTGTTAACTGCCTCCTTCCTGTCTGCCCCCCTCTGTGTCCCCTTCACACTCTGTCTCTCTCTCTGCGTCTCTTTTCCTCTGTCAGGGTCTCTCTGTTCCTCTTATGTTTCTTTATTCCTCTATCTCACTTTCTATCTGTTTTTTTCATATAAGATAAGATAAGATAAGATAAGAGCATTTAAGATAAGATAAAACTTTATTTATCCTGAGGGAAATTGTTGTGCAGCAGTTGCAGTACAGATTAGTGATATCAAAATATCAAATCTAAAATATACTCAATGCCAAAAATATAAACAGGTTAATGGTAAGAATGATTCTTGGATGTGTTGCAGATATGTATATATAATATGTCTATGTACAGTATCACATCTAAAGTACTTACTGGAGATCACATGCAGTATATTAAAGGTTCCTTGTGCAGGATTTAGAGGCTTCTGCTGGCAGAAATTGAACATAATATCCCTAGCCATGTTTTATTTTAACATCATCTGAAATTAGATTTATGTTGTGGTCGCCTAAGACAGGGCTGAGCCATGCTACATAGGTTGGGTGAATAGTTCACCTTCAGGTTACTTCAGTGAGCTCCAACATTGTTAGAAACAACAACTCAGGAATTCGAAGGCCTCAGAAATTACCAGGCAGAAACCCTGAAGAAGCTTCTACATTACCAAACAGATTTTCCCAGTTACATTGCTGTGAAACACGGATCGCTGGCTGCATTATGTTCACAGGCCGTATTTTGTGAGTGAATAAAACTGTGGCAAGCTTTAATCTTTAATGCAGCCAAATCCAGCTGGAAAAACTGCAAAAACATAGTTTCCTCCGAGAAACTCCACTAGTGCTTACTCTTGTTCTTGTGTAATTGTTGTTATTGACTCTGTTCTTACAACAACTGCACTTATCACCGTGTTTACTGACATCAGAGGAAGCGCTTGTTGCTTCAGGAGTTTGGCAGGAAATGCTTGAAATATGACGTCAGTGTGTATTTTACTGATGAGTTCAGCATCAACATTTCATGGGATTTGTTAAATAACGTATCCTCATTATGTAGATCATAATCTGGTCTGCACTACAGTATGTTTCTTTCAAAACAGATCTGCAAATTAGTTGTATATAAACGTAATTTCTCAGAGACAAAGTTACAATATCACATCTGCTGAAGCTCATTCAAGCCGATGGATGAAGATTAAGGAAGGACGAAGTAAAAATACTCCCAATTAATTCCAATTATAAGATACAAAGTCATTAATTTAGTTCATTCAATATAAGAAATTCACATGTTACAGCAGCATGTGAAGAAACAATCTGAAGTTGTACAGAGTATTTATTATTGGAAATAGGAAATACAACAAAACAAGACAAAGTAAACAACATTTAAAATCTATATATATGTAATATACTGTATATAATCTGTGTGTGTGTGTGTGTGTGTGTGTGTGTGTGTGTGTGTGTGTGTGTGTCAAAAGTCAAAATGCTGATCCGTTGACAGAGTCATCATTTTGAATCATAATTTTGATTTAGTGTCACCAGTCGAGAGGTTTTAGAGACATTTTAGTTTTAAATGAAATTAGATCTACTGTGTTTTTAAAACTGTGTCATTTGTCCGTTCTCCAGGTGTCTCAGTTCACTGACACACCTGATCACATGACTGACACAACGTCTACTTGTTGAGCTGGAAAAACTGACCTTTGCCTGAGGGAAGAGGGGGAGGTGTGAAACGGTGTCATCAGGTTGATCACATGACAATAACCAGCAACCAGGTCATTCAGTCTAGTGTGTGTGTGTGTGTGTGTGTGTGTGTGTGTGTGTGTGTGCTGTTGTACTTAAGTTTCAGATCAAAGAAAGAGGACATTTTGTCAGCTCATCTCTGCGCACGGCTGTTCGAAGGTTCAGGTTAGAATGAGGTTACAGTTTGGGTGAGACATGGAGCTGTGATGGTTACAATTAGAGGTTCAGTCAACTTTGAATGAAACAGCTTGTTCCTGTTTTAAATCTACACACTGGAAGACACGTCTTCTTTCTGGCTGCATCCCACTGCTTAAAATATAAAAGTAGACATTAAAATAACATAGAATAAAATATTAAAGTAGACAATAAAATAAAATAAAATATTAAAGTAGACATTAAAATAAAATAAAATAAAATATTAAAGTAGACAATAAAATAAAATAAATAATAAAATAGTAGACAATCTGAAATATATACAATATACAATGAAATGGTTGTAGCGTTATAAATGAAATAAGAATGAGTAATTATATTGCTTGTGTTGTTTAATAAATAGCCAAATGAGTCCGATCATCAGAGATAATTAAAGCTACACGTGTAATTGTTGTGAACTTCTGCAGTGTTTGTTTTGCACCTGACATTTCCCAACTCATTCTCATGCCCAGGTTGTCAAATACAGATGCTTTGTCACGCCTCTCTGCGTCTAGCGACACACAGGGCACCCTTCAGGGCAGTGGTTCCCAATCTTCTTCCTGAGGGACCCATGTTTTTACCATTGTGGACTTTGGTCTGATGGGTCTGATTCTGTGTTGTCCCACACGAAAGATGACCAACGTGAATCTTTGGTCTAAACCCAAACAAACAGACAGACAGCAGCTCGCCATGGAGACAAAACACGCTAAAAGAAATGTGTGTGATTCCAGCAAAGAGGAAAACCTTGTGGAGTTGTGGCAGCAGAAGCCTTGCCTGTATGATGTGTCCTCCAGCTCTGACTATGATCACGTAAAGAAGGACAAAGCGTGGAAGGAAATAGAGGCGGAGTTACAGCTGCCAGGTGAGACACACACACACACACACACCCCCACAGTATATAGTGCCCACAAAACTTTGGTTATTTAATAATGTGAGCCTCTATGTTGTTGTTTTAATAGAGCTGACAAAAACACCCAGATAAAGCAGGCAACCGAAAGTCCAAATGAAAGCTGAACAATAACCAAACTGAAAACCATCCGGGAAAAACATGATGAACTCAGGCAAAAAAATCCAAACACAAGATATCAGGTAGGATACAGAGCATGGACCACATCAGGAACACAGGGATCAGCGCAGGAATAACGCAGGGACGAATGCAGCACGAATGCAAGAGAACACAGGAATGACCACGGACAAACTGACAAAGGACAAAGGCAAACACACACAGGTATATTTACGCAGAGAACTTATCACAAGAACAAGACACAGCTGGGTTGGGAAGACATGGGCATAAAGAGGGAAATGGAGATTGGCTAACAACAAGGGTGTGGAGGGGAACACTAGGGTGGAGCAAACAACACTAATACAGAACAGGTGTGAAGGGAAGACTCTGGGAACAGGGAGGGACTAACGAGACAGGTGTGATAAGGTTTTTTAACTTTTCTTGCACACATAGTCGTACTCCTAAAAACCTGAACAGACTGCGATGTGTAAAATCGGTGCAGTTCCCCTTTAACCATCACAGACTGACAGGCAACAAGCTCCACATACATGCACTGGATTAAACAGTCGGCTATAATTGAGTATTATAGTGTGTGTGTGTGTGTGTGTGTGTGTGTGTGTGTGCTGATAGCCATCCGTTCATCATTGTGCTAAGTAAAGACCCAACACCTGCTGCAGTGGATTTACCAGCACAGAGAAACACTGGAGAGAGACATGGCCAAAAGTATATGGACACCAGAACACCCAAATTGTTGAACATCATCCAGAAAGCAAGCTCATTATCCCTGTGGAGTCCACGGACGCGCTGGTGTGCACAAATCACGTGACCGATTTCAGATGACGTAGCAGCAAGATGCAGCCTCGCTGCGTCTCCGTTTCAACTTGTGTCGAAAGTGCGAACTTCAAACTATATACCAGTGTTAAATTGTGTTGATAAGCCAAGTAAAACCAGACTTATGATAAATAATTTACGCCATGCTTTTTCCTATATATAGTGCCCGTTTGGTGCAGGAAGAAACAGGCTATTCTAAGGAAAGTGCTTGCAAGCAAAAAAAAAAAATCCACATGACACCCCCTTTCCTATTAGTGGTGTTTTTGTGTGATTTTAAGTCCAATGTGTTAACACAGTATGTCAAAATGAAAAAATAACTATAAAGTGACACAGGTGAGATTGTGCTGAAAAAAAATGACACCAAACAAACAAGGTAAACAGTTTTCAAGGTGAAATGTTAAGGTAAAATTAAAAGTAGTCCCCAAAGGGTTATGACGATGGAAACGCTTCCCTTAGCAGCTGGAAATATTCCCATTACTTTTTCCCCATTTTGTCAGGAGGAAAGACGACAAGAACAGAGTTTCTGCAGGTACTAAAACTCTTTCCAGTGCAAACAACACATCCTCAAACCTCCGGTCTGAAACACCTCAGCTACTACGGCTGACAGCACAGCAACATGAAGCTCCAGGAAATACACCCTGCCAAAGGTGAGCCCTCCTTGGCCTCGGAGGTCGGCTGTAGTGTCACACTGGCTACACAACTGTAAGTGGATTTTACTCGTCTGCAGCTGCAGGCTACAAAGAAATAATGAATCTTGTGGTCTGATATGATGTGGATAAAATGTTGCTCCACCAGTGACTCTCTGACACACGCAACATAAGGCCCCAGGTAAAAAACAAAAAAAAATCATTTGCAAGCTGTCTCGCCTTACATGACACATAACAGTGATTACCCTGACATTCACACAGAGGCGAATTACTGTTGGCAGGGAGTTAAGAAGAGTAATAGTGTTACCCTTGAAAAGAATAATGAGTAATGTATTCCATTTTTAGAGTAACAAGCCCGACACTGGCCACCACTTGGCTGCTATTTGCAACCTCGCCACTAGATGCCACCAAAGCCTACACACTGCACCTTTAATGGCTCTGAAATAGTTCCTGTTTATATTTAGTCTTAGTCTGTACATACTTATTTCTTTACCCCTATGTTTCTGTTCTTATGCTGCTTGATCTTAACTTACATAATGACATGTTGTAGCATTAAGATGACCCTTCACTGTACACACAAAAGTACGGTATGTTGAGTATATGTATATGTATTTTTCTGTTTCTGTTCAGTTGCAGCTTTTTGAATTTTTGAACCCGCCCCAGAATGTGTTCTTTCCAGCTTCTTAAATGTGCAGCTTTCCTGTTTTTCCTTTTCTTGTATGACGATAAACTGAATACCTTCAGGTTTAGAATCGTCGTTCAGACATAACAAACATTTAAAAGGCAAAAGTAGATGTAGCAGATATATCAATAATCAAAACAATCGTCAGGAAGAAGCCCTAAATTTTGTTACCCAGTACATTAATAAGCAGAAATAAACATATTAGTGTTTGTAAAATCAGTCTTTTATCAGGCACAGTGATTTTATTGGTTGACAATTATACAACAGTCAGCAGAACAGACAGTTTAATACAAAGTGAGTCAACAACGTGACGAACATCAAGAGTCAGAGTACTGGAGGAGGTTCTGCAAAACTTCACTCATATTTTTCTACATTGTCACATGTAGTCAGAGAGCTGTACTCATTCTAGTTTTTATCCAAATAAAAATGAGGACGGCAGTGATTAGAGGCAGGTAGAGGTCATTTCAGAGCTTTGTAAGAGACTATTTAACTAGTCTTTTTATTTTGTCAGTTCACCTGACAGTATTTTCTGATATAAATTAAAACTGAGGTCTTTTTTTCTCATTGCTCCTTCAGGTGTTTATACTGATCTTGTGCACAATTTCCTGTCTTGTAAAATTACTAAAATTAACATATCATGGGTTCTCTTTACATGTTTGGCAACATATACTTAAGTGCAACTTCATCATCCAGCATCTGCTGTCTGAGTTTTACAGTGTTTTAGCTCGGAGCAGACTGGAGATTAATCCCAGAGGACAGGGGCCGTATTCACAAAGCTTCCTACTGCTAAGAGTCGCTCCTCGTGATGAAATTCTAAGAAAATTCTTAGAATTGTAACGTTTTCTTAGAATTTCCCCTTAAAGTTAAGACCAGGTCCTTGTAAAGATAAAAGTCATTCACAAAGTATCTTAGACCTTAAAAGAGCTCCTAAGGTGAAAAAATGTTAGGAGCAGGGAGGAGGACTTTTCCTAAGCCGAGGAGAAAATGGTGGAAACACAAAGAGGTCGGAGAAACGGTCTCTAAACACAAAATGACAGTGAGTAAATGAAATGCTACAGATGAGCCTGTGCAGGGATAATGTTTGTGGTAGATCTCGTTTGGGATATGCACGCATTTCCCAGCTAACAAAATGGCGCTATAACACCGGAGATAAAATGATCACAACACTAAGATAACTGAAAAACTGTAAAAAAGCAACAGTGCAGCAGTGATGACTTGAGTCTGTCTCAACCTTCCATCAGCAGAGTGATCACACTAACAATGACAACACTTTCACAGTCAGCAGTTCATCTCATTTCCACTAGGTGTCCTCACAACTTACAGGCACACAAAAGGGTACAGTATGTCTGTGACAACCAATCACGTCTGTTAAAAGAAAGCATCACACCTAGCAGCAGGGTCAACCACACCCACCCAGTAAGATAAAAGTTTCTGTCCCTTCTTTGCTCAGAGTTGTTCTAACAACTTTCCTAAATCACTCCTCAACTACGACTCCTTACTAAAAGTTTTTAGTCTAAGTTTATGACTATGGACCCTGGTCTGTTTGTTCTGGAGAGGAAGAGACCTCTGTGGATAATTCAGCTCTAGGTTCAAACCTCCTGAACACTGAATTCTAACCTGGACAAGTGTAAGCTGCTTGCAATCTGCAATCCTCACTGCTAGGTGCTAAAATCTCCCCAAATCATACACTCTGTTCCCTTAAATCTAATTTTAAATTGTCAAGAAATGTCAGTCATTGGGATAAATAGTAGACTGTCCTGTCTTAGAACTGAGGTGTCTTTGATGCTCGTCTGCAGCTCACGCAGCTCCTGGTGCAGCAAACAAAACACAAATGAGACATCCTGTGTGTCCACATGTGATGAGCCAAATATAAATTATATTTTGGATTAACAGGATCAAATTAGTTCAAATGTATGTATGTTTTGTTTTGTTTTTCAATTCAGTTTTAAATTGGAAATTATTGTGTGGTTCTGTCAACAGAAACAAAGATAGGTTGATTACGATGTCACATTTAAACTGTAAATTGACAGTTTCAGTTCACTACTTGTCTGATTTTTCAAACATGTGTTAGCTCTTACTGCATTATAACAATGAACAAAAGGAACAAGAGACTATTAAATCTCTTTTGTCCCCGTAGATTCATCTGGAACTCATTCAAGAGCCTCAAAACATAATTTTAAGATCATGAAATATATAAAATTGTGGCTTCATGTTTCATGCAATGCCACTATTTGGAGTTAACATTTATTATAATTCAATTTACGATCAGCACTGCAGACACTCACTTAACATTTCTGCAGTTAACTTTAATCTTGAAATTATCGAGTCAAGCATTATTTTCATAACTTTTCAATTTGCCAGTTATGTTTTTATTCATCTTACTTCGAAGTGCCTTTCTCAGATTTTGTTTTGTACAATTAACGGTGCAAAACTCCAAAATAATCTGATTACTTCAATGTAAAATATGTCGAGGCACCAAAAAGTCCAGTCGGCAAAATAAAATGTATGATACATTTCATTTGTACGTGTCATGCGTAACATTTCTAAAGTAGCTTTGTGTATGAGCTGACTTTGCCCTCTGAAGTTGAATGGTAGATGGTAGATGGTGTTACACCGAGGCGAGACCAATGCCAAGCTGCAGATCTCTATTTGAGACCAACAACCAACAGAACTAGTTGTGATTTAACGAGTCATTGCTGTTTTTTTCAGCTGCGTTTTAGGCACTAAGAGTGGTTGTTTTGTTACCAGGACATCGCCACGTTTCCAGTAGAGACTGTGCCCCCCAAACGGGGCACAGCTTTATTGAAATGTAAAGTTTAAGCGTATTCGCTAATGACATGCAAATCATCGCTGTCTGATGAAAACCACGTATCTCCACTTTTGACGATTTTGACTTTCTACAGTGCATGGAGTGTCTATAATATTCCCTAGCAACCGTTAGCGTTGGGTATCCAAATGACCAATGGAAAGATGTTTTATTACTTATTACTTTATTGGGTGTCAGAAGTGTCCATCAAAGCGCTTAGAAAGTCAAAATCGTCAAAAGTGGAGAGTGTTTTTCATCGGACAGCGACGAAATGTTACGTATCTGTGGTTTGTAGAAACGTACATTTTTTTCTGATGCTTGGTTGCATATTATCACATTTGACAAACTGGAACCATCAAATGTTTGACTTTTTTTTTAAAATTACTTTGATAATTAATAAGTTAGTATTCGTTTTCTGTAGACAGATTAATCAGCTAATTGTTGCAGCTCCAGTCAGAGGTATGATAAAAGCCACAGTGGTTAAAGGAAATGACCGCTTTAGAATGAAAATACAGACAGTACTTACTGACCCTCATGCCAAGAAGTCCAGTGTAGTTTTTTAATTCACAAAACTCAGACTTGGATTACTACAGACGAGCCGTTCTGAAGTTTTGGAAATACATTAGCGGAGTTTTGTTACATTTTCAAAATGTGGGTTCCATGCACTTCAAGTGTAGCTGTTATTCCGGCTAGCTGTTATCCTCCGATACCCCGAATGAGTTTTGTGGATTAACAAACTACACTGGACTTCTTGTCGGCATGAGGGTCAGTAAGTACTGTCTGTATTTTCATTCTAAAGTGGCCATTTCCTTTAAGAAAGGTCAACCCACAGCAACTTAATTAAACACGTAAAAATACAAAATGTCTGAAATAAATCACACAGGGGAATTAAACATATCAAACAAACTGAAAACATACATGATGAACACAGTAGTATTTAGTGAAAGCACAATCTGACATCTTTAACCAGTGTCTCCAGCAATATGCAATCACACATTAAAACTAAAATGATTATTTTTAGCTCATCACCAAGTTACATGTCCAGACGTGTTTCTGTGAAGCTGCAGTGTGTTAAGCTCTTCAGGGGATAATATAAATATTTTTTCCGGTGTTGAACTGTTTTTGGGCGGCTCCAGGGAGACAGTAAGTAACAACAACAACAAAAGAAAAAAGATTTCCTTTGGCTGGTATAAAAAGATAACTTCCAGAAGCAGTACTGTTTGATGTTGAGTCCCCAATGAGTCATGAGACGGAAGCAGAACAATGACCCAAAGGAAAGTGTGACAGTTGGAGGGAAATAACTGGAGCGAAATACAGGGAGATGACAAAGACATTTGATCATTCTGAACCGTTTTCACAATTAAAAAATGTTTTAAAGCCTAAAAAATGTCCAGGTCCATGTCATTGGTTCGACAGCCCATTAGTCTGACTGTCTGCGGTGCTGAACAGCTCGCGGCGTGCGTATGGGCCACGACCGGCTTGAGGCGGAGCAGGCTCACGGCTTATGTGTTTGTCACTTTCTTTTTGATTTTAACCCACACCATGATCTTTTCCTGACCCTAACCAAGTGGTTTTTGTGCCTAAACCTAACCAGACCTTAACCACAGGGCATCAGGAGGATTTCGGAACGGACTTAGGAACAATGAGTTTAATATGGTCGGAACAATGGGCTGTCGAACCAATGGGCGGTTCCCAAAATGTCCATCCCTCCCCAGAGACATTGTGGAGGAAGTTGATTTCATCAGTCAGAGCTCCCACTTTATCCTCCAGACCAGCCTTTACCAGGTTGGCTGAGTCTACGTCCTGAACACAGACACAAAAACCACACAGATTTTAATGGAAAAAGTCAGAGGAGGCCCAAAGTTATTACAGTTCATCCTGAGAGGAACATGAAGGTCTTCATCAAATTCAACAGAAATCCATCCAATAGTTGGTGAGAAATTTCACTCAACCTCAAAAATGTGAACCTCCTGGTGACGCTAAAGGAAAAGAGAGGAGATAACCGAGGTCAGTATGATTCATCCTCTGAGAACCACGAAGGAGAGGACGATATACTTTAGTAATTTGTCATATATACACACAGGCCCGAAACACACACACATGCACAAACATCACCTTATATATGCCCCCGTCTGCACAACATTTTATGGCAATCCAACTGATAATGATTGAGATATTTCAGTGTGGACAAAGCTGGTGGGCTCACAGACATCTTTAATCTCACAGTTGCAGCTTCATGTTTGGGACACAACAGACAAAAGCTCTGTTCACGCACAACACCTGAGACATTCTGTGGTTCACTCAGGTCCTCCACAAACAGCAACCCTAGAAGGCACATTATTATGTTCCCAAACTGCTTTGTTATTTATATTGCTGTGGTAATGTATTTGCCACCTTCATTCAAATTCTGTGTAGGCTTCATAAGGAGGACTTTGACACTAGAACCCTGGGTTAATGAAAACGTACCTCTTTCCACACCGATCCAGGAAATGGTACAACCGCATTTTCAGTGCGGTTCTTGGCATCAGTGTGGTCAATGCCCACATCATTTACAGCCAGTGTAGTCCTGGTTCATACAAACCACTGAAGGCCTTCAATCAGGACGTTGTAACCGGCTTGCTTGAGGGCTACTCTAAGAAGGAAGGCAGAAAAGGAGGAAGGCCTTCAGTGGAAAGGGGAGAAATGCCGCAGAGGCTCACTGAGCGCCACTGGCTCCGCAATACTGATGATCGTCCAGATTGTGTGGTTTGTTCAGATCGCACCCGTCCTAAAGGCTGTCGCCAGACACAGTTCAGGTGCAGTCAGTGTGGAGCTGGTCTGTGTGCTGTGCCTTGCAATGAGAGATACCACACCGAAAAACTACAAACAATGCCATCTTGATAGATAGACTGACATGCTTCTGTGCTACTTAGCTGATGGGCTACTAGAAAACTACATTTTATCACTGCCCGTTTTACCTTTTACTGATTCCTGTTCCTTTATTTTGGGGATGAGATAACAAAAACGAAAAAAGACAACGACAAACAAAAATCTACTGGGTAAATATGTTCAAAATTTAGTCTAGTGACACCGCCTAGTGACATCACAATATGCAAATTAGATGAGTACATTTGCTCCCATCAAAAACTTTTGGTCACAATGAATATTTTTCTCATTAACAGTAAGACTTTATCTCTCACCACTTTCAAACTACAGCCTTTTGAAATCTTGAAATGAAAATTGAATATTTTCCTGAATTAACTCCGGCACCTAAAGGGTTAAGTCCGTAATCAGCCCATTAAAGGTCTATTACAACCTGGAAATCCAGATGCTCTGCCCCTAGCAAATTCGAATTTGCTCTGCATGGGGATCTGGCCCCGATGAGCAGAGCCCGATGAATCGCCATCGGACCAATCAGATCAGTCTATCTCACAGAGGCGGGCTGCGCAGTAGGAGTCTAAAAGTAAACAGCCAAGATGGCAGCTGCTGAAGGACCGCGTCCATTCAATTTAGCTTTGGAAGAAACGCTAAGCCAACTACTCTTTTTCCTTGAGAGAGGAACAGAAGACTGCCCTAGAAGCCTTCATTTCCAGGAAGGACGTTTTTGCCGTTTTGCCGATAGGATACGGCAAAAGCATTATCTATCAGTTAGCCCCACTGGTCGCCAAACAAATGGGGCTTACTGCAATGATTACGTCACCTTGTTTTTTGCTCTGATTGGCTATCGTGCTATCCAATTGCGTTCAGCGGCATTTATATGCCTCAGTTAGTGCTGCCCTTGGGTAGGAAGGGTGTATCGGCGAGGGCCAGATTCAAAATCTTTCTAGACTTGAGTCTGGATTTCCAGGATAGGTCTATTAGGCTCATGCCCACCTTCAGTAACTTGTAGACAGGTGCAGAGGAAACTGTACATAGGTGAAGAGAAGAGAATTTCCACACACTGTCCTTTTACTTGCAATAAACTTTATTTAAATACACAAAGTTCCGGTCCGTAGACCTCGAAGGTTGTAAGATAACACTTTTTTTATCCTGAGCTAAACTGTCGTGCAGCAGCTGCAAAACAAAGTTGGAAAGAGTGAAAATATATAGAGGGCAAATAAAACATAAAAATATAACGAGTGAAACTTGAACATTACCTAAAATCATTTGACATTAAGATACAGTTGTCATATATAATGCAAGGTTTTTGTTGTTCTTGTGACATTACGCACACACAAAGAAATTCAAGAATGTCAGTCATCAGTTCAAAGCTGGTGATGTGTACAGATGGAGACTGTCTTTGTCTGCTGATGAAAATAACTCACAGTATCCTGATCAGTCAAAGTGACAGATTCTAAAATCACTTTAAAATTACTGAGTGAGGCAAGATGTTGAAAGTCTCTGACTGACATTTTTCCAAACGTCTTCTTTTGGCTGGTGTGTCTGATGACGGTCCTCTCGTCCTTTTTCCTGTCATATTCTTTGTTTTTTGTAATGCTGCTGCCTCAGTCTTCTTCTTCTTCTCTGCTCCTGCTGCCTCAGTCTTCTTCTTCTCTGCTCCTGCTGGCTTGGCCTTCACCTTCTTCTTCTTCTTCTTCTTCTTCTCTGCTCCTGCCACCTCAATCTTCTTCCTCTTCTCTGCTCCTGCTGGCTTGGCCTTCGTCTTCTTCTGTGCTCCTGCTGACTCAGATTTCTTCTTCTTCTGTAGTGCTGCTGGCGTTGTCTTCTTCTTTTCTGCTCCTGTCAGTTCAGCCTTTGTGATCTTCTCTGCTCCTGCTGGTTTCGCCCTCCTCTTCTTCTGTGCTCCTGTTTGTGTTAAATTTAAATCAACAAGGAGGACTGTTTTTAAGATATACTTGAAAAAATGATCCTTTAAACACCTAAACATGTACAGTATGTTGCCTTGCTCTTCTCCTTGTGACTGTTATTGTTACTTTGGAAAAGCAAAATCACTGCTGTAAACTACTGATGCATTGCAGTGCACTAGTTTGACATGCTGAAAACCATTAAAAATGAACAATTAAAGATGGGAATATGGTTGAATTGTGGTCAGAATGTGAGATTTATGGTGCATTAAACCCTTTGATTTAATAAGTCTACTCCTATATAAAACAGTACAAGGTGAAAGCAAAACAAAATGTGTCTCTGATGTCAGTAAACAAATGACAGCCTACCTTTCTTCTGAGTTTGTCTTTTGATGGATGTTGTCTTTGTTGTTCGGGGCAGAGCCATCAGCCCTTGTGCCGGTGCTTTGGTCCTCAGCTCCACCTCCACAGGGTAGTGGTCACTGATACTCAGAGTCTGGGAAACCAAATAAAGTTCAAATAGTGACACATCCACTTTAAAATAGAGTAAAACTATCCGTGATGAAGAGGTTTGAATATGTGCTGATCAACACAAACATGAGTCTCACTTGTTCATCCGTCAGGTTGAACTCTTTCTGGAAGTTGAAGGGCTTGGCTGACCCGGGGACGACGGCGTCAAGCATGGTCTTTCTGTACACAACGATCCTGTTGGCAGGACATGCATCACAATCTTATAAAACAAATAAACAAGACAAAAATCAACTTAGATAACAGCCCTGAGATGTGAGCTACCTGTCGTAGGTGTGGTCATTACAGTTGCTAGTCGTCGTGTCGACATCATCCTTTATCAGCCAGTGATAAGGAGAAGAGGAGATGCGGATCTTCTTCTTCTTCCTCTTGGAGAGATAACGTCCATCTGCATTAAAATCCCCTAAAATCATAATTTTCTGCAAAAGAATAACAAAACAACCACAATTACGATGTAATTTTTTTTTTACTCTAACCCCACTGTGGATATCCAAAGATATAAAAATGAAGTTAGTTGGCTTACATATTCCTCACATGACATATGACTCATTAAAAGTCCATAAGTATTATCAGCAAAATGTTAGATCTGTAATTTAAACCTCTACAAATGGGAGCAAAAACAAGTGTATTTAAATTTTTGTTCAGTCTTTACTCTGTTATGTGCCTTTGGTAGTAAAGACATTATGGACAAACAAAACAGCCTTTGCATTTTTTTAATCACACCAGGCATAAGTAACATATCTGTAATTATTTAAATATGAAACAGTCATAAACTGATAAAAGGCTGAAGTGTCAGAGAGCAGAACAGTTAAAAATGTATGCAGTAAAGACAGAAAACATTTCTGTGTCATATTAACTAAAGTTTAACAGAAAATTATCATTAAAATTAATGTTAAAACAGTGTTTGCTGCAATGTTTTAAATACTTCTGTTGTCCATTAAAATTGTTTTCCAAATCGGATTTGAATATCGTAAAATGGTGTAACCATTGGCAAACCATTGGCTCATCTGTGTCAGGCAGTAAATTCAGAGTTGGGAAGTCAACAAACACCCTCACGTATATGATTTACTTGACACTCTCTAAAAGAGTCAAACAAGTGAACCTACATTAGTCCTCCACTTCTTCCTGACAGCATCGACTACGTCATGCAGCTCGTCCAGCTCCTTCAAAGAGTCCTTTGGTTTGGTGTGGACCGGGATCAGAACCAGATCTTTCACCTCTGTAATACACCGGTCCAGACAGTTCAAACATATTTTTTTAAAAAATACAATGCTTATAGAAACATAACACATACTTGTAGATGGACACCTGAAGCGCAGGATGAAGGGCTCTCTGGCGAAGGCGTCCACATCTCCAACCTGATTATCTTCATACTGGTGACATGCTTTCAGTTTCACATCATCCTCTCTGAGACACACACACACATACACGAGGCAGGATATAAGCACAAGCATATGTTGTAGGACACTGATGTGTTTTGTGCATGTTACATGAATCCATGCACTCTTTCTGAGTCTGTGTGCTACCACGAACTGTATGTAAATCCCACACATTGGAATCATAATTTGGGAGTGACAGTGCACCTGAGCTCTCCTACCTGTAGAAACAAACAAAGCGCTCCTTGTAGGTGTCTCGTCCCAGTCAGGAGCTGGCGGTCATGGAGTAGGGACGGTTTTTGTTGGAGCTGAATAAAACAGATAAACATGAAAGTTAAATTACGTGAAGTGTGTGTTTCAGATATGTAATAATTCAGTTTGGGTTTTGTCCCGTCAGCATCTCTGTGAGGATATATTTAGGCACAGCTTACTAGCCGTCCCTCACCCAACCACTCGCTCACTGTTTGGTTCATTTAACCATGACCATGATCTTTGTCATGTCAAGCACCTGAATACTTTCTGTCACCTAAATCTGTACAGTAGGGATAAAAGATCAGAGAATGCTTGTAGAAGTCATTTTTGTTACACCCAGGCTGATATGGAGCCCACTAAGAAATAACTTGGTTATTCAAGAGTGACAGTTTGCAGTGAATTAAATACAAAAACAAAATCATATAGTTGTTCTTTTTCAGTATAACCTGGCCTTTTCCTCTCATGACACCATATTCCACAAGTGCACAACAAATACTGGAATCTCTTGGGCAGATTTTCAATTTTTCTTCAGAACTGTAAACTCTTGTCATTATAGTTTTCCACATGCATCAACACATGCAACTAACTGTCCAATAAACAGATTGGTTTACCATTTCATTTGCTAAACTCATCATGATTTTAATAATTTCATGTCTTATGTCGTAGTTCCAACTCACAAACGAAACTTTATACTACAGGTGAGGCTCTGAAAGTAAAGGCTAAACCATCAGAATGTCCTTTGTTACATCCAAACTGTTTTTTAATTAAGGGCTGTCGTCTGTAACGGATGTGATTGATGACCTTTATTTAAGCACAGAATAAACAGAAACTTGAGCCGACGAAGATATTGAATTAATAGTTCATTATTTGGGCTCAGAATTGGTGTGGTGTCTCCCAGATAGCCTCTGAGCTGCAGCAGGCAACTGACAAACAGGTGGGAACACTCGCTGAAACGTCATGGAAGGAAAACACCACACAGCCACAGGCAGACGTAAACCACAGACGCGGAGGCAGAACTCATGGTCGGGGACAGAAGGCTGGTGAGTTTACCAGGAAACAGATGAAGTAGACAGGTCAGAGGTAGGCAGGGTCAGTAACAGGAGACCAGGCAGGTAAGAAGTGCTGGAAAGTCTTGCATGAGGCTCAAAAACACTGTGGCACTGAGAGGAAGACAGCAGCTGCTTATATGCAGAGAGTGCTGATGAGAAGCAGCTGTGTGCACAGGTGAGTGGAGCTGTCTTGATGAGGGGGCGTGGCTGGCTGGCAAATTTACCAGGAGCAGGTGAGGGAGAGAAGGGGAGCAGAATGCAGGCTGTGACAGTTGTCAACATCAAACCTCCTTGTCTGCCATATTTATCTTACTGAAGGTCCAGTGTTTAAGATTTAAGGGGATTTAGTGGCGTCTAGCAGTGAGGATTGCAGATTGCAACCAGTTGAAACTTGTCCTGGTTAGAATTCCTTCAGTGTTCAGGAGGTTTTTACAGGGGGCTGAATTATCGGCAGAGGTCTCCTCCTCTCCAAAACAAACAGACCAGGCAATTTAAACCGGTAAAACACTGAATAAAGCAGTTTCAGGGTACAAATCAATGTTTCTCTGATGCCATTTGGCATGCCAGAGACAGGCTTTTAGCCCAGCACCTGCTGATCTGTGCTCATATTTTTTCTGTGATAACTTCAGATCCAGATGTTCATGACCCAGTGATTTAAAGCAGTATAAACACTGAATAAAACAGTTTCTCATCCGTCAGAATTGGTGTTTTTCCAATGTTGCTCATCGTGGAGGGGCTTCTAACGACTGTGGCTGACATGAAAATGCGATAAGACAAGTCTCCCTACCTAGAGCTAGTGTTTGCTTTGTTGGTTCTGAGCTACTGTAGAAACATGGCAGTGCAACATGGCGATCTCCGTAGACGAGGACCCTCCCTATGTAGATATAATGATTCTTATAATCAGGTGATCACACACTAAAGAAAACATATATTAAATTTCTGCCACTATATGTCACTAAATCCTTCACACTGAACCTTTGACAAATCAACTGCATGTTTAGGCTCTTCGCCCTTCATTATAGTATGAAGAGAAAATTAAATTGCAGAAAATGGAAGTATTCTACACATGCAAGAAAGAGCTTCTCCGTCCCCATGACATTATCTTTATAACAGGTTGCACAGTGCAGAGAACTCACCTGTTGTTGTTGAGCTCTTTAAGTAACTTCTGCATGGCCTTACCGCTCTTATCCATCACCTCCAGTATCACCACCACACTGTACTGAGACATGATCTGCAGGAAACACAGTCAACACAAGGTGTTGTGTAAATAACGTACTGTTATTATCAGTGGTGTATTGTCAATAAAGTCATTATAGTGGAGGACTTACCTTGGTGAGGTAGTGGACCACCGTCTTGTTTGTGACTTTTTTCCATCCCAGGTTTTTTGCATTGAAGGCTGCGATCTTCATTTTGACTCAAACTGTAGGTGTGAGAAGAAAAAAAAATCTTTCAGGTCCAGTTCTGTGTCGGGTTCAGAAGAGTTTTTAGTCACTGTGCAGTGGAGACAGAAGCTGTGGAGCTCGCTCTGAGGAACAATACTCAGAGGAAGGGATTGTGGGCTGGGTCTGAGTGACAACTAAGGTGAATACGACTCAGAAAACCCTGGATAGGCTAATTAACCTACCAGCAGAGTCTAATTCAATCTGCCCTAACACCCTCAACATCTCAGAGACTGTCTTCCTGGATAAGAGGTTCATTAATAACACACAGAGATCTGTTAATCAACGTTTAACAGTTTGTCTCAGCACAAAGGAACAGGAATGACAACATGATAAAACAAAACTATTAGGTTACACATTTTACTCTACAGATTAAACAAAATACACCAGGGAAGACAATAGGGAACTTGATACATAAAAAAGAAGAAATTGAGGTAAATGTAACGTGTGAAACCAAAAAATGAGCCCTCAAGAGAATGAAAATAGCTGCAGGGCAAAAACACTACAGTTGGTTTTGTTGAGACACGTCAGTTGACAGCCGGCTGTCTTCAGCGAAGCAGCTACATTATAATCTAGTGATCTTCGTCTCAACATGCAGCACAGAGGTGACTATAATTAAAAAGAGTCAAGAGTTCATAGTAAGTAAAAACGGCTGTGAGAAAAAATGTGTTTTATGATGAACCTGATATTCACACTGAGAGTATTATTCATGTGAAGTCATTTCCCTGCTTCCAGGCATTTTAAAAGACTTTACTTAGACTAAATGTTTCACTTCTGTGTGAAAAGATCACAGTTTATTAAATATCTTTTATGTATCTCAAAGAACTTTTGGTAAGAATGGGCTGAATAGCTTTGTATATTTCCTACTTTAAAAGACAGTACAGAAGTATGAACAACAAAATGTCTACATAAAGAAACAAAATTTACACTACTCACGCAGAACAGCACAACACAGAGGTTAGCATTATTGTATATGTTATATTTTATTATTATTATATGCATTAACATGTAAACAACATTTTAATGTTGCAGCAAGTTGAGCTGGTGCAAATTTTACCTTCTTTATTTTGATCTGTAAAAATGCATCATATTTTTTAAGATGGTAACATGTTATGTATGAAGTGTTTTAACCTGTAAAGTAACTACAGCTGTCAAATAAATGTTGAAGATTAAAAAAAACTATTTTCATCTGTAATATGATGGAGTTTTTTTTTTACCTCCAAACAAACACAATTTAAACATCTAGTGCTCCCACAAACTAAAATGCTTCATATATTACACATTAATAAATGCTCAGCTCCTCGTCCTGTCTCTGACAATGTACATTTCAAAATGTAAGTAGGTTGCTTCCTCAGTAATGTCAGCATATTGTCATTCATTTTGGAGTCTTTAAAATGAAAATGAATTAACTTCCTTAAAGTATTCATGCAAGAGCATCAGTTTTGGTGCTGTAGAGGAGTTCTCAGTCCAGAAAAGTGGGACAGTAAAACAAAGAGAAGAACAACTCACCGGTCTGGTTCAAATATGCAAAGTTGTGGCAACATCAGCAGACAGACGGAGACTGAGTTCTGCAGAATACAGAACTGTCAAACCTCTGAGACAGGAAGTGTCTAGCAGAGGCCACAAAGCCAGCTCACACACAGACACACACACACACAATGAACATACAGCAGATGCATGCAAACCATTACAAACCTACAGTCTATCTGTTATCTGGGCCAGTAAGTGTTTCCTGTCTGTGAGAAACAGACACCACAGAGCTCAGTCGACTGCCATATTAAAAATATGTTGTTTTTTTCTTTTTCTTTTTTTTTCTGAGAGTGAGATGAAAGATCAATAATAACCTCATGTCGGTGTGATTAGTGCAGAGCTGTGGTCTGGATTAGTGCAGAGCTGTGGTCTGGATGTTGTTAGTTGTTAACTTTAAAAATACACCTACCAACACCAATAAAGCTCCCTCTTTGAACTATGATTCAAGAGAAGGAACAAAGAAATAAAGTAAAAAAAAAAAAAAAAAAAGAAAAAGTAACATTATATGCTTAGTTAGACCCTATTTTAACAATGATATGGTAAAGTAACAAAAAAAGACGGATTAACAGACATGTGGGATAACTGTCAAATTAGTGACATTGCTCTTTAAAGGAACAATGAACTAACAACACTAAGACTGATTAACAGTTGTATGTAAGGAGTCATGCTGTAGCTTGCCCTCACACATTGCAAAGGCCATGTGGGAACCGCAATGAGCTCCTTTATGTACAAAATGTATGAACATGAACAACGTTCCACTGATAAGTGGGGGCTGGGACAGTAAACTGGGAGAGTTTGGCATGACGGATGTCTGGGATGATGATGTTGAACGCCAAACTGACGTCCATGAATAGGATCCTTGCATGTCCTCAGGGGGCTGAGGTGTTCCAGGATGTACCGCAGGCCCAGTTTGACTGCATCATCCACTGATATGTTTGTCCAGTAGGGTCCATCAGGGGACCTGTGATGACCCTCAAGTGGGTCAACACCAAGCAGCAACTGCTGGGGCTGAAAAATGAAGCCAGCTCCCAAGTGCCAAAAGCTGCAGTTCTTTGAATGGCCACTTGAGGCTGGCTCCAGACGCCAGTCAATCCTACAAAAATGTTTACAGCCTGTTACAAAAAAGAAACAAAAAAAAACAGTTATGGTCTCAAATTCCAACATTCATGTCAATTTATTATGGCTTAAAGTTACACATATATAAGAGCAGGACCGCTTGAGTAATAGGCTGTCTGCAAAGTGTTACTACAGTCAGTTCTCTCCTTCCATCATCCACAGTGCAGCCTCTCATCCAAATATGGTCACTTCTGGCTCCAAAGAAATCAAGATGGCGATGGCCAAAACGGATGATGAGGTTTCCAGGAATGCTGCTCAGCCTTGCAACCAGTTTTTTCAGTGGTCACTTGCAGTACTGCAGCAAAAAAATCCCCTGTGGCCGAAATAAGCATTCTACCCATAGCCCACCATCATGAAAGAGATGTCCATAGGCCCGTTTCCACCGCAGGAACTTCGGGGTAATTTTACGGGGCCGGGGCCGTTGGTGCGTGTCTCCACCGCAGGAACCACCCCCGAAGGACAGAGTTCCGGAACTTTTACGGGGGCTAAACAAGTCCCTGCCTCGGAGTAGGTACTCAGAACGGCCCCAAAAGACTCCTGGCTGGGGCTTGGGGGTTACTTGGTGCTGATTGGATATACTCAAGGAGGGATGTGATGTCAACAGAAAGCAACAAAATAGCCGGTATTTTTAAAACTCAGCAGACGAGGGTTAGCTCGTTCATATAGCTTCTGCTGCCATCTAAAAAAAACTCACTGAATGGCCCGTGAAAAAAATATTCTTTCCAACGGATATCTTAGTTACAACATGACTGAGCTAGCAAAGCAGTTTTGTGTTGATATGTGTGGTATTTATTCAGTTTTGGGAAATCACGATGTCTAGAAAGCATCAGCTAGCAGCAGCAGCAAAGCTAACATCAGGATGTCATCTGTTAAAAGCCTCCCGTTGTCGGATACGACATGAAACTGCTCCAGTTAGCTCAATCATGTTGTAACTAAGACATCCGCTGGAAAAAATATTTTTTTCACAGGCCATTTAGTGAGTTATTACAGACACCGCTATCGGCTAACGGCGTCCCTACGTCGCCCCGGTCAAAATGATTGTGCAACGATTACGTCACATCCAGAGGCAGCCCATAACTTCACAGGAACCTTCCTCGTACTCCACTCAGTGGAGACACGGCGGTTGAGAGGGCCGAACGAGAGGACGTTCCTGTAGTAGTTCCTGCCCCCCAAATAGTACCAGGAAATTCTTCAGTGGAAACGGGCCTTATAAAGCTGTTGACAGGTAACGTTGAACTAAAAACAAGGTACATTATTACTTTTTTTATTACAAATTTTTGATCCATGGAGTTTTATATTTGTAAAACTTTCCTCAAGCTGAAAAAAAAGCTTGCAGGCAGAGCCCATGGGAGAAACACTATTGCACAAATTCATGACACGAAAGTGAATCCGGAAGCTAGAAACTTTTTTAACATATGCACCAGGCGGGCAACTCCTCTGGAATGCATTGGCGCCATCTTGCCATCCAGTATCTATGTACCAATGGGTGACGTTACAGTAGCTATGTCCAATTATTTTTACAGTCTATGGTCAACACCAGTCCCTCGAAGGATTTCATGACCACAGATGTCGGGCAATGGGCCTGTCAGGCACATGCACAGAGACTACAGGTCTTTTTGGCCTCTGACTAGATAAGTACCCTTTTTGCAAGACATGTCGTTTGAATGAGTTTTTCAAATTTTATATCTTAGTTTTTTTCAAATTTGGCTCATGATATCAATTCTCAATGAAAAGCTGTTGTAACGTTCAACAACTGCATTTGAGTTCTACTTCTGTGAGGCCGCATGAGCCACCCTCAACTGCCATTATCACAACCACCACAGTTAACGTACACAAATCAAGCATCTTGCGGAGCAGCATCCACATCTCTCTCACCTGCCGTCATTGGTCACAGCCAGCCATGCAACGATAGTGTTTGCCCTAAAAGCCCAGATACATCAAATCGACTTCACAGAACTAATGGAAACAAGAGCTGACTGTTGCATAGCCTCACATCGCCTGTGTCTTGGCCAAAAATTACACATGATCACACGGAAAAAATTCAGCTGGCGGCCAACCAGCACATATGTTTTGCGCAAGCAGGCTGCGGTATATCTGTATCCGTCATTCAGAAAGGGAAACCAGAACACCGACATGATGCTAGTTAGCCAATTAGCATATTAACAACACAGTCCAATGTTGAAACAGTTTAATTACTGACCTACTGCATTGACAATACAAGTTACATGTTTTTAGATGATAAATACATTTATTGTTATCATTAAAAAACCTTTCACCTTACACCCCAACACCCTTGCAGTTATTGTAGCTTTGAGATGCAACACTGAAGACTGCACAAGCCATGTTACACTCACGCGAAGAGGCAACATAACGTTCCAAAGTTAGGCAAAATTTTTGCGAGTGGCATTGCCATTTTTCAAAATGGAGTATTTCTATATTTTTGCTGATTGGTGTCCCTAAACTATAGACTGAAATGGTGATAGATAAAGAGTACTTTAAGGTGGGATGGGTGTGGATGAGGGACCCAATTCAGAACATTTTGTCCCCCTGTCCAAAATTTCTAATGGTTGGCTTGAATAGAAATATTTTCATTTTAAATGTTTATCAGCTGGTCACAAGACACCTTGTACTTCACTAAAAAGTAAATTCTCTGTCTGTGACCTCAAGGTTTTAAGTTTCTACATCACACTGGTTAAATCGGGTGTCAAACTCTGCACATAAATCATTCTGCACAGTGAGAAGCTTTAATTTAAACTTTATTACCCAACAACATTTAAAACATGATTTTAATGATTAAAACTGTTACAAAGAAGGAAAGCTTGCTGTCTAATTTGTCTTTGGGGAGCTATCGACTCATTAATGCATTGTAACTGTTAATCTGCTCTATTCTATCTGCATTTCCACTAACAAAGACCACACCAATAAGATAAAGATTTCGTATAGTTTATTGTGTATGATGGAAAGGGTGAAGGGATGAGGATCGAGGGATGAGGGTCGAGGGCCGAAGGGATGAAGGGATGAACGGTTGAAGGATATAGGGATGAGGGTCAAGGGCTACCTGGAGAAAAGGATAGAGAGGTCAGATAAAGGATCAAGGGGTGAAGGGAGAGGCAAGAAGCGACGAGGGGTGAAGTGATAAGGGGTGAAGCGATGGGAGGGTCGAGGGATGAAGGCTGGTGGTTGCAGGCGAGGGTGATGATAGATGTGTTGGGTCGAAGGCAGGAACGCAGGAGAGATCCTGGGAGTGAGACTGAATAGGGAAGTTGTTTCTTCGTGAGCTCGGCTTCGGGTAGAGCCCCCTCTGGTTCCTGCATGCAGAAAGGAGCAGAGAAAAAGATGTAAGAGGCGAGAAGGAATTGCGTGGATGGGATGTGAGAAATGTGTCAAAGAGAAAGGGAATGCATCAGGTGTGCTTAAATACAATAACAGTTTGTTTTACTTGTGTGTTTCCTGTTGTACGAATTAAATGAGCAATGGCTACTTGAGAGATTTTCCTTAATACGTATTAAATGAGCATTGGTAGAAGGAACCTGAGATTTTTTACTGTTCGCCAAACAAACAAACAACATTTGTTTCCTCTAATTGCATTTGACAATTGGTAACTTAAAAGTTGAAACCATACAACCTGGCTCCCTGTTAGTGGGAGATTATGGTACTAGCTGCTTCCCTCGAGGGAGTGGAGACTCCGTGATGTCACAGACTGCAATCCTAGCATGGATGTCTCTCGCGAAATGTCACTCTAATGCTTTTAGTTGCCTGTGTAATGCACTTTGAATTGCCTGTTTGTTATATCAATAAAGATGTTTTGCCTTGAAACACATTAATCTTTGATTCCAGTTGGATTTTCTGGGTTTTATTTCATTGTCTCATTGGTACCTGCCCCCATCAATGCAGCCCCCTACACTGTTTCAGCGCCTGAGTGTTTTCAGTCTGAATCTGAGCTAAGTGATGATCATTAAAGACTGTGATTGATCAGATTGAGAAGACTGTAATATAATTGCATTGTGTTCAGAATGCGAACTGAAATTAAATCAAAATGCCTTTTGATGAAATAGTTCAGTTTGTGTCACTGAGGTCAACCTGAGGTTGTTCTGGTGGCGTTTATATGGGGCTTCAGCTCCACCTCCACAGGGTAGTGGTCACTGATGCTTTGCGCCTGGGAAACAAATAAAGTTTGAATGATGACATGTCTCCTTTAAAATACAGCAAGTACTCAATGACTTCACACTGAAGATGAGCCTCACTTCTTCATCAGTCAGTCTGAACGCTCTCTGGAAGTTGAAGGGCTTGGCTGACCCGGGGACGACGGCTTTCAGCATGGTCTGTCCGAACACCACGATCCTGTTGGCAGGACATGCTTCACAACCTTTAAAAACACTTAAACAAGGCACAAATCCACTCAGACAACAGTCCTGAGATGTGAGCTACCTGTCGTAGGTGTGGTCATTTCTGTTACTAGTCGTCGTGTCAGCATCATCGCCTATCAGCCAATGATAAGGAGGAGAGCAGATGCGGCTCCTACTCAGCCTTTCCTCGGAGAGATAATGTCCATCTGCATTAAAATCCCCCAAAATCATAATGTTCTGCAAAAGAAATAACAACACAACCATAATCATGATAAAACAAATCCATGTGTGCAGAAACATTTGAGAGGGGTGACCATCCCTATTGTTAGCAAAATGAGTCCCCGTTAACCTGCCTTCCATCCAGTCGCTCTGACCCAGACCTACAACCAATGATTTATTGAGAATTAACATGTTTCGATAGAACGTTTTTATTTTAACGTTTTTATTTTATTTTTTATTGTAGCAGTGCTTTAGCCGATGAGGAAACTCACAGACCAACAGGGGTCCATCCACCTTGTTAAAAAATAACAATCAAAAACCAATCGCATATTAACTATTAATTTTACAATACTTTACATTCTTTATACATTCCCAACTCACAGTAGTCCTCCATCTTTTCCTCACTGCTTTAACCACATCGTCCACAGCGTCCAGCTCTCTCTCTGCATCCTCTGGTTTGGTGTGGACAGGGATCAGTGCCAGCCTCTTGACGACTGGAAGCACAAACACACAAAGTAAGACAAACAAACACAAAAACACACGCGCATACTCAGGGCCGGACTGGGACAAAAATTCAGGGAGTCATACATCCACCCAGGCCACGCAATCCACACATTACATGCTCACGTGCACACGGACACACATATGGGCTAAGTAATCACCAAAGCTCATTATTCCATACTGACAGTCACACAACAACTCCATTAAACACAACTGTAACAGCAACCCTACTCATAGTCCTCCAGTCCAGTGCTTTTCTCTTCCCTACCCTCACCAAATGTGCCCCTCAATAAACCAGGACTTCTATATGAATGGGTGTTATGCTGAACTAAACAACATGACTGTATTATCTTGTCAGCAAATCATTTTGATGTCAGCTTAATAATCAATATGGCAACACCCATATTCAATGCAACAGTAAAACAAGTAAAAATATAAGTCAGCAGCAGCTTCAACTTATCTGATCTTATTTCAGTAACATTAGATATGAAAACTTTTGAACTTAGACAGGTAAGAGCCTATCCACAAGAGGGGTCCCCAAACTGTTCAGCCTGCGCTGCTCTGTACAAAATGGAACCAAATGGACCCTTACAGGTTAATTTGGCTCTTATAGCTTATCATCAATCATTTGTCTGGCTTCGGGTCGGTCCCCATCCTCCCCGGACCTCACGTTGAGAATAACCAGTTTTCTTCCCTTTCTATGTCAACTTACTTGTTGCAGCATCGTCATTTGACGTCACGCTGCTACTGGGGGCTGGGGGGGCTTAATCTCTCTCCCGTTCAGCTCCACCTTTCGTCTTTTTGCGGTCTATTGTAACGGCACTGCTGAGCTGCAGAGCTCCTACTGCACAGCCTGCACACACAGGCACACATACACACCCTCTGCTCTCTGCTCCACCTGACTCTCCACAACCAAGCTGCTTTCAGTTTACAGGCGTGCTGATTTGGGCGCGGGCGGAAAGCGAAACAAAGGCCCAATTCCAATCCGATCCCTTACAGACTCACTGACTTAGAGGCGCGTTCATGTGAAGTGCGTGAGTGTGTGAGGGCTGTCCCATTGTCAAATCGTCAAGTCAGTAAGTCAGTGAGTGAGCCCTTTATGCCCCCTTACCGTAGGTCAGCATCGATGCGGACTTACTCAGATATGCAAACAGTAACGTTATGGAAGAAGAGCGAAAAAACAGATAGATAAACAATGAAACATCACATTAACAAGGATTTAAGATGGTACATAACAACACATGAAGTCAGAGGAATACCAGTGGTTATATTCCACACACAAAGAATATCTATCTATATCTATATATATAGATATCTATATAGCCTAGTAGATATCTATCTATCTATCTATCGATATATATAGATATATATTCTTTGTGTGTGGAATATATGATGACAATAACCGATAAATGATCACGCCCAGAGCCGCCAATGTTAACAACATTTTGTAGAGAGGGGGATAAGTGCTGTCCCATTCCTATTTGTAGCATCCGGAGCCCTTTCAGACTCTCAGAGTCAATCACTTACAGCTGACGTCAGTTAAGTCAGTGAGGGTTCAGGGCTTGAGAGGCCGTTTACACGTTGCCAGCTATTTTCATAAACGGACATTTCACCGTCTCCGTTTTCAAAAAGATGTTCGTTTACATTTACCCGTGTATATATACACAAGAGCATGTCAAACCTGTAGGTGGCAGTATAACGAGAAGCTCAAGCCTTCCATGTATCCATTGTCACCATAGCAACACAGGTCACACTTTTGACACAGGCGCAATTTACGGCGCATACTGTGACGTCGGCTGCCTATAACTCCGTTTATCTCCGTTTATCTCAGTTTACATGCAAACGCGCAACCGGAGTTTTCCAAAAATCTCCACTCTGGCCGGAGTTTTTAGAAAGACTCGTTTTCAGAGGAGAAATCTCCGTTTGCGTGTAAACGAAGGGCACAAACGAAGGAAGATGTCTCCGTTTATCAAAATCACCGTGTACGTGTAAACGGCCTCTCAGTCTTTAGGGGCCGGATTGGAATTGGGCCAAACTAATCACGTCTTGAATCTTCAAAAAAAAAAAAAACCCCGTTTTGACCAATCGTCGTGACAAATGCTGACAAGCACCTATCATTTCTGCCAGCTGGCACGGTCACCTGCGCTGCACAGCATGCACTGCAGAGCGCGCCTGAAAAACAAAAAACAAGACAGCCCCCCCCCCCCGTTGCACAAAGCTAGGGCATTTTTTATTTATTACTAGCGGTAAATAACTGTTTGTAAGCTAACTGTGATTTTACCGCCTGTTTATCAAGATCACAAGATCTCACGAGAACTTGTTTTCTGAAACAGACAGGGCTCAAACAAAGTTAATTTTCTCTTGATCTGTGCGGATGAAAAAATGCAGTTTTAGTGTCAGAAGATGTGTGGCTTGTGGAAAATGAACCCAATATTTACTTTAGTGACTACAGGGCGAAAGAATTGACCATAAATTGTGATCACGTTCATTTTCCTCATTGACGACAATACATTCAGAGCTGCGGGGGCGTGGCGCTGACGTCACTGAATCAGGAAGTGAGCTGAGTGGGGTATCTCGCTTCATCCAATATCTCTGATCTAACCTAATTCCAACTTTAAAATAAAAACCAAGTCTTAACCTTAAAACAACCTGAAGTTTGTCCCACACTGAGGATCAGTCAAAATGTCGTCACATTCACCTTCACATCTAAAACTGGTATTGGTCCTCACAAAGATATGTGTGTGCAAGACAGACACACACATGGGTACCTGTTGTAGGACTCTTGAACTGCAGAATGAAAGGCTCTCTTGCGAGCACGTCCACAGCTTCATCTTCTGTATCATCTTCATAATTGTCATCTTCTTCATAATCTTCTTCTTCCTCTTCTTCTTCATCATCGTCATCTTCTTCATCCTCATATTCACCATCGTCATTTTCTTCATCCTCATATTCACCATCGTCATTTTCTTCATCCTCATATTCATCGTCATCTTCTTCATCCTCATATTCACCATCGTCATCTTCTTTATTCTCATATTCATCATCTTCTTCTTCATCCTCATATTCTTCGCCATGTTCATAATCTTCATCCTCTTCTTCTTCTTCTTCTTCTTCTTCATACTGGTAAGAGTTGATCATTTTCACCTGATCCTTTCTGAGACACACACAAACACATGCACAGTATCAGTCCCTGTAAATAGACAGAACATAACATCCATCCATTTTGGAGGGTCACGGGGGCGCCGGAGCCTATCCCAGCTGACACTGGGCGAGAGGCAGGGTTCACCCTGGACAGGTCACCAGACTATCACAGGGCTGACACATAGAGACAGACAACCATTCACACTCACATTCACACCTACGGACAATTTAGAGTCACCAATTAACCTGCATGTCTTTGGACTGTGGGAGGAAGCTGGAGCACCTGGAGGAAACCCACGCTGACACGGGGAGAACATGCAAACTCTGCACCCTTCCCTTTGGGGATTGAAACAGGAACCCTCTTGCTGTGAGGCGACAGTGCTAACCACTACACCACTGTGCCGCCCTACAACATAACATCCATAATTTCAGTATCATTTTTGCAGATGTACTTAATACCTCTGTCACCTTTTTTTGCATTTAGATCTTTGCTTTGTCATGTATTTCTTATCTAGCAGGATCTCTGAAAACTATGTGAAGGATTTCAACTAAACTTTGTGGAAAGCTGTGTGAGGTAACTGGTCCAATAGCACCATCATGTGGTCATGATAAAGAATGCACCGTTCTTTGGATGGCCACTTTAGTCTGGCTCCAGTCCCCACAGACCCCCACGTTAAAATGCCCAAATTTACAGCAGAAATAAACATTTTTACAACCTGGTACAAAAAAGGTCTATATTGTTAATTTCCCCCTTTATGATAAGTGTATTGGGTGAATTTTTATATAGCCCTCTCCAAAATGTCAAGCTTGAGGCTTTAAAGAGGGAGCCCACAAGCCAGTGGGTGATGCCATTGTGACTTTGTTAAATTGCTTAATACAGTCTATGATCCTGAACTGTTCAGGTGCTATTCATAACACACACTATCCTAAAACTAAACAAGAACAAAATGTTGGACTCCATGGGAAAGGACCCACTCCTAATGTAGATATAAACAGCTCATTCTAAGGTGAGAAAAACACCACTATTTCCAGGTGATTATACACTAATGAAAACACAGTTATGAATATCTTATTCTATTTATGCCATTTATCCCCTTAAATCCTACAAACTTGACCTTTAACTTACTCTAAATTTTGCACACTATCAATTTTGATACAGATCCAGAGGCAGGTTACATTTTCAAACAATATTTTCTTTTCTTTTAAATGTGTTACTAAATAAGCAGGTCTTGTATTTGGCTTTTATTCACAGTGAATTATTCACTTCATACCTGTAGAAGAAAACAAACTTCTCCCTGTAGGAGCCTCGTCCCAGAGGTTCGCTGCACTTCATTTCGTACGGATGTTGCACGTTATCTCTGTCAGAAAACAGAAACAACTGAAACTGAGTCATCACAAGATCACAACATCGGTAAATTATGTTTTTCCCCACATCCTAATGTTATTCATGAGATTCTATAGTTATGTTTATTGAAAAATTATATTCGATCTGCATAGCAAAACAAATACCAGCACCCTCTCCCATTTGTTCCATGAGTCTCTGTCACTCTAATTATTCTCTCATTTCTGTTACTGACATTTCTGAAAAGTTGAAACATGTTCCTCAGCTTTTTTTATTCATATTTGAAGAAAACTATTTGTCCACTCTAATAATTTTAAGAAAGACTAAGATCTGCAACAAAGCTATGTCTGAATTACAAAATTTACAATGTGTAAAAAGTGTGAATACAATAAAACAAAAAATCTTCCAGTAAGATAAAAGCTCAGTGCAATGCAGACCTGTAGCAAATAGCCAGGGGGGCTTACTTTTTAGGCTAATGTAAGGGCAAAAAATTATTACTGACAGACATCTATCTTTTACACAAAACTAGGTCCCTGAGGAAAGCAAAACAAATATTGTCTGATGCCAGGGGATGACTGGGGTCGGACAATATTTGTTTTGCTTTCCTCAGGGACCCAGGACTTTTTAATTCTGCCTGTCCTACATCTGGGCATACAACGGCCATTGGCCTTTTAAATAATGGATGATTTTTTTTAGCCTTTTTTAGGCCATTTTAAGGTGTATTGCACACACTGTGGTCACTTTACCTTTTTATGTTTTTTACTATTTATTGTTATTCTCTATTGTATTTTGTGGATTGCTTATTTGAACTGTAATTGTCATTGTTATTTCTATTGTTCTGCTGCTGGCTGCACCATAAATTGCCCCTCGGGGACAATAAAGATATCTTGAACTTGAACTTGGGTTAACACCACAGATCAGTCTAAAACATCTTTGTGGAGCTGGAACCACAATGGGCCATTTTGGTGTGCTAGTAATACATCTTAGTGGAATGCAGCCCTTACTAATGTGTTTAATTACACCTGCATGTCAAAATACCTGCCATTTTTTTTAATTTAAAAATGCTCCAGATATCTCTTCAGTTACATGGAGCCTATTGGGGTCCCTAATGGCTGCAGTCGCACGCCGGCTTCCAGAGACGGAAGCTGGAATGCAATTTCTGAGTTGACTTTACAATAAATAATTGGTTATGACAAACGCAAACATTATCTGAAGCAACATGAAAAAATTCTGAGTAGGGCATTACTATCCTAATATGTCTTATTTTGCACTTTATGCTACTTCAAAGTTAGTTCTATACTATACTGTACTATTTTACTGTGCAAAGATGCCCCAGAGGAATCACTGAGAATTTACGTAGAAAGCTCACTCGTGGTCGTTGAGGGCTCCGAGGAACTTGTCCATGGCCTTACCAGTTGCATCTATCACCTCCAACATCACCACCACACTGTACCGGGACACAATCTGCAAGAAAAACAGCCAACATACACACTAATAACTGAAGTAATGAGATATGGTCTAATTAATCATTAAACACAACAAAAATAAGAATACAACACAATATAACTTTTCTCAGCAGAAATTTTGAGTTGTCAGATTTGGAGAAACACAGCTGTTACTAATGCCATTAACGAAGCTCCCCAGTAAACCATGACACTGTGACAGTGAGCCAGCATGAACAATCAACCCAGCTGCGAGAGTAAATGTTGGTAGTGTATGTTTCTGCAAACCACGGATACATTACATCTGTACATTATCATGTAGCGCATATATTGAAACTTCACATTTGGACACTGCAGTGGTTAACATGTCGTTATTTTTAGGCACAAATACCACTTGCTAATGGTTCGGAAAATATCATATTTTTGCTCAAAACACCCACTTTCAGTGACACAGTACCCACCAGAAATGCAGAGATGACTCACTAAAAAACAACTGGTGTTGTTGTTTACTGGTCTCGACTAGCGGTCTGCAGCAGTCTACACTTTCCCACATACATCCCATTAATGAAGCAAGTTCATATATATGAAATCAGGACCATAGGTCACTTTAGAAATGTTGATATGATACATACTAAATACACAAAGGTAACGTATCCATGGTTTGCAGAAATGTACAATGCCAACATTTTCTTCTGGTGACTGAGCTGCAACAGTAAGCCTGAAATTGAAACAGCTAAATGGATTTCATCAATCAATATTAATATCTGAGACAAAGAACCAAACACAGTAATATTATTACAGTATTTCTGACTGTCTAAGTATCATCTATGTAGTGTTTTTGAACAATATTTAGTGTGTCATTAAATCTGCCTCGCTGTCATAAAGTGTCAAATAAAAACCAAATGTTTGTTTCCGTGATGATCAAACAAACTCTGAAACTGAATGTGTTCATCACATCTCTGAGCTACATATAAACAGCTCCCTATTAACACACCATACCGTACAAGCATCACAAAAAAGTGAAACAAAATTACTCATCATGATGATCAGAGGTTTGACTGTGGTCACACACACTGAATTACCTTGATAAGATTTTCCCTCACAAATGGGTTGTTGACTTTTTTCCATCCCAGCTGTTTGACATTGAAGGCTGCGATCTTCATTGTGACTATAAAAACAAAATGTACATTATTTTAAAGGTTTAAACATAACAGCCATCATGCTACTGATTTTGTGGGGGGTAATAAATCATGAGAGGGAAATGTGAAATAGAAGAAATGAGACAGCAGATAGAGAGCGGAAGTGAAAGCAGAAGAGCCACAGCTCACCTGAAAGCATCAGACAGCAGGTCATTTTCTATATTTTAGTATATGTTTATTGACTATTAATTAGAAAACTGTGCACATAATTCACACAGCAGGGTGGTGAGTTCAGTGTTTCCACAAGATTAAAGGCATAAAGCAGAGAATATAGTCTGTTGTCAGGAAACATTCAGTGGAGAGGAAATATATATTAATGATGAGGAAAATATTACTTCCAGAAACAAAACTTTTTCAGGAACAGATCTGAAACTTCTGCAACTTCTTTTAGCCAACTTCTCTGCTCATTTTCCTTTATTATACATTCATTAATACATGTACGTACGTACTTAAAAAATGGTTGTCAAAACCACAAAAATACCGAGGCATGCAGTTTCGACATGTAGTCTTCGACATGTAGTCTTCATCAGGGCATAAAACCCCTGATGAAGACTATATGTTGTAACGCGCAGGCGTTAAGCCAGTTTAATAAAGGCTTTTTAATTTTTGTAAAATGTTGACTTGCACATATCTCCAGGATCTCCCAAAACATCAGAACTCACCACCTCCACCCAGAGAAGAGGACATTATTTTAATCTTTTTATTCAAAAGGTGTAAAAGTGCAAGACTGAAGATCACCTCAAATCTGTAATAACCTGCTGAGCGAACTCAGACTTGCATAAAATCAATCAATCATCAATATTTAACATATAAAACCTGAACATCATCATGTTTTCATCACTGCATTGTCAGTTTGGTTTCCCACCAAATGATATTGCATCATACAATGGAAAACAAAACCGAGTATAAAGTCAGTACAGCTGAAGAGCTGCTAAATTAACACTTGAAGTGCTGAAAGTTTTTTTTAGTCACTAAAAAGCAGAAAACTAGTAAGAAACAAAGAAACTCACCAGTGTTTGTGAGATGAGTAAGAATAAATCAACAAAACCGCAGCAGAGGTTGTTTCTTTGTCAGCTGACTGATGATCGCTGCTCTGCTCTGCAGAGAGCAGCCTGAATTAACCCTGAGATACAGGAAGTGTCTCAGCCTGCCAAAAAGGGTTGGTAGGCAAACAGATTCAATTCATGCCGTTCAGTTGCTAGGGGGCTATATTATTTTTCTTTCCCGCCTCAACTGTAAGCGACAGAGGGATGTAACTCAGTAAAACCTGAACAGAAGAAGTATTTTGAGGAAGCCTACTTGTACTCTACTCAAATATTTTGTTTTTCTGCTTCTTTATACGTCTTCTCCACCACGTTTCACAAGGAAATATTGTATCTTCTGATCAAGTTGTTAAGCTTATAACATACAGTCCATTGTAAGATTAAACCAGCCTTTTAGACTTTTCACCTCCTAATTATTCAGCTGTGTCTCCTTGTCATGTTTCAGATGTCTCTCTGGGGTGTTGGCAGTTCATCCCTCTCTAAACTTCTATACGTACATCAGAGCTTAGTTTCTTCTTCTTCCAGTCTCTCATTAATCATCTCACAAGCCCTCAGATTTATCTGGTGCACCTTTGGAAGGACCTGACCCCTAGGTTGGGAACCCCTGGACAAAATTAACAGCATTAAACTGGCACCACCTTAATTTAGCTACAGCAGTGACATGCTGCTCTGACATTCATACATTATTACTACCAAAACAAGGGCACATTTTTCTCCAGAACAAAACCTTTTACTTTTGATAGGTTAAGTACTTTTGCTGATAATACTGTTGCACTTTAACGATTTGTTGTCAGAGTGTCAGATGGTCAGTGAGTCATATAAAAAATGGTGGATAAAAATCGGCGGGAAGAAACCCTCCAACACCACCCCCATCCACACGCAGGGTTACTGAATATTTCCATGACCTTGCAGGAAGAGAGGAAGCTCCTCCTTCGGATGTTTGAAACAACCGGACTGATCCTGTTCCTTTTTTCACTGTCAGATCAGAAAAACAACCGAAACTTCAAATTAATAACCAGATGTTACTCTGCACTTATGAATCACTCAGTCTGTGAGCAGCTGAATAAAATTAAAGAACTTAAAAATCCTCATATATTATAAAATGTTCAGATGTTTTTATGTAAGCTACATCTGTTGTCTCTCTATATCTGTCAAATAAATGAAATGAAATGGAGTAGAATAATAAAGTAACTCAAGATTGTAATCACAGGAGTACTTGAGTAAATGAAAATTAGTTACTTTTCCTCCCCTCACCACCACCTCCCCCAACAACACCATCAGGACCTGTTGTGGAAACCAGTGTGGTTACAGCTCTGCATAGAGTTTCTCTTTTCATGTCTTCAGACTGAAATCACACAATGGTGAAAGGAAACCAGTGACTCACAGTCTCCTGACTCGTGCTGTGTATTTCACTGATAAAACTAAACATGAGCAGACATCATAAATATATCATTTCACCTGATATCTGAAGTGGGTTGTTTTACAGCTGTGCAGGTTAAAATTTCACATTATGGCCAAATAAAAGCTGTGATGACAGAGCTGGGTTCTTCGTTAACTTGCAAAGTGCAGCTCATTGATAGCTGGCTCATGGCCCAGATGTTTCACTGTGAACCACAAACATGAAGTCATTTTTGAAAGACAAAGGGCTTTCTCAGATTGAGAATAAAAGAGGTTTGATATAGATATTATTACCTCTGCTGAGACTGGTATGTTTTGGTTCATTTTGTTTGGTTGTGAGCAGGAATACAGAAAAACTACTGGCTCGATTTTCATGGGGAAAGTGTTAAGCGTGGGCCAAAAGAGAACCTTTTAAATACTGGGGCGGATCTGAATATTAAGGAGGATACAGAAATTATTTTTCACTTTTGTTAACATTATGAGATATGGCATTTGGCCTTGGCAGACATTCACATTATGCTCACCTTATCGCCTTTATTAGAATGACAACAGTGTAGAAATGGCTGAGAGTGGTCGAGGGGTATGACATGCTATAAAGGTCCCAAAGCTAAAATCAAACCCAGGATGTTGAAGTTGTATCATGGCATGCACTGTAACCACTCAGCTATCCAGGACTCCTTCAGTACCCCAGATGAGAACATGCAGGCTGAGAAACCATGATGAAAGTTTACTTCTGAAAGTCACACCAACAGATCACAGTGAAGAGTTACCTGTTCCTATACATGATAAAATATACAGAATGCAGTTTGAGATACTGTGAGGGAAAAGAAATAAACTCCTCTAAAAGATTCTGGCTGTTTAAAGAGGAGTCAGAACATCCATCCATTTTCATGTGCTTATCCGAGGCCGGGTCACGGAGGCAGCAGGCTGAGCAAAGCACCCCAGACGTCCCTCTTCCCAGTGAAGTTTTCCAGCTCCTCCTGAGGGAATCCGAGGTGTTCCCAGGTCAGATGGGATATGTAGTCCCTCCAGCGTGCTCTGGGTCTGCCCCAGGGCCTCCTACCAGTGGTAGAAGTCGGAACATTTGGCATTTAATTTGACATTAAAGTAGACATTTTTAATTTGAACATTAAAAGTTATTAAATGATGAACTGCAGAATTCACTGTGCCGAAAACTGCGAATGTAACTAAAACTGCTTTTAAGAGATTTTAGTGAGGTTTCATTTAAAAAACAGCTTCTGATTAATTAGAGTGTTGATGATGCCCAAAATTCACAGTTTGGTACATTTTCAGTTCTGCAGGGGTGAAAAAAGTAGAAAAATTATCTTCAATCGAGGCACTCAAGTGCTGACATATTATCAATAAGATAATATAAGTAACAAAAACAAACACAAATATCAGTCATGCTCCATCATAATACTCAGGGAGGGGGGTGATATGACACATGGATGATTGCGTCGCGGTTTCGGTCTCGGTTTCAGATAATCGTTTTACGATCTCTTCTAAGTCAGCGGGGGGGGGGTACCTCAAAAATCCAGCACCAACATCACTCGTAGTCTGACCACATTCACTGTTAATATCTAATATTTAACAGAGATCAAATTGTGGACACATAACAGAGCAAAAATACAGGAACATACTGACCTATGTGTAGAGCTCGTTTAAAAATCCTGGTAAAAGTATAAATACTATAACCCTGTTTTACTTCGTTCAGTGCCCATCATGTGAATGGAAGCTTTCAGTTGGACAAAATGGCACCAGACTCCACAGGTGGGTAGTATACCCATACTTTTGAACGTTTTGGTGGCATCTTGGCATGCTGAACTACCAACTCCGTCAAATACACCACATCACAAAATGCATGGGTGGTAACTGCTGCAGTAGTGGACCAATTACACGTCACGTTAAATTGATGAACGCTTGCGGTGACTGGCTGTGAACAAAACCATAGAAAAAAGTCTAGGCTATTTCAGTCGATACTTTAAAGGTGTCAAGTACCGATATCCAGCCCTACATGTGCATGCTGGGAGGGTTCCCAACACACCCTCAGTAGCTCACGTCAGTGTAATCACATGATCAGCACTCAGTGGACCAGTACAGAGTGCAGTGAATTTCCAGCACAGAGCTTTTATTTTGAAGTGCTGTTTCCTGCCGTGGAGTGAGTGACTAACAAACAACTCCTTGACAGAGACTGCAAATGAGCTCAACGACATCGCCAAATGCAAGTATGACGCTGAATATATTAAACTGTGTAGACCTTCAACTAATGACTAAGGACAAATCTGGACCCTGTGGCTGGACCAGTTGGGAACCACTGGTTTAAACTCTTAAAATTAGAGTGCACTGTAATTAAAGATAACTTCATCCATGATTAACACATCAGTCGACAAACTGCTGTCAAAGAACCAAAGGAACAAGATTGTTTAAACATTAAAGTTATTTAATTACATCAAATATGAAAAAAAACATCCACTGTTTTCTGATTTCACATCCGGTTGCCATAGCTGCGTAGCGGCTGATTAATTAAGGCAGGTTCTGAATTCACAAACACCTGTTGACTTGTGGTTGTTGACACCTGTGGTACTGTGTTGAAAAGAAAGTGTACTCGTCAACAGCTTACTTTATAAATCATTTATTCATTCTTATTAAATATACTGGCTGACGTTGAGGACGTATTTCTTTCTCTGATTTGTCTCACTGTGAGAATACGAGGATTTACTTATTTAGAGCCTGAGCAGTGAAGCTAGTTTTGCACCAAATACATGAGATATAATGGAGATAACAGTTTTACAGTTGCACACGGGGGCTTTTCTGCTCAGTACAAAGATTGTTTCACTGTTTGAGTGAACAACTAAATAAAATAAAGTGTTGAAAGTCAAGAGACTGCTGAGATCATCCGGGGCGATGGTAGAGTTTTGTTCTCCGCTGGTGGAGGTGGAATGTTTCTGGAGCAGAGAGTTATGGGACGAGATGGGGGATGGGTGTAAAGCTGTATACCAAGTTCTGTTTCAACCGGTATTGATGTACATGTGGAAACTCGGTGGAGTGTATCTGATAAAATAATATGTCAGGGGAATTATCAGTCATGTTTGCATTTCCAGACATTATCAGAGAGGAAAAGAACCCAAACACTTAGCGGAGACTCTCCGTCTTTCAACTGTGAAGGTTTCTTACCTTTCTGATAAACTTTAGAAACACTTATCCTGAACAAACTGTACAGCTGAACTCCTGTTTGACTCATAATGTCATTACCAAACAGAGACATTAAAAGTAGCTCAGTCTGTGTGGACAATGTTCGCTCAAAAAAAGTTAACTCATCTTTGAAGATTAAGGTCATTCTTGTAGAGTCAGAGGTCATTGTTATGAAAGTGTGCTTGTTTGTGTTTGTCACTGCTCGTTCTGCTGTGTGTCTGTGATGTTGGAGACGGCGCCCTGGCCCTTGCTGACGTCACTGATACACGCCCACTGACCGTCCATCGACTCCTTCCACAGCGTCACCTACAGAACAATAACACACACAGACATGTGTAAGAGAATTGTGTGAATACAAGACCACGTCACACCAATCCTGGCTTCACCACACCGGTTACCTGTTGCTTTTACAATTGATTTTAAGATTCTATTGATTGCTTACAAAGCCCTGAGAGGCCTTGCTCCAAGTTCTAGAACAGATCTTTTGTTAACCCATGTGCCGTCTCACACCCTAAGATCCTCAGATGCATCTTTTCTTGTTGTTTGGAGGTCTAGATTAATTCACAAAGGTGATAGAACCTTTGCAGTCAGAGCTCCACGACTTTTGAGTGACCTGCCTGAAGAGATCTGGGCTGCAAACTCAGACTCATCTTTTAAATCACTTTTGAAAACCATAGTTCCAGTATGTGTGCCTGTATTACATTTTGTACTCTACCTTGTTGTCTCCTCCAGAAACTGCCAAGATATTTCCGGTGATCGACCAGCTAACGTGCCAAACGACATCATTGAACTTGTGGAGCAGTTTGGCCGTCCAGGTGTTGCCCGCTGGGTCGTCACACGTCCAGATGAACACGCGTCCGTCCTGCAGACGTTCAAAGGAAACCAAAACCTCAAAAAATGTATCCCCACTGAACTCTAATGGAATGTGACCGAGCTGACAGTGTTTGGTTTCACACATGAGCTGTCAATAAAACTTTTTTTCCACTCTGACAGTTAACACAGCCTGTTCAGGGATAAAAGATGTGGGTTTGTAAATACAGATTTTATTTTCAGCTTTCACCTCCAATCATATTGTAGGTTATGTTAGAAATTACTTTACTGGATGTCATCTCTGGCTCCATCTAGTGGTGCAGATACATAATTTAATGTTTCCCAATAAACTGATAAAAAGAAGCAGAGTTTGACTGTTTACGCAGTGATTCCCTGAAACACTTAAATATTTTGGGTGCAGCTGAGCAGCAGAAAGAGTTGGACTGATAAAAGTGTCTCAATGAAAGTGCCACATTAAATAAATGACCCTTTTGATTCCAATAAATCTCACCTGGGAGCAGCTGGCGATGGTGCTGGTGGGAAGACCAATAGAAGGTGCCCAGCCAACGTCTCTCACCCAATCACTGTGAGCCTCCAGCTTCTGGTCCTCCTTCCACTGACCGTCCTCCTCTCTGGAGGCAGGAAGTAACCATTAGCAACAGTAAAGACATAAACTCTCAGCACCTTGAGCCTTTATTTAATAAAAACAATAACTTCCCTGACAAGAGTGCTCTAATAATTCAGCATAGCGCTTCTATAAGGATGTCTGACTCATGATAGAGAATTTTAACAAAAAGAACCAAACTTGACACAGCAGAACCAGAGATAGTCTTTTTTATTCTGTAAATTCATCTTCCTTGTCAAAACTGGGCTGATGCCCATGTTACCCACAGCGTTTGGTTCTGTGTAAAAATGCAATGGAGGCATAAAGAAGGGACTTTGTAACATCCCTTAGCACAATTTCTGCGTAAAAATGGCCAGTGTCTCCATCTCAAGTCATTAAACACAACACAGAAAAATACTGAATACAAGAAAAAGCATTTCAAACAACAACTTACTTCCAGAGCTTGACAAGGTTGTCGCAGCCTCCGGAGACGAAGCGTTTGACGTAGTTTGGTTTCTGTCCTGACGGCTGATCAATCAGGCTGCCTGGAACTACAGCAGGAGCCCAGCTCACTGCATTACAACCAATCTGCAGGAAAATTACATCCAAGTTAATAAACAGAAACAAATCTGTAAAACGGCTTGAGCTACACAGCATGACCATGCAAAAAAAGTATTAATAAGCAGAGTGAAACAGAAATTTAGATCATTCTAGACATTTTTTCCATCTCGTGCATTGATGGAAACACACAGAAACATCAGTTCTGCAGTACTCAGAAGCGTCTCAGACTTACAGTGTGTGCGTTGCTGATCTTCTTGACGTCCCACTGCTGATCACCAGTGAATGTGAGAAGAGAAATGGCTCCATCTGAGCTGCCGCAGGCCAGGATCAGACCAAAGTCATACGGACCCCAGCAGACAGAGTTTACTGCGGAGACACAGGAACAGATTTAAAAACAAAGTTACAAGGCAATCAGTCACACTGAGTTCTGGAACTGCAACCAAAACACTAGTGATTTTATCTGAAGGAAGGAGACAAAGACACAACCAAAAACGGGAAAATTAATGTTATCAAAACCAGACGACACCTGAACACACAGCAGAGCTACTGACCCGATGACTCGTGCCCACAGTATTCATACATCTTGTCCCAGGCTCCGTTCTCCTCCTTCCAGATGATGACTTTACGGTCGTAGGAACAGGAAGCCAGAATGTTGCCAAACATCGGGTGAGCCCACGCCACCTGCCACACAGGACCCTCGTGGCTACACAAATATAGAGACAAAAAAATTTAAGTGAAAATATGTGTGTGAAACAAACTATGTCATACAAATGTGCCAATAATTAAGGGAAAAGCTTACATGTGGTTTCAGTGTTACAGCCCAGATTAAAAAACAATTTCTTAAATGTATGATCTGACAAAATAATCGGGTATTACAGCAGAAGAACTTACAAACAGAATAATAATTTTATCAATACTTATGTGGCTGCAGTTTATTTATGCATTGTAATTTATTTTAATGTATTTATCTATGTGAAGTGACATCAGCTCCCTGCTTTGGTGGTGGTAACGAGGGTGTCTTACCCTCTGAGGTCTGCTACAAGGATCTGCCCTCCATTTCTGACATCAAAGATTTTTACGGTGCGGTCAGAGGAGCAGGTGGCGAGTCGAGTACCGTAGTAATCCATCTGGGCGTCGTGCTGAAACAGACAGAACAAGACATGAAATGAGAAAACTATCTCACACTCTACCTTTCCTTTCCAGCAAGACTGACACTATCAGCTAAATAATCCAAGACTGCAGCATGTTCATAAGAAGTATTTAACACAATGAACTGCTGAACAGCTCCAATCCACAGTTGTTGGACCATCTCCTTAGCTTTAGCCATCATAACAAAGGTGTGACACAACCAGTAAAACCACACTACATCTGTAAATCATAATAAAACAGTGGTGGAATGTAACTACATTGGCCCTTGTACTGTACTACATATGTATACATTTGAGGTACTTCTGCAATACTTAATTATTTCTTTTCATGCCACTTTATATTTCTACTCATTTCAGAGGTAATTACTGTAATTTCTACTCCGCTATTTTCGTCTGACAGCTTTGGTTACTTTAAAAATTAATGTATTTGCACACAAAACATACATAAACCTTGTAAAATATTATGTTTGTTATAAAATGAACTACCTAACAGTTCATACAAGTACAGCTGAAACGATTAGTGGACTGAGAGAAAATTAACTGGAAACAATTTTAATGGCTGATGTAATTTTTAATTAAAAAGAATTTCTGGTTCCAGCTTCACAAATGTGAAGATTTGCAGCTTCTCCTTTTGTTAGGTTAATAACTGTTATATATTAGTGATAATGTTGAGGTGTGGACTGCTGGCTGGACCAAACAAACATTGAGAAAGTGTCACTTTGGGCTCTCAATCACTGTGATGCCAACTGTCACTATTTACACGGTTTTGACAAATTAAACATTCAATCAATTAATGGAGAAAATAATCAGTTTTCATCTGTAATAAAAATAATCATGAGCTAATAGTAATGAGTTCCACCTCAACAAACTACAACAGTAAAATCCTGCTTTTGGAAAAATGCATGGGTCATAATAATCTAATGACTTTAAATATAAAATTGGACAGTCATAGGGGACCTTGTAAGACTTTCCTACATTAACTATATTTGCTTGATAATGTTGACAGTATTATTACAGGGTGGTATTAGGACTTTTAAAGAATCTGAACACTTCCTCCACCCCTATGTGTTAATACTGACATGATACTGACATGTTTCACCGTTCATTCACCTGATCCATACCCCACAATAATGTCACGTTACAGTGAAAACACTGTCTGATAAAAATGCAATATATAAAGATACATATATGTATTTCTGGAACCTGCTAAAGCTACATTCAATCAACCCTGCTTCTTTAGTGAATGCTAACGTTAGCTTCAATGCTCAGCGACAGTTAAATGAAAAATAATGAAAACTTACGATCATGTCCTCGTGAGAGGTGTCCACCGTGTTAATAACGGAAACCTGAAATTCACAAACACATAAAGCAGCATTAAAATTAAACAGAAATAAAGATATTCACAATAAGGATTAGCTTTCTGTCATTAGCCTGTCTGCTAACGAGCTAACCACTGGGGCACGTCAGCAAAACAAACGGTCACCGTTAAACACAAACGTTAGCGAACAGCTTCACTTACAGCTTGAATATAAAGTTATCACACTCACCATGACTGCGGTTAAACCAGAAAACACTACAGAAAATGATTTCGTATATTCCTCCAAATGAATAAGTCAGGTTCAACAACTACTCCGACGTGGCAACAAGCACAGAAGCCGCTTCCCACCGGGTCCGTCAACTGTTTCTACCGGCGGAAACGGCCAAGCCGCTAAACAAAGGTTCCACATAGCAAACGTTTACTTTGTATTCCATTAAGATCCGCCAATAAATTGAGAGAAGAAGAAGAAGAAGAAGAAGAAGAAGAAGAAGAAGAAGAAGAAGAAGAAGAAGGAAAGCAAGAGAAAATACGTTAAACTCTTTGTTTACACTTGATGAAATGAAAAGAGCAATTATGAAAGCAAAAATTACCTCTCCAGGAAAAGATAAAATAAGTTATGCAATGCTGAAACATTTAAACAATGATACATTAATGGTTATATTGGAATTATTCAACAAGATATGGACTGAGGGAAAGCTTCCACATGGTTGGAAATTAGCAGTGATAGTTCCAATCAAGAAACCAGGGAAAGAGTCAGGCAAAGCAACAAACTATCGACCTATTGCCTAACTTCGCATTTAGGGAAAATAATGGAAAGAATGACAGTAGAAAGATTAAAATATTACTTAGAGGTACGGAATTTGATATCAAAATACCAAAGTGGTTTCAGGAAAGGGAGGAGTGCGATGGACCCAATAATAAATCTAGAGTCAGACATTAGAAAGGCACAAACTAACAAAGAAATAGTTGCTGCAGTCTTCTTTGACGTAGAAAAAGCTTATGATATGTTATGGAGAGAGGGAGTATTGATAAAAATTAGAGGGAAACATGTTTAATTGGATCAAAGATTTTCTAAATAACAGGAAAATACAGTTAAGAATAAATAAAAGTTTTTCAGAGTGCTTGCCGGTAGAGAATGGAGTACCTCAAGGAAGTGTGATTAGTCCAATTTTATTTTCTTCATGATAAATTATATATATAGTTCAGTTGCAAGTGATGTAGGAAGATCTCTTTTTGCTGATGATGGAGCAATATGGAAACGGGGGAAAAATGTAAAATATATTGTGAAGAGTTTACAAAGAGAAATTGATAATGTAGAGTCATGGTCTATGAAATGGGGATTCAGATTTTCAGTGGAGAAAACCAAAACTATATTCTGTACCAAAAAGAAAATACAACAGGAATTTAAGTTCAAAATATATGGGAAAACTTGAGAAAGGGTGAATGTGATAAAGTTTTTAGGAATGTGGTTTGATTCCAAACTTACATGGCAGGTGCATATAGGTAAGATAATTGATAAGTGTAAAAAAGTATTAAATGTAATTAGAAGTGTAGGAAGTAGAGAGCGGGGAGCTGATAAGAAAACAATGAAAATGCTATATATAGGGTTAATAAGATCCACATTGGACTATGGATGTATAGCATATGGATCTGCATCTAAAATACATCTGGATGAAATAGAAATAATACAAAGTGCAGCTTTAAGGATATGTTATGGGCTTGTAAGACTACCCCAATCCCTGCATTGCAAGCTGAAATGGGGGAATTGCCAATAGATTGAAGAAGACTTCAAATAAGTTTGGTATATTGGGTAAATTTAAAAGGACATAAAGAAGATCATCTGACAAGGAGGGCTCTGGAACCATCATGGGAGCATAGGAACAGGAAGCAAAAATGTATAGGATGGACATTAGAGGAAGAAGCAAGGAAGTTAGGGATAACAGGCAAAGACTTTTGTTCAGCTGCAGCGTTTCCACATATCCCTCCATGGTTGTTACCAGGAGCGGAGGTAGATATATCATTGAAAACAAAAATTAAGAAGAGTAAAAATTGTGGAGAGATGACTACAATGCATCTAGGTAACTATTATGGATATATTAAAATTTTTACAGATGGATCAAAAAGTCCAGAAACAGGTCAGGTAGGTGCAGCTTATGTGATACCTGAATTAGAATTAAAGAAAGCTGTAAGGATAAGTAATGATGTATCAGTGTTTACTGCCGAAATTGTTGCAATAATTCTAGCATTGCAATGGGTTGAGGAAATAAAACCATTAAGAGCCATAATATGCACAGACTCATTGTCAACAATGGAAACTATGCAATCAGACATTTCAGGTTGCAGACAGGACCTTATATATGACATATTTGTGTTACTTTTTAAAATTCAAAGATTAGGGTTGCATGTAAAATTAGTTTGGGTACCAGCGCATGTAGGAGTGCAAGGAAATGAACTTGCAGACAGGTATGCAAAGAAAGCTCTCAAACATGATACAATTACAGCAACAACTAAGACGAGTAAAGCAGAAACTAAAACTTAAATAAAGCAAGAAATCAAGAATATATGGCAGAAACGTTGGAATAACGAAAGGAAAGGAAGAGATGTGTTTTTTATAAACCCCTCTATAGGGGGACTGAGACAGGGAGGCAGGAACAGGAGGGAGGATGTTATTTTATCAAGGTTAAGATTAGGACACACAGGACTAAGTAAAACGTTATTTGTGATAGGGAAACACAGAAACGGAGAGTGCAGTGTTTGTAAAGAGGAAGAAAGTGTTAAACATATTTTTATGAAATGTAAAAAGTATGAGAGGGAAAGAAAAATTAAAAAGAAATATTGAGGCAATAGGGATGAAATTTAGCACAAAAGAAATGTTAGATAAGTCCTCGACAGATAGAATGATGAGTAGAGTATTTGAGTATCTTAGAAGTACAGGACTAGATAAACGGGTATGAGTGTTTGTTTTTTGTTTTGTTTTGTTTTGTTTTGTTTTTTTCCCTTTTATTATGCAAAATATAGTCTGTAAGCCTATACAGTAATCACACTCACCGAAGGGTGGCGGCAATGCACTATCATAGTTTGCTACTGCCGTTAAAAAAGGAGAAGAAGAAGAAGACGAAGCAGAAGAAGAAGTAAACAAGAAAAAGGCGCCAGTCGCGTTTCCCAAATGACTGAGTTCACTTCGGGAGGTTAATCTGTGAATTAAACATCGAGCCACATTTACTGTAGCCTACATTAGACAACAATGTGTTCAGTTGAGTCTTTGAGAGAGTTTGTCAACGAGCGACTAACTGCTGCTGCTGAAGAAATATTGGGAGCTTTTAAAAGAAGCATCGTCGAGTACGAGGAAGAGATCGATCGTCAGCGCAGACTGTTGGATATGGTTTTGAAGCCTGAAATCAAGTTACACAGGACAGGTGTGTAAAGTTGAATTAGGACACATTTACTGTGGTGTGTGTATATTTGCTGTAGCATGACATTAGTATGCTGTTGGTGTTGTTGTGTGTCCCTCCAGAGCTCCCACAGCAACATGTGTGTAAGGAGGAGGAGGTTGTCCCTGAGCAGCAGCTGTGTATTGAGGAGAGGAAGTCCAGTGTGGAGCAAGAGGAGCCAGAGCCTCCACAGATTAAAGAGGAAGAGGAGGAAGTGTGCAGCAGTCAGGAGGGAGAGCAGCTTGTAGTGAAGCAGGAGACTGATGGCTTCATGTTGACTCCTGCTGATGAGGAAAGTGAGCAGAGTGAAGATCAGACTCTGGACTTCATTCATGATGACACTCAAAGTGCAGCAGAGGAAGAGTCTGTTGTCATTATACCAGTTATAAGCTCTGTGATACCAACCAGTGAGCAGCAGCTGCTCTGTCACAACTCTCATGTAGCTGAGAGCCAAGATGAGGAAGAATACCAGCATGGAGACTCAGGATCAACTAGAAACACAGAGCTTCAAGCAGAGAAAAGACATCATGAAAGTGAAATGAACAGTAACAGTCCACACACCTCTGCTGTGATAAACTTAAATACAGGTAAAAAGCCTTTAAAATGTGACATATGTGGGAAAGGTTTTGAGCGCAAGTCAAAATTGCAGAGACACCTGAACAGCCACACAGGTGAGAAGCCATTTTCTTGCAAAACATGCGGTAAAAGACTCAGTAATAAGTCAGGATTGGAAAGGCACATGACAATCCACACAGGTGAGAAGCCGTTTTCTTGCAAAACATGTGAGAAAAGATTCAGTGACACATCAGCATTGAACACTCATATAAGAACCCACACAGGTGAGAAGCCGTATCTTTGCAAGACCTGCGGGACAAGATTCAGTCAGAAGTCAGGATTGGAAAGGCACATGACAATCCACACAGGTGAGAAGCCGTATACTTGTAATGTATGTGGGAGAGCTTTCGGACGTAATGATGTCTTGTTAGCCCACATGAGGACTCATTCAAGTGAGAAGCCTTATACTTGTAAAGTATGTGGGAGAGCTTTCAGACGTGATGCATCAGTACTGAAAAGGCATTGTGGAATCCACACAGGTGAGAAGCCACATACTTGTAAAGTATGTGGGAAAGGTTTCGGATTAAATAGTGACTTGAAAGTCCACATGAGAATCCACACAGATGAGAGGCCGTGCCTTTGCAAGACCTGCGGGAAAAGATTCAGGAATGTATCCGCATTGACAAAGCATATGAGAACCCACACAAGTGAGAGGCCCTACCTTTGCAAGACCTGCGGGAAAAGATTCAGAGAGAAGTCAGTTTTGAAAAGGCATTGTGGAATCCACACAGGTGAGAAGCCACATACGTGTAACGTATGTGGGAGAGCTTTCAGATGTAATAGTGTCTTGTTAGTCCACATGAGGACTCATTCAGGTGAGAAGCCATATACTTGCAAAACATGTGGGAAACACTTCAGATCTAGGAGTAACTTGACAGTCCACATGAGAATGCACACAGGTGTAAAGGTGCATGACTTGAGCACAGAGGTTCCAGTTGAAGTCACACATATACAGGAGAGAGACTGTTTACATGCAAAACATGTGGCAGAGCTTTCAGAGGCCTGTTCCATAAAGCATGCTAAGAAAAGTGGGGAGTGAAGTCCAAATCCTGAATTTTAATTGAAATTGCAGGTCTGGAAAAGTTAAACTAGTGAGATAAAGAACAAAAGGAGGAGACTGCTTTAAAGTCTGAATGAATTTTATACTTGCAAGAGTCATGGAAAACCTGGAAAAGTCATGAATTAGTCAAAATCATTATAAGTCACAGAACTTGTTTGTGTATAGTGAAATTATTAGAATCATCTTCAGTGGATAATCCTCCATATAATGTAACATAATGGCAAATTCATTTTCTGCAGCTGGCGCCTTAATGTAGCTTTAATATGCGTTGATGTGTGACAATGTTTGTTTACCATCAGGTGTGTTTTGTCATGTTCTCCCTCAGTTTGTCTCTCCCTTCCTGTGTGCCAATTATGTTTACATAGAGTTTGAATCTGATGTTTGAAAAACGGCGGGCAAGTGAGGAAAGAAAAAGAAAATTCTTCATGATGAGTCCTTGAAAAGTCATGAAAAAGTTTGGAAATATTGTCCATGAAAATGTGAGCGGAACCTGTAATTAAAAGTATGAGTGATTTTGCAGTGAGCACAGTAATAAACTGATCTCAGAAGATTTGTCCTGTTGCTGTGATCTTTTGTCAGGGTGTCTACAGGTCCTTTGAAATGATTTAAAGTTTTCTTCATATGAGGCCTTAAAAAGTTTAAAATTGTCTTAAATTCAGATTCAATGGGTCTTAAATATTTTTGGTCACATTACCATGAAAATTTCTCCAGCCTGACAGACCCAGTTTTAAAAATTTTACAATCATTTAACAGATTGAAGAAAAATATTTTTTTGTCCTTTCTGTAATTCTTTGAATATTGCAATAATAAGTAGCATTTATGACAGCCATGAGATGGTTTTAAATTCCATATAAGGTGGGATTAAAAATGTCTTACGTAGTCTAAAATTTACCTACCTACACAATCCACACAGGTGAAAAGCCATTTACTTGCACAACATGTGAGAAAGCTTTGAGATGTAAAAGTAGCCTGACGACCCACATGAGAATCCACACAGGTGAGAAGTCATAACTCTCCAAGACCTGCAGGAAAAGAAACTTTGATGTGTCTCAAGTGAAAAGGCATATTAAAAACAAGTAGGAGACATGTCAGTTCTGGGTCATGGTCAAATCACACAAGAACTCTGGAAGTGAGGAGTCACGTGTTTGCAGTGTGTGGTTAAACTTTTTACTCAAATCACACCTGAAGATCAATAAACACAGCAGAAACTTCTGTGGAGATGCGTTCACGAAATGAATGAAGAACAATGTCTCATCATGAGGAGACTGAAGAAGTACATTTTATTAAAATGCCATCAAGACGTGATAAAACTGACCAATCAAAGCGGACTGGGCTTTTTCAGGAGAAGAGCTTCAAGAGACGGGTGGTGAAACTGAGTGTTTCAGACTGAGAGTGAATACGAGTACATTCAGGTTGACAGTATGAGGAAAATAATATATATATTTTTTAATTAAAGCGTGAAAACAGGTTCTAGTAGAAACCCCAAATACAAGTATGAACCTATGAATAAGCATTATATGGGACCTTTCAAGGGGATCACGTTTCAGAAAATGACACTAAATACCTATCAAAACATTAAATTACCTTAATGAAATTATGAAAAAAGTAATATTCTAATGTGTATTTATCATTATCAAATGTAACCTGAGATACTTTTTTAATGTTATCAAAATTAAGGGGATCACTAGATTGCTTTTTTGTTTGTTTTTTATTGAACAACAAATAAAAACAATAACAATATATGTAATAACAATAATGTTAATCAAATAATATAAATATTCAAAAGTGGTAAAACATGCATTCTGAAGACAGCATGTTTATAATGAACACTAGCATGTTTATCATCAACACTGAAGAGCAACAAAGAATGGCAGTAGCAGAAAATACTGAGAGCAAAAATGCACAGTATTAACACAAATTAACACAAATGAGCATAGCCCTATCTTTGAAATTACCAGTTAGGAATACAATAAGGTCTTGAGAGAGAGAATGAGAGACATTGGGTGGAGACAGCGGATCATTAGATATCAGACTTAATGAGGAACATGGCATTAACCTAGGTGTTGTATGTCTACATAGTTTGAATAGTCTCCATGTCCTCCTGGTACTGAAAGATGAATAAAGTGTCATTCTTGGATTCATCTGATTCTCCTTCTAGGGTGTCTCAGAGTGTCTGCAGCTGATTGGCATGGTCCATCTGGAGAATACCAGGCTCCATCACCTCCCCACAGAATAAATCTTGGTGACTGTTTACCCAGCTCTGTGCTATCTGTATGTCACCAAGAATTTTCTGCTGCATCTGGTTACAAGACCAAAGTTGAAATCAGAAAAAAAAATCCAACATGCAGTCACAGCTACAGTTAAATCACAGCATAACACCATATTTGTAATTGTTTAAGAGGAAAATCCTAAACTGGACTAAGTCATGACTAATATTAAAAAATTAAAAAATATGGATCTGTTTCGTCTTTTTAAATCCTAACCGGTTTTAGTCAGGCTCACGACAGACATAATTCTGACAAACTAATAAATATTGCTGCAAGTAATAAAATCCATTAACAAGGCATTGGTCACTTAGCATTTTTGCTGGGCTTGTTGAGCCCTTTCCTAAAATTAAAATTACAGAGAGCTTAAACATGTTACAATGAATAGGTGCAGTTCAGTACTCAGAATAAGTAATTTTTTCATTATCATTTGACCTCGTTACTGACCGAAAGGCTCTTGGATGCATCTCCATCCAGGCCTCCAGGGACACTCACTGCTGCTGTTTTTTGGAGATTTGGGGAGCTAATCTCCTTGTATCACTGTTAAGTGTCTCTAGAAATAAAACAGAATAGACACAACAGGTATGGTTACAAAGCCATAAAATATTGACTGTGCATTCAATTTCATTCTTGTGCTCTGATTAGTCTCGTAAGCTAAAGTTAGCTGTTTAACTGCACATATGCTTAAACGTTAGTTTAAATATAACATTAGCTCATGTGCAGCTAATTCACATCACCTAACAGCACACCTAAAAGTATATGAACAATATTAAAAAAGTCACACTTACTTCCTTCATTCAGTCTTTTTATTTTAGAGTTATACAGATTACACAAAAACACACATAACACAAATAGTAAACGGTCAGACTGACAAATAAACAAACAAACGGAAAAACAACAACAAAAAAAGAAATAAAAATACAAGAAAGCAATATCAACACAAATCAATCATCATCCCCCAAATTTAGCTACTATGAAATCGTTCACGATTTGCTCCCAAGGTTGCAAAACCTTTAAATATAATTTCAGCATATTCCTCTCCCATAAAGTGAATGACAGGGGACCAAACAGAGAAAAAATCATTCAAGTCTCCATGTAGGACATATGTGAGTCTTTCCAAAGGAAGTAAACGTACAACATTATTGAGCCAACCTGAAATAGATGGACTGTCATAGTCTAGCCAGTGCTGTAAAATTGATAATCTTGCACAGTACCACAAAAGACTGAGAATTCTCTTATATATATTTAATTCAGGTGAGGCAGCGTGTAGGCCTAGTATACACTGTAGTGGATTAAGCTCAATATAGAGTGATGTATCATGGATGATATTTTATTACCAATTTCGACCCAAAATTTCTGTATTTCTGGACAGCTCCACATTAAATGAATATAAGTACCTACATGCTGCTTACATCTTTCACAAATACCGGAACAATCATTATCATATTTACTCCTGAGATAAGGGATAGTTTGTTATTTATGTATAATCTTAAACTGAATTTCTTGAGACTTATAATTTTTTTTTCTGTTTAACATGATTGTTTTCCATTAATGATCAGTTATTGCAATTTTTAGGTCCTGTTCCCATGATTGCCTGCCGCTGAGCGTACTGATGTTACTTAGGGCAAACAATTTGTTGTAAAGATAACTAATTTTTTTCCTCCTCAGCAGGCAGACCTGGTAAAGAAGTGATTCAGTCTGCTCTGGTCCTTGACCTTCCTTGTAGTGGGGTATTGAATTTAAAAAAAACTTTGAATTTGCAAAAATCTAACAGGCCATACTCTTCCTGCAATTGATGAAATCATTTCAAAGCACCTCCTTCATAAAGATCATTTATCACATTAATTCCAATTATTACATTAATCATTAATTACAATTATTCCACTCTTTATAACCGGGGTCAACACAAGAAGGGTTTGGGTTATCAACAATTGGTGCATAAAAGGAATATCTTCTGTTCATAGAAAATACTTTCTTTATATTATTCCATGTATTGAGAATGTTACACACAATAAAGTTAATACCTGGCAATTGTTTGTTATCTAAAAATGGTAGACTTGCTAATGAGGGTGAGCTACAACCTTGTGAGTCAAGATCTAGCCAGATTAATTTAGAGTCTTGAGCCACCCAATCTGCTAAGTTTTTCATTTGTATTGACCAATGATAGTACAAAACATTTGGTACTGCAAGACCTCCTCTTTCCACTGGGAGTTGGAGTTTCTGCAATCGCATTTTGGGTTGCCTGTTTCTCCAAATAAACTTAGATATAGTCCTATATATATCTTTAAAAAAAACAACTTACTACTTACACATACTTCCATTATTTATTTTAGAATTTATGGTGTCAGAACCGAGCAAGGGGGCACATGTATCCATGCCTCCAACTTCTTCTTTTGTCGGATTTACCTATTTCCTCAGTAGGGAGCGTCACAGTGAGCCCACATTGAGGTCTGTGGGCCTGCAATCAGGGATATTTGGTGGGTTTTGTGTGGACATCATATTTTTTATCACACCACTCGTGTGGACGAATTATTTTTGGAAACCGGAGGCCGAAAAACTTCAGTTTCAGAATTGATTTTCGCAGATGAGTAGAATTTAAGAAACAGGCTAAATGACATGATGTTGCACACTCTTGTACAGTAGGTGGCGGTATGCAGCTTTAAATTGTTTGCAATCCGCCAACCAGTAGAAGAAGAAGAAAAAAATGTTTTGCAAGCTGTCGTTCTGATTGAGACTGGCCAACAGACGTGTGAGCTTTCAGTTTAGGCCCCGCCCACCAGGTTCAACTTTTTACTCACTAAACTTTTTAACTTGCAACGGGAAAAAATGACTCGCAAACAAAACTTTTGGATTTGCATTTTTTAATCAACCATTTTTAACATTTTTGATTGCAATATTGATACTTTTGTTCTCAAATCTATTTTTGATTGCAAAACCTACTCTGTTTGATTGAATAATAAAGAAACAAATGTAGCTCCATAGACTTCTCACCTGTGTGGATTCTCATGTGGGTCGTCAGGCTACTTTTACATCTCAAAGCTTTCTCACATGTTGTGCAAGTAAATGGTTTCTCACCTATGTGGTTTGTGTGTGATATTCTAAAATCATTACGGTTTCATTTTCTAAAGTCAGCTGCTGTACTGTACCTCTTCTAAATGTGGTCCAGCCAAACTGAGCTCTGGCCAACCTGCATTCTGATCGCGGTGGCTTCTGCGTGTATCTACACCTGCAGTAAAATTGCATTTTTCCTCATTCAGTCTACAGGCACAGATCACAGATGTGACAGGAACAAGGTAAAAACAGTTTTTCCCATATTCTGGTGTCACTGTTGACAAGCTGCTCATATGCACCAAAGAACACGGTGTCTGCAGATATAACCAAGGTAAATTTCAGACTTTTTAAGACATTTTTAATGTCACCTTATATGGAATTTAAAACCATCTCATGGCTGTCATAAATGCTACTTATTATTGCAATATTCAGAGAAATTCAGCAAGGAAAAAAAATATTTTTCTTCGGTCTGTACAATGATTGTAAACTATCATTGGGTCTGTCAGGCTGGAGAAATTTTCATGGTAATGTGACCACAAATATTTAAGACCCATTGAATCTGAATTTAAGACAATTTTAAACTTTTTAAGGCCTCATATTAAGAAAACTTTACATCATTTCAAAGGACCTGCCCATGACAGGCACCTTGGCAGTGCCCAGGAGGTGAACTGTCATCTCTCCAGCTACCAGTCCACGCTCCATATTTTGGTCCGGACGGGGACTTGAATAAGCGACCCTACGGTTCCCAACCCAAGTCCCTATGGACTGTGCTCACTGCAAACTCACTCATACTTTTAATTACAGGTTCCGTTCACATTTTCATGGACAATATTTCCAAACTTTTTCATGACTTTTCAAGGACTCATCATGAAGAATATTCTTTTTCTTTCCCCACTTGCCTGCTGTTTTTCACACATCAGATTCAAACTCTATGTAAACACAATTGGCACACAGGAAGGGAGAGACAAACTGAGGGAGAAAATGACAAAACACACCTGATGGTAAACAAACATTGTCACACATCGACGCATATTAAAGCTACATTAAGACGCCACCTTCAGAAAATGAATTTGCCATTATGTTACATTATATGGAGGGTTATCCACTGAAGATGATTCTAATAATTTCACTATACACAAACAAGTTCTGTGACTTATAATGATTTTGACTAATTTCATGACTTTTCCAGGTTTTCCATGACTCTTGCAAGTATAAAATTCATCCAGACTTTAAAGCAGTCTCCTCCTTTTGTTCTTTATCTCACTAGTTTAACTTTTCCAGACCTGCAATTTCAATTAAAATTCAGGAGTTGGACTTCACTCCCCACTTTTCTTAGCATGCTTTATGGAACAGGCCTCTGAAAGCTCTGCCACATGTTTTGCATGTAAACAGTCTCTCTCCTGTATATGTGTGACTTCAACTGGAACCTCTGTGCTCAAGTCATGCACCTTTACACCTGTGTGCGTTCTCATGTGGCCTGTCAAGTTATTGCTAGATCTGAAGTGTTTCCCACATGTTTTGCAAGTATACGGCTTCTCACCTGTGTGAGTCCTCATGTGGACTAACAAGTGACCATTATGTCTGAAAGCTCTCCCACATACTTTACAAGTATGTGGCTTCTCACCTGTGTGGATCATACAATGCCTTTTCAATAATGATGCGTCAATGAATCCTTTCCCGCAGGTCTTGCAAAGGTACGGCTTCTCACCTGTGTGAGTCCTCATGTGGACTAACAAGTAACCATTATGTCTGAAAGCTTTCCCACATACTTTACAAGTATATGGCTTCTCACCTGTGTGAGTCCTCATGTGGACTAACAAGTGACCATTTTGTCTGAAAGCTCTCCCACATACTTTACAAGTATGTGGCTTTTCACCTGTGTGGGTTCTCATGTGCCTGGTCAATTCGGACACATCCCTGACTCTTTTCCCACATGTTTTGCAAGAAATCGGATTCTCACCTGTGTGGCTGTTCCGGTGTCTCTGCAATATTGACTTATATTCAAAAACCTTCCCACATATGTCACATTTTAAAGGCTTTTTACCTGTATTTAAGTTTATCACAGCAGAGGTGTGTGGACTGTTACTGTTCATTTCACTTTCATGATGTCTTTTCTCTGCTTGAAGCTCTGTGTTTCTAGTTGATCCTGAGTCTCCATGCTGGTATTCTTCCTCATCTTGGCTCTCAGCTACATCAGAGTTGTGACAGAGCAGCTGGTGCTCACTGGTTGCTTCTGATATCACAGAGCTTATAACTGGCATTTTAAATACAGACTCTTTCTCTGCTGCACTTTGAGTGTCATCATGAATGACATATTCAACTGGAACCTCTGTGCTCAAGTCATGCACCTTTACACCTGTGTGCGTTCTCATGTGGACTGTCAAGTTACTCCTAGATCTGAAGTGTTTCCCACATGTTTTGCAAGTATACGGCTTCTCACCTGTGTGAGTCCTCATGTGGACTAACAAGTCACCATTACGTCCGAAAGCTCTCCCACATACGTTACAAGTATATGGCTTCTCACCTGTGTGAGTCCTCATGTGGAATAACAAGTGACCATTATGTCTGAAAGCTCTCCCACATACGTCACAAGTATACGGCTTCTCACCTGTGTGAGTCCTCATGTGGACTAACAAGACATCATAACGTTTGAAAGCTCTCCCACATACGTCACAAGTATACGGCTTCTCACCTGTGTGGATGCTCATGTGTATTATCAATTCTTGATTAAATCTGAAATCTTTCCCACATATTTTACAGTAAACTGGCTTGTCATCTGCATGGATTTTAACATGTTTTTTCAAAGCTGTTATGTTATTGTATTTTTTCCCGCTGGTCTTACACACATATGGCGTCTCACCTGTGTGTGTTCTCATGTGGACAGTCAGGTAATTTCTCGATCTAAAAGCTCTCCCACACATTTTGCATATAAATGGCCTCTCACCTGTGTGGGTTCTTAAATGTCTTTTCATAAGATATTTTTCACTGAATCTTGTCCCGCAGGTCTTGCAAAGGTACGGCTTCTCACCTGTGTGTTTTCTCTGGTGTCTCTGCAATTTTGACTTGAACTCAAAATCTTTCCCACATATGTCACATTTTAAAGGCTTTTTACCTGCATTTAAGTTTATCACAGCAGAGGTGTGTGGACTGTTACTGTTCATTTCACTTTCATGATGTCTTTTCTCTGCTTGAAGCTCTGTGTTTCTAGTTGATCCTGAGTCTCCATGCTGGTATTCTTCCTCATCTTGCCTCTCAGCTACATCAGAGTTGTGACAGAGCAGCTGGTGCTCACTGGTTGCTTCTGATATCACAGAGCTTATAACTGGCATTTTAAATACAGACTCTTCCTCTGCTGCACTTTGAGTGTCATCATGAATGAAGTCCAGAGTCTGATCTTCACTCTGCTCACTTTCCTCATCAGCAGGAGTCAACATAAAGCCATCAGTCTCCTGCTTCACTACAAGCTGCTCTCCCTCCTGACTGCTGCACACTTCCTCCTCTTCCTCTTTAATCTCTGGAGGCTCTGGCTCCTCTTGCTCCACACTGGACTTCCTCTCCTCAATACACAGCTGCTGCTCAGGGACAACCTCCTCCTCCTTACACACATGTTGCTGTGGGAGCTCTGGAGGGACACACAACAACACCAACAGCATACTAATCTCATGCTACAGCAAATATACACACATGCCAGTAAATTACTTCAATTAGCTTTCACCCACCTGTCCTGTGTAACTTGATTTCAGGCTTCAAAACCATATCCAACAGTCTGCGCTGACGATCGATCTCTTCCTCGTACTCGACGATGCTTCTTTGAAAAACTCCCAATATTTCTTCAGCAGCAGCAGTTAGTCGCTCGTTGACAAATTCTCTCAAAGACTCGACTGAACACATTGTTGTCTAATGTAGGCTACAGTAAATGTGGCTCGAGGTTTAACTCATAGATTAACCTCCCGAAGTTAACTCACTCATTTGGGAAACGCAACTGAGGGGTTTGTTTTGTTTGCTTCCGCTGGATGTTACACTATTAAGTTCCGACGGTGAAATACATGAGGTTTCAAGTGTTCCGCTTCCAATGGTTGGCAATTATAATTTCTATTATACAACAATTTTTCCGACTTCCTACCGAGTGATTTGATTGGACGACAGGCATTCCGTGAGTGCTGATATAGAGCATAACATCACTGGGACTTGTTACAGTAAAATCACTCCGCTCACAGGTATTATAAATATAAATACAACCGTTAATTCACCAACTGTCACACTCGCTACATTGACGCAAATTGACACTATAGCGTTACACCAAGAAGATGGATAGATATTTTCCCCAAAATTACATTTGAATTAAATTATGAGTGGTCGTCAGAGGACGAGGAAATGGAAAGCCAGGACTCTTCTGTGCATACCTCCAGGTGTGTTTGTGTAACATCAGCCAACCTCGACAAACTGGAGAGGAGCAAAAATGAAGCGAACACGGTCAGGAATTATCAATGATCATCTGATGAGGTGCTGGTGTATGGGGTGCCGTTTGTAAAGTGGCTCACGCTGAAAATAACATTAACATTTTTGCCACATTTAGCTTCAAACAATGTTTATTAATAATATTTGTTAACTTAAAATATTAAATAGTTAAATATAAATATTAAATGTGGCATCTAATGTTAAATGTTAAATCTAAATATTAAATCTAAATCTAAATGTTAAATCTAAATTCTAAATCTAAATATTAAATCTAAATCTAAATATTAAATCTAAATCTAAATGCTAAATCTAAGTCTAAATGTAAATGCTAAATCTAAATCTAAATATTAAATCTAAATGTTCAATATAAATCTAAATGTTAAATCTAAATCTAAATATTAAATCTAAACCTAAATGTTAAATCTAAATGTTCTGGGTGAAACTAAATATTTAGCTAATATGCAAATTCACACTGCCGGTCACCAAAAGTACCAAAATAAAAGCTCAAGATGGTCAGGCTGTGTTCATCGAATCAAATAACGAATTAAAATGTAAAATGGAAATGGACACTTGAACATACACTAGCATGATAATAACTACCTAAAATAACAAGAAACTAACTTGGAGAAATTTTATTTGATGTGTACTTTGAATTGTTAGTGTCCCTTCGGAGGGAATCACCTTGTTGTTTACAAATACTTCTGCGTAGAAAACCAGCAGAGTTTAGCTACATATATATGAATATCTCACATTTTTCACATCACTATATCACTGTTGAGACTAATCTGGTGTTTGTAAAGTCTATAAACACAATGATTGAACAAACATTACTATCACGTTCTGAAATTAATAACATGATTATTGTAGATTAGCGGGGCTAACCGTTAGCTGTTAGCCCCGTTAGCGGTGTCTGTAATGACTCATTAACTCTAAACGGTCCGTGAAAAAAAAAATTTTTCCAGCGGATGTCTGAGTTACAACATGATTCCCACAGTGGTCAAGAGTGCTGGACCGGAAGATGTGCTCAATTGGATTCAGGTCTGGGGAACGGGCGGGCCAGTCCATAGCATCAATGCCTTCGTCTTGCAGGAACTACTGACACACTCCAGCCACATGAGGTCTAGCATTGTCTTGCATTAGGAGGAACCCAGGGCCAACCGCACCAGCATATGGTCTCACAATGGGTCTGAGGATCTCATCTTGGTACCTAATGGCAGTCAGGCTACCTCTGGTGAGCACATGGAGGGCTGTGCGGCCCCCCAAAGAAATGCCACCCCACACCATTACTGACCCACTGCCAAACCGGTCATGCTGGAGGATGTTGCAGGCAGCAGAACGTTCTCCGCGGCGTCTCCAGACTCTGTCACGTCTGTCACATGTGCTCAGTGTGAACCTGCTTTCATCTGTGAAGAGCACAGGGCGCCAGTGGCGAATTTGCCAATCTTGGTGTTCTCTGGCAAATGCCAAACGTCCTGCACGGTGTTGGGCTGCAAGCACAACCCCCACCTGTGGACGTCGGGCCCTCATACCACCCTCATGGAGTCTATTTCTGACCGTTTGAACAGACACATGCACATTTGTGGCCTGCTGGAGGTCATTTTGCAGGGCTCTGGCAGTGCTCCTCCTGTTCCTCCTTGCACAAAGGCGGAGGTAGCAGTCCTGCTGCTGGGTTGTTGCCCTCCTATGGCCTCCTCCACGTCTCCTGATGTACTGGCCTGTCTCCTGGTAGCGCCTCCATGCTCTGGACACTACGCTGACAGACACAGCAAACCTTCTTGCCACAGTTCGCATTGATGTGCCATCCTGGATGAGCTGCACTACCTGAGCCACTTGTGTGGGTTGTAGACTCCGTCTCATGCTACCACTAGAGTGAAAGCACCGCCAGCATTCAAAAGTGACCAAAACATCAGCCAGAAAGCATAGGAACTGAGAAGTGGTCTGTGGTCACCACCTGCAGAACCACTCCTTTATTGGGGGTGTCTTGCTAATTGCCTATAATTTCCACCTGTTGTCTATTCCATTTGCACAACAGCATGTGAAATTGATTGTCAATCAGTGTTGCTTCTTAAGTGGACAGTTTGATTTCACAGAAGTGTGATTGACTTGGAGTTACATTGTGTTGTTTAAGTGTTCCCTTTATTTTTTTGAGCAGTGTATATTAAAATTATAAGGCATCTTTGAGTAAACTGCGAGTATCATTTAAGTAGGCTATCTCGTGGCCGGGCCGAGTGTCTTCTTTTTTGGAAATCAAAATATATGGAATTATATGGAATTTAAAACCATCTCATGGCTGTCACAAATGCTACTTATTATTGCAATATTCAGAGAAATACAGCAAGGAAACAAATTATTTTTCATTGGTCTCTACGATGTAAACTATCATTGGGTCTGTCAGGCTGGCGATTTTTTCACATTAGTATGACCAAAGATATTTAAGACCCATTGAATCTGAATTTAAGACATATTTAAACTTTTTGTTCATTTCAAAGGACCTGTAGACACCCTGACAAAAGATCACAGCAACAGGACAAATCTTCTGAGATCAGTTTATTACTGTGCTCACTGCAAAATCACTCATACTTTTAATTACAGGTTCCGCTCACATTTTCATGGACAATATTTCCAAACTTTTTCATGACTTTTCAAGGACTCATCATGAAGAATTTTCTTTTTCTTTCCCCACTTGCCCGCCGTTTTTCAAACATCAGATTCAAACTCTATGTAAACATAATTGGCACACAGGAAGGGAGAGACAAACTGAGGGAGAACATGACAAAGCACATCTGATGGTAAACAAACATTGTGACACATCGACGTATATTAAAGCTACATTAAGACGCCAGCTGCAGAAAATGAATTTGCCATTATGTTACATTATATGGAGGGTTATCCACTGAAGATGATTCTAATAATTTCACTATACACAAACAAGTTCTGTGACTTAAAATGATTTTGACTAATTTCATGACTTTTCCAGGTTTTCCATGACTCTTGCAAGTATAAAATTCATCCAGACTTTAAAGCAGTCTCCTCCTTTTGTTCTTTATCTCACTAGTTTAACTTTTCCAGACCTGCAATTTCAATTAAAATTCAGGATTTAGACTTCACTCCCCACTTTTCTGAGCATGCTTTATGGAACAGGCCTCTGAAAGCTCTGCCACATGTTTTGCATGTAAACAGTCTCTCTCCTGTATATGTGTGACTTCAACTGGAACCTCTGCTCAAGCCATGCACCTTTACACCTGTGTGTGTTCTCATGTGGACTGTCAAGTTATTGCTAGATCTGAAGTGTTTCCCACATGTTTTACAAGTATACGGCTTCTCACCTGTGTGAGTCCTCATGTGGACTAACAAGACACCATTACGTCCGAAAGCTCTCCCACATACTTTACAAGTATACGGCTTCTCACCTGTGTGGATTTTGCAATGCCTTTTCAATACTGATGCGTCACTGAATCTTTTCTCGCAGGTCTTGCAAAAGTAGGGCTTCTCACCTGTGTGGGTTCTCATGTGGACTTTCAAGTCACCATAACGTTTGAAAGATCTCCCACATACTTCACAAGTATACGGCCTCTCACCTGTGTGGATGCTCATGTGTATTATCAATTCTTGATTAAATCTGAAATCTTTCCCACATATTTTACAGTAAACTGGCTTGTTGTCTGCATGGATTTTAACATGTTTTTTCAAAGCTGTTATGTTAATGTATTTTTTCCCGCAGGTCTTACAAACGTACGGTGTCTCACCTGTGTGGGTTCTCATGTGGACAGTCAGGTAATTTCTCCATCTAAAAGCTCTCCCACACGTTTTGCATGTATATGGCTTCTCACCTGTGTGGGTTCTCATGTGGACAGTCAGGTAATTTCTCCATCTAAAAGCTCTCCCACACGTTTTGCATGTATATGGCTTCTCACCTGTGTGAGTTCTTAAATGTCTTTTCATAAGATATTTTTCTCTGAATCTTTTCCCACAAGTCTTGCAAAGGTACGGCTTCTCACCTGTGTGGATTCTCAGGTGTTTCTGCAATTTTGACTTGTACTCAAAAACTTTCCCACATATGTCACATTTTAAAGGCTTTTTACCTGTATTTAAGTTTATCACAGCAGAGGTGTGTGGACTGTTACTGTTCATTTCACTTTCATGATGTCTTTTCTCTGCTTGAAGCTCTGTGTTTCTAGTTGATCCTGAGTCTCCATGCTGGTATTCTTCCTCATCTTGGCTCTCAGCTATATCAGAGTTGTGACAGAGCAGCTGGTGCTCACTGGTTGCTTCTGATATCACAGAGCTTATAACTGGCATTTTAAATACAGACTCTTTCTCTGCTGCACTTTGAGTGTCATCATGAATGAAGTCCAGAGTCTGATCTTCACTCTGCTCACTTTCCTCATCAGCAGGAGTCAACATAAAGCCATCAGTCTCCTGCTTCACTACAAGCTGCTCTTCCTCCTGACTGCTGCACACTTCCTCCTCTTCCTCTTTAATCTCTGGAGCCTCTGGCTCCTCTTGCTCCACACTGGACTTCCTCTCCTCAATACAGAGCTGCTGCTCAGGGACAACCTCCTCCTCCTTACACACATGTTGCTGTGGGAGCTCTGGAGGGACACACAACAACACCAACAGCATACTAATGTCATGCTACAGCAAATAAACACACATGCCAGTAAATTACTTCAATTAGCTTTCACCCACCTGTCCTGTGTAACTTGATTTCAGGCTTCAAAACCATATCCAACAGTCTGCGCTGACGATCGATCTCTTCCTCGTACTCGACGATGCTTCTTTGAAAAACTCCCAATATTTCTTCAGCAGCAGCAGTTAGTCGCTCGTTGACAAACTCTCTCAAAGACTCAACTGAACACATTGTTGTCTAATGTAGGCTACAGTAAATGTGGCTCGAGGTTTAACTCATAGATTAACCTCCCGAAGTTAACTCACTCATTTGCGAAACGCGACCGGCGCCTTTGTTTGGTTTTGTACTTCCGCTGGATGTTACACTATTAAGTTCCGACGGTGAAATACATGAGGTTTTCATGTGTTCCGCTTCCAATGGTTGGCAATTAGAATTTCTAACATCAGTGTCCGGGCTGTAACAAGTAGTCTCAGTATCATTGGTGGCTCATAAAAAGGGCAGCAATAACTACACGGATGTCTTTTTTTTTTTTTTTTTTTTTTTTGTACTTAAAGGTCCCATATAATGCTTATTCATAGGTTCATACTTGTATTTGGGCTTTCTACTAGAACCTGTTTTCACGCTTTAATTAAGGAATATACAGTGGTGGAAAAAAGTTTTCGGACACCCCATGCATTGTGAAATATTGCATTAAGAATCACTCTTAGGTCTTCAAGTGCAATTTCTTTTAGTACAGTCACAGCCAAAATACTAAATAAATCCTAAAAAGCCATTAAAAACTTAAAATTGATTGGTTCCATAAAAATACATAAGAAATTTTGAGTATTGGGTCATTTTGGTACCAGTGATGAAGGTCGTTCTTTTTATTAAAAGACACATTTTTTGTTGCCAAGCTTCATGTCTACATAAAGCCAGCATATTTGAAAGTTCTTCAGACACAAAAATGGCTAAAACAAGGAACCTAATGCAGGAAACACGCCTGAAGATAAAGATTCTCAGCCAGGAAGGGTACAGCTGCCGCCAGATAGCCAGGAAGTGCAGATGCAGTCCTTCAGCAGTTGGATACACTCTGCAGAAATACAGACGAACCAACAGCTTGGAAGACGAACCAAGATCTGGGCGTCCAAGGGTTTCTTCAGCGAGAAATGACCGCATCCTGATCCGCATGTGCAGGCAAAACCGCCGAATGACATCACAGGAGCTTCAGCAGCAGTGGTCAAACCAAACTGGTGTCCAGTGTTCCACCCGCACTGTACGTGGCCGACTTTTAGATCATGGCTTAAGGTCCTACAAGGCTATCAAGAAGCCCCTGATCAATGAGAGACAGAGGTTAGCCCGGCATCGTTGGGCCCAGGCACACAAGAACTGGACAGCCAGGAATTGGAAGAAGATTTTGTGGTCAAATGAGTCTACTTTCCAGCTTTATCTTCTTCCTACTAATGTGAGGATACGCAGAAGGCCAGGCGAAGCATTATCTCCAGCATGTACAGTACCTACTGTCAAGCATGGTGGAGGCAGTATCATGGTTTGGGGATGCATGAGTGCTGCTGGTGTTGGTCATCTCACTGTCTGTGATGGCACATTGAACTCTACCAAGTATTGTACCATTCTCAAACCCACATGCTCCCTTCTGCGCGTGCACTGTTCCGTCAAGGTAAAAACTGGATGTTTCAACAAGATAATGCCACACATCCAAGGCCAGTAGAACTTGGCTGCAGGAGCACAGTATCCAGGTCTTAGAGTGGCCAGCTCAATCCCCGTACATGAGCCCCATTGAAAATCTGTGGTGGATTATCAAAAGGTCTGTTTCAAAGCATAAACCAAAGAATTTAGAAGAATTAAAAGCAGTAATTCAAGAAGAATGGGACAAGATTACCCCTCAACAGCGTGAAAGGCTCTTGGGGAACATGCCAGCCAGGATTAGAGCTCTACTACGTGCCAGTGGCAGGACTACTAAATATTAATTTGATGATGTGATGGTTTATTTATTTTTTGTTCAGTTCTGAACACATTCTCTGTTATTTGTTGACTCTGATACCGACAATGTTGAGAACTGACATATTGAAACTGTCAAGAATTTAGTTTTGTTAGTTTTTCTTGTAAACAATGAATAAAAAAATATAATTTGTATTTGTTTGTATCTGTCTAATGCAGCCACACCTTTTGAAACACAAAAAAGATTTTTCCACAAATATTTCATGATAATATTTGAGATTGTGTCAAATTTTAAGGGTGTCCGAAAACTTTTTTCCACCACTGTATATTATTTTCCTCAAACTGTCAACCTGAATGTATCGTATTCACCCTCAGTCTGAAACACTCAGTTTGACCACCCGTCTCTTGAAGCTCTTCTCCTGAAAAGCCCATTCCGCCTTGATTGGTCAGTTTTATCAGGTCTTGATGGCATTTTAATAAAATGTACTTCTTCAGTCTCATGATGAGACATTGTTCTTCATTCATTTCGTGAATGCATCTCCACAGAAGTTTCTGCTGTGTTTATTGATCTTCAGGTGTGATTTGAGTAAAAAACATTTTAACCACACTCTGCAAACACGTGACAGTTTAAGCAAAGTGGATAAAATAATAAATAGTCTATCTTCTGACAGCCTCAGCACCAATTCCAATTTCTCAAGACGGTGAAAATAGCGCCATCTGGTGGCCGGAAAGCACATATTGTTCTACTTGTTTAATATTGTTGTAATTCTAAAGTTGAAATTGATGTTCTGTGCTGGAAAAAAAGAAAGTGAAAAATACAAAAAACATATTATATTATGCCTTGGTACAAAATAGAAACGAAATAAATACACCACAGTGTCTCCATGATGAAGGCGTATATAACCTAATAATGATAGTGATGCAAATAACCTAATTGTGATGCAGGCTGCAAAATCTGATGCAGAAAGGGAGGGAATATCACTTACATGATGGAGGTCTGCACTCTGAGTGCTTTTCTAGTTCCTCATTCAGTCTACAGGCACAGATCACAGATGTGACAGGAACAAGGTAAAAACAGTTTTCCCACATTCTGGTGTCACTGTTGACAAGCTGCTCATATGCACCAAAGAACACGGTGTCTGCAGATATAACCAAGGTCAATTTCAGACTTTTTAAGACATTTTTAATGTCACCTTATATGGAATTTAAAACCATCTCAGGGCTGTCATAAATGCTACTTATTATTGCAATATTCAGAGAAATACAGCAAGGAAAAAAATATTTTTCTTTGATCTGTACAATGACTATAAACTGTCATTGGGTCTGTCAGGCTGGAGATTTTTACCAAAGATATTTAAGACCCATTGAATCTGAATTTAAGACAATTTTAAACTTTTTAAGGCCTTATGTTAAGAAAACTTTAAATCATTTCAAAGGACCTGTAGACACCCTGACAAAAGATCACAGCAACAAGACAAATCTTCTGGGATCAGTTTATTACTGTGCTCACTGCAAAATCACTCATACTTTTAATTACAGGTTCCGCTCACATTTTCATGGACAATATTTCCAAACTTTTTCATGACTTTTCAAGGACTCATCATGAAGAATTTTCTTTTTCTTTCCCCACTTGCCCGCCGTTTTTCAAACATCAGTTTCAAACTCTATGTAAACATAATTGGCACACAGGAAGGGAGAGACAAACTGAGGGAGAACATGACAAAACACACCTGATGGTAAACAAACATTGTCACACATCGACGCATATTAAAGCTACATTAAGACGCCAGCTGCAGAAAATGAATTTGCCATTATGTTACATTATATGGAGGGTTATCCACTGAAGATGATTCTAATAATTTCACTATACACAAACAAGTTCTGTGACTTATAATGATTTTGACTAATTCCATGACTTTTCCAGGTTTTCCATGACTCTTGCAAGTATAAAATTCATTCAGACTTCAAAGCAGTCTCCTCCTTTTGTTCTTTATCTCACTAGTTTAACTTTTCCAGACCTGCAATTTCAATTAAAATTCAGGATTTGGACCTCACTCCCCACTTTTCTTAGTATGCTTTATGGAACAGGCCTCTGAAAGCTCTGCCACATGTTTTGCATGTAAACAGTCTCTCTCCTGTATATGTGTGACTTCAACTGGAACCTCTGTGCTCAAGTCATGCACCTTTACACCTGTGTGTGTTCTCATGTGGATTGTCAAGTTACTGATAGATCTGAAGTGTTTCCCACATATTTCAGAAAAGCTGGTTCTCATCTGCATGGATTTTAACATGTTTTTTCAATGCTGATATGTTATTGTATTTTATCCCGCAGGTCTTACAAACATGCGGCATCTCACCTGTGTGGATTCTCATGTGGATAGCCAGGTAACTTTTCCATCTAAAAGCTCTCCCACATGTTTTGCATATAAATGGCTTCTCACTTGTGTGGATTTTTAAATGTCTTTCCATACGATAGTTTTCACTGAACCTTTTCCCGCAAGTCTTGCAAAGGTACGGCTTCTCACCTGTGTGGATTTTCATGTGGACTGCCAAGTTACTGCTAGATCTGAAGTGTCTCCCACATGTTTTGCAAGTATACGGCTTCTCACCTGAATGAGTCCTCATGTGGACTAACAAGTCTCCATTACGTCTGAAACCTCTCCCACATATTTTGCAAGTATGTGGCTTCTCACCTGTGTGAGTTCTTAAATGTCTTTTCACAAGATATTTTTCTCTGAATCTTTTCCCGCAAGTCTTGCAAAGGTACGGCTTCTCACCTGTGTGGATTCTCAGGTGTTTCTGCAATGTTGACTTGTACTCAAAAACTTTCCCACATATGTCACATTTTAAAGGCTTTTTACCTGTATTTAAGTTTATCACAGCAGAGGTGTGTGGACTGTTACTGTTCATTTCACTTTCATGATGTCTTTTCTCTGCTTGAAGCTCTGTGTTTCTAGTTGATCCTGAGTCTCCATGCTGGTATTCTTCCTCATCTTGCCTCTCAGCTACATGAGAGTTGTGACAGAGCAGCTGGTGCTCACTGGTTGCTTCTGATATCACAGAGCTTATAACTGGAATTTTAAATACAGACTCTTTCTCTGCTGCACTTTGAGTGTCATCATGAATGAAGTCCAGAGTCTGATCTTCACTCTGCTCACTTTCCTCATCAGCAGGAGTCAACATAAAGCCATCAGTCTCCTGCTTCACTACAAGCTGCTCTCCCTCCTGACTGCTGCACACTTCCTCCTCTTCCTCTTTAATCTCTGGAGCCTCTGGCTCCTCTTGCTCCACACTGGACTTCCTCTCCTCAATACAGAGCTGCTGCTCAGGGACAACCTCCTCCTCCTTACACACATGTTGCTGTGGGAGCTCTGGAGGGACACACAACACCACCAACAGCATACTAATGTCATGCTACAGCAAATATACACACATGCCAGTAAATTACTTCAATTAGCTTTCACCCACCTGTCCTGTGTAACTTGATTTCAGGCTTCAAAACCATATCCAACAGTCTGCGCTGACGATCGATCTCTTCCTCGTACTCGACGATGCTTCTTTGAAAAGCTCCCAATATTTCTTCAGCAGCAGCAGTTAGTCGCTCGTTGACAAACTCTCTCAAAGACTCAACTGAACACATTGTTGTCTAATGTAGGCTACAGTAAATGTGGCTCGAAGTTTAACTCATAGATTAACCTCCCGAAGTTAACTCACTCATTTGGGAAACGCGACTGCCGCCCTTGTTTTGTTTTGTACTTCCGCTGGATGTTATACTTCCTTCTTCTTCTCTTCATTTAATGGCGAATTACAACCAACGTTTTAAGGTGCGTACCCCCACCTACTGTACCGGAGTGTGTAGTCTCAGGGTATGTACTTCAGGTTACTTTCTGACAGGGAAAAAAAATCGGTTGAACTCTATATTTTATTTTCTAATTCTGTGTCTTTGAGGAAACTAAATACTGCCCTGTGACAGTCCTTCATTTTCCCACTCATCCCTGAAATTCCTTCCAAACTCCATTCCCGTTCCAGCTCATATAACCTATCATGCAACCTGTTCCTTCCTAACTCATACTCACTACATTTCAAAATAACATGCTCAACACTCTCTGGAACATCGCACCTATCACATTTATCAGACGCAGACTTTGCCATTAGATACAGAGTTGATTTTAAACTAGTGTGTCCAAGTCTTAACCTGGAAATGATTACTTCTTCTCTTCTGCATTTCCCTTTAAAAACCTTTGTGTTAACTGACTTTTGCATTTCATAGTAGCGTCTCCCTTTAACATCCGTATCCCACTTCTTCTGCCACGAATCTATCACTGCCTTTCTGATTAGTGATTTTGCCTCACCTTTTCCAAAGGGAATTTTCATTATCTCTTCATTACTTAATCTAAAAGCTCTTTTGGCAATATTGTCTGCTTTGTTGTTAACACTAACACCTACATGTGCAGGAACCCAACAAAATTGTACAAAAATTCCACTTCTGTGTAATCTCCACATTATCATTAATATTTCCATTACCAGATCCTCTCTTATTGATTCATTAGTATTTAAGCTCTGAAGAACTGCAGTGGAATCTGAGCAAATGACCACTCTCTCAGGCCTAACTTCTTCTATCCATTGTAATGCTAGTATTATGGCTGTTACTTCTGCAGTAATTACAGACAATCTATTATTGATTCTTGTACAGATACTTACATTAAACTCTGGTATGTATACTCCTGTTCCTACTTGTTCACTCTCTGGATCTTTAGACCCATCTGTAAAAATGGGGATAAAGTTGTAGCTAATAATTCCTCTTCAAATAATCCTCAACATAATACCTCATGTTATCCATATTCATCTTGCTCCACTCGCTCTTCTGTTCTACAAGTTGTAAATTTACATTGGGTACAGGGAGTATCCAAGGAGGAACATTGCCCCACACAACACCAGGTCCAAATTTCAAATTATTTCATCCATATTGTCCTTTTCCAAAACACTCTTAGCTGCAGCCCCATACACCATACAACCATAATCAAGGTTAGATCATATTAAGGCCCTATAGATATCCATTAAAGATTGCTTATCTGCTCCCCATGCATATCCTGCCAGTGATCTCATGAGATTCAACAGTTTTTTACATTTAGTCTCCACCTGTTTAACATGATTTCTCTATATACATTTCTCATCAAACCATAATCCTAAGTATCTGAACTCACTTACCCTTTCCATGTTTTGCCCATATAATTTAAGCTGTATATTTCTTAGCTTTCTTTTCCTGGTAAAGAGCATGTAGCAAGACTTTGTAACAGACATCTTGAAACCCCAATTGTAAGACCATCTCTCTACCTGTTGTATAGCCCTCTGAATGCAATTAATCACATGGATGATATTTCTCCCTCTTTTCCCTATCGCCCCGTCATCTGATATTGAGTGATGACTCAATATCTCCACCAACATTTTGAAAGATATCATTTATCATTATGTTAAACAGGATTGGGCTAATAGCACTACCTTGGGGAATACCATTTACTATTTCAAACTCCTCTGAAATAGCATCCCCAATTTGAACTCGGAATGTCCTATTGGATCGGAAGTCTAGAATTCAGTGATACATTCTTCCACCAATACCCATTTTAAACATTTTGATTAGCAGTCCCTCTCTCCACATAGAGTCGTATGCCTTCTCAATGTCAAAATACACTGTAGCCATGAACTCTTTCATACTAACTGCTTTGTCCGCCTCATTACTAACGTTCACCAAAGCATCAACTGTAGATCTTCCTTTACAGAATCCACTTTGGCATGAGCTAAGTAGTCCTCTTTTTTCTAAATAATATGATAATCTCCTAACAATGATCTTTTCCATCAGTTTACACAAGTGTGATGTTAAAGCTATTGGTCGATAGCTTCCTGCACTAGCTGGGTCTTTACCAGGTTTAACAAAGGGTAGGACCAGAGCATTTTTCCAGCTGCTAGGCTTGCGCTGCTGCTGCTGCTGCTGCTGCTTCTTCTTCTTCTTCTTCTTCTTCTTCTTCTTCTTCTTCTTCTTCTTCTTCTTCTTCTTCTTTCTATTTAATGGCGGATTGCAAGCAATGTTAAGTGCATACCGCCACCTACTGTACAAGAGCGTGTAGCCTCATATCCCCTTCTTTACATTCTACCCATCTATCTTGACTCCCTCAGAAAGTTGATGGGGCGTCGGTAGCGTAGTGGATAGTGCGGGCACCCCATGTACAAAGGCAATGCCTTGCTGCAGCGGTCGCAGGTTCGACTTCGGCTTGCAACCATTTGCTGCGTGTCACCCCCCCACTCTCTCCCTCACCCCATTTCACTCTGTCCTGTTCATTAAAGGCAAAAGCCCCAAAAAAAAAAAATCTTTAAAGAAAGTTGAATAGTGCTTTCCTCACATCTCTGATCTTATCCCCTTCTCCCTCTGTCCCTAATATTCCAGCTAAACTCCACTCACGCCGTGCTGCTCTCACTCTCTGCAGCCTCTCTCTCTCTGATGCATACTTTACACAGTACATTATTATATGTTCCACATTTTCCCTCACACCACATCTCTCACACTTGTTGGTATTCTTTTTCCCCATTACATTCATTATATCATTCAGACCAGTATGACCGACTCTAAGCCTCATCATGACAATTTCCTCTCTTCTGTTCCTTTCTTTAAAGATTTTTTGTCATGACTGATTTTTGGTTGTTATATTTTCTTCCTTTCTGGTCATATTCATATCTTTTTGCCATATTTCCAAGCATTTTGCCTTAATAATTGCTTTACCCTCTCCTTTTCCATAAGCTACTGTGACTGTTATAGTCTTTTCTAGTGCCCTTTTTGCTAGGTCATCAGCAACCTCATTTCCCTTCAAACCTGTATGTGCTGGCACCAAGCAGAACTGGACCTCAGTGCCACCCTTGTGAAGCCTGAGCAAACTATGCTGTATTTCAATGATGTTGATGTTTGTTGACTGTAAACTTTCCACCATAACCATAGAGTCTGTAGCTTACATACCACCACCCTGTCTGGTCTGACCTCCTCCGCCCACTGTAGGCTGATAATTGCTGCCACCATTTCTGCTGTGAATACTGACAAGTCGCACTAACTGGACTGGGCTGTGTGAATTATAGTGCATCCAATCCATACTTTCTGGCCCATTCATTCCCTGTCCAGCCAAACCCACTTCTCTGGAACTTGGAATATTCCCAACAGTCCTGTATTACTTGAGCTGCAGGGTTCTTTTCCCTGTCCTTTAAGATTAATCCAATAAGCTAATGATACCTTCTCTCTCTGCAACTCTAAAGGTGTCTCTCCTGCTTCAATTAACAGAGCATTAATGGGAGTTGTCTTCATGGCTCCTGTGCATACATGTAAAGCTCTGCACTGTGATCTGTCCATTTTTGCAATGTTGTCTGAGCTGCTGCCCCATATATTATACATCCGTAGTCTAGTGTCGACCTCACAAGTGCCCTATCAAGTATGCCTGTTTGTCTGCCCCCCATTCACATCCGGCCACCGCTTTCAATAAGTTTAGGACTTTTTTACATTTTGTTTCTATGTATTCCACATGTTTTTTCCATGTATATTTACTATCTAGCCATAGGCCCAGATACTTAAATTCAGACACCATCTCTAATGGCTGCCCATACATTTTTAACTTCTCTACCTCAATTTTTCTCTTATTTGTGAACACCATATAACAGGACTTATCTACTGACATCTAAATGGATGTTAAACAATTTAGCTCCGACGGTGAAATACATGAGGTTTTCACATGTTCTGCTTCCAATGGTTGACAATTATAATTTCTAATATCAGTGTCCAGGCTGTAACAAGTAGTCTCAGTATCATTGGTGGCTCATAAAAAGGCAGCAATAACTACACGGATGTCTTTTTTTTTTTTTTTTTTTTGTACTTAAAGGTCCCATATAATGCTTATTCACAGGTTCATACTTGTATTTGGGGTTTCTACTAGAACCTGTTTTCACGCTTTAATTAAATAATATATATTCTCCTCCGAGAACCATCACCTTATCGTGGTGGAGGAATTTGAGTGCCCTAGTGACCCTAGGAGCTATGCTGTCAGGGGCATTTTGCCCCTGGTAGGGATTCCCATGGCAGATTGGTTCTGGGCGAAGGGTCACACAAAGAATGGTTCAAAAGACCCTTCACGATGGATACAAACAAGGACACGTGTACCTGGCCCGGAGGGTTATCGGGGCCCCGCCCTGGAGCCAGGCCTGGGGTTTGGGGCCCGTGGGCGAGCGCCTGGTGGTCGGGCCTTCGCCCATGGTGTCCGGCCGGGCCCAGCCCGAACTGGCTACATGGGCTCGTCCCCCTGCAGGCCCACCAACCGCAGAGGGATCCAGAAGGGTTCGGTGCAATGTGGATTGGGCAGCAGACCAAGGCAGGGGCCTTGGCAGTCCGATCCTCGGTTACAGAAGTTGGCTCTTGGGACATGGAATGTCACCTCTCTGGCGGGGAAGGAGCCAGAGCTTGTAGAAGAGGTTGAGTGCTACCGGCTAGATATAGTCGGCCTCACCTCAACACATAGTTCCGGCTCTGGAACCCTAGTCCTTGAGAGGGGTTGGACTCTCTCCTTCGCTGGAGTTGCTCCGGGTGAGAGGCGGAGGGCCGGGGTGGGCTTTCTGATAGCCCCCAGACTCTCTGCCTGTAGACGAAAGGGTTGCTTCCCTGCGCCTTCGGGTCGGGGAACGGGTCCTGACTGTTGTCTGTGCTTATGCACCAAACAACAGTTCAGAGTACCTGCCCTTTTTGGAGTCCCTGGGACGGGTGCTGGACAGTGCCCCGACCGGGGACTCCATTGTTCTGCTGGGGGACTTCAACACTCACGTGGGCAATGACAGTGAGACCTGGAGGGGCGTGATTGGGAGGAACTTCTGTGGACTTCTGTGTGGGTCGCAGTTTGGCCATAACTAACACCATGTTCAAACATAAGGATGTCCATCGGTGCACGTGGCACCAGGACAGCCTAGGTCGCAGGTCAATGATCGACTTTGTAGTCGTATCATTTGACCTGCGGCCATATGTTCTGGACACTCGGGTGAAGAGAGGAGCAGAGCTGTCAACTGATCACCACCAGGTGGTGATCAGTTGACAGCTCTGCTCCTCTCTTCACCCGAGTGCTGTCAACTGAGCTGTCCTGGCTGACACACCTCTGCAACATTGCGTGGACATCGGGGGCAGTGTCTCTGGAGTGGCAGACCAGGGTGGTGGTCCCCATCTTCAAGAAAGGGGACCAGAGGGTGTGTTCCAACTACAGGGGGATCACACTCCTCAGCCTACCCGGTAAGGTCTACTCCAGGGTGCTGGAGAAGAGGGTCCGGTCGATGGTTGAACCTCAGATTGAGGAGGAGCAATGTGGTTTTCGTCCCGGAGGCGGAACCGTGGACCAGCTCTTTACTCTCGCCAGGGTGCTTGAGGGGGCATGGGAGTTTGCCCAACCAGTCCACATGTGTTTTGTGGATTTGGAGAAGGCTCACGACCGTGTCCCCAGGGGCATCCTGTGGGGGGTGCTCCGAGAGTATGGGTTTGGTGGCCCCTTGCTAAGGGCCACCCAGTCCCTGTACCGAAGGAGCATGAGTCTGGTTCACGTGGCTGGCAGTAAGTCGGACCTGTTCCCGGTGAGGGTTGGACTCCGCCAGGGCTGCCCTTTGTCACTGGTTCTGTTCATAACTTTTATGTGGGGCTGGGCGGTATGACCTAAAATTTATATCACGGTATAAATTGAATCCCTTCACGGTAACAGTATATGTCGCGGTATAAATTTAGGTGTAAAAGTTATAATAGAAGTGTTTCTGAATGGGTTTTGTAGTGCCTTAGCAAAGCTAAATTGAAAAAAAAAAAAACAACAACAACAACAAAAGCAAAGATATAATGTATTTTTTAGAGCATTTATTGTGCAGAATGCAGATCTCAAAACTCAAAATTAAAACCCAGCACTCTATGGTGCAAAATGTCCCCTGGGATCTATATCAAAAGGTAATTTTCTTCTTTTAGCAAAATCCTAAATGACTGAGTTGTGTTTTTTCCACCTGGACCTTTATGCTCTGCCATTTCTCCTCTAATCATCACGCTGTAACCTGTGACAGGCTGCTATGATACCACAACTATCACATATTCACATATGGAGTTTTTTGTGGAGCCCCTAGCGTCACATAGGTTTATATTACCAAAGGTTTATGACAAACTCTCTTGCCGAAAACCAACTCCTGTGTGCGCACGGCGAGAGAGGAGAGGGAGAGAAGCTGTGCTGCTGCCAGAGGAGACACTGAATGAGTTCCCTCTGAGCAGTAAGTCGCTAAAAGAATCTGAGAAATCCGGGGCTGTTCATAAAACATTAACTCACTTACTCACAAGTTCTCCAGCAACACATGTTGCACGTGCTACGCTAAATCACGGACATGAACCAGCTCCTCTTGCTCCGCTGTCTCTGTGCTCGCAGCCATTTTCACATTGAGGCAGGTGCGATGACGTCATCGACGATATGGCGGTAGAGTGCAAATCTCTACCGTGGGCCAAATTTATATCATTTCTACCGTCTACCGCATATACCGTGCAGCCCTACTTTTATGGACAGAATTTCTAGGCACAGCCGAGTGGTGGAGGGTGTCAGGTTCGGTGACGGGAGGATCTCGTCCCTGCTTTTTGCGGATGACGTGGTCCTCCTAGTTCCATCGAACAGTGACCTCCAGCTCTCGCTGGGGCGGTTCGCAGCAGAGTGTGAAGCGGCTGGGATGAAAATCAGCACCTCCAAGTCTGAGGCCATGGTCCTCAGCCGGAAAAGGGTGGATTGCCCACTCCAGGTCGGGGGGGGGGGGGTCCTTCCTCAGGTGGAGGAGTTTAAGTATCTCGGGATCTTGTTCACGAGTGAGGGTAGGATGGAGCAGGAGATTGACAGGCGGATTGGGGCGGCATCAGCAGTGATGCAGGCGCTTAACTGGTCCGTTGTGGTGAAGAGGGAGCTTAGCCAGAAAGCGAAGCTCTCGATTTACCGGTTGATCTACGTTCTAACCCTCACCTATGGTCACGAGCTCTGGGTAGTGACCAAAAGGATGAGATCGCGAGTACAAGCGGCTGAAATGAGTTTCCTCCGCAGGGTGGCTGGGCTCAGCCTTAGGGATAGGGTGAGGAGCTCAGACATCCAGGAGGGACTCGGAGTAGAGCCGCTGCTCCTCCACATTGAGAGGAGCCAGTTGAGGTGGTTCGGGCATCTGGTAACGATGCCTTCCGGACACCTCCCTTGGGAGGTGTTTCGGGTGTGTCCAACCGGGAGGAGACCTCAGGGCCGCCCCAGAACACGCTGGAGGGACTACATCACCCGGGTGGCATGGGAACACCTCGGGGTTCCCGCGGAAGAGCTGACGGAAGTGGCTGGGGAGAGGATTGTCTGGGCTTCTTTGCTGAGGCTGCTGCCCCCGCGACCTGGACCCGGGTAAGGGGAGGACGACGACGACGACGACGATATTAATTTCCTCATACTGTCAACTTTACTAAAATCATTAAGGTTTCATTTTCTAAAGTCAGCTGCTGTAGTGTACCTCCTCTAAATCTGGTCCGGCCAAACTGAGCTCTGGCCAACCTGCACTCTCATCACGGTGGCTTCTGCGTGCATCTACACCTGCAGTAACATTGCATTATTTATTACCTCCGCCAAGGAGGTTATGTTTTCGCCGGCTTTGGTCTGTTTGTTTGATTGTTTGTTTGTTTGTCTGCAAAATAACTCAAAAAGTTATGAACAGATTTTAATGAAATTTTGGTGTCTGCAGATATAACCAAGGTCAATTTCAGACTATGCAAGACATTTTTAATCCCACCTTATATGGAATTTAAAACCATCTCATGGCTGTCATAAATGCTATTTATTATTGCAATATTCAGAGAAATACAGCAAGGAAAAAAATTATTTTTCTTCGGTCTGTACAATGACGATAAATTGTCATTGGGTCTGTCACATTTTCATGGTAATGTGACCAAAAGTATTTAAGACTCATTGAATCTGAATTTAAAACAATTTTAAACTTTTTGAGGCCTTATGTTAAGAAAACTTTAAATCATTTCAAAGGACCTGTAGACACCCTGACAAAAGATCACAGCAACAGGACTAATCTTCTGGGATCAGTTTATTACTGTGCTCACTGCAAAATCACTCATACTTTTAACTACAGGTTCCGCTCACATTTTCATGGACAATATTTCCAAACTTTTTCATGACTTTTCAAGGACTCATCATGAAGAATTTTCTTTTTCTTTCCCCACTTGCCCGCCGTTTTTCAAACATCAGATTCAAACTCTATGTAAACATAATTGGCACACAGGAAGGGAGAGACAAACTGAGGGAGAACATGACAGAACACACCTGATGGTAAACAAACATTGTCACACATCGACGCATATTAAAGCTACATTAAGACGCCAGCTGCAGAAAATGAATTTGCCATTATGTTACATTATATGGAGGGTTATCCACTGAAGATGATTCTAATAATTTCACTATACACAAACAAGTTCTGTGACTTATAATGATTTTGACTAATTTCATGACTTTTCCAGGTTTTCCATGACTCTTGCAAGTATAAAATTCATTCAGACTTTAAAGCAGTCTCCTCCTTTTGTTCTTTATCTCACTAGTTTAACTTTTCCAGACCTGCAATTTCAATTAAAATTCAGGAGTTGGACTTCACTCCCCACTTTTCTGAGCATGCTTTATGGAACAGGCCTCTGAAAGCTCTGCCACATGTTTTGCATGTAAACAGTCTCTCTCCTGTATATGTGTGACTTCAACTGGAACCTCTCTCTCAAGTCATGCACCTTTACACCTGTGTGCGTTCTCATGTGGACTGTCAAGTTACTGATAGATCTGAAGTGTTTCCCACATATTTCAGAAAAGCTGGTTCTCGTCTGCATGGATTTTAACATGTTTTTTCAATGCTGATATGTTATTGTATTTTTTCCCGCAGGTCTTACAAACATGCGGCATCTCACCTGTGTGGATTCTCATGTGGATAGCCAGGTAACTTTTCCATCTAAAAGCTCTCCCACATGTTTTGCATATAAATGGCTTTTCACCTGTGTGGGTTTTTAAATGTCTTTTCATACGATAGTTTTGTCTGAACCTTTTCCCGCAAGTCTTGCAAAGATACGGCTTCTCACCTGTGTGGATTTTCATATGGACTGCCAAGTTACTGCTAGATCTGAAGTGTCTCCCACATGTTTTGCAAGTATACGGCTTCTCACCTGAATGAGTCCTCATGTGGACTAACAAGTCTCCATTACGTCTGAAACCTCTCCCACATATTTTGCAAGTATGTGGCTTCTCACCTGTGTGGATTCTAATGTGACTTTTCAATACTGATGCGTCATTGAATCTTTTCCCGCAGGTCTTGCAAAGGAACGGCTTCTCACCTGTGTGGGTTCTTATATGAGCGCTCAATGCTGATGTGTCACTGACTCCTTTCCCACATGTTTTGCAAGAAAACTGCTTCTCACCTGTGTGGCTGTTCAGGTGTCTCTGCAATTTTGACTTGTACTCAAAAACTTTCCCACATATGTCACATTTTAAAGGCTTTTTACCTGTATTTAAGTTTATCACAGCAGAGGTGTGTGGACTGTTACTGTTCATTTCACTTTCATGATGTCTTTTCTCTGCTTGAAGCTCTGTGTTTCTAGTTGATCCTGAGTCTCCATGCTGGTATTCTTCCTCATCTTGGCTCTCAGCTACATCAGAGTTGTGACAGAGCACCTGGTGCTCACTGGTTGCTTCTGATATCACAGAGCTTATAACTGGCATTTTAAATACAGACTCTTTCTCTGCTGCACTTTGAGTGTCATCATGAATGAAGTCCAGAGTCTGATCTTCACTCTGCTCACTTTCCTCATCAGCAGGACTCAACATAAAGCCATCAGTCTCCTGCTTCACTACAAGCTGCTCTCCCTCCTGACTGCTGCACACTTCCTCCTCTTCCTCTTTAATCTCTGGAGGCTCTGGCTCCTCTTGCTCCACACTGGACTTCCTCTCCTCAATACACAGCTGCTGCTCAGGGACAACCTCCTCCTCCTTACACACATGTTGCTGTGGGAGCTCTGGAGGGACACACAACAACACCAACAGCATACTAATCTCATGCTACAGCAAATATACACACATGCCAGTAAATTACTTCAATTAGCTTTCACCCACCTGTCCTGTGTAACTTGATTTCAGGCTTCAAAACCATATCCAACAGTCTGCGCTGACGATCGATCTCTTCCTCGTACTCGACGATGCTTCTTTGAAAAACTCCCAATATTTCTTCAGCAGCAGCAGTTAGTCGCTCGTTGACAAACTCTCTCAAAGACTCGACTGAACACATTGTTGTCTAATGTAGGCTACAGTAAATGTGGCTCAAGGTTTAACTCATAGATTAACCTCCCGAAGTTAACTCAGTCATTTGGGAAACGCAACTGCCGCCTTTTTCTTGTTTACTTCCGCTGGATGTTACACTATTAAGTTCCGACGGTGAAATACATGAGGTTTTCACGTGTTCCGCTTCCAATGGTTGGCAATTATAATTTCTAACATCAGTGTCCGGGCTGTAACAAGTAGTCTCAGTATCATTGGTGGCTCATAAAAAGGCAGCAATAACTACACGGATGTCTTTTATTTTTGGTATTTAAAGGTCCCATATAATGCTTATTCATAGGTTCATACTTGTATTTGGGGTTTCTACTAGAACCTGTTTTCACGCTTTAATTAAAGAATATATATTATTTTCCTCATACTGTCAACCTGAATGTACTCGTATTCACCCTCAGTCTGAAACGCTCAGTTTGACCACCCGTCTCTTGAAGCTCTTCTCCTGAAAAAGCCCAGTCCACTTTGATTGGTCAGTTTTATCAGGTCTTGATGGCATTTTAATAAAATGTACTTCTTCAGTCTCCTCATGATGAGACATTGTTCTTCATTCATTTCGTGAACGCATCTCCACAGAAGTTTCTGCTGTGTTTATTGATCTTCAGGTGTGATTTGAGTAAAAAATTTAACCACACTCTGCAAACATGTGACTCCTCACTTCCAGAGTTCTTGTGTGTTTTGACCATGACCCAGAACTGACATGTCTCCTACTTGTTTTTAAAACATGAGGCCACTTGACTGTGTGAGATCTTATATGCCTTTTTACTTGAGACACATCAAAGTGTCTTTTCCTGCAGGTCTTGGAGAGTTATGACTTCTCACCTGTGTGGATTCTCATGTGGGTCGTCAGGCTACTTTTACATCTCAAAGCTTTCTCACATGTTGTGCAAGTAAATGGCGTCTCACCTGTGTGGTTTGTGTAGGTAGGTAAATTTTTGACTTTTTAAGACATTTTTAATCCCACCTTATATGGAATTTAAACCATCTCATGGCTGTCATGAATGCTACTTATTATTGCAATATTCAAAGAAATACAGAAAGGAAAAAGAATATTTTTCTTCAATCTGTACAATGATTGTAAACTGTCATTGGGTCTGTCAGGCTGGAGAAATGTTCATGTTAATGTGACCAAAAATATTTAACACACATTGAATTTGAATTTAAGACAATTTTAAACTTTTTAAGGCCTTATATTAAGAAAACTTGAAATCATTTCAAAGGACCTGTAGACACCCTGACAAAAGATCACAGCAACAGGACTAATATTCTGGGATCAGTTTATTACTGTGCTCACTGCAAAATCACTCATACTTTTAATTACAGGTTCCGCTCACATTTTCATGGACAATATTTCCAAACTTTTTCATGACTTTTCAAGGACTCATCATGAAGAATTTTCTTTTTCTTTCCCCACTTGCCCGCCGTTTTTCAAACATCAGATTCAAACTTTAACTGCTTCCAAATGTTTTGTTCTAGTTCAGACAGACTTGACAAGTCAACCAGCCAGTGTTCCACAACTTTATTCTCCTCCAATCCACAGTGTGAACACCATTTTGCAGTGAAAAACTGTAACACAAAATATACACAATCACAATCACATTTACAATAATTACATGCGACACAAAGCCACCATTAACCTACCATTGTCTCTCTCACATTAGCTAACCCAGACTCGCTAGCTCTGAACGTCAATCCCAAATATGAAATATGTATTACAGATCAATAACACCAATACACGATAAAATATACATGGTCACACATACAGTTTCGCCTTCTGAACCGGAATTTCAAAGTAGTTAGGAGAACATGAATCCTTCTTGATTCATTTTAAACCTTTTGGACATTTTGTAGCACTCCTGCTCGCGATATTTTTTTTCGTAGGATGGTAGGGGAAGGCAGAGCCCTTGAAGAGAGAGTCACGACTCTGTTATATTCTACGGCACTGGGGGAAGGTACCGCCTTTTCTGCCTCTGATTGGCTAGAAGGGCTCTCCTCCGATTGGTTATTTCCTATATGCTGTCGGCTAGTCTGTTTTGATTGTCTTTCCCTCCAACAGAAGTAAACGAAGTCAATCCAACAGTGTGATAAGTGCGTGCCATCAGATTTATATTAATGGAAAGCACATCGCCGAATTTAAGGTTGACACCTAAAGTGTATGTCCACATCTTAACTTATGTTCTCATAGGCACGGAAAGTATTCAAGAGACGAGGAAACGGTAAACTAAGCGATTTCTCAAGGTACTTTGGCAGCACGCTCTGGAGGACAGACATGTGACAACACACGACAGTAACACCGACTTCAAAACAGGTTAGTCCAACTTTCAGTTCCGTTAGCTGGTTTGGAGACTTGAGGAGTCCAGCCTTACAGAGAAAAAGTTGCAACACGTCTGTCCTCCAGAGCGTGCTGCCAAAGTGCCTTGAGAAATCGCTTAGTTTACCATTTCCTCGTCCCTTGCATACTTTTCGTGCCTATGAGAACATATGTTAAAATGTGGACATACACTTTAGGTGTCAACCTTAAATTCGGCGATGTGTTTTCCAAATTCGGCGATGTGCTTTCCAATCGGAGGAGAGCCCTTCTAGTCAATCACAGGCGGAAAAGGCGGTACCTTCCCCTACCATCCTACGAAAAAAATTATCGCCTCCTGCTCTCGTCTCCTTCCTCTCCCACTAACTTGACGCTTTCGATCACATGACCTCTACGCTCCACACTCATTGCAATACTCAAACATAACAGCAGGGGGTGCAATTAAACCAAATAAATGTAAATACATCTCTCAGCGTATTATATACTGTACACAGCAATATTATCACAATCATGTATGCAAAAGTTAAGTTATTTATAAACAATCATGTTAAAATTATGAACTATAAAATCAAGACAGTTACACAACCTCTATGTAAACATAATTGGCACACAGGAAGGGGGAGACAAACTGAGGGAGAAAATGACAGAACACACCTGATGGTAAACAAACATTGTCACATATCGACGCATATTAAAGCTACATTAAGACACCAGCTGCAGAAAATGAATTTGCCATTATGTTACATTATATGGAGGGTTATCCACTGAAGATGATTCTAATAATTTCACTATACACAAACAAGTTCTGTGACTTATAATGATTTTGACTAATTTCATGACTTTTCCAGGTTTTCCATGACTCTTGCAAGGATAAAATTCATTCAGACTTTAAAGCAGTCTCCTCCTTTTGTTCTTTATCTCACTAGTTTAACTTTTCCAGACCTGCAATTTCAATTAAAATTCAGGATTTGGACTTCACTCCCCACTTTTCTTAGTATGCTTTATGGAACAGGCCTCTGAAAGCTCTGCCACATGTTTTGCATGTAAACAGTCTCTCTCATGTATATGTGTGACTTCAACTGGAACCTCTGCTCAAGCCATGCACCTTTACACCTGTGTGTGTTCTCATGTGGCCTGTCAAGTTACTCCTAGATCTTAAGTGTTTCCCACATGTTTTGCAAATATACGGCTTCTCACCACTGTGTGTTCTCATGTGGACCGTCAAGTTATTACTAAATCTGAAGTGTTTCCCACATGTTTTGCAAGAAAATGGCTTCACACCCGTGTGAGTCCTCATGTGGACTAACAAGTCACCATTACGTACGTAAGCTCTCCCACACACTTTACAAATATGTGGCTTCTCACCTGTGTGGATTCTACAATGCCTTTTCAATGTTGACTTCACACTGAATCTTTTTCCGCAGGTCTTGCAAAGGTAGGGCTTCTCACCTGTGTGGGTTCTTATATGAGTGCTCAGTTCTGATGTGTCCCTGAATCTTTTCCCACATGTTTCGCAAGAAAACATGCCTGTGTGGGTGTTCAGGTGTCTCTGCAATTTTGACTTATATTCAAAAACTTTCCCACATATGTCACATTTTAAAGGCTTTTTACCTGTATTTAAGTTTATCACAGCAGAGGTGTGTGGACTGTTACTGTCCATTTCACTTTCATGATGTCTTTTCTCTGCTTGAAGCTCTGTGTTTCTAGTTGATCCTGAGTCTCCATGCTGGTATTCTTCCTCATCTTGCCTCTCAGCTACATCAGAGTTGTGACAGAGCAGCTGGTGCTCACTGGTTGCTTCTGATATCACAGAGCTTATAACTGGCATTTTAAATACAGACTCTTTCTCTGCTGCACTTTGAGTGTCATCATGAATGAAGTCCAGAGTCTGATCTTCACTCTGCTCACTTTCCTCATCAGCAGGACTCAACATAAAGCCATCAGTCTCCTGCTTCACCACAAGCTGCTCTCCCTCCTGACTGCTGCACACTTCCTCCTCTTCCTCTTTAATCTCTGGAGCCTCTGGCTCCTCTTGCTCCACACTGGACTTCCTCTCCTCAATACACAGCTGCTGCTCAGGGACAACCTCCTCCTCCTTACACACATGTTGCTGTGGGAGCTCTGGAGGGACACACAACAACACCAACAGCATACTAATCTCATGCTACAGCAAATATACACACATGCCAGTAAATTACTTCAATTAGCTTTCACACACCTGTCCTGTGTAACTTGATTTCAGGCTTCAAAACCATATCCAACAGTCTGCGCTGACGATCGATCTCTTCCGCGTACTCGACGATGCTTCTTTGAAAAACTCCCAATATTTCTTCAGCAGCAGCAGTTAGTCGCTGGTTGACAAACTCTCTCAAAGACTCGACTGAACACATTGTTGTCTAATTAAAAGTTAAACACTTATCGACGCAACAACTATACCATCATCTTCCAGCTGTATCCATATAGACCTATCCATAGAGTTGATGCCACAGGCGCTTGTCATGTTTACTTCCGCTGAATGTGTCACACTGTTAAAGTTCCGGCAGGGAAAGTGAGCTGATCTTAAGCTGAACCAAAGAGCATGGATACCAAGAGGCGAAGCTCCGTTGAATTTTTGCCAACAGCCACTAGGGGCGCTGCCGCCATTTTGGACTCTTGAGCTTGAGCTAGTTAAAATATTGATTTTTTATTTTATTTTATTTTTTGGTAGATTGGCTTATGGGGTGATTTTGAAAGAGTAATTAAGTTAATCTTCTCATAAGTGGATGTAATATGTCGAGATGCCATCTAGGCCGTTTTTCTTCGTTTTGTTCTTTTTAAGTCTATATTTTGCTTTACAAAAACGTGAAAACGCTTTCACGAGGTGAGTAGCATTGTAAGCATAATTAATAGCGATATACTTCAGTTTGTCTGTGTGTTTTTGTATGCAAGCGGGTCTGCTGCGACCTGCTGACGGTCCAAGATGGCGGCGGTAGGACGAAACCATGGGCGAGTCTGTTGCTATGGGGCGTTCTCTTGCGCTTCGCCTCTTGGTATCCATGCTCTTTGGCTGAACATAAGGGCATTCATCCGTCTTGCTTCGTTTCACACGGGAATTATTAAACACGCGGGCCATGAATGTTGTATGCTTCTATCCAGTGTTGGAAAATTATATTTACTTAAGTACTTTAGTACAAATCTGAGGTATTTTTACTTCACTTGAGTACTTTTTATGACGGCGGTGCAGTTACGAGGGAGGCCCACGGGGTGGCACTACATCAGCGTGTTGGCAAAGAAATAAACCTGTGTTCAAAGATCTCACATTAAATTAGAAATTGTGCCATCTGCAACATCTTCCCGTTGGAAAGGCAAAACCATCTCCATCATTTTTTTTTGTGAAATAGTGGCAATCCATAACAAAATGCCTATTCTACATAAATTCTAAAAAACAGTTAAAAATAAATAAATTTAAGTTATGTTCTAAAAACCATCGAAAAATGACAACTAACTATTTTCTTGTTTATTTACTTATTTACTTATTATTTTGTCATTTACAGATATGCATTGATGATTGCTGGGTATTTACGTTGATGTTGTCCAATGTAAAGTCTCGTGTCTTGTGACAAGACCATCCAAAATATGGTAATTAAGACACAACATCCTGCACTGTGTCCCATCCCAAGGGACTGTTCTTTACTTATCAGAGGAGGGCTGACTTTTTCTTTTTTACTTATTTATTTTTATTTTGACCCTCTCCGAAGCTACAGATATTAAAATGCATGACCCTCACTCCACCATACATTAGTTATTAGATTCTTAAAACTTCTCCTTGGATGTTTGAAAATTTAAAGTTGAAGACTAAATCCTGGAGTTGAAAAATGCATGTTGGTCAGTTTGTGCAAATGGTTTATTTTTGGCCAAATATTAAATGAGACGTAGAATAAGGCAATTTTGATGAAATATTACTATTTTAAACTCAGGTTTTGATTGTTTTGTTTTTTTCTAACCGAAGCGTTCGCTGCACATGATGTGACCAAGGACCACTGGAAATTTGAAAATCCAACAATAATTTCTATTTTTACGGTTTCTGGCTGTGATACATGGTGCAATTTTGGCAATTTTGTTAAAAATCTGTGGTAAAATAAATAAAAAAATACAACCATTTAAATGCATATGCCCATCCGCTAAGCCAAAATAAAAAAAACCCTAGTCCCTCCCCATTGCTTCAAAAAATTATTTGATTATTTGACATGCCTCCCCCTTTTCGCACCCCCAATTACCACCCTCCATAAGTAGCATAACAAACAGTGCCTAACTACCATATGCCACTACACACAGGGGTGGAAGTAACAAATTTCGTTTAGTATTTCAAAAAAACAGTAATTTCACTTTTACTTGAGGAACCCTTTATATTTAATTCACACAAAAATCACAGGATCAAGTTCTTCATAAATGAAATGTTTATTGAACTACAAACTACATTACTTACCAGACAAATACATGAATAAATGACAAATAAATGAGGAATAAGTCAGTGCCACGAACACAAGAATGAAGGATTTATGAATGAAAGAGGGCCGCTGTGTAGACTTGGTAACATCTGTAAATGATATCCTTGATGTTTACCAATAAAACTGATTTGATGGATTAATGCACCGTTCAGCAGTTGAAAGTTAAAGATGCCCCTGGGAAGAGTGTGAAGCAATTCAGCACTCACTAATTTATGGTAGATCCAGGTCCAGAATTCAACTGGATCCTCAAAAAGGAGAAATCAAGAGGACAAGGTGCCGACTTTGGGTAAAACTTTGGGTTTTGATTTTATAGAATTAGAATTAATATTGTTTACTTCACATTACTTCACATATTTGAAAGTTGGGCTCTCTCACCTGCGGAACGATACCTAAAACCTGACATCAATCACAGAATAAAACCCGTAAGATTAAAATGAAATAAACTCCCACATGGCAATCAATTTCTGACAAGTTATTATGACACATGAGGTATTGCAGAAATTATAACAAGCATGCATTTATATGAAGACATAGTATATATGTACCAAAATGCAGAATGGTTGCATGGGGATTTGACATGTGAGGCCCTGCTCATTAACATTTATGTTGTTATTCTAGTTCTACTGTACACATAATCTCACTGCAGTACTTTTTAATAAGTAGAATAATACAGCATCGTGCATATTGTCTCAGGTATGACTTTTGGTAGGCCCTGTTCTACGAGGGTTCAAAAGCATGCATTGCACCCTTGGTTCAACAGTACAACAGTTAAACTTGATAACATCAAGCTTTACCTCAGGATATGTCTGGATTAGAGCCCAACCGATATATTAGTCAGCCAACAAAATTGGCCGATATCAGGAGTTGAGGGGTACTGTTGTCTCTGTTGTTTAACCTGCAGGGAGGATGATAAAATTATATTCACGGAAATCCCAACTGACTTGATCCTACCCTGAGTGCAAGTATCAACAGAATGTTTAAAAAACAAATGTCAAGACAAAAAAATCTGTTGTGTCGTCTGCTTATTGTGAACATGTTGACAGAATAAATAATTTAAACGTACCTTAGTTACTTTTTAGTGTGATGCAAAGCTTGGCTACAACTGCAGCTAGAATGACAACTGCAATGGCAAGAATTATAACTGCAACAATCCATCCAGTGGAGGACCCTGAAACAGAAGGCAAAAAGTCAAAGTAACATGAAGACTCAGAGTGTAACTGTATATCATCTACATCAGACTGGACATCACAGTCTCCACACAGACTATTTATTGACAGCTTCCTCCTGCTTGGCAGCACAGCTTGGGGGTTGGTTGTAGTTTTGGTCTCACAAGTTTGGAGGGTGATGTTGGAGCAGACCACGTTAGAACACTGTGTAAAATGTGAATAAAAACAGAATGCAATGATTTGCAAACCCTTTTATGACCTATATTCAATTGAATACAGTGCAAAGATATGTAATGTTAAAACTTATAAAGTTTCTTCAACATACAACAACTTAATAGCAAAAAACTACTCACTATATGCTAATTTCATATAGAGCCTACCTAACTTACCAGTATTTTGTAAGTGTTGTGTTATTGTTGGCCTACTTTTAATATTTGGAAATTATTTCGTGTTTCTACATTTTCTTATTCTGTTGTAAGATTATAAGTCATCATTTACATTTCTGATGACTATGACTTTTTGCTGTCCCATGAAAACAACATCACAGCAGATAATTAGCTTCACCATTTCATTTCATCTCATAACAAGTGCTTCGTTCATGGTTCTGATGATGTTGCCTGTAATTGCCAACTCCGCCTCCTTCACATGAACATGCACGTGGCTGGCTAGTAAAAACCCAGAGTTGACTGACCTAATTGATAACCAGCTTCCTCAAACTGGTTAACTAGACAGCCAATGTTAGTGTTAGTGAAGCCAGATAACTACGTAGATGATTCGATGGTATACAGGTCACAGGTTAGGTCTGCAGGATGGGTTCCAATGGTGATCTTGCCAGGTTAAAAGAGAGCCACCTTCATGGGATGTAAACTCTGGCTATGGACTCAACATAGCAGAATCGCTTGTCAACCAGCGTGAAGAAATGCGCGTCTGATGTGAACGGAGGTGCTCCGGCTTGCGCGAGAATTTCAGTGCGCTGCGCTTCGCAGGCAGAATGGCGTCAGTTTACGTGAGAAGTTTTCACTCGGTTTGAAACATTTTTTAACTTGTGCTGATGTTCCTTTGTGCTCAGTCTGAACACACATTGACATACAAGTAGTTAAAATAATTAAATATGAAAATATTACGAGGAAGAATCGTATTACCGATATACACATATGTCTTAGCGGAAATCTGATGGTTGATTTCCTCCTGTGTGGCTACACAGCGATAGTAGTCAGTCTTGGTCACAGTAGTTTGTAGAGTAAAACGGTCTGGTATTAGTCTAGACGATGTGTCTTCAGCAGGAAGTTTGTTTCCAGCGCTGTCCTGCCACTCTACTTTTGGTCTTGAAGAAGGGCTTCGGACTTCACACTGCAGCAGTGACCAGTCCTTTGTTTGCTCAAGTGTAGTGATGGATGGTTTTGAAGCTGCACCTGTGAACATAATAGAAACAAAATAATCATAAAACAGTTTTAAGATTAGTGTCACCAATTCAGTATCTGATCAAATGTCTCCCCTTCTGTTCCTGAGATATGATGTTGATTAATGGCCACAAAAGTGTTTTACACAGAATGTTTTGTTGTTGTGTTTTGTGTCTTTTGGATATAAAATGTCATCACTTCATCATTATATCCTGTTAGACATTTGTGTGAAGTTTTGTCATAATTGGCATATGAATTCTCGAGTTATGGCCAAAAACATGTTTTATGAGGTCACACTGATTTTGACCTCTGATCTTCAACCACCAACCTCTAATCAGTTTATTCTTCATTCCAAGTGGATGTTTGTGCCAAATTTGAAAAGACTCCTTGAAGGCCTTCGTGAGATATTGTGTAGATGAAAAAGAGACAGATGCAATGTCACACTGACTTTGACCTTTGATCACCAAAATCTAATCACTTTATCATTAAGTCCAAGTAAACGTTTGTGCTAAATTTCAAGAAGTTCTGCATAAAAATGCAGCAACAGCAATTTCAGATGGAAGAAAAATCAAAGACAGCACAGAGTAACAACTCGATTTTAACAGCCAGTGTTATTTGGCAGGGTCTCGTATTTCAAAACATTTAACTTCTACCAAACGTGGAGTCACAAACACCATTTCTGACTCAGATCATGACAGACGCACATATACAGTGAAGACATTTGGACAACCCTTACATTTTTATGCTACATTTGTTGAGTCAAATAAATTATCTTGAAATTAAACACATGAAATGTGAGTCTCAGAGTGAAAGCTTACATCAGACTGGTCTTTGCTCCGCACTGAGCTGATTCACTTTGAGTTTGGCCAAAAAACAGATTAACATCTGTGAAAACTATCAACACATGAAAACTAAAATTACACTTACTCTCGAAATACAGATAAGTTTCAGCAGAAATCCGATGCTTGATTTCCTCCTGTGTGACTACACACCGATAGTAGTCACTCTTGTTTGCAGTTATTGAGACAGTGATGTCGAAGCTGCCTCCTTTATCTGAGACCTCTGTCTGCTCAGCACGAATGATGTTTCCAGCACCGCTCTTCCACTCTACTTTAGGTTTTGGAAAAGCCCCTCGAACTTCACACATCAGCAATGACCAGTCCCTTGCTTCATGTATCTTTATGTACGGCTCTGGAGCTGCACCTGTGAACACATTATACATACAATATAATTTGTAGGGAATGTCAGATGTTCGGTAAGTTTTTACCAGGAGCTGAATTATCTGCAGAGGTCGGTTTTCCATTTCTGAATCATTAACACCAGACATTTGATGCGTGGTTTCACATCACTCTAGTTCTGAGGTCTGAGAGGCTGCGGCCGGGTCTGGTTTACTTGTCTGACATGCCAATGAAAACGATTTGCTGAGATCCAAAAGTACATTAAATAAATTCATTAATGAAAAGGAATCAACTTATTGTGACGTGCACAAACTTGTAATCAAACACAGCAAACAAAAGAAAACTGTAGTCTCTTACTGACAAAAAACACATAAATTAACCTGAGTTAATCATATAAATTATGATCCATGTGACCCAGCTGTCCCAACAACCACAATCACAAAAATGTAAACCATCCCAAATCTTATTCATCTTACAATATTCACTCCTTTCTAAATTAATTCATGGCTTGTACAAGCACTGAATGTTTCCAGGCCCAAATACACTTCTGACCTTCTGCTACACTATGAACCATCCAGACCTCTCAGGTCATCTGGGACAGGTCTGCTTTGTGTCTCCAGAGTCAAGACTAAACATGGAGAAGCAGCGTTTAGGTTTTATGCTCCACATATCTGGAATAAACTCCAAGAAAACTGCAGATCTGCTACAACTCTCAGTTCCTTAATAGCAAAGCTGAAGATTTTTCCTGTTTGCTGCTGCCTTTTATTAAAACAAATGTTAATTAATTTCTTCCACTGCACTTTAACTTTTATTCTTGTATCTTATACCCATCTTAGTAATTTTGACTTTTCTGTTCTCTGGCTCTTTAATTGCGTTTTTAATTGTATTTAAATGTCCTTTTGTCCAGTTCCTTTTCCATTTTGTCTGTACATACATAAACTGTACATACTGGACATACTGTACATGTGGGAGGTAGAGAGTGATGTCATCAAAATTAGGACTCACCTGGGATGTTTTCCTGTGATCTGTCTTTTAAGACACCATCTAAAAGGTAAAACAAAACATATGATATCCTCAGCTTTGCAGTAAGGTAAAACAAAAATGTGTTTCTCTGTTTATTGAACAGAATCTATTTCCATTTTATCACATTCATTTGAATCACATTCACAGAATAGACTGGTTTGTGTCAGAAAAGCACTCAAAAACAACAAGTTTAATGTGGACTATTTGACGTGGCTGAAGACATGGGAAAAACACAGGTGTAGTTTTCACTGTCAACCCCAACAAGATGTAGCAAAACGTTTATTTCAAATACAATTATGTTCCAAACACACACAAAAATGACCTAAATGCACTAGCAAATAATAACCTTAGGGTACTTTCATATTTTTTTATGTACATTCCAATGCATGAAGAATCTTAAAGAAAAATTTCGGTTTATTTCAACCCGTCTCCTATCGTCCTAAATTTGTTTCAAGTGACTAGTGACATACAGATAATAGTTAGCATGTTAGCCATTAGCCTAGATACAGCCGTAGCGTCAGACCTGTTAAAACGTAAATGAGCGGGCAACCTTCAAGTGCAAAGTTAGTCCACTAAACAAGCTTTTTTTCCACAAAGACCGCCTCATATTGTTAGGATAAATGTCAGAGAACATATAGAAAATGAAATGTAAAGGTGTTGTCTTACCTTACCGGCGTGCTGCCATGTTTGTTTACAATTTAGCTCTGCTTCCAAAGCGTGGCCGAAATATCGTGAGAACAAGCAGCGATCTCATAATGTGCCTGAACAAGCAGCAACAGCGGGAGGGCAGAACCGGACAGTAGCCTGAACGGAGGAGGAGGAGGGGAGAGAGAGGCGCAACGGGTAACGTTAGAGGACGAGAGGGGAGGAATGGCTGCTGCAAGGCTGCGTAGCTCTGGAGATTGGTGGTGTACCTGTGAATGCTGTGCCCCAGTGCCCCAGTGCCCACAGAAGAGGAATGCCTCTGTTGCAAGGAATGGGACCGGTTGCAGCCTTATTTTCAAGGTCTGGATTTGACCGAGGACGAGACACCTCCACTTGGAGTAGTATCCAGCTGGGCTTTATCTAGAGCTGGCGAGATATATTTCGGCCGTGCTTTGGAAAGCAGAGCTAAATGGTAAACAAGCATGACAGCACACCGGTAAGGTAAGACAACACGTTTACATGTCGTTTTCTATATGTTCTCTGACATTTATCCTAACGCTATGAGGCGGTCTTTGTGGAAAAAAGCTTGTTTAGTGGACTAACTTTGCACTTGAAGGTTGCCCGTTCACTTACGTTTTAACAGGTCTGACACTACTATGCGCCCCGGCTGTATCAAGGCTAACAGCTAACATGCTAACTATTATCTGTATGTCACTAGTCACTTGAACCAAATTTAGGACGATAGGAGACGGGTTGAAATAAACTGAAATTTCCCTTTAATGCAGAAATGCAACCACACTGCCTGCACTATCTATATTTACGCCCCTGTGCGAGTTATACCTACTGTACTTGTCACGGACACACCACACCACTTGACATGTTCCGCCCACTCAGACACCGTTGCAGACTGTCTGGATTCTGGTTCCGGTCTAGAGAGCGGATCCAGAATTCACCAAATTCACCAAAGTAAAAGTGTTCACCAAAGTAAAACTTTAAATTCTGGCGCACCATCAATTTCCGTCTCCGGTTTAGTACCATATTGTTGTTGTGGTTGATAGAGCATGCTACATGGCGAGCATCACACAGTTTTCCTCTCTCTTCCGCCCCCAAACTTTATCGAAAAAATGCATTTACAAACTACAGGTATAATGTATAAAACTAGGATCAACTGCCTATTAAATAAAACAAACAACTGAAATAGACAATAACTTGTAATACAATTAAATACAATAAAAGAAAAGGGTTAACTTAATGGCTTGGGGCTTTTCTTGTAATTTATATTCTTTAAATTAAAAAGTTTCACTGCATTTTTATTAGCTTGGTGCTTTTATTTTGAAAGGCGCATCCATCGAATTCCGGATCCTGTCTCTTGCCCTGGTTCCGGTTGCTTACCAAAACCATAGACATATATACATAGACGCCGCATTGACTGCCGCTGCCTATTGGAGCAGACGTCCTCGCTGGCCGCCATCTTGGATGGGTCTCGCTTCGCCTCCACAGTGCATTCACTTCTATTGAGGAAGGAGCTGTATGCACAAATGCAAAAGACCTCTGTAGACTAATTGGCAATGAATAAATATTTTAAATTTGCCATTCAGCCTTATTACATCTTACATCATTTTATTTATTATTATTATTAATTTTTTTATTTATTTATTTATTTATTATTTTTTGCATTATACTCAGTAATGATTAATTTATGATTTACTCAATTTGGTACTCTTTTTGTTTTGTTTGCTGTCTTTGTGTTTTGTATCTCTGATGTTCTGTTCTTTGCATTTTGAAAGATGTTAAATAATTGATATTTGCCTTGTTATGTTGTACATTATCCTTTTTCTAATGGTTAAATAAAGAGAGAAAAAAAAAAGCTGTATGCACAAATAAAATGGAATAACTCACTGAATTTTCAACTGATTTTCACGCGGTTTGGTTTGTTACAAACGGCACACATGTAGTTATGATACAGGATGCTTTCGTACATTAAAAATGCGGGATTTCATGCTTTAATACTTTCTGTAGATAGCAACAGCATGTTATTTAGGTCACAACACAGTGCTTTTATTCACCTCAACCCCAGATATATATATATATACAGTATTTATATACTGTATAAACATACTGTATAAACACCATATACACAATACAAAACACAGTATAGCATATTATGTATAGCATAATATGTAGATCTGAGGTCTGCTCAAACTGTCAGCTCCTTTAAATCAGGGCTAAAAACACTATTGTTTACTGAAGCGTACTTTGTTGTATTCTACTGCCCGTACTTTTTAACTACACACTGCTGATTTATGCCTTTTATTATTCTACTTCTTTTCTTATCCTGACGGTTCAATGTATTGAGCCTGTTTTTATTTTGTTACTGTATTTTATTATTATCACTATCATTCTCAATTTCTATTTCCCTTTTCAATCGACTGTTTTTATTGTTTTAAATTGTGTCTTGTTGCTTTTAATGTCTCTGTAAAGCACTTTGAATTACCTTGTGTTGAATTGTGCTATACAAATAAACTTGCCTTGCCTTGCCTTGCCTAGCACACCTTTGTGCACATATTCACTTTTCCACCAGCTGTGCTGCAAATATCCCCTGCTGCTCATCCTTCTGTATCTTTTTTCAAATTATCTTGACCACAGTCCCATTTTCATAGTTATAATACCAATACCAAAATTAATTTCAGTGTTTATGTAAATACTGAAAATGTTTTTTACTACTTTTGAGGGATCACAGCAGTCAGTGTAATAAGAATAACTTTACTAATGCCCGAAAAGAAAATTTCAAAGAAGTCTGTAAGATCATCTATTTAACAAAGAATTATTAAGTCTGATGGCTGTGGGTATAAAAGAGAGTGGGTGTGTGTGAGAAATAAACTTAATCAACAATAGAGCTTTTTCTTTATTAAAATATATGAAATAAATTTATTAATATGCTATACTATGTTTTGTATTGTGTATATTGTGTTAAAACAGTATATATATGTGCGTGTATATCTATATAGGCTATATATATATATATATCCATCCCACTCTGGGGTTGAGGTGAATAAAATAACTGTGTTGTGACCTAAATAACATGCTGTTGCTATCTGTAGGAAGTATTAATGCATGAAATCCCGCATTTTTAATGTATGAAAGCATCCTGTATCATAACTACGTGAACCTGACCTGCTCGCTGGCAGGTTTTCTTCAATAAACCCTGAGTTTTTCTCTGTCTCCTCCCTCTTTACACGCTGTTTCATTTCCTCGTTTATTCAGTCCGTGTCAAAGCTTGTATCGAAGCGCATTAATTTGCAGAGATTTACCGTCTGTCACAGTCTAAATCCTGCTGGATATTAGTTTGTTACTCAGGCCTGGCGCCGCCGACTCACGGTGCGTTTAAAGTCAGCTCGGAAAAACACTTTACCATATGTTCAAAACGAATTGAACTGTTGTAATGGCTGTAAAACAGTGCGGGGGACGGGGGGCGGAGGGCACAGATACGGGAAGTGCTACGCCCATGGGTGGTATCCACATGAATGCCAGAACCAAAGGTTTCCCAGCAGAACAATGCATTGGAGCAAAATAATCAAAGTTATTCACTTTTAATGTTTTGGCTGATCTGTGTACATGTTGCTGCTGATTGGGTGCTCCTCTGATTCACCCACCAAACGAGAGAAAATGTACCACACAGCCCACTGCACGCTGTTTACAAGGAAACACGTTACCTAACCTGCAGACTGTTGCGAAACTGTGCACACTGCTTTAAGATTGAATGTGCCCCAGGTTAAACAAGAGAGCAAACAACTCTCTCTGGTCCTTTTTCTCATTATTCTTATTTTCCTGTTCAAAGAAAACTATCAGCCAAACTCTCAGTGACTCTCCGGCGGCGGACACACCCAGAGTTCATCACAAGTAGGTTATCAGGATGTTTCCACAAATACCGATCTGGTTTGATTAGAGGAAGCAGCACAATTATTTTTGCAGGATGGACGACGCCCCGCTACTGTGTAGCAGCAGTGTTGTCAGGCAAACGTTAGCATGATCTCAACCGCCTCTCCCTCCAGCCTCCACTTTTTGGACACCCCCGTTCCTTTTCCGCAAGGGAGTCGGAATTTCTGACTCTGACATTGCAACTCTATTATGTTTGGCACATGGAGACTCCCTCATCCAATGCACAGCTCTGTACGACTCAGACAGCGGCTGTAATTAAACGACATCTCCCAACATTAATCTGCACTAATTATTAGGGTATATAATGTAACACATTAGCCTACATTTGATCATCTTTATGTTAAAGTGGAGCTCAGTGTTGCTGTTGATGTGCTGGCATCCACCCCCCCACCACCACTGATAACTCTGGCAGTGTTTTGTTTCCAGACTCAACATGTGTACACAGCTGTATCCTTTCAAACACAACACATCAGTAAGTTTTTCTCACCGTTTTCATCCGCTGACGTGAATCCGGACCGAGTCAGGACACAGAGACACACAAGAGCAAGGAGCTTCATAGTTGCTGAAGTCAACGTGAACATACAACCTATACAACTATCACTGTATCGTCCCCAAAACGCGTCATGCCCAGTCTTGCTGGGAAGGGCAAGTGCCCCACCTAACATTTAATTGTTGGATTTTAAAAAATATTTTTGCTGTAATTTATTGTCCCTTTACATTATATTCTATTATATTATATTATGTAGTTATGATCATGGGGTATTTTCAGTCAAACGTGACCTTCTAGTTATGTCATTAGACCCCATATTTCAGAAAGTCACACACACTCTTGCCCTAAGGGACTTTTATTTCACAGTCTCGCAGCTGGCTGGCTAATTCTTGTGCAGCTGTTTTGGTGTGAGACAACCACACCCCATTCAGCTCAATAAACAGAGCTGTAAAAGTAAATGTAGTGTCATGAAATGAGAATCCACTGAAATAAATATATTGCATTATCAAATAAAAGTCATCTGGAATAAATAAATGTGGCATTATGAAATAAAGTCCCCTGTAATAAACAAAAATAGTGCTTTTTAAAACATACTTTTTAAAATAAAAACCTATTTTTTTTATTTATTTTTATTTATATCTATGTATATATTTATTGCCTCATTTATTTATTTCAGGATTTATTTCATGGGCTTATTTATTGATGGATTTATTTATTGTGGTAGAGGCGAGCTTGATTGCTTTTAGAAAGCACATGCCAGTAACTGAGTCATCTCTCCTCTGCTCCTGTGTGTTGAAGTATGCATAAATGTTCCACTAGAGGACAATACTCAGCTATATCTGTGAACACTGGACTGACAGGCTGGCTACTACCATCATGTAAAAATCTTATTTGTACTAAATTTTGTGGTGGTAGCTGATGAGTCAGTGCACTACTAGATGAGTATGTTACTGAGGAGGAAGAGGGTATACCACATATTCCAGTGTTTCTTTGTTGTTGTTTTTTGGCTGATAGGTGGATATACTGTGAACAGTCAGAAACTGAGGTCGTTATACCTCTTATACCTGCATAGACCTTCCACTGTTTATATTCTATCATAATGACAGAAACTGCAACATAAGTTTAAGTAAAGAGTAACAGACCACAGAAATGTAATGCTCAAATGAAATTTCCCTTCTAAATACAAGATATAGGCCTTTTATTACATATGCCACATAAAGATACAGATATAAATATACAGATGAAGATGGGTGTAAGATCAGGAATGGTATGTTTGGTAACAGTCACAAAAAACACATATAAGACGTACAACAAATGTGAAAACAGAAATTCTGATTTCATCTTAAGTGCTGATTCCTCCTTCCTTCCTTCCTTCCTTCCTTCCTTCCTTCCTTCCTTCTTTTCTTCATCATTTTCTAATTTAGAGCAAGAAAAAGTACAGCAAAAGATATTTATTTTTAAGTTTCAAAGCAAGAAAAAAAAACACACCCCACAGCCCTTTTTCCTCCTTTTTTATTTTATTTGTTAAAGCAACAGCAGAAAAGTAATAAACAGACTTAAACCCAGTGGTCACATATGTAGATGAAGAGTACAAGTTTATCTGATAATAGCATCAAGAAAATGTTGATCTTTAGAGTCAAAAACAGTCACATTAAGCTGGCAAATTAAAGAAACAATATTCTGTGTTGGACACAAAATGCACATCTAATCACACCTCTAGCAGGATATCCCCAACAATTATCTCCAAGACTACAGTATTTTTATATTCTTATCATCTCACCACACATCAATTTAGCATAGACAAATAATAGAGCAGTCTATTACAGTGTTTGTGAGGAACCAAAGAGGGTTAAAGACCCCATGCTGCTAAGTACAACTAAAGTCTGAGATACAATTGACCCAACTGACTACAGTTAACACATTAAAATCTTTATATAGTTTAAATTATATTAGAAACAACAATTCCCCGTGATTACTTTTCCATATTTAGATGTACAGATGATTTTATTTTTCCTTTTTTTCTACAGTAAGTAAAAGTTAGTAACTAACCTGCACCCTTACACATTTAGAAACAAGTTAGAAAATTATAATGAAACTGTAGATGTGTGTTTGTGAAGCATCCACGTGGTTATTGTGGGTGTACGAGTGTGTATAGTGATACATGCATGCAGTGTTGGAGGAAGTGCTCAGATCTTCACGTAAAGGTACTGATACCACAATACACATAAAAGTCCTGCATTGAAATGTTACTCAGGCAAAAGTATGTAAGTATAATCGGGTAAATGTAAGTAATAACAGGAGAAAAATAAACTATTCTATATGTTATCATTATATTATTATGACTCGTGCATTCAAAGCAAGATTTTACTGTTGAAGTTGGTTGAGGTGGAGCTCATTTTGAACTGTTAACTAATGATTATTTTCATTATGAATTAATCTGCTGATTACTTTCTCCACTCATTGATTGATTGTTTGGTTTGTAAAAATTCTGAAAATAATAAGAAATACTGTCACGATTGCCTACAATGCTTGTTTTGTCCAACCAACAGTCCAGTCCTCCATATTATTACTAACACACAACAATTAATAATGTTATTAAAAGAAAAAGCAGCAAAATCTGCACATTTGTAAAGCTAAAACCATGAAATGTTTTCACAAGATTAATGTATATCAAACTTATTAACTTCAACCATCAAAATAGTTCATTTTTTGTACCTCAACTATTTGATTAGTGGACAAATGTATGTATCATATTTTATAAACTCGTGATAATGTTTGCAAAAATCTTAATCTGTTAGTAACTAAAGCTGCAGTGGTGCAGTAAAAAGTAAAAATGGAATGGAGTAGAAGTATAATGTGGCATGAAAAGAAAAGTACAAGTACCTTAAATTTCTTCTTAAAGGGGAACTGCGTCTATTTAAAAATGTATACATGTTATTCCTACGGTCTAAAACTGTCCAAAAATATTTGTAAATTAAAAAGAGCTCTCTCCCAAATCCAAAAAACTAGAGTGCTAAAACTCAAATTTGTGATGTCATCAGTTGTAACGTCAGTTTTTGATGGAAGATTGCTCGACATGCTCAACAGTTGTGTGTTTAGTTTTTGATGAAAATAAAGAAATTGCCTGCTTTGATACCATGCCTGAAATTGCATGCTGGTATGAATAAATAGGATGATTGTTCTGCAACTGGAGCCTGCAGGTCAGGAAACAGAGGCATCAACTGAAGCAAGCGTGTCAGCCAGGTCAGGTTAAATATCTCAGTAGCTGCAAGTAGTAGACTTAGCTCCTACAACTACAATAGAATAAAGCTCATTTGAGTATAAAAACAAAACAAAAAAAACATTTTGGGGGTTCTTAAAATCAGGCTGCCATGCCTTGTCTTTGGAGCAGCTCAAGACTTTATCCATTATGACATCGCAAGTTTGAGACTTCCTTCTCTGGTTTACTTTAACATATTTAAATTAAAATTTTAACATATTTGAATTATTCATTTAGGTGATGTTCCCTTTTAAGTCCAGTAATCGAGTAAATACACTTAGTTCAGTTCCACCACTGCATGCATGTCTTGTGTGTCGTCTCAGTGAGTGCTGTATCGGCTGCTGTCTCTGGTCTCGGTTGTCTTTATCAGAAGTTTTGGAGCAGGAGAGCAGCTGTTACTGTGATAGCCATTAGTACTTTTAGTACCTGGAGAGAGACAGAGAGAGAAAGAAAGAAAGGCAGGGCAGTGAACAAGAAAGAAAAGTCAAACAGGTAGGTGGAGACAGAGAGAAAGAAAGATATAAAGAAAAAGATAAAGTCAGACAAAGATACAGAGTAGTGTGTCAGTAAATTATAAGTGGCTAAAGTAACAAAAGTCCCCAGCCAGATATGAAGCACAGACACTGCAGTTATGTTGAATCCATCTTACATGAGTGGATCACAGTGACACCCCAAAATTTTCATAGAAACAAAAAGTTAAATCTAATTATAAGTTGTCAAGCAATATCAAAAATTGGACTAAAAAGATGACCATCCTGCATATCACTGCAGCGAGAGTGTGGAGGTCTTTAAAAGCCCCGTTTCCACTGCAGGAACTTCGGGGTAATTTTACGGGGCCAGGGCCGCTGGTGCGTGTCTCCACCGCAGGAACCACCCCCGAAGGACAGAGTTCCGGAACTTTTACAGGGGCTAAACAAGTCCCTGCCTCAGAGTAGGTACTCAGAACGGCCCCGAAAAACTCCTGGGTGGGGCTTGGGGTTTACTTGGTGCTGATTGGATATACTCAAGGCGGGATGTGACGTCAACAGAATAGCCGGCATTTTTAAAACTCAGCCTTGTCACCCCGGTCAAAATGGTCGCGCAACGATTACGTCAAATTCAGAGCCCAGTAACTTTACAGGAACCGTCCTCCTACTCCGCTCTCTCAGTGGAGACATGGCAGTTGAGAGGGCCGAGCGAGAGGATGTCCCTGTAAAGTTCCTGCCCCCCAAATAGTACCAGGAACTTCTTCAGTGGAAACGGGCCTTTTGTCATGGACAGGCGTTTAAAGGTCCAGTGTATAAAATATAGGGGGATGTATTGGCAGACATGGAATAGAATATATTAATTAAGTGACCGCTTATGCTGTTAGAGGTCACGGGTGTGCTGGAGCTTATCCCAGCTGACACTGGGCAAGAGGCAGTGTACACACTGGACAGGCCGCCAGACTATCACAGTGCTAATCACCTGAAAATAAGTGTTTTTGTTGCCTTAGATTGAGCCGTTTATATAAATATAGGGAGTGGGTCTGCGGAGATTGCCACGTTGCGCCATTATGTTTCTACAGTAGCCCAGAGAGGACAAACCAAACCAGTGAACATACTTAGCAGCCCTTCTGCGATGGGAGCATCGGAAAAACACTGATTTATTCCATAAAACTGCTTTATTTAGTGTTTTTAGCCTTTAAATCATCAGGTCTATTTGTTTTGGAAAGGAGGAGACCTCTACGAATAATTCAGTCCCCCGAAAAAACTTCCTGAACGTCTGGATCAGAGATAAGTTAAGCATGCATTAGCAGGTGGTGAGCTAGCAGCCCATCTGCAACATGCCCAACACCATTGGAGAAATACTGATTTGTAACCTGAAACTCATTTATTCAGTGTTTTAATCACCTGGTCTGTTTGTTTTGGAGAGGAAGAGATCTCTGCGGATAATTCGGCTCCTGGTAAAAACCTCCTGAACAATGAAAACTGAAGGAATTCTAACCTGGACAAGTTTCAGCTCAAGATGCTAAAATCTCCTTAAATCATACACTTTGTTCCTTTAAATCTAATTTTAAGTTTTCAAAAAATGTCAGTCACTGAGATGAGTAGGAGATTGTCCTGCATATCACTGCAGTGAGAGTGTGGAGGTCTTGTTCATGGACAGGCATTTAAATGTCTACACCCTTCTTATTAATGGTGGAGGTTTTGGTTACTCACTGTAGCTGGAGACGGACTGGATGTTGAGGACGGTCTGTTGTCCAAGTCTGCAGAAGAAAAAGAGACAGAGAGCGTGTGTTGGTGTGTTATATTAAAGGAGACACACAGACACAATTATTCTTCTCCTCTTCTCACCTGTCCTCCTCTCCCTCCAGCAGCTTCCTGTAGGTGGCGATCTCAATGTCCAGAGCCAGTTTCAGGTTCATCAGGTCCTGCAGGTGAAGAATAAAATATCATATAGGGGGAAGTGACTAAAATGCAAGGACAGACGGCAAGGAAAGGACTCAAGGATGTGCAAAGTGTGAAACAAGAACAGACTCAGATCAATATAACTTTTGTGTATGTTGTTGCGTCTCAAAGTCAAGGAAGGATCCTTAAACGGCTGAATTTCACGTCATCAAATCCCACTGAAGGACTGCTCCAATGTCAAGGATCCTTCAAATTTCATCAAGGACCAAATCCTTACTTCCGAGACTTTTCAAGGACGCATGCTTGTATCCTCAGTGGGCATTAAGTACTCACAACTCTTTGAGCACGATTTGCCGGAAGTAAAGGCGAGGCCTCTTCACACACCTGGGTGCTCTCTCGCCTGTTCCAATGTGTGTTCACCGGGTTGTGCCTAGCCTCTGTAGGACCAGACTTGGAAGGACCCGTCCCCCTTGACTTTGAGAAGCAGTGAATGTCTCTCACTCACCTGATACTCTCTGAGCTGTCTGGCCATGTCTTGCTTGGCCCTCTGCAGAGCGTCCTCCAGGTCTCTGGTCCGGGCTTTGGCTTCTTTCACAGCCAGTTCTCCACGCTCCTCGGCCTCAGCCAGCTGGTTCTCCAGGCTGCCACGCTGAGTGAGGAGACACGGGCAACAAATCATCCATGCTATACTTAGAATCATCTAAAAAATGACATTGTACAAGGGCTGCATCTTTCCTGTAGGTGTACCTGAGCTTTGACAGCCTCGATCTCACTCTGCAGCCGGCTGATCAGTCGGTTGACCTCAGCCACCTCTCCCTTCACGATGCGGAGCTCGTCTCCGTACTGACTCGCCTGCACCGACATCTGGTCAAACTACAGACAGAGGGAGGTTCACATTAGCTGCATCACTGCCTTGTCTTATTGAACAGCGAGCTTGGACCGATCTTCACACATTTATAGCTATGATATACCATCTGATTGGTAGACAACCAATCTACCTCCTGAGCCACTGATACACTGATACATTTAGTACTGCCTATTCATCACAAATAAAATAATATAAAACTTGCAGAACTGCCAGTTTGATATTATTTTATTCATCACAAATAAAATAATATCAAACTGGCAGTTCTGCATAATGACTACTTTTACTTTTGATACTTGCAGCACATATAGTTAGTAATACTCCTATTCTACTACCACACCTAAGTAAAATGTTGAACTCGTAATCTGAATATCTGACCTGAATCTGATCTGAATACTTCCTCTACTACTGACACTCTCAAATATCTTCTTAGTTCAGCTTGTGTGTCTGTATAAGACAGTTTGGATTTCACTCTCAAGTCACAATTTAACACTTCTTTTCTTAAGAGATGTGAATTCAGTGGGTCAAATGTGTAATGTCTCTGTTACAGATCACACTGAAGGCTAATATAACAGATTACAATGGATGCTGGACATCTTATCTTGTGCTTTCTGCACACTTCTTTTCTTACTTTGCTCTTGTACCAATCCTCGGCCTCCTCTCGGCTGCGGGCTGCGATCTCCTCGTACTGAGCTTTGACCTCAGCTACAATCTGCTCCATGTTCAGGCTGCGGCTGTTGTCCATCTGCACCACCACCGAGGTGTCTTTGATGCTGGCCTGCAGCTCACGCAGCTCCTGGTGCAGGAAACAAAACAGAAGTGAGACACAAATAGCATAGGTCCACATGCAATGAGCCAAATATAAATTACATTTTCGATGAACAGGATCAGAGCTGTTCAAATCTAAGTTTGATTTTTATTGGAAATTGTTGTGTGGGTCTTTCATGTGTTGATTATGATGTGACTGTTTCAGTTCAATTGTAGTTGTCTGACTTTTCAGACACATGTTAGAAGTTACTGCATCATAACAACGAGAAAAAAGGGAAAAAAAGACTACTAAATGACTTTTGTCCTGATAGATTCATCTGAAACTCAGTCAACAATAATCTTGACATTACACAGTCAAGCATTGTTTTCATTATAATTTGCCATTAATTTTTTATTCGTCGTACTTCAAAGTGCCATCCTCAGACTCTTCTTTTTTTTTGTACAGTCAACAGTGCAAAACCCAAAGATAATCTGTTTGCTTCAAGCTAAAATATGGCAAGGCACCAAATTCGAGTCCAGTCAGCAGAAGAAAATGTTGGAATTGTGCTTTTCTGCAGACTACAGATAGGTTACATGTGTACGTGTCATCAACATTGCTAAAGTAGCTTAGTGTATTAGCTGACTTTGTCCTCTGAAGTTGAAGGGGATAGTAGATGGCGTTACACCTAGGCGAGACACCTGCCAGGCTGCAGATCTCTATTTGAGACCAACAGCCAACAAAATCAGTTGCGATTTAGAGAATCATTCCTGTTTGCTGCACTTCCAGCAGGGATCGTGCGCTCCCAAACCGGGTATTTAAGTCAAAAAATTCTCTTTTCCTAACCGTTATCAAGTACACACATTAATCACAGCTTTGTTGAATTTAGGTAAACACATGAAAATACAACAAACACATGCTTTTCTACTCATTACATATTTTTAGCTCATCACCAGGTTACATGTCATGTTTCTCTGGAGCTGCAGAGCATTAAGCTCTCTCGGGGATAATACGAATCATTTTTCCTTTGTTAAAGTGTTTTTGGTCAGCTCCAAGAACTCTGACAATAAGTAACAACAACAAAAACAAAAGAAAAAATATTTCCTTTAGCTGATATAAAAAAAACAACCTCCAGAGGCAGTTAATGTTTGATGTTAAGTCCCCAGTGAGTCATGAGACGGAAGCAGAACAATGGAAAGGAAAGTGTGACAGCTGGAGGGAAATAACTGGAGAGAAATACAGGAAGACGACAAATACATTTGATAAATCTGAACCTTTTTCACATTCTAACTGTTTTAAAGCCTTAAAAAGTTTCAATACCTCCTCATAGACGTTGCGCAGGAAGTTGATTTCATCAGTCAGAGCTCCCACTTTATCCTCCAGGTCGGCTTTTACCAGGTAGGCTGAGTCTACATCCTGAACACAGAAACAAAAACCACACAGAGATTAATGACGAAGTCAGAGGATGCCCAACGTTATTACGGCTCATCCCGAGAGGAACATGACTGTCTAAACCAAATTTAATAGAAATCCATCCAATAGTTGGTTTATAGTTTCGTTCACTCAAAACCACAAAAATGTGAACCTCGTGGCGACGCTTAAGGAAAAGTGAAGAGATATACAAGGTCAGTAGGAGTCATCCTCTGAGAACCATGAAGAAGAAGATATACGTTATTAATCACTGAGGGTAAACTCAATATTTTTTCACTCTGTTGTCATTTACAAAGTGTCCCGAAATACACACACATGCACAAACAATAAATGGAGAGATGTCAGAGTGAGGGGGCTGCCTTGGACAGGCATCCTGCAGTTGGGGATTCAGTCCAGTCCACGCTCCATGCTTGGTCTGTACGGGGATTTGAACCGATAACCCTCCAGACCCCAAGTTCCTATGGACTGAGCTACTACTGCCCCCTGTCTGTACAAAATTTCAAACAATCCAACCAATAATTATTGAGATATTTTAATCTGGACTAAGGTGGTGGGCCAACTTCTCCATCCCCAGAGTCATGCATTTTGCCAGGATAAAACCACTGTTAAAGAAAACCCGTGTAACGATTGCATGTGCTCACAGACATCTTTAATCTCACAGCTGCAGCAGTAAAGTCCTGTGAATCTTTTTCCTCCACAGACAACAACCCTGTCACATTACAGTTGTATGTTACTTGACTGCTTGGTTATTGATGTTGCTGTGGTAACGTATTTGCTACCTGGATTGATGTTCAGAGACAACGTGTCTGTCAAGTCAAGGAACACTACATTCATATATTATGTGGGCTATGCAAGGAGGTTGTTGGATGTACAAAGTGCAGGACTTTGACACTGGAACCCTGCATCCACGCATAGCCTCCTGTCCAAGATTTAGGTAACAAGGGCACCCTGTTAAAGTTTATGATTTCAGTTAAATGAAATAATGTCTTCAAATGTGTCTGAAGGTAATTTTTACTTTCAATAAGGAAAACTGGACGACTGCATACAGTCATAAGATGTCATTCAGTGCGGCTTTTCGCACAGCCAGAGAAGCAAATCTACCTGTGATTCAAGCTATTTAACAAAAACTTTGACCGGGTGATTCACCCATTCATCTTGAATCGCTCTGGATCTGCCAACCAGAGCCACTGCACAGCAAATTAAGCTGTCATGCAATCAAATCGTGAAAGCAACTTTGGTTTGCAGGAAGAAAAAAATAACCCAAAGGCCACTCTGCAAATGTATGGTTTCCCTCTGCAGTATTGTGAAGCTGGTCTCGCAAATGTTTGAGTAGAAGAGTAAATAATTAAGTCCTGTAGGGAACACAAATGTCTAAACCGAATTTTGCGGCAATCCATCCAATAGTTAGAAAGTCGGGGGATAAACTAGCATGATTAAAAAACAAAAACAAATAGTGAATAAAGTTTGGGTTTGTTTTTTTTTTGTTTTTTTTTTTATAAAACTCCAGTCATGATCATTTTCTGACCTTTAAGTCCTGGGTTGGCAAATTTCCAGACTGTCTTACATGGACTCCGACTGTTGTTCTCATGTGACGCTGACGATAAAGTTCCCAAAGCATTTGTGGGTTTTGATGCATGTGGGAATGTAGAGATGAGAGCAAAGGAGGACAATAGAGTGGTTCACCTTACCACCACACCTGTGATGTATGAATGAATGTGTGTGCGTGCTGACCTTCTTCAGGATAACAAAGTCGTTCTCCAGGTTGTTTCTCTTGTTAATCTCTTCCTCGTATCTGTAACAGAGGCGAGACAAAAATGAAATAACATATACTGAGATATTACAGAACTCACAGTGACTTTACTTACTTGTGTTTGTAGTCCTCCACCAAGCCCTGCATGTTCCTCAGCTCCCCGTCCAGTTTGGTCTTGTCATTGTTGACCAGGTCCATCTGGCGCCTCAGACCCGCCATGTAGGCCTCGAACAGGGGCTCCACGTTGGACCGGCTCACCACCTGGCCCTGCATCACATCCATTTTGGTCTGAAGCATCTTGTTCTGCTGCTCCAGGTAACGTACCTGAATGATGGAGGTGATGCCATAAATATCTTCTGACAGCCATTTTGGAGGTTATTGTGTTTGTTAGCCAGCTCTCCATCCTAATTAAATGACCATATTTTACTTTTACTAAAATAAAATTACCAAAATTTGTCCACTTGGCCATAATGGCTGTTTCGCTTCGAGCTATTTTCCCTAATCTGTTAGCAAACAGTTTCTCTGTTTGTTTCTGAAAGTTAGTTTAGTGGCTAGTTTTTTTTTTTTTTGTCAACTGTGTGTGAAGGACTTGTGGCATCCAGCAGTTACAGTTGCAAACTGCAACCAACTAAAACTTCTTCTGTGTGCCAAGTGTGTAGGAGAACTTCTGTGGCTGACATGAAAATGCAAAACTTTAGTATTTTGCTTGTCTGTTCTGGGCTATTGTAGCAATAACATGGCTAACTCATGTCAAACATTGGCGTGCATTTCGGTTGTCGCCATCTTGATTTTTTTTTTGGAGCCTGAAGTGAACATATTTGGGTGACAGGCTGACGCTGTGGAGGAGCAAGGGGAGTACACTATGAGTAGTAGACAGCCTGTCACTCAAAGTGGCCCGCCATAATCATGCGTAATGTTAAGCCTGCTAAAATGTTAAAATTAGCTATAGAGACCAAAACTGTTTTTAGAACAGGCTGTAAACATGTTTATTTCTGCTGTAAAGTTGGGCGATTTAACATGGGTGTCTATGGGGACTGATGGGGATTGACTTGCTTCTGGAGTCAGCCTCAAGTGGCCATTAGAGGAGCTAGAGAAAATATACTTACTATATTATATTCCATTTCTGTCATTAGATACCACCAACTCCTACACACTGGACATTTAAATGCAAAAATCCCAGTCTGTTAAAGTTTTTTGTGTGTGTGTGTGTGTGTGTGTTTTCTGCTAGTAGACTGACTGTTTTGGAGGTTTGATAGTTGGTTGGACAAAACAAGCAATTCAAAGATGTTATCTTTAGTTCTGTGTATTTGTGATGGACATGTTTCACTATTTTCTGGCATTTTATGGACCAATTAAATTAGATGTCAATGTGGAAAACTTTTGGTCAGTCTTCACTTTGATGAATAATGGAACAAAATCGATGAGCCTAAGCTGTCCTTACTCGAATATATCGGTTTATCACAACACAAATCTGACAGTAGAGAAGACCTTTGGACACCGTAATACCAAAAACTTTAAGTAACATTGTATTTGCTCGGCTTTTGCTTTCAGTGTGATTCACGTCAGAATCATGTACAATCATGCCACCAGGGAGGAGGCATGATGTGTGTTACCATTGGTCTTACTATTTATCATGGGAGACAGAAACTTCATCATTGTCCTTTACCTCCAATAAGTATGAAGGATTCTAAGGTCTCTCAAAATACCAAACTATGACAATACATTCCACCATGTCTAACAATATTCTACCACTCTTAGTTAGCTGCTAACCAAATCGCTAGAAAAATTTTGGCATTGTATGTTTCTGCAAACCATAGATATGTTACATTTGTATGTTATTATGTAGAAGATATGTTGAAACTTTACATTTCTGCTATGTTGTGGTTATGTTTAGGCACAAAAACTACTTGGTTATGGTTCAGAAAAGATCATCTTTTGGCTTAAAATACCGGTTTACCACATTCAGTGCTAAAAGCTGCTGGAAACACAGTGATGAGTCATTACATCACAACCGGTTTTGTCGTTTGTTGGTCTCGCACAGTGGTCTGCAGCTTGGCAGACTTCCCGCCTAGGTGTAATACCATCCGCCATACCCTCCACCACCTGATGACAGAATCAGCTTGTATACTACGTCACTTTAGAAACACTGATATGATATAAAACGTGCAAATGTAACATATATGTGGCTTGCAGAAACATGTAATGCCAAAGTTTTCTTCTGGTCACTGGGATGCATAGTTGCATTCACTGAATACCATCTTTCCTCGGGTAAACAGAGGTTAAAGAAACTGCATCATTCCAGCAGATAAGCAGCTCGATCTCAACATCAACACCTGACTGTACCTGCATGGCTCGTGTTTCCTGCCTGCGGCCGGGTATCTCCACCACCCATTATACCTCCTCCCTCCAAGACAAAGCCAGTGTTCTGTTCAGAGCAGAATAATCTCCCTCTGAGACACAACCCCACCGTGTCTGACCCGATTCATCAGGTTACAACACAATAACTCAATGGGACGGAAATGGGACGGATAGCTTAAATATCCAGTGTGGCCTATTACCACTGATTCAAGTTTTAAAAGGCTGTTTAAATCCCAGATGCATTCACTGAATCTTTGGCTCTTTTTAAGGCATTTTGTCTTTGTCTTTTAATCCACTGTTCAGGTTCATTTTTGCAACAACCAGCATCAATAAATATAATATTTCCCAGTGGGTCATTGATCCTCATTCAGATTTAAACTGGGTCATCATGCTGCAACATATAAAACTTTGTCTACCTGTTGCATCAGGCTGATTACTTCTCTGCATGAGGGGAAGCAGCTCTTTAATGTTTCAGTGCTGTTGGGATCAGTCGGGTTGGATTACACCAGTAATTGCAGGGTTGGTTTATCAGTCAGTTGACTGGACTTTGCCCTTTAGCTGTTCTGATGAGCAGAAGAAGAGGTCTTCCTGCCTCAATGTCCAAAATTTAATAAATTATTGTCCTGATGTAGCTGCAATGATCAGATTCCAAGATTGAATGTGTATCAATAAATCAGCCCAGAGGAGTCCAGACTGAAGTCACCTCACCTCTCCTGCAGCTCAGAGCTCCTACGGCCACGATAAGAGCAAACAAGGACCCTTTTGTGAGTCCCCTGTTAGCTGGAGAGTCACAACAACCATCTCACTTACAGAGAAGGATGGAGACAAGCTTTCAAGTGCTTCCTGGGAAATTTCACAATATTTTGTCTTGGAACACTGAAACTGTTTTGCTTACTACACAGTCTTACTCACTTACTGAACTTTTGCACTCTGACTTAAACGATAACATCCTTGAGAGCATTTTACACTAAAATTTCCAAATTAATTTTAATCATTTTGGGTGTAAACTCAGAGATTAACACAAATCTAACACCTCCACTGTTATTTTAGGATCTCTAGCTGCTCCAAAACAAAACAACAATAACAAAGAACAAAAAAAGAATTTCCCTCAGGAAATTTAGATGGAGGGCAGTAAAATGAAGTAAACAAATATATATATATTTTCAAAGAATATATTACCAGGTGATTTTATATCATTTATGCTAACACAAATTTACTATATATTGGGGTTTTTTTGTTTTTTTTTTACTAATATTACCATGTAATCTTTTTTTTTCTCTGTACACTAAAATTCATTTAAATTCTGCGCGTTCTGCTTTAAACAACTAACACTGTGGGAGATTCACAATCAAAAGGATTTTTTTTATCCTAATAGGTCAATACTATATCAAGTGTTTTAGTTCTTTGTGGTACATTGAAAAAAAATCAGCTCTCAAAAAGCTAAAAAGTAGATAATAGTTTTGTACATTTGTATATTTGGACCTTCGTCCAGCACTCTGTCTCAATCCGCCCGAAGTGTATCTCTGCTGATGTGAGATGTCAACAATGCCTCCATTGTGAAAGTGTGTTACCGACTCCGTGAGAAAGCGGAGATGTTCCCTAAGTACGGTATCAATGTCCGACTTTATCACAGGGCTGGTCACTCCTTCTGTGAGAAATGTGTGTTCTTCAGGAACCTCAACAACACTACTACAGATTCACTTCCCCATTTAACACCCAGTATTTTACCCTTATACTACAGGCCTGATGTCTGCAGTTACTCAACCATTCAGGCTCTTAAATACGAGTTTGGCTTGTGTTGGCATTGTGACCTTGAGGCCTTCATTAAGGTCCGCTTGAGCCATTAAAGTGGCTAAAATCAATCTCTATATTTTTTTTTATCGTTAAAATATATTAAATATGTATATAAAGTTTTTGAACATTAGCCACCATAAGGTCATACACCAGACCAAAAGAGGCTGTAGCAGCAAAACCACCTGGCTGTATGAGATTAAATGAGGATGCATTTTGTTGCTCATGAGTTCAAGTTTTTATTTGTGAGAGGAAGAGTCTGTTTTTTTCTTCTTTTAAGAGCTTAAAGCCTAGAGCAAGTCCAGTGTATTCAATTTTCAAATTGAAGCAAACAACAAGATCAAATAATTAATTATATGGTTTATAAAATGTCCAAAAATAAAGGAAACAAATTAACAACCACAAAGTGTTTACTTATACTTTACTTGTAATCACTTATTTGGTCCAACCAACAATCTAACATCCTGATGCATTTAATCTACAATGACACGTCAGGGAAAAGCAGCAAATCCTCACATTTTAGATGCCGATAACAGAGAATGTTGAGCTTTTTTGGCTTGAAAAAAAAAAAAGACATCAATTAGTCGAGATGTTTTTCTTATCTGAAAATAGTAGTATTACAGTGCAGAAATGCTCTGTTGCAAGTACAAGTCCTCCCTTCATTTTTGTTGAGTCATAATTTGTGACGAATGAGTACTTTTATACAGAATGGCCAGTTTCAGAATATTATGTATGATATTATTGGATTAGAATTATGGATGCATTCATGCGTTCATAACTTAAATGTTGCAGCTGGTAAAGGTGGAGCTCATTTTAATTACTTCATACTGCTGGGTGGTTGGTGAATTTCCCCAGGAGCTCAATCAAATTTGATTGTAATCTATAGTAATTCAACATAATTTATTTGCTGATTGTATTTTGTGTAATTAACAAATACATTTTATACTTGAAGCAGAAAATGGAGATACTCAAATCAGGTAATGTTACTTTCCACCAGTGATGAACTGACCTGCTGTTTAAGCTCTCGTCTTTTTACCTTATCAATGAAGCTTGCAAAGCGGTTGTTGAGGCTCTTGATCTGCTCCTTTTCGTGGGCTCGGCACATGGACAGGCTCGGGTCGATCTCCAGGTTGAGGGGGGCCAGCAGGCTCTTGTTGACCGACAGGGAGGCCAGCGGGGCACCGAGGCCGTGGTGGTGCCCGTTGGCACTCGTGTAGAGAGAGCTGCTGCTCAGGGAGATGCCGCTGAAACCCCCCTGACCAGGACCGAAACCACTCAGCCTCCTTGACCCACTGCTGGTCCGGACGGAGCTACTGGAGCTGATTCGCTTGGTACGACTCAGACTCATGGTGGAGACAGAGGTGTGGTGGGATGCAGAGAAGAAGGTAGAGAGAGACAAAAAGATGGAGAATGGTTGAAGGAAGCAGAGGAGCAGGTGGTGGAAGGACTGAGATAGATTAAATGGAAAACAGGCAGCTAGGAGAAGAAGAGACTTGGAAGAGATTAGTAAAACAAGAGCAGAAGAAGAAATTGTTTACAGTGAAATGCAGGTTAATAAGAAGATGCAAGACGTGCAGAGAACAGGCTGAGCAGAGAACGACTGAGCGACTGCAAAGAGAGGCAAACCAGGTGAGTATAAGATGTCAGACCACAGCGAGGTGTCTCAGGTGTCTCATGGCATTTTAAACCTCCCCAGGGTGGAGACAGAGGAGGAGGAGAAACTGGAGCACCAGAGAGATGTGGTGTCAGATATCCAGTGTTTCTGACTTTTAGGGAAAATGTAAATAAGTTTGCATTCTTTTTTTTTTTCTTTCTTCAAATAGGTGCCAGAGGGTGTGTTTATGCTACAAAGCCAGAAAGGGGTCCCTATTTACCCTCAAATATAAATGAACAACCTAATTTGGAAAATAACCATCAAAATAACTTCATCTGAGTCCTTTTTGGAGACAAGAAGCCTCAGGCTGGTTAACCATGTGAACTCATCTGTTTGTGTGGTTTTAGTTCACCCTGCTTTGGATATTAACACCATCCTCATTACATCATAGTTTGGCGCACCACATGATTTAATGTTATCACCTGACTGAATGGGCATATGGGTTAGAAGGGGTCTGCTCCACCTACTAGTAGGTTAAAGCCGTAATCAGTCCATTAAAGGTTTATTAGGCTCATGCACCCCTTCAGTAACTTGTAGACAGGTTCAGAGGAAACTGTCCATAGGTAAAGAGAAGAGAATTTCCACACACTGTCCTATTACTTGCAATAAACTTTATTTAAATACACAACGTCTCGGTCCTTAGATCTCAAAGGTTGTAGGATAAAACTTTATTTAACCTGAGGTAAACTGTCGTGCAGTGGTTGCAACAGAGTAAAACTTGAACATTCTCTAAAATTATTTCACATTAACATTCAGTTGTCATATATAAGGCAGTTTTTTTGCTGTTTTTGTAACATTATGCACACAAAGAAATCCAAGAATGTCAATTATCAGTTAAAAGCTGGTGATGTGTACAAATCCTCATCAGTCGGAGTGACAGATAAAAATCACTTTAAAATTATTGAGTGATGCAAGATGTTGAGAGTCCGTTTGTCTGACATTTTTCCAAATGTCTTCTTTTGGCTGGTGTGTCTGTTGACGGTCCTCTCTTCCTTTTTCCTCTCATATTCTTCGTTTTTTGTAATGCTGCCACCTCAGTCTTCTTCTTCTTCTTCTTCTTCTTCTTCTTCTTCTTCTGTGCTCCTGCTGGCTCTGCCTTCTTTTTCTTCTTCTTCTTCTTCTTCTTCTTCTCTGCACCTGCCAGCTCGGTCTTCATCTTCTTCTGTGCTCCTGCTGAATCAGCTTTCTTATTCTTCTGTAATGCTACTTGTTCAGCCTTCATCTTTTTCTTTGCTCCTGCCGGCTCAGCCATCTTCTTCTGTGCTTCAGCCAGCTCAGCCTTCTTCTTCTTCTGTGCTCCTGTTTGTGTTAAATTTTAAATTTTGTTTTTAAGATATACTAATTAGAATTTATAAACCTAAACATATGTACAGTATGTTTCCTTGCTCTCATCCTGGTGACTGTTGTTGTTGCTTTGGAAAAGCAAAATTACAGCTGTAAACCACCATTGAAAATCATTAAAAATTAAGAAGATGGGAATAAGATTGAATTGTGGTCAGAATGTGAGATTTATGATGCATTAAAACTTCATGATTTAATAATACTGAAAGCAAAACATAAATGCAGTAAGTACAAAATGTGTCTCTGATCTCAGTAAACAACAGATACCTTTCTTCTGAGTTTGTCTTTTGATGAATGTTGTCTTTGTTGTCCGGGGCAGAGCCATCGTCCTTTCTGCTGGTGCTTTCTGATTGGTCTTCAGCTCCACCTCCACAGGGTAGTGGTCACTGATACTCAAAGTCTGGGAAACCAAATAAAGTTTGAATAATGACCCATCCCCCTTAAGATAGAGTAAAGCTATCAGTGATGAAGAGGTTTGATCAACACAAACAGTCTCACTTGTTCATCCGTCAAGTTGAACTCTTTCTGGAAGTTGAAGGGCTTGGCCGACCCGGGGACGATGGCGTCCAGCATGGTCTGTCTGTACACAACGATCCTGTCGGCAGAACATGCATCACAATCTTATAAAACAATTAAACAAGACAAAAATCCATTTAGATAACAGCCCTGAGATGTGAGCTACCTGTCATAGGTGTGGTCATTACAGTTACTAGTCGTCGTGTCAACACCATCCTTGATCAGCCAATGATAAGGAGCAGAGGAGATGCGGATCTTCTCCTTCTTCCTCTTGGAGAGATAACGTCCATCTGCATTAAAATCCCCCAAAATCATAATTTTCTGCAAAAGAAAACAATCATGACATAAAAAAAAATGTTATTTTTTTACTCTACCCCCACTGTGGATATCCAAAGACAGAAAAATGAAGTTAGATGTTCATCAGAAAATTGGCTTACATATTACTCACATGACTTATTGCTCATTAAATGTCCACTAGTCCATACCCATTGAGTGCACAGTTGCCCACGTACAGTTTCACATGGTGTGTGTTTGGTGTACAGGTCATAGGAAATTACAGATTAAATAGTCAACTGAACCCATTAAGAACAGCAATGTATTCAGACAGAGTTTTTGTGAATTTGATAGTACGATTGCTTTATTGAAAGTACAGTAGTACTGTTGCCAATAGTGGGATAGTTAGTGGGCTAAAACTGTACATTAGTAGTTGAGGTAGCACGTTGAAAGGCAGATAGTTAAAGTGTTTATTAAAAACATTGGTCCACAGGGGGAGCCACAGTGGTTGGTCGCATTTTAGCCATTTTTAAGCATTTCTCTGTTGTTATAGCGCCACCCAGTTGCCAAATAGAGTTAAATTCCTCCAGTCACCTTGAGGCGTCCTGTTCTACATATCTACCAAGATTAGTAAAAATCGATACGGCGGTTAGGCCTAGATAAGAAATTAGCTCTCTAGCGCCCCCATTTTGTTTGATGGGGTCAATAATGGAGGGGTCCCCTCAGATTATGTGTGGTCATATGCCTACAAAGTTGCGTGGTGATGGGTGAAACCCTTGAGATGTTATACACCTTTATGTGATGAGCCACGCCCTCCGCAATATTCATTGCCTTATAGAAGCTCAGTTTTAGTAAGTTTTCCAACTTTTGCCAAGAGGGAACTTTAGATATTGGTCCCTAGATTATGTTCACCCAGTTTCACGCAGATCGCTCAAACTTCCTAGGAAGAGATCCATTTGAAGTGTTTTTCAAAAAATTCAAAATGGTGGAAAATATATATAACTGGACAGCGTATCTTCAGAGGATCTGAGGTAAATGTGTTCCTCATGAGGAGAGACATCTCTGTGCAAAGTTTCATGTCTCTACGACATACGGGGCATGAGATATGCCCATTCAAAGTTTGAAATTTCAATCGGTTGCTATAGCGCCCCCCTTTGGCCAATTGATGTAATATTGCTTCATTCGCATCCTCCCATGACCCTCTACCACTGTGCCAAATTTCACATGGATTGACCAAGTCAGTGAGGAGAAAAATGTGGAACAGACACACAGACACACCCACAGAGAGAGTTTTCGTCATTATATAATAAGATAAGTATTATCAGCAAAATGTTAGATCTTTAATTTAAACCTGTAAAAATGGGAGCATATTTTTTTTAAAAATTCAGTCTATACTCTATTATGTGCCTTCAGTCTGATAAATAAACAAAACATCCTTTGCATTTTTTATCACACCCATCATAATTTACATATCTGAAATCATTCAAATATGAAACAATCATAAACTCATAAAACAGCAGAATGGTTTAAATGTCTGCAGTAAAGAAAGAAAATGCTTCTGTGTAATTTAAATTAAGGTTTAGAAGGAAATTATCATTAAAATCAATGTTAAGAAAGTGTCTGCTGGAATATTTTGTAAAACCAGGAGCTAAAAATATTTCTGTTGTCCATTAAAGTTGTTTTCCAAACCAGATTTGAACATCGTAAAATGGTGTAACCGTTGGCAAACAGCTCAGTTGTGTCAGGCAGTAAATTCAGAGTTGGGAAGTCAACCAACACCCTCACGTATATGATTTATGTGGCACTCTCTAAAAGAGTCTACCTACATTAGTCCTCCACTTCCTCCTGACAGCATCGACTACATCATGCAGCTCGTCCAGCTCCTTCAGTGAGTCATTCGGTTTGGTGTGGACTGGGATCAGAACCAGATCTTTAACCTCTGTAATACACAGGTCCAGACAGTTAAAACACATTTTGAAAAAAAAACACACACACACACACACAATACTTACAGACAAATAACACATACTCGTAGATGGACAGCAGAAGCGCAGGATGAAGGGCTCTCTGGCGAAGGCGTCCTCATCTCCTTCTTGATTATCTTCATACTGATGACAAGCTTTCAGTGTCACATCATCCTCTCTGAGACACACACACACAAGATATGAACACAAGGACATTGATGTGTTTGTATGCGTGCGACGTGAACCCGAAGACAACCTTTCTGAGTTTGCTTACTACCACAAACTGTATATAAATCCCACACAGTGGCCTCATAATACTTAATAATAGCTGTAATTTGGGAGTGACAGTGCACCTGGGCTCTCCTACCTGTAGAAACAAACAAAGCGCTCCTTGTAGGTGTCTCGTCCCAGCTGGGAGCTGGCGGTCATGGAGTAGGGACGGTTTTTGTTGGAGCTGAGTGAAACGGAAACAACAAAGAAGTTCAGTAACGTGAAGTCTGTGTGTCTCAGATGTGGTATAATTTAGTTGTGTTTTGTCCTGCTAGCATCTTGTATCAGCCGTCCCTCATTCAACCACCAGCTCACTGTTGGGTTTTTTTTAACCATGACCATGATCTTTACCTATAAGCACCTGAATACTTTCTGTCACCTAAATCTTTGCAGTAGAGAAAAAAGATCAGAAAATGCTTACAGGAGTCATTTTGCAATGCTCAGGCTGTTACTGAGCCCACAGATAAATAACTTGGTTATTTAAGAGTGACAGTTTGCAGTGAATTTAATAAATGCACAAACAAAATCATATGGTTGTTCTTTTTCAGCATAACCCGGTCTTTTCCTCTCATGACACCATATTCCTTGGGTGCACAACAAATATCAGAGTCTCGTAAACGCTTTTCATTATAGTTTCCCACATGCATCAACACAACATCAAACTGTCTAATTAACAAATTAGTTTACCATTAAATTTGCTGAGCACATCATGATTATAATAATGCTACATCCAAACTTTTTTATTGAGGGCTGTCGTCAACATCACAGCGTCTCATGCATCTCTCTATTTGAATACTGGAATTAAAGCTCTGCTGTGCCTGACTTTTTGTTGTTGTCTGCCAGCTTATTTATCTTATTAAAGGGCCAGTGTGTAGGATTAAGGGGGATTTAGTGGCCTCTAGTGGTGAGGATTGCAGATTGCAACCACCTGAAACTTCTCCTAGTTAGAATTCCTTCAGCATTCATCGTTCAGGAGGTTTTTACAGCGACCCAAATTATCCACAGAGGTCTCCTTCTCTTCTGAACAAGGTGATTTAAACCGGTAAAACACTAAATAAAGCAGCCTCAGGGTACAAATCAGTGTTTCTCTGATGCCATTTGGCATGTGCGACACCTGCAGCACCTGCTGATCCATGCTCATGTTTTTTCTGTGATAACTTCAGATCCAGATGTTCACGACCCGCTGATTTAAACCAGTAAAAACACTGAATAAAACAATTTCTCACCTGTCAGAGTCAGTGTTTTTCCAACGCTGCTCATGGCCGAGTGGCTTCTAACTATGGTGGCTAACATGAAAATGTGAAAACACAAGTATCCCTATCTAGAGACAGTGTTTGGTTTGTTTGTCCTGAGCTCCTGTATAAACATGGCAATGCAACATGGCAATCTCTGCAGACAAGCACCCTGCCATGTAGATATAATAAGCTCATTCTAGGTATAGAAAAATTAATGATTCTTATTTTCAGGTGATTATACACTAAAGATAACATACTTATTATATTATATTTATTCTACGCCAATGTATCCCCCTAAATCCGACACACTGGACCTTTAACAAATCAACTGCACTTTTAGATACTTAATTCATTATAGTATGAAGAGAAAGAGAAAGTATACATGCAAGAAAAAGAGTTTCTCCCTCTTCATGACATTATCTTTATAACACAGTGCAGAGAACTCACCTGTTGTTGTTGAGCTCTTTCAGTAACTTCTCCATGGCCTTACCGCTCTTATCCATCACCTCCAGTATCACCACCACACTGTACTGAGACATGATCTGCAGGACACGCAGTCAATACAACTTGTTGTGTAAACGACATACATTCATATGTTGCTATTATCAGTGGTATACTGTCCATAAAATCATTATGATGAAGGACTTACCTTGGTGAGGTAGTGGACCACCATCTTGTTCGTGACTTTTTTCCATCCCAGGTTTTTTGCATTGAAGGCTGCAATCTTCATTTTGACTTCAGGTGATTACAAAAGTTTTACAGGATGAATATGAGAGACATGCCGTTCAAACTGTAGGTGTGACAAGAAAGAAATCTTTCAGGTCCAATTCTGTGTGTGGTTGAGATGGGTTTTTAGTCGCTATGCAGTGGAGACAGAAGTCCACATTGAAGCTGTACAGCTCTCTGAAGAACGACATCCAGAGGAGGGGGTTGTGGGCTGCGTCAGTCAAGAGGTCGGAGTGACAAGTAAGGTGAATACAACTCAGAAAACCCTGGAGAGGCCAATTAACCTACCAATACAGTCTGATTCAATCTACCCTAATCCCATCAACACCTCAGAGACTGTCTTCCTTGGTAAGAAGTTCATGAATTATACACAGAGAACTGTTAATCAGTGTTAAATAGTTTGTTTGAGTGACAGTAAAACATGATAAAACAAAACTATTATGTCACACATTTTACTCTATAAGTCAAACAAGATAAGTAAAGGAAGAAAGGTTAATGTAGTGTGTGAAACTAAGAAATGAGCCGTCAAGAGAAAAAAAATAGCTGCAGGGTGAAAACACTGCAGTTGGTTTTGTTGAAACACGTCAGTTGACAGTTATTTTCTTATGCATATTGTCTCAACATGCAGCACAGAGGTGACTTTATTTATAAAAATAAGAGTTAACATGAAGCAAAAAGGGGTGTGGAAGAGAAGAAGAATATTTGTTTGATAATTAACTTTACATTCAAACTGAGAGAAAGTACTATGCATGTGAAGTCTGCTCATTTCCCCTCTTTGCATGTTATAAGATTTTACTTATTTCACTTCTGTGGCACAAGATCAATATTTATTTAACATCTTTCAAGTGTTTTATAACATTTTGGGTTTTTATAGGTTGAATGCCTTTGTTTATCTCATACAATTTAAAAATACTGTGTTACATGTAAAATACCTGTATTTAGAGTTATACCTGAAGTACAGCAGTATAAGCAACGCAGTGTCTACATAAAGGAACAATAATTGACAGCACTCATTATGCAGAGAAGCACATTTCAGAGGTTAATATTATTATATATGTTACATTTTCTGATTATTTTATCTTACTATATAATGACGAAAACTCTGTCTGTGTGTGTGTTCCACATTTTTCTCCTCACTGACTTGGTCAATCCATGTGAAATTTGGCACAGTGGTAGAGGGTCATGGGAGGATGCGAGTGAAGCAATATTACATCAATTGGCCAAAGGGGGGCGCTGTAGCAACTGACTGAAATAGCAAACTTTGAATGGGCATATCTCATGCCCCGTATGTCGTAGAGACATGAAACTTTGCACAGAGATGCCTCTCCTCATGAGGAACACATTTGCCTCAAGAACCCATAACTTCCGCTTATATAGATTTTCCGCCATTTTGAATTTTTTGAAAAACACTTCAAATGGATCTCTTCCTAGGAAGTTTGAGCGATCTGCATGAAACTGGGTGAACATAATCTAGGGACCAATATCTAAAGTTCCCTCTTGGCAAAAGTTGGAAAACTTAAAACTGAGCTTCTATAAGGCAATGAATATTGCGGAGGGCGTGGCTCATCACATAAAGGTGTATAACATCTCAAGGGTTTCACCCATCACCACGCAACTTTGTAGGCATATGACCACACATAATCAGAGGGGACCCCTCCATTATTGACCCCATCAAACAAAATGGGGGCGCTAGAGAGCTAATCTCTTATCTAGGCCTAACCGCCATATGGATTTTTACTAAACTTGGTAGATATGGAGAACAGGACACCTCAAGGTGACTGGAGAAATTTAACTCTAATTGGCAACTGGGTGGCGCTATAACAACAGAAAAATGCCTAAAAATGGCTAAAATGCGACCGATCGCTGTGGCTCCCCCTGTGGACCAATGTTGTTGATTTTTCTAATTTTTGGTATGACTAAGTCATGGTATGGTATGCTGTACATAATCACGGAAACTGTCAGTGTGTCATTCTGTCAGTCCCACGTTTTTCTACTCACTGACATGGTCAATCTATGTGAAACTGCACATAGGCATTGAGGATTGACATAGGTAGAAGGTGACAAAGCTACCAGTGGGTATGGACTAGTTGTTATTATTCATGCATTAACATGTAAGCAGTATTTTAATGTTTACCTTCTTTATTTCAATCTGTAATAATACATCATATTTTCTAAGATGATAAAATGTTATGTAAAAAATGTTTTAACCTGTAAAGTAACTACAGCTGTCAAATAAATGTTGTGGAGTAAAAAAAGACAGTCTTTTCCTCTGAAATGTGATGGAGTAGAAGGATAAAGCAGTATAAAATGGAAATACCTTCTCATAAAATGCACTTACATGCTGTTATCCCCTCAAAGGAAACACATTTTAAACATCCAGGGCTCCCACAAACTAAAGTGCTTTATATATTACACATGAAGTAATGCTCAGCTCCTCCTCCTGTCTCTGACAATGTAAATTTCAAAATGACATTGTGGACGTTTGGTTAACAACATTCTGCTTCCTCAGTAATATCAACATAGTGTCATTCATTTTGGAGACTTTAAAATGAAACTGAATTAAAGTCCTCAAAGCATTCATCCTTCTCTAAGAGCATAATTTTTAGTGCTGGAGAGGAGTTTTCAGTCCAGAGAAGTGGGCAAGTGAAACAAACAGAAGAACAACTCACCAGTCTGGGTCAAATATGCAATGTTGTGATGGCATCAGCAGACAGACTGAGACTGAACTCCACAGAATACAGAACAAGCGGAGTACAGAGGTCATGAAGCCAGCTCAATGTACATACAGCAGCAGATGTATGCAAACCCTAACACACCCACATCCCACATCGATCTGTTATCTGGACCAGTAAGTGTTTCCTGTCTGTGAGAACTGCTGGGTCTTTGTCAGAGACACCACAGAGCGTAGTTGACTGTCACTTTATCAGGGAAAAAACATATTATTTGATAGATGTCATTAAAAATTCAAATTGCATTTTAATAAAGAAATAGTTCCAAAATGAAAATCTCATGTCTGCGCGTTAAGAGCAACGCTGAAGTCTAGATGTTGTTAGTTTAGCTTAGTGTGAATAATGGAAGCAGGGGGAAACAGCTAACCTGGCCCTGACTTTTTAAGACAGTAAAACACCCACCAGGCGACACAGCTCACTAATGCCAATTTTTCACAGATAAGCTTTGGTTCTTGAACTGGTTTCGATCAGGACACTTGGAACATCGGTGCTAACTAGCGAACTGGTCAGTGTTTCCACCAGTTATGATCAGAACCATTGTTATCAAGCACGCATCAACAAGAGAGGGTGTTGCACAATGGATGAGACTATTACATGCAAGACTATTTCCAACCTGTAGAATATGATCTGCCTACTGATGTCTTCATGGTTGTTTTTTGGTTCCAGCTGAGAACCAACTTATCGGGCCCTGAGCCAATTTATTTTAGGTCAAAATGCTCTGAACGGTTCAAAATTAAGTGTGTAGGTGTATGTACAACATGTTGTAGCATGTCTGTTTACATTATTTGATTTATTTTTTAACAATTTCAGGGAGAACGGTGTACAGATATGTATGTTTCTGTTTCTTTTTACAGTATTAAATGAGAACTGCAACAAATCTGATCACTGATTAATCATCGTGGTCATTTTTACAAGTAAAAATCCCCCCAAAATGTGCTCTTTCCAGCCTCTTACATGTGCAGATTTCCTGTTTTTCCTCTCCTTGTATGATGTCAAACTGAATACCTTCAGGTTCAGAATCGTTGTTCAGACATATCAGACATTTAAAAGGCAAAAGTATTCAGCAGATGTATCAATAATCTAAATAATCGTCAGGAGGAAGCCCTAAATTTTGTTTCCCAGTACTATAATAAACAGAAATAGACATATTAGTGTGTGTAAAACAATAAAACTTTTATCAGTCATTCAGGTTGGCAGACAGTGACTTTATTGGTCACTTATTATACAACAGTCAGTAGAACAGACAGTTTATTACACAGTGATCATCGTTCAGCTCTGTCAACAACATGACGGGCATCAGCATGAAAACACACAACAAGTAGTTCAAGTACTGGAGGAGGTTAAACACTGCAGTGGACAGAGTCTGCAAAACTTTACTAATATTTTTCTACATGTTCACATATAGTGAGGGGACTTTAGTTATTCTAGTTTTTATCCAAAGGACAGTGAGGACTGCAGTGCTTAAAGGCCATTTCAGAGCTTTGTAAGGGATGTTTTTGTCAGTTCACCTGACAGTATTTTCTTACATAAATGAAGATTCACAATCCTTTTTTTCTCATTATTGCTCCTTTAGGTGTTTGTACTGATCTTGTGCACAATTTCAGGTCCTGTAAAATGACTTAAATTCACATATGATGGGTTCTCTTTACATGTTGGGCAACGGAAATCAAGCGCAACTCCATCATCCAGCATCTGTAGTCTGAGTTTTGTGTTTTTTAGCTCGGAGCAGAATGGAGATTAATCCCAGAGGACAGATTGTGAACAGAAGACGCGGTTCCTCTGTGGTTCAACAGGGCTGAATCAAGTTTAAAACTCACTTGGCACTGGACTAACTTGGCCGCATATACAGAACACTTGTGCCATCATCAGTTAAATCCAACATGTTTACGTTAAATAATCACTAAATTATGTCTTAGTCAAAATTAAGATTTGATGTCTTGACTGTCACAGGTGTTGATTTAGAAGCAGTTGTGACATCTAGAAATTGATTTTAGATACTACTGTTGGTTTATAAAGCACTAAATGGTTTAGGGCCAAAATATATTTCTGATCTTCTGCTACATTAGGAAACATCCTGACCTTTCAGGTCGTCTGGGACAGGTTTGCTTTGTGTCCCCGGAGTCAAAACTAAATATGGAGAAGCAGCGTTTAGCATTTATGCACCAAATATCTGGAACAAGCTCCCAGAAAACTGTAGGTCCGCCGCAACTTTCAGTTCTTTTAAATTTGGGTTGAGGACTTTCCTGTTTGTTGCTGCCTTTTATCAAATCAAAAAATTAATTTCTCACACTGCACTGTAACTTTTATGCCTGTTTTACTCTTTTTTAGCCTAATTTTATTTTTATTTTCTATTCTCTTGGCTCATTAATGATATTTTTGTGTTAAAATGCCCTTTAATAATGTGGGTTTTTTTGCAATTTGTATGTAAAGCACTTTGAATTGCCCTATTGCTGAAGTGTGCAATATAAAAAAAGTTGCCTTGGCTTACAAATGAATCCACGTCTTCAAGTGTCTGAGTGAACAAAGCATGTTTAGTTAAACTGGTGTTTTTCCCTTTAGGTATTCAACTCATGTTCTCTTTCAGTGACTCAGTTTAAGGAAAAATGCAATCCAAATTAGGAGCTCAGAAATACTCAGTGGAGAAGTTTCTGAGACTCGGTTACCAGGTGTTGAAATGATTGGTCAATAAGATGATGACAGAAAATTAATGCAAAAAAAAAAAAAAAAAAAAAAGGATATTCATTAAAGGTATTTATCAAGAAAAAAAAGCCAAAATCAGTTTGGTTATGAATTATCATGAAGTCAATTAAATATTTTAGGCTTGTTCTCTTCAGAGGAATATGCACAACAATACTGGCCTTATGATTCTCAGTCTTCGAGAGGGCCCTGTGTCAAAACTGATGTGCTGCATATTGCTAAATAAATTAATTCTTCTACCAAATTACCTCTAACAGGATGGTCAGCACAGACCCACAGCTTATTTTAGCCCCTATGTGAATAATCCAGCAATGTCGGAGGGAAAAAACAAGCAATTTAAAGACGTGATTTTTAGGCTGGGGTATTGTGATTGCCATTTTATGAGGGAAATGATGACAAGTATTTAATAGATGCGACCTTACAAATAGTGTTTATGCTGTACTCTAATGTGTCGTTCAGTAATGTGTAGCGTCACTTCAAACAAGAAACCTGATGATCATGTTTGACAATTTAGGACAAACAGTTACAATAATGGACATGAAATAACAGATACTAAGGCTTTACCCCAATACACCTGCTGCCCCTGACACTCAGCCTAGAGGTAGGGCGTCCCGAGTCTTGTTGGGATAGAGGGGTAGGGTGAAGTTTTAGGCCCTCCGAACAGAGGTTTTCAGAGGTACAGACGAAACCTGGTGTTATGAGAAATCACTGCACAAACAGAAACCCACAATTAAATTCTCCTTCATTGATAAAGATTTTAAAATTACAATAACAATCATATTATCTTGGTTTAATATTTCAATGTATTATGGTCTATTATGCTGATGTCTCAGTAGCTAACTAGCTACTTAGCTAATGAAAAAATGTTATTGCCATTTTGACATATTTCCATGTTGTATTCCCCCATATTATGCCATACGACACCCAAAATGTACCTTAAGTCTAGCAGCAAAGTTGCTACACTTGTAACTGCTTCTCTCATATCAGTGCAGGCTGGCGGGGTAGCAGCACATGTTGCTAACGTTAGCCTACAAAGCAACACTAGCAGCCTGGTAATGAAGCACTGTTCTTTTTTAATTATTGACATGTTTGATCGATTGACAGTGTAAGGTGTGAATGAATCCCAAGAGTCCATGTTTTTCTGCGCCTTTCAGGTAAATTGTGATGTTATCATTTTATCTTGAGATCACGGAATTAAAAATATTCAGAGGCGGTCAGTAGTGCAGTGAACAGCAGCAGTGGAAGATAAGCCCAAATCAGCACCTATTACCAGTTTAATACAGAAACTCAGTTACTTCCAATAAAGTAAATGTTTTCTGACATAATTAATTTATATTATTACTCTCAGTGACCAACAGACGTACAGTGCATGTGAACATATTCAGACTGGAGGTATCACGTCTAACCAGCTCCTCTCGTTAGCAGGTAGACAGCAGAGATGGTGATGGCAGTGGCGGTGTAGGTAAATACAGCGTTGTAAAGAGTGTTTGCCCTGATTCGTTCTCCTAGCGTCCTCTGGGTCTCCTCTAGGCGATTCACCACCACTTCTGACTCCCACTGGTCCCCTCGCTCTGGTCTCTCTGGTGCTGCTAACTGCGGCTGAACAGCCTGTGTTTCAGCCTGAGGTGTGGTCTCCAGCAGCCTCTTCACCACCGACAAATCACCTTCGACTCTACCAAGCCCTTGCTCCAGGTGGCCCAGTTGTGGCCGGAGGGACTCCAGAAGTGACTCTGTTTTTTGGCTGCGGATGTGGAGGTCTTTTAAGGCTGAAAGAGGCACCGAGGGTGAGGCTGGGGCCGGAGCTCTCTTATCCTGAAGGCCAATGTCCCTCTGTGTGGAGGCGTCATTCAGAGTGACCCTGAGGCTGTCAATGATCGTTCGGAGCTCGTCCTGCTGGGAGCGATGATTTACAGCCTGGACTCTGAGGGCTTCCTGCAGGCTCTCTGGACCTTTCTGGGCCTCCAACAGCAGACTCTTCAATTCCTACAGATGAGAGAAGTGAAAATGTATCAGCTGGAACAAAGATCAATGCACACTGTTGTCCTGGTGGTGTGCTGATACAGATACAATATCTGTAACAATTAAGTGTAAAGTGCCAGTATGTGTGCAAAAGGAAAAAATGGCAATAAATCATAACAAACTCTTAAGCCCAGCCCGACCTCTGAGTGCATCAAACAAAAGACATTTTCTGTCAGTTCTGTACTTCATAAAGTTGCAAGTAGAGCAGAAACGACAAGTTAAGCAATCCAATTTCTATCATCTGCCCTCCTCACCTGCAGGCGGACGCGATTGATGTACGTTGATCCCATGACTCCGATGAGGGCTCCGAGCACGGAGCCGATGATGGACCAATTCTTGGTGCGTTCTGCTCTTGCCCTCTCCTTCTCGTGGCTCTCTCTGACACCTGCTGAAAACAAGGCGAACTTCTCCCTCTCCGATCCCTCTGCGTTCTCATATGCCGTCCGGAGACGACGCTCCTCCTGCAGTCAGGAGAGAGCACCGGGGGTGGTTCGTTATGAATTAACCCTTAACTGGTACATTACTGATCAGTTACATGTTTTATAGTTTTGTTAGTTTAAACAGTAAAATATAAAACAACCTAACAGATGCTTTACATGCATTTTCTTTCATCCTCTTTTAAACTTATATTTTTCAATTCAGCTAACCTGCAGTAGTTTGTGCTCCTGTGTGGCCAGCTCCAGGTACTGAGCCTCCTCCCTGGAGACTCTGTCCAGCCGATCTCTGACCTCTTTCAGTCTGACCTGCAGGGCCTCCAGGCTGGCATGAGCCTCACGCACCATCCCTCTGGCCACCATAAAGGCTGCCTCAGCCTGAAAGAAATTCACACGTCTCAGTATAGATCATTTGTCCTCAATAACTTGCTGGAGTTCATCTATATCTCAGGACAGCAATGAGCCATGGAGAACTCAGAGTCTGTAGTTTATTGAGTGTTCTCACTGACTATTAACATGCACACAGAACATCCTGCTTCTTACTGTCTGCTGACCTCAGTGACTTTGGTCTGGGCCTCGCGGACCTCATTGATCCCGACAAACTCCTCGTACCTCACCCACCAGTAGTTGACTGAGGCGGTGGCCGTCTGAGCTGTCCTCTGACCCCACTGCCTTCCCAAATCACCTGCATGCTGGAGAAGGGAAAGAAGGGAAAATCAGATGATAATGTCATGGTTATACAAAATTATTTATATAGTTCTAAAAAGTCAGTGACGCGTGGGGCTGTACAGTTGTTATAAACAGTCAGAAGAGACATTCCCTGTACCTGTAAGGCAGTTAGTGCACGTTCCTTCACCACCTCGGCTCCACTCTTCCCATCAGAAGGGGTAGGCTTAGTGGGTGGCGGGGAGCTGGGCTGGTGGTGAGCACTGTAGGTTCGGACCACAGTGATTCTGCCAGGCAGGGAGAGACATGATAGACAGCACGAGCCATGAGCCCGGAGACAGATCTGGGCTCCTCTGTACCTGACACAGTAAAGATATTGTTAATCATCAGCTTCAGCGTTGCGGATTATATGTAGAATCAGCCAAAAAAAAAAAAAAAGGAAAGAAAACTTAGCCACCCCCATATGGACTGCATTGTACAGACGTACCTCATTGAGAACAGCAGCAGGTGGAAAAGCAGCCCGAATCCTGTCAGAGCTTCACTTTCACTGCAGCTAAAGAGCCAACACCTGTGAGAAAAACAGTAAAAATAAAAATAAAATGATTGAAAAACTATCAAGTGTGAATATTAAAGAAGTTCACGGCATCTCATTTACACAATCAGCCAGAGGTGTGCTGCTGGGTCAAAGGGATCTGACTACTGGACTGGGTCCAGCTTCTTGGAATATATGTGACACAGCTGGTTTAAATTTCAGTTCTTGACAATTGACAGGTAATTCATTTAGACATTTGCAATGCAGTAATACATTAATCAATTTCTAAATAAGTTTCTGCATTTTTCCTAAAATGCACCTTATAAACTGGCAACAGAGTATGTGTACACTGATACTGACAGCCAGTGTAGACTGTGAATATCCACCCAGACAATTTATTGGTTGGGCTGTGATTTAAACAGCCAAAAAAAAGAGGCATTATTGCTACAAATGTGTGAGCCTATGTACATTTTGTATGTGCATCAAAATAAACATTATAGTTTATGCAATAGTTTGTGAAAATGTATATTTACAAATTAAATTAAAAACTCATCACAAAGAAAATATTTACTTTAACTATCAAATGTGACAGCATTGACTTTAAGTGCTTTTTCAAATAAAAATCACAATCCAGAGATGCCATTATGAAGGCAATTATCAAGAAGACTATTAACCATAATCTGTTGATAAAATGACATTTGTATGAAGTGTCATAACTTATACCTCATATAACTTACACATCATATAATTAGACATTTAAATGACCAGTGTGTAGGATTTAGGGAGAACTACTGGCAGAGTTCTCATGGATGTATAATCGCTTCAAGCAAAGAATTGTTGTGTTTTTGTTACCTTAGACTGAGTCATTTATATCTACACGCAGAGCGGGTCCTCTTCCACAGTCTGCCATGTTTCTACAGTAACCCATTACGGACAAACAACATGCAACATGCAACCTCACCACTAGATGCTACCATATCCTTCACACTGCTCCTGTAACTCCACAATTAGCCAACCCCTAACCTCATTAAAACTGCTTCTAAATGTACAGCCTGGGGGGTTGATGTGGACTGTTTATATAAAGCATGATGACTAACAGAGGTGGAGGAACTATTCTGATATTTTATTAAATTAAAAGTTGCGATACTGCACTGTAAAAATGCACTGTTACAAGTAAAAGTCCAGCATTCAAGAATTTACTTAAGTAAAAGTAAATTAGTATAAGCATAAAAACATACTTGGGTTGCAGCTATGTACTGGTTTCAAGGTATATCGTGATGTAAAAGTTAATAATTATCATAGCGTGTATGTTTGCTTATCTACGAAACTGAAACAAAAATATATAACTGGACAGATAATCTCCCCTTTATTTGAGTTATTTTCAACAGGGAGACTTTTTACACATACTTCCATTAACACAATGTTTTCAAGTTTCAATTATAGTAATGAAACATTTGTTCAACCAAAGATAACCCTTACATTTTCTTTTCTTTAAGGGTCACTCTTTCTGGTAATAATAGAAATTCTGTAATAACATGAAACTGGGATGTTATCTGAGATGGTAATCATACCATGAACATCTCATACCAGTGCAACCCTAAAACATACTTAAAGTACCCAAAGTAAAAGTACTCACTGGCCCATTCAAAATGAAATCACTGGATCATAGTTATTGATGTAATGCAATGTGAATGCATCACTAACGTTGAGGCTGGTAAATATATTATATCATATTATATTCTATTATATTTTATCTTAAATTATAATAATACATTATTGTTAAGGTGATTTATATGTGTTTGAATAAACTTAATCTACAAAGTGACAACTGTTGTCAAACTGTAAGAAAAAGTACAATATTTGCCCCCAAAATGTAGTTTGGTAGAATTATTAAGTAACATAAAAAGAAAATACTCAAGTAAAGTACAAGCACCTTAAAAACTGTACATAAGTCCAATGGTTAAGTAAATGTTCTTAGTTACATTACACCACTGCTTATCAACATACAACACTTCTAAAACTGACTGATACATCAAATGAAGAACCAGACAGACAAAAAAATTAAATCTACATGGTTTAACTTCACAAATGTAACTCAACCTTATATACCAATTTTCCCCCCAAGGTTAACTGACTCTTCTGCTCGTTTCCCTATTTCATCCCCAACCAGCTAGCTTTTAGCTCCACGTTGCTAACAGTTACCGGTAAACTGACTTTTTATGAGTATAACAATTCTGTCACATTTTAACCCTTACAGTAAAGTACAGAAATAAACCTACCTGTTTTATTCAACGATGTCAAATCATACATGTCACACAGACGCAGTTTCTTTTGGCTAATTAGTTAGCATGTCAAATGAAACAACCAGCAGCCAGGTGAACTTTCGTTCAGGCACAGAACAGTCGTACTATTTCCGGTTCAGAGTTCACCGGGGTCCTGACAGCGCGGATTAGAAGAGACAACCGGCCATTACCAACGTTAAAAACGTTTGTTCCGTTTTATTTAGACCACTGTGACGAGTTTGAAACATGTCTGGTAGAGAAGGTGAGAGGTTATTTCATCTGACAGTCATCATTAAATATATATTTGACGACGGGACAATATTCAGCATCGCAGGTTTACTGGATGAATTGTGGCTAACAAGCTAACGGCTGTTAAAGAGCGCGAGCCTGTTAACGTTCTCCTCTTGCACCAAACTACATTTAAAACATGGCATATAAATGTTATTTTTGCTCTCGGGATATATATTCATAAGACAGACTTTGTAGCTGTATCATGTACGAGTCACTGGGATCATCTGGGACATTCGGCATAGAAATAGTCCTCCAACAGCTAATTTATACGAATCTTAATTGACCCTTTTCCTTTCTTTTTGCTCTCGTTAGCAACAGGCAAACCGACGTAGCCAACGCTAATTCTTATATGTGAAACTGACTGACGTTACAGTCGGCTTCTGCTTTCGCTGTGTACATGTTATACTGAGAAGCTGCTCTTCTCTGTTTACCATATTAGCTGATAGGTTATGTATTCAAATAAGCAAAGTAAATAGATTTATCAAAGTAGTACGGCGTGGCGTTCTGGCCACACCAACGCACACAAAGACGCAAATCTGTTTATTTCCACATGGGCTTTTTAAGCAGGTCAGTGAGCTGATATAATATTTGTCTCTTTTTTCCCCCACAGGAGGCAAAAAGAAACCACTGAAGACGCCCAAGAAGCAAACAAAGGAAATGGATGAAGTAAGTTTATTACATTTTTGATTTGTCATTATTTTCATTATGAGTTGAAATAACTATTATATTCTTTCTAAACTCAAATGTCTGTTTATTATTTATATGTGCATGGCGTACATTATTTATTCAGTGAACATTTGCACATTTGTCAATCAGTGTCTTATGCAACCCATTGTCTTCATCTTAAACACTACACAGCTACTCAGTAAATTTATTTCATAATTGTATTGTAAATGTTTGGTTCATATGTTTGCTCTTTGGCTTTGTATGTTTTAGTTATGAAGCAGCAGCACCAAGGCAAATTACTCAAATGTGAAAGCCATGTGACAGTTCATCTGTTTTTGATATCTAATCGTTCAGTCTGTATAAGGTTAAATATTAATTTTAAAAAATCACTATAATTGTTTCACAGAGCCCAAGATGATATTTTCAAATGGCACAAATAATATAAAAATAAAAAAAAACCTGAAACAACATCTCTTTTTGTTGGTTGCTTTTGTTTGTTTTTTTGGGCTCTGAGAACCTTTGATAACATTTGTTATATATTGGAATAAAATTGTAGTCAAAATAAATGTTGGCTGCAGCCCAAACTGAAGAAAACAGCCAGAAGTGATATCATGGAAAGGGTTTAGTCAACAGAATGTGAACTGTGTGTGGCTCTGCAGGATGATATTGCCTTCAAGCAGAAACAAAAGGAAGAGCAGAAGGCTCTGGAGGCGTTGAAGGCCAAAGCTTCAGGAAAAGGACCTCTTGGTAAGACCAGAAAAGCAGACCTGGTGTATATGTCACCCTTAAAATAAAAGTTTCAGATATTCTTTTTTTTAGTCCAATAATACAGTACTCACATGCCATATGTACACTGAAATAGTTCAGTTGGGTGTATGTGTGATGTCAGGGGTTAATGTAAAGTAAAAGTAATTTCAAGGTACATGGACTTGAGTATTTCTATTTCATGCTGCGTTATACGTCTACTTCACTGTAACTCTAACTATTGTACTTTTTATTTCACTACATTTATCTGACAGCATTAGTCACTTTTCAGATAAAGATTATCGATACAAAATGTAATTAACGTGTATTATAAAGTGTTATTATAGATTAAGCAACCCTGCAGTATATACATTTGTTTAAGTTGGCTTCACCCTTACCAGCTGCAACACCATAATAATGTACATATCAACACATAAATTATTATAATCCAGTGATATACTCTATTTTGAAACAGGCCATTCTGCATAGTGAGTACTTTTACTTTTGGTACTCTAAGTATATTTTAATGCTTTATTACTTAACTTGAAATTTCAAATCATAACTTTTAGTTGTAAAAGATAATTATTTAATTTGTAACTTTGATACAATGCCTTGAAAAATATCAACCTTTGATCCAATCTTTGATACTACGGGGAAACTGACATTGAGGGCATACAAGTTAAACATTTTATTAACTTTTCCATGCTTGGAAAACATGATTGTGAAATTCCATGGCTTTTCTAGGTTTTTCATTATCACGGGAACCCTGAAATGTACGAACTCAAAACAAAAAGTGTAGCCACTCTTTTGATCACTGGGACTAATTGGTTGTATTATTATGCACACTTATTTAATTTTACATTCCCTGTCATTTTTTCTCTCCAGGCGGCAGTGGCATTAAGAAATCGGGCAAGAAGTAAGATCTGAATCTGACGACCATGTCTGTCTGCTCCCCGGCCTCGCTTCCTGTGTCTGAGATGTTTGTTTGCTGAGAAGACTACAATTTGTTTTGCTCCGGTACACGTGAACCCCAACACTTAAAATCCGCCCTGGTGTGGACGGCCTCCACCAGTGAAAATGTACAGAAAATTAACTGAATAAATTTGAGAATTTCAAGGACCTGGAATATCTGTTGTCAGTCAGGCTCGGGACACACATCAAAATTCCCTTATGGCATGTACTTATAGGTTTCACACTGTGATATTTGTTGTTGGGGACAGTTCACGCAGTCACACACTGACCAAAATCTTCAAATCCAGTTTAGAAATGAAGGTCCACGGCTTTAGCAGTGGAAAACATTTTGATCTCTACCGTGTTTTGCTTTATGTCCATGTAAAACTTTAACCATCAGCAAACACAAATGATCCCAAGTTTTTTTTTCTTCTTCTGAGTTGTGTTATATTGTAAAGAGGGAGATGATAATAAATTTTTGTAATTACTGTTTGTCATTTTAATTCTTTGTTAGGTGGAAAGAAATCAGTCAAGAATCTCAACATTCAAACACAAGTGATGAAGTGATCCGTTTAAATTCCACCCTATTAACTGTTTCAGACCTCATCATCAATAATTCTCTTTGGTACAATAATCTTTAAGCATTATGGTTGTCACACAGCTTCAGTCACAGCAGGTAGAAGTCACCATTTATAGAGATTTCTTTAGAAAAATCCAATTTTGTGATCAACTTCTGTCTACTGTTAAACTACAGTCACATTGGACTTGATTTACATGTGTGTGAATTGTGTCAGGTTTAAGGTAGTTGTTTTTACATTTATGTTTCCTTGAGGCCTTAAAAGTTTGACTCCTTGACTACATTAGAGGTGGGCAGATTGATAGTATAGATGTGTTTTCATTTTGAGCCATACCAGGCTGACTTGTCAACATGTCCAGAAAAAGGTCTAATGAGGCAAGTCCAGGTAAAAGTAACTAGTGGCATTTAGTCTATGCTGTGTCCTGTTAATGGCTGATACCGCAGCAGAGCTTTGAGGTGAATAATCTGTCACCAGCAGGTGGTTTCAGGTGCACATTCTGTTTCTCATAGCAGCTGCTGCTGGCAGAATTATCACCACCTTATTCCTGAGGTTGCTACTGAAGAAATGATGGTTGCAGCTTCCAGTGAGACAGCAGATGTTGCAGTAAGCTAGTTTAGTCTCATTAACTAGTCCTAATGGCTCCTCTTGATGGCTAACTGCCAACTGCAGCTCTTTTCAAAAGTAATTTGACAATATACAGATATTAAAGACAGATATTTAACCTGTCCAAACACAAAAAATATTGTAACAGGGGAGTTCTACTCTATATGCCCTCATAAATCATAAGCAAAAAAAGTTTTTGATCAGTATATTCTGTTATTTTTTTCTGTTCCTTCCAATGGATGAAAAATCTGAATGCACAGACCACATAATAGTAAAAGTGGCAGGCCTTTTTTCAAAAAACGTTTATTTTTCATGACTAGTTAACTTACATCACTGAAAAAAGTAGTGCTTTAAAACATATTGCATATATTTGTCATCATGTGTCACTATATCCTTAATTTCTGATGTATCTCTAGAAAATAGTATGTTGAAAACTTCCCGAGATGAAAAAAAAAAAAACAAATTATGTTGACTGATTGTGGAATGTGTTACTGTCTATGAAAGAGTCCTAAGAAATCATAAACGAGCTTTAGAAGTAGTAGATGTTTTCTGTAAGCTAGTTAAATAATAAAATATGTTAACAGAGCAAGATCAAAGGAAAACAATCAAAGATGTGAGATGGCAGAGGTGTGATCACGTTATCCCGTTTCAGGTGTAACAGGTGGTGTGTTCCACCTGTTTTATTTCCCAATTGCTCTAGGACAGAGGATTAGCATATTGTTAGCTAACCGTTAGCACTGGAAAACGCTGGTTTCTGGTCAGTGCTGGAAGTCACAGCCATAGGTTAAGGTATATTTGTAGCAAAAAAATTGCACAACAGTAATTGCACTTTACAGAAAAAAACTTTGAACCACAGTGACTACATTGTTTTAACTGGCATCCACATGAGTGTCAGGACCCAAGATTTTCCAGCTGGTTACAATGCAATTTTCCACATTGCATTGTAACCAGTGTTGAGCAGGACGCATTAATAATATATAATATTATATATACTAATATAATATTAATTTTCTCTGTAATGAGTAGTGTAACAAATTACTAATAAAATTTCAGTAATGAAATTGCAGTTACCCCCCAAAACAAATAACTCGTTGCAACTTTATTTTTGTTATCAATCCACGACTGACTTGAAATGCAACGATCAATCACATCCCCAGATTCATTTTCATAATCATCATGCATGTATGTCATCGAGCAGCAAACTTGGATGACAGAAACACTTAACATTCAGGGGCTAGAAATATTTCCATTACTTTGATTTCCTTTCCGAAGACTCTTAACATTGCAAAACCCACAACATTAAAGCTGAAACACCAACATCAACAACCACAGCACAACAATGTGACGCCCGTGGATATACACGCCATGGAGGATAGAACCATAACTGGATTTGAATCATGGACAGCTGCAGACTACAAAGAATTAATGGCAGTTGTGGTTGGATATGTGGCAGATGAAATGTTGCCTTTCTCCACAACTGACTCTGTCTTTCAGACTGATCTTTGGTAAATACCTGTCAAAGGCAACAATAGACCCCATGTAAAAAAAATATTTGCAAGCTATCTAGCCTTAGCTGCACTTAGTGTAGATCACCCTGACATTTACACAGAGGTGCACATGCCAAGTCTGAAGTTTCAGCAGAAAGGACGCAATTAGCTTAGTAATATTTTGGGGGTGGAACTGAAAAGTAATTTAACAAGTAGTGTAACAAATCACTGTTTGCAGGGAGTACTAAGTAAAGTAATGATCCTGTCCAAAAGTGTAACGAATAAGGAGTAATAAATTGCATATTTGGAGGAACAAGCCCAACACTGATTATAATGAGATTATGAATGTTGTTGTCTTTATCCGTCAGTGGTATCAATGTTGTAGCTGATCAGTGTATAGCCCCGTTTCCACTGAGCAGTACAGCACGGTTCAGTTTGGTACGCTTTTTTCCCCCCTCTGTTGGGGTACCCAGCACACAGATCTGGTACTAAAAAGTGGCGCTGTGAACACTGCAGTCTGATTGGTCAATACAGGACGGTCACTCTGCTCAGGGCTGAGTTGTGGCTGGCTTTGAAACTCATGTAACCACTGTTCATACTGTGGAGAGTTTTATTAGTAAACTGGAACTATAAAACGAAAGGATGTTTTGCTGCCTCTTACAGCAGCTGGAGTCTGAGAGAAAAATAAGTCGCTGGGCCGACTGCCTGCGACTTTTAAGGTGGAACATTGACTTGTTATGTTACTCAATGCATCAGCTGACGACGTGAATTCATCAGCACACCTTAAATTTCAATATGACAACTCTGACCACTACTTTAGTTGCAACTGTCTCTCTACACGTTTAGTAATGAGTGGATCTTCAAGCGTTCAAACATTTTTATTAATTGCGATCTGATTATGTGAACTGCATATATTCTAATGCTCAAAAAAAGGTGTTGTGAGCACTGTTCCTGGGGGCTACAGCAACACTAAACCCCTGAGCTTGCCTGAGAAGGAATAAATGCACAAGCCTGCTTTTTTAAATATCCAATTAAGAGAGACTCTCACTGCAGCCAAACAAGGTGCAGACTGATAAAGGAGGAAATACAGTGAGTGACAACAACCCCGCCCACATTTAAGTTTGTGGTCAAAACACTAAGTGGACCTAGAGTCTACAGTAGGTAACATGTCTGAAGGGTTACTTTTGGATTCAGTCGTGGTTATTTGTAACACTCAACCCTGACATGGCTTGGAGCTGCTTTCCACCCAGTTCTGTTTCTTTTATGCTCACTAAACATTCCCTGATTAAAAACAGATGACAAAAATTGCACTTAGTCTACCCTGTGAGAGGACTGCTGAAGACAAAACGCAGCACTTAGTAGAAACACAGAAATCATGAAAAAGTCAGTATGTACTTTAAAGGCCACTTCTGAACCCACACAAACACACATTCAGCTGGGCTTTTCAGGACATATGTAGGACAATAGAACATTAACCATATTCTTAATAATGGGAGGTGGTGGGTGGAGGTTGTGTGCCAGGTGATGGGCTAGGACCATCTCCCAGGAGTCGATCAGCTGAACATTCAGTCCTTTGAACATGGCTCGGAGCACCCTGTTACACTGCCACGAGTGCCAGTCGCTGTTGGATAGCGACACAGAGGGTGTCAAAGCTTTGGGGTTCCCTATCCGGATGACAACCAGTGTGTCTGGAGCCCTGTCCAGCAGCCGCACCACCGCCCTGCGGATGCTCTGCAGCCTCCGGATGTAGATCTCAATGGGGAAAGTGCCGAAGTGAGCCCAGATGCCAAAAACTACCACAGTGTTGCTGCCTCCAATCAAGCCATCTAGTTCATTGGCAATGTAATGAAGCTCGCTGGTTGAAACAGGGACAATACGGATAGGCGGGCCGTGGAAGCGGTACATCACCAAGATGTTGTTTGCATAGTCCAAGGAGATGTAAGGTCCAGCTTTCTTCGGGCTGTGCATGTCAAACTCCTTTAGGCCTTTAGTATTACAGAGGGAACAGATTAAGCTGCAGTCTGAACAAAACCAAACTGTTGTCAAAAATCCCAGTGGATCAGTTACCTGGTAGTGCTGCGTTAAGGTATTCAAACCACTGTCTGACGGTGGAGTCTCCGTACATGTGGACCATCTTGCCTTTCAGACACTGTTCGATGGTAGAGACGTTAAATTCACGAACTGTGGTGCCTTTTAGTGCTCGCCACACACCTTGGTAGTAATATCCAGAGGGTCCGGATGTCACACTGCTGCTCTTCACTTCGGGTTGACCTCGGAGGAAATTAAAGGATAAGAGTGAGGTTATTTTATGTTTTTCTTATTGCCAACAAATCCCATGAAAAGACCAAAACAAAAGGTATAAAGTGATTTTTATGAACCTCTTATGGACTGCCCTTGCTCCTGAGACACTAGATGCACTCCTACAGCAGGGCTTTATAGTGCTGCGTTTAATCGAATCTGTACTTAGGGTGTAGGCTCTACGTAGACGTGTACTCTATGCCTCACTCTTTGTTGTAGACTGACGTGCACCTCCCCAGAAATCTAACCACACATGGCAGCGACGCAGACCTCCTGTTTATTTTTGTAAACTGAAACCATTTCCCTCAGTGGAAACAAAGCTTTTATTTACTTTATCAGACAAGAAACAATAAATTGTTGAGACAATAAACCCCCCCAAAAAAGCATTTTAAGTCTTGTGTACTAGGCCACTAGGTACATTTATGCAATGTAAATGCAAAAGGCTTATGCTAATGACGCTTGCATGTTGTATATGTGGGAAAACGTGTCCATTATGAGACAAATGTTTTGTCAGTGAGTCTAATTTTGTGCTTTTGTTTAATACTGATGCAATTTGTTATTGTATGTTTTAGGTGTGTTTTGAATCAATTAAACTTTAAAACACTCCACACAGTGGCGGAGAAATCCCATCGCCGACCAGTGTTTTGGAGTTGTAACCACAGAGCGACACAGACACAACCACACAAGCAAAAATGCTTGAAAGGGCATCGAGCCAACCATAAATCAGCCTTAACAGCAGGTGCCCCTCTCATGAACTCTTCTCAAATTGGCCTACATACAACTCTCTACTGGAGAACACTATCAAGAGAAGTGTTATGATAGCTTTATTGGTAGTTAAATTAATGTCTTGTAGATGTGGGTGGGGTTTAGGCAGGGTCAGCACTGACGTCACACTTGGGGGTTGGTGGTATTGACTCATGAGCCACACCTGGAGGGAGAGCTAGAGAGGCCTTTGAGCTGAACGGGCACGCCACAAGGAAGGCGCCACATGCAAGACAACTCTGAAGACAATAAGAGACTGAGAAAGCATTTGACACGCCATCACAAATTATTCATGTAAATACTCATTTACTCTGAACAAACACGAAAGAAGTGTGAGCTGGTCGACTGGTTTGACGGAACAGCGACGGGGCAATGTCCAGTGGATTCGCCCGATTGGAGTGAGCTGGTTCCGAGGAGCAAAAGCAGCGGCCTGGCAGTAAGGTCGCACTCACCCAGATAAGTCCAGGTACATTTCTCACATCTAATGCAACACGCAGGGAGAGGCACTAAGTTACAGGCTTGCTAGCCTTAGTTCAGGTTTCACAAGCCAGGTTTAGCATAGCAGCGTAACATAATGTAGCGTGTTTTTTCCACATTTTTTCCCGCCTGTTTCACTGTCAGTATTACAGTTTAGTTATAGTTTTGAATTATTATCATTATTATTATTATTTTTGTTATCATTATTGTTACAGGCAGTGGTGGCAGTAGTTAAAATCATGCTTTACCTTTTTTTTTTGGTAAGACGGTGATACCAGTAGGTCCTGAAGCATGAATGTAGACTTTCAGGTTGACACCACTGCAGAAAAGCACACACAGTCTAATTAAATATGTCTTAGACACACTACAACATGAACGGCATAAATACAAGTACAGAGGACAAAACCATGAAATCATTTTATAAAGTTAAAACTAGAAAAGTCAAGCAGAAAAAAATGGGAAATAACTGCTTCTAAGTTAAACATTACACATAACCTTTCCTCTAAAACTCCATTTGAGTGAGTTAAAGCTGCACTAAGTATTATTTTTTTTTATACAAACAGTGGGTCTCATTCATGAAATGTCAGTTAATCTGTGAGTAGATTTGCACATAAAAACCTTGGTACTAAAAACCTACTCCAGATTCATTAACGTCGCAGAAAACTCGGATTTGATCGTAGGCACTTGTGTATGTTCATGAACGCCAATTAATCATAAATTGACAGCATGCTCCAGCTTGTCAGCAGTTAGCATACATCCCCACCCATGAAGAGCTAGTGACAATGATGGATGTGATAATTACTATGGATAGGTGTGTCCTGTCGACATGCGGACATGGAGGAGACAAAAAAAGAGAGAGAGAGAGAAAAAGAAAACTTTTTTAAAACATTAAGTTATTTTAGGCAAAGTGGGGTTGAAAAAACATTTTATTTTCTTCTGTTATTAGTGATTTGACAGCTGCAGGAGGAGGAAACATGCGCGGCAACGCATAACGGGATGAATAATGTTTAGTTTTAGTTTAGTCATGAACGCCAATTAATCATAAATTGACAGCATGCTCCAGCTTGTCAGCAGTTAGCATACATCCCCACCCATGAAGAGCTAGTGACAATGATGCAAAGAAAGTCCCCTGTCAAAACATCAATGAAATCACATAATAGAGAAAGAAAAAAAACGTTAGGAAAGAAGAAATAGAGGAGGAGAGAGGGAAAAATCAAGACAAATCAAGGTAGCAAATAAAATTATGTGTATGTTAAATTACTCATCACTGGTTCAAGTAGCTACAGTACCTGTACCTGTACATCTGACACTGATCACACCCTTGAATCCCATGAAATCAATGCTGCGCAGATGAACTGCGTGTATTACAATTATCGTCTAACATCATTGCGTCTGATAAATTGGTCTTCTTTGTCATAACGTTATATATGCTACAATAAAACTTAAAGCTGACGCCACAATTAAATCATATCAACACCAAATTGATAGTCTGAATAAAATCATCCTGATATTGAGCTGTGTTAGAAATTAACAGCTGCGCAGAAATATACCTAGTGTCCCTCTTTAAAAACAAAAAGGAAAATCCCTGAAACACCATGAAGTGTAGACATGATAGGCTACTTTCCACATTTCCAGCAGCAAAGCTGTCAATTAGGCCCATTATCTTTAACAGGGATCATTTCCTCCAACAAAAAAAAATGTTGGCACTAATTAATGGTGCTTTTAAGTGTTCGCAAATGATCAGTTTCTTTCTTATGAAGGGGTGGGATGACATTTCGACTTCTTTCCACTCCTATTTGAACAATCTTTTCATTGTCTGTTGTGGTTGCTTTTTCTTTTCTTTTCTTTTCTTTTTTAATGTTCAAAATAAACTTTCAAATCAAAATCAATCAAATTAATTAAACTTCCCGTCATGACTGGGCTGCATTTCTGTCAGCGAAGTCCTTTTTTTCCGAACATCTGATTGGCCAGTGGGTGGTGCTTTTATAGGATCAGATTCAACCCTGAACTTACCCTGCTCCGGAGCAGGATAGCCATTCAGAGTACATTACCATGGTGATCTACCCCGATGAGAACTGAACCGGCTTCATGAGACCGAAAACCCAGGGTTAACCCTGAAGTTACCTCGCTAAGACATTCATCCTGCTTCATGATACAGGCCCCTGCTCCTTATGTAGATATAAACAGCTCATTCTAAGGAAAACACAGTTCTTATTTTCAGGTGATCGTACACTGGACCTTTAAGGTTTCTGAAAAGACCGCATCCAAAATTAAATTAAATTGCAATGAATTTACAAGCAAACATAGATGACTCACATCAAATACTGCCCGGTGTTCTTCATGAATGTAAACTATATTTCAGACTAGTGAGTCGGGTTTGTTTTATTATTAAAAACCTCTAGATTCAATCTTAAACCTTCCATCAATGAGAAACAAAAGTAACACTGGATGTATGTATTTACTAGAGGCCACACAAAATGCCAGTCCTGTCTCTCGGCCCCTCTCACCTTTTAAAGAGCTTAGTTTCATTGGTGTTGATGTTTAGTTTGTTTTCTCCCATGGCGTGGTTGATCCTGGCATCACAGCTCAGGCTCTTTGGTTTGTAACAGAACCAAGGCTCGCCTGTGCGTAGGTCAGTGTAGTTGCACAGCGGCTTGATTGGACGCAGACAGACGTTACACATGGCAGTTTCTAAGAGTGAGCCTGAGCGGAAGAGGCTCCTGAAGTAAAGGCTGTCAGGTCGTTCTCTGTTCAGCCTGTTCAGCACTGCGATAGCCTCACTGGGGTGAACCATTATCACCTAATTGGAGAGAGAACTACAGTTTTTACGAGGCCCGATCAAGTTCAGTCATATCAGTAGAGACAAATACAGAAGTAATAATCTCAAAGATTTCCATTTAAGTAAATGTCTGTCTACTCCTACAGCTTTACATTACATTACATATTATCAATACAAACTGTATATGTGCTGTGTGAGAAGTGAAGTTAACAGGCATATAAACGGTGACTAAAGGGTACGGCCTAAGTGAACAATCACAGATTAAATACAGTACAACCACATTTAACATGATAATTTTTACCTGAACCTGTGCGTCTCCTTCCCAGAGTAAAGAGAACCCAGCAGTGTAGCTCCCATTGAGATGATCGACAACCTGCCCAACCACACCTGCCCCAAGCTTCTGATTGTGCAGCCGGGCGAGTAGGAAGTCCCCCCCAGATTTCCTGGGACAGCCCTGGAAGTCAGCCATTTTGATGGTAACCTCCAGCTGATCCCCCACATGCCACTCTCCTCCTCCCCTCTGTGGGACGATGGTGAAGTTACTGTGAGCTGGATCACTGGTTTTCTCCACAGAAAAGGGAGCTGACAAAAGTGGAGCGTCAGGCCAGGCAATGGTGTCTAGTAGAAAGCGGTTCTCCAAAGCGTCCTCGGAGAACAGTGGCCTGAAGGTGCAAAAGTTGTAATGCATGTCGAGCTCAGTGAAAACTCTTGGGATGATGATGGTGGGGTTCACTGTGTGGTGAAACTGGCAGAGGGTCGAGAGAAGGAGGGCGACAACAGAGTACATTTACATGTTCAACATATTCTAGTTTTTGCCCTTATTCCCAAAAAGACAATATCCTACTAAGCTGTTTGCATGGCAAATGAAAAATTAATATTCCACTAATATTTCCAATTACATTTAGCTGTGTATACTCCAATTAACGGGCCCTAACATGTCATTTATCTTGTCAAAATATGGATAAGTAGAACAGCTGAAGCCACTTCACATTTTGCGTCTTTGCATCAAAATAGGATTTTTCAGCTTCCTACTGCTGATGGACTTGTTCAACCATGCGAACACATCCTCCCTCCCTCCATTCCTTCCTTCACCCACCTTCTTGAATGTGATGATGATGATGATGATGATGATGATGCAACATGTCCAAAAGCCTGTTGATATCCAAGTCTTTCGTAATGTTTAAAAGTAAATGTGTTTCTTCTTACAATCAGAAATGTGGGCTTTTCTGTTGGGCATGCAGTTCTACACCAGCCTTGCAAACTGTTGACGAGTTGGTTTGTGTACGTTAGAGAGCTGACCATACAAAGGTGAGAGGCTATGTGTTGCTAACTGTGGTTAAAACCCTCAAATTGAGACGCATATTCCAAATGCACTGTGTGCATTTCCAAAGAATGCACTGTAATAATTACACCGGCATATCCCACATGTTTAAATCGCATTGTGAGGACAAACAATAGGACCCATTAACTATGTAAATGTGGTCTTGAGAAAAAAAAAAACATTTGCAGGCCTTTTTTTTTTTTTTTTTTTAGAATTGTTTAAAGTGATGTTGTAAATTTGCAACAGTGGATTTTACAGGGTTAAAACTATATATTTGTGATCCATTTGTAAAGCTGTACATTTTTAGTAAGAATAAATGCAGCTGTCAGCACGTCAAGGTGCAGGACTGAAATGGCAAATACCATTTAACTGCACTTACTTGCAGCAAGGAACGTTACTGTTGCTGAGCCGCATTGAAACACATATAAAAAAAACACAAAACAATATTTAACATTACAAATAGGGTCCAGCCTTCAAACGGTCCCACTAAAACCAAGTGCTCACCTTCAGAACTTCAATGTTGCGTTGCACAAAGATTAGGACACCCACAACCAGAAAGAGGAAAATGGCAACGTACTCTCTTCTCGTACAAGCTCTGGCCTTCGTAGTAGTCTTCATCTTCTGTTGCAGTGTAGCACTGTGGTGACTTCTTCTGCTGGAGGATTAAAAGATAAAAACAAAAAAAAAAAGACAAAGGTGTAACTGACACTTTGTTAAACTAAAGAATATCACTTGCTAAAATCTGTGAAATCCTCTTGATACGAATGACAAGACATTAGACTTTCAGGTCACGAAACCATTATGACTGTTTAATCATCAACCATAGCCAGAAGGATGTCTGACTCTTTTACAGTTTAACATGAAGAATGTAAATGTTTGAAACAGCTACATTAAGATACGGCAGTCTTTCCATCCTGACAGCACACTTTGCAAAATTACCCTTACAACAAGTTGCACAAATGTCTCTTATCACTTCCATTAAAGACGCAGAGTTGTAATATCCAGCACAGCTTTACCTACTTACATTTCAGAACTCCTGACCCCCTCTCCTGCTCCAGGATCCCTAAGATCAGAGAACCACATGTTGTTAAAAGTACCCCAGTCCAGGCCTAAAACAAAGGGCGAGCTTGCTTTTACTATTTAAGCCCCAAAGTTATGGAACAAAGTTCCCCTTAACATCAAATCAGCTGAGTCAGTTCCCCAGTTTAAAAAGCTGTTAAAAACCCACTTGTACAGAATGGCATTTTTATAACATTGAAAGATTTTGTATGTGTGTGTGAATATGAAGCCTTTATGTGTATGTATGGACATATATGTATAAGTATATATATATTATATTTTTTGTAACTATAGTTGAGAGAAGTGCTATAGAAATAAAGTTCATTATTCATCATTATTATTCAGAGGGGCAGGAGTAGAGAAGAGAAAAAGTTTGAAGACAGAAAACTCCAGCAACACTCCCAGTATGCAAAACACCACATTTAAGCTTGTGGCCTTCAACAGGGTCACCGTAAAATACACAAGAAATCTAGAAATATAAAAGATAACCAAGATTCTGTAACTGTATCGCCTATTTATCGCTTAAAATGTCTTCATTAACAAATTTTAGCGCACTGTTTGGCTGAAATATGACAATCTGTGAAGAAGCGGGCACCATACCATTTACTGTATTGTAAAAACAGGCTGGAGAAAGAGTTAAAACGATAAAACTAAGCATTTCTGATAAAAAAAAAAAAAAATGAAGCAAGACATTGTTACTGCGTTGCCTAATCCTCTCCTAAAATGTTTTCAGCGGTATATTTTATCTTACCGTTTGTCATTCGAGACTGCTTATCACCGGCCGGCCGCCATTTTGTTTCCTACGGAAAACCGGAAAACAGGCAAGTTTGCGTTATGTCACTCTTCTCTTTTTGAGTTAATGACGGTTGGCAAACTACCTTTGAGGCGCATTACCGCCACCTACCGGACCTGAGTGTGGGGTAGCAGATTGGCAGAAAACAAAACAAACAAAAAATGACTAAATTCTCTCTGTTAATCCTGTTGCTCTTAAACCGTTAAATAGAAGCTTATGTTTATCCCTTGATCTCTTTCCAAGTAGATTTTATTAGTACATGTTTGACTCTTTCCAGGGTGTTACAGTGTGTACACAGCCCGGTAGGATACTTGCCTATTCTATGGAGAGTGTCATTTAATCCAGTGTGTCCTATCGTCAGACAGATTGGGCTCACACTCTGTAATGTACCAGCACCTGCATGTTTTTGAATCCTGTAAAATGTCTTCCTGTGTCACTGACGTCTCAATATTCCTGCCAGGTTTTATACATGCAGTCTTTTATGATAATTTTGACCTCTGATTTGCAATTAACAACTTGGAAAGTAATGTCCCACAAATTAAAAAACGAAACAAAAAAGATTTTTTAAAAATAGGGGAAAAAAGAAAGAATATAACTTATTACATAAACTTATTGAAATTATTCTACAGAATTATCAATCAATCAATTTTATTTATAAAACCCAATATCACAAATGACACTTTGCCTCAGAGGGCTTTACAGCATAGGACATCCCTCTGTCCATAGGAACCTTGCAGCAGATAAGGAAAAACTCCCCCCCAAAAAACTTTAATGGGGAAAAAATGGTAGGATAGACATGCAGCAGATAACATACAGAACTGATCAACATAATAAATTAACAGTAATCCATATGACAAAATGATACAGAAAGAGAGACACAGAGAGAGAAGCAGGACAGGTAATTGTGGTACATTATGTTGTAGGTATATATTAATATATGATATTAGAGATATATATGATATGATATGAGTATACGTATGTGACAATAATCATGTGTGTATAATAACAGTAGAAGGATGACTAATGATAACAGCAGCAGCAGGAGGCATCAGGCAGGACCACGGCAGCAGCACAACCACGCCACACCATCCAGGCACCGCTGTGATACGAGTTAACCTGCCAGACAGTGGAGCACAAAGGCTCCGGAGAAGAAACCGATTTAGTGACATGCAGTAGAGCCGAGTTGGTGACATGCAGTAACAGGACGTGAGTGTTAGCAAAGGAGAGAGAGAGAAGGTGCTCAGTGCATGATAGGAGGTCCCCCGGCAGACTAGGCCTAAGTCAGCCTAACTAGGGGCTGGTACAAGGCAAGCCTGAGCCAGCCCTAACTATAAGCTTTATCAAAGAGGAAAGTCTTAAGTCTAGTATTAAATGTGGAGATGGTGTCTGCCTCCCAGACCGCAGGAGAAATGTGATCTCGCCTCTTAGTTCCTGTTAGTCCACGTGCCGCTGCATTCTGAATTAGCTGGAGAGTTTTTAAAGACTTATTACTGATCATAGGGAGTTACAGTAATCCAGCCTAGAGGTAACAAAAGCGTGGACCAATTTTTCTGCATCTTTTCGGGTCAGGATAGGCCTAATTTTCGCAATATTACACAGATGAAAAAACACAGTCTGTGAGGATTGTTCTAAATGAGAATTAAAAGACAAATCTTGGTCAAATGTTACTCCGAGGTTTCTTATGGTAGTGCGAGCGGCCAGAGCAATGCCATCCAGAGAAACTATATCCTCAGTTTCTGAGGTGCTTGGAGCCGAGAACAATAATTCATTCATTCATTCATTCATTCATTCATCTTCTAACCACTTCATCCTCTTGAGGGTCGTGGGGGGGGCTGGAGCCTATCCCAGCTACATTGGGCGAGAGGCAGGGTACACCCTGGACAGGTCGCCAGACTATCGCAGGGCTGACACATAGAGACAAACAACCATTCACGCTCACATTCACACCTACGGACAATTTAGAGTCACCAATTAACCTAGTCCCCAATCTGCATGTCTTTGGACTGTGGGAGGAAGCCGGAGTGCCCGGAGAGAACCCACACTGACACGGGGAGAACATGCAAACTCCGCACAGAACAATAATTATAATAATTAGAATTTTAAGCATTTTTTTTTAGGTCATTTCCTTGTTTGTTTTTAACTTTCTTTCTTTCTGTCATTCTTTTCTTTACTAATTTTCTTGTTTTGAATTTTCTCTTTTATTAATTTCTTGCAAACTTTGGGGGTCATTTCCTCTTTTGTAGCCTACTTCCCATGTTTTTGAAACAAATAAAACCAGTTTGCTCAGGTTTCAAAGGGTTAATATGGAGAGTATTGGTTACTCAGGCAGAGGGAATCTCCCGATTGACATGTGTAGCTTTGTCTGTTGTATCTGGATAACGAAGTTCTTAATGACATTTACAAAATGCTCTTCAATTTCATATGAAAAAGTATTGTCACTTAAAGAAATCTGTCTTCATTAATGCTGATAAAAGCGGTGGGAAAAATTCTTGGATTCTCATACTCTAAATAATACATTTAAGATAAATTGGTTGAAACAAAAATCCTACCTCCATTTGGGACATTATACTCTCCATATACTATCAAAGCTTGATGGTTTAAATTTCCTTCTTGATTCATGACTACATTAGTGATAGAATCCCTGTTAAAATGCCTGCTTTTCATCACCAGGCCTTCTTGTCACAGACTCTTATCTACAAACACAACTTTTCACCTCATGATTTTTATATATGGAAACTATATTTGTCAATTTTATTTATCATTTAAAGTTTCTGCTGAGTATTTGTGAATGTTATCTCTGAGTTATTTTTATTTACTGTTATTTCTAATGGTTCCTGTGGAAATTATCTTGCTGCACATCGCCTCTGTTGTACCTCCTGGGTTTCCGTAGCTCCTCCTGTCTGTCCTTCACAGTGCTGTTTTGCATTGCTGGGGTTAAGTGGCATTAAAAAATGACAGAACCAGGAGTAAACTTGATCAGTGTCTTCAAAGGGACCTATCCTTAAAGGACAGAAGGCTACTCTCTATAGCAGATATGCTATCTCCTTAGATGTTGATTTAAATAAATAGTTAAGAAACTGACCAACTGCTCTAAAACTTTATTTGGAAGGAAAAAAACCTCATCATATAAAAAACTGAACACATTCAAGATCAGTTTTATTATCAGATTAGACACCATTTAACATCTGATTTCTGGTGTAAAATGTTGTTATTCTGGATGTTTACGAGCAGAGGTGCAGTAATAGGTGTCCAGATGGTAATTAATGTGCCATATTGTCTTCTACAGGTGTGTTTTAGTTTGTTTATTGTAATAATTGCTGTCTCTGTTAAGTTTCCACCCCACACGCACTTTTATACTCTGCCCACCAGGTGTCAGTGTTTTTTCATTTTGAATGTAGTTTTTCTTGGTTTTAAGGAAATTTATTGTTCAAAAAGTTGTTCAGCTGAATTTTAGTAGCTCCTTGATAATAATGTGTATATAATGTGATGTCACACTGTTGTATTTGGACAATGTTGTTGGACAGTGCTGTTTTGCTTTGCTGGGGGAGCAGAGGTGCAGAAATAGGTGTCCATAAGGCCATTAATGTGCCATATTGTCTTCTGTGGGAGTGAATAAAAGCCAGAAAATGATATCTTCAAGTCGTCATCTGTCCATGCCTCATCCACACATGATAAAAAGCCTATTTTATATAAACACAAATTTCCTCTTTAAACTATACTGGTTTCACAATAATGTTGTCCATGTTGCTCAGTTACTGAATAAGGATGATCTTCTTTATTCTTATGATGTTTTTGTCAGAATATAATATACCTGTATCACCAGGGAGTAATGAAAAAGTCTTTGGTACAGTACTCTCTGTAGTCTGTGTGCTGTTTAAATCTCACCCAAATTTCCCACACTTATCCTTGTTACCTCCATCGGACATATCAGTGGTCAAAACTAGTTTTTCCAGTAATTCTAGTAATAACAAAAGATTAACAAGACCTCTGTTTCAAAGGGATACTATTACTTTTCCGTATGTGATCTCATACTGGAATGAAGTTATTCTATTATCCAACTGTGCAATATTTTTTTAGATTAATTTGACGTACAATGCACATAACTGTACATATGTCTTATGTTTAATTATATTGTTGTTTTATTCTAATGATGTATATTGTAGTTACATTTTCACACTTACAGCCTCAGCACAGTGACGATTATTTTTGATATTTTAATTTCTATATCTTAAGCACTAGTGTTAAACACAGTAGCATAATGCACAATTTATTTTTATTTTAATGCACATTTCATTTCTGTTTCATTGCTTTATATTTACACACTTTTATATCCTACTCTTATTCTTACTTTATATAATTCTCTATTCTTTACATCTGAGCAACCGTAACAAATCACAATTTCCCCTCAGAGATCAATGAAGTATTTCTAATTCTGATTTGCAGATGAGATGGACTGGAAGACAGTCTGGCTTTTACACAACGATACCTAATCACCAGTACAGTTAAAGAAATTTGTTTTAAACTAATTCATAAACTCTATCCTGCTAATGACTGTGTTAAAAAAGATTTAAGCAAGACACTTATGTGAACTGTAGTTTCTGCTTTGAATGTACCAAAACTGTTGTGCATTTATTTTGGTATCACCCCTCTGTAAGCACTTCTGGCTTAACATGTGATTTCATCTCTAAAAATATGAATGAAGGTTTTGTCTTGTTATGAAGGAATGTGTTGTTTGGTCTCCTGGAAAGTAACACATAAGAAAAACCTCAACAAACATGCGTGATAAAATCTTATCATTATACATGTAAATTCACAGGTTGAAAACCATGCTTTTCACAATAAATTCAAGCACTACATTCTTTCAATTCAACACGCTCAAAAACAAAAAGCTATCGAAGCTGTAACTGCTTGTAAGATGTTGAATATATGCATATAGATCCCCCCCAACTTTGTCTGTTAGCAGATGATACTACAATTTTTCTGAAAAGTTTAATTCAGGTTCCAAAAGCAGTGGCTTGTATAATATTTTGGGTTTAAAGATGAATTTGAATAAATGTTTAATTGCTAGATGGCACGGTGATGCAGTGGTTAGCATTGTAACCTCACAGCAAGAGGGTTCCTGGTTCAAACCTGGGGTGGTGGAGCCCCTTTGTGTGGAGCTTGCATGTCCCCCTGTCAGTGTGGGTTTTCTGCGGGCACTCCAGCTTCCTCCCACAATCCAAAATTGGGTGTGACTGTGAGCGTGAATGGTTGTCTGCCTCTATGTGTCAGCCCTGTGACAATCTGGCAACATGTCCAGGGGGTGCCCCAACCCTTGCCCAACGCAGTGGCGCCCGCAGAGATTTGTCATAGGAGGGGCCATTGAAAATCTTGAAAATCAAAACCGATGACTGAATTTGAAAAATTCTGTTATAAAGGAAGCTGAAAAGTTTATCAGAGACAATTCATCCTTTCCCCTAAAACATTTTTACAACTTAATATTCATTTCAGATGACACAATACTGACTGGAAATGAGCCTTTAAAGTTTAGAGACACAACACTTAAGTCTACAAGTAATTTCAACACAGCTTTATTCAGCTGTGCCTCTTTGTGGTAACAGCATTTTTGTCTTTGTACAAAATGAAAAACATAAAAGGTGATAATACACATACTCACGGAAAACACACATCTTTATAGTAACCTATTTACATGTCTTTTCTGCTTTTGGCTATTTGTTAGGATATTGTCTTTTCAGAAAAGCTTTATTCACCTATTGTTGTGTCTTTTCGCAAACCCTCCTGCTTCCTGCGTCTCTCCTGCTTTAATTTTTCCCGTACAGAAATAGATATGAAGATGTCGAACTTGGACTTTCTCTTTATCCTCTGAAAACTGACACAGCACTGCAGTGATTAAAAAGCTAACTCTACAACGGTCCGTTACTTTAGCTAATCTGATGAAAGCGAAAGTAAGCTGAGTAATACCACATCCATACATCAACGCGCTAAAAACGAACAGTTCACTTAATACACACATTTAAACAAAAATAAATGAAAAACCAACTCACCAGTTTACACTAGGCTACTCTCCACGGGTGTCTCTTCCTCCAGTTGTTGTGTAGGCAAACTAACGGTGCGGTACCTGTCAGTGACGCATTGTTTGATGCTGCGTTCACTGATAATCGGAAAAGGCAGGTGCATTCGCTAACGCGTGGACACCAGAGTTTCAATTGTTGAACCAACTACTTATCACACCTGATGGGGGGCAATGTTATTCCAGGTCCTCCCGCAATACGATTTCAATTTTGACACAGTTTTTAGCAGACAAAATTGAAATTAAAGTCATGGTTGATGGGAGATATTTTTGTATTTGGCAGGGTTCTGGTATCAAAAACAGGCGGAATCTCTCCATCAGTCTGTGTCATTGTCTCTCAATGTCCCAACACGTTACCAAGAAGTTGGATAAGATTCTGTATGATTGTAGCTATTTGAAAGAAATAGCCCATTAGTAGTTGTGTCTTCTTTTGAGAAGACATGCCATGCTATCATTTTATTTGATATTTATTTTATTTATTTTATCTGCTAAGTATGTCTTTCATGTTACCACCTCTCTCTGGCAGAGACTTTTTCAGTGCCCTGGAATCTAAATGATGAGATATCATGTTTGAAGTCATTTAAATGTATTGCTCCAGCAGTAGCAGTTTTGGTAAATGATGCGATATATAGCATGTCATAATGGATTTGGGAATCTCAAAAAACAGTTTATGGTATTCAATGCTGAACATTTGAATGATTTATGATAGCTTCAAGGCCGATGTGTTCGTTCATAAGATCAACATTTTTTGTAAATAATCTTGTGTTTTTCTTGCTCCCTTGTTCTTTGTAGGTTAGCATATGTCACACATGGTGCACAGGCTGTTGTTTATTTCTGAGAAATACACCAACGGCTAATTAATTCCTCCACACCTGTGCACACCTGTGAAGTGGGCGAAGTAGTTTCTATTTAAGCTCAGTGTTGGAAATAATGGTGTTGAACACGGAAACGTTAGTGTAAATAATGAACTGTGAGGCTGAAACAGCAGTGTGCAGGACTGTTCAAAGACTCAAATAATATGATGTGCTGAAATGTTTAGGAAAAGGTCTAGTGATGCAAGTTATGGTAAAGCCTGCATCCTTTAGCCGTCAGAAACCAATGGCTTCAGTAGTACATGTTGTGGCCTGTTAATAGCTGCGATGCTTAACGGTGACTAATTACCCCAGAGATTTAGACGAACATCCTGTTGTCAACAACCACTAATGGCAGAGCTCGAAAGCAACTGCTGCGGAACTGACAGTGACTATGTTTACATGCACAAACTGTTACAGTTGTTGCCCTTATTCTGAAAAAGACAACATTCCTACTAGGCTGTTTATATGGATAATACAAATGACAATTCCACTAGGCTATAATACTCCTGTTTACATGTAGCTGTGCATACCCCAATTAACACGCCCTAACATGTTGTTTTTCATGTCAAAACATGGAAAAGTCGAGCCACTTATCATTTTGCCTCTTTGCATCAAAATAGGATTTTTTTTTAAAGTTTCCTACCGTTGGTGGATTTGTTGGGCCGTGCGAGCACAGTGTTTAAAAGTAGGTCTACGTCTTCCTTTGTGCCTGCATTTCTATACCAGCTTGGCAAACTGTTGTTAAGGTGGTGTGTGTAGGCTACAGTCTCTCCATGACAACAAATGGAGCTGACTGTAAACAGATAATTCAATTCAATTTAATTTCATTAATAAAGCCCGTATTATATATCACAATTTGCCTTAGAGGGCTTTACAGCATACGACATCCCTCTGTCCTTAGACACTCACAGCGGATATGGAAAAACTATCCCAGAGAAGAATCTTTACAGGACCAAAAAAAAAAAAAAAGGTGGAAACTTCAGGAAGAGAAAACTGAGGAGAGATCCCTCCACCCTCCCTCCTGTACAGTCATCCATATGACAAAATGATACATTGAGAGAGACAGAGAGATGTAGGCAAACAGTAATGACTATAGCTACAATAACATTAATTTTAGTAATGACATGATAATATTAATAAAAGTATTTTGGAAGTATATATTAATATATAATAGTATAGGAGCCATCTATGGTGTAAAATGTGTGTAGGTTGCCAATTTGTCCTGTAGGGGTCACTGTATTGTCATGGTGTCTGCTAATGTAGGTGGGAACCATTCACTCATTGAGAGACACACATAGTTTTTTGAACTGCAGCGCCAGGCCACGTTAAGTGTGGTGTATGCTGCTCTTTGTATTGGTGAAAGTTTGTGTATTTGAAAGGTATATGAACACAGATTCATGAATGATTCTTTAAGACTACAACATGAATGATGCAAAGAAGAAGAAGGCGAGCGTGTCAATTAGTCAGTAGTCTGTATATGCAGCCCTTCAGTGGTTTTAAGTTTAGGCTTAGCTGTAATAGATAGTATATGTATGTGACAATAATAATTATATGTGTATAATAATAGTAGAAGTATGACTAATAATAACAGCAGCAGTAGCAGACATCAGGCATGACCACAGCAGCTGCACAACGAAAACCCATGATCCAGGTGCAGCCTATTTTCGAGGGAACCTTTGAGACAGTGGAGCACAAAGGCTCCAGAGAAGAGGCCGAGTTAGTGACATGCAGAAACAGGACCTCACAGGAATGTTAAAAATGAAGAAGAACCAACTTTTCACAATCTGACAGCAAAAGAGAGAAGGACAGAAGGGGCTCGGTGTATCATGGGAGGTCCCTTGGCAGACTAGGAACATACGTATATCAGCCTAAGTAGGGGCCGGTCCGAGGAGAGCCTGAGCCTGCCAGACGGTGTCTGCCTCCCGAACCGAAACAGGAAGATGGTTCCACAGAAGAGGAGCCTGATAGCTGAAGGCTCTCGTTTCTACTTTTGGAGACTTTAGGAACCACAAGTAACCCTGCATTCTCAGAGCGCAGTGTTCTGGTGGGATAGATGGGCACTAAGAGCTCTCTACAACATGACGGAGCCTGACCATTTAGAGCTTTGTAAGTTAGGAGTAGGGGCGGCACGGTGGTGTGGTGGTTAGCACTCTCGCCTCACAGCAAGAGGGTTGCCGGTTCGATCCCGGGCGTGGGAGCCCTTCTGTGCGAAGTTTGCATGTTCTCCCCGTGTCCGGTTCTCTCCGGGCACTCTGGCTTCCTCCCACAGTCCAAAGACATGCAGATTGGGGACTAGGTTAACTGGTAACTCTAAATTGTCCATAGGTGTGAATGTGAGCGTGAATGGTTGTTTGTCTCTATGTGTCAGCCCTGCGATAGTCTGGCGACCTGTCCAAGGTGTACCCTGCCTCTTGCCCGATGTAGCTGGGATAGGCTCCAGCCCCCCCGCGACCCTCAAGAGGATGAAGCGGTTAGAATGAAGTTAGGAGTAGGAGTTAGGAGTAGTTCTGGATTTTACAGTGAAGCTAAGAGGCAGAGCAATGCCATCCAGAGAAACTATATCCTCAGATAGAGAGTTTCTGGGCTATTTGGGGCCAAGAACAGTAACTTCAGCTTTGTCTGAATTTAACATAATGAAATTGGAGCTCATCCAGGTTTTTATGTCTTTAAGACATGCTTGAAGTTAACTGATCTGTTTCTTCTGGCTGTAGCGATAGATATAATTGTGTATCATCTGCATAACAATGGAAGTTTACAGAGTGATTTCTAATGATGTTACCTAAGGGAAGCATATATAAAGTGAACAGAATTGGTCCAAGCACAGAACCTTGTGAAACTTTGTAACTAACATTAGTATGCATAGATGAGTCATCATTAACATGAACAAACTGAACTTAATCTGATAAATATGATTTAAACTAGCTTTAGTGCAGAACCTTTTAGGCCAATTAAATGTTCCAGTCTCTGTAGCAGCATTTGAAAGTCAGTTGTGTCAAATCTAATAAAACAAGTACAGAGACGAGTCCTTTGTCAGAAGCAATCAGAGGATTATTTAACTCGTGCGTCTCTGTGCTACAGTATGATGCACTTTAAATCCTAAATCTTACTGAAAATCCTCAAATAGATTATTACCCTGGAGAAAGTCACACAGCTGGTTTGCAACTACTTTCTCAAGGATCTGTGAAAGAAAGGGAAGATTAGATATGTGTCCACAGTTGGTGAACGGCTCTGGATCTGGAGTTTTTTAGGTTTAATTACAGCTAATTTAAAGGACTGTGGTACATCGCCTGTTAATTAAGACTTATAACATCTTGTCAGAAGAATATGCATAGACTGAATCACCATAACCTCATGCTAACAACAACAATCACTTCTGGGAAGACAACTGTGATTTCATTTCAACTGAAGAGATATGTGAATCTGGCAAACTTGTTTATTTCTGGTGTCATTTTCAGCTGAAACTCCTGTATAGTTAAACACAGTTTTCCGAACTGTCTGACATTTCTGCTGTGCTTATTTTATGTAGTGTTTCTTTGCTAGCATCTTTGATAAACCAAATCTACCAGCATGGAAGCCACAGCAAAACGTAGCATTTTTAAGTCACTTGAAATAATCCACCTTAAAAAAATCAGTATCAGTTTAGGTGTGCGCTATATTTGGAATATTTTCTCCACTTTACCTTACACAGTAATCTATCAAGGCAGCGGCAGACCAGCAGTTTCTGCCTCTGATAGAATCAGTTTTTATCAGTGGAGTCTGTTGGCTTTAAGGAAACCGCCTTTAGTTTCCTGTCAGAAAGGGCTATGTGACAGCACCATAAAGCAGTGAAAATATTCCAAATATAGCATCCATTTGAACCAATATTGATTTTTGTTGGTGATCATTTTTGGGCCACAAAAAAGCAATACAGGCAGCGTTAGCACCATTTTGTTTTATGTATGTGAGTTGCGGGTTTTCGACCTGGTAGTTACTGTAACCAAACATTGTGATTTGGTGAAAGTTTTATTCTTCAAGTACCTTGAAATCTGAAATCGAACAATAAGGCTTTTTTACGAAAATAATTTTTGGCCAGTCTATACCCTTATGAATCCATTTTTCTTATTACTGTACTAATTAATTTTTACGATACCTTCTATGTAACTCTTGTTTATAGCATCTCCTTGTTTTCTGGTTTCTGAAGCTTCAAAGGAAACCTTCAAACTTTATTAAAAATAACTCCTCCTGTACTGCCTGTGCTGTGACACAAAATCAGTAAGCGATTATTCTCTTTAATCATCACAGGCAATTCTCCTCAAGATATTTAAATCAAATGATACCGGCTTTACCTTTCAAAAGAAGATGCCACTTAATGATTCAACATATTGTTTAAAAAGATGATGAATAAAATGACACCCAACTAGGTCCAAACCTGTCAGGTCACAGTAGAAGAGTAGAATTTGTCCAAACTTGTGCGATGCATGATCCAGTTATAATTTATTTCTGAAAGACAGACAACTTGATACTTTGATTCAGTCAAAAGCCAAAACACTAACATGAAAAGAGTTAATCTCTGTCAGTTCATATTGGCGAGGGAGCAGCAATCCAGGATGAAGCCTGAGATATCAGTGGTGTGAACCCAGAACAAACGCAGTCAGGTGAATAGCTAGTGTCTGGTCTGACAGTCAAGTTGACCACTCATTGTGGTTCTGTATGTAATGGGTTAAGGTCGGATTTTAATGTTCTATTGGGAGTTTTGGACGGATTGGGCTTCCTGAATTTAAACTTCATTTCTGCTGCTGTTCATGCTGGCCACTTTCATCCGAAGGATCTGGATCTCCAGGTTGAGCTTCTCCCTCTCCAGCATCAGGTTTCCTCTCTTCAGCTCCATCAGATCCTCATCCACAACCACGAGCCGTGACAGTAACGACTGAAGTGGCTGCTCGGTCTGTCCTGAAGAGAAAAACCACATAATCCACTTAGCACTGTGGCCACATCAACACATCTCATCTTTAAAGGAGTAGTTTGACATTTTTGGAAATTGTTTACTCTCTGATAGAGAAATATGAAGATCAGTATCACTCTCTTATCTATTGGTAAAATATAAAGCTGAGGACAGCAGCAAGTTAGCTTAGCATTAGGACTGGAACAGGGAAGCAGTTAGCCTGGCTCTGTCAAACAGAAACTAAATCCACCTACTAGCAATTTTTAAATTCATAAATTACCCTATCTTGTTTGTTTAAACTTCACAAAAAATAAATCAAAGTGTAAAAATGACCATTTTCATTTTCAAAGGTGTTATGTGCCTATGTGGCTCTTGGGCAGGAATGATTGTCAGGAAACCAGCTAAGGCTCCAGGAAGTTGTTAAATGGTGAATAGCCATTTTTACTTCTCAGCTCATCCACAGTGACAAAAAAGACCAGTACCAGAAACTCTGAATTTGAGTTAAAGGGGCAGAGCTTTGAGGCCTTAGCTTATAACTATGACTTTATATATCTTAGCTACAATATCTTTATCCAATTATTATGATATCTTTATCTGGTAATGATGAAATATGCTTCCCATAAAGGTCAAACTGAACATCATGATGTCCAGTTGTCTCTGGAGAGATTAAGTTTGAAAATGCTTTTAAATATTTGTCTAAAAGAGAAAAACAGTGGTTTTGTAGTTTCTTCAAAAAGTGTATTAGCCAGGAGGCATAAATATAGACGGTGCAGGCAGTGAGGCTGCACTAGGGCCCGTGAGGTGGGGGCAAAACTAAAAATTAGCCAGATAGTATCGCTAATTTTTTTCACATAAGACAAAAAAAACCTCTATAATTTACTAAAGATTAATTTTGTACTTATTTTTCACAATAATAGTAGTAGTAGTACATAATAATAAATATACAAGAATAATTGTGCTGGTTACCATCCTCCTCATGTGCCTCATGTGTGTTATTTGTCGTCTTCAGCTGGACCTCCACAGGATAATGGTCGCTCACTTTCAGAGCCTGAAAAATGAACAGTTATTTATTGATTGACAATGTCAGTTTAGAGCTATTACATTATTTTGGGTGAATGTGAAACAAAGTTGTGTTAGCCAAATTTAAAGCAGGAGTAATAAGAGTTCCATTTTCCTGCTCCCCACAGGATCATTACATACAGTACATGTACACTGTGTAAAGGGTGGCCTAATATGTGCGCACCAAAATTTCCACTCACACAGAAGATGTTATCTTGTCTGATATGATGAGTAGAAAAAATGTGTTTGAATTCTGTGGTTTTATAACTATTATATTATGTGATGCCAAACTGAGTTCACACTTAAAGACTCAGACTCTAAACAACAGCACGAAAAATAATTTCAGCCTTTGTAAAAGTAAAGCAAGGAAACAACATCAGACCTGCTCCTCACTGAGTCTGTATGCCTTCTGGAAGTTGAAAGGTTTGGCTGAGTTTGGAACGATGGCCTGGAGCATGTCATCTCCGTAAACCACTATCCTGAACAGAGACATACAGCATATATTTCACTCATAGTATGTAAATTGGTCTCTTGAGATGTTACACTTCACTTTACTGTACTCTGCAGCAGTCATTATAAAAACAACAAAAAGTTCAGTGTATAAATACGTAAAATATAAAAAATGCAAACAAATGAGGCAAAGCCAAATGAACCTTGATTAAGCTGTTTCTCCTTATTTCAGGCAACTTAAAGGAATACATTGATGTTTTTGGGAAAACACTAATATTCTTAGTGAGATAAGAAGACTGATACCACTCTCAACCTTTCAAGTGGTATCCATCCTCTCATCTAACTCTCCACCAGAAAGCAAATAAGTGTACATCCCAAAATGTCCAACTATTGCCTTACTCCTTTATCTCAAAGTAAAAGCTCAAATTCTGCTGGTTGATTATCTGCAGTTTATTTGGGAAGTAGGTGGGTGTGCACCTGTCATTAGTTAAGAGATCTATCCTGTATTTAAGTAAAAACATCAAATAAAAGCCTTTAATAAATATATATTCCTTAAAACAATAAAAGCATTTCAAGTATTTCAAGCAAAAATGTAATTATTTATCAAAGTATTAATCGTGAAAGGCTTCTTAGAAAGCAGGACACATCAGCCAAATGATTTTTTTTATAAGCTAGCAACCAAAAAGCTTGCTTAAGATGGCCTATGAGTATTATTAAATTATTTAAGAAATCATAATACAACCATTCATCACAATTAATGAAACCCTTATAAAATATGCCTTATAAAGTGGTATCCAGCATTTGTGTTGTAGCTGGTACAGTTAAAACAAATGAAGTACTTTTATAATGACATTTTCAAACATGCAGTTTATTGTATTTTATTTCCACTGGAGTTTGTGCATGTTACCTGTTGCATGTGTTACCTGTCGTATGTGTGGTTGTTTCGGGTGCTTGCAGTGGTGTCAACATCATCTCCAATCAACCAGTGGAAGTTTGTGTCACTGCGGATACGGATGCCCTTCATCTCCTTCTTGGAGACGTACAAGCCATCTGCATTGAAGTCACCCAGGATCATTACGTTCTGCAGCACAGAGGTGGAAAACCATCAACACAGGTGTCAACAGCAGCCCAGTGTGTCCACTTAAATCTGTGCCCCAAACAGGTAAACCGGGCCATGCTCTTTTCATCTGACACATACAAACACTGTATTTTTCCAGAATTTCTCAGAATGTTGGATTGTTCTTTTGATGACTTTTTTCAACCATACCGCCATTACTTTTAACTAATTCAGCCATTTATCCACTTGGTCTTTTGTATTAAGTAACGTTAACTTAACTTACCTACGTTAACTGACAGTATAACCCCTACTATCAGCTAACGACTTTGACTATATATCCGTTACTTTTAGCTAACGAGTTTGACTGCGTATCCATTACTTTTAGTTAACGGCTTCGACTGTATCCGTAACTTTTCGCTAACGACGTCAACAGTGTATCCGTTACTTTTAGCTAACGACGTTAACTGTGTAACGTTAGCAGTGATTTTTAGCTGGCAGCGTCAACTGTGTATCCGTTAATTTTGGCTAACGAGGCCAACTGTATCAGTTACTGTTAGCTAACGACGTCAACTGTATTCGTTAACGTACTTTTAGCTAACGATGTCAACTGTGTATCCCTTACTTTTAGCTAACGATGTCAACTGTGTAAGTTATTTGTTACCTTTAGCTAACGACCTCAACTGTTTATCCATTACCTGTAGTTTACGACTTCAACTGTTGAGCTATTAACGTTACTTTTAGCGAACTAGCTAACGACGTTAACTGTGTATCCCTTACTTTTAGCTAACGATTTTAACGGTGTATGCGTTACTTTTAACTAACGACGTCAACAGTGTAACGTTATCCATTACCTTTAGCTAACGACGTCAACTGTGTATTTGTTACTTTTAGCTAACAACTTTAACTGTGTATCCGTTACTTTTAACTAACGACATCAGCTGTGTATCCATTACTTTTAGCTAACTATGTCGACTGTGTAAGTTATCTGTTACCGTTACCTTCAGCTAACAACTTCAACTGTTTATCCATTACCTTTAGCCAACTCTTTTAACTATTAAGCCAGCACTTTTAGCTCACAATTTCTTAATTTTTATTTTATTTTTTCTAAATTTTTATGTATTAGGGCTACTTTTAGCTAACAATTTAAATCGTTAATACAATACTTACAGCTAACTTTCCTTTGTGCCGTACTTTTAGCTAATGATTTCAACTGTTAGTTTTTTACTACAAACTTTTTAAGTATTTATCGATTACTTTTCACTCACAATTTAGTCTACGTCCTAGCTAAGTATTTCAGCTATTATTCATAACTTTTAGCTAACTATTTAGCCATCACTTTAGCTGTTATTACTTTTAGCTAACTTTCTCAACCATTTTCCATAACATATAGCTAACAATTTCAACTGATTATCCATTAGACCTAATTTTAGCTAAGAATTTGTTTATGTATTGCTTTTAACTATTTTAAATGTTTATCCATTTACTTTACTTTTATCAAGCAATTTCAACTGTTAATCTGTTAACGTTACCTTTATCAAGCAGTTTTAACTGTTTATCCAATACTTTTAGCTAACTATTTAAACGCTTACTATTTCAACTAAATCCATTACTTTGAGCTCAGGGTTTCACCTGTTTATCCACTACTTTTATCTATTTCTACTGTTTATCGATACTTTTAACTTACTATTTAAACTGTTTATCCATTAGCCTACTTTAACTAACAAATTCTGTTTATCCATCCATAACTACTTCAGGTATTCAGGCTATCCATTACTTTTAGTGAACTACTGTAAGTGTTTATCCATGACGTTAACAGAAACATTTAAATAATTCATCTATTTCTTTTAGATAACAGTTTTAACTGTTTATACATTACTATTTGAATAATGTTACAGTAGCCTATATATTCTAAATCAAATTGTATGGGTTTTTTTTTTTCTTTTCTTTTTTTGTGGTTTAGCTACTCCATCCATTGGGATACAGGCACCCCTATTTGGGCATGACTGTACTAAATCAGTGTAATATTGTTAACACAGTACCTGTAATTGCATTACAATAGTCAGCATACTAATTTTGTTATGTCCTTACATCAGTCCTCCACTTCTTCTTGACGTGCTGGAAGACATCGTAGAGCTCATCCAGCTCCTTTTCCGAGTCATCTGGTTTGGTGTGAACTGGGATCATCACCAGGTCCTTCAGTACTGTGGTGGGCACACACACACACACACACACACACAGTCATTGCCTCCTGTAAACATTGCTATTACATTTATTACGCCCAGAGTTAAACCTAAGCCTAAGCCCATAATCTAAAGAGGTGAAAAGTGTTGTTGCATATCCTTAAGTTTTTATGTTTTTGAAGATATTGTCTCTTCTTTAAAAACACTCCTAGTGCTCCTCTGTGTGCAAGGCAGACGTCCTCTACCTGTATTGAGGCATCTGAATCGCAGGATGTAGGGGTCTCTAGCAAAAACATCTCCTCCCTCAGTCACCTGGTCATCAAACTGATAGGAGCCTACCAGGTCAACCAAGTCATCCCTACACACACACACACACACACACAAACACACACACACACACACACACACACACACACATGTAAATCAATGCATTATTAATATGTAGCTTCAATGATTAGCTCAGTAGTTTTCCAGTGATCAGAGATGTCTGAGGGTCTGGTTCTTTCAAAAAATGATTAACAAGATCTACAGCTCCCCTCATAACTCATCACAGTTTGTCATTTTTTATGGGGAATCAACAAGAATCTGCTGCAGGTGAAAACTCACCTGTACAGGAACATGAACTGCTCCTTGTAGCGCGTTCGGCCCAGACGACTGCTGATCTTCAGGGTGTAGTGATGTTTACTGTTGGCTCTAGACAGACAGATATAATGTAAATGTTCATTGAATTTCCACTTACAGAGCTTCAAAGTCAGATCAAACATATTTCAACACTGTGTGTACTCTGTACCTGCTGGTGCCATAACATATGTTGAAAGAAATTCAAATTCAAAACTAACATACCATTTTTAACACACACATATTTATTTTGCATTGGTGACTCCCCTTGACTGTTAATTTTTCCTCTCGTCTCAACAACTATTGGATAATTTGCCATTAAATTTAACTGAGACATTTATGGTGACCCATTTAATTAAATCTAATGTCATCAGGTAAAGAATTTAATATGTCCAATACTTTGATTTATGTTCAAATAAGTCCCATCAGCCTCAGCTGTAGATGGTGAGCATGGTTAGGCATTGCCATTGTGAGCTTAACGTGCCAATAATAATTTTTTAAAAGAAAAAAACCAAGAGCTAAAGCCTGTACTCACTTGTTGAGTGCATCTAGGAAGGTTTTTACAGACTCTCCACTGATGTCCACCACCTCCAGGATCAAAGTGATGTCATATCTAGACACGACCTGGGGGAGAGAGGGAATGAGGAAGGAGGTTTTGTTTTTAAACTCTCAGTTTCTGCCTTAGTAAGTATAAGTAAGAAGTCTAGGTCCTGATCAGTTAACACATCCCACTGTACATTTCTCAAAGCTAATGTTAATGGGCAGATTTGTGATGCATTTCTGATACATTCACTCATTTCATTTCATTTCATTTCATTCATAACTCAAGTTTGAATGAAATGAAATGGCTTCAGCAACACTGTGTGTGCTTTCACACTGATCATTGTTACCTTAACCAGGATACTGAGGACATCTGGGTTTGACACTTTGTTTATCCCAAACTTCTGGATGTTAAAAGATGCTATTTTCATGGTGGCTGGAGAGAGAACAAAAAAGACAAATAGAAAGAGAAGGGAAACATTATTGGCATGTTAAGAAGTCTATTTGTGGCGCAACAAGTACAGGCATGTGTGGTATTACTGTATCTGCACCAAGCTATTATGTGTGTGTGTGTGTGTGTGTGTGTGTGTGTCTGTCTGTCTGTCGACAACTATGTGTTAACAGCAGACATATCTCATAAAATCAGACATCCCTTTTACTCACCTGAGGCCTGTGTAACAGGCTACAAAATACAAGCTATAAACAAGTGAAAAATGTATTTGTGGTTTCGGTCACACACTATAAAGATAAAATACCTGGCGATATGTGTTATTGACTCTGACTTTATACAGCAGGTCAAAGTATTATTTATTTAGTTTATTAACGTGTGTGTTATACTTTCATTTCTTTAGAGAAGTAAAAAAAAATTAACAGATATTTCATGGGGAAAAAAACACTAAAACAGTAAGTGAAATGTATACAGGTGCTTTGACACATTGTTTATTGTTGAAATGGTCTTCAGCACCACAGACAGCGCACAAACACTCCACATAGTCATTCTTATAGTTTAGCGTCTTTATGCACACTCATAATGTGATTCCTGCCAGATAGGTCCCCCTCACTCCCTTTTTTTTTGTGTATTCCTGCCGCGATGAAAAGTCCATGTCAGCAGCATATAAAACAACTTTAGTGCTACAACATAAACATCTGATGACAACTACAGGATAGACAGATTGGTGCTGAAAGCTAAATTCATACAGTGCGTGTCCTGAGTTTATGTAAAGCAGGTGACTCCAAACTGACAGATGGGTGGGGGTTGGCTGACAAGAGGGTTTGTGAGCATGCAACATAAAGACACGGTGACTAGACCTGTTAGAACTAGTCCTGAGTGTCTCCTATCCCATTATTTATCTTTCAGCTGTAATGGAAAGTCTCTGCTGCGGAAAAAGCAAACAGATACAGTACAAATATAAGACCAGTCAGTCAATAAACATGCCTGTAAGGACCGTAAAGAATGTGCCGTCTCAAAGTCAAACACCTCCTCTACTGGATATTATTTCTTATCATGCTGCAGTTCTCTGGAGCAGCTAGTGACTCAATTTAAAGTTAAATAATGAAAGAAATGACGAGCTTCTAAAATTTGATGCGTTGTTACAAATTAAACATTATGACACTACATAAATTATTTTAATGACCCCACATTCACCAGCTAGAACTTTAAAATGCTGCTTATACATTGACATATCTTTAATAATATTACAATAATTTAATTTACAGAATAAAATAACATCGTACAAGAGGCCATTCTGCAAAGGACAGCTTTTGGTACTTAATGTATACATATTGCTGCTGATAACACGTCTTGAACATAAAAAAAATTGTGCTCATTGAAATCGGGCAATATTTTTTAAATTTTGTAACGCTTGTGCAGCCTGTTGCAGTCGCTCCAGCTCATTTTCTGATTACTTCCAACCTTTAGCTTATATTAAGACTTATATACTTTTAGTGGAGTATTAATGAAGTATTTTTACACTCTAGTTTTGCTACTTTTACTTGAGTTATTAAGTTTATGTATGTCACAACCAGTGATAATCCACACAATGTCCAACTGAAAACAGTGTATTTGTAATCATTCATATTTAGGAGAAAAAATAGTGTTTTGAATATTCTGAGAAATACAATATTTGTTTATTTACAATAATAATATTTTGAGACAAGAGCTGTAATTATGAGAATTGAGTCATAATTTTGAGAAAAAATTGTCTGTTTCCATGTTAAATCTAATACAGTGGAGGAAAATAAGATCATGGGGAACAAGGAAGTAACTGAAATGAAATGTTTTTAGCTTCCTACTACAAAACTACAGTATGTGTTGCTGTATCCTAACATTATATCCTGTTTCCACCCAAATTAGCACGTTTTTAAAACACTGGTAAACCGGCTAAAATTAGGCTATAGACTACATTTCCATCGCCTGTAGACAGGAGTTTTGTACGTGCCTCTGCAGCATCTGCTGGTGTGTGTCCGTATGTTTTTTCAGTGGGTTCAGTGTCATGGACAGGCCGGAAAACAGATTGGTGAACAGTAGAAAGCCTTGAAAACTTGACGGTGGTTACTTTTTTGTTATATATCTCTTACTTATTCAGTCACTCTTTCAAAATTGGTGCAGACTCATTTGGAATTATGTTTGAGTGCTGCTTGAGCAAAGACGGACGGTATTTTGTGGTGGTGCATCAATGGATCTCACTGGTAAAGCTAACATTTATTAAAAAAAAAAAAAAAAAATTAAAAACATGTTCATGCGGGTGTTGTGTTTCCATCAATGGCGATAAAAGCTGGAGCTGATAAATACCTTCAACTACTGCAGAATCATTTGCCCTGAGTGTGAATGCTGATTGTAACCTTTCCCACTTCATTAAAAAGCCAGATGCTAGTGGGTGTTGGCTGGTTTCTCATGCAGTAGAGAAAGGGCTTTAGTGAGTACCTTGTCTTCATTCATTCCTTCATCTCCTAACCGCTTCATCCTCTTGAGGGTCGCGGGGGGGCTGGAGCCTATCCCAGCTGACATCGGGCAAGAGGCAGGGTACACCCTGGACAGGTCACCAGACTATCGCAGGGTTGACACATAGAGACAAACAACCATTCACGCTCACATTCACACCTACGGACAATTTAGAGTCACCAATTAACCTAGTCCCCAATCTGCATGTCTTTGGACTGTGGGAGGAAGCCGGAGTGCCCGGAGAGAACCCACGCTGACACGGGGAGAACATGCAAACTTCACACAGAAGGGCTCCCATGCCCGGGATCGAACCGGCAACCCTCTTGCTGTGAGGCGAGAGTGCTAACCACCACATCACCGTGCCGCCCAGTACCTTGTCTTCTTTTTTCAAAAGTAACCCAAGTATTTTGATTAATTTGTACATTGACTGAACAGAGGTCTGACTGTAGCTATAGTCTGAGATCTCAAGACTTTTTTGTTGTCTGTTTCTAGTGACTGAGCTGGGAAAGGAAGCTATGTGAATTGGCCTCTTTGTGTGATTTTAAACCTCTCATAAGTACATGGTTGAATGAGTCAGTTGGATCTTGTCATTGTGCGTAGGTGTTCTATATGTTTCTGTTTATCTTTTCTGTTTTTTGTTGTGGGGTTGTTTTGCTGTAACTAACTGTGTGCTGCTGTCTTGACCAGGTCTCTCTTGTAAAAGAGATTGTTGATCTCAACGGGACTTACCAGGTTAAATATGGGTTGAATTAAGTAAATAAATAAATAAAACATGTTCTTCAATAACATCTCTTTCTGGGTTAAGACAGCTTTACCCAAAGCCTCTTTCATTACCTTACTGTGTCCCCACACGTTTGGTAGCATATTACAGCTGAGTAATACATTACACCATTACTTAATAAATTCAGCAGAGTTTCTCAGTACTTCCCTTTTCTTCTGAAATCTCCAGTTGTTCCTCAAAATTTTCTTCCACTGAAACTACGTTTAGGTAACAGTGAGAACCGGTAAATATTTTACTGGTACCCAATTCATAGGATGAAATTACACTGTAAATCACAGGCTGCGTTATTCTTTATTATGACTACAGAAGATTATAAAGACGTGCAGTAATAAGCTGCCTAGATTTATGATAACCTTGTGCAGCGCATCTGTGCAGCTACTGCGTGTAGGGCATGTGTGCAATTATTTTGTACAGGACTTTTGTGCAATTACTTTAAGCAGAGCATCTTGTGCAGCACTTGGGTGTACGACATCATGCAGTTCTCTTGGGGAGGATGGATCTGGGGTTGATGCTGTATGTTCATTGTAGTTTGATTGTACACGTGTGGCTGTGTCCCCCATGTTTTCTTAAATGTCTAAGACAAATCACATTTCTTCAGATCTACTAAGAATTTGGAAAATAAACAGAAGCCTGATAAAATAAGAGAAACATCTACAGAGCAGTATTGACGTACAGAAGAGTAAAGTTCGTCATTTAGGTCATTATCAAATATGATCTGGTTCCAGCCTCCTTTAATTAGCTGGTTTTGACCAGCTGGTCGGACACAACAAGCAACTTAAAGATGCCACTTTGGGCTCTGGGTAACTAGAGATTTTAAAGGTTTTCGATTGTTGTTTTCAGTATGTGGCTGTTCACATAGAGAAACATGAGGATAATTGTTATGTTAACTGCCCACTGTGGTTTGACAGGTGATTTGTAAAACAACTAACCACCTTAAAGCAGTGTGTTTACATGTGTTGGGGAGGTTGTCCAACCAGTCTGTATTTGTGGTGCTATTCAGCCAAGTGATAGTAGATACCACAGCTGATAACACACACAGAGTAGACACGGGATTCCTTAGAATACACAATGACTGTTCTGTAAACACTGGGATCAGATATCAGTGTTTGCCCTGACAAGTTTTACCTCTTGGGAAACCTTAAGACGGTGACAGCAGTTCGTCTCTACTTGCTAGTGACGTCCTGGCTGCTCTCACTATACACGGAAAAAATATCAACAAATAAAGTAGTGTGTGACGTCTGAACAGACTCCGACAGAGAGCCTTTTTCACGAGTGCAAACTTTTCATATATAAGTTTTACCGCTAATGGTTGTTTATTTTTACCTGAGTCAAACTTTACTTTCACATTGTCAATTTTTCTTTTTCTGTTTTAGTATTTTAAATTAATAATTGAAGACTTTGTCCAACAGAAACCTTACAAAGTGTAGAGAAAAAAAAGTACCTCACATCTGAACTTTACTGAGTGCTGAGTTTTTCCACCTGTTTTTTTAGGGCCTACAGATGTTTTTCATTGTCTAAAGACACCCAGAGCCTCTCAGGTATTCAGCTCAGCATGAGGAAAAGCAGAACAGAAAAGCAAAACGACGAGTTGTTTCTCACCTGAAGGGCGAGGCGAATCTGCTGCTGCTGTCAGGACCTTTAGATTAGGTTGCTTTATTCCCAGTAAGGATTAAAACTGAAGTGAAGAAAGACGAGGGGAACCTTGTGGACTTCACAATAAAAACTCCTGCGTCTGTAGTCACTGCCAGGGGCAAAGCATAGTACAGTGGGACCACAGACAATGTGATTGGTCAGAAGCCAGCCAATAGCAGGGGCTGGACTAATACAGAGAAGGAGGACAAACAAACAAGTATCCCGCCCTTTATAATGTTTTCCTGTTATTTCTTTTTAAGTATGTTTGTGAGAATTTCATCTGGTCTTTATGTTCTGAAAACAAAATGAGATCATTAACAGCAGCATTAGTATGTGTTTATGTGTGTGAGAGAAGATGTTTGTCTGATCTTTGTTGCTCAACAGCAACTACACAGAGATCAGACGATATAAACCCACAGTGCAGAGACACATGACATACCCACAGGAAATGCTTTACCCTTCCTTAAACACCCTAACACATTAGGCCTGTTTGACATTGAATTTGCTTTTCCTGTAATAGAAGGCTGCAGTTCAGTTGAACAGTTTACAGCAGCCTTCCCAGTTTGTACTGGAAGTAGACGGATACCAAAGTGGGCACGTGAAGGAGCCATACATTCACATAACTAAACATAGCTGATGAAATTGTGTCAGTCCTGATTTTAACACGGAAAGACAGTTGTTGTCGTCAGCAAAGTCTGAATCTAAAAAGAAAATAAAGCCGGAGACAGAATCAAACAAGAGTGGTAAATAAAACAGCTAACACTCATTCAACAAAGCGGTGTCAGAAAAACAGCCATGTTTTTAACTTCATGACGATGCATTTTTCAGCTGATCCAAGAGAGTCTTTAGAGGGTTTATTAAGCTTAAGACGTAGGATTACTTTGTCAACACATAAAGGAACACTTCATCCTTCAGCTTATCACAGACATTCAACAACACATCTGGAGATACATGTTTGTCACTGTGCAGAGGGAGACGAGAAACTGTCACCTGTAAAGTAACTAAACCTTAGACAAGGGTAGTGGAGTAGAAATAGGAAGTTAGAGTAAAGTGCAATTACCTTGAATTTGTAATAAGGCACAGTACTTGAGTAAATGCACTTAGTTACATCCCACTATTGCCTTTGTAGATGTCTGCTGGACAGGTGTGTTTAATGGTAAATGGTGAGTCAACACAGTCCCACACAAATAAATGAAATGGATCCGATCTTTTATCAGCGTATTATGAGGTGGTGGCAACACAAAAATAATGCCAATGCAAAGTCTATTAAAATGGTCACAGTTAACAATGGGAAACAGAATAACTATACATGGGATCAATTAAATCAACACACATAGAGCAGCAGAAACAAGTTGATGCAGCGATAGTGCCCCTGGGATGACATTTTTCTGTTCTTCTCAGTTTTGGATTATTGGTGAAAATAAGCTCTATGGCCAAAAAAAAAAAGTTTATGATACTTACACATTTGTTTAGCACGATAATCTTCACAGATGAACACAACTGTCATGTTTATTGAAAGTAAATGCAATTGCCAGAAGTAAAAAGCTATCGTTAGGCTATAAACAGACTACACTACGGTCACATGACCCAACATCACCACCATAACAAGACTGTAAAGCCCTTATCGGCATTGGCTTGACGTGATGACGTTGTGTAGTCTCATTTAGCCACTTGTAGGCAACCACCTTTTTTAATACAGAGTTTTAAAGTTCAAGAGGGAGGGAGGGATTTACTGACGTATTTCATGTTGTAGAATAAAACGTCAAAGTCTCTTCAGCTTGTATTAACCACAGACCATATTTCAGGCAGCTATCCAAAACCCCATTCAAAAAAACTCATTGACTTACCGTAAGTGGTAAAATGCTAACTTATTTCTGGATTTTAGGACTCATTCCTGGGGCACTCTATAACGTTTCTTCATATATGGCAAACTTGTTAGCAAACATATGCTTATTTACACATCCAGCAGCCACAGAGCCAAAAGGTCATGCATTTGACTTTGTGTTTGTGTCCACCTGATGAATGTTAGTCCAATAGTCACTCAGTTTTGGCTCAGTTTTTGGCTTCTACTGGATCCTGAGGGAAAGAGATGATTTGCGTAAACAGATAAGAGCCATTGTTAAAATGAATAGACCACCAGTTTGACTGATATTCCCTGCTGGCTTGCACACACACACACACACACGCACGCACACGCACACATACACATACACACACAACATGATTTAGGGAACTATATATAAATGGAGATATTTGTTTTTCAAAAAAACCCTTTTCTTCAGCTGCTAAATGCTCCACTCTGTTCACCAGCTAGTCTCTAACTGTGTATATCTGCTTCTCACAAAAATGAAACTCTGAGAGAGGTGAGAGTGAACCACAACAGTGAAGTTGCAGCTGGGCAGCTAAAAAAAATGAACTGAAACTCACTATGAAGCTAAGTGGAGCCAAAAAGAGCTGCAGATTCAGAGTTCTAAGAAAACTGTTTTAATTATACTCAGAGCACATACACATCAGGAATGAGAAGGTCACTATGTTGATTCAAAGATATCTATGTGTCAGCCCTGTGATAGTCTGGCGACCTGTATCCTGCCTCTTGCCCAATGTCAACTGGGATAGGCTCCAGTCCCCCAACAGGATAAGCGGGATACGGAAAGACCGTTTCAGACTTGACAACATAAACATTTGAAATAGGTCTCTTTGTATTTCCTGTTGGGATGTTTGTTAATGACAGAAAGTCAACTGACAGGAAGTAAACCATGGATGTATAAAGTGAAGTGGATATAGCTTTACAGATGGCACCCCATTCATTCCTATGAAAATAGGATCACTCCATTATACTCTCATTTAATTTGGTCTTTTATCTCATCATTGTCTACTATACAGTCCTAAAATTGGAGTTTTATTCCTGATTCACTCTTCACTCATTGTCACAATTTCGTGTACTGTATTGTTTTCTATTTATTCAGTGTGCTTTTTAATGTGTTTTAAAACCCTGCCATCCCGGCTCAAGACTACTTTAGATATTGTTTGTCTCCAGTTTTCTTGTCACGACCTGTTTCTTGTGATGGTGTAAAGAAAACAAAAAAAATAGTTTCTCTCCATGTTTGTTTTTCCATTTACACAGAGACACTGACAGCCTTCAAGACAGAACTCGTCATGATGTCTTAGCGCTCTTCCCATGAAAGGTATGTTGACATCATGAGGACATCTCAAAGAGGCAGGGCTGTGCCGCCCATAGGGCAGGTTAGGCAAATGCTATAGGCGCCAGCATGCCAGAGGGCGCCAGGGAGTGAGGTGGGGGTTTTTTTTTCTTCCCCATTCTATTTGAAAAAATTAGACAAGAATACACTACAAAACAACAACAGTACATATAGCCATACGTCTTTAAATAATAATGAAATAATATTTCTAATTTAAATTTCTGCCTGCTTGGCATCCTTCTGCCTCTCTGGCAGGCAGCATCAATTTCACCACGGTCCTTAACCGCGCCCCACTCCCCCCGCTACCTGCCGTCTTCTGTAATGTGATGCTCCTGAGTGACAAACTGGCAGTCGGGTGCCATCGTCATGAAGAGGCGGAAGCCCTCTGGGGTGCAGTACAAAAACAAAGAAAAGAAGAGGAGGAGAAACGTGAACGAGACCGAGGTAATGATGTGATGTGATGTGATGTACACTTCATTTAAAATGGTAGAAACACAACGTAAGTTACAGTTACTTAAGCACTTGCAAGCTAACGTCAGCTCATTAGCCGCTAATGATTAGCGGTTAGGCTACTACTACGTAACGTCAATGTTACTGCGACTTCACTAGCCACTTGTTTTAGGAATACTTTAAGCATTCAGCTAGAGTTAATGTCAGTTAATGTTGCTCCCATCTTAGAGAAAGTTGGAAAGAAAGACTCAAAGTGTTTGATGGAATGAATAAACAACATAATTGAATATATTGGCCTATCTTTTCTTTTAATGTTTAGTGTGCTGCTGCACAAACCACTCACTGTTTACCAACCAGGCATATATTCATATACTGTATATTTATGTTTTCCAATTTTCAGATTTGTCCAATTTGTGATGTTACAGTTGCATTTTTTTATATTTTGGCTGTTTGCTGTGTTTAAAATGTCATTAGATCAAGGCAGGCTGTAATGTTAGGTGCTATTATGGTTATGCCATGATGGTTTCACAATCAACAGCTATTTGATTAACATATTGTAAAAGCCCAGTTTGTCAAATATATGTATCTCCTCTTTTTAGATGCGCTTCTGAAGTAGTTGTCCCCCACCTCTGCAAATCCTGGGCCTACTAATGTAACTGCAGCCACCTCATCCACCTCAGCACCAAGTGATGCAGCCTCAAGTGCATCTGCCTCCCACACACAAACTGCCAGTGGAGAAATAAGATTATTTAGAGAATGTAGACTGTTAAGAGATTAACAAGTCTATATTTATTTATTGTGAACTGTAAGTTAACATAACTTGAGTAATGTTCATGTTTATTGCAATGCAACATTTGTTTAATAATTAATAAAATCCAGACATTTTTTCAGGAAGTTTTTGAAATGTTTCTTCAGTAGTTTTTGAAAACCGAGGTTTGAACCAAACCGTGAGTCGGGGGGCGCCAGCAAATATCTTGCCTAGGATGCCAAATTGGTCAGGCACGGCCCTGCAAAGCGGTGTTACAATTTATCATTTGCTCCCTAAAGAAATTCTCTTGAAACTACAACACACTGTTGGTCTCATAAAGCTCCACCCCTTATCTCAATCATCTGTGACAAACAGGAAACAGGACACAGGTGATGAAATGATTCTACATAACTGACGGAAGAGAAGCACAGTGCAGTCTGAACAGTGAATACTTTAACTTCAACCTGCTGCTGAGAATCAGGGAAAGTAACAAAGGGAACATTTTACAGCGAGGAGAGGAAACATAACTGACTGACTTTTTGTTTAGCATTCTACCTGCTGTCTTTGCATCTTCACTCAGGGAGAAAATGGCCTCCCATTTGGAGAATGATCTCTCCTGTTCTGTCTGCAGTGGCATCTGTAAAGATCCTGTTGTTCTGTCATGCAGCCACAGCTTCTGTGAGGATTGTCTGAAGAGCTGGTGGACAGAGAAACCAACACAGGAGTGTCCAGTTTGCAAGGAAAGGCCTTTACTGAGTGATTCGCCATGTGACTTGACCTCAAAGAACCTGTGTGAGGCCACCTTACTGGAGAGAGATCAGAGAGCTTTAGAGTTTCTCTGCGATCTGCACTCAGAGAAACTCAAACTCTTCTGTCTGGACCATCAGCAGCCAGTGTGTCTTGTCTGCAGAGATTCGAAAACACACAACAACCACAGATTCAGACCCATCGATGAAGCTGCACAGGATCACAAAGCGGAGCTGCAGAAATCCCTGAAGACCTTAAAAGAGAAACTGAAGCTGTTTGAACAAGTTAAAGGAAACTGTGATCAAACAGCAGAGCACATTAAGGTCCAGGCCCGACACACAGAGAGGCTGATTAAGGAGCAGTTTAAGAAACTTCACCAGTTTCTACAAGAGGAAGAGGAGGCCAGGATCTCTGCTCTGAGGGAGGAAGAGGAACAGAAAAGTCACATGATGAAGGAGAAGATTGAGGCTCTCAGCAGAGAGATAGCAGCTCTTTCAGACACAGTCAGAGCCACAGAGGAGGAGCTGAGAGCTGAAGACGTCTCATTCCTGCAGAACTACAAGGATGCAGTGGAAAGAGTCCAGCAGCGCCCCCTACTGGATGATCCACAGCTGGTCTCAGGAGCTCTGATAGACGAGGCCAAACACCTGGGCAACCTGACCTTCAACATCTGGAACAAGATGAAGGACATGGTCTCCTACACTCCTGTGATTCTGGATCCAAACACTGCTCATCCAGAACTCATCCTGTCTGAAGATCTGACCAGTGTGAGACACGGAGAAAGACAGAAGCTTCCTGAAAACCCAGAGAGGTATGACCGTTACTGTATTGTACTGGGCTCTGAGGGCTTTAATTCAGGGACTCACAGCTGGGATGTTGAGGTTGGAGACAATACGGCCTGGTTTGTTGGTGTGGCAGCAGAATCTGTCCAAAGGAAGGGAGGCGTAAAGTCTGGATTGTGGCGAATAGGGTCATATGATGGTAAATATACAGCAGTTTCCCCATCACATCCCGCTGTTCTCTCGGTTAAGAAGAAGCCCCAGAGGATCAGAGTCCATGTGGACTGGGATAAAGGGCAACTGTTATTCTCAGATGCTGATACTAAGACACACATTCACACCTTCACACACACTTTCACTGAGAGGGTGTTTCCATATGTCAGTAATGGGAATAAACACCAACTAAAAATATTACCATGGAAGGTCTCTGTAAAACAGCTTAGTCAGGGATGAAGATGTGGTACGAACAGCGATCATTTCTTACATGAGAATACCGAACAATTATAGGTTATTTGAAGGTATGTCATTTCCCTTAAATGCATTATATTCGCTGTGTATTAACATTATGGTACTATCCTTTGGGAATAATACTGAAGTCGTGTTGCTGTCACCTGATGACTGTAAGTCCAACTAGTTTGTTTTTTGTTTTGTTTTTTTTATAAAGGGTCACAACCCAAAAGGTTCGGAACTATTTAAGTACAAGTGCCTCAAACGTGTACCTTAGCGCAGTACTTGAATAATTGTAGCTGCTTATTATTTTGTACCACTGTAGGTAATATATAACATAAAAAATATAAAATCAGGAGACACTTCTGAGTGCATCCTAAAACTGCTACTTGGATAAAAACTTATAAAAGGGCGGCAGTAGCTCAGTCCATAGGGACTTGGTTTGGGAACCAGAGGATCACCAGTTCAAATCTCTGTCCACACCAATCATGGGGCATGGACTGGTAGCTGGAGAGGTGCCAGTTTGCCTCCTGGGCACTGCTAAGATGCCCCTGAGCAAAGCATCAAACCCCCAGCTGCTAAGTTCTTAAGCTGAATAGACTGTAAGGTGTGTCAGTCTGCTGTTATTGCATCATACAACCACAGGAGGGAGCTCCAAACTCACTCAAATAGGCTTGAAAGCCTGCAGTGTGGAGTCATTGAGACGTTGCAACATCACACTGTGATGTGCCTGCATGTCATTATTGATTTGACTTTATGTAGCATTTGTTTTTCAGTTAGTTTATACCTTTATCCCCCCCCCATGTTTATTTTAATTAATTTTGTAAGTTGATGTGAAAGGTTTTCATCCAAAATTGAAACCAAACAAAACTCTCTCCTTCTTGAGCTCTCATACTGCTAATATCTGTTATCTGATACTTATATCTGAAAAAAAAGAATGATCTTTGTTGTTGCTACTTTTCTAAAGTATTGGATTTAAGTTTGTGATTTGGCACCCGTGTTACAGATTACAAATACCTTGGCATCTGGCTAGATGACAAGCTTTTATTTAAAACACATGTGGTTGAGCTCACAAAGAAAGTGACAATTAAACTGGGTGCATTGAACAGATTTACGTCATGAATCTCTTTAGAAAATAGAAGGACAATTATTCAATCAACTATAATGTGACAGGATTTTCTACATATTACTGTTGTTGTTGCTGTTGTTATGTATCTGTATTTTATGGCAGACTCCATTCTTAAGTTTTTCTTCTAGACACTGCTGCTTTCACTGCTTTTCGTCACTTTATTGCAGTTATATATTTGTATCCTTCTAGCCCACTGGATGTGAACTCAGGGCATTGCTGTAAATGAGCTTAATGCTCAGTCAGTTTTCCCTCAATAAACAACTGTTGATGACGATGATGAAAAACATCACAGTCAGATGTTCCATTGTGTCAGTGTTTACTTCACTTTTCAGTTTTCACGCTTTAGATTTTGAAGACCATGTTTATTGCGTTCTCTGGCTGCCCAGGAGGTAAGGCATGTTCTGTTAAAAGGTCGTCTGTCATTTTCTCCTTTTCCTACTGTTTCCCTGTCCCCCCTCCCCTGTCCTCATGTGAATGTGTGTCTGTGGAGGGCACGGCTACTGCAATCAAGCACCTGGCTGACCTTCACACCTGCAGCTCATCTCCTCCTGATCAGCCTCAGTACAAGAATCCAAGCTTCACCTCCACTCTTCGCCACAATGTTCTGTCTACTCCAGTGGTACTTACTGTTGGCTCCTCTAAACTATTAATAGCTAGAGTATTTTCCTAAGTGTTATCAGATAGATTTTTCTAACATGATTCTTCCTTGTGTTCAGATTTCACTAGTGTCTAGTCCTCATGTCAGCACACCCTAATGACAAATTCAGGGTGGATTCAAGGAGAAGAAACCACTCTACCTGCTCAGTCTGCCTGCCCTTTGTCATTATGCTTCAACCTGCCTATCTGCAGTCTCCATCTACTCAGCCTTGATCGTTTAGCCTTCTGCCAGCACCTAGCCCAACTGATAAACTCAGATAAATCTTGTTCTGCCTTTAAGTCTGCTTTTGGGCTCCATGTGTTACTATAAGCTTTGACATCATCAGTAATATTCGGTAGGAGCTACGCAGTCGGTCAAAACATGCCAGTTTCACAGAGACAGACTTTGATTGTGACATGGATCTAACTAATTATCTCACTTAAGATAGACTGTGACCATCTGAAGTTAAATGAATGAAGAGTTTTTTGTCAAACTAGAAAATAGAGATAGCTGACTGAGTAACCTCTCTGCTCTTTTCACTCTAGCAGAAAATCGATTTCAATATTTACGTGGACATTTTACAGGGAACATTCATTAAAGAGTATAACAATGAATAAACCCATCAGTTTGACAGGTGACATCATCATCAGAGTCAGAATCAATACTTAATTTGGGCAAACAAAAGAAACTGGTGACAACGTCATCACTTTATCTTTACACACAGGTTAATGTTGGCTCTAAAAACTTTTGTCACAACAGTGTTAAACAAACCATAAATCCTGAGCATTAATTAATTAATTTAACCCAGGAAGGTTTAGGTTTTCAGATTAGTGAGACTTTATTTATGAAGGTGTCTAATTTGCATTAGACTAATGTAAGGGAAAAATTAAGACACTTAAATTCACACCTCAGAAGTGAAACTGGCTCGAGATTTTAAACCAGCAACGTTGGACAATCAGGCTTTCTGTCAGATCACAAGTTTCATTTCCTCTCTGATTTGCTGTGTGTGTGTGTGTGTGTGTGTGTGTGTGTGTGCGTGTGTGTGTGTGTGTGTTGGAATAAGTCTCTTCAGTCTCATAAGAAGTCTCAATCTTTTCAACAAAAGAGGAAATCCTGGTCTTACATCGCAGCTCCAGTTCTCCGCTCCACTTGGCTGGTGAGTAAAATAACGTCTCCCATCATTCAATATTTTTGTTCAGTATTTGTTTATGTGGTTCTGTCAACGCCAGTCAACAAAACAACACAAATTAAATATCTTTAAGGATAAAGGTCAGTCAGTGATTTTCACTCTGCAGCAAAGCATCTGCACATAGTTTTTCGTTGAAAAAATAAGTGAAATAAATGGCTTTCTGAAAGGATAAAAATCAATGGTCAGCAGAGGATGAGCAAACATACAAACAAACGTACTTTTTATTCTTTACATTGTTTTAAGGTGTGTGAATGAATTCTATGAGTTTGTTCTGCATGTGCTTTTTGCAAACCAGCTGACCTCAGATTGTCTCTTGTGGAACAAACAATAGAAATAATTCTGTTTTTACTTTGGTTTTCATTCTTTCAGACAGCCATTAATTTCATTTCTATGAAAAACAGCTTGTAAAGACTTGAACTGCTGCAGCGAGGCTTGAACCATCTCAGTGAAGATTTGTTGACTTTACCTTTAACTTAAGTAATGTTTGAATTAAGCTTTGCCGATTAATGTTACAAATTGGAAAATTGCTATCTGTGATTACTGTAAATGCTGACACGACATTTAAGGCCAGCGGATTGACTCACAACTGTTTTGCAGTGCAATGCACACGGGCTTAATTCTTTTCACTTTTTCACAATCCCAGCTTTGTTTTGAATTTATTTCAGCTGTCAGCATTCACACTGCATTGTCTGCAAGAAATCCTTTTATCACTGACCCTTATAATCTATGTTAAATTTTACATTTTTTAATGTTGTTTTTTTTTTTAATGTTTGAATCAGGGGCATAGTCAAGATTTTAGAAACTGACCCACCCTGACAGCAAAAAGAGAGGGTCTGCAGTGTTTTAATTATTTCAGTTCTTATATCTATTCAGTTTACTGTTTGGAGTTACATTATATTTTAAAATTTGCTTCCTCATATTAGGGTTGAAGTTGTAGTGAAGTGGAAAAAACTATTGCCCTAAAAGTTGTCATATGAATATACTGAGTCTGCAAGTACTGGAATGCATTGGGATGCATTGTAAAAATCTTCAAATTCAAATCGATTGGCAGGAACAAATAATTTGATGATGATTTTTTTCTTCTTCTTCTTCACATCATTAATTTTTGAATCCAGTGTTTTGGACCATGGGAGGTTACTATGGACTGGTGGTTCTGGTGGGCGTGGCCTCAATGCTGACAACTGGCCAATGTGATGTGAGCTGTAGAGGAACTGACGGCCAGCCGGGAGAGGCAGGAGCCCCAGGCAGAGATGGGCATCCTGGACCGAAGGGGGAGAAAGGAGAGCCAGGTAAAAAGACAGACAGTTTTCTGCAATTTTTAGCTTAAGATATATTTGCTTTGTCCTTCCATGTTATCACACTGAGGCAAAGTACAGGGAAATTTATCTTTCTGAAAAATGGAACTGAATCCATTATAAATTTTAGACAGTTTAGAACATCAGGGAGCACCGTGATGCTTTATGATTCTTTCTTGGTAGTTAAAGCAGCTATATGAATAATTGTGTTCCACAGCTGCTATCCAGCAGTCAATAAGCATCTGTTTGCTAACAAGTTCAACATTTCAACTTATGTTGATGTTGTATTCACAGCTTGTTTCTGCTGCCCCAGAGGCCAGAAAAAATCAGTTATTACAGGTTCAATAATTCATCTGTTTGTCTCTAGTGTTGATGGCCAGTGGTCAAGTGGATGCAGCCATCCTGCTGAGGCTGAAGGGGGAGACAGGGAGTCGGGGCCCTCCAGGGGTCATAGGCCCTAAAGGTTACCGTGGACATCTGGGAGCGTCAGGTGACCCTGGAAAGCCAGGTCGCCCCGGTGCCGACGGGACGTCCATCGGCCAAGGTAATGACACAACCTCTGACGCTAGATCCTACGGTGTATATCATGCTAACTCATACACAATAAAAGTATTTGACAGGAAAGATAACAGAGTAGCACGAGAGCTGGCTCCTGCAGCTCCTACACAAACTGAACAACAACAGCAACAGTCAGCTAACGGCATTTAGTGGTAAAAAATAAAGTGTCAATACACTGAAATCTCTTTATTGACACATAAAGTCAGACATTATTGTACTGGGGAAACAAAAATCTTCTCAACAAATCTGTTATGGTGACAACTGAAAAACAAAATTCTAGCCATCTCCACGACAGGAGATTTGTACAAAATGGGAGAGGTTAATTTGTAATGTGGATCACAGAAGAAGAAATACAGCAGAAATTCAACCATGGATGTTCTGTCCACTCAGTGCTGCCTCTTATTGTCACAGTGGTCTGTTTTATCACTGCAAAAAAAAACAGTTCCCCTGCGGCCCAGTAAGTGTTCTCTGGTATCCCGTTCATATAATACAACCATAACTTAGGCCCTGTCTGCGTGTATGCAGATAGTTTTCAAATCGTATATTTTTCCACTCCGTTACAAAAAAAGAAAATCTGTCCACATGAACTTAATTTTGCAAAATATCTCCATGAAGGCACAAACAACTCCAAACACTTTTAAGTGGCGATAAAGGCTCATCAAGGATGCGTCAAATACTTGAGAAGAAGATTTGATCGAGCCTGATCCAAAACTGTTGTTTCTGGCGGACGACCAAATAACTCTGGGCACAGCAGACGTCTTCGCTCATCCATAAAAGTGGTGCATCACTTCATAGGATATTATATGAACTGCTGTGTGAGGATACATTGTTCACTGACCTCTTGTGGTTGAAAGATTTGAGTTTGTTGAACCTCTGACCACACCCTGAGCACACCTGTCTTAATTATATTGTGTGTGTGTGTGTGTGTGTGTGTGTGTGTGCGTGCGTGCGTGTGTGCTTCCTCCAGGAGGACAGCATTCCGCCCAGCAGGCCCATTCAGCCTTCTCAGTGATGAGGACTGACAACAGTTATCCTCGCATCGGCCAGGTTCAGTCTGTCGTCCATCACACCTCCTCTGTCTGTCTCTCAGCTGTTTCATCGCAAAATATTTTCAAATCTGCAAAAATATCTACAAATAAAAGACATCTTTTATACCTGTCTTTGATGTCTGCCAGAGTAAAAGAAAAGAAAATCACATTTTAATGCTTCAGTGTTGCTAAAGGGTTAAATGAAGCAGTGGTGGAAAATAACTAAGTACATTTTCTCATAAGAAAATTTTGAGGTACTTTACTTGAGTATTTCCATTTCCTGCTACCTAATACTTTCACTCCACTACATCTCAGAGGCAAATATTACTTCACAGAGTACTTTTTTTGCTCCACTACGTCAGTCTGACAGCTTTAGTTTCTTGGAAGATTTAGATTATTAATACAAAATGAAATCAACTAATAAATTGTGAAGTATCATTATAGGATAAAACAGTCTTGATCCCTTGGTGAAATTCACAATCTACCCAGCAGTAGAAGAGGTTAAAACTAGCTCTACCTTTACCAGCTGCAACATTAAAGTAATGAACACATTAAAGGGATAGTTCAGATTTTTTGAAGTGAGGTTGTATAAAGTAGTCTTCCATAGTCAGTGTATTACATACAGTGGTGCCAGTCGGCACGCCTTCAGTTTGGAGAAGCAGGCTGAAGAACCACCGGGGAAGCTAAGCAATATACTGCTGTGGACAGCGACAGCAGCAAAACATATTGTAGCCCCTTGAAAAAAAACAATATTGTTTAAGTGTGCACTGCATTGAGAGTACCTCCACCGCTTTTCCTTGCTGTCAGACTGTCCTTTCCAATGGGGAATCCATTAACAGCTTCAGTTTCACATTTATGCTCTCACTAATTTTAGCTCACTGAACTTGGGAGCTACTGGTCTACCACTGCCTCAATCAGTTTAAGCCTCATTTCCACCATGCACTACGGGACAGATCAGTTCTATTCGCTTTTTTCCATTTCCACTGTGAAAAGTTGTGGATGGTACCAATGGAACCGTTCCGTACCGTCCCCATTTTTGGTCCCCCCTCTGTTGGGGTGCCTAGCACACAGATCTGGTACTAAAAGGTGGAGCTGTGAACGCTGCAGTCTGTCGATTGGTCAGTAGAGGACGGTCACTCTGTTCAGGGCTGAGTTGTGGCTGGTTTTGAGGCTCATGTAACCACTGTTCATACTGTGGAGATTTTTATTAGTAGACTGTGACATAGGATGATGAAAATGAAAGGATGTTTTGCTGCCTCTCAGAGCAGCTGGAGTCTGAGAAAAAGCTTAATTCACTGGGCCGACTGCCGGCAACTTTTAAGATAGAATGTTTGCTTGTAATGTTGCTCAATACATGAGTTGACGATATTAATCCATCAGCACACCTTAAATTTCACTGTGACAACTTTGACCATCACTTTAGTTTTTATATGACATACACTTTTAGTAATGAGTAGATCTTCAAGCATTTAAAAATGTATATTAATTTCAACCAGGTTATGTGAACTGCATATTTTCTAATTCTCACTCAGAGAAAAAAAAAGAGCGTTGTTCCTGTGGACTACGTCAACACTAAACCCCCTGAGCTTGCCTGAGAAGGACTAAATGCACAAACCTACTATTTTCAAATATCCCATGGAGAGAGACTCACTGCAGCCTGTTTTATTTTGTTCTGAAAATGTCGGCGTGCAGCCTCTTTCTGTGGACGATATACGAGGCACAGACCTCCATCTGTGTCACCAGTAATGAGGAAATACAGTGAGTGCTCGACGGAGCAGTGAGTGACAACAACCTGCCCACATTTAAGGGTACTGTTTGTGGTGGAAAGGCTAAACAGACCTAAAGTCTAGGTACCATGTTTGAAAGGTTACTTTTTGGTTCCAAAGGTACCATACCGAAAGTGTGTGGTGGAAATGGAGCTTTAGTCTTATTGTGTGACTTTGGTGAATCCAAACTAAACCTTTAAAACATCAAAGTCACACAATAACACAAACTAACTGATTGAGGCAGTGAAAGAACAACAGCAGCTGTGCTCTACATTGTCTTATACATTTTTCAGGTTTAATCAGGTCATTATTTATCTTCCATTGTTGTGTGTGTGTGTGTGTGTGTGTGTGTGTGTGTGTGTGTGTGTGTGTGTGTGTGTGTGTGTGTGTGTGCGTGCGTGCATCAGGTAGTAACCTACCAAACTGCCAACGTCAACACACGTGATGACTTTAACACAGCCACAGGTCACTTCACTTGCAGAGTACCTGGTGTTTATTACTTCACCTTCCACTCTGTGGCCAAGGTAAAAAACATCACTGTCTTTTCTACCGCTATGAGAATAAATGTCGACCATTTTGTAAAATATTTCAGATTTTTGGACTTCAGAATGTGTTTTACTTCTTCCAGGCAGTTTGTGTTAATGTCATTTAAAAAATCAACCTGCAGGGACTTTAAAGTTGAGATATGTAACCTGCACCAACAGATCCATCGTCAAACTGCCTCACAGTTGTTCTGTGTGTTTATGGTCTGTCTATGTTTTGCTTTTTAGGTCAGCATATGTCTGGCTATAGCCAGTGATGCTCGGACAGACAAGCTGGGATTCTGTGATCACTCCAGGGCCTCTCCTGTCTATGATCAGGTCAGTTTCAGCACCACAGAGTCTGTCTTTGATAAATCATTTGCTCAAAATCTTAACTTCTATAAAGATATACTGTGCAAGATTTTCCTAACTAACAATGTATATAATCATACAAAAGTAAACCCTCTCAATCATAATTTATGACCTACTCTCAGTGTGTGGAAGTATATTTTTCTACAAAGTCTCTGCCCTCTGCCTGTATTTTCGTCTTATTATTTGTCTTCTGGATCTTTATGGGCGTGTACTCCCACAGCGCTCAGGGAGGTCTGGGAGGAGATCCCCCTGGACACCATATCCTGACATGGCATGTCCAGATATTGTTGGGAGTGCATATACAGGCACGCAGGGGCCACACACACTACTGAGTCACTTTATTAGTTGCCATAATAAAATTCATGCAGGTTGGGGCGTCGATGGCTTGGTGGTAGAGCAGGCGCCCCATGTACAAGGCTGTTGCCGCAGCGGCCCAGGTTCGAATCCAGCCTGTGGCCCTTTGCTGCATGTCACTCCCTCTCTCTCTCCCCCTTTCACACTTGTCTGTCCTATCAATTAAAGGCTTAAAAATGCCCAAAAAATATCTTAAAAAAAAAAAAAAAAATTCATGCAGGTTGAATCAGCCTGTGATTTGAATTTTTTACTTTGCTTTTCGGTGTGATTTTGAATCCAGCCCTCAGTGGGTTGATGATTTTGGTTTCCACTGACCATTGTTACATCATTTTGTTCTCAACAAATTACACAATGTACATCAGTAAAAACTTAAACTTGAATAATTCATTCAAGATCTGAGGTGTGATTTAAGTGTTCCCTTAATATTTTTGAGCAGTGTATTTAAAACTGGTTTCACAGATGAACTACAACATCAAAATATTTTTTACATGTATTTGTCACTGATAAAAGCAGAATGATATAATATTCTATATTAATCTAACACTTTGAAATAAGCAATTCTGCATAGTGAGTACTTTTTGCTTTTGATCCCTTAAGTATATTTTGCTGTTAAAACATCTCTACTTGTAATTAAGCAACATTTTGAATTCAGGACTTTCACTCGCTGTGATTGTCTGTGTTGTGTTTCAGGTGCTGTCGGGCGGCGCGGTCTTACAGCTGAGAGCCGGACAGAAGGTTTGGCTCGAGTCCTTCAGGGACAAGCAGAAACCTTCTGAACTGACAGACGCCCAAGAAAAACAGATCATCTTCAGCGGCTTCCTGCTCTTCTCAAATCCAGAATAAAGTTCAGTTGTACGCTCGATAATTTCACTCCAGCATAGAGTCTGAAAACCTGACACTGCACTGCACCTACACAGAGTCGCAGTACAGGAATATTTGTGAATGTTTGTGTTTGTTTAATGTGTGAATCCACAGATAACCTGATCAGTTTTCTTCATATCAATTCATATTAATCTGCACTGAATGTTGACTTTGTCTGTCATTGCTACAAAAACACAATTAAAGTTTATTATTGAGTGTGATACGTATCATTTAATTTCACACAGATTTTAGATACAATCATTGATTTTTGTTGTGGCCTCCAAATGTCTTCACATTGTTGTTTTAATGTCACAATTTTAAAACCGGTGATAGAAGAACTGTTCAGATCTTCTCAAGTAAAAGTGGCAACACTACAATATAAAAACACTCCATTTCAAGTAAAAGTCCGACATCAGCAAAACTTACAAAATTGTTGGCATTAATATTTACTTAAAGTACCAAAAGTATACTTTATATATTGCTGGATAGTTCATCTAAAATAATACATCATAATTTATGATGATTTATATTTTGTTTTAATCATCCGAATCTGCAAAGTAACTACAGTTATTAGATAAATGTAGTGGATTTTAGTTGTATTATGTGTACAGTATCAAAATAGAAATACTCGAGCAAAGTACAAGTACCTCAAAATTGAACTTAAGCACAGTACTAGTTTAGTCCTACAGTACTCGACCACCCTGGGTCTAAACATAAGCGTCTTCAGAGTGAGCAGGGGCGACATTTGGAGAACAATGATCCAGGAAGTATGTGTGTTATAAGGTTCATGTAAGACTTTGGAAACTTATCATGGTGTGATGTTGTGATAACTAAATGTTAAACAGAAGTACAGCACTCACATTTCAAAGTAAACCACTAGGAATGTGTACTTGCATGTATGTGACTGACCAGAATTAAGTCCATTGTTTTTCCAAGCGACTAAATGTCAATTCTGACACCCTCTGTCCTCCGACCACCGATTCAAATAAGAAAAAAAATCCCTAAAAAAAAAAGTTTAACAGGGAAAAAATGGAAAAATAAAAAAAAGGTTTAGAAAATTTACAGAAAAAAAAACAGCTATAAATTCAAAGAAGAATATAACATCTAAACTTAATTTCATGTGTTTTATACTTATTACACTTCATTGTATTTAAGTGTTATCACTTTATGTTGGGATTACTCTGTGTGATGGTAGAATAATCATTCCAGTTTTTAATAACACTGTCAGTGGTTTTTGGTTTTGTTTTAATACAAATACAATGTTGACACTCGGAGAGCACATACTTTCACCATAAAAAGTATCTAAAATGTTGTAATATGCATCTGGATCCAGATCCTATGGGGGCTTATTTCTGCCAGTAAAAAAAAAAAAAAAAAGAATCAAAAGAAAAAACGCATCAGTGAAAAGTTTGATTTAGGGTCCCAGTCACACAGAAAGTGTCTTAGCGGCTGGAGACAGCTTTTTGTAATTGTTTTTTCCCAACAACAGACAGCAGGTTGTCAAAATGCACCTGAGTCATCCTAAAATATGCCTGGAAATGGCCATCATGGAGGAGGAGCTCCTGGACCAACTTGTGGTACTCCCCATGATCCACCCTCTCTTTTAGAGTCTCATGTACCCACACAGATCTCAGATGTGTCTCCCTGTGTCCAGCACACTATTTGCTTACAGCCTCCCACCCTTAACCAGAGCTACAGCAAGTACCCTCTGCCTCAACATTTTAGGAACTAGATACTAATTACTGTGAAATAAATAAACAACAACAAATGGCATTACTTTAAAAAAAAAAAAAAAAAAGACAGCGCGGTGCGCCTTTCGTTTTGCAACCTGCAAATCGGGCCAGTTCAGGGCCTTACTAGGTAAAAAGTATCAAAGATTTTTTTTTCATCATAATTCACTTTTCATCTATACCCGCAGAAATTAACTTCCATAAGATGTACATCAAAACATGTAGCAAATTAAAATCATGTCAGGTATTTTTTTTATTTTGGGTGCAGCAGGTCATGAGAAAGTAAAAATACTCAAAAATATCCCGTCACTGGATGTTAATATTCCTTTAAAAAAATCATAGATGGCTTCGAAGTTTTGACTGACAAATAAACAAAGGGAACCATAAATATAATCTTGTTAATTTTTCCGCCTCAACCAACACAGATTAACAGTGACATCTCTAAACACTAACAAATAAAATAAGACATCTTCTAACAAACACAGTGTCAATATATAAACTCATTAAAGGCAGACCTGTTTGAAATGTCAGCATTAAACATCTCACAGAAGGGAAGATGTAAAATAAATACTCTGACATTTAGCATATAGACATATTTACAGATCAGAAGATCAACAGAGAGGCTGCAGTTTCCCTCTGCTTCCAGTCTTTGTGCTAAACTAAGCTAATCATGTCCTGGACAAACATGAAACTGACGTCCATCTTCTTGTCTAATTTTGGGGAAGATGGATAATCTATGCATAAACCACTTTGATCACCACATCTCAGCTGCCAGATTGATCACATTAGCAGGGGAGTGTGACTCAGACATCTGTTACAGGATCGATCTCAATGAATTTTTGATTGACCCCTCTGCAGGTTATGGAAGTGAAACATTTCTGTTTTTCTGCACACTTCTTGTTTCTGGTAAACTTTTGCCTCTTTGGCACGTTCTCGGTTGACCTCTTCCTGCCATTAGTGTGTGTGTTGGTGTGTTTGTTGTGTCAGCACAGGGGTGGTGTTTCATTTGTGGTATTGCCAACAAATTCCATGAAAAGACCAAAACCAACAATGTGTCCTTCTCTCAATACTTTCTGACTTATAGAGTCACTCAGCTCCAAGTCCATTGGTAAAATCTCTCAGAAAAGCTTGCAAATATATAGTTTCATTTTTCTGAAGCCTCAGTAATTTCATTAAACAGCTGGTCACTGGAGTTTTTAACAAACGTTACTCAAACAGGAGGAAATAGTGCATTTGTTGGGGACTAGAAAATGTTGGCATTGAGCATTTAGCAAACTGCAGATATGTTACATTTGCACATTTAATATGTATATCAATGTTTCTAAAGTGACGTAGTACACTATATGAACTGACTTTTTCATCGGGAGGTGGAGGGATGGTGGATGGCGTGGCACCTAGGCAAGACGCCTGCCAAGTTACAGACCACTATTTGACACCAACAAAGAAAACCAGTTGTTTTTTGGTGAGTGCATGCCAGGTTTCCAGCAACTTTTAAGCCACCAAACGTGTATGTTGTGTAGCAACCTGTCACTGTTTTTCCAGCGGCAACGTTGCTACGAAAAACTGTTGTTTTTTACTGAGACATTGCCAAGTTTCCTGCCAGGATAGTGGCATGAAAAGCATTTTTTTTTAACTGAGACATCGCCGAAACATCACCACATTCTCTGCCAGGATGGTGGCATGAAAAGCATTTTTTTTTTTTTAACTGAGACATCACTGAAACATCACCACATTCTCTGCCAGGATGGTGGCATGAAAAGCATTTTTTTTTAAACTGAGACATCACTGAAACATCACCACATTCTCTGCCAGGATGGTGGCATGAAAAGTGGTTGTTACTACTAGTGGTCTACTGCATTTCCAGCAGTGATTGTCCTCCCTGAACCAGGTATTTTAAGCCAGACATGATCTTTTCCTCACCATAACCAAGTGATTTTTGTGCCTGAACCTGACCCACGTTAACCACAGTGCTGCTGAAACGCTAAGTTTCAACATATCTGCTACATAATAATGTGCAAATGTTATGAGTCTGTGGTTTGCAGAAATGTTCAGTGTCCAATTTCTTTTATCTTTTTGTTTCCCCGGTAATTTGGTTGCTAGTTTCAGCGACTGATTAATACACATTTGGCAGTGACTATCAGGAGCAGTAGAACAGTGTATATGAGTCAAAGTAAACTTAAGTGTGTGTTCATGGTGACGAAGGAACATGTCACCTTGTACAACAGTGCGGTTAATTTTAGTGTTTTTAATAGTTTTTGGACAACAGTAGGGCTCTGTGGCACAGAGGAAGACGCTGCATCAGACTGATACACACACAATACTTGGCAGGTCACTTCATAGTTTTGTGTCTCAGTTTGAGCTTGCTGGTGTCATGAAAATTGTGTAAATACAGAGAAGGTTGATAAACTCTCATCTAAAGTCTCATTTCTCTCTCTTGCTCTCTCTCTCTCTGCCCATCCTTCCAGTTCTCAGTAACTTCCCAAAACTGCAAAAGCTGCTGAATCTTTGGTTTAGTGTCGGCTTCCTCCTCCGGCTGCTGCAGGACTCGGAGCTTCACTTCAGTTTGCTGTGAACTCATTGGAGCGGGATTCATTATTGTCTGTTCTCTCAGGTGAGTTTCATACATTTATTTTCCGCATTTGTGTGTTGATTACAGTTTACTGGATTGAAGTCGATAGCTTTTATTTGTAAAAGAGCATCTGATGATCTCCTGTTTTTACTTTCTTTATCATATGATTGTGTATTTATACTAGACTAAAAGATTTAGTTTTGTGAGTTATATGTTGAAGTTACTTTTTGTCAGCAGATGATTCAGTTGCTCAGAGGCACTGTGGTAGATCCTCCACTCCTTTCCGTCCCCCCCTTTCATTCATACTTGTTTCATTTTTCCTGTCCTCATCTCTTCTTTGCCATCCTCCTGTCCTCCCTTTTTGTTATATTTGTTTCTTATAATCACCCCCTCGTACCTTATCTCCCCTCTTCTCACCTGCCTGTTCCCTTCCCTCTCTTTTCTCTCATCTTCTCATCTCCCTGTCAGGATCTTCATCATGCTCCATCGTTGTTTTCTCGTGATCGGTGCCTTGCTCTTATTGGCCACACCCCTTGTGGTTACCATGGAGAGCTGCCCAGCAACAGGGATGCCTGGGATGCCAGGTAAATGCGTACATATTTGTATATCCTCCTAAGACCCAGCATCCTTATATGAGGACATCACATTTTGGGTTTCCTGCACCTTATACTTTATTCTGCTTAACTTAGACCTGTTGTCCTCATTTGTGGACACTTTTATGCTTAGTCTACAGCTGATCCTAACACTAAAGTGGACAAGGCACAAAACGTAATCAAATTTTGTGGTTGAAACTTAATTATTTGTGCTAAATAACGTCTGTAGTTTAATATGGCATACAAATTTGACCAATTTTAGCAACAGTAACTGTTAATTAGGAAATTAGGACTAAAGGACTAAATTATTGTCTTGTTTGAAGACAGGTGTTTAAATAATTAAAACAGTTCATTTATTATTTATTACAAATTATTGCACACTTGTGACTATTAAAAATAAACCCATCGTCCCCATATGAGGACATCTTTTTTCCCCAAAGACAATGCTTAGTTTTTAATACTTATCAGAGAAATTAAAAATGCATACCAAACAAAAGCTGGCATCTCAGGAGGATATATGTATCTTTTGTTTGTTTGTTTGTTTATCTGTCTTTCCATCCTCAGGAATTCCTGGTCTGCCGGGCAGAGACGGTCGTGACGGAGAGAAAGGACAGAAAGGACAGCCAGGTATCCAACACACACATTCAATCTTACACATAGTTGGTTTGGTAAACAGTGGCCATACTGATCTATCTAACATTTACAGATACAAGATAGGATGTAATTAAGAAAACAACATGGGTGTCAAGAAAACCTCGCACAAAGCAAAAATGTCCCAGAAGGATTCCTTCAAGCAAAGTATCCTCATGATGTTTAACAAATTAGTGCCCCATGAATGGTGTCCTAAAGTTACTTACTTAACATGAAGTTATAGCTTAGGTTTAGGAAAGAAAACGACGCGCGTTAGAATAACTCAAAAATCACTTGCATTCGCATGGGACATGAGGACAGGTCACCAGGGGGGAAAGTCCTGTGTTTGTTTGACCCATCCACCTCCCCAGCCTGCCTGCTTTCATGGACTTTCAGTTTTTATACTACTTCCGTCTTTACGCTCCTCAGACCACTGGTCACGTGATCGCGCCTTCACAATTACGTGAATTATATAGGAATTATAGGCTCATGATTACATGGGGTTTAGCCTCGAATTTTGGCGCATTACTCTAGGTATATGTACGATCAGTGTATGAGAACAGCCTGTTGCTGCTGTTTACAGGGGCAGAGTGGCGTGGCGGCCACGGCCCTCAGAAGGGAGAGAAGGGGGAGCCAGGGCTGATGGGATTTCCCGGTAAACGAGGTCCGAGTGGGGAACCGGGACAAGCAGGGGCCCCAGGGATTGGCGGACCTCCAGGAGAACCAGGAGAACCAGGGTATGTAATCAGACAAACCTTTGAGCATGGACCAGGTTTTCTAATGAGGACAGAAGAGAAGTTCAGTTTGTTCAGTTTTCTTTTAGTTGTTTAAATTTTGGGAATCCATTGTCACTGAATCCAAGGTGATCCCAGCTTACATTATGAAACCTTAAAAGCTCATAACATTAGCAAGCCACCTTTTTGGTTCAAGTGCTCCAACAATTCCTGCTAAACTCTGCTAAGCATCAAGACTGGAAACTGACTGAACAAATGGGTCAGCTACAACTTGTGCATTTTTACGTGATTTTAAAAGCTGGTCTTACAGAGAGGCCCTATTTCAAAATGTAATACCTTTTAAAATTACATTTGATATTATGCTCACATGCTTACTCTTAAGCAACTACAGAGGTGGTTCACGGAGGGCCCACAGTTTGCTTTTTGCCCTGGGGCACACTAGAGGGGTTGGATGAGCTCTGAGCATCACTTTGTGTTGTTTCTGTGGCTGCAGGACTGTTGGAGTACAACAGCAGGCGGCCTTCAGTGTGGCCCGAGGAACCAGTGAATACCCGGACAGAGCCAGTGTCATTCGGTTCACTAATGTCATCACCAACATCAACAATGACTACAGGACTGACACAGGACGCTTCAGGTGAGAAAACCACCTGTCTGCTCATCATATCTTGCAGGGACCATATTTATTTCTCTAAGAAGTGGTGTGTTCATCAGACAAACTTTGGAGTCAGAGTATTTACTTCTTGTTACGTTATGTAACAAACGTAAGCCAAAACAGTTTTGACATGAGAACAGTTTGGAGATAGATATTAGTCTGTTACAGAGACATGAGTTCTGGCCTTGACTGCATGATGTGATTGGGAAGAAGGTGCCAGGAACAAGAATATAAACAAACAGTGGCGTGTATGATGCTGGCTGTCTTGTGTTCAGTTTAAAGTTGAAGAGCGCTCTGTGCTGCTCGCGTGGCAAGCGCAGCAAAAGACTCCCTGATTAATCTGCAGTTTTACAAGCGAAACAATTTCTAGTGTGATCAAGCTGCCCAACCAGCTAGAAAAAAAACACTTACAGTGAACTGATGTGTGTGTGTTGTAGGTGTCGCGTCCCGGGAACATACTACTTTGTGTACCACGCCTCTTTGGACGAGCGACTCTGTGTGCTGATGAAGCTGGACAATAAACTGCTGGCATCATTCTGTGATCATCGCCGCACTAGGAGACAGGTACGACCATAAAACAATCCATCCATCTATCCATCCATCCTTCCATCCATCCATCCATCCATCCATCCATCCATCCATCCATCAGTCATTCCATCCATCCATCCATCCATACATCCATACATCCATCCATCCGTCCATCCATTCATCCGTCCATCCATCAATCCGTCCGTCCGTCCATCCATCCATCAATCATTCCATCCATCCATCCATCCATCCATCCATCAATCCGTCCGTCTGTCCATCCATCCATCCATCCATCCATCCATCCATCCCACTATCCATCAATCCACCCACCCATGTCCACACATCCATCCATCTATCCATCCATACATATATACATATATCCTTCTTTCCATCCTATGTCCATGCTTCCATCCATCCATCCATCCATCCATCCATCCATCCATCCATGTATCCATGCATCCATCCTTCTGTCCATCCATCCATCCTTCTATCCCGCTGTCCATGCCTCCATCATCCATCCATCCATCAGTCTGTCCATCCGTCCATCCATCCATCCTTCTGTCCATCTATCATCCATCCATCCATCCATCCATCCTTCTGTCCATCTATCATCCATCCATCCTTCTATCCCACTGTCCATGCCTCCATCATCCATCCATCCATACATCCATCCATCATCCATCCTTCCATCCTTCCATCCATCCACCCATATATCCATAGATCCATCCTTCTGCCCATCCCGCCATCCATCCTTCCATCCATCCATCCATACTTCCGTCCATCCATCAATCCGTCCATCTACCCATCATGTGTCCATACATCTATCCTTCTGCCCTTCCCGCCATCCATCCTTCCATCCACCCATTCATACTTCCATCCATCCATCCATACTTCCATCCATACATCCATCCTTCTGTCCATGCTTCCATCATCCATCCATCAATCCATCCATACTTCCATCTATCCATGTATCCATCCTTCTGTCCACCTATCATCCATCCATCCTTCTGTCCATCTATCATCCATCCATCCTTCTATCCCACTGTCCATGCCTCCATCATCCATCCATCCATCCATCATCCATCCTTCCGTCCTTCCATCCATCCACCCATATATCCATAGATCCATCCTTCTGCCCATCCCGCCATCCATCCTTCCATCCATCCATCCATCCATCCATCCATCCATACTTCCGTCCATCCATCAATCCGTCCATCTACCCATCATGTGTCCATACATCTATCCTTCTGCCCATCCCGCCATCCATCCTTCCATCCACCCATTCATACTTCCATCCATCCATCCATACTTCCATCCATACATCCATCCTTCTGTCCATGCTTCCATCATCCATCCATCAATCCATCCATACTTCCATCCATCCATGTATCCATCCTTCTGTCCATCTGTCATCCATCCATCCATCCATGTATCCATCCTTCTGTCTATCTGTCATCCATCCATCCATCCATCCATCCACCCACCCATCCATCTATGTATCCAACACTTCCCAGCTCCCCTCAGGGGATCCCGAGTTGTTCTCAGGCATTATGAGATCACATACTACAGATTTATGTTGTAATTTTTGTGCCACCATATAATTCTCAGGCGTTTAGTCAAGGTTTGATGGTCTCTCAAAATGTCTGTACAATATTTAAGTGGATGTGAGTAGTTGCAGTACTTCTGTTTCTCTGGTGTAAAACTCTGCAGAAAGATGCTCTACTTGATATAATAAATGACTTCTTAAATTTCAACTGGTTCCAGGTGACCTCAGGCAGCCTGGCGGTCTACATGTCGAGGGATCAGGAGGTTTGGCTGGAGACTAAAGACTACAGAGGGATGACAGGAAAACCGGAAGGATACAGCATCTTCTCGGGCTTCCTGCTGCACCCTCACTGACCCAATACAGTTTTATACTAACACTCCAAGGCTGAAGCTGCAGGAAAAATAATGTCTTACCTTCACACTGACCCTTTAATGTTTTTAAAGAGAATATATTTCACAGTTTCATGTCTTATTTTCTTTTATCTATTCAGGTAAATTCTCATTGTGATTCTTTACAGAGAAACCAGACCACCAAAGCAGCATAAACACATCAACAGTAAAACTTTAGTTGTAGACAAAAATGTTCTTTGTTTTTTCCAAAAAAAAATCATGAAAAATTACAAACCATCAACTGAACCACTTGGCCGTCAACGTAACATAACTTTACTCAATTACTCACTGTATGTCAATGTTAAATTTCCTGTGAAAACCGAAGTGTATTTTGAAAGAAGACAATGCATGTAACGTCAACAACCAATGCACCCAGGGTACCTTGTATGTCATATGTGGACGTGGAAATTCCATGTTTAAACGTCAACGTGACGAGGTAGGAGTGAGAATGTGTTGACATGGCAGAACGTGGTTTGTTCCAATGAGTTGGCTCCAGGATTTCAGAGTCCTCAGCCCTCAGCCACGCCTGCTCCACCACGAAGGGTCCTCCCCAAACAACCATGGTAGCTCAAAGACAATGAAACAAATGATTAATTTCAAACAATTTCCCCATGTAACCCTGCAATGCTAAAATGTGTGCACATCAATGTAAGGTTAAAGCAAATAAACAGACTATAAATCAAACCAAGTGTGTGATGTTAATTGTTATGGTATGGTTGACTGTAAATGAAATTAACCTGTGTAGTTAACAGACTAATGAGTTTAAAGAGTGTGAGTTGGGACATCATTACCATGTGTGGCTATGTTACATGTATACGGGCACCTCAACAGCGACATCATCTCACACACACCCCTGCTTTAGTGAACTGATTATCTGTGGTTGGGGTCTGTGATTTACTATGAAATGTTGTCAAGGATTTAAGGATTAAATGAACAGAAAATGTCACTCTTGTTTCTGTCTTCATTGAAACAAAAAGATGTCTTGCAGAAGTCTGCGGCCATCACAAAATCTCTTCTATCTCTCTATAAAGAACATGAATTATTATTATAGCCACCAGCTGCTTTCTACAAATATGGCTATAACAGTACTGCATTAAAGTAGCAGTGAGAAAATGAAACTCTTGCTTGGGTCCAGACCTTTGAATGCAGACTCCACAGAGTTGACTGATCTGTTTGGCATCATGACATGAAACAGTGGTTACTTGGTCATAAAACATTTGATCCAATCAGCACCACGGGCGAGATTCATGTTGGTGTCAAGCATTGTCAAGCAGTGCGTCTGAACCAATGAGGAGTAATGACAACAATGGCAAGCACTATAGACAAGAAAAATTCTGATATTTACACTGTTTTAAATTGATACATAGACAGCATGTTTTCTCACCGGACATCGTAGTTTTTTTTTTACTTTGCTCTTAAAACCCTGGCTTTCTAGTAATTGTTTAGGTAAAACTGAGTCCCACATTGTCATACCCCCTCCTCCATGACTCTGCCTGTGACAACAGTGTGGGAGTCTTTAAGCTTTTATTTATGTTTTACATTTGTGTGAGTGAAGGGTGCTTGGTGTGTTTTGGTTTTGTCTGCACATGCTTGTCCTTCCCTTCCTCACACCCTCTCATTCTCCTGCTCTAAGCACACCAGCTCTCTATTTGCAATCAGCACACCAGTTCTTCATCCGTAATCAGCACACTGATCTACCAATCAAGCCACTCCTCTCCACTACCAATATTCAGTACCTGCTCCCAGTCCCTGCAGGATTGATGTGCCAACTTGGAGGCCGTTTACACGTTGCCGGCTATTTTCATAAATGGACATTTCACCGTCTCCGTTTTCAAAAAGATCTTCGTTTACACTCAAACAAGACATGGACTTTTCTACCAGTGTCCCATATGTCCTGTATGAAACCAAAAGTTGATCTAGTTATGTGACTTTACAGCAGTGATACTCAACTTAGGGCCCGTCGACAAAGTCTGGCCCACAGTAGGGTGCCAGGTGGCCAGTTGACCATTTTCTAATTCACATGAACTTCATTTACACTGGGATTTTTTTGTCTTCTGAAAATATATAGCACCAAAAGCATCAAAGTAGAATATATTTAAAAAAAAGTGCCAGATGAGGACTCTCCAGACCCTTGACAGAGGACCCCCTAATGAGGACCTTAGACCCTAGAAAAGCCCTGGCAGACACCTGACATGTGGGGCCACTGCGTGTGGATTTGCCTCCCTCTTAGCAAGGATGAGTGTGAACATCCAGCATTAAAAGGTTGAAAATAGGCAACTTATTTATTATATATACATAATATAATTGCCCCTTGCTTCCTGACATTTTGCAAAAGTGCCCCCAAGGCAGAGCAAGTTGAGTCTCCCTGCTGTAAAGACTATACATAACTACACAAAATAAAGAAGTTTACGTCACTTACATCCTGTTCATGGTTATTTTAACCAAACCCACATTCTTAAACTTAACCAAGTATTTTCCTGTTCTCTAAAAACAAGTGTCCATTTCATGTAATTCTGTGAGGCTGTGTTGCAGTGTCAGACTGAAGATGGAAACAGAGTGTAACATATTTGCCTTTATTCTGTCTGATATCAGGTAAGTGAGAAAATCCTTTAAACTCCTTGTGTTGCTCCTTCATGTTGTGCTGCCAGTTTAGCTCCATAGAATCCTTTTTTTTACTTCATATTTAAAAGGAAATAGTAACTGTTTGTGACATTTAAAAGCCCCCAAACACCCTTAATTTACAGTATTTACAGAATTAAGACACTTCATCACCCTTAACAGAAGAAGAAGAAGAAGATATACTTTATGAATCCCTGAGGGAAGACTCAATGTTTTTTCACTCTTGTCATACACACACAGGCCCAGAATACACACACATGCACAAACAGGACCTACACATGCATTAAATGGAGAGATGTCAGCGTGAGGGGGCTGCTCATGGACAGGCACCCTGAGCAGTTGGGGGGTCTGGTACCTTGCTCATGGCACCTTGGAAGTGCCCAGGAGGCGAACTGGCACCTCTCCAGCTACTGGTCCAAACTCTGTATTTAGTCTGGATGTGAACCTGAGCTGGAGACCCTCTGGTTCCCAAGCCAGGTCCCTGTGGACTGAGCTAATGCCTTCCCCAAAAAACATGGATCACAGCATTGTTTTTTTCCAGCTTTCTCATCTTCATTGAAACTCTGTGTAAATTACATTAGAATAGGCCTACTTTACATCAGCTCCAGTTCAATGTGATGCAATGATCTTATCTTTGTCTCTCAGTTAGCTCATCAATTTCAACTGGGAAATACAATAAACACAAATAAATAGCTGAAAAACCAACCATAATATTTATATTTGTAATGAATGTGTGATAGTCTGGTGACCTGTCCAGGGTGTACCCTGCCTCTCGCCCAACGTCAGCTGGGATAGGCTCCAGCCACCCAGGTTACGGAAAAATGAATGAATGTAATGTAATTTCTCCTTTCTTGTCATCATTTTAATTCCTATAGTACTGTATCATGATACACAGAGAGCTATTTTGCATCTCCATGCGTTAACTGAAGACAGCTGTGTCTCAGTGTCTATAGTTCAATGTTTATTTGTGTCCACTCTGCCTACTAGATACCCTCAGACCTCCACACCTGTCCCAGTCACCTGACTCACCTGTTTCCACTTTCCTTCTTTAGTCCTGCAGTAGAGGTAACCAGCCCATTTCCACCTATTCCTTGTCAGATTTTGAATGATACCTATAGCTTTGTTTGATGGTAAACAGTAAGGCTGTCAAAATGGATTACATGCTTGTTTCCAGAGAATCCCTCTTGCATGTGAAGGCGATTTTAATTTAGCATGGGAATGGTGGACTCCACCACAAAAAGTGACAAGTAGTGTAAATCAAGAAGTAAGTACAAGATGTAAATGCATTAAACGGCTATTGCTGCAAAACATGGAGCATAAATTGCATCCAAAATGGGATGCAAATTTAAGGATTATATCTGCAAATAACTGATGTAGATGAACACTGGAATTCACTTCAAAACACAATATGTATCCCTATACCTCATACCGGGCGAGGTGCTCAAATTCCGAATTTGAATTCATATGTAATGGGATTTTATGTTCCTAGAAGAAGGTCAGGGTCAAGAAAAGTTTTAGGATGTAGAATCCAAATTTGCAGAAAGAGGAAAGAGAACGACAAAATGCAAGAAATGGAAAGAGGATCTGAGAAAGACAAAATTGCACATTTCATAGAATGCAATTATTAAAAATATACATCAGCTATTTGTTGATAGATTCTGTTGAGGAAATTAAATATTTTGTGGAACAGATACTGACATCCAGGCTGAGGTTAGGAGCCTTGACACCACACTGCCAGGAAACCAGTTTGTGTTTGAGGAAGTTCACAGTAAAAAAACAGATCAAAATGTTAATTTGGAGAAAATATTTTTTTGTAATCAGATAAATTCAACAATGCTTCATCATCAGTTCTTCTTCAGGTGGAGTTCTTCCTGACTTCTTGGGAAAGTGTTTCACTTCCTCTGATCTGCTTTGTCAGATAAATGCAACAAAAACAATCACAGATTTACAGAAAAGGGCATTGAACTCACAAAGATGAAACAGACGAGAAACTGTCATCACATTGTCAGTTTGTTATTACTGCAGATGCATCAATGTGTGATCATTATTTTACTGTTGCAGCAAATGGAGTAAATTTAAGCTTTCATACTTTTTATGTAGTTTAATGTATATTTTATAACATATTTCTTGTTTGTAAAATCGTAATCCACAAAGTAACTACAAACTCCAGCTGACAGGTAATTGTGTTGCCTGAAACGTCAAAGTGGAGACGTCCTCACTATTCCCCACATTTTATTCACACTTTTGAAAATCTGCAGGGTCTAAGTACATTTTTTGTGTCTCATTCATTCATCTTCTAACCGCTTCATCCTCTTGGGGGTCGCGGGGGGGCTGGAGCCTATCCCAGCTGACATCGGGCGAGAGGCAGGGTACACCCTGGACAGGTCGCCAGACTATCGCAGAGCTGACACATAGAGACAAACACGGACAATTTAGAGTTATCAGTTAACCTAGTCCCCAATCTGCATGTCTTTAGACTGTGGGAGGAAGCCGGAGTGCCCGGAGAGAACCCACGCTGACACGGGGAGAACATGCAAACTCCGCGCAGAAGGGCTCCCATGCCCGGGATCGAACCGGCAACCCTCTTGCTGTGAGGCGAGAGTGCTAACCACCACACCACTGTGCCGCCCATTTTTTGTGTCTCTTTTGTTATTTTTCTTATACCATACAGTTTTAATTATGCCACGTACAAAAAACAAAACAAAACCCTGGTACAGTTGGGACAGTCTTGTTTGTTGTTACAACTCGCTCTGGATTAACAGTCGACAAAAACAAGACGAACTTTTTCTAACTGAATAAGAGTGACTTTGAGGTCACTGAGTGAATGTTGACCGTATGAACTTTATACGCCTACATTTGAATGTGCAGAGTTCAAACTTGTTTCACTCTCAAAATGCTGATGTTAGGGACCGTTCTTTATTTATCAGAGGAGGTGGGTGGCTGGGTGTGCCTTTTTTTACCATCCATGAAGCTACTAATATTTTTCCTTTAGCCTTCTTGAGTGACTAGCAGAAAATGCATGACCCTCCCTCCACCATAAATTAGTTATTAGATTTTACAACTTGACATTGAAAGTTAAAAGTTATATGTTAAGAAATCCTGGTGTTGAAAAAAGCCTTGGCTTTTCTCTCCTGTCGTGCATGCTGGTTAGTTCGTGCCAATGGTTTATTTTTGACCAGATATTAAATGAGATGTAGAATAAAGTGATTCTGATGAGATATCATTATTTTAAGCTCTGATTTGGTTATGTTTTTCTTCTGAAGGAAGCATCAGCTGATCATGATGTGTCCAAGGACCATCTGAAATATAAAACTCCTGCAATAATTTCTGTTTTCACCGTTTCTGGCTGTGTAATTTGGGCGACATTACAGAAAAAAATGCCTTCTTGTGCGTATGTTTCCTTTAAAAATGGGCAGAAAAATACATGCAACATACAACCATTTAAATTTGTAGGCCTATGCCTCTCCCTAGGCCGAAAAAATAAACATAAGTCCCTGCTCAGCACTTAATCTTTTTTTTTCTCGCATCACCCCTTTCCCCTCTTAAATAACAGAGTCCTTTATTTTATTTTACTTTATTTTATTTCATTTCATTTTATTCTGTTGTTTTTATTTATTTATTTTTTAATGATGCAAACTCAGACATAAACCTATAAGCTGACATAAGTTGACATAAACCTATAAGCTACCTGTAGCCTACAGTGATCGCATTGAGCTGAAGGGTGCCACCAAAATGATGACTGAGGGACCAGCCAAATTCCATACCTCAGTAATTTCTGAAAGTATAATAATTTTACTGAGAACAGGATGTCCCAACCGTCCCAGGGAGGCAGAATGTGGGAAAAAAAATGCACTCCTTGTACATTTTACAACACTGTGGCTTTCACATTTGAGTTGGACTCCAAAAAACTTGATAAACTGTGAGCAGATACCTGCGTCTGTTCAGAGATCAAGTTATTTGTCTGTGAATAACGTAACGTTATTTCATGTCAATTCAAAAATGTCCCAAGAGATCCCACTCTCCCCCACATGCACTGTTTCACTCCATCACTGACAGTATTACACCCTAAAATCATGCTGTCTTGAAGTGTTTCACTTCCTGTATTTTTATTTTCCTGATTCAGTTGCCGCTGTCGCTGTGAAGCTCTTCAACTCTGCTCTCCATCAGCGTATCACTCCACAGGACGAGGGACTTCTTTACCTGCAAATGGTGAGAATTTTGTGTCTTACAACACCAAAGAACGGGCAAAGAAGTATTTACAGAGAGAGAAAACCATTATTCAGACAGAGGCACTCTTGATTCAGGAGTAAATGGTTTCATAGCACTTTTTATGTAATGTTTCTTCATGTAGAAGCTAAATCATTGTCAGCATGTTTAACCTTTAAACATAGTAATGTATTATTTGCAGAGGAGTTAAAGCTGTTGTCTGTATGTCCTTAACAGGCTTAAAATGTCTTAGATTTAAATGCACAAATGTATTTTGTTTCTTGAGCTACTGATTTGTCTACAATTTAAGATTATGCTTTCTTAATCTTCACACTAAATACTGTGTATTTATATTATCTGTGTATAAGAGGCTAAAACATTGTACATTTCCAGAGAATAAGAACAATTTGTGTTTTGCTGCTGTCAGATAACTTCTGAACTGAACTCTTTTATGTGGTTTTAATGTATTTGTATTAGGGATGCAATTTGTAAGCACTTTCCTTCAGAGATGCTGCTGTGAGAACACAAACCAACTCAAGGCAATTATGCAACTCTGAAACAAACCCTTAGATTATTTAAAGTGGAAAAACAGTGATACGTTAATGAACCTTCAAGACCATCGAGTCAGTAACAGAAAAACCTTCCACTGGGACAAAGAGCTGCAGGGTCCCCACAGAACAAAACACTATATTTTAGTATGAGGACATGGTGTTTAGTGAAGGCCATGTTTAGGGTTATGGTTCCAGTTTAAAGTCCTTAATGACCAGAACAAGTTTTTTTTGTGTGTGTATCTGTGTGTACTCAGGCCGCCCAGTGGCTGAGCTGCAGTACTGCAGTGTTCCTGCTCTTGGTTCACATCACTCCAGTTGTCACACAGTGCGGGGGAACCCCAGGGATCCCTGGAATACCAGGCACCCATGGGCCCAACGGCATGGACGGTCCCAAGGGAGAGAAGGGAGACCCTGGTGAGCTCACACTGGACATGAAGACATCAGACACAGTTTAGACATTCTGCTCATACATTAATATCAGATCTGACGTTACATTTTAAATTTTTAGTTAAACTTGTTTTCTCTTATTCAGTGAACTGGTTCTTTTTCGGCAACTCATGAGCTGACTCTAAATAGATTATTCAAATTTAATTAATTTGAACTCACTTTTTTAAGTTGAAATTAAGGTTCAGTTTGGTGAGAGTTTTGGCCGGGGGTTGCGTTTTAGTGTGGATGGACAGAGTTGCAGTGAGAGGGCTTGTTGAAATGTAAAATGTCTAAATATTCCCTCTTATTAAAGTGTCTAGTTTTATAGTTCGTTTTTTTAGCAGGCTACATATAGACATTTAAATTACAGCCAGAATTTAACATCCATGTTTCTTCTTAGTGTCAGTTCTGAATAACAGCCTTGCGCCATGTGATACGTGTTTCTCTGTATGAGCAGGTGAGGCAGGTCAGCCTGTCAGGGGCCAGAAGGGGTTCCCTGGTATGTCTGGTCCCCCAGGACGGCCGGGGCTGAAGGGGGACGTGGGTCTTCCGGGGCCTCCCGGTCATCCAGGCCGGAAAGGGGAGAAGGGGAGACCCTTCAACCCCTCCAACCAGCAGAAATCCTTCTTTTCCTACAAACGGATGTTATCCCAGGCGCCAGAGATGGACACCCCCATGAACTTCAACGGGTCAGTGCTGTGAAGGTTCAGGTTTTCATTGTGATGTACTTCCTGTTGAAACAAGATGATGAGGCAGACTGTGATGATAAAACTAGTTTTTATTTGAAGCCTGAGGTCAGCTTTAAAGCCTCTGGGGTATTTCTTCACAGTATTACACGTTAATGGTTAAATAAGAAACATTCAACATTAAGTTTGGGGGATTTTTTTAAGAGATTAATAATCAAAAACTCAGCTAATCTGCTTCATCAGGACTGTATGAGTGAGTGATCAGATACAATTAACAGTCCCCCTGAAAACATTGGAAGCAAACAGCTCCACAGCTTCTGAAGTTTTTGTTTGAAATATATAAAATTTGATGGGTGTACTGAGGTAATTCAGAGTTGAAATAATAAAAACTGAACCTGTTTGTGTGAAAACTTCCCACAGAGAGATTTTGGGTGACCTGGGTGAACAGTTTCGAGGAGAATCGCTAACAAACGGGACGTTCACATGTGTCACCAAAGGGATTTATTTCTTCAGTTATCACGTTTCAGCAAAGACCAGAGTGAGTCTGAAGAGTTTGTTCTCATAAAACTGACCCGTATATCTGTGTGTGTCTTTAGCCTGTCTGTCTTCCTCCCTTCAGTCTCATCTTTGCTTCATTTTTGAGTACATTTACCACAGTACAGTTAGTACAAATGTTAGGTAGGCCTACTTGTTGAGTATTTCCATTTTATGCCACTTCATACTTCTACTTGACTTCATTTCAGGAACAAATATAATACTTTTAACTGCAATACATTCATCTGACAGCAGGGGCTAGTAGTGACTTTTCAAATTAGGATTTTAAAAAGTAACCCATACAATTAACACACTGAATTTTACTCTTGAATAAAAAATACTCCACTTCATTAAACTATGCGTACTATGATGAACCCTAACCACAATCTTCAGAATTTTAATTACATTTGCAATGGACAAAAACTAGGGTTTTGCAGACTCATCAGATGTTGATGTTTCTGTTTAGAATTAGGATGATTATACAACACATCCTGAAAAATGTACCTTTAAACACACAAAATACACTTCACCCTTCAACTTTTAGTGGATAGCAGTTTCTCATTTTAAGATGAGGTGTGACACTGAACTCTTATTTGTGCTCCTCACTGTATTTAAAGTGGTAGAATGGAGCACCTCCACCCAATTGGCAGAAATAATGTTGGCATTGTACGTTTCTGCAAACCACAGATACGTTACATTTGCATGTAATTATGTAGTGGATAGGTTGAAACCTTAGATTTTATAAAGTATATTAGTAAAGTATATAAAGTATTATAAAGTATGTTTTGATTTAAGTGAAATTTTAATGCAGGACTTTTATTTAGCATTTAGTCTTTTTTTACACTGTGGCTACTTTTATTCAAGTAACAGATCTGAGAACTTTGTCCGCCTCTGTGTGTTTGTGTGATCACATCTAGGTGTGTCTGAAGCTGGTGAAGGGCACTGAAAGTACCTTGGCACTGTGTGACTCATCTGAGGGTTTCCTGGTCACCTCTGGCTCGGCAGTCCTGCAGCTGGAGGCCGGAGACACGGTCTCTCTGCAGGCAACCAAGTACAACACCATTGTGACGAGCCAGAGCAGCACCAGCCACACTTTTACCGGCTTCCTGATCTTTCCAACCGCCTAGAGCCCCCGACATCTGAGCCATAAAATCACTTTAAGTACATCACAGTTTGGGGGGACATTAACAGCAATTGAATGATATATGTTTTTTCATTAATAGTGAGAAGATCAGCACAGTGAAAAAAGGTTTGGCTCAACAGTGGCCCTGCTGCCTTAAAAGACCATTCCAGTGTTTTGCTTTAACTACAAATAGTGTGTACTTTACAAAACTGATTTTCCAAACTTTCATTTTAGCTATCTTTCCAATAATGTTTTCTTTTCTTTTTTCTCAGTACAACACATTCATCACAGTGAACAATTCACCACATTAATCCATTTTTTTTTTTTTTTACAACATTTAAAAGGCACAATCTGTAATCCATAAACACATTGTCACCCCGCTTTCAAAAACAAAATGAAAACACAAGACTGAAACCTGCTTTTGTTTCCTCTTAAGCAACATATCTTTCATACAGTGTAACACTCTCAATAAACAAGTAAATCAACATTAGTGATGTTGTCTGGGTCAGTTAAGTGGTTTTAATTATCTGCAATTGAGAAATATGCTTCCTTTAACATTCCTCTGTCATGTCTACCTTCAATAGACCTCAACCTTTTGGGTTCACACAAGAAAACATCAGCAGAATCCAGGGTGAAAGTCCAGAATTTGTTTGACCCATCCACCTCATTTTCCTCCCGTCTTGCTCTTTCTTGCTCTTTGTACTATGACAGTTGCTTGGAGTGTCAAAAAATGCAGCTGCCCAGTGCGTGTTATACCACCACTAAACAGTACTACAGTGCGTCAATGTCTGACACCAAGGGCCCAAGTGTCAGTGACTGAAAAGGTAGGAGAGAGACCAGGGTTGAGCACCAAATGTGGATTAATTGCCATTAAAAATAGTCCCCAGAAAAAAAGGAAAATATATATTATCAGCTTATTTTTACATTTATATAAGTTTATATACTAAAATATTTTTACAACAGGAATAAAACTGCACTGCTCGGTGGAAGCTTACTGAAGTTACCATGACTGATAAGAAATATTTAATGATGTGGTGTGTAACATTTCCTCCAGTGACTCACTGTTTGAAAACACTGACGTATCAGGTGTACAGAGATGAACAGACTCTTTCTGAGTGATACCTGTCCAGGAGGTCATTAATTATCCAACACACAGTATCAGGTTGGTAGACACTTAACCTTACAGCAGTGTGAATGGTAAACAGACAGTGTTACAGGAAGTAAAGGATCATTGTTACCAAAAGGAACATAGATGGACAGACCCCTTTAACCTCATCGTAAATGTGTGTTGGTCTTACAGATTTGTTCTATCCGACCATTTATTGCTCTTCTTGTTGATGACTAACATCTCACACTAGAGTTTTTAAATCAAGTCACTCAATAATTACCTTTAGAAATATTGGAAAGCCTGGTAAAATGAAAAAAAAAACAACAACCAGCAATTTTAATGGAAGTTTTATTTAAGCATTACCAGTGGCTAAGATTGTATATTCACTCCCAAAGGTGCCATTTCACATGATCTAAAAATGGTTAATAATACCCCCAAACCCCAAACTGACATGAGCTGGGGCACATTTTGGAATTTGTTTGGCTATTAAATCCAAATCTGTGTGTGTCCTAAACAACCTGCTATCGGGTCTCATTCCCAGGTGGTCGAATACCGAGGCTTTGTCACACTCCTTGGGGTCTCGCAGTGATGTACAGGGAACTTTTTAACGGGTCTATGTGACGCACAGCTGAAACACATTGTAATACAAGGTTAATGTTGTGGCTAGGTTTAGAAAAGAAATTACATAACGTACATAATTGTGTAACGTTACGTTGAAATATGGGTGACTTGGTTTCACACAGGACACAATCTGTGGTTTCCTGGGTGTTGGTATTCGACACTCTGGAAATGAAAACGAGCTGGTCTTAAAACCAACATGAATGGTGTCTGTCACATAAAAGCCATATAAGTTTGCTGTTCTACAGTGTCATTAGAGAGCGACCCCTGGTGTCTGAAGGCAGAACTTCAGCCCAGTGTGTCGATGGCCGACGGGCTGCTAAACACACCGTTCCTGGCGTAGAACGTATTCTTCACCACTGACGACTTCGCGCAGGATGGAGTTCTGTAATCCAGCGAGTAATCACCTGTGGATACAGGAAGACACACTCAAAGAAAACATATAGATGTATTTAAACTGCAGATTAATCTAGAACTAAACGATGAATTGTGACTAACGTTTCCTCTAGCGCCACCATCAGGTCATTTTTTATTTGGAAAATAATTTCTGTCCAAATACCTGCAAAACACAGCCCCATTTGTCTCAGCTGTATTATGTATTTAGTGCTAATTGGCAAATTTAGCATCCTATGGTGGGATTTATATGTCTTTGACGAATCAACACCGTACCCTTTGCCATAGCTTGATGTGCGCTTCCTCAGAAATTTAATTACCCCTCACAGTGACGCCTGTCTATTTTTGTAAGCTGAAACCATTTCCCTCAGTGGAAACAAAGACTTTATTTACTTCAATCTAACAGATAAGAAACAATAAATTGTGTAGACAATAACGTCTCCACAAAAATAGCATTTTAAGTCTTGTGTGTGATTTATCCTGGCTTCATATGAGTAGAGAAACTCTCCGCTAGTTGCTAGGCTAATTTATACAATGTAAAATGCCATATGATTCTGCCAATAACGTTGTTTGGACGATTTGTTTAGTATAAGACTGTTGTTTTTTCAGTGAACCTTGCGCATTGTATTGGAGCTGAACTTTGTAATGTTACCTGTGTTAAATGTTGCTGTTGTCCCTGGCTTCATATGAGTAGAGAGGAGCTCACTAGCTGCTAGGCTAATTTATACAATGTAAAATGTCATAGGCTTGTGCATGTTGTATTTGTGGGGAAAATGTGTCCGGCAAAAGACGAGAAAGAGAAGAAGTGTTTTGTCTGTGAATGCTGTGAAGCTGATTTGTGTACTTGTGTTTGAAATTGTCGCTACAGTGTATGCTGTGCATAGAGCTGACGCACAAGTACACACAGTTAAAATGCTAAACTAAGATGGTTTCGTTAACATGGTCATCATTAGTATACCTGCTAATCATCAACATGTTAACATTGTCACTGTGAGCACGCTGCCAGGCTAGCAATAGCATTTAGCTTCATTCTCACAGAGTCACCAGTTTAGCTTTCGACTTTTGTAGCTCTTTCTTTAATCCAGGACAGGATTTGATCAAAGAAACATTAGCTTCGTTAATTCTAAATAAGTTTGTGATCACTTTGAAACCAATTTCCGTTGATGGAAGTAACAAATTAGATTTGGCTTACGTAACAAAGTAATTTTTTGGTGTGTACTTGTACTTTTTTAATAATTCCAAAAAATATGTAATTTCATTTTTGTTTTTAATCTCTTATTATCTGTAATTTATTATGAGTTGCATGCACAAGCTGCAAAGTCCTACGTTAATTAATGCACTTTGACCTGTAGCCCAAATTCTTTAATGTCTATCATATAACATTATCATCACAGTCATGGTCACTAACATTTTTCTGTAACTCCCCTTCTAATACTCTTTTCTTTCCTGCCAGTTTGAGGTCCAACAGATAGAAGCAAAGCAGACAGTAACGCCAACTTACCCAGCCTCCATCCGTACTCCCAGGAGGAGAGCACGGGAAAATCAAACTTCTCCTCAGGTCTGATGTGGCGGCGCCTCTGCAGATACAGACTCCGCCCTTTCCCCTGCAGAAGATTTTGTATTGTGCATTATATTACAGAGTTGTGAAAGATTTCACATTCAGACTAAACAAGTTTTAATTTCAAGCTGCAAGTAAATAACAACTGTTATCTTGTAAACAAAAAACAAACAAACAAAAAAACAAACAAACAAACAAAACAACAGTAACCAGAAGATTTAAAACAAAACATGTGTCACTGTGATTCGTACGTTATGTGAGGAGTCCTGATAGAGAGTGTGTCTGGTCTCAGGAGAGACTGGCCTCATCAGGGGGGCCACACTGAGCTGGCCCTCCCCTTCCGAAGAGACCACAGGCGGAGGAGGAGGAGGAGGATGAGGAGGAGGATGAGAACGAGAAGGAGGAAGGTTGCTCCGCTTCTCAGTTGTCCTGGTAACAGGAGGCAGGACAGCCCTGGTAGGTGGAACATCAACACAAGATGTGTATCATTAATTATACAGTATTATCTCATCTTACTAATGTCAGATTTAACTTGACAAACTTAAGACAGAATTTAATTTGGACAAACAAACTTTGACACAACAGAGCTGGGACACACTGGATTCAGGCTGAGCTGCAGTTTTACATGAAAACTCTTCCAACTGCAAATTTAATGTGAATAAAGCAGCTCACCGGGGGTCAGCAGCCAGCTGTGGCAGCTGTGTTGGCTCTGTGCTGTTGTTTCGGGGATTGTAGCGGGATGGGTAGAGCTTAGCATAGTGGCTCTTCCAGGCTAAACGGGTCAACATCTCCTTCTGAATCTGCTCTCGGTAGAAGTTCTGGCTCTGGGTTGTTAGCAGGCAACGCATCTCCTGCCAGAAAACTTCATTTAGCAACTCAGTTTAACATTTTGACATAGTTTAACATTGATTTCCATCTTTATGAGGCTAAAATTAAAGGGATTTATATGTGAGCGATCTACAGAGGCAAAGTTACAGCTGTTATGATTGATGGACATTGTTCCTCTAACAAGGAAACATTAATGCAAAGCATGTAAGCAACTGGACTTGCTTGAATCTCTTAAAGAAACTCAAGCAAGTCCAGTTGCCTACGATATAGCGCTTAAAAGCCTCTAAAACCAGGTTCAACCAGGTTCCTCTGTTTGATTTTCTCATTTGCACTTTAAGGTGATTGACAGTTGCAGCTCTTCAAGCATTGGATGGACATAACACTCTCCCAGCTGAATCATCAGGACAAAAGATGAACACACAAACTGAAGGAAAGACAAGAACTACAGCTCCCAAGGTGCACCTTGGTTAGAAACATCCAATCACAGAGCTTCAAATTCTGTTACACATTTGCATTTTAAATGAACTTAAAAAACCAGAGTCAATTTTGGATGATTTCTGTAACTATGGTTGCCATGTTTTGTTGCCAGCTGCAACAATGGTTTAGAAGTTGCAACCACTCTGTTTTACACCTTGTCATGAGTGACATCAGCACGCGACAACTATAGGTACGTTACATAAGACTATGTTAAAACAACAGAATGCAGGAATGTAATGAAGTAGCATTACAGTAAAGCATTGACTTTTTGGTTTCAAATGTGATATGAACTGCGGTCTTCTGGGTAGAAGCCTGTTCTTTTTTTTCTTTGATCCATCCACTTCCCTTCCATCCTTCTCTATGTGACCGTTGTTGCTCTCTATACTACGTCAGTAGCTTTCAGTGTCAAGTATTGCCACAGATGGGTTAATAATGTAGTTAGTTGAAAGCCTGGTGTGTGCCATAAACAAGCTAAAGGGTGCCCTTGGCGTCAATATCACACACCAAGGGCCAGAAAGCCTTGGTATTTAACAACCTGGGAATGAGAACAGGCTCATCTGACTTTGACAAGGGTCAATCCTGTTTGCGTCCAGTCCCCTACCAACAGTCAGTGTCGATCTCTTAAAACAATACCACATAACCAAATAGTTTTTTTGCCTTAAATTAACCAAATGTCGAACCATACAAGTGGCAGATCAGAAAACAGTCACATGAATCTGCAATAACTCAGGTCGGTAGGGGTGTCGAATCAAAAACACTCATGTGGGTCAATTTGGAAATGACGAAAAATTACATTTTTTGTCATTAAATTCTGTTGACTTATTTATGAACTGATGTGGAAAACTTGCATTTCAGGTGTCAGTCTTCACTCAGATTAATGAAAGAATAACTTGATGGGCCTCAGTTGTTCTTACTTAAATATGTAGGTTTATTACAAACAAATCTGGGGTCAAAGAAGATCTTGGTGCAACCAACAACCAATGCCCAAAACATGCATTTCTTCATGCCAATAAATCTCTACCTGATGAAAAATCCAAAATTTTGGTCAGATAAATCTGTCAAATGTTCATGTTGAGATTCCTGTCATACACTGGATGAGTTTCACTCTTCATATTATCATTTTGTCTCTAGTTCAAAATATCTGGAAAGTACTCAAGAGGAACCTTTGAGTCTTAATTCGGTATGATTAGGGTATAAATAGTAAAATGTCAGCTGTCATTTTTTTTTTAAGTTGTAAAAACAAAAGAGAAGAAACCCATCAGGGTAAAATGTTTTCAAAAGTATCTGCTGTACATCACAACACCACTGTAAAAAGCACAATACGATACAAACTGATGTTTTTCACAACCAAAAGAACAAAGAAGTACAAAATCAAAGGCATTGGAAACATGATATAGCACACACCAAGCAGTATCTATTCATATAGTAGAGATTATACATTGCTGAAATCTTATTATGAAATTATGAGATTAGATAATTGTTAAATATCTTCATTTACCTTTGTTGTGACTGATGCTGAGCTGTGCAGGATCAGCCTCTCAGTGTGGAGATGAGATGTGGATCAGATAACACTCTGTAAAACAAGGAAACATGAGACACATGCACACACACACACACACACACACACACACACACCAGAAACCTGTGACACTAACCTAAATCCAATCCTCGGCCAGTGCTTAAAGCCTTGAACCTTTGCTTAACAGCGACCCCTGTGGCTACAAAGTGTAATTCTGCAATATTATCACATAGAGGTGGGTATCATCAGCATAGTAGTGTTACGAGAAACCAGGATTTAAACTTATCAGATGCCACCGTTTTCTTAGTGATCTCAACATCAGATGGTGACACACAGAGGCACTATCACAGTGATATGATACGCACCGCATGGCGGCAGTTGTTGATGCAGCATCGACAGCTGTAGTCATCAAATACTGCCCCTTCGTCAGTGGACGTCCACGTCAGACACTGACACACAAAGGCACCTTTTGTGGCATTATGAAATGCAACAGCAAAGGACAGTCTGTAATGCTGCCAGCAACTACCATGGTATAAAGAGCAAGAATGCCCATATAGGGCGGGAGGGAGGGGTGGTGAGTGGGTCAAACAAATTTTCACCCAAGAGCCTGCTGTTCATTTTCTTTGTTAAACCAAGGAATTTTTATAGCAGCGTAGTGTGCTGGTATGTGTACCATGCTACAGTAGTGATGTATGTCACGTGATGTTACATGATGATAGTAGTAACAAGCCATGTCATGGTGTTTTTTTCTTAAATTAACCAAGTACTTTAGTTGTCTAACTTAAGAATATAAATATAAAAATTAGGTGGTTTTTTTGTATGTTGTAAGTTTATTTTGAAAAAGACTATATGCATGTAACAAGTGTAAATTGAACCACCTCAACCACCTGAAGCTCATAGTAGAGTCACTGCTCCTTCACGTCATGTGATGTGCATATACTTATTCACTTTCAAAACATACCTATTTTAACACTGCCATTGTGCGCATGTTAGCTTTGACATCAGTATTTAGCTCAAAGCACAGCCTCACAGAACAGCTTGTGTGGCTGTAGACTCTTAAGTCTTGATAGCTCAACCACTAATTAAGTTTCTAATAATAGACAATGATCAGTATGTTGTTTATCTTGTCAAACAACTCATGCTTGCGACTGAATATTTCAGTGAGGGCATGCAAAGTTCCACCCCTTTTCTAAGTCACCTGAGACTCATATAAGAAATACAGGTTATATGTGTTGCATGGATATAAGGCAAGTACCACAGGACACACCACAGCACAACTGTCAGAAGGATAGCGACAGGAGACAAAACTTGTAAAACTCGAGTGATGGAAGAGTGGATGGAAACATAGAAAAATCTGATCCAAAAGAGAGAGCATATTGGACTTTGCTTTTTAACTGGAGTGTCCAGCATTACCTGCAGAAAAAAATGGCAGAAAGGTCTGCGACTCTCTGCAGTCTGCACTCTGAGAGACTTAAACTCTTCTGTCTGGACCATCAGCAGCCAGTGTGTGTCATCTGTCAACATTCAACAACACACAACAACCACAGATTCAGACCCATCGATGAAGCTGCACAGGATCACAAAGAGGAGCTGCAGAAATCCCTGAAGACCTTACAGGAGAAACTGAAGCTGTTTGAACTAGTTAAAGGAAACTGTGATCAAACAGCAGAGCACATTAAGGCCCAGGCCCGACACACAGAGAGGCAGATTAAGGAGCAGTTTAAGAAACTTCACCAGTTTCTACAAGAGGAAGAGGAGGCCAGGATCTCTGCTCTGAGGGATGAAGAGGAGCAGAAGAGTCAGATGATGAAAGAGAAGATTGAGGCTCTGAGCAGAGAGATAGCAGCTCTTTCAGACACGGTCAGAGCCACAGAGGACGTGCTGAGAGCTGAAGACGTCTCATTCCTGCAGAACTACAAGGCTGCAGTGGAAAGAGTCCAGCAGCGCCCCCTGCTGGATGATCCACAGCTGCCCTCAGGAGCTCTGATAGATGAGGCCAAACACCTGGGCAACCTGACCTTCAACATCTGGAACAAGATGAAGGACATGGTCTCCTACACTCCTGTGATTCTGGATCCAAACACTGCTCATCCAGAACTCATCCTGACTGAAGATCTGACCAGTGTGAGACATGGAGAGAGGCAGAAGCTTCCTGACAACCCAGACAGATTTGAATACCTTCTCTCTGTCCTGGGCTCCGAGGGCTTTAACTCAGGGACTCACAGCTGGGATGTTGAGATTGGGGACAGTACATGCTGGAGAGTTGGTGTGGCAGCTAATGAGGGGACAGAACAACCGCAGTCTGGATTATGGAGAATAATGTTCTATAATGGTAAATACACAGCACGCTCCTCACCACATCCGGCCACTACTCTCCCAGTGCAGAAGAGGCTTCAGAGGATCAGAGTTCATCTGGACTTTGACAAAGGCAAACTGTCATTCTTTGATCTTGATACTAATGCACACATACACACCTTCACCCACACTTTTACAGGGAAACTGTTTCCATACTTCAGAAATGAAGATGCACTTCCACTGAGGATACTGCCAATGAAACTCAGATTACAAACTGTTTAATTAGAATTATGTTTGATTTGCACTCTGATGATTATAAGAGAGTCATCTTAAATTTTTGTGAAGACCTGGATCAAACATCACAGCTTTCTGAGCAGGATTCCGTGCTGATCATTTTCATTGTTTAAAATGTTAAAACTCATATCATATCATGTATTGGATCTATTATTAAATCACTGATAATGATTGAGAGCTGACAGGCAATGCATTTTATATGCCACATCTTGTTCATGTTATTATTATGAGCTTATGTATCTTTGATCAGTTTGAGGTTTGAATTAAATTTGCTTGGGTAAAAGTTTTCAACCAGTCTTACTTTCCTAAACTTATGAACTATCAATAGGACAACAGCTCACAAACATTTGCAAAGAATGCTGCTTGGTAAACCCGAATTCACCCACTCAACTTAAACTGTTTTTGGAAACAGCTTGCACTCAAAACGTTTAGTTGAGTACAATACAGTAACATAAAGGTTTTGAGTATACCGCACATAAAATAAAGGTGTCACATGACCATCGTCTGACAGGAATTTTAATTCAGTTTAACATAACATGTTTATTGTTGTTGTTAACTTAATAAGTACAGGCCACATTGCCAGTGTTTGCCAGACTGATTACATTTACTTCAGATAATCATCAAATGTTTCACCAACATTGCCACCTGTATCTGCTTCAGATATTATGGCACCACCTTGTGGATAAATTCAGATGAAATTATAATACATAAATCCAGCCAAAAGAACAAACTAAGGCTCAATTTTCAGCATAACTGTATCCATTTGAAGTATGAATCAAATTTTTACTGTATACATTATTTTCTAAATTCTCAATTTACTTAAAAAATATGAAGTACTGTAACATTTTACACTAAAAGATACTGAGTAAATGTAAAGGCTGAACTGTTGTGTTACATTTGATAATGAATTGTACTTTAACTGGCTGCTTTATAATATTTTCATCAAATTATTTTTCAGAAGTCTAGATGTCTCAGTAATCTCATTCACATATCACAGATGTTGCAAAAACAAAGTTGTCAAATTAGTGATGAATACAATTAATGCTGGACCATAAATATGTCAATTAATACTATTTGATAAACCTTTATTGATATAAATCTGTTGGGCACTGAATGCCACAGAGGTGATGAAAACATATTTTTCAGCCAGCTTGTCAGTTTTTAATGTTCATGATTCATGGGTCATGGTTCGCCTCCTATATATGTCTATGGGTTCGCCTGAGCGACATTTCCTACTCTGTGTGCGCATGTGCGAACGTGATGACGGTTGACGTCCTCTTGCGCGCGCGCGTCATAACGTTTGTTGAGGTTGCAGAGATGAGCGGAATGGAGTCCAATTAAGGTTTTTAATTATATTATTCACGATATTAACTCATTTTAACGGTGAAAATTTTGTTCTATGTCATGTCTTCTTGCTCTGTGTCGGTTTTGTTGAGGTTTGAGGCCACCAATCGCGGTTTTATACCGATTTTGTTTTTGGGAAAACGACGAGTAAAGTTAACGTCTCCCAGTTAGCCAACGTTAGCTTAAAACTGTAACAGGTGTTAGCACGTTAATTAGCTCCATGTTTATTTTTCTGTTAGGGAGGTGGAGACACACACAGATGATGACTTCTCTGCTTTGTGAACCAGGTAAGAAGATGTGATATGCCTCGCATGTCGTCTTATTTGTGTATAATAACCTACCAACTAACTTTGATTAATGTTATCTGCTTACTGCTGCCAGTCAGTACTTTAAACCGTTAGGATCATTAGCAGTGGTAACGTTAGTAACTTAAGTACACCAGTACGTTTAACTGAAGTAACGTTACTGTACTTAAGTACAATTTTAAGGTATTTTGTACTTTACATGAGTATTTCGACTTTTTACTATTTTATTCTTTTACTTCACTAACCGTTACAATGCAGAGGCAAATCTTGTACTTTGTCCTCCACTACCGTTATTTAATAACTGTTGTTACTTTACAGATTTAGATTAATATTACAAAACATATTCAAAAAGTCAGTAATGATCATGGATAAAGATAACATTTTAGTGGTCTTTGCTCCGAATTGGAAATTTACAAGCTACCCAGCTGTATATAATGTAACGTTAACATTAATCACCATTACAGTAAGCTAGGGGTGGATAACATGTCGCTAAAAGAATGTCACGATATTTCAGGGTATTTTTGTGATAACGATCTACTTGACGATATATGATTTAGTAAAGAAAAGTATATATTAATTTAGGAACAAAGAATTGCAACAAAATAAGTGATATAGTTTTACATATCAACCTAACAGTTTGCCTTCAAATATTCAGTAACAACTAACCAAAAATGATCTCAGTTTTCCTTAGTTTGTAAACAACAGCAGAAACTCAGAGTGAGATTCAGATTCTGTATTAATAGTGCAACTAAATAAAAGCTGGACCTTTATGCTCTGCCATTTCTCCTCTAGCCTGTGACAGGCTGTTATACTATGATAACTACTGCACATTCACATACATGTAGTTTTTTGTCAAGCTGAGTGTCATGTAGGTTTGCATTACCAAAGGTTTATGACAAAATCACTTAATGACACTGACTTCCGTGTGTGCATGCAGGAGAGGGAGAGACGCTGTGCTGCTGCCGGAGGAGCCGCTGAATGAGTTCCCTCTGAGCAGTAAGTCACTAAAAGAGTCTGAGAAGTCTGGGGCTGTTCATAAAACATTCAGAATGCCACAGTTTATTCAACACTACTGAAGCTGCTCCTCTTTTTGGAACCACCGCAGAGTCTGTTATATATGTATGCTTTCAGCCATGCTTGTTGGTGCAGTGGATAACAGTATGATATCAGTATGTCAACAAGTTGAAATATTGTGGGAGTTGCAATTTGAATTTTTCATATGATATCATTCATATCATAAGATTATACCGCTTACCGTTATCGTGAACAAGATGATATGGAACACCCCTGCCATAAGCTCCACCTTTACCATCCACAACATTAAAGTAATGAACACATTAATGTATCAGTATAATCACAGTCCAGTAATATCATATTTCTTGTATGATTCTGAAAATGGGCTGTTCTGCATGACGAGTACTTCTACTTTTGGTACTTTAAGTAACCTGTAATTTGATGCTTATACTTTTAACGCTACTACAACTTTACTTTTACTTAACTCACAAGTCTTACTTCAGTAAAAGATCACTTCTGGTCATTAGTTAGCTTTATCTGTTAGGTTGGATTGGTGAACTTGCTTCTGAAATTACAGACAGTAATTTGGAGCACATTGTTCTCTTTTATTCATTAGCATAGATAATTTCTATATTCAAAGTGACTTAAAATGAAAGCAACAGCTGCTGAAAATGTCAGCTCCTTTATCACCAACAGTACATACAGAGAAGCAGTAACAGTACTAACAGTTCTTGTGGAGGATGAGTTGTGTATAGGTGAACTAGAAGTGGAGGCTTCTCAACATGTCTAAAAATACATTTTATCAAGAAGTCATTAAGAACATAAATACATTTTTGTCCTATTTATTATCTGGAAAAATGTTGTCTGACTTATTATGGGATGGATTTAATGAAGAAAATGGCCACAATCCACTCCTTGTATATTCAGTTCCTCTGTGTCTTCATAATAAAAGGTCCTTCGCAATAAAAGCCCTCAAAACACTTGTTAGACCACTAACCCTTTATATCAATTTGCTCCCTCCTTGCAAAAAAAATACTGAATAAATAATATGATTTCAGCAACATTTTTTATCCATCAGCAACAAGAAATCTTGTACATGAGACCTTACGTGTAAGTATTCCTTAAGAAAAGCCAATAATTAGAATTACTTTTGTTTGTGGCAGTAAATATCATTGTGTCTTATTTCTTCAAATTTCCTACGGTATATAATTATAGAGCCATTTGTGAGTCAGACAATTAAAGCCATAATATTATTATTTAATAAACCAATTGGATAATTTTAATAGCTAAACTCTTGTGGTAGGAATGCATGACAAAGGATAATAGAGTAGTGTGGTAATGTAGTTCATGTCACCAATCACGCAAACAGGGGGATAAAACATGTATTTATTTTGTGACAGAAAAGTTACGTGCACTTTGGTGCAAGCACAAGCTGACCTATTAAACAAAATTGTGAAGATTGTATGAATATAAAATGCATAATATAGAACATAAAATTAGATACAGTAACACCTAAACTAGTCTGTCCACAAGAAACATCAGATCAATGACTAACCATGAAGTTTACATGTAAAACACTCAGATAACAATTAATAAAAAAAACCCCCAGAAAATATTAAAACTGCTTCTTTAGTAATGAATAAGCATGTTTAAACCTTCTATTAAACTCTATATATTGCAGAAATATCAGTCCATTAATAGATTAGTTGATTAACAGAAAATGAATTAATAGGTTTGATGATAAACTAAGACATGTATCAAGCAAAAATGCCAACAGTTTTCTGAGTTCATCTTCTAAATGTGAGGATTTACTGCTTTTGTTATGTCTTGGTAAATCTAATATCTTCAGATTTTTGTCTGGTCTTGTTGGTTGGATAAAACAAATAATTGGACAAGGAAAATTGGGATGGGCATTTCTTTTACAATAAAGGGTTAATCTTTACAGCTCTCTTCTCAATCTAAACCAAGTTATGAAGTTGCAATAAAGCAGAGCATTTCCTTCAAAATAACTGAGAAACTGGAGATTCTCCTTCTGTGTCTGTAGTCCAGAAAAACTTCTATTCAGGAAATGAACAAAGGGATCACAATGACTTGGCATTTAAACACTTTGCAGTTTACTGAACTAACCATAAAGGACGTCTGGGTCGTGAGGTGGGAGCTTTACAGTTTCTTTAATATAAGAAGGTTGATGAAAGAAAGAAAAATATAGTCTTTACATCCTGATGTTGACCTGACAAAAAAATTTTTTGCTTTGGATGTTTATTAGTCTGTATATAGAGTGCTCTTTTGCAGTTACCTTCTGTTCTGCTGTAATTTGCACACTAAAAATACTTTACAGTTTAGTATATCAGATGTTTTTGTATATGGTATGCTAACCCTTCTGATTCTGCAGTACTCTTTTTTTTCCCTCAGATTTCTGTTTATATTCTTTGAATCTACTGTTTTCTTTACTGTCTTGCTGTCTGACCTCCAAACTGAAACCAATTATGTTTAACTGCATTCATCATTCCATCTTACACATTGCAGAAATATGTGTTTTTAAATGTCTTGACAGTAAGCTGTTTATTTTAGGAGATGAGTAGTTACGTACCCTGTGAAATTTTCATTTTCATCTTCAAACTCTGTCGTTTCTGCTTCCCATGTTCATTCAATTTAGTAACATATGGAAACAATTTTTCAGTGAAAGTGTGTCTGAAGGTGTGTATGTGTGTGTCAGTATCAGGATCAAAGAATGACAGCTCTCCTTTGTTCCAGTCCAGATGAACTCTGATCCACTGCGGTTGCTTCTTCACTGAAAGAACAGTGTTTGGACCATTTGGTGAGCATGCCGTGTATACATCATTGCAGAATGCAATTCTCCATAATCCAGACTGTGCATTGTCCTCCTCTGTCTGGGTAGACTCTGCTAACACGCCCACTACCCAGTTTGTACTGTCCTTGAGTTTAAGATTCCAGCTCTGAGTCCCTGAGTTAAAGCCCTCAGTGCCCACACAGATGCAATAGTGGTCAAAAGTCTGTGTGTTTTCAAGAAGCTTCTCTCTCTCTTCACGCCTCATACTAGACAGATCCTTAGTCAGGATGAGTTCTGGAGGAGCAGAGTTTGGATCCAGAATCACAGGAGTGTAGGAGACCATCTTTTTCATCTTGTTCCAGATGTTGAAGGTCAGGTTGCCCAGGTGTTTGGCCTCGTCTATCAGAGCTCCTGAGGGAAGCTGTGGATCATCCAGCAGGGGGCGCTGCTGGACTCTTTCCACTGCAGCCTTGTAGTTCTGCAGGAATGAGACGTCTTCAGCTCTCAGCTCCTCCTCTGTGGCTCTGATTGTGTCTGAAAGAGCTGCTATCTCTCTGCTCAGAGCCTCAATCTTCTCCTTCATCATCTGACCCTTCTGCTCCTCTTCATCCCTCAGAGCAGAGATCCTGGCCTCCTCTTCCTCTTGTAGAAACTGGTGAAGCTTCTTAAACTGCTCCTTAATCAGCCTCACTGTGTGTCGGGCCTGGACCTTAATTTGTTCTGCTGTTTGATCACAGTTTCCTTTAACTTGTTCAAACAGCTTCAGTTTCTCCTGTAAGGGCTTGAGGGATTTCTGCAGCTCCTCTTTGTGATCCTGTGCAGCTTCATCAATGGGTCTAAATCTGTGGTTGTTGTGTGTTTTCGAATGCAGACAAACGACACACACTGGCTGCTGATGTTCCAGACAGAAGAGTTTAAGTCTCTCAGAGTGCAGACTGCAGACAGTCTCAGATTCTGCTGAACCTTTCAGGTCTCTCTCCAGTAAATATGCCTCACACAGGTTCTTTAACAAAGAATTAACAGGTGGTTCCCTTTGTAAATAAATTTGCTCACAAATTGGACACTCACGTGTTTGCCTGTCTGACCACCATCTGTGCAGGCAGGCTTTACAGAAGCTGTGGCTACATGACAGAACGACAGGTTCTTTGAAGATGTCAAGACAAATAGAACAGGAGAGATCTTTTTCTGATTTGTGAGGCATTTTCTCTCTTAGTGAAGACAAAAACCCGCACACATAAAGCGCAGTTAGTTAGTTGTGGCTCCTTTCCCTCCTCTGCAAAGTTTCCAGAAACTTACTTTCAGTTTAGCTTGTGGCTCTGATGTTGAAATATAGTTTGTTTGCAGTAGATCCAAGTATCAGCCTTTCGGTATTCTGATGTTTCTTCCAGTAAGTGTCCTCTTTTCATGTAAGCAAGTCCATTGTTTTAGGGTGATGGTGAATCTCCTCATCTGTCTCACAGTGATCCAGTATTCTTTCCTGTAAGTGTTCTCTCTCAGGTGAAGATGTGATTTCCTTCTCAGCGTTTGTGTGTCCTCTCAGGGATATAAGTCAGATATTTGGGTGGAGCATTGTCTGATCCATTTTTCATTGGATGAAGTAGATGAGGTAGGATTCAGTGGGCCAGTCAGCAGCCAGGGCGCCACTGTTCAAATTGATAGGATATGCTCCAGTGAACCTGTTTCAGTTAAGTATGCGATTTGAATTTGAAATAATACAACACACTGGCGCCATCATATCGAGGGTTCTCAGTGGTTTGAAATGTCCAGAACGTTTGAGCTGTGTGATTTTTAGACTGATGAAATTTAGGAATTTACAGGAGGCGTACACTGACATTCTTTAATGTTTTTTATTTTATTTTCCGAATCAGGATAAACTGTTAAAACTGTTGAAAAGCAGACTATTCACTGCTTTTTGACTTTCAAATTTTGCCAGTGATACTTTAATTGTGGAAACCCTCTAACATTGCTGCTCACAGTATGAAAGTGAGTACACACCTTGAAAGCTTGTGAGGCATCAGGCAGTTTAAGTGGCTCTTGTTGGGTTTAAATTCACTCTGATCTGCAATATCCTGAAATTGTGACAACAGGTCCCCTGTGGGAACTCTGCTTTTAATGAGTATAGTAAGAAAGAAATGCATGACTTCTACTTAAACTACTGTTTAAGTATGTGTCAGGTTTTATTGTAAAGGAACTTTTATTTTAGAGACGTTGCAGATGTTGAGGTGCATCAAAGAGTTTTTTCTTTTTAATGTTACAGTGCAGCATATTATTATTTTTTTTGCACCTAAACTTCACTGTTTAAGCACATAGCAACTGTGTCATGATAAAACTTAATTTCACAACAGTTTGTAATCTTGAATTTGGATAATCTGTCCTGTGGCCTTTAAGAGCATGTGGTAATCAGGGTTAAGGAGTAGTGCAGATACATAGTTTGTGTCACAAATAACAGAAAATTTAAATACAAAATTTATTTATTTTGGTACAGAAAAGAAAAATGCCAAAAATACACCAAAAAAAAAAAAACAACGTAATCTTAAACTGATCAGTTTTCACAAGAGGACTAAACTTGTAATGTCTCCTCAGTTTATTAATATGAACACTGTTTAAACTGATCAAACTGGCCTATTGTAAATAACACTCATAGGATAAAAAATTTAATTGGTGATAGGGTCACTTTTCTGATGACCTTAAAATCCCGGTGAATGACCACAGTCAGCGCTGTGATGACCAACAAACCCAGGTACAGGTCACTGAAAGTTATTACTATTATTTGATGTATTTCGTATATTATTAGCCTGAAACACAGAACATCAATTATGTATTTTGTGTCGTCACTGCCAGAATTATCTTCAAACTAGTCATTTCTATTCATACATGTTACACTTTACTTTTACTTGTTGCTCTTATGTTAAAATTCAGTTTGTCCACAGTAGGTCCAGGTATCAGCCTTTCAGTATCCTAATGTTTTTTTCAGTAAGTGTCCTCTTTTCATGTAAGCAAATCTTTCGTTTTGGTGTGACGGTGATTCATATTGTCTGTCTCTCAGTGTTACATCTCAGTGATCCAGTATTCCCTCCTGTAACTGTTCTCTCAGTTGATGTTGTAGTTTTGTTTCAAACCAAATCTACCATTCATCTACCATTCTTTCACTGGATGAAGTAGATGATGGAGGATCCAGTGGGCCAATCAGCAACCAGGGCGCCACTTTTCAAACTGATAGGACATGCTCTAGTGAATTGAATTTGAAATAATACAAGACGTTGCTGAGCTCTGTCATTAAAGACTGACAAAATTCAGGGGATTTTCCAGAAGGAGGCGTATAATTACATTCTTCTGAGTTTGGTTACTTTTTTTGTTTTGTTCTTGCAAATCAGGGCCAGCTGTGTTGAAAAGCAGACTGTTCCCCACTTGTTAAATTTGTAGGTTTGGCTGTAATGCTGCAATTTTGGAGACTCATTAACGTTACTATACAGTACATAGGTTAGTGTCATGACAACCTGTGAGGCATGGGTCAGTAGAAGTGGGGTCTTGTTGGGTTATAAATCCACTTTGAGCTGAGGAGTCCTGAAAAGTCCTGGAGTTTGACATCAGGTCCCCTGTGGGAACTCAGCTTTTATTGAGTATTGTGAGAAAGAAATACAATTAACTCTTGGCAGGTTTTAACTTTTTTAGGATAACCTTCACTGTAATACTATTTAAACATGTTTTAAGCATGTTTTATTGTAAATAAGCTTCATTTTGTAGAGTTTACAGATACTCAGAGTACATCACAGAGTTTTGTCTTTTCTTTATTCTTTTTTTTTCTTCTTCTTTTTTTTTTTTTGAGCCGATTTGGTAAATTTTCCGACAACCTAAAATGAAACCACTTATCTAACTTACCGGTATGTGATACACTGCAGCATATTATCATTTTTTGGCATCCAAAATCAGCTTTGTAAGCACAAAGCACATGGCAAGTTGGCAACAGTGGGTAATCAGTCTTGAGTTTAGGTAATCTGTCCTGTGGTCTTTAGGAGCACATGATATGCAGTGTTAAGGAGTGCAGGATTACAGTTTGTGTCACAAATCACAGTAAATAAAAGTAAATAGAAACTATTTATTTTGTATGTATTTATTTGGGTACAGAAAAGTAAAATTCCCTATAATGCCGTACAGGTGGTTAATGTAGAAGGAGATTATAAAATTCACAAAATATAAAATACACAAAGTAATGTTATCTCTCAATTCAACAGCTGTTTTACAAGCATAAACTTGATATGAGATGAATAACTCACTATGAAATTCACATGTATAAAAAAAATTTCTCTATAGATGATTAATATAAACACTGTTTATACTGGTCAAACGTGATTACTGTAATTAACACTCAGACCATAAAAACATTTTAAATTGGTGAAACTCACTTTTCTGATGACCTTAAAATTCTTGTGAAGAGCCACAGTCAGCACTGACCAACTTCACCAGTGAAGCCTCTCAGGCACAATGCGATCAAAATTAATATCATTAGTGATATATTCCATATATTATCAGCCTACAGCACAGAAAATCAGCTACAGCCTTCCTTTGTATGAGTCTTACCAATACATGATCACCAGGCACAGATAATACACAAGGTGAACTGTTGCTAAAACCACCAAATTATTACAAAAATATCAAATGTATAAAAATACCCAGAACTTGTAAGAAATATTCAAACATGCAGATCAAGCTGAGTATGCAGACTCCTCTACCATCCTGCATAGAAGTATTTGTCCAGTCAGCTCTGTAATTAAAGTAATGTCAGCTGTCCTGAACAGCAGAAACAAACACGTGTATCAAACTTTAGCCACAGTTTTCCTGTCCCAAATGTCTTACATCTGAGACAATAGGCTTGTTCGAGATGAACTGCGCTTCGCCTGGAAAGTAGACGAGAGCAGGCGGCCGCAGCTGGGGGCGGTGACAAAAAGCTGCGGTGAAGTCGGACAGTTTCCCGACAGTTTCCAGCAGCCTTCAGTCCGTGCAGGAAGTCACAGACACACTTACATCTTGTCTGGAATGATGTCAATTCATTAAAAAAGTGATCAGACCCATATATCAGTTTGTTTTCACCATCAGTCACACAACATGTTTTCTGTTCACAGAATAAACCTTCAGGTCAGACAAATACAATCTTAATCTCTCAAATACAACAAAAATGAGTAGTTCATCTAAAACGTCATCTTGTTGAGTCGACATCTGAACCAATGAGCTGTTAGATCAGGTGAGAGCCAGGCGGTGCAGTCGGTGGAGAGCAACTGCAGCGCCTGGTTCTAAAAACTGCGGCCGCCTCGCTCTCGCGGTTTTATCGCCATCCACTTTTGTAATACGTCAGAGCAAGTCGGGATGAAGTCGGACACAAAACTAACAGGCATGCATTGTGTGCCGATCGCCGGTGATCGAATCTGCGCAGGACTGGCTCATCTCGAACGCACCTATTATCCCTCCACCCTCTTGATGGTTCCTTTAGTTCAGAGTCTCCCCCCGCCATCATGATCTGTTCCAGACACTATGACAGTTTCAAACATGTCTGATTTTCTCCTTAATACAAACAGGATGCACTAGTAGTTCATGGCATCATGGAGAGTCTGAGACAGAAGAAGAGCAATATCCCACTAGAGTGCCAGAGACCGAAGGCAGCAAACACACACACTTTATAACATACTAACTATATTATTAACCAGACCTCTGTTTGTTTTTACAATTTGATTGAGGAAAATAATTTTTTCATTAATTTTTTGTTTTGGTTTTTTTTCATGGTTGAGTTATTTTAATGAATTAGGTGGCTCACTGTATGTCTGATGTCTGACTCATCTATGTGGCTTGTGTAAAACCAATCTATCTTTCACCTGCTCTTTTTTTTAATACGTACATCATGCGTCACAACCACAGCTCAAAACGTAGCGTTATCTGCCTCTTATCTGTCCTGTGTTTTCATTGAATATCGTGATCATTTTAACCCAGTCTTGGATTACTCCAAGCAAAAAAATCTTGTAACCGGTACACCTGGTCTTAGATCAACTGAGTGGTTTATGCACCCTCATGTCAGCATGACCAAAGTCTGGGACAAAAAACCTCTTGTAATCTGAGCAGCACAGCAGCTCTTTAGATTTTGATAAATCTTACTTATCAGAAAAATTCTCATAATTTTGCTGCTAAATACTTGTTTACATTTCATGTTTGTTTTCTCTCTGCTGTTTTCTGCTGGAAATATCTGATGATCAGAGTTAATTTAAGCTTTACTGCATTATCTTAGTTTATCCTTGTATTTGTTCTTATGTTATATTATAGATTACCAAACTGTGTTTTTTGACATGTTTAGATTGATAATGTAGATAATATAGATAAATGATAATTATGTACTGTAGTCATCAGCATTCTCTTGAAACTAGCCACTTCTATTCATACATGTTTCACTTGCAGAGACTTAATCTTCAGTGGCATTTCATGACAAGTGTTAATGTATGGAAACAGCTGATCTGAGAAAGTGTGTGTGAAGGTGTGTAGGTGTGTGTCAGTATCAGGATCAAAGAATGACACTTTTCCTTCGTTCCAGTCCAGATGAACTCTAATCCTCTGTGGCTTCTTCTCCAAAAGGAGAATGGTGGATAATCCTGGTAGTGAGCGTACTGAATATTCACCTTTATAGCACCCTATCCTCCACAATCCAGATGTTGGCTCGCCCTTTCTCTTGAGAGACTCTGATGCCACACCCACTCTCCAGTGAGTACTGTCTCCAACCTCAACATCCCAGCTGTGAGTCCCAGAGTTAAAGCCCTCAGAGCCTAGGACACAGGGGTAGTTATCAAACCTCTCTTGGTTTTCAGGAAGCTTCTGTCTCTTTCCATGTCTCACACTGGTCAGATCTTCAGACAGGATGAGTTCTGGATGAGCAGTGTTTGGATCCAGAATCACAGGAGTGTAGGAGACCATCTTTTTCATCTTGTTCCAGATGTTGAAGGTCAGGTTGCCCAGGTGTTCGGCCTCGTCTATCAGAGCTCCTGAGGGCAGCTGTGGATCATCCAGCAGGGGGCGCTGCTGGACTCTTTCCACTGCAGCCTTGTAGTTCTGCAGGAATGAGACGTCTTCAGCTCCCAGCACCTCCTGTGTGGCTCTGACTGTGTCTGAAAGAGCTGCTATCTCTCTGCTCAGAGCCTCAGTCTTCTCCTTCATCATCTGACTCTTCTGCCCCTCTTCCTCCCTCAGAGCAGAGATCCTGGCCTCTTCTTCCTCTTGTAGAAACTGATGAAGCTTCTTAAACTGCTCCTTAATCAGCCTCTCTGTGTGTCGGGCCTGGACCTTAATGTGTTGTGCTGTTTGGTCACAGTTTCCTTTAACTTGTTCAAACAGCTTCAGTTTCTCCTGTAAGGTCTTCAGAGATTTCTGCAGCTCCGCTTTGTGATCCTGTGCAGCTTCATCGATGGGTCTAAATCTGTGGTTGTTGTGTGTTTTCGAATGCAGACAAACGACACACACTGGCTGCTGATGTTCCAGACAGAAGAGTTTGAGTTTCTCAGAGTGCAGACTGCAGAGAGTCACAGACCCTGGTGAACCTGTCTGATCTCTCTCCAGTAGGAGGGCCTCACACAGGTTTTTTAATACTAAGTTGCAGGGTGGATCGCATTGTGGAGATATTTTCTTACAAACTGGACATTCCTTTATTTGTTTCCCTTTCCACCATTTTTGCAGGCAGTCTTTGCAGAAGCTGTGGCTACATGACAGGAAAACAGGATCTCTAAAGATGTCATGGCAGACAGTGCAGGAGAGCTCTCTCTCAGATTGGAAAGACATTTTTTCTCTGAGTCAAGCTGAAAACACAACAGACAGAACAATATAACAGGAGGTTTGGTAAGTTGTAATTCCACTTTCTCCACTCCGTGCTATAAAGTTCCCTCAAACTTACTTTCACTTTGACTTGTGGCTTTAGTAAAGTTGAAATTCAGTGTCTGCAGTAGATAGAAGTGGCAGTCTTTAAGTATTCCAGTAGTCCCATCTTGTAACTGTCATTTATCATATTAAGGTGAGTCTTTTTTATCTTTCAGTATTTTTTATGTTCCTCTCAGAGCGGGAATAGATCTTGTTTCCTGGTTTGCTTGAGTGAGTCAGAGAAGGGGTGGAGCTTTGTCAGACCAGGGGTGTGTTTCATTTTGAAGGTTTTCCCTCTGCTCAGGGACTTTGGTTTTTTAACAACATGAATTCAAACAATATTGGAAATGAAGTCTGCATTTGCATTTTTAGGATCTTCCTTTTTAAAAGGCATAATGTAAAGTAATTTGTGTCTTAGGTGAGAGGCAACACATCAGATATCTTCCTAGTCTGTTATTGAGAGTCTCTTGCTTAGTTCTGGCGCCCAAGAGGATTACTGTGTTCTACAGGTATTTAAATTTACTTGAATCTGATCTGTATTTTAGCCGACCATTTTGGGTGCAAAATAAAAATAAAACATCAAAACAAAGTTGACTGCTCATGTACCACATACATTTATTACATTACGTTGTATTCGTTTAGTTGCCGTGTTTATCTAAAGCGACTTACAATAAGCCATGTGGATACAGCCCCAAAATAGCAGGAATTATCAGAGTACAGCAGTTTAATTAAATATGCTGAACTGCTTCAAGTGCTGCATTTAGAAATAATTAGCAATAAGATGAGTTTTCACACTGTGATGGAAGATGTTCCAACATTGTTGAGCCAGCACAGAAAATAGCTGATTTTTTTTTTTTTTTTTTTTTTAAAGAGAGCGACTAAGACCTCTTACAAAAAATCATAAATGACCCAGCTCCAGGCAAGGCCTTTATTTGAACAGGCTAGTAAAAAAAAACAAAAAAAACAATGCGTATCCCGCATGGAGCAGCCACCAGGAGCCGGTACAAGGTGCAGAGGAGTGTTGTAGTGTGGGAGAACCTTAGTAGGCTAAAGATCAGCTGGGCTGCTGCATTCTGGGTAAGCTGTAGAGGGTTGGATGGTGTGTCCATTTCCTGTAAAAGATAAATTATCTGCAGCAAGTTTCAAATCTAAGTTCAATTTGATAGTGTACTGAAATGAACTGAAACTAAAAGCTGCCTGAAAGAACAGAATCATTCTACAAATATATGATATGATTTTGTAAATTGTTTACAGTCACATAGAATATATGATTTGTAGTTGATCTGCTAAAACAAGCCAAACTAGAGTTATGGTCCTTACAATAATATAACACAACCTCCTCTTTGCAGTTGTAAGTTTCAGCGTTATGTTTTGGTTTTGCTTTTGTACGTTTTAAAGGCAATAAAGACTACAGTGCTTAAAAAAAGGAAAGAAACAGAAACAATAAATCAGTTTCATAATTTCCAGGGATATCACTTGTTGGAAATATCCAGAAAGTTTGAGCTGTGTGATTAAAGACTGAGGGAATACAGGGGATTTTCCAGAAGGAGGCGTGTAATGACACGGTGGTTTCTTTATTTTACACATTGAGACCAATTTTTTTTGAGAAGCAGACTGTTCACCACAGTACATAAGTCAGTATACGTTATATATAAAAATGAACTAAAAGTGAAACTTATCTTTACTCACTTTGAAGCCAGACTGATACTGAGGTTTTTAAGCAAAACTGCATGTTTGGAGGCACTGAGAATATGACTGGATAAGTGAGACTTAGATTATACTGCATGAGTTGTGTGAGAGTTCGTAAACACATGTTTTGATATAGTTTTGCTTTTAAAAATTGTCCCTAATCAATCAATATGTTTGCTGTTTTCTGTGAAGGGATGAAAGGAAACAAAGTTTTCTTCCTGAATTCAAACCAGCACAGCATGACTAATATACACAAATGATCATTTTGTGGGTGAAGTATTCCTTTAAGGAGAGTGTGTAAACAGTGTTAAGGAGTAGCACAGTCATATAGTTTGTGTCATAAATCACACAGAAAACTGCAATTAAAAATGTATTTATTTTGGCACACAAAAGTAAAATGCACTTCTATGTAATACAGGTGGTTAGTGTAGATGAAGATAATGTACAATACAGCCAAAGTAACGTAATGTCCAAACTTTCCAGTTTTTACAACCACAGTAAATGTGACAGACTATGAATATGAACACTGTTTACACTGGGCCAAGCCAGCCATGAGTATAATTTCAGAAACATTTTCATACATCAACAACAAGAAATCTTGTACATGACACCTCACCTCAAAGTATTTCTAATGAAAAGCCAATAGTTAGAATTACTTTTGTTTTTGGCAGTAAATATCAGTGTGACTTATTACTTCAAATTTCTTAAATAGTTACAGAGCCATTTGTGAGTCAGACTATTAAAGCCATAATATTATTTCATAAACCAATTGGATAATTTTAATAGCAAACCTTAAGTAATCTCTGACTTTCAGAGATCACAAGATTTGATCTTTTGTCATGTCATATTACAGATTATGTATGTATGTATTGTTTTTCTATATGCCTAGATGGATAATGTAGATAATATAGATCAGTATAATCATGTACTCTATGTAGTCATCAGAATCATCTTTAAATTAGCCACTTATATTGATGGCAAACCTGTTAGATTGTTACGGAGATGGGACTGATATTATCTTTAGTGGCACATCATTCCAAGTGTTAATGTATGGAAACAGCCGATCTGAGAAAGTGTGTGTGAAGGTGTGTAGGTGTGTGTCAGTATCAGGATCAAAGAATGACACTTTTCCTTTGTTCCAGTCCAGATGAACTCTAATCCTCTGTGGCTTTTTCTCCAAAAGGAGAATGATGGATAATCCTGGTAGTGAGCGTACTGAGTATTCACCTTTATAGAACCCTATTCTCCAGAATTCAGAGTTTTTATTTCCCTTTCTTTTGAGAGAATCTGCTGCCACACCCACTCTCCAGTGAGTATTGTCTCCAACCTCAACATCCCAGCTGTGAGTTCCCGAGTTAAAACCTTCAGAGCCCAGAATAGAGTGAAGGGAATCAAACCTCTCTGGATTGTCAGGAAGCTGCTGTTTCTCTCCACATCTCACACTGGTCAGATCTTCAGACAGGATGAGTTCTGGATGAGCAGTGTTTGGATCCAGAATCACAGGAGTGTAGGAGACCATGTCCTTCACCTTGTTCCAGATGTTGAAGGTCAGGTTACCCAGATGTTTGGCCTCATCTATCAGAGCTCCTGAGACCAGCTGTGGATCATCCAGCAGGGGGCGCTGCTGGACTGTTTCCACTGCAGCCTTGTAGTTCTGCAGGAATGAGACGTCTTCAGCTCTCAGCTCCTCCTCTGTGGCTCTGACCGTGTCTGAAAGAGCTGCTATCTCTCTGTTCAGAGCCTCAGTCTTCTCCTTTATCATCTGACTCTTCTGCCTCTCTTCCTCCCTCAGAGCAGAGATCCTGGCCTCCTCTTCCTCTTGTAGAAACTGGTGAAGCTTCTTAAACTGCTCCTTAATCAGCCTCACTGTGTGTCGGGTCTGAACCTTAATGTGTTCTGCTGTTTGGTCACAGTTTCCTTTAACTTGTTCAAACAGCTTCAGTTTCTCCTGTAAGGTCTTCAGGGATTTCTGCAGCCCCTCTTTGTGATCCTGTGCAGCTTCATCGATGGGTCTGAATCTGTGGTTGTTGTGCATTTTGGATTCTTGACAAACAACACACACTGGCTGCTGATGGTCCAGACAAAAAAGTTTGAGCTTCTCTGAGTGCAGACTGCAGATAGTACCTGAATCTCTCTGATTTCTCTCCAGTAAAAATGCCTCACACAGGTTCTTCAGTACCAAACTAACAGGTGGTTCACTCTGTGAAGATATTTGCTCACAAATTGGACACTTGCGTGTTTGCTTCGTTCTCCACCAGTTCTTCAGACAGTCTTTACAGAAGCTGTGGCTACACGACAGAACGACAGGTTCTTTAAAAATGTCAAGGCAAATAGAACAGGAGAGATCTTTTTCTGATTGGTGAGCCATTTTCTCTCTTTGTGAGCTGTAAACACCCACACATAAAACACAGTCAGACAGCTGTGGCTCCTTTCCTTCCTCTGCACAAACTTACTTTCACTTTGAGTGGTAACTCAGTTTGTCAGCAGTAGGTCAAAGTATCTGCCTTTGCATATTCCAGTGTTTCTTCCTGTAAGTGTCCTCTTTTAATGTAAGCCAGTCCATTTTTTTAGTGTGGTGATAAATCTTACTCTGTCTGTCTCTTAGCGTGTGTAGACCAGTGTACTCTGTTTCCGGTTTTTGTTGAGTGAACCCGCCAACATGAGTCAGTCTATGCAAACTGGCTAAACCAGCATTTGTCATGACATGTTCCGTCAAATTAGCCTGCATCAACAACTTGTGCTGACAACAGACGTCACAGTGCTAAATTCATGTTGCATTGGTAATAAGCAATATGTCAACTGTGATTAGTTAAATATTCTGTTAATATGCAGATTAATGAAGTCACAAGTGTCAGACAGGCTTGTGCAATTTACTGCCAAGCCCAGGTAGGTGTGGGCAACATGGAGGAGGTCAAATTTCAATAGAGGTGGGAGGGGGAGAGCTGTACATATGGTGTTTGTTTACTTCAAAGCTCTTGAGAAGATGATGAAAGAGGTGTCCGTACTGGCTGTAAGCGTCATTTTGGGGTGAACTTTACCTGACGCAGTGTGTCTGTTGAATCAGAACATAGCCTGACTTTGACCCCTCCTCCCTCCCTCTCTCTCCTTTCCCCTCTTGCCCCCTCTTTAGCGGATAGCATTGGCCACGGTGCTTGCTGGCTAAAGCACTGTACAGTATTTTTTTATAGTAATGTCCAAAGTGCGAGGGGGCATAATGACAATTAAGTGCCGCAGCATGTGCACAGACAACCGTCACTTTTCCAGACATCCTCCAAAGAAACAAGGCTAGAAGTTGCAAATGATAGAAATAGCAATTGCTTGTTTATCAGTTAAAAAGACTAACACATACATTAGACCAACACTTGTCATTATTAGCGAGTGTACATACGAAACATTACTCTACAAGTCAAGTTACACAATCCTCAACAACTCTAATAAACGATTAATTGTTTAGTAATCAAGCAAAACCGCTGATCACTCTTTGGTTGCAGCTTCACACAGAAACTGTCTTTGTCTGGCTATGGTCACATTCATGAGGCCAGTTGCATAAAGAAAATTTAAACAGTTTAACCTGACTATCAGAACCAACTGCAAGGCTTTGACTGATCAGGTTCACTGAGGGCTAGCTTTCTGTATCTTATTGTTTTTTTGTTTGTTTTTTAATGAGATCTCATCTCAGTTTGAGTCTAAAAGGTACTTTACTTGTTGCAGTAGATAAAGCTGTGAAAACATGTTTAGACTATCATTAATTGACATTACAACTCTTAAATACACCTCCTGCAGCTCACTGATGTATTGAAACTCAACTATGAGCTGTGTTCAATTGAGAAAAAAAAAAAAGTGCAATTTGGGGAGGACACATCACATATCTGCTAGTCTTCTGCTTCGCTTAGGCCACCAAGAGTACTACTGTGTTCTCAAGGTATATTAGTCGACTTGAATCTTATCTGTATTTAAAGCCACCATTGTGGGTGCAAAATACAGAACATCCACATATACTACATAAATAAATGTATCACATTACATTATATTTGTTTAACTGCCGTGTTTATCTAAAGACTTACAATAAGCTATGTGGGTACAGCCCAAAAATAGCAAGAATTATCAGAGTACATTAGTTTAATTAAATATGCTGAACTGCTTCAAGTGCTGCATTCAGAGACAATTAGCAGTACATAAAGTGTTTTATTTTTGTTTTGTTTTTTACTGTTTTTGTTGTTGTTGTGAGTATGGGCCAAGGTGCAGTCTGAGCAGATGAGTTTTCAGTTTGTGATGGAAGATGTTCATACATTGTTGAGCCAGCACAGAAAACAGTTGTGATTTAAAAAAAAAAAAAAAAAAAAAAAAAAAAGAGGCGTAGAGGAAGACCTCTTGCAAAAAAAGACAAAAATGATAAAGCTCCAGGCACTCAAGATTGGTGGTGGTTGGTGATGGTTCAAAAATATGAAAGACCTTTATTTCAACAAGCTAGAGACGTTAAAAATACACCAATGTGTGGATCAGCCACCAGGAGCCAGTACAAGATGCAAGGGAGTATTGTAGTGTGGAAGAACCTGAGAAGGTTAAAGACAAGCTGTGTTGGTGCATTCTGGGTGAGTTGTAGAGGTTGGATGGCACATAAAGGCACGTCTACCAGGAGCAAGTTGCAGTAGGTCAGGTGCGGTGCTCAGCCCTGTAGTTGTTAGTTAAGTCTGATTGTGTATATCAGGGTGTGGCTTCAGCTGAAGTGTGTGCCGTTAAAATGTAATTGCATGTCAAAGCTGCAGCGGCTGCAGAGATACCATGAGATGACAAGAGGTGATATTTGTAAGCTTGGCTTGCTTGTGTTTTTCTCCTACAGGTTTCTAATGCTGATGGAGATAATGTTAAGGGAGTTGAAGAAAGATTCAGTTATCTATCAAACGTTTTAGTAACGCTCATTTAACAAAGACATCTGCAACGAAAACATTCTGCAGTGACTCACCATCTGTATACCACAATGTGTACATGTTTGATCATGCCCTGTAAAGGAACTCCCAGTCTCTGCAGCAAGAAATGTTTTTCCACATTACTACTCAAAGTCATAGCACACCATTCTTTATGTATCCTGCCATCGTTGTATTTTTTTTTAGCATCGTAATATGCGAGGAAGAGAGCCAACATAATAACTTGCATTAAAAAAAAAAGCAGAGTACTTCTTCACATTGATGCAATAAACCTGTAAATCCAACATTGCCCTAAACAGCCTGCACCCAGTGTTGCTCCCAGTGGCCCAATAAAACCAGACATATTAATAAGATACCTTGGTAATCAGTCAACAGAAATGACTGCTGACAAATTTTATGTCACGATACATATTGTCTTACTGCCCAACCCTATCATAGAAATCTTTAACTGTGCTTTTCCACCGTCACAGAGACCTTCACTGGTAAAATCTTCAGTGGGAGGTGGTTCTCGGTGTAAATGTACGGTAACAGGGTGTCAGCGAAGGTGTGTGTGAAGGTGTGTATGTGTGTGTTAGTATCAAGATCAGAGAATGACAATTTTCCTCTCTCAAAGTCCAGATAAACTCTGACCCTCTGGAGCTTCTTTTTCAGTGGCAGATCTTTTTCTCAATCTAGTGAGGAGAACCCTGTGAGTTTTCCATCGGAGAACAAAATTCTCCACAATCCAGACTGTAGGCGTCCCTTCATCTGGATGTATTCTGCCAACATGCCCAGTTCCCAGTCCTTGTTGTCCCCGACCTCAACGTCCCAACTGTGAGTCCCGGAGTTAAATCCTTCAGAGCCGAGGATGGAACAAGTGAATTTGGTCCTTTCTGGGTTTTTTGGAAGGTGTCGTCGCTCTCCACATCTCACACTGGTCAGATCTTCAGAGACAACAAGTTCTGGGTCCGCTGTGTTTGGATCCAGAATCACAGGTGTGTAGGAGACCATCTCCCTCATGTTGTTCCAGATGTTTGGCCTCGTCTATCAGAGCTCCTGAGACCAGCTGTGGATCATCCAGCAGGGGGCGCTGCTGGACTGTTTCCACTGCAGCCTTGTAGTTCTGCAGGAATGAGACGTCTTCAGCTCTCAGCTCCTCCTCTGTGGCTCTGATTGTGTCTGAAAGAGCGTCTATCTCTGTGTTCAGAGCCTCAATCTTCTCCTTCATCATGTGACTCTTCTGCTCTACTTCCTCCCTCAGAGCAGAGATCCTGGCCTCCTCTTCCTCTTGTAGAAACTGGTGAAGTTTCTTAAACTGCTCCTTAATCAGCCTCACTGTGTCTAGGGCCTGGACCTTAATGTGTTCTGTCATTTGATCACAGTTTCCTTTAACTTGTTCAAACAGCTTCAGTTTCTCCTGTAAGGTCTTCAGAGATTTATGTAGCTTCTCTTTGTGATCCTGTGCAGCTTCATTGATGGGTCTGAATCTGTGGTTGTTGTGCATTTTGGATTCTTGACAAACAACACACACTGGCTGCTGATGGTCCAGACAGAAGAGTTTGAGCTTCTCTGAGTGCAGACTGCAGATAGTCCCTGAATCTCTCTGATTTCTCTCCAGTAAAAACACCTCACACAGGTTCTTCAGTACCAAACTAACAGGTGGTTCACTCTGTAAAGATATTTGCTCACAAATTGGACACTCGTGTGTTTGCTTCGTTCTCCACCAGTTCTTCAGACAGTCCTTACAGAAGTTGTGGCTACACGACAGAACGACAGGTTCTTTAAAAATGTCAAGGCAAATAGAACAGGAGAGATTTTTTTCTGATTGGTGAGCCATTTTCTCTCTTTGTGAGCTGTAAACACCCACACATAAAACACAGTCAGACAGCTGTGGCTCCTTTCCTTCCTCTGCAAAGTTCTCTAAACTTACTTTCACTTTGAGTGGTGACTCCGTTTGTCAGTAGGAGGTCAAAGTATCTGCCTTTGAGTATTCCAGTGTTTCTTCCTGTAAGTGTCCTCTTTTAATGTAAGCCAGTCCATTTTTTAGTGTGGTGATAAATCTTACTCTGTCTGTCTCTTAGCGCTTGTCTCCTCTCAGTAGACCAGTGTACTCTGTTTCCGGTTTTTGTTGAGTGAGCCCGACAACATAAATCAGTCTGTGCAAACTGGCTAAACCAGCATTTGTCATGACACGTTCTGGCAAATTAGCCTGCATCAACAACTTGTGCTGACAACAGACGTCACAGTGCTAAATTCATGTTGCATTGGTAATAAGCAATATGTCAACTGTGATTAGTTAGATATTCAGTTTATAAATAGGCTATTGAAGCCACATGCGTGTGCAATTGACTGCCAAGCCCAGGTCGGTGTGGGCAACATGAAGGTGATCAAATTTAAATAGAGGTGGGAGAGCTGTACATGTGTTTGTTTACTTCAGAGTTCATGAGAAGATGATGAAAGGGCATCAGGCACTTTGCTCTTGTTGGTTTCAGAAGAAACTTTGGCCTGGGAAGTCCCGCTAAAGTGCTGGGACCAGATGCATTACACTTTTTACATTCATACACAGGGCTCTGTTTTGTACATCTCAATCATATTGAAATTATGGGAGTTTCACTCCTGCAGTTAGCATAGCCCCATCTGTGACTTCAGCACTCAAAAACTTTGCTCCAATACCATTCTCTCTCCTTAGGGGTAAAATCCTAATGTCATTCTTCTTACCTGTTATTCATCAGCAGGTTGTAACTTCCATGCTATGTTTGTGTTTCCACAGATGTTCACTGTTTTCCCAAAGTGCTGAACTGTTTGCCAGGGGTGGAACCAACATTTAAATACAGCATTCCCACAGAAGGCAGCTCTGCTCCTCCACTGACTGCAGCAGCCATTCCACCCAGGGGCAGTGACAGGTACAGTTATATCCAATAAAATTTTACTTTATTATCCTACCAGGGAAATGTATTTGTGAATTATTTTAGTCATCTAGATAGAATACACAGAGGCAATATGTGGCAGTATGTGGAAATGTTGGTCTTAAACTTTGGTCTTCCCTCGGGCAAAGGTTTTATTATTAGTAAACCTATGTGAGACCTAAGAAATACTTTTGAAGATACAATGCGCTGCTCAATGAGAAAACACATTCACTTTTACACTGCGATTTGTGTAAAAAAAAAAAAATCCTGTGTGACCGAATCACAGAGTAACATGCTAAGGGCACAAATGGGGTTGCAGTTTAGCAATAAATGGATGTAGACATCTCTGTAGTCATGTGTAGCGTGCATCATTTACCTGGCCCCTGATCAGGTGTATTATATTTTTATTTTAGGGAAGAAATCTACTGGCAGATTTTTACTTAAGTGAAAGTAAAGTTTGTAGAATGTGATTTCAGCACAGTCACTGACAGAAATGAGGTTTAGGAAAATAAAGACTGAAGTCAATCCTCTTAATTCCAGTTAAGTTTAATTATCAAATGTACATCGTCTCAGGGTTTAGTTTCACATGAAAACACCCATTCCCTAATACAAAATGAGAAGTTTTTCCCCCCCATACAAAAATCCTCTCCTCCCTTAAGTATCAAAAGAAGCAGTGATTAGGCAACAACATCCAGGTAAGATGTAAAGACAGATCTGATTTTTAATCACAATATTGTAGTTTTAATCAGTGAAAGACTTTTCAAAGTACAGTCAAACACATACACTGGTAGAGAGGTGCTGAAGATGATAGACTTTGATTAATATCAACATCAAATCTGAACCCTCGTCATCCAGCATCTACAAGACTGTCATTTCTACTCTGTTCAAGCAGACGAGAAGTACATCAGAACTGAGCCACAAAGTTAAGTCAGATCTGTTCGTGTGAAAAAAAATACAGCTGAAGGAATAACAGAAACAGCAATAAACCCAAACCTCTAGCACATAATTAAGTAGTCTGTTGTACAGTGCAGGAAACAGTAGTGGGAAGGCAGCTTTAACAGACATTGATTCGTTATGGCAACATTTAGTACTCAAGGGATTCTAGAACGTAGAAATCAAAAATAAACATCAGTAGTCACAGTTTGACACTTCCTGTTGGAGCGAGTGCGGCCCATCCACACTTTAAAAAAACCTCATACTGCCAATTTAACCAAACAAAGAGCTCCAGTTTTCTTCTTTCAATTGAGATGTTAAAGCGATAGTTCTGATTTTCTGAAGTGGGGTTCTATGACATACTTATCCATAGTCAGTGTATTACCTACTGTAGATGTCTGACCCCAGTTTGGAGATGCAGGCAGGAGTGCCACAATGGAGGCTTAGCAATGTATTGCCATGGATGCCACCTAAAAAAATATTCAATATCTGTCCAAGTGTATGCTATATTGAGAATATCGTCGCCGCTTTACCTTTCCTTCCGACAGCCCTTTCTGATGAGTAACTAAAACCTTTAACTCTCCTCTTTTCAAAGCCACCAGACACCATTGAGAAAAATACTTTAACTCACAGAACACAGGAGCTGTTGGTCTACCACTCTTGTGATTGGTTACACTTTTTTGTGTTACTGTGTGACTTTTGTGAATCCAAACTAACCCTTTAAAATACAGAAGTCACACAGTAACAAAAACAAACTACCAATCAAGGCAGCAAGTACTGTTTTGGTCAAAGGAGTCTGGTGGCTTTGAAGAGAGCGATCTAACGGTTTCAGTTCCCCGTTTGAAAGGGCTGTCTAATGTTAAGGTAAAGCAATGAAAACACTGTAAATATAGCATACACTTAAACTGACTTTTGTTTTTTTGTAGGTGGCAAAAATATGTTTTGCTGAGCTTCCGTGGTGGTACTCCTGCGTGCTTCTTCAAACTGGGGGCATGCTGACCACCATCTACTGTAAGTTATACACTCAGTATGGATAGGTGCCTCAGTCCAAATTTAGTTTTGGAAACAGAGGTGCAGGTACACCGAGCTGTTGTGTTGTGACATTCTCACCAACTAAATGTCAAGCAATCATTAATTTACTGGTCAAGTATAAAAACTATCGTCAAGTGCAAAATTTGTCAATTGGCAATTCCAGGGCAGCAAAAATCAACTGAGATCCCTCTTTCCCAATCAAATTATTCTGCCTGTTTTCTTTACAGCTCCAGTTTTAGGTCAGATTATGGCATCTTTTACTATTTTGCGTCCCTGATTCACTGCAGAAAGTGTGTCCAACTAACAGAGTACAGAGTCTCCATTCATGGATGTGTTGATTTTCTCTTCCCTTAAAAATTTCAGTTTTTTGTTAGTGTTATAATTTTCTGAAACTTTTTTCCCCCCTTTTTAAGGGCTGTTTGGCAAATTGAAAAACAAATGAATCAGTTCTCTCAGGGCTGAAAATCCTTTTTACTCGTGATTTGAACTGAACACATCTGAAAGCAAAATGTACACACAGAACTTTTAGATGCAACTTATTTACTGGACAATCATTTACAGTGTAACTTATGTGTCCATCTCTAACAGGGATGCAAAATGGTGCAGTAGGAATGACGGCAGGTTTCTTGGTGTCTCATGGGACGGTGACGTGGAAGGGGGAGCCCGGGATGTGGTCATCGCCCCACTTAACCACCAGGATGTAGTTGCCCCGCTCTCTCAGCATATAGCTGACATTGTACTGCAGATTGCCCAAGTGTTTGACCAGAACCTCCTCACAGGGGACCTGAGGACCGTGCACACCCACCAGGAGCATGTTCTTACCTGGGAAGTTGAAAGGAAGACATGTGAGTGAAGTATCAAAACATCAATTTATTTCAAAGTGATGATAGATGAAAGAAAAACAATCTGTCATAACTATCAAAATATAATATTACTCAACAACTTAATTGTTGAGATCTGAGGATGCATGGACATCACAAGACTGATTTACATCTGTGTATTTGCATCATTTTACAACAGAGTCTGCATTTGTGTCCTGTGATCCCCTGACCAATCATGTTGCTGCCCTAATGGATTCTATTTGTTTATAAACTGAAGGCAAATCCTTCCTTCTCCACAAAGAAACATGTCATGAGTCATGCATGCACAATTTATCATTACAGGTCAACCGTTAGAGCATGTTGTGGGTGGAGTTTTCCTTACCAGCTTTGCTGCAGTCGACAGAGAAGTTGCTCCTCTGGCCCACAAAGGCCTTACTGAGGCCGGGGCCTCGGCTCTGCACCTTGCTGGCATCAGAGTCACCCAGCCAGGGCATGGAGCTTTGGACAAAACTGCTGCTGGATGCTCTTACTGCTGGATCCACAGTCAGGGTTGACGTCTCACTGGCGTTGGTCACATTCACCAGCCGAGGACCTAAGAGAGGGAAAAGAGTCAGGTATGATCAGGTATGATTATTGTGGAAGCCTGAAAAGCTTTTTCAAAATGTTTTGGAGAGCAAACAAAACAAAAAGGTAAAAGTTGCTCCTCAAAAACAGGACGAGCTACTGCCCTCCTGCATTTTCCAGAATGCCAACTGACAAGCCACAGTGAACCTACCACACTTAATTGCATCTAGGCTGTTTTTTGTTTGTTTGTTTTTCTCAGTACATGGAGAACAAACAAGGACACCAAAGGGGTCACCAAATACGTAGCTTTCAACTCTGTGTCACTGTCGTCCTTCCATTTGTTGAAGACCATGAGATGGGGTTGAAAGCTAAAAACAAACTTTAATCAGGCAGATCATTGAGGGTTTTTTGACGCAAATTTGGTATTATACTAAATGGTAACATTTACAATTTACATTTGAGAAAAGTTAAACACTAGCTCTAGATAGGGCCATCTGCGTTGTTGCTTTGGCCACTGTCGTTAGAAGCCCCTCCGCAACGAGCAGCATTGGAAAAATGCTGGGTTTTTTTTGTTTTGTTTTTTCAATAACGTGAAATTGCTTATTCAGTGTTTTTATCGGTTTACATCACAGTCTGTTTGTTTTGTAGAGGAGGAGGCCTCTGCTGGTAATTCAGCTCCCAGTAAAAACCTCCTGAACAATTAACACTGGAGGAATTCTAACCAGGAGAAACTTCAGTTGATTGCCAGCTGCAATCCTCACTGCTAGATGCCACTACATCCCCTTAAATCTTGCACACTGGACCTTTAAAGTCACTCAATTTATTTTTGTATTTTAGCCAGATTAGATATTTTTCTGTTTTTAAAATGTATTGGAGTGAGTATAAATATTTTATGATTGAGTAGCTAACCATGGTAAAGAAAAATGCACCAAACAACTAAACATACATAAATCACTAACAGCTGTTTTGTTGTTAAAGTGGCAGAGTACAGGAAAGTTTAACAAGGAGATGTTCATCACTTTACCTGTGACTTTGGCCTTGAATGGACTACCATTAATATGGTTCGGTCCTCCATATTTGATGCTGATCATATAGTTTCCAGGTGCCATGGGAGTGTACTGCACCTTGTAGCCCTCTGGAACCTCCTTGCAGTCCATCTTTACCTTGGATGGACCCTCAATAGTCACAGCCAGGGCGCCGGGGCCCGCCTTAGTGTTATTAATGATGAACTCTGACTGGCTACCTGCAGGATTTAAAGGGAAAAAACAGCAGCGTTTGTCACAGTGTTATCCTTTTGTTAAACAAAAAAAATTGACAAATGTATAATTTTGGCCTTTAATTAAAGTATTCTTATTGTGTTATTGTTATTCTTATTATTAACAGACAGACAGGTGACCCACCTGTTGTGCCTCTCTCCAATCCAGCTCCATACGCTGAGACCAGACCGGGCTCTCCTGTCTGTCCTGGTTCCCCAACTCGGACCTGGAAAGGACTTCCTGGAATGTGAGAGCCGTTAAACTTGACATCGATGTTGTGTACACCATTCTCCCTGGGGATGAACCGGATAGCGTACTTGTCTAGAGAAGAGGACAGGGGGATTTAGTTACCAGCAGCCCCAATATCTGACTTCTTTAGACCTCTATAAGTCATTAAATGTTGCCCTGGAAACACATTAAAAACACACAGAGACCTCTTTCCAGCTCAGTGACGACACACTCCTCCAGAGCTCCAGAGGGGCTGTGGACTTTGGCCTCCAGCTTGCCCTGTGCTCCGTTTGTACACACTGCAAAGGATGCTGGGTGATTCACCTTCAGACCAGACTCCTACCAAGGTCGGACACACACAGTGTGCAGGGATGGACAGATGAACAGGGAAGACATTAAGGTAACACTTCAAAACACACACACACACACACACACACACACACACACACACACATCCAACGGCATACTCACTTTTCAGTAGCGGAGTAAAGTACTACAAACAAAATAATGTTTTCACTCCATGTATTCTATTGACTGTCTTCTAGTCTTACCTGAGCTCCTGTTGGTATGGCGTAAGCAGACAGAGGCAGACAGCCACAGTGTTAAAAAGTAGAGTTACACACATTGACACTACAGTGTTACAGTACAGTCTTTACAGTGTTGTAAACATTATCAGATTTACTGAGTACTTCCTTGGAGTTAAAAAAAAAAAAAATCTCATTTTAAATTTGTTAAGAACTGCGGCTAAGATATGCACTGAGTGGGACATTTTATAGTGTTACTCATTAGTGCTCTCTGGTGGACAAACTATGTAACAGGGACACTTTTTAAATTACCTCAAACTTTTCTTAGGCATTTCTGTCCCGACATCTTTTTACCTACAAGCAGACGTATATGCCTTTGCTGATTCTACAGTGATGAGCTAAGTTTGACCAATTGGCTCTAATTGATGCATTTCATAAACACATTAACTGGCTGGACAAAACTTATGGAAACTTGTGTCACAGTTTGGGTATCGTTTGAAATCTCTCTGTGGTAGTGCCCACATCAAAACAGTAGTTTAATTCCACACCTTACCGATACTAACTGTTATTATTATTACATTTTCAAATCAAATTTTACATGCACTACTATGTATACTAATGCTGGACAAATCAAAGTACCTCACTGTGTTGACTGTTGACTGTACTATACGACTCAGATTTACCTAACACGAGTGTTACAGACTGAGCAGAGCAGAGATTTGTCTACAGCTACAGACAAACACACTAGTCTCTAAAAGTACAGCAGGAGTTCGCTGTGGCCTGCCTCTGTCTGCCGTAGCTAAGCAACCAGGGAGCTGATGATGATGATGATGCTGTTAAAAGCCTTTAAATGAAACACAAGAGAAACACCAGCAGTTCCACACCAGACAGTAGAGGGATGACCAGAGCCAGGCAAAACGTTCCAGAGAGGGAAGATTTCCTGATATAAATTTGAGGATAAATCCTAATGTCCGCCAGTACCACCATCACAACAAAACTTGAATAGTATCTAAACTCATCAGTTTGTGTCAAGGAAATCTGTCCAAAATGAAACAGTTTAATAAGAGCCTAAACATTAATCTAGTAGTTGACTTTAGTGATCTGCAGCAACTATAATAATTGATTAATTGTCAGCAAAAATGCTGATCACTCTTTGGTCCTCCTTCTCAAATGTGAGGATTTTCTGCCTTTTTGTATACTACATGATTGTTAATTGATTACCTTTTGGTTTTAAGTTGGTTGAACAATGAAAATTGAAGATATAACTTCAGGCATTTTTTCACTGTTTTCTGACAGATAATATAAAGAATGGCACAATCAATTAGTTGATTATGAAAATAACCGCTAGTTAGAACACTGGTTAATACTTGTGAATGTGTCCAAAAAGGATGAACCATTTCTTTTTTGACACTCTGAGGATTCCTTCAGTTCCTCTCTTGGGCCAACATGTCAACTTGACACAGAAACTGAGTTTGCTTGGCTGTGGTCACATCCATGAGGCCAGTTGCATAAAGAAAACTTCAACAATTTAACCTGACAATGAGAACAACTGCAAAGGTTCGACTGATCAGGGCCATTTAAGGCTAGCTTTACAGAAACTCATCTCAGTGTTGAGTCTCCAAAGTACTTTGTTTTTGTTGCAGTGCAAAAAGTTCTAAAAACATGTTTAGACTATCATTAATTCACATTACAACTCAGCTCACATTACAGCTCTCTGATGTATTGAAACTCAACTGTAAGCTGTGTTGAGTTTTAAAACATGAGTGGGATTTTGGGGGCTTAAATCATCGAGTTGGATTTTTAATGTTGAAATCCTGTTCAGCATTATTTCAAAGCAGCAGCCATTAAAAACTTGTTACTGCTACAGTGATCACTCGCCATAAATGTGATCCCAATGTTAAACCCAAACCAGTCGAACCATCACACCCAGTTCATGTTTTCTGTATCAAAGTAAAATGTGTCTTTACTAATGACATCACATTTTTATGCAACTGTGCCCCAGAGCCCTTTTAGCAAGGCAGGGCAGGCTGGGTGTGGAGGTGTCTCCTCATGCCTCACCTGAAGGCCGGCAACAGTGAGGCGGCGTGCATCGTTTGCTGGAGCAACAACAGGAACAAGGTAGGGACTGTCAGGGATGTGCTGGTCGTTAAACTTCACAGAAATCTCATAATCACCTGGAGAGGAGGGAGCGAGGTGTAAATTAGAGTCACAGAGATGCATCAGTGATCAATCATCAGGTTTAACTGTGTGTTTTCTCTACCAGGCTCCTGAGCAATATAAGAGACACCGCAAGAGCCGTCTTTGCGGTCCTCGAAGGAGATCTCCGCCCTGCTGGGTCCCTCCATGGCAATCGAGAGACCACCGGCCCCCGCCTCCCTCGTCCAGATACTGAAGTCAGCTGAGAAAGAGGTATGAGAAAACTTTAAATCCACAATACACAGACCTCTTTCTAACAGATTAGTCCAGGCCTTTTCTGCAGTAGAGACAGGCGATACCTCTAGATTTGATTGTGATCCTATATGCAGTGATACCAATATTCTTAATTTTTAAGTGAATGGAATATCATGTAGGACAGAGTTATGTGTTTTTATTTATGAGGCGAAATAATCATAAATCAGCTACATTATTAGGAGCTGGAAAGCGTCTCTGTGGATGCAAATCAACAATGCGATGACAACAATGTCCATCTATTTTTATTTTATTTTTTTTTTTAATTCTCTGTACTGTCTGTTGGCCTCAGCCTCACTGGTTCTTACAGAAGATGTAGATCTTTAAAAACAGCTCACAAATAGATATTTAGCTTCTATTTATCTTCAATAAAAAGCTCAATAATTTCCAAAAATAGCTGGCCACAGTTTTAAGCAGTCATTAGTCAGGAGGAAATATAGCACTTAATGGGGACTATTTGATGACATGATACACAGTGTAGCAGATTATGTATATCTGGACAACAAATCAGTTCTTTGTTAATTTTAGTCTTTTTGTGGGATTTGTTGACAAATACAAAAAAAAAAACAAAAAAAAAAAAAACAACATATACAGACTTATTCTTATAGGTCAGGCATGTAGCCCTGATGTAAAGGAATGAATGTACTTGATGTTAAGTCCCTGTAAGGATGATGTCTGTGTGGGAGTCTACCTGGCTCTCCTGCCTGCGCTCCCTCTAGTCCTGGACCTCCTGCTCTCACCTTGGAGGCCCCGCCCTCTCCGAGAGGCCCCACAGTGAACTTGAAGGGGCTGCCTGGCACATGCAGGCCCCTGTACCTCACATTCACAGTGTGCACACCCATCTCTGTGGGTACAAAGCGCACACAGTAGGTGTCGTTACCCGCTGCGACCAGCTCGGCAGGCTGCTTTTCTCCAGAGGGGGAGATAACCTCCGCAGTGACTTCCTGCATGTCGATTGCTGCAAAGACAGACAGACAGTTTTATCACTTTTTTGTGCTAAAATGAAATAAATGTTGGGTGGTAGTGAAATGAGAGAATGAGATGACAAAGACGAGAGAAATAAGGAGCAGCTGCAACTTAATAAAGCATGTTATGTTGCAAACCTTGTGCTGCCAACCCTGCTTTTTTCCCCTAGGGCTACAACGCACCCTCCACCCTGGCACCGCCCTCTGGGCAGCAGGCATCAACGACCCAAACACCCCTCACTGCCCTCGTCCCCCTTGCCAGCACCAGACCAGAGAGGCCAGAGATGAAGCGCACGTGCCCAGGGGAGAAGCTCTGATCCTGTGCAACGGCAGCGGAACGAGTTCTGCAACCACTGGATCTTCCAGACCACCAGAGGGAGCAGTAGGAGTGGGAGGAGGTGGGAGAAAGGAGATGCCGAGATAACGCCAGAAGGAACCAGCTCACTGGAGGAAGAGAAGGGAACGAGGACAAAGAGGTGGAAGGAGAAGACAAGAGGAACAATTGGTGACAGTGACAGAAGACAAAGGAGGAAAAGATAAGAAGAAACTGAAGAGGAAAGGAGAGAAGAGGAGAAAGTGGATTTGGACAAAACAAGAAAAAGACATACAAACGAGGAAAGATTAGGACAGAAAAGAAGACAAACTGACAGACGAAGGAGAGATGAAGAAATGTCAAAACTGATTTTTTTTTTTTAAAAGGAGGCAGGGTGACAAAGGGAAAGACAGAAGAAGAGGGAAAGAGACAGGAAAAGAAGAGATTAAGAAAGGACAAGACAAAGCTAACAGGCAACAGAGACAGAAACTAGAGAAATGTCAGAACTTCAGACATGAAACAGTTTTAGAAAAGGAGGAGCTGCTCTGGTGTTGCAGGACGTGTTCAGTCCAAGCATGTCTCCAGATTTCAGCTGGGCAGAACGCTGACAGTCTGTGACACATCAAGACTTAACAAGTTTAAGACCCGCTCATTTGTACCTTTTATTGACCAATAAAACAACCAAACACCCAATATCTACATGTGAGGGATACTAACAAGACGAAATCTACTGCGCCTGCCATCAAGGTGGTCCAATCATGAGCCTTCAGACTAGCGAGGAGAGAAAGCTTGTGCGTGCGTGCGTGCGTGCGTGAGTGCGTGAACTGTATTGTACCTGGTATCTTTACACTGAGGTCACAGACACTCCCCACGCTGGCAACAGATGCCGCCTTCTGTCGTCGTGTGATGCTCTCACGTATACGACCCTCCCCTGTCACCCGCACCGTGAACGGACTTCCTGTTGATTAACATAAACACATCTTAAATTATTTGTCTGAAAAGATAAACTTAATTTTCATTCATTAAAAGTCTACTCTTCCCTAATCAAAATATCCAGAATCTATGATGATGCTAATAGTTTTTGTTTCAGAAGTTTACCTGCTGGATGCATCGTGTCTCCTGCTTCTCTAAAAAAAATTCTATTACTTTGAAGGACTTGTTTGTATATGCAGATGATGCGATGCTCAGTGTGAAGAGTTTTAATGTCTTCTTAAAAGAAACACACAGAGCAGTAACATTAGTTTTGTTTTTTACCTGGGACGTGTTCCTCTGCAAAGCGGATCGAGACAATGTAGTTTCCTGGTTCAGTAGGACAGTAGGTGACTCCACATGTTCCGTCCTCCATGTCCTCCGTCTGGATGTCCACCTTACTGGGACCTTCGATGGCCAGAGCCAGGCCGCCATAACCTGCGCACACACACACACACACACACACACACACACACACACACACACACACATACATGAGGCTACCATTGGCTCGCTAAACAGGCTGCTGTCAGACTTTTAAGTGATAATTCCCAACCTCAGCAGTTACCTGTGAGTAGTGTTGTTATAACAGTGTTATAAATATAATAATATTGTTGGTAAAATACTTTAAGTTTAGTGAAATGTGGTAATTTGTAGGAGAATTTCTACTTGACAAAATACAAACGTGGCAGATTCACACTGGATTAAGACCACAGATGACCTCTGCAATTATTAAATTTCCAGAGGCCCCCAGTTAAACTAGTCCCATGCAAATAGGGCTTAAGAGTCTACTGCCATGCTACCAGCTCTGTGTAGTTGAGCTACTGCTAAAATGATAATGTGTAGCAGGTATAATATTCACTATGTTCAGCATCTTAGTTTAGTGTGTTAGCATGCTAGTAGTTGCCATTTAGCAATAGATTTTAGCTGATAGATTTCGTGACAATCCATCCAAGTGTGAACTGACAACATACTCATCCATAGAGTCAAACCACTAGCATGGCTAAAACAAAAAGGCATTTAGACAATTAAATACAGGTGTGACAAAGATGCTCTGCATACTGACCGGCCTCGCGAGTGTCGACCACGAAGCTGGAGTTGTTGAAAGTAGTTCCCTGGACGAGGCCGTCACCGTGAACCTTGACTTGGCTGGCGTCACCAATCTCAGACTGGACGACCATGATGGGGATGGGACTGTTGGGGACGTGACGGCCGTTCTTAAGGATGCTGACCAGATGTTCACCAACCTCCCGCGGAATGAAGGAGATACCTGGTGAAACATGGAGGAGAGGATAGACAGAGAGAGAGAAGCAGAAGAGAGGATGAAAGAAAAGGGTTGAGGAGAAGAAAAAGACAGGAGAAATAGCACGAGGAGGAGAAAAGAAAATAGGAGAGAAAGGAAGGTGAAAAACAGACGAAGGGTGAGGAGTGGAGAGAGCAATGTGAAGGAAATAGAGAAGAAGGAAAACAGGTGAAAGGACAGATTCAAATCAACACATATTACTATAACTGTTTAATTACTTTTGAGAGTGTGTGTAGTTTGTGTGTATTTGTTTGTGTATGCATGTTACCAATGTGGTTGTTGGCCATCCTCTTCAGCAGGCAGGGCTCATTGCGTCCAGACGGTGCCTTGATGCTGGCGGTCAGCAGGCTCAGGTCTGTCTCATTGATGTCCAGAGAGAAATCTGCTGCTGAGCCCAGTTTGACCTGAGAGCGCCGCTGGTTGTCCTCTGAAACACAAACACACACACAGTTAGGACCCCACTGTGAACGTGTAGCTGAACCCAGATATTTTACATTATGTCTGTTATGAACTACTCTTTTGTTAAATTACACCTCACTCTTTACAGTGGAGGGTAGAAATTAAATCATAAGACTTCTCATTAATGATTTGTTTTCCAGTGGTTCTGTGAAAGCTTTGGATTATTGATCACAAATGTTCTGCCTGTTTATGTGTCTGTGTGTTTGCAGTCTGACCAGTGATCCTGGCGGTGAACGGGCTGCCGGCGATGTGGTCATCGTTGTATTTGACCAGGATGTTGTAGTCTCCAGGCAGAGTGGGCAGGTAGCTGACGCTGCACGTCCCGTCCTTGTTGTCCACACAGCTGATCTCTGCTTTGGACGGACCCTCGATGGCCAGGTCCAGACCCCCTATACAGACAGACAGACAGACAGACGTACTGATTATATTTGAAACAGGATGTCATCGCTGATTTCTAAAAAATAAAAACCTCTTTCCAAAATACTGACATGATCTTAAGAATTACTGCTACATTATTACCAGTACAGATGATGTCACTACTGGTGCTGCTATAAATACTACTAACACTAGTGAATACCACTAATGTCTAAAGTCAGATATATTCAAATTCTACACATATCGGCCTCAGTATTATTGATACCGTTTCTGTTGCAGAATTGTTCAACTTTTACAGCAAATTTCATGATTACAAAAAAAATGTGACTATTGTTTCCCAACCCCACTGTGACTAATTCACACAGTCACAGTCGTTAACAGGAGTAACTACCAGCTCTTCCTGTAGCTCACGTACCTTCAGAGGCGTCATCTGTGCAGACGGTGAACATGGCCGTCTTGTTAGCGACGCCATAGCTCAGACCAGGACCATAAGCTGTGACATTGGGACTACTGGCGTGGTTCACGTAGAACTGAAGGGGAGACTCTGCAACACACACACACACACACACACACACACACACACACACTCATTACCACTACAATTTAAAATCACTAAAACTACAAGTGAAGAAGTCCTCAGTCCTCACTCTTCAGTGTACTTTGAATCTGGATCTTTTTTTTTTTTTTAACGTTTGGGCTCCTTTATTCCAATGAAGGGAAATCTGATCCCAAGCAATAACAATCTATGAGTGGTAGGCGACATGCACATCACTGGCTTTGTCTTCTTTGTGGTGCAGGGAATTAAAAAAAGGATTTCCCGCACACACCTCTCACCTCTGCATTGATTTATTTAACAAAGTATGAGCATTATGGTCACATGCGCCTTTATCAAGACATATTCAATAAGTCTAGAGAACCCCATTTACTAAGTTGCAGACTGTGCTGACCTGGGATGTGTGAGCCGTTGTATTTGATGTGCATCTCGTGCAGGCCGGCCTCAGTGGGTGAGTACTGCACCGTCACCGTCCCATCCAGGTTGTCTGTGATCAGCGGCTGAGCTTTTTTACCTGAAGGCATGTGCACCTCACCTGAGAGAGTCAGAGAGTTGGAGACACATGTAAATATTATTTGCATATTCCCATTTGACTGTTATGTTAACCTGTAATGAAACCTGCTTCTTATCAGTCTCACCTGTGACCTCTCCCTTCTTAAAGGAAAACGGTATCACCATGTCAAAGGGTCTGAAGCCGCTTCCATTAACGCTGCTGCTGATTGGCTTGTAGTTTTCTGATGTCACCTGAAGACACACAAACACACACAAAGATTTTAACGCCTCTATTCAACACTGAAAACAACTTCTGTCCATCCCAGTGACCTGCATTAGAAACATGCTGCTGCGTCCAAGCCCCCGCCCACACAGGGGCATCCTGGGAAGTGTAGTGTGATGGAGCAGTAAGGAAGAAGAGGAGGAAGATGATGATGATGATGATGATGATGATGTGACTCTGTGATGCAGCCACAGCGATGGAGAGTGCACTGAAGAAAAGGAGAGAGAGAGACCGCCACAACAAACCCTGCCTGGAGGAAGGGAAAAAAAAATCCTCAAACACCTGTTACCATAGCCACGCCTTCTGCAACACATCTCACAAACACCTGGGCTTTATTTATTCATGTTTGCCGCGATCCCATTGGCTGAGACAAAAAGAGAAGCGATGACATGGAGGAGGCAAAGCAGGCGAGCAAGTACATTTTAGGATGGAGAGAGAAGTTTGAACCAGCAGCCACCTGCAAGAGAGAGGAGCTGTGTGTGTGTGTGCGTGTGTTTTGTGCAGTGTGTGCCAATCTTGTTATCGTCATCCAAATAACTATATCTATATGGTGTGTTCCAGCAAGTTAGCTCGTGTGGGGTTTTTTGAGTGTGTGCATGCATGCGTGTGTGTGTGTGTGTTGAGGGTACCCAGGGCTGGAAGCCAGCTCCGGGGGCGGCCTTCCGCTGCATGTCTTGCATCATGGGTACCTCATCAGTAGCCTGAAGACACGACAGTGAGGGTTAAAATCTGACCACACACACACACTTAATCCAGCACCAACACACATTTTAGGGTGTTAAAAAGTGAGTCTTAAACCCATTTCTATCAATGAGCGTTATACTTCTATCAATGTTGGAACAAATGCATTTACTCGAGTACTGTACTTGAAGCAGCTAAAAAAATTGTACCTACTATTTAATTTTTTTGCTACTACATACTTCCACTCAACTACAATTTGGAGGCCGATATTGGATTTTTTATTCCACTAGGCCTACTTTTGATGTGCTATTATGGATTGAGTTACCCAGCAGTATTAAAACCGGCCATGTGAGCAGGGTGTATGTATGGTGTGTTCGGTGTGCGCTGAAGGAATAGACTTGCATGCACTGAATGACATAACAAGCTGCTCTCCAGACATCTCTAAAATACTTAAAGGTCAAAGCTACATGTGAAGGACAGCCGTTAATCAGAATGTGTAGACAGCTATGTTGATACACAATTGAGGCATGACATGGATCTTAACTCTTAGTATCCAGTTTACTTATTTGTTTATGTCCTGCACCACAGAGTGAAATTATGTGTAGCTACACACTGGTGAAGGGCAGGTGTGGTGGGACTGGTTTGGGAAAGTGCAACACTCTCTCTCTCTCTCACTCACACACACACACACGCACGCACAGAGTCTAAGAGACAGAGGTATTGATGACATACAGTACTGTGGCTTTGTGGGTAAATCCTGGTCTGTAAACTGAAGGCATGAAGTCAAAAAGTTAATCAACTTATCGTCACTTAAACCTGCATCAGCTGATTGTTTTGGCCTCTTTTCAAATCAATCTGCACTTGACCTGCATTAACAGTGATCATGTAAACTTTAAAGTGAAGGATGAAACAACAGTCTGCTAATTTGATTTCCAGCAGCTGCCTAGAATGACAAGAAAAATATTAAAAGTCCGTACAGATACTGTATATGTACGTATACTGTGATACAGTACAAACTAATAAAAAATACAGTGAGATCTCCGTCTGTCTCCATGTCTTCTGTTCAAAGCTGCAACAGACGACCATTTCAGCTCACATGAACTTATTATGTTTCTCTAATCAGAGCGAACACAGTGACCACAATGACTCACCATGACTTTGAAGGGACTGCGTGGGATGTTTTCGCCTCCAAAGCGGACGTAGATGACGTAGTTCCCAGGTGCTGGCGCTGTGTAAAAGATGTCAAAGGTGCCATCCTCATTCTCCATTACTTCGGCCTCCACCTCGCTGCCGTCGGGCTGAACCACCACGCAGCTCACCTTCCCCTTCCCAGCACCCTTAGCGTTCACCACCAGGCCCAGCGCCGCGCCAGTAGCCACAGTGGGACCCACACCTGGACCTGGGAGGAGAGGGAAGACATTTTTAGTAGGTATTGTTCCCTCCATATTATTTTATTTTGTTTTTTTTAACAATTTATTTATGTTGTCTGTGTGACATCATAATTCATAGTTATGTACCTGTGACGGTGCATTTGCTGGCATCTCCAGTTGCCGTGGCGCGGACCTTGTAAGGCGAGGCAGGGATGTCGTCACCGCCATACTTAATGACAATGGTGTACCGGCCTGTACGGTCGGGGATATAAGACACCCGGTATGTACCGTCACCGTTGTCGTGGATACTGGGCTGCTTAGGTTTACCATCCTGGTCCTGAAGAGGAAGGAGAACAGATATTTTAGTGTGATGTCTTTTTCCCCATGTGTGTGTATAATTATGAGTGTGTGTTACTGACAGTGATGAGCACGCTCAGTTGGCCCTGGCCGGCGTCCTTGGCATCGATGTTGAACTCAACAGGGAAGCTGGCAGGGACGCCACTGGTCAGACCGGGGCCGCTGGCTCGCACTTTACTGGCATCATGAGTGGGCAGAACCCGAAACTTGAAGGGACTGAAGAGAAGACAGACACAGTTACTACGGAGACTGATCGTCAGAACAACAGTACAGTGCTGATGTGCTCCTGACAGAGGCAACACAAACACCTCAGCACGTGAATAAAGTACAAAAAAACTAGGCACTGACTCATAGTGCCTCTGCAGTACTACTCAGTACCTGCGGGGGACGTCCTCTTCTGCGTACTTGACGGCCACAGAGTACGGTCCCTCCATAGATGGAGTGTAGGACACCAGGTGAGTCCCGTCCCCGTTGTCCGTCACCTCCACGGGCTCTGCGATGCCTTTAGGAGCCGTGACGGCCACAGCCAGCGGGGCCACACCGGCCTTCCTGCAGTCCACAGTGAAGGATTGTGGGATGTTGGCCCTGACCCCTGACCCCACACCGGGACCAGTCACCTTGACCTTGGTGGAGTCCACCACGTCCTTCACTGGGACTTTGAATGGACTTCCTGGAAAGAACAGAAAGAGGAAATGTTGGATTAAGTCACAAAAGCAAATAAATTGAGGGTTTTTTTTCTTTTAAAGAACCAACAAAGATTATTTGTGGACACAGTGCATCATATTGTTCCCACAAGAAACAGGTTTAATACATTGCCCATTTTCACTGTCATTTAAAGCTAAAACAATAATTAGCAACAGCTTAATAGACGAACAAAAAAGCCAAACGTTTCTTTGTTCCTACTTCTCAGATTATGAGGATTTTTTGGCCTGTTCATTAAATATCTTGAGGTTTTAAAGTGTCGGCTGGACAAAACAAACTAATTAAAGACATTAATTTAGGCTTTTAAAAACTGGTGGGGCATTTTTGTATCTGACATGTTATAGGCCAATCAATTATTTGAATATTCATTAAAATAACTGACTGATTAATCAAAAAAAATAATTGTTTGTTGCCTGTTCCTGGAAAATACAGCCCCATATTTAGCTTTTCAGTCTGCCTGTGCATCACTGATCCTTAAACTCTATACTTAAATATAAACATTACTATCACAAGTAGCCTAACTCTTGGCTAATTGCTATAAGTCTATAAAGTTTATCCTGGTGTTCCACTCTTTGTGAGTTTGATCTGGGTGACATGGTTTCTGTATGCTGCAGCTCTCTGTAGCTCCAGTTGTCTTCACACAGCAGAACCACAAACCAGCAGCAGTCTGTGAAAGGTGTCGAACACGGAAACACGCTGAGCTTTTCCTGAACAAAGTCAATTAAACTGAGCTGTGGCTTTTTTTTTTTACTTCAACCACATCTTTAAGACATTAGACTGAAACACTCTGTGTCAGCAACATCTTTTTATCATTAACAGAAAAACACATCTCTAAACATCAGTTGTTTACAGACGGAAATCTGAGCAAAGACAAATTAACAAACACGTGAGTGACCATTTTAAAGACAGTTAAGATTTAAAGGATAAGTCTGTATACAATTTTTCTTTTCAACAAATCCCATATAAAGACTAAAATGAATGGCACAGCGATCCATGCAACACTAGGCAGAAAAAGATTTCACACACTTAGATCTCTGCAGTGTTTCACTTTGGGTCTATTTGCACCTTATCTGATCATACATGAGGCAACAATGGACAGGGTGGTAGTGTAACCAATCTCAGTCTAATCACTGGCTGTATGCACCACACCTGTAAGCAACCCTGGTGGTAGAAGCTCCACCTTCTGGGAGTTGTAGTTTTTTTAAATACTGGATAGCAAACTGAAAGGCATACAAATGAAACCACATATTTGTGAGCTGGTTTTAAAGATTGTACCAGTGGGCTTGGAGCTAAGTGCCGCAGACTGTGTAGGAAGTATTGAGAGATGGACTGACACATTTTTGGTTTTGGTCTCAATAAGAGTATAGAATAATATCAGACACTGAACCAACTGACCAAACAGTGCTGTCATCTTAAACCACACCAGCATGACATCTTAAATGATCTCATCTCACCTGGGATGTGCTCTCCTCCGTAGGTGATATTGACATCGTACATGCCAGGGGTGAAGGGAACATACTCCACACTGCAGCTGCCATCTTTGTTGTCTTTGCAAGACATCTTTGACTCTGATGGACCCTCCACCGTGATGCCCAGACCGCCGATACCTGCCCCTCTGGTGAAGGATGAATACACCCACAATTAACAACAGTCTGACCTGAAGTTAGAGACTTTAACGTTGAAACAAAACAAGTCTCTGCCCACTATCTATAAGCAGTACCTGGTGATGATGTTGAAGTTGTTTGGCTTGTCAGTCAGGGCTTGTTGGAGCCCAGGGCCAGTAGCCACCACCCTGCTGGGGTCACATCCCTCCGACACAGACACCTTGAACGGGCTCTTAGGAACTGGTGTGTCGTCATACAGAACGTGGACGTTGTGGACGCCTGTAACACACATCAGGACAGACAGCAGTTGATGATCAGAGTAAGATATGTTGTTGTAGGTTACAGTAAAACAGTTTGGTAAAGATTTATATTTTTCAGTCCTGATCACACACACACAGGTGCAGCAGGTTGTTACCGTTCTCAAAAGGAGTGTACTCGACGTTGTAGGTCCCGTCGCCTGCGTCGGTGATCTCACAGTCTGTCAGCGCTCCGGACGGGTTCCTGACCTCCGCCTTTATGTGGTCTCCTCCTCGCCGCGTCAAAGGACTGGCGTCCACCGTGAATGATGTGGTGGCTTCTCTGTAAACAGCTGGAGGAGAGAGGAGGAGTGTATGTTTAAAGGAACATTCCAACCATTTTTTCCCCACACGAACTTCAGTTTACTAGTGACGGTCAGTCCTACTCAGCCTGTGGAAGATTTATAACAGAAAACCCACACTGCAAACTGGGGACATTAAATATGAAAGACATGCGCATACATGGGTCAGGAAAGGTCCCATGAAAGATTAAAGTGAGGTGTATTTTGGGAAATGTGGAGATTTTTTAATTTCATTTTACTTTTTTATTTGTGGGAAAACTAAACTGGAGTCTCCCTTTAAACTGTGAGTCCAAGTCAAATTACAAGGTGTGTATCTGCTGTTGTGAAAAAAAAGATGGGAGTTTTAGTTTAATTAAAGCGGCTATAATTTATATTTTTTAAAATCATAATGTATCAAATTACGATGTTCAACGTGTCAGTCATTTCACTTAGTTAATTTGAGAGCACAAAATAATTTTACACCCTCTCTGAAACCACACAGAGCTGAGTACCGACTCTCAGATGGATCATACTGCACCTTTTCCATCCACTCCGGGTCCGAACACTTTGACCTTGGAGGTGTCGACAGCAGGATCCACCGTCACCTTGGCAGGGAAACCTGGCACGACTTTGCCTCCGTACTTCAGCAGCAGAGTGTACATGCCGGAGGTCAGAGGGATGTAGGTCACCGTGTAGGTCCCGTCTTTGTTGTCCACCACCTCCGTCTTAGCTTTAACGCCTGAAACAACACAGACCAGTTTGTATATTTACATCACAGAACTGGAGACTGAGCATCTCAAACATGAGCCTTACTTTTAACAGAAGACACTCTTCACGAAAACTCAATTTGACTTTGTGGAACTGGGATAACTTCAATACCAACTAAATATTTTTTATAAATGTGTGTTTCTTGAGTATATGGATTTGTGATTTTTAATATTGTTCAATTTATTTTTTTTTTCAAATTTCTTTAATTCTTTTGTCATTTTTTTTGTTTAATTACTTTTAAGTTGTGCATGAACCTGTACATAAATGTCTATGTGTGTATTCTGACCAAACTTATTTTGGCCCTTTGTAACCAGGGCCAATTATTATCACTATTTTACCTGTATGTATAAGTTGTTGTATCATTATTGTGTTTATCGTAACCCTACATGTACATTTGCGTGTCTTTACACATGTCTTTCTTTCCTCTACTTTCTTCTGTACAGATGAAAATGTTCATGCATCTTACACATTGTAATTTTAGTGGAAACATCTTACAATAAAAATACAGCTTTACAAAAAAGAGTTTAAATGTGAAAAGGCCGACACTGGTGGTTCCCTGCAGACAGCCATTTGTTTCAGTTCTCTTTAGTAACACGACTGGAGACTCCGAGACCTCAAGTAGTAGTGAAGTTTGACAAGGCTGCGATTCAAGTTTCAAGTCTCTGCATGAAACCAAATGTCTGTCTGAAAGGAAGGAAATGTATCTCACAACTAATGGAGGACTTGGAATGAACATGTGATTTGTAGTTATTGGGCTAAAACATGTACAAGCACCAGTGTTCTAATTCACAGCTAATAGTGTGTGTACTGGCTGCTGGTGTTATTAGAACCTGGTGCAGCGCCACTGGGACTGATCGGGGGGGAGTCGAGTGCATCCTCCAGGCTGAGTGTTCCTGGTCCAGCCCGGGAACAGTCCACATTCACCACACTGGGCTCTCCAACCTGCACAGACAGCAAGCTGGATCAGACTTCACACTGCAAGAATCAGAGGCTCAGAGCAGAACTAGTGAATTCGGATGGTTTGTTTTTGCAGGTGGGAAAAAAACAACATAATTGCTGAATTGATCCAGAACTGATTCAAAATCTGATTTAAAGGTACATAAAAACCATAATCTTTAACTTCTATCTTCCTCCGCAGACACTCACCTTTGCTCTTTTCAGGCCCGCCCCTGATGCCACCACCTTAGAGGCGTCAAAGGGCAGCTGAATGTCGGCTTTGAACGGCGAGCCCGGGATGTGGACCTCCTCAAACAGGATGTTGACCAGGTAGTCTCCGGGCTCAGTGGGCAGGTAGGAGACGGAGCAGGTCCCGTCGCCATTGTCCGAACACTCAATCTTGGCCTCAGTCGGCCCTTCGACCGTCAGCCCCAGACCTCCAGTGCCGGCGCCCTTTGTGTCGATGGTGAACTCTGCAGGGTTTCCCACCAGACCTCCCTTCAGACCTGGACCGAACGCCTTCACCTGGAGGGGACAATGATGGTGACATGACACAATGTTGTAGAAATGAAACCGTTTCAGTTAGATTTACACTGTTAATAATAATCTGTATCTGTGTCTCCTTTAGACATGGAAGGAACAAGAAGATGTATTTATTGTCACTTCTTCTGTAATCTTCTTAAACATATATAGCAGGGAAAGAATCTAATCTTTTTTATTTTTTTCTGGGTTTTTTTTTGTTGGATTTTGTGCTTTCCTTCATAAATAATTGCCATCATGACACAGAGAACACGATTTACATAGTTAAAAATCTGTGCTCTAAAATAAGACCGCAGTGAGAAATAACTAAGGAACAGAAGACAAAAGAAACATTGAAAAGATTGGATCTTTAAGGTGGTCCTAAAGGAGGTATGGAAACATGGCTGCAGATGTTACCTTGCTCGGGTCTGGGGGCAGCTGTGCGTCCACAGGGAACGGGCTCCCAGGGACGGGGTGTCCATCGTAGGAGACACTGACAGAGTGGACACCCTCCTCTGTGGGGGTGAAACGGACCGTACTGACGTCTGCTTTACTGGGCTGAGGCTCCACTTTGCACTTCACCGCCCGCTGGCTGGGGCTCAGCTAGTAACACAAACACACACAGGAACACACTGAACACCTCAGTCTCTTTTAAAGAATAAATCTGGCAACTTTCTATATTTTTCATTTTATTAGCTAATCTTGTGAAAATACAAAAAACAACAATTAATCTCACTAATAAGTTTTAAAGTGATCTCAACACTCACCACTGCCACCTCCAGGTGACCTTGGCCTCCTGCACCTTTTGTATTCACCATAAACTGCTGCTCCTGATTCACCTCCGCTCCTGAAAGACATTCATTTATTTTGTAAGCGATGAAAAGGACTTAATTTTCTCTGACCGCTTTTAAGTCAAAGCTAAAAACATTACTTTTTACACTGTGTATTCCACCCTGTAATGACTGAAAACTTATTTTTAAACTCCATTTTAAATAATTTAAATAATCTTTTTATCTTTGCACCTCTTGTCTGCACTTTTGCTATTTTAAAATGGTGCTTTTTTTGTTATTGCAAATCATTTAGTAATTAATTGGATGTTAGGTCACACAAGAGACAGCTGCCAAGTCAGGTCAAGTTTAAGTCAGTTTAATTATTCAGAAATATAAATCCTGATGCTAGTTTTGATACTGAAGAGGTTAAAAATGTAAACTCATACACGTGATGGACAACTATAAGGTTTCTAAGTTGGACAGAAGGCTGGCAGGAAGCACAGAAAGACAGATCTCTTACTTCCTTCCAGGTTGTCCACGTTGACTTTGCTCAGATCCAGCGGGGCAGCGATGCCAACTGTGAAGGGGCTCTTGGCGATGGGATCTCCTCCATACTTCACTGTGATCTTCTGCTCCCCCTGCAGACACCCAACATGCAGACACTTCAGCTCCATTTTATAAAATAAGAAGACAATTCGAAGTTGAAATATTGTGAGTATCCTGATATGCATTTTTCATATAATATTAAAAATTATACCAGTATTATGATGAAGGAGATGATATGGTACACCCCGAGTGGACAGTTTGCTTGTTTGTTCTTTTGTAAACTTACTTCTACATATCTACCTACACTTACATATCTCTATCTGTCTGCACCTCTTTAATCAGTCATTTCAGATAGAGATGATAAAATATTAGAACAATATTTTAATAATATAATATTCTGTATATAATATAATCATTTATTGATTATTATATAATGATATAATACATTATTATACTGGGCTGATAAATAGAGCACAGACAAATCAGTTGCACAGGTGTGAATGTGATGTACTGTTTGTACAGTTTGCTGTGTAGGTGTGTATTTAACGTACCCATTAAACAGGTGTGTGTTTGTGTGTCTGTTATTCAACCTCATGTGCTACCATTTCTTTGGCATACCTGTTGTACAGGTGTGTATTTGACAGTCTGGGAGTAGTCGTAGTTGTCGATGATGTCAAAGTCTTTGACGGGGGAGGAGAAGGTGACATCCAGCGGTGCTTTACCGGCTCCTTTGGTCAACACTGTGAAATGAGTCGGCTTACCGCTCTCCACACCTGCACGGGTAGACAGAAGAAGTGCAGCAGTCAGGTAACAACACATACAGACATAGCATCAAATAAAAACAGTTATTTGAAAATAGGTAATTTTGATAGTGTGTGCGTGTGTGTGTGTGTGTGTGCGTGTCTGTGTCTGCGTCTCACCAGTACAAGCCAGTCCTGGACCCTCTGCTTTGACCTTTGATGCATCGTGGGAAGGTTCTACTTTGACAAGAAATGGGCTCTGTGGAACTTCCTGTGAGGAAAACGTTAAACCCAGTAAATGCATCATATCAAACCACCATTATCCTCTCATTTCTGTCCACTGCGTGTGTGTGTGTGTGTGTGTGTGTGTGTGTGTGTGTGTGTGTGTGTGTGTGTGTACCTTGTCAGTAAACAGGACTTTAACGGTGAGTCTTCCAGCAGCAGGAGGCATGTATTTGACAGTGAATGTGTCATTGGCGTTGGGGATAATGTCAAAGTCCACATCGGCCTCTTTGTCACCGACCATGTTGGCATCACACTTAATGCCCACGCTGACGTCACCTGGAGACACACACACACACACACACACACTTATTCTGTCACTTGCTGCCTTGACAGTGAGTGTTACGAATTAACTCTAATCACTGTTTCCAGTGTTACAGTGACACTGACTGCCACAGGGGGGCGGTAGAGTGTTTCTGTTTACAGCTGTTCATTTATCCTACTCAGACACACGTTGCCCCTGGGATGCTGTCATCAGCTCTCTAATGTAAACAATGAACTAAACCAGCGGCACAATCAAAGAGTTTCCTGCAGCAGAACTGGGCCGTCAATCACAGTGGAGGAATTCAAAGTATGAGAGGAATGAAGCAGGAAGCTGTGTCACACGACAGAAACAGGTCAGATTCTTTCACCACTGACGATATCAACACTCCCCTCTCTGCGTCTCTCTCGTCAGCCTTCCCCTGCTCTCCCATAGCTGCTTCACCCAGGAGGTGCGACCTAGACAGGTGTGTTCATACAATATATCATCATATACAATCACCTGTTGTGCACAGAGCAGAGGATGCCAGGACAACACCGGAAAGAAAATCCTGACAGTATCAAATACTCACTGCCTGCAGGAGCCTCTAAATCAGTGGTTCCCAACTGGTGGATCGTGTTTCATAAATGGGTCAAGGGTCCATTGTGAATCGACCGCAAGATTTTGATATTATCATTATTATTATTATATATTATCTCAATAAATCTATACAAATGAATCTTCACCATCCTCACCATCCTGGTGGATGGATACAGATTCTTCACAAGTATCTTTGGGTATATTGCTCCATTCATCTTCCCTTTTTATGATGTGGATTCTGCTGGTACCATGAGAGGATAAACAGCCCCATACCATGATGCTTCCACCTCCAAACTACACTGTAGATATGGTATTTTTGCAGTGGTTCTGCTCTCTTCAATTTAAAACTCTTTAATGTATTTTTGTACTTGGTTTGTGCAGGTAGGTGATGAAGCATGATTGTGTGAGTGTGTGTTCTGCTCAGGAAGGTTAAATTGATGAATTTCCTGTCAGGATGTTTTTGCCTTGAGATCATCGTCAGCCCACACCAAGGGGAAAAGAGCGCGTGCGTGCGTGCGTGCGTGCGTGTGTGTGTGTGTGTGTGTGTGTGTGTGTGTGTGTCGCTCTCAGACAATATAAAGGTGAATGTTTGTCTGCATGTTTAAGTGTGGAAACTGCCGTCACACCAAATAAAACCGTCTGTGGGGGAATTCCTGTCTTAATTATCACTCTGTGTATGTGTGTGTGTGTATTTCTTACCGTCTCCAGCTCCTGAACAGTCCACGGTGAAGTGCGTGGGCTCGTTGGCCTTCAGTCCAGTTCTCTCCACTCCAGGACCGAACACCTTCACCTTGCTGGGGTGGCTGCCTTTACCAACATTCACCTACAAGCACCACAACAGGAAATGACATCACTTACTTCCATTTTGAAAAGGTTATTCAAGGAGATTCCCCCCCTCTCAGATCCTGCAGTGTTAAAAGCAGCACAACAGTTAAAATGTTTTGGTATTCTTAGTATTACAAACAATTAAAACAAAACATGGAGTTCCACAGGGCTCTGTCACAGATCCTCTACTTTTTAAAATCTTTATATATTGCTTAACTACAATTTGTGATGTTGGATCTCATTCAGCTTAATTCCACTAAACTTTAACACAGTAGTGACATGTTATTGCAGTTAAGGTAAGAACAGTGAATTTGAAACAGTAAAGCTATAGGCTAATTTTCACATCAGCAGCCTTTTAAAATTCTGAATGAATTCAGGAAGCCTATATTTGGACAGGAGCCCCTAAACATGCCAAGAATAATAATGCATCACTTAGAGCCCCTGAGAGTGACACAAGTCTTATGGTACTCTGCAAATATAGTGTTCCTACATGTGACATTAAAAAATTGGTAGACCAGAACTTTAGATATGTATTTAAAGGATAGAGGGCTCAACCAATGATGACGTTCAAGTGCAGAGATTTCTCTAATATATTGTATGTTAGTTCACTTTTCAGCTACAGCTTCAGCAATAAAAAAAACTGATGCCTGGGATCAAACATTATCTAATAGAGTTAAAAAGCTGTCTGGGTATGAATATGTAGAGGTAGATCATACCTATGATTTACACTGTTTTCACAAAGAAAATACCTATAAATTAATTTATAAAAGTGGTTCAAAGTCAGTTCAACATAAATCAGAAATGCTAAACATTTTACAAATATTTTAAAAGGATTGTGCTTTGGTTTTTTTATAGCTGCTCATCTCTTGCAGCACGTTGGCAGTCAGTCATGATTAAAAATATATTATCAAGGATTATAACATATTTATTTCTGGATGGTACAGTGATGTGAAATATAACATTAAACTCAAACTTGAAACGTGAAATATATATATATTCAAATGGTTGGAAAATATAATAAGAATAAGGAAGAGGAGGAGGAAGAAAGATGATGATTAACAGAACAAAAACGACATCAAGATCAAGCAAGTCAGAGAACTCTAAAGCAAATGAACCAAACAACACAGTTTTCACATTTAAATGAAATGTCACAATTTATTTTTTAAACCAACCTCTTATGATTAAAGTGGATAGAAGAGATGTTGGGTTTAGTACAGCTGATGATTAAGGTGAGTTTCACTCAACATGTTAGTCACAAATTCACTGTTGTAAGATGAAAAAAAAGAGGAAATAATCAAAAAATGCATCCATTGCATGAATGCATTTACAAACCACCAACTAAATGATCCTTTCACTTCAAAGTCACTCAATCATTTTAACATATTACACAGTAAGTCAACACCCACCTAATACATAAAAACTAGACCCCAGTGTGCAAAGTGCAAAGCATTCAAGTTTGTTTATCAGCCATCTTCCAGGTTTGTTTTTAAAAAATGAAGACCGAGCACCCCCGAAGTTTTATCTGTCAACGAAACTCCAACCAAATTTCTTTTAAACCTCAAAGCCAACACTGCAGAGGATTCAAACATCCACAGATGTGCTTACTGAAGGTGTAGATTTGTGCAGTGACTGCTTGCGGTAGCATGCTAGTGCTAGAAAGCCACAGTAGCCCCCACGCTAGCGATACCAGCTTGTTCTGTTAGCAACTGAGCTAAATCACATCAGTTGTGTTCATTCATTCATTCATTCATTCATTCATTCATCTTCCGTATCCGCTTATTCTGTTAGGAGTTGCAGCAGGGCTGGAGCCTATCCCAGCTGACATTGGGCTAGAGGCAGGGTTCACCCTGGACAGGTCACCAGACTATCGCAGAGCTGACACATAGAGACAGACAACCATTCACACTCACATTCACACCTACGGACAATTTAGAGTCACCAGTTAACCTGCATGTCTTTGGACTGTGGGAGGAAGCTGGAGCACCTGGAGAAAAACCCACACTGACAAAGGGTGATGCAAAGTCCACACAGAGGGGCTCCCCCACCCCGGGTTCAAACAAGGAATCCTCTTGTGGTAAGGCGACAATGCTAACCACTGCACCAGTGGTGCAGGGTAGAGACATATTTGTGCCATTGATGCAGGTCATGCCTCTTCTGACATACAGTTTCATATTCAAGCACAGCAGGTTTACAGTATGAATTATTGCATCAAAGTTGAACTCGACACCAAACCTCTTAGCAGATTAATTTCACCTTAGTTCCATTGCAAGTACTTGATTTCAGTCTAAAACTGAACTGTAGTAGACGCTGAGGTGGCTGAGCCTGAGCCAAAAGTTGTAGTAAACTTAACAATGTCTTGCTGTCCATATTCTGTTTTCAGTACAATTACACAACAACACATAACCTGCATTATGTGTTGTTTTCCATCACAACTGTGAATATTAGTGACAGTTAGGGTCATGTGAGGTTGGGTCAGGTTTCCACCATGAGCTTCTCTTCTTCCACTCTGACTTCTTTACCTTCCCACTTCTAATGAAAAGGTGTCACGGCTGTGTGTTCCCAGCAGTGCTGAGAGCTGGGTGTGACTGTTTACTTTCCATCCATCTACTGTATCAACATTAAAGCTGGAGAAAGGTGCAGTCGGTGCCTGCAGGCTGCTGCAGCTCACGACAAGCCTGCTGATTCATCACGGTGACATCAGCTCTAAACTTTGGAATAATACTTTTTAGACAAGTACAAACTTCCCTGCACTAGTTGCAATGATTTGTGGACAAGAACAAATACTTCCAGCAGAGCCAGAAAAAACACGCAGGATGTTCTTTTTTACCATGATTGCAAAGGAAAACACTCATCTCTCATTTTTTTATGATTGTGCAATCAAATGCTCTCTAGACTCTTCAAAGCTGCATCGACTTGTCTTGTCTGAGGAGTCTCTATCTTATAACTTCTGGACTTTGTATCTCAGATGCCTCAACACAAAGAAAGGAACATATTTGCCAACTCCTGCGGCCTGTTGGCATTGTCATAAATTCCTGAGCAGCACACAAACACATATCCAGACATATCTAAGGCCCATTGGAAGTTTCTCATAAGGCTTATTTGCCCTGCGGGTGCACCTATAAAAACCACGTAAGAACAGGAGACGGGAAGACAGCTGATAAACAAAGTCTGTAACCTCACAGTGATAAATACAAGGCAAAGAAAACTCTCAAACTGTGATTAAGAAAACTGAAAAAGGTGGTTACAGTGCAAAGAAGACTGGTTAGTGCATATCTCAGCTGTAAAATGAAAACCTTTTCACTTTTTTATTTATTTTATATAATTTAGCTTTCAGCACAGTGAGTATCCTGAAGTCATGTTTGAAATGAATATTCTAAATTTCATTGGTTAATAAAACTTATTAACATAAAGTTAACATAAAGTGAAAAGGTCATTCAACAGGAACAAGATTTACTTCATAAAAAAAAATATAAATCACATGCTGTAAAGATGACAGCAGAGCTTCACTGATATGAACCCCTCGCGTGTAAATATAAATTACTGCACATGTGTTTGTGCTCTCAATGTTTCACAAGCTTCTTTTAAGCAGCTTCACCTGGAGGGCAGGTTTTTGATGTCCAATGAACCAGGAGGAGTAATTAGTGCAGCACCAAGGATGCTGTCCCTCTGATTTCAACTTTAACTTCACTGATTTGACTTTTAATTAAACCAGCAACTAACACTGAAGCAAAAATATCAAAAACTATGGCGGAGCTAAACGCACTGGACCTTAAGAAAACACACTCAAATGGAAAAAATGCTGTGTTTGCATGTGTTTTCTGTGTGCCACATGGTGAATGTTTTTGAACATGTGCTTTATTTATCTGTTGGGCTTTTTCTAAATGCTACATTATGTGTTGTCAAAGCAATGTAGGTGTTCACTTCGTTTGATTGTGTTTTCTTATATTGAGTATTGATTAAACAGGAAAAGACATTGCTTATTTTAATTTTTAAAAAGGGTTATATAAGAAGATTTGCCCCCTCAAATCCCGTGATGTTTAAAAATGGCAAAGCAGTTTATGTGTTTATTGTATTTCTAACATTAAAAAGAGTGAACACTAATTATGGAGTGCCACAGAGCTCCGTCCTGGATCCCCTACTTTCCAGTCTTTATATATTACTCAATGAAACATTTATGTGTTGTCAAAGCAGTGCAAATGTTGGATATGTTTTCTTAAATTGAGCACTGACTGACCTTTGAGCTCTCTTGGCCACTGAAGTGGGGACTCCCTGAGAGGAACTGCCCACTGGGGAGAGTACCTACTCTGAACTATGATGGATAATAATTTTCATGATGCAGACACAACAAAAATGGGGGTTCTTAGAAATTAAAAAAAATTAGGTCCAAAAACGCCAAGGAAGACTGACGAGCTCGTACATCAGAAATTAGTAGAACAGAAAATATAGTAAAATAATTGTCTAGTGTGGCAAAACACACTGTGAGTCGATCAGATTCTTTAACAGTCAATTCAGTATTATTTGTATTCCTTGATGCTGCATGTGTTGTAAAGTTAAGATGTCCTAAGTCCATCCCAAGTATCATATCAGGGCCAATCCTGGCATATATAACAGCACGTTAGTTATGAGAGTCACATTTTCCCAGTTCATTTCAGATCATGAATTTAATCATAAAACTTTCTATTTTTTTAATCAGAATCTCCAGTATGTGGATCAAGTACCTCGGGAAAACAGGGTGTGCCAGATTAAGTAGACTCCAGCTATTGTTTCTTTTTGTCAGTTATATATTTAATGAACATTTAAGTAAATATAAGTGTCGGATTGCATTCGGATCAGAATTGGGGCTGAAAATAATTGGACATCCCTTTCTCCATTTTTCAGGTTGTTGCCAATTCTCTTAAATTCAGAAAAGGCTCAGATCAGTGAAGCTCTAGTGTAGCTCAACCCAAATAAGTGTTTTTTTAAAAAACACACACACACAAAAAGCAAAGTGGGTTACAGTGCTTGGGCAGTGGTTACAGTGCAGAAAAGACTAGTTAGTGCATGTGGTGATTAAATCATCTTTAACATTCACATAAAAACAACTTAATGTAAAAAAAAAATAATTTAAATTCAGTTTTGATTAGTGACGTTCAAAGTGACCTTATGAAAGACAAACCAAAGGTTGTTACAGTGCACAAACAGAGGTTACAGTGTGGAGAATAAAGTACAACATGTGAACATTAATCAAAAGACAACAGGGTTTGTTAAACACATTAAACATTTTTATGGTGTTAATGATGCCTTAGTGTCAGTTTCAGGTCAGAAAATGGTTTGAAATGAAAGTCAAGTTTGTAGTTTAACGATTTAGCAAAAGAACACAAGTTAACATTTAGATGTCAAGCGACTTTGGCAATAACAACTGTGATCAGTCAAACTAATGGCTTCATTCCACATGACATACACTATGATGGTCATAGTGGACGTGACAAAATCTAAACTAGCTAACCGTTCGTTTTAAAGAATACTTCAACATCTTGGTGTTTAAGGGTGCTTTCAGATGTAGAGTCGTCTCCTTTGGTCTGAATCAGGGACTAATTTTGTCACAAAGTTGCATAATTGCCTAGAGTTGGTTCATGTTCTCACGGCAGCATTTACAAGCAGACCAGATAAAATGCCTTGGATGAGAAAGCTGCTCTAATTGGTCAGAATTTTCATGTGGGAAAAATCCAGGAAGTAAACCAAACGTTGAAGAAGAGCACACTTGCAAGATAAATGTGACACTTTCTAATGTCACAATGGAGGGACAACTACGCAGGTTGATTTAGCGCTGCTCATCGTGGACTATATTGCTGTCATTGTTCATTTTAGTCAAACCATACAGTTTGAAAACGAGGCGCGGCTCCAACTAGAAAACAATGTTTTGATGCATTGGATGTGCTGAATGTGCATATTAAGGCAGTACAGGAGGAGGTGCACATTAATAATCCCCCAGGACTGTAACATGCTCATGTTTAACCCAAACAATGTGTCATGTGACTGCAGTTGGTTCAGATCAAGGTCAGAACACTTTCTCACCACAAACCAACCGCACCAGAGTTCGTTTGTAACCAGACTGAGACCAGTTAATTTAATCAAATAACTTGTTTTTATTTCTGTTACAGTATTTTACTCTTAAGGCATTTAACATGTTAAAGTGTTGTCTCACCAGCAAAGATTTCATGTACTGTTTCTTTTTTATATCCTGTAAAATTTCAATTAATAGCCCGGGCTATTAATTGAAATTTTATAGTATATAAAGAATGTATTCTTCTTTTGTTTAAATATCAGTTTACTTCTGTGATTTCTTTCTGTGCAGCTGAACTAGAAGGTGTACCTTTCCTCAGTGTATGTAGTCATGATGATGAGAGGCTTTTTAGTTTTACGACTCGCATCTTTAGATTTCGTCTGCTCCGTCTTAAAACTTTCCTCTGGAACAATCATCTCTGATTGCACGACTGTGACGGTCTCTGCCTTAATTAAAGCTTGTGATTGGCTGCTTACCCTGAAGGGGCTGTTGGGGACGCTGACTCCTCCCCAGGCGACAGACACGGTGTGTTTGAGAGGGGAGTTGGGCGTGTAGGAGCAGGAGTACATCCCATCACCTTTACTCCTCACCTTCACGTCCACAGGAAGCCCCTCTGCGTCCTGACAGATAGACGGACAGAGCGTTAAGCAGGTGGTCAAAGCTTCAAACAAATAAAACAAAAGTCCAAACATGCAGCTGCACATAACTGTTTGTTTGGAGGTTTGCAGACTGACCAATTCATCAATTCATACAAAAAAAAAATCATCAACAGATTAATCAATAATGAAAATAATAAAATACCTGCAGTGTAATAGTTGTTTTTATTACAAAAGTCTCTCACGGTCTTACTTGTATCAAACAAAAAGCTGTAAACACACACATGATAAAATGATTGAGTATGAGAGAATCTTACCTGAGCCATGATTTTCAGAGGTCCGCTCCCAGCATTCTTAGCGTTGACAGTGAATTCTGCAGGTTGGCTGACCACGCAGCCAGTCTTCTCAAGACCAGGCCCGTAAGCCTGAACCTGCAACCACAAAACCAATTCTCACTATTACAACAGTTATTGATCAGACATTAACTTTTAATGGAAACTCAGAAAGCATTGACAAGGGAGCCAATCAGCGCCTGTTCGAAATAGCATACAGAAGCCTGGTTGAAAGCATTTTATCATTTAACATTACAGCGTGGTACGGCAACCTGAGTGCAAGGAGCAAAGACAAGCTCTCAAAGACAGTCATCACAGGGAAGGTGCAGGAAGGCCAAACATATAATTGCTGATGCCTCACATCAATTACACTCAGTGACTGTGTTTACAAGGTCTTTAGTATCCCGGTTTTGAGCATATCCGGGATATGATGTTTACATGGAACACAGAGAAACCCGGTTATTCATATTCCTGTATACATGATAAATACCAGTAACCCGTTTTCTGATCACTGCATCCTATCTGCGCAGGCGTGTGTTACATCTTTTACGTCTTTTGTTTACAACAGATTGAGCGGGAAATGTGATATATTTATTATATTTAGAAGTAAGACAAAAATGACACCTCTGTGGCTTCTAGCGGGCTTAGCATTAGTAAACACTCACGTTGCATTACAGCTATGGCTCATCCACTTCATCTTCAGCAATGGGAGGAGAGAGCGACAACAAATATTGAATACGTCACCAACATTGATAGGTATTTGGTAGAGCTTAGATCGGGCCCAAAAAATCCAGCCCATTATGCACGTTGTGCACGTTATGTCCAGGACCGGCCCGGCCCGTCCAATTAACTGTAATTATGGACTCGAGCCCGATTTAAACCCGACATTTTTCAATAAGTTGGCTGTTATAATTAAGAGTATTAAACCACAAGTCTTGTTATTTGAATGACAGAAACATAGGATCTTAATGAATGGTGCAACACGGAAGCATGATTATGTAATAAAACAGGTGTTTATTTTAGGATCCAGGTGGTGAAGGGCTGTGAATAAATATTGTAAAAAAAAATTGGACATTTCTATGCAAATGATTCTCACTGATAAACAAGGTCTAATTCACTAACACCAGCGCTAATAGCCACACGCAGTTTGAGTGAAGTAAATAACGTGTTTAAAGCTGGTGCAAACTGGGCGTTCCTCTGTGGAAGCCTCTCGCCCAGACTTTCCAGTGATCGTGGCAGCAGTGATCGTCTGTTAAATCAGTCTGTAAATAATATTTTGACATTATTAGGCCGGGCTCGGGCTTGCGCAGAGAATCTCAAGCTCTAATATTCGGCTGTCACTGCCACCACGCAGTACAAGGCAACAGTGGATGAAAATACGTAGCTGTGACTGGTGGGATAGGATCGTTCTCATGGAGTTTACAGATTCAGAGTAGAGAGAAAACTTCAGAATGAGTAGGGCATCCTTCAGCCGGCTGTGTGACGTAGTTGAACCATTCATGAAACCGGGATAAGGCGTATACATGCTCCAGTATCCCGGCTTCTATTGGAGTACTCCAGGTGGCAAAACCGGGTTTCTTGAAACCGGGAAAAGGGCATAACCCGATTTCTGAATTCGGGATATGGTGTTTACATGCACAAACACAAAAACGGGATACTTAAAAAACCCAATCAAAACCGGGATACTAAAGACCTTGTAAACACAGTCAGTGTTTGAGCTGCTCCCATCTGGGCGTCAATTTAGGGTCCCTTGAGCCAGACAAAACATATGTAAGAAGTCCTTTATTCCCTGTGCCATACAGGCAGTGAACACACAATGACTGTATCAGGGAACACGACTGTTTTTATAAGATGTGCTCTCTTTCACTATTAATTTAATTTTCCAAAGTCCAATTCAAGCACTTTTCAAGATGAAATTTCAAGCTCTTCAAGCACCTTACAGCTGCGCTAAAGTACAGATTAATATACAGTACACAGTATATGCAGAATAGTGATTATTTCATTGCCATCACAGTTACAATAAATTATTATCATATTAACTATAATTACAGTCCTGGTTCAAATCGTTTTGAGCCAGGACCTTCTGTATCTGAATTAAGTAGCTCATAAAAAAAATAAGGATTGTCAGATTAATAGTTTTTCACTCTGACAGATACATATTCAGTCAACATTTAGGTGATTATTATCAACAGATCAGACTCTGTTTAGTAGATACCAAAATATTGCAAGATATTGCAAAAAGATCAGGAAATCCCTACGTATCATTTTCAACTGTAGACCTAACCCCATCTATCTCAAGTCTTGTATCTTAAAGAGACAGCTCAACCCAAAATCAAAAACATATTTTTCCTCTTACCTGTAGAGCTATTTATCAGTCTAGATTGTTTTAGTGTGAGTTAAGGAGTGTTGGAGATGTGTGCTGTAGAGACATCTGCCTTCTCTCCAATATAACGGTTCTCAGAGCTGTCTCTTTCCAGAATCACGACCCTGTTACTCAAGATAATCCACAGACATTGTTGTGAAAAGCCTCATATAGGAACTACTTTCTTTCTACCGATAAACCCACCAACTGTATCACTGCACAGAAGGAAACATGCATACTGGTAGCTCACCTAGCACCACCAAACTGGCTAATGTTACACCTCAGCTGCCATTAATGTTTTCATCTCACGCTGTCACAAGTGCCAACTTCTCGTCTATGAGTAGATGCATGCTTCCTTCTGTGTGGTGATACAGTTGTTGGGTGAAGTTTGATGGGCCAATCACAATGCTATAGCACAACAGCACCCTGGCTTTGTCTCCTACTGACCTTTTCTGGGTCACTGGCGTTGTTGTCGGGGACGATGATGGCCATGAAAGGGCTGTGTTCAATGTCCTCTTCATCGCAGGTCACATGGACGGCATACTCCCCAGGCTCCGTTGGCAAGTAACAGACATCACATGATCCGTCGTTCTGGTCCTCGCAGTCAATTTTAGCCTGAGAGGGTCCCTCGATGGCAAAACCTGAAAAAATAGCAGGTCAGATTAGACTGAATGTAAAGTGATGACGTTATTTCATCAATCTGATTCCAGTTTCAAATCCTCAGATCTAATCTGAATTATTTCCAGTCTCTTAACAAATCCTCAGCTTTCAACACTAGTAGTTAAGGGCAAAGAAGGAAGGGACCATTTTTAGGGGAAGCCTAATTAATCGTCACAACTAGAGGAGTGTCAGTGTAACACCATTACGTTGATGAGCTTCTAATATCAGTGAAACTTTAACTGCAGTGTCGGATGATTGGAAAATATCAGCCTGAAACTCACCCAGCACTCCAACATCAGTGCCGATGGACTCCACTACGAAGGTGGCAGGTTTACCCACAACACCTCCCTCCAGGCCGGGACCCCAGGCCCTGATCTGCTGAGGCCCCGCCTCCCGACCCACCGTCACCTCGAATGGACTGAAAAAAGAGAGCGAAAGAGCAAAACTGTCAGAATGAGAAAAACACACAACCCACCGCTCTGATGTCGCAACATATGTATGAAAAAGTGTGTGTGTATATGTGTGTGCACATGCGCATGTGTATGGGGGGTTTGGGGGGGGGTTCGGGGGTAAGACAGCATGCTGTATGAGATCATCCGTGAAGCTGTCAACACACACACATACACACATCAACAGCCTCAGTGCCTCACGAGGTTGTAATCCAACCTTCAGCAGTTACTGGCTGCGAGTGTGTGTGTGTGTGTGTTGGAAACTAGCTTCACGCCAAATAAAACTGTCTGTTGGGATTTACTGTCTTCATTACACACAAACGCACACACACACAGAAACTTTATTTTTTTCCTTTAACTGTCAATTTTGTCTTTGATTTTTCAAAAGTTTTCCACCAGAATAATCCTCCTCTTCCTCTTCGAACTGCTATTGCTGCTTTGAGATTGACTAATATATCGTTCAGCCAATTAATCAATGTCGATAGGACATTTAACAAACTATCGTTATTGGCAGAACTTGGCTATGACAGTGGCCAATGGCTGTGCAGCCTCCACCAGTCACGCAGGGACGCACATCTTCAACCACAGCTGAAGAGGGGAGGGTGGTGTTAAATGATCAGTTGTTACAGCTCCAGGTAAAAAGCTGCTCCCTTCTGCTAAGTGTACTGTTCTTCATTTTAACAGGTAGTCACATGAATTTTTCGGCTCCAATACAACAGTGGATGCAGGCCAAGAGTGACTGCCGCCATTTTCTGTTTCAAATGAAAAGCCCTCCAGTGTTTTATACACAGTCCAACTGTATACTAAGTTTTGAAATAGTCATGTTTAAGGATAGATAATGATATAATACAATGAAACCTTTAAGATGTTAACATCTGTATGACAACAGGCCTATAAACGTCCATCTTTGTTTGATCAGTTCAGGCTTGTCACGGAACTATATTTGTGCGGAGCGTCTTCCATGACGGACACAATATGGCGTTCCACGTGGTCAGTAAGTCGGCATCGGTGCAGGCTGGCTGTTGGAGAGTTTTATAAATCACTTCCACTCCTCACTAGTTAATTTGCGATGGCGCTCAATGTGGCGAATCCTTGTGTCAATGCAGGTGTTTTGTGAAAGGCCCTATAAGTCAGCTCCGCCCTCTCATCCAAATATAGTCACCTTTAGTCTGATCACATTGTTCATTTCTGACACTGTTAATTTTTTTTCTTTTGGCTGGGGTTGATATCAGCCAATAATTAGGCTCTCAACTTTTCATCAGCCTTTAAAAATCCTTTAACAGTCAACCTCTGCTGCTATTATTAAATATAACAATATCATTATCTTCAATTTACTGTAATTACCAGTATTGTCAGCACTAATTAAACACAGATTTATGTACTTATTTGGTCAAAAATATATTTTCTGCAGTGACAGGGCTGATCTTCAGCAGGACCCGATGACGTCTGCGCTGTAATTTAATTGTTGCAGTATCTATGTGAGAACACGTAACACTGTTTGTAATATCACTTCCCCTCCAACAGCCTGACGGGCATTTCAGAGTACACAGCTGTGCTGAGGTTTGAACCAGCTTAACCTCATCTGTTATTTCAGCCATCTGTAAGTTACTTCATGTCCTGATTCGAGTCATCTGTAATGTATGAAGTGCTGAGGTCACCGGTCTACCTGTGATATTTAACAGTCTGGACATTTAACATCACCACATCTGGACCCGTGAGAGAAACACTAGCAGGCTACAGGCTTAGATGCAGACAAACATCATCAACAACTGTTTAAAAAAAAAATAAATAATGTGCAAAAAAGCTGCAGTATGATTATACCTTATATTTTCTTTCAGGTCAACTTTAAAAAATAATTAAGAGTAATCTTTGCAGACCTCCAGTTAACCTCTCACCTTGCTGCGTTGATGTAGAGGTGAGGACCCTGTGACATCATTGTTGGGTGTGGTTACAAGTGCAACAGAGCACATGTAAGACCACACTTCACCATATCTGCAAATGACTGAGTTTACATGTGTACAAGTATCCACATTTTGATCAAATTTAGGATATGATATTTCCATTTAGCCGATAGGACATTTTACAAACTATCCTTATTGGCAGAACTTGGCTTGGACAGTGGCCAATAGCTGCGTAGCCTCCACCAGCCACGCAGGGACGCACGTCTCCGACCAGAACTGAAGAGAGGAGGGTGGTGTTAAATGATCAGTCGGTGCAGCTCCAGGTAAAAAGCCGCTCCCTTCTGCTGAGTGACTGTGTCTAAGTGTACTACTCTTCATTTTAACATGTAGTCACATGAATTTTTCGGCTCCAATACAACAGTGGACACAGGCCAAGACTTCGTGACTGAGTGATGGACGCCATTTTCTGTTTCAAATTTCAAATTTCAAATTAAAAGCCCTCAAGTGTTTCATGCTCAGTCCAACTATGTACTAAGTTCTGACCTAGTCATGTTTTTTATGTTTTATACATCACAAAGTTTTTGTAGTGTTTTTAAAAGTACAAAATTACCACACTCAAAAAGACCTGTACCAGGATAAGCAGTTACCTGAATGAATGAATGAATGAAAAAGTATCTTGTTTTAAACTACATTTGATTTTTTTTTTTACCAATTACAAAATGTGCAAAAGTAATTGAAATACATATTTCGGATACAAGTAACAGAAAAGCTGCTCATCTCTGGTCACAGTTTATTTTAAAAGCCCTTAAGCATGTTTTTATGTTTTATAAATCATTAAGAATGTTTTTGTAGTGTTTTTAAAAATACAAATGTGTGCAGTTGTGTCTTGATTTCTCATTATCTCAATCACTAAGTTCTGTACCAACCAAGCGACAACCTCTGAGGCTGGGAGATGCAGCCTATGTGGTAGTGTCAAAAACTGCAGTTCCTTAAATGGCCACTTAAAGCTCGCTCCAAAACAGTCAGTCCCCACAGACCCTCATGTTTAAATGCCCAACTACCTGCGACCCCCCAACAGGATGAACGGTTACAGAAAAATGAATGAATCTGAACATGAAGTGCAACATAAATGAGCTGCACAGTGATTGTGCTTGACTGATGAATTTGGTACGCAGTATCCTGGTTTCTATCTTCAGATAGCAGATCCAGGTTTCTCAAAACTGTGATAAGATCATATCCAGGTTTCTGAAAGCAAGATAAAAACCATAAAATTCTTTCCCTATCCGTCTCCCTTTCTTTCACGTGGAAGAGTGACAGAAAGTGTTTTCTTTGTTACTATAGCTGGATGAGCTGACAGTCGGTGCTGGATGAAATAAAACAGAAACCTGCTCAAGGACGGCTTCTCAAACGGCTTCTTCAATGTGGGATCTGTCTGACCCTGCATGACCTGTGAGGATGCCTGCACAGGATTACGGCTGAGCCACAAACAGGCACGCTACATGACGCTGCTGTTCTGTGAAATGTTTGGTTTAATCCAATTTAGTGTTTACAGGTATTTCCCTTACATAAAGAACATCTGATCCATGTTGTGTTTGTTAAAGTCTGGCTACTCATCAGTGAGCCTCAGCGCCAAGAATTCCTTACATTTAGTTGGCGTCTCTTTCCATCTGGCTGGCTGATCAGAAACTCGGGGAACTCCCTGCACTTATACTGATACTAATACTCACATGCTCTGCTGTACAGAGGTGACAAAGAGAGCACGAGGCCCAGACTCAAAGTCCTCATTCCCCTGCGGATCCAACCATTCAGATCAGATGAGGTAATGTGCTGAGGTAATTATTTCTCTCACACACACACACACACACATACACACACACACATATATATAGTATAACAGCTCACCTCTTGGGGATGTGCTGACCCCCCCAGGTGATGGACACGGTGTATTTGCCAGGACTGTTGGGATAATACTCGTAGGAGAACACACCATCCTGACTGGAGATCTGCTTCACCAGCTCATCGATGCCCTCTGAACACACACACACACACACACACACACACACACACACACACACACACACACACATATCAAACAAAGTAATCTGACATTAAAATATTCCCTTTTTCCATCAGCCCGAGCAGGCGTCTTCACCTTCTCACAGTTTAAGTTCTTCTTTTAAAGGAGCAGTCTGTAATATTTAGGGGGGATTCAGTGGCATCTGGCATTGAGGATTGGGGATTACAACCAGCTAAAACTTCTCCCAGTTGGAATTTTTTCAGCGTTTCTTGTTCAGGACGTCTTTATGCGAAGCCAAATTATCTGCAGAGGTCTCTTCTCTCCAAAAGAAACAGACCAGGTGATTAAAACCAGTAAAAATACTGGATAAAGTGGTTTCGTGTTGCAATTCAGTGTTTCACCGACGCTGCTCGGCTGCTAGCCTAGGTTTTTAACGGGAGCTGAATTATCCGCAGAGGTGTCTTCCTTTTCAGTACCCACAGACCAGTTGATATAAACCAGTATTGACACTGAATAAAGTAGTTTCAGATTCCTAATCAGTGCTTTTCAAAGAGTGGCTGCTAACTACGGTGGACAACACAATGTCCTTATCTAGCACCAGAGTTCAGTTTGTCAATTCTGGGCTACTGTAGAAACATGGCAGAGCAACACTGCCATCTCCATAAACAAAAACCTGCTCCCTGTGTGGATATAAATAGCTCATGAAATACAACGATTCTTATTTTTAGGTGAATATACACTAAAGAAAACATATATACTATATTATATTTCTGCCAGAAAATCCCCCTAAATCCTACAAGCTGGCTCTAGGGATGGCGATGTTAGTAGACTTTAACTTTGTCTCTGTATAAAGTCTCTACAGTGTGAACTGTACTCACTGGGTCCTTTGATGACCACCTTCAGGTCTCCACTGCCAGCGTTTTTGGTGTCCACCTTGAAGTCACCGACCTGTTTCACCCTCATTCCTGACGGCTGGAGACCGCGACCTGTCGCTCTGCACGCCCCCGGCATGCAAGCTGCACAAACACAAATGTCGGAGTGATGTTGTTATGATGCGTTCAAGTTGGATCATGATTATTATGTTTATGAGACAGTTAGAATTTACTGATGTGACTCACCAGGCCCCACGTCCACTTTGAAGGGGCTCTTGGGGATCACCGCCCCTCCAAAAAGGACACTGACAGTGTGCGGGCCGGCCTGGGTGGGCTTGTAGGTGCAGCGATACATGCTGTCACCCTTATCCTCCATCATCACCTCCACAGTGTTCTGGCGGCCCTGAGGGTCTTTGATCATGGCCGTCACATCTCCTGTACCAGCTCCTACAGAGAAACTTTAACAAGTCAGTCTTCAAGGCATTTAGTTCACAGGTCCCAATTAAAGTTTCATTTGAACACTGTGCAGCTCTTTTCAGATTAAAAACTGATTTATTTCATATCCTTTATGCAAATTCTAACATTTTCTATTGGAAATTTATAGTTCATTTACAATTCGACTTTTGTGGTACTTGTTTATAACCAGCTGCCAGTGATTTGACCAGCTGAGTTGCAGGTGGCACCATCAGCCGGCTTGAGTCAAACCAGACCAGCCAGTTCACACCGCTGCAACTTTTCTCTGCAACTTTCTAAAAGGGTTTCGTCTTGGCACAAATCTTCTGAACTGAGTGTAAGGAAACTGGTAGCAACTCCTGGTAACTCCAAAGCAGTGTTACAAGTTGCATTTCATTAGCTACCCTGATCACCCTAACAACTGGTGAGCCTGCATAAAGACATCACCTACTTTTGTTAAATGTTTGAGGTTGTGTGAACCCTGCAGTGTCACCAGGGCTGAAGTTAATAGTTTTAATGGTCAGTAAATCCCTGTAAACTGGAGGCTGAATGAGGCTTTAATGAAACTGGACTGAGTAACTGAAGGTATGTAACACAAAATGTCGTTAACTCCTTTTGCTGTGAAGAAATTAATAAAAAACAAATACTTGCTGTGTAACACTGATCCTGACAAGCTGACACATGTAAAAGATTCCTCTGCTTACACAAAAAACAATGGGCTGGGTATTTTGAGGCGAGCCACAGGCCAACTGTTTGTGTTGCCTTTCACACAACTACACTTCAGTTCACTCTTATTGGTGGTTTACAGCCTGTGACATCACATGCTGTCTCAGGACTGAGTGATGAGACCTTTTCACTGGACTAGCAGTTAATTTGACCCGTAGATGTGTCTGTGTTTGTGTGAGTGTGAAACACCCTCAGCGGTCATTCGTGTCTCTGACCTGCAGTGAAGATGTCAAAGTAGGTGGGCTTGTTGGCAACGTTGCCCACAGGTTCAATTCCCGGGCCTTTGACTGTGACCTTGGAGGCGTCGCCCAGTGCCTTGTCCACATTCACCTCAAATGGACTTTTGGGAATCTGCTGGCCTGCAAACAAGACCGTCACCTAGGAAACACAAACAACAATTATCAATCGTCCCTGTCCCTTTCACTGATTAAATAATAAATAATATGAAACTTCCTTTTACAGAGTTTTTATTTCAAAAACAGCAATGAGTTGAAGTGGTGTGATTTTAAAAGTTTAAACTCTGAAATTGTAAGAATGACATTCACATTCCTCCCTGCACAGTGATAAAATAACGGCCTTTATCTTTGAAACCTGCTGTAAAAGTTTATTTTTCCATTAAACAAAAGTTAAAACTAAAGAGAATTTCACTGGATTTTAGGCTTCAAAGAAAAAATACATTGAGATTAATGTATGTAATTCTTTTATTTATTTTTACATGATTAAAAAAAGGAAACTGAAGTTTACCTTGTGAGGTCCCATGACTTGAGGAACATATGTGACACTGTACGTCTTCTTGCCCTCATTAGGCTCCACCTTCAACTGATTGACACACACAGAAAGATGTTAGGTTTTCTTAAGGATGAGTCATTTGCCAGAATTTAACACAAAAACACAAACGACAGCAGGTTTTCCATTAAAATGGTGAGAGGACACCGTGATCTTTCATAAAGAGGAAGAAAAAGGAAAGTAAAGCATTATAAAGAGGAAGAGGAGGATGTGATGACGTACCTCCTCTCTGGTGCCGTCCGGATGATCCAGGTAGACGGTCACCTGACCCTGACCTGCACTGAACGTGTCCACTGTGAACACAGCAGGACGCAGCACCCTGTTCCCCGTTGGTTCAATACCTGCAGAAGAAGAAAATCAACACATCCAGTCAGGTAAAAAACACTGTCATGTGGACTGACTAAACATTTGTGATTGGTTACTGAAATGGATCGCTATAGAAAACACTTTAAAGAAACAACTGTCAGACAGTTTTAAAGTGTGAGTAAAACAAACGAGCAATTTCAAGACGCCACCTCGGGCTCTCGGAAATGGTTTTGAGTATATTTCATCACTTTTTTGTGAAAATTTTGATATACAAAACAAACTAATCCATTAATCTGAATAAAAATCTGAGGATAAATTCATAAAAAGCTGCGGCCCAAACTTCAAAAATCAACACAATACAGCTTAACTGAACTGAAGTTAGTCTGAAGATTTATCAGACGCCAAAACATCAAATTAATTGTTTGTAACACCTAAAACAGGATTTTACAATTCTATGTTTGTGTGTGTGTGCATGTGCGTTTGAGTGTGTGTGTGTGTGTGTGTGTGCGTGTGTGTGTGTGTGTGGTGTCCTTCTGTCTCTGTAACCATTTCCAGGTAATTTCCTCCTCAAGGTTACAGTGTGTGTGTGTCTGTGTGTGTGTGTATCAGATATGAGCATGGTCCTTTGTTCGGACAATCAGCTGCTCACTTCCTCACATTGTCAGACAGACCAGTGTTTCCAGTGTTCCCATTAGCTCAGACACACTGGCAGGAACAGGTTAATAACACCCAGATGTTTTTTTTTTAATTACTAAAAGGGATGGCTAGACCAAGAGTGTTTTCAAAGATTAATTAAAACCTCTGCAAATATCTGTGACTAATATCCAACCTGATGCTCACACTAAAATGAGAGTGCTGTGGTTTTAAGAAACAGAGTGTTTTGCCTTTTTTTTTTAAAAACAAATAAATTAACAGGTAAGTTAAAATGGATAGTACTCTGCTGCTCCAGTTCCTCAGACAGAGTGCCCAGAGTGTTCCATTAACACTCTGAATTTACAAACGGTCCTGTTCGAGCCAAAGTGCACTCCAACACTAGGAGGGAATGTTTGCGAATGCACCCAAAATATAATCGAGTAAATCAAGTTTATGAGAGTGTGTGTGTGTGTGTGTGTGTGTGTGTGTGTGTGTGTGTGTGTACCTGGTCCGTATGCTCGGGCCTTCTTGGGGTTGAGTTTGGGTTTGAGTGGAGCTCCTGGCTTCAGTTTGGCTTTGGGGAACTGAGACAGGTAGGTCATCACCGACTGTTCGTCCGCTTTGGGATTAATGATCTCCTCTGGAGCCATAACCTGAATACACACAACACACACAACAGTTCAGGTTTGCCGTAAATAAATCTACTTTATACTTTAATATCCCTGGAAGCAGATTTGAGCTGCCAGTGTGAACGTGGCTCTTCTGGTTTCAGGTTTTCCACCAGGTCTTGAACCGGGCTGCAGGGATTTGCCAGGTCCAACACTGATGTTAAACAATTTGGCTTTCAGTCAGTGCTCCAGGTCATTCAGAAGGTGCTGGATGGGGCTAAGGTCAGCACGCTGTGCAGACCAGTCAAATTCATTCACACCAGTCTTGACAAAACATTTCTTTATGGTGCTTATTTATTAAGCACAGGCATTGTCATGTTAAAATAGGGGAGGACCTCCAATAAACTGTTGCCACAAACTTGGAAGAATGCTGTCATCTAAAATATAATTGTATGTTGTTGCATTAAGACTTCCCTTCACTGGAACAAATGAGTCCAAACCCGGAAAAAAAGACGTGAACAGGGGTGTCCTGAACTCTGTGTCACACCGGCGTCGTTAACAGTCACCACTATTTTCTTTTGTCTGGTGGAATGAACTTTTCCAGCAAACATTGATGGCCTAAATTAACATCATGGGGTGTGACGGTGATGTCAGTTATGTTTTTTCTGGAGGAGACTTCCTATGGGTGTCAGCTGATTGACAGGAAGCAGAGCATCACGTAATGCAGCTATGACACAAAAATATTGAACTCAGAATTCAAGGGTTTCTCCATAATGACTTCTTAATGAACAAAAAAGATAAAAGGAAAAAATGCTCCACTATCTGCGAAGAAACTTTTCACATTCGAAAAAAGCCCCTCTAACCATTGATTCAGAAGGGACAAATACTCGGGCTTATTATTTTCCAGGGAACAATTATTTGTCACACAAGTCCTCATAGTACATTTCCGTTTCAGCTCGAGTTGCATCCTCTTGGCTTCAAACAGAAGTGTGTAAAAACACACATTCAGGTTCAGTGAGTTTCCTCTGCAATCAGGAAACCAAATAGCATCTGTGTGAGATGCTGCCGGTAACCTTTGATCTCTGGAGGAAAAATCACAGCATAGCCAATTCTGTTCTCTGTTGGGCTGCACGATACAGAGGAATAAAATACAGGAAGTGTGATGTGTGAGTGAATGTGAGTCTGATATTGGCTTGTTAGCATAATTAGCAGTCCGGGCGTCAACAAACGCTTAGTGTCTGCATCATCCCTGCAGCTGCTTCACAGTAAAAGCCCCCAGAGAAGCCTCCGTCCTTTGCATTCATCAGTCATACGTACAGTATGGATGTAAAAGTGTAAAAGAGTATTTAGTTCATTCCAGCTGACATGATCCTACTGGATGTACTCAACTGTCCCAAAATGCACTGTGGCTCTTCAGACTGTCCAGTGGTGGACTGTGAGGCAGATGGTTCTGATTCCAGCCAACAACAGAGCCATATGAATGTGAAAAAAAATATTTAACTCTAAAATATTTTTAAAAAAATAAGTGTCAGAGGGACTCTAACCTGCGGGATGCCCAGCCAGTCATCAGCCAGCGTCATGGCTTCAGTGGCATTCTCCACTTTTTTGTCTGCATCCCAGGTCTCCCAGTCTGGACACAGGCCTGCAAACAAACAACAACACTGTCAACCACAGAAACTTGTAAGCACACAACAGTGAGAGCTCTCCTGGGGAATGATAAAACTACAACCCCAGTCCCAAAACAGTTGGAATGCTGTGTAAAATGTAAATAAAAACAGAATGCAATTATTTTCAAATCTTTTTTTGACCTATATTCAATTGAATACAGTACAGAGACAAGATATTTGATGTTTAAACAGATAATCTTTATTGCTTTTTGTTGGGTAAATATACACTTTTTCTGAATTTGATGTCTGCAACACGTTCCAGAAAAGCAGGAAAAGGGGCAACAGGAGACTGGGAAAGTTTTGGACTGAAAACACCAGAATAGAACGATCCACAGATGAACAGCTAGCCTGGAAATCCAGACCCAAATCTAGAAAGATTTAGGGTCTGGCTATGAGTAATGCAAATGGCTCAACTCGAGGGGCGGCACCAAGCATGCATTTGAAAATATCACTGCACGCAATTGGATAACACTACGACCAATCAGAACAATACACGGGGTGACGTATCCAGAGCGCTACCAGCAGAGCTAACTGGTAGATTAGACTCTTGCCGTATGCGGTCAGCAAAACAGCAAAAACGTCCTTCTTGCAAAGGAAAGACTCGAGTGCCGTCTTCTGTTCCTCTTTTAGAGAAAAAGCCAAGTCTAACTCGTTCACTGTAGCGGCCAAAGCTGTTTCAAACAACTGGTGTTCATCCGTAGCCATCTTGCAATGTTTACTGACTGATTCCGGACTTGTCGTCGCAGCGCTGTCGTCATCTGTTTAGCTCGCCTCTGGCCCGCCTATATCAGATACACCGATGTGATTGCTGCAGCTCGGCTCCAACGGCATGGGTAATGAGAATCATTACTGATTACTGATTGACTCGCTGAGCAAATTCAAATTGTGCGCTCGCGAGAACTCTGGATTTCCAGGGTAGTAAACCGGTTCATTGTTAACAAATTCAAATATCATGATTGTGTTTAAAAAGGGCATCTTCAAAAAGCTCAGTTGTCACAATCAAGGACAGTCACTTTGTGAAAACTGTGGGCAAACAGGTTAAGAAGGTTTCTCGAAGCACAAGTGCAACAAATTTAGGATTTCTCCAATCTATAATCCATGACATACAGTAATCAGAAGATTCAGAGAATGGGGCGTCGGTGGCTTAGCGGCAGAGCAGGCCCCCCTTGTACAAGGCTGTTGCCGCAGCGGCCCTGGTTCGACTCCAGCCTGTGGCCCTTTGCTGCATGTCACTCCTCTCTCTCCCCTTTCACACTTGTCTGTCCTATCAATTAAAGGCTAAAAATGCCCCAAAAAATATCTTTAAAGATTCAGAGAAAGACTGAAAACCAGCACTTCAGAATGCACTGTCTGAAGGATATTACTACAGTTCGTCACTGCATCTATAACAAAGCAATAAAGTTATTTATAACAAAGCAATAAAGTTTATCAGTTTAAAGATGAAATATCTTTTCTTTGGACTGTATTCAGTTGATTGTACGTTGGATAAGATTTGCAAATTATTGCATTCTGTTTTTATTCACATTTTACACAACATCCCAACTCTTTTGGAACTGGGGTTTTATTTCAATATTGTTTTATGGATTGACTCAATTTAACATGACAATAATGAACTCTGTACCCACATACACCCTTAAAACAAACACACACACGGAGCATACCTGGTGCACAGCTGTCTACCAGTGCTCCCAGTGCCTTGCCATCCTGCCAGTCCTGGCTGAAGTTGGTGATTGGCAGATCAGGGACTTTGTTTTGGATCCAGCCCAGCAGACGCTGCTTAGGTGTCTTTGACTCGACCTGAAGAAACAAACAAGCACAAACATACATCAGTCGGCTCTCTAACAGTGGTTTGTATTTGTGCAGTAACTATTATTTGTCTCTTTAATTCTCAGGTTTTTATCACTTAATGTCTGATTCTGCCACAGATTTGGCTCATCTGCAGAGGAACAGAAGTCATGAGATAAACACAAGTTAATACAATCTGGAGCTGGACTGTTACCTCATCTCCATCTTCACCCTCCCAGACTGGCATGGAGATGGAGTAGTGCAGAATAAGAGTCCAGATCAGACCCAGGATCAGCTTCAGGTTCCCATCAACGATGGCTTTCGAGTCTGGAGGAGAGAAACAGACCTGAGGTCAGATTCATGTTGTTTTTACCCTGCAACCTTTACTGATTGATGTGTCTCCTGTGTCACTGTATATTAACTTCTACTTTTATAATGAACGTACCAACAACTACTCCACCAACTCCCAAAGTAGAACTTGAGAGCCCAACTACAGTAATCTGTGATTGATAACTTTGACGATGATAGAACCCAACATGATGTACACGTAAAGTTTCACTAAGAAAAAATTTAAGGAAAAGAAGGTTGAAAAACACATTCTATCTTTTCAGACTTTAACTGAACTAAATCAGATTTTACATGACTCCTCAAGATGAAGGGGGACGAGGGAAAATGGTGCAACACTGAGGCCCAGGTCCTGCTTGTGACTTACTGTGAATATCAACACTTTACCTACTTCTAGCAGAGCAGAACAGAGTGCTGCAGGGTAATGTTACTGATTAATCAGACCTCACTGTACCAGCTGGTACCTCACACCAGCTAAAGCACACACACATACACGAGGCAATGCTAGCTAATCTTTGGCTGCAGCACACCGAGTTCAGAGAGACGCAGACAAAACATTCCACTCATTTTTAATCTCTCCGTCCACATTTCTCTCTCACATAATAAGAAGTTATTCATTACGGGGAAAAAAAGAGAAACTCGTTTGCTAATTCATCGTCTCACATCTGGAGTTTCAAAAATGGTGGAGACACAAGGGTGGATTGAGATATGCCAAGGACACAGTTAAATCAGGAGCCCATGACTAGATTATTTTTTCTGACTGCAAAATAAAAAAATACAGAGCATTACTATTCAGCATGAGCTCTGAATAAGTTGTCAGATGGTTTAATAGAATAGGAATAGTAATTACGAGCAGTAGGTGTGATGTTGAGTGACTCTACTCCTGTCCAAGCTTTGTGGTGATAAGCCAAAATGTTGGTAAGGATATTTTTGCATCTGTATTCCCACCATCCAAGAGCAAATCTAAAAGTGTATCTCACAGGAAGTTAAATGAAGACAATCAATCAATCAATAAGTTTATTTCTGTGTCCAGTACAGAGGTCAGGACCGACTGTAGCTGAGCACAAAGACTGGAAGCAGAGAGAAGCTGCTGGCCGAGCTCCATCAAAACACACGGCAGGAAATGGTTGGTGGATGTGGTGAGCATGAGGTGTGCAGCAAGCGGGCAACCCATCGGGAGTGACTTGGGGTTCAGCGTCATGCTCGAGGATGTTTCCAGTGTTGTGCACGTTCACACTTGCACACACGCTCACAAATGCCAGCTCATAGTAAAGTTCACACAAATCAAATAAATTACTTCAGTCCCAAAAAAATAACTAGCTTGAAACGTGCATGTCTTCGGTTTTTGTTTTTTATAATGAAATAAAATCTTGTGATCATCACTTGCAGATATTTTCTGACACCAGTCAGATACAACTCAAATTTGATGCTGATGTGGTCAACATTCAAACTTGCTTTTTTTTTCAGATCCAGCAGGCGCAATAAATGCAAGATTTTTTCCGGTGAAATCTGTAATTTTTTTGATTTGTTCAACAAGTCCTTTAAATATCTATATGAACTGGCTTCAGCAGTACCAGGTAGCTGCACTGACTGCTGGTGCATACCCGGTGCTATAAAATGAGCATTGTAAATTGTCGCAAGAGTGAACCAAGCTCATGTTCGAGTTCATAAGTTGCAAACAGATGCATTAGGTTTACTGTTCACCAAAATATGAGCATGTTTAATGAACGCGCTTTTTCAGCACATTCACACTGGACACTTGTGGACATGTGGACAAAAGGAGGGATCGAACAGCCAACCTGTAATTAGAGGACAACCTGCTCTACCTGCTAATGACAAATACATGTCAGTCCAGCATTTCCTTCAGCGTAGGAATATTGCAGATGGCTTGAAGCAGGAGAGGGGCGGGTCACACACACACGCTAGAGCTTCAGGAGAGCAGACAACATTATTTGCTAAAATCGGTTTTGTATTGATTTCTTTCAGAATTTTGCAGAGTTTGAGTCTGAGCTGTGATTTTAAACCAATGTTTTGTAGCTGCATCTCTGACTTTTACACCTTTACTTTCCCCACTCATTGCAACACATGCTGCTAGGATTACTTTCTGCCATGTGAACACACAATGTGATCAGTCAGTCACTCAAACACAGATCCTGAAATATTAAAACAGTCACCTCAGTCATTCAATGTGTGGCTTTTGCAGTGCAGTGTAGCACCTCTGCTTGTTTTCCCTCAAGCATAACAATCCTAATTTTATATCTCATAAAACTTGTTCTGATGTCAGCAGGGCGGGGCGCCTCCATTACAAAATGCTGCCTTGCATTGTGCTGTTTGTGTGTATTTAACACATGTAGAAATAAACAACACCATCTACATGGCCAGCACACACCTCACTGTCTCTTTCACTAGATTTACAGTTCTATACCAGCACTCATCAGTAAACAATACCACTCTAGAGCCTTCACGCCTTCACAGTTACCAAATATGTTTGTCTCTGCTGGATTATGCAACTGCAAGCTGGCTTTCGACACTGCGTGCATGTGTGTACATGTGTGTATTGTGTGCGTTTGTGTGTGATAAATCTTATGATCCACCTGGTGAATCTGCTTCACTGTCAGCAGACCAGCTGTGGTCCAAACATGTTTCAGCAACTCAGGTTTAGGTGGAGCTCTGGGAGACTGCTGCCTCACCCATGGGTGACACAACATTGTTAATGACTGCGGATATTCTTCAACATACACACACAGGGGAGAGGTTGCGACATGCTGCTTTCTACATTCCCAATCTCTCTTTTCCCAGACTCAACACACTCATTTATCTTTTTGTATTTCTGTCTTTCTTTGACTGTTTGTACTTTTTCTCCTCCTCTGACTCTTCCACTGTCTCCACTTGTTTTTTTACGTCTCATTTCTCTTTCTCCCTGTCCCTCTAAGGTTGACCTGCCACACCTGTGTGTGTGTGTGTGTGTGTGTGTGTGTGTGTGTGTGTGTGTGTGTGTGTGTGTGTGTGTGTGTGTGAGTGAGTGAATGTGTGAGTGTGTCACTACCAGCCGCCTCTCCAGCAAACATCCTGTCAGTGAGTAGCACCAGTCAGCGGCCTTTACCCTCCAAACACACACTCACAGAGCTCCACCCATGGCTGAGCTCACCCACTCAGCTTAACTTATCAGTCACACCAAATGGGACACTTTCTTTACAGAAACCAGGTGATGAACTAACAACCTGTTTAAGTTAGACGTGCTTGTTGCATGAGAAAGAGATTCATATCAGTATAATTATTTTTCTTTTTAATCTCTGAATGCAAGTTTCTGAAAAATACGTAGTTGGTTTAAGCACAGTATTTCCTCACTTCCCCCAAGTTCAGTGATTTATAACCTTTTTGGCTTGTGGCCTATTAAACCGAAGCCATTTCTATTTTTGACCCATTGTTAACAGTTACATAAGTCTATGGGTTGTGACCAGGTCAAGCAATGACTGTTTTTCCACTGTTTTAATGAATAGAGAGGGAAAAATGCAAAGATCAGGGTGACGGTCCTCAACCTCAGATTTTTCATGGGACCCCTGTCCTGACCCTGAGGGACCTCCAGCAGGGCTGTCACTTTTTTTTTAAAGTTATCTATAGTCATTTATTAATCTGAACACAACCAACGCAGCTTAACTACAATTTGGTTTAGTATGCATGTTTTTTATTCTGCTTTCCTGTTCTCTTAATGGTCCGTGACGCCTCAGATTTATTTTGGGACCCCTTATAGCAGTGGTTTCCAACTGGTCCTGCCTCTGGGCCCAGATTTCACCTTAAGGTGCTTTCACACCTGCCCTGTTTGGTTCAGTTCAATCAAACTCAATTTCATTTGCCCCCTAAGTGCGGTTCTTTTGGGCAGGTGTGAACACAGCAATTGCACTCAGGTGTGCACCAAAAGAACCGGGCCGAGACCTTCTTGAAGAGGTGGTCTTGGTCTGGTTACAAACAAACTCTGGTGCGGTTCGTTTGTGGTAAAAGCATCTTCATGTTCTCACGCAAGGCATTTTATCTGGTCTGCTTGTAAATGCTGCCGTGAGAACGCAAACCAACTCTAGGCAATTATACAACTTTACAAAAAAATTAACCCTGATTCAGACCAAAGCAAGACAACTCGAGGTCTGAAAGCACCCTTAGACATTAGTTAAAGGTCCACACAGTTATATATTCAGCATCATACTTGCGTTTTAAATCATGAAGCTAATTTGCTGACTCCATCAATTAGCTGTCCATTAGTCACTCACTCTCCAGCAGGAAACAGCACTTCAAAATTAAAGTGGTGTACCGGAAATTCATTGTATGTTTTTTCAAACTTCACACATTTGCGATTCACTTGCAGTCCATTCAGAATGGACTCGCGACCCACTTTTGGACTGTGACCCACCAGTTGGGAACCACTGCCATGTCAGGTCATGACACTGCTTTCCTGCCATTGAACCATGTTGTGGTTTTATTTGCCCATGTTTTTATATCTGTTCGTATCTAAATCTGTGTATGTGTTTGTGTGTAGTGTGGGTGAAATAATACTGTTTAACATTTTAAAAGTTACTGTTTAAACATAAATTACTATTTTTTGCCTTTGAACTTAATTTCATTAAAACACTACAGATCATCAGACTGGGAACTAACCACTCTGTGTGAGAGTGGGTGGGTGTGTGTGTCCTTGCCGACACAGTTTTGTGAGTAACGAGGCTATCGCCATGGTAGCCTATTGTTCACATAAAGGACAAGAGTAAGGGAGAGACAAAGAGGGGGAGGGAGGAGGAAGAGTGTTAGAAAAAAAATAAATGCAGCGAGTCAAAACACTGATAGATGAAGAGCAAAACAACAAAAACACACCAAAGTATTCCTCAGATTTGAGCTCTCAGGTTAGGTGTGTGTGTTAGAGGGTTTAAACAGCTCCAATACTCTGCTGCATTGTTTCCAGCTGCTCAAAGCCTGATCTCTCCTTCCTCTCTGAGTACCTCATCATCTTCCTCATGTGACTGACTCTCAGGTCTGGGAAACCAAAATTGCTCAGCAGTCTGCTGATTTGGGACCCCAAAGTGACAAGAGCCTAAACAAGGAGACAAATCTTGAACTAATGTTTTACCACACTCCAAGTGAACAACGCTGACGTAATGTTCTGGGTTTGGTCCAAAGAACACAGTCATAAATACAGCAGCAGTCGCAGCATGCCATCTCACGCAGACGCAGATGCAGACGCAGACGCAGACGCAGACGCACAAACACACACACACGGGCAGGTAATGAAAAGTGCTATCAATCATGTCTTTCATGTTTTTACTGGCGTTGTTAAATACAATCATGCCGATGGTGAAGTCCTGAAAATATTTGACCCTGACAAGCCCAAATAAATAAAGTGAGGATCTCTTGTCAAAGTGGCCCCTGGAGCAGAGGTTTCAGAGACTGGATGAAGACACAGATTTACAGAAGATAAAAAACTGGTCTACATAACACTGACATATGGCTAAACAATGACGACTGCCTGATTGCCTGGGGCAAGTAAAGTGACTCATCGGGCAAGTAAATGTCGTAACTTGTTTGCCTGATGGGGCAAGTAGTACAGAAGAATTACAAAATCCATCTCGCTTTCTTCTAATCTCTGTTGAGAGGTGGACATGTGGGGTGCATGACAGCATTTCAACTGACCGTTCGCTAAGCCCTGCCCCTTTGTGATGGTCCGACAAGCTGTCAGAGTAAGCATTTAGCCCACACTGTAACTAACTGCACTCCCTGAAGAAATATTATCATATTTTGGAAAAATGAAAGAGTGATTCCAGAGAGAAGCAGACAGAGGGGTCTACAGTCTGTGTTTGAAGGATATATCCAGGATCCTTCACTGGTTCCTGTACAGCAGGGTCGGTCTTTTTTCACTGTTAACCCTACACTTTTCAGGGTTTGATTTTGGTTTTAGAACAGGGAAGAAACGTATATCTTTTTCCAACCTCTCCAGGTAACGAGTATCACACACACAACATTTAGCTCCAAATCCACAAAACCAGCCTGAAAATGAAGGAAATCTGAAACGAGTATTTTTCTGACCTTCTTGCATAACCAAGCAAAATGCTGATAGTACTAGAAATGTTCCGAGTATCAATTGGTCAACCACAGCTGAAAACATAACGCTGCCACTGGGTCGAGAGCTGCCCCTAGCACCAATTTGATGCTTTGCTGTGCAGTGCGTCAACAGAAGACCTCACACAGTTATTAACTACTTTTCCCAAAAGATCTGTATTTCCTGCACCTCTGCATTAGCTTAGAATCATGTGTGGACACCCACTACTTAAACTTGACTGCTCACCTAAAGAGCTGATCTCCAGAACTGGGGCTCACAAGGTAATACCTATTTTGCCAGCTGATATTTCTTGACCTTAACAACAAGTCTCTCCAGTGTTTCCCACAGGACAGGAATCTATTCGTGGTGGTGTGGTTCTGGGGGGGGGGGGGGGGGGTATTAAATTAAAAATATTTTTCAATACTCATCTGTGTGAAGAAGTGAACATCCAACGTCAGAGTTAATTACTAACAAGCAGAACCACACGGCCGGGCTCCACCGGCTGCAAACCTACGTCACGTCAGCGTAGCGTCGCGGCGTATTCATTTGGGCTCCGCTGACTGCGTACGGAAGCGACACGTAGAGACGCTAGCGGGGTTGTTTACTGTTTGCCAAGCCGAGAGGCTGCATGTAGGCTGCATGAAATGTTAAAGCATTTTCCACCTAAGTTATTACATATATTTGAGTTATCTACAAGTTTACTGTACTGTTTGTCATCTACTCGCTTTCAAATGTCCACCACGGACATTTACACAATGTCACGGATAAACATGGGTAAATGCATGGAAAAAATCATCACATATCACCTCTGATAATGGTTTATTCATTTAAAAACACATTGTGCTCGTTTAGCACACTATTTCATATAGTTTTTATCTGCTGGAGGGTCGCGTAGGGGAGCATAGCGCGACAAAAATAGAAGAGCCGCGTAAAATAGAGTGTTGTCGCGCGACAGACGGGAGTTGTCGTGCCGCTCCCGTTGCCAGTGGAGCCACTGCAATTGATTAACAGGGGGGCGAGCTGCTACGGGACTCGCGCTGCAGTTAACACTACTAACAGCGTGAGTTAATGTCTCTGCACATGTTGAGCTTCCACCTATGTTAATACAGACACAGGCTAATAAAACAGCTAATATAACATGATGAGTTAGAGTTGTTTGGACCACTTTGGACTTGTTTGCCCACATATTTGTACCGAGAGGTCTTTGGATCCGTTCTGCTACTACGTCTGCTTCTTCTTCTTCTGGTGGACCAGGTGCGTTAAGTGCGTCTTTACGATGCATACCGCCACCTATTGCACCGGAATTGTAACGACAAGCTACATTCACAGACACTGAGTCCCATTATAATGTGTTTATGAGCGAGGTCGAACAGGTAGCGCCAAAAGCAGAAAAATCTATATGTGGCGGAGATAATTTATTCGTGGCGCACCACCACGGATAAATGAATGTATGGGAAACACTGCTCTCCTAGAGAGACAGCAACAGCATGGGCGGTGAGGTGAGGAGTCAAGCTGCCATGGGGGCAGAGAGGAAGAGCTGCTATGGGAGCTGGGATGTACTAGCAGGCAGTGTGTGGCATGGAGTGTTGCGAGGTAGCAGTGCAAGTACCAGTGCATGTCTAGCTGCCTGCGGTTTGGGCTTATACATAGAAAATAATAGGGGCAGCTGTTTTGACGCATTTTTAGGAAATGAGTCCTTCTTATGGTCATTTGATATGTGTGTGCTTATTCAGTGGTGTGGTTATGTAGAAAATCTTGATAAATGTTTGGCACCAGCCTAAAAGGATCTGCAGCGCTGATTATCAAAAACTGTCCAGAGAGGTGGATTGTCCAGGTCCAGGTCTCTACTGACCGACACCTACTGGAGCACCAGCCGGAGCAATCAGTTTTCAGAGTCAACATGCTACAGCTATGACTCCTCCGCCCCCTCAGCAATATTAAACACTGCAGTCACCTCCTCTTTCATTCAGAGATTTATCTGTCCACAAACCCATTCACAAAAGCTCCCCGTTTAATTCAGCCCGGATCTGCGTCAGATAAACAGTGTTTGAGCCTCTCAGCAAGCCGCTACTGCTGCAGATACCTGCTGATTTGTTGACCCGTTGCCATGGAGACACAACAATGCCGGGGCAACAAGGACACTAATGGAGATGTGGGGGCTGGGAGGGTTTAAGTTTGCATTGGGGGAGACAAAGAATGTGTACAAGGAGAAACGGAAAGTGAAGGAGAGCGATAAAGTTAAAGAGTGTGTATGTACAAAGTGTGTGTGCATGTGTGTGTGTGTGTGTGTGTGTGTGTGTGTGTAAAGGTGAATCGAGTTGGAACAAAATGCCTCTCTTATCAGTGTGGCACACCCTCTCTGGTGCAGGAAGTTACACAATGAGCCAACAGCAACAGCTACAGGAATACCTGCTCAGTCTGCTGAATCCAGCCAGACTTATAACCTTATAACCAGCCTGTAACAAGTCCAGACGTTCATCGACACACACTGACAACTAACCAAACTGACTACCAACGAGTTAAGCTGCAGACTGGGTCAAGAAAAAAAGAAACAAAGACAGCAATCAGGTCTTTAAGTGGATGCTCCTTCCCAGTATTTCTCTGAGGTGTTCATACATCAGTTCATACATTACATACCCAAGGATAAAAACGTAACAGATGTACAAATCTGGGCAAAGGGCAAAGATGACTAATATCAATTTGAAAAATGTATTCTGGCTATTTTAAACAAACATGCTAATGTTTCAGCTTTGTGCCTTCATCAGAGCTCTGTGCGTTGGGTGATCACACTGAAACAAAAGCAGCCTTAAATCGACATAAAGTAGAACATGACGATAAGATGAGGCCCAGAATGGACCTCATGGATTTTCTCTAGTAAGAGAGTGACCTCTGAGAGACAGTTTTAAGTCAAATCTGATGACCCATTCAATCCTGATTCAAGCTGTAAGTGTGAGACTTATGTCAGGAAGTGAGACACATGGTTGTCAGGTAACTGCTTCTCATGCGTCAACATTTTTTCACCTAGTGATGTCTGTTATTCAGTACATGTGCAGGTCTGAAGCTGCCAGTGTGTTTCTTAGTAACTGTTTATCGTATGGTGAAATAACTTCAAAAAGCCTCTCCCTGACACTCACCTTCACAACTTCAGATTAGGGTGGGCTGTGTCTGAAGAGTACTGTAATGTTTTTAAAACCAACATTCACACTCAAGTTACACTTAAGCCCTTTTTACACAAAGATCGCACTCTAGGGCCACGGCGATGTCCTTTCTTTATGCCTCCTTTGCATTTTTACACAGAGCCAAACAACAGCGACATCATGCCAGTACAGTGTGTGATTTTTAATAGCATCCCAGCAAAACCAAAAGAGGCGTAACAAGCTTGACATTTACCACAACAGCGTCTGTCTCTTGTGTGACTTAACATTCGCGTCAGTAGCGCGTTATAAACTATAACAATGGCATAACAATAATTCACCATCCCTGTTATTTGGCAGCTGATCTCATGCTCTGCTTGGAGGTAAGGAGCTCCTAAATCTCATTGTTTTCCCAATTTGCGGACATTTTTAGCTTCTGTTTTTCTTTTTTGCTTTAGCCACTAACTGCCAATAGCTGTTTTTAAATCTACTGCAGTGGGTTGCACACACTTTGTCAAAATGTCACAACCGTCCTACCAGCTGTCCTGTTTATACAAACAAGGTTATGGCTCTGTTACTTCCTCCTGTAGCAGCTTAAAGATGAGACAACTCTGTCCCCCCAGTCTGCGATCATACTTTATACACAGAACGACAAGGCGGCATAATGTCACCATATACCCCCTTTAAACAGGCAGTGTAAAAGCAGCTCTATTGGACTTATACAGCCAGACATGTTTGAGTCACCAGAGTCAGAGGTCACTGACCTGCCTGAATTTCAACCTAGTTCTTCTCAATTTGCTACAGAATGGTTATTTTTATCTATTTTTTCAAACAAAACTCAATGGTTCTTGTTCTTATATAGTGTAGGGGCAGGGCTTATGCTCAGGGTTGTTTCACTGCATCATCAGGAGGGCTTTTAGCCCCACCCAAAAAATCCTGAACACAGAAATGGTGAATACAGTTTTACTGTACAGTCCTCACTACTGTACAGTACTGTATAGTTCCTGGTCTTTTCGCATGTTTTCAACAAGTGTTTCACCCTGATTTTACTGGATTCGCCAAAAACAGACATCTGGTTATTTTACCTGTATACTGGTTCTTAATTGAACTTTCTGCTTTATCATGATGTATACCACTACAATATACATTTAGTGTCTAGATACCATGTTGAAAGATTTTATTTGTATGATCCGCCCTTACTTGACCATCATCTTTCTCTCTGTTTCAATGACGTTGTCGTTGAGAGTATGTCACAAGAATTGGTTTGTAAATCTGTGGCCTGCTGTGATGTTCAGTGCTTTGAGATTTGACTTTAGGGCTCTCTGAGGGATGATTCAAAATATGAAAATGTGAGAGGGCGGTCCTACTGCTTTTAATACAATAACTTGACTTTGGTCTACTTAATACAAAACACATTTAGAAGCCTTTTGTTCAAATCTGTCCTTCTAAATCCAACACACACACACACACACACACACAGACACACACACACACACACACAAAATAAAAATAAATAAGGATAAAAGCCCAGTCACACCTGCCTACAGGTGAGACAGTCAGGTAACTGTACTTCACTCTGGTGTGACAGTTGAATACCTGCCCCTCTTTCTCTCCGTCTCTCTCCTCTCTGACTACGTCTCGCCCTCGGAGGCACAACCGCTGTCCAACTTAAAAACAGCTGCTCCTTCACACGATGACGACATCACCGTCTCACAAACACACATGTTCTGCTTCCTACCCAACAATTTACTGCTGCACAGTACAGAACAGTCGACGCCTGGGGCACATCATCACACTGATGTCAGCTAACACAGCCCGTCCCACAGCAGCAGAGTGAGGACACCCCGTCTTCATCTGTTTAATACTGCAACACATGTCGACACGTCAAATTTAACAAAACCTTGTCCCATCGATGTATGTAATTGAATTATCTGACATGTCATAAATTATAAGTAAACAGTTCAACGATGTGCACTGTGACGATTTTATCATAAGTTTCTCTTCCAGTATTTCCAGTTCATATTGAAGTTTATACAACAGTTAGTTTTGTCAGTATTTTGATTGTACAAAATGGAGGTGGTCTGATTTCAGTTCACTTCAAGCCTGCGGTGCGGTTCGCTTAACCCGTGCACAGTGAACACAAAGTGCTCCAGGTTCACTTAGCTCTTTGTCAGTGTATTTAGCCCTCTAGATCAAATGCTGTTGCACTCGGATACTTCACAGAACAGACGAAACCACGTCGGCCTGTAACGCGTGCAAGGACGCAGGGCGAGGAGTATTTTGGTCCACGGAAGATACTGCACGTCTCCACATGTGGAATGTAGAATACATCAGACAGAAACAGTCTACAGCACAGAAACGCTAAGCTTTTCCTCCTAAATTCACCTGAAAGCGAGGGGCTTCATAACCACACTGCAGTGCCACATCAAAGTAACAACAACACTAAATCAAGAATATGATATACAGTACAGGCCAAAAGTTTGGACACACCTTCTCATTCAATGCGTTTTCTTTATTTTCATGACTATTTACATTGTAGATTCTCACTGAAGGCATCAAAACTATGAATGAACACATGTGGAGTTATGTACTTAACAAAAAAAGGTGAAATAACTGAAAACATGTTTCATATTCTAGTTTCTTCAAAATAGCCACCCTTTGCTCTGATTACTGCTTTGCACACTCTTGGCATTCTCTCCATGAGCTTCAAGAGGTAGTCACCTGAAATGGTTTTCCAACAGTCTTGAAGGAGTTCCCAGAGGTGTTTAGCACTTGTTGGCCCCTTTGCCTTCACTCTGCGGTCCAGCTCACCCCAAACCATCTCGATTGGGTTCAGATCCGGTGACTGTGGAGGCCAGGTCATCTGCCGCAGCACTCCATCACTCTCCTTCTTGGTCAAATAGCCCTTACACAGCCTGGAGGTGTGTTTGGGGTCATTGTCCTGTTGAAAAATAAATGATCGTCCAACTAAACGCAAACCGGATGGGATGGCATGTCGCTGCAGGATGCTGTGGTAGCCATGCTGGTTCAGTGTGCCTTCAATTTTGAATAAATCCCCAACAGTGTCACCAGCAAAACACCCCCACACCATCACACCTCCTCCTCCATGCTTCACAGTGGGAACCAGGCATGTGGACTCCATCCGTTCACCTTGTCTGCGGCTCACAAAGACACGGGCGGTTGGAACCAAAGATCTCAAATTTGGACTCATCAGACCAAAGCACAGATTTCCACTGGTCTAATGTCCATTCCTTGTGTTTCTTGGCCCAAACAAATCTCTTCTGCTTGTTGCCTCTCCTTAGCAGTGGTTTCCTAGCAGCTATTTGACCATGAAGGCCTGATTCGCGTAGTCTCCTCTTAACAGTTGTTCTAGAGATGGGTCTGCTGCTAGAACTCTGTGTGGCATTCATCTGGTCTCTGATCTGAGCTGCTGTTAACTTACGATTTCTGAGGCTGGTGACTCGGATGAACTTATCCTCAGAAGCAGAGGTGACTCTTGGTCTTCCTTTCCTGGGTCGGTCCTCATGTGTGCCAGTTTCGTTGTAGCGCTTGATGGTTTTTGCGACTCCACTTGGGGACACATTTAAAGTTTTTGCAATTTTCCGGACTGACTGACCTTCATTTCTTAAAGTAATGATGGCCACTGGTTTTTCTTTAGTTAGCTGATTGGTTCTTGCCATAATATGAATTTTAACAGTTGTCCAATAGGGCTGTCGGCTGTGTATTAACCTGACTTCTGCACAACACAACTGATGGTCCCAACCCCATTGATAAAGCAAGAAATTCCACTAATTAACCCTGATAAGGCACACCTGTGAAGTGGAGACCATTTCAGGTGACTACCTCTTGAAGCTCATGGAGAGAATGCCAAGAGTGTGCAAAGCAGTAATCAGAGCAAAGGGTGGCTATTTTGAAGAAACTAGAATATAAAACATGTTTTCAGTTATTTCATCTTTTTTTGTTAAGTACATAACTCCACATGTGTTCATTCATAGTTTTGATGCCTTCAGTGAGAATCTACAATGTAAATAGTCATGAAAATAAAGAAAACGCATTGAATGAGAAGGTGTGTCCAAACTTTTGGCCTGTACTGTATAAGCTACAGCGTGAACAGAAGGAGGAGTCCTTTTTCAAATGAACTGACAATGTGAACACAAAAAGAACTGAGTCCCTTTTCTGTTGGTCCACTTTTTTGGTGCACTTTCAGAAAACTGAATTTGAATCATTTAAAAAAGACTATATGTGAAAACACACTGAGGGTTGTCCTAACAACAATTTTGTACCTCAATATGAAACCTATTACCACAAATAACATTCAAGTTAAATAAATGAATGGTCAGAAAAGGACAAAGGAACGGAAAGAAGCCTGGATGCTAACTGTAAATCTCCAGATATGCTCATATGACTTCAGAGGACGATGCAATGTGCTGATTAAGCTGCTGACTCATCAGCATCACACATATTCCACCAAAGGGACTGTCAACAGATTTATTTCACTGGTCGCACAATAAATGGAAACACACATGTAGCCTGCCTGATAAACAGCAGCTGGCCTGTGGTCAAGTGTAGACCTAGTTCACAGAATATAGCAAGCTGGTGTGCAGGAATGTTTATGTGTTGCTTGGCAACAGTACAGTGCCAGTCCAATTGCCGAACTATTTGCATTGGTGGAGCCAATAAATCATTAAATAAACAAACGAGTCATAACCTGTTGCTGCTTTTTCCTGTTGATAAATGTAATTTCATTTACTGTTTATATGAGTAAAATAGCCATGACTGGGACAAAAGTTGTTACAGACATTTATTAATTGGTTGGGTCAGTTAAAACTGCAATAACTGATTTGTTTTTGCCATTTGGAGGCTGCGTTGTCACCTTTCAAGTTGATATTTACACATCAAGTGGTTACAGTGCAACATTATTACACCTGATGAAGCCCAGTATTCCCTCTCTTTTAGCTCTGTTTTGGTCTCCACCAACTCCTGAGGGAAATATCTGTCTCTTTACCTGCTGAATGCTCCACCAAGTCGTTTTTAAGAATGTTGTCTCCTTTGAGAGCAGTAAGAGTGAAACAAAACGGGTTAAAGTTGTAAGCCACACAGTTTAACAATGAGCAGAGACTCACTATAACACTTCATAAAGTCGAGAGGAGCTGCTGATTCAGCTGATAATTCTGTGAGTTCACCACTACGTGCAAGCCCCAAAACCTTCCCTAGATGATCAAAGTTAACAGAATGAGCATTTGTAAATCAATTAGTCATACTGTGTAATTCTGAAGTAGTGGAGACTTTGTTCTTCTTGCATGGCAATCAATTGATTGGAGATCACATTTGACAGGAGCAAAACTGTATCAAAACATCCGCTGACAAACTCTCAGACAACTTGTGCAGTAAAAGTCTCATTTATCCAAAACACATGCGTTCTTGGGAAAAAAAATATGAAAAAAAAAAAAACCTTAAAAAATAAACAAACATGGTATTGGAGTCTGGCTTTGAACAGAGCATAGATCAGTGTCACGTTCAGTTCAATTTTAAATTGTAAGTTTTTAGTGAAAATGCATGTGTTTAGGATGTACTGAGCATATGACTGGATTAACAAAACATGGATTATACTAAAGATAAAGATTATATTAAAGATGGTCCCAAATCAATCAATAAATGAATCAATATCTTCTTTTTCTCTTACGTATGATTGTTGTCATTTAATAGGGCAGGTACCTTCAGAATCCATTTTTGGCTTCTAACCTCTCCTGCACAACGTTTTAACTTTTTCCTGTCTTTTCTATACATGTATGTGCAAATAAACTAAACTAAACTAAAATGATCACCTTTTTCCAGGGAGGCATGTGAGAAAAATACATTTTTCTTCACAAATTCAGGGTAACACGGCATGATTAACTGATCATTTTTTGGGTGTATTCCACAAGTATTCCTCACAAATGAACGATTGAATCCATCTTAAAGTACAATAGTAGTGTTTCTGCATGTTTTATCTTCTTCGTTACCAATGCTGTTCAAATTGAATTACTGCTAACAAATCTTAAGTGCATAATTTTAAATGCCTTCTTCCTAAACAGCAACTAGTTTCCATTAATTTTCATACAGTATGAAAATTAGCAGATTCTTGAAACTTGTAACAGAAAGGTCAGGCTAGTTTCAATAAGTACAAAAAGGTTAAAAACTGCCATCTTACCAGATATAATCTATCTGAGAAACCGGAAAATACACCAGGATTTGCTGTAAGCTATAATGCAAAAAAAATCTCTGGTATGATCCTTCCAGGATTTAAAAAAAATTCATTACAGTAATGATCAGTGACAGTTACACAACAACAGAGCATTGTTAAATTGTAACTGGGAACTCTGAGGGGGAAAATATGAAAGTCTGGTGTGGAAAGTGAATTTTAGATGGAAATGCCCTTTAAAACAAAGGACAGTAGGTACCTGCAGTGGTAAACAGGATGTGAGGCTACAGTGTGTGTGTGTGTGTGTGTGTGCGCCACGGGTCAAACCTACTTCACACACACACACACACACATTCCTCAATGGTGAGATCATAACCCCGCCTACCTACCCCCCAATTCACCGCACACAAACATTTCAACACCCCCCTCCACTCCAAGGACTCAGTGGATGATGGCAAAGAAACAAAAGCCACACACACACACACACACACACACACACACACACACACACACACACACACACACACACCACATATTTAACAAACATACACAACCATAAAAACACACGAAGAAGGCAGCCTTTTCAAACTCCTGTCAGCTCAGCTCAGCTACAAACAAATCTGTCACTCAACACAAAATACAAATTCCACAGACACACTCCGCGACATGTATGACATCACTCCTCCAGGCCATGAGGCTGATTACATGTTCACAGTCCAACACTGAACACCATCATCATCCCCATCATCTATAGGTCTTTCAATACTGTTTTATCCTTGTGGTTTTTAGGTATGTGCACATTTGTTGCTTTAAACTTTGTGTGCCATCGCTTTTTTTAATCTGTATATTTCAATGCATGTTATCTAAACACAATGACAATGAACTTGAATATGTTCTAACTAAACACTACCCTGCACATGTATGTATTAAGTAGAGCTGCACAATATGCAATAAAGAATATACTGTGATTGCTTCGGTATGAGTTGCGATTTTAGTGGATATGGTAATTTTTACATTTCATTTTCACTACAAATATATAAAAATGATGACTATTTTTATTTACAACATACTACATGAACAGTAAAATCTTAATTATCCCCCAAACGTCACATGAACTTCAATAATAACTTTTAAACTACAAACTCAATTTACCATAAACTTTATTCTCATGTTGATCTATTTTTTTGCCCCCATTAGAAGCTTGCACCATCCTGTCACCTTCTTCTATTCAGATGTTTTATCACATCACAGTAACACTTAGTTCTTCTCTACTTTTTCAAAAACTTCCGCACTGCCTTTTTTTTTTTTTTTTTTAAATTGAATGCCACTGGTTAAAATGTTTGCTGCGCCTTTTTATTGTTGCAAGGCAACCACCCCATCGCCTCCTTACCCTAACCTTCCCGTGTAATCAATCTACCGTTTATTTTCTATTTATTTCACAGTAACTAGTATCTAGTTCCTGAAATGTTGAGGCAGAGGGTACTTGCTGTAGCTCTGGTTGAGGGTGAGAAGCTGTCACCAAATAGTTTGTTGGTCACAGGGAAACGGAGATCTGTGTGGGTACATGAGACCCTTAAAAAGAGGGTGGATCATGGGGAGTACCTCCAGTTGGTCCAGGAGCTTCACCTTGATGATGGCTGTTTCCAGGCATATTTTAGGATGACTCCAGGGCAGTTTGACAACCTGCCGTCTATTGTCAGGCCTAGCATAACAAAAATGAATACTAACTACAGGGAGTCCATTGGTCCTGCTACTGAGCACCAGTTTCTCAGAGTCTTGTGGAGATGACGTGGGGCGCTTTTTCACTGAGTTTTTTTCAACTCAAGGTGTTCAGAGCGCATTGTTAAAAACATCGGGTGCCTAGAGCACAGAAACAGGAGGTGTGTAGCAACACAAATACTGTGAGCAAAAGGCTTAATTCTCATTAAAACAATTATAAAAAGCCACCTCCAGCTGCTAACATGCTTTCTGTGTGATCTGTGTGGATTTCCCAGAATGAGATACTTTTGCTTCAAAATGCTGCTCTTCTATGATCTTACACAGAAAAGCAATTAGTACTGGTGTTATGATGTGTATCAGTGCGTGTTGCCCATCAATACCTGTAACAGACCACAGCTGAACAGTGAAGTTCACGAGATAAACGTATAGCTGAGGCAACTTTCTTATCTAGAGTATCTTATCTTTAATGATAAAGTGGTCCTTTCATGGCTGTGAATAAAGGGAACTACTTTCTCCTGATAGTTCCAATGAAAACAGCATGTTCCTCAGATTATCAAGATTAATGGGAAATACATCATTTTTCACTTCTGAGCACCAAAAATTCACCATCCTTGTGTCAGGGTGGAGGCAGTAATCTCATCAACATCGCTAGGTTAGACTAGAGTTAACTAAAACATATTTTCTTAATAATTTGGGTGAACTGACCCTTTAGACCTCCAGTGAGGTTTTAAGTTGTTGTCAGATGATTGATCACTTCAAACCAACTTTCAAGGTCTAACAATTTGAACCATTCCCAGAGAAGTCAGCAGTCTTCCCCCATCGCATCATGTCGGCACTCCCAAACTGTGGCACCCACTGATGACATCACCACATGATGCATTGCTGTAATAACGGCGCCGCTTAATAAGAGTCACATGAGTCATGCACCAGCAGCAGCTCAGAGGGGGTGATTCCACCAGCAAACCCAGATTACAGACGGAGAGGCAAAAGGCTTTTAATGTCTTTGATTTGTTTAATGAGGGGTGAGCGAGATACAGAGTCTGTGTCATTCTGTCTCTGTCTGTCTTTAATCTGGTCATTGGTTGGACGCAAACAGCTGCAGAGATGAAGAGAGCGAACGATAAAACACTATGAATAACTTGCTCTAACGTCTTTCAGACTCATTTACAAGGAATCAAAGTAATGAATGAACCATGAAAAAACACTTTTAAAAACATCTGAAATGATGGAAACTGGAAAGCATTCGATGTTGTTTGATGTTCACCCTGTGAGGGCTGGGCGACACGGATAAAATCAAATATCACAACTTTTTTTTATCAAATACGTCAATATCAGTATTGTGACAATATTGTAAAATTGACTACTGGTGCTTTCACAAAATACTTATCTAATATTTTTGATAAATAATCATCAGTAATGTAGAAATAATAAGTTAGGCCCCCATCACACAGAAAGCGTTTTGCAACAGCCCTGCAATTTTTATAAACTGAATCCCAATAGTAAAAAACAAAAACAAAACAAAACAAAAAACGCTTGTTGCACCTTTTTACTGTTGCCGGGCAACTACATCATCATGTCCTTACATTAACCTTCCCGCGTAATTAATCTAGTTCCTAAAATGTTGTGTTGCTGTAGCTCTAGTTGAGGGTGAAAGGCTGTCAGTAAATAGTTTGTTGAGCACAGGGAAACAGAGATCTGTGTGGGTACATGAGACCCTAAAAAAAGAGGGTGGATCATGGGGAGTACCACCAGTTGATCCAGGAGCTTCACCTCCATGATGGCCCTTTCCAGGCATATTTTAGGATGACTCGGGGGCTGTTTGACAACCTGCTGTGTATTGTCGGGCTGTATAGCTCTGAGTATCCAGCAGTTGCTACCACCAGTTTCTCCTCCACTATTTACCAACTGTAAACGTGTTGTCATGACCACCACAAAAGGCCCACCTCTCAAATCATCCAATTGGACAATGGGAAAAAAGCAGAGATAGCGTGTGGTGCTTTTCCATTCTGAGTCAAGTTTGGCAGAGGACCTCAGGCCAAGGCCGAGCTCATAAGGGGTTGTTCACAGATGTGGTTACTCTGAATTTAAATCACACAAATCCTTGTTACCACAATTTGGGCTCAAGCAGGACCAAATGAAAGTGTCAGTGTCCAAAAAGGACAAAATAAAGGCACCAGAGCAGCAAAGACCTCAGGACTTTTTTAAAAAGGTACCCTGTGGAGTTCTGACCACAAGTAGCATTACGGGGCCATGTTTTGACAGTTGGGTCCCTGTTCTGTTTGTAACGTGCATGCATATTTTGACAGGTCTGAGGTGAATGTTTGTGGCAGAATTTATATTTAAAACAATAGTGGGCCTAAAACTGAGGTTTGCAGCGCACCACAAGTGAAAAGGACAAAAGAGGTTAAATGGGCTGTATGTGACATTCAAAGCGTTTCAGCTGTCTCAACATAGTTAACATGAAGGTGGCTGAGCTGGCAGCTAGCAGCTAACGTTGCTAGCACCATAAACAATGCTTAACAATGCCAACAGTGTGGACAGGACTAATAGTGATAACTGGGGGGGTCAGAGTGTGGGCGCTATGCTTCCATGATGTCGCCATCTTAATATCAGCCGTAACCGCTATATGAGCCAGCCAGTGAGATACACACAAGGACTAACATGCGCGTGTAGCCTGACCAGCTTACCACAACCAACCACAGAAAGATTTGGATTACCACTCACACAGAGGGACTGTGACTTCATTCTCTGCTCAGGATGCCATCACTCCACAACACCTTTACATAGCAAATAGTGGTTTGCTCTGAATGTCCCATGCAGAACCTTCAAAGCATTCCCAAGAGCAACAGATGGTTTCATGGTCGAGGATTTGAACCACGGCATAATCAGAGACGTTGATAAACTTCTTAAAACTATTAAGCAAGATGATCGGGGTCCACTGTGTAACGGCAAAGTTTAATAATACCAGAAAGGAGCATCAGCAGCTACCAGGGGAAAAAAACAAAATCATAAATGATGAACTAGTTTCCACTTGGAGGACACTCGAGCTAAAAGCAGTTTAAGCAGCAGAAGAAACATAAAAACATGAGAACCACAAGAGAGCTGAGTAACCAGTACAGTGCTGCCCTATCATTAACACGCGCGCGCACACACACACACACACACACACACATCTGGCATTACGTCTGCATGCATAAACAGGACACACACTGACAAACACACTGCAGCGTTTAGCCTTGCGTGACCTCACCCTGCTGGTTCTCAGGCTATGATGTCATCAGAACCAGAAACATGGCCATGTGGTGAGGAAGATGTTGAGGAAGAGAAGGAGGAGGAGGAGATAATGATGGAGATAGACAATAGATAAAAGCAAAATTCTGCAACTGAAGGCCCAAAAAAAGCAAGACAAAGGTGTTTTTATGAAAGAACTTTTTAGGAGCCATAAGACATACAATACAAAGTCGATGGAAAGACAAACAAAAAGCTACTCAATGGAGCCTGAGGTGAGACTGTTTTGTCAGGTTAAACATGTTTTAACTTAAACATAAAAGTTGACATTATTCTAAAGTAATTTGCCTGAAACAAGACAACAAAGGAGAGAGACCGGCGGGAAACCAAATCATCCTCCAAACCCCCTTTTCTTTGTTTAAAGCTGAAAATATTTGGGTTCTGGACTGTTGGTCAGACAAAACAAGACAAGACAAACGAGCCTTTGCTAAGTCTCACCCCTAAATCGCAGACTGACCAATCATTGTGAAGTATCGGCCCGCTCCGACAACAGTCCCAAATACATGACTCCATATACTCCCGTGCAATGGTTTCAGATTTTCTTTATGTTCATATTGGTTTTGTGGATTTCGGGCTAGTCATGGTAAAAAGTTCTGCCTGGGGCACGTGTAATAGTGAAAATCATTACTTAGTGAGGTTGGAAGGATTGATACGTTTCTTCCCCATTTCAAATCCAAAATCAAACCCTGAAAAGTGTAGGGTTAGCTAGCTAGCTGCTTAAGATATGGCCTAATGAATGTATACACTTGCTGTTTTTGCCTTTTAATGATTATAAAAGTAAATTAAGACCGACCCTGCTGTACAGGAACCAGTGAAGAGAAGCAGGGAAACTCTGCTGATATTCAACCAGTTATGTGTGACCATAGGTTGTGCAGGTGGACAGTGTTTGGCTTCCCCCAGAGCTCCACATCTGTCCACTGGCGGAGGTCCAAGTGCTGGTGGATGGGGGTAGCTTCATACCATTCATCTGCATATACTGCGATGACATGTAACTGATTGAATATGTGCAAGGTTCCCTTTGATTTCACTGTCTCTCTCTCGACAAACAGTGTGATGACGGACAGTCTGCAACTGTTAAATGCTTGATGTGAATACGCTTACTGTTTGTATTACCACTATACATTATTCTGCATTTTGCACCTCTAATTAGATGCTGAACTGCATTTCATTGTCTCACTACTCAATGGCTATGGTTACATGATGGCTTCTCATTCTCATTCATAATTAAAGTCTTTCCAGGTAGTTTACATGGGAAATATTCATTCCAAATGAGGGTTTACATGGGAGATCAGTTCAATCGCCTTTATTCAGGTATGCGCAAGGTTTGGGTCAGGGAAGGTTTCTGATTGGATAGGGGGCGGGGCGGATGTTACGTGTTTACGTTTACCGGAAGAAAACACTGTAGTCCTCGCTCCAGATAACAAGATGTTTGACGACGCCGTTCTTAGTGCCTTTTTCGGGCGTGTTTTGCTTATATTCTTGAAGCAGCAATACGACAACAACCTTGTTCTGCTAATGCTTCATCTGTTGAGGAGGAGAAGGGAGGCAGAAGGTCGAAGAAGGGAGACAGAAGACCGTGCTGTGGCGATTGGAAACCGGTGAGTGCAACAAGTCCGACTGCTCTATCTCAACCCGTTGCTATGCAGCCCGTTGCTATGCGCACTATATACGTCATCGCGCCAGAAGGGCAAGGAAACGAGCATGCGCAGAAAGACCGGAATGAACTTAAAGAGGAATGAGTGTATACATGCACACAACATTCTTTCATTCGGAATGACAAACGGAATAAACCACCCCCTTTAATCGGATTTAATTTTCAATCGGAATGACCGTTTACATGACCACTTTTAATCAGAATGGCCTTTCATTCTGATTAAAAGTGGAATTAAACTGTGCATGTAAACGTACTGAATGGCAATAAGGTAATATCAAATCAAATCTAAACTAAATCAGGATAATATCTGATCAAAGTACAGTATAACTAAACAAGATTATAAATCAAGACATTCAGTGCCTGTGTGATACACACACATTCTGTCAGTGCCAAAGAAATATTGAGATTTAATACCTAGAAGTAAAAACAGAGAAGAAAAGAGAACAAAGAAGAAAAAGAAGAGAAGAGAAGCTAAGAGAAGAATAAATGGACCGAGAGTGAGTAAGAGGAGTTTTGGATGTTTGTAGCCGAGCCAGGCTGCAGGAGGTTCACCACGGTGATTATCACTGAATAATCCCCTGTAATCCACTGCAACCACACACACACAGACCTTGTTCAACACCACATTGTGTATGTGTGTGTGTGTGTGTGTGTGTGTGTGTGTGTGTGTGTTGGGAAGTTGGAGTGCTGCATGGTTGGTTAAATTTAGAGGTTTGGGGTTTTGTCTCTGTCTCTGTCATCGTCGGATCATCATTAACCAAATATTTAGCGAACAGTGACTGTGACTCTGCGTCATGTCTGCTGCATCTCCATCCAGACAACAGAGGTGTGTGTTTGCGTGTGTGTGTGTGTGACATTTAATTCCCCACATCAAAAGACAGTTCAGCACCAGAACACAAAGACATCAGCAACACGATGACAACAATTCAGCTTCATAAAGACATGGACATCTGCTGCGAGACAAAGAGGAAGACTAGTGGTGATGAGGAAACAAAGAGTCTGTGTAAATGCATTTGTAACTTTTTTCCCCCTAAGACAAATTGTCATTAACCTCCATTGTATCTGATTGACATAGCGTCTTAAACCTTTAGCAGAACCAAACTATCACTGGACTTAAATGTTACATTTTCATGATTTTGGTAGGGCTATACCCGACACAGAATCAGTCAATTCAGATTTGGCTGTTCAATATAAATATTTGACTATTCATTCCTTTTTTTCCATGTAGAGTCTGAATCTCGGGGTTCGCGAGATGATTAACAAGATGGGAGGAAGGAGAAAATATCTTCCTGTCTGTTTTGTTATGGATACCTTCACTGTCTTGTGTCTCTTGAAACCAAAGATTCTACATTTAGGGAATATTCTCATTTGCTTTTGTCTGTTATAGAGCTACAGCTGGCAGCCAGTTAGCTCAGCTTAGCACAAAAACTGGAAGCAGGGGGGGAAAGGCTGGTGTGGCTCCATCCAAAGGTAACAAAATCCATCCACCAGCACCGCTAAAGCTCAACAGTGGACACATCATATCTTGTTTGTTCAATCCGTACAAAAAGTGTAAAGGCAACAGTTTGCCATTTCATTCAACGGACTATCTCTTGGCCTTGAGCAATTGCCAGGCAACCAGCAGAGACTCCCATAAGTCATTTGTCACATGTAGAACGGCTTGACATTTTTATAGTTGTTTTTTTTTAGAATTAAACAAACACAATTGAACATGTTTATTGGCCTAATATGTCATGGACAGATATAAGAGCAATTATCAACAATCTGAGGGGGGAAAAAATCTACAATTTATGACAAGGGGTAGCAAACAGGCCTCTTTCTTGAGTAACAAGCCAAAAAAAATCCCAAAAATGACATTTAACTACTGTGTTTATCACTTTGACTGTGAATTAACACACAGAAACTCCAGTAATAAACCCTTTAAATGTCTCAAAGTGGATTTCAGTGACTTTTGTTCCTTAAAGCTTCGCAGTGAATAATCAGCACAAAGCTGCCACATTTAGACCTGAAACCAACAAAGAAGCTTTCTCTGCAGAGAGGTGGTGTGTGAAAGTCTATATCCCTGCCACTCTCATGTTACCTCTTCTGCAGCAACACAGAGGCTCTGTGTGTTGTGTCACATACACACACACACACACACAGAGTATGGCCTAATGGTGTGAGAGGAGAGCTGATAACACAAAACTTTAATTCTGTGTATACATAAAACATCTTCAGGGTCAACATCAAACATGAATAATCCCCTCAGGCTGCACTGACACTTTTGTTTGTCCATCTCTGTCTGTGAAACACTGAGCTGCAGGTTTAGGACACACTTTTGTTGTCCAGGTAGGAAGGTTCAGGATATGTAGGTGAGCCAAATGTTCAATCAAAGCTGACCTGCCCTCAGGAGCTGATTGGCTCATGTATGTGGTGCATCTCGTGTGCTTTCAGCAGCTTTTTAAACCCTCAGACTGAACACTGCTTTATGGTTTAGTCACACCTGAATGAGGCTTTTGGCAGAGTTGCTACACCTCTTAGCTCCGTATGCCATATATTGTTATTTTCAGGACAAAGTTAGGCTACTCAGAAACAACATCTATTTGCATTATGGCCATTGAATTACGGGGCTGTGTTTTGCTCATAAAGTGTTTTGATTCATTGTTCTGTCTCCATAGCAACGACATCCAAGGCTTTTTGAGCAGCATTTTGAGCCATCTGCCAAACTGACGGACAAAACGTGATGTTTCAGTGGGAAAGCTAAAAATGACTTAAACTCTTGGCCACAACATAAACATATATGTATGTGACATCATTCGGGAGAGTCCCGTGTTTAGTAACATCAAGCATATCTTTAAAGAAACAATTGAAATAGGAGCACAGAGTGGTGAAAAACAACAACGGCCTCTACAACTCCACAACTCTACACCAGCAGAGAACATGAAGGTTTCCAACTAAACATGCCAGTAAACATGTTTTCAAGCTTCCTCAGTCTTCTAATTGTTAATAATGCAATGTGAAAACTGCACTCTTTCAACATGGAAACTACCATTTGTTCAGCCCTCTTCATGATGTTTGCTTTAGGACTGTGAGTAAACAAGTAATTTAAAAGTTTTCAATGTTTACATGTCCAACATAACCTAATTTCCACAGTTAACTCCAGTTTACAGGATCCCTTTGATAGTTTGGTTTAATGTTTGCGATTCTGCAGGAAACATCTCATGGATGGAGGATGGAGGTAATGTGTTGGTGTTTTCTGCACGGATGGTTTTATGGAGTGTCTTGACTCCAGCTCTATTTCTTACAGTGTAAACTGTAACATAAAAGAGGTTTTGTTCTTCCTCCCCAAAAATGTGTTTTTTGTTCCAGCACCACAAGTCACGCTTCCTTAATTCCTCCACAACCATTCTTCATGGCGGAGAGTCCAAACACCCGAAACAAATTGCAAAACTTCTCCAGACGTCTTTATCAAGTTATACTTTTTCTGGTTTTGAGATTACTGCGGGCGCCATGAGCCGTGATCTGGTTGCGATTATTGATGTGGCTGTGATTAATGATCTGGTTACAGTTATTATCGTGGTTGTAAATATTGATCATCTGGACAGGAGCAGTAAACAGGGAGCAGAAGCCGGGAATCTGGACCATTCATCTTCATCTTCCAGCTGACACAGTTCAGTTGAGCCTCAGTAGCAACGTGTGCAGTGAAAACCAGAGAGCAAAGGTCGCAGATCTAAAATATGACAGCAGCTCCGATGTTATTTTTTTTACTCCTGGAGGAGTGAAACCGAAGAACTGAAGAAAGGAAAGAGGGAACAAAACAAACAAGTTACTGCGGGAGTAAGAAGAGCTGTGAGGTTTCTGTGTGAGTGACTGAGAACATGGCCAATTCAAACAGTCCTGCCAGCTATGACTTATGGATGAGGGAGACGTTTGCATGTACGAGCACATTAGAGTCTTCGTGGCTCCAGTTTCCAAAGGAAATAAAAACGATTCATGAACTTCACGGTGGTTTTGCACTCGTCTCTGCACTTCAGTTCACGGCAATATTATTGTTTTGTTTAAGGTTTTGCTTCACTTCACTTGAAATCTCTGGAAAACAGAGTGACGCACTCTTAAGATTGTATTTTTAGCCTTGTTAGCAGCACAGCTTTGAGGATGACAAGGGATGGGGAAGTGGTTCAGCCCCTACACCTCTGGCTGTCTTGTTGTCTCGATACTTATTGTTCTTTATTGTGACAAAAGTGAAAAACAATGTTGCCCAGTCAGTGTCTGGTATCTGGTTTGGTGCAGCTCCAGTTTCCTCTGTTTTTGTCTTTACGTCTTAAGGATGTTTCTCTCCTGTTATAATCCGTAAACAGACATGAGGGTCTTTGTCTGTAGATTATCTAAATGGAATAAGTGTGTCAACCAAACTTCTTTCCAATCTGGATGAACAGACTGCCATTCAGAAATCCCATTGATCGTAATGTTAGGTGTGCAAGTCACTACAACCTTAATTCTGTTGTATCTCCACACCTGGTGATCAACATCCTCTGATCTATACATGTATCATATTTTTGGAAAAGAAGAAGCAAGATACCAAAAACAACAAAATGGAAAACTGCTGAGTCCGAGATATTTAGGAGCTCCCAGTCACCAGAGGTGAGACGAGCTGAAGGGGGCAAAAGACCCAGATGCGTGTAATGAAGGAGGCTACTTGAGGAACAAGGCTACAACAGCCCACAAAAACATGTCGTAAACAAATTCCAAGACCCGATGAAACAATGTACCAAGGTCTATGACCACAGTAACAATCACAGTGGAGTGGAATGCACTGAATGGCTTCATGAGGCCTGATGTACAATTTTTGGAAAGTCTCCCAAGTGTCCCCGCTTCCTTTCTGAAACAGTCACAGCTGCGTTTGGTCACATCAAAGTGTAAAACATCGAATCTCTTTAAATAAGGCTTTCAAGTATATGTTTTACATTTTTCAAAAGTTTGACTCACACTAGAATTACCGCCTCGCTGTTGAGTGCTTTCATGAACCAGTCAAAATGCAGTGACACATCCATAACATCCATGTCTGTCCAGAGTCTTATGTAGCCATGACAGTTGACCATGCTTCAAATATGGATGTTGCTGCACGCATATTAGAAGCATTGGAAAACCAAGACTACTGTCACCAGTTCAGTATCTGGCGATACATTATGATGTCACAGTAAAGTTGATCTTTGACCTTTTGGACCTAAAATGTCATCACTTCATCATTTTAACCTATTAGACATTTGTGTAAAATTCTGTGATAATTAACATAGAAATTCTTAAGTTGTGGCCAAAAACATGTTTTGTGAGGTCACAGTGACCTTTGACCACTAAAATCTAGCCAGTTCATTGCTGACTCTGACTGGATGTTAGAAGAAAGTCCCTGAAGACATTCTTGAGATATCACGCTCAAGAGAACGGGACAGATGGATGCAAGTATGTACCTACAGACAAACAACCTGAAGAAAATGCCTCCAGCCACGGTTATCGCACTACTAAAAGACTATTTTCAATGACCATGGGACTTTTTGAGATGCTGTGACTGGCAGTATTGGGAAACCAACCCTAAACATGTTTTTATATTTTCTGATTTTTTTTTTTTTTTAAATATAATTTTCTCTATGTGCTATTCTTTCATTTGTTCTTATAGGTGCAAAAGCATTGAAAAGCCTGTCAGCGTGGTGCATTCACTGTACAGACTGGAAAATGTCCAGGTCTATATAAACTTTATCTTGTGGTTGAGTATGCTGGAAACATTAAAACATGAATATAACTAATATGACTGAATGCTGCTTTACAAGTGACACCTGAGCTGACAGATAGTTCCTCTTTCATCAGCACATAAACCACCAAAATAAAAGTTCACCTTGAACCACAACACCAGTGTGTCTGTGGGGGGGAAGAGTGAGAAAATCCAAGATGGCAGTGGAAAAAAAACAAGTACACAACAAAAAATTAACATCATGATGCAAAAATGAAAACTGAAAGTTGAGTTTCAGGAATAAGCAGTGAAGCCTGAACTTTTAAACCACACACACACACACACACACACACACACACACACACACACACACACACGATCCTGTTAAGACTGAAACCAAACATCCATCAGCTGTCAGAGTTCAACGAGCCAAGCTGGCCGAAAAATGTTGTTGACACACAGCACCATGGCGACGGAGTGACTGAAAGAGAGAGTCAAAGTGTGTATAAGTGTGTGTGCAGTTAGTTAATGTGTCACAGAGAGAGATTTTGAAAGTGCAGATTGAGTATTGGCTGCCGTGATACGATGATAGTGATTGACATTACAGGAACGCTTCAGTTGGGGGACTTGAGAGAAACTAAATAATAATGGTCAGAATATATCTTGACATCTAGTCCCATGTATTGATCTGAAAACTTTCACTCCCATATTTCCTTGGCTGGCTGAGGGACTGCAGGGTTTGCTAGCTAGCTAATTTTTGTTTCATTTGTGGTCTGATAAATGATAATTTAATCCAATTCAATGCTCCACATTTGCCATTTTCCAAGCTGCTGTAGCTGTTACATTTTGCGGGACTTGCATGAGAATGGTTTCTACAGGAACAAAGGCAGTGTCAGAGAGTTAGAGTGGGCCATGCAGCTCCAAAAATAGACAATCATTATGTGGTAATGGTGGTGTAGTGGTATGGAAAACGTGGGTGGCTATAATCAACATTTTTACAAAGCAATGACTTGAGAGATTTATCTACTATGAAAACTGTTGGGGCTGCGGTGATGGTGATGTGTTGCTTGAGGTAATGGCGAAACTGAATATGATCAAGGGGATTTCAGTGCCACTAACAGATCCATAAGTCTGAAGGTTTGTAAGACGCCCACACAGAGGTTTATAAAACTATCAGGCAGGATTTTACAACTCTGGAGAGTTATTACAGCGACAATCATCTCATCCTCCGTCTCCACAATAAACAGGTTCACAGTAAAAATATGACGGAGATTAGCTATTTTCCACTGCACAAAAAACCCGCAAACACCAGCTAACATCTGGCTTTTAAATGTAATGGGAAAAGTTACAACTGGCATTCACACCTGGGTCAAATGACTCTGCGGTACTCACAGGTATTTATCAGCTCTGGCTCTGATGGCAGTGATGGAAACGCGACACCTGGGTGAATCTGCTAATTTTAGCCCCTTACCGGTGAGATGCAATGATGTGGCGCCACAAAATGTCTGTCTCTGCCCAAGCAGCGCTCAAACATTGATCTTAATTGGTCTGCGCCAAGTTTGAAAGTGAGACTGAATAATAAGAGATACACAAAAAGAAGAAACCAATGTACCGTTTTCACAGGCCTCCATTCTGCTTTCTATTGTTTCCTAACCTGTTTGTGACGTAGAGCCGCGTACAAAGCTCGGGTCTACTGGCATTAGCAAAGGAGTCCATAGTCCTTTTCTAACAGGTTAACCCATGTTTATAAAACCCACGTACACACGCTAATTTTGTTGAAATAGGGGTATGTGAGCAGAACAGGAAACTATTTTTTTTTAGCATTTTTTGGGACCTTCACACAGTGCTGATGTCGGTCTGAACACAACCTTAGCAGCCTGGAAGGTCAAAGAGCATCATTATCAACCAGAGTGTTCAAAGCAACAAAAGAGCCAAAGAAAAAGCCCCTAATGAAGTGGATACAGGCTGAGTCACAGCTGCATATTAAAAAGGTAACAGATATGTTTACAGATGAACGATCGTCTTCCAGGTTCAAACACAGACTGAAGCTTCAGTGAAAATTTGCGGAACCACGAGTCAAGTAAAGTTACTCTTCAAAAGCACAGCCCGAGGGTACTGCAGGTTAACTGTGTGAGAGTGTGTGTGTCATTGTGAATGAGGTCACACTGTCTGATTATGGTCTCACCCGAAAGCTACAGATCCTGTCTGGCCTGTTCCCGTCACACACAGATGTAGGACAGCGGTTAAAATACCTTTCAGGCAACTTTGAACTTGGAGAGAATAAATTCAAAAGATGTACAATGGCCTAGTTTCTTGCTGGGGTCTTCCTCCATCAGTTTCGCAGCGTGTTGCATTGGGGACTTGCTCTCTGCATGTTTTGTTGGACCACGTTAAGCTTCATGGTCTAACATGGTGGTTTTCAAATTTTCTGTCCCCAGGACACACCAATGAGAAAGCCAAAATCTGAGGGCACACTTGTACAGTATTTATATCTGTGCACAACAGCTTCTATAACATGTGTTATGACTCTTATCACGACAGAAGAAAATAAGAGAGAAAACATACGACACGTAGCTTTCCTGATGCTGACTACTGACAGTTTTTTCTTTCAGTGGTAGGTCGTCTTCGCTGGTGCTTTGTTTTATTTCGCTCCATACAATAAAGCGATCAATTGTCCTACTCAATCAGGGCTTTTGATGTGTCACACACTTATAATTTCCCAAGCAGGAAAGGCAACAAATAGGTGCCTGGTGCCTGAAGGCGGTGGCTGATGTCTTTCTGTTGTGTCACAATCTTGCGCAGGCTAAAAAAATATGGCTTCACTACTAATTTCTTCCTGTCGTCCTGCTGACAATAGAAAATGTGCACGGGGCAAACAGAGATCGTTCTCAGGACACCGCCAGGACAAAAGGATGCAGTAAACTCACTACTGAAGCATCTGGGGATGTTGTTTCCCTGATAATGCTTCTCTATGAATAACGAATCCATGTTAAATTCAGCCAGAGGAGAGCAAGCTAATGTGGACTGTTAGCATCTAACAGCACGGAGGCTGCACTGATTTACATTTACTCTCTTCACTAAAAAAAAAAAAACACTAGATGAACGGATATATAACGTTCTCATGATGTGTTCGATGTAATCTTGTAAAATTGAGTATAAGGTAGGAAGCTTAAGCTGTTTGAAGGATAAATGTTTTGATGATTTTACAGCAACATTAAGCATATTAGAGAGGGAATCATGATATTACATATAGCCTAAGGGCTGCTGTGAAACTGTGCCTACTTAGGGCAACAAAAAAAGTTTATCTTGGGTGTGTCGGTACACTGGACAACAGAGGAGATACCCGCACACCAATACAACTGAGCTGGACAGCCAGAAAAAAGCTTCACAGGGAGAGAGGCAGAGTTCAGTGCAAGAAAATGTCAGTTTATTTATTACTGTGCCGTTAAGTTTGTGTTGACTTGTTAACTTTGTACAAGAACTTAATGAAGTTGAAAAAGAGATTTCCTTGGCCGACAAGCTGTTCAAAGATTCCACCACAGAACTTGATGCTGCTGTTTTTAATCACTTTAATATTTTTTGCACTTTGAGCACCCTTTATTTGTGCACGGATGTTCTAAATAAATTGAAATTTTCTTGCATTATATATAGCAAAAGGCTTTTGAAGCAGTTATTTTATGCTTCATATGAAAGAAGGTTATTGTAAAGGTTGTTTCATAAATACGTATGATTCAATTTGTGCTCATTCAAAGGTAGTGCAATGAAAGACTGAGTGACTTTATGTAATAGTTCAGTTATACATTTTTTTTATAATGAACATTTCTTTGTTTGGAAGGGGGAGTAAATAACAACAGAAGCAAAATAAACAACAACCTAAGCCTACAATTGTTGGCCTAATCTCAATGTTCTGATTGACTAATAGTTTCAGCACCAGCCAACACACACACATGCACACACAGAGTCTGAAATCCCTTTTCCACTTCAGTCATGACGCAACACACCTGTCTGCACAAGCAGATGGCCAACACCCTTTTTATACACACACACACACACACACACACACACACACACACACACACAGAGACACACATATACTCACACACACCTCATCACTCAGCACATTAGCTAATGTCCACACAGGCAGGTAAAACACACAAGGTTTTGCAATCTCAGAGCGATAAAGCATCAGTCATTACGGTTCCTCCAAGAGGAGCTGCCAAGCACCGCTAACACACACACACACACACACACATACACACACACACACACACACACACACACACACACACACAGAAACACAAAGTTAAGTTCATCCCGGGACGATTTCCATCAGCTTCTGCAGGTTTTTATTTAATCCACATTTGACTTATTTTATTTAGTATTTTTAGTGAACTGGGACGATTCTGATTTTCCACTTAAGACTTCTGAAATGCATTAAAGGACCATTCCAATTGTTCTGCAGGTTTTAGTCACTTAAAAATCTGTAGAAACGAAGCAGGGTGGAGTCGAAACACACACACACACACACACACACACACACACACACACACACCTAACAGCACCAGATTAAAACTCTGCTCTCAGATTATTCAGACATGACAAGACTCTGATCTGATTTCCAACTTTATTGAACCCTCATGTTCTATTTGGTCCTTTAACAGTTCAAAAAACACTTACATACAAACTTCACATCATTTTATCAGCTTGATACTCGAAGTTCTCTAATTTTATGAGAATTGACCCTTCGCCAAGTCCTGCCCCCTGATGCAGACTAGCCAATCATAACATAGTATTGGCCCAGCTCAGACCTAGTCTGGGGCCGTTTAGTGGCCGTTTTGGTAAGCAACCGGAACCAGGGCGAGAGAAACAGGATCCAGAATTCGATGGATGCGCCTTTCCGTCAATTAAATTTGTCAGGCAAAGCTTCTGTAGCGGCTTTAAAGAGGTTATTTTATGTACCCGACAAGCTTCTTGAGGAACCTCTTCTAAAACAGACTGTTGTATGTCCATGTTTAAATGATTAAAATGTATCGATCGTGGCGACAGTCTTCACTCTTCTTTCTTTTCCGATTCAACTTTCCAACGTAGAGGAACTGGCGACGGAAATCGATGGTGCGCCAGAATTTAAAGTTTTACTTTGGTGAACACTTTTAATTTGGTGAATTTGGTGAATTCCGGATCCGCTCTCTAGACCGGAACCAGAATCCAGACAAAATTCAGAGTGGATGGAAATCAGGCTCTTTGCCGTATGTGAAGAGCCTGGTCACGCGAGGCTAGCTCAGACCAGGGTCTGACAACAACACAGTTGTGCTCCATTGACTCTAATGCAGTCGTTTCAGATTTCCTTCATTTTCAGGCTGGTTTTGTGGATTTGGAGCTAAATGTTGTGCCTGGGGCACGTCGTGTATTAATGATATTCATTACCTGGAGAGGTTGGAAAAAGATACACGTTTCTTCCCTGTTCCAAAACCAAAATCAAACCCTGAAAAGTGTAGGGTTAGCTAGCTAGCTACTGAAGATATAGCCTACTGAATGTATACACATGCTGCTTTTGCTTTTTAATGATTGATATTTGGCGTGTGCTTAATTAAATGTGCCCTGTTTGTGCCAAAAGAAAAGATCAGCAGCACTTCAACACTTTTTTTGAAATATTGTTTTTTATAAAAATCAATCAGAAGGAAATAAAATATTTTACAGTCAAAAAATTGTAGATTTTAAATATCTACACACAACTCAGTGGGCCAAGAATGATGAAGTGAAGGCAATGTTAACAAAACACAAGGGTTAAACATTTCAGATGACAATCTGCAGCTTCTAGTCATGAAACTCTTCCAGCAGACAGTGAAAGCATCGCGTGTCGAGGAACGGCAGAAGAGAAACAGGGAACTGAAATCATCAAACTGCTCAAAGAATTTAAAAACATTATGACGTGTACTAGGATATTCCTCAGTCTGCCTCAGTGTGTGATACAGACAAAAGCCAGGGGCCTCCCTGAGGGGCCCCACACCACAGCTAACCATTAACAAACACACACACACTAAATGAGTACTGATGTCCAGATTCTCAAGCGCAGGCATCGCCAATTCCCAGTCTGAGCAGCAAAGACTTTCCTCATCCAAGGATTGCTTTGCATTTGAAACAACTACACGACCACGTTTCCAGTGCTCGACTCCGGTATTCTGCGGCTGGCTGAGGGTTAGGTTCATGAGCTGCGGCGGCTGCTTCGTCCAGTAGCCTGAGTTCTGTCCATATACTCGGGCTCAAACAAATACGGCTCAACAAAGAAATGCTGTTCCTCCTCAGTTTCAAAGTCTTCAGACATGTTGGGCTGTCCTTTGCTAAAAGACTGTAGTGCAAATTATCTTTTAGCTACTGTGGTTACTGTTGTCTCTCCCTGCGGTGCATGTGTCACGTGATGTAAACACGGGTGAGCAAAGCTCATGCTTTTGCTGGTCTCGCGCAGAAGGAAATAAAATATTTTACAGTCAAAAAATTGTAGATTTTAAATATCTACACACAACTCAGTGGGCCAAGAATGATGAAGTGAAGGCAATGTTAACAAAACACAAGGGTTAAACATTTCAGATGACAATCTGCAGCTTCTAGTCATGAAACTCTTCCAGCAGACAGTGAAAGCATCGCGTGTCGAGGAACGGCAGAAGAGAAACAGGGAACTGAAATCAAACTGCTCAAAGAATTTAAAAACATTATGACGTGTACTAGGATATTCCTCAGTCTGCCTCAGTGTGTGATACAGACAAAAGCCAGGGGCCTCCCTGAGGGGCCCCACACCACAGCTAACCATTAACAAACACACACACTAAATGAGAAGGAGACACTGAGTTACATCACTCTGACAACAGCAAACATCTCCTTCCCACGCTCCCTCTCTCCTTCTCTCTGGTGGTCTGGTTCACTCCTCCTGTTGTGGAGGTGAGGCATCTGACAGACTAACGTTACCTGTGTAACCACACCAGAGTCCAGCTTCACAGATTCTCATCTACTGTGATCATCTCGGCCTTTTTTAACTCTCCAACATTACCAAAGTGTCTCAATAAAGAGTCCACAATAAGGACTGCTCTCACATACACAATACAGTTGTGTGGTTGAGTCATTACATATATCTCAAATGATCCTGCTGCAGGTAATAAAGACAAGATGAGCCTTCTGAAACTGGTAAACATCATCTGTATTTAATATGGTTTCCCGGAGAGACACACCGTAATAAGCAGCTCAGTCTTTGGTTTGTTTATATGTTTGGTTCAGTTCGTTTAGGCTGTGGCGCAGACCAAACAACCAGACAGACACCGCCTGTGAAAGAGGGGGTGCGAAAGCAAAGTAGAGTCAGAGTTTGTGAAAGGACGTGTAGCATCAAAAGCATAAATGAATCTATCTTTTGATCATGGAAGAAGAGGTCTCCCAACCTGCACAAGCAGTGTATACCTTATATCTATGCAAAATCTTTTGGTAACACGTATGTGCATCACCACGTGATGGATTAAAGGACCACTGCAATCATTTACCAGGTTTTGGTCCATCAATTAAAGGTCCAGTGTGCAAGATTTAAATGGAAATGATGGCAGAATTGGAATATAATATATTAAGTATGCTTTCTTTTGAGTATAATCACCTGAAAATAGTAACTCACTATGAGCCGTTTATATCTACACGGGGAGCAGGTCCTCATCCACAGTGTCCACCATGTTCACTGCCATGTTTCTACAGTAGCCCAGATCAGACAAACCAAACACTGGTTACAGATAGGGCCATTCACTTTTCACAATGGCCACTGTGATGGCTGTGTTTTTCGCACCAAGCTGTGACCGAAAAATACAGATTTAGAAACTGCTTTATTCAGTCAGTATGTTTACATCGCATTGGAGAAAATTGATTTATTGTGTTGGTCCGACTAAAACCAGACTTTTAAAATACATGTTAGTCCAACTGAAACTGTACTAAATCGAATTTCTCAGTCGGACCAACAGACCCAGATAATGCAATGTAGTCAGTGGGACCCAAACTGGCCGAGGCGCTCTGCACATGTTCCACAGTGTCCGCCCCAGGCTTTGACCTGGAAGTCGAAAGCATTAAATGCATAACAGAAGAAGCTAGTAACAACATGGCGAAATCTACATCCAGAGCTGTGCATTTTGGATGGACGAAATGTACAGAGCTGTTAAAGGGATAATGCATCCAAAAATGAAAATTCAGCCATTATCTACTCACCCATATGCCGACGGAGGCTCAGGTGAAGTTTTAGAGTCCTCACATTCCTTGTGGAGATCAGCAGGTGTATGGTAGACGGCGCCCCAGACTAACGTCCAAGAACACAAAATTGAATCCACAGAGTACCTCCATACTGTTCAACCATAGTGATCCAAGTGTGCTGCAGCCGCAACATAAAAAGTTGTTTCGAAAAATGTCATATGAACTCTGTTTTTAGCCTCACTGTAGCCTGTAGCTCTGACTGCTTCTCTGTGCTCCCCGCTCACGTGTGCGGGCTCAGGGTGATCGGTGATCTCTGAAGAGCAGCAGTCTCGTCAGTACTGATGTCCAGATTCTCAAGTGCAGGCATCGCCAATTCCCAGTCTGAGCAGCAAAGACTTTCCTCATCTGGGGATTGCTTTGCATTTGAAACAACTACAGAACCAGGTTTCCAGTGCTCGACTCCGGTATTCTGCAGCTGGCTGAGGGTTAGGTTCATGAGCTGCGGCGGCTGCTTCGTCCAGTAGCCTGAGTTCCGTCCATATACTCAGGCTCAAACAAATACGGCTCAACAAAGAAATGCTGTTCCTCCTCAGTTTCAAAGTCTTCAGACATGTTGGGCTGTCCTTTGCTAAAAGACTGTAGTGCAAATTATCTTTTAGCTACTGTGGTTACTGTTGTCTCTCCCTGCGGTGCACGTGTCACGTGATGTAAACACGGGTGAGCAAAGCTCATGCTTTCGCTGGTCTCGCGCAGGCGCGCACACGTGAATGCGGAGCACAGAGAAGCAGTCAGAGCTGCAGGCTACAGTGAGGCTAAAAACAGAGTTCATATGACATTTTTTGAAACAACTTTTTATGTCGCGGCTGCAGCACACTTGGATCACTATGGATGAGCAGTATGGAGATACTCTGTGGATTCAATTTTGTGTTCTTGGACGTTAGTCTGGGGCGCCGTCTACCATTAGGTGTGCTAGCCGCTCCCCCCGCTGATCTCCGCAAGGGATGTGAGGACTCTATCCCTTTAAGTTGTCCACCATGGTACCAGTTTGTCACTAGCTAACTGTAGCTAACTTGTTTGTCGATTGTTTGGTCTGTGACGTAATAGGTCGACCGGAAAAAGGTCCAATACTAACAAGCTGAAAGGGGGCATACTGCCACCTATTGTAGCGAGTTGGACATACTTCAGTCAACAAATCGATGCCCCTCCCAAGCTTGTATACTGGGACAAGGACAATAGACCAATTAAATGGCCTAGTTCAGCTCGACTCAACTGCACATGTAAACGCACTGAGTGTTTTTACCAGTTTGAATCACCAGGTCTATTTGTTTTGGAGAGGAAGAGCCTTCTGCAGGTAATTCAGCTGACAGTAAAAACCTCCTGAACAATGAACACTGAGGGAATCCAAACCTGGAGTTCACACTTAGCACATAGGAGAAGTTTCAGCTGGTTGCAGTCTGCAATCCTCACTTCTAGATGCCACTAAATCCTGCACGCTGCTCCTTAAAATACCGACTTGTGACACAAAATATGTCAGGGTGACGCTGTGTGTGTTTGAGGGGGTCAGAAATCTGATTCATTGACTACTGACAATTAACTGACAACATGTTTGTTTTAGCTCTCATGAATATTAACTACAATATACATAAAAATGTCTTAAAAGTTGTCCAAACTAAAACATTAAATCTGTGTTTTCTGATGTGTCTGAGAGGCTGGTTCATCTCTGAAAGCTGAAACACGACCAGTGCTGCCTCAGTCTGTGTGTGTGTGTGTGTGTGTGTGTGTGTGTGTGTGTGTGTGTGTGTGTGTGTGTGTGTGAGTGAGAGAGTCCCACCCACCCTGTCATTTCCTTTCTATGGTGGAAAATCAAACCTCCACAGTTTTACATCACTAAATACACTCAGCTCGACCTCGGCTCACTCCCATCACACAACACCAGCCGGCCTCAGTGTCTCAGGACGGTTTCACACTCGAGCCGCTCGATTTTCTTTTTTTACCTGAACCAGAATTTTTTCCAGAGAATTTAGTACATCTGATGAAGTATGAAAACTTCAATAGAATCCAGAAAAGCAGTCTTGGTGCACCTAAAAACAGCGTAGTGGATTTAAAGTGAACTCTGGTGCGGACAGAGAACTATGAGCTCAGTTCAGCTGTGAAAACAGACTCGTTTAGACTCGCAGAGGACACTCTGTGTCAGTTTTTGTTTTAGTCTGACTTTGAATGTAATTATTCTGAATATGACAAAGTGTTGAGGTGCATACAGATCCCATGAAAGGACCCAAATTAACTCTCCTCCTCATGTAGTTCAACAGCATCCATCAGCAGCAAAGAGACGCCTGATAACACCTCAGTCCTCCAACAAGACAACAAAACAAAAGGGATTATGGGTAGAAAGGATGGATGCAGCTCAGCGTCCTTGGAAATTTGTATGAGTATGAACACCACAGAAATAATGCTGAAGTTTACAAGAAGCAGATTCAAACTACATTTTTTTCTACCCCAACTCTGAACAAATGAACGCAGCTCTGTGTTTTCTCTTAACTCTCAGAAAAACAGCTGAGGTTAAAAGTCTTATCAGAACGTCCGAAAACACTTTACATCGACTGTGATGTGTAAATCACAATTTAAATCAAGCTGACCTGTTTAAAAGTGCAAAACGTGCTCCACACAATACTGAATATTTTTTTAATTACGCTATATGCCGACAAAAATCTTTTTCCAAAACCATGTGGTAGAAAGTGTTTAATAATGTCCAAAACAGCCAGTCAAAAACTTTGAGTAACTACAATATCAGATTAACAAAATTATAATTTCATCAGCAGCCCAGTCTCCAGAAAAAAATGTTGACATTGTCCGTTTTTTGCAAACCAGGAATATCTTACAAATGTTCATTTCATACCAACGTTTCTAACGTGACATAGGATACAAGCAGACTTTGTTATAAGGAGGTGGAGGGGGTGGTGGATGGGTGTCACCTCGGTGAGACATCTGCCAAACCGACCACTGTTCAAGACCAACAAACAACAATACCGTGATTTATTTAGACACCAAACATGGGTGTTCTGTAGTGACTTCTTGCCGTTTTTCTGGCAGGGACAGTGACACAAAAAGAGATTGATTTTTACAGAAACATTGCTGCATTTCCAGCAGGGAATGTGCCCCAAAACTGGGTGTTTTAAGTGCAAATAAAGCCTGTTGAAAGCCTTTTCCTGACCATAACCGAAAGGTCTTTGTGCCTAAACTTAAACCACGCATTAATCACTGCTTTGCTGAAACACAGGTCCCAACATGTTTCAACGCATCTGCTACATAACAACATGAAAATGTTACATGTTCGTGGTTTGCGCAAACGTACAGTGCCAACATTTTTTCTGGCGACTGGGTTGTCATCAGAAATATCTGATCAAGCTGAGAAAACATTCAATACTTACAAGAAAACTTTGCTTTGCTGTTAAACAGCATAATGCATGTCCTTATTTCCATTATATTGAATTCATTACTTTTTATTTTCAACATATTGTACCACAGTAGCCAGAACTATAACGATAATATTATTACTTTCATTAATGTCGTTGTAAGCTACTGTCATTACCGTCTGTCCTGCATCTCTCTCTCTCTCTCTCTCTCTCTCTCTTTCTGTCTCATTGTGTCATATGTCATTACTGTTAATTTATTATGCTGATCTGTTCTGTACAACATCTATTGCACGTCTGTCCGTCCTGGAAGAGGGATCCCTCCTCAGTTGCTCTTCCTGAAGTTTCTACCATGTTTTTTCCCCTGTTAAAGGTTTTTTTGGGGGAGTTTTTCCTTATCCGCTGTGAGGGTCCAAAGGACAGAGGGATGTTGTATGCTGTAAAGCCCTGTGAGGCAAATTGTGATTTGTGATATTGGGCTTTATAAATAAAATTGATTGATTGATATTTACCTACATCTATTTCATACTATATTCTTACGTCTTATAACTCTCACTTTGAGACCACTGACGGACGATTCAGAGGTTTTGGAAACCAAACATATCTGATGTGAACATCCTGATAGTGTCGGAGTATTGTGACTGAAAACTCACAAAGTGACTGCAGCTTCACATCCACAAACCCAGTCACCTGAACACAGCATGAGACGATGCAGAAAAGACTGATGAGACGTTTAAAGTCCCTGTAGAAACACACTGTAGACTACACGTTTGTCTGTGTGTATATTTGTGACAGTATTTATTTACATTCATCACACAACCTGACATGACTCAAAGCTCATAATTGTGCAGTCTGACCCAGACTGTGACCAAGGTTTTGTCAGACTATCTCACACAGTGTGAGACGCAACAAAACTGCAAGATGGCTGTAATCACACTGTGTGCGTGTGTGTAAAGGCCAATTAAAAAAAGTCCTTACAAGCATTCTGCATGACGAGCAGCGAAAGAAATCGATGGACTTCCAGTTAAACCCAAGAAACTGCTTGACAAACACCACAGTTTTCATCACCTTCATTAAACTGCTGTCACACCACTTTGCTTTTAATCTTTCATTTGTCTTCTGAGCATCAAAACAAGCCCAAAACAACTGAATGAAAAATATACCCAAAACGTTTTACAAATAATAAAATAAAAAGGGCACCAAAGTGACTTGACCTCCAGCACAAAGAACTACATCCGACCAGAAACGTCAGAGTTTTTGTGTAAGATACTTTTAGACAAGACTGCACTTTTAAAAATCTCACATCTGTGTGACAGGACGTCAACGTCTGTAAAATTCACCACCAGCAAAGACGACATAACATCACGACAGGAGAGAAACCAACATCATTATGGAAACAGGAACAAGTATTTGAAAAAGATCTGTAGGACAAAACCAAGCATGAATCACTTTTCCGTCTTGTCCTGGGACTGTTCGCCCAATATAAATCAAACTCAAACTCAGTTGTTAATTAAAAGAGCTTCTTGTTTGCTAAAAACAAATCATTGTCTGAATGTTGTTATAAATATGCAGCAGAATAAGTGCAGTGTAATTACTGTCAGTATCATGCAGCCTGGGTGGAAGCCAAACGACTAATTAAAGTCACATGTGTGTTGGGACACAACAACAAGCAGCTTGTTAAAGACAATATGAAATAACAGAGCAGCAGGTGGAGGCCGATCACCTTCACTCTCATAAACAGCAGTTTGTTTTGGATTTGTGAACTTTGGGGTGAAATATTTTCACTGGGGAGACTTCTCCTCTCCACATGAGGCCAGGCTCATTAACACAGGTGTGTCCTCTCTGCAGGAACCTGCTCGTTAAAACACACTCTGCTGTTGTCATGTGGAGACGCTACACCCTCAACGTGCCAAACTCCATTCGGATATCTGTCAGTTTAGCTGCTGTTGACTGCATGATACATTTAATTAGTAATTACTGTGGGTTCCAATCTGTAGCTCATACTTTATTAATGAAACAGGAAATATTAGAGATGATATGGTTCCAGTTCCCACGGTCCCAGTAAGCTGGGAGGCAGCAGGAGCATGGTTTACTGGGAAAACTTGTGATTTTCGTTTAAAAAAAAATTTACTTTATAAACTTTAATTTTGTATTATGTGTATGCCGATTTTAAGATGAGTTCATTTCAATTCTATTGATATTTAAACAATACAATTGACAACACTTGAATGCCAAAAATAGGCAAAGCAACCTTAAAATGCAAGAATTTTAAACGCAATTTGGCGAGTGCTACGTGAGAGGGAACTAAAAGGACTCAAACTGACTAAAATGGGAGTCAATCTCATTTTTACGTGTAATTAAGCAATATTATTTCATATAACACAATAGGACCTTTAATTAGACTGATTTTGGTTAATACTATGAGAAGAAATCTGGGAAACCCCAGGAAACTTCCACACAAACGAGAAAGTTGCGGATTGACCTTTGGTCTCCGGCAAACGTGCAAAGCCAACATTTTAAAACACAAGTGAAGGATTTCAAAAGCGTCACAAATCAGTCTTTACTTTGACATCACATCACACACTCAACGGCGTTTAATTCAATTATATATCAACTTTAAAAGACGTTAAGTTTCCTTTTGATTCCCAGCGTGTGCCACCGTGCTCAATGCAGCCAGGTGGGCGACAGCAACAGCGTGAACCACGTACAAAACCTAAGATTTTTTACAAATAGGTTTCGCTTCGTGTATTATATGTATGCCGAATTAAAGAGTGGGTGAAACTGATTCTAGAGACATCATTTTCAATAATGTGTTTTATGGCTATTAGTATTAAAAAGCAATTAGACTTTAAAACGCCATATTTTCTAATGGAGTCCGCACTGTGATGGATATAAAACGGTGTTGGGGCTATAAACTGGGAAAACTGGGGGAAACTTTACTGGGACAAGTTATAAAAGTACTGCCAGGACTCCTGAAGTGTTTGTAGACTTCTCACAAACAGTTAAAGTAGTCTGGGGGGACCAGATGGTGGTTTTGGGGGCTCAGAGAAGCTTCCAGACGAATGAATGGAGCCGTTACTCACCGATGGAGACCAGCTTTATGTTCTCCTTCTCCAGGAACTCCAGAGCCACCGACACGTTCTCCAGCTTCATCTGCCCGAAGTTGGGCCTCGGGTGGTACTTTTTGTACATCTTCTTCTGGCTCAGCACCTCCAGCAGGGTGATGAGCCTCAGGCCGTCGCCCAGGTCCAGCTGCAGGTCTGCGATCCGCTTGTTGACGCACTTCAGGTGCTCGTTACACCAGCGGGTGAAGGTGTTTTGCTGGATCTTCTTCCACGGAGCGTCGTCGGCCAGGTCCTTCGCTGTGTTCGGCATCTTTAATGTCTTAGTTTAACGCTTCTTGTTGGGACTTTGGTTGAATGTGACAGAGTGCGTTTGGTGTTCCCGCGGTGGTGTCTCCTCGGCGCAGCCTGAAGTTGCTTTGGAGTTTTTTTAAAACCTCACTGAGACTGACTGGCTGCTGCTGCGTTCAAGTACCGCTTTAAAAACTCGGATTGCTTCTTGGTTGAGGTGTAAAGGGCTTCCTAATGTTGCATCACTGCCTCCTTCTGGATTCAATCTGCCCCAGTGTACATTTATGTTTTTAAAGTCCTGTAATTAGTCCAGTCGCTCTCATAAAGTGGTAGTATGTAATTAAGTACATTAACTCAAGTACTGTATTTAAAGGGTCAGTTCACCCTAAAATCAAAAACATATGTTTTTCCTGTTACCTGCAGAGCTATTTATCAGTCTAGATAGTTTTAGTGTGAGTTGCAGAGTGTTGCAGATATCTGCCTTCTTTCACGGTTGCATTGTTGCCTCACAGCAAGAGTATAATGTATTTCCATTGATCATTTATTTTATAACATTTCTGTACTTACAATACAGGAATTTATTTATTTATATTCAGTACCGCAATTCATATTTATATCTTTTTAAAGAAATAAAAACAGAAGAATAAATGACTACTGATTTACTAGAACATGAAACAGGAATCATTTTTAATTTAAATTCCCCAAAGTAGTCTGGAAAAAAGAAGAAAGCAAATATAGTTACAGATATATAGGCTACTATCTGTAGACATATATAATCCAACATGACACAGTTAAAAATCAAACAGAGGAACAAAATAAAATAAATAAAAATGTATTGGTAATGAAGAGAGGTACCTTTTATATTTAGATTAATAATGTATTTTAAAAAAGTTTCCACTGTAAACAAATAAAAGTTGACCTTGTTAGACTGTTTGTTTCAATTAAAAGAAAATGTGATTTTATTATGTATTTTTTAATAAAATGTGTGTATGTTTTTATCATTTTTATGTTATAATATGATATCTTACAATTACTACAAGTATTTTATCTGTGGTGTTATTTTACTTTGAATTAAACAGTGACGATCAGTTTGATCACACACTTTTTCTGTGAAACATACATACGTAATAACCAGTTTTTATAAATAATTAAAAACAGAGAAACGAAACAAAACAAGGTCATATTGTTTTTGTTTGTTTGTTTGTTTTTGTAGTCTCTTTTCTTCATATAACCTAGGATTATTGAAACAAATGTCATAATGCCCAAATTTCCGGCAGCCCTGAATGCAGCATCAGTCTGTTGTGAAGCCGAGCTCACTTTCTCAAAGATCGTCTATAAACAAACTAAATCATGTTTCACCTTTGGAGTCTGTGCTGTAACATGGTTTGGGTGGTTTCACATCTTTCAGAGGCCTTTTTAAAAACGTCTGATATTTTCAACAAAGTCTAAAATAAGAAAATAAACTAAATCAATTTGGATTCATGGTTATAAATAATAAGGGATACACTTTAAAAAAAAGTTAAAAAGTCTTCAAAGAAAAACTGAAATCTTCAGAAACGCCCAAAGAAAATAAATGACTCCCTGATAAATATTCAATATCTAATTTACTATTAAATTTACTTTAAACTTAAAAAGGACACAGCCATCTTCTTCTCTCTCTGACACTGTGGTCATTTTATTTTTAACAAAATATTTTTTGTTCTTGTCAGGATCCTGTAGAAATGATCAATCCGTCTGTTTCTTCCAGTGATCTGATTGGCGAGACACTCTCTGTTGACAGGTTTTGATCCCCTGAAGTTACACCTGCAACAGCAACAGTTACCATGGTGATCCACCCCCGGGTTGCCATGGTGATCTGGTTAAAAGTGAGCCGGCTTCATGACACAACAGAAAACCAGAGTCAAGCTCAAAGATGAGCTGGATGAGCACTAGTCTTGCTTCATGGAAGGAACCCCCTCCTAGTTTGTAAAAATGAGTAACCATTACCATGACGACTGAAAACAAACAACACCTTCCTCCAACCCTTAAACATCTCGACGCCCAAAAAAAGATCAAAGGTCAACTTCTACCTCTAAAGACGAGAACCACCCCCCTAAAAAAAGGACTAAAGTCAAAGTACACTTACATTCTTTGTTCTTATGTTTCTTTCAGCTACATGTCATGGTCTTCCACTGTGGACTCATTCACTGAGGAGGAGTGTAAGATGAAGGTGAACCCTTGTCGGCTGAAGTGGACTTTGAGTTTATGTTTTTGTTTTGTTTTGTTGTCCACAAGCATTGTGTTTAGTTGTATTGTATTTGTGTGGGGGTTTTCTGTTCCTGGAAAAACAGTCAGAGTGATGCATCTTGTTGCTATAATATCTTCAGTAGAAACTGATTCAGGTACAAAATCAGCAGCTCTCATTCTCTATCAGTCTGGTTTGTTGTTTTGATCTCCAGTCAGTAATCAATAGGTCCAAACTTTGATCTGATCAGATTCATATTTTCAGACTTTGACTGGATTTGGGTTTAAACCGCTATTCAGACAGGAGCAACCCAACCCTCAAGGGCAAGTCCACACACACACACACACTATGATGAATTACTCATATGCTCATATTTCTACTGAAAGAATGACTGACAGATGATTTTGAGACATTAGTGTCTTCGGTTGTTTCCTAATCTGGTTTCTATGAATAACAGTGTAATGTTTGCTGATGTGTCACCCTCAGCCGTCTGTATCACTTCCTCACTGCTCACAGCAGACTGTAATAATCTAAACATTATTCCCCATACATTCAGAAATAACAGATTATTTTGTTCTTATTCAAAAAAAACAACAAAAAAAAACCCTCTGAACTGTCTAAAAAATCAATTTCTTAATCTGCTGACAAAGAACAAAACTTATTATTGGAAGAATAAAGAGAAGAAGAAGAAGCAGGAGGAGGAGGATGAGAGGCAGAGGGAGAAGACGAAAGAAAAGCAGAACGAGAGGCAAGACGAGGTAGAGAAGAGGATGTAGATGGAGAGGCAGAAGAGGAAGGAAAAGGAAGAGAAGTAGGATGAGAAGGAAAAAGAGGATGAGGGGAAGAAGATGGAAACAAAGGGGAAAGAAAAGGACAAGATGGAGAAGGAAAAGGAGGAAGAGGAGTAGAAGAAAAAGCAGGAGAGGCAGAGGGAGGAGGGAAAAGATGAGAAGGAAAAGGAGGAGGAGAAGCGGGAAAAGGAAGAGAAGATGGAGTAGGGAAAGGAGGAAGAGAAAGAAAAGGAGTGAAGGAGGAGAAGAGAGGCAGAGGGAGAATAAGAAAGAAAGGAGGAGGAGGAGGATGAAGAGGTGGAGAAGATGGGAGAGGAAAGGGAGGAAGAGGAGTAGAGGAAGAAGCAGGAGCAGTAGGAGAGGCAGAGGGAGGAGAAAGGAGGAAGAGGAGAGGCAGAGGGAGAAGACGAAAGTAAAGGAGAAGGGGAGAGGCAGGAGAACGAGGTAGAGAAGAAAGAGGATGTAGATGGAGAGGCAGAAGAGGAGTAAGGAAGGAGGAAGATGAAGAGGAGAAAATGGGGAAGGAAAAGGAGGAAGAGAAGTAGAAGAAAAAGCAGGAGGAGAGGCAAAGGGAGGAGGAAAAAGATGAGAAGGAAAAGAAGGGAAAGGAGAAGCAGGAGGAAAAGGAAGAGGAGGAGATGGAGTAGGGAAAGGAGGAAGAGAAGGAAAAGGAGTGAAGGAGAAGAGAGGCAGAGGGAGAATAAGAAAGAAAGGAGGGGGAGGATGAAGAGGTGGAGAAGATGGGAGAGGAAAAGGAGGAAGAGAAGTAGAGAATGAAGCAGGAGCAGTAAGAGAGGCAGAGGGAGGAGAAAGAAGGAGAAGGGGAGAGGCAGGAGAACGAGGTAGAGAAGAAAGAGGATGTAGATGGAGAGGCAGAAGAGGAGTAAGAAAGGAGGAAGATGAAGAGAAGATGGGGAAGGAAAGGAGGAAGAGGAGTAGAAGAAAAAGCAGGAGAGGCAGAGGGAGGAGGAAAAGATGAGGAGAAGGAAAAGAAGGGAAAGTAGGAGGAGCAGGAGGAAAAGGAAGAGGAGGAGAAGATGGAGTAGGGAAAGGAGGAAGAGAAGGAAAAGGAGTGAAGGAGAAGAGAGGCAGAGGGAGAATAAGAAAGAACAGAGGAGGAGGAAGAGGTGGAGAAGATGGGAGAGGAAAAGGAGGAAGAGAAGTAGAGGAAGAAGCAGGAGCAGTAGGAGAGGGAGGGCAGAGAGGGCAGAGGGAGGAGAAAGGAGGATGACGAGAGGGAGAAGAAACAGGAGGAGGTAACGAAAAATGAGGTGAAGTAGACAGAGGGGAAAGAAAAGGAGGAGTAGAAGAAACAGGAGGAGGAGGAGAAGAGGCAGAGGGAGGAGGAAAAACAAAAGGTGAGGAGAATGAAAAGAAAGCAGAAGAGAGAGGAGAGGGAGGAAGAGGAGTATAAGGAAAGGGGGAGGTGGGAGGAAGAGTAGAGGAAGCAGGAGAGGAAGAAAGAAAAGGAGGAAGAGAAGATGATGATGGGGAAGGGGATGTAGAAGGAGAGGAAGGAGGAATATTAGAAGGAGGTGAAGAAGACAATCTGCAGAGTTCATTTCTCATTGTGAAGTGTTTGAATGAAGGCAACAGGAGCAGGTTTGGTGGGTCAGCTTGCTACAACTTTAATCCAAACATCGCTCTGCATATTCATTACATCATCATCATCATCATATCCTCTACATAGCTCCCTCTCATATCTCTAAACAATTTTAACAAAATAAGTCTAGTAGCACATCATTCAATAACATTTTATTTTACAATTCTCTCTCTGTACTGTAGTGTTTTTCTCTTTAAACATCAGGAATATTTGTTCGTTGACTTTTATTTAGATTTTTTTTTTTAAACACGGAGACGAGACAGAGTACACGAACGATGACAAAGAGTCCAGAGTGTGAACCGACACACACTCCCCCCCCTGCTCACCAGCCCCGAAACACACACACAAACACACACGTGTCTCAAAATAATTTAATGTCTGCTAAAAACATCTCAGCAGAGGCCTCGAGTGTTTCAAGTCAGAGAGAAGCTGATTTTCTTCCTGCAGCTCTGTGAGGCGTTCGAGCTCGATACTCAACAGGAAGTAACGTTGTTGGAAAGATGAGAACTGGAGACGACAATCAATCTCAAAAAAGTTTGTCCTGAGCATCCTAACAGCCATGAACGTGGCTTAAAAAAAAAATCACCCAGCTGATGGAAATCTGGGTGAAGCCACGACAATAATTTGACAAACTAAACTCAAGGTCCACTTACTGGCTGCTGTTAGAGCTTTTAACCGCCCTAAAGAAGCTTCACAGACACTGTGGGTCACTGACGTTCAGCTTCTCTCCACACTCTCAACACCGACAGACCTCTGACAGTCACATAAATGATGTGTGTGTTTGTGTGTGTTCACTAGAGAAAGCGTGTGTTGCTGTGCGCTCGTCGGCACACGTACACAAACTGTGGTGTTAGTTAGTTACATCAGAGGCACTTTGACCCCCTTTACTGTGCCCCGAAAAAGAAACAGAAAATAAATCTCATTTTTATTTTAATAATTTGGCTTCAAGTTTCACCCCCCGTCCCCCAAAACTCCCCCGGAAAAAAAGGGAATACAATAACAGAGAAAAACGGCATGTTAGACATCCAACATGTCCGACTCAAACCAGAACAGAGTAGAGCAGGACTTCCTGTGAACACCTGGACGCGAACACTTTCCAGCAGGCGGAGACAGATCATCATCAGGTCAACAGAAACTGAAATACTGATTCAGGTGAACTGACGACACTTTGTCTAAATGTAATGACGCAGATGTACATTTACTATTGAAGTGAATTTACTTTGTTGTTTTACTGATGTCTGGAGATGATTTTGTGATGCAGATTCACGGTTTCATATAAACATGTAATTTACACAACAAGGGGACTCCTACTGAGTGATAATATGACTTATTATCACACGTTTGTTTCAGAAATCGCACTATGAAATATTCAAGTTACTAAAAACAGCCGGTTGTGTCCACACTGAATGCGAAGCGAGCATTTTACAAAGTCGGTGCAAAGACGAGAATTATGTGAGATTTGTGCTTTTAGCATGAGTTGAAATGTTTCGGCTTGAGTGAAAAATTCACAGGACACTGCCTTTAAAGTGTACGCTATTTTGTTGAGGTGATTTCCAAGTGGCCACTCGCGGTATTGCAGCGAAACAAATCCCCTACGCTCCAAGAAGCATCTTTCCCACAGGCCACTGTAACAAAAGAGACCTCTGTAAAACTGTTGACGGGACACCTCCAACAAGGACAGTTACGCCTCTCTTACAAATTCTTGATCCATGGAGGTTTTACATTCGTGCATTTAAAAATCTGTGACATCATCATAGTGTCAAGTCTGTGAGCTGAGCGGGAACCCGTGGGCGGGGCCAGCAGGAGAAACATTACTGTGCATATTTATTGTTCTGGGAGTGTCCTGGTGCCTTCTACCAGTTGGATGTGCCCAGACAACTTCTAATGGGAGGCACACAAACTGCTTCAACTGGCCCCGTTTCAAATGAAGAAGCAGCAGCTCTACTATGAGCCCCCTGCAGATGTCTGAGCTCGTCACCCGATCTCTCTAAGGGCCAGTTCATAGTTTACATGTCCTCGTGTCTGTGAGGGGCTGCGTGTTGAAAATGGCATCATCCACCCATGTCCACGAGGGACAGTGGGCTGCATACCAAAGAAGTAAACCCAGAAGCTTGAGGCTTTTTTGACATATGCACAAGACAAGCAGTTCCTGAATAGGTGCCATCTTGGTGTCTGGTATCTTGTTATTATTATACATCTCTGGGTGCTCCCTAGCAAAATGATTTAAGTAATTTAAGTTGATCTTTAATTTAAAGGCAACAATGGAAAGAGTGAGGCAGTAACGTAACGTGACAGTATGTCAAATTTTAAAAAGTGTTGCCGTCTTGGTTCACACAGATTCAGAGTTAGCCGTTAGCTGCATTCCCGTTAGTTAGCACAACCGTTAGCATAGCCGTTCAGGACGAACTCCCCAGTTGCTAATTACTCCAAAAAATCCTTCATGTGAGTGACATGACCCAAACATTCACTCTGCATTTGGTGTGAACACATCATGAAACAGAGCCTATTCTGAAGGTGATATGTAAAAAAACATTAGAGCTTTTACCAAGCTTTAGTGGCACATTTTATCAAACATATTAGCATTTAATTAAATTACAATCTGTTGTCGAATTGGTAATTTGTTATTTTGATCAATCATCTGCTCTGACAAGACAAAAAAGAGAATACTGTATGTTTCAGGAACAAAAGATGGCCAAATTCAAAGATAAAGAGCATAATGGCACCAAATATCTGCAGCTAAAATCAAAAAGTAATCATACACATATGAATTGCTCTAAAAAAGCGACACACATGACTCACACTGATGATGTCACAGAGACATTTATAGGAGGCAGGTGAGGCACTGAGCTGGTTTAGAGAATTTAAAGTTAAAGCTAAATATGGAGACAATTTAAAGAAAAGACTTTGCTAAGTAAAGACACTGAAAATCAAAATGTGTCAGTCCAGCATGAGAGCTACCCTCAGGGCTGAAGGAGCGCTGCAGCCCAGTCCAACCAGCTGAAAACCAGTTCTGGCGGAGCTACAGGTGAACACACCTGCTCACAGACTCCAATAGCCAATGAAATCTATCACAAGGTGTGCAGATCCTTCAGTAAATGCAGACCTGCAGATTATAGATCATGTTTCCCAGACTGCTGAAAAGTGTTGCTTTCGCCTTGATGCCGTTCGTACGATGGGACAGGTGTGAACGTCACCTCTGGCAGGTGTTTTGTGTGGAAGCTCGGCCTGCTGGAGAACGCTTCGTTAACCCAGAAATCAGCAGAGAGACGAAAACCAAAAGAGCCCCCACCACAGCTGAGAGAGAGCCAAGAATAAAAACGACAACAAAACTTCCCGCCGCAGAAAATAAAACACAAAAACAAAATAAACCGAGAAGCTTCTGAATCCTCTGTAGAAACCACAACCTTTATATTCCCTCTACAATTATGTACAATTAGACTTTATACAAGTAAAGCAGTGATGCTCTCCTCACAGCGCTCTGTGTGCGCGTGTGTCTGTGTGTGTGTGTGTATGTGTGTGTGTGTGTGTCCTAGGTGGAGCTGCTCTTGGAGAGGTTCGGGTAGAGGACGGCTGCCGTCACGGCGACCATCACTGCGATGACCGGCATCCAGGGGCTCCAGCCGCTCTGTCCGAGAGACAACGACACAAAGAAAATCAAGTTAGCGTGCATCGTCATGACTGAACTTTCTGACACAAACTGGAGCAAAGAGTGAAACCAGTAAGAGAGAAGGAAGAAAGAGAAGAAAGGAAGATGAAGAGGAACAGAGGGAAAGACAAAGAGGACTGTACAAAATAGAAAAAGCCTCTGAAGCCCCAAAATGTCCAAAAGATGATTTTTTCCTATCTTGTACACACAAGTTTCTTATCTATTTGGGCAAGGTTATCTAAGAGTGTGCACACTTTGTTTGTTGTTCACTTATAGAGGACAACACACACCTATCAACATTGTTATTTTAGAAAATCAATGTAAGTGTGCAAAGGTTAAGGTCTGGACCTGATGATCTAAGGTGACTAAAAGCTGACAAAACAGATACACTGATAACTGCAATAGTCTCCTCTATGGTTCATCATACACAACTTAAGAAACTACAATATAACCAGAATTCAGCTGCTCACCTTTCCACACACTCGTAACAATAATACATAATACATTTTATTTAAAAGGCATCTTTCGTAACATCCAAGGTCACCTTACAGAAAAATAAAATAAAATGACATACACATACATGGAGCTGTGACCAATTTACTGCCATCCTCCGTAACCTCCACTGTCTCCCTATCTCTGTATCCACTTCAAACTCCTAATCATCACCTATAAAGCCCTCCACAACCTGGCTCCCTGTATCTGTCTGAGCTCCTCCACCAGCACACTCCCTCCCGCGCTTGTAGGTCAGCTAATGCCAACCTTGCAACCTGAGTCAGTTCCGAAACACAGATATGCTCTAACTACACAGCTCCTTTAAAAATGCTGTAGGAAAGTTTTGTTGCTCTCACATACACACAGCTGACTGTCCAGTTTTGCTGCACCTGAATGAGACGTCATCTTACAGCTGATTTTATATCATTTAAAACTTTAGATGCTAAATAAATTCTGGGTATGACATGACAATGGTGATGATAACTGTGTTTTCTGAAGAGCACTTTCACAGTTTTTTTTCTTTGCAGAGTGAATCTCCATCCATCCATTTTCCTCCACTTATTCAGGGCTGGGTGACAGGAGCAGGAAGGTACTCCAGAAGTCCCTCTCCCCAGCAACATTGTCTTGCTCCTCCTGGAGGATCCCGAGGCGTTCCCTGACCAGATGAGATAAATAATCCCTCCAGTGTGTTCTGGGTGTATCCCAGTGCCTCCTACCAGTTGGATGTGTCCGGAAAACCTCTATCGGGAGACACCCCAGAGGCATCCTGATCAGACGCATGAGCCACTTCAACTGGCCCCTTTCCACTTAAAGGAGCAGCGGCTCTACTCTGAGCTCCCTGCAAATGTCTAAGTTCCTCACCCTATCTGTCTAAAGGCCGAGTGATACATCACCTGTCCGTGTGTCTGCGAGGGTCTGCAAGGGTCCATGTGACGTAAATGATATCATCCACCAAGGGACCGCACAGACCCCTATGCAAACATTCACATGGAGCCCATTTTTTGTGATGGTGTTAACTGTGCGCAAAGCAAGCGTACCAACTGTGCATGCTCTAATCTCTTGTTCCGAACACTGCTGCCACCTCACTATAGTGAAGTAAATTTTAAGTTGGATATTTGACATACAGTCACTCCAGACTTCCTTTCACTTTCACTTGATGCTGGCAGTAGAGGGATAGTAAAGATAACTCCCAGTCCTCCTGTTTCCTGCTGGAGGCTGATACGAACCCTGAATTGTACTAGCACAGAAACCGCAGACATTCAATGCAGTCTTACGGCTGAGCCCAGCCACCCTGCAGAAGAAACCCATTTCAGCCACTTGTATCCTTGATCTCTTTTTCAGTCACTACCCAAAGATCATGACCATAGGCGAGGGTCAGAGCGTAGATGGACCGGTAAATCGAGAGCTTTGCCTTCTGGCCTGGCTCCCTCTATACCACAATGGTTTAGTGCCAACAGCCGCATCACTGCTGACACCACACCAAACCAAACCACCTGTCCATCTAACGCTCCATTTTACCCTCACTTATGAATACGACCCAGGGATACCTGAACTCCTTCTCCTGCTCACAGAGTGAGTTTCTGCTGAGGACAACATTTGTGTTTTTCAACAGCAAGAAGTTCATTATATGACACTCTGATGTTCTGTTCATCAACTCAAAGCTGCAGGGTATTGAAGTGTATGGGGTTTATATTGAACTTGTTCCCCCAACTCATACACAAAAGATAATGACTGGAGAAAAAAAAATCATCTTTTGGGGTTTTGGGAGAGGTAGAGAAAAGAAGGAAATAAAACAAGAAATAAATATAAAAGACACAGGAGGAAGCAGCAAAGTAAACAAGGCCAAGGAGGTAACCTGAGTAGAAAAACAGAAGAGTTACAGACCAGTTTTCCTTCACAGCAAACAACTGGAAACACTGGTCAGTGAACACCAAATCAACAAACAAGCAGCAAACAACCACACAGGACAAACATGATGGACACAATGATGGACATTTTATAACAATGGAGAAACTGCAGAGTCCAAAGAAAGACTTGAACAAAAAAGATGGATGAGTCAGTGTAAACAGCACAAACCTTAAAGCAGGTAAACACAGAGTAAAATGGTAAAATAACTGCAGCAGACTGGATGCAAGAAATGGAAGGAAAATTAACAAAACACAAACCCTGTTGCAAGAGAAATGATGCATGAAATAAAGAGTAAAAAAAGAAGCACCAGCACCCTGAAAGTGAGCGGGAGCTGTGAAGAGACAGTTAATGAATGACTGAGGGAGGTAAGTGGAGGAAACTGTTAGTAAGTGACTTCTATGAAGAGATGTTCGGATGTGAGGGTGAGCGCCCGACTCTTTAAGGGGAAACCTTCATCTTCATTTTAAGTTTCAGACAGAAACTGAGTCCAGAATGAAGACTCAGTAAGCCTTAATCTACCAGGCTTTTTTACTGGATTGAAAATAAACAGCCATGCTCTGATTCTTATACTGAGATGATGTTTAAACTGCTCAGACCATCACAGGATTTGGTTTTTAATTAATACAAATTCAAACAATTCTGCAACTTCTGAGAGAGCTTGTAATTTTATCATACCGAATTCCAGCCCCCAAAGGCAAAAGCTGTTGCTTCCAGAGGGTGAGGACATCTTTGTGGACCGACCGACCAACAGCAGCTGTAGAGCTAACTAAAAAATAGCAAAATTTTCTGCTCTTTCTACATGACTTTATCAAATTTAGAACTGTCTGTCTGTAAAGCATAAATTAATACCCTAAATAAAGAGCCTTATTTGAAATAAGTTGTACTGTTTTTCGCAAATTTTTACCCCTGATTTTTGCCTGAGTGATTTTATTGATCTTGCATGTTGTGTTTACTCACACTACATGTTTTAATTGGTCCTTTTGCACGGCCAGAACCTGCAAGTATTGTGCTCATGCTGTGCAGCTTAACTGACGTGCAACAACTTGGAGCTCACACTGAATTGAAACACGGAGCCTCCAGCTTTTTCTTGGTTAGGTGACAATGCCAATAAAAATCATTCAAACAAGACAAAACATAAGTCTAACCTAACATCTTCACTGAACCACGTCTCAGTTCATACTAACCACTCAACAGCCTAAATTCAGGGCCTAAAGTTTGGTAAAAGGTAAATATGATGATGCAATATATTCTTCTTATTGTCAACAAACTTATTCCAGAAACTATTAATAACCCAACCATAAGCCACACTGTTGAACGGAAATGCAAAATACTCGCCTGTGTCAAAAGTATTCATACCAGCAGCAATGTGACTTTGCAACAGTTGCAGCCATGAATGTATGATTTAGAAAACAGATCCATGGTTGCAACTGGTCTGCCACTGTCATGACGTTGTGACGTTATGTCTATTCTGTACAGTGTGATTGGTTGATGCCTTCATTCAGCGGGAAAGCTCAGAAAAATTTACCTTATTTTGGAAAAAACAGCCTAATGCTCACGTTCTGCGTGACAGTGCTCATGACAAAATCAACACTTTGAAAAAAATATACTCACATGAGCACCCAAAACCGTCATTTATTTTGACTCAGTCCCTCATACAACGTCCTGCTGCCACAAATACTCACTAGAGCACCAAATGTGGATTAATCCGCCACTGAAAATAGTCCCCAACCAATGCACTATTTCCTTTTGTTTGAGTAACATTTGATAAGAACTACAGGGGTCAGCTGTAGGGAGGTCAAAGCATTGGGAGACGCACTAACACAGTGTCGACAATAAGAAAAATATAGAAAAAAAATTAACCTTATAATTTGAGCTACCTGGTGAGCTGTTTGCATGGATCATTACATGAAGTTACTATCAAAGCCAGAGATTATAATGAAGGAACCTAAGGACCAATGTTTTCTCGAAGATTAAGAACTAAACATGTTTCCAGAAGAAGATCGAAGTATCCCTTTAAACAGAGGTTTTGTGGTTGTTGTGAACTCGTCCTTTTAAAGAGTTCAGTGTTAGAGTCAGCAGTGCAGAAGCTGAAGACGTGTCATTGACAGCCATGCAGTTAGAGCTGCTTACGCAAGAAGACAAAGACAGTCCATGATGAAGATGATGATGATACTCAGTCTTCAAGGAAAGTGTAGGAGGTGAGGAGAGCATCCTGCTGATCAGAATTCAGGGTTCAATACTAACAGCCTGTAACAGCAGTGCAAAAAAACTGAACTCAAATGACCCTTATTTGCTAAGGCTGTCATAAGGGGATGAAACTAAGATAGTTAATTTTTATTTTTCATTTACAACTTGGATCCTCATCAGCTTTCATCCAACAGCTACAGTTCTTTTGGGTCCACAGACGTGTGAAACAATATACTAAACGTACATGTTCATAATCCAAACTCCAACTGTTCCTTCCTGATAAATATTATAAGAATTTGGTGGTTGGGTATTGAACTAGAGTATTTTACTGGTACTGACCGAATGTGTCCATCAAATATTGTCAAATACTAAAAGTTGGCATTTCATGTCTGGTCAGATTTCTGTTCTTCTTACTTGTCTCTGATCAGATAGAATTTTATTTAATTTAATTTAATTTGATTTGGTGGTCACAGAAATAACAACTGACAACTACTTTTCATAGGAGCACTTGAGGGTAAAAGGTCATGAACATGGTTGTGATTTGGCAGGAATAATTATTTCAACCAAAAGATGATTGTGTGGGGTCAAAACATAACTAATAAAACTTAACTGATCCAGTGTTTCGGTACTTCTCTTATGTTTCACAACATGTGACTCTGAATTCATCACAGATCAGGACGACGTTTTCACCTCCGTCATCTTTCCTTCCAGAGATGACGGACAAATGGAGGCAAAAGAGAGACAGGCAGAGAGACAGACTGATGTCATGTCGGTGTGTACCTTTCTACCACAACTGGCCGAAACACCAGTACAGCAGAGCCAGGACAAGGCCAATGAATATGGCTTGGACAGGCTGCAGTATGGATGGCTAGAGGGGAGGGAGGGAGGAGGGGGAGGAGAGGGATAAGAAGATATCAGCCGGCAAATCAACCAAAACCAACATGGAGGATGGAGCAGCTACAGCGAGGGGGAGGAAGGGGAGACAGACAGACAGAGAGAGAGAAGAGGAGAGAGAGGGAGTATGTATGACGGCAGGTTTGTATCGGGTCGGCCGTTTCCACACATTAAACAGCCATGTTCACCAAACATCACAGAAGAAGTGCAATCCGTCACCAAGCTCTTTTAAAAGCACAAACATTTTCTTGTTGGGTTTCAGCTCATTAACTCTCTGCACCAGGACGTCTCATTAGCACTCAGAAGCTGATCTTTATATCAGCTGCTGGCTCACAGTAATATCAGTCCACTGGTCTTTAAGGCCAGAGTGAAATGTTTAAAATCTGATCTTCTATTTAAGAAAAGACAACTTTGTAAAATGAATGCTAAAAAACTGTTTCTTGTAAACTAAGGTGCCAATACATGTTGTGCCTGGTGAAGATAAATAATGGACTTAAAGGATAATGCTGTTATTTCAACTTGAGATATTATTTTCATAGTAATGTCCATCATTTTAATCAGTACTGAAAATATTGTGCTCATCAAAAACCAAAATATCATTTCAACAAAGTCTGACAAGGTACAGAACACACTGGTGGTGAATGACACACGTAAAAAACATTTCCATCTTTTGTTTTTTATGAAAAACTAAACTGGAAGGGGAAGGGGAGCTCTACCAACTTTACACATCACAGTCCATTTGCAGGTCTTGAAGAGCACTCCATCATATGTGATGTAAGTTGCATAAAGCCTTTTGTTGCTCCAGAGGGAGCTGCACAATGTCTGCAAAACAGCCACTTAAAACTGGACACACCTGATTAATCTTGCTAATAATCTCTCATTCAGTCCCTTCAGGATTTCTCTGGCTGTTTTGGGATTGTTGTGGCCTGAAATGACTGAATTCAGGGCAGCTTTTCTAAAAAACTGCGATGTATGTTGCAACGTTTTTAGACTTTTTTGCAAAAATAGTTGCAATGCCATTTTGGATTCAGAGCGTATCATTACAAGCATTCAGTGTTTTACATATTAGAAACTATTCGTGAGGTTAGGGGGGCAGCGAGAGCTGATTACAGACGATCTCCACCTGCTTTCTCTGCACAGTCAACACAAGCTAACACAGCACAATGTGATCAACGTGATTGTCACTTGGGCTGAAGCCCCGCAGTGGTGATTAACATCCCACACCATGCCATCAATCTGCTTTTATCTGTGCTTTTATATGTTATTTTTGACTTTTTCTTACATACACTTACAACTTGCCAGGGACTGCAGATGAAAATCAGCTTGTATGGCTAAATATGGCAAATTTATGTGACTTAGGTGATCATGTTCATTTATGTGCACTGTCCCTTTCTAAATAAAACAAACATAATCTGTTAATTTCACGCCAACACTGGTGTGACTCTATTGTTAAGTCTATAACTGTTGGTTAATGTTAGCCTTGTGATGCTAACAGTTTGCCCTGTCACTGTGTATGTGTGACTCCGTCCTCCCGGGTGTGAAGCTCACACTCCTGCAGGAGTAGTCTCATGATAAACATTTAAATACTGAAACTTGCGGAAAAGTTGTGGTGATTGGACTAAGGCTACGCAGAATTCATGGGGATTGGCTGAGTTTGCATCCTGGAGGAGCTGCTCAGTGCACAGGAAAAATGTGTGCACACAACTATATTAAGTGAGGTAAGCCAAAGTTGAAGCAGGAAGTGTAAATTGTGATAGATGAAAATAAGTTTTTTCTAACCTTACTGATTATCTGACTGCTTGTTTCTTGGACTGTCATCACACCTTAGTGTCATTAGGCATGTCACTATGTTCCAAGATCTCAGCTATTTACTCTATTAGTGCATGTTGGAGTGAGCTGAAGAAATGATGGACAAACACTATGAAAATAAGAGCAAAGTTGTAATAAACAGGAATTATCATTTTGAATTGTCAGTTAAAACAAAGTTTGTTGATCCTGTGAAACCGGATCAGGACTTTTATTCTGAAAAACTCTGTGGAAACAAAACCTGAGGGACAAGACAAACATCGACTGTCACGCCACCAAAGACCGAGGACGAGGACAAGGAAGAGCTGAGGACAGGTAGATGAGAGAGAAGAGGAGGAAGAGGGGTAACAGAGGAGGAGGAGGAGGCTGCTCCGCCTCGCTTTCATCTCCTGATTTTCTGATTTGTGTTTCCTGGAGTTTTTCTCAAACTAGCAGCTGTTATTGATCAGCTCAGGATGGAAGGCAGGAGAGACGATGATGTACAATGATTTGTTATTATTTATCTCTACAGTTTATTGATTATGTTATTTACTCCATCTGCTTTCACCACTACAGAGGGTGTTGTCAGTCCTGGACTGACAGGACTGAAAAGTCGGATTCAAGATTAATTCAGATATTTAAACACTGATCGAAGAGACTTTATTGTGTTCAGAGTTAGCAAGTAAGCAGTGAGGAGGGAGGCAGTGAACGGGAAGTGTTGGGTGGTTGTTACAGCTAACAAGTCCAAGACTGTCACAGTGTCCATGAGCAAGTCTGGTGCTTCTCCTGCTTTAATCTTTAAGCAATAAAAACAAAACTGTGGAAAAAAACATCATGAAAACATCTGGATTTAAAGCTGAGCAACACAAGAATAAAGGTTACAACACAAATAGTACATATGGTCTTTGGTATAATTACAAAGGTAGTGTAAGTGTGAGTGTGTGTGTGTGTGTGTGTGTGTGTGTGTGTGTACTCACAGAGCTGGTCTTGTCCTGCAGCAGCTTCAGGCTGTTTCTGCACTGCTCCAGCTCCTGGTGGATATTCAGCTTCTCCTTCTCTGTTCTCTCATAGCGCTGACGGAGGTCCAACAGCTGGGACTGTGTGTCTTCATACTATTCACGCACGCACACATACACATACACACACAATTACACATGCACACAGACCACTATAACATCATTTATGTGTCACATATTTTATATTTCTATAAATCTGTAAAGAAGTGAGTTAGCTTCACAGGATTTGTACCTCTCTCTGCAGTGTATGTGAGTGTGTGTGTGTGTGTGTGTGTGTGTGTGTGTGTGTGTGTGTATGTGTGTGTCTGTGTGTACCTCTCTCTGCAGTGTGTGTGTGTGGGCCTTGGCCTGGTCCAGCTGGCTCTTCAGCTTGCTTGCGTCCTGCAGGTGTTGATTCTCCAGAGAACCCAGTTTGTCCTGCAGAACCTCCTCCCTCTTCTCCAGAGACTCCAGACTGCTGCTGAGGACCTGACTCTGCTCCCTGGTGCTGCACATAAACACACACACACACACACACACACACACGTTTTTTGGTCAAACAGCCTCACCTGACTGTGAATGACGAAGTTTATTTCTCCCAACATTTCATACTGCATTTATTCCCTGACAGCAAATGTATGATGATCAAACAATCAGTCATCGATCACTTTCATTTTTTCAGCTGACTCAGACTGACCTTGACACACCTTGTGATCTATTCAGTTATTACATCTTGGTCTAAAACAGTTGCCTCACTCATTAAATATGTGGTCTTTGCTGTATGATAAACAACCTTTGATATTTTACCCACGAAGGCTTCATCACAGATCAATCATTGAAAGATGTTTAGGAAGTAGTTTGAGGCTGTACATTTCAACAGGGATGGGACAGCATGCTGCCGCTGACATCTGCAGTTTTACCCGAGTGGTGCATTTCAGATATTCATGAGAAGTGCTGCCAGAGGCACCCACAGTTTATTGGAAACTAAACACAGCTGAAGCTCGGATAAAATCCTGCTGAGCTCTCGGCTCTGACGAGAACATGCAGTGATGTTTTCTCTCCATGGAGAGCAGACGAAGCATTAACCTGCCGACTGCTCGGTCTGGTTCAGTCAGCCGTCCGTCAGCTGTCGTCCTTTCGTCCTGTTCAGGCTGAGTCAGCTGGACACCATGTTTCCTCCAGTCCTTCTTTTAATGCTAAATCCAAACTCTGAACCTGTCAGGACCAGTGGACTTCCTGTCAGCTGTCCTACACCAGGATTCATCAAGTCCATCACGGCTGTCACAAAGACTTTTAGGTCCAGTTTTAATGTCCACCTTCACATTGTTGGACACACATTCCTGATGTCTTCCAGGTCGATCCTCAGCTTTACATTCAGTTAAGAGTTTAGGCACTTTTCTATAGAGTTTAAGTTTAAAGTATGATATAATAAATTCAGTTAGTTCTTTTTCCTTTCCTTTTATGCTTACAAATCTTTTCATTCTGTCGGCTGAAGTTCAGCTTATGAGTCTTTGTATTTCATTCATGGTTGTGAGAGTTTGTGTGGCTGCTTACAAGCTTTGAAATTATTTTAAATGCACGTCTTGCCTAAAATTAAGCAGAAAAGTGTGTTTATATCATTAAAGAAATACTGCATTTATCTATAGCTGACTGTGTGAGCTGCCATGTTCTTTTGATGTTTTGGGCTTCCACATGCTGAATGCTCCAAACTTCCTGACATGAACGTGATATTTTAGGTGACCGTTAATTTCACTTCCCTTGTAGCGTGTGTGTACCTGCTAAGCTCAGTCTCCAGGCGGTGCAGTTTCTCTGTAAGAGCTTTCCGTTCACCTCTCAGGCCGTCACAGTCCTGCTGCAAACACACACACCGCTGCTGCAACGTAGCACACTCCGCTGAGAGAGAAGAAGAGGAAGTATAGTTTTAATTAACACCACTGTGTTAAATTTTGATGAATAGACTATCGTTGGACTCTCTGCTCACCCTGCAGCTGGCTGGCAGTGCTCTGCTGCTGTTGCTGCTGTGTGAAGGCCTCCTGCAGCCGGCTGATCTCCCCCTCGTACTTGGCGGCCGTTTCCCTCCAGTGGTCCAGCTCTGATCGCACGCTGCTGAGGTCAGCCTGCAGGGCAGCAATCTCGCGCTCCCGCTCCGCCGTGGCTGCCTCCATGGCGTGCCGCAGGACAAGAATCTGACAGAAGAAACACAATCCATGAGTCAGTCAGTGATGTCACACATGACTGGGATTTAATGTAACCTGATGGACTTCAAGTCTGTTCCATAAAAGAAGAGGTCTAATTTCTTTGAGTGCAAGAAAGAATCAGAGGGAAGTCGGAAGAGGTCACGAGGAGTCAGAAGGAGCTAGGAGGAATCACCTGGAAGTCAAAAAGAGTCAGAGGGGAGTCAGTGGGAGACAGGAGGAGTAAGAGGCTAGTAGGAACGAGCTGGAAGGAATGCAAGGGGAGTTTGGAGGAGAGAGATGCGAGTTAAAGCAAGTTGGGAGTGAGCCACAAGGAGTCAGAGGGGTGATGGGAGAAGTCAGGAGGTGTCTGAAGTAGGGATGGGTAGCACAAGCAAAAACACTATTCAAAAATCATGGCAACTATTCGACAATTTTTTGAATAATCTTTCTGTCCGCCACGGACATTTACACAATGTCACAGATAAACATGGGTAAATGCATGAAAAAAAAAAAATCATCACATATCACCTCTGATAATGGTTTATTCATTTAAAAACACATTGTGCTCGTTTAGCACACTATTTCATGTAGTTTTTATCTGCTGGAGGGTCGCGTAGGGGAGCTAGCGCGACAAAAATAGAAGAGCCCCGTAAAATAGAGAGTTGTCACGTGACAGACGGGAGTTGTTGCGCTGCTCCCGTTGCTGGTGGAGCCGCTGTAATTGATTAACAGGGGGGCGAGCTGCTACGGGACTCGCGCTGCAGACCTGTCGTGCCGCCGAGCCCAGCCGTACGGTCCCTTGCCGCCTCCTGCGTGCCTCGCTCTCAAATGACTGTGCATACTTGTTTATTTTGTCGAAGTTGTTCCACACAGAATTTTTTGATGACTGTAGTAGTCCCTGCATGATTCTCAGAGTCAGAGGAGAGCAAAAAGGAGTTGGGAGGAATCAGGTGGTAGTCATTCAGACACAGAGTGGAGTCAGTAGAAGACAGAAAGGAGTAAAGGAGGTTGATGAGGAGTCAAAGCAGTGTCAGAAGGAGTAAGAAAACAATAAGTAGGAAGTAGAGGGAGTCAGAGGGAGTCAAAGAGGCATCACAGGGAGTAATGAAGATGTAGAGGAGTTGTGAGGGTAATAGGTAGGAGTGGTAATGAGATGGAGTGGTACCTCCTCCTGGGCGGAGCAGAGTTCCTCTCTAGTGGTGCAGATGGTGCTCTCCCTCTGCTCCCTCAGTGCCTCCATGTCGGCCTGCAGCTTCCCAAGCTGAGCTAAAACACACACACACACACAAAGTGAAGTGGGAGCGAGGAAGGTTTTGACACATACAGGTGTGTAGTATCGCACTGTACTCTGTGTGTGTGTGTGTGTGTGTGTGTAGGTGTGTACTTACTCTGCAGGTACTGGATCTGTTTGGTCGACTCTTCAGTTTGCTGAGAGTTACTCCTCCTCTCCTCCTCCAGCAGAGCTACAGACAGACACAGACATGTGGTCACAATCTTAATCTGGTATGATGTCATGTGACGTACAATGATAGTAATATATGAACTAAATGTTGAAAACTCTGATGTCAAATATTAGAGGTAAACTCAATGAACTCTCTTCCTGCTCTGTTATGAAATCTAACACAGTCCACATTTGATTTTGAGAGTATCAAGTGAAACAGCAGAACATGTAAGAATCTGTAGATCTTAATCGGAGCTAGGAAGTAGTCACGGCTCAAATAATATCTGGGTGTTAATTTTAGTGAAATTATTTTACACTGTTAGTTACCTTGTAGCTCCAGACACCTCTGTTTGCCAGTATTGGCTAATTCCTGGGCGTCTAGGAGCTCTCTGTGGAGGTGGTGGATGACCTGCTCTGTGTCTCCAGGCTCTAGACCGGCCCGATGCAACTCAGCTACAAACACACATAACAGAGACAAAGTGGAAAAAAGACTTTAAGGAGTAAAGTCTCTTGAAGGACCTGAAGCCACACACAACTGAACAGCACCCCCTAATGGACAGTTGACTGTATTACTGAATCTTATAACCCTGGTTACTGCTGATGGTCTGTTTGTGCTGCACAGAGCAGAACTACAAAGCAGAGATGAGCTGCCATGGTTACCTTTGAGCAGAGCTACTCTGTTCTGTGGTTCATTGAGCTCCTGGTCGTCCATGTTGCCATCTGAAACACACACACACACACACACACACACACACACACACACACACACACACACACACACACACACACACTTCTTTATGATGTGTTTCTAACTAGGAATAAATTCAAAAAGGACTTAGAAAGCACTTAAAAAGTGCCTTAAATTGCCAACAGGTGAAAACACATACGAATTAATACACAAAGCATCTTAATTTTAACCTGTGTTGCCTGGTCCAAAAAGATGATTTGTGTATTTTTTAAAATTCAGTTAATATTCAATAGAAATAAAATAAATCAAAATGTTTTTTAGTTCTCAGTAGGTTACTTAAAACTCTTTACATGAAGAATTTACTACAGACTAGATGCTCTGTGTAACAGACGCAGAGGCCAGACTTTAACAGCAGAAAACCTTTAAAGTCAAACTGATCAAAAACAAAATATAAGATAAAACCTGAGAGAGTGAAACAATCATATAAATGAGACTTAAATAATTGACATGAAAAAACAAATTCTGGTTATAGTGTGAGTAACTGTGCGCATTTTACTGACCTGACGTGTCGTCACTGCTGCGGTCTTTGCTGGGACTCAGAGTGTCTGACATGTCGGACTCTTTGGCATCCATCTGATTCCCTGAGGACACACACACACACACACATAAACAACAAAGGTTAGCGAGGAGGGGACAGAATGGGTGTGGGAAAGCTGTAAAAGCGATATAAAAGCAGCTAACAAAATTGAGAAACTCAAAAAAGAGAAAGAAAAGAAAGGCAAAGAAAAATTAACAAATATATCTCCACAAATATGCATGTATACAATACACACACACTTGTGTGTAGCACACTGACTGGCTTATACTGTGTGAGGCCATGCAGGGTTCAGGAGGTGAAACAGAAACAACAGAAGCAGCAGTTAAGAGCAGTTTTCATACGATTGTTTAACTGTTTGAAGAATTTGACATGTATTTGTGGCGGTTGAAGTTAAGACTTGGGATTGAACTGTGCCTTAAGGTCATGAAAAGTGTAGCGATATAAAAGTTTGTGTTACTGTCCCGAAAAAAATGTGTCATGTGTCAAAGCCTCCACACATTGCTGTTGGTAACCCCGAGCATTGTGTGTGAATGACGAACAGGCTCACAACAGCAAAGACACAGGTCAGAGGTCATAATTGTATGATGTCTACTTGTCAGCAGGTTTTACTCTTTGTGAGTCAGTCAATGTAACGGTCACTAGTTCACTCAAGACTAAAACATTTTAAATTAATAAAAAACATGGCTTTTAATAAAACCCAGACAAGTGAGGATATTCTCGATTAGTCTATTACTACATTTACATTACTTCATTTTATAATACCATCACAAGAATTGAACATAAACAGCCACCAAAATATAACTGTAGTAAGTCTGATGGTTTTATAACTCTACCTTTGAGTCGATCTGGGCTGGCCAGGATGTCGTCTTCTGCCGTCTGGTTGTTCTGTAGGTGGGCGTCCATCACTTCTACAAACACACATTTATACTTGTTAGAGACGACAGAATATAGTTAGATTTAAATATTAAAGCTTCACAAAGTCAGCCAGCCTTTCACAGTTTATGTAAAAAATAATTCTACAGCAGTCTCATCTGATTCAGAGTTTGTTCTCTCTCTGATTTCTAATATTAGTTTACACACAAACTGAACTGCTGCAGGACTAATTGATTAATAAATCATTCATATGTACTCTATATCTGAAGCTTAGTTGAGGTCTTACCATCAAAGTTGGCCAGTTTGTGGATTGAAGAGCTTACAGTCTCCTTCAGCTGTTTGACCGCTGCAGGGAGAAAAAAAAAGAAATCCAGGAGAATCAGTGAATAAAGTCATTTTAATTTAGTGAGGGGAAAAAAAAAGAATTTGAAGTTGAATCAATTCATATATTTCCCAAACTCTGCAAATGTCCAAAAGGCCGATTTAACTTTTCATTAATACAACAACCAGCAACCGTACAGCCTTTTACACTGACTGAAGGTAAATAATCAGTTGGTTTAGTGGCCAGTTAGCAGATCAGATGTTAAAGGTAGAATCACACTGAACTAAAGTTTCACTTTAACTACTGAATTTGCTCAAATAAGATGTGCTCATTGTTTTAGACACTGCACATTAAAATAATCAGTGACAAGTTATCTGATACAGCTTCATCATACAAATACTAAAAGTAAAGTCAGTAAAGTAAAGGTTGCAGGTGTTAACAGAGTAAGTACTTTTACTGTAGTTACAACTGTACACAGAGTAAATGAGTTGTCTCTGGTACAGTTACGTTGTAACCTACAACATGACAGTTGTGTTGCTGCTCTGGACAAGGGCGTCTGTTAAATGTCTAAAACATGTAAAACATAGACTTATCCAGGTTATAAATGGAGGTAAAGAAGCCATTATTACTTCAGTGGCATCTCACGTGTATGTGTGAAACAACACTGGTGCATTTGTACGGAAAAGTAAGTCACAGTTAGCCTGTAAAGCCTACTACATGTTAAATTAAAGTCCTAAAAATGTTCTTGAAAAAGAAAACCCTACGTAAGCTAGGTTTCTTCACAACAAAATTTAGTCCAGTTAAATCAGATGCCGACACATCTTTTCTTCTACAAAAACCACACGTACTTGGCCCTGCTGTCATCAGCTGCTTCCACATAAAATATCAAAATCCACCAACATCAACTAAATGCAATAAATCTCTATGAAATCCTCCTAATACTTCTGAAGCAACACACTCTGCATACACAGTAAGTTATGTTTCCTCTTCCCAAAAATGAGAATTCTTCTTTGTTTCACTGCTTTTAGTGTCATGAAACTGCGTACAGTTTGACTTTGTCACCACTGGGGCTGCCCCCTGAAAGTCAGAGATCATCAGTGTTTTGCTAGTCTATGCTGGGGATATTTTGGTTCCCAGATTTTGCTGCCGTCACTCTTCAGATTTACACAACTCTTTGGTACTGAGCCGCAGGCACGATGCAGTGACATGGAGGAGGTGAGACGTTGAATATTCATATAGCCCTAGTCACCACAGTAACAACAGTGTCATTAAAGCCCAACAACAAACATCTAAGCCAGAATATTGATCTATAATAACATCCACTTTAAAATGTCACAGCGGAGAGAGATGGATGACTTCTGCAACCAGCCACAGCAGCAGCATATGGAACAAGCAAGTCTTGTATGTAACTGCCAGTTTGTGACAAATATCACTGCAGCCATCAGACAAAAAAGAGAAGTGGTAACTTCTTAACTTAAATATTGGCTAATGTTTGGCTGGTATCAAGAATGAAGGCCGTTAAGACCCCACAGACTTGATACTTGAAATTCTTCAGGTATGAACACATTGTTAGCATTACGATTGTTGATTAAAAAAGCTGCTGAACAAAATCTCTACGAGGTGACCGGAGGAAAGGGAAGAACTAAAAGAGAAGGGCGAGACAACAGAAACACAAAATTAAAAAAAAAAAAAAAAAAAAACAGGAGGTTGGTGAGCTAATTCAGTGAAAAGCTACAGAGGCAGCATGCAGATACATGTGTGAAGAACTTCTAAAGAGGAAGAAAAGACGACTGCGTTCAGATGGAGGTACTGTTAGAACCACAATACACCACATACCAAAGCACCAGTAAAACCCCTAACTCACTACCAGAAGTTAAATGAGCTCGGGCAAGACAGTTCTGCCAGCAGTGAACAATACACACAAAATGGAAAAGAAAATCTAGTTAAGTCTTTCCATAAACTGTATCCTAGTTACTCATGACAAACCAACATCTAAAATCTTCCGTTTCCATTGCAAACTCATGACAGTCTGTGGATCATTCTGGATAATAGGGACATTATTTCTGAAGAGAGATGCTTCTCCTGATATTATCAAATGTAATTTTTCTATGCTTTGAGAAAATTTAATTCACATTAATTGTGTTCAGGTGAAAGCAGAAATTTTGAAACCTGCACAAGTAAAGCAAAACATTCTGCATGAACAGATGCTGCTGGAGGACAGTGATGTAACAACTGTGTAATCTGGCAAAGTTGTCTTTTTCTCATGTACTGATTCTCTCTCTCCAGATTTTTTTGTACATTTTGCAGAAACAAAGTGTACTAGGAAAAAGTTACCAACTTTACTTTAAAGCAAAATAACAACGGCTGGAAAAATCTTTTTCAAAATATCAGGTTGGTCAATGATCTTTTTTCCTGCCTAACGAGGAACTAGCTCGGTCAAGATGACATCGTTTAGAAGCTTCTTGGTATCCAGACACACCACAGATAGTCTCTTTCTTCTGTTTATCGGGCTGTTGTTTGACGAACAGAGGGCCTTTTATCTCTAAAAGGGACCTCTTCTGTATTCTTCAACCCTATTTTCTTATGTTTTTGTGTCTAAGTGACTAAAAGGAACAACAATGTTTAAAATTTGACAATGTCCATTCACGTCTACCTGACGAGCTTGTTTTTGCCACTGACAAGCTCAGATTGTCATTCTAAGTGTCTGACAATATTATAGGAAAGATACCTACAGAGAGAGAGAGAGAGACCATTTTTTAAAGAGTAATATCCTTTTTCTTTAACCAGAAACAGCCCCCAAATCCTCATCGCCAAACACAGCAGACTCCATTTGGATAAACAGTAATTTTAGCATGTATAGAGGCAGCATATTTTTATACTTAACTGGGTGAATTGAGGGTTTACTTCAACCAAACCAGAGTTGGTGATTGTTGAACAGTGGAAAGATGAACCAAGAAGGTTTTTGTGAACTTATTTTGTTTCTGGGGCGACACGGTGGTGTGGTGGTTAGCACTCTCGCCTCACAGCAAGAGGGTTGCCGGTTTGATCCCGGGCGTGGGAGCCCTTCTGTGCGGAGTTTGCATGTTCTCCCCGTGTCAGCGTGGGTTCTCTCCGGGCACTCCGGCTTCCTCCCACAGTCCAAAGACATGCAGGTTGGGGACTAGGTTAATTGATAACTCTAAATTGTCCATAGGTGTGAATGTGAGTGTGAATGGTTGTTTGTCTCTATGTGTCAGCCCTGTGATAGTCTGGCGACCTGTCCAGGGTGTACCCTGCCTCTCGCCCAATGTCAGCTGGGATAGGCTCCAGCCCCCCCGCGACCCTCAAGAGGATGAAGCGGTTAGAAGATGAATGAATGAATGAATGTATTTTGTTTCTGTTGACTTCGAATGAAGTGTGTTTTACAATGACACAATTACTGTTTATTTAAATGGACTCTGGTGAGTTTGGCAGCAGTGATTTGGATAAGAAAAAAAAAGGATCTTACTCTTTAACAAAAAGGTTTATCTCTGTTGTGATCCTTTCCATTATGCTGTCAGAAACCTAAAATAACAATATGAACATGTCAGCTGCAAAAACAGGCACTTTTATTGGACGTAAGCTGACAGTGCAACCAAGACGACATCAGGACTAATTTGCAGTTTCACAGCAACTGATCCTGAACATGCTCCAATAAAGAGGGTTCCTCTGAGAGGAGGCGTCGCATTAGTATGGATGCACATTTCCACCAGGAAAATAAGATATGTTAGGCATGTTAAAAAAAAAAAATAGTAATTATGGTATGTCAGATGCTAGGATAGTAAGTCAAAATTATGACTCTGAAAGACAAAATGATAAGAAAATACAAAATTTTACTTATAAAAAAAGTAAAAATCTTTAATTTTATGTTCTCAAAGTTCTGTCTTTATATCTCGTTTTGAAATAGAAAGTCTCATTTTGATTTATCTTATAATTTTAACTGAGAAAGTTAAAAAAAAGTCTGACTTGCCATCTTATAATTTTGATTTAACATGACTTTTATTTATTAATTTTCCTCCAGTCTTTTCCTGGCAGGGTGTCCGTGCTTCCATGTGTGTGTTTCTCTATTTGTATGCGTTTCTGTGTGTGTGTGTGTGTGTGTGTGTGTGTGTGTGTGTGTGTGTGTGTGTGTGTGTGTGTGTTGCAGCATACAGCAGGAATGGATGTGTGTACTCACGCGGACACTCAATCAACTGTTGGATTCTAGTCGAGTCTCCTCCGCTGTTGTTAACATGACAGTTGTCTGATAGAAACACAGAGCACTGACATTACTAAGATGGCTATCAAGAGTGGAGTTGGATCATTAACTGCAGATTTGATTGATGCTGCTCATCAATTCCACATCTGATTTAGTCTTATTATTATTAAAGAATGGAAACTATATATGTTGGAGGCAAACAAAACACATATTTAAAGCTGATTGAAGCTAACAATTCTCATTATTTTAATTATTTTCAGTAAAAGATAAAATTCAAGTCATAGAACGCTCTATTTTACCATGTTTAAGTTTAGTTAGTTGTTTCCCCTCCAGTTCAATCATCAGCTGATTTTGGAGGCCTGATGAAATCAAAACTACAGAAAAAGCTTCATCATGTTAGACGGACTTCTTCCATGCATGAAATTGCAACTTAAACATGTTGATGTATGTATTAACAGAAATGTATAGTGAAGAGCAGAATGTGAATTTTCTAATTCTGGAATCGATGAGCAGAATCAAAAAACTTCTCTCTTAATTAACACTTGGTTCCTCTCGACACCAAACTCTGTAGTAGAGAGGACGGGACAGAAAGAGCCGAAGACAGAGATCATGACAGATACAAGCAGGTAGAAAGCATGACAGAACTAACAAGTGACAGAGAGATCGTTAACTACGCGGACAGACAGATGCTCGATAAACAAACGGGCAGGGCAGAAGTCAAAGCCATACACGGCAGATATTTTCAGACAGAGGTAAAATACAGTGTTTCTGGACAGATACCACAACACTGTAACAGCAGACAGGATGTGGACAGGCAGACAGACAGCTAAGGCGTAATCTTCCGTCTCTCAAAAACATAGTACCAGTAAAATGTGGAATTCAACAGCCCAATAGTTTAAACTCAACTACAACTTCATGAAAACATCCAGTCATCACACTTAAACAAAGTGTGAGATCCACAAGTGTCTCCCCAAAAAATGGACTCAGTAATACCACCAATTTACTGAAGCGCCATCATCTATGCAGAAAATGAGCTGAATTCTTAAATCAACCAAAGGCTCAGCCGCTTTATCGATCACACAACATGCCGAGAAGTCAAAATCTGGAGTAAAATCACTTGTGACAATTGTCATTTTTTGCAAAACAAGCACTGTACTGAAAAGTAACATGACTCCAAGTAAGTTATATCTAAAGCATGATCCCGCACTGTCATATTGCATTGGTCACCTGATACACATTCAACCACAACTACTCAAAACAACAGTGTATTTAAAGTAGGAATTTAAAATGAGGTTAGATAAATAGAAGTATTTCCCTTTCTGATAAACTTTACTTTGAAAATACAAAAACTAGGAAAAAGATCGACATTTCAGCGAAGAAAGATTCCAGTTAAATAAAAAATAATGATACAAGGTTCCTACACATTCTCCATTTCAAAATTCCGTACTTTTCCAGGCTCCTCTGTAGATTTTTCAGCCCATATTTGACATCTGAGGACTAATACCCAGCCCTCAGAAAACTTGTATTCCCCCATTTTGACTGTTCAGTCCACAATTCTATGCACAAAGTTGGACGATGTTCCACTTTCAAACATCTCTGCCCAAACTGGAAGTAAACTAACTGGTGCTACCTGTACTACTGTACCTGTATTTTCCCTTAACATTAGTTGAAAAAAAGTTAAATAATTTGTGCAATGCGTGCAAAAAAACAGTTTACTTTTCTGATAACTACATCACTGTATAACAGCATTTTCTTTAAAAATAATTTGATCGTGGATGTCCAGATATGGTTTGGTTAAAACAAAATGGGGGCAAAGCTGTGTTGGAGGCTGTGATGAAGAGCAGCTCTGTGTAGAAGCGTGTGTTCAGTCGTATGCCATACTTTCTGCTTTGCTTTCTGCAACATCAAGCTCGCTCTGGCTCGCAATCTCTCACACAACGGTAAACATCTTGGCTGCATTGGCTGCCTGCTCCTCACACCATGAAAAACACCCTGCTTGTATGATCAATTCATTATTTGAAGTTCTAAATTTTTAATTTTAGAAAAAAGAATAGGGGCAACAGTCTCTATTGTCTATTCTGCTTTATTTCCAGACCTGGACATTATTAAAACCAAATTCCACCCTGATAATTGTGTCAAAATCACCTCACGCAATCAGGTAAACAAATCCAATATTCTGTATTTTATAAAATCTTATCTTATAGGTTTGATTTTGTTATTATAGCTGTTAATTCAATAGCATTTTATTCTCCAATGTTTTAAACATATCTAGATTAGAGTTCTTTATCGTGCCAAATTATGTCGACTATTTACTTTAATTCTATAGAGCAAAACCTGCTAAAGAACATTGTTGTATATAAATTAAATTTTCTATTATTATGATAAGCAAACTGACTACCATCATTATCTTCATCTTCACCAAATGCACCATCATCTGTGTCTGTATCCTCCTCATCCTCGTCTTCATCCTGGCTCTCGGGTGTCTGCAGGCTCTTTTTGTCCTCGACAGGCTCCTCTACTGGTCCGTGGGAGACAATGTCGACATCTGTCATGTGACCAGATCAGATATATATACACGATTTTGTCGAAACTTTTCCAGCCACACACATGTTCATAATGACGGCAGGTTCCTTCACAATGTGGCTACTGTGGCGAAGTGAGCAGTGAAACAGTCACCTCCAGCATTCATATTCAGTGTTGTCATTCAATAACCAAGAAGTCAATCAGTGACCACAAGCTCTTTTTCCCCCAGAAGAAAAACAAAGCAGTGGACAGTTTGGAAACCATGGAAACAACCCAGATTATCCAGAAACCCCAACAAGCCCTGTTTGGGCTCGACAGAGTGCCACCGCGTCCCCGAGACAACCTGCCTCTTCTGAAACAGCCACAGCCGTCCTGTCATTCACAGATCACATGTTTGAATCCTTGTACAGGCTGGTGTTCATCCTAACAGCTTAGGCATAGTGTTGCCACAGTTGATACTACAGGTACTACTACGTGACACTTTGAAAGACTTTTCTCAGACATGATCATTATGAAAGAAAGGTTAAAAAACAATGATTGTTTCAAATACTGAATTGGGAAATTTCTCTGTTTTATTATTTACTAATTTGAGCCATTAGATTAAATAACAATAAACCTAAGAACCTGTATCAGTGGAGTATTTTCAGCCAGAGAATGACTTCAATCATGACGCACCGTGTGAGGCATAAAAACGTGCAAACCTTCTGTAGCATATGCATCTGATGAGCAACACTACAGGAATGAATGGGATGCCATTTTGGAACAAGGAGTCCAATTCTTAATTAATCCATGTGTCCTGTCAAAATGTCCCTGAACAAGATCTCTGTATGCTGTGAGGCATTATACAGTATGAACAAGACTATACTTTAATTACAGCTGCTAGTGCTCATTGAAAACAGTGAAGAAACATTAAGATACTGCATCTCAATGACACCAACAACACCTGTACTGAATGACTGTACTTTGGCACATTAAATAAAGTTTATAAATCTTCCACTGGACTGGCTCCATCTCTTCCTATTCTCTGTACCTCTGCAGCCTGTGCACATTTGAACACTACACACCAAAGCACACATTTTAATTGATCTACAGATCGCTCTGCTGCACTGCACTGCACTGCACTGCACTGCACTAACCCCTCCACATTTCTGGTATCTTTGCACAACTTTAAAATAAGGCTTTCAACAAAACTTTACTTTACCTGTGAATTGACTTCTATAGCCTGACCTACACTGATCAGCAAAGACATTAAAACCGGGTGGGGCGACCTCAAGCTCAGCTGCTAGAGTGTGTGCCCCCTGTAGGCTGAGTCCTTTGCAGCGGCCCAGGTGGGATTTCATCCTGTAGCTCTTTGCTGCATCTCTCTGCCCCTTTCCTGTCAATCTCAAGCTGTCCTATAATAAAGGCAAAAGCCCAAAACACAATCTTTAAAAAAAAAAAAAAAACTAGCAGGTGAAGTGAAAATTGCTCGCCTTATACTGCAATGTTCTACTGGGAATCCTTAGGTCCTGGCATACAGGTGGATGCCAGTTAACACGCACCACCCACTCAAATGTGACAACAGAGCCCAAGATATTGACCTGGCCTCCAAATTCTCCAGATCCCGATCCAATGGAGCATTCAGGGGGCGTAACTGTATGTTCAAACCAACATCGAACCGAGCTTCCAAAACGGTGGAAGTCATTCATTTTCAATGAAAGCCCAGCGACTTGGGCAACTTGGGCAACTTGAGCAACTTGGGCGACCTGGTCGTCGGCCATGTGTGTTGGGCAACCAAAGCGACCAGAGCGGGTCCAGAGGAGAGTTAAGACTCGTTTTACTTTATGGTGATGAGCTCTGATGCGGTTCAGCGACAACCAGTCGGAATGCTGACGTGCTTCTATGAAGCAGGTCCCAGAGAACAAGCCATGTAACTTTGGTTTCTACGGCACACTTGTTCCGACAATGGATATCGAGAAGTTGATTACTTGTGTCCGTGCCCACTCAGTCCTTTATTATGAGTCGCTGTTGGGTTACAGAGACCAAAATAAAAAGAATGAGGCTTGGGACCGCGTTGCGGAGGTAGTTGGTTGGTCTGGTGAGTTTTAAGTGTGTAATGTAATAGAGGAGAGAATTGCAGGCTAATGTTGCAACGTAGCATGTAAGTCTTCCTTGCTTGGTTTGAATGTGCTGACATACTGCAAAGTAAAACATTTTATCAACACAGATTTCGCAAAACCACATTAAAGCCAGTAGTCCACTTTGACAAGCACGATCAAACGTTCGAATGATTCACATGATGAGCAACTAGAGCGACCAAAGCTGCCACAAATATTTTTGACAGTCATGCTTCTTGGGCATCCGCGAGAGACGTTGCCTCTTTGGAAGCTTCTGGTTTCAACGTACAGTTACGGTACACAAGAGGTGTCTCAGATCCACGGTGGGGCATCCTTGGATTGGACTTGGCTCTGACCTGTCATGGCATGGACACAGAATTTCTTGGGGGTGACCTGTGGTGTCTGGAACCTAGGCGTTGGCGGTGAATCCTGTGAGTCCTTGTGGGTTGTGAAGTGGGGTACCAGGACATCCCACAAATACTTGATCAGATTGGGCCAGGTCAACGCCTTGAGCTTTTTGTCACACCAGACCATTCCTCAACAGTTTGGCAGTTTGGCATGGTGCATTATCCTGCTGGAGGGCCACTGCCATTGGAGAGTGCCATTGCCATGAGGGAAGGTACTTGGTCTGCAGCGGTGTTTGGATGGGTGGAGCGTGTCATGTGATATCCACATGAATGACCCATGGTTTCCCCACAGAGCATTGCATTGTAAATAATTGATCAATGTTATGAACTTCATCCATCAGTGGTTTTAATGTTGTGGCTGATCGGTGTATTTATTGGTATGGCCAATAATAGTCATTATATCTCATCTATATATCTTGGTCTTAATTAATAAAAACATTTGAGGGGGCCATTATCAAAAATATTTGCTGCATGTTTGTTTTGAATATTGGACATTACATTATATAATATTGTTGAACTCTCAAATATCAATATTTTTGTATGTTTTTAATCTCAAGTTATAGATTTTTATTTTACTGTACAAAAACCTGCCCCAAAACAGATTCTTGTATGTGTGTGAATAGAGCTTTTAAATCTAATTCAACATCTGAATATCTTTATTTAGACTGATGACTTGACTTATGAACAGAAACAGACCTGCTGTCACTGTGACTGTGTTAAAGATTCTGAATGTAAATCAGGAAAAGTGAAAAGAGATTCTTGCTGAAATATTTAAGGTATTGACAGATATGTACTGAGGGCTTATGTGGACTGGACATCAGAGAAATGTCTCAGCTGAGCATTAATCAACATCTTATGTCACCTGAAACTACCAGAGGCTACCTGACGGCCAGACATCGAGCCACCAAGACCAAAACAGAAGAAGAAGAGCCAGACTTCCACTGTGACAGTCAGAGAGACGGATGAACAAAAAGGGCAAAGACAGCAGCAAGCAAGAGGAAGCAATGTGGACATCATGCAGGAACTTGTCATGCATCATCATTAGTGCAGGATGATGAAGTGAAATTAGCGGCAACAGAGAGACAAATGGCGGCGGTTAGGACGAGTGTCCCAGAGCAGACCAGAGACATGTGCACTCACCCAGGCTGTTGTTTTCTTTAATGCTTTTCTCTTGTAGCTGTTCTAACCGCACTGCAAACAACAACAACAACAACAACAACAGCAGAGAGAAGCGTTGACTGACAGGAAGTCCCAGCTGAGCCCCCATGATTGGTCTGACCCGGCCACTGGTTGTTATGGTAACTCTTGTGTTAAAGTTAAAGTGATTGGCTTGCAGGGTGCGATATGTGAGCTTGTTAAAAGTTAGGGCAGGACAGTGTGAGAGTGTGTGTGTGTGTGTGTGTGTGTGTGTGTGTGTGCGTGCGTGTGAGAGAGAGAGTGTGTGTGTGTGTGTGTGTGTGTGTGTGTACCCTGCAGGGCTGCGAGCCTCTCGTTGGTGAAGTCGTTGTCGGCCTGCAGAGCTTCGATGCGAGCCTGGAGAACCTGCTCCTTCTCCTCCATCTCCTCGATCCGCAGCTCCAACTCCCTCTTTTCTGTCGCTCCCCGCTGAGTCAGCTCCTCCTGCCGGCCCTCTGCCGCCTGTAGGGAGGTGGAGAGGAGGTGGAGGAGAGTGAGACACAGTGAGGGGGATAGGGAAGACAAACCAGGAAACAGAATAAGTCAGAGGACAGGGAGGAGAAAGAGGAATGAGGAGCAAGGTTGTAGAAAAAGATGAGCAACAGAGGAGGGTGGAGAGGAGAAAACAGGAGACGACAGAATTAAGAGAGGGGAAAGAAGACAGGAGCGCGACAGAAAGATGAGAGAGGGATGACAAACAATGATAAGAAAAGCAAACAGTCTGCAAAATTAAATATTTTACACGTTATTGAATCAAATATTATTGCAGGGAAATTAGATCTCATGTCATTCAGAGGAACATCACACACCTCCTGTGTATCCCAGTGTCAGTGCAGGTACCTTAATTTTGTCAGTGAGCTCTTTGATCTCATTGACGGCAGCGTTGTACTTGTTGGCAAGCTCCCTCAGCTCCTCCTGGCCCCTCTCAGACATCTCCTTCAGGTGGGTGCACTCATCCTCCGTGTTACTGAGTGACCGCTGCAGGACAGCAGAAACAAAAAAATGAGACCCATGCCTAAAAACTACAAATGATGATCATAGTGTGCAGAGACAGTGTGTAAATGTGTTGGTGTGTGGCCTACCTCCACCTCTGACAGCTTCCTGACCACCTCGATCTTCTCCTGGAGGACTCTCCTCAGAGACTCCTTAGCCGTCGTCTCATAGTTGTGTTTGTCCTCCTGAAGAGCCAAGAGCTCCTTACGGATCCCTTCCTCCGTCTGGGACTGTCAGAGAGGAGAGGAGAGGAGAGGAGAGGAGAGGAGAGGAGAGGAGAGGATTTTAATCTTGAGCTATTTATTGCATGAGGATTTGTTATTTCTATCATGAGATATTCTGTCACACCACTGTGATAATCACCTTAGAGTAAGCCTGTAGCTGACTGCCCATCACCTCCAGTCTGGAGAGAAGACGGTCTTCATCGATCAGAGCCTGGTGAGGACACACAATCAGTTTATGACAGTGTTAAACATATTTGGTCATATCATACAGGGTGGCCATGGCTAAGGAGGGAAAGCAGGATGTCTGCTGATCACACGTTTGGCAGTTCGCTCCCCACCTTCTTCTGTCCACATGTCAAAGTGTCCTTGGGCAAGACACCTAACAACCGAATTACACATGGTACAGATGCAACGCTTCACTTAGGTGAGGCAAAGCAGGATGTTTCACCTGCTACACAGACTCTGTCTTTGTAGCATGTGGTTGCTGCCAGCCTGAATGAGTGTGTAAAGAGTTTTGCCAAGTGATAATGCAGTTGTTTATGGAGGATTTAGAAGTGTAGGCTATATTAACTTGTACTGAATTAATTAAATGAATTCTTTTCTGGTGAGTGTAGCTGCTTCAGCTGATTGTAATGGACGTGTTGTGCTGTGACTATTGCACATCATAGTTTAGATGTTAACGCATATTAGAGATATGTTATGTCAATGGCTAACTTACAGAAAATAAATTTGTGTTATGTTACATTACATGGAAGATTATCCCCAGAAGATTACAAACAAATAGACCGACCATAGATACCCTGAATATCACAATATGCTGTAAATGTAGACAATGGTATTGTTATATTGGCAACTTTTAAAGATACAGTATGATGCATCTAAGATAGATCATGTGGTCTGTGTGACGACAGGAAACACAGCTCCGAAATGATTAAATTTTCAGAGAGCTAGAATCCGTCATATATGTAATTATACCAAAGCGTGTGTGAGCCTGTACGTGTACACAAGTGCCATTACTGCCAATTATGTTCCTAACAGATAAACTGACCAAAACAGCTGGAATTACAACTCAGAGGATGTATCGTGACATTTGGACCTTTAAAGTATGATAATGGTGTTTCCTACCTGCCAGCTGCTCTCTGAGGCCTCCTGAGTGTTGGCTAACAGACGCTGCAGAGTGGCTAGCTTCTGCTCCAACATCTGCTCTCTGTGTAAGGCCTCCTGGCAAAGAGGGAGACAGGGGGAGACGGAAGGAGAGGAAGGGAGGGACAGAGGTAGAGGTTGGTGTTGAATGACTCAATATGAAATCAGAAGCAACAGATGTATCAGACCTCTTTAAACTTATGTGTTTTTTCATGAGGGGTAACATCATTTTGGCCATGTGGGGATCAAGTATTTGATCCTCCTGAATCAGAAAGTGGGAATTACATAAGTCTTCAGGAAAGATTCCCAAGCGCTTCCTTTAGGAATGATTTCCACCCTCTCCTCAGCTTTAGATCTTTTTTGTGCTTCACTAATCAAAAATGAGAGTGAGCTCCTCTTCTGCAATGTACGCGACTTGTTGATGGTCCTTGTATTTTTACTAAAATAATTCTGGATGGAGGAAAAATGTATAACATATGCTTTCACTATTAGGTCAAAGTTCCCGTTCTCCTCTTTCTCCTGTCCACACTGAAAATGTTCACAGCAGGGTTGCATGATTCACCATCTGACATTCAAAACATGTTAATAACATGCACCAACTTTTCTGCGAGGGAGATTTACTGCCTTTATACCTTTGGTGTAGTTCTACAAAAAGACCAGTAGGTGTCAGTGTGTTACCTGTAGATACTGGGAGAGCTGGAACAGTTCCTGAGAATACATACTGGGGGTGTTGGCTGCAACCTAGAAAACACACACACGCATACATACATCATGGTAACATATTGACAGATGTCTGGAGTTCAGTCAGCCTTGTGTTTGAACTGAAGACAGACAAACAGATGAAAACCCACAGAGGTCAAAAGCATGTGCTGCAAACACACACACACACACACACACACACACACACACACACACACAGCAGACAAGAGCACAGACACAACCAGGGAAGAAACACATGGATGCATATAAATCTTACACTCCCACTGTTTAAGTATTCTGATCATGTCTCAGTAGCGTTGGGAATGAGCCCTGAACCTCCTGCAATTAAGCCAGAGGCCATAAAAACTACACAGTCACATATGCAGTAGTACCAGTGATTGAACTGGTGAAACAGTGAGCCAGTTGGACATAACCACACAGCAGTCCCCTATCCCACTCTTGTGTCCATCTTCACGGTGACATATTATGCAAAAAAATGCAGGTTTTTTTTAATGGCTTTTTAACATAAATGTGTGGGAGGAGACCATCCTGTCTCTTTTCACCAGCTCCATCTCACAGAAAACCTGTGTAACCACAAGCCTGTACGATTTTATGCTGGATAAGTTATCATTGTTCCCCCGACAACTGTACAGCCCAAGTTTGAATACGAATTACTAACAGGCTTAGTAGTGAACAACACGCTAACATGCTGACAGATTCTGTTTTTAGCTGAGCTAGATGACAGATTATTCAGTTAAAACAGATCAATGATGTTTGTCAATGACAATTAAATGAACATGATCAACTGTGACATTAAAGTTTGAAATGCTGGCTCCTCTCATAGAAAACTCTGCCGCATATCAGAACAAGCGCTTCCCAAACTAACAGCCTGACTCCACTTTTAAATAGCTGTTCGCTCTGCGTGCACTCTGCAGCTGTAGCATGTGAAAAACTTTCCCTGCAGACTGTTGAGACTACAGACAGGTGAAACAAAAATCATCTGTCATCTACTATCATCATCTGTTGTTTGGACAAAGAAGAGAACAAATCGAATGCAAAGCCTGCATGAGATTCATGTCCACGCTGAAAAGCAACACAACTTGTGAAACCACCTCAAGAAACACCAGAATCTGCAGTAAGATGAATGCATGAAGGCCAAGAAGAATAATGTCGCTAACGTTACTGTACTGTTAATCCTAGTTCTTGTCCAACATCAACTCAGACATCCATGACAGCTACACTATAGCGTGTCACAGTGCCATGACTGCTGTTACATTTAGAGGTGTCACTACATGTGTTTTTGACCTGAGGACAGGGCCAGGCTAACAGTTTCCCCTTGTTTCCAGTCTTTATGCTAAGCTAAGCTAACCAAGTCCTGACTCCAACTCTGTACTGTACTCACAGACATGAGATTAGCATCTGTACATCTATTCCTCATCTTATTTAAATGTTTAAAAAGCCTGATGCTGGTAAAGGCAGGTGCACCATGACCAATTTAGGGTGAGGCCACTGCTACATGTACACTGGACCAAAAACATACACTGTCTGTGCATACAGTGCAGTAGATTTACACCTAGGTCTGGGTGTGTAGTGCGTGCGTGTGTGTGTGTGGGAGTTTCTGAGCATATGAGTCAGAGTGTGTGTGTGCGCGTGCGTGCGTGTGTGTGTGTCTTTAGAGACCTGAGAGGTCCAAGTATCCTGCTTTAAAGCACTTAATTATGTTACAGAAGTGGTTCAAATCTAATCACAGCATCTCCCTGAGACAGCACACACACATAGACACATAGATAGACCATCAGCTCCAACCTACATTCCTCAGACAGGTTACACTGAGGCCCTGTTGTTCTCAGCGTTGGAGGGAAACACAGAACAGGGCGAGGCAGCTAATAGAAAGCTAATATTGTACATATAGTTTGTGTAAGTGTCGTTTGGACAGTTGGATCAGTCTGGCACTGTTTCGTGCAACATATAAAATGACACAGTACAATACAATGTGTGTTATATCATCATAATAGGGTTTTGCACTACAGGGTAAATTTGAAACACCATAGTATAGTATGGTACTGTGTGCCATGTATTGTTATGAGTCATGAGTTGAGATGACATGATAGAGTGATTCACTGGTTTAGTCCAGTGTGGTATGATGAAGTCTACTTTCTACACTAAAGCCAGCAGCTGCATGCTGACTCGCTCAACTCACTCACTGCGTTTACATGCACAGTTAAGTCCAGTCACGGTTATAACTCGACTACACCATTTAATTGGACTACTGTTCTTGTCCCAGTATACAAGCACGCGAGGGTAATTGATTTATTGACCGAAGTATGTCTGACTCCGCTAAGATAGGTGGCGATACGTCCCGTTTCAGCTTGTTAATATTGGACCTTTTTCCAGTTGACCTATTGCGTCACAAACCAAACAATCGCCTATACAGTTAGCAACGGTCAGCTTGCAGCAAATTGGTACCATTGTGGACAACTTTACAGCTGGGTACATTTCATACTACTGTACGCTTTACTTTTTGTACAGATGCGATGCACGGCTCTGGATGTAGACTTCTCCATGTTGTTACTGGCTTCTTCTTCTGTTACGTATTTAATACTTTCAACTTCTAGGTCACAGCTGGGAGCAGAAACTGTGGAGCATGCACAGAGCGCCGAGGCCAGTTTGGGTGCAATTGACTGTATACATGCAGTAATTCAACTCCAAATCGCATTATCTGGGTGTGTTAATCCGACACTGAGAAATTCAATTCAGTACTAATTCAGTAGGACTAACATGTTGACATGTATTTTAAAAGCCCAGTTTTAGTCAGACTAACACAATAAATTTTCTCTAATGTCATGTAAATGCACTCACTGTTAAGCAGCACATGTCAAATTTAAATAAAAATAACTACAGTGACGGATTCTGGATTTTTTGGACAAATACCAGTGTTGATATCTCCCTGCTCCCCTCCCAGGGAAACTCCACCGGATGCACTAAGATTAGTTGACTCATCAATTAAATGTTGTTACCTTCACTAGTCAGCACAAGAAATATTAGTTGGTTAAACTTATTAAGATACCCTGAGGAAAACGGGAGGAGTTTGGATCAGCATGTGAGACGAACCAGCAGCTCTGATCATCAACATCTCTCTCTGTAACACACATGCCCAATAACACAAGTGCACTCTCAGACTCGCCTGCACACATTCAGTACAAGTCCGCAGCTGTCTGAGGGCATCCAAGCCTTTAAACACACTCTCTACTGCCCAGAAAGAAGCCTTAACACCTTTCTCATTCAGTCTAGGCTGGATGAGAGAGGTGAGAGCACATGAGAGTTACCATGTGAGTGGGTGTGTGTTAAATAGGATGTTAAATACACAGTAAATAAACGTAATTTGTTAACTGTATGGAGTAAGTTGTTGTGTTTTCTAGCATTATGTGCGTTCATAATGCACGGTGCAAAGTGCCATGCATTTAAGCAACATTTAAAATATGTGATTAACAATGTCAAATGACTCTGATAACATAAACCATATTTTTTCAGACAATGTTTAACCTTGTATATTTAATTATGCTCAAGTTTGACTGCTTTCTGAGTGTTACCTCACTTTCAGACTAGTTTAAACTTCCATTTCAACTTCAGGAAAGTAATTTGGAAGATCCCTAGTAGATGGATAATGACAGTATTCTACTGATAAAGTGCAAAAGTAATGATCGCCATCATGAAACTAAAAATTATTAATTTCTTCATTTGGTTTTCTGATTTTTCTCAAAAGAGAGCACAGGATAAATGATTTACAGAGCAGATATATATAATAAATATATAATATATATAATGTGGCAGACAAAAAATTCTATTAAGTTCCAGCAGCACATTAAATAGTTTTAAAGACACATAAGACAGAAAGCACTCAGAGTGGACGGTGGGGAAAAAACTTAACCTCCTGAACCACATGACAGAGTTCTGTAGTGCGGCGGCAGAAACTGGCAGCAACCCCTGCATTCCTCTATCAGCTGACTACTCCACTGTGTGTGTGTGTGTGTGTATGTTTGTGTGTGCAAAGACTACTTATGTGTGTGAAAACAACCCAATACACACAAACTCAGCTCTGTCGCTGAGGAGCATGCATACATGTAAATCTGAGACGCAGACAAGCAACTTGCACACGGGACAGGACGACAACAGCACACACATTTCAGCTCTTACCTTGTCTACAGGTAGTGGTAACGGAGCCTGGATGACACTGAAAGAGACAGAGAGAGGAGAAAACAGTTCATCACCATGGAAACAGCAAGGAGGGAAGACACGTGGAGTAACCACGGCGACAGAAGGAGAAAAAAAAGTCTGTTGAAGGTCTTGTGACACTTGTTTTTTCACCTCCTCGTTAACTGAAAACTTCATCTAAGCACATCGAAGTGTCAACTCCTCGTTATTTTGAGGACTTTTGAATATCTATAAAATGTTCTTTAGTTTGAAGTGATTATTTTTCCATTACCTGGAGCTGATTGATTAATGGACTAGTTTAACTCCCACACTCAACATCAGCTTCATTTAGAGCCTAGAGACTACTTAACAACAGTTAAACATCAGATAATTAAGTTCAATCAACACCCATAATGGTCACAACAAAACCAAACATTACGAGCTTCACTTAACTGTTTTTACATTATTTATCATTTCTGTTGTTTTGTCCAGCCTGTGTATGAGTTCAAAAAGAGATGCTGCAGTGAAAGCACAAAAATAAAACACTGACTGAGCCCGCCTCAGGCTTTACGGGTAAATCCAGCAGATTAACACTGCAGTGGCTGTTGTGTGTGTGTTAAATCAGTGTGTTGATGTTGTTGTGTGTAAGTGACTGAACATCAAACACAGTCAGTCTAGCATTAAGGTGGACAGGGAAAAAGTAAAGTACTTGAAGAGCCATTAAAGTCAATGAGAGATGTCACTGGTCACTCAGAGCAGCCTGAGGCCAGTTTTCAGAGATGCAGAACGAGCCTGTAGTAAGATTTACCGATGACAAGTCATGTAACGTTTGCCTGTAGCTGGCTATCACAACAATATACCAACAACAAAGAAAGTAAACAAAGAGTAAAATATTTGGTTAACAAAACACGGCAGTGCAGACTGAATAAGTTTGACATATTTACAAATATACCATGAGCTTAGGATAACTGTCATGTCCCTCATGTTCTTTGTGTTATTTTGTTAGTAGGGCAATTTAAAGCTGCAACAATTACACAAGCTGATTGTACGAACATAAATCAACAACTATTTTGTAGGGCTGACCAAAAAAATTCGAAGCTTCATTCGATGGCACGGGATTCGATTGTGGGGGAAAAAAAGAAGAATATTCTGCCTATTTTTTCTCCTTTTTTTTTTTTTTTTACTTTTTACTTTATTACTTGAACGCAACACCATCTCCAACAAGGAAATAGAAAGCCCGACGTGCAATGAATGGAGACCCATTATCCTGCTTGAACACAGACAACTAAATTCTTTCAACAATGTGACTCAAAATAATGATAAAATGGTGTCAGTGACACATGCTGCTCTGAGTCGCACATCAGCAGTGAGCGCCGAGGGTTTTAAAAATGAAGTCGAAGGTCAGCCCTACTATTTTGAGTAACACTGCCAAACATTTCATGACTCCAGGTTCCCAAATGTGCTTACACTAAGGCAAGTTGAATATTCTGGGCTTTGTTACTCGGAAAAAACAAGATATTTGATGACATCACATAATGCTCTAGGACCTGGGTCTTCAACTGGGGGTCCGTGAATCCTAGGGAGTCCTCAGAGTTGCTGCAGGGGGGCCGCCAAATTATTATTTGGTCAGTTTATTCAAGGATTAATTTATTTATTCATTTTTTCAAAAGGTAAAATATGTCTGAAAATACACATTAAATCCTACACATTATTAGCAAAGATATATTGGACTATTCATTAAAAATAAGACATTTAATTTACAGTATACAACAGTAATGATAGGACAACTGCTACTCCTAAATCACTGTACAGCAATTATCCCTAACAGCATGATATCAGTTACAGACTATTGAAACATACTGGTCATTTAGCTGTACTGTTATTCTAAGTGCACACACATTCATAAGGAGTTTTTCCTTATCTGCTGCGAGGGTCCGAAGGACAGAGGGATGTCATATGCTGTAGAGCCCTCTGAGGCAAATTGTGATTTGTGATATTGGGCTTTGATTGATTGATTGATTCTTGTGAGCCACAATGGATTGTTGTGTAACCTTTCAAGCAAGAGACTCTGACACCGTCCACCTAAGAAACCATCGGTAAGAGAGGGTTTCACAGCATGGAACAAGGGTGCATCTATTTTTTTAATCACAGATAGATACCTATTTTTATCACTAATCAATACCATATGCAGCACAGGCCAGGTGTTTTTCTTGTTTTTTTTAATATATACTGTCTTGGTTTGTTATGTGTTTTAATATGCTCACAGCGAGAGTTGTTTCCACCATTCATTATTCTTGATTTGGGACCCTATTAGTTTCCACAAAGTGGTCACAATACTTCCTGGGGTCCACAAAAAAATGATAAAAAGACAATTTAAGATCACATAGTATGAGTGAGACAAGTAAATCTAATAAGAGATCAGAGAATACATCAAATGACTCTACCCATAAACAATTCTAGTGTTTCAATCAGATTGACACAGTTAAGAGTTATACAAGTAGTTACATGAATGGTAATTAAAAGAACAGAAAATTCTGATTTAACACATCAGAGCAGTAAACCAACACTGAGTCAACACTGAGTCACATTGTCAGGGAAACCACCTTCAATTTCTGCCCTGCGTGAACGTGACCTCTGTGGAGATATTTATTCAAGGTATGGTATCTTATAGCAAAACGAGGTCACACGGGTTTGTTTTAGCAAGGGTGAAGATAATCTAGAATTTACCTGGGAACAGTCAGAGTTCAGGAATGAAGGTAAACTTGACTCTGAGCAAAATATAAGCCGACTCTGTTAATGTGTAACTACCGACCAGCAGGAAAGGTGGAGACGGCAGGAGCTCCTGCAACAACTATCAGGTCATAACACCACCCTCTCTCAGGGAATCCATCATACAAGTGTAGTATGTTGAGAATTACTTGCTACCCTGCAGGTGAAAAGTTGCCATTTATATTTAAGGTTCAAAATCTCCAGGACTTTCCATGTAAATTAAAAGACATTTTTGTGGAATATATGGAAAACAGGAATAAAATGGACATATAGCAGTAATTTGCTCAGGCTGTATTTAGCATCATCATATGCATATAGGAACAAACTTTTACCGTATCATAAGCAGACATAGTCCACTCATTTGCCAAATAAATCAATTATTTTGTCAAATGCATATAATGTAAAATGTGCCATATAATGAGTTAGCTAGCTAACAAGGTAACTATCAAGGAAAGGTATGTGAACTGACAATGTGAGCTGAGAAAAAACTTGGGGTTTGAAGTAAAGAGATTTTTTTACAATAAAGTATGGATGGAAATAGATTCATTTTAACTCCTCAACTGACAACTGATCAAGCTACATCACGCATAGTAATAGCTAACATTAGCTAGCAAGAACTGAAATATCATAAAAAGTTTGAAATATCAACTGCAGTAATCAAAACATACATGAAAGTAAGTAGTCCATTGGCTCATACAGAGCAGTAGTGTTGGCAGTGGGCTGTGCATGTGATGGGAGAATGCACAGTGTATGCAGAGGGCCGTAATTTTACTGGATTCCCATTTAATGGGACGCTGTACATGTGATGGCAGAGTGTTCTGCTTAATGCAGTGGTTACAGTTCACTTAAATGGGCATACTTTTAACCAAAAACATGCCTTAAGACCTAAGATTACTTTATGTGTATTTTCCCCACATAAATGCACTGTTAAAAGATATGATTTTTATATCTGCAATTGTGCAATTGTGCAGGTTAAATTCTTATGGACATTTTACAACCCTTTGCATCGCTATTCATATTCCAACATTCTAATTAAATGTGCACTGACTTAATCAATAACAAAACACTGATTTGATTTCATATTGTCCACTATTTAACCTTGTTGAACATGAACACAGAAAGGCAGCAGTGGGCCAGTCTCAAGATTTTAACTTGGACCTTTTTGAGGCTGATTTATGGTTGTGTGACGAACAGTGCAGAGTTTTTCAATTAATGCATCAGTGAAAGGTTTTAGTCATTCTCAATAGCGACAATAATAACACTACTAATCACATTGTGCAACAAAATATGATGATGTCAGCAACAGGAAAATTTCTCCAGGTGCATGACACGAAAAGGAAAGTGTCATGCACACTTTTCTCCGTCAAAAATACATAATTTTTGTTGAGCAACACTGATCAGAAGTGTTGCATGCCCAACCATAAATCAGGCTTTAGTGTGAAGTGACAGTGCTAGCAAGTCCACAACCAGTGTATTCATGCTGTCCTAATCATTTCCTCTGTTTTAGGATCCAGTTGCATCAGCTGTTTGTAGCTCAACCTCAGCCTATTTATATTATATTTACTAAGTGGAGATTTACACACATAAATTCACTTAATTAAAATGGTTTGCTGCACACATGTAAATATTGGTTGTTGCCAAATATTTACACCCACTGACTGAACTTGCTTGCAATATATAAACTGCTGGTTACAGAGGTATCATATCCAAGCCTGAATGTTAATCAAGAATGCTCCGTAATAATAATAACATACTGGTATATTATTATATTATATAAGGATTATTCTATGTAGGCTCCATTATCTGACAATGAAACAATAATGTTCATTTACCAATATATCATTGCACTCTATTTCACAAAAGAACAGACTCAGTTATTCATTATCCACAAACACTTATCCTGGTACTGGGTTACAGGTGCACTGGAGCCGGGGTACACCCTGGACAGGTTACCAGACTATCACAGGGCTGACGCATAGAGACAGACAACCATTCACACTCACATTGACACCTACAGGCAGTTTAGAGTTCCCAATTAACCTGCATGTCTTTGGACTGTGGGAGGAAGCTGGAGAACCGGGACGAAACATGCTAACTCCACAGAGAGGAGCCCCAACCAGTCAGAGGGTTCAACCTCTTGCAGTGAGGTGGTAGCGCTAACCACTGCACACTGTGCCGTCCCCACAAAAAACATAATGCATGAAATTACAAAAAACTATGCCAATAATATTAAACAAAATAGGGCTCCTAGTTCTGAGACACACTTTCTCCATGTATGCAGACTCTTCACTCACTAAGACACTCCTCATGTTTTATCAGTGCAAGCAGATTTAGTTATCAATACTTCGAGAGAAGCTGGTTGTTAATACATACGTAGAGGGGACTTAACACACAAACAGTGATTACAAATGGCTGCTGTAACTTGACCTTGGTTTTAATCTTATATAATGTTTCTACTTGAACAACAGAACAAAAGAGAAACCAACAAAACTGACACTGAATCAACTCAAAGGTAAGTAGTAAAGCAAAAGAAAAAAATAAGTTTGCTAGTAAAATGAAAAAAAATAAGGCAATATATAAAGAAAATAAAGAGGTGGGTCTGGGAAGAGTACTTTAATTAGTGATTGCTGCTTTGCACTCAAGACCGAAGCTTAGGAAAGTGAATTGGATAAAAGACACCTCAAAGACTGAGCCAATAACTTAAAAGGACTTTTGTACATTTAGCACCAACGCTGCGGGTTCTCTGCAGAGATCAGGGTTTCTGCTGCAGCTGTCCCCCTTCGGTGTAACAAATAACTTCCACAGCGCAGCATCATCCATCACAGTAAACACCAGAGACTGATTTCACTGTGCTGAGTTAAGTGTTTTCAGAGCTGCATTACACTGAGCTCTGCTGCCCGTCGATCACTGGACACTCGGGAAGAACTGCAAGTATCCTGGCAGGAAATAATCTTCCTGAACATGTCATCTTACAGACTTCAGTGTATCATAAGATACTTGACCTTTTCTATCTTTTATCCAGTGTTTAATGGTTCCAACAATTTGTTTCTGCTACAGTCATTCAGTGGTCTGTCACGCTTTAATTTTCAGCACCATGGAAATCACTGTGCATAATGTTGTCTTATTTATCACTACTGCCTGCAGCAGTTCTGTCACACAGGCAGCATCATCACAGCAGGAGGCTTTATGTTCATAATGAGATTTTTTTTTTTTGCTAGCTCATAAATCAAACATCCCTTTTCCACAATAGGAATTTGACAACCTCTAACGTAGGGCTCCACTCATAATGTTGAACTTATTGCTAGTCTGTACTTGCGTTTCCACTGAATTTTACAAACAGAGCTGTGTCAGATAAACGTCATTGACCACTTTGGTCCAAATATCTCAACAGCTTGGATAAATTACCATGAAAATTTGTACAGACATTCACAATACCCAGACAATGTCTTCCTCTGGTGCAACCACGAGGTTCACACATTTGAGGTTATAATGAAATGCATCTACAACTATTGGATGGATTGTCATTCATGTTCTCCTGAGGAGGTAATAACTTCGGTGACCCATTCACTTGATATTACCACCATCATCAACTCAAACATTTAATTTGTCCAACACTTTGGTTATTGACCTTCTATGACATTCAGCCTTAGCAGCACCTACATCTATTTCTAACTAGCAAATACAAGCATGGTAGAATAAGATGAATAACACTATAGCTACTAAACATCAGCATGTTAGCATCATCACGGTGATATTAACCTTGAGCTCAAAGCACCACTGTGCCCAAGTATATCCTCACAGATCTGCCAGTGTGACTGTAGATTGTCTCACATCCTTCATACATAGTTTCTGCTAGTGATTTTAATCATTCACACGCACTACAGGAACTTTAGTCTTGCGATTTTTATCACTTGCCATGGTGGTGCTGGAATACATGGACGTGGATGATTGTGCTACTGCAACACTTACAGATGCCAAGTCTGTAAAACTCCACATGAGAAGACAAGGGTGTGGCAGGGCTAGATGCACGTGTGTACCAAGTAGCAACCTCCAGGGCTGAAAAATGAAGCTTGTAGGAAAGTGCTAAAACTGCAGTTCTTTTAAAGGCCACTTGAGGCTGGCCACGGAAGTAAGTCAATTTTCATAGACACCCTTGTTAAGATGCCCAGCTCTCCGCCTCTAATTTCCCCCTTCATGACAACTGTATGGTTGGTGAATTTGGTTTTAAGGGGTGGGCCATTTTGACTGACAGGTTGTCTAATGATAGCGTCCTCAGCTTCTCAGTCAGGACCATGCCTAAGTCCTTTACAGCGCCAGCCTCTTGCCCAACTGTGGTCATTTCAGGCTCCAAAAAACCAAGATGGCAACAGCCGAAATATCGAACTCAAGGCTTCAAAACAGGAGTCCACAAACCAATAGGTGACATCATAGTAGCTACGTCCATTATTTTTACAGTCTATGGTGTAGAAAGACATCGCTTGTAATTTTGAGGAACGTGGCAGTGGAGGAGCTGTCTTTGTCCGGTGCCGGTGTTCTTGTACTGTATTTAATATTCAACAAATTCGCAAGACAAGTACTTTTTTTTTTTCCGTGATCCACTATGGATCCAAATACATTATTAGTGGAGTCTTGGGACTGGTTTGCTCGCACCATGTATCAGCATCTTTCATCAGAGGGACGTAACCCTTTACCTAATTGTTCTGCAATGTCAATGCTCCCATTCACACACAATCCTATGCAGGAAACATTGCTGAGCATTTCAGGGATAGACTGCATGTGTGAAAGGGGTTACGTCATGTAATGTGCTGTCTGATAAGTTAGAAACATGAACAGTTATGGGACAGACAACAAATGGAATGCCTGGACATCCTCATGGCCTTCTCCATGACTTCTCCTGTTCTAGACCTTTGTTGCATGGAGGCCCACATTTCAAGATGTTGTGAAAATGACGTCAAGTCAAAGCTCCATAGCAGGTGTCTAAAGCAGACTCTAACTGCATCAAGCAAATCACTCATTTTGTGTCCTCATCACAAACTCACTGCAAAAACCAGACCAGCACTGCTCCAAAATAACACATTTTACCAAAAAAAAAATTTAAAAAAAAAAGAAAAACACACAGCATAACATGACCTAAATTCACAGCTCTTCAACTAAGGCTCACAAGAACATCAAGTCTGCCTACACACACACACGTACGCACACACACACACATGCACACAAAGTGCAGCCGGTCCACAGGAATCAGTCATCCACATCAGATCTAGCTGAGTGTGTTTTGCATGCGGTCCAGTGGAGACTGATGATGGAAAACACTGGCAGTAGTTTCCATCTGTGCCCTGCTCAGATATTTCATCCACTTACAATCACACCACAACTCAGACCTGTCGCTGAGGACTCACCAAGCTGCCTTGGAGAACATTTTGACCTGTCCCGCATATTTGGCTTTGAAATATGTCTATAGCACTGAGTGTCAAGCACCAAAAACTGGCATCACATGTTTCATCCGATTCTCTTCATTTGTTTTCATGTAATAGTTTCTGATATAAAATCTAGATTTCATAGTATTCTATTTCATCTCTTTAAATCATTTTAATCAATTTTCTTATTATTTTTATTACTACATTTTTTAGATCTTTTGTTTTGTACAGCCAACAGCTAAAAACTCAAACACCTGAAGACGTCACCTTGAGTATGGGAGATTGTAATGTCCACTTTTCACCAGTGTCTGGGATGTTTGCCGATGATATGCTCATTAATTCAATTCAATTTTATTTATAAAGTCCAGTGTCAAAAATCAAAATTTGCCTCAGAGGGCTTTACAGCATACAACATCACTCTATCCTTGGACCATCACAGTGGATAAGGAAAAACTCCCCCCAAAAAAAACTTTAATGGGAAAAATAAAAAAAGTTATGAGAGTGGCAGCTCAATCTATAGGGACACTAAAATTCAAAAGATGCCTTGCTCTGGTGTTGGAGGACACTTGGACAAATCCACTAGGACCTCCCTTCTTGCCACAGATCTGTACAGAAAGACTGCTCCTTTTTTAAAGCAATAACTACTGTATAGAAGAAACAACAACATAATAAAAGATGCTTTCAACACAGCTGTTGCTTCTGGTTTGGTCTCTCATGTTGTCATTTGCAGACAGCATGAAAAACAAACCCTACAGTCTGAATCTGAACACACCACAAGAAACAAGCTCTGTGTTGTATGTTCTCTAAATGTCAACCACTTCAGACTTACAGTTAACAAGTCACACCTCACATTGTGTTATAAAGACATCTTAAAAAAAGAAAGCTTGATGCACAATCAGTGGCCTGATCAGGACCATCTGAGCCTAAAAATCCTGGTTGAGATTCTGGACAACAGAGACGTTACCTGCCAGGTCTTCTCCCTGTGTGTGTCAGGTGATGATTTGTCACAGGACAAAGGTCACTGCTCGGCCTCTATCTCAGCCTGACTCTGCTACTCCTGTGAGAAAATGGATCCTTCTCACTTCATTTTCTCTCGTAGCTTCAGACCGAGCAGCTGATTCCTCTCTACTTTTCCACAGCGTAAGTGAAGTCATCCCATAACACAAACTTTCTTTCTTTCTTTCTACTCTTTGCTCCTCCTCCTCCTCTGAGCAAAACAGCTGATATTCTTCCTTAACTTGTGCAACTTAGTGTAGCTCCACCCCCTCCTGGCACTCAGTACAGGGAAACAAACCCCTCTCTACTGCAGCTATGCTTCTTCACCGCCTTTATGGTCTGTGGGAGGCTAAAGGTGTGCTAGATAACTAACCTGGCACTGCACAAGGGGGTGGAGTTCAGCAGTTTATCAGCTGGCATTCAAAAGCTCCACTCACCTGGGTGAGCGCAGAGGTTCTGAAAATGGAACATCCTCTCGAACCACTTGACCATGAGCGTGTGTGAGAGTGTGGGTGTTTTAAGGAAATATAGCAGGTGATAACAGACTGATAAGGGAAACAATGGAGACCTATCATGGACACGCAACAGTAGTTAAACCTGAAAAACTCTGGAGGTGTTACAAGTTTGACATACAGTCATATTTTCACCAGGTAGAGCAAGAAAAAGAAGCTGCCTGTTTGCTGTAAAGAAACTGAAGCTGTGAGACATATAACCAAAGGAGGAGTTGGAGCTTTCTTAAATTTAAAAACTAAAAAACTTGTGAATTGGATCTTTTCATGTCTGTCTCAGTGTTTTCCTGTCTGTGTGTCACCACATTAATAATAATTATGTGACTCCTCGCTGAATCACAGAGGCAGAGAGCTGCTGCTGCACGTTTTTCTCTGGCCGCACCCCAATCAGTGATGTCACAGCAGGTGTTTTGCATTAGCTGGAAAACACAATAATATGGGTGTGTTCACAAACTGCTCTTTTTTTTACATTAAATCTAATGGACGTGGCGGCAGGGAGCTCAGACTGCAGCTATTTAAAAGACACTGCACCCACATGTTTCCTTTTCTTTTTAACCGTGCAGAGTGCTCTGAAGTTTAAATAGTTTAAACTTATCAGATATTATCTACTTGTTGAGTTTATTGTTTTAACTGCAAAGCTCAGATGTAAATTGAAGTATTCATTTAAGTGTTTAGGTTTACACAAAGTTTTCAGAGGACACAGTAGTGTATATGTGTACACTGTATCTGGCAGACTTCCAGATGGCTAATGCTAACACACATGGGCTGTGGAAACATTCTTCAGCTATTAATAAATCTGTGTGAATTAGCTTCACATCACTTCCACTCCCTCCCCAGCTGCACTCTAAAGAGTCAGAGCTGCATACACTTAAAGAAAATGATATGTAGGGTTGTCCTGGATTACAGACAAATCCATCTACTAAAATTTGATGTTTGAGTTGTCATTTGTGGATTTGTGGAAGCATACGGTGCAATTTCCTCCGCATCGTCCCGACAAGGAATATTTCTATTAAGTAATTATCAATTAAAAGTTAATCGGTTTGATTAATCAACAATACTATGATTCTATGAAGATTATATTAACTGTAATTCAGTCTGAACGTATTTTTGCAATCCTGAGACATTAGTTACACCTGAGCAGGCACAGTTTAATATCAACACCTGCCAAGCGCCATTTGTGGGTAGATTTCACATTTGGCGAGTAAAGTCTCTCCCCACACTGGTGGGTAAATAATCATGTAATAAAAAACTATACTGAGAGTCTCTACCACATTTTTTGACTGGATGGTGAGTACTTAACCCACCAAGCATATTCTTAACGGCCAAAATAATAAATCGCCTTTTTGTGTCACTTATGAATTTCTTTCAGTATATTTCAGTGAGATAATAAGGTATTATGTTGAATACAAACTTAAGGAAGCGGTCAGAGCAAAATTTGAAGCAAAATGATTTATAGTATGTTTAAGTTCAGTTTAAGTTCCCTCTGGTAAACACTGATGCAGTGTATGTCTTGGGCTTTTATTGTGAAAGGAAAGAACGTAAGGAGTGAAACTGTAATGCACTGCCGCTGACAGTGTGGGAGAAAACAAAGAGCGGCTGTCAGGGTGTAAAATTAACACCCGCCAAGGCGGGTAAAAAATGAGTTTGGCACTCATTTCCATGTCAAGTTAGTGGAGTGGGCACTGGGGCGCCCCTATTATCACGTTTCAACTAGCAGCAGAAAGGAAAGGCGAATCCTGGCGGTTGTGGGTTGAACAGGGGGGTCACAGACAGGAATGAGGGATGGTTCACCCAGGGCGTAAAACTAGCCAGGACCGCCTCTGGCTTCGGCCATTTCTGACAGCTGCGTCAGACTATTTTGACCCTCGCAGCTTATTGTATGTGTGCCACGAACGCATGACGCCAGCTACCGGAACCCTGGGCATTCTATGGTAACTTCTGACACATTTCTGCCGTGAAGCCACCGCCAGAAAAGAGGAAAAACGAAGATGAACATGTTGGATTTGGACAAGAAGAACACAGTTAAACGGAGTACAAATGTCACACGGCATTTTATTGAAAAAATGGAAACTAGACGAGGCTGGCCAGCCGCGGTCATGGCTGACCTACGACCCACACACCAATATGATGAGCTGCAGCCTCGGCCGCAAGCACGCCAAAGAAACACAGAGGACAGGGTTGGATTTTCCTAAAGTTGGAAGGTAAGGTAAGGTAATTATTTTTAGTCAAACAAGGCACGATTTTTTTTTATTTGGCTGGTGAAAAATATGTTTGGCCGGTAAATTTTTGGAGGTCACTAGCCGATGGCAGATGAGGTAAAAAGTCAATTTTACACCCTGGCGGCTGTAGCTCAGGAGGTAGAATGGGTCGTCCACTAATCAGAAGATTGGTGGTACGATCCTACAGTCCACATGTTGAAGTATCCATGAGCAAGATACTGATATCTAACTTGCTCCTCATGGCCGTTCCATCAGTGTGTGTAGTATGTGTAGTCGCCTCACCTGTGTGTGAATGGGTGAATGTAACTCGTAGTGTAAAAGCACTTTGAGTGGTCAGAGGACTAGAAAAGCGCTATAGAAGTGCAGTCCATTTACCAAACAGTTTTCTGTTTTGGTTCAGATGACAGAGTCTCCCTGCTGTTATTTTTAGCAGACTGGCAGCAAGTGACAGTTTAGCGGGTCAGCTGATATCCGTACGGTAAGTAGTGCTGCAAAAATAAGAGCGCTCAGGAAGGTCAGTTTAGCAGCACCGCTTCGTCGTGCATGAAACACATCTGTAGCGTGTGTCAAACTCTTAACACTTAAAGTAGTGGAGCAGTGCACCTCTAAATGACACCAAAATGCAGTCGAGACTCGCGTTTTTTTATTACATGACTACTGTAGTGTAAACATTTAGATGTCAGTGTGTCGGACAGGCTTCAGAGATTTGATCACCAAATGGAAAATCAACCCACATTTGGCGCCTACTTAGCCTGTGTTAATTTCAGACCCTGATTTGGACAGAGACTGTTTTTAAAAGAGTGCTTGTGTGGGCAGGATTTTTTTGTTTGTTTGTTTGTTTTGTTTTTAATAATAATACCCATTTTTGTGTGGACAAAGCCGAAGTGTCCAACTCTTCATGTGCCAACACAGACAGCAGGAGCAGAGCAGACCCAGAACTCTTTATTTCAGTGTGTAATCAAGCAGGTCAGGATGCTCGTCTGTGTTTTCCAGACTGAAAGCTGGAGCAGGGCAGCAGATGGCACTGCCCACCATGGCACTGTGCCCCGGCATCACACACACACACACACACACACACACACACACACAGATTCCACAGGAAGCAATTACATCACACACAGACACACGGACACACACACACACACACACACACACACACACACACAGGTGGGACTCCCAGTACAGTAGGAAGCTCCATGCTGGGTCAGCTGCTGGTCTGCTACAGCCCATTTAACTCCACACACACTTTGGAGGTATTGTAATTTTTTTCCTTCACTCTCCAACACTCGTGTACATCAGATGTCCACTTAACCGGCACAACAACAGTTTAAACAGTTTCCAATGTTGGATAACAAATATAAACATAAACAAACACACACCATTGTCCTTGCAGCTTGTTAACAAAATGGCTGTCCTCATCAACAACTAGACTGACACTAATCGCATCACTATACAAGCAGAAACTTGGTGTGTGTGTATGTAAAAGCAGCCAGACAGGCAGTAACAGCATGATTTACAGTAATCAGAGATCTATTGAAACCATCAGTGAGCGGTTCACTCTGCCCAATCATTATGTTGCATTAAGGAGCAAAAACACATCTTTCATTCAATATGTCTGACAATGAAGACCGTTTTTTGAAATCTGTGCCAACCACACAATGTGAATGATCAATAAGAAAGATTCACGGATCGATGTTAAATGAGGATGCTTACTCGCTTCGTCGGCGTGCCTCCATCCCATCAGGTAGGAAGAGTTTGATTGTTGACACAATGCAGCCATGGGTGACTGGAAACACAAACAGACAACCAACATGTTAATGCACTGCGCGTCAGTACAGGTTACCAGTTCTTAGTCAACATCGTCACGCCGTAATCACATCAAATGTAAACACAGAGCTGTGGAAAGAAGACCTCAACAACATTATCACTACAACACCAGATGTGGAAAAAAAGTTAACAGACTGCAACCTCCATCACACCGTACTTTGTACCTTAATGACTTTCTGGATCTCAGAGTTGCTGTACTGTTACCACTACAAGACATGTTTGTGCCAGATTGTTGTCATGTTGATGTGGGGCGCATATCATACACAGGTGAACTAACAAAAGGTGTACTGATTACAAGATCATTCAACAAAGGAGTCACTCTGTGTGCGTGTGTGTGTGTGTGTGTGTGTGTGTGTGTGTGCGCGCGCGCTCTGCCCCCTGTTTCCTCACTTCCTGTTCATGTTGCATTTATTTGGATGTTGCTTTTGTCAAGAGAAATTTATATTTTCCCCCATATATACCCACACTGGAATTCAGTGTCTTGTTCAAGGACACTTCAACGTGTGAACAGGAGAAGTCAGCGATGTAACACCTACACTCCTACAATTGACAGCCAACCCGCTCTTCCACCTGAGCTACATCCGCCCACCATCTTCCATCTCCAGGACAGTTTTCAGCTGCCGCAACTACAACAGCTTCTTGTTTTAGGCTGCAATAAAATCATGAATGTTTGAAAGCTGTTGTTGTGTCTCAGACCGTTTAAAAAAGGCCAGAGATACATGCACACTCTATGGTTGTGCAGTTCATTGGGTTTAACGCAAAGTTTTTGTTAAAGTTTAAAAAAAAAAAAAAAAAAAATTATGGCGAAAACAGAGTTTCTTCCAACACAAGAATTAAGAATTAGAATTAGAAATATTCACAAACAAAAAAACACTAATGGTTGGTGATAAGTAGTGTTTAACTTTTGATTGAACACTAAATTAAAACCCTCGGCGCACACTGCAGCACAACCAAACAGATGCACAACTCAGAGCATCAGAAGTGTCTCTGACACCAGACTCAGAGCGGACCGATGGAACTGGAAAATGCATATTTTACATCAATAAAATCTATTTTATTATTATTTTGAGTCACATTGTTGAAAGAATTTAGTCGTCTGTGTTCAAGCAGGATAATAGCAGGTCTCCATTGTGCATCGGGCTTTCTAATTTCCTTGTCGGAGATTTTTTCTTTTTTAATTACATGATATATAGGCTATTCTCCCTTAACTCACCAGTAAAAAATACCTTTATCCATTTCAAATAACCAGTGGCAATAATATCCCCATTCTCTGATTTACTGTGAAACATTTTTAGGCAATTCATGCAAAAATCAGACCGGATGACTCCTTTACACGGCCTAATGGGGCTAGCCTTTATTTGTCAATCAACCAAAAACAATCAATCAATTAAAAACACAAAGTGGACCTGGAACATGAACTCTTATAGGCCTAACACATCTGATGACCTCTTGGACTTGTCTGCCAGCTGTGAGTGCGCTCATTGTCAGTATCAGACTGGTGGGGGTTAGTGTTGCGTTTAAGGCCTCCCCCCCAAAAAACAGGGAAAAAAAGCGCCGAAGCTTCGAAAAAAAAATTTCACAATCGAATCCCGTGCCATCGAACAAAGCTTTGAAGCTTCGAATTTTTTGGGTCAGCCCTACTCACAACAATGTGGTAACTTTGAAATTAAAGCACGCCTGATACCCACTGTGATGAATAACATAACATTTCAAGAGCCTGACAATTCATTTTCATACAGAAAATGAATTGAAACCAATGGCTTTCCAGAATCGTGGGGACAATGTACCTTAAAGTAGATTTTGAAAATAAAAACGAATTCATAGATGAGCATCACAAAACAAGCTACAACTCACATTTATTTAGTGCTCATTTCATCTTATGTAATTTGAATGCAATACTACTCGTTTCACATGAATGCAGGCTGAATGTGCATCTCCATAATGAAAAGAGTATTAGTGGAGCTGAAAATCTGACCTCAATATCGGCGCTGCTCTTTGTATGCAAACAGTATGTAGTCTATGACCTTAGCAAAATAAGCCCTAAGGTACCCTTTAGGGTCAGTCAAGTGTAATTATTTCAGGGTTGTATATGTGTGCATTATAAAACACATGGCTGGTAGAGGAAGGGAAAAATCCTTCTCTATTGTAGCTCACTGCCATCATCTTTCCTTGATTCTCTTCATTCTGAATATCTCTTAGCATAGCACACAATTTGTACCATGTTTGTGTCCACTAAAATGATTATAATTGAAACATATCACTGTGTATAAATATATTCCATGTATGCATGTACCTTTGCGTGTGTTCTCAGTGACGTCGACACCAAACTGAATGATGTCGCCGGAGAGCACCTCACAGGGCGGACTCTCCTCCGAGCCACGACTCAACCTCTGGCTGTTGATGAACGTCCCGTTGCTGCTTTTAGTGTCCTGCAGGTAGAACTGACACACACAGACACAGCAGTTGAGAACCATGGGAAAAAACAACAATGCAACAGAAAAAAAGCAGACATGAACGGACTGTAACGATTGTTGAAATGAAGCAGAGTTATGTTTAAAATCATCAAAGACACTGACAGGAAGGAGAGAAAACATTATGATACAAAATGAAATTTCATAACCATGAATAGCAGTTTTCAAACTCTATACATCATAGTCGTGCTCACGCCATATGACAGCAGGAAGAGCTGCCATGCCCAGAATGTCACCATCAGCCAGCAGGGGGATTCAATATTAAAGCTGTCCTTTCATGATATATTAATAAACCAGACACTGCTTAGTTTTAGAGGAATGTAATGCAGTCAGATAAAAGGACATTTTGACCCAATACTGGTGCTAGATGGAAAGTCAGAGGATCACCAAAATCGACTCCATCCTCTCTGAATCAGACCTTATGACAGTCTGTACAAAATTTCATGACTGTCCATCTAGTAGTTGTTGAGCTATTACAGTCTGGACCAAAGTGGTGCACCGACCATGGCGACCAGCCCCCTGGAAGCCGCATCACTGACACCTGCACATATAGCAGTTATATTAATGTTCCTTAGGTCTGACGCCAAAGGTCCTTTATTACACAGCACTAGGGATGCCATGATGAGAACATTTTTTCCACTGGTTATTAAACTTGTGACACTAACAACACTTGTGTTACTGGTTACACCGTACATTTTACAAAAAAAGATATTCATTGATGACATTCAATATCTGTAAAGGGCGGTTTTAAAGGAACAGTGTGTTAGATTTAGGGAGATTTAGTCATGTCCAGCAGTGGGGGATTGGAGATTGCAACCAGCTGCAACTTCCACCAATTTGAATTCCTCCAGTGTTCATTTTAAAGGAGGTTTTTACCAGGAGCCAAATTACTGGCAGACCAGGTGATTTAAAACAGTAAAAACAACGAAAAAGCAGTTTTACGTAAAAAAAAAAAAAAAGTTGTGTTTTTCTATCTCTGCTTGTCGCGGAGGGACTTGTAACTACAATGGCCGACACGAAAATGCGAATGGCCCTATCTAGACCCAATGTTTGGTTTGTCTGTTCAGGGCTACTGTAGAAAGATGGCTGTGCCACATGATCTCTGTAGACGAAGTCCTGCTCCCTATGTCGATAAAAATGACTCATTCTAAAGTATCAAAAACACAATGATACTTATTTTCAGGTCATTACACACTCATGGAAACACTTATTATATTAGCATTATTATATTATATATATTATTACCTCCGCCAAGGAGGTTATGTTTTCGCCGGCATTGGTCTGTTTGTCTGCAAAATAACTCAAAAAGTTCGGAACGGATTTTGATGAAATTTTCAGGAAAGGTTGATAATGGGACAAGGAATGGTTGAAGTGAAGTGGATAAAATAATAACATGGCGGGAAATCCGAGCTGCTTGGCGGAGGTCTGCGCTCTCTGAGTGCTCTAGTATATGTATATATATTATCAGCCAATAGATCATATTACCATGAGTTGACTTTTTTGTGAAGTAGTCACAGGAACTGCAATATGTAATCAGTAAGCTTAGCAAAACCACTATCGTTCATCCAAAATGTGTCTACAAAATAAGACAAATATTTTTTCGGCATTTGTTGTTAGTTGATCAGTTTGACGTATTGCAAAGAGCGATAGAATAAGAGGGAGAGGCCATAGTGAGATGAAGAGCTGCAGGCGACAGGCTGTCCCTTAAACTTCCTAGCAATGTAGAAAACTAGTTTTTATTCATTAACATCATTAGGTTTCCAATTAGCATTGGGTTCTTGCTTTTCGCTTTGACGCCAAATCCTCCACTGTTGTCTTGTCAGTCAACTTTTGCCACATGATAAACAAAATCTGCTACTCTGTGCCCAACTCTCGCTGCTGCTGCTGTACAGAGCAGACACTTTAAGTTTATAACTGAAGTGTCTGCCTTTCGACTTAATATTGATCAAAAAAAGTAAAACTACCGTGGGGGGCGGTTGGCATGTAATGTAATCGCTGTACACCTGAACACCATGTAACACTGGTAACACAGACTACCCAGCACATACGCCAAAATATTATTTTCTCTCCCTGGTTTGTCTCAATATTATGCCACACACAAAGCATGTTCATGAATGTGTCTATCCCTGAACTCTGGGCTCGTTCCACAGACTTAACACCAAGGAGTTTAAAAACTGATTTTCTAAGCTCTGAGGAAGTTTTTGAAATATAAAATCTTTTTAAAAAAGTAACTTAATTAAAAAAGCAATTATTGACCTTGAATGTCTGCCTTTCAAAATACCCTATCGACATCATCCTTTCAAAGCACATCTTTAACAACTGCAGTCTATGAAGAAAATGCTCTCTGGACTGCACTGGTTCTTTTGTTGCAGTGCTGCACTTGATTCACAATGAACTCATCACTACTCTCCTCCTGTCAGTATTTAGGGCTGTGTGACTACTTGTTCAAATCCTGAGGCTACACTGTAGCTCAAAAGCCCAAAAATATACAATGATACTGACAATACAGCAACAGTTCATGTCATTTAAAAGCACTGAGACACTGTCCCATAGCACAAATCCATGAGGACAACAACAACAACCATGACAGTGAAATGTAAACAAACAGGAAGAATCACATCAACTCTGTTTCATTCACACATCATTCAGAAAACAGAAATGTGCTGACATCAAAAATATATTCACAAACACAGCAATGAAGTGTATACACACAAACAGATGTCGGACAGGAAACTGAACACACACAAATCAGGCAAAAAACTGCACATGTACACACAAACACAAGGATTAAGAGCTAACATCGAAACATAAACGTGACACACGAACCTTAAACAAGAACACACACAGACACAGCCAGGTATAAATGACACTACACACACACACACACACACACACACACACACACACACAGAGTTAGCGATCTGATCTGGATGCCTGAGGCCTGTCTGTCTGTCTGTCTGTCGTTCCAGGAGTTTCATTCATCAGCTCTCAGCTCTCCGTCATGACTGAAAACCACTGTCGATCTACCAGAGAGAGAGCGACTGAACACTGAAGAGAGGAAGGAGGGACCGAGGGAGGAAGAGGAAGAGAGAGAGCTATGCCGAGAAAGACTGGTCGACTTCGCTGTTTATCCAACTGCGGTGTGTTACGAAAAGCTACCAATTCACCCATCATGATAGCTATATACACACAAGCGCACGCGCACACACACACACGCACAGACAGTTACCTCCTGTCCCCATGGTAACCTGGAGACAGGGAAGGAGGGACCTAACTATAGAGCTTTTCACCCAGCAACAACACACACAGTATGCGTCACATACCTCACATATGGCTCTCACACACTTAAACCTAGTATGACTCTCATACACACACAGAAAACATTACATCATTGACCTGTGTGCAGCAGATTGCTGGTTTAGTCTCAACTCAACGTCGTCTGTCTTTATTTATTAAAGGACGACCTATTAGACTCATTTTTATGGTTATTCTTGGGTTTTGGGTTTCTACGAGAACATGTTTACAAACTTTAATGTTCAAAAAACATGTTATTTTCCTCATACCGTCTGCCTGAACATGCCTGTATTCACCCTTAATCTGAAATGCTCCCTTTAATCACCTGTGTCTTTAAGCCCCCCTCCCATAAAAGCCCCGTCGGCACTGACTGGTCAGAGGTTCCAGGTTTTCGGTACCTCACGTCTGTACCATCATAAGCTCTTTTAACACAGAACTTGCACTATAGGGCCGCTACAAAGTAGGGATGTCCCGATCCAATATTCGGATCGGTATCAGCTGCCGATATTAGCAAAAAATGTGCATCGGCATCGGATCGGACTGCATGGAAAAATGCTGATCCAAGAACTCCGATCCAGTTTTTCACAGACTCCGATCCAGTTTTTCCAGCCAGCCCAGCGCTCCGCGATTCAAGCAGTCCATTCCAGTGATCCACTCCAACACTTACTATCAATCCACCAGGCCAGCATGCAGACGGCAGACACACACAGAGGGTAGGAAGAGTAGCGGTCAATTTAGTTAACTGACTATTTGTTTTCTGCTCTGGTTTTTTGAGAGTGATATTTTTATTTGGTTTACACTCTTACTGTTTACTCTTACTTAAAGAGCACTGATGGCATTGTTTTGGGCACAATTAGTGAAATTGGAGCAATGAATGGACTATTGCTTGTTTAAACAGTTGTACAATATTGTGTGTGGTTTTTTGTCCCCTCTGTTGGTCCCAGGAAACAGCAGCAGCAGGCTGGCACTGACACTACTAAAATAACTGAAAAGGAAAGGCTGCATTGTTTGTTAAATGTCAACAATGTCTTGTGGTGTTAATCTATTTTTTATTTATTAGGGGGCCAAAGCACAAGTGTGTGGAGTCTTGCTGCTATTTTAATTTCAGTGTTAGACATTTTAAAGATTTCTTGTGTTGATTTATTTTCTATTTATTAAGGGGCCAAAGCAGCCAAAGCAAACCAGCTATATTTTTTATTTAATGTTAATGTTCAAGTTTAAAGTTTGTTTATTTAACCCTGTTAACAATAAACGGGTCAGTTTCTCATACCAACTGTTGTGGATCATTCTAACTAACCTGATTAAGTAGTTGTTCTTGTTAGAGTAATATCGCTTGATCAAACCTTTTCTAACATGACTGACAACAAAATAAGTGAATATGTATAACACGCGCTTGGATCGGATCGGTATCAGCCAAACCTCAAGGCTGTAATATCGGTATCGGATCGGAAGTAAAACAGCTGGATCGGGACATCCCTACTACAAAGTCCCTTCCTTATGGCACCTTTGCATTTTTACACAGAACCAACTGACGGCAGCATCATTCTGCTCGAGCGTGTGATCACAGACCGCATCCAAACACTGCAGAATCAAAAGAGCTGTGACGGGCATGACATGTAACACAACAGCGTCACAGTGTCTAGTGTGACATAATACATATGCCTCAGCAGCACATTATAAACAATAACAATGGTATAACCCAGCAATAACAATTAATTACCATCCCTTTTATATTGCAGGTGATCTCGTCCTCTGCTCGGACGCTAAGGAGCTCCTGAATCTCACTGGTTTCCCAATTTGCGGATATCTATCGCCATTGTTCCTAATCTTTGAGTTAGCTGCTAACAGAAACCTGCTGCTTTTTTAGTCTTCCATGGTGGGTTGCACAGATACAACATCGTCAAAACTTCACACCCGTCCTGCTTATGGCCCCGTCCTGTTTATACAGACAGCATTTACACCAACAAGGTAGTAACCTTCCATGGCAGCTTAATGGCGAGATCACACTGTACCCCCCTGCTGCAACTGTACCTTATATTCAGCATGGCAAGGCAGGATAACAGCGCAATACTACCACCTTGAACAGGCAGTATAAAAGGGGCTGTAGAGACAGAGCATAAGGCATCACACTCCGAAAACCATGCCCATTGGAGCACCGCAATATGCAACCAAGGGCTGAAAAGCAAACAAAATACCTGTAGCTAGTGAAATTCATTAGATTTCACCATGTCAAAGGATTATTTTAGCACCCTATGTCTATCAGAGAGGAAAAGTTACACTGACAAACTCACTATTGTCAGTTTATCTACACGTTCCTACCTTGTTTGGAGAAATGATCCCACTGAATGGCCAGAAGTGAAATACTTTTTTTTTTTTTTTTTTAAAGATTATTTTTTTGGGCTTTTTGCCTTTGTTATACAGGACAGTGTGAAATGGGGAGACAGAGAGAGTGGGGGGACGACATGCAGCAAAGGGTCGCAAGCCAGAGTCGAACTCACGACCGCTGCTACAAGGCATCACCTCTATACATGGGGCGCCAGCACTATCCGCTACGCTACCGACGCCCCAGAAGTGAAATACTTTGATATTAGCAACTATTTAATCGAATCACTGGGTACGATCGTCATTTAACCTAATAAAGATCAAAACCAGGGATCACTTAATTAGCTTCAACCTCCACAGTTTGTCTGGCCAACTTAGCAAAGTGCTTGCTGTATGTATACTGCTAAAATTTCGGTTCTGCATCCCACAACAAAGCAACTTTAAGTAACTTTCTTATAATTCTAAACAAAAATCTTCACAACTGCAGAAAATGATCTGAAATCGGGGTTAAATTAACAAAACTGGAAACCAAGATTACTGGTTTCTCTGTTATCAGTATGTAGCTACATGTTGCAGTGTGGGCTACAAAATTTAAACAATTGCAGTAGCATGCCTGGAGCATATGACCATATGATGAAATCCATCACAAGCAGACGTCAGCTGGTCTTGAAAGTACAAAAAGCGTCTTCAGAACAATCTTAAGTCCAAGGTTTTTTGCTTTTTTTTTTTTTTTTTTTTTACATTCATACACAGCATAGTAGGTGCCCTTTAAAGCATTTGAACTTTGCTTATTTCACAGCATTATCAGTAACATGATACACAGTCAATAAGTAATAATCAAGTGATGACAGCATTGAAATGGCAAGTAATACACTAAAGCTTTGTGCAGCCTGTCAGCTGTATTGGCACAGCACGAGTTTCGATGCAGAGGCTCCAGCAAAAATTACGTAAAAAGTTTAACCTCATTCAACTTTTGCAATACAACGTCATCAGACAACGGCACAATATCAGCCGTTCAAACAAGTGTATTTACATGAAAATTGTGGTCAATATATAACATTGAAAAAGCAAGTGCGGTCTTTCAAAGAGTGTCAGTAGCTGGTTAAAGTGTGGGTAAAAGTTAGCTAAGCTGCTCGTCAGTGAGTGTGAGAACTCTACATTTTCACTTGCTGCACCATCTCTCCATTTCCCATTTCTTAAATCCAGCGTACAGGTAAAAGCTTCTGTTCCTTGCAGTCTTCAGAGGAACTCCCAGTATCTTTCTGCCGGTTACAGGTAGGTGTCTGATCTGCTGTTAGCGTTTGATCTCCCCAACTAATGTGAAAAACCTATACCTCACAGCATGAATCATACAGGAAGTCCTTTTCATTTCCCCCAAACACACTGTGGTAAATGAGGAAATTAAGCAACTGTGATTCAGCATAAATCCAGAGTAACAGGGGTGGCTAAATATGAGCTTTGAGGCGACATCATTCATCAGCAGACATTCATTTTCTCACTCTGCAGCTGACTATGAAGCAGCAGTCACACCAGCAGTCCAGCAGCTGTACAGACACACTCCAGTCTGAAGTGTTCGAAGACATAACACTCTCCAAAATGACTGCTAACGCAAAAGCTTGTGTGACAGATTCATTGATTAGCAGGGAACTCTGTGGCTCCTGACTGAACCTACGTGAATGCTTTTCAAATGCTGGATTCAGGTGTGCTGGTTTGGGACTGTTTATCTGATCTTCCCTTCTGAACAGTAGACACAACAAAGCAGATCACAGGCTGCCTCACTGATTGGTTGACTTACTGACACACTAACCATGAGTGTTGGCTGTGATTTCCTCTGTGTGTGTGTGTGTGTGTGTGTGTGTGTGTGTGTGTGTGTGTGTGTGTGTGTGTGTGTGTGTGTGAGAGTGAGTGAGTGAGTGAGTGAGTGAGTGAGTGAGTGAGTGAGTGAGAGAGAGAGAGAGAGAGAGAGAGAGAGAGAGAGAGAGAGAGAGAGAGAGAGAGAGAGAGGGAGGGAGACAGAGGGTAAAAGGGAAAAAATTCTTTCCCCGTTCAGTCAGCTGGTAAACTCGACTGCCACATACCAGCATCTCACAGCTAGCTTCTGTCTCTGAAGCGAGAACTGTAAAGGAAGAGAAAAGACCCATTCTGATTTAATACAACTTGAGGTTTCATTGCTACTACACAAGAAGACTGTGTGCTCACTACAACAGTAAGTACAGTAGGTCAAAGCTGAAACAGGAAGTGGGTCTGTAAACTGTGATGGGTAATTACAGCAGACAGTTTCAGGGGATAATTTCACTGTTGGCCTACATTTTCTCCTCTAAATAGGTTTGTCTAACCTGTAAGTTTGTTTACAACCCATCTAATCATCTGACTTTTCATGTTTTGTTTTCAATTTTTTGTGATATCACTGTGTTTTCAGATCTCAGATGTTAACTGGCAAGTAAACTGATGGCTGGACAATAAAAAAAACACCACAATTGTAATGATAATTGTAACTGCATGGTTTGTTCAACTTTAGCTCAGAAGTAAAAAAAACAAAACAAAACAAAAAAACAGCCTTTAAAATTGCAAGAAATAATGACTTATTGTGATAATTATCAATATCGACTCACATTAAAAGTTTTGTCATGATAGCATGTCTTGCCACATCACTCCGCCCAACTATAATATGGGTTAATGCCTGTGTGTTAGAGGGTTACAGTGTCCCTACAGAGGTCATGTTCATAGTAGAGGCTTTGACCCTAAAGTGGCTCTTTTAAAACCCATGCAACCCAGACGTGCACACTAGGAAGACCCAATTCAAAAGGGACAAAAGAACAGTCTTGTTCTTTTGTCCCTTTTCACAACGTGAACAGAACAGACCCAAGGATGACTGGACCCGGTCCAAAATGTGGTCACCCTTAACAGACCCAAACACTGAGAGCAGCACGTCATCACATGCTGCTTTTTCCCTTGACAGTTCACACTTGTCATTTTACCTCGAAAACACATTTTCCCCTGTGATGATCATCAGAAGTGACAGAGTGTACTTGGATCATTTTAGTTATTTAACTTATTGACATATATATTGACCACCTGTGGCAGTTTAACAGGACCAAGCCCAACCCCATTACACCAAATAATATCTTGATGTCCTGGTGAGGTGCCAACTTTACTTTTTTGTGTTTTTTTTTCCCTTGCCTATCAGTCTGTGTCCCCTATCTAAATCTGGAGGTTTCTGAGAGTCCATGAACCCTGCACAGGCAGCACTCTTTTCCCTAAGCAACAGTTTGTTGAGTTTTGAGTCATGGGGTGGGTAATTGATCAGTCAATCCAATCCAGTCAGATCAGATCGATGGATAAGAGGAGCAGCTGTTTGCGAGTAAAAGCAATCTTTAGACCCGTTGCAACAAAAGGTTAAGTTTCTGCTTGTCTGTGCCACCCGTCTGCAGAGCAAATAACAACCAAACAGTATGAATATATATTCCAACAGCGCACTTAATGAATGATCCAGCTCCAAAAATTGGAAATCAAGATGTGGCGGCAGATGTTTTAATCATAGCTGCCTGCCACAAATAAATGCATATGTGGGAAATCCTGTACAAACAATGTTAAACGCTGCAACTAATTGTTATCATTCAGATTAATCCTCTGAATACTTTCATAAAGTAGTGGAAAATGTCCATCACAAATTCAAATTTAAAAGCTGGAACCATCAAATGTTTGGCATTTTTGATTGACAAATGACTTAAACAATTAACCGATTATCATAAAAATCATCCATGAATATTCTGTCGACTTATAATTGCAGCTCTACACATATTTACTGGTCTTTCTATCCGTTCCCTGTCCATCTGTTTTGCTTTCCTTCTCTCTCCAGTCCATCTGTGTTTCTGCCTCCACATTCATCCCACTGTTCCTCTACTACAGCCATTAGTGATTAATCTCCATCCCCATTAACAATTATATAACAGCAAGCGCAATTTTTCTACCATCCTCACAGAACATTTGTTTCTACTAATTTCAGGGTTGTGCGAAACACAAAAGGTTGTTCAATGTGCGTTAATTTAAAAGTCTGCTGATATGCTGAGTTCAAGTGCGGGTGAGAGGCTCTGAAGTACAAGACTGAAGTGTTTGCTGTCACACTCAAGGACAACGCAAGAAAAACATTTCTGAGGATATTTTGTAAACTTCTTGTATTAAAAACGCTCTGAAAATAATTCTGGAATTGAGAGATATTTTCCCACACAGTGTCACACAAATGCACCACTTTTCAAACCAATCTACACTTGTGACTGGTTTTCACCGCCACTGACATTCCTGCACCGCTTCCACCCACTTACAGAACATATCTTTGGGAAACACTGCAACCCTTTATCCCTGCTCTGTCCTCCTCCTCCTCCTCCCTCTCTCTCCATCTCTCCTCCCTCATTAGTGTCAGCTAAACCAATGCCATGTAATTGTGTTTGGATTTTAATTTGCCCTCAGACTCCAAAAACAGTACAAACCATCAGCTGGCAGCCAGCAAGCACGACAACCACTTAACCAGTCAGCAGGTCAACACATGACACCAATTTGGTTGGACGCTGCACACAAAGACACACACATGATGAGGTAATGAACAGACAGTAGTGGTCAGCTGACAGATCAGCTCTGGGCCTATATTGATCAAGTCCCTCAGAATCATGCATAGGGGTCACACTAAGTCATTCCTCCTGTCCATACAGGCCTCTCACAGATCTATTCCTAATGTCAGAGTTCATACAGACAATACAACATTAAATTCAAGTACTTTTTTCCAAGCACTATTTTTTCACTGAAAGCAAACAATTCATTTTCAAATACACATTTTTATTTAAGAAATAAATGAAGTGATCAATGTCTCTGCTTTCAGCCAAGGGTTATTCGTCACACTCTTTTTAGGCATAACTGTATAAAATCCTCAATAAAACATCTGAATGACATGGTACTTATACTAGTGCAATGAAACATTTTCTTGTGAATCTAAAACTTGAAATCTAGAGAAAGTTTCAGAACCATGGCATCAACATAACCATACAAACTCACTACAACTGAACCTGAACTCCAACATGGTGAGCAGCCTGCACATGGCACAAGACAAGAGGGAGGAACACCGTCATGCTTTTCTGATTTCAGACAGAACTGTCAACTCATTATAAAAACGAGTAGCGTTACACATAATGAAGAAAGTTAAAATAATCTTTAAAATAGAACCATCTGAAAGTAGCGCAAGGACATGATGTCAGCTGGAACTTATGTTTCACTTTTAGTTTTGGCGGAGCTATGACATCGGAGCACCGCTGAAGAGAGAGGAAAACAAATTACGGTGAAAAGCCGCCTCATTAAGTAAAATCATGTTTAGTTAAGCCCCATGATAGTCTGGCGACCTGTCCAGGGTGTACCCTGCCTCTCACCCAGTGGGAGCGGGGATAGGCTAGAGCCCCCGACCCCTAACAGGATTAGCGGTTACAGAAAATGAATGAATGTTGAGCCATGACTACACAGGCTTACTGATTTTGCCTGGGTTTTAAGAGTGAAGCGAAGTTAACATAAACTACAATGTCTGGTGGGACATTATCAAGGCATGGATAAAAGGAGAGGAGAGACTACACTGTAAGAAAATGATGTGTCAAAATTTGAAATAAGAAAAAGCTGGGTGACTTCTGATTCTGAGCAATTTAATTATAATGACCTAAAGAACAAAACTTAGGTAGAAATATAAGACATTGTGGTTCATTTGAATTTCAAGGACTTTAAGAACTTTGTTTAAAAAAGGGCCATTTTCAAGGTATTCCAGTACTTGATTTTTTTCCCCTAAAGATTCAAGGACGAACCCTGTAATGTGCTTTCAGTGTAGGTTATAGGGGATAAAGTCCACAGTCCTTGTGCTCTGGAACAATACAAAGTTCATCTGTACGTCATGTGAGGCTTTAGCAGTCTGACAACTGCAGAGTATATTACATTTTTCCCTTTTCATGTTACTATCCCTCCACCACAGCTCAGCATGTAAACACTGTCCAGGGAAACACAAAGAGGGAATTTCCTACGTAAAAAAAAATTAAAAAGGAAATTTGGAGGATAGCCACATGATTTCATTAATTCTGACCACACAACTATCATATTAGGCTCAGATATAATGACCTCTGACTTCTTACATTAGAAGCATGTTAGGAAGGGATCTTCTGATGGCCGGTATGAACAAGAGAATAAATTACAGTATCGAATTAGCAGTACTGTTGACTGTTCTGTTGACTTACTCTTTTATTCACTTAATATCTTTGAGAGGAAGAGATGGATATCTTTGAAGACTACATCCTGTATTTCTTCATCATCTAAGACGCATGCAGATTTTTGTCTGGGGAGTCCCGACAGGTCCAAACAGCTCTGTGGCTCTACTACAAATACAGATAGGATGACTTTCCTTGGTTAGGAAAGACAATAAAATACTTTTACTGATAGCTGGACCAAACATCCGTCACACTGAGAATCTTGGGCCAGTCAGGACAGATTTCCTACTCTGAGAGGCTTGATGAAAAATGTTCTTTGAACTCTCAGGTCCATGTGAAAACAGAGGCAAAGCAGCAATGCTAAACCATAAAACAGAAAAACGGCAGGGGCAAGCACTGATGCAATACGGATAATATACTATAGGAATACTTAAAGTAGTAATGTCAATGTAATCTATTACTCTACAGCTCAAAAGACAACAGGTTAACATCAGAAGCCAAAGCTGCAGAAGTTGAGTGGAAGGTCAAATGTTAAACAAAGAAGAAGCCATGAAAGTTGTGTGGAGGCTCCTTTGTAAAAACTAGATGTCAAAGGATTGGTCACACCACAGGACTGGAACTGGGGCGTGAGATTTTCTCCATATTTTATTAAATGAATGAATCTGTCACACTGAAGGAAGCGAGTCACGACTGGTACAATAAACCTGTTATATTTACTGTTGAGCAGAGAAAAGAGGGACACAGAAAGAGAGAAAAAGACGGCAGTGAACGCCTTTCAGACATGGAGCCTGTCGCACTGCTGGGTCCCTCCATCTGTTTAAACAATGTATTTTTAGCGTTCACACATAGGCCTCTGTTCTGGAAAAGTTCAATGTTGACTGTTTAAACTAGGGATATCCCGATATGCGTCCTTTAACACTGGAAGCCCGCTGATACTGAATCCGACCCAATGCTTATTTACTTGAATGTTGATTAAATTGATTGGATCCAGTCTGATGTCAGAGAGGATTACTCTATATGTTTGAGTGCTCTTTCATGCTTTTAAGCTATAGAAAGTTTCTTTACAAATAGATGTTACATTACATGAAGGGCTTGTTTTTTACATTCAGAACAAAGTGCTGTACTGAAAACTCGAACTGCAAACAGAGACAAAGATCCTCTGAGCAACAGTTCGATAAGAATAGAAGAAATCACCATTCACTGGTAAGCAAGTGGTGGACAGTAACAAAGTAGATTTACTTGAGTACTGTACTTAAGTACATTTTTTTCAGTATCTGTACTTTACCTGAGTATTATTTTGGGGGGATACTTTTACTTTTATTCCACTACATTTGAAGGACAAATACTGTATCTTTTACTCCACTACATTTCTACTGATGCTCTCATTACTCGCTACTTTTGCTCTTACGTCAGCCAATGAATTTCCTTTTTTTTTTTGTTTGTTTTGCTAAATTCTGATACCAAAGAAAATAAACTGTTTCTGCCGATTCACGTATGGTTTGTCCTAGCCGTATTGATGTAGCTGTACTAAGTCATGCTTAAACGAAACTTAACTTTGGATGTGAAACGAAATTTTTTTTTTCTAATTATTACAAGCAAAGCTCCACTGGCAGATTTTTCTACTTGTTTCAAGTGAAAATTTGCTTGAAACAAGTGAAAATTGTCCAAAAACAAGTTACTTTTTAGGTGATGTGTGTTATCTTAAGTGTAATGAGATTTGTTTTGACTAGAAATTAGACAAATACTCTTGGTAAGATTTTTAGTTTTTGCAGTGTCACACATGATGTGTTCAAATGTAACTACAAGAAAAGGAAATGTGGGTTTTTGTGAGAAAAATACAGTTGGAAGGTAACATTTGTTTTCTTGGCAATATGAAGCAATTTCATTTGTTGATGAATGCAGCTGACTTTGTGTTCTGAGGCTTCTTGCTTTTGTTTATTTTTGAGCTACAAACATTTCTGTAGCAGAATCGCATCAGAATGACAATAAAGCTACTTTCCTCTCCTGTATTTCCTGAGAAATACTTTTACTCAACTAATTTTTTAAGCAAATACTTTAGTACTTTTACTTAAGTAATATTTTGACTAAGCTACTTTTACTTGTATTGGAGTAATATTTGACAAGGAGTATCTGTACTTTTACTCAAGTAGTGAAGTTGTGTACTCTGTCCACCTCTGCTGGTAAGAGAAACTGGAATCCTAGCATCAAAATGTGTACAGATTTAAACAAGAACAGACTGCTGATTCTGTTTCAGGTGCAAAATAAAGCCAAGTGTGTCATTTCAGCCAAGCTACTCTTCAGACATCATAAAAGAAACAGAAGGTTGGTCTAGGTTAAGCACTGTTTGAACTGGATCAGGAAGTATCAGCTGAATATATCACAGTTTAAAGAAAAGCGGACAAACTAAATATTTAGAGCGCAGTTGCACCACTGTTGTTTAATAATGATCAGGGGTCACTGATGCTTTTCTGGACTGGAAAACATTCAAAATCACAGGGAAAAAATGGTATTCTCCTATCACGCAACTGTGTGGCAACATCGACTAAATAAATCATTTGGTGTATGAATTATACTGTTTTTTACTACTAAGTGATGGTGTATGAATCTGACACACTGAAATAACAGCTGCAGCCTCAAGCACAGTGCTGCAACAGCACACTGAGGTGGACAAAAGAGTAAAGACAGGATCAAGACAGGACCAAATTTTGCTCGGTTTTGTTTTTGGCCAATACCGCTCCATTAAAATATGTCCACACGAGCACTGATACAGATTCTAAGGATTGGCTCAAGACATCTCCAGTTAAAATATACTGGTAATGAAATCATTTTACACACCGTTGCAGTGCTCACAAGATATTTAGCATCTTCCACATGAGCCGAGCCAGAGCAAGAAGTCATGTATAATGCACGTGGTGAAAGATTGCGTGGTACAACATGTCGTTAAGCTGTCTTGTTATCTCATCATCATCAGTGGACTGGAGTGGAAGCGTGTCTTTGATTTTTTTTTAGTCAAAGTTAACTTGGGGTGCTTTGGCACATAAAACCGGCAGAGCATTTCCAGGTTACATTGCGTGTCTGACAGAGGCTGTAGATGGAGAGAGAGCAGGGAGCGTTTGTTGATGCCGGTGTGTGTCGGTGCAGCGAGCCAGCTGACTGAAGCCTGGACACCTGCCACCATTTCCAAAAGAGGCGGTCTGCTGCTACTGGCAAACAGAAAGAGGGTTTTATCAGTCAGCATGTGAGCATATTCCTGCAGAACAGTGTCTGCGTTTCCTTGAAAGGTGAGTGGTGGTGAGCGGGTGTTTCGGCTACAGATTTCAGCTGCCTATTTTCAGCTGCCTATTTTCGGCTCTGTCTCTTTAGTGGTCTATATGGAAGACAGATAGTGCTCAACAGACAGGAACCCTCGTCCTCCAATATCTGTTATTTATTAAATGAATTAGTGGCTTGCGAGACAAACTTTCAACAGAATCATTGATTTTACAGTCAAATATGTAATTACAAGGGCTGAAAAAAATTTGCTGATGAATTATTTAGTCGAGACAGGGAATCAATCATCTTCAATTTTGATAACCGATAAGTCTAATGATTTAAGTGATTAAGCAAAGACGATTCCAGCTCCAAAATCTGAGCATTTTCTGTGTTTTATATGTTTATAAACTGAATATCTTTGGGTTTTGGGCTGTTAGTCGGACAATTTGAAGACATCAACTTAAGTTCTTTCAACTTCTGATGGGCAATTTTTGATTATTTTTTGACATTTCACTTTAACATTTAGATTAAAACGCTTAAATCAAAAAATAATCATTAAATGCAGGCTTAAAGTTTCAGTTTACGCTCAATAAAATACATTTAGAAAAGACAAAATGTCTTTTTCTAGGACGTCTCAGCCTCTGCTGCGTCTCTAATCTTGCAAGAAATTTTGAATGACATCATAAAATACCTGTCCTCATGATATCCACATATAAGTGGCAGAGAAGTTTATGTACCAAGCAGCTAACAGTAATATCTAGTTCTGCTTAGTTTTATTACACTTATTCCTATACAAGGTACTGCATTTCTTAAATGACCTCTGTGGTCCTCATTTGTTTCACAGGTACTTATTTTAATGATACCCTATATACCACTATGTCCATTTAATAGCAACAGTCCTAATGCCAACAAGATCAATCACTGAATATACTGTAGTGTTATCACCGACTTAAATATTAATCATGTATTAGGCCCTATTAAATGATGAGAGGTTTTGGAATTTCCTCACAGTTAAATTAATATGAAGTGCCTTTTTAATGCTTTCTGTAGTTCAGTTACAAAGGAGGCAATTCAACACAAGATGTATTTCTTTACAGCTCTGTGAAACTGCTGCAACATCTGGAAAAGTAACCTTTGTGCTAATTCAACTAGTTAACCTAAACTTAAGAGCCACATAACAGGGTTTAGCATCATGTGTTCTGGTTGTGACTTCTAACAATAAGCTCATAAAGGCAGACTGTGTCGACAGCATCCTCCTTCCTGTCTGAGGAAATGTCGCCAGGTTGAAGACTCACTAAGAGTTGCTTCACTAGATAATAACACAAAATGGTTCACCTGTTGACATCAGCTGCAACTGACGATTATTTTCATTGTCAGTTAATCTGCCGATTAGTTTCTTGATAAATTAAATTAGTTGTCTGGTCTATAAAATGTCAGAAAATGTTGACAAATGGAAATCAGTTTCTTAACGCACAAGAAGACATCCTCAAATGTTTTGTTTTGTCCACAACTCAAAGACATTCAGTTTTTTAAGAGTAAAAAAAAATCTGAGAATTTTGACTTTAAAAATTACTCACACCAATTATTTGATTATCAATTGTTAGTTAGCAATTAAATTAACAGTTTTAAACAAATGATTAATGCTTGCAGTTATACTGTCAATTGGAGTTTTCTCTAGCCAACATGTTCTTCTGGCTTTTTGACGACAGCCTTCCCACCATGCTGGATAATGTTCAGCTGTGGCTGGTATGTTAATCTTTTCTGAGGTTAACAGCACACTTTCACTGATTTAACAGCCAACAAGATATGTAGGAACAGAGCTCTACATAATGGCTGGTGTAGAATAGAGTGATGTAACAGATGTGCAAATAGTAAACAGGCTTAACACCACTGCGCTCTTAAAAAAAAAAAAAAAAAAACACACTGCTTCTAAGAGCTTGCATCATGTATGAACAAGTTACGAAAGCTGCCTGTATCAAGTTCAAGATAGTAAAAGTTAGTGTCACGTGTCAAACACACACCTCCAAGAGACAGAAAGGGAAGTGGAAAGGAAGACACATAAAATGGAAGAAAATTTGACAGAATTTTCCACATTACATGAGACTCAAGTTTTATGGTATAAAAAACGTCTCTGCTGGAAGGCAGACGTGTTGATTAACACTTTGATTCCTTATATAATAAAACTAGTTGACTTTATTGCATCAACCTTAAAAAATCCAGCATCAGACCTACTCTTATTCTTTCTGCGTTTTGAACCTCAGTACTACAAAGTAATCGATGTACCTCCATCTCCAACTACTGTCAAGGCACTGTGACCTGACCTTTGACATCATGATCAGTGGCTGCTTGAACTGTAGGAACTGAAGCATGCTAGTGATTTAACTGTGAGTCAATAGCAAGAGAAAATAGCACATTTAGCTATAAGAATAAACAAATGGAAATTGATCGTCTGTACTAGTTTCACTTCTAATTATAGGTGGGTGAGTAAAAAAGATAAATTCACCCTGTGTTCATGTGGTGTCTGAATAGTTCATAAAATCAGTTCCTGACTGGCGAACACCCCCTCAAGGCAGAAAAACAACACAGAAAGTCAGCAAAAATGTTGGTACACAAGTTGCCAAGTTGACATATCATATGTAAAAACATGGCGCACAAATTTATTAGCATTAGTCAGGTAAAGTAATATTGTAGTAGCTTTTGGGAATGTACTGGTGCAGCAATAAGTCTGTGACAAAATCACTTTATAATATAAAAGTACAACATGTCTTCTTTGTAGCGTCCATGTTTTTTCCTCGTGAACAAACCAAAGTCAGAAGAATGACCTCTCAACTTAGGAAACCAGATCTTCCGAGGAGCACATAAATGCAGCATCAATAACATTTATTTGTTGAAGAAGGGACAGTGTACATCAATAAACATTTCTTTTAAAGAGAAGAAAAAAAGAAAATGTAGATGCACCCAATTGCAGCCAGGGGCTGATTTACATTGGTAGCCCCCCCTGCCAGGTGTTTATCGGCATAGTTCCTAAAAGGTAGTATAAAATCAATACAGTACACATAAAATATACAATTACAGTATTAGATACATTAAAACACATAACAGTCTTATCGCTGCAGTACAGAGTCGGCCAGTGACACATAACAGAAATATTGCACACATCATATTGCTTCCAGTGCCTTAAGTATATATATGCTTTATGCCTTGTTTCTGGGTGCAACCAGGTAACAAGCAGACGGGGGAGAGGGGGCTGTATGGGGTGTGTGGATAGTGTGTAAGCCTGTAGCAATGCAGAGTCCAGTACATAGATTTTGTAGTTGTGATCAGTTGTGATAGATGACAGTAGTAGATGTAGAGACATTGGGGGTTAAAGTGCTGGAGTAATGTAAAACACTAGAAATTAAAGTGCTGTAGAGCTATTTTCCAAGAGCTGTTAGTTACTTTGCAAAGTACATGGTAAACATTTGAGCCTGAGACCAGAAAGAGAAAAAAAAGAGATAAATAATAATAAATAAATAAGAAAGAGAAGGAGAAAAAGAAAAAGAAAAAAGAAATAAATAGATAAATAAATAATAAACAGCAGCCAGAGGAGCAGGGACTGTTTGGGGTGTGTAGATGGAGTGTAAAACTGCAGCAGTGCAATGATTATGTGATCATCACTCAAGAACTGCAATGTCAAAAATCTTATGTTGATGGAACAAAAAAAGTCAGAAGTCAATCATGTGGCAGAAGACTGAAAGATGCATCTGAATTAATGCAGTTTTTAAAAAAGAGCTGAGTACTAGCCTAACTGTCAGTTATGTTGCATATTGTATTTCAGTGGACAACGGACACAAGTGAACAGTTTGGCACACAGCGTACAGGAGTAGGAGCACAAAAATAATGCCATCCTTTACTTTTATTGAGTCAATAATCAGTTTTTAAATGAGAATTGATTCTGAATCATAATGTGACACCAATAATGAGATTCCCAAAGATCCCCACCCTCCTCTTCTAATGCTCCATCATGGTGTCCTGCTGCAGTATCTGGATGCAGTGCTCCTCTCAGTGAACACACACGTGCACAATGCCAGAGCTGAGTTTGCCAGGGTGCCTTTTCCTGCCAACAGTGTCTTATTCCTTCACACTCACACGGATTTAAAGAGAGTTACAGAGCTGTGTCCTGTCTGTGTGTAACAGCGTTCCTGTGCTGTGTTGGTATTCAGATCGAGGCGATTACCATGCCGTGGAATACTGATACCAGACAACAGCTCTGCTCTGCTGTCAGCGCTGCTCTCCACCAGCTGCCCGGTTGACTGAGTGATTAGCTCTCTGGTTATCATAGATCAACTACACTTATGTGCAGAAACAGACTAAAGAGGCTGGTGAATGAACAAAGTCCAAAATTATATTTGTGGTTTATCCGCCAATGACTGGTAAACTTAAAAAAATTCCAGCCAAGATGATTTATCATCCAGCCGTAAAACTGCATAAGATACGATGTCGTTAAAAATAACAAGCAGAGCCTATCTGACAAGTACCTGCAGCAAATCCTGCAGCTCGCTGTATTGGCTTTGCTGTGATTAAAAAAGCCAACACCAGGGCGTCGGTGGCTTAGTGGATAGAGCAGGCTCCCCATGTACAAGGCTGTTGCCGCAGTGGCCCGGGTTCGACTCCAGCCTGTGGCCCTTGGCTGCATGTCATTCCCTCTCTCTCCCCCCCTTTCACACTTGGCTTTCCTGTCAATTAAAGGCAAAACTGCCCAAAAATATCTTAATAAAAAAAAAAAAAAAGCCAACATCACACACTTGCAGACTCTCTTTGCAGTTAGCGTGAAATTCTCCTCTGTAGAGTACTAGCACCACTGGTACTAGTTGCATGCCACCACCAGTGTAAAGATGCAAAACAAAATGTAGTCGATTAGCTTGTGTGTTGCAGCAGTGTTGAGGGTCGTAGTTAAGTAGGGCTGAAGTAGTAGCTAATTTTGGACCCTGTGAATGATGCAGTATTAAAACCTTGCCCTGAGTAACTGATAAACTCCCTGAATATGGCCTGTATCCTACAGTGGTGTTAGCACTTTGTTGCAGTGAGTCTGAAGCAGTGAAGATCTGATGATGTTTTGCAGCTTGGGATAGCACTGCATTTAACTATCAGTGTTTTAACGTATGCCTTATGTACTCATAGATTTTAGGAATGAAATCACGTCTGACGGCTGCACAAAAAGCCATTCCAGTCAGGTAGCCATAGGCCTATCTATACATACTCAGCTACGTTTGTGCTCACTGACACTGACTGTCAGGAGGCGCTCACAGTCCAGCTCTAACACTAAAAAGGTGCAGGGAGTGAAGACTCTGTTGTCTATTTCAGAGTACAAGTGGCCCCACCTGAAGCCTACAGCAATCTAATGACTCATCTACTGTAGGAAGTGTGTGTGTGTGTGTACGTGTACCTGTGTTCTCATTATTTTCAAACAACTACACTGAAAATAACATGATCTTTCATCCAGCACAAACACCTAATGAGTGTCTATATGATGAAACATCCTGCTGTTAACATCCAGGTCTAATAGCTGCGAGAATTGCCACTCAAGTCCGTAAATCTATTTACTTTGACCTTACATCAACATCACCTCATTATAAACTGAGGCTCTTAAGTGCATATTGAAATTGTTAGAGGAATGGAAAACAGACAATATCTAGATTACGGTATTATTTTGAAATATTTGCCGAGCGAAGGTCGTGTTATTACCTAAACCAAAGTATTTCGTTTATTTATCTCAAAAAATATCACAGGTTTATGGTATCAAGGTATATGGTATTACACAATTTTTATTATCAATTACAATGACCCTTAAAGGAATTTAAACAGAAGGGTTTTTGGTTCAACAAATGCTTTATTATAATTAAAACTTGAATCAATTCCTCCTTTTGAAAATAAATAAAATTAAGTTCACATTCTTTGTCTAGTTGCATTTTTAATACCATATAGTCACTTTCAAATAGTCAGTATCTATGTATCAATAAATATTTCTGCCAACATTTGTAGACAAGCAAATATACTAGGGATGCACCAAAATGAAACTTTGTGGCCGAAGCCGAAGCCAAATAAAACTAAACGCTTGGCCAAGTACCGAATACTGAATGCCGTTGTTTAGTTTTTCATTAGTTTTTGCAGATGAACACCCTCCAGATTAGTGTTGTCATGGTATCAAAATTGGGACCCACGGTACAATACCAGTGAACGTATCACGGTTCTGAGTAGTATCACAATACCACAGCGAAAATGAGGCAGATGTGCCTTTTGTCATTTATAAAAAGATAAATCACTTTTCTATAATACATCAATGATATTTCAATGGAATAAATTACTTATTGACTTATTCATACTTCAAAAACAGCATCAATAAGTGATTAACATAGGGGGATCAAAATAAAATAAATAAATAAAATAAAAATCAACCAGCCACCCTCCTCCCCTGACAAGTTAAGAACAGTCCCTTAAGTGCGGTGAGGTTTGTGGACCGTTACCTGCCACAAAGAGAGAAATGTAAATGGTTCGTTTCTCCTCTGACACTTCACATACCTGTGTGCCACCATGGCTCGGCTGTCCAGGTACTTTTGGGCAGTCATGACACCAAGAAGAGGAAATTATTGGACCTGGAGCCGGACTTCTCCGTCGCCGGTAAGCCATTATCTTGCGCCGCGGAGCACACGGCCGCCGTATTTGACAGGAATACATTCCTGTCTGTGTCTGTGACCCCCGTTCAACCCACAACCAGCAGGATTCGCCTTTTGTTTGTGCTGCTGGTTGAAATCTGTACTTGCACAGCTGCTCCTGAGTGATTTCTTTTGCTTGCACAAAACTATTTTTAGTCACAAAGGTGAGTGAAATGCTCGCACTGTAGAGCTCCGTGGAAAACAAATCACTGTAGCATATATAAACAAATCTAACCTACAAGTAAAAATAAATTAATAATAACTTTCACTGCTTAAAGATACTCAATAGCTCAGTTCATACCTGAAATGTCACTGGATACAAACCACTGCAGCAGCATATCGAGTGCCAGGTGGCCAGCGCGTGCCGTTACTGGACGGCGCATGAACACTCACCCTCTTGCGACTGGACTTTGAACTTATCCCACAGTAGTGGTACCTGAGGTACCATAGTACTATGGTACTCCAACATTATGGTATCATATGTACCGTTGTGTTTTAGTACAGCGGTCTACCGTTGGTACCAGTATACCCTGCAACACTACTCTAGATAGTTCAGTATTACATTCTTTGCAAACCACTTTTCTTCCATCACTCTCCAACACTTTGAAATATCGCCACACTGCCGACATTTTACTCCGTCCGTCACTGCACACTGTTTGACTGCATCATCAAAACACGCCGCTATTATTCGGCCTTGTTTTTCACTTATTCCACCGAATACCGAATGTGTATTTCTTTGCAATATTCGGCCGAATATATTCAGTTACCGAATATTTGGTGCATCCCTGAAATATACACAGTATGATAACCGTCAATTTTTATACCACATTATACCGTGAAACCAGTATACCGCTGCAGCCATGTTAGCATGTTAACATGCAAACTTTAGTCTGTAACTCTAATGTTGTTACCATGTTTGTACGGATGCTGAAGACTAACAGATGGACAAACATCTCTGCTCCTAGAGCCTACAATACTAATTAAACTCACAAAAGAGGGAAAATGAGAGAGACATGCAAGTGTCTGATTTTCAGCAAAAGGCCTGTATTTTTTTTTCAACAAATCAAATTTAAATGAATAACAACAATATGTAATTTGTCTAAATCATCTTGAAAGCAATCCATGTAGCCTAACTCTAAACTACACTGTATAATTTATATTGATTTGTGGTGTCTCGGTTGTCCAAGTGCTTCACAAATAAAAGGTCACTTCTTGCAGTGACAACTTTACTGTAAAGCAGGTGCATTTTATAACAGTCTACTTTGCTAAGGGAAACAGGCATTCGATAGATCAGGGTGACATTTTGCAAACACTCGCTGTAGTTCAAGGCATGGCCTGTTGCTATTCTACAATGAATTATAAGTTAGGACAAATCAATACAGATCAAATATTTATTTTTTCCCCTGAAGGTTCGAATAATAGTTGGAATTTCAAATAAAACTCGACAGGTTCTGCAACACATAGCATCACTGACCAAGAAATTATTTTCCATTCAGCTCAAATCATGCAAACATTCCTCACACTACTTTTGTATTTTACTGCCTTGATGACATTTAAAGATTAAGAAGATATAAACGTCTGATATGGACCATAATTTATTTAAATTGCACTTATTCCAATCACAGATGAATTAATACTTTCAGGGGTTTAATAAAAGCAGGCAGCAACTGATGTTCTTATTATCAGCCACATCTTTTTCCAAATGTAGAAATCGGATTTAAAACAGTTTCCAAACGAGCAACAGCCAGAGCTAAATACAAAACATAACTGACCAGGGAATCCTTATGAAATAGAAATATAAAATGACAATGTCTTGAGGGATATTCCCTCTGTGGTGCCCAGCACAGGCTGCTACTTGCTGACTGGTATTTACACCTGTTCAAACCATGAGGGTCTGGTAAGACTTCTTTAACCATTCATTCAGGCATACTGTAATTTAAGTCTCAACTCCAAACCCTCCACAGAGGGTCGACCAAATGTGACACTGGCCGGCAGAACAGTGCTGCAGACCCTGATGCGAGGTATTACACTGGGCATATAGGCTGCCAGGAGGGAAACAAGCAGGGCGAGAGAAGACAAATTTAGCACCAACATCGTTTCACACAGAGCTGCAACACTGATGCAGCAGAATGTACACTGGCTAGCAGGGTATTCATGAAGCAGGATGCAGGACAATTCAACATTTTACCTTCCCACTATCAGACACTCGCCTGCTAATATAAATCAATGCAGGAGCCACACGCTTTACAAAACCAGAATTTGACTAGCAGCTTGAGTTAAGTGATATTCTGTTTATTTTCTTCCTGTAACATTTGCTAAACCCCTGTTGTAGCGTGTAAACAGATCAGTGTCATGGCTCCATGGTTCTGACGTCACAACCATGTCCTCCAGAACGATACATGGGTTAAGATTCAGTGAACACACTCACCAGCTGGATGAATGAATGACTGGATAACTTCAAGTGATACAGTTGTATTACAGAGATCTCCACAGTGAGTTCTAAATCTGGTTTAATCTGCTATGTATCTGCCTGAGCACACCGCCAACTGACTGACTGACTGACTGACATGCTGTTCAGAGGTTTCGAAGCGGCCCTCCTGACAGGCTGGCTGGGTTAATGACAGCTACTGACAGCTACACAACTGCCCTGTCTCATGTACAAAGCAAGAGGGATGCTTCTTAGGGAGCATTTCAAGTTGTTTTCACAGTCGTTTGCATGCAAGCTCTTATTTTCTGCCTTTTACTGTGGTTTTGACAACAATTCCCTCAATCAGAGACAATTTATTGGGAGACATTAAAAGTAAGTCATTACAGGAGGAACATAGGTGAATACATAAATGATGTCTCAAGTCCATTAAGTGTGCTAATCAGTCATGCTAGTGGGTCTTTATGCAGAACTTCACTGTCTTGGAACTGGTAATCCTACATGGGATGCAGAGTTTACTGGTGCTGTTAAATCCACCTGTTGTTTTCCCACTATTGTACGTTTAAGTTTAAAAAAAAAAGGTCTTGTTAGGTCTGGATAATATTTGAAATGTTTTAATACTACAGCTGTTGCTGCACTAACTGCAATAAATTATTCTGAGAAAAATATTAACATGTTTCCTCACCTATCTTCCTTTAAACAAAGAAAGCTTTAAAATGTTCAGTATGAATCTGGTGTCATCCCACTGTCTGGCTTTTTTTAACTTCAGTACGATACCTCAAAAAAAAATTCACTATTCAATATCATTTTTGATACCACAGGGACACTGACTGCATAAAATTGATTTTTTTTTTTTTAAATAAGATAAATATTACAAGGCTTAAATATACCAATAACTTTTCTTGGTTAGTAGCAGAGAACAGCAGACTGACTTTATAGTCTAGCAGCAAGTCCTCAAAAAAGGCTTTAGTTTTCGAGATACCCCTACCCGAGGTAGAACAAAACACAACAATGTTTTTTTAAATCTTCAGGGTCTCCCATTCATGAAATGGATTGTCTTCAACTTTTATTTTGGGGCAAAATTATTTTTGGGGGGCATTCTTTACAACTACCCCAATCTCTGAAAAAGGGACAAATCAGGCCAGTTCGGATAAGGGAAATATGACAAAAAAGCCAATTTCTTGAGAATGCTCACTCCTTTCCTCATAATATTTGCTGAAGTATAAAACAAGTGTCTGCCCTACATCACAAAAGAGTCAGAAAGTAATTCACTTTAAAAAATCCTGAAATATAACCCTGAAAACATGGCTTTAATTTAGGCGGAAATTGCATTTTTGTGATAATAAGAAAAGAGGGCTTCTTTACTTTTCTCTTATTTAACAGAAAATCATAAAGTCCTGTCAAATACACTGTTACTGTATTGTCTAAGGTGTTTTTGAAAAATAACCATTGGTTGTTTGGAGATACCTAGTACAGTTTTGTTGTAAATGAGGTTTCTATAGGTAAACCCCTTCTCTAAAAACAGCCAAATTAGGTCATTCGAATGAGGAATGGGTGGCATAGCCTATAAGTTAAGAATGCTTAATCTGATGGTCATCACACTTGGGGAAGAAAAGACCAGGTGATTGAAAGGTTGAGATGTGTATAATACAGTCCTGTCAAGACCTTAAACATGAGTTTTATGAGTGGCAAGTTATGGGAAGTTTTATCCAGGAGAAGAGATTCATTCTTCCAATAGGGAAGGGCAACATAAAAACGTCATTTATTAATGGAAATCTATTTTGATCAGATTTACAATTTCAGTAGTCAGAACAATCTGTTCTACACACTCAAACAGAAAGTGTATTAATAAATTAATTTAGCTGGGAATTATAAGGCTCTGAATACAGACAAGTGCTGCACACTTACAGTACACTTACAGTAAGTGTAACAGTAACAGTCAGTGTGGGGGCGGGGCTACTGATGGTCAGTTATTTTAAATCACAACATACAGCTCTGCTGAGGAGAAACATGAAATGCGCTGGAAACAAAAGGAACCACCAACCTAATGGCAAATAACAGGTAAGACAAATGTGCAAATGACATATTCCTTCATATTTTTAGATTAAAGAATAGTTTGTTTTATTTGCAAGATAGATTGGAAGTTGTAAGTCACTGGCAGGTGTTCTGATCTAGGCTGACAGAGGCTAGCATGAGTTAGCAGTTGTGTGTGTGTGTGTGTGTGTGTGTGTGTGTGTGTGTGTGTGTGTGAGTGTGTGTATGTTTATGATGGAGAGAGAGACTTGGGCCAAAAATTGGCCACATAAAACTACTGTATTTTCCATATTTTCCAGAGTTTACTGTAATAATGGAGCCAACAGAGCCAGCGCAGTCAGGAAGCCAGTGACAGTCATATCCTTTGAAAAAACTGTCTTAGTTAATTCTTCAGTTAGTTCAGTGAAAGCTCTTTCATGTTCGTTTAACTTCTTTTCTGACAGATATTTATTTCTGGCTGCTGAAATGTTTCTTTCTGAAATGTAGTGTCCAAGACAGCTTCTGTGATACTTGGCATCATAAGCAAATAAATCTGGATGGGTGAGCATACGATGATGTACTTTTCATCATGCCTCTCTGAAGCTGCACTGAGGACCTTTGACCTTGTGCTTTCACCTGTACCAGTACTTATAGGCGTCAGGCCTTCTCCTTTGTGGCTTTCTGGCTGCAAATGAAACACTGGGTGCGAATGTCAAATCCAGTTTCTCTGGTCAGTCGTTTCCTTGTGTACTGATCCTTGGCTGGTTCTTGCTCACTGGCCGTAGGCTTATAGTTATGTGCATTGGAATAACTGGCCTACATGATCTGTGATATGAAACCTTAACCTTGAAGGACAGTATGTCGTCAGAGTGGGGGGATAGTCGCTTGTGGACCTCATCACCTCGTTCCTCAGCAGCCTTAAGTATTGTTTTGAGTCCTTGCAAGGTGGGGTTCTTGACGTGTGGATTATTCTTATCTCCTTGTAGGGCACTTTCACATATTAAACACAGCTTTTCATCCAGTGTCTGTGAATGTGGCTGGCTTCCTGACTGCGCTGGCTCTGTTGGCTCCATTATTACAGTAAACTCTGGAAAATATGGAAAATACAGTAGTTTTATGTGGCCAATTTTTGGCCCAAGTCTCTCTCTCCATCATAAACATACACACACTCACACACACACACACACACACACACACAACTGCTAACTCATGCTAGCCTCTGTCAGCCTAGATCAGAACACCTGCCAGTGACTTACAACTTCCAATCTATCTTGCAAATAAAACAAACTATTCTTTAATCTAAAAATATGAAGGAATATGTCATTTGCACATTTGTCTTACCTGTTATTTGCCATTAGGTTGGTGGTTCCTTTTGTTTCCAGCGCATTTCATGTTTCTCCTCAGCAGAGCTGTATGTTGTGATTTAAAATAACTGACCATCAGTAGCCCCGCCCCCACACTGACTGTTACTGTTACACTTACTGTAAGTGTACTGTAAGTGTGCAGCACTTGTCTGTATTCAGAGCCTTATAATTCCCAGCTAAATTAATTTATTAATACACGTTCTGTTTGAGTGTGTAGAACAGATTGTTCTGACTACTGAAATTGTAAATCTGATCAAAATAGATTTCCATTAATAAATGACGTGGTTTTATGTTGCCCTACCCCTATAACGAAGAATGAATCTCTTCTCCCTGGATAAAACTTCCCATAACTTGCCACTCATAAAACTCATGTTTAAGGTCTTGACAGGACTGTATTATACACATCTCAACCTTTCAATCACCTGGTCTTTTCTTCCCCAAGTGTGATGACCATCAGATTAAGCATTCTTAACTTATAGGATATGCAACCCATTCCTCATTCGGAATGACCTAATTTGGCTGTTTTTAGAGAAGGGGTTTACCTATAGAAACCTCATTTACAACAAAACTGTACTAGGTATCTCCAAACAACCAATGGTTATTTTTCAAAAACACCTTAGACAATACAGTAACAGTGTATTTGACAGGACTTTATGATTTTCTGTTAAATAAGAGAAAAGTAAAGAAGCCCTCTTTTCTTATTATCACAAAAATGCAATTTCCGCCTAAATTAAAGCCATGTTTTCAGGGTTATATTTCAGGATTTTTTAAAGTGAATTACTTTCTGACTCTTTTGTGATGTAGGGCAGACACTTGTTTTATACTTCAGCAAATATTATGAGGAAAGGAGTGAGCATTCTCAAGAAATTGGCTTTTTTGTCATATTTCCCTTATCCGAACTGGCCTGATTTGTCCCTTTTTCAGAGATTGGGGTAGTTGTAAAGAATGCCCCCCAAAAATAATTTTGCCCCAAAATAAAAGTTGAAGACAATCCATTTCATGAATGGGAGACCCTTAAGATTTAAAAAAACATTGTTGTGTTTTGTTCTACCTCGGGTAGGGGTACCTCAAAATCTGAGGGCCCCTGCTGCTAGACTATTAGTAAACAATAACAATAAAAGAGGGTGAAAGAGTACAGCTGATACCAGGCCGATGTGTCAATACTACAGAAAATGAGTACTGAAACTGTTTCAAATATTCAGAGACAATGGGTATCAATAAATTGATATTTTGACAACACTTTTCTATACCTCTCTTGTTGTCAACAAATCCACAAAAAGACCAAATCCAACGATGTGTTAGCCTGTCTCTAAAATCTTTGACTTCACTGCTCAAGCTGTGGCATTCAGCTCCAAGCCCACTGGTTCCTACTGAAGATGTAAATCTTTAAAAACAGCTCCGAAATATATAGTTACATTATTTTAATAAGCTTAGTAATTTCCTAAAAAGAGCTGCGGTCCCTAACCCTAACCCTTTATAAAACAATGCGTAGGATTCATACTAAAAATGTACATATGAACAAAAGCCAAAAATTGCGTGTGCCAAAAAATATGACAGTTTCTACAATCAGGCTTCAGCCTCACTATCTGCGTCCCCATCTTCCCGTCTCCAAAATGTTTGTAAGCATCAAGTCTGTTTTTATACATCACAACTTCTGCTTGGGAAGTGGCGTACGCCTCTTACAGGCCTAGTTTTGTGCGTACGCAATGTTTATAAATGAGACCCCTGGTCACTGTGGTTTTATACCAAACATGGGGACTCCTTCAGGCAGTGTATTAATACAAATTTGGCAATATCAAAGCAGGAGTACTTTATCTGTCTCAGCACTGAGATGCTGAATGCAAACTTAGGACTGTGAAAAACAACTTAAAATCAACATTTTGGGCCATTAGCATGGTTATATATATTCTGTCTTGTTTTCATGGAATGTAAACAAGCTTCAGCTGGGCTTCACATAGTTTCTGTTGCAGAAATGATAAAACAGAAGAACTATACATGGAAAATATGTGGTGATGGTCTCTTGTTAGCAAAAACTGTCAGAGTCCTGTCGTCCTATCTTTAATTAAATTTTAATCTAGGGAAAGTTTCTCAAAGTTATGGCGAAAGGAAGAAGTAAGAGACCATCTGTCTGACTGAGAAACTGTCTGACTGCTCCTCCGGTTGGACTGCAGCCTGTCTGATTGGCTGGATCTCAGCTCCTTTAGCACAGTAGTTCCCAAACGGAGGTCCCAGGACCTCCAGGGTTAAAAAGAGAAGCAGCTGGGTCTGATCTGACCTTCCCCACGATAGCTGCTGCCTGAATAAGAACACACTTCATTATTTCCTCTAAAAGCCCTTCAGATATTCATCCCACCAGCTGCGCTCATGTCAATTAGTTCATCCTTCCTTCACAGTAGTCGGTGTCAAGGCAACGGTCCCAGAGGGAGGCCATGACATCAGCAAGCTACAGTACATAACATGTAATCACAGTGTTACAGGTCTCAATCTTTAATCACATTTCATTCTGGCTGCAAGACAATAAAACTGACCAGACATGAAAGACATGATGGGATTTTTCCAGCAGCTCCTGCAGAGTCTGAGAAGTGAGTGTGTTTTAGTGATCTAAGTAAGAGATCTTTGTGGGACTTCTTATAGTCTTAAAGGAAGAGTCGCCCCTGCTCTGATGTACAGAATGATAACATCAATAATAAAGCAATCTGCTGGTTCATTGAGCCGACTGATTGGTTCATCAATCACAGGATGCGACCAGTCACACCTGTTTCTCTCCAGTGCGCACTTATCACGCAAAGACTAGAGGGAGGTGAAAACTGCTGAGCACAAAAACCATCCGGAAGTGTCAATATGTGCAATCAGACATATGTTAAAGCAGTTCTCATTGACATTTTGTCTTTGTCTAATGTTGGTTCCTGCGTAGTGTCCAAATCACCACGCTCTCAGTCACGTAACAGAACAAGCCAGGTGGAAGCAACAAACTCTGTTTCAAAGTGATATTCCAGCAAAGTGAAAGTGCAGGCTGGTTTTTGAACAAACTGCAGAATCATGTGACAAGCAACATTCTTACAACAAGAGGAACCTACGGTTATGAGGTATTGGTTAGGCAAGCCAGGTCTATGTGCTTAATGCTGTGAGTGAGTGTTTGCAAGGAAGACAATACTAAGCTACTGCCATTTAACAGTATATCCACATCTCTGAAAGTGATGAAAGTGATACACATAAAAATAACCTAATATAGATCACAAATGTCCAACGTCTGAAGGACTGACGGTTCTGGCCTGATGTATGATGAAGCAAAATGCTACCAAATATCAGTATGTTTGGAGAAAGTTCACTTTTTTATTTTCCCCAACAGCATAAGAGACATGCATTTATGTTAGCATGTAACTGGAGTTATCTTCTGCTCCTGCTTACAAGTGGTAAATTAAAAGCTCACAGCAACCTAATACGATACAGTCTCTGGCTTTTGTTTGACATCTAGTGACTGCAAAAAAAATGTAACACCCTTTCGATCCATCGTTAGCTTGTTTACTACATTACGTGAATGTCACCATCACACTTAACATCCCGCTGAAACCTGTTCAAACTCTTAAAAGGACAAAAAATGAGCAAATAGTCAAATATTCATGTCATGCCCAAATCTGATTCGACATAATTGAGTCGGATATAGCCCTTGTGATTATTGTGAGGGGTGGAAACGACAGGAGAGTAACAAGGAAATGGGATGCATGTGAACCAGGGATGTTGAAGTCTATGGTTGGTAACTTAAAGAGCTAGTGTGTAGAATTTATGGTGATATATTGGCAGAAATTGAATATAATAGATAATATTCATAACTACTAACCTAAAGCTAAGAATCATGTTTTCATTACCTTAACACGAGACATTATATCTACATATGGAGCAGGTCCTCTTCAACAGAGTCCACCATGTTGTTCTACAGTGGCCCAGAACGGACAAGTTTCAGTTGCTTGCAATCTGCAACCTCACTGCTAGATGCCACTAACCCTTTATCTAAATGTGCCAATTAATTCAGAATATGTTAAATATGGTTTGATCTGCCCACATTGTAACTGTTTCACATCTCAAATAAGTCCAAAAACAGATGTTGCAGAAGAGGGATCTCAAGTTTTTGAGCCAATAGAGTTCCTATTGTACATCCATTCAACACTTGTGAAGTCTCTTGTGTCACCAGCCTTCAGCACTGCAAGTTATTCAGAACCAATCAGTGACCAGGTTCATTAGCCTCTGGTGATAATGACAAGCTGACAAGTAATTGATCCTCTTTGAATCCTAAGTGCCAATAAAATCAGTGTATGCCGGTCAATCCATGTGTTTGTGCATTTATCCCTGAAGAGAGGAAAGGATGACGCTGCTGGTGTCAGTATAAATAGCTTATGCTGTGCGCACACACACACACACACACACACACACACACACACACACACGGTATTTCAAAGTCCCTGCATGCCACATAGTTGGATAATCCCGTGGCTGTCTCAGCCTGTTCAACCTGTTCTACAGAGAAACTACAGACACACTGAAGCCACACAACAACCCGATGCTACAACATGCAGATCTGATCTGTCCACTTTAGATCTCAGACCTGTGGATTTTTTTAAAAATTACAAGTTGGTTTCACAGACAAGAATTAAGTCTGGTCCTAAATGGAACTAAGGACATTTCTCAATGGATATCTGCATAAAATATTGTTTAGTCTGGGACTTAGTGTGACCCCATCTGGAAAATGAGCTCTGAAGCTCCACTGCTTCTACTGTTTTATTCATTCGTGTGCATAAATGAGCAGGAAAATAACTGTTTCTGTCTTCAACACTCAGAAAACTGATTAACTTTTCTCATAACCAATTAATCGTTTTAGTCATTTATGAATCAAAAATGCTCAACTTACTGTTTGATATGCTTTGGTTTTATTGTTTCAGCTTCTTCTTCTCACACAACAGTGAGGATAAATAGAGTGTGGCTAATATGTTACCTGTTGTTTTTCCAAAAATGCCAAATTTGTTTTCAAGTTATTTGTGGAAATAAATTGGTGCAGATGAGGAAGACATGTTTTGCAAATCAGGACAGAACAAATTAGAAATCTAAAAAGCCCTATATCTAAAACAAATTGGAGCTAAATGCCCAACATCAAATGCACTGTATTTTGTGTAATTTGCAATTTACAGACAACACAATGATTTTAGAACAGCTCCTGTTTCTTATGACATATATCCTCACCTTCACGATTGCTGAAGGTGAGGGGAAACAGAAAACAGCTCGATCATAACTAGATAGATCATAACTTAAACAGGTTCTGAAAGGCTCCAGGTAAGGAAAGTTCCAGTGTACCTTGACATGGTTCAGAGGGGTCAAGTATTTGTTGTATTTCATTCATTCTGGTTCATACTGCAGTTACAGGCAGAATTTGCACAGTGAAGTCTCCCAGATAGCTTGTCAATTGGGCAGGGTTTCTATAGACAGATATTTTTGGGAAGAGGGCTAGAATTGATCCAGACTTTGTTTTGTTATGCTTTTTTTCAGCTTTCCTAGCATGACAAAAAGCATCAATGTCTTTCTACCCCTAATCCCTTGAGGTTTGGGAACATTTCCTGTGCTCATTTGGGATTATGTATTACCCTCCAAGCACAGTGTTAGATACGTCAACAGGAGGAAACACTCCAGAGCATGAGGTTTCCCTCCAAACATGCTTGATGTGAACGCACCCTTAAACAAACTGGATCTGTTCAGGCCTGAACAGAGTTCACGCTCGGGAGGAGGTCTTGCTTCAGAGTGTCATTATATAAAAGAGCACATCTGTGTTAAGAGCAATAGAACTATGAATGAGAATCATTCTGAGGTGGCAATTTTTACAGATAAGGTCAGCGAGGCTATTGCAGAGGCTTGCCTGCTGGAGAATTTTGGATAATGTGTCTCCACTAGTCAATTATGAGTTTTCTTCAAAACACAAAACCTATCTGTTTGATAGCATGTGAGGATTTACACCAAATTCCTCTGAAATAACAAACGAAAGTCACTCCTGTGGGGAAAATGTGGTATTAAATGTCATCTTAGTGATCATCATCATCTTTTCTTACCTTGCCAGTCTTGTGGTCGAACCAAACCAAGGCATGATTTCTGGACAGCACCTTGCAGTCAAAGGTGGCATTGTTCTGGGCCGGCCGACACCGAGCCACCGACCTGCCGATCTTGACTGGCTCATCCAGGTATACATGCCGCTCCTGGAATGGGTGTGAGTTGGGTCGGCAGGCGAACACAGCCAGCGCTGAAGGCATTGATTTTGGCTTAAGAGTGTTACTCCAACCAGACACGAGGGACAGGTTTTCTTGATCCAGAGTGGCAGTTCTGTTGGAATCCCCAATGAATAATCTACAATATCTGTGGCCTATATGTAGGCAGAACTGTTAGTCCTCTGAGTTCCTAGGCACTAACTAATAAACATTGTCCACTGTGCACAGCCCAGGCTGCACCGCTTTCCCACTTCGAATCAACAAGACTCTCCTGTGTTTGGAACAAACGAAAATAAAAAACAAACCAACAGGTAGAAAAAAGACAAGACATTCCCCTCACTGACTGTCCACCAAAGCTACATAACGATTCTTATGTGACAGCAGGCACTATGTACAGACCAGGGTGCCATGTGTCAAGACATACATGACTGAGTATAGCACTGACAGCCTGGAAAACAGCCTCCCACGTCCATCAAACTATTCCAGCACTGAAGCAGGCGAGGGAAGCCAGTCAGGCACCACAGACTGGATGGTTAGTCCTCCCAAGATAGCAACAGCTCACACCAGTACTTGTGACCACTGATTGAATGAGTGACCAATCCAGGAAACAACCTATCGAATGTATACAGGGTCAATTAATAATGTTATTGCGCGCTTTCTAGCAGTGTTAAGTCTTGTCTTGCAGCGAGCTAACAAGGGGCACACACCCCAATGTGCAACACGCCAGTCGATTCACGCACGTCTGGCGTTAAGTACATTTGTCATCTGAAATATATTCACCATTTACAGCCATAATCTAAGTGACACTGTTGCCCTGATACAGGGAAGCTTAGCTAGCTACCTAACGTTACCACTCCCTCCACAGAACACCTATAAAGGTCGCTAACGACACCTAGCAAGACTGAACGCCAAAACACCCCTGAGTTATTAAACATTAACGGTCAATTAGGTCAACTAATGCAGTTCAGGCTCCGCTCTTGGTCTAAATTAGTTAGTGCAGAGGCTTCAAAACACTCAGCCGGGATGAACCGGGGATTAGCAGGTCTTCTTGTGCAACTAAAATGCTAATTGGCTAGCTCGCTAGTGGACAGGCAGAGCGCTAACTCTCGGCCAACGTTTTCTGGCGTTGTACCAGCAAAGCTAGGCTAGGCTAGGCTAGGCTAATGAGTGCTGACAAACTTATCAACCAGGTCCTGAAATGTTTTCTCCCCACCCCACTCAACCAGTTCGCTTACCGGGTGGAGGCGAAGTGCCATCCCTGTCTCCTGGAGCAAATAAAAGCAGCAAGCTAGCCCGCCTTTTGGCTACAACGGAGCCCTGCAAGCGAACGTTAGCATGGAGGTGGTGAGCTACCGAGCAGCTAGCCGGGCTAACTGACAGTCAGACGCGGAAAAATCAGGGGAGTTTCTTGACTGCGGGTCCTCACGCATCACACCAGCCCGATTATCTTCCAGGAAAAAACCTCCGTAAAGCCACAAGTTGCGCTGCCGTCGTCTGTCTCAGTCCAGCCGGCGTTTGCCGAGGCGGTTATGAGTTAAAGCCGTCGCCTTCCTACAGTTTTCTGGAAGGAATCTAGAAGAAGTTGTCCTCCTCCGCAAGTCCAAGCCGCCATACTGTAACTAGAGAGCAGACAGGCGGGGTGCGTTCACGGCCCGAGTCACTTCAACTCTACTCACCGCTGAGCTCATTAAATGAGTTGACTCTGTAAACCTAGTCTTAATTTCGGATTAAAATATATTCAGTTAATTTGTTTTTTAAAGGACACTATGGAAGCTAATTTCTGCCAGGAAAAAAGGCATCCCCATGCTGAACAATTAAATCAGTCACACATTGTCAATCACATCAAAACAACGTATTTGATTATAGATTATAATTTACAGTTTTTAATTTTCTCAATGTACATATCATCTGTCATTGTCAATGTAAACCCGACACACTGTATACTGATATATACATTTACATATTGTAAATAATAATCCAGTAAACGTATATTCATTCAGTATTTATGTTTTTGCACTATTTATGTATTTTAATAGCTGACTTGTGCATAGATATTATATTTTTATTGTTGATCATTGGTGACTTACATATATATTTATATAATACGCATATAAACACCTATTTTTTTCCACATACCATTCAACATAATAGTCTAGTCTATCATTTGCCTTTATTTGTTTAGCTTTGTTGTCCTTATTCAGAGCTGTTAGGTCAATTTCTGTGTACATAGGCTACAGAGAGCAATGCAAAGAAAACAAATCCTTGCATGTGTGCACATACTTGGCCAGTGAAGCTGATTCTGATTGTTCACATCATGAGTCATATTTCTGACTCACAATATCAAGATTTTCAGACGTTCACTCAAAATGATTACTCATTACTTATTACTTACTTGGACTCTCCTTAGAGCTACAAAAATGTAAGGTTTGTTTAAACATATTTGAACTATTTAGATGTCAAAGCAATACTATGATATGACAGGAATAGTATTGTTTTTTGCTTTTTTCAAATTACACAAGAGTATACAGTCAGAAATACATTTATTTTCTCACAGCCTAAACCTGACTCGAGTGATTTCAATACTAGGTTTGAATAAAACAAGTCTTTTCATCCTGTTTTTTGTTTGTTTGTTTGTTTGTTTTTTTTATGGTAAATAAAATAAAACAGAATAAAATAAAGTAATTAAACGTGTATTCTAGAGGTTTTCTCATTGGGACTCCATGATGCTGTGATTTCGGTTATAGTTGTATTCCACAGGAACTCACAAAACTCAGGGAGTGTACCTTTACACTGGTTTTATATCTTAAATACCTGTTGTGTGTGTTACAGTACTTTTTCATACTCGTAAGTATAAGCTCATACTACTGTAACTTTCCAGCATCATGTACAGTAAAATAATGAGAACACCAAATGACAATATTTTACAGTTTAATCTTCAGGTTCTATCCAGGTGACTTGATTTACGGTGTGGGACAGCAGGGTGGGGTGGGGTGACGTGTGAGGGGATCAAATTCTGCTTATGGCTCCAGAAATGTCCCTGCTGTGTTCTGGTGTAACGACAGCTGAGACCAAATCAATGCTGGATGAGACAGTAGGGGAGTTAAGTATGGGAGGATAAGACACCACGAGGCATCACTGCTGCTCATGTTGGTTTCCTTCAGTCCTTATTGAACAGGAGATAAAACTGAAAATGTCATAATTAATTGTTAATGTTTCCAGTGTTTGTGCATCTAATACAAGCCTGACCTCAACCTTTGTTTGGGCACAGATGAACCAAAGTTCATAAAGTGAGTTTCCCTTGTGTGAGAACATTTTGTTTCACAATTTATGTGATGAAAAAATAATATAAATCAAGTACTGAGATTTGTTGCAGCATAAATAAATAAAAATAATCACTGAAGCTTCAAACAGCTGAACTGGGGGTCTAGTCAAAATACATAACCTCAGATGTCATAAAAATATACCACAGGATTATACAGAAGTGTGGATCCAAGTGACTTGAATCCATTCAAAATAATTAACTGTTTAATACCTAATTTTTCTTGAAAGTACAGGGAGATAAAATGCTTTTTTCGTAAGCTGGAAATCCGTCCTCCCTCCCTCTTAAAGACACTGGATCAATAAATAAACATCATACAGAGGAGAGCTTCAATGTAAGGACAAGACCCACAGTGTTGCGGAAGATCTGGGGAGATTTCATTCATGTTTCTCCTCGACACTGGTGAGATGGCTGATAATTAACTACTGTTTTATTTTAAACTAAATCTATTTTTATTTTACATCCTAGTATATGTTTAAACCTATACTTCATGATTTAGAGGGTTGATAAGTGCAACTAGACAAACCAAATGCAAGGATTTGGTGGGAGTGAGTTGGGTTGCTTGTGTTTTTGTGCTGCTGTTGTGATTTTAAAGGATTGTGCATTGTACAAATTCTCTTGTACATTACTGTTTTCTCTTTTTCTTTGCTCTTATGTTGTTTTGCATATTTTGTTTATTGTTGAAGAATGTGAAATACTGGGTGGGAAGTTGCTCTGCCTGTACATTGAATATAAAAGAAAGAATTACAGAATAAGTCAGTGATTGACGATTACATTTCAAACAATTCAGACTCATGTTAATGTTTTTTTTTTTTGTTTTTTTTTTTTGAGTTTTAGGATTCAGATGATTGTTTTAACGCCACCATTGGAAAAACTGCTCCCACAGTCTTTGCAGACACTGGACCTATCTGCAACATTTTCGTGCTTTTCCTATCTATGTAAAGCACAGACTTAAATGCAAAACAAAGACCGGGTGAATATTGCCTTCAAAATAAACAAAATTATTTATAGTGGTATTTACACTTTTACATTTTTTAAGACTTGCACATTGGCCCAAATGTGAAGCTATAGTAGACAGTAAGTTTAGCTTAGCATAGATGACTGGAAACCAGGGGAGACAGCTAGCATGGCTCTATTCAGCGGTCAGAAAACACGACCACCAGTGCCTCTAAAAGTCACAAATTAACACATTATATCAGTGGTGTTGTGCAACTAGCTATGGTATATCATCTTGTATCATCACATTATTAAGTAGAGACTTGACACTGGACAACTTTGTCATTACATATCTGATAAAAATACACAAGAAAATAAGAAAATGTTCATTCAATACAGTTTATGTAAATATGTATATAATAGATTGCTACCAACAATTTTACAAAAGAAAAGAAAAGAAAACCATGACAGAGATGGATTTGTCTTTTTGAGTGCATATACAGCAAATGGCGTTCATTTATTACCTCAAGGTGAATGTCTTTCATGATAAACTAAATCATTCACAGAGGTTAAATTTCTCACTACTGCACTTGCCTTCTCTATTTACACCTCTGTGTTATGTCTCATTTGCTTAATCAATACAAAAAGCAAAGTAAACTTACCTCCATTGGTTTCCTTGCAAGCTTAATGATGACAAGACTTTTGGAAGTTACTACTTTAGATGCCATACTTACTGCACATATTATAGTTTTGGGTTATTTTTATTACTTAAATTACTGTGTTATTTCTGAACGGGTACATTATTTATAATTAAGTAGTAAATGGATTTAGCATTATTGAGTTACAGGTAAATTATTCAGTCATTGTCATGTGTAGCACTTTGTAAAATGTTTTATTTGTATTTTCATGTGTGGTGTTTAAGTGTAGTCATTGTGTTCTCTTGGTTATGAGCTCATTGGTTCCTAACTGCCCTTGTTTGTGGGGACATATATGAATGATACGCAAGAGAGAGTGAGTACCTAGTGCTTAACAGTGAAGGTAAGTTGCTGTACCCCTAAGTTGGGATGTGTTAGTACTGTCTTGCTGTGTTGGTAAAAATTAAATGAAAAGGAAGACACAAATGTTGTAACCCACTTATTAGCCACAGCCTGGAAGAACTGAGGAACACCGACAATTAAGAAAAGAGTGTTACAGTAGTCCAAGATCCTCGAAAAATTCCAGCAAGATCCAGTGTTCAAATGATCATTTTAACCCAACCATTAGCATTGCCTTACCCTACCAAGTGCTTTGTATACCTTAACCTAACCAGACGACCACGTTGTCACACCATAAAACATCTAGGATTCCCATCTAGCCATGACAGGTGGTGGTAGACATTTTGTTAAATGTGGACTGAACCAGGTTAATTTCCCCGTTTCCAGTCTGTGTTGATGCTGCCTGTAGCTTCACATTCACCTTGCACACATGATAGTAACATCAAGCCTCTCATCAAGGAGAACAAAAACCAAAATGTCAAACTAGTCCTTTAAGCCCTCCTGTACTCTACTACATTCCTTCCTCTTTGCCGCGTCCCTTAAGCTGTATGTCATTCACAAGCATGCTGCCATAGTTTGGTGTAATATAATCAGAATGTATGTGACAACAAGATCCTTTAACATCTGAAGTTGCACATACGAGCATGAACTCCTGCAGGAGGTCTGGGCAGGTGTGAGAGGCCTGAGGGTCGATGCGGGGGATCAGACTGATTATCAGTCTGTTCCAAATATACCAGAGTGAAGGACGGGACAAGGGCTGAGAGATGAACACAGACTGCCAAGATCAACTGGAGGTGTAAGTGTATCAGACCATAACAGCCTCAGAGTGTTGGCTGGTTCACTTTGTGTAGGATCACAACAACACGTCCTGGTCCTGGTGTTGTTCATGTCAGGGTCATGGCATAGATCCTGGATCTATAGCCCCTGCAGCCATGCCCAGGCCTCCTGCAGAGCGAGCATGGGACCAGCTGTCACTGTGCTGACAGTCTGACTATTATTTAAGATTTAACAGCATCTTACTGTGTTTAGCTTCTTAGCCCGGTCTGACATCACAGCGCCCAGTTATACAGAGGCTGAGTGTTGGTAACAAGCATATCACTTATAGATGAACTCCATTCAAAACTTACAAAGACTCATTTTTATAAATGCTGTGGCTTGTTTTATCCTGTTTTCTAACCTCTTCGTGAAATTGTTGAATCTAATATAGATTACTTTCTCTTATCTTATCCATGCATTGATGAGTGCACACATTATGTTTGTACCGTATGCTCAAATTTATTTTGTCATTTCAACCATAAATAAAATATCATTCACTTAGAATCAGGGTATAAAAACCATCAAAACATTAAAACCATACAGAACATGCAGTATATAAAAACAGGATTAGTTTAGTATAAGTTAGTGTTATATTTACCATTAGTATATTGTAATGTAGACAATCTGATTACCTAGTAAAGTGGATTTCTGTCACAACTCGGGTCAACAGTGGGTGCACCCCTTCCCAGTGTGAGGACCCCCATTCTGTTTCATCCATCTGTTTGCTCAGTGACTGAGCTATTAAAGGATTTAGATAAAGCTGATTTACTGCCTTGGTCCTGACTTGAGGGTTGAGCGGTAATTGAAGAAGTAATTCATTTAATTATGTGGGCCAAAAGGTCACTGAGGAAAGACGAGAAACTTTGCAATAACTACAAATATCTGAAGAACAGCATATCTTAAAAAGGCTGCACAAATATCAGTGATGGTTTCACAATGTCTTATCAATTCTGGGTTCTAGTGTTTATCTAGTGTAGTTGGACAAAAAGTCAACTTGCTGGCTTTATCTAGTCCAGCTGAATATCATAGTCTTACATCAAAAACTTATCTCATAATTAATAAACATATCATAATTTGACGTACTTTATAATGTTGACTTAAAAATAATTGTTTGACTTGTCTAATTATTCACTAAATACATTGACATATTGTTATATATTATACTACATTTATATGATATTGTATCATATCATGCCCATACTATACTGTTTTTATATTTGATCTCTTATTCTATTCGCCCCGATATTATATTGCTGTACTATACTGAATATAATGTAATATAATATATAACTACCTTTCACCTTAAATATCTCATACCTCATACTACATGATGATTTGTTTACCATATTTTTGCCATATTATACTGTATCGTGTTATTATAATACTGATTTTTGCATCATACTCATTATTTAATTTATAATACATCTTTATATTAATACAGACAAACAGACTTTGCTGCTAATATTCACTACTACCGTCACTTTACCACGCTGTTTTTGTCTCTATATGCTCTTGTATAGTTTTCACTTTTATTTTGTTCTCATTTTGGTGTTTTATATACCTGTCATTATATATTTATTTTACTTTATCTATTTATCTGTACTTATTGGACTGCTGCAATGACCAAATGTTCCATAATGGGATCAGCAAAGTTTTTTTTTTTTTTTTAAATCTTACTATGATTTAGAAAGTTTTTATTTAAAAACAAATGGCTTAACATCTCATAATTTCAATTAACGATGAGTATTTTTATTTTTTCATTACTAATGTTTATTTTTTCCATTTTTCCACACTTTTCTTAAAAAAAAGCAAAACAATCCATTTCAGATTCAGTATACAGGGGATGGTACACAAATAGAACAATAATAAAAAAGCCAGGGGTATATGAAACACACAGATATAAATTGTCTTACCTTTTTGTTAGTTAAAGTAGAATGTAGTTTCAAATGTTGCTCAGCTTCCTTCAGAAAACAGTAAAATCATTTTATTGATAAATTTACATTATGAATTTTAAAAAAGGTCCGCTTATTTAAAAAAGAAAAGGTTTGAAGAAACTAGACACCACATTTTAAGTATTTTTTCACAGTCTTTATAGATATATAATCAATGAGAAATCTGCAAAGGTCTTGTCAGAATTTCTTAGTTTGGGGGGAAAATAAGCCAAATAGGTGTTAACATGTTTCTGAATATCCATCACAGAAAGAGCAGTTTGTGTTGATGTCTCATAAATAAAGTATTTCTGATTTTTTTTTTTTAAATATCTGTATGTAGTGATTGGATTTACAGAGTAGTCTTTCAAACTTGAACGCATCTCAGTGCCAGGGACGGTCTTACGTGATGACGTTTCGCGTTTGACCAGGACGTATACGTACAATCCTGCTGCTATGCTAGCTGCTAGCTGAGTGGCTACTTTCTGCAGCTCTGTTTGCCTACTGTTGTTTTCACCTGAGGGGAAACATACTCGAAATACCGGCCAACTTCTCGGGAGGACCGTTAACATTATCCGGAGCGTCTGAGTGTCCGTGTCGGGGTCGTCGCCATGGCTCTGCAAGGCCCGGAGGAGCTGGGGGAGCAGGTCGAAGAGCCGGAGGATCTGGACGACCAGGACGCTAGTAGCATCTCTCCGGCCGAGGAAATAACTCTGCCTCCCGGGCCCGGAGGCGACGAGGAGCCGGAGGAGGCTCTCCTGCTGCCCTGGGACCGCTTCTCCGCCTGGCTGCACTGTATCTGTGTGGTCGGCTTCGACCTGGAGCTGGGACAGGCGGTGGAGGTGAGGCTTAACGATCCGCCGGGAACAGCTGGGTCATGTAAACTCCTCCACACTGAAGCTAAAAACGCCTAAGTTAGCGGTTACTGGAGGCTCCGACTATTTCCTGAAGCGGAGCACACAGCTCTCTTCATGAAGCTGTTTGCTACCTCTCTTGTTTAGTTATTCTTCAGTCTAACCGTGCTGACATGTGAACACACAAATGTAGAGATTGTGGAAGAACATTTTTTACTGTGGGATAAAGATCTCATTGCCTGCTGAAACAGTTTATCGTAGCCAAGGCGAATTGTGTGATTCTTCCCAGGAGTTAGTCTGTTCCAACAGCATCAGCTCAGCTACTGCATGGTTTATTTGCTGAAACTCTTCCTCCTACAGACACAAACATTCAACTTTTTTAGGCCTTAAACTTGAGGGTTGAGTAAGGCATCTCTGATATAGAGGTTTGGTCCCCACAGATGTTTGGGCTGCAGTAGTAATACAATACATTGCATGTGCTAAAAGGGTTATAAACAGTGATCTGGGTTCAGTCTTTCTGTTTCACTTTCTCTCAGGATCTAAACAACACAAAGGCAGTGGAACATGCTTTTATTTTGTATAAGATTATTTGTTTTTCTGATACACTGAGTAGGTATAGTACTTTTGGGAATGCACCAGTCTGTGCAAAGAATGTGCAAGCAGACAATTTTAGCTAAAAATTTGGGATGGGAATCACTTGATTCCCCATGATATTAAGGTGATAATTAAGTCGCGATATAATATTATTGCAATAAAATAAATTGCGTTTTATTGCCTTTTTTCAGCAGTAAGTTGTGTCCTCAAAGGAAAAGTTTGTCAACACCTGTATTATCTAATAAGATTAAGTTTTCAGTCTGTTCATCTTACTTCAGTCATTTCCATTGCAGCAAAATGTATCCAGTGGACAGATAAAGCAGTCGATTTTATTATTCTAATAGGCTACCAAAAGTTAAATCTGTATTTAATATGCCAGCAAAGTGGGAAACAATGCCCATCACAAGCTTCCAAAGGCTATGTGGACTTTGTCTTGGGTCAAAAGAAAACATTCTGTTGCTGCTGTTACAGAGGTTAGTCCCAGCGCCTCCACCGGCCACTAACCCACTGTGACCCCCATGCTGGGGTTTGAGCTGGCTGGATTCGAGTTGCTATAGCAGAATGAAGCTGACTGAAGCTCCTCGGAGCTACCTCTTGCTTTTCTGCGGAGTAGCCGCCTAGCAATGAGGATTGAGGCGGAGAGACTGCAGGGAACTAATTCTTACCTCATATGTGGTCTGATAAGCACAGAGAAAGAGAGAGCCGGGCAATGAAGGCCTGAGTAAATCAGTGTACTGTGCACAACTCTAAAAGAAGATTTTACCCATTTTAAATATAAAAAAAGAGAGAAATAAATATGTAGAGGTGAGCGTTGATATTGTGGTGGGCTGCCATAATGAAATTCAAATATGGGGAACAGTAGACACTGGCAGGGGTATAAAATCTGCTGTAGGGTTGTCTTTGTTTTCCAGTTGGCTGTGAGACAGATCACTACAGCTCATGTCAGGACAGTGAAAATAGTTTGCAATCTTGAAGTAGTTATAAAGTATAATTAATGCATGGCACACAGTGTATGAGGTTTGGGTTTTTACAACATAATTTCTTAGTTTCTGCCATGATGTCTGTACTGAGAATACAGAGCTAACCTCCTCTTATAGCTAGCTGGTGGTGTGGACGTTGTGCTGTAGAGCATTAAGCACTTCTCCCGAGAAACCCTATCTGCCACCAAACTTATATAGTGCATAAATAGGTGTTCAAGTTGCAGAGTGGGAATGAAAGAAGCACCATTCTCCTTATTACAAGTCAGTGTACCATCAAAATGATGTTGAAGCTGGTATTTAAAGGTCAAAAAGTTGCATAATGTTGCTTTAATGCTAAAATTTACAGTGTGTTAATTACTTACAATTAACTTATATCATAAATTAAATCCCTTTTAAAGTTGTTGTATTGAAAAATACAGGTCAGATCAGGAGACAGCTTTAACAAAATACCTTATCATGAAATGTAAAATTGTTTACAATTGTAATATGGTAACTCCAACTTGCAAAATAGCAGATGGCATACAGAAAGTATTTACCCAGTGACATTAGGGAGACAAATTAATGTTGGTAAGGATGTTCAAGTTTGAAAAACCTGTGATGAAAAAGTGCTGGTGCTTTGTTTCACAGAAACCAAACACAGATTTTAGATGTGAGTTGATGAGCTCCTACTGTGTGTTAACTGTGTTCATCTGTCTTTCAGGTTATCTATCCTCATCATTCCAAACTGTCAGAGAAAGAGGTGAGTCAGAGCGACTCTGTGTGATCTGGAATAAGTTAATTTTTAATAATTCAGTCATTACATGCTAATGAACGATGTGCACTAAATCATAGAAGAGAATAGAAGTTTGGTAGATTGTTAATCGTGATGATAAACATTGACCTCCTACTGTTTGCTCTCTGTCCTGTCTCATTTGTGTCTTGTGTCTGAATCACTGAATCAACCTGATGACACAATAAAAGGACTAAAACAAAATCTTTTCTCTTTCAGAAAACGAGCATCTGCTACCTTTCTTTTCCTGACTCCAACTCAGGTGAGTTCCTGTTTGTTTTCTGTCCCCCTGAATGCAGCAACAATCAGGCCACTGTGGAGACTTTGACTCACTTTATCTTGATGTGTCAGATTAGGGGTTAAAAGTTATGCTAGAAACAAACTGTACGTTCAGAACAGCCACACTCGAAGGTGGAGTGAAAAACCAGCCGTCATAGAGACAGAGGAGAAGCAATAATCATTAAATATGGTTATAATGATGTACGTTTCCTGTTCACGAAGAGGCTCATAATGTTGAGTAGGGATGTGCACATCGAAATACAAGTTGAAATATCGCAAGTATCACAATATGAATTTTTCATATTATATTAAAAATTATACTGCTATTATCGTGAATGAGATGATAAGACACACCCCTCGTGGAACGTTTAATATGAACATCCTTTATAATATTAATTGTTCATCCGTGCAGCTGCAGTCTGGGTCCATTTTGAAAATTGTCATTGTCATGAGTGCAACACTAGACTGGAGATAAAGTGGGTTAGGGATTGGTTTACACACACACACACACACACGTGCGTGCACAAACACCTCTGTGGATTTGCGTGTGTGGGTCGAGTGTGCGTGTGTGTGCGCGTCTGCAGGTGTGTGCTCTTTTGTTGTGAGTCAGCAGGCGGCAGAGCTGACAAACCTCCTGCCCTCAGGATGACGACAGGATTAGGACAAATGCTTACAGGGCTTCTATATATAAACTGTAGGTGTGTGTGTGTCAGACTACACTGCATCTCTCCCTCTCTTTCTCTGACTCCCATAATTCAGTCTCACTTCTTAATCAGAGGTGGCATCATGTGTCTTCAGTCCACTTTGACTCTTGTTACTGAGTATGTTTAGATCCACGTCAGATGGAGAGAGAAGGAGCTGTAGCAGCTGTGTTAGAGGTCAGAGTAGGAACACACTAACTAAAGATTCTCAGTGTGTTTTTTTACAGTTTTGATCAGGTCTTTAAATTAGACTCAAACCAGCAGACATGAGACATCTTTAACTCACCTGAGCCTCAGCAATCACAGCATTTAATGAGTCACTTTAAGGTCTGAATTCTAACATGACTGATAAGTGCTTCATAGCTACGCCTGCCACAATGACCGCTTTTGTTGGACGGTATATTGTCCCAGAAATAACTGCAATGAACAATATTATTATTATTAATATAAGTCCATTTTATTCCACTGATATCATGATAATATAATAACTTTAATTATCATATCTTGAGATTAAAAATCTCCTTTCCAAGAGTGTCCTGGCTGAGGCAGTCAGCAATATAAGTTACAGACAGACAACGTAGAACAAAAATACATAATAAAAATGTACAGCTCTAAAACAAGCAATATAAAACACAAAATAGGAATACTACAAGAAAAAGAAAAAATTATGTTCTTGTATATCAGAAGTGAACCATAAAAATGCAAAAATGGGGCAACTACACACGCTTACAAAGACCAGCTAAGATATACCGTGACATTGGCGTATAGAAGATTGTGTACAAAAATCCTGCAACAGTGCTTTGAAACAGCCTAGAGGAACCAATGAGAGCAACTTTAAGTCCTTCTAAATATCCTGAAGAGTTTTTATGTTCTCCCTGTGTCAGCGTGGGTTTTCTCCAGGTGCTCTGGCTTCCTCCCACAGTCCAAAGACATGCAGGTTAACTGGTGACTCTGAATTGTCCGTAGGTGTGAATGTGAGTGTGAATGGTTGTCTGTCTCTATGTGTCAGCCCTGTGGTAGTCTGGTGACCTGTCCAGGGTGTACCCTGCCTCTCACCCAGTGTCAGCTGGGATAGGCTCCAGCACTCTGTGACCCCTAACAGAATAAGCGGTTACGGAAAATGAATGAATGAATGTATGCTTCAAATGTACAAATACTTAAAGCTGCACAAATGTATATTGTGTATATTGACAATGGATAAAACGGCAAACAGCAGCAAACAGCAGACAGACACATTTAAAAACTAACCAGTGAAGAGTAAGAGAGGTGTAGCAGCTGAAGAGGCAGATATTTTTCTCAGGAGTTGGTGGACACAAACACAGACACCAATAGGAGCTGAGTGTCTGTCTGCAGGATGTGGAAATAGGCCAGGTTAGCCACAGTGACATAGTAAATTAAATTAGATTATTAAATGAGACCAATTCATCAATTAATCCAGTGTTACCTGTTCGACAGTAACTGTTTTTCCAACAAACAAATCATTTGAGGACTCTGGGAAATTGTGACTGGTATTTTTATTAATCCCAGAATATGATATTCAATATCATGAATATTGGGAGTTAAATTTTACAGTCCTTCTTGGCCACTTCATCAACAAATCAGACACCTTTTACTTCATGAAAATAAGGCCACAGTTCTTCCACACTTAAGATTTTTCCCTCTGAGATGATAAAGTAAATTCTTGCCTGCTAACGAGCTCCTTGGTGTTGCAGACGGTGTTGACAGTCTCACACACTCTGATTTAAGAGGAATATGTCTTTAAGTAAGAAAGCTTAAAGAGCAAATAGAAACGCACAAAGAGCATTAGAGCCTCAGAGCTCCTGATGGCCTGTTTCATGCTGGGTGGTCTCAAACACAACCCTACTGCATGATGTCATGGAGTCTTGGCCGAGCTCTTGGAAGTGTGTGTCTGTGTGGCTGTGTGTGACCTATGAAGTGGAATGCTTTTAAGTCTGGCAGAGTGTGAGCTGAAGTGTGTGTGTGTGTGTGTGTGTGTGTGTGTGTGTGTGTGTGTTTGTGTTTGGAATATTTTAAACTCTTATTTTCTCTCTCAGTCTCTTCTGGCGTGTCTGCTGGAGGATGTGCGGAGGTCATGTAGAGGTTAAAGGCCGGCCTCTGACTCATTGGGCACTTCCTATTTCCTCTTTTTTTTGCTTCCTCTTCCTGTTTGTCCAAAAATCTGGAGGAAGCCAGGAAGACCCTGACAAGAGCCGACTGGTGCATATTGAAATCACACAAAAGTACATCTATATCAAATCAAAATATCACAACACATACACAAACAAGTCTTGAATAATCCTGAACCAAAAATAGATTATAAGTCCGACTTCAGCAAATGGAAGTCAATTAAATATATCAAATATATGCAGGCTCGAATAAATGATGAAATATATGAAGAGTATAACACAGTATGAATGATGTAACTACCCTAAACCACACAATGTGTTCCCATGGTAACCACCACATCACTCTGCTGTGTCTCCAGGTTGCCTTGGCGACACCCAGTTCTGCTTCCGCTTTCGTCAGGGTTCCAACAGGAAGTCGTCGCTTGGCTGCTTCCTGGAAACCACCGACCGGGACGCACCGCCCTGTCTGAAGGTCGGGACACACACACACACACACACACACATTTTCAGCACTTCAGAAACATGCTGTAATGTTTACATCTGAATCGTTAAATGAAATAAAACTTGATTCTGATTTTCTGTGTGTGTGTTGCAGAGGGAACAGGGCCATTACTATGGTTACGTGTACTTCCGTCAGGTGCGAGATAAATCCCTGAAGAGAGGATACTTCCAGAAGGTCAGTGTCAGACTGCAGTTCAGCTTTACACACCAAAGACTCGCCCATCAATGTTAATTAAGACGTTAGTCGCCAACATGTAGAGTAGGAATCTAATTTGTAAAATTTTGATAATAATAACGATAAATCTTCTGTGTGTGTGTGTGTGTGTGTGTGTGTGTGTGTGTGTGTGTGTGTCTCTGCATCAGTCTCTGGTCCTGATCAGTAAGCTGCCCTATGTGACCTTCTTCCACTCCCTGTTGAAGATCATGGCTCCAGAATACTTCGAGAAACAGGAGCCCTGTCTTGAGGCTGGTCAGTCTGATTATTGTCTGTGTTAATGTTTATATACACTATCTGTCCTTTTCTATCTCCTTGTAAAATACTTTGTAGCAACAGTATTAAGAACTAACACATAAACTTCCCACTCAACAGCTCTTTAAAATTGACTGAACTAAAACTGAACCTGTGTTGTCCCCATTAAATAAACATAACTTTATGAAAGTAGGACTTACTGCGGGTCAGTAGTGTTGTGATGTAACAAAGTAATAATACTTTGTGACAGTCCTCAAGTATTTTTGGCAGTATCTGTACTTTACTTTAGGTTTCTCAACTTTCATTTTCACTATGCTACATTTATTTTTAAGGTGGTGTACATGTTGCAAAGAAGTAAACTTCATAATTCTCAAAACTCTGACCACTGGCATTTTTATTAACAGCATTTACTCGTACTTTTACTTTCAGTGATTCTAATAGGTACCTTTAACTTCTGCCTCAGTTGTTTTCTGGTAAGATATGTGTTCTTGTACTCAAGTGTGGCTTTCAGGTACTTCATCCACCACTGCAGACTGCAATGGGTAAACTTTATTCACTGACTCTCTCAGTGAAGCTGTGTGGTGACATTTTAACCTGTTGTGGATTCTGATTCAAATCTTTGTTTTATTGTGTATTTGATTGACAGCTTGTAATGACATAGACCGCTGGCCGACGCCCCATCCTGGACGTATCCTCACGCTACCCATTATGGGCGTGGTCATCAAGGTACACACACATGCACACAAATGCAATGGGTGGAGACCCGTAGGTGTTTGAATGTGACTTGTCACAGCAGGTAAAGCACAGGTGGTGCGCCAGGGCCCGGGAAACACCCATTATTAATGTAATTAGTTACACCTGTGTTTGACAAGTCAACATGTCCGTCATGAGAAGAGCTCATTGTGTTTCTTTTTAAAGACACATCACAGACTTTCTCCAGCTTTAGTTCTGCATGTGTGAAGTGTGTTGTTATCAGTGAAATCAAGAAAAATATGGAACACAACACAAACGTCCGACTCACATTATAGCACAGTGTACTGTGTAATCGCACAAAAACCTTCATGATGTGTACGCTATCATTTGATGTTTAACTGAAGCCGTGTAAGTAAGTGTTGCAACTGTGACTGTGTTTAATCTGTGTGCTGCTGCAGGTCCGCATCCCAACCAGTTATGACAAACCAGGAACCTCACAGCTGGTCCAGTCCGCCCAGGTGATCACACACAAAATCTCCGACACACACATGAAAATAATAATATTGATTACATAAAACGTTTTCAAAGTGAAGGAGTCGTTTTAATTTTTGCATGAAGTGTGTGAACATTTGATGAGCACGTGATTTTTCAGCTGAAAGAAAGTGTGTTTGTGTTTCAGAGTGACAGTCAGGTGTCCATCGTGCTCCCAACCATCCATGAAGTCGACCTCTTCAGGTGAGTCGAGCTGCAGCACACATGCTTGTGTAACATTCTGTCGCCACCTGCTGTTCAGTGGTGGTACTACAGCAGTTTTCCTCTAACTACTGCTTTACCTGCTGACACCTGGTGAACAAAACCACCTTCTCCCAAAAATGTTATCTACCAGAAACAGTTTCTATGGGACAAAAAAACACTTATCTTTCCAAGAACATCTTCACTGTAATATTTAGTTTATGTCTGTAAAACCCGTTCACTTACTTGTATAGTAAGTGCCCTCTTCACAGAACTCGCCCATAGGGTCAGTGTGACCAGCATGAATAGTCATGGTAATTATTTGCTTACTCTGTATTCAGGTTAAAAAAAAAAAAAAAAACACAAACCAGGTTCAGCTGCATTTGTCCCCTTATCACAGGGGCATTTGGATGCAGTCTTAAGACATGAAACAAAACAGAAAGAAATTAATAAATAAAAACCAGGGCAAAATAAAGCAAACTGACAGAGCTGTTTGACCTTGTTAGGAGTGTTTAGAAACAAAATGAACAGCACCAGCTCTGTTCAAAACAATTTGTCAAGTAAAGACGAATCAGGAGACTCTTCACGGAGACATCCTCATCAGTCTGTAGTGTCTACAGATGTTCCCCAGTTCAAAAAAGATGTTCAGTGAAGCACAGAAAATGCACCTCAAACAAATATTTCTTCTGTCAGTATAATTTGTGATGGAATAACAATGCTGTAATCCATCACTTTTGTCTTGATTTTTTTAAAAGACCAAATCAGTTTTAGTTCTACAGATGTTGAATTCTCAAAATTACAACATTCTCTGAAGAATAAACTACCACTATACTTATCGCAATTATTAAAAAAGAAAAGGGTTTATGGTTTATGATGTAATGTTTGTGAAGGTTAATAATATTTGTGGCACTCTCTTGGGTGATGTCTCACTGTACAACCGGGTGTTGTGCAGTCGTATGTAATTCATGCTGTCACATATAATTCTATGTGCCTAGTTTATAGGCTCTGTCTCAATCTGTGAGATAACCTCTGCCATCTCTTGTTTTTGTTATAATCAATTTTGATGATGTAAATTATCTATGATGTGATAACTTAATGTCTTGCCTTGTTTTTGCGTTTTGTGTGGATAGTCGGTACTGTGGTATCACCTGATAGGGATCCTCAGTAAATGAATAAATCATTGTTACTTTCAGGCAGTCATTTGTTTCAGGCGATTTCATCATTGTGTGAAATTCAACCCTAGAAGACTTGAAATATATTTGCACAAACAGAATATGCAAACACTCCAGCAGTGTCACCATAATGCTTTGTAAGCTCTACTAATGAAGGAAACTATATGCACTTTAAACCTTTAATAACAATAATGATACTATTAATAATGATAATGAGTTTCATTACACACTCTAAATCTCCCTTTCTCTCTCCAGGTGTTTCTACCCGGTCTTCTTCCACATCCAGATGTTGTGGGAGTTGGTGCTGCTGGGGGAGGCACTTGTTGTCATGGCGCCGTCGCCAGCAGAGTCATCAGATACTGTGCTGGCATTGGTCAGGTGAGTTGAATCAGGTTAGGGGCAGAAGTATAGAATAATGTGGAGAAATTGTTTTTCATAGCTCTACATTTTGTAGTAAATTTGAAGTTAATTTTGATGAAATTCAAACTGCAATCTGAATTTGTGTCTTTCACTTCTGGAAAAGACGTAAAATCTCCAGACATAAGTCTTCATGTCTTTGTGCACTTCAGCGTAGCATTTGACATTTTGAATTCACTTATAAAGGTCTTGACTGTGGTTTCTCAGTGATCTATTTGGTAGGACTTTTTTTCCATTTGAATGATGACATTAGTTGTGTTTAGTGAACTGCAGTGCTGCTTTCTGCTGATGCGAAGTAACTTTAAGATTTCTCTGTCTTTGTGTTTCTCTCTGTCTGCAGCTGTATCTCTCCTCTACGTTACTGCAGTGACTTCCGGCCGTACTTTACCATCCACGACAGCGAGTTTAAAGAGTACACCACCAGGACGCAGGCTCCGTGAGTAAAGACGAAGCAGCAAAGCAGATACCATGTTTAGCAAATCACTGAATTCCTGTCTGCTGAATGTCCAGGCGTGCTCAGCTGCTGCGGAGCTTATCTGCTCTGAGTTTTGTCTGCTCAGTGTCTCATTGTTTATACTGATTGATTTGAGTGTTGAAATGTTTCAACTGTCATAAAATAGACTTTAACTTCCAGTAAGATAAACACTGTGTAAAGATCTCCTCACTCTCTTTAGTCATGACTGATCTCCACCTCCTGAGAGGTTTGAGGTGGTTGGAATTCAGCATCTTGCTCGCATGTTTGAATCTGGCTCCTAGTTCCTGTAGTTAAAGAGGGCCTTACTGTTGTTAGTGTTTGACCAAGGTAACTATTGTAGTGTTTTCACTCCTGTCTCTTTCTACAGGCCGTCAGTAATTCTGGGAGTGACCAATCCCTTCTTTGCTAAAACCCTGCAGCACTGGCCACACATCATCCGCATTGGAGACATGAAGCAAGCAGGTAGATGATACTGCTGCTGGTTAAGAAGTTTACAGGTAACACATATGACAAACCCTGAACTGTGTGCCTGATCTCTGCTCATTCAATCTGTCAGGGGAGATGGCCAAGCAGATGAAAGTCAAGAAACTGAAAAACCTCAAAACTCTGGACTCTAAACCTGGTAAATGCTCCATACTCTACATGTTTATGTTTCTTTTTTTAATGTGAAGCCCCCCTCAGAGCTGTGCTGCTCACTCACAGTCTCAGCTGAGACATCTTCTCCACCAGTAGGAATTGTTCAGTTGATATGTGTGTGTGTGTGTGTGTGTGTGTGTGTGTGTGTATTTGTGTTGCAGGTGTGTACACTGCATATAAGCCGTATCTCAACAAAGATGAGGAAATTATCAAACAGCTTCAGAAGGTAAAATAAGGCATCTCCTTAACATGCTGCACATGTCTCTAACTGTTGCATTGATTGACTGATTTATTTACTTGTTGAAAAATTTTTACTCAGCATTTTTTGGGGTAACACCATTCAAAGTTTGGTCCTTCAGAGCTGAGGGGAGTTTTAAACAAAACTAATACTCGTTACAGTTTTAATTATTTCTGAGCTCTGTTTTCTTTTAGTAAAAAAAAAAAAGAGGCTAGAAAGCAGCTACAAACAATGCTTTATTTTGAACCTAACATCACTGGTTGGCTGTTACACTATGTGGAAATGTTAATCTACAAATGTGAGAGCAGCTGAAAGGAAGAGTTCACACCAAAACACATATTTTTCCTCTTACCCGTAGTTTGTCAATCTAGACTGTGTAGGTGTGAGTTGCCAAATCTTGGAGATATCGGCTGTACAGATGTCTGCCTTCTCTCCAGCTTGTGTGCCAAAAGATACATTTTAAAAACTCAACAGAAACCCTGACCTGGTTACTCATGATAATCCACAGACCTTGTTGTGGGCAGTTTCATGTAGGAACTAGTTTCTTTCTACTGAACTACACCCGCCAACGGAATCACCGCACAGAAGGAAGTGTGCATCTACTGCTAGCTCACCTAGCACCACTGAGCTAGCTCACGTTACAGCTCAGCCGTGGAGGACGCCATTCATGTTTACATCTTGTGCTGTCATGAGCACAAGCCTCTCATCCATGAGTCGATGCACACTTCCTTCTGTGCAGTAATACAGTTGGCAGGTGTAGTTTGATAGAGGGAAAATAGTTCCTACATGAAACCGCTCACAACAAAATCTGTGGATTATCTTGAGTAAGCAGGTCATGATTTCCGGAAAGAGACATTGCTGTTGAGTTTTTCAAATGTATTTTTTGGCACTTTGAGCACCACAAGCTGAGTGTCATCTAGTTCTATTATACTACAGAGAAGGCACGCATCTCTATGGTTGATATCTCCAACACACACTGCAAGACACACCAAAACAACCTAGACTGATAAACAGCACCACAGGTAAGAGGACAAATATATGTTTTTCAGTTAGGGAGAACTGTCCCTTTAATCTTACTCTATAATGACGAAAACTCTGTCTGTGTGTCTGTTCCACGTTTTTCTCCTCACTGACTTGGTCAATCCATGTGAAATTTGGCACAGTGGTAGAGGGTCATGGGAGGATGCGAATGAAGCAATATTACATCAATTAGCCAAAGGGGGGCGCTATAGCAACCAATTGAAATTGCAAACTTTGAATGGACATATCTCATGCCCCGTATGTCGTAGAGACATGAAACTTTGCACATAGATGCCAAATTTGCCTCAAGAACCCATAACTTCCGGTTATATAGATTTTCCGCCATTTTGAATTTTTTGAAAAACACTTAAAATCGATCTCTTCCTAGGAAGTTTGAGCGATCTGCATGAAACTGGGTGAACATAATCTAGGGACCAATATCTAAAGTTCCCTCTTGGCAAAAGTTGGAAAACTTACTAAAACTGAGCTTCTATAAGGCAATGAATATTGCGGAGGGCGTGGCTCATCACATAAAGGTGTATAACATCTCAAGGGTTTCACCCATCACCACGCAACTTTGTAGGCATACGACCACACATAATCTGAGGGGACCCCTCCATTATTGACCCCATCAAACAAAATGTTTTTGCTATGACTAAGTCATGGTATGGTATGTTGTACTCAATGGGTATGGACTAGTGTTAGATATTTATGAGATTTTTTTCCTTGTTTCTCAGGGTGTTCAACAGAAGAGACCCTCTGCGGCCCAAAACGCAATTCTTCGACGGTACTTCTTAGAACTGACACAGAGCTTCATCATTCCACTGGTAACAACCAATGATTTTTATTTTGTCTCGAACATGTGTTAAACTGTTATTGTTTCAGGGTGACATAGTGCTGTTTAGTTTTTGTCTATCTGTATGTCACCTTACAGAGATGGTTGTGTTGTTAATGTGCCATCTCGTGGACTGATGAAGTAAAATGACTTAACGCTGTGTGTGTGTTACAGGAACGGTACGTGGCCAGCCTTATGCCTCTCCAGAAGTCCATCAGTCCCTGGAAGAGTCCTCCTCAACTGCGACCGTTCATTCAGCAGGACTTCATGAAGACGCTGGAGAAAGCTGGACCTCAGCTCACGTCCAGACTGAAAGGAGACTGGATAGGACTCTACAGGTACACACACACACACACACACACACACACACACACACACAAAATCCAGTTGGAAGTTGCAGCTCCCTTAAACTACTACTTTGTGTGTAACCTAACCTAAACACAATATTTATATACCATGACTTTTGAGATGGTGGTTGAGGAAACTGCAGAATGATACAGGCTTATATTAGAGACAGGCCTGTTTATAAGTACATCTGATCATAATTTAATAAATTGCACCGCTGTTCAAAAAAGGGGCCATGTCCTCCCTTAACTGGTTGAATTTAAAAATGAAACGTCAGCAGGGAGTGTTGAGTTTAACTGATACTGTACCAGAGTATCACAGAACAACAGAGTCAAGGTGACTGGAGTTCAATCATTGAAATGCACATGATCCTGAGCATCATGTGGACTCATTACTGTGTGGTTTTCTCTGCGTCTGAAGGCATTTTCTCAAGTCTCCCAACTTTGACGGCTGGTTCCGCAACAGGAGGAAAGAGATGACGCAGAAACTGGAGGCTCTGCACCTCGAGGCGCTGTGTGAGGAGGTGAGGGAGGAAGGGAGGAAGGGAGTGTATAGATTAGGTACAGTCAGAGTGATTCTGTTAACCCTTCGCACAACTAAAGTTTCTGACAAGTTGTTGAGAGTCACCTGACTAAATCTGCCGCACAAATTGTACTATACCACAGTATAGTACAATACAGCCTGTAGATTTTGTGTGAACCAAGCAAAAAAAAAAAACTTTGATTCAGCTCCATCAAACAGATCCAACTGACCGATTGACTGAATGTCTGTCCAGCTTGAATCAGAGTCTTCTCTCATACTTTATCTGTCTGTCTTTATGTGTCTGTCTGTTTTTGTAGGACCTGCAGCTCAGAGTCCAGAAACACTCGGAGGTGGAGACGGTTGATCTGGTTCTGAAGCTGAAAGATAAACTGGTCAGTACAAACTCATCAAAAGCTCATAAACATTAATACTACAGTTACTACTGGGTATACTGCTGGTACTGCTACTGGTGCTGCCAATATTACTACTATTGTTCCCACTGGTATTACAATTGTTATGACCTCGCCTACTGGCAATTGTTCCTCTGCCAACTACGTATAGCTGCTACTAGAACTGGAACTGGCAGCAGTAGTACTACGATAGCTACCAGTAGTGACTTGACTGGTACTATTACCACTACTGCAGGAGTTAAGTCCCATAAGTCAAAATCATGCATAGCATTTTTATGCCTCTGCGCTGGTGATAGCCGTGGCCAGGGGCATTATGTTTTCGGGTTGTCTGTCCGTCAGTCTCCTTCTTGTAACCGCAATATCTCAATAACCCCTTAAGGACATTTCTTCAAATTTAGCACAAACGTCTACTCCAACTCAACAAGGAACTGATTAGATTTTGTTGGTCAAATATCAAGATCAGTGTGATCTAAAAAAACATGTTTTTGGCCATAACTCAAGAATTCTTGCGCTAATTATGACAACATTTCACATTTCTCATAGGATAAAATGATGAAGCAATGACATTTTATATCCAAAAGGTCAAAGTCAACTTTGCTGTGATGTCAGAAACATCCCTTAGCTCTGCTGCTTCTATGAGCTTTAGCATTTAAACATCCCTTCATATAAATGTGCCACTGGAGATTTAAAATAACAACTAATGATTTGTACTCATGATTTGTATTGATTGATTTTCTCTTTGTGGCAGAGTCAGGCAGAGAAGGAGCAGCTCCCGGTGCGTCCGGGGACTCTGGCCAAACTGAGGGCCCACATTGAGGCCGTCATCCTCTCCTTACCAGAGGACCTGCAGGGCATCCTCCACAAGCCCTCCACACCTTGACCTTTAACCCCTTGGCCTGCAACCCTAACCCCAGTTTAAGCTTGTTTTAAAGTTTGGGGGGTAGTCGGTCTCCTCCCGTTTGACTCCAAGGTGGAGGGACCCCTGATAACTCAGACTGGGCCCCAGTGTGAGGACCTCTACTGGTCAACCATTGAAAGCACACAGCACATCTTTGGTTCCCAAAATATTCATCCAACCAGTTGTATTTACCTTTTTGTTTTTCCCAAATTGCTGCTGTGGCAGCTCACGGTGGGTTTCAGACCAAACATGTCGCCCACGTCTCGCTGATTAAGTGGTGTTAAAACAACCTGCTGGACGAGGCCGGAGCTGCCTGACATAAACTCATCTGAGGAGTTTCCAAGAGGTGAAACAGCCTTTAAAAATTCTGAGGAGGAATTTGGTTTTCCATCGTAGAGACATTATGAAATGAAGAAAGGGGTGCTGGATTCATCACAGCTTTGCTTTTGCAGCATGCAGCTCAGTACCAGAGCTTCATCTGAGCCTTTGGTGACCTGTGGGCTGAAGGATTTGTCATCACCCTGAAAGGTAAGAGCAGGAAGATGAATCCAACTGACCTTTGACCCTCAGCATTTTTACCTCTTGACGTTTTTAATTTCTACTTTTCTAACTTTGACGATGAGCTGCTGCAGTCCAGCGGAACTGACCTTGGAGTTTTTCATCCATTTTTTAAAAGATGTTTTTAAAAGAAGTGCACTTCATCGCTAACTGGACCAGTGTGCCCTTCACACACACACACACACACACACACACACACACACACACACACACTTTTATGCAAACAAACTGAGCCGAGCAGAGCCAAGCAGTGCTTTACGATTAAAATTTACTACAATATTGTCCATTGAAACACATACGGAGCATTAAACACCAGCGACCCTGCAATAACTGTCAATGCAGTAAAATGACTCTCGTCTCGTCTGCTCAGGAGCCAATCACATCCCTGTATCCGTGTCACATGATCTGTGGGTAGCCGATCATAACAGTCTGAGGGAAATATTCAAAATTGTCCTGAAATGTTCAGAAATCTTGGTGTGGGTTGTCATTATATTGGTATTTTCCTCAAGACTGAATCCAAAACTTGTGTAAAAACGTGTGTTGAATTAACCTGACTGATTCTGAGCTCCTCTAAAGGGTCAAAGAAAGTCTTTGACAAGCCGGACTGTGAAACTATGGAGATTCATCTCGGCCAAAAAAAAAGAAAAAAAGAAGCAGATGAAAAGTTAGAGATGTTCCAAATTTTACCTTATATACTAAAAACTTACCTTGTATACTATAAATTTTTGAGGCATTAAAGAACTATTATGAGATTAAAATTCTGACTTCCTGTTAAAACTATGACAAGTTTTTTTTTGTGACTAAGTCAAAATAAATAATTATGTAAATATTAAGATTTTGACTCACAATCTTAAAGCTTTGACTTTGTATTTAGTCATTTTGACTCAAATTTGATGTTTTTATTTTTGTCCTTTCTAATATTTTATCTCTGGTCTTTTTTTTCTATTTTCCTGGTGGAGATGGCATTTTATAGTGAAACAGTTTGAAACCTCTTCGATGAACTTGAGCTCAACGCAATAACGCTTTCTTCCCTCTGTAAAGTAATCACGGGGCAGCAGTGACACAAGAAATACATTTAAGAAAATATTATTTCAGCTTCACATTTTCAGTTACTAAATCTGGCGAGTCCACAGTTCACAAGTTGTCTTCTTGAATTCATTGTGGTCTCAAGTCATTTGACTGTGATATTATTTAAAAAGGACTTTACAATTTGTTTTTTGTGCATCAGTTTGTGAGAGCAGGTTTGTATTTCAAATTGAAAAATGAAATTGATTTTATGATGTAAATTTTTCAGTGGCTCCTGCTTTATAAACTTCATACACAGATAATCTGCACTCACACTTCACAGGCTGCTCTTCACACTCAGCTGATATCTATATTTGGGACAGAGAAACAGTAAAATTGAATGATTAAAAAAAATCAACGGTTGTAACTTTAAAACCACACATTTTGAGTGTCAGCGATGGAAAACCTGGGGACAAGACATAAAATGACAAATCAGTTGTGTGCTGGTATTTATTTGCCTGAATGTAAGAAGGAAAAAAAAAGGCTGTAATTCTGACGCCTGACTTAAAGTTTTTTAGCAAATTCAAATAAGCCTTAAAGTCTATCTGAAGCAAACATAAAGTTTCAATCTAGTTTCCCAATATAGTCATACATTCATGTGATCGCATTTTAGCATTGCACTGTAACCACAATTAAAAAAGTTAAAAGCTGATTTTCAGTTGTAATGAGACATTTAATCAGAACGTTCCTGACAGCAGTTTAACACTGACATCCATCTCAAAAAAATCTAGGCAATAATTGTAAACCCAAATATGAGGTTAAGTATGGAAGCCGCATTTCTGCCAGGGTGGAAATAAAAAGTTAAGAATGATAAAAATAATATCCATGTTAAGTCAACATTATTATATTTGACTTACTAGTATAATTCTGATGTGGTAAATATAAAATTTGGCTTACTTTAAGATTTTTACCTAAAAGGTCACAATATCAGGTTAGTATCTTATAATTTTGATGTATTATTACAATTTTTACAAAATAAATATTATTCTGACGTCAACAATTTTGACTTAGTATCTGTTTGGTCTCTTGTGATTTTACCAAGTAAATATTGCAATTTTGACTTGGTGCATCCCATTAAAATTTTAATTTACCTTGAAAGACCTTTAAAGTCATAATTTAAATTTTGCCATATTGACCACATCATAATTTTGATTTAGAAATTAAAAATGATGTACTAAGTCCCAATGGTGATTCGGTTTGTCAGAATTTTGATTGATAGTTTTTTATTTCTGTCATTCTAAACCTTTTTATTTACTTGGCAGAAATGTGCTTCCATAGATGAGTGAACAGTTTGATGGCGAAGACAAATTCCAGCTCTCACATTAGTCCTGCCTGAGCACATCTGCATTGAAATAGAAGAAATGACAAGAAAGTACAAACTGTCAGAGCTAAAACCTGATACTGTCGCAGAAAAGTCCTGCAACAATCTAAATGCACCCTAGAAACACGTTTTTAACCAGCATGCTTTTACAAGAGGATCTCTAGATGATTGTTTGCTACAACATTTAGTAAACTATGATAGCTTGTGTGCATTGCACAAACACTACAGCAAGCTTTGTTTCAACTGAGCGTTTTGATTTGAGATGAAATGATGCTGGTGCCTTACAGGAGTGATGACAGAACCAAAGACTCGATGAGTTAGGCTCAATCTGAATGAATGACGACTTGTTCCTGTAAAGATAATAGGAGTGGGGCGTCTTTAGCTACAGCTCAACATTTGCTCTGACACTAAACTAAATTTACTCTGATGAAAAGCCGCTTCTGACAAACATTGAACTCTGACAGGATCCTCTGTTGCCTTCAAACAAAAGAATTTGGCTGAAGTCTGTTTGAAGTGTTTTCTGACGAACAAGTGAACGACGCAAACTTAAAATCAACAAAGTCAAAGAGAAAATGTAAGAAATTTAACAAAGTCTCTTCTAATAAAGGGATAATTAGCACCACTGGGTCTAGTAAAGCATAATTTCTTTGCACTACTAATTGTGTTTGATTTACATTAATCCACTTTAGACTTTTTTTTAAAAAAAACCTTTTTGGATTTAATTTTTCTCCCCTTCAAGCCACCATTGGTGTCTCAGATAACTTTGACCTGTGGTTTCAAAATCATATCCTTTAAAAGAGAATAACACTAATTAAACATGGACATTGAGAGAGGAATAATCTGTCTTATTAAAATTGTTTTTAAAAAATTTGTTCTTGCAACTTAGTAAAATTTAAATTTTGAAGTGAAAGGGCCAAAACATGCACCAAAAAAAAAAAAAAATTGAAATAGAAATCATTCAACCCAACGCTTCATATTTATTTAAATTCATGAACATTCCTGGACACCTAACAATGTGCAAAAATAACAAAAACCATTTATTATGACAGCAATAACAGATCATTTTAATAATTATAACTGTAATTTGTATTTTCAGAGTGTAAATGACTGACTTAATTAGCATTTTCTAAAAGTGTAGTTCATGGTGACACAAAACTGCACATACAGTTACTTGATGATTTCATTTCAATATATCACTTGTTTGGAAATGTTAAAAATGGGCCACTTGTCAAATGTATGGATTGTGGTTGTTTTTTTTTGTTTTGTTTTGTTTTGTTTTTCTTAAAGCCATCATGTAACACATGTATAAATGTTTTGTCAAGTAGATTACTGTAAAGAAATATAACAAAGTGTGCTGGTTGGAAAAAACTGTAACATTTGGTTGTTGGGCAACCATGTAAGTTTTATATTTGTACAAAAAAAATATTTTAACAATTTTTCATTTTTTTTATGGAGGGCTATTCTCATATTCCACTCTGTAGAGAATTAAGAGTTTTGTACATATTGGTGTAAAGTGAAATGGTGGCCCAGATATGATGACGTACAATAATTATTTTGCTATTACAACAGATGTGTTACTAAATACAGAGATATAAATACGAATTGCTCCATAAAATGTTCAGTTACCTTTATTAGAATAATTATAATGTTGTTGAGAAACATTGACATTTTGAATTTGTAGTTTATTTGCCAAGAGACACCATAGGAATAATTCTGAGAGCCTCTCACTAATGTCACCATTTCTCAATCACTGGTTTTAATGAAAACCTTTTTTGCCAAGGTCCACCTATTTATTGATATTTATTTATGTATGCCTTCTCATAAAATTTGATTATAATGTAATTAAGAGACTCTGTTGCTAGAAAACATGGATAATGAAGGAAAACTCCAGATTACATTCAAATTATTTTTAAAAAATGTATAAAAACAGAGTTGTTTATGGCAGATAATCTACAGCAAAGCTTTCTGCCCCGATCGCATTGTGAAAAAGTACTCTTTTACTTTAAGGTCCCATATTGTAAAATGTCAGATTTCCATGTCTTTTTTAATAGCAGGTATAGATGTTATATCAATACTGCGAGAGTATCAAAATGCCAGGTCCACAGAGAAATGCATGCAGTCCATATTCAATCTCATCAGCCTCATCAGAAACTGTACCTTTCAAGGAGCTGTTAGGACTTGCATGAAGTTGTGATGTCACAACTTCACAGCATTTTACGACTCACTTTTCCCTCAACTCAAAGCCAGTGGGTTTTTGGTTAGATGCCTGAAACAAGGTACGTGGTCATTCAACACAAGCTTAAGTGACGCTCACAACATAAAATTCGTCAGTAAATAACTCGCCTGTGAACTTTGAAGCTTCTATGTGTCTTAACAAAGACAGTTGCTAACAAGTGGCTAAATTAGACCACAGAACATCATCACGCCAAGCCACGTCGAACACGGCTTTAAAGTCTTGTTATGGTGGTGACGTTAACTCATGCGACCGTGGTGTAATTTGTTTATAGCCTAACGTTAGCTTTTTGCAAATGGCGACTGCATTTAGGCTCTAGAAATCATGAAAATGGTGTTCATTAGTGAAGATTATCCTTCTAAACAAAACATCTACGTATCGTAAACGTTTGCCAAGGAGCTTATTTTTGGCAATAATCCAAAATCCAAAAGAAAAATCCAATATAGGCTTTTTGAAGAGAGAACCAATGCAATGCTAACTTCTGCGTCGTCCTACAAAAAAAAAAACGTCATTCCTGGAGCACTCTATGACGATGCAGACACAGAGAGCATAGAAGCGAATGACCTGTTAACAGTGACCGGAGCGTACTGGGCTTTTTCGGGAGGAGGCCTTGAAAAGACAGGTGCTAAAATAGAGTGTTTGAGACAGAGGGTGAATACTGGTATAATCAGGCAGATAGTATGAGAAAAATAAAGTGTTTTGTGAAGAGTAAAGCATATTACATGTGCTGGCGGAAAACCCAAAATACAAGTAGGAACCTGGACTTGAGCGTAGTATGGGACCTTTAAATAAAAGGATCAACAGCACAGTGTAGAAATACAGTACTCCATTGCAAGTGAAAGTAAAGTAAAAGAGCTTCATTAACATTAAAGAATAAAATGTTCCCCATTCGTCTTTATAATGTATCGTTAGATTGTTGGTTCCTTTGAGTAACATAGTTGCTAGTTTGTTAGCTTTGGCTGCTACTCAATGGTGTCACTAAGTAAAGGCTAACAGCCAGCATATCTTAGCTTGTGGCTATTCTCAATATTTAATGCTAACAATACCTTTATGGCATTTTTCTGTCAACAGAAAAATGCATCAAAAATAACAAGAAACGACAAATTCAAAATGTCAATGTAAGCTAACACAAATTTGTTGCATAGCGACACAGAATTTTGCTCCATTGACACTGTCACTGCTTTTGTTTGTATTGAAGCCATATAACCACTAACTTACACTAAACCACTCTGAGGGCCTAACAGACTACAGTTTTATTTAAGGTGTTGATTTGAAGCATTACAAGGAAAGTCATCAAATTGAACTTGTTTTCACACGATGGCATACAGTTGTGTTTTTGTAATCAATTTAAAATATGTTCATCAGGTTTACCTTGTTGAAATATTCTCACCGCTGAGTATCTTTCAATACATTGTTTGCTTTTGCTTGATACAGTGTTATAATAAAAAACTAAACACAGCAGCCATTTTGAACATTTGGGAAGTTTTATCTAGAAGACTAGCCAGCTCTGCACTTCACAACTCCTGCTAACCAAGATGAAGCACACAATCATGTTACAGTTTTTGAAGTGAAAAACATATTACTAAACAATAACACTCCAAAAATAGAGGGATATACATATGTTATAGTATTCTGTCCCTAGCTTATGTTAGCTAGTCTTACCTTGCACTAAGCAACGTTAGCTAACATCTTGTACTGTAGTAAGCTAGTTAGCATCGAAGCTATCAGTTACAGTAGCTTCTTGTGTGTTGAAATAGCAGGGGTTTTTTTGTGAGACATGTTACAATTCACCTCCAAAGATCCAGAGGATCATTTTTTCATATTTTAACATTTAGGCCTTTAATGCAGTGTTGGCTCACACTAACTAACATTAGCTGAGTTCTTGTTCTGTAGCCAGCTAATAGGCTTCTCTGCTAGCTGTTACAGTAGCTTCTGGTGTGTTAAAATAATACCATTCTTCTGTTTTGTATGTCCATACTAGTTGTCTGATCAAATTTTTTAAAATGGCTGCTGTGAGAATAAAGTCAGAGGGAATTTTTAATGCTGCATTTCAGGTTCTGGTTCTGTCATCGATTGTATTTTTGTAATTATTTTCTGTTTTGCTGCACTGACAGCTACAGCAGACATTTTTAACCACGGTGGTTATTTTTATCATTAAACAGACAGCTTCAGTTTTAATTGATTGTCTTGCCTGTTTTCTATGAAGAGCACTGGAAGGATATGATTGTGGTCTGTGTACACAGATTTTTAAATCAAAGATACATTAAACACACATTAAACATGGCTTAATAGAGACAGTTTCAAACAGAAGTACACAAATTGGTTTCACTATAACTCGGAGCATTCACAGACAAACTCTAACTCTTGTGTTTATCTGGACACATTTTCCCCCTCAAATACAACATGCTAACATTAACACAAGCCTTTGAATTTAACAAAGGTAACATCACAAAATTTGGCTCCATTACAACTCTCAAGGTTCACCAACAAAACTTAACATGTTTTCCAAACAAATACAACATGCTAATTAGGGCCAGCATATGGCATTTTACATTGTATAAATTAGCCTAACGACTAGTGGAGATTTCCTCTTCTCATATAAAGCCAGGATAAATCCCTGAAAGATAAATCACACATACAACTTAAAATGCTATTTTTGTGGAGGCTTTATTGTCTTCACAATTTATTGTTTCTTATCTTTGAAATAAAAGTAAATAAAAGCTTTGTTTTCACTGAGGGAAATCGTTTCAGCTAACAGAAACAGACTGGGTAGCCCCGACGTGTAGTTACAATTTTGGGGAGGTGCACATCAGGTTACTGTGTAGGCTCCACGTCGACGTAGAACCTACACCGTAGCTACAGCATTGATTCAACGCAGAAGTATATTCCCTTAACTGACTGGTTGACAGTCGCAGTCTTTAAAACCTGTGTGGGTGTGAACCTTAACAGAGTCGTTGACGTCACATGTGCGTCGTTGAGCACAAGCCTATGATACTTAGAAATAAGTAGGTGTTAAGCTGTCTTAAAACCTCTCAAGACTGCCCCGTAAGTAGGTGATAAGTGGTGTCGTAGGCCACCTCCTCTGTTTAACAATGGCCATTGAGTATAGCCACTTTAAAATATGCAGATGTGTGTTAAAGGGTGCTTTCAGACCTAGAGTTTGCTTTTCATCCGAATCAGGGAATAATTTTGTTGCTAAGTTGTATAATTGCCTAGAGTTGGTTCGTGTTCTCACGGCAGCATTAACAAGCTGACCAGATAAAATGCCTTGTGCAAGGAAGCTGCTCTTGATTGGTCAGATATTTTCATGTCGGAGAAATCCAGGAAGTAAACCAAACGTTGAAGAAGAGTACACTTGCAAGATAAATGTGACACTTTTTAATATCACAATGGAGGGACAACTCAGTGGGTTGATTTTAGAGCTGGTCATCGTGGACTGTATTGCTGTCATTGCTCATTTTCGTCAAACCATACAGTTTGAAAACGAGGCACAGTTCCAACAAGAAAACAATGTTTTGATGCATTGGATGCTGACTGTGCATATTAAAGGGAAATTTCGGTTTATTTCAACCTGTCTCCTATCGTCCTAAATTTGTTTCAAGTGACTAGTGCCATAAAAATAATAGTTAGCATTTTAGCCGTTAGCCTAGATACAGCCGGGGCGCATAGTAGCATCAGACCTGTTGAAATGGAAGTGAAAGGGCAACCTTCAAGTGCAAAGTTAGTCCACTAAACAAGCTTTTTTTCCACAAAGACCGCCTCATATCGTTAGGATAAATGTCAGAGAACATATAGAAAACGACATGTAAACGTGTTGTCTTACCTTACCGGTGTGGTGCCATGTTTGTTTACCATTTAGCTCTGCTTTCCAAAGCGCAGCCGAAATCTCGCAAGAACAAGCAGCAACAGCTGGAAGGCAGAACCGGACAGGAGCCTGAAAAGTTCATTCATTTATTTTATGAAAGATTTATAGAATAACTGCTGACTTTTTGCCAGACTTCGACTTTGTGGAGGAGGAATTTGATTTTGCAGAGTTAGATGGCCGCCCTTATTTATTTGAGCCAGAATACAATTGAAGAACGGAGGAGGAGAGAGAGAGAGGCGCAACAGGTAGAGGACGAGAGAGGAGGAATGGCTGCTGCAAGGCTGCGTAGCTCTGGAGATTGGTGGTGTACCTGTGAATGCTGTGCCCCAATGCCCACAGAAGATAAATGCCTCTGTTACAAGGAATGGGACTGGTTGCAGCCTTATTTTCAAGGTCTGGATTTGACCGAGGACGAGACACCTCCACTTGGAGTAGTATCCAGCTGGGCTTTATCTAGAGCTCGCGAGATTTCAGGCACTGTATGAGATCGCTGCTTGTCCTCGCGATATTTCGGCTGCGCTTTGGAAAGCGGAGCTAGATGGTAAAGAAACATGGCAGCACACCGGTAAGGCAAGACAACACAACACGTTTACATGTCGTTTTCTATATGTTCTCTGACATTTATCCTAACGATATGAGGCGGTCTTTGTGGAAAAAAAGCTTGTTTAGTGGACTAACTTTGCACTTGAAGTATGCCCGTTCACTTACGTTTTAACAGGTCCGACGCTACTATGCGCCCCGGCTCTATCTAGGCTAACGGCTAACATGCTAACCATTATTTTTATGTCACTAGTCACTTAAAATAAATTTAGGACGATAGGAGACAGGTTGAAATCAACCGAAATTTCCCTTTAAGAGAATGTGACATCCCCATGCTTGTTTACCCCAAACAATGCGACTGCGTTAGTTCAGATCGAGGTCGGAACATGTTCTCACCACAAATGAACGGCACCACAGTTCATTTGTAACAAGACCGAGACCACCTCTTCAAGAAGGTCTGGTTGTTTTGTTGCACACCTGAGTGCAATTGTTGTGTTCACACCTGCCCAAACAAACTGCACTTAGGTGGCGAACAAACCCAAGTTTGATTGAACTGAACCAAACATGGCAGGTGTGAAAGCACTCTATAAATGCATTCAGAGTTAAATCAGGGAAATTACAATTCAGTTTTCTTATGTAATCTAAAGTAATTAAGTGTAACAGGCTTACCAACTAAATAAATAAACTGAAACTGGCAGAGGTGGGACAAACAGTCTAGTCACAAGTAGCCCAAAGGCCCAGACACACCAAACTGACTTCAGAGAACTAGAGACGATAAAATCCCTCTGCCATGTTGCTTCACGTTGCCTGTGTCTCTGCCAAAAAGTTGCACATGAACACACTGCAAAAACCTAAATTGAAGGCCAACCAGCACATACGTTTTGCATTTGTGTGAGAGGAAATTACTCTTCACACCGCAAATTTGCGAATCTTAGGATAGTGATAGTTGGTTGAACGAAAGAGTGACTGAAGAGCAACGTTATTTCAGCCTCTAATGAGAGTGATATTCATCTTCTCATCTCACTCTCAGAAACTATACAAATATGTAATTCCCAAGACCTTGAACCTTCATTTACGACACAATGTGGTCTGATCCCCAAGCTGAAATCTGCTATCAATAATGATACTCAGTCCACCATCTTTTTACTATTTTATTAGAACATACAAAATAAGGCAAGTAAATTCACATAAAAAAGATCAACATAAAGTCAAACGTGTTAGTAAAAATTTACAGAATTACACCGTTTTATTCTGTTACCATCCTGTAAATCTACAGTAAATACACACTTTCATCATATCAGTAACCAGCAGTAGTTTGAAGATCATTTATGATTAATTATTGCTTGGTTGATTATTGTGAATCCTTCATTATTAAGTGAAGAACAGAGGAATCAGCTTTTTGAACACATACCCCTGTACGTTTCAGAAATTATTTTCGCTCTTACTCTGCATATAATACAACTTCATGGTCTTCTTCTCTTCCTTTGGTCGGTACCCTTTCTTCCTCCCCTCTCCTCCTTCCTTGGTGCTGCTGCTGATTGGCTGTCTTGCCTGCTGCTCATAGACATCCTCCATTAGTATTGATCCTCTGGGGGTGTAGCCGATGTAGGACCAGGTGATGACGGAGCCACTGTATGGCCTAAAAACACAATTATATTTTCAAATAGTGGATTTAAGTCCAGAAAGTTTCTAAGTACTTTAATGATACTTTATATGACAGGACATTCAATGGTAAAATAACACTGTGGTTTTCAGAGCGTCAGTGAGGAAGCTCCTGTATTTCAAAACTGTACACAGACACACACACACACACACACACACATACATGTAGACACCGCCGGTCATGTAGTTGAAGACTTCTCTGTAGCGGAGAGGATAATCCCACACCTGCAGGTCTGTCATCTGACCATCAAAACCTGAAAGTTCAATCACAGGCTGACCCGACCAGGCATACTAAACACACACACACACACACACAAACAGAAGATAAACAATATTAGAGAAGGTGAAGATAAAAGATGGTTACATGCAAACAACAAGTAGCTCAAGTGTGTGTAGTCCTGTAGTCAAGTGTTAAAGCCCTTTTCAGACATAGAATATGAAATATTGCAGGCTTTGGCAGAATTTATACTCCTGCTTCGAATCGATTCTGTACCTATGGCACAGACTCTGCATCGACGTAGAGCCTCCGCCGTACCCTACACCGTAGCCTGACGTGCACCTCCCTAGAAATGTAACGACACGTTACGTTGATGCAGACCTCCTGTTTATTTTTGTAAGCTGAAACCATTTCCCTCAGTGGAAATTAAGCTTTTCATTTACTTTTATTTCACAAATAAGAAACAATAAACTGTGAAGACAATAAAGCCTCCACAAAAATAGCATTTTAAGTCTTGTGTGTGATTTATGCTGGCTTCGTATGAACAGAGGAAATCTCCGGTAGTCACTAGGCTAATTTATACAATGTAAAATGCCATAGGCCTGTGCTAATAACGTGAGCATGTTGAATGTGTTTGTAAAGGGGGTAGGGGTAAACGGGTTTAAAATAAAACAGTTGTCTTGTCGGTGAACCCTGAGAGTTGTAATGGAGCCGAATTTTGTGCCGTTACCTTTGTTAACTGTTGCTGTTGTCCCTGGCTATATATGAGTAGAGAACAACTTCACTGGTCGCTAGGCTAATTTATACAATGTAAAATGCCATAGGGTTGTGCTAAAAACATTAGCATGTTGTATTTGTGGGGAAAATGTGTCCAGATAAAGACAAGTGTTTGTATGTGAATGCAGCGAGTTATAGTGAAGCTGATTTGTGTACTAGTGTTTGAAATTGTCTCTATTAAGCATTTATAAAGCAAGTATAAATCCTGCTTTTATCTGTTTAAAGGCCCAGAAACACCAAACTGACTTAAGAGAAGTAGCGGCGACAAATGCCCTCTGCTGTGTTGCCTCACGTCCCCTGTGTCTCTGCCAAAAAGTTGCACATGAACACATAGTCGATGACCAACAAGGACATAAGAGAAATGAGAAATGTTCAAAACTGTTTAGTCTTCTGTCACAACTATCATAAGGTAAACAGTAGTGTTCAAGGCAAAAAGTAATCTACCAGGAATGTGTGCTTTCATGTATTTGTTGCAGCGAGGCATTCCCCCAGTTTCAGACCTGCCCACATCTCTGAGTTTTTTCAGCTGTTTAATTAAAATTCAGTCTGATTATCAGGCTGTAGCTGCAAACTTGCCAAACAGGTACAATCTGCTTCAGTTTGTCTTCTTTGTCCTCACCTTAACAGGCATCAACTTTCTGATGCTCATATGAGAGCCACTGAACACCTGGGCCACATTCTTCATTGAGTCCAGAGTGAGGCAGACTCTGGTCCAGATGTCCGCTCCAGGGTTTGACCAGAACCTTATGTTAGGTCGCAAGTACAGTGAGTTGTAGCCATATTGAAAGGTTAGCTGATACCCAGCATTAGAGACGTCCAGATTCAGAGGGTTTCTGCTGGATGGGCTGATTGTAAGTAGTGAAAAGGAAGTGTCGTCGGCCAGGTAACGCAGACACACCGTCACACCTGCTGGAGTCACATAGGAAGTGTTTATTTACAAATTTAACTGACAAAGTTCAGTAAAAAAAAAACAAAAAAAAAACAAAAAAAAAACAGAAAAACACACGAACAGTTCAGTGCATGAATTATAAAAGGAACAGTCCAAAATACATGCTAAATACATGATACACAGATTTTATTATTATGTTGATACAAAACAAAAGTGCAGGTAATCTAAGTCAGTTTCACCACAGGAGCCTGCAACACCTGCTAACCGTATGCTACTTGTCTAGCATAGAAGCTAACCAAAGCTAAGCTAACTGTATGCTGTCCACCAAGTGCAGAGGCTAACTCATGCTGAGTTTACAATGTCTACCATATAGATGTATGAAGAGAACTGGATACAGTGTGCGAGGCAGGGCCTTGTTCATTCCTATGTAAGATGCTCGGTAGCGGAACCATTCAAATCTTAAATTGTATCAGAATTTGAATAAACAAATAAATTTAAAAATCATGGCTTTGTTGCCTAGCCTTATATTTGACAGGTGTTTTTTGGCCTGAATGACAGAATTAACAGGCAACAATTAACAACACCGGCCTGCGGTGTGACCCGATGCCAGAGTTGGTTGCCGTGGAGCGTCTGAGGCCGCGCGGTCCGGGACCCAGTATCATCAAAGTGGAGTTTCGTACGGTGGAGGAGAAGGTGGCAGCCCTGCGGTTAAAACATCTACTGCGGGAGAACTGGAGCTTTGAAAGGGTCTACATAAGATCAGCAAAATCCCACGTGGATTGTCTCATTGAGCTGAATTTTCGCACCCTGCTGCGTGAATTACCGACAGTGGGGAAGGATTTCTACATGGTTTGGTTTGGCCACAATAGGAACACTCATGTTAGAGCTCCCAGAGCTTCTGGGGGAGTTGGGATTTTCGTTAAAAATATTGTGTTTGAAGACTAGAGTGGACATTGTGGACAAAACCACTGATGGCGTGATTGGATTGCGTTTTGAGCATCGCTTTTCAGAATATGTTTTTGTTATCTTCTCTTGTTATTTGCCTCCCGAGGGGGTCGTCAGGGGGCATTTTTCAGTTACTTGTTGGCGCAGTTATATTCTATAAATTATGATGCTGTTTATTTGTGTGGTGACCTGAACGGTCGCATTTCTGATAGGGAGGACTGTATCCCAGATATAGATGGCACTGTGCCAAGAAATGCTTTAGATACTGGGTTTAATAATCACGGGGAAAGTTTGCTAGAATTTTTTGAAAGACTCTAAATGCTGTGTTTTAAATGGCAGACTGTCCCCTTCAAAGGATAACTTTACCTCTATTTGAACGAAGGGGATGGCAGTTGTGGACTATAGCTATTATAACAGCTCATGATTGTTTTAACACGTGTGCTGATATTGAGGTGTTAATTTCCAGCGAACTGGCTGAAAATATAGGGCCTGATTGTACAGGTTTGATTGGTGATAAATGTAGTTTGCCACATCACTCTTTGCTTTCGTTAAAATTTTCAGCTAATGCCAGTTATTCTTTTGACAAGCCCACCCCTCCTTTAGAGGCGGCCCAATGTAAAAGACCTGGTCCAACTTTTCTGTCCTCTGATTTGTGTTGTTTGGCTTTGAAACGGCTGATAGATGATCTCCTATCCTGTCAAAAATCCCAGGATAATATTGACAGATTATATATAGACGGTTCTGTGATTTGCTATATAGGCTAAAGAGATGGATACGGTTCTCATACAAAATTCTTCCAGGGTTGACACCTGTAAGAAGAAGAAGAAGAATCTCTGTAAGAAAAATAAACCTTTTTGGAATGCTGAATTGGACAATTTATGGAAAAATCTAAAAGCCGCTGAGAGGAGATTTCTTAAAAACAAAATTCCTTCACAGAAAGCAGCTCTTAAAATGGAATATAAACATTGTCAGTTGCTTTTTGATAAAAAGCTACGATTTTGTAAAAGAAGATTTGATCGTGGCTTGTCTCTTAGTTTAGAGCATTTGCAAATTAAAAATCCTCAGCTCTTCTGGAGAGAAATTAATAAACTGGGTCCTAAGAAAGACTCAAAAATTCCAATGGAAATTGTGCTAGAAAATGGTGATCTTGAGCATAAGCTTGACTTGGTGCTCAACAAATGGGAGAATGATTTTACTGTTTTATTTTCTGGCAATAATGGCATAGATGGTTTTGATGAGACTTTCTTAGAATATATTTGTGCAGAAAAAAAAGTCCCAGGAAGAGAAGTTTGCACACGAAAATTATGAGCCCAATCAGCTATTAAATTCAGATATTACACTTGAAGAGGTTAGTAAAGCTGTTGAGTGTGCTAAATTGAGAAAAGCTTCTGGCATTGAGGGTCTCTCTAACGAAGTACTGAAAACACCAAAATTGTTACAGTTCCTGACCCATTTCATGCAAGTATGTTTCAAATCTAGTATTGTTCCTTCTGATTGGTACAAATCACTCATTAAACCAATTCCAAAGTCGGCCAAAAACGACCCAAGGGTCCCTCTCAACTATAGAGGTGTCAGCCTTTTAAGCACAGTTTCTAAATTGTTCTCTAATATTCTAAACTGCAGGCTGTCTCAATATCTAGAGGCTGAAAACATTCTAGAGGAGGAGCAGAATGGATTTAGAAAACATAGATCCTGTCTAGATCATATTTACACCCTAAGTACTGTAATTAGAGCTAGAATTTCTGAGGGGAAGTCTACCTTTGTTTTATTGATTTCAGAAAAGCTTTTGATTGTGTTCACAGAGATTTGTTGTAGTTTAAACTTATTTCAGCTGGTGTAGATGGCATATTTTACAAAGCTGTTAAAGCTTTATACAAAAACCCAGTGGCATGTGTTCAGGTGAATGATATGAGGACAGGGTGGTTTCCCACTTCACTAGGAGTCAAACAGGGAGATGTTCTCTCTCCTACCCTCTTTTCTCTGTTTATAAATGATTTAGCCCAGCAAATTAAAAATGAAGATATTGGAGTGCAAATAGGTGATATGAATTTAAACATACTTTTGTATGCGGATGATATCGTTATCCTGGCAGAGAGGGAGGAGGAGTTGCAGTCCCTGTTAGACATTGTTAACCATTGGTGCCAAAAGTGGAGAATGTCAGTTAATCAAGAAAAAACTCAAGTCATACATTTCAGAAAACGTGGAGTAAGTAGAAGCACCTTTAATTTTTATGTTGGAGTTAAGCCATTATCTTACACAAGGGCATACAAATACCTTGGCTTCACCCTGGATGAATACCTACTGTTTGAAGAAGGTATTAATACCCTTGTTGATACATCAGGCAGAGCATTAGGTTCTATTATAAGTAAAATGGAGAATTGTAGAGATCTTGGCTATACTACCTTTTCAAAGCTCTATGATGTCTGTGTTTCTCCGATTCTTTTGTATGCAGCTGGAATATGGGGAAGGAAGGAGTTTTCCAAGGTGAATGCTATTCAAAACTGGGCTATTCGTTGTTTTTTATGTGTGCACAAATTTACACCTGTGTTGGCACTCCAAGGCGATATGGGTCGGGAACCCTGTTTAATTAAGCAGAAGGGGGAAATGCTTAGGCTCTGGAATCGTCTGTCTTGTATGCCAGAGGGTAGAATAGCTAAAAGAGTTTTTAACTGGGATAAAGCATATAACTATCCTTGATGTAGTGAAATGAACGCTATCTTTAATGAAGCTGATCAACAGCACATCTTCACAAATGGTCTGCGATGTAGTGTCAGTTTTGTGAAGCATAAGTTATTCCTTGAGTATAAAGAACAATGGGCCAATGACATCTGGTTTAAACCAAAACTCAGAACTTGCTGTCAGTTGAAAAATGTTTATTGTCCAGAACCATATGTGACTTTACCCCTGGATAGATCTGGCTATAGAAGTAGGAAGGTTTAACTCTGTACCTGAGGAAAGGAGACTCTGTACCGTGTGTAATTTAAATGTAATTGAGGATGAACTTCATTTTCTGTTTCACTGTCCACTATATGATGAAGCCAGGCGGCTTTTATTTCAGAAAATGCAGAATGTGAAGCCTGAGTTGTTTTGGACTGAGGGTGAGGTTAAGTTGGAATGGTTTTTCAGAGAAGAGGTTTTTACTATAGCTACCTTCATAAAAAAGTGCCTGGAAATTAAGAAAGAATGAATTATTTGTGTGAATTCTATTTGAAATGTATAATCTGCGCTGTTTGTTTTGTTTGTACTCTGCTGATTATGTTTGCTGGCTTTGATTATGAAATTTGTGTCTTGTAAGCCCGTATAGGCTGGGCACCTTCACTGGTGTATGACACATAAATAAATAATAAATAAAAAAATATAAATATAAAAAAACAGGTTTCCTCTAGAAACGCAAAGCACCACCATAACCAACACATTCTCACTCCGACCTCGTTACATATTGACGTTTGGTCATGGACTTTCCACATACAACATGCGAGGTACCCTGGGTGCGTTGGTTGTTGACGTTCTGGGACACCGTGTCAAGTTCACAACAACAAACACATGTTTGAGTTTAGGAAAAAAGAGCTGGGTTTGGTTTTAGAATCTTACGAGACACGAACATCACTCTCTCGGGTGACAGTCTGTGTTTGTTGGACCCATCCACCACCCCTTCTGCCAGCGCCACTTGGACATTCGCCACCTTAACTTTCGTCCTTGTCCCACCACGGTTCCCCCTGATGCTGCCGGGCACCGTTACACTATAATCACAACCAGCTGCGTATCATGCCGACGTTAAAGGAGGCCTTTTTATGTTGGTTTCTGACGCCACTGCCCAAGCGCCGGATTTCAGCGAGTTCAGAGTGAGAACAGGCTCCCATAACACTGACCCAGAATAAACTGATAGTGTCATAATTTACATATAATTTACTAACACAAAAAAGGTGGATTTAATGTTAAGTTACTCTTTAAGTCTTTCTGCCCCCTTGTGGTCAGAAATCACTTAATGCAGCTTTAATCTGTAAAACAATGAAGAACGTTGTTCACCAACAAGCATGGACAATTGATTGATGTGGGACAATGTCCTGAATGAAGTTCCTGTTTGGTCTCTTTCCCACACAATAATAAAACTGTATTGTTTAATAGTGTCACCTCTTAGCAGGAAGAACATACCAGAGAAAACATAACAACAAATCTGTACATTAAAGTAATATTTTGGGTTTCATATCACAACACTGTATTTCTGTTTGGTTATGTAGTTTGTCAGTGTACTCACCTCTAGTAGGAGGTGCTGTGGTCCAGGGATAGGGATAGGTAGTAGGGTAGTGGCGCTTGGTGGTGGGTCTGGGGGTGGGTCTGAGGGTGGGTTTGGCGGTGGGTCTGGGGGTGGGTTTGGTGGTGGGTCTGGGGGTGGGTTTGGGGTAGTAGCGATGGGTGGTGGGTTTGGGGGTGGGTCTGGTGGTGGGTGCGGTGGTGGGTTTGGGGTAGTAGGGACGGGTGGTGCGTTTGGGGGTGTAGTAAGGAGAGGTGGGGGTAGCAGAATAATAGGGTGGATAGAAGGATATTCCTCCTCTATACCGAGACAAAGTGAACATCTTCCCGTTTAAATTCATTACAGATGTTCCTGAAGAAAGAAAGAGGAAAAGAAGCCACAAAAACAAGTTGTCAGCATAATATTAAATCTTTGTTTTACTCAGGCATCCTAAGCAGGTTTTTCTGACGGTGTGATTCTCACATTTATACCATACAAAACAATACACTGTGTTAGTTAGAGCGGAGAGAGGAAATAGTGCATTTATTGGGGACTATTTCCAGTGGCGGATTAATCCACATTTGGTGCTCTGGACTGGTGAGTATTTGTGACGGCAAGACAGTGCCAGTCAAAATAAACTTCAGTGTGTGTGTTCATGGCGATGAAGCAACTTGTTATCCAGTGCAGCAGTGCAGCTCACTGATGTGTTTTTAGTCATTTTTGGACAACAATAGAGCTCTACGGCACAGAGGAAGCACCAGGCCCCACAGCCCGCCTTAGACTGGGACAAGAACAGGAGACACATGTGTACTAAATAATACAGTAACTTAATTTCAACAAAACAAGTCAAACAAAGAGATTGGAGGACTGGCTGCTGCTCAGATTTATATACGTGGAGCACACAAGGCCCAGGTGTGTCGCATGTCACTAATTACCCTCCAACTGGTCTGCAGAGGCAGAGAGCAACAATACCAGCAGAGCAACCACAGCAGAGGGGCCGTCACACAGGGAACTCAATACTTGTTAGTGTGTTACATTCATTGTGGCCTTTTTCATGGAACTTATTAAGTATGAGAGCAGAAAAATCCTAGTAGTTGATTATTAGGTTTTGATCTTTCCTGAAGTGTATTAAATCTTAGTAAATTTCACATAAACACAGATAAAATAAAAGATATTTCACATTTAGACGACATATTAAACAGATATTTCTGTAATTTTTACTTACGCTCTTCAATCTGTGGGTGCATGTGTGTGTGTGTGTGTGTGTGTGTGTGTGTGTGTGCATACCTGGTGTGGTCCATCCCCATGTTGTTTCAAGTTCAGCAGAATTTGTGATGACCAGCAATGCAGACATCACTGCCATCATGAGAACATAGATCAGTTTGCTCCTCATCTTCGTCTTCACCAGGCTGACTAGAGTCTCTGCAGTGAAGCGTCTGTGTGTCTGTGTGTTTATCTGCCTGTCCTCCCCTCTTCTTTCATTTCCTGGTTCAGACGTCAGCAGCCTCTTTAAGTTTCGTTTCTGTGCACAGACCTTCGGGGTGTTTTCACTGGTGTTTGTGGCACCAAACCTGAGTGTTTTTCATTGACCCGTTCCTGCTTTGCAAAAAATACTTGCATTTAGGCCCCTTAACTGTGTAAAAGATAACCAGGGCTGCTATGTGATTGTCAAGTGGTTGCTTTCAGGTAACACTTATGAATCCCCTTATTTTCTTTCTAAAGCATTTGCAGTTTGCTGATCTGGCATCTGAGAATTCCTTTTGTGGGAGGAGATTTCAACTGCCACCTCAGTCCCTGTCTTGATAAACATCCACCAGGTACCTCTCCTCTTTTCCTTTACGGCAGGCAAGGGTGCTCGATTCTAAATGTCATGACATTGGTTATTCAGATGTTTGGAGGGAGTTTCATCCCGCCTGGGTGTTTTTCACTGTCCCGCTTTTACAGCAACGTTTCTCAAACATGATTCTTTCCGAACCAGGAACAGGTGTTTTTGTGCCTAAACATGAACACAGCTTCACCACAGCGGTACTGAGAAATGTAAAGTTTCAGCATGTCCTCTACGCAATAACGTACAAATGTAATCGAACATATCTGTGGCTTGCAGAAACATAAAATGCGAAAAGAAAAAAAAATTCTGGAGATTGGGTTGATCACTTGCTTTGCAGATTTATATTAGATTAGATACAAAATATGAATCAACTGATAATTTATTATAGGTTAAATTATCCCAGCAGTATATAAAGTCATTAACCTGAGCTGCAACATTAAAGTGATGAAAACATTAATGCATTAATCCTGTACTGCTGGTACTCTAAGTATATTTTGATGCTAATACTTTGGAACTTTTATGTAGTTAAAATATTTAATGCATGACTTTTACTCGAGTATTTCTACACAGCGGTATTACCACTTTATTCATTCATTCATTCATTCATCTTCTAACCGCTTCATCCTCTTGAGGGTCGCGGGGGGGCTGGAGCCTATCCCAGCTACATCGGGCGAGAGGCAGGGTACACCCTGGACAGGTCGCCAGACTATCACAGGGCTGACACATAGAGACAAACAACCATTCACACTCACATTCACACCTACGGACAATTTAGAGTTATCAATTAACCTAGTCCCCAATCTGCATGTCTTTGGACTGTGGGAGGAAGCCGGAGTGCCCGGAGAGAACCCACGCTGACACGGGGAGAACATGCAAACTCCGCACAGAAGGGCTCCCAAGCCCGGGATCGAACCGGCAACCCTCTTGCTGTGAGGCGAGAGTGCTAACCACCACATCACCGTGCCGCCCTATTACCACTTTAACACAAGTAAAATATCTGAATACTTTTTCCATCATTGTCTACACTGAGAGTGTTTTTGTCTGTCCTAAATATAGACGAAAGGTAAACATACAGTGTCAGCGATTTAGCAGCTCTGGCGATTGTGGGGTTTGTCCTGTGGTGCTGTGAAGGAATTTAACCCTTCAGATCCTCCTCATTATAATCTGTGGCCAACAACGTGAAAGAAGAAGGCAGTCTAATACCTGCAAACCCAGGCATTCCCATCAGCTGTGGCTGTACCTTGAGATTAGTAACTACTTCGTATACTGATTAGCAAATGTTAGCATGCTTAAACATCAAACTAAGATGGTGAATATGCACCGTCAGTGCTGGCAGGTTGGCATGCTTATGTTAGCATTTAGCTCAAAGCACCACTAGTAGCCTACAGCCACACAGAGCAGCTAGCATGTCTGTAGCAAGGCCTACCTAAGGGCAAGCCAAAATCTCAAGACACATCTGTATTTCTATCTGTGCGCAATAGCTTCTACAACATGTTATCACTCTTATCATGACATAAATGTTTGTTTACTATTTCCTGATATATCAAATAATGACTGACAACCAACTTTCCATCCATCCATTTTCATCCGCTTATCCGGGGCCAGGTCATGGGGACAGCAGGCCAAGCAAAGCACCCCAGACGTCCCTCTCCCCAGCAACGCTTTCCAGCTCCTCCTGGGGGACCCCGATGTGTTCCCAGGCCAAATGAGATATGTAATCCTTCCAGTGTGTTCTGGGTCTGACCCAGAGCCTCCGACCAGTGGGACGTGCCCAGAACACCTCTAACAAGAGCACCCAGGAGGATCCTGATCAGATGCCAGAACCACCTTAACTGACCCCTTTCAACACACAGAAGCAGCAGCTCTACTCTGAGCTCCCTCCAGATGTCTGAGCTCCTTAGCGTATCTCTAAGGCTGAGCCCAGACACCCTACGGAGGAAACTCATTTTGGCCACTTGTATTCACGATCTCATTCTTTTGGTCACTACCCAGAGCTCATGACCATAGGTGTGGGTTGGGATGTAGATGGACCAGTAAATCGAAAGCTTCGGCTTCCGGCTCAGCTCCTTCTTCACTGCAGTGATCTGGCACTGTACCCGCATCACTGCAGACGCCAAACCAAACCATTTGGTGGTATATCCAACTATTACTCATGAAATAGTAAAACTGCATGGTTAACTAGAGACCACAAGGTGTTTTTGTAAGTTTTAGAATAATATTAAGCTTTATTCAAAGCACCGGGCACCTTTCATGAAAGATGTACAGCTCAGTGTGTTTTACAACAAGACAAAACAAAAAGAAAAAAGAAATGCAACAGTTAAAATATTAATTTACAGCTGAATTAATGTCTTTTTTATTGTTTGCATTATTCATGAGCCGTCAGTAAACCTAAAGTTTTGAAACAGACAGTTCAAATGTAGTTCACGGTGTCTTGTACAGTCAGCACTGACAGTGTCGTAATAATCTCTGTGGAAGAAACCAGCTCAGCCAGAGTGATGCATCATGTGATGTCTCACTCCACTGTGATTTCCCTGAACTACAAATACACCGCAGTCCTCTGTGTGTGTGTGACACAAAGTCACGTCCACTGTATATTCTCTGGGACTTTAGTTATAAATACTGTAATGTCGTGTGTTTATACTAAAATGCAAATAAAGTATTCAGTGTTTTCACAGCAGAACAGAGTCCTGATTTATTTTTTGCGGTGTGGAGAAGGCTTTCAAACAGCTGCTAGCGTTGAGGCTCACTGTTTCCCCTGTTTCCAGTCTTTGTGCTAAGCTAACAGGCTGCTTCATATTTGCTTTCATATTTGATAATGATATCAATTCTCTCCAATAATTCTCTGCAAGAAAACAAATAGTTCTATTTCCCAAAGTGTCAAACTTTCCTTTAAAATTTGGTCATGTTTATGAACAAAAATTACTTGATTAGGTTTTGGGAAAGACAATGGACACGGTTTAAAGAAACCAATATTGAGTGTTGGCTGGAAACAGCAAACAGTCCACCTGGACCTCACGTCTCTGTGGACTTTACAGCTCTACAACATCACTACTTCCTCTTTTGCTCAACATATTTAGTCATAAATGTCTCTTGAATGTACACAAATGTTTTTTGCATTTATGACTGATTGTCTTGTTTGGACACTCAAGATTATGTAACAGTGCCACCTCAGAGATGTCCAAACATTTAGTTTCTGTTGTGATTTATCATCAAACATGTTAGGTACAGGTTTTGTTTGGACCCCAAAGCAGATACTGAAGCAGGTCAGTTCACAAAAAAGGTTTATTAACAATAAGAAAAAAACAAGAGCAGGCGGTGGAGGCAGGGGGCTGGCTGGCTCGTAGTATATTCACCGACGGATGGATTGGAAAAACTCAGGCACACGGTGAGGCACAAAGGATGACCTGAGTACAACGGGAAAAAACCACAGGTAAGTACAAAAACCTCTAGCAACACTAGAAGAATAGGCAACAAAGTATGGCTATGCAGCAAGAGCACAAGATACAAAATGTAAGAACACAGAGCGCTACCGAACATGACAGAATTATCTGGCAGCGTAGTGGAGTGAAGACCAGGCTTTTGTAGACAGGAAAATGAGGTGATTGAAGACGGGTGTGCCTCATCTGCTGCTGCAGGAGAAGCCAGCCACGCCCCCTGACACACACATGCACTGCAGAACAGGAGAAAGGGGAAGAGAGAGAGAAAAAACACAAAAACATACCACCAGAACCAAAATAATCACAAAACAAATGAGTCTGGAGCCAAGTTCTGTTCAGTTTTGAAGTGCTGGTACTCGAGTATTTTCATTTACTGTAACTTTATCATTATGTTCTGGTTAACTAATGATCTTTGGAGAGATCTGTTTGTATCTCAGCCTGATGATTGCATCACTAAACTATGCTGATAAGCAAGTCACTCAGACTCTCCCAGTTCCCCTTTCACTGTGTTATTTATTAACCCTGTATGCTTCTCATTTATTGTTTATGTCTCAACATTATGACCTTTGTATTTCTAATTTTACATAGACCTCTTGTGTAATTTTATACCATCCTGTCTGGAAACACTTTATTTGAACTCCCCATATTTAGCATTTATTAGAAAACAGACTCTTTAAACACTTTATAATAAGTTCAAGTCTGATTAATGTAGTATATTCATGAAGTTTAGCTTTCATGAGACTGAGGAAGAGGTTTTTATGAAAAGATATATAGTTTATTAATAGATATAACGAATGAATTATGACAATAGAATTACTTAATATGATAAATAGATATATACTTATTTTATACATATTGTCAATCATTTATCATCTGTTCATAGACCAGTTATTGATGGTTCACAGTAACAGTTCTAGTTATTGACATTAAAGAACATTTCATATTTGTTTACAATAACATTTTAGCATTATAAACCCTTTTATTTATTGTTAATATACTGATTACTGCAACTGCTGCACGTTTCATACTGTATGAAAGGTCGTTCTTACCCTAGTCATGACACACTTTCCTATTCCTATACTGCTAATAATACATATATTCAGCATATTCAGATCCATCCCTTATTTTTATATAAACCATTATGTATGTTTTTTCTCACTGTGTTTAGATGCTAAACTACATTTCATTGTCTCAGTATTTATATTGCAGAGACAATAAAGTAAGATCTCATTTAATCTTATCAGTGCTAAATAAAGTATGAGTGTATTTCACCTTATAAATCAATATATCAGTAAACTTGTGTAACAATTCAAAAACCAGGTGACAGGTGAACTCCTGGTGAACACAGACACACTTGACGACACGAGAAAACGACTTATGTCAGTTCTGCCAACAGCAACAAGAGGAAGAGACAGAGCAGCACTTCCGGTTATACTGAAGGAACAAAATAAAACTCAGCAACAACAGGTCAACACTCTCACATCAAAACTAAATTCAATATTTACTTGGAGCAAAACTGACACTGACACAAAGCCAGCGACTCCTCTCTGGCTTCCTTTTTTCTCTGATTCTGATCAATGGTATTATATAGTTCAATTTTCTTTATTTTATTATTTTTAATTTAACTTAATTAATAAAATAGCATGTGTTTTTCTAACTTACATACATTTACAAAGGAGTTGAAATAACTTGTAGGTCTATTAGGCTGTAAACAAAAATATGTAGCCTAATAGGATATAAAGGGGTATCAACTAATTTATTTATTTTTCCACTTTATTATTATTTTTTAATTATGTCCTATGTTAGTGGATGTTCTGTTCTGTTCAAAATTGAAATTGGGAAAAATAAAAGCAAGGAGTAGCTTATGTAATACATATAATGTGCCAAAAAAAGACAGATTTAAATTAAAACCAAAAAATGTTGCCTCACTTGAATTATAGTATACTACCCAGTGTATTACAGCGGGGTCAGCAACCTTTTCCTTTAAAAGAGCTATTTTTGACCAATAAATAAATTAATAAAATAAAACAACAACAACAATAATAATGATAATAATAAATTCTGCCTGGTAGCACTCATTGATGTGTATTTTATTACAGTGGAGCTGTATGCCACAGACGGAAATTAAACAAGCGTGCTTTTATTTTGAAGGCTCCCGTGAGCGGGAAGCAGTGTTTTCCGGTGTGTTGTCATGACAGCGCTGTTGCAGCTGCTGCCAGCGCCTCCACTGCCACCGTGTACCAAACTGACAGCAGCCGGGATGACACTGTGGGTAACACACACACACGCACACACACACCGCTGCTCTATAAAACCAGGGACACACACTCACAGACACAAACACACTCACAGAGACACAACGAGCGGACGGAAACTTTCTACCTGAACGATGGGCGTCATCATCTCACACATCTTCTCCAGGTTCACCTCCAAGAAACCTGTCAGGATTTTAATGGGTGAGAAATTATTATTATTATTATTATTATTATTATTATTATTATTATTGTAATTATCTTTACGTAACTAAAGGTACTATTACCACCCTGTAAGTTACAGACTTGTGTTGAAAATGTCACTTAAGTATGTTCCTATAATCAGGAATATGTATTTAAAGTATTAAAAATAACAACATTAAATGCAGAACATGTTCCCTGTGACTGTTACATACTTTTATATATAATATATAAGATTATTATGACTCATGCAAAAGTAGTATTTTAATGTTGTAGTCGGTTGAACTGGAGCTCCTTTTAAACTGCTAATCTTAACCCTTAATTCAGAGATTGTTTGGTTTGTAAAAAAAATCTGAAAAAGTGATTTTGTGCTTTTGCATTATTGCACAAGTAATAATAATTTAATTATTTATAATAATATAACAGTCACAGGTGACATTTTTCTGCGTTGAGCTCTTTTGTTTTTACACTTTGTTGTTATACTGACATACTTTTACCTAAGTGACATTTTTAATGTTTGACTTGTGTTTGATATTTCAGGTTTTGGATTGTTTGTCAGACAAAACAAGATATTTGGGCTCTGAGATAATGTGTTGGACACTTTTTACTATTTTTTGACATTGTGTGTGTGTGTGTGTGTGTGTGTGTGTGTGTGTGTGTGTGTGTGTGTGACTGCAGTGGGCCTGGATGCAGCAGGTAAAACAACTCTGCTGTACAGACTGAAGCTGGCGGAGGTTGTCACCACCATCCCAACTATCGGTCAGTGATCTATTTAATCTGTTTACATTAATGCACAAGTTTACTGAGGATACAAAGTAATACATTAATTAACTGCTCTGTGTGTGTGTGCGTGCAGGTTTTAACGTGGAGACAGTGGATTATAAGAACATCAGTTTCACAGTTTGGGATGTTGGTGGTCAGACTGTCATCAGACCTCTGTGGAGACATTACTTCACTAACACACAGGTAATACTGCTGCTGCTGCTACTACCACTACTACTACTATGACTACTATTTTTATGAATGTTATATGAATTGGGTAGACTTTTTATGGATTGATTCTTTCTGTCGTTAGGGTCTGATATTCGTTGTCGACAGCAACGACCCAGAGAGGATTAAAGAAGCTGCTGATGAGCTGCACAGGATGGTACATTCACACACACACACCTGTGCTGAATCTTGTTGTCAGTTGCTGATACATGACAAAAAAAATCTTTATTTGTAATGGATTGGTACAGAGGAGTGTGAGCACAGCAGTTGTCATAGTACTGCGACTGTCGCAGTACAAAAAAAGTACTACTTATTAAACAACATCACATCAGAGGAGGCCGTTACTGATTGGTTGATGTATGAATTTTAAATGAAAAAAAACCCCCTAATTTTAACTTCTCGTTTAATGAGTTGCAGCTGGAGGAGGATGAGCTGAGGGGCGTGGCCCTACTGGTGTTTGCCAACAAACAGGATTTGCCCAGAGCCATGTCTGTCAGTGACATCACCGAGGCCCTGGGCCTATCAGGAGTCTCACAGCCGGTAGGTGTCCATGGCAGATACTCAGGCCCACAATGCAATGCGTCCACTTTATAGATGCAGAAAAATTAAAATTAAAAATGGCCTCATTTGCATGCTTAAACGTAAATATTCTGAAAACTTGTAATGCAGAAAAGAATTGTCGTAATCTAAGTAATCAACTGCTGAAGTGTCATGGTGATATCTATATGTGTATTATGTTAAAATTGTACCTCATTCAGCTGAGTGAGCAGGTTCAGCTTAAACCTCACATACAGCGCCCTCTAGTGGCAGAGAGACACAGCAGCTGGGTTTAAACTACAGGACACAGTGATTGAGTTTTCAGGACATTTAAACTTATATTAAACTCTCTGTGTGTCTCTGTGCAGTGGTTCGTCCAGGCGTCCTGTGCCGTCAGCGGTTCAGGTCTGATCGAGGGTCTGGACTGGCTTTCTGACCAGATCCTAAAAATGTAGTTGCTGATGTGACGCCGACACGTTGGGCAGTTTGCTGAGACCTGAGCCGAGGCGGTGTCTCCAGGAGGAACATGAAGGATCCCTCACATATGAAGACATGTTATTGCTGCGTTTGTAGCACATGGAAAATCTTGTAAATCCCAGCTTCTTTCTGGAAAACATGTCACAATTTACAGTTTATGCCACATTCAGGTCATTTTAAAAGAAACATAAAGATGAGATTAAAGGTCAGAACAACATAAAATACTATATAAGTTATATGTATACAGAGATGTTTTCAGCTTGAAGGGATAGTCTGCTGTTACACTGCAGTGGAGGGTGTAAAACTTTATATCTGTGTGCCTCTGAAGCCTTCCTACATGTCCTGCTACTTTATCATTTTATTGCACAAGGCAGATGTTAATGTCTTTATATTGTTTCTCATACTGATAGTAAACCCAGTGTGATGCGAACTGATCTTTGGAGCTGATTGTCTCTGATGTCAGCAGAGAGTAAAGTGTAGAGTCAATCAAACCAACATCATGATAATTCATTAATTACAGTTCACCGCAGCAGTGAAGTTGAATGTTTAATATCTAAATGCAAAGCTTTATAATGCTGATAAAGAGTGTCCACAGATGGCCATAGGAGTATCCGGTTATCCTGGGAATCTTGGGACTCTCATGTTAGGAAGTTTTGTTTGAGACAATCAGGTGGAAAACAAATTGAATTGCACTGATTCTTTTAATCTTACAGTTAATATTTAGTTTGTCACCTGTCAGTGATTTTACACTTTAAATAAACTTGTATTGTTTTATCCTTTTACACGTGAATGAGATGTTTCTGAATAACGTCTCGCTGATTTTGTTGGTTAAATTTGTTTTCACTTTGGACTTTTAGTGTCTTTTTTTGTTGCCTTTGGATAATCAGTTCAGGTTTTTCTGTAACATTATGGGCTATTTTATTTTTACATACTGGATACATGAAGTTGTATATTTATATATATTTTAAATTAATTTTGTTCATATTTATTCTATAATAAAGTTGTTAAGGTGACCAGAATGTGTGTGTTTTTAGTTTTAAATAGAGAGACCTGTGCCAATTCTTAATAATCCATTTAGAGTCACATTATTATATCATTAACTATCATTTTATCAGTGACTCCCAACCGAGGAGATACAGTACAATCATAAAGTATTCAGATCCCCTTCACTTGTCTTATAAAAGAACAATAAAAATGTAGTGTATTCAGACGACTAGAAACACATGCAGTCCATTTACCGTTTAAACGTTTGTGCCAAATCTGAAGGAATTCCCTCGAGCTGTTCTTGAGATATCGCATTCACAAGAATGAGACAGACGAAGTCACAGTGACCTTGACCTTTGATTCAAATCTAATCAGGTCATTGTTTGGTCAAAGTGGACGTTTGTGCCAAATCAGAGGAAATTCCCTCATGGCTTTCTTGAGAAATCACGTTCATGGGTATGGGAAAAACGGACAACTCCAAACTCAAAACCAAAACGTGACATTATGAGGTTCTGAAAACAACAGCTGATAAACTGACTTTTTAAAAATAAAACACTGAACTATGCAATAATGAAAATGAAAAAGAAATCCACTTGGTTCTCTTTTTACTTCACACCTTTCCTGGAGGGTTGTTTGATCAACCAACATGAGCAGACGGACTCGGGCGGGTGGAGTTAGTGCTTTTATTTATCACTGAAAAGCCTTTTTTTAATTATTCATGACACTGAAACAATCATCACTGAAACATATTTACAGTTCAACATCATCGATCCAAGCACGTTTTCTTGCATCAGTAAAGTGCAGCTCGTTCTTCACCTGGTTAGAGCAAGAAAACATCCCCCCATCCCCACCATCCCAAAATAATCATCATCAGTAACTGTTGATTGAGGCTTTTAGAAACGTCTTCGCCATGCTAACTTCCCCACAGAAGCCTGTGACCTCTGACCTTTCACCTCCCTACATGTATGTCTATAGATGTTGGAACTAAAGCTTGTTCAGTTGTTTTTCTACAGATTATCATCGTGACTCACTCGGGATAAAAAGATTAATGAATAAAACCTGTGAGAAACAGAAAAAGGCCTCAAACAAATGACAGAAATATTTTGTATTAAAGCACAGATAAATATTGTGACGTCAGGAGGAACACACTGACTCAGCGGATTATTTGGCAGAACGTTTGTGTTAAAATGTTAATGTTTTCTGCATGAGTAAAATGCACCAGCTTATCAGAGAAGACAAAAGTCGAGCCGTAACGTTTTTTTCTTTCGGTTTTCAGAATGGAGACGTGCCAACAAATACAGCAAAGGATCAGATTTGTGCTTGTGCTGATCTCCAACTTTTTAAACTCAGATCAAGAAATAAGAGCGAAGCATTTTTGGCTCTTTTGTGGCCTATAAACAGTTTACGATTCTCATTGTTGAGCGGTACTTTCATGCAGCTGTTCACTGTGTAAGAGGCAGAAGTTACAGGCATCTAATTTTGGAATAAAATCTTCAAATAAAAGAGGTTAAAAAAATCTGATTTTCTTTTCTAAAGTTTCACACCTTCAAGGTCCTCCATACCCCTTTTCTACCAAATTAGCTCTGGTTCTTGAACCGTTCTGTTCAGGATTCTTAGAAACTTGGTGCTATCCAACAAAACAGCTCACAATTCCAACAGTTTTGCACAGAAGCATTGTATCCAAGGATATGTCATCAACGAGGGGCGTTGCAAAATGCACTATGGAAGTAAAGAGTAGCAAAATTCCAGATTTCAAAACTTTTGCTCTGTTATTGCAGGTATTTGTTTTTACCAAAAAACAATAATGGACCTACGAAGGACAATTTCTCACTTGACTTTTCCACTGTTGTCTTTTCCATCCTCTCTTTCCAACCTGTACAACATGACATGCCAACTGATGTCGTCACGGTTCGTACTTCAGGTCAAGGAAAACCTGCTATTTTTCATTTCCAGCTGAGAGTCAACTTCTCAGGTTTTGAACCAGTTCAGTTTTGGTCAAAATGCTCTGTAACACTAGGTTCAGAAACCAGAAAGGATCTGGTTCTATGGTGGTGGAAAAGGGGTACCAGTGGCGGCCATGTTGGCTCCAGTCCTGACAATATGCCAATACACACTGCATACAAACAGCATGACATGCAGGGGATGCTGGGCAAAGCAGGGCTTATGACGTCTACAATTTCGTCGACAAATACAGAAAATGATGACATAATGAAGTTAATATTGGCACATGAAGTCATTTTCTACATCAAAAGTAGGTTGGGCCCAAATATTTCCACTTTGGCTAAAGTACAGCTGATAGAATTTGACCTTCTACGACAACATGTGTTGCTGAAATTTAATATTTTAATATTTTAAAATTGCAGATATTTTTGTCTCCAAACATGTTTTTGCATAAAAGTGCAGCAATTACTGTCAGCAGTATCTGTTTCTATGGCATAGCATAGTCAGTGAGCACTGATTTCATGATTTACAGGTTAATATTTTGTCATTTTGTTTGCAGAATGTGTCGTCAAAATTAAGCACAATTTTAACAGCAGACATCTAGAAAATCTTTTGACCTGTAAACCAACAAACCCATCCTGATTAGATGATGTTGTAGATTTCAGAATATGTTTCTTTCCACCTTCATGAAGCTGCAACCTTCAATTTACCTCACTTTACTATTATGAAAATCAGCTTGCAGAGACTCAGGATTCACTTTAGTTGTGTATTTTCGAATCAGTCTGGATGTACAGCTGCTCTATTGAAGTGATGACATCACAGTTAAAGTTGTCATTTCCACTCTGACGTAGGGCTGAGGCTAACAATTATTTTTTTTTATTGTTAATTAATCTGCCGATCAGTTTTTTTCTATGAGTTAATTGGTCTTTAAAACATCTGAAAACAGTTAAAAAATACCCAGAAACAAATTCTCACACATGGGAAGCTGGAACGTTTACAGCTTTGGCATTTCTGCTTGAAAACAACAATTGATTAATTGATTAGTAAAATAGTTGCACATTAATTTTCTGTTGATCAACTAATTAATTAATCAACTAATAATCAGTGCTCTCCTATGATGGTGAGTCAGCAAGTTTCAAGACTTATAAGTCGATTTTCATTCTGCTGTGAAATGAGTGAAAACCAGCGACTGGGGGATAATTAGAGTTGGGCGATAGGACGAATATATATCAGTGAATATTGATCGGGTCAGTACATCAGTGGTTATTGTTTTTATTTTAGGGAGCGATTTTTGTCATTTTATTTGTGCTAATTTAATCATCTGCCTCCAAAAAATGAGCCGAAGCTCAGCGGACACTGAGACACAGCGGGGAAAACCAGCGTGTAGAGGCAGCATATTTTATCATCTAACTCAATGAGCCAAAGGTTTCATTTTGACCAAACCACAGTTATTGATCGTTGTAGCAATGGAAAGACAAACTAAGATGGTTTTGTTGATTATATTTTGTTTCTGTCGAGTTTCAATTAAGTGTATTTTACGATGAGTAAACAAGGGAGCTATGCTAGTCTTGGGCCCCGTCTACATGTATACAGGTATTGTTTTAACAGATATTTTTCCTCTAAATTAGAAAAAAAAATTCTGTCTGCAGATGACATCGTTTCTCAAACGCTCTGTTTTACGTGTCCACACAACTGCAAAGTAACCGGAGTTTTAACAAATCTGCACCTTAGAAGGCGTCTTAAAAAAATCATTTATTGACTTCAAACTGTTTGCATGTGGATGAGAGGTCAAAACATCAAGGAAAATATCTGTTTCCAAAAATATCTGTACATATGTAGACAGGACCTTGGATTGGTGACAGAGAGAAACTTGAATTCAGAAGGTGTACAGTCGCATTTTCCTGTTGATTAATGAAAACGGGTGTAAAACACACACAGGTGTGGTCAGGTGGAGAATTTCAACATATCGCCCAACCCTAAAGATTTTTTTTTTTTTTTTTTTTTTAAATCCATCACTGCAGGATGCTGTTAAAATGGTCAGCTGATGAACACATCACAACAGGAAGGACTCCCTGCTCTCTCTTCCTCCTGTGTCTTCTCTTTTTGTTTCTATCACTCTTAAACCAACAATACTGCGATGTCCTTTTGCCCTCTGGGATCTCAGGTAAGCCTTCACCTGCGACCAAACAGCCCTTAAACAAGAGCTCACATCGTCCAAATCCAACTCTGTCTCCTTCAGATCCTGGTTCATAATTCCACACGTGTTGCTTTGCTTTAAATCCTCTGTCACTGCTGTTAGGATTTTCTATAAAATAAACATAATAAACAGAAACTTACAGGTTAGATCTATATTTGCATCCTTTTCTGGAGAGTGGAGCCGGTATAAAAAGCAGCGTTTTTACACACAGAAATAAAACACACGAGTCTGTGACGAGACGCTTCCTCTCATACTCCCCTCCCCCTCTTTATAGTGAGGGTGCGTTCAGTTTATCCTCCGTCCTCAGAGTGACAGGCTCCACCACAAACTTCAGAGTCCAGCAAGAGAGGGAGCACATGTTTTCCTGTCCCAGGCAGCGAGCTGTCCCTGCGGGCGTGCAGGCGGGCGGTGTTCCCCTCCTCTGATTCCTGAGCTGTTGCTTTGACAATACCAGCTGGGACTCGCCTGGGTGGTAAAACATGCATCCTTTGTTATTATTGTTAGGCTTCAGACTCGCCCCTCTTCTTCCCCTCCTCCCCTGCATCGCTGTCCTCCGATTGGCTGTTGCTAAGCACTAGAAATTGTCCATCAGCGGCAGGCGGGTTAGCTGGGCGACTCGAGGCGGCGATCAAGCGGCTCTGCTCCTCCAGATCCTGGAGGTAAAACAAGGAACAAGACATTTAAATTTGAAGTTTAATATCTATACTATTATATGTAAATGTGTCAGTGTAGCGACAGGGTTAAAGGTTAAAGGTCACCTTCTCTATCTGTCTCTGTTTGCTGAGTTCTTCCTGCTGTTTCTCTTTGGCCTTGTCGTGCTCCTTCCTCTTCTCCACGGCCTTACGGTCCTACACAACAATAAGACAACAGAAGTAATTCACCTCCACAACAACACCTGAGGACACCTCCAACAAAACGTGAATGAGCTAGTGTTAGCTTCAGAGTAAGGAAGTTTCAAATCAGTCTCACCATCTCAGAGTGGAAAGCTATCTGCTTGGCCAGACCGATGCTGTCGCAGATCTGAAATACATGAAGAACACACACAGGTCAGACAGACGGACCAAACACAGGGCTGGACAGTGACACTAACAGATGAACAACCGGACAGACGGACGACCTTCTCTCCATCGTTGTTGGACTCGAAGATGTAGCAGACGGCTCGGCTGTCACCCCGACCGGTCGCCGGCTGCAAAACGAAACCAAACAGCCTCTTGTTGTCCTGATGGGACGAACACTGAACCACACTGGAGAGAGGGAACTACAGGAGGAGACAGGAGGAAGACACAGAAATGATGAATCATTAGAAACATGTCTGATGAAACTAAAACTAACAGAGCAAGGAAACAGAAATCATCTCACCCTGAGTCGAGTGACTTGTGTCTGAGGATCAATGAGCCTGAAAAGAAAAACAATGATATTAAAGACCCTTTACTGCACAGAGAAAAAAAGTGGGCAATACAACATGTGTTAATGTGCAACTTTTTGGCCAAGACATGGAAACATGAGGCGACGCAGCAGGGGGCTGTCATCGCTGCTAGTTCTCTGAAGTCTGTTTGGTATGTCTGGGCTTTCACATATTTTAAACGCTGCAGCATCTACAGGACACTACTTGGACTAAGAGTGCACGGTCACACACCAGGTTCCTGTCTCTTGAAGTCAAAATGTCTGCACAAGATTTGTTTGTTGTCAAGATTAACCACAATGGGGCGACCTTCAGCTCACTGGGTAGAGTGTGGGCCCCATGTAGACTAAGGCCTTTGCAGTAGTTTGATTCCAGCCCACGGCCCCTTGCTGCATGTCATTGCCCCTCTCTTTCCTACATTTCCTGTCAATCCATAGCTGCTCTGTCATTAAAAGCAAAAAGATTTCCCCACAATGACAACTTAATCCAAAACACACACACACACACACACACACACACACACACACATTCTCTGTGGTTCATACTTGAGGCAGTCGCAGGTGACCAGCAGGTGTGACTCGGTCATCCTGAAGATGTTGTGGATGGCTCTGGCTGCCAGGATCTGCCTCATGGTCTCAGAGATGACATCTGCTGACTCGGTAGTCTTCACCTCCATGGAGCCCAGGAAGCGAACGATGAAGAGCTGGTGTAGGATCGAATCTGGACAACAGACACAGAGTGAAATATTTACATATATAGTACATGTGCTGTATATACGATATATCTTAAATCCACCGTGTGAGAGAGACAGATTGTTTTTACTTGAAAGCTCAGGGAACAGACAGTGAGATGCAATTCTCATGTTTGAAAAGTATGTTTGCGAGTGTGAAATGGTCTCTGTGCTGCCCCCTGTGGGTGACGAGGGAAACGACACCCACTACAGCTGCCAACTATAGTTACAGTGGATGTTTTCTGTTGCCTGGGTCCAAACCTTTGAATCCTGCCCACTCCACTGAGTTGACTAATTTGTCTGGTTTCTGGCAGAAACCACGAATAATGTTATTCAAATTAAACAATATAAAATATTGATAACATGACGGACACAGGAGCAGACAGACGGTACCTTCACTGTCCTCTGATGTGCCGTCTCCTGACTCTCCGAATGGATTACTCCTCCTGTGGACAAACACACAAACAGAGAACTGAACAACATCCAGCGGCTGCTACGTTACAAGATAACACACAAGCTTGTCAATGTATTTGGTCGAAGGCAGAAATCTAGGGGACAGATACCTAAAAAATCTGGATCTGGGAAAAAAAAAACAAATCTACCTGTTCGGAGGGTTAAAACGACACATACGACAGAGAATTTTGAAAAGAATTTGAACTAATTTAGGTGTACTATCCCTTTAAAACTAACGTTAAATACAGGAAGAGAGGCATGATGTAGCTTTAGCATCCTGTCATGTACAGTACACACACACACACACACACACACACACACACACACACACACACACACACACACACACACACCTGCCGGACTGTGCTGCCGTCTTGCTCTGTGCTGAGTTCTCCTCGCTGACGGGGGAAATTATGTCAAACTGGATGGGTGTTTCCGGGGCAACCAGTGCATCCAATGAGAGCACAGAGAGGGCGGGCGACGGCTCAGAGCCCACAGAGCTGATACTGCTCGCTCGGCCCACACGCCCTTTACTGGAATGGAAAGAGAGAGATGGATGGTCTCACTGGTGGAGTCACAGTTTTCCCACGGAAATGTGACTGGCCTACAAGTGTCCATCTTCATTATATCTGGCACCTGATTGGTTATGAGGTTGTTGATCACACCTTGTAGCTCTGTAGTTGTTGTTTGCTTAGTATTTGCTTGCTGGTGGGCTTTTAACATCATGTCAGACACACAAACACAAACACACACCTGCTGGGTCTCATGCTCTCATGTCTCTGCTGGAAGGATGGCGAAGGCGTCACGGCTTCAAGAGCTGACTGGTTCACTCTGGCTGCCAGCTCCTGCCAATAGGATGACAGTACTGTCAGCGTCAACCAATAGGAAACAGTTTCAAATGCATGAATTCAAACAGCTTGTCAGTAAAATCTTTGCTGTTTTTTTTTAGTACAGTGTCTCACTACTCTAATTTCACGGTGCACATACACATCTCTTGTAAATCGAATTCAGCTTTCCTTTTCATTTCTTCCTCGTGCTACTTTTATATTGTTTGTTAAACTTTATTGCCTAATTTATTGTTTGTATTCTGATCTAATTTAAATATCTTTTACATCTATTTATACATTTTCTATGAGTGTAACATGGAGGTGGCTACAACTGCATTTCAACTTTGAATCTCTGAATCAGTTGATAATAAATATACAACACTGTTCAAATAAAGTTCCAATGTGCTTTACATAGGTGGTTCCCAACTGGTGGGTTACGGTCCAAAAGTAGGTTGTGGGTCCATTCTGAATGGACCAAAAGTGACCCACAAATGTGTCACTCACTTTATTTTGAAGTACTCTGAATTTCTGGGACAGACTGTTTATTTTGAAGTGTTGATTCCTGCTGTAGAGTGACAGAATAACAGACAGCTACTGAACTAAGACAGCAAACTAGCTCAATGACATGGCCAAACACTAGTATGGCGCTGAATTTATTAAACTGTGTGAACCTTGAACTAATTACTAAGCAGAAATCTGGACCTTGTGGCTGGACTAGTTGGGATCCACTGGTTTACGTATTAGATTAAGATACACTACATGGCCAAAAGTACATGGACATCTGAACTTTCCTGCTACATGTCACCAATAAATGTAATTTCAAAACAATATGCATTAATCTACTGTTGCCCCATAATACCCCTATGCTGCATGCTGTTCCCCTTCTCTCTCCTTTCTCATTCCAATACAGGAATAAAATGCTGAAACAATACTTTTAAAAAAAGTTGCTATGACCCTGTTGTTTCCCAGCAACAAAAGCATTTCGTCTTTTAACTTCCTGTCCACACTGGAAGGGGGAATGTGTCACATTTTCTGAGTCATCTGCAGCATGTGACCACCATGCAGCTGCATTTCAGCAAATATTTGACCAGTTTTACAAAATAATATTATATATACAATATTAGGGGCCGTTATAGCTGGAGGAAAATAAGAGACTTTCCACAGCGGCAGTCTTAAAAACTCTGACCTCTATAAGCGGTCGTTGAGACACTAATCAGGTCACTTCTCCTTCTCTTTGTCAGGATCACCTTGTCATTTTATTACAGTTGATAATTATGGTGACTTGTGGATCTGCGGTGACTGTGGCAGCGCAGGCCATATGATTCTGCTCTGAGTGCCAAAATCTCCATCATGTTACCAGGTAAATACAGGTTAATGAAGTGAAGTGGGACACAGACCTCTGCGTTCTCACTTAGGTAGATCCTTTTGGAGATGTTGTTGATGGTGGAGACCCACTGGAGGAGGAAGCAGCAGAGAAGAGACGGCATGAGGAGACAACAGAACAGCTGACAGTCAATACAGAACAGGTCACATGACAGAAAAATATTTTACCTCCTCGCAGTCCTTCCTGCTCTCCGACTGCAGCGTCACCACTCTGACAGAACGCACAACAAGGAATAAGTTTAATAAAGTGGCATTTCCACTCTAGTATCAACCAGGAAACTTAAAAACAGAAAAGGCATCTGAATAGTTATGGTGTATTCATGCAAGATAAATTTAAAAAAAGGGAGCCATCTTACTTCTTGCCGTCGAAGGAAGTGACCTGGAAGCAGAAGCGACGGTCGTCGCAGTCGACTGCCATGACAGAGCAGTTGTCGAGGTCAGTGACCAGCCCGCCTGCCACCTCGCCTCGGCCCTGTTGCATCAGATTACCACCCTGTGTGAAGAAGTACTGACGCTCCCAGGAGGACGATACCAGCCCTGTCTTACTGAAGGACGCACAGAGGAGCAACTTTAACTCTTCAGATGATGAGACAACAAAACAATTCAACAACATTTTCAACTGTAACATCCGACACTAATATTGCCACAACAGCAGGAATGTATTCATTATTGTTTATTCATTATCATTTATTGTTGTAAGATGTAGGGGGATGTAGGGCACACGTGTGTGTTTCTTACTTGCGGATGTGCAGGTAGCCCTGTTTCCTGGTCAGGTTGCGACAGACAGGTGAGTGGGCGGGGTCGGGGTCACACGGTGCATACAGCGGGTCACATGATCTCTCCATCTCTTGGATGGTCTGCTGCATCTGCCCGACCTCCTCCTCCATCTCCCGACGCACACTACAAACACACACACACACACACACACACACACACACACACACACACACACACACACAGACACAAACACACTGAATTCACATGACCCCCCTCACGTCTTCATAATGTTGTTATGTTTACAATTTCTTCAAAACAACAATATCTTTGAAGCTTTAAAACTGAGTTAAAGAAAATAAAACAAATTAATTAAGACCTTGAATGTAGAACAAAGGAAAGAAAAAAAAGAAAAAAAGAAATAAGACACTTCTTGTAGACGTCTGAGGTTTGGTTCTTACTTCTGGACACTGGTTCCTATGGTCCCCAGGAAGTCCTCCCACTGCTGGGTGAGATTTTCTGATCCCAGCTTAAAGAAACTGATCTGCACAGAACAAACACAGACAAAGACACATCAGCAGGAGTGGGAACAGCTCTGAACCAGATTTTTCTTTTATTCTGTTATTAGATAGTAGGTAGTACAAAAATAGGTATGACAGGTATGAAGGGACAGGGACATGCAGCAAAGGCCCACAGGGTTCTGACTCCAACCCAGACCGCAGCTAAAGACTCAGCCTACAAGTGGCACTCACTCTACCAGGTGTGCTACCAGGGCGCCCCATGAGATCGACTCTTAACTGGTTCAATCTAATGTTCGCTTCCTGCTCCACTTAACCTCAGTCTAATGTTTCTCTCTATTAACAGACATACATTATAAACTGTTCTAGAGTGAAACTGACTCCAATAGCTTCTCTGCAATAGCTAATCCTGATGGATGACACCCTCTTGAAAAGCTCCTACATGCTGCTATGCCACGGGTTTACAGCGTGCGTGTGTGTGTGTGTGTGTGTGTGTGTGTGTGTGTGTACCTGGGCCTGCATGTATCCCAGCAGCGGCTCCAGTAAAGCCGTCTTCTTCTTGTACTGTAGTGTGTTAAGGGAGCAGAAGTAGTGCATCATGGTCTGGTGCTGTTTCTTGCGGGAGGTGTAGACGTCCTCCACGGCCTCCGCTCGCAACTGCGACACACAAGACATTCCTCTTATTTCAGTATCAAGGTAATATATACTGAGATAATATAATGAACTGAGAGATAATACCATATACCAAAGATAATATCTTTTTTCTAAGACTTTTTTGTTGGTGTTTCTGCTTCATGCGACATTGCGACAGAGGAAGAGAAAGACAGGAAAGGCAAGGAGAGAGAGGGGATGACATGCAGCCAAGGGCCTCGGCCAGACTGGATGACTTGACTAAAAACTGATTTGTTAAATAAAGGGGTAAAAAATACAGTGAAATAATATTAAATTAGAAGTTAATGGGCTAAAATGTTCAAAATCAGACTGGATGATTCAAAAGTTAACTCTTTATTTTACTTACTTTTATTTTTATTTTGTATATTATTTATTCATTTATCATTTTATTTTATTTTATTTTTATAATAATTTCTGCAGAAGTTGCCCAGTGTAATTTGGTTTAACTGGTACATTTTCAATTATTTAATTCCAATTAATTGCTGGCGTAACCTAAAGAGTCTTTATTGTAAATGCAAAATGTGTCTACAGGCAACTGAATGGATTCTTTACTTCACTTTTACTGGTGCACTTCTTTCGGGGAATTTCACCTGGTAAAGCGGGCACCACATATATCAAGGTTATGTCTTTGCTGCAGTGGCTGCAGTTTCGATTCCAACCTGTGGCCCTTTGCTGAATGTTAAATAAAGGCAAAAGCCCCCCCACAAATAGTCTTTAAAAAAAATATGCTCGCTCAAATCAAAGTTCACTGGCTTTGTCTGTATTTTCCCTCGTTTGTTCTTCTGGGCAAACTTCCTTGTTTTTTATTTAGAAATTAGAGACTCTTAAATAAAGAACTATCCAGGAGCTTAGTAAAACATTTTAGTATTGAAGTACTGAATGATAAATGTAATGTGAGGAGTGTTTCTCACCTTGTCGTTGTCCCTCCTCTTGGACAGGCGGCTGTATCTGTTAATGGCTACATCATGATCTGCAGACAGAAACAGGTAAGTAAGACTTTTTGGTGGTAAAACTTTAAAAAAAAAATTTCTTCTTCAACATTAACACGCTAGAAAAGCACATAAAGATGTTAGTAAAGTTAAAACAAAAATACTCTGCCAGTGACCCTTAAAAACAAAGTGGAATCTTTCTTTAAGCGCAGCTAAACATGCAGGCAATCTGGAGCCAGAAGTCATGCTGACACTGAGAACTGTACAATTTGTTTCTATAGATTAAGTGTTACTTCGCGTTGTGATGCGTCAAACTGTGACCAAGTCTCTGTCACAGCAGCTGTAAATTCTCCACTTATATTCTGTGAAGGACACACACAAATAAACACTAAGAAAAATGTGTTCGTGAGCAGTGTTAATTGATTCATTGTTTCAAGTAGATTATCAATTAAAAATGCTAAACATTTGTACGTTCCAGCTTCTCTAATGTGACCATTTACAGCTTTTTACTCTGATATAATAAACTCTTAACACAAAATAGCCTCCATAGTTTTCTAGAAATATTAACTTAATTGTTTTTCCAGAAATATCTGCATCAGCTGTCCTCTGGTTTTCATATTGAGTAGGAGCAGGAAGGTTGTTGGCAGAGAAAATCTCAGCCAGATTAAGAGAACATGCTGCTTTGATTATTCATTCATCCAGAAGCAGTCCTGACTTACCATCACTGGATATTTGGAAGACTTCTTTCAGAGTGAGGATCTCTGCAGGGACACAGAAAGAACTGTAAGTGAAAGTGCAAGGGATATTTTTCCTTTTGGTACACGTGTACTTTTTGTCTGGCTCGGTTTTCCTCGTTTGGGTCCCTTAGTGGCACTGAAGGGAAATCTTTTACTGCTGCTGTGCTTCCAATTGTGTGGGAACGGTCAGTTTAGGGAAGACCTTACTCTGTTTCAACGTGACGGTGCCCCTGAGCACAAAGCTAGGTCCATTAAGAAATGGTTTTCCCAGTTTGGTGTGGAAGAACTTAAATGGTCTGCATAGAGCCATGATGTCTACCCCAACCAACGCCAGTGGAATAAACTGGAACACCGACTGTAAGCCAGTAGAGTGTGTGTGCTTTGTCAATAATGGAACTGATGTCAGTTTCTAATCTGACCAATATGTCAGATATAGTTTTGGTTCATTGAGCCAGAGGTGTGGCAGGTTTAGATAATTAGTGTACTGCATGTGTTTCCTACCCTTCAGATCTCTCTCTTTAAACTGAGTGATGGGAAACATCATGGCATCTGCGAGCTGGGTGGACAAGACAGCATGACAGGAACTCAGCTACAAAAAGAGAGACAGAGAGGAAATTGTTCAATCATGTCAGGTGAAATCTGCCTGTGTGGCACAATCAGGACAGATGAAAGAGAAGGACAGAACAGCAGCAGACAGAGCATTGTTGTGTTTGTATTCTCTCACCTCATCAATGACTTTTGCAAACTGCTGCAGGGTGGAGCTCATCACCTCGTCATCGCCCCCTAGAGGAAAACGCTGCAGACAACAACAACAACAACAACAGAGGAATGGATTAGATTATTTAAGGATGTTTCATATAGCTGCTGGGGTCATAAGACTCACAGTACTGTTACAAATCTGCCAACTGGTGTTTTAACGTTTGTGCCTTCTATTTTAGGACTGGTGGCTAGTGTTATAGCTCTTACAGTAAGTATAATAAGGCTGTGGCTTGTGTTAGAAAGCTTTGATTATTGTTACACTTTAGGGCCTGTTGTCAGTGTGATATAGCTAGTGGCTAGTTTTATAGAACTGGTGGCTAGGGTTATAATGCTGATGGCAAGTGCAATGAGACTGGTAGCTCATGCTGTGTAGCTGATGGCAGGTGTAATAAGACTGATGGCTAGAGTTATAATGCTGATGTCAAGTGTAATAAGGCTAATGGCTAGTTTTACTATGCTGATGGCAAGTGTAATAAGGCTGGTGGCTAGAGTTATAGGCTGATGACAAGTGTAATAAGGCTGGTGGCTAGTGTTAAAGGCTGATGGCAAGTGTAATAAGGCTGGTGGCTAGTGCTATAATGTTGGAGGCCAGTGTAAAAGACTGGTGGCTAGTGCTATAATGTTGGAGGCCAGTGTAAAAGACTGGTGGCTAGTGCTATAATGTTGGAGGCAAGTGTAATAAGGCTGGTGGCTAGTGCTATAATGTTGGAGGCCAGTGTAAAAGACTGGTGGCTAGTGCTATAATGTTGGAGGCAAGTGTAATAAGGCTGGTGGCTAGTGCTATAATGTTGGAGGCCAGTGTAAAAGACTGGTGGCTAGTGCTATAATGTTGGAGGCAAGTGTAATAAGGCTGGTGGCTAGTGCTATAATGTTGGAGGCAAGTGTAATAAGGCTGGTGGCTAGTGCTATAATGTTGGAGGCCAGTGTAAAAGACTGGTGGCCAGTGCTATAATGCTGATGGCAAGTGTAAAAGACTGGTGGCTAGTGCTATAATGTTGGAGGCAAGTGTAATAAGGCTGGTGGCTAGTGCTATAATGTTGGAGGCCAGTGTAAAAGACTGGTGGCCAGTGCTATAATGCTGATGGCAAGTGTAAAAGGCTGGTGGCTAGTGCTATAATGTTGGAGGCAAGTGTAATAAGGCTGGTGGCTAGTGCTATAATGTTGGAGGCCAGTGTAAAAGACTGGTGGCCAGTGCTATAATGCTGATGGCAAGTGTAAAAGACTGGTGGCTAGTGCTATAATGTTGGAGGCAAGTGTAAAAGGCTGGTGGCTAGTGCTATAATGTTGGAGGCCAGTGTAAAAGACTGGTGGCCAGTGCTATAATGCTGATGGCAAGTGTAAAAGGCTGGTGGCTAGTGCTATAATGTTGGAGGCAAGTGTAATAAGGCTGGTGGCTAGAGTTATGATGTCAATGACAAATGTAAAAAGACTGGTGGCCAGTGCTATAATGCTGATGCAAGTGTAAAAGGCTGGTGGCCAGTGCTATAATGTTGGAGGCCAGTGTAAAAGACTGGTGGCTAGTGCTATAATGCTGATGACAAATGACTGGTGGCTAGTGTCATAATGCTGATGGCAAATGTAATAAGACTGGTGGCTAGGGCTATATTGCTGGAAGCAAGTGTTATAAAGCTGACGGAAGGTGTAATAAGACTGGTGGTTTATTTTAGATAGCCAGTGGATAGTGTTATGGCTGATGGCTAGTTTTATTTGGCAAGTGGCTTGTTTTATGAGACTGATGGCTAGTGTAACATGTTGATATTTGGTGTGACATTATTGATGACTAATGTTATAAGGCTAATGACTAGCATTATGAAACTGTGGTTAATTCTATATGTCCATCAGCTATTGTTATATGGCCTGTGGCAAGTGTTACAAAGTTGATGGCTAGTGTTATAAGACTGGTGCTAGTGTTTAAAGGTTGTGGCTAGTGTTATAAGACTAATGTCTAGTGCTGTAGCATGGTTAGGCTAGTGTTAACGGGCAGGTGGCAAGTTTGATGAGGTTGGTGGCTGGTTTGACTTAGCCTACCTGTTTGTCGTACTCTTTCAGCAGTCTGGAGGTCAGGTGTGTCGCAGCACTGAGCTCATTCTGAAAAAGAAAACAGGACAGACACAGCTGGAGACACACTTTTTATATTCCTGTATGTTCTGTCTTTATAAAGCCAGTGGCACTACACCTGTGACTCGTGTGTGCGTGTGTACCTGTGCATCATAAATCCTCTGCATGGCCTGATAGAGCTGTGTGCAGTAGTTGGATATCGCTGCAGTGTCCTCCTCAAACACTCCCAGCAGAGAGCGTGTCTACATCCAACACACAAATAAAGCTAGTGAACATGAAGTCAGTGTTAATTGTTTGACTGATCCATAAAACCTCAGGAAGTTATAGCCTTATGTGATCCTTGGTGTAACTGCCAAAAGCCAAACCCACACCTATCTATGTAAATCTACACCTGTTACCTTTCCACACAGTATAGTATTGTTCTCAAGGTGTGTCTCAACCACACATTTTGTCTTTAGCTTGCCAGCAGGTTTATCTGTCGTTGTGGGAAATAAGTAAACAAGATTAAGCCGATTGGTTGGTCTAAACCTACTGACTTATAAAAACACATGTGGTATTTGTAATAATTTCAGCAGTATCACAGTCCTGCGGCCTGTGTCGCGAAGAGAGATCAGTTTAGGTTTGTGACATTCTCACTGACTGATTATATTCAACATATTTAACTGCCGCAACAAAAATTCCTTTCAGGTCTCACAGTTTCATGTTAAATTACTCAACTCATGGTTTTCATGTTGTCACTTGAAATGACAAAGTATGCCAATGTACACGGGCTCACGGCTGGATAGGAAAAGCCTGAAACTCTGAATTAACTGGGCCTACTGAAACCTGTGGTAATACCACAGTGAAGAAATACTCTCTTACAACTAAAGTCCAGCATTCAAATCTTGAGTAAAAAATATACTTTAAGTACAAAAAGTTAAAGCACTCTTTGTGTTACAATGGCCCATTTCAGAGTCACATACCATATTATTAAATTATAAATACTGATATAATAGTGTGTACATCACTTTAATGTTAGAGCTAGTAAAGATGAGGCTTATTTTTTACTATAAACACTGATGAGCAGCTTGAATTTCTCCCATCTTTTTCCTTAATAATGTATCATAATTTATTTGTTAGTTACATTTGTGTTACTAATCTGTATCGACAAGGTGCAATATTTCCCTTTGAGACATGGTGAAGTACAAGCATAAAGTAGCAGAAAATGGAAATACCAATCTCAAAATTGCACTTAAGTACAGTTATTGAGTAAATTTACTTAGCTACATCCCACCTCTAAGAGTGGCTTCATGATATGACCCCTGATTTTTCTGGGCAAACAGTTTACAGATCCACTTGATTAAAACATCCAAACAATGTCTAGCCCTGTGTATGTACAGAATGAACCTTTCAGGTGTATCACACTGTGGTCACACGGTAATGTCATAGCAGGTGTATTTACAAGTCAAGTGTTCTATAAGTTGTAAACAATATAAATAGTGGAAATAAATAAACACTGAATGGGTGTGCATGGGCTGGATGATTATGTGCAGTATGTGCATGATGTAAACATGTCTATATACTGTGAAGTAGGATTTATATTAACAGTGATAGATGATATGTGCATATTAACAACTGGTGCATTAGGTTATAATGTACAATGGGAGCAGTGGATGCTCTGGTGATGCAGGGTTATTGACAGTGTATGACTGTTCATTAGTGTGACGGCCTGTGGGATGAAACTTTAACGTGTCACAATAACATGAAGCAGCAGGATGACGCTGCTGCTGCTGCTGCTTGGTCGAAAGATTAACAGATATCAGTAGCAGGAGGTAAAGCAGCGAGCCAAGAGGCTAAGGAAGTAGCCGGCTAACTAGTCATTTAACGAGTTTATGTCTATGCAAACCATCGCTGAATGCTGTGCCACCCCTTGACATGTTGACCTCCCATGTTGACGGAGCCCCCAGCCAGCTGATCGGTGCAGCCGCCGCAGTCTGATACCGATGCACAGCTGGCGTGTCCCGTTTCAGCTGTCCGCTTGACAGCTTTGGTTAGCTGGGCCGTTAGCGGTTAGCATACCGCCTGAACTTGGCATCTCTTCGCTGGTTGTTGGCAAACACTGAGCCTACAAAGACAGTTAGCCTAGCCGTAGATGTGGCTAACGTTAGCATGCTAGCTGAAGCCTCCAGGGAAGAGGGCTGTTACCTGCGGGCTGTCCTCCAGCGTCTCCTCTATCGGCAGCTTCTCTATCCCGGGCATGGCTACGGCTGGCGAGGTGGCGATCAGTGCGAATCGACGGGCAAAACGCACAACAAATCTCTCCCGACAACTCCCACTCAAGATTTCTTGGCTACACGAATTCACAACACCCCAAAACAGCTCCTCCCGGTTCCGCAGGTCCCGCCCTTCATGTGGGTTTTAATTGGATAGAAAAAAAAATCCACGAATCTGATTGGTTGTATTGTTTAAAGGGGAAACGGCGCCATTTTGGCTCTCAGCAGGATCGCCCTGTCGTGATTGTAGCCGAGCACAACTTGGAGCCATAATGGCAGCCGGTCGACTTTGTTTCCGTGAATAAATCAAAACAAAAAAACAAACATCTTTTAGAGCTTGTTTATTTAGAGATAAATCTTGTATTTTGTGGGATATAGGCTATTAATTTTTAATTTTATTTAAAATTATTTTATATTCATGTTATTTTTGGGATATCTTCAATGTTCATTAACTCCACTCATAGATTTCTAAAAAAAAAAAGAAAAAAAAGAAAAGAAAAATAAAGAATGTATAGCACTGACAGTGGGGTTTATCTTCGGTAGCTCAGGGTTCAGCAACCTTAACTATCAAAAGAGACATTTTTGATTAAAAATGATAACAAAAAAAATGCCTGTATCTGCAAAATACATTTGAGCCTTACAGTAACACTGCATATTAGGTCTAAATTAGCTTATCAACATTAAAAATAGGTTTAAATGAGTATTCAATAATATGTTTTACCACAAGATGGCTCCTCTGCAGTGGGCTATTTATGATTATTTGGTACTGTAACTTAACATTAATGTGAAAGCAAATTAATCTATCCACCCTGTATTAAATTCTGTATTTTCCTCTGAGACTTTTATTTTTAGGGATTTGGAATCCATTGCCAGTCTAGCTAGGAAGGCTCAAGACTAGCCACCACTGCTGAGGTTTGAAAAAAATTAGAGGAAAAGGTGCCAGGCCATAGACATATGATGCACATTTTAGGGAGTACACACAACAGATTTAGTTAAAACAAGCATAATTTATTTAACTAAGATCAACTTAAATAACCCATGGAGTGCATAGGTCAGCAAAGTCAGCAATGAAAGCCATGGATAGATGTGTGTCAGGTGTCCTGTGGAGGTGTTGAAGCGAAAGCAATGATGCTAGGTGGATGTTTGCTGCAGGAAGAGAGAGAGCGAGTGAAAACATGAGGCGTCTTTAAAGCCTTGAAGGCCCAGGTGAGCTTAGTTCAGTTCAGTTCAGTTCAGCTTTATTTGTCACTTAGTAGCACTGGGTACATACATGTGAAATTCTTAGTCTGGGAAGCTCCACCATTAAAACAAAACAAGGACAGCACCTTAAAAACCAATCATGATAACAATCCTCCAATGAACTCTTATTCATTTTCATTTGATTTTTTTTGTGTGTCAAAGCCACAGAGACCCACTGGAGAGAGGCTAAATAGCTGCATATGGCTCCAGAGCTGCAGGTTACCTACTCCTCTAGCTGAATCTGTAATTGAAAAATATACAGAGTATGTCTCTCAAAAGAGATATGTTATCAGTCATAGGCCACTGATGTTGAAACAGACATATATATCCATAATATAATGCCTATTGTGATATTTTGTAAGGTAGAATTATATAGTTGCTGTCATCTTTATAGTTAATGTATAGTGCACTTGTTTTATTCTTCGCACGTGATAATTTAAAAGGCACACCTGACTGCAATTAAGCACAGAGAAAATCTGATTACGGGACATGTGAAACTTAATGAGCTCCCTTTTCGTTTTTAAAGTAAGCTGTCAATAAAATGAGTGTCAGTCTGAGTGTACTGCTGTGCACTGGAATTTTTGATTTCAGGTAGTGTGCGACATCAGGTAAAATGAGTCAAATAAGGTGTAACATATTTTTAAATATTAGCAGCCAGTCACCAAAAAATGTTACTGCATTGCTATTGTAAATGTGCTTTACCTTAAACAATCATTTTGATTAGTCGGAGATAAATAGGATGCACAGTGCAAAAATTGGAAAAATCACTGGTCCAAGAATTTGCAAAGTAAGGCATGTGACATGTTGGTTTTCTCCTTGTGGTTACTGCAGCTAAAACAATAAGGGTAGGCCTATAACACCAAAAATGGTTGTAGAATGTTGCATTTTTGTAAGACCAGTTTGACTTATAATCAAAATATTTTGACTGAGTACTTAATGCATTCAGGTAAATGAGACAAAAAAAATCAAGTAAAATGGGACATTTTTCTGAAGAGGAAACCAGTACTTTTTTTAGGCTACCAGGTGCCATAATATCACGACTAATGCTTTTGTGTGCCACCCTGTAATATTACAGATATTTTAGTATTTTTGCCAATTAAAATGATTAAAGATGATGTCGTGAGCCATCAATGTTACACACGCAAGCAAGCACACACATAGTCATGTCCATTGTAGACAGCATGGTACTAAGGAAACAGCCAGCAAAAGAACAGGGAGAGCATGGCAGAAAAGTTGGACAATCTTTTTAATGAATAGTTAGGTTACATTAATGGTTCAAGTAATTAATAACAACAAACAAACATGACCGTCCCATTTACCAGAACACATCATTGGAGTGAGGTAGTGGACCTTGATGCGTTTGAAGGTCCAGGTATTTTACTTGGCAACATATTTTCCTTATAGAAATATAACAGAGACCTATAACAAGTTGTAAACGTAACACTTAAGGTAGTCTTAAGAATTGTTTTTTTTTTTGTTTTGTTTTTTTGGTACACTACCAAAAAGTGTCACAAATCATCTGATTTCACCCTCTAGGTAAAAGTATGAATAATAATTCCAATATAAATAAAAAACATATGAAAAAAATCACTTATATTTAATCCAGAATCATTTTATTTCTCATAGCGATGTCACAATGGATGATTTGTCTGGAGTGGACTGAGGGTCAGCTGGATCCTCCTGCAGCTTCCTCCATGTTGGGGAGCATCAGGGGACCACGAGGGAACAAGTTCTCCACCACGCCATGGAGTCCATGCAACACACAGCAGCTCAAGCCACTGCGGGGCATCTCGATGTCAGAGGCCCTGAACCACATACCAGCCTCCTCATCATAGCACTCCACAGATGACATAGTGATGGAGCTGCCATAACCTCCGACCACAAAGAGCTGGTCGTCCACCACCTCAATGCCAAAGTAGCTGCGGGGGTTGCACATGGATGGTGCGGTGTCCCACCTGTTGGTCCGAGGGTTGTACACCTCAGCGGTGCTCAGTTGGATGTTCCTGACGGTGCCACCAACCTAGAAGGGGGAAGGTGAAATGTGTAAGATGAGCATTCACACTAGAGTTTGTATGTGCATTAGAAACTTCCTCTTGGCCTTCTGCATGATTCGGCTCTTTGAGACTTCCAAAAATGTGTTGGAATAAATAGCACCATTTCTGATAATACAAGGAGTCATTTTGGCTCATTCATGACGCTCAGAAAAATGTCTTTACTGTTTTATAACTGCTCCTCATCTAATTGTGGTGGCTTGCTCCTTTAATGCAGTGTATTTCAGTGTGCTAGTGAATGCAGCCTCAGGCCTGCCTCCTCCTCCAACCACACCCCTAATCAATGCCAGATTATATAAAGCCATTGGATTGTGTATGAGATAAAAAGGCTTTTTGGGACCATGTGTGTCATGTGACTACGTTGCAGCCCACAGTGGCTGCAGCGGTCTCTCTCAATACTGTACAAATTAAAAAAACCCATTTGTCTCTTAGAAACAAAAACATGGGAAAATAGGGTCCATGTTCCAAAATACCAAGGTTTCTTTTTAAATTTCTTGAGGATAAATGTATTAATGGTTTAGAATTAAAGAGATACCAGGAGTTTTAGTATAAGAAACACAAAAGAGTCAAGCCACAAGTTGTTTTTGTTTTTGCATTATCAAATTATAACATGGTTTGTAATACACTGTTGTACCAAACTTTATCAGTCCCCCATGTGACCACTGGCAGATGAATATCTTGATTACTCTCCTCCAGTGAAGCTCCAGTCACCGCTCAATGGTTCAATCAAACCTCTGAGCTACACATTAATGCCACACACAGGCTTACCACATAGATGTTGCCTTTGTAGGCAGCAACCCCCAGGCCATTTCGGCACGTCCTCATGAAGGCGATCACGGTCCACTGGTTGATGCTGGGGTTGTAGCATTCAGCCGAGGAGAGAGTGCGATTCCCGTTGAAACCTCCACAAACGTACACCTGTAGACAGATTTGGGGCAGTTACATTTAATTCAGATTTCACTACACATACAGGCAAAATAAATGCTTGAAAATCAGTATTCTCAAGGTCAGTAATGTGATAAACACTTTTATCTTTGTCAGAAACTGGCACTTTTTTTGACATTGAGATTTTTTTTTCAGTTTTTAAACCTACTACGTATAAAATTTTCATTTCTATTTTGAAGTTATAGACGAGGGAGGACAGGTCTGTTTATTTTGCTTTTGATAGTCCGATGCCCATTGATTGGTTACCAACCGGTTAATTTTTAAAGAAAAAAGCAAAATGACATGAAATACAAGAGACTTTTTCCTTTTGTCTGGTGCTCCATTAACTCAATGAGCTGTGGCGCCACATTTCTAACACCGGGAGCTAGCTAGCAGCGCAATTACTGCTAGTAACTGTAAAAACATGGTGGCCACCTTGCAGTCCCCCCTGAGGTCGCCCCGGTGAGCAAGTGGATTCATTTTGACCTGCAAAACCCCTTTACATTAGCACTATTGACCATGTTAGCACCACTAACCATGCTGACACTGTTAGACACTGCTAACGGTGCTAACACAGCTAATAATAGTAGTTAACAATGCTTTAAGGGGGTTTGTGGTTGAGGAGCGTACCCACCAGAGCAACCTGGGTGGAGACTGGAGGGTGGGTACAATGTTTTTACAGCAGTGCTGTTTAGTCGGGGTCTACTGCTGCCTTGATTGGTTAGTGTGTAAGGTAAAATGGAGTAAATATTCCAAATACAGTGTACACTTGAACTGATATTATTTTTTTTGAGAGGCTAAAATACGCTTTGCTGCAGCCCTCGTCTCCAGCAGTACATTAGCTTTCTTGCCAGTAGATATGGTTTATCAAAGACGCTAGCAAAGTAGCACATTACATAAAATAGGCACAGCAGAAACACCAGATAGGTTGGGCCACTATGTTTAAACATATATCTTTAAATATTACAAATATTACAGTTACGGCTGACAATGATGTCATCATGACATATACATCACTAGTCACTAACTGGTTAGGGTAGAACAACACAAAATAACCCCCCCCTCCAACAAACAGATAACATCCGTCTCAGTCATTGCTTGTTTCATCTCTGCTTCACTCACCTTGCCATTCAGAGTTGTGGCACCGGCCCCACTCCTCCTTGAATGCATGGGTGCCACCATGGTCCACCTGTCAGTCTTAGGCTCGTAGCACTCGACGCTGTTATGGTAAGATCGTCCACTGAAGCCTCCAATGGCGTAAATGCACCCATTCTGCACGACAACGCTGACATAGCAGCGACGGTGGTTCATGGATGCCACCTGTTGCCATGTGCAGGTGACGAGGTCAAACTTTTGCACAGTATTCATGTTAGTTGCGATGTTGCAGCCACCGATTAAGTACACAAAGCTGTTGAGGACAGCAGCACCGTGGTGAGCACGACAAATCTCTCCGGCGCTCACAGTGACCCAGCAGTTCGCTCGGGCATCGTACGCCTCAAGGCCTGTTGCAGCACTGCTGCCATCTTTGCCTCCGGTGACCAATAAGATGGTAGAAGGAAGACGTGGGCGAGTCAGTGGGTTACCGTAGACAGATTCTGAGGATCCATTCCTAAGCTCCATGAATGCTGTCACTGCATCATTGATGATAGGTTCACAGCCGTTGCTGTCCATGACCACAGCATTGTCTATCACGCCTTTTTGGAGGTAAATCCCGGTCATCAAGCCGAGCCGCACCTGGACACATATAAGAAGACACGTCAGAAATCATCTGTCCAAACTTCATACATCCTAAACCATTAGACATTTTTTGGTACACAATTTTCACTTATTTCTTTTTAGGGAATAAACTGCTTATTTGCACAGCTGCAAGAGTTTTGTTCTCAAGTAAAAGTGAAAATGTAACACAGTGCATGCAAAGCTGGGCAGACTACATCTACAGTTGACTTATTGTTTATTTACCTTGGGCAACAGTTCAGAGATGTGACCTCGTCTTTGGTCTGGCAGGTGGTTAATCCAGCGGAGGATGGCCTCAAACACTATGTTTTCCTGTCTCACATTGAGGTGGTCGTTCTCAGTGATAGCAGCCAGCTGCTGCACAGAGAGCTCCAGGAGCTCCTGTGAGGCTAAAGCTAACTCCTCAAAGTGGTCCAGGATGTAGTAGAAGACCTTGTGCTTCAGCTCAGGGAGGTGGTAGCAGTCTATTTGCCTCCAGATGCCGATGCAGTTCTCCAGGCATAGCTGGTTCTCCAGGAAGACGCAGCAGGTCTGAACAATCCCTGTGACCAAGAACTGGTCTGCAGCTGCCAAAACCTCCATCACGTTAACATCTGTCACAGCAACAGAGTGGGTGTAGGCGTAATTGATGATGAGGTGCATCATCTCAGGTGACACCCCAGGGATGGTGTACATCTGCTTGTTTGGGGTTGCCCAGGCACCGGTGAAGAGGGTGCTGTGGAATTAGGATTAAGAGGACAGCAGGGTTTTAGAAAGTGAACTGAACATGACACTATCACATCATCTGGACCAAAATGAAGCCTGAATCCTGAAAATCTCCAAAATCAGGCTAAATTTTCTACTTGTATGCAAAAAAACATTAACATGACATGTGCAGATTGGAGTAAAATGTGCTGAGACCATTCATTCAGCCATCATTTGATTTCACTGACCTCATGACCTTTCCTTTAGCACCACTAAACTTTACATTTTTAGCCTCACTCTGGGCTGGGACTGGGCAAATCTGATAAAGTAACTGCTTTACTGAAGAGTCTGACATGTATTGATGGTCCGAAATATGACAGTGGGACATACTGACACATGGATGTCAACCTTCGATAATGTGTGTGAAGATACTGCCAGTGTGTGTTGCCCAGTGGCACCCTTAGAGATTCTTCATAGGGGTGACACCAAAACCAAAAGCCATAAATGAATTTCAGGAATTCTGTTGTGATTATGAAGTCAACTAGTTGACTAGTTGACGCAGCTTGATTTTGGTTTCTTATTTTACAGTTAATATTAGTAATGATCTGAAGTTCATTCATTCATTTTCCATCAGCACTTATCCTGTTGGGGGTCACGGGGGAGCTGGAGCCTATCCCAGCTGACATTGGGCGAGACAGGTCACCAGACTATCACAGGACTGACACATAGAGACAGACAACTATCCATGCTCACATTCACACCTTTAGAGTCACCAATTAACCTGCATGGCTGTGGACTATGGGAGGAACTTGGAGTAGCTGAGAAAACCCACACTGACACGGAGAAAACATGCAAACTCCACATAGAAGGGCTCCCCCATCCCGGGTTCGAACCAGGCACCCCCTTGCTGCAAGGTGACAATGCTAACCACTGCAGCACTGTGCATAAATTAATGCCAGTACAGTTAGGATTTTGAGTGTCGCAACAATTTTGTATGTTTTTAATATTTTGTATCTGTACATGTGTTGTGAAAAGAGAAATGTACAGCTTTAATTTAAAGGAGTACATTTATTATATGGAATAAAAACATTTACGGGGAAAAGTTTAGGGGAAACTCATGCATTTTCATTCAGATATCTTAAGGTGAGAGTTCAAGGGACTCCTTTGCAAATGGCCATGCCCGTTGTTCCCCTGCAAAAATTTAGTCTAGATTTGGAGAGTTTTTAGCCCTCTTACAGTCAAGTTAAGCCGTGATTGTTGGTACCAGTGGATGCCGTGAGTTGTCTAGTTTTACAAGATACCGCTACCTTTGTGCTCACTTAAGAGAGGAGCACGCCTCAGCCTCTTAAAGACAGTAAAGTTGGCCTCCAATGTTGTTTTTATTTCTTAGATATTCTTCTTATCTTTGCTTTTTTCCCCTCTTGTGAATAGTGCACTCATTTTAATTCACAGGCCTCTGAACATTCTCCAAGTGTAATTGTGGGTAAAAATTAACTCAGTTTGTCTGACCCCATGCAACCAGTGACAGTGGCTCACTATGAGCTTTGTGTTAAGGGGCAATAGGCCAAAAACAGTTAGGAAACACTGCTCTGTCAAAAACAGGACAGGGTCGACATCAATGATGGCAATGCAGTACAAAACAATTCACTGTTTTAGATTAGAATCCACACTGGGTACAAATCAGTAGGCCTGAAGTGCAGAGTCATGTGAGGGGTAATATACAGAACAAACATTAATACATACAATAAATATAAAATATGAATAATAAATAAACAATGGGATGTCGGTATGAATATGCTAAGACACATAGGATGAACAGGAACAGTATTAATAGTAGTGCTCTTGTTAAATTTCAGATGCAGCTCACACTGTGATCACTATGGAAGTTTGAATGTGTTTACTTGTTTAAGGAGTTTGATATCAGAGTCTCTGCTCTGCTGAGAAAACCTACTCACCGAAAGTAGGGGCTGCAGCCACAGAGGATGATCCTGTGGGCATCGAACTTGACGTCACCCACCTTGATCACCACATCACACAGTTTCCCCTCCAGACGGAGTTCAGTTAAAACTGCACTTGCCATGTTGTGCATATTTTCCTCCATTTCACCTTTGTGAGAATTTAATGTGATGGAAACTCACAATGGTCAGTATTTTTTTTTTTTTTACCGTACTCTGAAGGTCCTCAGAGATGTTTAAAGATGTTTGGTTCCCCACATATACTTATGAAGTGTCAGAACTTCTCCTGAGCTCATTCCAGAATGTTTCTTTGCGACATCACAGAATCTGGAACAGGAGGTAGTGTTCCGAAAGTACTGCTAATTTGCATATTAAGATTACACAGGCCTAATAATACAGTAAAAGACAAATAACATACTCATCACTGTGGACTGTATGAAAAAGTAGGCTGGTCCTAACTAGCAACAAGAAAAGAAACTATATGTATGTGTGCATTAATGCCTAGAAGTAAAAAAAGAAACAGATTTGTATATCTGTGCACAATAGCCTCTTACATGTGTATTATCGCTCTTATCACCACATAAATGTTTGTTTTTATTTGCTAATATCAAATAACAACTGACAACCAACTATTACTCATGAGATATTTATTAACACAATGATTCAAGAATTAATTTTAAACTTTTTAAAATTACATCAAAGCACCAATAACACATTCATTTAAATGGGAAGTAGTGTATGATAATGTAAAATAATGTGATGTGTCACACACTTATAATTCCCACACACGAACAGCGACAAATAGGATCCCCTGAAGGTTTTTTTTAAACAAATAAAAAATCAAATTACATTTCTTAGGTAGAGTTTCCATTTTCATTCTCTCAGCACACATATGTTTTCTATAATCACTTATTTTGACTCATTTTGTGCAACACAACATGACAACAACTTTAAAGAGATGTGGTAGTGTCTTTGGTCTAAATGAGCCGACAGCCAATCAGAAACATGAGCCTTCTTTGTCTTGACTGATACAACTGTTAAGTTAATAACAGTTGGAGTTAAATAAAAATGACCTTTAACTCTGTTATGTAGAAAAAAGCAGGATGAAATACATTTCTTTTTTAAATGTACGAGATTATTTTACATTTTTTATAGTTATAGTTTTTTCTGTAGGCCTATATTATAACCTATTTAAACATGTCTTACTCATTCAGGCAAATGTGAAACACTGTGGGTCTCCATCTAAGTGTAGCTTTGTAAACAAATCAGTGATGTACGGCTGAATGTTGTTGTTTCTGACTCTTGATTGTTAGTGTAAAGAGCACTTTGAGTGAGGCCCCTCTCCTACACATTGTTTTAATTTATCGTAACACCATGGCATCATGTCGGCTATTATGTGCAGACTGAGATTAATGTCCTGAAGTGGGAATAATTCCTCATTTCAATGTGCCCTTTTGCTGCAGAGAGACGGTGTGCATTGGAAGAGAGGAGTTGGGGAAGCGTTGTTACCAACTGTTGCCACAGGAGGGCGTGTAGTGCTGTCAGGAGTATAAAGGAAGTATAAGCACTGGCTCCAATTTAAACCATCAGTGTGATGTCACACCTTGCACCATCTATCTTGCTATGCAGTCAGTGCCTAAACCACATTAAAATATTTTTGCAGAATAACAAAAAAAAAAAAAGAAAATCATAATTTAGTGTCTTTGTGTTCTTTGTTTTAGACACACTGTAATAACAGTATATGTAACAGTAATTAGCAATACTGTAGTGTAGACATTCTCTTTATTTTAGTAAAAGTACAAATAAGCATTAACATAAGTAAAAGTACTCATTAAGCAGAATTGCCCATTTCAGGTGGATCTAATTCTAATTACTTCATAAACTGCTGGATACTTGTGAATTTCCTCTGCGGGATCAATTAAAGGTTGAGTGTGTAGGAGAATTTTCTGTTCTGGGCTATTGTAGAAACATGGTGGTGCAACATGGTGCACTTTGGATGAGGACCCATGGATGTATTAGGAGAGAAGGAACATTGAATGTGAGGTCCAAAATGGTTCACAGTGAGTGCTGGACGGAGCAGTGATTGACAACAACCCCACCCACATATAGGGGTACTGTTTGTGGTGGAAACACTAGGGTCTAGGTACCATGTCTGAAGGGTTACTTTTGGATCCAAAGGTACCATACAGAAAGTGTTTATGGAAACAGGACTAAGTATGCCCTTGTAAGTGATTGCCACCTTAGAAATATGTTCAAAGATGAGCTCTCATTAAATCAAAAATGGTGTAGTTTCCAATTTAGGTTGGTATTTTTTTGTCACATACAGATGCAGTGATGCTGGCTGGGTAACACATATGCTGATGTTGTCCAGTGTTGAGTCTCTATGATCATGTGACGAGACATATGTGCACAATAATGTGTACTCTGTTGTAACTACCTTACACCACTGGATTCATTGCAGGTCTACTACAGGCCTTTAAAGACAAAATGTTCTCACCTTTACGGTCTAAAACCTGAGCTGGTCCTCATAGAGATAGTGAAAACACACACACACACACACACACACACACACACACACACACACACACACACACACACCTCCTTGTCTCTCCTCTCTCCCTCTCAGAGTTGTTCAGACTTGAGGGAGGAATGGCGGCCCCTCAGAGTTTCTTCATCTCTCTCTCCGGTTTATTTCTGCTTTTATATTTCTCTTGTGGATCTACGACCTCAGGCAGCAGGAGGACAAACCAGGAGCGATGCGGCTACAAGGTAAAACTCAAAATTATACGTGTACCGTGTTGTTTTAACGACATTTAAGCTCGTTAAACCTGCTGCTGCTGCGTCGTCTCAAGTGTCCCAAAAAGTTCCGTTTTCGGAGATGGTTCCGTCTGTTTCTCTCCAATCTCTCTGTACATGCACAGACAGCTTGTGTTACTTAACCTGCAAATTAAATTAACTAAAGTTTCATGGTCACTTTTGGTCCAAACAGTCTGAAACCCGCAGTGTTTTTAAAGTCAGGTTGCGTCAGTCACGCTACCTTTTCTTACCTGTCTGTCGGAGCTCAAACTCCGGTTCGGCCCATCTTTTACGTAACTGTAGACCAAACTTCACTTTGAAAACTGCTCATTTAAAGATCACTCGCTGTAATGTAACTCTGCAGATATAAGAAGACAAACTTTAAACTTTTTCTAAATTAATCTGGAGTCCTGCTGAAATCGGCATACAGGTAGTCCTCCATAGATGACTTCAATCCAACAAAATCTAACTTATTACCTGATTTACACTGTTCGCTGTCTCCCAGAAATACAGCATGTGACTGTGGCGAACTTAACTAAAATAGGCTATGTTTGATATAGAGTACTGGTTGTATTCTGGTTTGGAAATTGCATCTCAAAGCGCATGTCTATGTGATTTATTGGTTTGCAAACTTGAGTTATCAACTTGTTCAAACTGTAATAAGATAAGTTAAAGTTTTATTTATCCCATGTAGAGAAATTTAAGCTGTTAACAGTGTCCTTAAAGTTAGACTAGTCACACTCCTGTCCTACCTGCCCTGTCTGTCTCCACTTTTAACAAAGCCCCTCTTAAGAAAAGTTTCCTCACTTTTAAGTAATTTTCTGTATCTTGTTTATATTTGGTTGCATTCTGCATATATTTATTTTACTAAAGAGCACATAATTGTGATTAAACCTAACTCCAGCAGCCGAGGTGGAAGCTTATTTGTGCAGGCCAGACAAAACCAGCAGAAATTACAGTGACATGGCTTCTGCCTGTTGCTGATTTACATGACTTCAGGAGGTTAAAACACAGAGCTTCCACTCCTTTCCATTGGAGTTTTGTGGTTGGGGGGAATTACAGGTAGTAGAGCTGATTTCCTGCCTTTTGTGTGCTCTGTAAAAAACATTTGATGTGGAAAACAGGAATATGATGCACCGCCTCCACACTGCTGTTCTGCTCCTGCACTTCACAGTTGCTTTGTTTCTGGCCATGAATGGACCACTATTTAGCCTGCACCATCTTTTGAGTTCAAAATGTGTAAAGTTTGAGAAAGTTTAGCCTGAAAAAAGACGCTCAGTTGTGTTTTAATTGGATTTTAGCCTCAGAAAGAAAAATTTTCTGTTGACAAAAGACACACACACACTCTAAACTTAAAAAGATCAGTTTTATAGGTTAGTGTCAACTTTTCCCAAACTTTAGTGTGGTATTAATCAAGATGGTGATGTTAATGTTGCTGCCAGTTGCTGCCATAGAGTAATTCTATAGTTACTTTAGTAACCAGTTTTTTCCTTTTTTATACCAAAGTTGAGCAATAATGTGAGCTCAGGTGACGTTACCTGTGTGTCAGTGTTCACACAATTAAGCGTTGTTTTCATAATTGATCGTTATTGATCAATCTGCAGATTTGATTGATTATTCAATTGTTAATTTTAAGACTTGGTTCTCTTTTCAAAAGATTGAAAACCCCAGATATTCAGTTCACTGTCATGTAGGACAAAGAAAAGATGCAGATTCACACACCAGAGAAGCTGAAACCAGATAGTGCTTGGCTTTTTTGGTGGCATCGATAATCAGAAAAGTTTTCAATCAATATTCTGTTGATCAACTGATGCTTAAACTGATTGATCTTTAAGCTTTTCTGACAGACGTTTTAAAATGAAGTTGTGATTTTCTTTTTCGTGTCGGTAATGTGGAAAGTATCAGATCGTGTGTGTGTGTGCTCGCTCTACAGTTTTTAATTTTCCTGTGTTGATAGATGACTCCGACCTACCTTTGATGCAGTGTATGTGTGTGTGTGTGTGTGTGTGTGTGTGTGTGTGTGTGTTATCCCAGTTTCCTCTCTCTGGCTTTGAAGTGTTGTCTACAGGAAGCTTCACACTGTTTACTCTGCTGAAACATTCCTTCCTGCAACCCCCAAACACACACACACACACACACACACACACACTCTGTCTCTCTTTCTTTATCACGCCCCCCCTCCCGCCCCTTCCACCCGCTTCCCCTCTCTTTTCAGAAACGCACACATCAAAGGCTGCTGGATGGGGGTGTGAGGACCTGCTATTCTACAGGTGTGAGGTTATTAGTGTGTGTGTGTGTGTGTGTGTGTGTGTGTGTGTGTGTGTGTGTGTGTGTGTGACTCGTAAATGCTCTGCTGGTTTACGTGTTGGCACTCTGTTTTAAAAGGGCCTGAGTATATTAAGGCAGAGCGGAAAGAATTAAGAATCTAATCAATTTATTGTAGAGTTTTCATGCAAAAATTCCAAATATCTCCTTGTTCTAGTTTCTCCATTGTGACGTTCTGGTGCTTTATTTTATCAGATGTGGTAGTAAACTATAAATCTTTGGGTGCTGGACTGTTGGTTGGACAAAACAACATGACTGAAGCAGTTCTTAAAGAAATTGTGAAGTGCACTTTTTACCATTTTCTGACTTTTTCTGATCATATGATACATTAATTTAACTGAGAAAACAAAGCCAATAACTATTAGTTGTAGCCATTAAAGCCACAGTTGTTAACTTTTGTAAAACACAACTTTTTCACCTTAGCTGAAACTGTCACTATATTTATAGAGGGTTGCAACTGTATGTCATCTACACAAACAAGCAACATGTGAACGTGGCTCATGTGTTAGTGCACATGACCGTATTACTGACCTGTAACTGCATGTTTTAACACTTAATTAAGACATGCATAATGACTATTGTATTTTATATCTGTGCTTACTTTTTATTGCTGCTCTGCATGTCTGCATGTAATGCTAACTTGTGTGTTGGTACCTGGTGTTGCTTGCTTGTCTGTTTGTGCTAACATGCTGTTTGTTGTTGTGTGTGTATTGTACTGAGGCTCTGCCCTAACAGTCTATAGCCCTTTTTAAATAGGAATTGTGCAAATTTGCAGGAAAGCCCAGTCAGTCTTCTTTCAGCATTGGCAGTATAAAAACAAAATCAGGGAGTGCAGCAAAATGCCGCCTACCTACTTTTGTTCATACAGAATGTGCCTTTTTCGGGGCAATGGGGGGCGTGAGCAAGTAACAAAACGTGTAGCTCAGCGTGTGACGTAAACAGTGACGTGGGAGGGAAGCCGCGGCTAGTCAGTCCTTCGGTGATTCTCTCATAAGTCAGCCCGATCTTCATTGTCCCCGTCATTTGATGGTTAATGGCCTCGTCATTTGCGAGGGCAAGGAGGGTGCACAATTCCTTGTCTCCTCAGTTGCTCATCTTTACAGTGTCTGTCAGGGTTGTGTTTCCCTCTTGCTACTAGCTGCTAATTCCTGCTATCAGCTGTTTCCTGTTTATCCACTGCCAGTGGGTTGCATGTGCAGCGTCATCAACAGCTCCTCCCACGAGTCTTCAACAGCCCTTCCCGTTGCGGAATGCCGCCTCGGTCTGTTTAAACTAAAAGGGTTCTGCCAATATGACTACCCTACGAGGTGGGAAATTGGGCACCTCGGATCAACTCGCCAATCCGCCTCTGTGTGTATAAATGCTCGCAGCTTGCCGACAAAACGGCCCAACAATTGCCGAAGATCTGGCAGTGTAAAAAGGGGCTTTTGTTTGTTTGTTTCCAGGCTTGATTTGTAGAATGGTCACGTGACGATTCCTACAAGGATTGATGCTGTGCTGATGGACTTATGAGTTGTTAATGTTATGAACACTGCAGAGGTGATGCTTTGTTTTTGTTCAGTCTTATGTATTTGTTTATTTGGTGATGTTTTGTATTTATTTATCTCTGTCGATGCTCTTAAAATAGAAAAACTTCACTTATATAAAAAGAATACAGGGACAGTTTCAGTAAATATGATAGTTATTTTCCATAAAAGTTACCAACTGTACCTTTAATCTATACATTTTATACATTGTATACACATTACATGAGTAACTGTGTCATAGTTTCAGTACTTGTGAACATTTTTTAGGACTTTTATTTCCTTTTTGCACTTTCTCAAAGACTCAAAGATTTTCTTTCTCTGACTTTTCAGTGTTTTAAACATTCGAAAGGCATTTAACTCTCAATTTAGCAACTTACAACTGTCATAAAAATTCAGTCACACTTCTGCAGTTTGGTCGTGTCTGGCGAAAACAAAAAATCTGTGCTGGATCAGTGGGGATGGCACATCATAAATATGCAGGGCCTTCTCCCAAAATGCTGAACCTGGCTCAACTTTTGCCACAATGCAAAGTGACATCATCAGACAATGTGCTGCACTGGCCAATCAAAGACAAGCACATTACTCATAGAGAACTTTGAAACAACTGCGTCTACTGTGTCTTGGCGACTGCTGCTTTGTCGATATGATAACTTTACAGAGGTGTAAAATCCTTCTTCATAATATCATTAACTGCTGTGTTCTGTTTTGCTGTCTGATAAACCTTAAACTCATAGATCTATGACTCAAACAGGCCCTGCTGAATTAAATGGTCTCACCTCTACCTGAAACAATGTGAGGCTGTTTTTTTCTATCCAAATGTGGCTCTAGTTATCTCTCCTTTGATCGTTGGATGATTCTCTCACTGTCATTATTTTTTGCACATGTTCCTGTTCCTGTGGCTTCGTGTGTGTTAAATATGGAATTCACAGAGTCCCCGTACCTGATGAAGGAAACAGTTTCCTTCCCTGGATGTTTCATAAATCAAGTTACTGCAGAGTGCAGGAATGAGAGATGATTTAGCTCCATGTAAACTCTCTGTGCTTAAACACATCTGCTGAAGCCATCACATCCGTCTCAGCGGAGGAAGACACACCAGGAAATCATTCAAGCTTCCTCCTCTCTTTCTCTGGATTCTTCATCTCCTTCTTTTCTCTCTCTCACCCTGCCATCATTTGTGAAGCACGTTTCCAACCTCCAACCATGTCACGTATCCCATCGTCCTCCAGGGCTTCGGTGTGTTTTTGGCATCAGAGAGCCTCACGGAGCGTCACGGCTGGGTGGGCGTCCGATATGAAACACGTGTGCTCTCTGGGTTTCTGGCGACGGAATCAAGCAGAAGGTGAAGGATCGATGGTGGGACTTCACCTCTTCAGGGGAATATTTCCTCACTCACAAACAGTACTTTAAATATGGTTATAGGCACAAAGAAACTGTTTTCTGTTGCCTTTCACCTACAAAATGAAGAATGATTTCATGTCCTGTCTGTATGTCCCACTAATAAGATGATAGATGTTTTATTTTATTGTTGAACAGAATGAAAAAGTGTGAGGTTGGGTGTTCAGAAACAGGCAGAGGAAACCTTGTGTAGTCTTTATCTCCATGTTTTTGGTGACATTTGTTGCTCTAGGGAATACTTGATATACATATCCAGCTCTGATTGAACTGTTATGTCTCTCACATTGCACAAAAGTGGTGCATTACAAAGAGATTCATTGGCCGAATGATATACCAGCAGCTTGTTGACTGCAGTGATTGGCTTTTCCTCCATTTCATTTGAATATTTTGTACGTAGGTGAGTGTAATTGATAACATCCTTCCGTCACGAGGGAGCCAGAACTGGTTCTTGCTCCAACATGTGAGAGTATATTTGCATAAAACTTTCTCAGCTTTCCCTTCTCACCCTGCTAGACAACTTTAGCGTCTGGAAACTGGTATATTTTTAGATACATGCATTTTTTAAAAGTATCTTTTTGTGCTTTTAATGCAATTTTTTTCTATTTTAGACATGTATGTTAATTGACTTTTGTAGTCTTTTCTTTTAGTTTTTTTCTCTGAGTGTGTTTACTGTTGCACCAATACACCAAAGCAAACCTATTTTTATTTCATAAATCAGATTCAAATTTTTGACATTTTTTAGGTTAAACTTGCAAAGAATAACCTCCTGTCCTTATGCCAGTGATTGAGTCTGTGTGTGAGAAAATTAACGTTAGAGTCATGTCATAAAAAAGTGACAAAATGTACCAAACTAGCGTAAGGTGTTGAACCTCAATAACCTTTTTTGGTACAGGCTGAAATGTGTCTGTTCTGCTGGCTGTCAAAGAGCTGAAAGATCTCCTCACATATCTGGTCAAATTCATAATCTTGTTGGCTTATATTTTGGTGAGATAGCTCTTGAGTTAAGTCATAATTTTGCCAAATTTCTTGTCAAGCTCCTTGAGTTCAGTCATGTTGTAATATTTGGCTTTTTCTGTTCATATTATATTTTATCATATTTCTCAAATCAAGGTATCAAGAAAAGAATTCACATCTGTAGCACGAAAACTCACAACATTTCAAATAATACCCAGCCATATCACTTCATCTTCTCCACTTCTCTTCTTCTTGTCTTTTTCTTTTTTATACGTATGTTTTGTCAATATCAGCAGCTAATTGCAGACGCCACTTTCAGTGTGTATCTTGTGAGGAGTGTTGCATGTTCGGCCTGTTGAGACAGTCACACTCCCTTTGGTCGCATTCATGTGGTTCCTTCATGGCTCGGATGTTGGGCTTTTTAATTGGCTCTGTAGCCGCGCTGAGTCAAAACATACTGTGTTGATTTGCATTTCCATTACCAGTTGAGATGAGTCAAGTAGTGCTGAGTCATGCCAGAGATAGACAAAGTGTGGAGTCAGTTGGCCTCTGCTTCAAAGCAGCTTGTAGTGACGTTCGATGAGCTTCGTCTGTATTGTATTGCGCTTGAGCAGCACTACACCTATGCCTCCAACACTGTGAAAGCAAGGTGGAGGAAATTGGCATGTGGGAGTTTGTGCAGTACTGAGAGAATATTTATAAACTCAAATAACAATGAGAGAACACTGTAGAAGAATCCCTGCTGTGCTTGCTGGTGCACCGAGTCCAACTGAGTCAAACCATGCCAGCACATGTGTATGGAAAAGTGCTATAGCTGACTGTAGGGCCAGGTCACATGACTACAGTCTCTGTTTTCATGTAACAGAGCGGTAGTGAGGTTGGTTTGTGTCTTTTACAAAGAAAGTCAGGGTTTGTCCCGGTCCTGTCTCTGTAACGAGAGACAGAGTCTTTTAAAGGACAAACTGTCACAGCAGGAGAGGAGGTGCTCCTCCTGGGCGAGGAGGAGGAGGAGGAGGAGTAGGAAGAGGAGGGGTTGTGATGAAGAAGAGGAGCGAGATGGGGTGGGATGGGGGGGTCATTGAGGAGCAGTCATGCAGGAGGAGGAAGCTGCAGGTTTTGTTTCTGTGGTGGGAAATCTCTGGTTGGCTGCCCCCGAACACACACACACACACACACACACACACACACACACACACACAGAGTTTTTTCTCAGAGTTTGCTTTGTTACACCTCACTTTTGTTTCCATCTTTTTCTTCCTGGACTCGTTCCTCCTCTGGAGCTGCAGAGCTGAGATCAGATGTGATTTCATTTATTTTTTCTTCAGCGGCAGATCAATTGACAGATCAAATATAAGCAGGGAAACAAAATCTGATCATCTGAGTCACACAAACGGAGCAGGAATTATGACACTAACATAAGTGAATCCCTGATATACTGATATTTATCATTTACATTTTTTACTCTCAGTGATCAGTGATATGAAGTTAAGGAAAAGCTGAAATTTGTTAATGTTACTGGATGTTTGTTTCAGCATTCTGCATATTCACATTCATGCATGTGTATAACATTTTGACAGCACTACAGTAAATCCAACACAGTTTGGTTGTGGTCAGTTCCTGGGTTGTTAGTTGGATCAAATAGTGAATAATTGTTTTGGACACTGGAAATCTCACATCCTCTGTTGGGTTGATGTGTTTTCAGGCTCACTGGCTGAACAGATCTTCACTGTGTGTCAGCAGTAGGTCTGGTTTTTCCATCAGTGTGCACCTAAGATGATTTACAGATCTGCTTTACACAAAGGGACGAAGCTAACCTCGTTCTGTACTAATTGTCTGTCAGCAATAAAGCTCCAAAACAATTTAAAAAAACGCCTACGACCACTCTCCTAATTTAGTAGCACCGATCAAAGAATGTTAACTGAGCATGTATAGCGCCACCTCGTGAGGATGGGCAGATTTCGACAAACTTGGGCTGCCTCTCAGTTTGGTCTCTGTTGGAGGAAGTTCTGCTGTGTTTCCGTGAGAGTTGTCTTATGTTTAAGCGCAGCCCGTCACAGTTCATGTTCCATGATGATGATGCACCATGTGATCAGAGCTGATAATCAGTTTGGATCCAGTTGCATATTAGATGTATTTATATATGGACCAGCAGCCAAACAGCAAGACCTGAGTGGTATAACTTTGCTCGGTTTTGGTCACTAGCAGCCAACTGGATGTGGTGTTGTGTCAGCTAGTTACCCCCCCCCCCCCCAAAATGCAGACACACACAAACACATACATAAATACACATATATATTTCAGTGCAGCCATGTTGTCCCATATGGTAGTGTTTGTAGGTGTGTGTGTGTGTGTGTGTTTGTGCGTGTGTGTAAGAGACAGGAAGACATTAAGAGGAACAGGACTGAGTTTAAAGCCCTGAGGCATGAACACGACCCTCATCAACTTCACACACACACACACACACACACACACACACACACACACAAAGAGTGGTAGTAGTTAGTATGAGGTTCTTTGTGATGGTTCTTTTTTTTTTTTTTTTTTTTTAAAGAAGAAAGATGTTAGTGCTCCGACCAAAAAGTATTTGTAGTGTGTAAATCTTCATTGATCAAGGAGCAGTTCTTATGAAGTGTACTGACAGCATAACTGAACAAAATCATGAATACTTTGGTACTTTTCTGCAGTGGAGGAAGAAGTTGTCAGATCTTGCACTTAAGAAAAAGCAGCAATACCACAGCATTGTAATACTTTGATAATAGTAATAGTAGTAGTTCTACACTCAAAATCGTAGTAAAAGTACAAACGTATCATCCCCGCATAAACTTAAAGGTCCAGTGTGTAGAATTTAGGGAGAAGTATTGATACATATGGAATATAAAACAGTATTTTCTTTAGTGTATAATAAATAGTGTATAATGTATTTTTATATATATAAAAAAAAAATGAGATGAATGAAATCTCTACAGTAGCTGAGAATGGACAAACCAAACACTGGCTCGACATGAGGCCATTCATGTTTTTGCATTGGCCTCTGTAGTAAGCGTCCCGTCCGTGACTATCAGCGTTGAAAAAACACAGATTTTTTGATCTATTCAGTGATTTTATCGGTTTAAATCACCAGGGGTCTCATTTATAAAAAAATGTGTGGGTTCCATACTAAAACGAATGTACAAACAAAATCCAAAAATGGCGTGCTTCTAAATTATTCAACCATTTTTGCAATGAGACTTCCACCTTGCCATCTGTGTTGCCAATTTCCCATCTTCAAAATGTTAGTAACTATGGGTCAAAGTTTCTTCCATCAAGTCTGTTTTTGTAGTGTACAACGTTTGCATGGGAAGTGGCATACACCTTTTTCAGGCCCTGTTTTTCTGCATAAGCAATATTTATAAATGAGACCTCAGGTCTGTTTGCCTTGGTGAGGAAGAGACCTCTGCACATAATTCAGCTCCTGGTTAAAACCTCCTGAACGTCTGGATCTTAAGTTATCAGAGAAAAAAGGTGAGCACACAGTGACAGGTGCCAACGGCCCGTTTCCGAGATGCCAAACAGTGTTAAAGTTACACTGATTTGTGATGTGAAACTGTTAAATTCAGTGTGGTAAAAACCTCCTGAACAATGAACACTGAAGGGATTCTAACCAGGAGAAGTTTCAGTTGGTTGCAATCTGCAATCCCTAGCCACAACTACATCCCCCTAAAACTTAGACACTGTTGTCTTTAAGTAAAGTATTTTTTATGCAATGGCATATTTGAGAATATATATGTTGCATATTAGAATGTAATTATTGATTGATGGTTTACTTTTGCTGGGTAGCTTGTTAGTTTTAAGAAGGGATCAATTAAGTCTCATCTTTAGCTGTAAAAGGACATCATAATTTATGTGTTGATTATATTTTGTATTATTGCAGAGTAACATCAGATAAATGTAGTTGAATAAATTAAGCACAATATTTCCCTCTGAGTGAGGTAGACATGTAACATGGTAATATTCAGTTAGAAGAGCCTTAAAATTCTTCTTAAGTAAAGTAAAGTCTACATGAGTAAATAGTCTTAGTTACTTTTCGCCACTGCCTGTCAGATGCCAAAATAAACCAAACCAAATCTCAATATCAGGCTCTCGTCTTGGTCTCTGCGGACAGAACTGTTGTAGCTGTTTATTCCTCAGCTCATGAGCAGTCCGTTGATTAAAGGTCAGCCTGTGAGTGTGTCCCACGTTCTCTGTCCCACATCTGGAACTGGTCTGGTCGCCCCCAAACAGAATGAGGCAGAGGAGAAGTCTGCTACGTGAACCTTGAAAGCTGTAATTGAAGGAGTTCCTGTTTAATCAGATTCCTCCATCTCTTCTTCCTCACTTCCTTCCTCCTCTGCAGGGTTGGTGATTACTTCTCCCATCATCCTTCACTCCCCCCTTCTGAATCCTCCTTTTTCTGAATCCTCTCTTCTCACAGGCCTCCTTGACTCTCTCCTTGTGTCCTCTTTCCTCCTTGCCTCATTCCTTACCTCCAGCACTGGGATTAATTGCTGTTGATGTGCAGCTAGCTGAGCCTGCAATTAGCTGTCTGATTACTACAGGAACTGATTCAGTGTGTGTGTGTGTGTTTGGGGATTCCCGAGGGAAATTCTGCTTTCTTCAGCGCTCGAGTTTTCCCTCTGTTTATAGACTTGTAGCTCTGTGCTTTGTAATTGCTTTAAAAAGTGCACCACGCTCAGATATTGCGACATTTCCCAAACGTTCAGTGTGTCTGCTGTCTGTGTATCTGATGCACCACAGCTGCTTCTCAGATCTTTCTTTTGTTACTAATAATGAACCGCTCTTTTCTTTCTTTCCTTTTCTTTAGTTGTTTACTGATGTGACTCAGTCTGTTCAGGCCTCAGGGTGTGTGTGTGTGTGTGTGTGTGTGGAGGATAATGATTGTTAGTAGTCAAAAACACCTGGCTACAGGAAGGAAGAAAAGTGTGTGTCTCTGTCTGAAAGATTGTCAGTTGTAAAGACTGAAGGATTGGTTTGTGTTGAAGGGCAGGGTCAAGGAGAAGGTGGCGTACTTATGGTAAACGAATTGTTTGAATATGGAATTATCAAAGTATGTAACTAGAAAGTGTGCCGACTCATGGGATGTTAAATTCAAGTCACACAGAGGCGTTGTCACTTACTGGGGACACTCTGTTTGGTTTGAAGACGGGTGCTGACTGGGTAGAGTGTGCAGGGGACAGGAGATGAGGCTAATTACCAAGTGGTTAGTTCGTAATTTGGTCATAATTTCGGTGTCTGCCCTCACTGACAAAAGTCCCCAGATCTCATCATCTCTTCAGTTTGACATTTTCGTTGCCCTCTTTTTGTGAATGACTCTTCTTCTTCTTCACCCTCACCCTGTTTGTTTTCTTCCACTTTGGCTCAAGCTGCATGATAGAAACGCCATCAACATGCCCACTCACTTGTGGTGAATTCTCCAGACAATTACCTGCTGTATTCACACATGGGCTCAATCGGACATTACACAGACTTTGGACAGGGGAGCTGGCGGGGTGAAGTCCGTTTAATGTCCGGTCCAACTGATTCGGACATTTGTGTTCCCACGTACAGCTCCTCTGGGTAATGTCTGAGTAATTTCAGGTTTGCAGTGCATGTGTGAAAGGAGCTTCAGTCTGTAGCACTCGACCTGTCTGTAAAGTGAAAATGTTTGAATTGAGCAGGAAGTCTGTTATTAAAGATGGAATTTTACATGTGTATTCGGCGGAAATAGCATAGCATTCCAGTAGTGTAGTTACATTTTTGAAGAGCAGCAGCAACATGACACGTAGAGACCATAAAAACTGTGATTAGTCAGCTCGGGCTGCTTGTGTTTATCTGGATTGATTATAGTGAAGACAACAAGATGAAGCACACTGAAGAAAGGCTCAGTAATCTGCTCCTCTCCCATGAGATCAGACATGTTTTGTGATGAAGGGAAGCCTAGACAAGAACTAGTTGTGTTGTCCGACAACATCAGAAGGCAAAAGTGTTTATATCTTTCACAGATAGCTATACTCAAAGGCAAAGTGAAAAGTTGTCTGTCATAAGCTGGGTTTCCATCCATAATGGAGCAAATTTTAATGGAATTTTCCTTAAATCTGCAAAATAAAATACAACTTTATACACTCCTCCATCCAGTACTTTTATGTGCATATTAGCAGTTGGTTCTTCCTCATAAGCGCAAGGTTATATTAATTCTCCAGTCAAAAGTCTGCAGGTGAAGACGGCGCAACAAGATGATTATACAGTGGATGTATAATAACAGAGAGCACACTGGACAATGTAAATAGAGAGTGAAAAAAGGAGACGACGAAGAGCTTGCAGCGGCCCATGATGTTATGTCATGAGTGTACATTATTAGTTATTTGCTGGAACTGTTCTCATTGCCCTTCATTGTAGTTACCATTTTGGATACACCAACTTTTGTTTAGTTTCCCCTCAGGTTTTTTACATGCTAACTAAAAATGGTGTATGTAAACGCACCTATAGAGAGGGATATGACAAACGTGGCGCTGTTATTCCACCTCCAACAACACTGCTGCGTCTGCATCTTCATACAAAATCAACCATGATGCCGCTCAGTTTGTGATTTTTAGATGCATGCCGGTGTTCCGAAATCAAAAGAGATGTGACGTGTAACGCAACATCATCTGCATCTGGTATGACAAAACATTCACGTTGGGCAGAACTTTCTGAGCGATTAAAATGGCATAAGATGGGAACAATGATCATTTACCGTCGCTCTCTGCTCGGGTGGTAAGGAGCTCCCGTACTTCATTGTATCCACAATTGGCAGACATTTTTGGCTACTGTTCTTATTCTTTCAGTTAGCCACTAACTGCTGCTAGCTACTTTTTAAATCTCCTGTCTGAAACAGCAGTGTCAAAGGGGCTTAATTCACAGAATAGCAGCAACAGAAAATGTCCTCAAAGTGGGGAGACGATGAGGTCCAGAAGCTCCTTTCCCTTCGAGCAGAGGATGACATCAACAGACATAACATAGGGGCACTAAGTGAATGTTATTCTTTTGCTTCTGAAACATCAGCATGCTTTTCAAAATCACACACTGGGGCAGCACAATTCCAGTGTTGTTTGGTTCTTTGTAATAAAGTAAAGCTGGCAAAATTAAGATTCTTTGATGCAGCAGCATCCTGGGATCTCTGTGTAAAAGAGGATTTTAAGACCATCTGACTCGGAGGACATTCACAGTGTTGCATTTGGTCGTTCACATGAAAAGACGGAGTTGTATTAAGAATATAAGAAAACAAGAAACTAGAGGAAGTTGGACCATCAGTTCATGATGTGGGCCTGATTATTGGTTTCGGATACAGTCAGTCATTCTCGTGTCTAAAAGGTGTGGAGGGGACCGTCCAGCAAACACTTCTGATGCCCAAAGGCCAGGCAGACACCAAAAATAGCAGACCTTCATACATTTAAATGAGGCCACTTCACTGACACAGTCGGGGTTCAGACTCCGAGAGATCCAGGAAGAAAACCCTCTTGGCTGTCCTACAAAATCTGTCTCAACACAGTGTGGTGTCATCCGGCAAGGGAAGCGCTGGCCAATCACACATATGCATGAGCACGTTCCTTGTAGAATTACTTGGTAGTGTGAATGCTGTGTGTCTGTGTTAAAATCGTTGCTACTAAATAACATGGTTATTGCTGTGATAACTTTCTAGGTATCCAAAATCCTGTCTCATAGTTTGATGAACCACTGTGCAGAGTTTTAGTGTCTGTTAAGCCTTCAAAGTCAGATCCATCACCCAAACTGGACTTTTTAAAGGCTTTTTTGAACATGATTGTCCTGAGTTTAAATCCAGATGTGTTGCCTTGTCCTTTGTGTGTGAGGTTTGCTGTTCTCTCGATGTCTTGTGTGGGTTTCCTCCAGCTCTGTTTATTTTTTGGGTTACCTGGTGACCCTGCATGGTCTACAAGGAACATTAGCAACCTGGTTATTAATCTCTCTGTATAAATATCTCTAAGATCCTCCTGGTCTGTGCTCATCTGTGCAGAGAATGTGCATCTGACTCCTCCACATTCAGCCATTCAACTGCAGGAAGTCGCACCAGAACCAATTTTTTGGGGGGGTGGCAGGGTTGTGTCTCGGTGCAACCAATCAGAAAGTCTGCTTTTTTTGTGCTGTCGGTGAAAACCTTCCCTTGATTTTAATTAGACTCCCATTTCATGCTGCCAGCGGGACATCTGCGTACACAGCAGCACGTAAACCTCTACAGGTCAGAGGTCAGCAGTTGAGGCAAACTGAAGGCAACATATATAATGAACAGGAACATGAGAGGATCAAACTGTGTGTGTGTATTTCTGTCTTTCTAAGGACCATTTTGAGGGCATGTTTGGAAAGTGAAGACGTGTTTGTCCAATCCTCACCTTCTTTAAAGCTGTTGGTGGCTAAGACCTGGTTTTAGGGTCTGTGTCAGAGCTTGTTTGAAGGTCTGGGGAATGCACTCTGGCAATGAGGGTCTTCACAAGTCTGTAATTACAAACGTGTGTGTGTGGATGGGTTGTTGGGGTACAGTCACTGCTAATAAGCATGGCGCACTTTTTATAACACACACACACACACACACACACACACACACACACACACACACACACATACACAGTAGGGAGTCTGTCTGATTAGGTTCAGGTGTGTCTGTGGTTGTTGTGTGTGACCACAGTCTGACACCTCTGTAACAAGGTGGAGAAAGAGAAAGAGTGTGTGTGTGTGTTTCAGTGTGTGTGTGTGTGCAGCAGGGCAACATGAAAACAAGGTCAAAGCTGTAAAACTGCTCTGCTGTAACACACCTCATGAGAATCCACGTCTTTGTGCAGGGACACAGAGGAAGGGATTCTGTGGCTCAGGAGGGAGTCGACGTTGACACTTCGGCTTATCTCACCAGTCATCATGTGTCACTGTATCTGCCGTCCTTTGTGTTAAATAGAGCTGCTGGGTGGAGCTTGGACCGTTATTCAGCAGAACCAAACAACTCAAGTAGTGTCTTTGTATTTTGGTGACAAATTTTACTCTAGAAATACCCAATCCAGGTGATTTTACTGGACGATTTCAAGTATTGACGCCATCTAATGGAGCCTGGCAGGTGTCTTATTACAGTTAAGTTACTGCAGCAGCAGGAACTGAAGTCACAGGTTTTTGTTCCTACTCTGGTCAGTTAGAGACGAGCACCTGAAGTGTTAGCAACAGGCTAGTTGCTGTGTTTTGGTACTGCTTATAAATACTGAATTTATTCCTTCATATTTACATTGTCAGGTTGCTACATTCATTATATTTGTCATTTTGCTGTGAAGCTTCATTGAATTTAGTTTCAGCAAGTCTGGTCACCTTTGCTGCTATCTGCACGTGTATGACTGTGAACGATAAGATAAGATATAATGTAAGTTTTTGTTGTGACGCTGTTGCAGCACAAAGAGGGAAATAGTGCAAATAAAACCAAGTAGAAACAATGAAGATTATCAGTAACGTGCAAAAACCAAATGAAGACAAACAGTAAAGGGCCACAGGTTTGGAATCAAATCCACGGCCGCTGTGGCAAGGACAAAGCCTTTTTATATGGGGTGTCTGCTCTACTAGGTGAGCTAGTGGGTGCCCTGATCAGTGACTCTGTTTTTTTTTTTTGTTTTTTTTTTTTGCTGTTGTTGTTGGTTGGTGTGCGGTGTGCTTTAAGGGACATTTCTTTGCCCAGATGTGGCTGCAGAGTCAGCACTCCTTTCTATCACACTGCTCTCTGGCACAGGCAGCTGCAGACCCAGACCCAAGGTGAGTCTGAGTGAGACAGAGGACGCTGCCTGGATGAAAAGAGGCTTTGCCACTACTTAGAAGTGGTGAATTTACAGCTCACAGCAACTTAATACGATATAGTTTCTGGCTTTTGTTTGATATGTAGTGTTGGCAAAAATGTAGTTACACATTTCCAATATATTGTTAGCATTGTTAGCACCCAGGGCTAACTTGGCTTGTTTACTATATAACATGAACATCACTGTCACCCTGGACATCCCACTGAACCCAGTTCAAACTCTTAAACTCAATAGGTAAACATAGGAACAAGTAGTCGAATATTTGTATTCAAGAGCCAAATCTGATTCGAGTGACAGCGTATTCAGCCCATGTCAGATCATGAACACTTGAATCTAATATAGCTGCTTGGATTTAATGCAGTTTGAAATAAGAACTACAGGGAACTACCTTGGTTTTAGCCTATTTACCTGTTGTGTTATCCTTGATATCCTTTAAACATAATGTATGTCACAATGTCCAGTCGACTTTTATAATACGTTATGTTCTGTACGTTTGTGCACACAAGATTAACTTAAGATTTTCTTGATAGCCTGATCATCAGACTGAACGTCCATTTTCTTCCATTTCGTCCTTTCAGTCTGACGTCATGTTCATGTTTGCCATTTTCTGAATGAGAGAGTGGATCATGCTCTAAACCAGTGGTTTCAAACTGGTCCAGCCACAGGGTCCAGATTTCTCCTTAGTCATTAGTTCCAGGTCCACATGGTTTAATATAATCAGCGTCATACTTGTGTTTGGCCATGTCATTGAGCTAGTTTGCTGTCTCTATCAAGTAGTTGTCCATTAGGCACTCACTCTACAACAGGAGACGACCCTTCAAAATAAAAGTTCTGTGCAGGAAATTCACTGTACTTAAAAATAAAGTGTGTAGAGTTTATATGTTAACAAGTCACTTGCGGTCCATTCAGAATGGACCTGTGAACCACCAGTTCGGAACCACTGCTTTAAGCCAGTCAGCAGTGACTGATGTATCTGTGCTATCAGCTGACACAGAGGCTGTGGCAGCAGTTACTTGCAGCAGTTGGTTGAACATTGATCATCGACCCTGTACAGCTGGTCGCATTGGTTGTTTTATTTTGCCTAAGGCCATTTTTCTGGCTCTGGCACGGGAAGATGACACCCACATTCTTAATCCCACCTACAAAGATCTGATTGTTTGAGTGTTTGTCCCACCTTGGAGTCAGCTGTCGATGAGCACTACAACAGACCTGTTTGAATCACCGATGATATAATCAGAGATTGAATTACAGGACCAGACCTGTTGCATCCTAACGGCAAAAATCAGATCCAGTATTCTTATCTGTGATAAAAAATGGTCGCCCACGAAAGATTTTAATGATTTTAAGTAGCCTAAATACTGTAACAGCCTTTAATGTGTTGTGTCTTTGTCTCTCTCTCAGGTGCAGTCTGGTGCAGATGGAGGTCGGAGGTTGGCCGTCACCTTCAGAGCTGACAGTGAGTTCATCTATAATCCTGTGAATGTGTACAATGACTTTGGTTTATCTTGAATTCCCAGGGGTTGCCAACACCTTCTTACTTTAAGTAACTGTCCAGGTGGTGGCACAGTTCCAAGCAACCTAATATTTTGGCATCAAACTCAACAGTAAAACATAAATTTAACCTCACACAGGCTGTGGGGATTCACTCCCGATGTTTTAACATTTAGATTCCCGTCAGTTTCTCCAGAAACTACAGTAAGTTGCTGTATTGGAAAATTTTCCTCTGAGGGTACATCCTTCTTTTAAACTTAAAAATCAATCACTGAATTTAATCGGAGCCTAAAGTCAGTTTTATTTCCCATTATGTTACCCAGTGTGAAAATCTGAAGCCCCCTCACCCCTTCCATCTCCACCCCCTTCATCCTCTTCCTCCTCCACCATCCGTGACCATGAGCGAGAAGCACTTTGAGATTACGCTTTGTGTGTGTGTGTGTGTGTGTGTGTGTGTGTGTGTGTGTGCAGTTTTCAAGCAGTCCCTATATAAAACTGCAAATTAACCATTTCAGACTTTTGGATGAGTTTGTATCACTTAAGAGTTTTCTTCCTGAGAATGGAGACAGAGGAGAAAATAGAAATCAAAACAAAATAAAATAAGTGTATAAAAAAGTGTTATGATAATCAACAGGTTAATTCATCGCACATCTTGTCTTCAGGGCTTCTGAGTTGTTTCACGTTAACATTGTTAATAACATAATAAAACACAATAAACTGCAAGATAGAAAATAAGCATATTTCCCAAAATGTCAAACTGTTCATCTTATAAAAGACGTTACTATTCATTTTTTTCAGCTGCCTCCATAAGGTCTTCTTTCAAGATGAGTGATTCATTTAATCTATTCCTAATACATATTAGGTCACCAGTAATGTGGAGGTCAGGGGTCAGAAGGTCATGTGACTTTTAAAATGACGATGCATCCACTTCTTACTAACAAGGAAAAGTGTGAAAACCCACACACTTTGAGCCAAAGTAAAAGCACTGAGGTGTTTTAGCATGACAATCACAATCAGCTTATTGTGTGTGTGTGTGTGTGTGTGTGTGTGTGTGTGTGTGAGGGAGTGACACACCTCACTGCTTCCTTTCCTCTGAATCTTCAGCTCTATGAGGATGAAGGAGGATGAAGGAAAATCAGAGGCCTCTTCTTCCTCTTTTCACTGACTCTGTTTGCAGTGATGTCATGGGAAATACAAATCAGGGTGACCTTTGACCTCCAGGTCACTGATGGAAGGTGCTGAAATCAGCAAATCTTAACTTTTCTGTAAAAAGACCAAAACCAACCATGAATGTATCTAATAACTAATAATGATCTGTGTATCCAAACCCATGTATATCCTCTTCCTCTGTGCCACAGAGCTCCATTGTCGTCCACAAAATGTTTAAAAAAAAAAAAAAACACACCAATGAGCCACACTGTTGCACTGGGTGACATGTCCTTTCATTGCCATGAATACATACACTGTAGTTTATTTTGACTGAATCCCAAATACACTGCTGCCAACTCCGTCAAACACACCACGTTCAACTTCATCACATCACTGTATAGATTGTAGCTGCTTCGTGTGGGGGACACTAGGTGAGGGTCTGCCGGGCCACACACACACAGTGACAGGGCTAACTGTTAGCATCACAAAGCTTATGTTATCTAATGGTTGTTATCGGGTTTAATGGCAGATTCGGGCCCTTTTGGTATTGTTACTTTGTTGGGACTGAACGGCTCAGTTTCAGATGTTAGCCTCTGCTGTGTTAGCTTGTGCTAACCAGGCAGTCTTTATATTGACTATTGTATTGTTTTATGTGATGTGGTGTTTCTATACAATGTGGCACTGGGTTATGTGGGGCAACACCTTAAAGGTATCAGGTACCAATACCCAGCCCTACATGACCTGCTGCCCATAATACTCACTAAAGCATCATGTGGATTAATCCGCTGCTGAAAATAGTCCTAAAAACTATTTCCTCCTGTTTGTGTAATGTTGAAACTTCATATTTGTGATTCGTTTTTAAGGAGTTGCATCTTGAGTAGAAACCATTGGGTCTGGGGCTGAAATTAATTACAGATTGAATGGCATATTGTTGGTTTTGGTCTTTACATGGAATAAGTTGACATTAGAAAAAATCCAGAAAAATCTTAAATAACAGCAGGTGTATTTTCAATAAGGAACGCCCAATCAGAGAGCTTCAAATAAGGTTGTGTGCTCCACTAACAGCAAACTGAAGCTAAAGATTGTGCTAGAATCCAATAAAACACATTCTGAGTTTTGCCTCAAACTGTCCTTAGCTTTGTAACAACAGCAGCTGAGCCTCATGGGTATCGTAGTATTCAGCACATTATACCATACCACAAAGGCATAACAGATTACTAAGCTTTTCATCCACAAAGAGTTTTATTATAAAAGGAGATAAAAACACAAGGACGAAGGGTATGTGAAGGCTCTAACCTCCATGTCCTCCTCTTAATTTCTTAAACTGGAGTGAGCACGGGAGGAAGAGGAGCAGGGAGGTGAAAACCAAATACGAAGCTTTCATCCTCCTCTTCCTCCTCTCCTTTGTCTTTTAAATAAACTCTGAATACAAAGAGGAGGAAAGGAGGAAGAGGAGGCACCAGCTCCAACCTTCCCCTCCTTTTACTATCCAATAGAGAAGCTTTATGATTGAGGAAGAGGAGGAAGAGGAGCATCCAGCTGTGACCTTCTCCTTTAGCCCTGAACATGACCCCGCTTTGAGGAGGACGAGAGGAAGAGGAGCAGTGACTCGTGTCGCATCCCATGCTCTCCCAGCCTCCTCCCAGTCATCTCCATCCTTTTTTTTTTAAGCTCTTCTCCTCTGTCCTCTCCGCCTCCTCCTCTTCCTCACCTCAATCCTCTCCCTCAATAGGTGGCTGGCAGGAGGAAAGAGGAGCAGTGAGTCGTGTCTGAGCTCACGCCCCCTTTTCTTTCTACATCCTAAGTCCATCTTTTCTCCTCCGATCTCTCTCGGTTCATGGCTGGCTGCTCCTCCTCCTCCTCCTCCTCCTCCTCCTCCTCGTCTGGCCCTCCATCTTTATCCCTCATGAGATAAAACGAGAAACTTTGGGAACAGGCATAGGCGTATACGTGGTGACTGAATGAGTGAAGGTGTGGTTTGTAAAAACATGAATGACAGTTCTTTGTTGATGATGCTGTGACAGCTGGGAGACATGATGGATACGCTAAGCCTCCTGTTCCTATTTTAATTTTCAAAATATTCAATTTTGAGGTACGTTAACCTCCATTTTCTGCTTCTCCATACTTCTACTTCACTGCATTTTAAAGAGACAAATACTTTCTACTGTGTATTTAACATCAGTAGTTACTAGTTACTTTGCCGATTCTTCATCATCATCATCATCATCATCATCATCAAATCATTGTTTATTCAGGGTAAATTGACATAGCATTAGCCTCTTTTTCAGCAATGTCCTGAGTTCACATTCAGTGGGCTGGAAGGATACAAATATATAATCAATATATATATATATATATATATATATATATATATATAATCGATACAATATATAATCTCAATAAAATGATGAAAAAAGTCCATAAAAACAAATAACTAGTAGCAACGTATACCAAGAATTATAAACAGCAATAAAATAAACAGAAAAAGATGGAAAAAGTCCCTAAATGATGGATACATAACAGCAACAACAATTAAAATAGTATTAATACATAATAAAAATCAATGAATACATTATATTTTTATGGAGTAAGATACTCAGCAATATTGAAAGTAATTAAAATGAGCTCCACCTTTACCAGCTGCAACAGATGTTTCAATACCATTTTTTCCTGTCTGATACAGATTCCAGTACCTGAATATGCATATTGGGTGATTTGATACCACCATACTAGTGTTGCACGGTATACCGGTACTAAAATAGTACCGCGGTACTAGAGTATTCCAAACGGTACTATACTGCATTTGGAAAATCCCGGTACTTTGAAATTGATTCAATTCATTAATTAGTTAATTTATTTTACTCATTTATGCACACAAACGCCTTTCTTGTTCCTATTGGAGCACAGATTGCACAAGTGGTGTGTATGAAAACACCTGTATCAACATTCGCAGCTGGCGCACGTGAAAAAAGACAAGAGAAAGTCTGCCTCGCAAAGGGAGACAACACGAGACAACACAAACTTGGTGAAACATTTGAGCAACCAAACTGTGACATCTGTACCGAGGTACTTACTGAACCACGATGTTTTGGTGCCGTTACACCCCTAATATTTATTGTTCTAAAGGTTTGTATCCAAAAGGACTTTTCCTTAGGAAAAAGTACTGAAAAGTATCGAAATTCATGTTGGTATCGGTACCGAAACAAAGATTTTTGTAGCGTGACAACACTATACCATACTAAAGAACAACAACAAAAACTTGTGGTATACGACAACACAACACTTTATGGGAGTAACATTATTACTATTATCGTTGTATGGCATGGCTCACCCCTCGAAACTGAAGCCATGCATACTGAACATGTTGCCTTTTTACTGGTGCGACTTTCCGGTGTAAAATATTGCCAAATTGCAGACATTTTGCTAACGGCTAATGTAACACGATTTACCGTAAATCATTTCTTCTTTACCAGTCTGAAACAGTTATTGTCAGTGGCTGCACAGAGCAGCTTGCTGGTTAGGCTACAGTTTCAGAGCTATGAAGAAGAACTGCCTTTTTATCTGGGTGTGAAACTGCCTGTAAGTTTATTAATAAATTAGTTGGTATCAGATTGGTGCATAGACTCACATACTCGCCAATACGTGATCCAACATTTTCAGGCAGAGGCATTTACAGTGCTGGACATCAGCTTCAGAATAACTCTCATAATTATAAACCAATTCTGTAAAAAGTAGGATGAGAAAATAGGATGAGTACTTACAGTTTTTTTTACTTTAAAAATATTTTGATGCTCTAACTTTTGTATTTTCATTTCAGTAAAATATTGAATGCACCTTTATTAGTAACAAAGAATTTCTAGACTGTAGTGTTGCTTAGTGTTGTAAAAAATAGCTATTTATTGTAACATATTACCTCTGAATATAAAGAAGCTGTCACTGTTGTTGTCTGTTATAGTCTTGTTATATTTGTCTTTTAATACAAATTTTAACTTAATGCCCTCAATGTCTAGTTTCCTTGTGGTATTGAAAATGGTAACAAGTATCAATATTTTTCAAAGTTAAAAGTTCCAGTATCACGACTAATATTGCTACTCTGACTGGAGTAATAAATCAAAGTGTTTCTTCCACGGTGATACAGCCACAGTCACCACCTGCACCACAGGGTGACTTGTAGAACTGTGATAAAGAAATGCAGTAATAGTTGTTAAAAAAAAAAAAAACAGGTAATAATGATGTGCTGTTGTTGATCTCTCGCTCTGTCTCTGTCTCTTGTCCTGCAGATTGTTCGTTAAACTACCCGTTGGGGAAACACGTGATCCATGAGGTCTCCAACGTCTCCTTCAGCCATCTGGCCTGTGAGGATCAGGCTGCTGTGGTCGTCCACTGGTCTGCCAGTCCACTAGGTACCTGTCTGTCTGTTTGTTTATCTGTCCCTCTCTGTTTGTGAACCTATCTGTCCCTTTATTTACACATCCCTCCACTAGTAGCGATTTACAGCCGTCTTACCACCTTTGGCTGCGCCGAGTCAAACCATGCTGTTCCAATTTGAGTTACCTTAATCAGTTTTAAATGTCCAAATGACGGACACGGCATTTCTCTTACAAGCTGCTCAAGTTGCTCAGTGGGCTCAGTGTTTTGAGTCTTCCTCCATGTTGCTTCCGGGTCACAGACTCGACAGGGTGCAGTAGTATGTTTTTAAGGAGACAGTACATGAATACACACAGTGGGGAAAACATTTACAGAATTTAAAAAGAAATCAAAATTACCGATATTGGCAAGATTACGTCGGTTAGAGGCTCTGAATGTTGGTTTTGAATAATTTTCTATTTATTGCCCAGCCCTAGCAGGAGACCAGAAAGAACTGCGTTTTTCAAAGTGTCTGTGTGTCCAGCTCTGAGAAGATAAGTAAAGTTTCTGCTAATGAAAACTCAACATTTCCTTATTTTGCTGCTTCACAATAAAAAAAAATCCTTTCCATAACAAAGTAGAGAGAGAAGGGAAAATGAGGGAGGAGGAGCAGGAAAGAATAACCCTTCAAAGTGCTCAAATCTGTAAGATTACCCAGCTCTGTGACAGTGTGTCTGTGTGAGTGTCCCTGTGTCTGTGTGTCCCTCTGTGTGTGTGTGTGTGTGTGTGTGTGTGTGTGTGTGTGTGTGTGTGTGTGTGTGTGTGTGTGTCCCTTTGATCAGGCCCGGAGAATAAGAGAGAGGATCACATCTCACACTACAATACCACGATTTGACCGTGAAGGAATGTGTGTGTTCGTGTGTGTGTGCGCGCTCAGTGTAAGGTGAACTCTCCCTCGGTGACAATACAGCCTGTTGTTTTCTCACGGAGAGACAGAAATCTTCCAGAAATTTTCCATGTCACAGTCGCATGTGAGAAGCAGCGAGAATCCAGAATCTCTCCGTCATACGTCTCCTAAAAACCTGCACAGCTTCTTTTCTGCCCGCTGAGGATCAAAGTTAATAAAACAAACATATGTTTTGTTGTTTGCAAAGTGGATTCTTCAGCTGTCCAGTATGTTTCCAGTGTAAGGTAAACCCTGCTGCAGCCATAGCAGAGGATAAGCTCTATATATGTATACGTGTATTTATAAAGCAAAAACTGCATGTTAACAGGTTTAAATTCAGGTCCAGTGTGATTGTTGTTTGTGCTCATCCATTATCATACTTTTCTCAAGATATCTGCAGATTTTTCATGAATAAAATCAGTGCTTTTACTAACATTAAAGATGCTGAAACACTGAATTTAACTAATAATGTCACAAATATGACAACTTCATGTCACAACAAGTAGTAAGAGTTTCTCTGCAGCAGGTGGAGGAGGCCTGCTTTTGGTTTGTTGAGAATTGAGGATATGACAAGAATTATATGACTGCCAAAAGTCATGTGATCGTATTATAAAACCATTTCATCTTGTTTTCATTATGAATTAGTTATGAATCAGGCTTAGGAATTCATTGCATCACAGTCCTGAATGTGCTTCAGAAAGGACCAGGGTGCTGCTGAGTGTAGTCTGTCCTGCAGCACCTGATATTTGCACTTTGGGAATCACATGATGGGCCAAATGTGTTTTACACTTCAGCCGTAATACTGCACAGATGTGAACTCTACATCATGTAGAGTTTGATGTGTTGTTTCTAGTCTTATATGATCAGGTAATCTGGGCCTTGGGCTTAGATTTGACATAAAACACATAATGGAAAAGTGAAATTATGACATCATCGCTTCGATTGTTGCTGATGATTCACGGTGATGGAGCAGACTCTTCAGCTGTTCTTTCTGATTTTTAGTTTGCTGATGTTCAGCAGATATAATGTTTATCATGTTAATCCCTTTAGTTTAGCAGGTTAGCATGCTAACATTTGCTTATTAACACTAAACACAAAGTGAAGCTGAGGGAATCTCATTAGTTTTGCAGGTATTTGGTCATAAAGCAAAATAAAGCTGAAATAATTATTTTAAAGTTTATCGACAGAAAATTAATCTGAAATCATTCTGATAATGGATTCATTGTTTAAGTCATTTTTTAAGCAAAAATGCAAAACTTGGGTTGCATCAGTGAAAGATTTTCATGGCATGATCAGAAAATAGCACAATTTTACGGTATTACGCAATTATGATTATGAACAGATACAGTTTCCCTTAAAAACTGAAAACAGAAGTTATTTATTATTGAAACAGGTGCTTTACTATAACTGAAACTTAAGCAGGTATAAAAAACTTCCCTTTTGAAAATAAAGGTGAGATTTTCTCTCCAATTTAATTGTTTTTTCTTTAAAAACAATAGATAAGCAAATGTACATGGCATGAATGTAACAAAATAAGTCATTATAGATGTACAAAGAAATTCTGTGTGGTGAATCACAGGCTGAAGGCTGCAAACAAATGATATAAAAAACGTTACATAAAAGACAGATTTAAAACAGTAAGACAAGATAAGAACGAGGTAAAACTACAGACAATGACGAGACGAAACAGTGACAAACAACTAACTGCATAAATAATAATAAGAGGTGTGTCTGAAATACTGAAATACCAATAAATAGATGCCAGCAGCAGATTCATAGTTTATTATAGATCAAGTTATTGCACAATATAAAGGGCTGGAGCTTAAATCAGCGCGATGTGTGTGTGAGCATGTGTAGTGGGCTAGCCCTTAGCCTAGCTTGTAGGCTGCCTTTTTTGTCCTGCTTTTGCTTCCGTTCTCTACGCCGCCTCCGACGTTACCTATGTGGGATGATGATAATTCCACCAGGCTCAACAGTATGCAAGATCTCTCGTGGAATAGAGTCCAGGCTCTTGGATTTATAATCTTGAAATTGACCTTCCATATCAAAAAGTTTGGCTCTTTCATAGTGGATACGATCCTCGAGTGCCTGAACTTGCAAACATAACTCACACAAAGTAACAAAAATGCTAATTTGCTTAGAGTATCGAGCCGATGCAACCACATGCGCCGCCATCGATGTACAAGAGTTCATTATTCCAGCTTCTTCAGTGTATTTTATATCACAGTAAACTGAATATCTTTGAGTTTGGGACAAAACAAGACATTAGATGACGTGATCATTGGCTCTGGGAAACTGTGATGGGCATTTTTTTCGTTACTTTAAGTAATAGAAAATATTAGATCGCCAGAATCAGTTGGATTCACCTTTTAGGGAACGTGTTCTGTACAAAATGTGTTGATGTTTCAGTCTAGATCAAAGTAGTTAGATATCTTTAATCAAGATCAAAACATGTAGACACAACCAGACATACTGAAGGGGAGAAAAAGACAGACGAGCACAAACCTGCCGTCACACTGCAGCTGTCGTTAAAATGCACAAACATCCTCGTCTGTCCTCAACTCTGCAGGAGACACAGAGAGAGACGGAGATGTTCAGGAATCTGCCTCAAGACAGAAAAACCTGTTCCACCGCTGCTCTCCTCGCTCCCTCCACTCCCCACAGAGCTAATAGGAAAAACATGTCCTGTGGATGTAAAGGTGTAATTACAGGACAGACGTGTTTTCAAAGAGCACAGAGGAAGAGGGGAGGAAGAGAGGAGGACGGGGGCGGCAGGGAAGAAAGGGGACAAGGAGCACAGGGGAGGAGATAAAATGAAACAAGACAGGGGAGGTGTTAGGAAGGGTAAAAGGAAACAAGGAGAAGTGTTGGATCGAACTAGAAAACAAGATGAGAAGAGAAGGAAAGGAAACAAAAAATGGAGAGGAGGGAAAGGAACAAGGAGAAGACAGGTGGTCGTAAAACGAAACAGGAGGGAGGGGAGTGGGGAATAATGAGAGGAGAGGAAACAAGTAGAAAAGAGAGGGGCGGAAAGAAAACAATGTGAGAAGGAAAGGAAATGAAATAAGGAGAGGAGAAAAAATGAACAAGGAGAGAGGATGGGGAGAGGAAATTTGAGAAATGGGTAGGAAACGAGGATAGAAGGACAAAGAAAGGGACAAAGAAAGTAATGGGGGATAAAAGAACAAGGAGAGGAAAGAAAGGACATTAAGAGAGGAGATGAGAGGAGTAGAGGATAGGAAACAAAGAAAGTGAAGCAAAGGAAACATGAGAGGAGAACAGAAGATAAGGGGAGGAAGAAAACAAGAAGAGAAGAGGAAAGGAAACAAGGAGTGTAGGAGAGAAAGGGAAACGGTGAGGAAAGGAAGAAAGAACAGCAAGAGGAGTATAGGATAGAAAATGAGAGTGATGGAAAGGAAATGAGAGGCAAGGAAAGGAACAAGGAGAGGAGGAAAGAAGAGGGCAGGAGAAAGTAATAAGAAAAGAGGTAATGAAAAAGTAGAAAAGAAGGGGCAGGAATGAAAACAATGAAAAGAAGAAAGGATGAAACAAGGAGAGGAGGTGAGGACATTAGATGAGGAGGCAGGAAGACAAGAAGAAGAAAGAAGGAAATGAAACAGAATAAGGGTATGGAAATGAAGAGAGGAGAATGGGATGAAAGGGGACAAGGGGAAGAAAATAAATGAAGAGATGAGCAGAGGAAAGGAAACAAGGGGAGTGAAGGGAAGGCGGAGAGGAGAGGAGGAAACAAGGAGAGAAGCATGGATGTGATGATGTTGTTGTTGTGTCTCTGCAGGAATCGAGCACATTAAAGGTTTCAGAGTTTATCTGGAGGACAAGAATCCAGAAGGGAAACAGTGTCAACATCTGATCCTCAAAGACCCTCGACAGCTCAACTTCTCCTACAGGAACACGGTAGGACCAAAATTAATGACGCAGCAAACTGACCAGTCACAGGGAGGGATAAGGCAGCTGCTTGTTGTTGATTACATTCTTTATAGTGCATCATCCAAAGTCCTAAATAAACTCTAATACATCCAGAACTCTGCTGCCCGTCTGCTCACCTATTCCCGCTCCTGCAATCGCACCACCCCTGTCCCCCAGAACCTCCACTGACTTCCTGTTCCACAACACATCCAATTCAAAGTCCTCCTCCTCACTCAAAAAGCCCTCCATAACCAGGCCCCTTCCTACCTCACTGACCTGCTCCACTGCCACTCTCTTTCCCGCAGCCTCCGCCCCCCTCCCCCAAACACAATAGAAACTGCACAGACTTCCACCGATTCAAATCAGTCATCTCATCTTTTCAAAACAGCTTTTAATGTGTGAATAATGTCATTTGTATTTTAGTGTATTCTATATTATGATCATTTTTAACCAATGAAAAGTGTCTTTGAGTACTGTTTTGAGGTGGGGTTGTGTGATGTAGATGTCCCTCAGCATGTTCCCAGTTTGATAAAGCAGGACGAGTGCTGACACTGAAGCAAAGTAATGTACTGCTGTCGACGGTAAAATGTATTTTAGCCACCTAAAAAAAGTCTCACTTAAAAAAAAATCAGTATTATTTGGTAAGTTAAGTGTATGCTATATGCCGCTTCACCTTGCTGTCAGATAGCAATTTCTGTAGGGTAACTGAAGCCTTTTTAAAGCCAAACTCCATTAAAAAACAACTGTAGTTTAACATCCGTGAACACGGGAGCTGCTGGTCTACTCCTCTAAACTGGGGGCATGCTGACAAACAGCTACTGTAGGTAATACACTGACTATGGATAAATACTTAAAACACCCCACTTCAGAAAATCTGAACTATCGCTTTAAAATAGACTTCAAAAAAATAGGGTGCTGTTAATTCAAACTGCAAATACAAATAAGTAATTTGACCAAATCTGTAACATTGTACCGGAGTTATTTCAATGAATGTGCAGCACTTTGTAGACTTGTGTTTTGCTCTATGAACACATATACTTATCGTTATTGACTGAATATACTTACTGAGAGTGTGAGTATACAGTGGGGATTTTTCCATCTGAATTGTAACCTCATGCTGCTCATTGCTCTCTGACCTTTGATGTTCACCACAGTGACCAAAGATGCTCCAATGAACCTGTTCCTGTGTCCATATTACTGACTCTTTGTAATATTAATTTTTGACTTATTATTTCACTGATACAGAAGCTGAGCAGTCAGCCGTTCAGCGGTTTGTCCTTTGACACCGACTACATGGTTCGTGTTGTTCCTTTCCCGACTCTGATGAACGAGAGCTTCTTCCCACCGTCCTTCCTCAGGACCAACTGTGAGTACAGAAATCTCCTCGTTCAAACACAATTGATTTCTTAACTGATGCTCATTTATTGTCTTAGAACATCTTGCATGTGTTTAGCTTAGCTTAAACGCTGGAGGCGGGAGGAAACTGTCAGCCCAGCTCTGCAAAATTGATGTGGCTTGACAAGGTTTACTGGACTGCAGCAGCTACAGCACGCAGCATCTTAAAAGTCTTCATACAGTCTCATAGTATAATTTTTGTTTTATGTTTTCAAAGGTGTTGATTTGCACGGACTGTAATGTTAAATGTACGTTTTTAAAGGTGGACCCCAGGAAGGTTTGGTTCAATCAAACTCAAGTTTGTTTGCCCCCTAAATGCGGTTTGTTTGGGCTGGTGTGAACACAGCACTTAGCACTTGACACGTATACTGTAGATGAAACTTGTATCTGTTGGGGGAAGACAGAGAAAAGAAGTTTACATGTGTTGCCCAAAATGTGGAGGCTGATTTGTCGGATCACTGAAGTCAAGTTGAGGCTGCATCAGAACAAAAACAGATTGTCTCACCATTTCTCTGTGTCTGTTTTTCTGTGTGTGTGTTCATCTTCCAGCGTGTGAAGTCCTCCTGGGATCAGACAACCTGGTCTGCAAACCATGTAAGTTCCTCAGTGTCGTCGTCATAACCAGAGCCACATGTAGACAGAGTTAGTCCAGAGTTTCATTGTCTTGTTTTCAAGACAAGTTAAACGTCAGTAACAGATTTACACAAACACGTTTTAATTTTTCATGTATGAAAGGCTTTAATGTGATCACTACTATGAAGAAGCGTGTTGTTATGTAAGATATAAAGTTGTATGACATATAGTTATGGTGCAGATGTTTCATATTAAAAGCCTTCCTGGAAAGAGAGGAGTTATGTTGTGTCATCTTTGCCACATCTTTGGAGGAAGTGTTGAGTTTAAAAGTCGCCCAACAACAATTGAAACACGTAATTAGTTACTGAAAATAAGTGTTAACAAGAACAACTGACATGGCTGTGGCTGTACTGATTTAGAGCTGTAGTAATTTACATTTTACCGAATTTATCAAGACAAAATGGAAACAGAGAGAAAGTTGCATGAGCAGTTAACTAAAACAGGAGCAGGACAGATAACAGAGAGGCTTCTAAAATAAGGTATACTTATAAAATGGGGAATTTATGAAAAAAGATCTGGCCAAATGATCTGTAATTATATCATTAAACGGTACGTGTCGAAGTGATTGGAGGTTAAGTTTTGCTTCTTTCCATGCAGTCTGGAAGCCGAAGACCCTGAACGTGTCTCAGCTGGGGTCAAACCTCCATGTGACGTTCGACCAGGCGCCACCTTCATTCGGATTCCACTTTTACTACCTGTACTACAAACTGCGACAGGACGGACCCTTCAGACAGCAGCGCTGCAAACCTGTAAGTACTCTCAGGTTTTTAGCCACAAAACTTTTCTGACTCTGACGATGGAAAGGGAGGGTTCAGGGTGTTTGGCTGTGACCAGGCCATCAATTTCAGGATTCATTGTCTTGCCCAAGGAACTCTAATGTGTGCAGGGCGAGGTGGGGATCAACCACAGTGATAAGAGGTGAAGGGTGAAGATTTAGGTTTTGTTGTATTAGTTCTTATTCATTGAAAGGAAGGACTCCATTTGCACCGAAAAAGAACATTGTGACTGTTGGTTGCTCTGATGTCGCAGCCCTTGTTTTGTTTTTATTACTCTTTATTTGAAGTATTTTCAATTGTTTAGACAAAACACAAACACCATGTGGAGGCACACAAGTAAGTGATCATGAATCCATGCGTTAAATGTCCTTTTATTGTCCAGACATTCACGATGAAGCTGTGTCCATGTCTTTTGAAATAAAAACAGTCCACTTCTCCAATTTTCTGAGGATTATTGCTCCTCTAAACCTCAGAGAAACAGTCATATTTTCCATTATAAATTTCTCTTTAGGGAATTAATTTCTTTCTCTGTTGATTTTGTCCTTTTTTCAGGACATGAACCAGCCCAGAACTACATGCATCCTCCAGGACGTCACTCCAGGGACCTACACTATAGAGGTACATAAACGCAGCACCTGTCAGCTATCAGATCTGAACTGGATTCTCCTTCTTACCCGTATTTATGGATTAAAACGCAATGATTTTAAAACAAAAAAATCTTCATTGTCCTAACATGTTGACTTGATAAAATTTCTCTCCTCTGCTCCATCCTCTTTTCTGTGTCAGCTGAGAGACGACAGTAACACAACCAGGAGGCAGAGTCAGTACCACGTCAGCCAGGGTGAGACACTTAAACACACACACACACACACACACACACACACACACAGTTACATGCTGCTGCTTTAAAGGCGTTTCAATTAGCTGATTGTTTTGTCTCATGCTGGGTGCTTTTGTTTCAACTCCAGTCCACTCACCCTGGGCGGGGCCTATCCGTGCCATGGCCATCACCGTGCCTCTGGTCATCATGTCTGCTTTCGCCACTCTCTTCACCGTCATGTGCCGCAAGAAACAGCAAGGTGAGAGCATTGAGCACAGGTGACAGTGCTTGTTTTAATTAACATCATAGCTTTACGGATCTTTGAGATTCGTAAACACTCTGCAGGGACTCTGAAACTCTCTGTTCCCACTCTGTTGGTGCATTCAAGGATGCTCTGTATGTGAACATTATTGCAATGCATTTGTCTCCTCTCCTCTCAGAAAACATCTACAGCCAGCTGGACGAGGAGAGCAGCGAGTCGTCCAATCACAGTGCAGCACTGAACACAGAGCGTCCGTGGCCCCGCCCCAAAGTCTTCATCTGTTACTCCAACAGAGACTGTCCCAAACACACCAGCGTCATCCAGAGCTTTGCCTACTTCCTGCAGGACTTCTGCAACTGTGAGGTGAGACAATTAGAGGCTGAATGATATGGAGTAAACATTAAATCATAGATAGTATCATTGTTAAATCCGTGTTCACTCGTGTTTAGGTTGTGTTGGACCTGTGGGAGCACCTGGAGATGTGCAAAGAGGGTCAGATGTCGTGGCTCAGCAGACAGCTGGATGAAGCCAACTTCATAATCACCGTCTGTTCCAAAGGCCTACGGTACTCTATTTCTCTGTTGTGTCCAAACCACTGCTGATGTTTTTAAAAATGCATCAGCTGCTGTTACTCCAGTGGCCACTAGAGGCTGCTAAAACAATTTGTAAAGAATATCTAAAAATGTCTCCACAGGAAAAAACAGTAATATTTTACCAATGAGTTTTTTACTCACAAGTTATTGATTGTTTTATTAGATATCCTTTCATTAAAAGGAGTTAAGGAAGTTAAGAAAAAAAACAAATGGGGGTGATAGGTGGAGACACCTGTAAATCAAGTTATCAAAAACCCTTTACATGCAGCTGTTTAACATGTCTTATTTAGTTTCCTATTTCTTATCTTTTCTTTCCTTTGCCCTTCTATACTTTCTTCATACTGACCCAGTCTGCTTCCCACTCTCCTTCCTCTCACACATTTTAATTAAGCTTTCTCAAAAACAAAAAACAGGGGTTTAAGATTCTGGTGGTATCCTCAGTTTTCTAAATATCTTTCCTTACTTATGTAAAGAAAGTAATAGTATTTATTATTATCACTATTACTATTAGTAAGTGTATATTAGCCAGAATGTTTCATTAAATACATTTTCATGCAAAGAATGCCACATCAGGCATCTCAGGATGTAAATCAGTGATACTCAACTTGTGGCCTGCCTACAAGTCAGCCTACATAGGGTGCACACTCTACCCAGTGAGCTAGAAGGTACCCCTGGACTAATTATTAATACATTTATTATTAATGTTTATTTATCAACTGGCTCCTGGCCTCCTGCCATTTTTCAAAAGTGGCCCCCTGGCAAAGCAGGTTGAGATGTAAATCAGCAAGTCTGTGTTATGTAATTAAATACAAATGCTTGTCCATAGGCACTTTATAATAGTTAATCTCAAACATATACTTATACACAGCATGCATACATACATAGATACACACCTATTTACCCATAAACACATGCACACATACAAACTATATTGTGAGTGTAACCGTTCATTATTAACCAAGGAAACAGTAGTTTAAACTCGTAATAACTGCTTTTTTGCCACTTGGGGGCAGCAGAAACACACAACACTGACATATCAACAGCTTTTAAGTTTATATGACAAACTTGTTAGCGAACAGTTGTTTATTTACACACCCAGCAGTTACAAAAACATTATTTTTATTCAGAGTTGTGTTTGTGTCTATATCCTTTTAGCTCTGTTTTTGGTCTCTACTGATTCCTGGTGTCTATTTAGCTGCTAAATGCTTTGTTGTGTTCACCAGCCACAGAGGGTTTTTAGAGCTTTCATGTCAAAAACAGCTGCCTGTTGTGGCTAAAAAGAACTTTATGAGAGTGGTGAGAGTGAACCAAAAGAGTGAAGACACAGACAGACAGATCGGCAATGAACTGAACCTCTCTTTCATGCTCTGTTAAGTTGAGGGGAGCTTCACATTCAGTTTTTATAAATATAAAAATATCGATTATAGCTCCTTAAACAGAATAATCTCAACTGAAGGGTAGGCTCACCCACACTTATAAAATGTACTGGGTGATCCACAGATTTAGAATTCAATCTTCTCCAGACTAAGACATTAGTTGGCTGATCCATCATCTTCCCTTATGTGTTTCCTCTTCTGTCCTTCCTGCCATCTCTCCTTGTGTTGTACTTCCTTGTGTTGTATTCTCTTCTAACCGGCTCTGTTTTCTTCCTGCAGCTACTACGTGGAGAAGAAGAGCCGAAGAGGCAAGACACCAGTCAGCCGCCGCAGTAACAGCAGCAGCAGCAGCAGCAGCAGCAGCAGCAGCTCTCCGATCAGTGGATCAGGTGGTGACCTGTTCATTGTGGGAGTGGCTATGATCGCTGAGAAGCTGCGGCTGGCGAAGCAGAGCGAAGGAGGTGGAGCTCAGGAGCTGAACCGCTACATGACGATTTACTTCGACTATTCCACAGAAAATGACATCCCCACCATGTTGAGTCTGGCTCCCAGGTAACCATAACGACTCAGGACAAAATAACAGAAACATACATGTCACCATTTTTGACAACAATAGATCTGTTAAGAAATTGGAAGATTACACAATAATGAAAATAATTTTTAGTTGCAGCGATAGAGAAAACATAATTTAACAAAGTTCTTCTTTCTTACAGTTTGTTTGATAAGGAGATGGAGTGAATTTGTTTACTTAAATCTTTATTTTATTACATACCATAAAAGCATCACATTATTTAAAAATGTTTTACATTTCATATATTTTCTCCACAATGTTCAGACCTACTGCAGCAGAAAAACTGGTATTTAATTTTGACATAATTTGAGCCTGTAGCCTGATCAGTCAGTCATTTTCTGTCCTGTGTTCAGGTTCAAGTTGATGGACCAGCTGCCCCAGCTCTTCAGTCGGCTCCATTCCAGTCAGTCCAGTTTGTCAGATCGAGAGTCGCAGCCTCTGATGGTCTCCAGGAGGAATTACTTCAGAAGTCGGTCCGGACGCTCACTCTACGTTTCCATCTGCAACATGCACCAGTACATCAGCCAGAACCCCGACTGGTTTGAGAAGCAGTTGGCTCCCTCAGGAGGTTCATCTGCCTCCTCCTCAAAACATTCTCCTCTCCCTGCTGTCCCGGCTCCGAGTCCTCCTCCAAAGCCCTCCTGCCCGTCGTCCTCATCTCTACCCGAGCAGAGGTTTGACTCTGGCTTGGTGCTAAATGAGGTGGTGGTGAATACGCCATCCCTAGAGGGTGGGGAGGCAGCGCCGAGGAGGAACATGCTCCTGCTGGCCCCTGGCTCCAGTCCCAGCCTTAACCTAGGCCACAGTCCTAGTCCCAGTCCGGGTCCCTGTCCCAGTCCTGGTCTCTGTCCTAGTCCAGACCTACCACACTGCACTCTGTCAATGCTGGGACCCACTTCAAGGTAAATTTAAGGTGTAATACCTCTGACGTGTTTCATAGTTTTATTAAAGCTAATTGTGAGTCATAGTTTGGTTTTTAAAGGAGAGGTTCAGATTTTTGTCAGGTTTTATCTTGATGCAGTCCTCACATCCCTGTAAGTACACTGGAGGAGTTAGGCGGGATTTAAACTTCTATGTTTAATCGATGCCGTACCCTACACCATAGCCTGACGTGCACCTCCCCAAAAATGTAACCACATGTCCCGGTGACACAATCAATTCAATCAATTTTATTTATACACAGACCTCCTGTCTATTTTTATAAGCTGAAACTAGTTCCAACAGTGGAAACAAAGCTTTTATTTGCTTAAATTTGACATGAGAAACAATAAATTGTGAAGACAATAAAGACTCCATAAGTTTTGTGAGTGATCTATCCTGGCTTCATATGAGCAGAGGAAATCTCCTCTACGCGCTAGGCTAATTTATATAATGAAAAATGCCATAGGCTTGTGCTAATAATGTTAGCATGTTGTGTTTGTTTGGACGTTACCTTAGTTAAGTGTTGCTGTTGTCCCTGGCTTCATACGAGTATAGGAAAAGTCTGCTCGCCGCAAGGCTAATTCTTACAATGTAAAGTGCCATAGACTTGTGCTAATAATGTTAGCATGTTGTATTTGTGGGGGAAATGTGTCCAGCAAAAGACAAATGTTTTGTCTGTGAATGCTGCGAGTTCTAGTGAAGCTGATTTGTGTACTTGTGTTTGAAATTGCCGCTATAAAGCTGTGTTTAATGTGTGTTTTGAATCAACTAAACTTAACAGCACTTAACATCACTGCACAAGTATAAATGCTCACAATGGCGTAGGCCATGTTCGTAGGCTCTGCATAGAGCTGGCGCACAAATTTAAATCCCACTTTATTGATCACTGTTATCATTCCTCCTCCTCCTGGACATAGTGTGATCCCTTTATGGGGCAACTCCAATATAAAAGTAACACTTGAATGTCTATTTTTTTATACCATGCCATGAAGCCCCACCTTGAGTCACATCCTGGTTAGAGTCAAAATAGTTTGGACTCCACAGCAGATAATATGAGACCACATGTCAGTCTGACTACTGCTGTTTTTTTGTTTTGTATTGGGTTTTTTTTGCTCCTGAAGGTCCACCTCTGGAATATCTGGACTGTTACCTGAAGAGTCGTCCTCGTCCTCCGCTCCCTCCATCCTCCAGGATGGGGTGTGCCCTGTCCTCACCCAGGCGGAAGAAGGCCGCCATTCCCCTCCAGAGCTCCCGCCCCCTCGTGATTCGGGCATCTATGACTCATCTGTCCCTTCCTCGGAGCTCTCCATTCCTCTAATGGAGGGGCTGTCACATGACCAGGTGGACTCCTCCTCCCTGGCGGACAGCGAATCATCTTCTTCTGGGCTCGGTAAGGCCGGCTGTACTTACATGTCATGTGACAAATTCAGATCTCATTTCCTGATGTGACTTTTAAAGAAAGGCAAAATAAATGATGTCACTCACACCTGGCCGTGTAACTTTCAGGTGACGAGGAGCCGCCCACTGTGACGTCTCTCCGCTGCAGCGCTGCCACAGTTTGTAAAGCTGAGCTTCACCACCATCACCACCTGGAGCACAGTGACGGACTCACACCTGTGGCATCATTGTAGGGGTGACACCTCCTGTCGATCAAAGGAGGACCAGCCCAGTGATGTCATCACAGGGCCAAAACTGTATTGGTCATGGACCTGAATCATCTCTTAATAGTGCTGTCATCCCATCGCCATGGAAATGAAACTGGACATTTAATGGCACTGCAGTGGTTCACCTATGGCAATGACTGTGCTCTAGACCACTGGTCTGTAGTAACTATGGCAACCACTGAGTTAGAGGACACTGGCAAGTATTGGTACCACTGAGTTCTAGAACAAGAGTCGCTGGTGACTATGGTAACCACTAGGGGTGTAGAGATCCATCCATCATGTTCGATCCCTAATCACTGATGCAAAGTGAAAACATTCATTTTTATAGCTGTGGGGAGAGGCTTGCCTTCAGGGCTTCAGGCCAGATCGCTCAGTAGTTTTAGGAAAGAGATAATGGTTTGGGTGAAAATGAAAACATTTCTTCCAGAACGGGCTCTCTGGCAGAAAGCCCTGACGACTAACTTATCCCATGTGCTGTTTTATGTGTGTTAGTGGAGTCAATTCAAAGAAAACTAAACTCAACCAGAAACAAGTTTTTACAATTATCTGTGTTGTTTTTATCTTTTATAGACATAAGCAAAAACAGACAAATGGTGGCAGCTTCGGCTGGAGCTGAGTGTGATAAATCAGTGTATGATATCGTCTTGTATCGATCACAGGCCCATGAATCATGTTGCATGGCATCAAAATTGTATCTTGGCAGACTAGGTAACTACTGTGTCATAGAACTCTAGGCCCAGGTAACTAAGGTAACCACTCACTACTCCCTGGTAATCATGGTAACTACTGTCTAGAACACTAGTCCTTGATAACTATGGTAACCACTGAGTTTTAGAAAACTACTTTCTAGTAACTACGGTTACCACTGCATTAAGAACATTAGTTCCTGATAAATATTGTGTTCTAGAACCCTGGTCCTTGGTAACTGCATTAACCACTGAGTTCTAGGACACCTCTCCCTGGTAATCATTGTAACGACTGTGTCCAGAACACTAGTCCTTGGTGACTACAGTAACCACTGAGTTGTAGGACACTACGTTTGAGTAACTATGGTACTGCATCTAGACCACTTGTCCCCTGGTAACTAAGGTACTTTGTTCGCCCTGCTGGTCGCCCTGCCTGGATGAGTTTTGAAGGACTGGATCTCCAGACGCTGGCAGAGCGGACCAGCTCAAACCAAAGACTGCCTCAGCACTGCGTCTTGATTTACTGATGGACAGCTGACTTGTGTATGAGTCGACGTTCAGGCACTTTCTGATACAGAAAAGCAGGAAGACAAACATGTTAAGATGCTCCCCGGCAACAACATCCAGTGAGATCAAAGATTCTTCAACAAAAGCTGCTGAATGTATCAACACCTAACGACGTCGACAATGAGGCAACATTCCAACAGAGAGGATATTTTTTGGATTATTCCCAACATTTAGGACCAAAACCAAGTATACACCAAATACTTTGGGGGGCAAAATGCAGACCTGTTGATGAATGCTGTCCCTTAAAAAGTTTTCATATTAGGAAGAGCAGTTTTAAAAGAACATTTTATCAACATGCATTGGAGTTTAATGAGCAGGTTTTTCCTTCTAAGTGTTTTAATAGCAAACTCTATTTAAAAGGTTTCAAACATAGAAATGTCCTCTAAATATTTGTTGACTCGTCCTCAAAGCAGCAAGTAACATGACGACCATGGCCTAATCCTAAATCATTTAAGTGTAAAAGAATGTTGACAACTTTCAAAGAACTGTCGAACATGTACTAAAACCTGCTAATGTGATGTAATATGATGAAAGAGTTGTGTCAAGTATGTGTTAAATTGGAATTTAGTTTTTTATTGAATTTGATAACATACAAGTCGAACGCATTCAGCTGGTGCTGCCACTCATACACCACGACGTATTGAATACTGTGGTTACATTGCTAATCTTGTGGTTACATATTTTAAAGTATTGAATATTAATGTTACATTTATAGTCGTGTATTCATTTGTAATCCTTTTCTAACATTGTTGCAGGAAGCAGCGATGATGAGGGCATTATGAAAAGTTGTAAAAAATACTAAATCACTTTAAAGATGCAGCCGTGGAAGCCCATTTCTGCCAGAACAAATTAAATATGTGAAATGTTGTCAGTAAAATGAAGTCACATTTTTGAATACTTGTTGATCTGTGTGAAAATTATGAGATACAAAGTTAATGTCATAAGATAATATTTTAGTCCCCCCAAAAGTAAGTAAATATTCTCAACTTTGATTATAAAATTAAGATGAATTAAAAATAAGTTTGATTTACTAGAAAAATTTTGGCCTAAAAACTTGTAATTGTCTCAAAATTATGACTTAGTAATTATTTTAACTAAAGCTGAGAATTCTTATTTTATTAATTCCTTTTTTTGGTGCAAATGAGCTTCCATACTCTTCTCAATTATTGACCCCATGAACTTATTTAATATCTGACACATGTAAAACACTATGACTGTCAGTTATTGATTGTTTTTATCATCGGCAGCTGCAGTCATTTTGTTTCTTAATCTGGATCCAACTGTGTTAAAGGTTTTATAAAGTCTTTTTTTATGTCCCTACATTAATGTTTGAGTCTCTGCTGAAGGCAGAGTGACGGCTCCTGGTTTATCTGCAGTTGTTGGAAGGGAAGATTCAGCATTTCCAACTTGTAAATAGTATTTTTATTTTTCCTGGAAATGTCTGTTCTGCTTCAGTTTTGTATAGTTAGACTGTTGTTTCATTATTCTTTCTACATTTTATAGAAATGTACTGTTTTATAGTACCTTAATGTAGGAAATAGATAAATCCATCTAATAAAACGTTTGTTTTTTCGCCCTTGTTTTTTTCATTAACTCTCTGACTGTTCAGCCTTCATGATAAAAATAACAAGCATGCTTTATGCAGGTACTTAATCCAGATGACTAGAATAGAATAGAAAGCCTTGTCATTGCATAGGAATACAACAACATTAGTTGTGACATTCAAGTGATGCCAACAAACAACATGAAACAAATGACACAGGGTGTTCAGTGAGAGATAAAACTGCAATATGTACTAATATTACTTATTTGTTTTATTTAGTGTGTTGATGGCTGTGGGAAAGAAACTGTCTCTGAGTCTGTGGCGTCTGCCAGACGGCAACAGTTCAAAGAGTTGTTGACCACGGTAAGAGGGATCTTTGGTGATGTTTGATGATTCTTTGCAGAGCCTTTTAATCTGCAGCAGTGCAGCCTGTACACCACCAACGTATGTGAGGACGCGCTCTGAGGAAGTTAACTCTCTGCTAAGCTCTTTTTATTGTCACTGTGGTGCTGGGTGACCAGGGGAGATCCTCAGAAACATGGAATCCCAGGAATTTAAAAGTCTTCACTCTTTCCACATATACTCTGTTAAAGCAGAGGGGGGGTAGATCTGTTTCACACCTCTTCCTGAAGTCCAGTATCATTTCCTTTTGTTCTGTGGTGTTCAGTATGCGGTTATTCACTGAGCACCACTACGATAATCTCCATACCTCGTACTAACAAAATTACTCACAATATGAGGCATAAACATAAACTCATGCACGTATTGTAAATTGCTGCAAGCTACAAAGCTGTTTCTAAAAGTAGTTTGTCAGGTAACCAGAAATACTCCTTTATATTGCTTTACGACTGGTAATAGTCTCTCATCTGCTTCAAGCTGACGAGTAAGTTTTAGTTTCTTGCAGTAGAATACACACACACACACTTCAGTGACAGAAAGCAGCAGACAGCTCTATAGTGTGTGAGCTGCGAAGCGATAATGCCTAAAACAACAGAAGCCTCTAAAACTCACAGACCTTCAGGCTCAAAGGCACAAAGTCAGCTCAGCATGGGTCTGCCTTCAAAATAAAAGCACAGGTCTTGTCACTGGAGTGCAGCTGCAACTAATCATTTATCAGTTCTTTTGGCAAAGAGTGAAAACTGTGCCAACCACCCCCAGTCTCCCTTCCATTTACTCAAATACTGTAAGATTTAGACTTGGAGTTGAGTTAAATTTCATTAAAATTCTCTGCGATTTATTAACAAGTGATGAAAACAGATTAATATAGTGCTGGGGAGGGACTTTGGCTTGAGGGAGGGGCATACAAGTTTTTCTTTAAAATAGCCAAAATTACAACATTTGTCATAACCAGAAACGTATGCTTTTTATACTTAAGGATTTCATCTCCAACTTTTAACATTTAACTTCCAAACATCAAAGAGTAAGTTTTAAAAATCTAATATCTCCGGACTATAGCTGATAACAAACTTTAATTGGCACATTGAGGCTTCCTGCAGAAAGGCCTGCAATGTCTTTCTTGCTGAAGGAAACTATCTTAAGTTTTGCATCCATAAGTCTCTTATGATCCCATTTTACAGATGTTACATTGAGTCTGTCTCGACCTTCTCTCTTTGCTGGTTTGGGAATCTCAACATCAGGTCCAAAAATGCATTAAGTAGCACAGTGAAATCAAGTAGCAAGATCTTGGGAGTACAACAGAGTACTTTATCTGTCCTGTTTTATAAACAGATAGGAAGGAAGGCTAAAGCTGTCCTTTCCGACAGCTCCTGCCCCTTATCCTCTGAGTTCAGTTTTTGCCTCCTGGCTCTTGGCTCAGTTTTCCCCCTGTTAAGAGTAACAGATTCAAGTGCTCCTTCATTCCTACTGCCATTTCTCGTTTGGATGCAGGACAGTGGACGAGTCAAACTTAGTATTGAGGCTGCTCTTTTGGCTGGTTGTTGCTCTTGTTATGATTATGTGATGAGTGATGGTGATGATGATGACAGTGTTGTTGATACAGATAGTTGTTGTCGACGAGCATTGTTATTGAGTATATATATGTTCTCTGGTGTCTTTTTTTATCTATGTTTTTACCTGCTGTGCAACTAAAGCCCCGTTTCCGCCAAACTCTTTCAGTATGGTACCTCTGGAACCAAAGTAACCTTTCAGACATGGTACCTAGACCCCAGCAGAGTTGGGGTTGTTGGGGCAGGGTTATTGTCACTCACTGGTCCATCCATCAGTCACTGTATTTCCTCATTACCAGTGACACAGATGGAAGTCTGCACCTCATTTTTCGTCCACAGAACGAGGCTGCACGCTGACATTTTCAGAACAAAATAAAACAGGCTGCAGTGAGTCTCTCTCCATGGGATATTTAAAAATAGTGGGTGCATTTGGTCTTTCTCAGGCAAGCTCAGGGGTTTAGTGTTGCCAAAGCCCACAGTAACGACACTCCACAACACTTTTTTATTTCTCCAAGTGAGGATTAAAATATGCACATAACCAGCTTGAAATTAATACATAGGAACAATTGAAGATCCACTCATTACTAAAAGTGTATGTCATATAAAAACTAAAGTGATGATCAAAGTTGTCACATCGAAATTCAAGGTGAGCTGATGGATTCACATTGTCACCTCATGCATTGAGTAACATTACAAGTTAACGTTCCACCTTAAAAGTCACCGTCAGTTGGCCCAGTGAATTAAGTTATTTTTTTCTCAGACTCCAGCTGCTGTGAGAGGCAGCAAAACATTGTTTATTTTTATGGTTAGAGTTAACAAATAAAACTCTCCACAGTATGAACAGTGGTTATATGAGCCTCAAAACCAGCCACAACTCAGCCCTGAGCAGAGTGACCGTCCTCTACTGACCAATCAACAGACTGCAGTGTTCACAGCTCCACCTTTTAGTACCAGATCTGTGTGCTAGGTACCCCAACAGAGGGGGGACCAAACATGGGGACGGTACAGAATGGTTCCATTGGTACCATCCACAACTTTTCACAGTGGAAACAAAAAAGCATACAGCAATGAACTGTACTGTACTAGACTGCTGTGTGGAAATGGGGAGCCCACAGCCAGTCACTCAGGCAGACTCAAGGAAAAATATGCCACCACCTCCTCTGATAAATAAAGAACAGTCCCTTATATACTGTGAAAGGAGCTGCTCTGCACAGTGAGTAATTTAACTTTTGATACTTAAAGTACATTTTGCTCACAATTCTTACGTAATACTTCTCTTCTTATGTATTTCTATTGCTTTAACAAAAAAAATCTGAGACCTCAAAAATGAACAGTAACTCAACGGCTCTTATTTTGAAGGCGTCACCGGAAGACAGCCTAACCGCTCTTCCTCGCGCTTGACGGTTACATGGAAGGAAGATTTTCTCAGCGGCTCACAGTTTGTTTTTCAGCCTCAATCTCTGCACTCAAGTTTGTCTCTGCACTCATTACAGAAGAGGAAAAGTTTATTCGTTTTCTGACACCGGAAGAGTGACAGCAGCCGGAAACAGTTTTGTGTCAGTGTTTGTTGTTTAGAAGTGAGTTGGTTGTGGATCTGTTTGTGATCGTCGGGAGGAGCTGCAGCCCGATGCAGGCAGGTGATGGATGTCAGCGGGGTCCAAGGTGAGCAGCTGCTCTGGGAAACATCAGGTCTCTGCAGTTTTATGGTGAAGAAAAGGGAAAATATGTAATTAAAAATGGGCGTTTTCTGTTAGAGTAAGAGAAGAAGAATGTGAGGAGGACAGACAGGGAGTTAACTCTTCCATCGCCTGTCTGTCTGTCTGTCTGTCTGTCTGTTAACTTTCTATAAGCTGTGTGGAGAAGTGTAACCCTGACACATATTGTGTCCTAGACAGAGAAGAAAAAAGGTTTTACTGCTGCTCTGTGAGTCACAAGTTTGCCCGAGAGTGACTTGTAGTCTCCACACACACACACACACACACACACACACACACACACACACACACACACACACACAGAGCTGTAAACAGTTTCAACATGGCAGCTTGGTGTGGAAAATCATGTTTATTTGTTGGTTTTTGCATACTGATCCTACCAGTGAATGGAAGTAACTAAGTACATTTACTCAAGTACTTTACTAAAGCACAATTTTGAGATACTTGTACTTGAGTATTTTCATTTTCATCTACTTTATACTTCCTCTCCACTACAGTTTGGAGGGAATTATTGCACTTTTTACATTACTACATTTACTTGATAACTTAAGTTACTTTTAGGAATGCATAATGTTGGATTTTTTTCCAATATCCGATATGCTGATGTGTAACAACTTTTTAGACAGATGCCTGATACCGATATACCGCAAAACTTCAATTAGTAGCCCAGGCTATTATTTGCTTCAATTATGAAGTCAACAGGCTTGTAATAGGGAGAGGCGTCTATATGGGACAGGCCTTTATTTCCTTTTGCGCAAAACCATTGCTCAGATTGAACCAGTCTGAATATTACTTATATAAATTAGGCTTTGGATAACATATCAATTACAAATCTTTAATTTGATCCAGCTCTGACAGGGATCAGAGAGAGCGTTACGAGGATTACGGCACCCAGCATACTGGTTGGTGTTGTGTCAGTATGCTGACACAACACCAACCAGTATGCTGGGTAATTAAGAATGGATGCATATTCTGAGTTAATGACAGCTTCAGAGAAAGGGAGCCATCATTTTGTTTTCGTCACGCCAGTAAATCTGAATGAATTACGGTCTTCTCTGGTGCTCACAGTAAAATAAACTGGACTATTGAATTATGGAAAACCTAAATGAGCTAACGGTGTGTAGCATCTCCATATTGACAAAAGTTTAAACATTTATATTTTTATGTGCGTTCTAAACAGCTAACTAACGTTCGCTCAAGTGGGTAGCCAACAACCTGTCTTATACATCCAAAGAACTTCCATATAAATGAACAGCTCGGCAACCAAACCAGGCGTCTAATTGAGACAGACCTTTATTTGTCAAAATAAAGGCCATGCAAGCAACGTGAAGCCACACTGAGCTAGTGAAAGGGACTAGGTGTTTAATTTGAACTAGGCTGTTAATTGAAGTTTTACGGTATCCACTTTTTCCCTTCCTACTTTTAGTGATCATTAAGTCTCTTCTGTGTCTCTACTCTTATCATGATTGCCCACTAGCAGATGGAGACACGGAACAGATGCTTTTCAGTGTATGTAATATTAATTTATTGTGCAAAAAAAGAAAAAAGCAAGTTGGCTGATTAGTTTCAAAGCCGATATTTGCCGATCCCAATGACGTACTGATATTATCAGCATGTTGGCAGATTCCAATATTTCCTCCAAGTAGTTGCTTTTTATTGAAACTAGGGCTGCCACGATTAGTCGACTAATCGATGACTAATCAACTATTAAAATAATATGTGACTATTTTAGTAGTCGACTAATCGGTTTGAGTAATTTTTCACAGAAAAGCACTATAAAAGTACCCCAAAATACTCTTACTGCAGCTTCTTACGTTCAGATATTGGCAGCTTTACACACCCTCCCGTGACAGTGAACTAAAACCCTTTGGTGTGAGTATGAAACAAGACATTAGATGACGTAATTTTGGGGTTTGGGAGAGACAGACCGACATTTTTCATCATTTTAACACATTTTTCAATGAAATGATTAGTCGACTAATCGAAGAATTAATCGACAGATTAGTCGACAATGAAAATAATCGTTAGTGGCAGCCCTAATTGAAACCCAGGTTTTAACTCTGTACCTTGAAAATGGAACAATCTTCAAAAAGATCTCCAATTAAATATACTTATATTCATTGATAAATTTAAGAGCATCATAAAGAATGTGGTGACAGAGACATGTGCTTGTTTTCCTTGAGAGGCCACTATGTTTGAATAGTTGTTGTTTTATTGTGGATTTTTTTTAAATTATATGTTGTATTTGTTGCAAATGTGTTTTGATCGGCTGCTACCTTGGCCAGGTCTCTCTTGTAAAAGAGATTCTCAGTCTCAGTGGGATTTCCTGGTTAATTCAAGGTTAAATAAATAAATGATAAAAAAATATAAAGTCAAATTCTGAGCAGTATCAATGGCGTGCCAATATTATTGTGCATCCCCAGTAACTTTCATTCAGATTAATGATACAAATTAATTATGATACATTATTGTAGATAATGATAAGACTTTATTGATTAACACATTATTGCATCACCAATTGAAATCCAGTAATATATATTCATTCTGAAATGGGCCATACTGCACAATAAGCACTTTTATTTTCAGGCTGAAACTTCAGTAAAGATTTGAATGCAGGACCTTTACAGAGTATTTTTACACTGTAACGTTGCTATTTTTGCTTAAGTAGAACATCTGAATATTTCTTCCACTAAAGTCAAGTTAATGTAGAAATACCATTGTCTGAAGACAAGTCAAAGTCACAGTTCAAAATGTTAGGAAGTTAAAAAACAGTGTTACCAAAATTAACTAAAAGTATCAAAAGTAAAAGTACTTATTGTGCAGACTGACTCTTTTCACAGTGTTACAGACATCTACACGGGATACCTGCCTTCAGGCTTTGTTTAGTGTAATGTAACTCACTCAGTTATGTTCTCTGTGTATTCAAGCATGTGTCAAGTGACCCTCAAGTTTCTGGACACATTTCTACACAAAGCTGACTGTCACATGTCTCACTGCCAACTTTGACTTGGTTTGATTTATTTTTCACTCAATATGAGTATAATGTTCATTGTATATCTATCCATATTTTAAGATTAATAGATATCTACTGCTGCATCTGAACAAAAAGATATAAAAAAGATGAAACAATAATTATATTGCCAACATGTAACAATAAAAGCTCCCATTACGCCTGGACAGTCCCTGAATGGGTAAGACTCATGGGATGTTGTATCACAATATAAATATTTAGTAACATACTACTGTAAATGTACTGTCACGTACTGTAAATCCAATAATTTGCTATAAACCTAACCTGCTCATCAGAACCAGAATCCATCACAATAGTAAGTAAAAGATTACAGAGTTGTTAAAGGAGCTGTGTGTGATATTCAGAGCTTATCTGCAATTCAGAATCTGGGATGAGATTGTCTGCACACAGTTCTCAAAATGGAGGTGGCTGAGTCAGTTGCTAACAACAGCAACAGTGCTGACAGAGCTAATGGTGTTAATTACGCTTCATTTGCTGCAGCCATCCTGTTATCGGCATTAACTGCAGTATGGTCGTAAGCCAAAATATACTGTTTACTATCATTTATGTCACGTTTGAGAGGCAGGAACATCCAAATATTTTGTATTTTTGCGTTAAAAAAGACTACAACTGTTATTTAATCATCAGAATTGTTGCATATTAATTTCATGTCAGTCAACTTATTAATTAATTGACTAATCGTTGAAACTCTAGTGTTTTTTACCCACTTTTTAAAGCCACATTAAATAAATTGTTTTTGCCACTAGGGGGCATAAGGCCGCTACAACAGTATGACCAAAACACGTACAGTATTATAACTTACTATCATTTATATCAAATTACTTTTACATCCAGTAGTTACAGAGCGGGTTTATCATTTGTTTAGAGTTGTGTTTGTGTCCAGCTGATGATTTTAAGTGTAATAGTCTCTCTCTTTCATCTCTGTTTTTGGTCTCTACCAACTCCTGAAAGAGATATCTGTTTCTTTAGCTGGTAAATTCTCCACTGTGTTCACCAGTTAGTCTCTAACCGTGTCTGTCTGCTCTAGAGTACAGTGGGTTTTTAAAGCTTGTTTAATGAAAACATCTGTAAATAATAAATGGTAAATGTGCCAGAAAACAAAACAAAACTGGAAGTTAGAAAAGGCTAAAAGCTCTACCAGGGACACAGATTCCTTTGATTTATTATTAATATAAAAATAGTAATAAGTGGTGTTTTTACTTTACAGTAACCTTAATAAAGTCCCAACATTTAAAATAAAAGCTGAAGCAAAATGTCTGATGTGTGAACGCTTCCATACAGTCATAATAACAGTTGAAGAGTCGTGTGTTGATCTTTAGAGGAATGTGGTTCTGCTGCTGTTGGGGGACAATGATGATGTTTGTTCTGCTGCTTTGTTAATCGTCATGTTTCTACCAGCGGTATGCTGCACTGCTGGTTCAGAAGGCGTGTGTGTGTGTGTGTGTCTGTCTGTGTGTGTGGTTATATACAGTTTTGATCGATTGAAATATCAGCAGCATTCCAGAGCGTTACAATATTTTCATTACAAGAAACTGAAGACAAAACTGTTTTTGGATTTTGCTTATTATGTGTTTGCACTTAAGCCTTTGTTATGTATGGAACAGTGCAGGCAGTGAATGTGGACATTATTCAGTCTCAGATCACTAAAATTAATTCTGACAGACTTTGGGAAGAAAATAACATTAATACCCAGATTCAGTCCATTCTCCACAGTCTGGATGTGAAAGTTCTGTGTGTAGAAATAAACCCAGCAAGAATTGATAGCTTATGACAAACCCCATGATTTATTACAATGTAATAAAAACACAAAACAATGTAAAAGTGAAAAAAGCTACCAAGATATATGCAGGGTGGTGGTCATGATCGGCTCTGTGCTGGCCGGTTTCTTTGTCTTTAGGGTCCACTGTTGGGTAATTTTAAGGTCTAGTGTGTAGGATTTAAGGGGGATATTTTGGCATAAATGGAATATAATACAATAAATATGTTTCTCTAGTGTATAATCACCTGAAAATAAGAATCGTGTTTTTGTTACCTTAGAATGAGCCATTTATTTCTACTCGGGGAGCAGTCTATGGAGTCTGCCATGTTGCATCACTTTGTTTCTATGGTAGCCCAGACAAACTAAATACTGGCTCTAGATAGTCATTTTCACATCAGCCACCTTAGTTAGCGGCCCTTCCGTGACGATAGCATCAGAAAAACACTGAGTTGTTTCTTTTTTTTAATGTGTACCTGCTTTATTCAGTGTTTTTACTGGTTTAGATAAACAGATCTGTTTGATTTGGAGAGGAAGAGACCTCTGCAGATAATTTGGCCCCTGGTAATAAACCTCCAGAATGTCTGGATCTTAACTTATCAGAGAGCACAAATTAATTTGATTCAGTTGTATTTATAAAACCCAATATCACAATCACAATTGGCCTCAGAGAGCTTCACAGCATATGACATCCGTCTGTCCTTGGACCCTCACAGCGGATAAAGAAAAGCTCCCCAAAAAAACCCTGTATAATATAATAATAATCTTTATTTGTAAAGCACTTTTCAAGTTACAAAGTGCTTTACGTGTCAGTAAATAAAACAGACAAGACATTAAAACAGCAACTTTTTAAAAAACTGATAAAAAGACTTTGGTGTATAAAAACTGAGGAAATATAAGACAGTCTGAATGAATTTAAAACTATAGTAAAAATTAGGAAAGGCTTTAAGATAAAAGTATGTTTTAAGAAGGGACATAAAAGAGATCACCAACTCGGCCGACCTGATCTTCTCAGGCAGATTGTTCAAGAGCCTCAAGGCCCTGACAGCAAACGTTCTGTCCCCTTTAGTTTTCAGCCGGGCCTCTGGAACAGACAAGAACCTCTGCCTGAGGACCTGTTAAAGTATAGATGTGTACGGCACTGAGAGGTAAGCCATATAGCTGGGAGAGAGACCATGAAGAGCCTTAAAAGGAATCAGTAAAAACTTAAAACCTATTCTAAAACATACTGGGAGCTAGAGTAAAGAGGCTGAAACTGGAATGATGTGATCATAAGGGCTGCAACGATTAGTCGACTAATCGATGACTAATCAACTATTAAAATAATATGTGACTATTTTAGTAGTCGACTAATCGGTTTGAGTAATTTTTCATTGAAAAGTACAATAAAAGTACCCCAACATACTCTTATTGCAGCTTCTTACGTTCAGATATCGACAGCTTTACACACTCTCCCATGACGGTGAACTAAACCCTTTGGCGTGAGTACAAAACAAGACATTAGATGACATAATTTTGGGGTTTGGGACAGACAGACCGACATTTTTCAACATTTTAACACATTTTTTGAGGTACAGACATTAGATATTAGGAGGTGCTATGCTAATGGCCCGTCTGCGACATGCCCAACAGTGTCAGACAAACACTGATTTGTAACATCAAACTGCTTTATTCAGTGTTTTTACCGGTTTTAATCACCTGGTGTGTTTGTTTTGGAGAGGAGGAGACCTCTGCGGACAATTAGGCTCCTGGTAAAAACCTCCTGAACAATGAATAAATTAACGCTGAAGGAAATCTAATCAGGAGAAGTTCCAGGTGGTTGCAGTCTTCAATCCTTACCGCTAGACGCCATCAGATCTCCCTAAATCTTACACACTTACACACACATTTGAGAACGTTCTGTCAAATTGGGAAAAAAAAAGCAAAAACATATTCAGTTTACAAAGATGTAAACAAAGGAAAGTATTTGGAACCTGAGAATAATGGTAATTTCTGAAAACTGTTGATTTATTTTCTGACAATCGTGTAATTGATTATTCAACCACTCACTTTCAGACCTAATTGTTAATGTGAAATGATTTTAAACACTTAATGACACTTAGAAATATAAAATTATAATATAATGAGTAATAATCATGTAGCTTTTCATTTGGAAATTTTAACCAATTTCATTTTGTTGGAGCAGGTTCAGTTGTGAGCTGAGATTTGTAGCTCTGACCTGAGATCAGCAGGTCATGGTCGTGTTTCCTCTGCTGTTTCCTGAACAATGTCACCACATCATGTTCAGCTTTTTCCTCAGCAGGAAATGTGGTCACCCCACCTGCCTGAAATATAAGACGATGCTCTGAAAGTCACATTTTTTTTTACATCTGTTCAGCTATTCGTGTTTTATATCAGAATCTTAGAAAATTATAAACTAATAATCACAGAATAATTGAGCTGGGAACAGCGGTGCATAAAACATACTCTACCCACGGTCCAGTTACTCACTTGTTCTGGAGCTTTTGATCAGACCAAAGGCCAAAATCAACAATGTGCTAGCTCTTCTCTCCAAGTTCATTGGTTCCTCCTGAAGATGTAAATCTATAAACATTCACAAATGTATACTTTCATTTTTTAAGACGTCTCAGTAGTTTCCTAAAACAGCTGGTCACTGTATTTTGTAGCAAATGTTACTCAAACAGGAGGAAGTAGAGCATTTGTTGGGGACTATTTTTAGCAGCGGATTAATCCACATATGGTGCTCTAGTGAGTGTTTGTCGCAGCAGGAGGGTGTATGTGGGACTGAGTCAAAATAATTACAGTGTATGTGTTTGTGGTGATGAAGGATCATGTCACACAGTGCAGCAGTGCAGCTCAGATGCGTTTTTAGTCGTTTTTTGGACAACAATGGAGCTCTGAGGCACAGAGGAAAAAGATACATATCAGGTTTTGATACACACGCAATACTTGTTAGTAGATCGGTTTTGGTCACGTATAAAACTTTTACTAAAGTTCAGCTCTTCATAAAAGCTCAGTTTGAGTCTGAGAACTGAAGGTTTACTGAGAGATTAAAAACAGATGGGGGGTAAAAGATTCAGCAAGAGGGAAGAGAGACTACGAGAGAGAAGCAGGAGCCTGCAGCCAAACACACCTCTGATCTGGATTATAACAGTGTGTGTGTGTGTGTGTGTGTGTGTGTGTGTGGGTGGGTGCGTGTGTGGGTGCGTGTGTGTGTCTGCATCCAGGGTGGGATGATTTGTGCTATTGGAAAAGGCACTGCAACTCCCAGGAATGAATGAGTCACGCACTTAAACACACTCATATTTAAACACTTGTAATGTACACACACACACACACACACACACACACACACACACACACACACAGAAACACAGGAACACACACACACAGGAACAGACTATAAAAGCTTTGATCAGATACAAATGTTGAACAAGTTTCTGTTTGGTTTCAGGCTTGTTGATAAAGTAGCGCTGACGTTCTGTTAGCATGTGTTAGCATCTGTAATGCCTTATATGGTGGACTCGCATTACCTTACAATGCAGCACATTGAACTCTGTTGAGGTTGTTAGCTGTGTGTGTGTGTGTTTCCCGTAGGTAAGGTGACCGAGGGCAGGAAACAGAACAGGACTGTGGTGCACCAGCAATTCATAAATCCTTCACTAAGTCCTTCCTAAGTTCTTCTTGACTACTTGCTAGTTTCAGACCAGTGATTTACTAAATCAGGGGTGCATCAGTAACACTTAGATTTCCCCTCCACTCAAAAATAAGCTTTCCTTATGCTTTTGTCCCCTAAAATGTCTGACCTTAATTTGTGTCTGTGCCAAGCTTGTCACCAGAGATGTGTTTTCACATTCCTCTATAGAAAGGGGCGTGTCTGTGTGTTTCCCTAAAATAAATGTACACTCAACAATCTAGATTAGGTGTGTCACTGATACAAAAGCCAAACGCTGTCTAATATGGGATACACAAGGCTGTTGTCATGCACTATTTGTACGTTTCCCTATGAAAAGCGATGGACCCAATTCGTACATATCCAATGTAATCATGTGCCGGTAATTTGTGTTTAACCCTCATGTTTGGGAAAGCTGCGATCACGTTAACAATGGGCTGAGGTTGGGGTGGTGGATGGGTCACAAAACACAGGACTTTCTCGGTCCATCGTCACCATTTTTCTTTCTCCAAACCTAGTGTTGCACGGTATACCGGTACTAAAATAGTACCGCGGTACTAGAGTATTCCAAACTGTACTATACTGCATTTGGAAAATACCGGTACTTTGAAATTGATTCAATTCATTAATTTAGTTAATTTATTTTACTCATTTATGCACACAAACGTCTTTCTTGTTCCTATTGGAGCACAGATTGCACAAGTGGTGTGTATGACAACACCTGTATCAACATTCGCAGCTGGCGCACATGAAAAAAGACAAGAGAAAGTCTGCCTCGCAAAGGGAGACAACACGAGACAACACAAACATGGAACATTTGAGTTACCAAACCGTGACGTCTGTACCGAGGTACTTACCGAACCATGATTTTTTTGGTACCGTTACACCCCTACTATTTATTGTTCTAAAGGTTTGTATCCAAAAGGACTTTTCCTTAGGAAAAGTACCGAAGAGTATCGAAAAGTATCGAAATTCATATTGGTATTGGTACTGAAACAAAGATTTTGGTATCGTGACAACACTACAAACCTAACCACAGTAACTTAACTTGCATAAACCTAGCCTCCGTAACTATATGTCGAGTATGTAATGCCATTTCTGGGGTGCTAATTTGTTCATACAAACCGCATTGTATGAGGATGCATTTAGAAACACATAACGACGGGGAAGCAGACTTTGACGCACCATCGGCACTACCTGAGTTTACATTGGCATAGTGAAAGTTTTCACAGAAACATGCTGTGTCTAGCTCAGCGAGTAGAGTGTCTACCCCATGTAGGCTGAGTCCTTTGCAGTGGCCTGGGTTCAATTTTAGACTGTGGCCCTTTGCTACATGTCACTCTGTAGCTGCACTGTATTAAAGGCAATGAAAGCCCAAAAAGATCTTTAAATATAGAAACATGCTGTGTCTGCCCCTGTCAGTTACAAGCTAACAAACAACATGAACAAATAAAAGATGCTAACCACACTTGCCATTTTGATACATCTGCTGCTAGTAGCAAATTTTGGAGCACAACCAAGCAGCAACCTGCAGGGCTGAAAAATGAAGCCAAGGCTGAAGTGCCAAAAACTGCAGTTCCTTGAATGGCCTGTTGAGGCTGGCTACAGAAGCGAGGAAATCCCCAAAGATCCCCCATGCTAAAATGCCCAACTTTACTCTAGAAATAAACAAATTTACAGCCTGGTACAAAAATCAGTTTTGGTCTCTATAGGTAATTTAAACATTCATAATAACTGTACAGGGTGTGAATCTTTTTAAATCTTTTTATAACTCACCCATTTACATTTTCTTAAGGCTTATAGTTATGCATATTTAAGGGCGAGGCCGCCTCAGCAACTGAGGCGTTGCTACAGTCTGTGAGTCAGATCCACTCCTCGTCCAAATATGATCACATCTGGTTCTAAAACACCAAGATTGCGACAACCGAAATGGCAAACTCCAGGTTTCAGAATGGGAGTCCACAACCCAATGGATGACGTCCTGGTAGTTATGGCCATTGTTTTTCCACTCTGTGCACAACAGACTCCTCATCTGAGTCTAGGTCTCACTGAGGCACAAATATATTTGGTTGAATCTCTCCAGTGTTTCCTCTGTTGCTAACACAAGCCATGTTGAGCCGCACTGCTGTGTCACCCGGCAGCCGAGCAGCAGCAGTCAACCATAGCCTGACCTTTCTCTGTACCTCATTTTAGTGCTGTGCCAGCCCTGTGCTGGAGAGAGTGGAAGCAAAACCTACTGCAAGCAGTGGTGGTGGGCAGGGCAGAGGCCAGATCCAGAATTTCTCATTGACAGAGAGAGAAGATCTGCTATTATTGAATTAACTAGTGTTTTTATTTACTTTAAAACATGCCTGGAGGAGGACTTTAGTGAATGTCCCAGATAGGGTTGCAATGGCATGAGATTTTCATGGTACAATAAACTATTAGATATTTTAACTATTACCAGTAACAATGCTACAGTATACAGTTCCACAGTGTAATATTAAAGACTTAGGTACTGTGTAAATCTGTTGCCAGGAAACACCTGTAGCACTGTCCAGTCAAATTCAAGTTATTTATTGTCATATGCAGGACAACTAGAAGCAGTCGCTGGCAATAACATTTTAGATCATTTAGATCTGGAGCTACCTCCAACAATGAAAATAAAATAATGCAAGTAAAGATTAAGTATCTGAAACAGAAAATGCAGAGTTAAAATATAGCAACAAAATATTAGATATTAAATACAAGAATATTTATGTGTGGTAGTCAAATGCTATAAACTTTGTAAACAGGAAGATAGTGTAGCACCATGAGCTGCAATATAACCTTCAAAACTACCATTTAGGAGGCCAAGTGATGTATTAAACTGAACTGCCAGTCCTTTGTAAATGTGGGCATGACTTTGCTTTATTTATATTTGCATCCATGTAGAAATCTGTGAGTGGGAAATATCTGAATAAGCTAACGGAGTGTTCGTGGTCATTAAATCTACATTATTAGCATAATGTTTGAGGTGTATTGTGTTCATGTGTTCTCAGTTTACATCATCATTAGAAAGCATTTTTAAAGCATATGGTCAGAAAAATGCCATGTAAATATTAATTAATGGTGTTTCAATGTGTCTGAATCATGTGTTCACTCTGTCTCATACAGACAGACGAGGGTGTGTGTGATGATGTAATGTGTTTGGGTTGAGCAAGACTCGCAACCTCAGTTTATTTATTTTTTTAATCTTTGTTTGTATTTCCTCTTTCTCAGTGTTGTCCAAAGAAACCAACTTAGACATAAATATACTTTCAGTGTAATACGTCAAGTCTGTCCAGACCTTTTAGATTGTCTACAGTTTACATATTGTGATCAACAGATACCACCAGGGGGCGCTCTGGTCAAACTGTAAAACACTGACGACAATGTATAAGTGACAGGGTTGTTTGTTCTCTGCTGGATTCAAAAGAGTCAAACCTCCTTGTGTAGGATTTATACACATTAGAGACTCAGTTTGGTTCTGTTGAAGTCTGTCTTGATAGAATACTCCCATGCCTTTATGTACAGTGAAAGAATTATTAATTGCTGCACTCATTTCTGTCTATGTGGAATCAGACAGAGTTAACACTATGTTAAGGTGTGTGTGTAGTCTTAGAGCTGCAAATAGTGATTATTTTGATTATTGACCAATCTGCTTTGTTCCTTGTTTAAGTGATCAATTGTTTGGTCTTTGAAATTTAAAAAAAAAAAAAAAAAAGTATTATAAATACTCACATCTTGAAAATGTAGTTAGTTAATGCTCACATAAGTACGGTGCCCCTAAAGTCCCAGAAGTTGATATTTTTTCCATCTTGTTAATGATCTTGTTTCAAGATAAGAAGATAAGACAAGATAATAGAAGATAATAACTTGTGCACACAAAATAAAGAATATTACCTTTTGGGACTTAGATAGACTATACATGTTTTTTTTTATTATTATTATTATTTGTTTTGTTTAATTAAAAATTATATTTTGAATACCCAAATCCCAGATATATTTTGTTAACTTTCACACATGTATGGTGCCCCTAAAGTCCCAAAAGGTGATTTTATTTTATTTTTTAATCAAGTGCACACTAGTTGATTGTTTTGTTCCTACAAGATGGTAACCTGTGCACACAAAACAAAAATATCAGCTTTCTGGAACTATACAAACTATAAAATTTAGAAAAAAATAAAAATGTATTTTAAATATCCAGATCCACAATATATTTAGTTAACTGTCATATCAGTACGGTGCCACTTGAGTCCCAAATGGTGATGTTATTTTTATTTTGTGTGCATAAGTTAGTTAGTTATAAGTTAGTTATAAGTTATGCATAAGTTACTAAATTATGTTGTTCCTATAACTACCTATAACTTGTCCACATAAAATAAAAACAAATCTCCCTTCAGGACTTTAGGGACTCTGTAGGAAAAAGAAAGACCACAAAAATGAACAGCTGAGAAGCTACTTTTCTTATATTATTTTCTTAAAAAATGACGTGTGTTAATCTATCATCAAAACAGTTTTCAATTCATTTTCTGTCAGTCAACTAATTGATGGATCAAGTAATTGTTGCAGCTCTTAAAACTTTGTATCAATGCATGTATCACATGATAAAACTGTAGTACATATACCAGCTTGCCCACACACATAAAAACACATGTTCAAACAAATTACCCAAATTAAATGAGGTTATAAAACAGCCAATTATCTTTTTTAAAATGAAAGAGATTTAATCTGATTTCGACATAACCAGGTTTCATTCCAAAATAAGTTTTCATTTGTCATTGATCACAATAAAATGTGTGTCATTACTCTCAAATTGAAGTTGACAATATTAGAAACTATGTAGGAGGCTCTTTATATTTTTCTTTATATTCTTTTGAAATGAAGTAAATATTACTCCTTTGTTTATGCAGTGCACACAGAGGTATTCTGTATCTGGATTTGGTCTTTCCTTATTAGTGTCTTATCAAAATAATGTTCCTATGTTTATTATTTTAGCAGCAATCTGATAAAATGTCTTTATGTTGTGAGTCCATTAAAGTTTGGTTGAAGTTTAGAGTGAAGGCTGACAAATTAATCATCTTTCCTTCTGCCCTCCCCCCACCCCCCCTCCCTTTCCTGTCTCCTTTTCCTTCCCCTCCTTGTTTCCTTCCTTCAGGTCGAAGCTGCAAAAGAAAACTTCCTCCTTCTCTCTCCTCTCTCCTGACAGCTGGTCCCTCAGAGGGGTGAGAACAAATCTGACTCACATTGTTCACTGCACCGTGACAACTGTGCACTTCATTAAGACACAACAAGGTGACTCCAATACAGATAATAAAGGACGAGATTAAAGTGAAGAACCTTAATTCAAAACCTGGCACAACAACAAGTCCTTTACCACAATTTATCCTGTGGAGAACATGATTGTACAATTTTTTTTAGAGTTTCATCCAGTAGTTAAGATAAATTGATATTTCTGGACCAAAGTGGTGGATCAGCCAACCAACATTGCCTTTACACACCAGCAGCTTTTTTAGTGCCATAAATTTTCATGTCATTGTATTTTTCAAACTGTTGTTTTTGTCATGACTACTTTTACACAGAACACAAATATCAAGCAACATAATATGGTTGGTTGTTTTTTTTTCCTTTGAGCTTTCAAACTACGAATTAAGGCATCAACAAATCTGGTTGGCGTATACTTATGAGTTTACAATTCAAACCAAGACAGCAAACTTAATTACTACTTTCAGACAAAGGCAGCAAACCACATCCACTCCTTTTGTTCTTGCCTTTCAAAATAAAAGTCTGAGACATATACACTGCCCAGTTGTTCAGCAGAGGGAACTCAAAGTCACTCAGAGCATTTCACTCAAAGAAAACTCAATAAAACAACATACAGTGGCGAGGTTATATAACAACTGCGTCAGACAGAGTGTCAGACGATGCTTTGGGTCAATAGGATCCCTGTGGTTGTCACAACTTGCATCACAGCCAGAGAATGTGTTTGATTGATTTGATTTCAGTTTATTGTCAGAAAAAGATCTGAAATTTGACTCTAAATCTTCTGTGTGATGGCAAAAGCTGATAATCTTCAAATAACGTGTGAGAGGTGTCCGACATAATATTACCAGCCAGACACAACATTCTTTCAGTACCACAGTTCGGAAATTTCACTCAAACACTTGACCCACAATCTTTGAGCAGTTAAGCGGTCAAGCCAGATTAGCTTTGAGATGCACAGAGAGAAAACTGTACCATGCACTGATTACATACTGCATAACACTGTGTATTATAGATTAGAAAAACAATAACAGGATCTGTTTGTTTGCTCCAAATGACCTCAGTCTCTTGAGAACGTAAATGCTTTGTTGTGCCTCACTACAAGTGTGATGTATATGTGCACTCCAGGACAAAGTAGGTCGACATAGGTGCCCAGATATTTATAGGGGGGAACTTGTTTAATCTCTGTGTTATGGACAGTTACTGGTGGAGCATACAAGTTCACTGGAAGACCAGAAATTACCTTCTGTGTCTTCTTTGGACTAATAATGAATTAATTCCTCTCACAGCACTCCACTAGTCTGTTCGTACAATACTGATGAATACTGGGATCATCTTTAGTGCCCAACAAAGACAACAGTGTAGTAGCAGGTGCTGCACTGGACCGTTGCGGTGAAGAGGGAGCTTAGCTGGAAGGCAAAGCTTTCAATTTACTGGTCCATATATGTCCCAACCCTCACCTATGGTCATGAGCTCTGGGTAGTGACCGAAAGAATGAGATAGGCCGAAATGAGTTTCCTCCATGGGTGTCTGGGCTCAACCTTAGAGATAGGGTGAGGAGCTTGGACATCCGGAAGGAGCTCTAAGTAGAGCCGCTGCTCCTTCACACCGAAAGGGTTCAGTTGAGGTGGTTCGGGCATCTGTTTAGGATCCCCCTGGGTGCCTGGAGGTGTTTCAGGCATGTCCCACTGGTACGAGGCCCCGGGGCAGACCCATAACAGGTTGGAGGGATTATCTCATCTGGCCTGGGAACGCCTCAGGTCCCCCAGGAGGAGCTGGAAAGCATTGCTGGGGAGAGGGACGTCTGGGGTGCTTTGCTTGGCCTGCTGCCCCTGTGACCTGGCCCCAGATAAGCGGATGACGATGGATGGATGGACAATCGGCTGTGGAAAGAGTGAGGAGTAGAGGAGACCTCACACAAGGGATGGGGTGGAGTGAGAAACAATGGAAGTTGAATATGCCTGATTAACTTTAACTTTCTGTACTTTATTTGTAAGAAATGGATAGTACCACTGAATCAGGTGAGGGTTAAGCTCTAGTTGAATCCTCTTTGCATAAAAACCTGCAGCTGTCTCAAATTCACATTGCTGTCGATATGAATAATTTTGACAAGAAGTATTTGCAGACATTAATTTCAATTTTGTGTTTTCATCACGTCCCCTGATGTGTCAGGGCCTTTAGGGCTGATAGAGAAGCTAAAACCATTAACAAACTAAGAGGAGACACTGGTTTTAAAACATGTTTCTTTATCTAATCAGGTTATGTAGCAATTTCATACCTGCAGCAATAAAGTAAACTTATCACTTTTTATAAGATGTTTTTTTTTCTTTGCATGGTTTTTATAAAGCAGAGTGAGAGTTCTTTGTGTCTGTGTCTCTGCTGCTGGTGTCTCCGTGTCTCCTGTACCTCCTAATTATAGACAGCCTGTTTCCCCCGACGGCCGTCACTTCCTGTTTGTCCAATGGGAACTGAGAGGACACACACACACATTGTGAAGGGTTCCTGTTCCTGAGGGTCTGTAGATCCACTCAGAGAGGTGGTGAAGCTGAGGAGGTTCAGATTGTCACTGAGGAGGTGAAGGAGGACAAGAGAAGGACAGACGTAGGTAGAAAACAGGAGAAGGAGCGAGAGAAGAGCTTTTGAAAGTCCGACCGCGGAAGAGAACAAGGCGGAGAAGGAGAAGTGTCTCTTGGACAGAGGGACAAACTGGAGGAGGAAGAGAAAAAGAAGTGTGAAGTTCAGAAAAGGACAGAAGAAGACAGGGAGAAAGAAGTGAATTAAAATGTGACTGTGAAGGAGGCGATTTAAAGGAGGAGAGAGGCAAAAAGAGAAACTGCTGATGTGACTTTGGGGTGAAAGCAAAGTGACCTGGAGGAAGAGGAGGAGGAAAAGAAGAGAAAAGAGGAAGAGGAGCAGCAGATGACTGTTTGCAGAGAGAGTTAATTAAAACTTGAACTGTTTGAGGAGCAGATCTAATCTGATGATGGGCTGCTGTCTGTTTGTTTACTATCGGGTGAGTCAATGCGTCGGTGTCAGTGAGTTTATCCCAGAATGCCTTTGATCAATTGCCAGAAAAGGATTGATGAGGGTTTACTTACATGTTACACATCGATCACATATTGATCACATAACTGTCTTCGTCTTTTTTTCCTTATGATGTGTTTGTTGCTTTGTGTTTTATTTGCATGAAGTTTCTTCTTCTGTTGAAACATTTCTCATCATCATCACACACAGTTTAAACAGTTTAAGGTGCAGTGATATTCTTGCTAACACACCACTCTGTGTTTTTGGGGCAAACATGTTCTTGGCAACGTGACACACGCCACCGCCATGCTTTATGCAATGCCTGCATCCATCCATGTTTAAGTCTGTGTGTCTGCACCAGTGGTGGAAGAAGTTTTCAGATCCTTTATGAAGTAAAACTACTAATACTAAACTGTAAAAACACTACACTACTAGTCATAGCCCTGCAATAGTAGGAAAGTAGGTCTATGTAAGTATTATCTGCCAGATTTACTTCAAGTATCAAAGTAAAAGTACTCAGTGTGCAGTAAAATGTTTCCTGTCAATGCTTACTATTACATCTGATGTTTTGGGATTAATGTATCTACTGCATTGTGTTGCATTTTACAGCTGCAGATGTTTAAGGTTGTGCTGATCTGTGCTGAACTCTTTGGGCAGTTTAATCTACAGCATTGCACCATATTCTATAAGACCATTATATGTTTAGTAGAAATATGAAGTTGCATCAAATGGAAATACTCAAGCTAGTATTACAGTATAAGTACCTAGAATCTGTACTTGAGTAAATGTACTTAGTTACTTCCCACCACTGGTCTACACATGAATCATACTGCAATTATGTGCAAGGTTACATTAGTTACATGATGCAAACAACTTTCCAATATTCATTGGAATTGTGAAGAAAGACCAAAGGAATATGTGACCAGTTTAAATTAGCATCATCAAAACCACAGTGTGCAGGTCTCCCTTCATATTACTGCCATTTTTAATAATAATGATAGTAATAATAATAATAATAATAATAATAATAATAATCACATTTCAAGCTTTTGCACAAAGTGCTTTCCAGATTAAAAGATTTAGAGAATAAAAAACTAAAATTGAACATGAGAACATGAGAGCTAGATACATGAACAGATGGAGGTGTTGGTGCAAAAATACATTTTCATGTATGAATAAGTCAAATGTGGATAAGAGAAAGAAGCTCATATAAGCAGGTAAAATTTGAATAAAATCAATAACCATATATAAACAAATAAGGCAAATAAATGAGATGATCCCATATAGAGCAGGTAGAGTGTCAATAAAAGAACAAAGTCTTGAATGTAAAGCAGATAAAAGCACACAATATATGTGAGTGCATATAAAATACTAAAATAAGCACACTATAAAATGTAACGAAAATAAAGTGAAAGTATAACACCATTAAAAAAATCTTGTAGAAGTCAGTTTTAAAGAGGCGCTTAAAAGCTTTGGTGGAGTCTGCCGATCTCACACTGAGGAGAAGGCTGTTTTAAAGGCGAGGGGTCGTCACCGAAAAACACACGGTCAACCTTGGTTTTCAGTGTGGAACTGCTAAAAGGTTTTGATCAGCTGGCCTTAGGGGCCTTGCTGGGGTGTAAGGGGTTAACAGTTGTTTAATATAATCTGGAGCCAGACCATGGATGGCCCTGTAGGTGATGGATACAATTTTAACAAAGTAATGGGCAACCAGTGCAGTGATGCCAAAATTGGAGTGATGTGATCATGCTACTGTCATACTATTGAATAAAAGATACTGTTGAGGTAAAGAAACAGATTTCAGTGCAGGTAAATGTTGTAGCATCGTGACATTGTCCCTTTATCCCCAGCGTGCAGAGGTGGTGGGAATGTGACATGATCTTTTTATCGATAACACTCTCCTCCCCTAACTAAAGGTCATTAAAGCTACAGTTTGTAACTTCTTATAAAATAACTTTGTGTCATATTTGCTGAAACTGTCACTATCTCCTGACAGAAGTACATGAGATAGTCTGAAAAAAAAGCATGTCCCTTCTCCTCTTCGTAGTGCATCCTTGCTATAATCTACCACAGCTGAAGGCAAACAACCAATCAAAGCAGAGGACTCTTTAAGGGGGCCGGCTTGCAAACTCTCTCATTTTACAGCTAAATGGTACACTAAAATATGTGTCTGAAAACATTTGAGGCAAGACATAGTTAATGCAGTAACAGATTCTGGATTTAAGTGCTGCTTAGTTCCGCAGTTGGTCACAGTTCACGAGCCGTGATTAACAGCTGCGTTAGAGATTGCTCAGCTCTGATTGGTTGTTTTCTTTCAGCTGCGGTAATGCCATTGGAGGCACTTCATTTGTCTCATGTACTTTTGTCTAGATGTAGTGACAGTTTCAGCAAATACGGCAACAAGTTAGTTTTTATAAAAGTTACTAACTACAACCCCAGGTGTCCAGTTGTCATGACACATGTTGGGAGCATTAAAGCAAAAGTTACACTCTCTGAGCATTACAAGTCACAGCCAAGAAATAGATTGGCACTTAAACCCTGTCATAAAATGGCAAATTGTTGTTTTTACAGATTAAATAGATGAGTTATACCATGTTAATTTATGAGATTAAAAGGTGCTAGGAGGTGAATGTTGTTACTGCAGCTTCATATTTAGCACACATACATGACACTGGTATCAAGTTTCTCATTTATCTCTCTGCAAGAAAGCAAATAAGCAAAATGTCAAATGATTTGGAAATAATTCACTTACTTAAAAGCTGATGATTGTATGAAAAATGACACTGTGGTAGATTTAAGGACTGACCTTATAAGGACTGGTTGACCAGACTCCTCCCCCCACCTTGGTTTCTATAGCGACAGTGAGTTAAAGGTAAATTCTGCCAGGTTATATAACATCCGGCCAACAACAAAGTCTCAATACAATACTGAACAAACAGCAGACTTCCTGCTATTGTTACACTCCGCTGCACTGATCCCAACATCCTCCTCTCCTCAACTCCTCAACTCCTCGACTCCTCGTCTCCTCTCCTCTCGTGTTCTCGCCTAATCTCTCTGAACCTTTCCTTTCTTCCTTTGTTGTTTTTTCTCCTATCCTCCCTTCCTCCTTCTCTCCTCTTCTACTCTTTCTATTACTCTGCTTCCCCCTATTCTCCCTTCTTCTGTCCTGTTATCTCCTCCCTTTGTCCACTTGTCTCCTCATCTTGGTTAAAGGTAAAGATTGTCTCCTCCTCCCTCTCTCCTTTTTATCTTCACCTATCCTCCCTCTTCTCCTCTCCTCCCATTTCCTCCCCTAATCTCTCTGAACCTCCCCTTTCTTCCTTTTTTCTTTCCCCTCCTATATTCTCTTCCTCCTTCTCTCTTCTTACCCTTTTGTTGACTCCTCTCCTCCCCCCCTCCCTTTATCTGCTCTCATCACTTTCCTATGTCTGCTCCTTGTCTCCTTTTCCCTCCTCTCCTCTCCTTCCTTTTCATTGTCTCCTTTCCTCTCCTTCTCTCCTGTTATTTCCTCTCTACTTGTCTCCTTGTCTTGGTTAAAGATAAAGACTGTCTCCTCCTCCCTCTCCCCTTTTTATCTCCTCCTATCCTCCCTCGTCTCCTCTCCTCTCATGTCCTCCCCTAATTGAGCTGAACCTCCCCTTTGTTCCTTTGTTCTTTTCTTCTCCTCACCTCCTTATCTCCTCTCATCACTTTCCTATGTCTTCTCCTTGTCTCTTTTCCCTCCTTTCTGTCGTTTTCTTGTTTCGTCGCCTCCTCTCCTCTCATTGCCTTTCTTCTTGTCTTCTCATCTCGGTTGATTCATTCTCTCCTCCTTCATCTCCTCTTTTTATCTCCTCCTATCGTCCCTCATCTCCTCTCCTCTTATATCCTCCCCTAATGCCTCTGACCCTTCCCTTTTCTCCCTGCCTCCTTCTCTCCTCTTCACCCCTTGTCTGCTCCTTTTCTTCCCCCTCTCATCTCTCTTTGTCTCCTTTTCCCTTATCTCCCTTCCTCTCATTGTCTCCTTTCTTCTCCTCATCTCCTTTTATTTCCTCTCTGCTTGTCTCCTTGTCTTGGTTAGAGATAAAGACTGTCTCGTCCTCCCTCTGCCCTTTTTATATCCACCTCTTTTCCTCCTGTATTCTCTTCCTCTTTCTCACGTCTTCGCCTCTTGCTCATTCCTCTTCGTCCTCCTCATCTCCCTTCTTCACTGTCATCCTATCTCTATGTCCTCTCCTCTCCTCTCCTCTCCTCTCCTCTCCTCTCCTCTCCTCTCCTCTCCTCCTCATCTCACTCGTACAGCTGTTCGCACCCAGTGACCTGTCTCATGAGGTGTTTGTGTGTTTTCTTCCTGTTTTTTGTCGCCATGGCAACATTCAGGAAGTGTCTGGTTCATTGCTCACGTACAGCTGCACACCTGACACTGAAATTTACTGAGAAATAAAACTGAAAAGCAACATGATGCAAAGTAAATGTCTTCACCATATCGTCATCGGTATCATTATCATCATCATCATCGTCACAGCTTGCCAGTTTACTGAGGGTTTTGTTTTTAGATGTCATGATATTTATTGACATATTTCAGCACCAATAAAGAGAGTTCTGTGAATCAAACTTGAAGAGCTTGTACAAATAAACCTCACAGTAAAGGTAAAGAAGCTTAAGATAAGAAAATGAAATGTTCCTGCATGAGGCCCAATGACATTACTAAAATCTCTCTATCCAAGCACCTCAGAGTGGTTCAGTTCCTGACTTCCTGGGACCCCTTAAAACAAAGCAATGTGACTCCTTATCACTGGTTCTACACGTCTACCAGTTCTGACTAGTTCAACTAAAGAGCAATCCTGTAATTCACAAGAAAAAAAGACAAAACAAAGTTTAGAGCTTGGGCAGAAAGAGAGACGTAGCAGAAAGCCCCTCTTACATATATTGTATAAAACTGAGTTGCACTTGAGATAATTCTCTGAATATTTTTGGGCCTTCTCGCATTTGCACCTGCCTGTAGCTGCTAAGTCAGCAGCAGTTGTAGCATGGCTAGGTGGGTTAGCCTCTCCCTCTGCAGTCTTGCAAGTCTCTTGCTTGAAAAGTTATGAAACGATCCACTGCCGCTCACAAAAATGTCCGTACACTTGGAATAATAATGCAGCCACCTGGTCAACATGTTTCAACATAACTGTTAGCTAACTAGTTCACCTCGCGGTCATGGATAACTGCTGCACAGTGATTTAGCACTAGAGATTGCACAAGGATTCATGGGTAACAGTTAGCTTATCATTAATGTTTTGTATTTAAAATAGGGTTTTTCAGAATAGGCTGATTTAATTTCATATAATAATAATAATAATAATAATAATAATAATGGATGCATTTTATTTATAGGCACCTTTCAAAGCACTCAAGGACACCTTATAAGACACAGTTAAAAAAAACAACTGCAATAGATCCATCGATCATGAAAGCAAACAATTCTGTAATATATAATAAAAGTTAATAAAATGACTAGACAAAAATCATAATTATAAATATAAGGTATAAAATCACCATGTTTAAATTCATAATGTATGTTTATTTCTTAATGGATTCACGATAATGTGTGTTTTCAAATATATTTTAATGTTTGGGAGAAAAAAAAAAGTTAAAGTGAAACTTATTTAATTTTGTGACCACTCAGATTTATCTTGCAACCCAGAGGAAGACAGTAAATAAGTACCTTTACTCAAGTTCTCAGGTTCTGGTGATTTATTTGAATAAATTATATTATTATAATTATTATTATTATTATATTACTCCACTGCATTTATCTGATGGCTGCAGTTACTAACTATGAGATACAATCATAAAATATTGCTGTTGTTGGGCAAAAATCTTTTTTTTTTTTTTTTTTTTGCCCTATCTGCCTTATCATATTTCTCTAAAACACTAGACATGATTTTTATTTAAACCAGAATGTAAAACAGTTAGTACTTTTACTTTGGATACTTGAGTATGTTTTACTGCTGGTGAGCTAAAAGCTGCACAGAGCTGCAGGTTTGGTGTGTGAAGTTTTCTCACTTTCAACTAAATCTTCACATTATATTGGAGTCAGTGTGAAACTGAAACATAATTTAACAGACGGATGAATCAGAGCATGATTCTATTGATGTCCATCTATCATAATGATTGCTGTGTTGTTGTGTGTTGCAGAAGAAGAGGAAGCAGGCCAGCAGAGATGCAGACTCTCTCAGTCTCTGCAGTCTGGACATCAACGTAAGTTCAGCTCCTCTAAACAAACTTCTGTTGTAGCTCAGAGCTGCTCTAAAGTGGTGACATGTATCAGAGATGCTTTGGTGTCCTCAAGAGCTGTTGACCTTTACTTAAATTAGGTGGAATCCTTCCTGATTGTGTGGTGGCAGCACGTCCACACTTTAAATTTGTTGCAGTTGTGTGTATGTGCTGTCTGTCATGATCACTGCAGCTAAGGAAGTGATGCTGCTCTGTCACTTTATGTCCAGTACATTTTTGTATAGAGCTTTAATGAGTAAACCAACTTTTTCAAGTTAATAAATTACATAAATGTGCTATCATTTAAACATACTGTGAAGTGTTTGAACTTTTTTCAACCAGGGGGTCATATTCTGCTACAGACCAGCAGGGGCAGATTAATGAACCTGGGGTGTTTGACACTCTATTGTTTCTCCACTGTTACGCCATAACACGTTTCTAGAGAGCTGCTCAATTTAAACAAGAATTAATCTGTCAAGACAGAAATAAAACAAAGAGGTTGTTTTTTTTTGTTTTATTTTTGTTTTTTTTACCGATGGATTTCCAGACTGAACAAGAATAGATATTCATTCATTACTTACTAATCACTGAAAACCTACACCATATACACTCAGTGCCCACTTTATTAGATACACTTGTACAGTGTAATATGTAAAGTTTACATTAACGATGTCTATATTATTATTATTATTATTTACATGCTTATATATTTTTTTCTGTTCCACGGGTTGGTATTGAAGCCAGACCCATAATATGTGTTCTTTAGCAGCAGTTACTTGCCTTTATATTGCCTTTTGATTGTGACTTAAAGCTGCTCTGTGGTAGCCTGCTGAGACCATCCTGATGACATGAACTCAACATTCTGTTTTGCTCTCTGTATCAGTCTGGACGGTGCTGCCTGTGAGGTCTGGCGAATATGTTTAAGGCAATTTCTTTCTCATAAAACATTTGCAATGACGATTATTTGAAACATTTGAAACCTGCATTGTTGAGTTTACCGCACCAATCTGTTTATAGAGATGACCACCTCCATCAGTGAGACAGCGTAAAACCATTGGCAGGAGTATGTGTTTATGAAGGACACTAATGTAATTTAATTCATTGTTACAGTTAAGTGTATTTTAGAGTTGGTCTTTGGAGCAGCTGTGGCTCAGGAGGTAGTGCAGGTCGTCCACTAATCCAGTCTGGATATCGGAGTATCATTTGGCAAGACCCTGAACCCTAAATTGCTCCTGATGGCTGCACCATTGGTATGTGACCACGTGTGAATGGTTACTGAGTAGTAGGTGGTGCCATGTATATGGCTTATTTTAATTGTTACTTTTGAGCGAGGGAGAGAAAGTAAAATCAGATGTGAATATTTCATACTGAGGCACAGGGTGTAGTTTGTTGTATTGTTTGTTTATTTATCTAATTATATATAGGCGTAAGTCTTTATAATTGTGATTTATTAAGCCCTGTCATATTCTGGTGACCTGTCCAGGGTGTACCCCGCCTCTCGCTCAGTGTCAGCTGGGATAGACTCCTGCCCCCCTGTGATTTACTGAAAAATGTTATTACTACATGGAATGTTCTAAATTATATATGAAATATCTATCTATCTATCTATCTATCTATACACACACATTGAAAAAACCCTCATTATATTACACAGAATACTTCTATTGTCTGACCCCCATCCTCCCGTCCCTAACAGACTACAACAATACACGACAACATAAAACGTGAAACCATAGCTATCACAATATAAACAAAGAGATTACTCATAGAAAAACACATGTTGATACAAAGGACCTTGGATACACATAGTTATCCCAGTGAGTATGGGTAAAATAGTAGGTGTTCATATTTTACTCAGAGGGTACTCTGGTGAAATTAAATGAAATCTTCCCACCACCTGCTGAGAGAAGGTTGTTTTGGATTTTTCCATCTATATAAGCTAAGACAATGGGCTAATAAGCAGCTAAATTCATTGTCGATAACTCTGAATTCTGATGTTGTACTTTGTTATGTCCACCTGTGACTATGGATTATTGTATATCAAACCCCTGGGGGCCCACAACCCTCATGTTGGGCCCCTCCCTCGTGCAGGTGTCTGTATTTTTAGCCCTCTGCCAGTGAATCGTTCCCTCCCTGGAGTTTCCCTCCCTGCCCTGTCTAACACAGGATGTCCACCCTGTTCAATATAAATTTCAGTTTAACTCAAACACAGCATCAGTCTTATTCTGTTACACACCAGCAGGGGATTAATGAACCTGGAATAATTGACACTCTCATGTCTATTGATGTTACACCCTGCAGCTCAGTGAGTAAGTCACAGTCGACTGGGGATCATAATAAGGTTCTTAATAAGAATTATGGAATTTGGTATTCATTCTTGAGAAAGTTATTTTCCTTAAACTAGTTTTGTGAAGTTTTATTCATTCATTACTTAATAATCATTCATCAGTGGCCACTTTATTAGACACACTTGTGCAGTGTAATGTAAAAGTTAACATTGATGATTTCTATATTCTTATTATTATTATTTACATGCTCATGTGTTTTTTCTGTAAAGGTGTTAATTCAATTATATGCAATTCTGAGGTCATAGTTAGTGGTGGTGTTGTACTGGACTGAGTTATACTGAGAGGTGTTGTACTGATACCGATACCAGTATCGGAAATGCCTCTGATACTGCCTAAAATGCGGCATCGGGCATCGGCAAGTACAGCCTATGACCAATCCGTTACCACGCACACTATCGTTTGCAATAGTCACATCGCAGGACATGAGATGTTTCAGAAAAACAGCTCTGGAGGATTTATGCCTGGTACACATGACTTTTCTGCCAGTTCTGAAAGTCACTATATCACATTATACAATTGTGGAGTCATAAAATCGTGCTGTGACTTGGCCAACAGACATGACACACTACACGAGGGTCCACACCAATCTTCCCCGGTCATCTTTCACGACGTGTGTGATGTCATCGGGTTATTCTTGTCCTATTTTTATTTAGTCACTGTCTGTTCATGTGCCAGCCGAAATGTAACGTAGTAACGTAAAGAGCGTCAGCAGATGGCAGGAGCTCCATTTGAAGTGCTGTATGTGAACATTCAAGCTACTGTATCCTCCACAACCAAGTTTGTACAAATGTTTCACAATAAAAGCCTATTTAGAAAATGGAGGAATTCTCTCAGCCAAGGTTATAAGGGACTTTTAATTTGAAACAGGTTCTGGAAGTGTTGAGTTTAAAATTACAACGCGATGTATTAACTTTACGTTTGACAACGGGAGCGGATATAAAGTAAAAATATAAAACCACAGAGGGATTCATAAATAACAGCCCTTTTATAATGTAGTCTGTTTCAAATGAAGCTGGTGGCCTCTGTAGTTGTGGTGAGTAAAAGCCCCGCCACTATTTTTTAATTTTCTTACTTTAAGTCATCTGGTGAAAATGATTGTATTTGTTAATACATGCCCTACATTATTACTATTATTACTGTAGCCTTTAAAATGTCTTTTTTACCAAATTGTGTGGCTGCACTTTAACCTGTGTCTTGATCTGTGTCAACACTGGATAATGATAATAAAAAAAAGTTTTATGGCATTCATTCTACTATTATGTATTTATTTCTTAATATTTTACATAGAGTTTTAGGAGTTGAGACATAAAACAATTCATATCCCATCCATTTTTTTTTTTTTTTTTTTTTTTTACGGGCTGGTATCAGATCGGTACTCGGTATCGGCAGATACCTAAGGTTCAGGGATTGGAATCTGTATCGGGAAGGAAAAAGTGGTATCGGTACATCTCTAGTTTTTAATATTTGCCCCAGTATATCAATAGTAAGTAATGTATTACAACACCACCTGCAGCCACAACCTCAGTAATTAACATATAATTTAATTTACACATTTCCAACAGTTTCAAGAAATTATATATATCATTATAAATGCTGTAAAAGTAGAATTTATGGCAGAGCTGTTGTACTAAATTACAACATATTGTTCGGCTGTACCTAATATAATATATATAATAATTTATATAATAATAAAGTGGTCACAGAAGCTCCGTTTCCACCGAACACTGCAGTCTGATTGGTCAGTAGAGGACGTCACTCTGCTCAGGGCTGGGTTGTGGCTGGTTTTTGAGGCTCATGTAACCACTGTATATACCGTGGAGAGTTTTATACTGTAACAATTTTTTTTTTATTTTTTTTTTTTTGTTAAAAGATATTTTTTGGGCATTTTGCCGTTAATGGACAAGCCAGCCAAGTGTGAAAGGGGGAGATAAAGAGAGGGGATGACATGCAGCAAAGAGCCACAGGCTGGACTCAGAACCCAGAACGCTGTGGCAACAGCCTTGTACATGGGGCGCCTGCTCTATCCACTAATCCACCAGCGCCCCAGTAAACTGTAACTATAAAATAAAAGATGTTTTTCTGCCTCTCACAGCAGCTGGAGTCAGAGAGAAAATAAGTGAATTCACTGGGCCGACTGCTGGCAACTTTTAAGGTGGAACGTTAACTTGTAATGTTACTCAATGCCTTAGGTGACAATGTTAATCCATCAGCATACTTTAAATTTCACTGTGACAACTTTGACCATCACTTTAGTTTTTATATGACGTAAACTTTTAGTAATGAGTGGATCTCCATATGTTTATTTCGACCAGATTATGTAAACTGCATATATCCTAATCCTCCTTTGAAGAAAAAAAAGCATCAGGCCTCGACAACATAAAACCCCTGAGCTTGCCTGAGAAGGACTAAATGCACAAACCTGCTATTTCTAAATATCCCATGGAGAGAGACTCACTACAGCCTGTTTTATTTTGTTCTGAAAAATGTTACCGATAAATGAGGTGCAGACTGATAAGGGAGGAAATACAGCGAGTGCTGGACGGAGCAGTGAGTGACAACAACCCCGCCTACATTTAAGTGTACGGTTTGCAGTGTAAAGGCTAAACAGACCTAGGGTCTAGGTACCATGTCTGAAGGGTTACTTTCGTTTCCAAAAGTACCATACTGAAAGTGTTTGGTGGAAATGGGGTTAGAGTGTGTTAAATTTTTTGCTTGTCTAAAGAGAAATTTCACATTTTTGCATGTTCAGTTGACCTAAAAACCAAAATGGTAACAGAAGAAATTCATTTTAGTTGATTATTTGGAAGTGTAGACTACCAATTAGAATAAAGAAATTAAGATCACAGTCAGTGAATTTATAGTTTGTGTATTATCAGACCTTTTGTAGGAAAACATGAGACCTGTAAAACAAAGAGTGACCAAATCAAACAGTCCACATGACAGTGGAATTTACTGCTAAAAAGAGTTGTGTCTCATTTACTGTGGAGGTTTCTGTTTGGCACCAGAGTGGTTATAGATGTTTCACTAGTTAATTAATATCTACTGAGGCCCTCAGGCTCACATGGTAGATGAACAGTTATTGATGTGGTTTAGTAAACCGAGGGAGTTAGTGAACTGAGAGGGTTTCTATGGCATCTTTACCTTTTAACAATCAGGCCTTCAGAATAAGAACAGGATGTTTTATTTAGTCAGTGCACATGCATCAGTGCCAACAATAGCCGTTGTCTGTTCATCCCATTCTCTTGAACGTGATATCTCAAGAACACCTTTACGTCATTTCTTTAAATTTGACATAAACCTCTACGTGGACTCAGTGATGACCTGATTATTATTTAGTGGTCAAAGGTCACCGTAACCTTGCCATAACTCAAGAATTCAAACACTAATTTTGACAAAATTCCACACAAATGTCTGATAGGATAAAAAGATGCAGTGAAGACATTTTCTATCCACAAAGGTCAAAGGTCAGTTTCACTGTGACATCATAATATTCTGCATAAAACACTTTCCTGGCCATTATTGAGCCTCATATCTCAGGAACAGAAGGGGAGACATTTGGTCAGACACTGAACTGGTGACACTAATCTTAGGTGTCCACTTTAAACTGTGCTGATTGTATAGATCATCTGTGCTGACGGGGGGAAGATGAGTGTGAAGCATCCATGTTTTCACAGACATGGATGTAAACTGTGGGTGCATTCCAAATCGCATACTTTTTTTGTACTTTTAGTAGGTACTGCAGCTCCCCTAAAAAGTGCGTACAGTTGCATGCAGTATGCGCACAATCAGAACCGACTACTGTCTCATGACATGACGCCCTTAACTTTGACCCTCTTGCTTTTATATCCGTTACATTGTTTGGAGATAAACAAACACCACTTACCAACCCGGAGAGCTCTGCTGTTGTTACTTTGCACTGTGTGAAGTTTAAAGTTATAACTGCTCAGATTGTAGATTGTAACATATTATTTTTTGTGACAGTGAAATTACATCTGCAGTTCTCTGTCACTGTTATTTTTATAGTTATGTCCTTTTGTTGTTTATGATATTTGTGATTATTTTGTTCACTTAAACAATCGTCATTCCTTTTATTACTATACGACTGCTCATCAGTTACTTGAATGCGCTGTCATCCATTATTGCGACTTTTGACAGCTGTCAATCAGCTGTCATTTGATGATTCAATCAGCTGATGTGACATATCATCCACTGCGCAGAGGATTGTGAGTCAGAATAGCTAGAAAAGCATGCTGGCTTGCATACTGCAAAACCAGATTGGATGTAGTAGAACATCCTGGTATTTTTGGCATACTGCATTTGACATACTATGTATTGGGACATACTAAATATTTTTCTGGCATAAAAGTATTGGAATGTACAGTCCAAGTGCAACTTGACTGGTTCATGGAGGCATACGACCCTGAGGCGGTAATTCTAGTTTAAGTAATCTGATTTTGGTATTTTAAGGAAGCCTATTTCCACCTCTTAAATCATTAAGGGTTTTTTGCTCGTAATAATGAGGTATTTTAATTATGTGATGCTGAGTCAAAATTCTGACTTATCTATAACAAGCTATTCATAATTAGGAGATATCATAATTGTGACAAAATAATAACATGAAAAATTTTTTAGAAGTTGCTTTACAGGAAGTTGTGTATTGTCAGTGAGAGATACAGTATTTTCTATTTTGGTTGTTGAGATTTGAGGTCAGTGCCACAATTAAGATGAAGTCACTTAATTGTTTTCTACTCCTCTAACTGTCTCTGCAGTTCATGGTCTTTGCTGTCCTCCACTCTTTTTCATAATCTCATCCAAGTGTTGCACGTGTTTATTTCCTCAGTTTCTTTCATTTTTCTGCTAAATTTGCAGAATAAACCAGAAAGACAATATGCAAGATGGATGTTCCTGTTTTAGTGCAGACACATGAAATAATTTGTTGTGTGTGCTTTTAATGCAGAATTTCAAAATTGACTTTAATCCTTGTCTGCCTGAAACACCCTAAAATGCTCTTTATGTTTGGAGCATCTTGTCTTGTTCCAGTTTAGGCAATTTAGAGAAAATTCATGTATTTTTCAAACTCGGTAAAATGCAGTTTACCAAACTAGTATATCATATATTTATATATATTATCAGTATATTCTATTTATTGTTTCCTTAAATATTATCTTAGGCAAAGGGCATTTGTGTGGTTTGTTACTCGTTCTGGGGAAAAAACCTGGGCGTACTGTTTACATCTGTCTGAATCTGTTTGAATTTCGGTTTGACACATCTCATGTTAATCCACGTGCCTGCAGCTGATGTCACAGTTCAGATGAAATGAGGGAGATTTGACTAGGCCAGTAGAAAAAGCTTGAATTACTCTTGGTACAGCCGGTGACTCTTTTCCTCTCTGGGTGTTCCCTAACAAGTAGTCAAGGGCAGCTTTTGTTAGCCGAGGTGGGTCTCATGTCAGATCAGACGTTAAGGAAACCAGTCACAGTGTTCAAAGGAAATCACTGAAACATTTCTAAAAAAAAGATACACAATGATCAATTTTGTTTTATTACCTACAGCTGATCAAGGATGTGACTGTCTTCAAGTTTCTTTATTTTGGCTTCTGCTTTTTACACCCAAATCTTGTTCTCACCACTTTAGTCGACATTACATCAATTTACATTCAATCCCTGGAAATTTACCCGAACCTTAACTATCATTTTGTCTTTAAAATGTCAAGAAATAGTGATTAATGTCCATTCTAATTCCCGAAAGCCAAAGATGACATCTTCATGTCTTCTATTTTGTCCGACCAGCAGTCCAAAACACAAAGATATTTGGTTAACACGTCCATTTGAGAAGCTGGAAACAGAAAAGATAGGAGTTTTTGGTTACTGAAATGATAACTTGATAATCAAAATAGTTGACAAAAAGTTGACAATTGACAAATTGTGTCAGCTCTATAACCACTACATGCCTAACTGTAACCCTTACCAATGTAGACTGTCTCTCTTTTGACCTGAACCAACAACTAGGTCTTGGTTTTAATATGTGATGTTTTTTGTCCCCACAGTTTTGGCTCTGTAAAAAGATAATACAAGTATACACACAAAAACACAACACACACACACACACACACACACACACACAAACAATAATTGACTTGAAACTTGTAGAAAACCAGGGCAGAGCTTCGTCTGCCTGCAGGCAACTGTCTCTCTTTAGTAATTACAGTTCAGATTAACATCGACTGATGTTGAGCAGTCCAGTCCCAGCAACACCAGCAGCTCCAGTATCAGCTCCAGTCGAAGTCATGTTAGTGTGTAAATTTAGGTGATAATAACACAAGATGACAAACTGTTGCATGAAGGTATTAAAGTGAATTATTCCTATCCTATAGGAATTTAATTTTTTTATATGTCTACTTTACTACCCTTAACAGGGAAATGCCACATGTCTGCTACATTTTAAAGGGAAAATTTTACTTTTTATGCATACTTAATTTCATTTTAACAGGGACATACTGTGCATTTTACGTCTACTGCATTTTACAGGGAAATATTTTCTTTTTATATCTACTTTATTCCATTTTACGGGGAAACACTGTACTTAAGACATCACTTTATAGAGAGATATTTTACTTTTTATATCATTTTGACTTCATTATTACAGGGACGTACTGTATGTTTTATGTGTACTGTATTTTACAAGGAATAATTTTAATTTTAAGTGTGTTTTATTTCAATTCTATTTGAAAATACTGTACTTTGGATGCTTACTTCATTTTCCAGGAACATATTTTACTTTTTATATCTACTTTATTATAGAGAAAGACTGCACATTTACAACTACTGTATTTTTCAGGGAGATATTTGATTTTTATGTGTATTTTACCTAATTTTTACAGGGGCATACTGTACTTTATACATTTAGTACATTTTACAGGAAAATGTTATACTTTTTATGTATACTTTACGTACTTTTAGGAGGGACATACCATATGTTTAAAATCTACTGCATTTTACAGGGAAATATTTTACTTTTTGTATCAGTTTTACTTTATTTTTACAGGGACATACTGTAAGTTTTACGTCTACTGTATTTTACAGGGATATTTTTTACTTTTTATGTGTATTTTACTTCATTTTTACATGAAAATACTGTACTTTATACGTCTAGTACATTTTGCAGGGAGATATTTTATTTTTTTATATGTACTGTACTTCATTTTTACAGGCAAATATTGTACTTTTTGCATCAGCTATATTTACAGGGAAATAAAAAAATGTTTATGTGTACTTTACTTAATTTTACTGGAAAATACTGTACTTTATAGCTCTACTAAATTTTGCAGGGAAATATTAAATTTTTTATGTCTACTACATTTTACAGGGAGATATTTTACTTTTTACATCTACTTTACATCATTTTTAGAAAGAAATATTGTACTTTTTTCTTCACTTCATGTATTGTAAGACTGAAGTGAAATTGTATAATTTGCTTTTAGTTTAGTTTAGTTCATTTTATTTGCCAAAAAATAATATACAGCAGTGAAATGGTGTTTAAGGCATTGTCACGGATATCAGGACAAAGTCTAGGACTTATATTCATCACAGTCCCTCATGATCCTTCAGTCCCTTTGCTACAAAACAAGGTTGAGGCAATTGTTGGGAATTACTGACTTCTGCATACGTAAAGGTTGATTGCAGGACTGTTAGATCATTTATAATTCTACTACTTAATGGACAAGGCTGGTGATCTTCTATATTTTTCTTATTATCAACAAATCTCATGAAAAAAATCAAAACCAACGACGTGTTCTTCAGTCTCATATTACATTAGTTTTTATCAAACGTTAAACAGGAGAAAATAGAGCGTGTGTAGGGGACTATTTTCAGCGGTGGATTAATCCAGATTTGATGCTCAAGGGAGAATCTGGGCCAACGGGATGTTGTGTGTTGGTAAAAATAAACATCAGTGAATGTGTTCAAGGTAATGAAAGAACATGTCACCCACAGGACTGACACTGTTGGACAACAATGGAGCTCTGTCGCACAGAGGAAGATACACCAGACTCTGGTACACAGACAATACTTGTTAGGAGGACACATTCATTGTTGGCTTTGGGCTTCTCGTGTGATTTGTTGACATGAAGAATAATTGTCAGAGTCAATTTTTGGAAAAAAAAATGAAGCTAGGAAGAAAGGACGGAAGGAAGTACAGTGAGTGAGCACGCCCCCGTGAGTAAGTGAGTCAGAGAGGGTGAGAGGAGTATTAATTGTCAGACAGAGAGTCAGGAGGGGACAAGTAAACAGCCATCACTGAGAGTGAGGAGCTTAAACCGCTGTTTAAAAGAGAAGCCTGTCAGAAACCTGGAGTAAAAGATCTAGACGGTCTAAACTGTGAACTCTGGTGAGAACAAACCTTTACTGGACTCTTTCTGCCTGTCACTGACTGGATCCAGATACTCTGCTCCTGACGATCCTCTGACAGCACCAGGCTCCCTCAGGGAATCTCCTCTGGTACCAAACTCTATTTGGATGCTTTTCCAGAACATTTTTCTTTGCTAGAAAACTGGTGCCAATTTCTTACTGGGCTCCCAGTTGGTATCAGGTACTTTTTGGATACTAGAAGCACTAAAGCTTTTGTGGATGCTTTAGAAATATCAGCACATTCTTGGAGCTAAATTCTTTTTTGAAGCTTTAAAGGTACTGAATACTGAATACCAGACATATCCTGGACACAAAACCAGGATCAGAATCTTTCTAGACTCCTTGCACATTCTTTATCTCTAGAGTCCGACCAACACAAAACTCTGTTTGGACACTTGAACGCTGCACTGGTACCGTGCTCACTCTTGACGTTTTGTCAGTGTCACACTTTCTGTATCAGCCTCTGGAGTAACCACCAGTACCAGACTCTTCCTGAACTTAAGTTCTTGGCATCAGATTATTTCCAGATTTCTTACTGGCATTCCTCCTCAGCTCCACCAGCACCAAACCCTGGACCAGTTTAAATCTATTACGGGCCACTCTATCTGTACTGGGAAAGGTCCAGATCCTAAGCAGGGCTTTGCGGTGAGCAGTATGGTGGCGGGGCGGATGCCCGTCGTCATTCTGCTCAGCAAAGGGAAGTACAACATGGGGAAACAGGTGGAGGTAAGATGGAGAACACATTCTTGTGTATGATGCATTTTTCTGCTGTAGATGTCTAAAGTTGTGCTGATTTTAATTCCTTTATAGTGGACTAAAAAGTACAATATTTATCTCTGAGATGTTGTGGAGTAGAAGTATAAAACTGCATAAAGTGGAAATACTCATAGTACAAGTGTCTTAAATTTGCACTTGAGCACAGTACTTGAGTAAATGTACTTAGTTACTTATCACCATTGTTAAAACTGAGACTCCTGTCTTCAAACCAGCACAGTGGAGGTGAATGTGGTGCTTAATACTTTGTAACATTACACTTGAAAAGGAAACTGAAACAGTAGAAATATTTTCTACATATATAAGTTTCTTAGTAGCTTTTCTTGCGCCACTAATGTCAGCCATTATCATTACTTAATACTACTGTATATGGTATTAAGTGAGTTCTTTCATGAGACATATTTATACAGAAGGTCACTTAACACTTTTGTGACGACAACATCTGAGATGGTTGTAAAGATTCTGCTTAAGACCTCAAAACAGCCTGACGCTGCTGTTTGTCCCCTGGTACTGTTTTATTTATCTTAAACAGAAAGAACATGAAGTGGCAGGCCTCATGCTTGAGGGAATCTCATCTTGTTTTTTAATGATCTGAAGCTGTTCACAGATTCAGATCGAAAGTTCGTGCAGGACTGCTTGAGAAGTTTGTCACTTCCTCAAGCAGTCTTGCACGAGGTGCTTTTCCGTTCACTTGTTTTTATGCACATTTCCGATTTGCACATACAAAAACTAGACAAAACAAAAAAAACAAAAACAGAGAATTAGACTAGCCAAAAAAGTTTTAATGCTTGGCTGAGGTGGGAAAGTTGTTGCATGAGTAAAACCAAAATGCAAGTGCAGTGGAGTAACATTTTAATTAAGAAGGACGTCCACTGAAGAGACAGAAACATCAGATCTACATGGAGCGATGAGGAGACTGTAACCTTCCTCACATTAATACATTTATTGTAAACAAAAATAAATGCCATGTTTTTATCATGTTTTGTGCATGGTCTTTCACCAGTTGAGGTTTGACTGGAGGTCTGGTGCGTCATCTCGCTGCAGCCTTTATTTCTTCAATGTAAGCCCACAGGAGCACCACCGGACTTTGAAGCCGGTTTGACATAGTGGCTAAATGTGGAATTACAACTTCTAGGTTTGTCATGTGGTGACATAGGGCTCAAAAGGACCTTTCCCTATAGACTTATATTGTGAAAGAGACGTCTGTAAGTCAGTGGATACATTTTTTTGAGTGTCACAACCCCAGTAAAATGAATCGTTTGTAAAGTCCAGAAGAGCTGGACAGTTAAATCATTTTATCCTCTCATCCAGTAGAGGTCTGTAGTGCGCCTGCTCTAAGGGCCTCAGCCATGCAGAAGCAAAGCTGATCATTGCACATGGAAGTCTAACTTTTTCGGCTTCATGTGCCACTGAGCAACTTTCATAGGGATGCTGTATCCAGTTCTCTTTATACATCCATTCTTCAATGGTATAACAGCACCTCACTGGAGAATTAGCGTCACCAGCTGTTTATCTTGATGAAACCACAACCACAGTTCATAACAGTAGGGGATGGAAACCTGCATTAATTCTAATTTTCTCTAGCGATTTTCTTACAATTCTGTTAAAATTAGCACTACATTTGGAGAGAAGTTTGGCTACTGCCCTTTCCTGTTGAGGTGTCACTTCTGTTTCTAATGCTTTTTGTCTAGCCTGGCTTTGTTCAGTTGTCCTCATTGATCAACAACTCCTCTAAATTAAACATCAAAATAAGTGATTGATCCATGTGAGCATTGTCTGATCTGATGTCACTATTGACAGGACAAGATCTGCATTTCAAGAACTGAACTGTTTCCTTATCTACTATGATTAATGTTTGATTAGGTTTAAGAAACAGTCTTGGTTTGGCTTAAAAATAACTAAAGTTAAGGGACTTTTATCTTCATGGTTACAATAATAACCACTTGGCTACAGTTAGTGAACTGCTGCAGACTCTTGGTAGGAAAGGAGACTGTGTGGAAATCTGAAGTTTTCATACACACATCATAAGAAGACAATAAAACATGAGTTTAAAAGTTAAAAATTAGACTTGACATGTGGCTGTCTCTGGAGTTATTCTAGCGTGGGTCTAGTTGTTTGTTTTTTATTCCGACTCTTGCTCAGAGAGTCAGTGTGCTGTAAACCTGCTGTAATTAGTCTATAGTTGACCAACTGTGCAGAATTGATCTTTGTCAGACTGAATCAGCTGAAGCACCATCACACACAGAAACCCATTACAGCATGTCCCATGGAAACTTTACGAGTGCGAAGCAAATAAACGGATTATTCATTACCCTCACTGACGGTTAAATCTTTAATAAATACAACAGTATTGCCTGCTTAACACACTGACTGTAATTACACAGTTTAACTGGTGTTTACATTTGATATTTTATGAACTCATCAGACCTCTGATGGCAACTTTAGAGGCTGTCGAGTCACAGCTGTTAATTGTCAGTCTCCTTTTTACTGCCTATTCCTATTGATGAGAAGATTGTTGGGTTTTTTTTTGGATAAAATTATTGAAAACTGGAAAAGTTATTGTCACATTTGAGACGTGAACATGAAGCTCTTGTTGAAAATCTTTCTGTGACTTCGGGGCGATCAAGGATAAAACAACAAAAACACTTGAGGTCGATTTATTTTTGGTCGACTGGTTCCTGACTGTGTTGATGGAAACAGAGTTTGATGGTTCCTGTGTTCCAGTGGGTCAGTTCACTGTGACACACGAACACACACACACACACACACACACACACACACACACACATAAACACACGCACACACACAGATATTGATTTATTGTATGTCTGTATCCAGGACAAGCAGCCTGGTGGCGTTTTCACACAGAGTCAGATCCCGATAATATGGAGACCTGATATCTGCGTGTGTGTGTGTGTGTGTGTGTGTGTGTGTGTGTGTGTGTGTGTGTGTCTGGCACAGAGGGGAAAGACTCTGAGTCACACTATTGTTTAACCTGCAGTATATTAACAATACAGAGGCAACTTTCCTGCCAATTACGAGAACAGTCTACACACACACTCACTCAGTGTTTATCATCTCAGACAGGATGACTGTGTTCAGACTCAGCAGACAAGTTGTACCAGAAACAGTTCTTCAATTTGTTGTTTTAATTCTATAATTTTATTGAATAATTAATTTATAAAGCAAAAACTCTAAAGATCGTCTGGCTGCAGCTTCTCCAAAGTGTGAGTCTGAAGATTTTTTCTGTTTTATTTCTTTGAAAACTGAATATTTGGAGACTGTGACTGACAGCTACAGAGCCTTTACAGAGTCATGCAGCGATTGTATTCCTTTATTAAGTTAAATGATTTTAGATTCAGTAATTTAAGAAAACTTTAATCTGTTAATAATCAATAACCTCTTAAATAATTTCCATGTCATTCTCTTCTCACTTTGTCTCCGTCCCCCAACACCATCTTGTTTCCTTTTCACTTTCCATTTAGTGTAATTGTTCTTTGTGTATGGTTTGTACAGTTAAGGTTACAGACTCGCTCCACCTCCCTACACTCATATTTTTAGTTTAAATCATTTGCCAAAAAGACAAAAACGAACAATAAGCAAAGTTAAGGTTGAATTTTACTGATAGTGTTTTTATTTTATATCTTTTTTTAAATATATCACAATAATATGGTCATCATGAAGTCTTTTGGCCATGAAAATCTGACACTGTCCTAGTTCCACTCCAAACATGTACAGCAAGCCAAATGCAATAAGAGTATTGAATGCATATATAGCTCCTTATGTCTCTTTTTATAAATGAAACTTTGTATCTGGTCTCGTAAGTTCTTTTTTCCAACATCTGTGTCTTTAAAAGTCATGCAGTTTGTCTTGCTGTCTTGCTTGTCATTTGTCTTGCTTTGTTTTTGATGGTGTGTGGTGAAAACAGACATTTGGACTGTTTGTCAGAAAAAAACAAGTCATTTGAAGACGTCATTCTGTGAACTTTGTTGAAGCTTTGTCATTTTTTAGGGGGCTTTGACCCCAACCTGCACTGACCTTTGTAAACTCTGCTAATGGTGTATTGGAGATGAAGATGACCAAGAAATTAAGTCCTGTGATTGTAGATCATATGGACATTTGTGACGTCTTTCCCTGCCACGGTGTCTCTTACAATGTCACCTCTGGACTTCACACTCTGTATTGTGTGAAGTGACTCGTGGATCACTGGAGTCTTATTTTTGTTTGATGACATGAACATAATCTGACTCTGTTCTTTCCCCCAGGAGCCCAGCACCAAGCGCAGTAAACTTGTATCCAGGGTGACGTCTCTGGCCAGCCTGCTGCCGCCCGTCAAGACTGTCCCGCTGAAGAGGATTGGTCAGACGCTGCAGGTGAGCCGCCAATCAGATGTCTTCTCAGTTAAGTTTTGAAGTGGCTCACCTGGTTCTGGAGGTGTCTTTTTTTCCTAATACATTTTTACATTTCATTTTTTTTCAGGTTGCTAGACACAGAAACACAAAAGCTTCCTGTATAATATTATAATCCTATAGTTTAATATAATGACTTCCAGTTTTAATGATTTCCACATGGTTTCTTCTTTCAGTTCAGTAATTCAAAAGTGATTTAAACTGCAAATTGTTCAATCAGTTTTCCTCAAAACAGTAAACTTTAGCTTCCACCTGACATTTTTGGTGCACCTTGGGATTTGTAGTTGACTTCTCCCCTAAAGTTTTGATGCACATGGCCTTGTACCTTTAATTATTGAATCAAAGAACCAGATATTTTATCACATAGTTGTTCATCTTTGACGATCCAAACAGTCTGTAGAAGAGCTCAAATTGTGAGTCATGAAATATTGTTTATGAAAATAAAGATTTTTCTTCTGGAACCAAGGTCACCCAAAGTATCTCCTCCCACTTTACAGCTCTATGCCTGAATTGCAGCAATATCCTAAATACATATTAATAATTTTCTGTATTTATCAGCTGGTTAAACCATCTCTTTGTCTCTGCAGCGCTCCATCAGTTTTCGTAATGACAGTCAGACGGAGAGAGCCGCTCATCCTCCTCCTCCCTCCTCCTCCTCATCCACGGTGAAGACGCGCGTTATCTCAGCAACAGTCTCCAACACCTCCTCCACCATGCCTGCAACACGAGTTTCCACGGCAACAGCCCCAGCCGCCAAGCGCCGTGACAGCAAGCTTTGGAGTGAGACATTTGACGTCCGGCTGGGAGCGACGCAACCTCTGAGCCCAAAAGAGATTAAACGACAAGAGGTGAGAGGCACCACACTGCTGCTGGACTGAAGGGTTTTAATAACATTTTTTGTGTCTCAACGATTTCTAACTTTGAGAACACAACAAAAATAAAACACAATTCTTCTCCGGTCATTAATTCACCAAATATTTTCGGCTATTTTGAGAATTGTTTTTACAAAATAAAATACTTATTCTCACTGCATAAAGAAATAATGAGAGAAATAGAAATGACAATAATACAAAAATGCAAAATATAATCACATCTTACCCATCTCTTAACAAGCACTAGTAACCCAAATTAATTTCTAAGGCAATCTTTTTTCTGAAACTCTCCCTGCAGGCCATATTTGAGTTGGCTCAGGGCGAACAAGACTTGGTGGAGGATCTCAAGTTGGCAAAGAAGGTAAATTAAAACCATTATATTTCCTTGAACAACTGTACCGGTATTTTCTGAGCTCATTTGCTCATATGTGCACGTGTGTATGCCGCAGGCCTACCGTGACCCGATGCTGAAGCTGTCAATCATGACTGAGCAGGAACTGAACCAGATCTTCGGCACTCTGGACTCGCTGATTCCCCTGCATGAAGGTAGGAGGGAGCAACTGATGGAACTTTTTCATCAAAGGTCATCTGGTGCAACATGCTTCAAAAGTTTCAAACATGCAGCAGCTGTCTACAGCTGAGTGAAGGGCCCAGAGCACATGCACCCCCGTACGTTTATGGAATGGCAGTTTAATATGTCAGTTTCATGTCTGAAAAAGCACCATGGTGAGTTTCACGTAAAAGTTAAGATGGTAATCTTACTATTTCCTTATCACTTTCAACACGGAACAAGTCTGAATTGTTGTGTCAGATGAATCTAAGCTCCATTTATAAACTCACACACAGCTCCTGCAGTATAATCCAAGTCTAATTTATCTAGTCATATGCTCAGTACTTTGAAACACATGCATTTCAGACTACTGAATATCTGTATTTGGTCTCAATGCAACAAGCAGCGACAATTCCTCAAAAATTGGACAGTGGAGTTGAAGAACTTTGGAGTAAGGTCATTATTGAACACTTTATATTATCTAGACACACATTCTTGTATATTCTCATATGAGCAAAAGAAGCATCACAAGGAAACAGGATGCTGCCTTTGGCTGCGCCTCCAAAAACAACAGGGACTTTTGCCACCAGCAGATGGTGCTCTACTTCATCAGGAGATAATCTTTGCTATAATACAGCTGACAGCACGACCCCAGTGCTGTGATATATAGTTTTTCTTTTATGTCCAAGTTGCTCTTTAAACTATGTTAAATCTTAGCTGAAACAAAATGGAGATGATGACAGTCTGTAATAGAAGTTAGACTGTTTGTTGTAGGATTGCTCAGTGAAATCTGCCCTGGGGTATTCAGGACAACTATGATAATGCTAGCTCCTGTCCGTATACCCTTCTTTTCTGGTCTCGTTATTTTTACATATTTGTATATATGTAAAATGCATAAAAATATAAATAAATAAATAAATATATCAAGTTACATCAGTTGACATCAAATGTCAATTTCAAGATTGATAAGTTTCTGATGTAAATAAAAAAAAATCTGGCCAATTTTTTTTTAGACTATATTTTATTCAGGCAATATTTGACATTTGAGAACTTTGGCTTCTTTTTTGAAATGAAAGAAAGGTTATGTAGAAAAACATATTTATGTTTCACAAAAATATTATAAAAATGTTTGGAAACAATCACTTTGTCATGAGGTCAGACCTTCAGGCTTGTGCAGTGTAGCTATTAAAGCTGTTTCGGTATTTTTTGGATGCCACCACATTGTCTTCACTGTTCCTGTGCTGCTTTGGGTCTCACGTCTTTAAATAAAACCGTTTGTCTCTCATCAGACCTGCTGAGTCATCTCAGAGACGCCAGAAAACCTGACGGGTCCACAGAACATGTGGGACACATCCTGACTGACTGGGTGAGCGAGTGTTTCTCTTCACATAATACAACACACTGAAAATACTTACTGTTATTCTTGTCTTTGACATTGTGTAGTAACCAGGTCTCTGTCTCTGTGTCGCTGCAGCTCCCCTGTCTCTCCTCCTACACCGCGTACTGCAGTAACCAGGTGAAGGCCAAGGCCTTGTTGGACCAGAAGAAGCAGGATCGGCGGGTCCAGGACTTCTTGCAGCGCTGTCTCCAGTCACCATTCAGCAGGAAGTTGGACTTGTGGAACTTCCTGGACATCCCCCGCAGCCGACTGGTGAAATACCCACTGCTGCTCAGGGAGATCCTGAAGCACACACCCAACGATCACCCAGACCGGCAGCACCTGGATGAGGCGGTGAGAAAAACCTGCATTAAAATACTGTTTGTACATCTTCATCCTGCAGGTCTGGTTTACCTTGCTGTCAGACTGAGGTAGTAGAATATAAAATGATTTGTGTTTGAATTTTTAGAGCCAATCAGAACTGTCAAGCACAAACCACAAACATAATGCTAAAAATTCAAAGACAACCTGAAAAAGCCTGAGGACGTGATATTAACCCTGACAAGTCGGGATAACCCGGAAAATTAGGGAATAATGGCTGAAAATCTACCTGAAAAAATTGCAGTTCAACTTTGATTTGTGACTTTGATTAGATGTCAAATAGGAGCCATCTGTTTCTGCCTCCCGTTGTTTTGGAAATCCTAATCATTTTCTCAAACTACAGTAGGACTACGTCAGCTCTTGAGTGTCCATGAATATAAAAAGAGAAGGTACGATCCTGTGCATGTAAAAACTGAAGGACATAATTCAACTATGACTCTGAAGGTGTATTTCAGTGAGAAACATCCAATCACCATCTTAAGACTCTGTTACTTGCACTGGTCATGGTGTCAGAAAAAAAATGTTTTATACAGAAAAATGAGAAATAACTCTTAAGTAGTCTGAACATTTTAAAGTAACTTTGAAAGCAGGGGGATTACTTTATTTTGTATGTGAAAAACTCAATAAATCAGATCAACCTAGAGGAAAATCAATTACATAAATACTTTCAGAAGCTTCGTTAATTATTTATTTTTTAATGTGAGACATTGGGGTCCTCTGCAGAAGCCTTCTCTCTGCACAATTAAACTTTTTTCATTGTTTGCTTGTAGTTTATTTAGCTGCATCGACAGGTTGTTGTTAATTCTCACTGAAAATAGAAGCAATCAGAGTCAAACAGTCACTTCACGCAGAATAACGAGGAAACAGATCAGGTGATATAAAATGTGTCTGAGGTTGGATGTTGACTGTTTGTTCCACAGATGCTGATGGTGCAGAGCGTGGTGGCGGACATCAACAAGCGGACAGGGGAGTCGGAGTGTCAGTACTACAAGGACCGCCTGTTGTACACGGAGGACGGACAGAGGGACGGACTCATCGAGCGGTCCAGGACCCTCTGCTGCCACGGAGAGCTGAAGAACAACAGAGGACTGGTTAGTAGACTTCTACTGTTTTATACACACCACCCAACACCCCATGTGGTCTGTAGAGTCCATGAATCCAGAGGTTTAACATTATGCTTTGGATATAGGTGTAGATATAATATATAACTATACTTTTATGTACAGCATATATAACAATAACTTTTAAAAAATACATCTTTGTAATTGTGATTGTTTACTTTTAGTTTTTATCTTCACCATACAGGGCCCACTACTGCTACTTTGATTATTTTACTGATTTTCTGACCAGAATTATCACCAAGTGAAGAGACATTGAAGTATTTTTCCTCTTTTTCTCTATTTACAGAAACTCCACGTGTTCCTGTTCCAGGACGTTCTCGTCATCACCAGGTCTGTCTCACTCAACGACCAGCCAGTCAGATACCAGCTCTGCCGCCAGTCAATCCCCATCCGGCAGCTGGATCTGGAGGACCTATCAGATGGAGAGATGAGAGTGGGCGGGTCCATCAGAGGAGCCTTCAGCAACAACGAGCGCAGTCAGTACCTCACATATACCACAGAATGATGCCACAAACACAGATGTATTTAATGTTGTCGTTCCACAAGAGGTTGTTTGTTTGTTGTTTCTTTCTTTTGTATGTTGTAAAACAGTTGCTTTGTGCAACTTCCATACTATGATGCTATAGAGAACACTCTGAGGCCAAAATTAATTTGATTTACATTTGGTTTGAGGCTGTTTTGGGCCCTTAGTTTCAGTTAAGGGAAATCTTAATGCTACAACATACAGTGATATTTTAGATAACAGTGAGCTTCTAACGCTGTGGAAACTGTTTCCTGTTTCGACATGACACAAAGTTAGATCCATGAAGAAATGTGCTGTGTCCAAAAGTGCATACTATACACCACGTACCTAATATGTGTACTACTGTTCAACATTTGCGTGTCGTACGCACTGAACTGTAATCACCACACCACTTCCTGAGAGCCTCCTTGCTGGTTAGAGATGTGTAATCATGGTAACCCATGCCAACCTCAGTTCTTCCAGCATCGTTTGATCACATGACTGTCTGTGCACACACTTGTGTTAACTGAGTAGGTTAGGAGTGAGCTGACGTTAATTAAGAGGAGAGCGTTAGTAACAGTATGTGACATAAATGAAAGGAGACAGGGAACTGTAGCTAACTTAAAAAATATTTTACAGCCATCAAAGTAACATTTTTGCATTATTGACATTACAGAGCTGCCTTGGTTACTGTCTGTTATATGAGGTAGTAATCGCTGCTCTGTTATGTCTGTCTGCTATGAACGTTGTTGTCACTACCACATTGCTGGTGTTTGCATGCTGTAATATTTCACCAGAAAAAGTTTGCAGTTCACCACTGTTGGTTTCATACTAAGGTTTTTTACACACTAAAAAAAATCTCACTTACTGTTCTAGAGTACTAAATAACACTTGAGTATAGAGTTTCTAGTATGGTTTTCTCAATTTGGTGTGAAAAACTTGACTGGCCTGCACAGAACTCTGACCTCAACCCCAACCAGCATCTTCAAGATGAACTATAATAATCATAGTCTCTCTCACTCTCTCTTCCTCACAGCAAAGAACTTCTTCCGGGTTTCGGACCGCACTGGCGGTCAGCTGCAGAGCCACTGCTTCCAGGCCAGCGACGCCTTCAACAAACAGCAGTGGATCAACTGCATCAAACAAGCCAAGGAAGCAGCAGCACTGACTGGAGACCAGCCACCACAGACAGGACAATGTCTGGAGACAGGGCTGGGTGGACAGATAGGGCCGGTTAGTGAGACAGGTATGAGTTTAAGTGGTGATTCTGGGCTTGAAGATGAAAAGGGGGTGTGGGGGGAGGCAGAAACAGGGCTGAGTGTGGAAGGAGAGGAAGGAGAGAAAGATGTTGGTTTGGATAAAGAGGCTGAGGTAGGTTTGACTCAAGAGACAGCGACAGGTCGGGAGATGGAGACAGATTTGGGTTTGAATGGTGGGACGGGTTTGGAATTGAATGGAGAAACAGGGATGGACAGTGAGACGAGGCTGACGACCAGTGAGACAGAGACAGGTGAGATGGAGACGGGGCAGGGTGTCGGTGGAGAGACGGGGGCGGAGCCAGGAACCGCAGCAGACTGGGGGATGGATGGAGGAGGAGAAGGAGAGACTCTGAGCGGAGGTGCTGATGATGTTCTCACCTCCCTTCTCTCCTCTGCTGCTCCATGTCAAGAGGAGGGTGAGAAGGAGGTGATGGAGGAGGAGGAGGAGCGGGATGTGATGGAGGAGGAGCAGAGGGGCACTGAGGAGGGAGAGGAGGTCGGCATGGACACCAGCGAGGATGACTCGCTGGAGTGCGAGGAGCTAGACCTCAGGTGCTGATGCTGGGAACTGAGAGACTGACAGCCAATCAAATCATGGACTTGATGATGATGTCACTGATTGACAAAGTCAATAGAACATCAGATAAACTTGTCAGTGGACCATTTAAAACTTGACAACATGAACATTCTGGGTTCCTTTGTATTTCCTGTTTGAATGTTTTGCAGTGTACGTGAATGACATCAGCTGACAGGAAGTAAACAGGGACCCAAGCTGTTGCCTAGCAATGCAATCCCAGTGAAACGGTCTATACGCTTTAATCAGTGTCTTCTGGGAGGCTGTAACTGCTGTATCCTGACTGCTGGTAACCATGGCAACCACTTTGTCCCAGAATGCTACAACAATGGACACCACTACCCTGGAAGACTGGCCCTTCCAGTTGTACTGGAAAGTTGAGACTTTCAGAGTTCCAAGTTGGAAATTTCAACTGGAACACCCCCTGAAGTCAGATTTACAACCCCAAAATTCAACATGGCTGCCCTGCCCCTCAACAGTAGTGTCTGTTAGCACTTCTGTCCCATTTGTGTCTCATTAAAACAGTCACACACAGAGCCCTGTCCAACTTCTACGTGTGGACATGTTGCTACAGTGTTAGTATGCACAAAAAGCAGCGTAATACATTGTTATCAACTCATATTGCTAACAATGGCTAACCCGGCTTGAGCTAGTGTTGCTAACAACACCTTGGTTTTCCGATTTGTTGTACTACAACACAATCAGCTCGGTTGTGATATCATTCCCTGCTCCAACATCCAACTTCCAAATTAAATGGAATGCAACATAACTGCGTGGATGTATTGAGAGAACAGGACACCATGTTCAAAGATGGTGCCCTACTCATTCCAGTGAAAGTTGCTCACCAGGCACACACTGCAAAAATGTTTTCAAGGTTCCTCAGGCTTTCTTTTTTTTTTTACCAACTTCTTACTGACTCGCCTCACACACGAATGGCACACTCTTCAAGACTTCAATTTTTATTGAACCCAATGGCTCAAATTCTTATAGTGCAAAGACTTGAACGTACAATATGTAACTTTCTGCCACTAGGCCTCCAATGAAAACGATAACAAAAGACGAAGTAATGTCATCATTGGGGTCAGTTTCTCCTGGTTAGAATTTCTTGTTCGGGATATTTTTACCAGGGGCTAAATTATCTACAGTGGTCTCCTCTTCTCCAGAACAAACAGATCATGTGATTAAGACTGGTGGAAACACTGAATAGAGCTGGCTCACAACAAGCTGCAATCAGCTGTTTCGCTCATTGTGGAGGGGCTGCTAGCCCAGCTCCTGCCAATGTGTGCTCACCTTTTTTCTCTGAAAACTTAAAATCCAGATGTTTAGGAGGTTTTCACCAGGGGCCGAATCATCCTCAGAGGTCTCCTCCTCTCCGAAACAAAGCGAGCATGTGATTAAAACCGCCAATAACACGACATAAAGCAGTTTCATATTAAAAATCAATGTTTGTCCAATGCTGTTTGGCATAGCATTGGCTAGAGCCAAGCTGCTGCTAATGGTTGCTCAGCTTGTTTCTCTGAAAACTTAAAATCCAGATGTTTAGGAGGTTTTCTTCAGGGGCCGAATTATCTGCAGAGGCCTCCTCCTCTCCAAAACAACAAGACCAGGTGATTAAGACCGGCAAAAACACTGAATACAGCAGTTTAATATTAAAAATCAGCGTTTTCCAATGCTGTTTGGCATAGCATTGGGTGGAGTGGAGCTGCCGTTACTGTTTGCTCAGCTTGTTTCTCTGATACCTTAAAATCCAGACGTCAAGCACTAAAATCCTTCATCTGGTCAAAACATGTAGTTTAATACCGAAGATTTAAAAAGTCTGTCATAGAAATGTGGCTTAAAACTGGATATATAAAGTCAATTTATGACAGCTCCTGGCAGACACGTGATACGATGCCACTGACAGGTGATGGCGGCCAAATGACACAGGCTATGTCCTCTAGTGGAATTACAGATTTCCCTAAGTTTGAACATTGTTGGAAACATTTTGGATAATGTTAGCACACAATACAATAAAATATTTAACATTGGTCTGGTCATTTTTAGACATTTTGATGCAGTAAAGTTACATATTAATTCTTGAAGTTGGAGTGTTTGTGATACTCAGAACAATATTTTTATGGTGTCATGTTTTTTATTCATGGGAGACACTGTTACTGATACAGTATTGTAAATTTAGCATGAAGTCTTCTTAAAGCATTCCCAATGAATTATACACACGTTAAGTGGATTTTCAGCTTTGACTATCTATCCCAACAGTTTTGCCTCAATATGTTGTACAACTGAAACAGGTGCTGGACATGTCACTACAGAGCTGAAATATTCAGTGTTTCTTCATGACAATCAGAGGAGCCTGTTGTGTATGTACTGTATGTATGTATGTAAAGAATGTATATTAAGTCTATATGTATATGAATGTAGGAACAAAGCCAAGCATGTCTGTTTGTTATATACAGTATGTGCTTACAGATTACATGTAAGATGTGACTTACAATGTCAAGACAATCAGTTTGATATTATAAATGGCAATCGTCAGGATAGTTGTGATGCTGTCAGTTGTTCTTTTGAGGAATTAACTGATGTGTGGATTGTCACAAGACCAAAGCATCAATAAACTGTTGTGAAAGAAGCTCGTCACTGAGTGTGTGGTTACTGGGGGTCGCAAAGAAAATGTTATCATGTTAGAAATGAAGGCTAAAATAAATGTGCTTTAAAACAAATGCAAATTTAAAACACACAGCCCCAGGATATTAATGTGGATTTTGAGGAGAAAACCTATGAAAACCTATGACTGAACCCTGAGGAACACCTCTTTAATGGTGTAAATGGGTCTAAAAGTTCAGCTACTACTTCCTCCTGATTCAGTTTGCTTATTGCATCTAGTAACAGTAGTAACAGGGCAGGTTTATTCTCATGTTTCAACCCAATTGCCAGAAAAATTGTTGGCATTGTACGTTTCTGCAAACCACAGATGTGTTGGTGTTATGTAGAGGATATGATGAAACTATGTTTCATTAATGCTGTGGTTAACGTGGTTAGGTTTAGACAAAAAAAAACAACATTTGGTTATAGTTAAGAAAAGATCATTTTTGGCTTAAAATACTCAGTTAGGGGCACAATCCTGGTTGGAAGAGCAGCAATGTCTCAGTAACAAACAACTGCTTTTTTTTAGTGATGGGTTGCCAAAAAAAAAAAAAAAACATGTTTGAGGGTGAAAAGCCACTACAAACACAGCAATGACTCACTAAAACCCACTGGAAAAAGACCCAAGGGTCCTTAAAACCCATCCCATTTGGTGCCTACATGGGAATGGTCAACATCAATTGCCCCACATCTTCTCCCACATAGTTGTGCTCTAGACAGTGTTCTCTCAAAGTACATGAGGATGTGATTTACAGTATTTTCACAGATTCTGTCTCACCATCCAATATGAGGTCTTACTCAACATCTCACTCATGACAAGGTTACACTCCTACACTCTGTCTCCTTAGTCTTCTGCTTTTAGTTTGTGTGAAAGAGAGAGGAACACAGGGACGAAAGAAGGACACAGAGAGAATTAGTGTAAGTACAATATGTGCGTGATGAGGAAAATGAGCAAGATAAACAAGAAGCTCACTGTGTCTGTAGGATTTTCTACTGGAAGTAAAAGCTGTAGTGGAGCTGGAGGATTCTGAAGAATGGGAGTTTTCAATCATGTCAGTTGAGGGCCGCGGCTGAGGATTCAGGCCGAGAGAAAGAGTCAACATGGGCACAAATACATCAAAACGTATCTTGTTACAGATATCAAATGCTTTCTTATCAAGTGTTTCACAATAAAATACAAAATACTGGTATAAGGAAATATATTTAATTAAAATAAAAGTAATTTGAAAATGGAGTGGTGGTGCACTGTTCTACTGTGCAGCCACACCTGCACAGTAGAACAGTCATCAGAGGAAAACCTTTCCTGTGTCCTCACTGCAATATTCAGTGTTAGATGTCTGCAAAGGAACATCTAAACAAGCTGATGGCTTTTGGAAACAAGACTTGTGGGCTGATGAAGTGAGAAAAAATAAAGTATATCTTCTTTTCTTCTTCTTCTTCTTCTTCTTCTAAAAAGCTAGAGGCTGTGATATTTGCCAAAGGGAGGCTCTATTAAGTACCTGCAAGGTGCCTGAACTTTTGCTTCAGGCCCTTCTACCTTCTTGTTATTTTAAAACAGGAAAAGGTCAAATCAAAAAGTAAGCTTGCTTAAAATGTTGAAGTAATGTGTCATCTATAACTTCGTGCCTCTTGGAGATCAGCCAATTTCCTATGTACTTAACTATTCACAGTAAACAAAATTTTTATTTGGGGTACCGAAACATTTGCATACCACTGTAAATATGATATACACACAACAGGTTCTCTAAATACATGAGGCAGATGGATACAGTGTGCTGTGTGTAAAAAACATAATTTACTGGTAGGGTGGCTGCTTGGTGTTAATACACAGGGATTGTTCCTGACACTATGGGCTGGTTTTAAACATCTTCATGTAAGGTGAAGACCCCATGAGGTTAATATGATAATTAACTGCTAACAGATCAGAAGCTGAGACATGACCTTTCACAGGGTCACAGGCAGACACACATGGTAGTTTACATTAGGCCAATGATGTTTCAGGTTCACCCTCTGCATGCCACTGCAGCACCATGCACTCATATCTGACTCTTTACAGTTTGTATGTGAGTGATTCTGACTGTGATTCTAGATCTCCAATAATAATCAAACTGACGCTGTAGGTGGTGATTATATCCCGAAGATGGCAGTAGAGCAACATCACTACCAGCTGCAGTGAAATCTCAGTGAAGAAGACCTGTGTTTCCAGGAAGAGCATGGCGCGGGTTGTGTGTTGGTTCGTCTCCCTGCGCTGTGGGATCAGGAGGTAACAGCGGGGTCACCGCAGGACTGCAGCCGACAAACAGTGTCGCACTGACCGTTGCAAAGAGACGCGTCGGTTTGGTCGAGAAGCCGACTCAATGGACAACCACCCGGCTCGGAGGGGCGCAGCGCGTCCGCCGAGGAGGGTGTCTGCTGCCGCGGAGGTGGGAGCTAACTCTAGCCTGCAAGATGGCGAGGTAATCGAGGTACACCCAGCCAGGGAGGCTCAATCTGGACCGGAGAGACAGAGCGGTGCTGGCGGGAGGATGCAGAGGAGGAACTCGGCTCCGCAAGTGCTCCATCAGAGGCATATGCCCAGGGAGCCCCTCAAGTTCCACATACCGAGGAAAACCAAGGAAAAGAGAGGTGGGCTGGTCTTAATGCAATCCAAGAAATCATAATATAGTAACCAGAAGTTGTGTATTTTCCCTTACCTTTATATTTAAACTAATTGTATGTGTTTTAAAATCGTCGCCCTGAAGTTATCCTTCCCATTAACGTGCGGGAGTAACGGAAAGAATCCATTATCGGACAACATTGCAAGTCCATTCCTGATTTTGCTGTTAGCTTAGTCAGAGAGAATAAACGACATATAACTTAACATGTATAACATACAATGTCACATATTAAACTGTGCTGTTGTGTATATTTACTCATTATTACACATTAAAGAAACTAACGTCACAAAAGTTTAGTAGAAGCTGTAATGTGTGTTAAAGTTAGCGGCTAACATCAGGTCAGAAAGGATGCTAGCTAGCTAGCAGTTAGCCGGCAGCTAACGTGCTTGTTTACGTTTGTTTTCAGTCGCCAGCTAACTGTAGATTTGTTTGCGAGTGACAAACACATTTCACAAACTCAGTTCGGCGTCTAAACGTTTGATTTCAGCTTCATGTTGGCATTATTTAAGGATTAAAATAACAGTTTCCTCGATTTGTTTACATCCAAGTTAGCTGGGTGTGTGTGCACATGACAGTGTGAGTGCTCCTGTATGTTGTCACCAAGACAAAGGGAAAATTTCTTAAATGAGGACATTATTGTTGATTAAGTTGGGAGAGTTTAAGGTGGAGGTTAAGGTTAGGTTTGGTCTGTTAATGCACAGGTTTGAGGTTAAGTGTGTCCCATTGTTTTGGGGGATTGCAGGTACTGAAGAGGTGTGTCTCCCCATTGATTTGAGTTTCTTCTATCCCCAACCAGTCGTTGACAGTGAACTGCAATCAGTAGTGAGTTAAAAAACCCTGGTTTGAACCAAACTGACAGTTTTTAGGGAGGTCTGTTGCAATTGTAGTACATGCTATTTTAAAGCATCCATCAGCTTGTTTTGGAAGTATGTGAAAGCTTTGATATTTGCTCAAAGTGACTTTTGTCTTTGCTGTTTTTCATCCAGCTTTGGGTGGAAACACATGGTGTGAATTTTTATTGTTGTTTTGAGTTGCATAAATATTTTCTTATTGCATAGTAAAATACATGTTGCTGTATTTGATTCAGTTCAGTTTTATTTATAAAGCGCAACATTACCAATCACAGTTTTCCTCAGAGGGCATTACAGTATACAACATCCCTTTGTCCTTGGACTCTCATAGTGGATGCGCAAAAAACTCCCCCAAAAAACCCTTTAACAGGGAAAAAATGATAGAAACATTAGGAAGAGCAACTGAGGAGGGATCCCTCTTTCAGGACACACAGACATGCAATAGATGTTGTGTGTACAGAGCAGGTGAACATTATAAAATTACAGTAATCCATATGACAAAATGATGCATAGAAAGACAGAGTAAGAGATGCACAGCCACAACACTAACGAGAATAATTACAGAAATATAAATAATAACAATAGTAGTTTATGATAGTATATGTGTCATATGTCTATATTAATATATGACAGTGTATGTATGTATGTATGCATGTATGTATGTGACTTAAATGCGTATAATAATGGTAGAAGTGTGACTTATAACAATAGCAGCAGTAGCAGGCACCAAGCAGGAACACAGCAGCGGCACAGCCATGACCGATTCAGGCGTAACTGTGATCTAAGGGAACCTGCGAGACCAGAGAGCACAAAGACTCCACGGGAGAAGCCGAGTTAGTGCAGTAACTGGACAAGAATGTGTACAAATGAAGAGAGAAGGGGCTCTCACAGCTGTACTTTAAGAAGCCACATTATAAGGGCTTTTGAATACCACAAATGTCTTTTGCCTTATGTGTGACCTATGGTGTAAATGGAAAAGCTGTGGGTTACTTTGATGCTTCAGGCACTGACAAACAAATCACTGATCCTTATCAAAGTGGAACCAGCTGTTGATGCAAAGTGTTTTTGCCTTACAATGCAACACTTGTGGCACACAAAAATGTTTTCCGCGTTAATATTAGCCTACTGTAAATCATCTTTTGTTGAATTTCTGTCATGAGTGGATGTATTTGCAAACCGCCCCCACCTCTCTCAGGTGTTTGATGCTCCAGCTGAGCCCCCTTCTCCACACTGACGGAGGCAGCAGCTGCAGGTAGTCTCCTGAGAATTTGGCACAAAGAAGCCTACAATAGTCTTGTTATAATTGAGGGGGCTACTACTTGTTTTGACGGCTCCCCAGATGCCCAAACCTTTCATTTGGTTGTGGGTGAGGCTCACCTGAAAGATCCTGAAAGCTACATAAAGGGTTTACATTATTCAAACACTTACTACACATTAATCTGAGAATATTGCTACATGTGAAATTTGTTAATTCAACAACTACAGGAATTAGACAGTGTGAATGAGCTCAGCTTTTTATGAAACAACTTTTTATTTGTCTGGAGGCTGCTGTGGATGAAGGTGGAAGGCTGTAGCATATCACAGTTACTGTCAGTTTATTGGCAAACAGCATCATGATCCAAATTTAACTTACTTCCTTATGAGCTACGGTTACACTATTTGGTTAGATAGTGAGGATGTAATGTAAAAAGTATCTTTTGGTATGTTACTTTAACTGCTGATACTTTACTTTGGTGCACTATTTTTCAAGGTTAGGGCCGAGGAAAATATAAGTGAAGGAACAGTCATGATGACAGTGACAGCAGTTGAGAAGCAAGACTTTGGTGTCAGTTCTATTGGAGTCAACGGGGCGGGCACTGCACATCACATTTAAACACATTATATATTTGTTGTTGTAAGTTTGAAAAATCTTTCCAGCACATCAAAAAACACACATTACGTGATGCTTACTGACTTGTGGTCTCTAAACAGATCATGGCTCTGTCCAGCAGCTGCATCTCTGCCTCTGAGAAGATATGATGGGTTAAAGTGTGATTTGCCGTGCCCACCCCATTGACTTCCAATAGAACTGACACCAAACGCCGTCACTGTCATCATGATCGTTCCTTCTTTTATATTTATATTTCCCTGGTTAGGGCCCATTTGTTCATACAAGGACATTTTAGACAATAGTGCGTTTCCAACTTTGTGTAAACAGTTCAGCCAAGACCCTTTCCTGTTTCTACATGACAGTCCCCGTGCTCAAAGCCAGATCCATAAAAAATTTTTTTTTCCATTTTGGTGTGGAAGAATTTAATATGCCTGCAAAGAGCCCTGACCTCAGTCGCATCCAAAACTTTGGAATGAACTGGAACTCCGACTGTGAACCAGACTTTATCACCCAACATCAGTGTTAGAACTCACTAATGCTCTTTTGGCTGAATGGGAGCAAATCCCTGCAGCCAGGTCCATCTTTTAAAAACTGTAAGAATGGAGGCTTTTATATGTGAAGGATAATGTACAGCTGAGGGTGATTTAAGACCTGCATCATTCTGTCAGGGTTAATTTCGCATTACTGACCTGCTCCCTGTACATAATCCCGCTGATTACACTGCGATTTACTAAAGAAATCAATAATTTCCCACCTCCTTTTTTTGTTTAAAAAAATATTTTAATGCTTCCTTCAGAGTCTGTGATCAAAACTGTGTCCACAGCAATGGTCGGGTATTTACAGCAGTGGTTTGCTATTGGAATAACAGACCACAGAATGTCGTAATCAACCAATCAGAATCGAGTATTCAACAAAGACATGTAAAGGCATGGTCACACAAAGGTGAAATTACCATTCGCAAATATTCGCCACCTATTCGCGTCCATTCTATGCGAGCAAAGGGCCGAACAAAACGTGCTAAATTCCAAATTTTCATCTCGTCATGGAGTTAAACTTTGATGAACTTTGACCGCTGAAGTTGCAGCTTCGACCAACAGCAGAGACGTATTTGTGGAGATATTGATTGTTGATGTGTGTTCACAGCAGATATTGTATGATATTGGCCATGAAAAATAAAAACAGCCACACAGGAGAGATGGTGCTTGGCTGTTCGTGAATCGCTAAACAACCATGGAACATAAGAAAATGGAAAATGTACCAATACCTTCATATTATGCAGTGTTTATTAGCAAGCTAGCTAACATTCATCTGTGTGCATCACATCCAACACTGCTCACATTCAGTACAAATATCGCCTCAGCAGGTGATGCTCACTCAACTGCATTTTTGTGTGAGTGACTGTGACCTAAGAAAAACACTGGGATCGACTCCTGATTGGTTAATCAAGTCATTCTGAGTTGGACATATCGTGGCGTTTGTTTTATATCAATTACTGAATGCATTAATTTAACTAAAGAGAGAAGTAAAGGTGAGGACACAGTGATTTTTTTTGTTGTTGTTTATGACTTTGAACTTGTCTGATGGGGCAAGTAAATATCTCTTCCACTGGCCTGACAATAATTGACCAGCCTTAAAGCTGAGCTTCAAGCCAGTTGCATACATATGTGACTCACAACAGTCACATATGGTCACAATGTCCAGGTGTCCACGTACTCTTGGCCATGTTGTGTAAATGTTCGGCTCTGGAATCAGGCTTCTTGATCAGAAGCTTGTGACAGTTGTTAGCAGATTGAACAGATTGTTACGCTGTGTAGATGTAGTCAGTGTAGATGTAGTCAGTGAATCATGGCTCCTACATTAAACCTGTACACTAACGGTTGTTTTGTCTACACAAGAGCTCAGTGGAAAATATGCTTAAGGATCATAAGTGAGTCCTGGGAGTGTAAATACATGTTGACCTTTGTGTCTGTCTTTCAGCTCTGGAGCAGTATGTCTCCACTGAGTCCAGGGAGTATGAAGACATGATGACCATCCTGACCTCCAGCTACATGGACACGAGCTCTGCTGGCTGCTTCACCTACTGCAAACCTCGGCTCATCTACAGTGAACTGCTGGAGAAAGAGGTGAGAGGTGGACGGAAGGAGGAGCATTACCATTTAAATATGTCCTGTTTAATTTAATTTAGCACTATACATGAATGATATACAATCAGAGTTTGGAGAATTACTCTTGTTCGTCCATCATCCAAAATTTGGTGCAGTAGCAAAATGTGTGAAAGTCTCCACTTAGAAATTCTGTTGAGTTTTTTTTTCCAGTATTGTAGATAACCAAACGTACAAGGTATGATCACTGTCAACTTTTATATCACGGCATAGCTTGAAACCAGTATATCGCTGCAACCCTAGTCACAATTATAACAACGCTCTTTTGTCAAACTGAGGTGTGGCACTCGATATGTAAATGCACACGTATGATGCAACTAATTATATTCACGTCCAAATGTGAATTGGCTGCAAAAATTGACTCAAGTAAAAATGCCTTCCTTGTGAACCTGCAGTTTTTCATGACAACTTTTTTTTTAAACAAGCCTCCATGTTCATGATATTGTTTCAGTCTAAGCATTTGATATTTGGACATATGTACATGATAATAAAGTGTTTGCTGTCTTTTTACAAATGGATGTTAGTATGTCAAGTATTTCCATTTTACCAAAGAAAAGACAAAGGAAGGAGGGCAGTGACATTCAAAAAGGTAAAAAATGTTAAAAACTACAGGTGCTCTTTGGCAAGGAAGTATAATGAGGAAGAAGAAGAAAAAGGTGGTCCAAGGCACTCTGGCAATTAAAAAGCTTTATTAAACAGGCTACACTCAGGCCGACTCAGGCCGAAACATGTTGGTCCCTGACGAATGTTGGCAATTTTTATCTGTTCTACATGAACTAGCCTGTTTAATAAAGCTTTTTACACTGAACAAAAATATAAACGCAACACTTTTGTTTTTGTGTGATAAATGGTCTTTTGTGTGTATAGAAAATGTTTTAGATCTTTGAGTTCAGCTCATGAAAAATGGGAGCAAAACCAAAAGTGTTGCGTTTATATTTTTGTTCAGTGTAATTGCCAGAGTGCCTTGGACCGCCTTTTCTTCTATTTCCATTTTACATTTAACAAATGCACCGCTGAGATGACGAGGCTTCAGCTAGGCACAACCACATTTTCACACAATTCTTATAGTTTTGGAAATAAATCCAGACTGGGCTGTTGGCCTTGTTGGAGGTCTCTACTCTCTGGATCCCTTTCTAGTGTCTTCATGGTGTGTGTGTTTCAGTTTGTGGAGAAGAGGAAGGAGATGAAGGCAGACGGGAGGACAGACAAGGAGCTGGAGGAGAGCTACTGTTTCCTGTTGGCTGATACTGCAAAGGTGAGATTAACAGTGAGCGGAGTTGTTGATTGCTGGAGAGGGAGAGGTCTTAATGAGACAAGCACCCGTCTAATCTCATTCCTGATTTTTTAAAAATAATTTGTGTTGTAGCTGCACTCACTCTGTGAGAAGGGGCTCTTCGTGGGTCAGACCTGGATGACAGTGCTGGGAAACCCCACTAAAGGTAGGCGTGAACAGAGACATGCTGATACAAACAAAGAAAATAACACTACATTATCATTTTTTACCTTTCCCATTAATTTATTGTTTATTCTGAGCTTTTTCCTGCATGCTGAAATTAGAGGTCACAAGACCTGAGTGTGTAATTTCTAGTGGTGAACACAGGCAGCACTAAAATCAGCCTACTTTGTTGAATTGGTCTTTTATCGGTACAAAGAACGAGTGAAGTGTTAGGTGGAAAGAAAATCACCTTTGATCTTAATTTTGTTATTCTTTGTTTGTGTGTGTGTGTGTGTGTGTGTGTGTGTAGGAGTGTATCTGTCCAGGTACTCAGACCTGCTTCAGAATAACTCCATAACTCCTGGATTCACAGGGGAGATCATCATCTTCAAAGTGATGAAGGTAAATCAGCTAGCTGGTGTTGGTGATCATCATCACAGTCAGCTCACCTGTCAGTGGCAGGAAGCGTGTGATGTGACAAGAGTTTCTGTTTCCTGCTTTGCTGCAAAGCTATTCAAGAGAAGGCTGAGACACGGGGTCAAACTTGGGGGGACTGCACATGCGCAATGTAACTTGAGCTGCGATTCTGGAGGGTGACAGTGAGTAAGTGCCGACCAGATGTTACTGTGCATGTGCAATCCCCCCATGTTTGACCCCGTGTCTCAGCCTTTTCTTGAATAGCCTTGCTTTGCTGTAGTGCAGCTGCTCTTTTCTACTGCACTCTGCTTTGTTTTCATGTAGCTTTGATTTGAGCTACCTTTATTATTCTTTTAGATACAGGGATTATAAAGTGGCTCCTTGTCACAACTAAACATTTGGAGGATTGTTTTTTTTTAGTTTGAACATTCATTAGGAGGATCATTTATGACAGAAACTCTGGGTTGACATCATCGACTTTCAGTTCCCTAACACCTTCTTAAAGGGGAATACCAACTAATGTAATATTAGTTAATTCAAATATGTTCTTTTTATGGCCTTGGGAAGTTTAATCAATATTTGTGACGATGCTCTCTCTCAAAGCCAGAAACCAGTGAAGTCAGTCTCAAACTTTTGATGTCATAGGGTATAAAGACTGGAGCTGCTTCACAGACAGTGACTGTGGGCCCACAGAATGATTTTTTTTTTTACATCCAAATGAACGTAGTTTTGAAACAGAAAATGTACCCGTATTCTCAGAACATTTCCCTGGCTGCTCTCTGTGTCATCTAGACCATCTTTCACCATTCATTGTCTATGGAGCAGCTCCAGACTTCATAGCTGATGAAAGGACAATTTTGAGTTTTAGTGCTCTAGGTTTTGGATTTAGGAGACAGTTGTTTGTGTTTACTAATGTATTTTAGATTGTGTTAGACTACAGGAATAAGGTATGAGGTTCAGCAAAGGGGCATAAATCCCAAATGGACTAATGACAGCAGTGTCACCTTGCCTGTGTGCTCATCCACATCAATGACGTTCACAGACTGCACATTGTACTCCCACAGAGGGCAGAATTTATGGATTCAGTTCAGCCAACTTTGATCCTGGGAATTTGGCAGCTGACTAAAGGCGGTCACCCCCAATGATACAGCTATAAACCTGATTATAACCATGAACAAATCCCCATCAGACACAAAGTGAGATGATAAGAAAGGGCAAGGACATATTATGAAGAGACTGAGACAACTGAAAATGGCAAGAAAGGAACACACGGGGAAGCAGGTGTCTGCATGTCCCTAAAAATATCTTATAATCTTATAATTTAATTTTAGAAATATTAGCCTTTAAAGGTCATTAAGTAGTCTTGAATTAGATATTTGAGGTTGTATTTGCAACAAGCATTTTATTTGATTTATATTTTTCCCTCTTTTGATGTTTTTTTTTTTAATCAAAATGAGTCAATTCTTCTGTGTGAAAGTCCACAAATCTATAAACCTACCACTAAACCCAATACTTTGTACCTCCATTTACCTGTTAGCAAAATGTAGATTAACTTTACTCCCTCTTATAACCATATTCCTACATAAAGAGAAACTCAACTGACACCTAAAGTTAACTAAATCATTCTACATGTGGGGGCCAGTGATGTTTGCTGAGAGCTTGTTTTATTAGTGGACCACAGCCAGCACTCAGCACGGGGATCTACAGGTTTAGTAGACTCTCTCTGGGATGTCGGCATCTTAAAGAACTGAGAGTGCCACACTGATCGGCCAGACCTGAGATGATGCATCATGACACGCAGCAGCCTCAGCCGCGAAGACAAAACACCATGGCCCCCAATGTCAGCGTGCTGATCAGTCTCCTAATTCCTTCACTCTCCTCTCTCCCCTGCATTACCCCTTTTCAGTTACTGACAAACTGGATGAGCTGGTTAATGTTGGAATTGAACTCACCCCCTTGAGCTCTGCTACATCGTCTGCCTCCACCACAACCGAGCACTTGCTGATGATAAAATCTATAGAATTGGAAAATAGTGTTCTCCTGCCTACGTTTGTGAGACTGATGAGGCCGGCGAGGTCTCCCACAGTTTGCCACCCACTTTTGGCTCCATAAAACCAAGATGGCGAAAGTTGAAATGCTGAACTCGAAGCTTTAAAACGGGAGTTCACAAACCACTTGATGAAGTCATGGTAGCTGCGTCAATTATTTTTACAGTTTGTGGGTGGTCACCATCTCCGCATGGGGAGGAGCAGTTGAAACATTTTCAACTTTCTACCTTTTCCAATCTAATGTGACTTCCTCTCAGTCTGTGCAGCCGAGCATAGATCCAGTGATGTAAAAAGAGGAAGAGGATTTGCATCTTACATCGATATGAAACTAGAGATTGATCAGTGCAGGCTGTAGGTTGAAAATGTAAAGCATTAAACACACAAACACATCTACAATAAAACTAGCCATTACAAATACTACAGTTTTTTTTGTAGAAGACTGAATAGTTTGTCACTGCTCAGGTCATGCCTTTATTTATCAGTCATTAAAAATGTACATTTTTTCTGTCTTAAGAGTGTATGACTGCAGCTTGTGACCATCAGTTGTACTTGTCATGGTGCCTTTGGGGATAATGGGAATACACAAGTAGGGCGGGGTATCAGTACTCGACACCTTTAAGGTATCAAGAAATAACCCAGTACCCAGTAGTGTGAACATCTCTCCTGTCCAACAATACCTACATTCGATCCTTTTTGTGCCAGATTTAGAAAAAACTGAAAATATGTATGGTTTAGCTCACAGCCAACCACCGCAAGCATTTTTCGATTTTATGCACGGTGTGATTGGCCCACTACCACAGTAGCTACAACCCATACCCATATAGGGTACTGGTATTAGTACTGGTCTTTTGATTTTTATCTAGCTCATAATGTCCACGAGATACACCAGATATGATAATTATCTCAACATTTGAATCATCAGCTGATCCTGCAGTCAGGTGCTTTGTATCAATGACCGTGTTATAAATCTATTTTTCTCTTCTTAGTTTGTAGTGATAGAAATAGTAAAATATTTTTGTTGTGTCTGTTTTTGGTTTCAGGGAAAAGTAAAGAGCATCTATGAAAACATGAAGAACCTTTTAGATCCAACGCCTCGCTTTGACAGCCACATCTCCAAGAACTCCAGCAAAGTCACATCGCTCACCTCCTTCCGCGCCTTCGAACTCACGCAGGTAAATACACACACACATACATACACACACACACCAACACACACAGTAAGGGAATAACATCTTTGCAACTGTGAGCTCAGAACAAGTCTCATAGAAACCGTTATTAAATACACAGTTATCCCCCCTGGACATTATTACATTTGGACAGAAATAATGATGCAGTGTTGCATCAGATTTGATCTGTAGAACATAAAGTCATTATTAAAATGGTTTAACAGTTATCAACAGCACTTTTTCTGTTGTTATTATTAGGCTTTGGATATAAAGTTTGTGTTGTGTGATTTCAAAGAAGTAAAGCAGGTCTTTCAACACTGTCTGCCCTCTTGTTTATTTCAGCAATACTTCTACGAGTATTCATTCGACGAGCTGCGGGAGCGGCCTCGCCAGGTTTGCCCGTATGCTGTTGTCTCCTTCCAGTTTAAAGGAAAAGACTCCTCACTCCCCAGCAAACCTCTGGCCCCCATCAGGTATGAAGATCTAGTTAAAGTTTAAAATGAATCTCGAGAACCACTCATCCAAGCAAGTCTTGCAGGATAATATCAGTGTTTATGTATATTTTGGCCAATTATTGTCACGTTTTTATGTGATGATTTATTATTTTCCCCCCCACAAATAAATGGAGACATAGAAAGAAATTTTTCTGTTAATTTTTTAATGCAGTTTTTTTATTTAAAGAAACTTCTCTATCTTCGGTCGTCAATAACAAGAAATAGATTTATGGGGCGTCAGTGGCTTAGTGGTAGAGCAGGCGCCCCATGTACAAGGCTGGTGCCGCAGCAGCCTGGGTTCGAGTCCAGCCTGTGGCCCTTTGCTGCACGTCATCCTCTCTCTCTCCCCCTTTCACACTTAACTGTCCTGTCCATTAAAGGCAAAAAATGCCCAAAAAAATAGTTAAAAAAAAAAAAGAAGAAAATAAATAGATTTATTGGATTGCTTCTGTGTGGCAGAAGGAGATCATGATAATATGCTTTGTAAAACAGCAGTAATGTAAATAACATGAGTTACAATCTTGATTTCATCACTCAGTATCTGAAGTGACGTTTTCTTTGCTGTGTTTGATGGGCAGGTTGAACAGCCAATCAGCAGAGGGGAGTAAAGGTGAGTCTCCTTTTTTTTCCATTTAATCACAACAGACCTTAAATAAGCTGGTTCACACTTACAGCTCAAATATAGGACATTATAGGAAGTGCTGTTTTTCCCTTCTTGCCCTGAACCTGACACCAGTGCTGATGAGCTGTCGTCTCTCTCTGTGTCAGAGCGTGCTCAGTTCACAGTGTGGACCGGAGATTTGGTGAAAGGTGACCGGGTTCTCTTCCAGATCTCCCTTCGCTCCTTTTCTCCTCCCCTCCTGCCCCACAGACTGTGAGTACTGAAATGACCTTCCCGACTTGTTAAATTTGTAATACTGTAGAATATGACTGTTTGCTGTGATCCATAGTCACACATGACATGGTTAAATCAAACTTACCTGTGTCCAGTACAGAGGTAGGAATGGGTTGTATTTTCAGAATCAGAAAGCTAGCATTGCTCCGTCAGAAATGAAAAGTTCAGCCTTATTTAGCTGGGTAAGTACCTACTGACTTAAGTCTTCTCTGTGTGAGGCTTTTATTGTGAAGCAGCTGCAGGAAGTGTTGATGAGAACAGTTGCTTTGTTTCCCTGATTCCACTCAAGGCTCTTTTTTAGTTTATTAATAATAATAATAATACATTATACTTATATAGCGCTTTTTATGGCAGTCAAAGACACTTTACAAATTAAGGGACACGACACACACGCAAAAAAACCAGACAAGCAAGAGAACAAATAGGGGATGCGAGAAGAAACTGTCAGTGATTGTAAGCAGCAACAGGTGAGTCTTGAGTGATTTTTTTGAATACGGAGAGAGAGGGGGAGTCTGGGGTATGAGTTCCAGAGGGTGGGAGCAGCGATGGAGAAGGCCCTCTCCCCCCAGGATTTGTGCTTGGTCCGGGTGGGGTGGGACAGGAGGTTGGCATCGGCAGAGCGGAGTGTGCGGGTGGGAGAGTGATGATGGAGGAGCTCAGACAGGTAGAGTGGGGCCTGGTTATTGAGTGCTTTGTATGTTAGGAGGAGGATTTTGAAGTGGATTCTCTTGGGGATGGGGAGTCAGTGGAGCTTATGGAGAACGGTGGTGATGTGGTCACGGGTGTGAGGGTGGGTGAGTAGCCGAGCAGCAGAGTTTTGGATACACTGGATCTTATTGAGGGTTTTTGAAGATGTGCCATAGAGTAGACTGTTGCAGTAGTCCAGATGGGAGGTGATGAAGGCGTGGATGATAGTTTCTGCAGCTGAGAAGGTGAGGGATGGACGGAGTTTAGTTTAATTGATATGGACATCACAGTAACATTAGAATTGCACATTTATGCACAAGACATAGATTTCCTGGGTTTCGTGTTAGTAGCAAATCCCTCATTGGCAACACCTGTCAACAGGAGGCTTTTTAAAAGTTAAATTGTGAAAATAAAAGAAATTACATCCATAAATACACCCACAAAAATACATACGCAGATACACAGACAAAATACATCCACAAATCCATATATAAAGACACGCAAATCGATACACAAGGATACACACACAAATCTATTTGCAATATGTAAAATACATAGTGGTGTGTCTACTGTAATATGAAGTGTGAGAATAATGTTGTTTCTCATTTAGCCATGATTTAATAATTCTATTGAAAACATTAAAATTGTGTTGCATTTTCAGTTCAGTTGATAGACAGTTCCACAGTTTATCAACCTGTCTTTGCCTTTTAACATAGCTGCCGCCTTTGATTTTTAGATATACAGAGAAAACACAGGTTAAACTCTGTGATGGAAGCTGTTAGCAGCACATTTGGTTAATTTAATGGAAGTAACTTTGTGTAAAAACCATTAGTGTATGACATCAGGGGGTGGCTGTGGCTCAGGAGGTTACAGTGGTTGCCTGCCAGTCAGTCAGAAAGTCTATAGTTTGATCTCCTTGCTGTCTACATGTTGACGTGTCCTGGGTTGAACTCCAGATTGTGTGTGGCGTGTGAATGTTTACACACACACCACATGTCTCTGAAGAGCAGGTGGCACATCAGGTCCCCTGTGTACGAATGTGTGTGTGTGAACCAGAAAAGCCCTATGTAAATGCAGTCCATTTACCATTTGCACACTGTAAGACAGATCTCAAAGTCCCCACAAACAACACAGACAAAATAATTACAGTAATGGTAATTATGATAATAATTATTATGATAATAATGATAATACAACTTCATATTAAATTTTGCGAGCCTCAAAAGTACAACAATAAAATGTTAAAATCCATTAAATAAAAGTCAATAGAATAAAATAAATTAAGCACTAGGCATAACAATAATGTAAAAACCACTGATTAAAACTTAATTACTAAGGCTGTAACTTTACTCCAAATTAAAAAGTCATTAAAAACAAGTGAACAAATAAGAAACCTAGGAGTCATCATGAATTCTTAGACTTAAGTTTATGATTATTATGATTATTACAGCATCACTAAAGTCGAAGCATTTTCGAGTTCAACTTCTACAGAAGACATGAGGTGATTTAAAGTGTTTAATCGGTCATTGTTTCTTGTTTAGTGTTTTTGGTGTTGACTTGTTGTGTCCTGACAGTTGGAACGAGGATGGCGGTGTAGGTTTGACCAACCCCAGACCACAAACCTTTACAATGGCCTAAAAGTTGGTCTGAAGGACTACCAGAATTGCTGATTGAAGGAGGATGATCTATGATGCTTCCCCTGATTTCTTTTTTTTGTGGATGACTAGAACTAGAGCTAGTTTGTTATTAGTTACTTCAGTACAGGATTCTGCTTTATGCTGGGTTAAACAAATGCATCCTCAAAATTTAAAAATGCTCTGTGTGTACCACATGTCTCCTTCAGACCAGAGAAGCTGGAAATTGGTTGGTTGATGAGGCTCGACCAGGTGACGAAGCTCCTGCCTGCCGACCTGCTCTCTTACAACCTCTACAGCAGCAGCCAGGAAGGTAAAGCCAAATTTACCCTCAGAGTGATGCTACATTTCACACCATGCAGCAGATGGGACTCACTTGATGCTCATACGTTTGCACTGAGTTACAAATAGGTGTTGCTTCCTGTGTTGATGTTCATTGTCTTTGAAGTTGACTGTTTGCTGATTTCAATTTGAAGTAATCAGCATACTGAAACTGCATTCATACCATCATTAAACATCCTGTGTGAAAGCACAATATGCGTTCCCAAAGCTGTTTGTATTGCTTTATCAGTTTCACTGTCTAAATATTGGTATCATCAAACTAAAACAGAAATTGAAAAAGATTTTATGTGTTTTATTGTGTGTAGTTGTGAAGGATGGCCATTGCTGCAGTCTTCTGGAGGTGACTGACAGAAATCGGTCTTCGACCAGCGTGACGAGACTGCTGCATGAGATGGAGATAAAGAGAGTGGTGGGTTTGGCCTGCTTTGATATTGTAAATCAGCTGCAGTGTAGAGAAATGACAGGATCTCATGTACAGTACACAGAAGACATTTAAAAAACAATGTGACGTCTGTAAACATGGCGTAAATATTAAGATTGGGCTTTTATTTCCCTCAGTGGCAGAGACAAGTGTGCCTTTATTTGAAACTGTTTTTTGTTGTCTTGATTCCTTTTCCATGATGCAAATTATTTTTTCCAATTAAGTTGTCTGTCACTAATCATTCGCAGTTAATTGTACTTTGCTGTTTTTTAATTGGTGTTAAGCTACTGTTAATGCACTTTTATTTGAGAATTTAAAGTTTTTGTGTCACAGTCTCAAAGATAGTGACAATTGTAAATATCTTCCACAGGTGATTATTTCCTCCTAACAGAAAGCGTTTAGAAAGATTAGACAGAGTAGAGTAGTGCATTTTCTGGAGGATATTTGTGAAAAGCTATAAGTTAATGCTTGCTAAGCTTTTAACAGCAGAGGCATCAGTAGGATGACAAACTGTGGGAGGAGTGTTGTGACAAACGTCACACACAAAAAGGAAAGAAGGAAGAAGAAAAAAAGAAGAGGAAAGATAGGAAATGAGAGAGTTATTGTTGAATGGCTTTTGTCTCTCTTCAGGTTCTGGTGACTCCGCTTACAGACAGAGGCTTCCTCATCCTGATATCCAGCGTTCAGATGGCCACACCCACAGGTATGACATGGGACAGATAGGGTCAGAGGTTGATTAAGCTCTGATGCCTTTGTCTTTCACGGCAGCCACTATTTGCAGTGCACACTTCAAATTATTTTTATTAAATATTTTCTCTACAAAAATAATATTGTTACATATGTCAATGAAGTGTTCACAAAAAATAGAAAAGTTTGATTTCATGTTTTTATGAAGCAGGTATGAGGCATAGAAGAATAAACTACAACATAATACTGAGAATAACAATAGTGTTTTTGTATTTCAGAGAGAGGAGAGAGCTGGAAGAGGTGTCTTCAGGCCTTGTTTGTCTTCCCAGAGTCCAAAGATCTGGCCAAATCCAGTGAGTAACACAGGGGCTGCTGGGTGGGTGGATGGGTGATTCATTTAGACTGTTTTCCAAACTGCATATTCATTTCCTTGTCATAATTGTATACACTGTTATTCTGTGATTAAGGGTAATCCATTCATTCATCCTCAGTTTGGTGCTGACGCCAAGGTTAGAGGCACAATCACGCATAACGCTAAATTTGTGGATCATCTGCTAAAATGTCCGTGTAATTTGTTTTGCGTTTGGAAAAAATGAGTAAAAAAACAGGGTCTGTGAATATAAGTATTCTGTTTATCATTATGATGATAAATCATCTTTGGCCAGGCAGTTCAGTTGTCAGAACCACAGCTTGAGTGAACTTCATTATATGGGCTCTGAGACATTGAAAATGTCATGGCAGGGTGGTGATAAAGACAGAATTGTTCTCTGAAGGGAGGCGTATTAGATACATTTCTGTGATACCCTCATCCTCAATGGGATGATTTAGGAGATTTCATTGGTTGTTTTTTATGAAGGGAATATATTAGTGTTTTTTCATGTTTCAGTGCTCAAGTCCACAAGATTCTGTGCCATGAAAAGTTGTGGCTCCTGTTGCTGGGATGTACTTGTTGTGTGTTGAGTGTGATCACCTTTAATTAACCCCACCTGTGTACATTGTTTGTGACATTGAGTACCTGCTGAAGAAGGGCATCTTGCCTGAAACGTCCATCCGTATTAAAAATGCAAATTGCAGTGCTGTCCTGATCTTTACTTGAAATACATTTTTGCGGGCTTTTTTGCCTTTATGTGATAGTACAGATATAACATGAAAGGGGAGAGAGAGGGGGAACCCAGGGCCGCTGCGGCAAGGACACAGCTTTTGTACATGGGTCACTTGCTCTACCAAGAGAGCTAGTTGGCACCTGTGATCTTTCCTTCATTACCAAATTCAAATGCCGATAAATGCCAGTTTGTCTATTTCAGTGTGGACCGTAGTGTTGGACAGTAAGAGGGCGTCATTTGAGTGCAAACAAGTTACTAGTTTTAGGTGAGATATACTGACAAACGTAAGAGAGGAGCAGATCCAGGATGGACTCGTGGAATCACATAGTCAGTTGACCCTCTGTGATATTAAAGCTATAGTGCGTAACTTCTGTCGCCTCCCAGCGGATAATGCGTTGTTACAACTAATAAGCCGGCGGCACTTCCATGTACACAGAGTAACACTCGCCACACACCGTGTACACAGAGTAACACTCGCCAGTCACCACACACCGTATACACAGAGTAACACTCACCACACACTGTGTACACAGAGTAACACTCGCCAGTCGCCACACACCGTGTACACAGAGTAACACTTGCGAGTCGCCACACACCGTGTACTCAGAGTAACACTCGCCAGTCGCCACACACCGTGTACACAGAGTAACACTCACCACTCGCCACACACCGTACACAGAATAACACTCGCCAGTCGCCACACACCGTGTACACAGAGTAACACTCGCTTCACACCGCGTACACAGCGCTAACATTACATTACGTTCATAGCACCATTTCCAAGAAAATAACAAAGTACTAGGTCCAGTACACGTAACAGCAACACATACTACTCATAATATAATTATAAACCAAGTCACTTACTTATCCAACAGCAGCAAGGCAACATCCGTGTCTGCCCTCAGACCAATTTCTTCCTTCAGGGCTCTCCACCGAGGGAAAGCGACGCCAATACAAATCCTTGTTTGCATTCTCCGTCGGTCACTTTCCTTCTTTGCTAAGACCTTCAGCTGAATGTTCAGGCTTTTTCTTTGTGGTAGGATCCACTTCTGAGCTGTGTCTCGACTGCTTCTCCGCCATGTTGCTTTCTCTTTCTACCTGCGCTCTACCTCTTGCTATGACACTTTCCGCTCTTCCTCCCCCTCCCTTCTTGTTGTGAGGAAGCATTTCCTGTGCGCCAGCGCGGAATGTTGCTGGCCGACACGCACACTAAAAATGATATATATAGAAAAATACCACGTGATGTTAGAGTAGCCGATTGGCTTAATCAGCATTGTGTCATCTCCTCTAGTAGTGGCTTGGGTGAAACGGCCATTTACAGACCTGTAGAAGTTACGCACTATAGCTTTAACATTAATTAGTGCAGCTTTAATAAGCACAACGGAATCAACTGTGGAGGATGAACAACAACAACATTAATCATAAACTGAAGCTTTAATGTAAATATTGATGTTGTGTTTTTATTATTTCCCTCTAGCATCAAGGTGTGCCTCCTCATCCCATGATGCCCCAGAGGGGATGTCTGGTAACATGGTGATGCTGAACAAGTTCATGCCAGCGTTGCACCACGCCCTAGTCAAGGCTCGCGCCAACCCTCCTCCTGAGCTGTCTGTCGGTGTGGAGCACCATGCACGGGAATACCTCGCCGGACTGAATAGTGGCAATGTACGATTAACCTCTCCTTAAATTATATTCTTTATTTTGGAAATTGTAGGGGTGTCCACATACTTTTGGTGTGTAATTACTCTATATGTATTGTGTTCTGTATCTGTTTCTACTAATCATTCCTCATCACATTAAAGCACAAATTTCTGTCTTTGCTCTTCAGGTCCGACAGTACCCGATGGGCGAGTATGAATCCAAGCTGGATGAGGAAGGAAAGCCGTTTCCTGCTCCTAAACACCACCGGTTGAACATGGACAGCTATCTGCACTCCTACCTGTACAGCCCTGCCCTCTATCTGCTGTCAATGGCCCGGGCCAAGCAGATGGTGGACGAGCACTCTGGTCCTGAGGACCCACGGCAGGCGAGACTCAGGAAGAACTGTGGAGACCAGAGAGAGGCGACGGGAAAGGAGGCAACCAGCAAAGCTGGAGACGGACAGGCCAACAATCAAAAGGTGAAAACTGACATTTGGGCGACCATAACTACCAAAACAGTGTGGAAAAGATTTCTTTACCTACAGTGTCAGTGTGGTGTAGTGCCAACTATTTAGAAACGCTAAATTCTCTTGTGATATATTTATGTTGTCATCTTGGCCTTTCAGCCCAGAGGGAACTCAAAGATGTTTTCTTTGTCACACAGATGCAGCAGCTGATTGACCTGGTCTTGACCTGTAAGAGGAATGCAGAGAATGAGGTGAGGAGGGAGGAAGGAGGAGGAGGGATGAAGGTACCAGGGAGGAAAAGGAAACTGGAACAGGAGATGGCAGAGAGGGCACTTAAGTTCCTGAAGGCATCACAAGAACCCGGAAGACACAGCAAGATTCCAGGTGAGGAGACGAGAGGCTTATTTTCTCTTTTGAGCAACATGCATCACTGGGGGTTTTCTGCTAGTCATGTGGCAGGTGATGTCAGCAGTTCTTGGTGGATTGATCCCTAGCTATGTACACTAAGCTTTTGGGACCTGACCTTTGAGGTCAGGGATGAGCTATCCTCACATCACAAGCAAGTTGCTGCCCCAAGTGAAGGAGTTCAAGTATCCTCTTGGCCCCTTCTTTAGTGAGAGTAAAGGTCAAAGTATTCTTTGCACATCTATGTAGCCATGAGGATCTAAGACACTTAAAGGGATAGTTTGGATCTTTTGAAGCAGGGCTGTTAAAGGTACTTATCCATAGGCATTGTATTATGTAAAGTAAATGGCGGTCTGTGTGTCCCCCAGTTTGGAGAGGCAAGCTGGAGTCTGACACAGAAGTTGAGCTTGGTACTGTTGTGGAGGTTGGCAACAAAACATAGCAGAGCTAACTGAAAAAAGTCCTACCTAATAAAAAATGGTTCATTCTTTTATGTGCACAGTATATTTAGAGTATATTCACTGCTTTACAATTGGGAGCTAAAGCCATTATATTACTCTCTTAAAAGCAAAAAACAGTGATTTCACATCACTGAACACACAGGCTGTTGGTCTACTGCTGCCTTGACCAGTTTTGTTCTTGTTATTGTCTGACTTTGGTGTTTAAAGGGTTAGTTCGGGTTCACCAAAGTCATATATTAATACAAACTAACTAAGTGATCGAAGAAGCGATAGACCAGCAGCTGTGCTACTGTAAGTTAGTATTAGTTGCCTGGCATCTTCATATCAGTGTATCAGCACAATTGCAGTTATTATGTTAGTTAAAGGACTGTCTGACAGCAAGGTAAAGTAATGAAAATATTCTAAAAGTAATACACAATTAAAATTATATGGATTTTTTTTGGTTGGGACTTTTTTCAGGTGGCTAAAATATGTTGTGCTGCTTACCCCGTTCCCAGCAGTACTTTGCTTAGCTTCAATTTTGGCTCTCCTGCTGCTTCTCCAAACAGGGTGCATGCCGACAGATGTGTACTGCATTTGATACGCTGACTACGGATAAGTACCTCATACAGCCCCACTTCATAAAATCAGAACTATCCTTTTAAGCTTTGTCACCTGCTCATGTCTGCAAAGGCACGACGAGCAGTTTCATATATGACAGTGCATACTGAACATGCCTACAAACACACACTTACACACTTAGTGTGCACATTTAGACCTCTGGTGTAATATACATATATAATGTACATAACTACTGGGGGGGACCCAGTAATCCCCTTGGGAGGACCCAAAACATTTCCAACTGAGAGGAGACTTGGATTGACCCAGAATCTACTATAAGGGCCACACATCTTGTCTAGCTTGTGAATACCTGGGGATATATCAGGAAAAAGCTGGAGAAAGTGTCAGGGCAAATAATATTTTGACTACTTCACTTGGACCCAGATATGTGGTCAAAAATGGATGTCAAGTCAGTTTTATTTATACAATCCAATACCACAAATCGCAAATGTGCCTCGAGAGTCTTTACAATCTGTACAGCATACGACACCCTCTGTCCTCAGACCCTCGATTCAGATAAGGAAAAATTTCCTCCATTACCAGGGAAAAATGGAAGAAACTTTAGGAAGAACAACAGAGAAAGGATCTCTTTCCCTGGATGGACAGACATGCAATAGACATGTACAAAATAGACCAGTATAGAAAAATAATAGTAAACACAATTGGAATCACAAAATCATAAACTGACTGTAAAGATATTTTAAACGTGCAATATGTAATTTTCTGCTGCTAGGGGTCTCAAACCAAAACAGTAACAGAAGACGGAGTTGGATGACGTCACAAAGTAGCGTGGGATCATGGTAGTTGTAGTCATATAACAGATACAGATCTTACTTAGCTTTACAGTTAGTGATGGCTTCTCCCTCTCTGCTGCTCTCTCTTGCTCAGTGTGTCTTATGTTTAGCTATTCCTCTGCCTCTTTTATGAAGGCAGTTCATTTACTGGCATCAGCTCAGCATTATAGAAACCTATCGTTAGATGTTGTGATTAGCCAGCCTCTGCTCCACACCGCTTCGCAACGGAGGCTGCTGGCCGGAGAGCTGGTGCCCCGGCAGGCAGCAGTGCTTGCAGTACACTGGTGGAAATGATTAATATTTCAATAGCATCAGCCAGATGTTTGCTTACCTGTCTAGTAGAACACACGCGAGGTCAGCGTCGAATTGTAGTCGTAGATTTTCACGAAGCTCTCTCCATCTCGGAAAGGCCACACCAATATTTATCCTTGATTTAAACTCTCTTCTTATCCCAAATTCTTCTGGGATCGATTGGCTGACCGTACGTTTCCGTTTAACCGGCTTGTTTACCGGGACAGCTTCGGTGTCAGAAGGTGCAGCAACCGTCAGTGCATAATCATGATCCATGATGAGTTAGGTTAGCCTAGCAACAGTAACGTTCATTCTCTGACCTCTCATCCGGTCTGCTTCTTCTTCTTCTCCTTCATTTAATGGCTATGGTAACTGGAGTTACGTCGCCATTGACATGCGACCTAATGACACGGTCCGTAACTTTTATTAATATTTCATAATTATCTGGGTTTGAAAAGTGAAGTCAGTAATTCGTCACACACAATATTTCTCTGAGGTTCTTGATCTTGTTGCTTACAAGCGAGAGCCATCACCAGCATCACACAGATATCACTGACGAGGGGCAGTCCCTCCTCAGAGGACAGATTTTAGCACCATCACCTCACTGCATGACGGGATGTATGACCGTTTGACACACGTTTTTCACATGTCAGCAGATAGTATTTCTCCATAGCTTCATGAAAACCGTTACATTATTTATTGAGTTCCTCTTTTACACACACACACACACACACACACATCCGCGTGCTCACGGGCTGCAGGCAGGTCAGCCCTAGCTTCGTACTGGAGAAATGTCAAATATTGAACATCCTATCACTCATTTAGACAAGAGTAGATCAGAAAATAGGGCCCAGGTTGAAAAAAACATTAGTTCCCCTTTAAAGGACTGTCTGATGTCAAGGTAAAACCGAGAAAATAAGAATTATATTGATATTTTTAGGTAGGCTAAAATACGTTTTGCTGCTTCACCCTGTGGTGGCAAAACTACTATTTAATGAACAGTTTAAAGAAAAAGTCTTCACACGTCGGTGTCTTTCTTGAGTTTTAATAAGCATTCATGAATGGAGACACTCACACATACAACCGCATGAACAGTCAGTGAGTGAGTGCCTAGCAAGTCTTCTCGCCCTGCTCTTTATAGTTCCCATAACACATGCACATCAACAGTCAAAATATGTGGCGCCTTGACATTCCTAAAACACAACATCTCTTCAGACTAACAAGGACACTTGTTGTCCTCCCTGGCTCATAATCTTGGTGTCTGAGCCTCCCTGGCTCGTGACCTTGGTGTCTCTCACTGCTGTCACAGTAGGGGTTAAATGAGCAACACACATCATACATCATAGCAATACCAAATACCAGAATTTTCCATCACAACCCGTTAGGGCTGGGTATTGGTTTTCGGTAGCTTTAACGCATTGACCAAATTAACCAATACAAAGTCATATCAAGGGTTCTTTCCTGGACCATGCTGACCCCCCACCAGATCAGCAAACTTTGTGTTGCTGCCATCTCTGGAGCCACTGTCATTCTGGAAAACGGTCAATATCTGCCTGTTGAGCCCTAGAGCTCTGATCAGGCTCAAAAAGTCCAGCCTCACCCTATGTAAACCTGTACAGTTTCTGTCCAAGGCCGACCTTGTCTAGCCTGTCCCACGAGCTCTAGTTAGCATGAGCTAACACAGCAGCAACAGCTAACATCCAAACCTGAGCCAGCTAATTTATGCCCGGATTGGCTCTCAGTACTTATCGATCAGGTCAGAATGTCTCTACTGTCCAGTGTGTTGTCGCCTCTTTGTATTTTATCATTCATCTTGCAGTGGGTGGCTGATATGTTGCTTTACTGACATGTTCTTTCTCTGCTTTTGGCTCGTAGCTGGGGGAAGTCAAGTCCCCGCCTCTCCTGGCTCTCTTGCGTCTGTGATTGGCTCGGTGGGTTTGAAGGACGTTGATCTGAGGGAAGATGGATCTGAATTAGCTGCTAAGCTTCTGGGTCTGCTAACAGGTGACTAGATACTGGGACTTTCTGCCAGACTACATACAGTATCTGCTGTAACACCTGTGGAGCCTTTAACTTTTTCTTCATCTTCTTTTTGGTCTTTTCTACTAGTTTGTTCACTCAACATCTTTCTTCTTTATCGCTGCAGTAGCCCTTTCCTTTCTGGGAGTGATCCATCTCTCTTAGTTCAGTTGGTCGTGGTGCATCAAAACAGTACAAGGAGACTGTGAAATCATTTGTTATGATGATGTTTTGAAAACTGAGTGAATGTTTCTCTGCCCGATGACAGCTCTGACCCAGGCTGCCCGGGGAACAGCCAATCAGAGCCAATTTGAAGTGCAGGAGGAGGTGCACAGGGATAGCTCTCCATTTGATAGATTGGCTACCAAGCTGGGTCTTCCCACCAATGTCGACATTGACCTGAGGAAGCAGGAGGAGCTGGAGGTAACTGAAGTAAATATTTGTTACTGGCAGATATTTTAGCTTTGTAGTGTCTTTTTTTTTTTTTTTTTTTTTACGAACTTTTGTAAAGATGCGTACTAAGGTCAGTGGTTTGGGACAGTTGCCTTTGAGCCTGTGACATGTTATTTCCATATTGTCGAGCTGCTGTTGCCTGTTTGAAGAGAAATGTCGCAGTTATGGAACACACTCCCTGAAATTGATCAAGGAAAGCTAGATTGTCATTCTTGAATTCAAATATTTCCTCCTGACATACTTGGATAAACGCAAAGGCTAATCAACTCCTTTCCTGCAGAGAGATTTCATGAGATCAACACTATCTTAATACTGTACCAATAAGGGATGCACCAATTTATCAGCAGGCTGATATCCCCCTAGTTGACTGCCATGGGACTATCAGCAAGTAAGATGACATTAGGACAAACAAAGACCTTCCTCAGGATTCTCTCGGAGCAAAAAGACGCAGTTAACTCACTATTGTTGTGTCAGAGGACGTGGCCCATCATTTACTGATAATGCTACATTGTTAACAACGAATCAGCGTTAAAATCAGCAGGAGGAGAGCATGTTAGCGTTAGCTCTAAGTAGCCAGTGGCCGCAACTAACTGCTCACAGAGGTTGTATTTAGTGACATTATGATGTGTTCAAGCTCTATTCAGTTGAAAAAAAATGTATCAAGTGAAGGTAAATTAATATGTTCTCATGATGTGTTTAGTTTGATCTTGTAAAATATATTTTTTGGTGAGGAACTATAAAAAGTACAGCTGTTGAAAAGAGAAATTTGTTGTATATGTATATATAGTAAAAAGGCTTTTAAAGGCGATTATGTTTTTAAAAGATCTTTTTCTTGTGAAAGGTTATATTAGAAGTTGTTTCATGTATTGGTATGATTGAATTTGTGCTCATTCAAAGTTCATGTATTGAAGGGCTTAATTAGGCTATTTTAAAACTAAGCTTGTGACAATGGAAACGCAAAAGTAACCATACTAATGTGTAATGAACTGAACTGAACTAACCAGACTTTTTGGTGGAAAGAAAGCCTGATGCTCATATATACTATACCGACCATTAAGTGATTTCTTCATAGTGTGATGACACTGTAAGACTTGGAGCAAACAGTCTTTGTTCCGTGTAAAAAATACTTCCTAAGATCAGCTGAGTCTAATATGAGCATGAAATAATATAGATTAATGAGCAGTTACTCTCTACAACATCTTTTGAGGTCTTTGTGTTTGTTAGTTAAGCTAACACAACCATGCTAATAATGTTATTATCACTTTATTTTTTATCCCAGAGGGAGTATTGTGTATTGCCTTGCAAAAGTAGAGGTGCTAGAAGACGTAGCTACATTGTACAAGGCATTACATGAAAAAAAAGGATGAATTTATTGCATCACTTATTACATTTTGTGTAAATCTCGCATTGAATGTAACTTATTTGACATGTACTGTAATTTGAGTTTCTTTGCTAATAGAAATAGTTATGCTTCTTCACTTTCTAGACCCTCTTTAGTACTAGGTCAGAAGGTTCTAAAATAAATTCTCGAAATGGAGCAGATAAAGTTAATAAAACGTGTGTGTCTGTGTGTGTGTGTGTGTGTGTGTGTGTGTGTGTGTGTAGGAGCAGACGGCGGGCAGCGTCAGCAGTTTGGAGGGTTTCAGTCCCAGCTCCCACAGCGGGGAGATGAATCACCACGGAGGTAGAGGAGGAGGGCTGGGGAGGAGAGCTTACGAAGAGGAGGAGGAGGAAGAGGGGGAGATCCCGTGGGTCCTCATTCCCATTACAGGTCTGTCTGTCTGTCTGTCTAGCCAGGATATATGTTAAAAACATCCTAATAGTTGTCACCTTATTTTCAGGTCATTATACACTATTGAAAACATACTTATTATATTACATTCAGTTTTTGCCAATATACCCCCCTAAATCCTACACATTGAACTTTTAATATAGATAAGGTGGAACTAATTTTAACACCTCCTCTAATGCACAAGTTTTATTCATCAAAATTCTCTTTGGTATCTTCAATTTCATAGCATAAAAGATGAGATGATTTTCAGTTTTGTAGCCTGTTGTGACCCGTTACCTTTTAGGAAAGTGTTTGTTCAGTGTTCATACAGTGTAATACAGATGTGTTTTGAATTTTTTTTAATTTTGTTGTTAATAATAGTTTACTGAAGTGGCCAGTGGGCAAAATGCTACCTCAGACCCCAGCAGGAGGATCATGTGATTGTGTCTGTCTTTGACACTTGCACCTCTTTGGGGTATAAACTGAACTGTGACTTCTGCCGTACTGTTAAACCCCCGAACTGTGTGATATGTGATATGCATTGGTGGTTTTAAAGGAGCAGAGTGCAGTGTCACAGAAGTGACCAGAATGAAAAGTAAACTTCATCTCTGTCTGCAGGTCTGTGTTCACCGAGGTACACCCACAGAGACAGAAACATCCCTCAGGACCCTCGCTTCCAGCATCTCACCCCAGCAACAAGCATCACCACAACAACCAAACCTCCCAGGAAGAGCCCCACCCCGTCTCCTGAGCGAAGCCCTCCTCCCTCCCCCTTCCAGTGCCCATCCCCTGAGCCCAGCCCTCCTCGCTCCCCCTCCCAGTGCCCATCACCTGACCCCAGCCCTCCGCCTTCACCCTCCCAGTGCCCGTCTCCAGAGCCCAGTCCGCCCCCCTCCCCGTCTCAGTGCCCGTCCCCTGAGCCCAGCCCTCCTCCCTCTCCCTCCCAATGCCCGTCTCCACAGCCCAGCCCTCCCCCTTCTCCTTCCCAATGCCCATCTCTTCGGGTTGGCGGCCCCCCCTCCTCCTCACGGTGCCAGCCCGAGGAGCCTAACAAGCTCAGACCGTTTAACAAGGATCACAGTGGTGCTAACAAGGAGCAGTTAACCCGCACAGCCTCCAGGGAGGTTGCAGGTAACCTCACCCACACTCAGTACCTGTTGCACCTGTTGAAGTTTTAGACTTTAATGCCACCCACTGTTTTTCTGCCATGTCATGGATATTTGCCATTTTACAGTTCACCCACATTTATTTCCAGTTGCAGTGTTTGCTGAAGCCTGTCAGAAAGAAAGTAGACACAGATTTGTGGTTGTTGCAGTTCTGTGTTTTCTGACCTTATGCTTTTCAGTGCTGAATTGATTTTGTTATCCTTTTGCTTATAGTTAAGTGATGACTGCAACGGCCTCAATTTGGTTTGTTATATAAGACAAGCTCTTAATGCTGGGGTAGGCAGATTTTTTTTGTGTGTGTGTGTCATAGGGCAAAAATCTCATAATAAGTCTCAGCTTATTGTCATTCAAGTGGACTAAGAGAAGACCAGACTACTGCACTTTCTGCTAAGCTCTGTTTTCAGGCTTTTGTAAATGCAGATGTGCGTGCGCGTCCAAGGCTGTTGCCTGTGACTAATTTAGCTCCATGCTTATGTAGCTGACTAGATTCTCAAATCACAGTGTGTCAACTCAAAGGGCTTCACAGGCCCACGAGTCCACTAAGAAAATAGGACGGTAATTTTCATTGAATTTTAGCTATATGACAGCATCACGTTAACAGTCATGATCAGAATGATTTAAAAGAATCATTAGTCTGGTGGGAGGGGCTTACGACCAAGAGGGGAGATCTTCAAGAGGAGGGTGTATTTTCAAACTGCCTACCCCAGCTTTAGGTTTCACTGCGTGATGTACGTATGCACATAAAGTTCAGGTGTTCTGTGGCGCCAGTGGTTGTAGAATGAACAGGTTTTGTTTTGTTTACTGTGTATAAGTAGCTTTACATTTACTGGACTTAAACATTTAACATGATAAGTGACAAGTTATGGGGAGAACCAACCTAAGGTGTGTTTAAGTATCTCGAGAACAGCTTCAACTTGCCTCAAATCCTTTCACCTGCTTCAAATCATTTCACCTGCTGAGTTTCTTATTCGTATTAGGCCTTGACCACATTCTGCACTTCACTATAAATAATGCCATAGCACTCAGGACGTGTTTTGTTGTACCCAGAATGCATCTTTTGTCTTTCCAATCTAACAGGAGTGTCCACAGACAGAGAAGAGAAACCTCAGGGTGCAGAAAAGAAGAAAGAAGAGCCGCCAGTTTCTGCATCCATTCAGCCGTCTGTCCCTCCAGCTGTAGAGAGGAGGACGAGCTCCTCACCACCACCCACTGAGCGAGGGAAGAAAGATGCGAAGGGGGAAGCGGCTGATGTGAAGGAGGTACAGGCAGAACCTTTAGAGGAGGAAAGAGAAACTCACTCAGTTGAGAAAGTGCAAAAACGACGGGAAGAGGAGGCCAACAAGGGAAAGAGAGCCGAGGAGGAGGTGGAGGAGGGGGAGTTGGTGGAAATGATGCTTGTGGAATCAAGTGATAATGAGAAAAAAGGAGAGGTGAAGGAACCTGGAGGTCGCTCTTTGTTTCCTTTGCCTGTCTCCTTACCTCCCTCTGGTCTCGACAGCATTGTAGACAAACGTCTGGCAGACTTCTCTTCTAAGATAGAGCTCCTTTTGCAAGAGGAGAGCATCCATTACAGCTTCCCACAGTCCCCCCACTCCACCTCCAACACAGAAACCACTGCACCCAAACACACACTCCCACAGGCCCTCATATCTCAGTTTTCACAGTATGTGTCTTTCTACAACCCTTGCCCCCCGGTCCAGGACTACGTTAGCTCACTACAGGACCGCATTAACAGCATGCTGATAGAGTTTGATGACAGCTGTCTGAGCCATAAGCCCAGCACCAGCCGGCCTGATGCTGATGCCACGTTGGCGAGCAAAGTTAGTGATTTTGTGTCTAGCATTCGAGCAGCTAATACTACCAGAGACGATGATGGTTCCGGTTGTGAACTTACAGCTGCTGATGTCGATGGTTCACTCAGTCAAAACCCTGCACTCTCCAGAGGAGTTGAAGTGTTTCTGCCACATCCAACCACCAGTCAGATTTCTGATACTGCAAACAACAGGATCCCCGCACCGTCTCATGTCACTTTATCTGTTCCTACCTCTGCGTCTGGTTCTGTCTACAACACCTCCGTCCTCATCCCTCCTTCTACCAGCTCCCCACAGTCCAACTGGGATCCACTGTCAAGTCACTCTTCAGAGATCAGTAGAACAGTCGCTCATGACATCAGACAAACACAAGACAACAGCATTACCAGGACTGTACATTTTACCCCTGGTGTAGAAGGTGGGAGTGATCTTGGGGGTAAAGACTGTGAGGTGACTTTGTCCGGGTTCGGCGGCGTCTCTAAGCCCTTGATAGAACTGTCACACTCCTCTGAGTCGGTCTCGAATCCGGCTCCTGTGTCTGTGCCCGGGTCCGCCACAGGCCCCGCTCCCCCAGCAGCTGCTCTGAGCTCCCTGATCAGCCAGCTGCAGCCAGAGGTGTTCAACAGCCTGGTGAAAATCATCAAAGACGTCAAGAGAAACTCCCTGCAGTTCTACCTCCACAGCACTGAGCCAGGGGACCAGGTCCACGAAGACGTCAAGGTAACCTGAAGGGATCAGTCCAAACTGGAATGTAATGGCTGAGATTCATTTGACGTCTAGTTTTGCTTCGATCGTGTATCTCTTTAAAAAATACATTTTAAAAGTCAGCCCTTAGTGATGTATAATTATTACATGTACTCTCATGTTGTAGGAATACCTGTTGAAGCAGGGTAACTCGGAGCAGAGTCCTGTGGCCTTTCTGAACCAAGAAAACTGTAACAACAAACTGCTGGTCATCATTAAGAACAAAGACATAGCTGGACACATACACAAGGTACGTCTGGATAATCTGTTTAACAACTTCTGACTTCACTCAAAGGTCCACAGAGGGTCAGTTCTGTGTTGCGTGGTGTGTGTCAGCTGTTCTATGAGCCAACAGGCAGAGCCAACCTTATTTTTTTCTGAGCATCTTTGAGCCGGCTTCCTCACTAACTATGCTAGCTGTTATGCTACTTAGTTTCTTCAGTTGCCAGATGTTGTAATTGTGTCCAGTAGTCACTCTCTGTCACTCTCTGTCACTCCACAAACCAAACAAACAAACCCTTGTGGTTTTCCATGCTGGACAGATTTACTGGATGACTAACAGAAGATTTTATGTGTTTGCATACACATCAGATCCCTGGTCTGGTGTCTCTGAAGCGACAGGCCTCTGTGGTGTTTTTGGGAATTGATACACTGGACGACATCAGGAACAACAGCTACAACGAGCTTTTTGTCTCTGGAGGCTGCATCATTTCAGACGAGTTAGTCCTCAATCCAGACTTCATCACTCCCGGTAGGTCAGGATTAAAAAAGCAGTATTCAGCTGAGTGTATTTGTAGGTTATTGTAGTGGAACATTTTTTCTTTCACATGTCCCACTTAACACATAAAACTGGGAATCTTATTTTGAGGAAATACAAATTAATTTTGTGTTAAAAATATAGCCATTGTTTTTTAAAATTACGAGACTAATGCACCACTGGTAGTGGAATTGTTGTTTGTATTTATTTAATTGATGTGTTGATTACTGACATGATGTTCTGCAGATCGACTGGCTGCACTGCTGATGTTGCTGGAGGAGCATAGTTCAGTTCCAGATAGTGTCTGGAGGTGGAAAGTTCACTGCAAAACCCACAAGAAATTAAAGGAACAAGCCAGGTACTGATTCTGTGTCTGCACTGTGTAACGGCCCACACTACAGCACACCAGACACAAGATGAAACAGTAATATGTTTAATGACCAAATGGATTTACAGCCTCTCTCATTTGATTTAGAGGCTTAAGCTTTAGTCACTACATGTCTAGGCATGGCATAATATTGTTACTTACAGAAGCCTCATCATTGCCATCATGGCAGCATGTTGGTGTTTTTATTTTTTCAATAAGCACATATTTATATTTATATAACTATAGACCAAATCACCAAGCCAGAAACGGAAGCACAGTTAAAATGCTCTCCACTACATCCTGTAGCTGGAATCCAGATCAGATGGACCCTGACTTATGGCTGAGACTGTTTTGAAGCACAGACAGTAAAAAAAAAAGTCTTGTATCATGTTGGTTTGGTTGTCAGGTTCAGGAGAGATGCAGCCAACCTGCTGGAGGTGCTGTCAACCTATCAGAAGCGACAGATTGTCGAGTTCCTCCCATATCATGACTGTGACATGAACCATCAGTCCCCTGACCTGAACTGTCTGATAGAGCTCCAGGCCCGATACACCCAATACCGGCACACAATCTTCCTGACCGGTACGTACATGTTCGCAGTGATAACCAGATGAGCTGCTGAGATTTGAAAATATAATTTACCTGTAGCACTGATGTTACTTGTCTTTTTCACTCAGAGCATAATTTTGAGATGTTCCCTGCCTACTCCAATGGCATCATCGTGGCCACTAGTGAAGAAATTCTGCACAACTTCACCAGGCTGGTTGGTTGCCATGACATCAAGGACAGGCAGCCAATCACAGGTGACATGCTGGCTCCCAAAGGTCAGTTATGGTGTCTGTGAAATATGTGAAACATTCAACAAGCACAGCCATCTTAGTAGACTTGAACATTATTCTCAGTATAAATGCCTGAGATCTTCAGAGTACCGATTTTGCGTTGAACTTCTTTATCATTGTCAAACTTGCAATGTACAGAATTTACAAAAAAACGATCAAAATTGGTGCAGCAGGACCAGAGATGTCGTCTTTTTTTATTTCATGCATTGTTCTTTTTTGGCAAAACCTGGTGCCTACATTACCCACAATGGCACTTGACTTAATTCAGATATTCAGCCATGTTATGCATATGGCAGTTAATGTAGCCTCAAGCAGAGAGGAGCAGCGGGTTACAAAGGTCTGGTAAGCTCGCTACCCTCTAACTCCATTACCCCAGATTTTTTTTTTTTTAAAATTTCAGATTCAGACTTGTAGTCGTTAACCCAAACTGACGCCGACTCCACTGACGCCGGCAATTTATCAGCGTTTGTGCTAGGGATTATTTTCATCATCAAAAAATTTGCCCATTGTTGTCTCTATTAATCTTTTATTTTTTATTTTATTTTTGTTTTTTTAAGATATTTTTTTGGCCATTGTGCCTTTAATGGACAGGACAGGTAAGCGTGAAGGGGGGGTGACATGCAGCAAAGGGCCACAGGCTGGATTCGAACCCGGCGCCTGCTCTGCCACTAAGCCACCAACGCCCCATCTATTAATCATTTTGTCAATGAAATATAGAATAGAAAATTGAGGGGAAAAGTCTTGTGTAATCTCCCAGAGCTCAAGGAGACGTCTTCAAATGGTATGTTTTACTCAACCAACAGTCCAGAAACCCAAAGCTCTTCATTTTGTATCATGTATGACCATGAAAAGCACAAAACTCCCACATTTCTGAAGCAAGATACCAGCAAATGTTTGGCATATTTGCTTAAAATTGAGATGGACCTTTTTAACATACCCAGTTATGTCGTGCAATTTCTTGACAGTAAATGCCAAAAAAATACAAAAATTCAATTTCTTCGTGTTCTCACATCAGAATCCAATCATGCTTTCTTCCTGTAAAACAAAATATGATTTGTGTTTACATAAGCTAATACCAACTAGTTTCAGCCAATAATATCATAACATCCACCCATAAATCTTTCTGCAACTTCAGGCACACATACATGTAGCTTACTTGCTGCTTTGGTGTGTCTCAGTTTCTCCTGAAATACTGTGCTTACAGACCCACTGACTTGAGTTGAGTCACTTGAGGAAAGTGGTAACTGTGACATCTCCAGATTATGCATACGACATTTCACAGTGGACTGCTTCAGCAACTACGTGGAGCGTATGAAGTCTGTCATAAGAATTTGTTTGTAATGACCTTTAAAGCAAATAGAGACCGTAGCCGAAATATCAAAGTTTAACAGAATTTATTATCTTGTACAAGAGGAGCGTTTCACAGTGCAACACACAAGATGAGGTTACAGAGAAAAAGCTCCCTGAGGAGCATCTACTGCAAGCTGTTATATGTACAATTGGGCGTTGGAGTTCGGGTGTTTCAGTTCCCCTAATCTATCAGGTAGAGACTTCATAGATAACAATGGTTTTCAGTGGGTGTGACATCGTGTCACACTGTCCTCCAGATGACCCTTTCTCCGACCCTCTGTTTCTCTCATTTCCTCTTATAGATATAGTGACGGACTTCCCTTATCCTTACCTGCCTGCTGATGTTGCAGTTGCTATAGAATGAAACGGAACGATCCTCCAGACTTGCACAACACAATGGCATGCTTAAACAATGTGATCATAATTTTTATAACAATGCCCTTTGTCTTTTTCTCCCTGACAGATACTACCTACCGTCCTGTTGGTATTATGATTGGGGTTTCACTGTTACAACCATTATGATATGGCCACTTTTCAACAATCACATCACATTCCCCCCAACATTGTATCCCACCTACCTATGCTGTTTCATTTGGAAATTTGTTACGATACTGAAGCGAAATACTCACAGAATGTTTCATCTGGACTTTAAAAAACTGACTAAAATAGTTTTATATAATAATAATTATATTAAATTACAAATGGTAAATGGACTGCGCTTGTGTAACACTTTTCTAGTCTTTTGACCATTCAAAGTGCTTTTACACCACGGGTGGCCGAGGCTACATGGTACCACCTGCTACTCAGGCATCAAAAGCAATTTGGGGTTCAGTATCTTGCCCAATGATTCTTCAACATGCAGACTGAAGGAGCCGGGGATTGAACCACCCAACTTGTAATTAGTGGACGACCAGCTCTATCTCCTGAGCATCAGCAGCTCCGTGTGAAGTTCTTCTCTCACTTATCCAGTAGTGTGTTCTTATTCTACTTTGTTTTCTACTCAGTGTTCTCTTCTGTCCTCAGGTCTCGGGCGGCAGCTGAGTCATAGTGACTCTGTGTCAGGCTCTGAACGCTCTCCTTCTATCTTCCCAGACCACATCCATCCTCTCTCCTCCCATGACCAGCCCCAACATCTTCTCCAGCAGTCCGGCTCCATCCTCCCCACTCTCCCCCATCTGTCTGACCAGCTCGTCCCGGACGCCTCCTGTAAGGAAGGTGTCATGCCCCACTCAGACTCAGACTTGGAGGTTCTCCGACTGGCCATCACACAGTTACGGGCTGAGCGTCAGGCACAGCTGCAGCAGCAGTTGGACTCTCAGGCGGAGTTGAGCATCAACTCCTTCCAAAGCTTCGTCCCCAATCTCGTTCCTACAGGAGGCAGTCAAACCACCAGCACCCCTCTTTTAGCTCAAGGAGGTCCAGCCAAGTCGGTGGAGGTCCCTCGTGACAGGAAAGCAGTGGCAGCCACTCTGGATTTAATCCACTCAAGGTTACAGCAGGAGCCAGTGGAGGAGAGGAGGGAGGGCAGAGCAGAGACTCCCACAGGTGGATGGAGGAGTGGAGAAAGTCAAGGAGGAGGAGGAGGAGGAGAGGCTGGAGATCAGAGAGCTGGTACTCCAGTAAGAGTGGAGGGGCTACTGGGAGAAAAGCGGGGTCCAAGTAAAAGTGACACATCCACCCCTTTGCCTAATCAAAGCACAGCTGCAGTGACAGGACCAAGTACCCAGACAGACTCAACCAGTAACGGGAGAGAGAACGCAGACCAACAAGAAGAACCTTTACTTCCCAGAGTAGCTGCACATGCGGCAGCCTCCTGCAGTACCACCATTTGTCCTGCAGAGAGTGACAGATCGGGGTTAGTAACTGATTACTGCCCTTTGTCTACAGCTCATTTTGTAATACAATGGAATCTGTAACATCTAAACTGGTGAACTTGCTACAGAGACACAGAGACACTGAGCTGTTCAGCCCCCCAGGCAAGCTTTACTGACTAGAACTGGATATTGTTTAAAATGATTTAACTCTAAAGTCGATACAATACAATGAGTTCTCATACCAGAACTTTGTCTAAATAAAAAACAGTCTTAATTTGGCAAATTATGATTTGAGTCAGTAATACGTAGATCATAAATCTGAGCAGATATATTCAGTGTCAGTAAATAATGTTTGTATATTGTGTTAATACTCCTACAGTTTAACAGCTTCATTGTGTGTTGCTGTTTTGAAAACACACTGTCTTCATGATTTCTCTCCTGCAGTTTGCCTATATGTTGCTGCTGAACTTCTTCCTGTTTTCTTCCTGTAGAGACACACACTCAGGCCAGGAGAAGCCAATAAGAGAGGGAGCACCACCTGACAACAGCACTACTAGTGGCACAAAGGTAAGGGAGTATCATTATTTCAGCAACCCAGAAGGGCCACTGTGAGCTGGGTCAGATGGATTCCAAAATGTATCGCTGTATAACCATTCACAAGTACTCAGCGAGTTACTAAGACTTCTTCGCTACCTCCTGACAAGCTGCTAGGCTGACAGGGTTGTTCAAGGATTTATGGAGTGCAGCAGCACAACGAGGCGAGAGAGAAAGAATGAATAACTTAACTCCAGTGTCTCGAACCACCAGATAGGATAATAACAACAATAACAGCAGAAATTATTATCAATAATATCAGTATGTGTTAGAGACACAGTCTAATATTGAACTGTGACTGAGACGTATAAGCAGTGCTAAGATTAACACTCATTATTCATGGCTGAATTCACGTTGCTATCTGTTAAAAGGAGCTTTACTGATTTTCAACCAGCTCTGTGTCCCAGCTCATCTGCCAGAGCAGGGAGCTTGCAGCACTGCAGTATGTGGTGAAGCCAGACACCATTCATGTGCACATACTGCCCACCATGTAATGACAGAGCTGGTTGAAAGTCGGCAATATTTCCCTGCAACTACCAGTATTGTTTTTTCCGAGCTGCTGTAGCTGTCATAATTTACGAAAACGGAACTTTAGTGGCTGTAGATGCTCCAGTTCAGCCTGCGTAAACCCAGGGTGGGGGATCTGATCCCAGACTGCTCCCGCCAGATCAACAAACTTTAGTGCTTTGGAGTCTCCAAGCAGTGTGGAGTTAAGTGAAAGGACTGTGTGATGTGTTAGCTAGCTAGCAGCAGTGTCTTTCATTGGCGCCGACTAGTTCGTAAGTTTTTGCAAATTCACGTTTAAAGGGAAATTTCGGTTTATTTCAACCTGTCTCCTATCGTCCTAAATTTGTTTCAAGTGACTAGTGACATAAAAATAATAGTTAGCATGTTAGCTGTTAGCCTAGATACAGCCGGGGCGCATAGTAGCGTCAGACCTGTTAAAACGTAAGTGAACGGGCATACTTCAAGTGCAAAGTTAGTCCACTAAACAAGCTTTTTTCCCACAAAGACCACCTCATATCGTTAGGATAAATGTCAGAGAACATATAGAAAACGACATGTAAACGTGTTGTCTTACCTTACCGGTGTGGTGCCATGTTTGTTTACCATTTAGCTCTGCTTTCCAAAGCGTGGCCAAAATATCGTGAGAACAAGCAGCGATCTCATACCGTGCCTGAAATCTTGCGAGAACAAGCAGCGACAGCTGAAAGGCAGAACCGGACAGTAGCCTGAAAAGTTCATTCATTTATTTTATGAAAGATTTATAGAATAATGGCTGACTTTTTGCCAGACTTCGACTTTGTGGAGGAGGAATTTGATTTTGTTGTTCGTTTGATGGCCGCCCTTATTTATTTGAGCCAGAATACACTGACGAAGAGCTTTGTGAAATTGAAGAACGGAGGAGGAGAGAGAGAGGCGCAACAGGTAGAGGACGAGAGGGGAGGAATGGCTGCTGGAAGGCTGCGTAGCTCTGGAGATTGGTGGTGTACCTGTGAATGCTGTGCCCCAGTGCCCACAGAAGAGGAATGCCTCTGTTGCAAGGAATGGGACCGGTTGCAGCCTTATTTTCAAGGTCTGGATGTGACCAAGGACGAGACACCTCCACCTGGAGTAGTATCCAGCTGGGCTTTATCTAGAGCTCGTAAGATTTCAGGCACGGTATGAGATCGCTGCTTGTTCTCGCGATATTTCGGCCACACTTTGGAAAGCAGAGCTAGATGGTAAACAAACATGGCAGCACACCGGTAAGGTAAGACAACACGTTTACATGTCATTTTCTATATGTTCTCTGACATTTATCCTAACGCTATGAGGCGGTCTTCGTGGGAAAAAAAAAGCTTGTTTAGTGGACTAACTTTGCACTTGAAGTATGCCCGTTCACTTCCGTTTTAACAGGTCTAACGCTACTATGCACCCCAGCTGTATCTAGGCTAACAGCTAACATGCTAACTATTATTTTTATGTCACTAGTCACTTGAAACAAATTTAGGACGATAGGAGACAGGTTGAAATAAACCGAAATTTCCCTTTAAGGACCAGGATTAAACCTAGAGATTTATCATTACAACGCCCAGTAGACCCCAAAAGGGAGAAAATATTTCAACTGGTACCTGGTCAGTGGGGAGCACCAAGAAACCCAACATCACAGAATCTACGGTGTGCATGTTTAATCCCTCTATCCACAGAGAGACACTTCTAGTTTCAGTTAGACCCTGGATGACCCGGAAGGATGCCCATTAATGGGAACTGGCACATCAGTCTCCCACCACTCTAGAGCTCACCGCGTTAAACACCACCCTAAATGAAACCCCCGACACAGCTGCGTAGAACCAGAAGAAAGCCGTTATACGCTCCCAAACTCCTGGTGGGAGACTGATTACTACCAGGATATTTGTAATTCTCTTTATTTGGTGTTACGGGTGAATGTTTTTGTCGGGGAGGGAGTCCACCCCGAGGGACAAACTATCCCCTAGTGGAAAATTATCTTTGGGTTCCCTCCCCTCACCACACATCCTACCCAAATCATTACCAGACCTCAGGCAGGACTCGGAGCAAAGAAATGTTAAAGCCACTTGAGCGAAGTGTCCGAGAACGAAAAGCGAAAGACCAAGAACAATAGACCCAGACAAATGGTGATGGGAGAAAACTCTACTACTCTACTGAGGGAAAACACGGATGCTATGTGATTTCAAAACAGTAGAACATGAGATTGGTTTACACAGATCACTAATGTGCTGCCTTACCCCTAGACCATTACCCAGGGGGAAGACAGGCCAGACCATCACAGCTCCCACACATCTTGTTCCACCTGTTCCCAGATGGAAGTGGACTTTCCACACCTATGTTCCACCAACACAGAGGGAATACAAGGGAAAAGAAAGCAACCTGGAAATACAGGGGACTGCACTCCTGTCCAAGGCAGGACGGAGTCGCCATCCAACATCCTTAAGAGCTCCCCTGCCCCTGCTGAGCAAGGTCCCACCAAGACAACAAGTCTACGTTTGCAGCTGTTTAGCCACAGTGGTCAAAAATTTAGCTATGAACAACTCAAGCATCCCAGAGTCTGGAAGACTATAACGTACGCCAGACCAGGATGGGTACCACACCACATGCCATTTCTCAAGCCTGGCAAACAGTATTTGCACCTCAAAGCGAACAGTACTGTTGTCTACGCTGGCATGGCACCGGCACATGGAAGAAGTGCAAAGAGGGTGGCCTGTAAAGTCACCTGTTACAACCACCATGAAGGCCCTTGGTGCGAGGTCCAGTCCCAGGATGGAACCAGCATCTGTATCCTTGTTGCACCTCCACAAAGGGTCCCTCACCAGTGAACCCTTCCACCAATCACCTGGATCCCACCTCTGAGGGAGGTGCCACAGGGCAGAATGCAGAGGTGGGTGATAGAAGAGGGCCCACGCCTATAGTGAATTCTGTGAGCGCTCCCTTCACAAGCCAGCAACAAGGAAACCACGCCAAAGAGACTGAAAAACCATGCTCTACTCTACTGGTTTCCAACCTTTTAAATCACTGACTAAACTAACGACCTCTGGCTAAGTGACATATTGAAAGGATATTTAGATTATATTCACTGTGTAACGATAACAGTACAGAAGAACTGATAAACTGTACCAATAACCTAAAGAGTGAACACATAACTGCAGGATGTGTAAAACAAGCGATTGGATGAATGTTTAACAGATTATTTCCTGTTGATACTGTACCAGAGATGATTTTCCTTTTAATTTTAGGAAGTTTTTATACGATTCTCCGCTGTATTATGTATTTTTTTAAATAGGCTTCTGTTTTGACAGATGCAGTGTTTTCTTCTCACTGACACATGGCCATTGTTCTGTTAGCACTTTGATTGTTTTAACCACATACTTCTCTAATGCATGATGAGGCTGTTTAGCGGAGAGTGAAGCTCTGTGAATGTAGCTCGTGTTCAGGTCTTCACTGTGCCCTCATCCTGTGAGATATGTTTAAGTGTATATATTGAATACTGAACTTAAAAAATACTTTCATTTAGTTTCCTAAGTAGACTTACTGTGTATTTTTTTTAAAATGATTTCTTACACTGCGTAAAATCAAGAAGACCTCGTGACCCATATTCGGGGCCAGCACCCCCAGGTTGGGAACCAGTGCTCTAATCTTTGCTTTGCTCAAAAACGTGTAACCGCACTCTAAATATGTAAATCGTGCATGTATGCTCTGTGTAACCAAAGAGGAGCTTGGTATTCAGTATTAACCATTTATAGAACAAACTGTATTCATTCATTCAGTATTTTTAACCACATATCACACATTCTTTAGAATTTAGACAAATCATGTTCTACCAAAAAAAAAAACCAAAAAAAACCCCTCAAAATCATAACTTATTAACACTTTATTTCTGGAATAAAACATTATTTTTTTTACAGAATTTATATTTATGAAAAAATATTCTTTAATATACTTTAATATGTTTTGATCTGCTTTCATTTTTTTAATGTCTAAACTTGCCCTGTGTCAGAAAACAGTCTTCTCCCAAACAAAAATGTAAACTTAAAACAATTTAAAAATGTGTGAAAAGCCTTCAAAATCCAATATTAACAGTACATATCAATAACATTAGTGTAAAAATGTACTGCTGTATTTTTTAGAAATGGTAGCCTTTCAGGATTTGTCCCAGTTTTTTGTCAGCTGTCAGATTTTACAGAAACAGCATTTAATCAGGTATAAAAGGGGTTAGCTATATCACAAGGACTCCTGTCTTGTTTCCTGGTTTCCGGAAAGGCAGGAATGCTGCTCACGTACTGTTGAGATTTCTATTTTTTGATAAATTAGTTAAATAATATTGCTATAGGGTGTGTCTCAGCCATAACAGGTCAACTCTGTAGCCTTTCTAATTTAAAACTAAATAAGAATTATGTTTTGAAAATGAGTGTTTTGATTAGCATTAAGAGAACTCTCAGCAATTTTGAAAAATAAAATGGCTCCTCACTACGACTGCTATGACTGACTTTTTGTCAGCTCCATAAAACATGAACTCCATTACATCTTGCGTCTGATATTCATTATGTGTGCCATTCAAAAAAATGTAATCACTGGGGTTGGCACCCATCCTAACTGAAGAGTAAAAATCAAAACCCCAAAGCAGTAAGGTTTGGTCCCACTTCTCAAGAATGAGTGATATAATACACCCTTCCTGTCAGCTGGCTCTGACTCTCCCTAACCCTGTCAGCTCTACTGTATAAAATGAGAAGTAACACGGAGGAAAAGTAAGAAGTGCATTAAGAGACTTAGCAAGGAACCTTTAAATCAAGCAATGGCAATCATATTGTTTTTACTCTGTATGGGATTTTATACATGCCTTATTTTGCTCAATAAAACTAAGTAGATCACTTGGTCTACTGAAAGAGAAATACCTCCTTTATTTTAATCCCTCCCATCCTCTCATCTAAGGCTTCTTTAGTGACACTTGTGGAAGGCCACTTGTATTTTACAGTTCTGTAAAATGTTAGAAATGCCTATTATTGCCCAACAACAGAGGGTCTCACACAGAGGTGTAGAGCATACGGTCATCTGCAAGTGTTTACATTACCTAGCCTACATTGCTACATGTAGCTGCATGCTAGCGTCAGGAAAACATGTCATCTTGGTTGCTAATTTTAATTTCTCCGAGATTTTGGAACAGATTTCTGCTTGTACGTGTCTGGTTGTGTTTATAAGCTTTTATTGGTGACAGAAAGAGCCTCTATTCTCCATTGCAGTCATTCCTCAGCTGCAATAATGCTGCAGATATGCAAGACCCAAGAACGCTAACCAATTAGAGCAGACTTTGGAGAGGGGTCTTAAAGAGACAGGTGCTAAAGCGGAACGTCTCAGTGATTGTAGGAGTTCCAGTGCAGACAGTTTGAGGAAAATTAAGTGTTTTTTGAACATTAAAACGTGAACATTGTATAGTTGTAGAAACGTTAAATACAAGTGAGAACCTGAAATTGGGCATGATAGGTACTGTTCAAACATACTGAACATTGTGTACCCTGTTGCTAAAGCGCTGCCAAAACTTAAGATTTGTAATTGGTTTGTAAGGCAGGGGATAACTTAACCTGCTTGCCCAAAAGCTTCCACTTCAGGTTGGTATTGTAATGCCAGCACTACCACACAAGAATGGAAATGTACTGAAAAATGCACATGTAATGACAGTGGCTGTCTGAATGTGGAAAAAATGAGACATTTTTTCATCTTATTTTTCATCAGATGTGTCCAGCTGTTTTATAAATGGATAAATGTTTTCAGTACTTACAGGTTATTATGCAATGGTTTTACTGGTTCAGCCCACTTGAGATCTAATTGGGCTGAATGTGGCCCATGAACTAAAATGAGTGTGACTCCCCTGGTGTAGCAGAAAGGATACCAAAAACTAAGAGTATACCTCCGTCTGTGCTTTGACTGTCAGATAATCTCTTGGAGGAGAGATGCCTTTTTAACACATACAGATATTGCTGATAATAATAATCACTATTATATCCAGTGGTTAGAGACACTGGGGTTTAGGTAGTCATCTTCGCTTGTCCTGTGTTGCATAAATCCTTGAACAAACCCAACAACCTAGCTAAGCAGGAGATAGTATGGTAGTTCTAGTTTCTCACAAGGCAGTACTAGTTAACTGTTAAGTAGCACCAGCCAATAGAAACAGGACTTCCTTAGACTGTGGTCTAGGTTCAGTGCCCAGATTGACACTTAGGTTAGATTTTGGGGTCCATCCGAACCAGCTAATTCAACCAAAATCCTGCTCTGCCCCGTCTACAACAGATCCAGCAGCGCCAACAGCACCTGCAGCAACTGAACAACTACCAGCTCCGGCCGAGTCTGTCCCACCTACAACCACCACCTCACAGCCTGCAGCAGCAGCAGCGGGGCGTTGGCCTCCTGCAGTCCCCACACATGCCTCGATTCCCCAGCCAGCCTTTCTCCCGCAGCTCCATGCTGACGCCACTGACTACCCTGGGAGGTGGCCTCCTGGGGTCCACACCTGTCTGGCCTGGGGGTCTGGGCCCCACAGGTGCTGCTGCCCTGGTGTGGGGCTTCCGACAGGCCGGAAGGGACGTCACTGGTCCTAGCCTGCTGGGGGGGTACCACAACCCCGCAGGTCAAGGCAGCAGCAGGTACAGAGGGGGGCAAAGGTGAGGAGGCTTTAATGGGATGTCGAGAGCCGGCTTAACTTCACCAGCTGATTTATCCAAGTAACGTTCCTGCTCTTCATGTAGCAGGTTTTAGGAAACCAAACACTTCCACTCTACAACCCAGAGAATGGGAGGCTGAAACACGCACATCCGTAATACTAACAGGTGCTAAACTGATAAAAGAAGGAAACCACACTCTGTATGCAGCTCACAGGGTTATCGTCATAAAATCAGGGGAATGTCTCACCCTGATCCAGAACTGTCAAATTACTGTCTCCTAGAATTTTAGCCACTGCTTACAGGAAGAATGTTGAAAATACAAACTCATCTCTCTTTCTGGGGCACTTAATCATTTATTTGATAGTGACAGTAGAGACGCAGACAGAAAATGCTGGCAGAGACTTCCTGCAAAAAAAAAAGGTCCCTGACTGGAAACCAATCAGTGACGCTGCTCTTAAGTGGCATTCATCTCAACCACAGATGCTCCCTTAGCGACGGTGGGTTGGAAAAGAATTGATGTCAGGCAGGTGTAACCTTGCAAAAATCATGATTTACTTGGACAGGGAGAGGTTCTTTTAAAGTCAGTATAAATCACGTAAAATCAAAGATCGGTCTTTTGCTGCATTGTGGAAGCTTTATAAATACTGGATATGGTTAAACCCACCTTCATAGATTCTTTTCCACCTTAAAAGTCCTTGTCACTGGTTTGTATTGAGGCTTTATTTCACAAATTCAAACCACCAGTTCTCCCCTGCAGGGTTGTGGAAGCCATAAATTAACCTGTTATCACGAGAGAATTAGCATTGTTATTTTGAGATAACAAAATAATTCACTTGTGAGCACAGCTGTTCTCGGCTTCTGTAATTATGAAAATAATTGCCAGTTTATTTTCTGTTGATTGACAGAAATTGAGTAATCATTGCAGCTCCAGTGAAATCATTTTACATGCGACACCATAGAGAGCAAAGACATCCAGATTGAACGGAACGAAACATCAACCAGGCTACATGAGTTGTGTTTGAATTATTTCAATTGAGATTCTCTTAAAGGTGATAGTCCTGGTTTGTATTGACTTTAGTGGAAGAGACCGTTCTTAGTTCTAGAGTGTCTTTTTGTTACTCAGCATCCACCTGACATCACCTTCTCAGCCCTTTAAAGTCACTGAGGGTGGGATCAGTCACTAAAAAGTCACTATCTACCAATCTGTGAATTTCTGTTTTCTTCCTGAAACAAATTTTATGTTCCCTGTCCACATTATTCATCGGAAACCACACGCTGAAACACTCTTAAGAAGCTCTGTAGATGATGCCCACCCCCAAATATAAGTATCACTGATTAAAGCCCAGTGAACAATAACTCTTGTGTAGTGTGCAGAGTGTGGCCTGCTTACACAGCAGAAATCCACTGCTGTAAAATATTAGAGTAGTGGAAATGTTTACTATCTACTGTAATCACAACCTGTTAGTACTAAAGAAGTCAGAAAAACACTAGTAATAAACCACTAAAGGGAAAAAACACTAATGTAAAAACCCCTTTGAACATGTGTACAGCAGATTTTAAAAAAGGAAAAGTTTCTCTGCCATGTTTTCAGAAGTTTAATTTAATCTCTCTCAGAACAGACCTGTCATGTACATAGATATATTTCTGGAGGTGCTTTTCAACTCAGAGAGATCATCCTCTAACCTAACGAATGGTCTCAGGTTTAAACAGCTTTGAGTCAATATTCACCTGTTTTGTTTGTGTACGCAGCTCTGAGTAAGAGCTGGACTAAAATATAAAAAGCCTCTGATTGGATCCCAGTTCCCGGCTTTCTTGAACGCACCACCAGCTCGACGGTTTTGACAGTTTTCTGTCAACAGTCTAATACTCCAACAACTCCACACATTTGTTTCTTAAAAGGAGCCATTAAGGATTTTTTCTACACAATGTTTTTCTACAGTAGCTGCTTATTTGTTCTCTTTGCATCATGGGAGAAACCATTGTTGAAGTGACACTAAGACTTTTAAAGAACTTTAAAAAACCGAGATGGACAGACTGCCTTACACGTCTTCCAGTGGACTCTTTGTCTTGTAAAAAAAAAAAAAAAACAACACAGTTTTTTGTACTGAATGTTTGGTTTGTTACCCTGAGAGCTGTTTGTGTTTAGTTGCTGTTGTACAGTAGGAAGTGACTCTGTAACAAACTCATTTTAACTTAAAAGTCATTTTTTATGTTTTTTTTTTTGTTTGTTTTTTGTTTTTTGTTTTTTTGTTTTTTTTACATCAGAAGTTTTTTGTATTAAAAGTTGCCTGTGTAAACCAGAGTTTGTCTCCATGTTCTTCTGTATAATGGTAATGTGAAATTGTTATGCATGAGTGGAGCTTAAAAGTCTGAGTTTGGCTCAGCTTACAAACTCAAATTGTGCTGGGGTTTAAATTTACAGAGTGTCTATTTGCACCCAGGGGAGAATAATAACACTGCAGCTATTCAGCTATTCACATCCGTCCCTACGAGGCATTATTATGGATCCCAGTGTGACTGGCTAGTACTCATCACTCAGACATGTCAGAGTCAGAAGCGGTTAGGATTTGGGCAAAGAGGTCATAGTTAGAGCCAGAAGTAGCCAATCTAGGATATTCTCAAGCACAGGACTTTCACACCGGACACTGGTGAGTCCTGTGTGAGTAACATTGTTTTTTTTGTTTTTAGACTTACTTGATTTATTATTTTCAGTCTTTAGAAAGTATAAAGCTGTTGAATGCACATTGTGTACGTACACTTTAGCAGAATAGACCTGTTTGTGTTAATAACATATTTCAGTGTTGCCAGGAGCCCAGGAATATTAGCTCTTTACCCATCCATCCATTTTTATCCGCTTATCTGAGGCCGGGTCGCCAGGGCAGCAGGCCAAGCAAAGCACCCTAGACACCCCTCTCCCCAGCATCTCCTGGGATCAGGTGAAATATGTAATCCCTTCAGCATGTTCTGGGTCTGCCCCGGGGCCTCCTGCCAGTGGGACATGTCTGAAACACCTCTAACGGGAGGCGCCCAGGAGGCATCCTGATCAGATGCCTGACTCACCTCAACTGATCCCTTTCAACACAAAGGAGCAGTGACTCTACTCCGAGCTCCTTATTTACCACAACAGTCCGGGGCAGTGTTCGCATCACTGCAGACGCTGCACGAAACCGCTGATCCATCTCACCCTCCATTCTACCCTCACTCGTGAACAAGACCCCGAGATACTTGAACTTCGTCACTTGGTACAGTCCACTATTTTCCAACAGAGAACCATGGCCATGACTAATAATTGTTTTTATTATTGATTAAACTTGTGATGATTTTCCGTGATTTTCAAATGTCAGACAGTAGTGGAAATTGTTCTAAATAAACACACTGATGTGTTCAAACAGTCTAAAACCAAACATTTATAATCACAGAGGACTAAAAATGCCAACAAATATTTTCATGTAAGATCAGAACCAGTGGATTTTTGGCATTTCTGCTTAAAAAATGAAAACAAATTGGACAATTCTACTGAAGCAAACACCTTTAGTAATAATATTTTATATTTTAAAAAGAGCTCCTTCTGTTCTGTTCCTCTTTGTTATATGATGAATGTTAATTTGTTGTTGTTGTTGATGTAAACTGCTGGGTTGATGCCCCTCTACGGCCCTGTCCAGCTCTCCTTGTGTAATGGGCGGTCTCCTGGTATCTCCTCAATGCTCTTGAGACTGTGCTGGGAGACACAGCAAACCTTCTTACGACCGCACATATGGATGCGTCATCTTGGAGGAGCTGGACTACCTGTGCAACCTGCAGGTACTGCCTCATGTTACCAGTAGTGACAAGGACACTAGCAGAAGACCAAACTAGAGAAGAATCAGTCAGGAAGGAGAAGGGGAGAGTAACTGTGTGTGGACACCACATGTAAAACCATTCCCCTTTTGGGGATTGTCTTGCTTTTGTCTCTTCATTGCACCTGTTGTCACTTTCATTTGTGATTAAGTGTTCCCTGATGATTTTTAATTTACTGTCATATGTGACAGAAAAGCAGGAAATCTTCATGTTTGAGGAGCTGATGTCAGAGAACATTTGGTATTTTTGCTTAAAATGTTAATGACACAGTCAATTATGAAAATAGCTGATTAATTTTCTAGATGACACATGTTGAGTTTTTAAATTGAACACACTGTAGGTAAGTTGGGGGGGGATTCACAGATCAGGTGTTACCAAAATACAAATTAAATCAAAATGAAGTGCAGTTGTAACAAATGGAAAGGGTCTCAGAACACTTTACATTCTTTATTTGCAATAAATAAAAAACACAATACAATATAACCAGAAAAATTACACAACACAGAATCAAAAACAAAACTCCTCTGCCAGCAGGAAGCTGAAGAAACAAAATACATCTTTCATTCATGATTTAAATAAGTGCTGTGCTCCTCTGCAGGAACGATTACTCCAAAGAAAAGGACGAGGCGCCCAGAAGAAGAAGAAATAAAAAAAGGTAAAACTCAATACCTGTTAGGTACAGTGTCATTATGAAAAGTGCATTTAAAAACTGAATTTTAAAATACAATCTTTACATAAAATGTTAAATCACCCACATAAATTCATTTAGTGAGAACACGTCTTGATGTGAGGTAGAACTGAAGGAGCAGATTTAAATAAACACTGAGGTGTTTGTAGTCAAAGTTAAAAGCTCGGTCAGTCGAACCTGCAACTCACATTTCAGTTTTCTAAGTGTTCAAAAATAAAGTCAGAAATGTTCTTGATTTTAAAATCAGGTTCAGACTGAAGACAAATGTTAGTTACTGTTAGTACGACACAGTCTTTACTGTTTAGCTGCCTGTCACATTAAAGGCTGGAGTACATTAAAAAACCCATGTCCACTGTTCATGCACACTGGCTCGAATGGATCACCTCCTGTAAGCCTGTCTCTTTAAAAAAATGAATAATAATCAAGTTCAAGTACATTGAAAGATTGGTTCAAATGAATTTGTCCATAACATTACAGAGTTAACATCGTCCCACTATATTGCTGCAACTCTTCTACAGCTAATGTCTGTATTGACGGAACATTGGTTGTTTGTGGTAAATAAAGATTTGCACAAATAACCCTCTTTATGCTCAGTCTGAAGATGCACACAGAGCCATGTGTTTTCAATAGTGAAAATGCCAGAACAGATACAGTAGGTATTCACCCGCAAAGCGTCACATCCTTTTACACTGAGAGGGAAAAACAGAGCTACCACGAGCTGCTGTGTGGCTCTCTGAATGTCAAATAAACTTAATCCAGAGTTAATGGGATAGTTCAGTTTTTTGAAGTGGAGTTGTGTGAGATACTTATCCATAGCTAGTATATTACAGTATATTACCTACAGTAGATGTCGGACTCCTGCCTGCTTCCCCAGTTTGGAGTGCCAGACAGGAAAATGAAGCTGTTATATCATTCTCTTCATTGAGAAAAGCAGTGATTTTACCTCTGTGAACACAGGAGCTGCTGATCAACTGCTGCTTCGATCAGTCAGTTAGTTTGTGTTACTGTGTGACTTTGGTGACTCCAAACTAACCCTTTTAAACGCCACTGTGTTAAGCGTGCTAAAATTACTGTTTTGTCAGGAGTCTGGTGCCTTTGATGAGGGTATAGATGGGGAACTGAAATTGTTAACTCTCCCGGAAAGAGCTGTCTTACTGAAAGGTGAATCGGTTAAAATACTCTCAATATAGCGTACACTTAAACTGATACTGACTGTGTTTTGGTGGGACTTTTTTAAGTGGCTAAAATATACATTATTGCTGACCCCTGTTGACAGCAGTCCACTGCTGAGGTTCTGTGTCGGACCCCAGCCTGCTTCTCCAAACTGGGGGCGTTCTGACTGACATCTACTGTAGGTAAAATACCTTTTATGGATAAGTATCTTATACAACTCCACTTCAAAGAAACTGAACTATTACTTTAAAGGGTATTTTTCAACTTGGACCTCATGTTCCTATGTTTTTGTTTCTAACTCACTAATGGGAACATTTTTTTAAACTGATCCAGTATTGAGTGACAGCAGCAGCCGAGCTGCAATGTCATCACTTGAGGCAGAGTTTCACCGTCGATTTAAATCTCCCAAAAATCGTTGTGTTTTTATTGCCACTGATAGTTATCATAAGTTAGTGTTGTTATGAGTGTCTGAAAAGATTACTGAAAGGACTCCTTCAAAGATAGACCTTTTTGTTAAAGTGAAAGATGCTCTTTGTTTAACCAGAAACAGCCCCCAAATCACGATTGTCTAACTTACAGGACTCCATTTAAATAGCCAGTAAAGCTGTAGTATACTGCTGTTATTGTAAGTTTAATTAATCATATCTTTAGTAAATGTAATAGTGTCTCTTATGTGAGTTTAAAAATTGAGCTTTCCCACCACATCCTCTAACTATGACTAGATACTGACTATCTATTGCAAAGTACTTTGTAAGATTTAGGAAGTAGTCTTGTGTCGTTGGACTTACTGAGCTGCTGACAGGAAAATAAAACAAGTACTTCTGCTCCCTGATGCTAGTTACGTCCAGAACAGGTGAAGTTCACTCTGATACGATCCGCTATTCTTTAAAAACTCCCAAAAATCTGCTGCAGTCTGATATTCAAGTGAAATGTGAACCATGATGATCCTCCACGTCGTGGCACATTGAACATCCAGTCTCCAGTCAGCATACAGAGAGAGCAGGGTTCAAAGGTCACATGCGGTGCGTTGCAGAGGGTGCCCGGAGCTCGTTGTCATGGCGCTTGAGTAGAGGATTCAGATCTGTCTCCAACTCCCTCTGCTTCTGTAATAAACCCTGAAAACACAAACACTGGTTTGTACCAAGAGGCAACTTCAGGGACTGAAGAGTGAAGCCAATGAACAAGTGCCAAAAACTGCAGTTCGTCTAATGTCCACTTGAGGCCGGCTTCAGAATCAAGTCAATCCCTGAGTCAATTTTTTCCAGACTTTGCAAACCACCCTGATGATGTCACAGCGATGTCATTAGGGTTATCTCATCTTTGGTTTGGACACAAAAAATTTGCAACAGAACACCTGCGTTATGGAAAAAAATGGAGGCGTGGAGTTTGAAGGATGTTGGTGTTCACTGTTCAAGGAGCGTCTAATGAAAATAATCCATCAAGTTGCATTATGGGAAATGTAGGATCCAGAGTTTAGAGATTGGCGCATGCTCAGGATTATATATGAAGATATCTCGGCCTCTACTGCTTCCATTTGACTATTGTTTTTTTTTTTAATATTCCATCGATGTGACAGTGTGTGTGTGCGTGTGTGTGTGTGTGTGTGTGTTACCTGCCGTAGCTGTGCCAGGCCTCTCAGGATCTCCTGCTGTCGGTGTGTTTGTGTGTTATGAAGCAGTTCAGGTTGGAGGAGTCGATGTGAGGGAGCAGGAGGAGACGCTGGAGGAGCTTTGAAGGAGGAGAAAGTATAGTTTACTCGCAGTATAATGAGCAGAAGTCACCAATGACAGACAGGTGTTACTCTGTTTTTCTTAATTGTTATTTAACTATTGTTACTGCATTGTCACTCTATTGTAAGTCTCAATCCTTAAGTTAATTATCAAAATAGTCAAATCCTGCATCCAGGTTTTTTTTACTCAAGTGTTATCAATAAAATGTACAGTTCCTGTCACAGAGTTTAATTATTCTGTGTTTATGTGTGTGTGTCTAACCTGTGTGTGTGCGTGGTGGGGGTGGGGTGTCAGCAGGCTCCAGTGGGTCCAAGTTGAAGACTTCATCAGTACGAACATAAGGAACAAACTCCACAGGTGGAGGTGAAGGGGTGGAAGAGGGCAGTGCCTGCTGACCCTGAAGTCTGTGTCTGACAGCAGGGACGGGAGGAGAGCGCCCCCTGGAGGAGATGACAACAAGAGACATCAAAACAGCGGAGTCAGCTCACTAAACACAAAACCACCTCACCATCAAAACAGCTGCTGACTGGACAGGTTTTTATTTGAACCTATAAAATAAATTATTACTAAAACGTTTGTCAGGTGTGAATCGGGAGTTTAACGGTAGACAGCTGCAGTCAGAGCTGCTCACCTGTCAGTGCTGATGGCTGCAGAGACACTGTGTCCTCTGGAAACACTCTCCACCTGGAACAATGCCGGTCAGACAGAAAAACTACTCAATGTTTGTCAGGAAGTTGGTTTGCAGTGCAGAAGTTAGTAAGGTTTGTGACCTCAAGAGCACGGTTAAGTTTTAGAATGAATAAAATTAAGACAGAGGCCCCTACCCTCTTGGTGGGACTGGGCTTGGTCTGTGTGGGGTTGGAGCACAGACGAGGTTCCTGTTGCTGAAGAGGAGGAGGGTCAGCCCTAGAGAGACGAGTCTTCTCCTGCAGAGCAAGGAGCTCAGCCTGCCTCTTTTGTCGACTCTCCTGTCTGTTCTTTTGCAGAGCAGCCGGGTAACGCTCCGAGGCGGGGACGAACCGACGGTTGGGCCTGGAGGAAAGAAGTTGCAGGTACAGGGAGGGATCATGGGAGAGATTTTGGATTTTTAAATTGGGCATTTTTAACTTTAGAGGGTTGAATAAGGAACTAGATTTGTTTACTGATCATCTAAATGTGAGACAGGTGTGTTTCTACCTCTGTGTGTTCCACTCCGGCCTCCTCTTGTCTCTCCTGCTCCGATCTGTCCTGGCAAACGCTTCATACGCGTCTCCTCTTCCACTACTTCCTACTCCTGGCAGACAGATGTTCTCCTTGCCTGTTCTCACCGCTCGGTTCCTGCCGTTTGGAGGTGCAGCAGACAGAGAGGGAGGCGGCTGGTACTGTGCAGAGACGTCAGGAGTCTGAACTCTGAGTGGGAGAGACGGAGCTGCTTCTATGGAGGGAAGGAAAAATGTGTAAGGATCTTCAACACTTAAAGAGCACATCACATCAAGCAATTAGATATTAAACCAGCAGCAGTAGTAGTAGTTGTGTCTGTGGTAGTGATAGCTGACTCACCTGTCTGTACAGCCGTGTCTCTGTATGAGGAGGCTGAGCTGCTGACCTCCTCCTCCACTGAACACTCACTCTGTTTGGTAACTGCTGAAGAAACACACCAACAGTTGGAGGAGTTGTCATTACAAACAACCTGGTCATCGGTGGTTCCATCAAAGAGACATTTTCCCTTTAAACTTCTGAAATGACTTTACTTTAATAACTGTTTGAGACTAAATAAGGTCAAACTCTCCAATATTTTAGAAAAAAATGCAAAGATTATATAAAAATCCAAAATATTTCTGCAATTTTGTGTCGCAGAACTTTTGTTTTTCTTCTTTTCTGTCCTATTAATCATCTCACAACCCTTTGGAAGGGCCCTACTTCTAAACTGGAAACCACTAGACTAACTAGCTAACTGTATATCTCTGTTTTTATCCGCTTATCCAGAGCTGGGCTGAGGGGGCAGCAGGCTGAGCAAGGTGCTCCAGACATCCCTCCCCCCAGCAACACATTTTCTAGCTCGTCCTGAGGCTCATCCTGAGGCATTCATAGGCCAGATGAGACATATATCATCCCTCCAGCATGTTCTGGGTCTGCCCTGAGGCCTCCTACCAGTTGGATGTTCCTTTCCATCCAACTGGTGGGTTAATTGTCTATAAAGTAGTAAAACACTAGCGGCACCTCAAGCAGCCACAACAGTCGTCTTATATAACAACTCTCCTGGTCCCAGTGTGCCCAGCAGAGACCGCATTTCCTCAGGAAATTAAAACAAGCATCCCTTCCCACCAGCATCCTCATAACATTCTACAGAAGTGTGGTTGAGAGCATTGTGACATATTGCATTTCCACCTGGTATACCAGCTGCAGTGTGTCAGATAAAAAGGCTCTGCAGAGGATGGTGAGGACAGCAGAGAGGATCGTTGGAGTGCCGCTACACTCCGTCCAGGAACTTTTTCAGAGGCATCATCAGGGATCATCAGAGGCATCATCAGGGATCCTTCACACCCTCTCCACAGGCACTTTGAAGTGGTGCCATCAGGCAGACGCTACCGCAGCGTCATATCTAGGACCAGTAGAGTGCCTAACAGCTTCCTCCCACAGGCTGTTGTGATGCTAAACTGCATCTCTCCATTCCATGCAGCTTAGACATACTGCACAGCACTGCACATGGTTACTTTAAATGCCAATTGTAACTTTTTATGAAAAAGGTCACTGCTGATGTGTGATGTGCAGGGTTTGTAAAAAACACCCGAAGGATGTTTTTGGGGTCAGTGTTTCATAGTGCAATTGTTTGGGTTTGTATTGCAGCACTATTGCAAATGCTCCACCCACCGCTGGGCTCCAGTGTCTCCGGATGTTTCCCGTCATCGCGGTCTTTCTTTGAATCCTCTGCTTGACGGCTCGACTGCACAGTGCAAATACACACAGAAGTCAAACACTGACACAACTGTGACTACAGCAAAATACAGTGAATTAACTTTTCCCCTCATCAGACAATGGATAACATTTCTGGTGAAGAGTTGTGCACTTTTTGTGTTTGTGTTTGTGTCCTGACCTTCTGCCTCTCCCTCAGTGTGTCCAGCTCGTACTGTCTCTCAAGCATCTCCCTCTCCAGCGCCACCCTCCTCTCTTCCTCCTCCTCCTCCTCTTTCCTTCTCGCCTCTTCTCGCTCCCTCTGCTGCCGCCGTTCCTCCATCTGGGCCTCGATCGCTCGCTAGGGAAGGAGACGTGAGGAGACAGTAAAATATTTAGGATGGTAAGCAATAAAACCTCGCTGTGTTGTTCTCCCCTCTACTCCTCCTCTTCCTCCTCCTACCTGCTGCTCCAGCTGTTTGAGCCTCCTCCTCTCCCTCTCTTCTATCTGGGCGGGGTCCAACAGGGCGGTCATGGTCCTCAGATAGCTGGACGAAACACAGGAGAACAATGGATGCTGAACACTTACTCAAATATATCTGGACTTCTTATTCACTAACCGTTTTGCAAGCCACAAAAATAATTCTCAAGTTTTGGCCATAACGTCTAGAGTCAGAGCTCAAGTGAAGTCCAGAAAGTTCCAGGTCATGTCCAAGTCCTAAACATGTGTTCTGAAGTCCCATACCAGTCAGAATACACCCTTTACTGAGTTAATGCCATTTTAAATCAGCTATAAGAGATATTTTTTCAATTATTTTTCAATATTATCGATGTGACGTGTACTGATGAACCTGCAAAGAATTACGACCTGAATCTGCAGCTCCCCTCAGCTTTACAGAGCTTTATGAATGAGTTCCAGCTCATTTGTTAGCTGTCCAACCCACGCCTGTTTTGGTTCTCTCTCACCGCTCTCAGAAATCTGTTATCTGAAATTACCAAATTGTTTTAACTTTGCCAAAAAAGATTTTGTTTTTCTAAAGGGTACCATCAGCTGAGTGAGAAAATGTGTTTCAGGGCCTTAAAGTTTTGCTTTATGTCAAAATTAGCGTGTAAGCATGGTTACAGTTGTAAGTGGAAACTGACCTGCTGTGGTCCAACTGGTGAATTCAACTTTAATGTCATCAACAGAAAATGATGTTTGATTTTGCAGGCACTTATCTATAAACTGTCAAAATATTTTTCTGTGCAGGGCTGCTCATACACTCATCGACCCTCTTACTTGGCTCTAGTTGGGTACCCGCTGGTTGTATCTATGCTGGCTCCCCCGACACTTTCTGCTCCACAGCTGCTGGTAGCCTCCCAGACCAGGGACAAACTGGACATGGGCTCCCACTCTCCTCGCTCGGAGCTGTTGGACAGGGCTGGAGGTGGAGCTGATGGAGCTGCAGTCAGGACTGGAGGCCGTCTCTGCAGAGAGTCAAAGTGTGTGGCCCAGAGCTCGTGGTCCTCCGTCTGCAGGCACACGTTCAAAAGTAAAGTAATAAACATGACACAGCAGATAATCACTAGTTCATGTGAAACACAGTAAAACATCAACATGTTGCGACTGTACCTGGCTCTGCAGCAGTTTCTCTCTTCTCCTGCGCTCAGTCGTCTCCTCTCTCTGTCGGTCCAGCTCCTCCAGCCAGCGTCTCCTCTGCTCCTCTTTCCTCTCAACACTCAGCATCTCCTCCATCGGGGTGACCTCCTTCAGAGACAACACCAGTCAGGAACATGTCATCCAGTGTAACAGCGTGGCTCATTGATGTGCTTTTAATAGTTAACATGCACCTCCGTAATCTGGTTACTGTCAGCTCTCTGCAGAATTCTGATTTCTCAAATGTCATATAAATAAGAAACCATTACTACAGTCTAGTTTTTGGGTTTAAAGAAAGGTTATCTAGTTTCAATTTATGCTGGAGAAATGTGAAATCTTTATCATGTTTCTGACAGCATTTTTAAATGTGAGCAGCCTGAAGGGATGAAAGAAAACAATCCTCTATCGGTGTGTTATTATGCTGTTATTTGGTGCCATTGTGGCTTGATCAAGTTTGTGTTCACCGGGATGAAGGATCAAACACAAAGGATTTCCTCCTTTGCGTTTGATCCTTCATCAGCATTCAGGTGCTTCTCAGTGTGACAAAGACTTTCACTATTTACCCCGAGTCTGAGGCTGGATCTGATGGCTGCAGGCTGATCTCTGTGGCTGACGGAGCTCTGCACTGAGAACAAGCTCTCTGTGTCCTCCTCAGCCTGAAACACACACACAAAGATTATGAAATATTCTATGAAAGGAAATATATTTCCAGTCCATCTCAATCTTGGATTTGGTCTTCTTCAGATGATATTAGTATTATATATTATAGATATTATCCTTTAGTTCAAATGACTACCTGATAAATTTAATTGAATATATCTGTAAATATGTTTTGTTATTGGTGTAAAATATGTAACACAACCTCCAGAAATGTTTTCCTCACATAAAAGTGCCTGTGCAGCTGTTAGTGGGGAAAAAAGAGACTAAGAAAAGTGCATTTGCATTTAGTGAGAACAATTCAACCAAATCTGTGTGAACACAGCAAATATAAATTAAATTTTCCTCTAATTTTTCTGACATTTTGTGCTAATTTGCTTTAACAGTTAGAAAGAGACAAACTTATCAGTGCCCCATTTCAGTGCGAGGAGCAGTTTGCTCTTCTTGTGTGTAAACAAAGCTGTCCGATGTTCCCATGGTGACAAAAAACTACCAACAAAGTGAAACTCTGGAGATTAAAAAGGGGAAATATCTGCCGTACCTGGAGTCTGCCAGGAGCCGAACGCTGCTGCTGCTGCTGCTTCAGTGCCACTTGCTCATCTAACACAAACGCACACAACACATAGGCAAGTAAAACATAATTTAGTTCTTCAGAAGTGCAGTAATAAAATGCTGCACCCAAACATTATTTTTATCTCCAACTGTATAATATTTGATTAATAATTCAGATGTGTCAGAGATAAGAGCAGTGAGCTCATCTACATTCCATCACCCTCACTAGCTCTGACTCCTTCCTCTCCAAAAACAGTGGGGAATTTGGGTACATAAAGAAAAGGCTTGTGTTTCGGTTGTGGTATGGATTATTTTTATGACCTTTTGGTTTTTGTTATTGTTCAATGGTGCCAGGTAAGTATGCTCTGTTCTTTCAACATTGGATTGTGTTGTTAATGTGCTAACTGGCTATCATCAAGACATCTTCTGGTTTCCCTTTTTGAATGATCAATACAGACATGGGTGCAGATCTGATGACAAGTTTGGGGGGGACACAATCAGTTGTGATTTTTTTTTAATTGCACGCGTGCAAATCATGCCCACAGAGCGCTTGAGATTGCCAGCATATTTCATGATTTCATAGAGGCTCATCACCATCACCAAGTCATTCAAAAAGCACTCCAAAGAGAATCATATGCTTACCTTTACTGTTTATTTCTCTTAAACAGCCAGTAGTACATGGAACCAGCCATCACCCTCCTTTTCACTGCTTCATTGTTAGTTAATGCTACTTCTAGTTTCAGGGTCTCTGGCATGTTATGTCCACTCACGTTCTCATCTCTCGCCTCTCACGGATTCCCATTTCTCCTCATCATCTTCCCTTTCTCCCAGTATATAGGACTACTGTATACATTTGTTCAATTTCAATCATTTAAGCTATTTAGAATTGGGGGGGACAATTTGTGTTTTTCAGAATTTGGGGGGGACATGTCCCCCCCGTGCCCCCCGGGATCTGCACCCATGAATACAGATGATTGCCGCCTGCTGTGTGGAGAGTTATTTCCTCTCACACAGTCGCAGAACGTACATGCTGCTTGGCTGTAAGCTGTAGTCTTTGCAGTGTGTTCATGTGCAACTTTTTTGGCCCGAGACACAGTGACGCAGTAGAGGGCTTTCATCGCTGCTAGTTCTCTGAGGTCAGTTTGGTGTTTTCTGGGCCTTAAAAGAATATCTGGCTCATTAGCAACTAGAGCAACTTAGTTCCACTTTCTTCACCAGCTTGTCTCTAACTTTGTCTGTTTGTTGTTTGGTGCTGCTGGAAACACTGAGACTGAAACAAACAAACAAATGTGTCGCAAAAACCAAAACTTAGAGCTAAAAGAGGCTAAAACAGTTTGTGAAGCTGGTGATGTGGCTTTGTCACTATAATGAGTATGAATATGCATTACAGGTGTGTGTGTGTGTGTGTGTGTGTGTGTGTGTGTGTATACCTAGTTCTCTCCTCCACTGAGCCTTCTTGGCGTCGATGGCTGCTCTGCTGTCTGACTGTCGCTCCTCCAGCCAGCTGAACGGACATCCAGACAACCTAAACGACAGCAGCCACATCCTGCTTTTAACTGACATTTTAAGGTACGCAGATTTCTAAAAACACATCTCCACACTATGGAAGCACAACAGACCTCCTCACCAGCAAACTGTCAGAATATATTTTTTTTTTTTTGCTTGATGAAGAAAAAAATTATAAATCTTAGTTTGTCCCCACATCATGTCTCTTGAGCAGAGTTTTTCAACCGGGGGTACGTGAACCCATGGGGTATTTCACAAAACCGCAGGGGGCTATGAGGGATTTTTTTTAATGTTAATGTAAAAAATTTAAATTATTAAAAAGTAACACGCACCCAGAATTATGACAAGGTGCTGATCACTGGCAGTTGACTTGATTATTGAAACAAGTGGCAACAACACTCTGGCTCCCTATGCACTTCTTTTATTTGGGCCTTCTTCAAGATCAACAATCAAGAAGAAGAACTTTACATTAACTGCTGTAAAAACTGTCAACTGCTGCGACAAACGTTCATGTTTATGTTCGTTTACTGTCACTGGGAAGCCAGTTTCAATATTAAAGGATAACATAAAATAAAGCAAATGGATTCTTAGTCGAACCGTTAAGTAGCACAGAGAGGAGTGAAAAAGATTGCAAAAACAGACCCTACAAAATACTGTCAGTGGGCTATCAGGTAGAATATGATTTAATGGGATTTACCTCACTTTATTCCACCTCTTTGTATAGGCTTTTTTCTTTCTATCTATCATAAAATGTTTAACGTTGGTTAGGGGGTACTTGGCTGAAAAAAATATTTCAAAGGGGGTTACTATTGAAAAAAGTTTTAAAACAACTGCTTCAGAGGACAGAACCAGAATGCAGCAGTAAAAAGATTTATCTCAAATGCATTTGTAAATCATTCTGAACACCAAACATCTTTTTTGAGGGCAGCAGTAGCTCAGTTCACAGGTACTATGGATATGGAGTGTGGACTGGTAGCTGGAGAGATGCCATTTCAGCAGCCCCCTCGCTCTGACAGCTTTCCATTTATTGCATCTATAGGTCCTGTGTGTGCATGTGTGTGCATATGACAACAGAGTGAAAGAAACACAGTGAAGACATGAAGAAGTTAAATATAGATCTGGTCCAATCCTCGGTATTGTGTGTGTCCTCTGACCCTGACCACAATTTGTATTTATGGTGATCTTAGAAAAGAAGAATGGCCTCACCGATAGGAAATTAAAGTGTCCAAATGTCCTGTACATTTATTATTATCATCAGCTAAATAAATATTGATTTATGTCTTTTAATTCAAAGGAAATTTGTGCAAATGTCCTTTACAAAAGCCTGTTGATGCATGCTCCCCACCTTTTATCTTTATCCTGTGATCTTTCAGTTGTTTCAGCTCCTCCTCCCCCTCTGTCTTCCTCTTTCATCTCTCCGCCTCCTCCTTCACCCTCGCCTCCTCCTCCTCCTTTATTCATTGAGGAGCCAGATTTTGAGCCGGCTTGATTTCCTAACAGAGAAAAAGACAAAAACTTGTAAATTATATTGACAAGGAGGGAAAGTCTAATGTCTGTGCTTTAGTCACTACCACTGTTAACACTACCATCACTACCAGCACCCCGGGTCCTGGGGTCCTCTGGTGGGTGTGGGCCATTGCTGGAGGTGTGGACTGTGCTCAGGAGCTTCTGTAGCTGTTCACTGGTCAGACACACCATGCCATCCTTCAGTCCCGCGTCCCCACTGGCCACTGTGTCTTTTAGTCCCACTTTTCCACTGGCTCGTGTCTCTCTGTTCTGAGGCTGTCCTGTTTTCCCATTGGCTCTCAAGGAGCCAACAGTAGTGCTGTGTTTGTGTCTGTCTGACTTCACCTGCACACAAACACGCACAGGCAGAGGAGATAAATGTATATTAGAAGAAGAAGGGTCCAGAGTAAAGCAAAGAAATGAGATGGAGCATGAAACTTACCTTCGCTACAACTTTGACGCTGCCCCCTTTGTGATTCTCATGTGTCTTAGATGATGTCAGAGTGGAGCTCCTCCCCCCAGCAGTGGTGGTGGCGTTAGAGGTGGAGGAGACCGCTGCTCCTCCTGCCTTGCTCTTGGTTTCTCTGTGCCTCCCTGCCAGCTGCCGGGCTGGACGCTCCTCTCCCTGCACCCCCTCCACACAGGACGGCTGCCTGGAGCTCAGGATGTTAGCCGCTCTGGGCCTGCAGGACAGCTGCTGGGATTGAGTTAAATTAAATCAGACAAGATAAAACCACAAAACACCAGGAGAATTTTATCTTTTTTTTCCTGTCCGCTTTATTGTCCATTATAAACATAAACCTGCGCTGTGTGCTGTGATATGTAGACACCCAGGTGCTTAAGGATGTAAAGACGATTCCTACCTTTGCTGGATTCTTCTCAACACCTGCAGTGACAGAAAGACGCGACAGTGAGCAGCCATGAATATTATGCCACACACGTTTGTTCATATTCACTATACTACTGTAGGTCTGAAATAAGGCAATGCAAAAACTGAAATGTGCAAAAAGCCTTTTTTTTTTTTTTTTTTTACAAAAGCAGTATGCAAATTACATATAAGTAATATGAAACAATTAGCACCATTAAACATTTAATTTTAAGAAAATATCACTGTGTCACTGAATTAGTTTAATTTTAAAACAGTTGACTAAAGTCAAAACCATTGTTTCAAAATTAATTTTATGTAATTTAACTAACTTATCATCTTATAATTTCTGCAAAGGTACCTTTAATACATATTTTCTACTGAAGGTAAGGACCTAATAAGAAAAGCAAATGAGTGAGTGAAAACTTTAAAGCAGAGGGGTCTCACCATGACTGAGTAAAATCAACTTCGGTTTTCCATTTTCAAGCTCAAACAGCAGGCCGTCCCTGTTTACAAAAAGGGGGAATATCAGAGCAAACAGCAAAGTACACACTCTGTTAATGCTTTCAACTGTCTTGTGTTTTTTTTGTTTGTGTTTTAATGCTGTCTTGCTGCAAAAATAATTTCCTGAGTTAGTGCTGGATCCAGCAGTGAGAGCGTCCTGTAACTGATCTGTTTTAACTTCATCAGATATATGACAAAATTGTGGTAAATTAATAAATATTCCAGCAGTAAGCGAGTAAGTTCTGTCTTTCTTTTTTTAATTGTGATTTCCTTTGAAGCAACTGCCTCATTGCAGACTCATGTCTCAGTCATTTGGGCGCAAAGACACATATTTGCCTGCCTTCGGTCTTAATCACCAAACATTACACTAGTTACTTTAAAATAAAGAGTTTGTAGACCTTGTCTTTGTGACACTGAGATACTGAAATAGTAAACAATGTATCACGTTGCCAAGTAATAACATTACTGAGTGCAGCATGGTGCAGCATGGTGCAGCACAGCAGAACTCACACAATGGGTGAACACACCAGCTGCTAGCTCTCACTCAACACTGCCTGCCTACTGCGCGCGCACACACACACACACACACACACACACACACACACACACACACACACCCTTACCTGCACTTTATACACACTCATATACCCATACATTTCATACCACTGTCTGTATCATAACTCAATATTTTTTTATATGACTTGCACTTACAGCTGCACTATATATTTTATACTTATACCTGCACTGCCTACTACAACTTCTATGTTCATACTAAATATATCTATCCATCTATATGTGTTCACACTGCTCATACACATCCAGTGTTTACATATGTACTGAATATTCTATATGTATTCTATACACCACTGTTTATTCTGTATATCACACTGCACTGTACTTTCTTGCAATTCATTTTAGATGCTAAACTGCATTTTGTTGTCTCATTACCTGTTCTCTGTGCAATGACAACAAAGTATAATGACATAAATTTGACTCTAAACACAGACAATGTTTAATAACGTTACAGATTTTCAGTCATTAACGTTACTCTGCTTTCTTGCTTGGCCTGTTTCACATGAACTGACTATAGCTAATCGTTCTTGTTTGCAGTAACATAAGCTCATTATTATTTGACTGATTTTGTCCTCATTTCTTGTAGATTGATTACAGCGAACAGCAGAAGCTCTGTGGGTTAAAGGCTGAACCACAGCGGACATATATTATATATTATTTGCACTGAGCGCATTTGATTAGTTATGTTACTGTTTGCAAGCTATAAAATAATCCCCGAGCATTTCACTGCGACACATGTCGGTCAGTATGTTAGCTTAGCTAGCTACTGGTCATTTGGAAAAAGCACAGACTCACCCGAGATTCATGCCGACAGAAAATATACGTTACACCGTGAACGAGACGGAAGCGCGTTTACCGACAATCTTATGAAATCAGAAACAAACGGTTCGTAAATGTTAACGTTTTAATAAAAGAGCTCCTGTCCAGCTCTGGGCTGACCCCACTGCCTCTCACTCTCCACTTCCTGGTTGGTAAATTGTGTACGTTGGTTGCTGACAACGACCAAGAACAGCTTTACTGATTGGCCAATTCATTTTCACTGTGAAACTGAGAGCCAATCAAGTTCCTTCATTGGTCGTTTACGTTAGATGATGTTTCGTTTGTGGTAGCTGAGCATTTATTTGAAACGACGGAACAAACGAGCCAAAATGAAACTGCTCGCCTTCTTACGTCACTTTTACTTATGGTTACATACTTAACGATCACTGCAGCTGATACACTTATATACTCTAACTTTTTTACTATATCAAGAAACTATTAAATTACATTTTTATGTGGAGACAGCACCCAGATACAGTGTAGTGTATTAGTCTTGTCAAAAAGGTCAGTGAAGGCAACCGTCAGAAAAATACATTGAGAAACTGGGCTTGTGGGTATATGGTTTACTATTTAATCAATAATTGATACTTTGGACACACCAATAAAGTCTATCGATCAATTTCTATCAACATGCAGTTTGAGGTTATTTGCAATAGTATTGTCATTAGAATTTACAAGGTGATTATTGGCAAAGTAATGTTATTATGTGCAGTTAATGCCATGAAATCATGGCATTAGAGTTTATTTTGTAATAATTACCCATAGGTAATGCATTTTTGTAACATTAAATGACAAATTACCTGCCAGATAGTTAGTAATGGCAATTTACTAACTAATTAATGATCTTTAAATACTTTAATTGGTGATAAATTGATGCACTTTGCAGCAGTGATGTAACACTGGGGAAGGAACTTTTTTTAATGATTAAAAAAAACCTCACTATAATCACTACATGATTATTACTAGTCTATATTATCTATATTTAATATTGTGTGTTATCACTGTATTTCATTATTATATATGTATTACATATTGTTACATTATTAGACTACTTATTATATATTGCTGTATTGAATTGGATCATATTGTATGTTCATTATGTATATGACATACTTTTCATACTTTCTTTATTTATTTGGATCCCCATTAGCACCAGTATAAGGACTGGCTATTCTTCCCAGGGTCCATACACTTGCATTCATACACACTTACAACAATATCACATAAACACAACAAACAGAACAGCTAATCTTGTCGGTTTAACAATGAGTGCGGAAAAGAAACAAAATCATCATCACTTAAACAAAAGTTAAGCAGACACAGAATTAAAATTCAGCCACAGTTCCTAAGAATTCATAGCAGACCTGACTTTGATCTTCATACAGATACATAATGATTTATGATAAACATAAATCCTAGTCTGCCTGACCTTGAATCATATGTTGTTCATCCTGTGCTTTCACACATTCAAGTCCAAGAAAATAGAATATTAAATAGCACATTATAACACACTTCCAAGGGGGATTTCATCCATATATATATATATTTAATAAATATGCCATTTCCATTATTTACGAACACAATTCATATATAATCCCTGAACTGCTTGGAGATGCTGTTTTAACACAATTTTATACAATTCATACATCTTTGTGTATGTTGTATCCATTATTCGTACTTATTTATAACACTTCACTAAGGATTTCAGATTTGTAATACTTGACTTGTTATTTGGCACCTATGCACTTGCACAAATAGTGTCACAATGAATGTATATTGCAAGGTAATGAAGGCTACAGTAGTGCATAAACTATTTAGTTTGTGGTTTTGTTTGAACCACGAATTGCCTCTTTAGCACCTCTTTCACCACTTTAAATGCAGCATTTTTCCTTTAAAATCAGTGTGTTTTTGGTACTTTGTTTGGTCAGTTCTCCCTCTTCTGCTGTGGATATGAAAATAATGTTTTAATTGAAATAAAATGAATTAAATAGAACTCTAGTTGTGCTTGTTGTTGCACCAGAAGACTCAAATAATATGTTTAACCTTTAACTGAACCGTGTCTTTATTATATAATTATATATATTATTCATTGGTGATGCAGTATGGAGGCCTTGAATTTGGATAACAAAGTGTCTCAGTCGGTGGAAGAAGAGGAGGAGGAAGAGGTGGTGGATGAGGACGGTAAATCCAGCAGCAGCCTGTAGGTGGCGCCAAAGCGTCGCAGTCATGTAAATGAACTGTAAAAGCCAAACAGCCTGCGTTAGCTTCACTGTAATGACGTTAGCCTCTTGGATGTTTTTTTCCGCCGTTAATGAGTTTGGATACCGGGGACCGACATCCATGAACCTCTCCGGCCATCTGCAGCACAACCACCGTGACCTCCACGAAGTCAGCTCAGTGTCCAGCGGGCGATCCTGAAGGTATGTTGTTATTGTGACAGCTCGGTGCCTCTAACCGGAGAGACTGCGTAACGTCAAACCGTTATGTTAGCCACGGAGCTAGCGTTAGCACGCAAGGCTACTTAAACGGCAAATAAGTGTCGAAGTAACGTCAGTGTTTTCCATCAGTGTCCGGGACACCGAGCAGCCGTTACAGAAGCAAGAGAGGATTTTATAGCGAGATGACACGAAGCGGTGGGAAGTTTAAATTTAATTATAAGCTGATTTAAGATGGGACTAGCTGACTTAGCTAGCTAGCGTGTTGTCAGGCTAAGGTCAAGAAGCTGGCCAGTCTGACAGCTAAGGCTAACTAATATGGTACCCAACAGTCTATAAACGTGTTGTGGCAGCTAGCCTTACTGCCACCAGTTAACGGCACCACTGGCTACCGTTATGAACACATTAACAGTCAGAGCTGGACCGGTGTCGTTTTCAAGATTAAGAGGTGGGTCCCTAAAAGTTTCATTAGCTTGGAGCTAGCTCGATGTACATATAATTACGATCTTAATGAGGGCGGTTTTATCTCAGATTCAGATTGACTGCCGGGGGTAATGTAATGAGACGGGTTAGCAGTGGTAACTGGATTGTTATTAACGTTACTGCATGACATGGTGACAGTGAGGGTTTGATGGCTCACACTAGGTTTAATGAGGTAGCTCCTGCAGCACTGGGTGTGATGATGACCATGCTGCTGCGTGTTGTCATACAACTGATGCAGGGCTGCCTTATCATGCTGCTCTACAAATGACCATAATGTTGGTAAATAAACAGACTGGCATTCATCGGTCAGGCGCCTCTCTGTGTTTTCAGATTCATAACTGTCACAGCAGGAGTAACTGGTGGCTCTGCCGCGGACGTGATGTGTTTTTTTTTTGTTTGTTTGTTTTTTGGCCTATATGCAATGCTAAGTGTCCTGGTTCAAACAACCAATGCATCCTCTGTAATCCACACCAGTCAGCTTAGTTCACTTGTGGATGATCATGACTGTATAACAGAACTGTCAACATTTTGAGGGGAAAGAAAAGCAAGCACCATCTGCAACCACATAGCTGCATCCATCCATGCGTTGCCTCTTTGTGCCAGTTAACATGAACAGTAAATCAGCTGTCCTTTGGCTCAGGATCCATCACAACCAATCAGTACAGTGGCCACCAAAGGGTGGGGAAATTAATGTGGATCGATCTACCAATCAACAGACTGATCAACCAACCAACCGAGAGAGTGAGCAACAGAGCTGCTGGTCCAAGCTAATTAGAAGCGAAAGTGACTTCCTCTATGGCTGCCTGGTTTTTCTCAACATCAGTGCATATCAAGGGCATGTCTCGAGATCATACTCAAAAGTTTGGGATTGTAAGCACTAGAAATCTCTGTAGAATTTACTGTTGTCTTAAAAATAATCACTGTGGTAGCTGCAGATTTTTTACAAGACAGTGAAGCCCCAGTTTGTGCCTTTCTCGTTTTCTAATCCTCAAAACTCTTCTGGTGTTCATAGAATGTGATCACATTAGTGTTTTTACATTTTTCGGACACCAAAAACTGCTTGAATGCAGCATTTCAGTTTTATATTGATAGTGGTAAAAACAAAAAAAAAAAAAAATGAATGTAAAGGGTTTTGGTCACATCTTCCATCTTCCTTTTCATTTTCAAATACCTTATAAGAACTGGGAAGCAACTGTGTTCTCATTCAGAAGAATATTGAATCACATAGATTATTGTCCAACATGTCAGACATTTTAAAGATTACAAAATTCAGACAATAGTAATAATAATATTGTATGTGATATGTAATGTATGTCATCTTTTGCAGAGGTAGAGTCATGGATAACTCTTTAATCCGAGTAATGAACTTTGGTTTACTGGTCAAAACTATTTTTGCAAGCAGTAGACAGAGATTTAAAACAGCAATATCTTTATTGGATGCAAGATGTTTGTCAGGATGTAAACCAAGGATGAAAAACTTTTGGTCCAGGTTTTGGTCACATCTGGCTAGTTGCTGATCCATTTGATGCGTCAGTATTTAAACCAAAACTGATCCAGTGTATTAGATTGACGCCACGGACTAGAAATTAAAACAGCAGGCACACATTCTGAAGTAAATTTAATTTCCCTTATATCTGCATTTTCTGTTCAGGGCATGTACCTTGAAGACTGCTTATCCTTTTATCACATCAGCAAAGTGGAGATGGCAAACAGGAAATCATTTTCCAAACTCTCAACTTCTTCTCCCGCACCACCTTTTACAGAATGTAAACAAACCCTAGCCAGCCTCGCCGTCTGCACCTATGAGATCAGTGTGCGTGTACTGTTGCCAAACTATAAATAAAAAAAAAATGTGAGACAAAGTTCTGTCAGCTTGCTGAAGTATAATTTAGACCATAGTCTATAATTTAATAATTCAGCCTTTTCCAGGCAACTAACCAACATCTTGAGAGCTCGTACTCAAAACATCAGCTGCTCCATTCAGTGTAGAGCAAGGACCTAGGAAAATGTTGCCCGTGCCTTTGGTTTGAATGAAGGATGGGTAGGTTAGCTGGCTAACTTTGGGCTTAAGCCTGGTTTTTCTGGTATCACAGACATGGTAAATCCTACATGATTCTAAATGGGTCCAAAGGAGGACACTGTAAAGGATTGTGATACAACCAGTGCTCCTTACTGGTTATAAAATAAAGCCTCTAACAAATTGTGGTTAGTTACTGTAGCTGCAGTGATCAATACAACTTCCTGTTGCATAAAAAAGCTGGCTGTTTAATTAGAGTTGTCAATGTAGGCTGTTGTACTCATATACCATCAGTACAGCCCTGAGGAACATGCAGTGACCTGATGAATAGAAAGTCTTTATCAAAGACATCAGAAGACAGTATCAGGCAGATAACAAGTATCCCCACTGTGAAGTAATGACAGGCAGCTTGTTAATTGAAAAAAGAGAAGACTGCATCATCAGGAGATATTCTGCAGCCGCTCTAGTTGTTTAACATGTAAAACATGTCTATTGTTTATACACTTTGTGACCACTTTATAAGGTACACTTGTAATGCAATCGTGTGCAACAGCTCTGTCATAAAGTCTGGTTTTACAATAATAATGTTCAGTTTTGATGCACACTGTCAGAGGCATGTGAAGTGTTGAAAACCTCTAACTTGATTTGAGTATATGTGCCTTGTTGACGTTTAAGTCTCGTCAGCTGACTGACATGTCGTGAGTTTGGGTTGCTGCGGCAACACCACAGTCTTAGGTTAGTGGTGAGAAAGGAGCCCAGATGGGAGGCATGTGTGGTCGTGGTGGTTGTTTTGACTGATCTGAGCCGTTGTCTAACTCAGACGATTGTTAATAGGACGGATTGTTCCTCTGGTTCTGTGTGTGTGTGTGTGTGTGTGTGTGTGTGTGTGTGTGCGCGCGCGCCGCTCAGCAGCTGTTGACTTGTGTCAAGGGACATGGGCAGCAGCTGTGTGTGTGTTTTTGTATTTTTCCCACTCGTAGTTTGTGATTTTTGAGAGTGACAGATGTGTTTGGGGTTTCTCTCCCACAGGGCTGCATGATACTGAGAACGAGCTGGATCTCTTTTTCTGTACTATTTTCTCTGTTCCTTCCCAGCCTCCTCGTGTGATCATGGACAGGTCTCATATTTTTTTGAAATGCTTTCTCTGTCCTTCATTAGCTCCTTCAATATTCATCACTCCTTCTGTTACTTTAGTTTTATTCAAGCGTCAATCTCTGGTGCTGAAAAATTAGGCCAATGTGGAAGAGCCAAAACCTGCAGTACCTCTAATGGCCACTTGAGGCTGGCTCCAAAAGCGAGCCAGTCTCTGTAGACCCTCATGTTAAAATGCCCATTTTGACAGCAGAAATAAACATGTTTACAGCCTGGTACAAAAAATGATTTTGGTCACTGTAGCTAATCTCCCTGTTCATGACAACTTTAGGGGGATGAATTTTCATATAACTCACCTGTTGATATTTTATTAAGGCTTAAAGTGATGCATAATTCAAGGCGTGGCTGCTTTGAGTGACAGGCTGTCTTCGAGGCGTCGCCACAATCTATGAGTCAGCCCCACCCTCACCTTCAAATACGGTCACTTCTGGTGTCAAAAATCCAAGATGGCAGCCGCCAAAATGTCAAACTCAAAGCTTCAGAACGGGAGCCCACAAACCAATGGGTGATGTGACGGTGGCCATGTCCATTATCTTTAAGCAGTCTATGGTTTTATGTTAGTGTTCTTCCATCACTTCTCCTCCCATCATAATTGTTCTATTTCCTTCACTTCCTTTCCTCTGCTGGGGCGTCATTACAGAAAAATACCCAAACTGCTTGTCCTATCATAACTTAAGTTTCAAAGATAGGAGAAATCTTATCCTTAATTAAACTCTTATCTTAAGAAATCCTGACTATTGATTATTTAATCAGCACTTGCCCTTTCATGCCTGTATCTATGTTTAGAATGTACTGGTAGGCCTCTCGAGATGAACAAGCCATAATATCAACGGCTGTCACTTGTCTCTGGCTATCTAAATCGCTATCATGGACAAAAAAGGATGGGTGTTCATTTTTTTGGCAAATATGTATTGCTGCGCCTGAGTACAGATAGCTTGGGTGACCTCTGTGAGGTTGCACAAGATGCAAAGCAGTGATATGAAAGACAAATCTGCAGCTTCAGTCTGGAAGTCACCGAAAAATGAAGCAGAAAAGCAGAAAAATTAAGTGCATCTGTAATCAGTATGATCACTGGCAGAGCCCCTTGGCTTCTATTAGGCCTCTCAAATTAATTGTCTTGGCAGTCGATGTATATCAATTAATATAATCATCCAGGAAATTTAAAGCGTCATTATACAGTTTTAATTAGCCTCTCAATCAGTTTGGTGTTCATGTTCTCCCCCATCTTCATTGTCATTACCGTAATGCCCCAACAACAGTGCTGCTGCCATTGTTGGCAGCTATTTTGAATTTAGGACAAAGTCCATGCTGTCCTAACTTGGATTCCTAACTTGTGAAATCCCCAAGTTGGGACAGTTCTGTAATAGCTAAGTTCCTTAGCTAAGATAAGAGGTTTTTTTAACCTAAATGCAGCAAGGAAACATATTTCTGCAATACCAAAATTCCTTAATGCCATGAAGAGATAAGATTCAGACTTATAAAGTTTCTGTAATGAGGCCCCCGGTCTCTGTTTTCTTCTCATCCACTTTTCTTGGTGTTTTTCAGTTTCCCAGTGTGTGTGTGTGTGTGTGTGTGTGTGTGTGTCAGCAGTTAAACCTCTCACCCTTATTTGCCACCATTTAGCCTGGTTATGCTACTCTACACTAATGCAGCCCCTCAGCAATAACACACATACACAACCAGCTGAGTTCAGACATCATGATGGGAATTATGATGATGATGATAATGATGATGACGGTGATGATGATGATGGTCTTGGCCCTCTCTCTTGAGCGGCTTCATTTTGGGCCTCAAAACCCCTGCCTTCTTGACAAAGTGCTCCAGGATGCTTTCGCTGTAAGTGTCCATGCATTGCATTTATACTCCTGTAATGAACCATTTTAGCTGCAGCTCATTCTCTGGAGGATTGTAAACTTTGACCAGGGGAAGCCGGGTGCAGCTTACTATAATGTGACATGCCGATGCATGTTTTGCTAATTGACGTATTTCTGTAATCGATGAATTGCACCAAGCCCTATTCCACAACAATGCTGTTGGGTCAGGAAGGCGTAATTGCAGTAACTGATGACTGAGCAGCGCTGCTAGCGAGCTCCCAATACACTGGGTTGGTGCTCAGTGACGTAAACTGAAGAGCAGCAAAATTAACCTGTAGATCGACATGTGTAACCTGTCAAAATTATTCTTGGCAGTTAAGCAATTAACGCATAACCATTGACATCCCTACACCAAGTGTTAGCATGCATGCCCAATATACCCACTGAGGTTTTAGTATTTCTCACACGATTGTTACGCACATAAATTCTTACTGTATTATCCAGTAATGGTCCATTATATCAAATAGAAAGCACTAAATATAGGTTTTCTTTTTGTCCAGTACTGTCCTTACACCAGACTGAGTTATAAGGATAAAAAAATGAGCCCAGACTGTCTTCTCCCCAGCGTCGTCCTCCTGAAGGATCCCAAGATGTTCTCAGGCCAGGATATATTAGTCCTTCAGTATGTTTATCAGACCACAAGATACCTTAACTTTTTCCACTTGGGATCCACATGCAGTAATTAGTTTCCATAAGCAATGCTCCCACATGACCACGTACACACTGCAGCTAAACGTGGTTCTCTCTTCTTCGATAGTGTAATCCTGCCAGCCTCACTGATGAAGCAGCAGGCACTGATCCCTCTGATGTAAGTTTGGTTAATCTATGTAGTGTGGACCAATGTTGTCATGCGGATAGTGTAGAATTAAATGTGTACTGCCTAACAGGTGACAACAAGAGAAACTGTTGGCAAGTGAGAGGAAAGATGAGAAGGTGTAGCCTGATAATGAGACTGAATTGTTGTTCTGTTTTCACCTCATTATTCAGTCTGACATTGTGTTCGTTTCACCTGTTTTGTTTGTGTGAGGGATGTAAATGTCCCTTCGGCATGATTTTCAGTCAGCACAGAAGGTGTGGTCGTGTTTGCTTTATTTAAAAGTTGTTGTTTCTGTAAATTTACTTAACACAACCTGTAAAGCTACATCTGTCTCATCCACACTTGACATTTTCATGGCCAGTTTTCTGTTGTTAAGTACAGGAAAATGACGTTACATTTTTAATCTCACCAACAAAGTTCTGATTTTTTTTGTTTGTTTGTTTTTTAAGCAGGTAAACAGCTTTAAGTATCAGAAATACTTTATACTTTATTGATCCCCGAGGGGAAATTATTTGGATTAAGTATGTAGATTCACTACCCTTTATAACTCTGGTACACACTACTGAAAGTTCCCAGTATGAGACCTGTGTAGGTCAGAGTTGTACCATTTTGAGAATGCTTACACCTGTATATGTGGTTGACCTCTGACAGATTATAATCTGTTTACTTAAGGTGATTTAAATGCAGGTGGAACAGGTCTCTTTGTTGATTGTAAGCACAATAGGACAGCTGAGTGTTTCACAGGTGAGACACATTTTGCAATCTACTATGTGTCAATTAATGGAGCAGAGTGGTGCTTAAATGATTTAATTCATAGTAATTGAATAAAACAATTTAGGTAAAGAATTTATTAATCTATCAAGTAAAGAAACAAAAACAACAGTTGTCGCACTTGATGCAGCAGCCAATCCTGAGCAGTGATCAAGCATCACATTATCACATAACATTAAGTAACATTAAAGCTCTCTGTCCACACTGAATACATTAAATATTCACTTCTTTTACTTCATGTAAACAAACCATGTAAATATTAGTTGTGTGCTCGAGATTATACTGGCGACATAACCACTTAAATGATGGGTGAGTACTCTACTAGCTATCTTCCTAATGTGATATAGATATATCACATTAGAAGTAGAGATAGCTTTAAGGAGAAAGAGCAACAAGTACAGAAGTTGTTGCAGTAGTCGTCATAGTAGTTCTATCTAGTGTGGCTGCAGTCGTAATACAGTATCAGATAAACACTGAAGACAAAACAAGTACAAATGAGATAGAGAAAACATTAATAGCCAGTTGGAAAAAGCTAGAAATGGATCAGTGTTGTTTAAATAAAGGTCGATCAAAATCAGATTCTGTCTTTACTGTGCTCTGTCCAGCCTGCTAGTGCTGCAGCATGGCTCTCCTTCTCTACAGTGCGAGCATTTCACTGTATATGCAACTGAAAATTAAAGTATGTGAAAAGTAATTTGGAAAGCAGCAGTAACCTTGAGCAATTCTGGTGAAACTTGATGTGGGCATCCCCACATGAAGCATTTTGAATTAAGGTTTCACACATTAATGCTCTCAACATCTCTGAAGAAATCACTTCTTCAGGACTTACTCAAGATTTTATTACAGTGTGATTTTTATCTTAATGAACTCTTTAATCAATGTCCTTAACACCCGAAGAGCAGGACTGGTTTGTAACTTCACATCTTCTTGATTACTGAAAGGTGTTTACCAAGGCGAAGTAAATGGGTAGATCTGGTGTATGACATGCCATGTACTTTGTTTGGAAAAACTGGTTAAAGAAACTAGTAAGGCACTTGTTGGCATGTGCTCTTCTTCCTGCAAGAAGGATTGACTTATAATTTCTTATAGCGCAGTTTTTAAGAGTTTTTAGAGTTCTGCAGAATGTCCTCAAAGTTCTCTGACAAACCAGACAGTGATATGCAACTTATAAAAGACCTCTCCTTTCTCTCAAACCACTCTAACCAGGCGGACAGTGTCTCCTACAAATGGTAAATGTGCTGCAAATCCTCAGTAACACTCTAAAATTCAACACTGATGCAACTCACTGCCAAACTACGCACTTCTACTCTTAGAGATCCCTGGAAGTCCTTAATTGGCTCTATCTCTGACTTACTGAAGGACAGAAGGATTCCCTCACACACACACACACACACACGCGGTCGGTCAGTCAGAAATAGCAGCTTAATCAGTCTGTCGGTGTCGTAGAGCTGTAGTGAGCCTGCAGCTTTGTCCCAGTGATGGCTGATGATGTAAGATATGCTCACACAGATCCTCTAAGCTGATTGGCTGGCCACTCAGGTTATTCGCCACACCTGGCAGGACACAGCGGGACGATTAGAGATTGGGTTGTTTGTCTGTTTGTTTGTTTGAATTGCGAACTCCTGCGCTGCCTCCTGCAGTTTCACTCAGACAGACAACACAAGGGAGGCTGCTGAGCCTCTAGAGTGAAGGCATCTGGCAAGGTGTGTTCACAATGGCAGGAGGAAAGTGTGCAGCCAGGAGATCTCTATTCTTGTCACACGACATCTATGTGGTCTGGTAGCCAATGCTGCATGGAATCAGAATCACTGATCTATCAGATTCAAATCCACACACAATAATTAAATATTTAGATTGTGCACAAAACAACACAAAATAAAAGCAGCCCAAAGCCAATACATGCATGTGTAATGTTTTATTTCATGTGTTATTGACATAAGAAAGTCAAGCGCACTGATGAAGACTGAGACACACACCCAATTTAAAACTTTGGGGATAGAGCATTTCATTTATTTCTTATGCCAGCCACTGGAGGATTAGAAATGCTGAGAAGTAATGGTTGATTATTAGCTTTCAAAGGAGCTCACGTCTCAACCAGACTAAGTGAACACTGAATAAAAATCCATGGCAATCGTGGTGTGAAATAACTTAATGTCTATTGAATTTTAGCATAAATTCTAGTACTCCAGGAAAGCTTATTATTGTGATATTACCTTTTCAATGATATTTTTGCCCACAATAATGTACAGTATTTATGGTTTTACTGTGTGTAAATATCTTAATGAAATGATAGCCAATCAGAAATTAACATAACAGTATATCAATATTAATCCGGAGTGAAATATTATTTTTACAGTATGATCGATCTGCCCTAAGAGAAAGAAGCATTGAAGGAGGGGAGGAGATATTAAGACGGGATGGGAGGTGGGGAGATTTGGGGATTTGGGGAGAGGGATGATGGAAACAGGAGGAGGAGGAGGATAGTGTGTATAAGAGACAGCAGGGGGAGGCAAGTTGTCCTTGACTTTGCCCTCCACCAGCCTATTCACAGCCCTCTGCATCACACTGCATACAGGACGCTGCCCGCTGGAAACACACACCTGTTGTCTATGTGCCAGGAATTCACTGGAGACACATATAGATCCACTAACGGAGACAAGACCACCGTACAGAGGCGTTATCAAACACCAGCTGTTCACTTAATACCTCATCACCTAATACCCCATTACCTACCTCTGTGTGACCAGACACTGTTTGATCTTGGCCAGGAGTCATGCTAGCGGCTGTTTGAGGCTGTGTTTGGGCAGAGCGATGCTTTCAGCTAAACGCTTACATCAACATGCCAACATGTTCATAGTGACAATGCTAACGTGTAGATGTTTAGCAGTACGTTACCAAGCTAATATTTGCTAATTAAGCACAACATACAACTGAGGCTGATGGGACTTTCATTAGTTTTGCAGGTGAAATAAAATGTTGACCAGATGGTAACGGGCAGGGGATCAAAGTTACTGTAAGTCATCCTCTGGGGACCTTCTTTTGCACTGAAGCTGCTGATTGACAATATTTTGCACATTGTTCAACATCTTTAAATATGACCACAATAAGTGTTTATATTTCAGAGAACTGTATTGTGATCAGGATGGAAAAGCCTCTGAAACAACATTGTACATGAAGTAGGCTACTGACTTTTTAACTTGCTCCTGAAACCTGGCACCTCTATGGGGCTTCACACATGTCGCGTTTTTTTGTGCCCTCAAATTCATTGTTTTCAATGTAGGCAGGCGTGCTCAAACACCAGAGTGACGCCGTCGCGGTGCACACACATTCCCAAGCACCTGTTTTTCAAGGCATGACAGCTGCACCATAAGATAAACTGAGTACAGCTTTTGGAACTCAGCAGCATCATGTCATGTGACAAAAGTCAGACAATCACAGCCGACAGTTATCTTTCCCTTCTTCCATAAATATCAGTCTGTGGCAAATATGGAAAAGTCGATCATTTTAGTGCAGGGCTGCCAGAGCTTTACATCTGACCCACAGACAATATTGTTGGCCTAACACACACGAGAGGATCAGCTCTGCATTCAGGTAAATAGACTATGATATGGTGCTTGTTAAGGTAAGCAACCTCAGACACAACCTGCTGCCGTGCTCTTCAAAGCTGGCACAAAAAAGGCACGAGTAGCACACTCACGTTTTCCTGGTGGTTAAAAATCAGGCATGTGTACCCCCCCCCCCCCCCCCCCCGACCTCACAAGTGCATCAGTATTAGATGTGCAAAGTCCTCTAATGGGCCAGATTGCACCCTTTTGGTGGGTCAGTTCTATGGGCCGTATGTTTGACACCCTGTCTCTAGAGGAAAAGTCAGGGGATCACTAAAGTCAGGAGGCTTTGTCCTCTGAAAACAACAAATGTCTGTATAAAATGTCATGGTAATCCATCTGTTAGTTGTTGAAATATTTACCTCTGCCAAGGAGGTCATGTATTCAGGTGGTGGATGAGCCAACATTGGCAGTGTGGTGCTAACAAAGGCAACAGTGCTGACAAAGCTAACAGTGTTAATGGGGGTTAGCTCATCGTCACTGGGGAAATCTAGGGGGTAACCTGAGGGTGGGCGTTACGCTACCGTGACAAGGTTGCATTATCAGCAGTGCTAACAGCCTAACAGTGATGACAGAGCTCACGGTGTGCTAATACAGCAGCGCTCATACTGTCCAATATATCTAATCATTTCAAATACCAGGATCTGAATTAGATTAACTTTTCTTTCTCTCATTTCTGTAATCTTCAGTGACCACTGCAAACTCTCTTACTGTTTGACGGCATTATTTGATATAATGAATCAATTCAATGATGAAAATGCAGAATTCATTTGTATTTTGCCTTCTCTGTGAGTTTGTAAGGTCAGTATCAGGAGTACTGCATATTTAACGATATGATTTTAATCATTCAAATTTAAAAGGTTTTATTAATAATAATGTCTTGGCACATCCTGAATATTTGAGGATTCAGTTGGACCACAGACCTCTCAGAGACGGTGCTTGTGTTCATATTTTGAAATGTCCAGTCGACTGTGTTTCTGTGTGTGTCTTGTTGAGTGCAGTGAAATGTTAGAAGTCATGGATCATTGGGGTGATTTCACTGATCCCAGAACAGATGTGACCTGATGTTTACTGTTTGCTGCTAACTTTAGAATTCATTGCTCATGGGATACACTGTTTACGCTCTGTGTGTGTGTGCGTGGGTGTGCATGAGTGTGTGTGTACACAGTGTGATCCAGCCTGCATCTGGAGCTCATGCTTGGTCAAGCTTGGATCGTGACTTGAGATCAGACAGTTAGATGTTGAATTTCCATCGTGGCCAAATGCGTGCACGGTGCTGCGAGCCATCGTGATCGTTGCCTGTGATGTGGGCCCACAGTGTAGTTAAAGGCATGCCTTACCTTGATGGCATGTTGGAGGTCTGAGGTTTTCAAGGTTTTCAGTGAAGCAGCTCACTTGTTGCACAGAAAAATGTCAAAAAATGTTGAAATCAAAAAGAGATTCGAGGTTCTATTGAAAAACACTTGGTGATAACGTCACACTAAAAGCCTTCCAGTGGTTCACTGGCACAGTTGCTCAACACTTGAAATTGATACTGGTCTCTGAATAGTATTTGGACGTGTGACTGTTTATCACCATCATTTTTTATCATATTGCTGAAAAACAAGGTCTTGTTTTGCTCCTGTCACAAAGCAGCAGGCCTCAGCCTTGTGGGGAAATTCATCCCCTTTCTTGTGGATTGCAGCCATTCAATATACAGTAATTGCATGGTGCAATTACCTCTTATGTATGTAATTAAAACACACCTGCGGTTACCACCAGTGAGCACATCAACCAGGACTCACGTTTTGAAGGGAGTTCACCCCAAAATCAAAAATACATATTTTCCTCTGACCTGTAGTGCTATTTATCATCCAGTCTGTTTTGGTGGGAGCTGCAGAGTGTTGGAGATATCGGCCGTAGAGATGTCCGCCTTCTCCAGATGACACTCGGCCTTGTGGTGCCAAAAAATACGTAGCTCTACTGCTCGCTCACCTAGCACCACGTAGCCAGCAAACATTACAGCTCAGCCAGGAGGATGCCATCAATGTTTACCTCTCGCCTCTCGTCCATGGGTAGATGCAGGCTTCCTTCTCAAAGTGAAGCAGTTGATGGGTGTAGTTCAGTAGAAAGACTAAGTAAAAAGTTCCTACATGAGGTCTGTGGATTAACTTTTGAGTAAGCAGGTCCTGATTTCTGGAAAGAGACATTGCTGCTTCTGGCGCTTGGAGCACCACAAGCTAGGTGTTATCTAGATGAATTATACTGGGGAGAATGCAGACATCTCTACAGTGGATATGTCCAACACTCTGCAACTTACACCAAAGCAATCTTGATTGATAGATATCACTACAGACAAGAGGAAAAATTTGTGTGTCTGATTTTGGGGTGAGCTGTACCGTTAAGGATTACAATTTGAAGGACCACATGGCATTTGAATTTGACGTAATTTATATTTCTCAGCTGAGCTGAATTCAAAATAACGCTCTGTTAATAACGTGAAATGTCACATTACATTGATTTTAAATATGACCTGAGTTTCTGTCTTGCGTAAGAGAAATGTTTTTGTATTTAAAAATGTCAAGCTGTACCTGAACTGTCGTGTGGAGCTTGTGTTTGGTGTTACTCCACTGTCATGAGCCCACATCGTGATAACATCAGCGAGCATCGTGCCTTACTGCAGCCTTGACACTGACCAAATGATGCCTTCAGAAGCACATACACCCACACATACGTATGCATGAGCAGGCTGTGACGTCATTGATGGGCCTGCCTCTCTCGTCCAATCCTCTTCTTCCTCTTTGCTCCCTCATTTCTACCTCTCTTCCTCCTCCCTTCTTCTCATGTCTTCAGACAGGCAATGATGACTCATTTTGAGCCAGCTTTTAGGTGCATGATGGGATACAAGGATTGAAAAGGGGGTGATAGAGGGGGATTTGAGTGAAGGCAGGGGACAGAGGAGGGAAAAATCAAGAAAATTATATTCCAAAAAATATGGACACCTGAACATTTTACCCATATGTGATAGCTGAGCATGATTCTAAAACCATGGGCATTAATCTGCTGCTAACAGCCTCGACTCTTCTGGTCAGAGGATTTAAACAAGATGTTGAACCTGGCTGCAGGGATTTACCTCCAGTCAGCCACAAGAGCATTAGTGATGCTTTGTGCATGGGGGCATTGTAATGTCCTTCACCGAACTGTTGCCACAAAAGTGAAAATCCGTTATTGTCTAAAACATCATTGTTACAGCAGGATTAAGATTTCTCTTCAGAGGAACTAAAGGGAACCAGGAACAACAGATGCAGTCACAGACATAGTTGGACTGAGGTGTCCACATACTTTTGGTCATATTCTGTAGTGTATGCATGGTGTGGGTCTTTGACCACTTGGACACCAGGACGTCTGTCAGTGGAAACTGAATTTGTGAAGTTGGTTTCTGCTTTTGTCAGATACATCTTTTCGTTAACGGTGACCTTTTGTGTTATTCCTTATTTTCTGTCATATATATAATGTTACAATGTCGGGCAATTACAACATATGTGGCCAAAGTTACAAATAATGAGGTAAAAGCATGTAACAGTAATCCCTGTGACCAAAGACCTCAGGCTTTAGACCCATCTGACTACTCTCTTTCCAGCATTTTTATCTACTGTTGAGACAAGCTGACAGATTTCTTTATATGGTCATCTGCTGCAGGCACGTAACGTAGCCCACACTGCTACATGTAGCTACATGCTAATGTCAGGGAAACATGTAATCTTGGTTGCTAATGTTAATTTCTCCCTAGATTTAAGATCATATTCCTGCTGGAACATGTCCAGTTGTGTTTATAAGCTTTTATCAGTGCTTTCTCTCTGCAATGACGGTGCAAAGATGACCACAAAACTCTGACTAATCAGAGCAGACTGGGGAGGTCATGTTTAAGAGACGGGCGCTAAAACAGAGCATCTGAGATAAAGGGTAAATACAGGATTTCCAGCACAGACAGTGTGATGTAAATAAAGTGTTTTCTGACCATTAAAGCATGTGAACATGTTCCCAAAACCCAAAATAAGCACAATAGGTCCCATTTAAACTGCATTAAACCAGATTGTTTTTAGGCGTCTAATTGCAGTATGTTACACTGAATCGTCATCTCATGCGTACATTGATGACTCATCTGCAATTAAAATTTACATGTTCTCCAACATTAATTCAAACAGTTTTAGAAACAAGCTCTGTTACATTTGTGTGGTGTTTTTAGCTGTTTGATGTGGTAATTGGGAGAAAAAGGTTTTACTCCATTGTCATCTCCAGTGTCATTGTTTCAAATGCTAATCATTTATAATTGTGTTTTTTATTTTCCATGTTACTCAGCAACAGATGGGCTTTGATATCATTCTGCTGCCGATTGTACTCATGGATGTATGTGTTGACAGCTTATTGGAGAGTAAATCCTGCATTACAAAATGTCCTCTCGGATTACGGATGATGTTTCAAAATTCAAGTTTCAAGTGATCAGCAGAGAGCTGGGAGGACATCTGGGGGGGCGCAGAGAGCTGGGAGGACATCTGGGGGGGGGCACTACACTGAAACTATAGACAGTATCTTTGTTTTGGGAGTAGAGTGTGCTCCAGGAAGTTGAAGATCCCAGTTGATACAGTAGGATTTTTATATTTTTCCCACACTTTAATCGCTGAATATTTTCCCTTGTTTAGGGATGACGTAGAGAGAGAAAATGTGTTTATTTGCGTACGCTCAGTGTGTGTGTTGCGTGTGTGTGTGTGTGTGTGAGACAGTAACCTGACATGCTGAAATATGTGATGTCAACTGTTTGTGGCAACCTGCCCAGAAAACTGTGTGTCCGTGTGTGTGTGTGTTATTTTTATGTGCTGTCTGGTTCAGAACTGTTGTTGTTAATTTTGTCAGCTATTTTTTCATTTACTCTTAGTCCTGTGTCAAATGTCCTTGTTAGTTTTTATCACGGCCCCGTCTACGTCTATCGTTTTTCCAATCTACTTTAGATTAAACCAGCTGCGTCCCCATGGAAACCACGCTCACGTGGATCCCTCGAAATATGACATCCACAGTAACTTGGGGGGAAAAAAAAACAATATTGTGCATTGACTTTGATGATTTACTGATCATCTCACCTCATCACGAGCACATTGAAGTCAGCAGTGTGGGAACATTTTGGTTATCCGGTGGTTGGAAATTTGTAGACTGGTCCTCTTTATTTTAGTTCATTTATGTGAAGCAGTGACGCTGATAGGTTTTCAGTGCAGTGAGTTCAAGGAAGACAATAAAACTTGTTTTTGACAGATTGTAATGTTAAACTAGTGTTTGATGCTATTATAATGGTAATATTCATGTATGTTGAAAATGTATCTGAAAATTAAACACATAAAATCCCAAATCTGAAAACATTACTTACAAAATCATAGACTGTATATCTATTTTTATATACAATCTATGTACAAAACATTATACAAATGTCACATCTTGAGTTCATTATACTGTAGAGAGCACTAAAATCATTATCCACTGTCAAGTTAATCAAATGTGATTTATGAATTTAGCTTATTCTCTTTTCATCTGAGAAGAGTTTTTATGTTTTCCTTTCATTCATTGAGACCATGAACAACACACGATATTGTCTTGAGCAAGATATATGCACAGATGGTGAGAAAATGGCAGCTGCTGGTGAAAATATTTTTGCATCAGGTGCGCCCTGTGGATGGTAAAGTGTCAGCATGAGTGAGTCTGCAGGGAATACAGCATCTGCTGTCACGTAAGATTAAAGGGATGTCTGAAGGAATATACTATATGTTTGTAAATTTGGGTAAATTTTATGAACTTCATGATATGAGGTTATTGCCTACCAGCAGTCCTTGGGTTGTCAGGGATTTTGTACCCAAAAATTTGACTTCTCAGGCAGTACTCCCAGGCTTTATGTCACTCCCAGCAAGTTCCTCCAGTTTAAGTCACAGCTGTTTAGAAAAACTCAACTCATTTAAAGTTATTGTGATAAATAACTTCAAAATAAGTGCAGTCATCAGTATTTTTATATTACTTAGGATCTAATGACTAGGTGTGATGTGAAAAGGATGTCTCATAGTGACAGAAACAAACAGAAATCTGGGTTTTAGCCTCTTTCAACTCATAGTTTTGGTTTTATAGCACACTGACTTCACTGTAAGTGGCCACAGAAACAGTTAACACAGCTCTAGATACACATTAAACTTATCATGGTGTCATTTCCTCTCTCTGCAGGAAGTGGTGACCCTGCCTACCTGACACCCTGCTTCTCCTGCCCTCCCCCCAACTCTGCCCCCCCACCCACTGTCCTGATTGGGTCTCTGTACTGCCGGCGGTGGATTGGAGCACTCTGATTGAAGGCCTTGCGAGGTGGTTTTTCGGTCTGGCGCCGCCTCCCCCCGGGGCCGGCGTGCGCTCCCAGCAGCCCGTGGTGCCCTGCGCCCCTCCCTCCCCGTCACTGCACAACAGAGCCCATGCCCAAGGTAAGACCACGACAAACAGCACCCTGATGTGTTACTGTGGAGATCTCAGCTAGTCAGCCGGAGGTCATAGAATTATTTTTGCTTGTTAATTAGGGAGTTTTCAGTGTTCACACCTCTAGTTTGGTTTCCTCTATCTTTCGAGGGAACCAAGAGCTGTGAACATGGTGTCACCAAAACACTAGAATGGAAGTGACTTTAGTTGTTCTTTTATCTCAGACATGTTAGGATGTTACATACATGTTTCGGCGGAAACTTCCACCTTCCTCAGAAGCCGATATTAAGGAGGTGTGACTGTCCTGTCAAACCTCCTTAATATCGGCTGAGTCATTGAAACATGCCAAGACATGTAACATCCCAAAATGTCTGAACAACTAAAGTCATTAGCAGAAACTAAAGACATAACGAACACCATTGAACTATTAGAATGGAAGGTTTTACATCTTTCCTTTGATTGTAATATAGTTGTCAATGGCGGCCATGTTGAAAATTGGCCGCCATATTGAAAATTCATGATAGCTCCACATCTAATTTTTTTCTACATGTCTTTGGCTATAACTGTACCAAATTTGATGATTCTATCACGTAATATTCATAGTTAATATGGAATTTGATCTAAAAACAGTTGTGGCCGGCATCCATTTTGGAAAATGGCTGCCATGGCCGCCATATTGAAAATCCATGATGGCTCCACATCTAATTCTTTTATATATGTCTTTGGCTATACGTGTACCAAATTTGACGCTTTTATCACAAAATGCACAATTGTTATGGAATGTCTAGTTAAGCTACACCACTATGGTGGTCATGACAACAAGTTTATTTTTGGTAGACAATGGAGGAGAAACTGGTGGAAGCGGTTGCTGGATACCCAGAGCTATACAACCCAACAATAGACAGCAGTCATCCTAAAATATACCTGGAAACAGCCATCATGGAGGTGAAGCTCCTGGACCAACTGGTGGTACTGCCCGTGATCCACCCTCTTTTTTAGGGTCTCATGTACCCACACAGATCTCTGTTTATCTGTACTCAACAAACTGTTTACTGACAGCCTCTCACCCTCAACCAGAGCTACAGCAAGTACCCTCTGCCTTCAATTTTTTTTTTAAAAGGCAGTGCGGCGCATCTCGTGTTTTGCTACTTGGGATACGCTTTCTGTGTGATCAGGGCCCTAAGGTGGAAGATGACGTTGTCTTAGTGTGTTGGAGGTTTTATCTCGGCTCAACCTGCGGTGAGCACTTGCTGCTCTTTCTTAACAATAACTGAAATGCATCTGTGGCCCTGAGACTTTACCTGGTTCACTGAGTACCAAAAGCTGACATCAAATGTCTCGTCAGATTTGTGATACTGTTTTCTTATTTTATGAACAGATAGTTCCTGATGTGAATAATACATTTGCCAGTTTTAGACTGTGTAGCTGATTATGTTTTGTTTGCCTGTTAAATAGAATATTGATTCAGTTTAATTATTGGCTGATAAACTGTATTATCGTAAAGGTATAGTGACTCATGATATTATTTCAGTAACTCAGGTAGAGCATCAAAACATTTTCAGTGATACCCAGCCCTAGTGAGAGCAGCTGCGTGAGCGAACTGCACACCTCACGGCTGGGTGATTCGAACAACGTGTTGGAGTCAGAGGTGTAGGCGGAGGGCCTTTCCAAAGCTATTCAGCCATCTGATGAGCAGTTCTCTTCTCACAGAGTTTACAGGCAGCTTTACTGTAAAACAAGACCAGATTTGTTTTCTCTGACACCTAATTTCATAAATCCTTCTGTCCTCGGCAGGAGGAGGCGCAGTGCGTCCGCCAGGAGCCATGTGCCTCCCTCACACTAACAACATGGACAACAAGTTACAGGGGGCGGGGCAGGGGGGAGGGGCTGCACTTCGACCACGGGCAGGAGGCGTTCCACTGGAGCCCTTCGTACACCAGGTGGGTAGGAATGGCTAAAATAAAGGTCAAAAACATTTAATACGATAAAAGAATGGACTTAATGGATATTTCATTTCTTATGTTACCTCTTCTGTTTTTGTGTGTGTGTGTGTATGTGTGCATGCAGGTGGGGGGTCACACCAGTATGATGCGTTATGATGACCACACGGTGTGTAAGCCTCTGATCAGCAGAGAGCAGCGCTTCTACGAGTCTCTGCCTCCAGAGATGAAGGAGTTCACTCCAGAGTATAAAGGTCAGTCACATCCCACTAATGTTCAGTATTAGACACAGATGAGAGCTGGGTTTCTTGGTGAACTTCATATATCAGCCCTTTACATCGAAGTACTCCCACAGCCCTGTTATCAGATGGACTTAAGTACCCTCTTATCAAATTTCTTCTTCTTTGCTCTGTAGTATTTTGCTGTAGAGAAAACCGTAAATGCACTGAAACAACAGCTGTGTTTTACTCCATACGAGACATATTCATCCTGGAGTTGTGTCCTGTTGTTGTGTTTAGGCTTTGTCTTTTTTCAGCTGATTTGGTAAATTTTGCATTCATACTTCTGCTACTCAGAAGGGCAAAAGCTTTAACATTTTAATCCTCTGTCCATTACTTTCAGTTGTCCATTGGACTTTTCTGCTCACTTATTAACTAGTTTGTACTCTCTGCTAACACCTGACTCAGGTCGGTGGGAAACCGTCATACTGTCATAGCTGGAATGTCATAGCTGCAGTTTGTATGACAGTTAATATACAAAACTTAATGTTGCCAAAACTTGTAGCCACTCTGATCCGTGAACACACATTTTCAGAGGTTCAACTACTGTCTTGTCGTGGCCACTTCACCACAGCCACAACACAAGATTACAGATGAGTTTACAGTAGGTATGTCCATCTAATCTCACACCAGATCCACACACGGTGTGTAGACTGGGTTCACACAAATCAGGCGTTGCTGGGATTAGCCACAGGGTTGTGCAGCAGTGTGGGAGTGTCACTTAAATAGCCCATTTGTATGGGAGTGGAGGGTGGAGACCAACTATAGAAAGCTAACCTCCCCATCTCATCGACTACGTATTTCTTTGGTAAGTTTTTTTTGTGTTGCCCTAAAACAGGGGAAGGCAACCTGCGGCTCTGGAGCCACATGCAGCTCTTTAAACCCTCTCCATTAGCTTCCTGACACAAAATTACCTGGAAATGAATAACAGTTAGTTTGAATGTCAGTAGGGGTGGCCAGCCTGTAGTCTCTCTAGCAAATCTAGCTATGGATTCCAAATCCACACATAAACAAAGTAAGTCATGACATTAGAAGCATAGTACACGCAATCTGTAAATCACTTTAATATTCAACAATAGAAAGATACTGTCTTACCTGTTCCCATGGACCTCTGGTTTGCCGGTTATATGATCGTCCACTGCTGTGTAATGTGGGGTTGTAGTTCTCCAAAAATGGATTCTGTTTCAACTTTTCGGCCCTGGATGCTACTTTTTTTAAGCATCACCAGCGGCCTCACAGCCACAGCCTTGAATCCAGGCCTTAGATCTCACATTAAAATACTTGAGAGGATTGGCATTTTTGCTGCAACACCTGATTTGGAGTGAATGCAGATAATACACAAAAATGCCCGCTACCAAGCGTACAACAATTTATGTTACAGACAGAAAAGAAAGACCAATTCAAAGAGCCACAGACATGTTTAAAAGTTATTTTTATTTGCCATATTGTTCATTGTAGGAAATGAAATGCTTTTAATAGAAGTGAAAAATTGGTGCACACCATCTTGCTTTCTGCTAAACTGGTTTTGACGGAAATATTGTATGAAATATTAAAAAGGCCTGCAATATGACAGACAGTGTGTGGGAGATTTATTCAACTTTTGTTGTGCAGAGATACCTTTTCTGTGTTTTCATGACAATAGGTGTCGATATGTTATAATTTAATTTTTGATTATTAATCAGGTTTTTCTGACGCCACAGACTTGTAGGTTTCAGAGGAGCTCAGGTCTCTTTTAGGGACTCCGGCTGCCCCGTATATCAAACGCTGCTCCGAATTATCCTTACTCCTCTGGGGTCGGCGGCGGATGCAGAAGTGACAGATGTAAGGAAGTACGGATGTTTACTGGCAGTGAAGTGGTTTAGTTGCTCTGCTCTTCATCACCAGGCACATAATGTAGCTGTTTCCACTTGCTTTTGCTGCAGTAACAGACATGAACACACTCTGACAGCCAGCGCGCGTGCACACACACACACACACACACACACACACACACACCCCTCATCCTCTCCTACATGCATGTGACCTATTTATCATTTTAGCAAACTATGTAAGAGAGGAGACAATGACGAATGAAAGTAGGTTGGGAGATGAAGAGAGATTTTGATGGTGGGTGGAGCAGGTGTAACTAATGACATTAATGATGGCTCTGTTCCATTTAGGTGTGCGTTGAAGTCACGACAGAGAGCCAACACATACACAGAGACTGACGCTGAAACACTGAGATGGAAAGCAGTCCTTATTATGTTACAATTGTTTCATCCGTCTTTGATGTAAAAACGTCTGCCATGAGGAAGGTTTGGAGGGAAAGCGCAACAAATCATGATCTGTGTCCCACTTCATCAATTTTTTGAGTATGTAGTGGGGTTATGTGAGCTGTTGATGGACAGTGTTTTCCCTTAATACATTGTACAATCATTGAGGAGTTATTCACAGCTGCAAAAACATTAATTGCAAAGGGTGGTGAGAAAGCTTTGGAAAGATCTTGGACGACAAAAAAATAAGGATTAAATCTTCTGTTCTACCACATAGCACCCACATAGGTGTTTTCAGTTATTGTTCTTGATTGGTCCTTTTGTGAGGACTGTGTGGGTGTATGCACTGAAGACTGTGCATGATTAAATGTGTTTTCATCCACCTATTTTCACACACATTTTCAATTTGTGCATCACTGAGTGGAGATGCTGAAAATTAAAAAAACAAACAAAAAAAAAAGAGTCCAAATATCGCAAAAAGACAAGTTTTCATCCCCAGCTGAGTTGACTCTGGGAGAGTCGACCACTCTAAGGAACCAAAACGGTCAACTCGTGGGGCGGGGCTTTCCATCAGTACAATTATTTTGCACGTTATGTTTCACTTCCACCTGTCAGAGCCAGCGATCAGGGAAAAGGTTCTTCTAACAAATGTTAACACATTCTTGGCAGTTCAATAATGTAGTCAGGCCGAAGGCTCACGTTATCTATTAATGTTAACAAGCAGAGGTTTGTGGGATTGATGAGCAGAGTCGAAGGTGAGCAGGTACACTCAAGCTGCAGGCGAGTGGCTGAGGAGTGGACTGATTTGCATATTCAGAGATCTGCACATACGTAATGAGGCAAAGGTGTAGAGTTACATCTGAGCCATCTGAAGGCATGAAGGGGTGTTTTTCTATGGAAATACTCATACATATGTAATCTTGATTAACAAAGAAGTGTTAAGGGGTCTAATCGATGCCTGGAAAAAAGATTAAATTACTATTTTTTGACATTTCATTGACTAAAAGCCGAAATACATTGGGCATGGACGCGACAGAGTGGGGTTTCTTTACCTGCTACTTGACTGACTCAGTCTTTGTAGCGCGTGGTTGTTGCCAGCTTCACTGTGTGTCCATTGAGGTTTGGGAATTGATCATGCAGTTGGTTATGGAGTGTTTGGAAGTGTAAGCTTTATTAACATCAACTTTATTACCTATTAAATGGCTTGTTTTAACAACAGGATGCATTGATATAATGGATTTTAATGTGACAAAAATAAATATGGTGCATCACATTGACTCTGGTACAATAAGGTGTTAATTTCAATCCTTTTTAAACAGATTGTACTCATTTTTTACACAGTTTTGTGTAGTTTTCACCTGTTTGAGGGTGCAGAAGAAGAAAAAGCCACCTAAAAATAGACAAGAGTCTTCTGTGCTCAGCATAGCAGCTCTGACGCTCTCTGCTGCGACAGACACGTTGCAGTATGTCCACGTTCCATGTATTTGAGCCGTAAGACTACAAGAGTTTGGGGTAAATGGTAAACGGACTTCACTTGTATAGCTCTTACCTAGTCTTCCAACCACTCAAAGCGCTTTTTACACTACATGTCACATTCACCCATTCACACACACAGTCACACACTGGTGGCCGAGGCTACCATACCATTCACATGCTCTCACGCACCAATGGAACAGCCATCGTGAGCACTTTGGGGTTCAGTATCTTGCCCAAGGATACTTAGACATGCAGACTGGAGGAGCTGGGGATTGTACCGCCGATCTTCCAATTAGTGGACTACCTTCTCTATCTCTGAGCCACAGTCACACCGGAATCTGGGGCTGATTTACTCCAGATTCACCCCTCCCATCAATATCCGGGGAGAAGTCTGGTCTTGGACTGTGGTTGGTACTGACATGTGGCCCAGATTTTCTGGTAATGTGAGAGTTTTATAGATCCAGTCTCAAACTGCTCACAAACTCACTAGAGCCGCCCAAGTGATTTTAAACTATTTAGTATTTAAAATCTGGATGATTACAGTTATGCTCATGCCAATACGGAGCAGATGATGGTGTTGCCAAGCAGTGGTGAACATTTAGCCCTTAAAGTTAAGGTAAACTAGCATATGACTGTCAACAGATGTGAAAACAGACGGTTAAGATCTCACCTCCAGTTATTGCTGAAGAATTGACAACATGTTTACTGCGTCTCCACAACTATCTTCTCATACAGACTTGTTTTGCTTCCTGCCTTTGTTTTTTTCTTACTGCAAAACATTTTTACATAACAGCAAGTTATCACACAACTTCAGTCTTTGTCTTGTTTACATCTGCTTCCCCATGAGATCCCATGAGATGGTGCATTCAAGTTCCCTCTTGCACAGTAATCTTAATATTATCTCGTTTAGTGTGATGCACCATTATTTTCAAATCTTGTGCTTATGTTTCTCATTTGCTTGATGCACCATGATTCCAAAACTGGTGAAGATTTTAAAACCCCTGTAGACAGAGCTCGGCTTCAATGAATCACTTATGATCTTAACTGCCCTTTAAAAAACAACCATTGGTGACTTAACATGAGACCAGGTGGATACATTCCCAGTACAATGACCTGCAGCTACCAGTTTGTCTGTATTCCCACCGGTCCACCCCACTGGCATTGTGGGTCCCAGTGCCATGACAACAGTGGTCCATAAGGAGTCTATATTTAGTCCTGGATCTCTGCCCACTACCATTGTCCTGCTGATTAAATAACAGCAGACAGACAGACAGCTGCCCAGGGACGACTTTCTGAATCTGTCAAGGTTGTTTTATCCACAAAGTGTTCAACATCATCAGATCAAATTTCTCCTTGTGTTCGGGGTGTGGAGGTGGTGAAGAAGTCCAGTTTCCTGTGGACAGAGGGTACGCTTCAGTTTGGACGTGATCTTCAGATTTTGTTTCCCACAACTGAGCAAACTGACAGCAAAATTAAATTTGGACAAACAGGGAGGATGTTCAGCGTCTCACTTAGCGGGGATGAGATGCTCTACTGGAGCTAAAAATAACAGCTTAATGTTTAAATAATACATCGTCAGACGTTTTCTATCTGGGTATTTAATCTATAAAGTTTCTCCATTGAATTTTCAGAACATTTACTGAATCTTGTTGTACAGACAGATGACAGATGACATGACAACCCAACATTAAGTGTGTTAGTAAGGTGTTCTTCCTCCAGAACAACTTCAGTGCTCCTTGTCATAGATTCTCTGTTGAGCATCAACATCACATTCTCCCATAAGGCCCCATGATCACTCTGAGACATGTTGCTAAAGGCGTGGCCACTTTAAAAAAAGCCCTGGCTGCGTGTGCAAGTGGGCAATCAAATATAATTAACAGAAGAAAACAAGGATTCAAGCAGACATGGAGCTGTTGTTGTTGTTGTTATCAGATCAGGAGAGACAACAGCCCATAGAAAGTGGAAGTTTTAGGTTCACAACAAAAAAAAAGGAAACCGTATGGTTTTTCTTTCTCTCTCAAGGACAGTAGCTTACATGAAACAATCACGGCATCAAATATAAATTCCCCCTTCCCTCACACATACTCCATAGCTCTGTCACAGTCCAACAGCTAGCTAGCTTTGTATTTAAACAATGGGGAGATCTTCATTGTAAAGAAATACCCCTAATATCAACCTTTTGTCTGCATTTGCTATTCTCCCACTGTTCCTACCTCATCTAAAGGCTTAAGAAACTGTGACACTAACAAGCACCTTGCAAAGTTGAGAATATTTTAACTTTTATTCATGTCTTAAAACCGTGAAACGTGGCACAAGAGAAGAGTGCACGCCAAGCATGCCGTACAATAGGCAACAGTGGTTTCAATGGTGATGTGTTTCTTGCAGGATTGGAAATTAGCACCAGCCACCAGCCAAATGCTTGTACAATTTGCAAGTGGCTGCTAGATCTTGGAACCCACTAGCCACCGTGGCAGGTGGACAAAAAAGTTCATTTCCAACCCTGGTTTCTAGCAACGTGTCTCTGTGTGATCGTGACCTAAGTGTGGTTGACTGTGAAGGCCATAGCATATAATCCACATCATTTTCATACTCGTCAGCCATCCAGTGAGCCTGTTGGATGGAGGTCTTTTCATAGCAGAGACACCACTCCAATCAGACCTTTAATTTGTCACGTACCTATAAATAGCTATGGTGATATACAAAAGTACATCGTGTATACTGTGATGCCAAGTTTGAGCCATATTACCCACCGTGACTGAGAACACTTAAAGTCACAGTCATTAAAAACACCAGTGGCTGAACTGTTTTATTTGGTCTTGATTTGAGCAACTGCGCTGTGAGTGACACTTTCACATCATGCACACTATTTAATATAAAGATGGTGATAACTGCAGCTGTGAAGTCACAATGTGCAACATTGAAAAGAATCAAAAACAGTTTTATTGCCAAGTAGGTTTGCACATACAAGGAATTTGTCTGGGTGTTTTGGTGCTTAACGATAAATACAAAGTCAAGAAATCTAATATTTAATAGAACAATTTACAATAGAAGAAATTGTTTTGTGCCAAAATGTGCAAAAATATTGACTAGGGGATGTGTGACAGCTCACAGCATGAAGTATAAAGTACAGGAATATGTGCATGTGTGGGAGAAATATATCATTCTTTCTTTAGCAAATTAAAAGCAAACACAACTTTACTTCATTCAAAGCACTCAGTTGTTTTGCCGCTACACCCTGACCTGGTCTATGGTGGCTCATGTTACAATGTCAGCACACTTTAGATGGACATTGCCGTATACGTTACTGAGTCACTTTGCTGACTTTATGACTCTCCTCTACTTGTGTTACTGTTTCAGTATTTTTAACATCATTCTGTATTGTCAATTTGACCACAATGGCCTCAGTAGACATTACACTGTGTCACTTTAGGGTCAGGGCTGCCTTTAAACGAACAGTGTTTCCATGTTAAGTTGCTTGCATGCTGAATGTTTTCTCAGTGGACGTTGGCGGGATATATAAACCAACATGCATGTCTGATGTTTACTGTGGAGCCAATAAAGGTTTTTACAGCATCAAGTGATAGAGCATGTGCACTCGGGTATTATTAGACATGTTGACACACAGACCTAAGACCTGTGTCAACACACCAGGCCTTACCACATCTGATTAGACTGGATATAATTTAGACTTGACCTGACTTGTCTCAGGTCTTTGTAAGTAAGAAATGACCCTTGAAGATCTTTAAACATTCAGTCTTAGTTTGTTTGTTGTCCTCCTTAATGAGTCACGTTGCAGTTGCAGTAACTGTCACTTTTCTAAGCAATGCTGTTTCGAGACAAACATTTTGTAAGACATTTAACATCATTAAGAAGATGGATTATACTTCTCTGTCTTGATATTGTAATAAATGTCATTTCTAAACATCCTGTCTGTCTGTGCTCTGTCCCGTCAGGTGTAGTGCTGGTTTGTTTTGAAGGCGACTCTGATGGCTACATCAACCTGGTGGCCTACCCCTATGTGGAGAGCAACATGGAGGGAGGGACGGCAGAGCACGAGGAGCGAGACCCTCCAGAGAGGGAGCAGCCAAGGAGGAAACACTCGCGGCGCAGCCTCCATCGATCCTCCTCCTCTTCTGAACACAAGGATGAGCGGGCCGACAGGAGGGAGGCGCACGACTCCGACACTTCGGATAAGTAAGTAGGGATGTGACGAATAGTTGGAGTCATTGTTAAAACACGGTAAACATTTCATATCACTCCAGAACGTTGGAAGGTTCTTCACCAACAGTCATTTCTGCTGTATTAACGATCTTCTCTCTCCTCCTCCCTGCAGTCTTGGAGAGCTGAAGAGTCCCAGGCTCGACCCAAAGATCCACTCGGACGTTCCCTTCCAGATGTTGGACTGGAACAGTGGGTTGAGTTCGGAGAAGATCAGCCACAACCCCTGGAGCCTCCGCTGCCACAAACAGCAGCTCAGCCGCATGAGGTCTGAATCCAAGGACCGCAAACTCTTCAGTATCCTTTCTCATCTAATCAAGTCCACTGACTCTCAACAGGCTCTTTTCATTTGACAAAGAAACTGAAATCAAGGTCCGTTCACTGGCTTTTTCCACAGCTTTGCAACCCGTGAAACTCTGGGAAAAAACTAGTAATGGACAGTAAGATAAGATTTTTTCACAAACTACTTTTTCTGAGGTCAAGAATAAACTTGATCTGGTAAATGATGATAAATAGTGCAATAATGTACAGTACAGGTGGTGAATTAACACTTTCTTCTATAACAGCAGTCCACAACCCGATGGGTGACGTCACAGTGGCTACATCCATTATTTTTATGCAGTCTATACAATCAGAGGCACTGAATGTTAATCCCAGTGAGACTGTGAGAAGGACGGCGGGAGGCGTCCGAGGTTATCGGGTCGAGGGTCGTGTTTTGATCTTGATCTTCAAAGAGAGCAGACTGCAGCTGTCTGGAAAACACAGCAACACACACACACTCTGTCCTCAACAAGGTCCATCTGTGTCAGGTCAGAGCAGATTCAACAGGCAGAGAAGGTTCCCTGTGCAGATACATGGTGCGTTCAGATCATTGAAATCTGCAGCGTCCAGTGATCACCGCTGAGGCTGAGAGCTGAGAATTAGGAGTTATGTTTTCAGTGTGTTTTAGCATATTTTCAAACAAGAATTTCCCTTTAACTGTAGGGACAGTATCAGAAAATAGAAAAAGTTACAAGGAAGAAACAAAAGGTCGAGGTGTAATTGAAATCTAATAATCAAATGTCTATTAATGTATTCAGAGTGATCATCAGGAATACTCTGTGTCACTGATAACCATATTTGCATATTAACATGCAGCTAAGGGAAGGAGAGGCTTTACAGTCAGTGTGTTTGATGGAGAAATAATAGAATAACATTGCTAGAGTGTTTTTTTCCCTCCGATAATTCTATGAATGGACCAAAACATAAAATCTTACACAGTGGGCGATGCTTTTATGTACCTCTTCTGCATAGAGAATGTTTATAGGAGCATTTATATTCTGCAGTCATGGTTTTATTCCTAATTTTCACCCTTTTGTATTTGATGATCTTTTCACATGTAGTGTTGATCAGTTCAGTTTAATGTACATTTATTTCAACAACACTTTCTTTTTTTAACAGAGATCGAGTTCTCACTGATGAATTAATTTCAGTCCCTTTCATTTCGTCTGTTTTTCTATCCATATTATGGCAAGAGTGTGGAGTGTGGCTGCAGATGTTAATGTGAAACATTTGTAGGAAGTGTTGAATTTTTTGACAATATCAAAACATTAATTGGAAAAAATGGCAAAGAAAGGAAATGTAATTAATTATCAGACTATCAGACAAATCAGTCGTAGCACTTCTGCAACTTGGCATCTGCTCATTTGCAGTTTTTTGCTTTGGAAATTGTTGCTTTGATTTGCTCGACAAACAGAAAGTTGCTCCTTGACTGCATCGTTTGAACCAGAGTTTCTGTTGTTGGAGAACGTTGTTCACAAATTCTTTTACCCCTGCATCCTGGACCTGAAGATGGGCACCAGGCAGCACGGAGACGACGCCTCAGAGGAGAAGGCGGCCAGGCAGATGAGGAAATGTGAACAGAGCACTTCAGCGACGCTGGGAGTCAGAGTGTGTGGCATGCAGGTACAACAGCCACTGCATCATCGTAAACATCCCAGCTTCCATCTTGTGCAAAACATAATTGCCTGAGGATGTAGAGGAAATAACGCAGGCTCGTTTATCTTTAGAACATCTTCCAATTTGTTGATGTTAGAGTTCATTCTGCTGGGGTAAAGTGGGTAGAGTAAACATAATATTTGTGTGTGTGCCCATAGAGCCATAAAAATATAGTCTGTGCTTTTGTAATTATTTTCTGTTTTGTCTCTGGGGAGGTGGAGGATCAGATGACGTAGTGATACTTTAACATTATTGTACTTATAATACTGCTGTTGCCTCCAATACTGTACAACCTCCAATTCTGCAAGTATTACTCCCACTACTATAAGCACTACAAAGACTATGAAGAGCACCAAATAATACATCAGTTAATTTCCTGTAACTCCTTAGTTTGTTGGATAAGTAAAGTACAAGTACCTCAGAATTATACTTTAGTACAGTACTTGTGTAAATGTCCCACTGATTGTCTGCACTGATATTTAGGCCCCAGGATTCTTGACATAATTTGACAGATGTTTTATTCTAACTAAAAATCCAACAGCTGTCAAAACCATGTCAGGAAACCAACATTTAATTTACTCACTAACTGGATTTTATTCTGAAAATTTGACTGCATGTGCAGCGTGTGATGTATTACAGTATTTGTGTTGCAGTGAGATGTTTGTGCCGTCTGTCTCTGCAGGTGTACCAGCTGAACACCAGTCACTACCTCTGCAGGAACAAGTACTACGGCCGCGGCCTGTCGATCGAAGGCTTCCGTCAGGCCCTCTACCAGTACTTGCACAATGGAAAGGGTCTGAGGCAGGACCTCTTTGAGCCAATCCTGAATAAGCTTCGCAGCCTGAAGGCGGTGCTGGAGAGGCAGGCGTCCTATCGCTTCTACTCGTCTTCGCTGCTCATCATCTATGAGGGAAAGGTGAGCGTGGCCCTGAGAACGCTTTTTGTGTTTTAGTGTCAAAATAAATCTGCTCTGTGACGATGTGTTCATCAGCTGAACAAAGTGTGGAACTTATTTATTCCTCAGTGAAGTCAGTCAGAACTTGTCATGTTTTGTGTTTATAGCTCAGAATTGTCACTAAAAAAGCGAGATGTGAAGTCCAGATGAGGTCTGTTTACACTCCACAAAAGTAACTGCAGCCAAGTCTGGATTACCAGCCAGACCCAGAGGCCCAGACCCTCAAGGGCCCCAAAGACCATGATGAGATAGGCAGCCAGTACTTTGTTGTAATGCAGTTATTTGCAAATACTGAAACAGGATGGCATACTTCTTGCATATTTACCTTTTCTTGTAGAGGGGCCCTGAATCAAAACTTTGTTCTAACACTTTGAATATTACAGTTTGAATTACAGACACACAGTGACCTTGCTTTCAATCAGACTAACTTGGGGCCCACCAATAATTTGTAGCTAGGGTTCCCCCTACTGAGTTAATGCTGCACCACACTGAGATGTTGGATACCCTGTTCATGAAGACACTGCATCCAGCAAGTTTGTGATCCTTCACTGGCTTCCCACCCACAAAAACGTACAGTTGTGTGTGTTGGAAATAAACTCATGAAATAAATCCTCTGTGTTGATTCTGTCTGTAGGAACCTGAGGTCCTCAGCTCCGGGCAGCATGCGACCTCACACCTGAAGACTCCTGCGGCCCCTCCAGAGCCGCACTGTGGCCCCGGCCTCCACGTACCTCCCGCCCCAGACACTCCCTGTGAAACGGACATGAGCCAGAACCCAGACCCGGGGTTACTGTCCTCTCAGGGACCTGGACTGATGACTACTCCCTCCCCCTCCCCGCGTCCTCCCCCACAGGTCCCACCCTCCAACTCAGACTGCCACTCCTTCCTCCCCCCTCACCCCTTGCTTCACCCGCATCCAGACTCCTCCTCCTCCCCTGCTCCCAGCTTAAATTCCTTCTCCCCTCCCCCTGCTCCCCAGCAGCCCCCCCTGGTGGATGTACGTATGATCGACTTCGCCCACTCCACCTTCAAGGGTTTCCGTGGCGACACAGCAGTGCACGACGGGCCGGACCGAGGCTACGTGTTTGGACTGGAGAGCCTGGTCCAGATCCTGGAGAGCCTGCGGGACGACAACCTGCCGTAGCTCCGAACACACACACACTCACACACACACACACACACACACACACACATCTTGTTGTGAGTTAGTTCAGGTTGTACAGTCAGTGCAGGTCGTGCCGCGGTGTTCTCAAGAACTGAGACGGTTTGGCTGTAAATATGAAACAAGGTTCTTCAGGACGTCACCATGGCAACATGGGCATTCTACAGTCAAGTAGTTACTATAGCAACCGCCAGGAGGTGGGACAGTGGAGCCAAAATGGCTGCAACTTCAAGCTGATATGGAGAACCTCTGAGGCTCTACACAACACGCACACAACTCACACACACACACACACACACACACACACACACACATTTGTACTTCTATACTTGTGAGGACCTGCATTGATTTAATGCATTCCCAGCCCCTCACCCCAACCTGAGCCGTCACCACTAACCATCACGGTCCAACTGTAAAGTCCTCCTCCGCTCGAAAATATGTTTAGCTTAGTGTAACTTCAGCTGGATGTTTGACTCTCACTGAGCTGAATGATGTATGTGCAGAGTGTTTTCACATTTGTCTGCTGAAGGAGGAAAGTTTCTCTGAGTTCTCTTTAAATCGGACTTGAAGACATGTTCATATGAGAATGACAACAGTCCTCTGGTGTCAAACTCACATTCATCATTCTACACAGTGAAATTCAAACACAGGTTAAAAGTGACAATAAGCAGAACACGCTTATGAGTGGAGCGGGACTTTAACCAAAACACCAAGTCAGACTTTGAAGGATGTGAGGACTAGCCAAAAACGTTGTCACTCCCAAGGTCCGACAGGTCCACTGAAATTGGTCCTCACCAAGATAGACGAACCACAACAACACACACACACAATCAAACACTCATACACACATCCTGGGAACAGTTGTCTGTGGAGCTGTTTGACAGCACAGCGGGACAGAGCATCCTCTCTGAACAACCAATCAGCTGAATCCCAGGGGCCGCCCACTGTTGGCCAACACACACTTCACCTCCCCTCCCTCCTCACTCCCCGACTCCCCCCTCCTGACCTCTACTCCTCGTCACTCCTCCTTCTCTACAGAAACCAAACCTGGACAGGTGAACAGACTCTTTCTTGCGTTACCTTGAAAACGCACTCAGAAACACATCCAAGCAACTGTTAAAGCAATAGATGGCGATGATAGATGGCAACTTTTTTCTTCAGCAGTGCAGAGGGCGGCATCGCCTACAGGGAGAACAGAGGTTAAGTGCAACATAGAAGTAGGCTTTAAGGAGAGAATATAGACAATTTCTAAAAAAAAAAAAAAGAAAAAAGAAAAAAAAAAGCTGTGTGTCCGTTTTTGGGGCTTAATTCAAAAAACGTTAGTAGTCGGTGTCCTGTAAAATCATCCTCTGGGTTATTGTGTAATATTGAAAGCATAAGTGTCACTTTCCCAAATCTGGTCTGCTGATATTTTTCTTTTTATCAACAAATCCCATCAAAAAAAGACTCAAACCAACAATTAATTGATTCTACTAACAAGCATTGTGTATGTGTCAAAAGTCGAATATACTTTCCTGTGTGTCACAGAGCTCCATTGCTCTACATGACAGTGAGTCTCACTGTACCCTGACATGTTCCTTCATCACCCTGAACACACACACTGTGGTTTATTTTGTCCCAATCCCACACACACCATCCTGCTGCCCCAAATATTCATCAGAGCACCAAATGTGGATTAATTTGCTCCCAACAAATGCACTATTTCGTCCTGTTTCAGTAACGTCTGTTAAAAAAGTGACCAGATGTTTTAGGAAATTACTGAGCCTTTTAAATGTGACGTTGAAAGTTATTTTTATGCATCAATTATCTTCTGAGGCTGTTTTGGAGCTTTAGAAGATAACAGTTGATATTCCAATTTCAATTTTCTTTTAAAGCTTTGAAGACTTTTTGAACATGTTGTCTTTTAATGATCAAAAGCTCCAAAACAGCTTCTAATGACTGTTTCTTGTTGCTGAGTGAACTTTCACTCTACTTTTAAACAATTACGGACGAGAAATAATGGATCGTGCGATATGATCAGATACAGCTACTTAATGGACCGTGTGGTGGGATTGTTTTATCAGCTTTATATCTGTGAGCCAAAAAGATTTGAAGATTTACACCTTTAGTGGGAGCATATGAGGCTGAGAGCCACAGACAGGAAGTCAAAGTGTTGCGGACAAACACGTTGTTGGTTTGGGTCTTTTTAATGGGATTTGATGACAATAAGAAAAATACAGAACAGTGCCAGCCTTTTTCTTTAAGTTCGGGCTGGGTGTTATGGTTGAATAACAAGAATATTTAATAAGAAGAATATTTTTCTTACGTATATTATATACATATATAATGTGATAAAATCACGATCTGTGCAAAGTCATAGAAAATAATCAGATTCATGCTCATTACAGTGGAAAAAACCCCTTCCATTTCAATGACCTTTTCCAGGTTTTCAATGATAATTTGCCTGGAATCATTCAACATAATTTTGTGAAACATGATGTGTTTAATTCATCATGATCCATTCAAGTGTTTGAATGATAATGTGTAATGATTATTAACTGCCCAGCCTTAAACGTGTCATGACACACACACAAAACAAAAACAGTTCATGGTCCTGTGACTGTCAACAGAATTGGCCACAATTCATCCAAAGATGTCACCATTTATCTCATCTGATTGGTCCTGATGAGACAGTGTTAGCCAATCACATTTGTCCATTTATACCTCTCCAACAAGTTCCAGAGGCCGTCTGTGACGCAGCGCCGCCCCCTGCTGGACGGCACCAGGAACTCACCCCACAGGAGCTGGAATAAGAGAGCAAATATGAATATTTTATTTTTGGTTTATCAAGGTGATAATTTATTTTTTTATTGTACCTTTACCCATGTGTGTGGGGAAATGTTTTGTCTTTTACATCCCCCCCCCCAAAATGTATAACATGTAAAGAGATTCAGAGACACAGTGTGTGAGAAGTCAAGAGAATTACGCAGTATTATTTGAGCTAACTCAAGTCTGTTAAATCTGCTGCTGACTCAGCTTCAGTCCAACACTCAAAAAACAGATTGTGTTTTATTCAGAAAACATGCAGTAAGTCCAGACTTGAGTGAGCTCAGTGAGCCCAACACTTCTGCCTGCTGTGGAGCTGTTGCTCTGCTGGGAAGCTCTGTTGAACGTGTGTGTGTGTGTGTGTGTGTGTGTGTGTGTGTGTGTGTGTGTGTGTGTGTGTGTGTGTGTTAGAACAGGTAGACACCATCTTTAGACTTTGGTTTGTTTCACTTCACATTTTAAGGAGTTGGTAAAGACGTGCATGCACATTAATGTCCTCCTGTTTGGGTCAGTTTCCACCACGGCGTCAGAACATTCTTGTTACAGCCATCGAGAGTCGAGAGCAGCGATGGTCCACGTGTCCTCTCAGATCATGATATCTCATCATGGATATTAGCCTCAATGATTGAGTTATTTAGCAGCATTTTTTTGCATCTGACATCATCCTGACTGTTTGTTAGAACAGTGGAAGTAAGTGAGATTAAATCTTTCCAGAAGCTTTTGGGCTTGTGTTGTAATTACTGACCAGACAGACACATCCATCTCTGCCCCAACGGCTGAGTCCTGCTGCGGCAGAAAGCTGCAGGACAAATGAGGCACTGACAGCTCTCTTCAGACACTTTAATTATCACATAAACAGAACATGAGGAGCAGCTGGTGCAGAGACACAGACAGTCACATAATTCACTATCACAAATCTGAGACCTGTCAGTTCATCAGGATGAAGAAAAATACAAATTCACTAAGTCTCAGAACCTAAATCACAACCTTAAGCCTTCAATAACTATTTTTTTTTTACCACTTTGGTGAATATCTGTCACAGAGCTTTTATTGGGCTCTAATGGGCAGTGCTGAGCAGATAGTGTACAACAGCTTTTTTTTTTCTTTTTTTTTTTTTTTACAGCCTTTTTAACTGAAAACAATTCTGTGAAAGTGATAAAAGTGACCCAAAATAACAGCTGGACAACAAGCTGGAGTTCATTAACGCTCTGTAAAGTCAAGAGGAGCTGCAGATCCTGTAGGTTCATCACTACCTTTCTCAGTTTTGTAGGGTTGATTGTTAAAAAAATAACTATAGCTGCTTCAAAGTCATGTTTCTCTTGCTTGTTTTGCTAGCCTGGAGGTCAGCTGCATAAATGTCAGTGACATTAGATAAAATTCAATCCCAAGCACAGCTGTGATGATTAGTCAATTAATCAGTCAGCTGACAAAAAAATTAATCTGCCACAAAATCATTGATTTATCAATATAAGACAGAAAAAAAATCCACGAAAAATATCTGTGGTTCCAGTGTCTCACATGTGAATGATTTCTGGTTTATTTTAGTCTTCTGTGATTGCAAAACAAATATCCCTGGATTCCATATCTGAAGATGTCTTTGACATTTTCAGAAATTGATGCAGAGCAACCAACGCTCCACCTGGCTTGGTCTTGACAAGGTGCTGGAAACATCAGTAAGTCCTGAACGGTAGAAAAAGATTTCCACACGCTTACATCTCTGCAGTGTTTCACTTTATTGTTGAGCTTTGGGTCTATTTGACCCTCATCAGAGCAAACATGAGGTAATAATGGACAGGCAGGTAAAAGTAACCAATCTCTAGAAGCTCCACCTCCTGGGAGTTGTAGGTTGTTTTTTTTAATACTGAATGGCAAACTGTGAGACCAACAAATGGAAGCCATACTTGGCTTCTCATACAACACCAGAATACAAGAAAGAGGGTAGAACACAGTGAATACAGGAAAAGACATAAAAAAAAACCTACATAAAAAAAACTACAACTCCCAGGAGGTGGAGCTCCTACCACCGGGGTTGCACACAGGTGTGTGGCATACGGCCAGTGATTAGACTGAGATTGGTTACATTACCTGCCTGTCCATTGTTGCCTCATGTTTGCTCTAATGAAAGTCAAATAGACCCGAAGTTCAATAATAAAGTGAAACACTGCAGAGATGTAAGTGTGTGGGAATATTTTCTACAGCGAAGGTTTTGGGAAACTGCAATGAGCCTTTTTCATCATTCTCTGACGTTTTCTAGACCAAACAATTAATTGATTATGCAAGAAAATAGGCAACAGAATAATTGGTAATGAAAATAATCATTAGGTGCATTCCTACAGTCCAAGACAAGTGGCAGCTGGTGTTAGCAGGCTTGCACATTCTGCCCTGACCCTGATCCTGGACCATCAGAAAACAGATTTAATGTGGGGCAAGAGGTAAAACTGGATCCAGGCTCCTCCTGAGAAAATGTTGCTGAGTTCCTGAAACGTTTATTGAAAAATTAATGCAGTTAAAGAGGAGTACGAGTGCACTTAACAAAGTATCACAGAGCTTTCAAACCCAACAAGGTCACATGAACTTACTGGCTGTGTCTTAAATCACTCTGTGTAAGTCCATTTCTGTGAGGACGAGACAGAAGCAAGGAGCAGGCACAAAGATTTAAGACAAAACTTTATCACATGGGAAACTGTTGTGCAGTAATTTCAGAAGGAAAGATTACAAAGAAGGAAAATGAGCACCCAAGTCAAAGTTATGAGACTTATGGAGAAGCATTTCATTCACAGAAAGAAAAATAACTGAGATCTTATCTTGTAATAATGAGATTTTTTGTAATTATGCGACAGTACGTCATAATTGAGGCCTACAATTAGTTTTTCCTGTGGGGAATGCAATGCTCTTTATAGATAATAAATCAGAATCAGTGGATTTTATTTCATATTAAAATTGGACTCTGTTGTAATAACGACACATCTTGGCTTGGTATCATTTAATACATCTTAGAATTTCCATCTAGTAAAGTCAAATGTTCATGCAGCATCATGATTTTGATTAAACCAGTTTTAAAAAAGCATTACATGATTTGGATGAAAAAAGTCCACTATTTTCCACAATATTGCATCTTTTTAGAGGATTTTCAGGGTATTGCTGTTTTTATTAGAAAGTCAGCAGTGTAGAGACGACAGGAAATGAGCAACATGGAGCAGAGGTCTCCTGGCTGATCTCAACCTGACAGTTTGAGGTCAGTTTCAAAAAGAGAACTCCAACAATTTCACTCTCATAACATTGTTGGACTCTCGGTGGACAATTATATTAAAAGTATTAAAACTGATGCAGCAGAACCAGACATATTTTGTTTATTCGAAGCATTGTGTTAACCTGGCCCTGCATTATCTAGAATGCAACTAGACCACAGACAGTTGGGTCAGAGATTTGTTTGTGTTATGCTTGCCTCAATACCCCCTTGTTTTGTTTCTTTTTTTTTTTTTTTTTCAATTTAAAACTTGCTCTGACTCAAGTGACATCACATGAGGCTTTGTACAACTTTTTATTCCATATGTAGAAGTACTTGAGAGTTCACCTTTAAGCCTGCAGTCCACCAGGGCACGTTATCATGGAGGCCCATTTCCACCTGTTCATTCATTCATTCATTTTGCGTAACCGCGTATCCTGTTAGGGGTCACGGGAGGGCTGGAGCCTATCCCAGGTGACACTGGGTGAGAGGCGGGGTACACCCTGGACAGGTCACCAGACTATCACAGAGCTGACACATAGAGACAGACAACCATTCACACTCACATTCACACCTACGGACAATTTAGAGTCACCAATTAACCTGCATGTCTTTGGACTGTGGGAGGAAGCTGGAGTACCCAGGGAAAACCCACGCTGACATGGGGTGCAAAATGGATTTTAAACTGGCCAATGTTATCTGAAAAATAAAAAGGAGAATATAAATGACTCTTTTGGCCACTGGGGGAGAAAGAAGTCCACAACATCCTGAAACAAAACACCTCTGACATTATCTTAGTGTTGTTTTGAACCATCTGGACATTTTCTTGTGTACAAAGTGAGGATTTTGTCCTGATATCAACAGGATTAAAATTTTCAGCAGCTGGTAGTTAAGATCTCCTGATGATAAAACAATATTTACTTTAAAACAGATGCAAATATCTGGCCTGTGCAGATTCTTAGTGTCACCATTATTAACAGACAAACAGGTCAATAAATTATCATTTATTTCATTTCAGCAGCATCAAATATTGACAAACTGTAATTCACGTGTTGTCAAATGTGATAATAAAATACAAACACTGACGATCTGACAAAATTATATCTGCAACAAACATGAGACAATTATTTGTTGTTGGCATCATTCTGTTATTTTCTATTTTCAATCATTTTATGGAAACAAGACTTCACGTTGGATTGTGCACTCCCATTCTGTATTTGACTTTCAGACACTGGTTGCTTTTATGTTTTATGAAAATATAGACAAATTATGGAGTCATAGAAGTGCCACAAAATGAATAAATAAATGAATAAATAAATAAAATACAATAAACTTTAAAAATCTCTGTAAAAGAATATGAAAATGAATCTGGAAATAAAAGGAGGAATAAATAAGAGTAAGAGTAAATAAAATATTTAACTGTGGAAATATAAAGAGGAATAAATAAAACAATAAATAAATCAATTAAAAAAATAAATAGGGAAAAAAGAAAAAATGGGGAAAGCACTACAAAAAAAAGTAAATGCAATGGAGAAAATAAATAATAGTGATAAAAATAAATATAACATGAAAACAAATAAACTACAGAAAAAAATAAAGCAATTTATATGCAAAAAGTAAATATTTTTTAAACGTATAAATATATATAATAAAAGAAGAAAAAGTGAAAATAAATGAAAATGCTCACAATTCTGTTTTTATTTTTTTTAGTACCTAATTTATTTATTCTTTTATTTCTCTTTATATTTCCACATTTTAATTTTGATTTTTTTTAAATCAAAATTATTATTTTTTTAATTCAAAATGATTGTCTTATTCTTTTACAGATTTATATTTTTTATGGCACTCATATGACTCCATACACAATTATAACACACTGTTTTTCAAGAGGGGAAAACTTTTTTTTTTTTTAAATTAAAAAAAAATACATTAAAAACTTAAATAGGTGTAAGGTGCGGAAAATAAGTTAACAAGCAGAAAAAAAAGTGACTTTAAGTGTAATTTTGAAAGTCTGCATTTTTTTTTATATGTTCATATGTAACTGTCTCTGAATCCGTCACCCCGGGGTGCTGCTCTGTCGGTTGTACAGGTCGTACTCCCGGTACCGGATGTAATCCTTCAATCGCTCCGGTAACGGCAGGAAGCTCATGAAGACAGCAGATCTCAGACGGAGGCGACCGAGACAACGACGGATCTTCAGACGACAGAGATGCTTCAGACTGCGGGCGTTTTCTGCAGAGGAAGAGGAGGAAACACAGGTGAATGAAGACCACAGTCAGAAAAGGAACTGATGAAGTTTAACTGAACTCACCCTGCAGCCTGCAGATCTCAGGCCACTGCTTCTGCTCCATCACAGCCGCCTTCAGCTTGGAGCACATGGTCACGTGATCCAGGTAGTCAAACAGGATGCGGACCACCTCACCTGAGAGGTGCGTCAGCCACGAGAGGGTGATCACCTCACAGAACTGCACTGACAGGAGGTCAACACATGTAAAGGTGGGTCTGGATGAGCTTCAGTGTGTTTAAATCAACACCATCCTGCACACTTCCTGTCACGACTGCATGATTCAAATTATTAATAATGAATCTGACAAAACAAACAGGAGCAGCTGCTGACTGTGAGGAGAGTACATTCTGCAGGAGAGATGGTTTCAGATGATGGAGAATTTGGTTTAACACATGTGTGACAGGCAGTTCAGTACATGCAGAAAATTAAAATGAAAACCTAAAAACAACAAATTGTGAACGCATATCAGTACAAAAAGGCATTTGTACCCCTCAATATTTAGAACATGATCATTTGTCCTTTATTTTGACAGAAATAAAAGACACTGTGTGTCAATGTTGAAACAAAACTGACACCCTTTCTGCACTGGATTTTCCCCAAAGTCTTTTTGGGTGTTTATAAACTTTTTTTTGGAATTCCGTCAGTGTTCATTGTTCAGATATTTTTCCCATGAGCTGAATTATCTGCAGAGGTCTCTTCCTCTCCAAAATAAAACAGTAAGTCACTGACTAAAGCAGTTTGACTGACTAAAGCAGTTTGACGAACAATAATTTTTTTTAACATTCTCAGGGCGCTATCTACAGTGGCTACTGTGAAAATGCAAATGGTCTCATCTAGAGCCAGTTTAGTTTGTTTGTTCTGGGCTACTGTAGAAACATGGCGGTGCAACATGGTGATCTCCATAGACGAGATTCCCCTCCCAATGTAGATACAAACATCTCATTGTAAGGTAACAAAAACATTCTCCTCACTGACTTGGTCAGTGAATGGGCATATCTCATGCCTCGTATGTCGTAGAGACATGAAACTTTGCACAGAGATGCCTCTCCTTATGAGGAACACATTTGCTTCAAACACTTAAAATCGATCTCTTCCTAGGAAGTTTGAGTGATCTGCATGAAACTGGGTGAACATAATCTAGGGACCAATATCTAAAGTTCCCTCTTGGCAAAAGTTGGAAAACTTAAAACTGAGCTTCTATAAGGCAATGAATATTGCGGAGGGCGTGGCTCATCACATAAAGGTGTATAACATCTCAAGGGTTTCACCCATCACCACGCAACTTTGTAGGCATATGACCACACATAATCTGAGGGGACCCCTCCATTATTGACCCCATCAAACAAAATGGGGGCGCTAGAGAGCTCATTTCTTATCTAGGCCTAACCACCATATGGATTTTTACTAAACTTGGTAGATATGTAGAACAGGACGCCTCAAGGTGACTGGAGAAATTTAACTCTAATTGGCAACTGGGTGGCGCTATAACAACAGAAAAATGCGACCGATCGCTGTGGCTCCCCCTGTGGACCAATGTTGTTGATTTTTCTAATGTTTGGTATGACTAAGTCATGGTATGGTCTGCTGTACATAATCACGGAAACTGTCAGTGTGTCATTCTGTCAGTCAGTCATTCTGTCTGTCCCACATTTTTCTGCTCACTGACGTGGTCAATCTATGTGAAACTGCACATACTGTAGGCACTGAGGAATGGCATAGGTAGAAGGTGACAAAGCTACCAATGGGTATGGACTAGTAAATTATATTCCATTTCTGCCAATACATCCCCCTGAAATCTTGCACACCGGACCTTTAATCCTGCACCAATAGGTACTTTCTATGTCAAAAAGGAATTTAAAAACTACATGCAAGGCATGCAAAAGCACCTCTTTGGTTTTGTGGTGTAACAAGCTCTACAGCGTGGACCCCCCCCCCCCCATCCGATAAACTGGAGTTCATTACCATGGTGTCTTTGATCACAGAGTTGCTCCATCCTTCGTAGTCTTCAGGGATGTGGGAGCCGCTGCCATAGGGACAGTCAAAACAGCGCCCCACATCATAACCATATTTACACAGCATCCTGAGAATCACCTAACACACACACACACACACACACACACACACACACACAAATACAAACACAAAGCAGGCCAGATGAAATACGGTGACAACTGTACTAACAGATTTATTTTTTTTTTAAATCGTTAAATGCAAGATACAGCCATTTAAAACTATATGCCCCTCCCCTTACCCAAAATAAAATCATTAGTCCCTCCCCAGTGCTTAAAAAATTATTTGACTAGCCTCCCCTTTGTTGCACCACCCCCTTCCCTCTCATTAATAATGAACAGGCCCTTAGTAGCAATAATAATAAGAGCAACAGTTTACCTCGTCCTTAAAAGCATACTGCATGGCTGAGGGGAAGTGGGTTGTGTTTACTTTGCAGTAATAGTTGACGTTGGCTCCAAACCTCAGCAACAGGTCGATCATCTCATAGTTGCCCACACGCAGAGCAATCTGAAAGACACAGTTCAACAACTGGTGCACTCACAACATCTCCATCATTGGTGGAACTATTTCTTGAACTATTTCAGGTTTTGTTGTCTATTCCTCTACAGGCACAGTGGAACCAGCCCGGCAATGTCACTGTGACAGCAAGCTTTCGGAAAACTGAACACAGTCACTGCGTTGATTGACTGTTTAAAACAAAATAGTCCCCGCACATAAAGTCACAAACTGTTTTACACCGATCAGCCAAAACATTAAAACCACTGACAGGTGAAGTAAATAACATTGATTATCTTGTTACAATTCAATGTTCTGCTGGGAAACCTGTGGTCCTAGCCTTCATGTGGATGCCACTTGACACGCAGCACTCAAATACCACTGTGGACCAAGCAAACCCCCTCATGGCAACATCACTCCCCAGTGGCAGTAGCCCCCCCAGCAGGACAATGTCTCATGCCACACTGCAAAAACTGCTCAGGAATGGCCTGAAGAACATGACAAAGAGTTCAAGGTGTCGACCTGGCCTCCAAATTCCCCAGATCCAAATCTGATCAATCATCCTTGGGACATGCTGGTATGCCATCTTGCAACCCACAGGACTCACAGGATCTGCCGTGACGACCCTGATGCCAGACACCACAGGGCATCCCCAGACTGCCTGTGTCCATACCTTGACATGTCAAAGCTATGTCCAATCTGTAGAGGCCCCCCCGTGGATGTGCAGTATATCTGGGGTATTGGCATGTCCCACAGATGCTCACTCGGATTGGGGACTGGGGAATGTGGAGGCCAGGTTGATGCCTTGAGCTCTTTGTTATGTTCCTTGGGCCATTCCTGAGCAGTTTTTACGGTGTGGCATGGCGCATTGTCCTGCTGAGGGGCTACTGCCGTCTGGGAGTACTGTTGCCATGAGGAGGTTTGCTTGGTCTGCAGTGGTGTACATATACACTACCGGTCAAAAGTTTTAGAACACCCCAATTTTTCCAGTTTTTTATTGAAATTCAAGCCGTTCAAGTCCAATGAATAGCTTGAAATGGTACAAAGGTAAGTAGTGAACTGCTAGAGGTTAAAAAAAAAGGGTAAGGTTACCCAAAACTGAAAAATAATATACATTTCAGAATTATACAAAAAGGCCTTTTTCAGGGAACAAGAAATGGGTTAACAACTTAAAGCCATTCTGCAGCAGTGGAGGTTGATCAAGCCTTGAAAGTTGGTGCTACCGATTCCTACAGGTGTTTCAACTTTTCTTGATTACTTACAACCCCCTCTGTCTGCATAAAAGCAGTGCTGGAACACACTGTGGTACCATACCCATGTGAGCATCATTTGAACAGTATTGTACTGCAGAAAGTAGTGTGTTACCATAAAAATGGCAAGAAAAAGGTAATTAACAGTTGAAGAGAGACAGACCATCATAACACTTAAAAATGTAGGGCTTTCCTACAGAGAAATTGCAAAGAAAGTCAAGGTGTCAGTGAGTACAGTTTCCTTCACCATCAAAAGGCACTCAGAAACTGGGAGAAACTCTGACAGGAAGAGGTCTGGCAGACCCAAAGCCACAACAGAATCAGAAGACAAGTTTCTGAGATTCAACAGCTTGCGTGAAATGCGGCTCACAGGACAACAGCTTCAAGCACAGCTTAATAGTGGTCGTAGTAAGCAAGTCTCAGTTTCAACTGTGAAGAGAAGACTTCGAGTTGCAGGTTTGAACGGTCGAGTTGCAGCAAGAAAGCCATTGCTAAGACATCAGAATAAGAAGAAGAGGCTTGCCTGGGCCATGAACACCACCAGTGGACTACTGAAGACTGGAAGAAGGTGTTATGGACTGATGAATCGAAGTTTGAAATCTTCGGTTCATCACCCAGTATTTTTGTACGCCGTCGAGTAGGCGAAAGGATGGTTCCTCAGTGTGTGACATCAACTGTCAAACATGGAGGAGGAAGCGTGATGGTCTGGGGCTGTTTTTCTGGATCCAGGGTCGGTGACTTGTACAGAGTGAGAGGCACCCTGAACCAGAACGGCTACCACAGCATTCTGCAGCGCCATGCAGTACCCTCTGGTATGCGCCTAGTTGGTCAGGGGTTCATCCTACAGCAAGATAATGACCCAAAACATATGTCCAAGCTATGCCAGAACTACCTCAGGAAAAAAGAACAAGATGGTAAGCTTGAAAACATGGAGTGGCCAGCACAGTCTCCAGACTTAAACCCCATCAAGCTGGTTTGGGATGAACTGGACAGAAGAGTGAAAGCAAAGCAACCTACAAGTGCCACACATTTATGGGAACTTCTGCAACAGAGTTGGGAAGAACTTTCTGCATAATATTTGATTTCCATTGTAGAAAGAATGCCATGAGTGTGTTCAGCTGTTATATCTGCCAAAGGTGGCTACTTTGATGAGTCAAAAGTTTAGAATACATTTTGGTTTATAAATTGATTCCATGATTTCTTTTTTGACCTCAATTGTTTATTTGTTCTATGCTTTCATTTCAGAGTACAATGAGACATTAAACTGCATAATTTTCAATAAAAAACTGGAAAAATTGGGGTGTTCTAAAACTTTTGACCGGTAGTGTATGCCAGAACCAAAGGTTTATGCTAAGCTAAGCTAACCAGGACCCAAAAGCAGTTCTGAGCTAAACACACAGACATGAGATTGATGTTCTCGTCTTACTCTCAGAGAGTAGGTAGAAGTTCACTGAAGCATCCACACTGATAACATGTACACATTCAATAACATTGTCATTACTCTATTAGCCTAGTCGTGTGATCAGTCCATGAATTAGCTTCACAGGCCACAACCAGGGAGCAGGAACAAGTTGTGACCAGTGCCAGACCGTTGATCACCCGCTTAAGTGATGCATTCGTAAATTAAATCTAAATGAGGATTTACTATTGGATCAATACACCAACATTAAAACCACTGACAGTTGAAGTGATTAAAATTCATCATCTTGTTACAATACAACGCTCTACTGGGAAACCTGTGGTCCTGGCATTCATGTGGATACCACTCGACACATTCCACCCACCCGAACACCGTTGCACACCAAGAACACCCCCTCATGGCAACAGCATTCCTTGTTGACAGTGGCCCCAGTACCAGTACAACGCACCATGCCACAAACTGCCCAGGTATGGTCCAACAAGCGCAACAAAGAGCTCAAGGTGTCGACCTGGCCTCCAAATTCCCCAGATCCCAGTCTGATCAAGCATCCATGGGACATGCTGGTACACCCCCCAGAAGTCCTAGGTCCATGCCTCGAAAGGTCAGAGTAAAGTCTGATCTGAGGAAGCCCTACCTTGTATCGGGGTTACCTCTAGGGTACTTTCTATGGATGTTCGATCAGATTGGGATATGGGATATCTGGAGGCCAGCTTGATGCCTTGAGCTATTTGCCACTTTCCTCAGGCCTCTCCTGTGCAGTTTGTACGGTGTCATGTGATGCACTGCCCAGCAGGGGTACTGCTGGTATCAGGGAGTGTCATTGCCACTAGGGGGTGTACTTGGTCTGCAAGACCGTTTGGGTGGTTGGAGTGTGTCATGTGGCATCAACATGAATGTCAAGGTTTCCTAGTAGAACACTGCATTGTGACAAAATGATCAGTGATATTCACTTCACCAGCCAGTGGTTTTAATGTTTTGGCTAATCGGTGTATATGTGAAGGGGGGCAGCTATTCTAATGCTACAAAGGAAGTCACACACACACACCTGCAAACATTTCACTGGGTCTTGGTTGGGCATCGCCCCGGACTCCAGCAGCAGTTTGGCTGACGGCACGTCGTTATTCAAGACAGCAAAGAAGAGCGCTGACTTCCTCTCGTCGTCATAGTTACGGCGAACCCAGGAATGGAGCATGTAGTTTGGGTCATAACCTGCATCCAGCAAGGTCTGATGGGAGTTTGGGAAGAGAGACTTTCAGTTGTTAGTCGATCAGAAACAAGTATTTTCCAAGAAATTACACTGCAATTAGTCTGCTAATAATCATTTGTCTGCCAAGGGTTTTCAGTTTTAGTCATCAAACATTACAAAGATCTGCAGGTTCCAAAATTTCAAATGTGATGTTTTAATAATGTTGTTTGTCATATGTGACAGTAAAGATAACTTTGGATTGTTGATCAGCTAAAACCAGTGAGTTCAATACTACTACTACTTCTTTTTTTTCTTTTCTGGGGGGCATTTTAGCCTTTAATCGATAGGACAGACAAGCGTGAAAGGGGGAGAGGGAGAGGGAGTGTCATGCAGCAAAGGGCCACAGGCTGGAGTCGAACCCAGGCCGCTGCGGCAACAGCCTTGTACGTGGGGCACCTGCTCTATCCACTAATCCACCGACGCCCCACTACTACTTCTTCTTAAGTATCAGCATCAAAATATAAGAAGTACCAAAAGTAAAAGTACTGATTATGCAGAATGGTCCATTTTAGAATATGGATCATTCTGCATAGAGTACAAGTACCTAATCTTTCTGCTTACAGTATGTAAGCTGCTGTGCTTAAGTAAATATACTTAGTTATATTCCAACACTGATCTTGGCTGATAAAACACACAGACACACACACACACACACACACACACACACACACACACACACACACACCTTGATGCAGTCTGTGTGTCCTCCTGCAGCAGCAGAGTGTAGAGGACTCATCCCGCTGTCGTTTACTTCTTCCTTAGAAGTGACAGGAATCAGCAGCTTCAGAGCTCTGAGGGACAAACACACACACACACACACACACACACACACACACACACACACACACACAAACCTTATCTGATGATGTAGTTTTTAACGACATTGCAGAATAAAACAAAACAAATGTTGAGCTCATGAGATATGATGTAGTGTTTAACATTTACTGCAGGTGCCCTCTGTGTGCGACGCGGTGGATCGGCATGTGTCCTGTGAGTTTGGCCACGTTGGCGTCGGCGCCAAATTCCAGCAACAGACTGATGAGAGCTGGATCTCCAGTCAAAGACGCCTCGTACAAGATGGAGGCTTCGTCCTGCGCCTGGGACAGGACGTCTGCTCCTGCAGGACAAACATCAGGAGGGGATTTAGTTCAATAAGAGACAGTATGTTGTGAAAATACCTATTTGATCCCATTGCTAAAACCAAACCAATTGCACTGACTCAATATGAGTATAGAATATTATTTTAAAATATCGACAGGAGGGTCCCATGGAAATATCAGCGCTGCAGGCCTTTTTTGAAAAGTTAAATATTTCATTCCCCTCCACACCCTAATAATTTTCATACAGTCCCTAACACCAGATCCTGCTCTCATCACTTAACAGCTCAAATTTTAATGCATCATGTCTGATTTTAAAGAGATAATGTTAATATAAATATGACTAGTGAGACTAATACTAAAAAGACATCCTTGCTCTCTCACCTCTCCTCAGCAGAGTCTCCACCACCTCCACATGTCCTGCCTGAGCGGCCAGAGCGAGCGGCGTGAGGCCGTAGTGGCTGGCAGGGTCCGGCTGCGCTCCGGCATCCAGCAGCAGAGTCACCAGCTCCGCTTTACCCAGCCGTGCGGCCTCATGGAGGGGGCGGCGGCCGTAGCAGCCTTGCTGGTTCACCCTGGAGCCCTGATGGAGCAGCAGCTTGATCAGGTCAGTGCGCTCTGAGCGGATTGCTGTAGAATGATAGGGAATATTAAGGGTCATGTAAATGCACCTTACGTGTGGTGAGATTAGTTTGTTTTGTCTCCAAGGTCAAGAGTTTCAATCTTTAATCTCTTCCTGAATTCACCAAATTGGCCACAAAAGCCTGTAACTTCCTCCTGTCACAGTAACTTTACAAAGTTGGTATAGATGGACAGATGCCAATCAATAAAAATGCACCTTGATCTGCTCAAGACATATGTTTAGATTTCAGACCACACTGTGACAGACAAACAAAAGATCTTAACAGGCTTTGAGGCAGTGAATCGTTGGTCAGCGTACCTACAAGCAGCGGAGAGTCCTGGTCTTGGTCCTCGCTGTCCGGCTTGGCTCCGTGTTGGAGGAGGAAGGAGGCGTTTTCCACCATACCTGCTTCTACTGCCACGTAGAGAGGAGTCTGACCACGCAGAGTACGACTCTCCATGGAGTCTCGGCCTGAAACTGCAGAACAGGACGCTTCACTGTTTGATTTAATTAACGTCTGTTTCATAAACAGGGTTTTATGTTAATGTGAAGCTGAATTATTAAAAAGCAGATACAAACCTTTGAACGTGAGCTCCAGGATAGTGTGGTTACTCTGAGCTGCTGCTTCGTGGAGAGGAGTCCAACCTCGGCTGTCTGTCTGTGAAAACTTGTCTTTCTGTCGGACGCTCAGATCCTTCAGGAGCTTCTCGTTACCTGCAGAGATGAAGGGACAGTGACAGTAAATAGATCAGCTTTCATCTCTTTTCATATTAATGCGAGGAGCGGCCAGTGTCAGACATTTAATAACTGACAAAAAAACAAACAAACTAGATTTTAAAGTCCAACTGGAATTACATTTAGGCTGTTTTTGGAGTATAACATAATGTCCACGTGTGTAAATGTACTGTTCTCCCGTGTGGTTTCTAAATTTTCACGATAAGAAGACAGGACAGGTGATTTACAGAGCAGATATGCTGTATGCTGTAATTTCAGTTGGACTTTAAGAGACAGTCAGAAAGAAGTGAACTATTAAGACACCTTAAAGTTCACTAAATCTGTAAAATCTGTCATGAAAACTTTTTTTTAGGATATTTTTGAATATAAATATCTTTAGTTTAATTTATATTTGTTTACCGTAAATCAGCAAAAGCATTCACCTTGTTACAAGCCTTGTATCCTCCCCCCTCACCTTGTCTTATAGCAGTGAAGATCGCGCTGCCGCCTGCAGCCTCAGGCTTGGAGCTGTGGGTGAGGAAGATCACACTAACTAAACAAAGTTGTGTTAAACTGATCAGGAAACATCATCTGAGTTTTACCTGCCGGGGATAATTCAATACAAAAGGTAGATGTAGCTGAAAAATTTCAACATGAGGCCCAAACTTTAGATCCGGTGCAACTTATTTCAACTCTGATCATCTTAATTTCTTATAGATTTAAGCCTCACAGCCTCTTTTAGAATATAAAGTATTATTTAATTAAAGAACAACAGCTTCACTTTTTCCACCAGATTTTGAACTTTTAACTCCTTATTGTCCTCTAAGACCGATCTCAGATCTGCCAGCTTGGGTCTTTCAGCTTAGTGGTTCCCAACTCGTCCAGCCATGAGGTCCAGATTTCTCCTTAGTCATTAGCTCAAGGTCCACACAGTTTAATATATTCAGCGCCATACTTACATTTGGCCATAGCTGTCGGTTATTCCTTCATTCTATAGCAGGACACGGCACTTAAAACAAAAACTCTGTACGGGAAATTCACTGTATTCAAGAAGTGTTTTTTATAAACTTGACGTGTTTGTGAGTCACTTGGGGTCCATTCAGAATGGACCCGCAATCCACTTTTGGATCACTACCCACCAGTTGGGAACCACTGTTGTAGCTGCTCCAGAGAAGAGATTAAAGCTCCAGTTGGTAACTTTTATGAAAACTACTTTGTGTCATCTTTGCTGAAACTGTCAATATATTCTGAAAGAAGTTCATGAGATAGATAGTCTGTGAAAAAATCATGTCCCTCCTCCTCTTCCTACTGTTTCTAATGGCACATGTTCCAATCAGGCGACAGCACTGTCAGCAACAACCAATCAGAGCTGAGGAATCTCTAATACAGCTGTCAATCACGTCAATTGCTCTGTGAACTGCTGTCAAACAGTAAAACTAGGCAGGGCAGATCAAATATGAATCAAGATTCTGTTTTCAGCAACATATTTTAACGTACTGTTTAGCTGTAAAATGAGAAAGTTGGTCTGGGCGATGTTTTCTTCGGCTTGACAGTTTTCAATATGGCTGCTGGGTTACAAACTTTCTCATTTTACAGCTAAACAGTACACTAAAATGTGTTTCTGAAGACATTTGAGGTGAGAAATAGGCAATGCAGGAACAGTATCTTGATTCATATTTGATCTGCACTGTCTAGTTTGACAGTTTGACCACACTTCACGAGCAGTGATTGACAGCTGCGGTAGAGATTCCTCGGTTCTGAGTGCAACAAGGCTACAGGATAGACAGAGGAGAATGTTTTTTTTTCACAGATTATCTGTCATTTTGTGCTTTTCAGTAAATATGAAAAAACGTTTATAAAAGTAACTACAGCTTTAACTGGACTACTATCATGTCAGCATCTTAAAAACCCTGGTGGATTTTCTGTGGCTGATTCAAAAACTTAAGCTCCTGCGCAACATCCTGCACCATCGTCATCATCTTTGCTGCAGAATTCATGCAACATCATTTGTTAACTAATAGAAATCAGATTGACTCTACAGGCAGTCTTTCTTTTTTAGTCAGAAAGTCCTTTTCCCCCTGACCTTAACCCTTAAATCTATCCCCAAAGGCAAACTTCTCCCAACAGCACCAAACATCTGAGAGAATAATTTGTGACCTTTGTTTCTGTCAGACTGACCTCGTGTTGTCTCGTGTCGTGGAGTCTCTGTGGGTTTCTTTCTGTTTGTTGCTCTCCAGCAGACTTTGTTCAATCATGTACTGAGTCACTGCATCATCATCCTCGTCCTCATCCTCTGTTCGAATCTGCACAAACTCCATGGTGTCCACATAAACGTCCTGGCCCTGTTTGAAAATGCGTATTTCAATGAACTTATATGAGATCAGCAGGTCAGTGTTTGTACACTGTGTACACTGCAGTATGTGGGCCCTGGAGCAGTGAAACAGTGTGATTCCAAACCCATGCGCATTAATCTGCTGTCATATCACTCTCCACTCTGCTAGTTGGAGGTTTTCCACCACATATTTGAATGTGGCTGCAGGGATTTGCTCACATTCAGCAGAGAGGTCAGAGCTCAGTGCACGCCAGTGAAGTTCTTCCACACCAAACTGGGAAAAACATTTCTCTGTGGACCTGACTCTGTGCACGGAGGGTGCTGTCATGTTGAAACAGGAAAAGGACAAACACAAACTGTTGCCACAAAGTTGGACGAGCATTTCTGTCTAAAGTTGCTCCTTGGCTCTAGAATAGGGTGGTGTAAAATCTTGTCAATATCAGTGCACAACTTTATAAAGCATCTTAAAAGCCACTTGTTTAGGTGTGATGACATTCTAACTCGTAACTGTCATCCATCTGTGGAAGTTTTTGTTGGACTTTAATAGCTGTAGATAACAGAAGACAATTCACAAGTGTGTACCATAGGGATGCATGATAATATCAGCAAGACACTGGTATCAGCCAACATGACCGTGACCTCCAGCATGCATTGGGGTGGTTTGCAGCCTAGTGTGAAGCAGTCTGGATGAGTCAGCACCTCCAAATCTGAAGCCATGGTTCTCTGCTGGAATGCGGTGGATTTCCCCCTCCAGGTTGGGAGTGAGTTACCGCCCCAAGCGTGGAAGTTCAGGTATCTCTTGCTCATGAGTGAGGGTAGAATGGAACGTGAGATGGATCAGCGGTTTGGCCCGGCGTCTGCAATGTTGCAGGCGCTGAACTGGACCATCGTGGTGAAGAGGGAGCTGAGCCAGAAGGCAAAGCTTTTGATTTACTGGTCCATCTACGTCCCAACCCTCACCAATGGTCATGAGCTCTGGGTAGTGACCAAAAGAATGAGATCGCAGATACAAGCTGCCGAAACGAGTTTCCTCCTTAGGGTGTCTGGGCTCAGCCTTAGAGATAGGGTAAGGAGCTCAGACATCTGGAGGGAGCTCGGAGTAGAGCCGCTGCACCTTTGCATTGAAAGGGGTCAGTTGAGGTGGTTCTGGCATCTGATCAGGATCCTCCTGAACGCCTCCTGTTAGAGGTGTTCTGGGCGCCTCCCACTGGTAGGAGGCCCCGGGGCAGACCCAGAACACACTGGAGGGATTACATATCTCATCTGGCCTGGGAACACCTCAGGGTCCCCCAGGAGGAGCTGGAAAGTGTTGCTGTGGAGAGGGACGTCTGGGGTGCTTTGCTTGGCCTGCTGCCCCCACGACCCGGCCCCGGATAAGGGGTTGAAAATGGATGGAATCGGCCAACATCTTTTCTCTTAATTTGCTCAACAAATGAGTATTACATATATGGAAAACTATTTTATTTCACTTAATTTCACTACTTGGGAAAAAAGTGGATATATTAAAATTGGTATCGGTTATTGGTCAAATGAGTTGTTACGTAGCAGTATATCGGGTGTCTATGAAAAAAAAATCCAATATCATGCATCCCTGGTGTACCATGATTCACAAATGTCTAACTGACCACAAACATGCTGCTGCAGTGTGAAATGGACAAAAATCCACAAACAAATAGGAGGAAAGTCACAAATATAACATGTTTATGTGCACAAATGCATCAATATGACTTTGCATACATTTGTTGTGTTAAAACTATAAACACTGTAAAACCCTTAACATTTTTATGTGAAATTATAATATGTGTTTACATGATAAGTTATAAGCATATAAGCATATTAGCTAATTGCTCTGTATCTTTGTGGATATGACTTAAGACAACAAATAAAAAAACACATGGTGGGAGTAGTCTGATCTTCTACTTCAGTAAAGTACCAATACCATAATTTAGAAATACTCTGTAACAAGTAAAAGCCTTGCATCCAAACTTTACTCAAGCAAAATTCCAAAAGGATCAGCAACAAAATATATTTATAGTGAAAAAAGTGAAAGTACTCATTATGCAGAATGGCCCATTTCAGAATCATATATATATAATCTGACTGGATTATTATTATTAATGCATTAATGTGTTCATCACTTTAATGTTGCAGATGGTGAAGGCGGAGCTCAGTTTCATTACTTCATAAACTTGAAGCTTCAATCTCCAGAGTAACTAAAGTTATGAAATAAATGTTGTGGAGTTAAAAGTACCAGAAATACTTAGATAAGAACAAGTACTTCCACTGTTTGTCTCTGAAAGCAGACTAGACTCTCTGGAGGATTCTGACAGACGTCACTGGGTTTCTTTACCTTGTGGTTTTGTGTTGTGTCGTCGTTGTGGTTCCCTCTATTCGTCTGTGGTGTCCCTGCAGATTAAACGAGGGTCTGTTGTTGTTGCTGAAGAGGGCAGGAGGAAGAGAGGTCTCTGACCTGTGACTGAAACCAGAGCTGTATGTCTACATGGGTTCTGTCAGTCTTTAAATAGCAGAGAGCTGCCTGTCTGCAAATCAATGTGTCGTTCACACACATTAACACATCTGTCTTTTAATAGCGTTGTTCAACTGTAACAATTCCACAAGGGGAAAAGTGGAGCTTCATGTGAGCCCCAGATCTGCATGATTCAGCTGTTAAGCTACAGCAGTCTGGCTGAAGGGGGGCAGGAGATCTGATACCTGTTACTATATTTACCTACTCTGGCTAAATTTACTTTATTTACCCTCCATCTATGTTAATGCAGGGAACTGATCGGCAGTCAGTCAGTCTGACGCTGCAGGACAGACAATGGCTGGATTAAACTGTGCATGGTGTGTGTACTTAGTGTTGGAAGTAGTGAGCTACATGTAGTGTTAAATTACCTTTCACAGTATGTTGCTGGTATTTAAACTACATTAATTTTAATATTAATATAGTGACTCAAGTAGTTAAATGAATTGATAGCTAGTTCAGATCATTTCTATGGCATTTGTTTTCTACAGTAATTGAACCCATTTGACCACAAGAAGTCATATTATTATACTATTATTAGCTTGCATGCTATTTTATTAGTTATGTGGCTAACTGAGTAATAATAATAACACTGAATACAAACCAAAGCTGATATTCCTGCTCTTTCCCATAAATAGTGGGTTATTTTATTTTTTGGGTTGTTGACCTGTGAACAGGTGGGACATTTTTTTATTATTATATCTAATTTAAAACAACACACAGCAGTAGGGCAGCAACCTTTTATTATTTTTAGTTAACCTGGCTTCTGTTTTCAGGTGATTTCAGTAATCATTTCAGCCAAAAACATAGCAAAAGTTTTATTTCCACTCTTCACTACAGCAATTCCCTCTATGTAGGAGTCAGTCACTCAGCCCCGTCCCGCCTGCAGCTTGCTAAAAGTGCTGCAGCAGGACCCCTCACTGGTACTAGAGAGACCATATCACCCCAGTGCTGGCCTCTCTTCACTGGTTACCAGTAATATATAGAATTGATATTAAAATTCACTTATTTGTCTGTTAAGCGCTGCATGGACACACACCGGCTCACATCTCTGAACTGCTCATACCCTATTCAACCTCCCGACCCCTCAGATCTGGTGACCAATCACTGCTCTCCATATACCCAGTTAACATCTAAAGGTGACGCCGTTAGTTGGATCTTCTCTATTAACATGTTTAAAACCCCCTTAAGACCCATCTCTTTTCTTTAACCTTTTAATTATTAGGATGACATATCCGACCACGACCCTGCTTGTTCTGTGGTTCATTTTGTTGTTTGTGCAGTGCTTTTTGTGACATGTCGAAATATCATATACTCTTATTAATTTTCTTACATTCTCCTATTTATGAGTTTTTATTTGTTCCTTCCTGGGATTTTTTGTTTCTGTGAGAAGCACTTTGGTCAATGTTTGTTGTTTTAAAATGTGCTCTATAGATAAATTTGACTTGACTACAATCTATTCCCTAACGCCGAGTCCTAGCCAGTGTTATCAAATGTCTTGTCAACACAGTGGAGGTGGAATCACACTAAGTTTAAGGCATTTTTGCTTGAAAAGAAATGACAAATGAAATTGCCAATTTTATATTAATCTGCAGTACAATGAAATCAAGGTCTTAAAACCAGATTTTGACATGGAGATATTCTACAAACACCTACGGCCACAAGGGCAGCTGTGGCACTAATCGCAGGGTTGGTTGGCTCCTCCTGTCCACACACCAGTGTCCTTTGTCAAGACTCAACCCCAAGTTGCTCCAAATGGCCAGCTAAGTCTGGTATGGTAGCTTGTACACTTTGTATTGGTGTGTGGTTGTGTGTGGAAAAAGTGGCAAGTTGTAAAATACTTAGGAAAGTGACATTAATGCAGTCCACTTAAAAAAAAACTGACAAATCTTTCAGGACTTTCTTCCAGCTTGTAAACATAACTACATACAGTATATTGGGGTGTTAGCATGTGTACACCAGGAAATGTTCTAACCCAAGTAACAAGAAAAACACAAACAATTTTATAAATCTGTTGGTAAATTAAGCATATTTCCTTGGCTTGATAGCATACTACACTGTCTTATAATCTGTCACGACTGAAATCTTGCTGCAACATACACCAACCCTGTTTGCTGACTTCCAGTGAGTATAATTTGTCTGACTTGGACTGATTCATAGTTTTGAAGTCCCTCTCAAAGTAACAAATGTGAGTGACAAACAAATGAAGACACAAAACAACCAGACTGTATTTGAAAACGGGTTTATTTTACTTTCTGCATCAACTGTTTATGACCTGGGTCTCTCCTTCTTGCCTTTGTAGAGAGCCAGCAGGGACACATTGGCCACTTTGACCACCTTAAAACGAACTCCAGGAATGTCACCGACGGCGTGACCTTTACGTCCAAATCCTGCCACCAGAACCTCATCGTTCTCCTGTAGGACCAAAGGAAGAAGTTGGTCAGGTAAAATCTATGCATCTATGAAGTTTGGAAAACACTTAACACCAAATTAAATTAGCTGTAGCATCAAGGCATTTTAGGAACTGCATACACATTACATACACTGAGCTGCATCAAAACATATTTATGAAAGCTCCAAGAAAGCCCAAACTATTATCTGTGGCTGCTCTGAAGCAGGGAAAACAATTGGTTTACATTCGGTTTGATTTACTTTAACCTCATGTTTCTGCACATAAACCACACCTCACCAGCTGCATCACAACTGCTTGTGTGGCATTTATTCAAGGATGTATACAGGGTGGGCACTTACCTCGATGAAGTTGAGGCAACCGTCGTTGGGGACGAAGGCGGTGATCTTCTTGCCGTTCTTGATGAGCTGTACTCTCACACACTTCCTGATGGCAGAGTTGGGCTGCTTAGCCTCAACACCACTGCAGATGGAAAACAAAAAATACATTTCAACATCAAACATGTAAACTGTTGAAATTATTTGGAAGGAAATATCAGGAGTGTTATGACTGAGCAAAACACAATGCATTACATATCAGAAATAACACGTCAAAATGACTTCAAACTTTCCAGTAGGTATGACAGAGCAACGTTGTCAGCATCCTTCGGGTAACTGAAGTTTGAAACATCCAACATGAGCGTCTGAATCAAACTTAACTGACGGACAAGGGGCTAAGAAACCTAAATATGATGCAGTCTGCTTTTGCATCAGGAACAATGTTTTGCGATTATCCATCACTCCACCTTTGTGTGTCTACTGTCCAGCAGGGTCTTGTGGTACTCACACTTTCTCAAGGACGATGCCCTTGGCGTGGGAGGCTCCTCCGAAGGGGTTAGCCTTCAGGGCAGTGCCCAGGTGGGCCTTCTTGTACTGTTTATCGTGCCATTTCTGCTCACGGCGGTGATTACGGAGCTTCCTGGCTGTGCGCAGACCACGACACTTTCCTGAAAGGCAAATACAGGCAGGAAATAATGTAAGAATCAAGAGTTTCTTGTAGGTATTCTCAGATTGATGTAAAAGTCAACACAGCATTTCTATCTTCTTATAAATCAAATTACCATCACCATCACTTTGCTATGAAGAACAACAGCTTCTCTACTGATTTTGTTAAGTTGGGTGACCTGGTACAGCAACAAAAGCAGCACCAAGTACTAAACTGACATCCATTTCAGTAATTAAATTACTGATCTACGGCCTACAGTATTCCAATTTCTTATGCAAATAGATGAGAAAATGACACGATTTCTAACTCTAGGGCCTCTAAAGGCCCAGGTAAGTCAGTTGGCTGTTACCACACCTTAACAGGTTGTACAATTAAGACACTTGAGTTGAAATTGGACACTGTTCCTTCTCTCTAAGACTTATTTTCTCACTGATCAGTCAAAGTGTTTTGACACACAATGGACCTGGTTTTCCAAAGATCAGGAATGCACAAAAAACACGCTTCAATTTGAGATTAGATTTCAATATTTAACTAACTTAAATACTGGGACCACAGCAACACAAGCAGCATCACTGCCTACTGACAAAACACACCACAAACAAATAACTTAACACGATCTTACACTCATCACAAATAACCAACAACAGCTAAAAACCTAGAAATAGTTTAAAAAAAAACAACAACTCCAGGTTAGTACACCGTGAGTATGAATACAAGTCTCAGACACTGCGCTTTACAGCATTTGACTTCACCGATCATCAGCATTTGATAAATGTATCCTTCTGGCGTTTTATGACCGCATTTCTCCAAAATTATGACAACTGTAGTAACGTTACCACAAGTTGACGAAGCTTATCCTTGTTAGCTGCGAGCGGCGGTAGCATGAAGTTAACCGGCCTTAAACACTCACAATCTCATATCATTTAATATTAAACATCAGGAGATTAATTATTTCATCACACAGCAAGTAAATGCCAAAATATGAATTGCAACAGTTAAAGGGGTAAAGGGGACGTATTCCGTGCTAAGCTAACGATGCTAACACGCCGAATAGATGTGTTATGGCCGCTCCACGTTGCGGGAAAAGAGAACCGTCAAAACGGTCAGTTTGTTACAAGACCGAGGGATTTTTACCACCATAAACACGTCGATAACTGTTTGTAAGATATTCATAAACAACATCGATAAGAAAAATCACAGCAGTGAAGAGAATAATTTAGTATTTAAGATCATTTTAGCGGCATACCCATGATTGCTGAGGCGAGCCTGGGATGGAAAGGAAGGACCCAGCATGCACCGCGGCAATGTCTAGTCTGAGGACCCCGGCCGGGCGTGGCTATAAATAATGCCTGACTGAAATTATCACACGAAGGTAAAACAATGGTTATTCCTTTTATGTATTTTAAATGCAGCACAGCAATATGTATTTTTATTTATATAGAACTAAGGATCTGAATATTGTGATCCTCACTGTGATATTTTGTAACTTCTATGTACCCGGATTATTTGGGTTTTGTTCAAGTTTTTTTTATTTATTTATTATTTGTGTTATTATGTTTATTTATCATATGCACAACATTTACAGAAAAAGTAGTCGTTGGCAATGAAAGTCTGAACACCAGTAAAAAACCTAATTTTATATATTTTCTCCATGAAGTTGTACATTATATTAATTTGATTTCTGGCTCCAACAACAGAAAGGCAGTTAAAACTGTCAACATATGGTAAAGATGACTTAACAAACAAACAAACAAACAAAAAAAAAGCAATGAAAGTCTGAAGTCTCAGGCTTCCTACAACAATTCAAATTAGATATGTGTTTTTAAAAAAAAGGCCCAATCAATATTGGACAGTTAAACATCTGATATTAGCGGTGCTCATTTTTTAAATATGTATACACACTGCATATACAGACTTTTAAAAATATGCATTGTGACCAATATGGGCACTGAGCAGGACATTTTATAGCGTAAAAATACATTTGTCAATTCTCTACAATGGACAAACTGTAGTTGTATGAAACTATGTCTTTCTAAATGCACAGCCCCACACTGCATGGCTGTTGACTCTCAGAGTTATTTCCCCTCACAGTGCAGCACTTCAGACTATACTCTTTAAACACAGTAATACTCAGACCATCAGTCACTCCTTATATTCTCATTCATCCATCAGCACTCTCATAGAATGTGAACAAACAGGAAACCAAATGATTCCCAACTTCAGGCTGTGCTATTCTGTGTTTGTGCAGTGTCTTACGTCATAAAACAGGCAGTAGTATATTACAATTACTTAATAAATGAAATAGAAGACACCCATGATTGGAGCAACGTAGGTTTTGTTTCATTGTGGAGGGGGTGTCCTCTGCTAGAAAATTTTGAGCACCAAACATTTAATTTCCTGCATTCTGTTCAATTTTATGCACCAGTTTGTGCCTTTTCTGCATTAACCGATGGTGTAAATGTCTTTAATTGTGTCAAAATAAGGGTCAGCTGCTACTTGAATATTGTCATAGTGGTTCACAAATGCACGCTCTAAATATTGAGGGGGACGTGTCCCCTGCATCCCCCAAAACCTATGCTTGTGCTCATTTGTATTCCATGCTGAAGAAATAGATTTGAGAATTTCACTGTTCGGTAATATTTGCTAAATGTTGGTAAAATATTTCAAGCGTATCGTTAGTGCTTTGTTAGTGCACCTCTCATTGTGATGACCTTTAATCTGCTGAGATGAAATATGTTTTGCCTGATCCGAATTGAAAATGAGACAGTGTGGTCTCAGCCGAGGCGGGGCTCTCTCAACTGTGTCTGTCTCTGCTCTGCCCTGATTGGCTGGTTCATCACTCTGTCAGGGGGGCTTAAAGACGGTGGGCTGATTAAAGTAGATTACGAGGGGCAGAGAGGGGGAGTGTGTGTGTGCTGGCATCACACTCTGGTCATCACAGCGATGGCTTCACCATGGAAACACTGCTGCATCCACCTCCTCCTCTCCATCCTCGTCCTCCATCCGCAGTCGTCTGTCTGCCTGCACCGACAGCCTGCTGACAGGTAGGTGAGGACACGGAGAGACAGGGAGACACAGACGATGCTGATCTTGATGATTGTTGTTTCTGACCTCTCGTGTCTGTCTAATCTTTGACTCTTGGCGCGGTCAGCTCAAAGATTACTGATGCTTCTCTGCTGTGAGCCCCTCCAGGATCTGTAGGTCATTTCATTGACTGTGTTTGTTATTTCTTTAAAGCTGCATTAGATTATTTTTTGAATTGAGTCATTGGGAGCAGAGGAATGAGCTGAAAACCAGACATCTAACATAGCCTTATGAAGCAGCTGTGGCAAATGTGTTTGCATCAGCAGACACAGAGCAACATGATCATCCCACTGCAGTTGTGTTTGTGTCTATCTGATGAATGTGAGTCTAATATCGACTCTCTGTTAGTTCCATTTTTGGTCTGCACCAACTCCTGAGGGAAATATCTGTCTCTTTAGCTGCCAAATGTTCCACTTTGTTCTCTAACTGTGTCAGTCTGCTGTTTGCTGCTGAGCAGGTGGCGTACAGTGGGGTTATCACATGATGCTGATGAGATGATGAGACTAGCCCAGACAGTAAATGTGGCTAGAAAGAGGCTAAAAATGCTGTATGAATCTGCAGAGTTGATGAGAATATTCTCAGTGGGCTGTACACTGAACCAGATCTGTACAGTCAGCGAAAACTGGACTGGATACAAACCAGTATCCCCAATTTCATTTAGCACATCTGATTTTTATGCAGGTGTTTGTGTCATGTTGCAAACCTCAAGTTAAAATTCCCATTTTTTGTTAAATCTAACCCTGATTTCCCCCAAACTTCATCCCAGCTGGACACCAGTGTTGTCAGATGGTGATTGCTTGGATTTAGGTTGATAACATCTAATGCCAACGTCAATTTGACATTGAAAACTGACGACAGATGTTGATATTTTGTTGGTCTAAAGTTGTGTTGTTAAGTGCCCAAAATCCAATATCTTCCAAACGTCTCATGCCAATGTCATCTTAACATAGAATAATGACATTTAATCGTGAGGTATGGAGAACAAGACCCATTGTGTGCACAACGTCATAATGCTAACATCCAATCAACGTGAAATTCTAATATTGTTAGACACTTAAAATATCATCAACCCAATTTTCATTTCAACAAAACATTAACATCTGTCTGATGTAAGAGTCCTACATCTCTCTGACGTCACAACCACATTAGTGTAGCAGATATCATACAAAGTAAGAACTGTATAAACACTGGCATTGGACCTAAAAAAATCTGCATATCAACGTTCTTGTCAATACTGTTGTCACAAACAAAACACAAGTTGTATGATAGTGTTGCTGTGTGTCTGCTGGTTGTGCAGACAGGAATCTGTCTGTGGTGTGTCATTTTTTACAGTGTGCAGCTGCTGATGGTAAAAGCAGGGAGAGCTGCAAAATCTCGTTTTGGCCGATATCCACCCCATCCTTCATGACCTCAGTGTGTGTGTGTGTGTGTGTGTGTGTGTGTGTGTGTGTGTGTTGGTATGATTATGTAATCAGTGCAATCCCACAATCCACAGTCCTGCGCTCTGACTCGATAAACAAGGGGAGCTAAACCCATTTTTTGGCTGTCAGTGCGTCGGGGTGGATTTGATGACTCCTGTTCCTAAACAAAGAACATTTTTAATACGATTAGTTTGTGCTGGGAAAATGTGAAAAGCATTTTATTCTACATTTACTGAGAGGCAGAACTCCCTGAATGAGCGTGCACTGGGCTCATTTAAATTAGACTGAGTGATTATTTTGTTTTGTATCAGCAAACATTCTCCTCTCTATGTAGACACAACAGTTTTGTTTTGACTTTTGACAGACATACATGGATACACTTCAGATTTCTGTTATGTTTGACATCCCTTCAACATACTACATGTTGAAATGTCAACTATGTTTAGTATTGTATTCTGTTAGGGGCAAGTTATACTTCAAAGTGGGCATGGACATAGATCGCAGATGTTTTCATACATTTGATTTTTGACAGCGGAGTTTACATGTTCTCCCCATGTCAGCGTGGGTTTCCTCCTTCCTCTCACAGTCCAAAGACATGCAGGTTAATTGGTGACTCTAAATTGTCCCTAGCTGTGAATGTGAGTGTGAATGGTTGTCTGTCTCTATGTGTCAGCCCTGTGATTGTCTGGTGACCTGTCCAGGGTGTACCCCACCTCTCACCCAATGTCAGCTGGGATAGGCTCCATGCCACCCCGCGACCCCTAACAAGATAAGTGGTTACAAAAAAATGAAAGAATGGCTATGTTTAGGCACTGGCAGCATTTTTGGTTAAAGTCAGGGAAAGATCGTGGTCTTGGTTTAATACAGAGAAGCTTTTGTCACCTAAATCACTGGTTCCCAACCTGGGGGTCATGACCCACTTGAGAGCCGCCAAAGCTTCACAGTGGGTCATGAGACCTCCTTGATTTTAAAGGAATGTAAGAAAATCTCATGATTTCATTCAAAAACTGTGTTGTAAGTGAGGGAAAGTCTTTGCTCAAAATTCATCCAAATCTCTTGTTTTACACAAACTTCCTGCCGCTCACTATTCCAGTCTATCGTTTCAGTTGTTCTGTACTGTTATTGTTACACATCGAATGTCGTATCTTTTTCGTACGTCTCTTCATCCCCTCTGGGACATTATTCTTAAATGAGTTCATTCCATTGCATTCGATCCTTGGCTGCATGTTGGGCTTCCCCCCATGACAGGTTTATCTTTTCCAACTCCAGTGTCACAGTGGTTTTGGGCCTTCTGGGTTTTCTTTTGCCTGGTGGTGTCCATCTTAAGGCATCTTAGCACATGGCCTAGCCATCTCAAACTTCTGTGTATGATTTCCTCGGTGATGCTCTGGCTACCTGTTTTCTTGTACAGTCGAAGGTTGGAGATTTTTGTGCATTGAATATAACATGATATATCTGTGTTACATAGTCAGGGGTCATCGATTCTTTTTGCTACCTGAGTTTCCGTCTGTGTAATGTGGGTCAGAGTGGGTCCTCTCAGTAACAGTACATCTCTGTTCCAGACACTCACTCTGTCTGTAACGTTTAACTCTAATCCACCGGGTGAACGACTGGGTCATTAGACTAACAAGATGCATTCTGGGTAGTTGAAACCTCACAGGTTCATCGCCTGCTCACCCTCCTTCTCTCCTCTGCTCCTAACTTTCATCATTTGTATCTGTTTCAGGGGATTTATATTTCATATTTTCAATTACTGTATATCACTAGTAACTATAGTTCTCAGCTCTAAATGTGCACTAGTTATTAATTTGGCTTTAATGAGACACAATTCTGTTTTACGCATCAAGGACGATCAAGATGTTTTAATGCTATGTTTGACATTTCTTTTTGTTGTGGTATCTTAACTGTTTTTAAAAGTTTGAACTGAAGTAACTTTTATGGTTTTGTCACTATTATATTCGTTTAAATTTTTAATTTGAATCAGATATCTGTTTGCTGTGGATGGTAACTATTAGCTTGTCAGTGTAATTTATGTTTTCCCAAAATAACACATCACCATTTTTGGATTTAGCCATGTTTTTGTCCCATACTATCAAATGATAATGTTTTAGAATGATATTTTGATGTGTGATCGTAAATTTGTCTTGACAAAATGCTGACTAGTATTAGTATATCTAACTATTAATACCTACAATATTTTTACAACTGAAAAAAATGCTCATAAATACAAACTTGAATAATTAATAAAACAAATCAAGCAACTAGAATGAGAACTGATGAAAAAAGTACAACTGAGAAATGAAAAGACTGGTAAAAAAAAATATCAAAAAAGGACATTTATATTGCAGATTTATGAACATAATATATAGAAACATTTATTAAATATGTCCCCTGAAAATGCTGAATAAAAATAAAATAAAATATTTCATAAAAAAGAGAGAATCAATTAAATGAAAACAGATGATGCTGTGTGAGATGAAAAAAAGATGATAAACATTATTATTAAAGATTATTATTATTTATTAATCTTTCTGTCACTTCTGTTCACAGTGCTGTTACCTCTCCAGTCCATGGTAAGTAACATCTACCGATCTGTCAAAAATATATACCCCACCCTCCCCGTCAGGTGCATCTTTCTGCCCTCACAATGTGACCTTTTCAGGATCTAAAAAAAGTCTTTGTTTTATTTAGGTGACAGTGTGTGTTTTGCCTAAGTTTTTAGAGCTGTGTATTTGCTGAAGGTGCTTAAAAATATATACTGTAAAACCTTTGTGTGACTTGTTTTATGAAATGAAACAATTCATCCTGTTATTTACTGTCTCTCCAGATGAAGGGAGGACACAGAGGGATGGAGGGATGTGGATGGAGGAGAGTTTACCTGCAGACCAACCGTCCAGACAACTGCAGGTAAACGCTGAGTGGAGAACAATCATTCAAGTAGAAGTACCAGTACTATTTTTATTTATTTAGTTCGTTGTTTTTGCATTCAGCATTGAGTAGCCCAACAGTAGGCAAGTCAGTATTGACACAGTGACAGAGAGGGAGGAAAGAAAGAAGGAATGAAGTATAAAAGGAAGGAAGGAAATATGGTTTGAGGAGGATGTTATGGTGATGCAGGTGATAACATTCATATACAAATAAGATAAGAATGGAAACAAGAGCTCTCCATCAGCCAGGTATTGGTTGATTCAGTCAGAAGTTTCTCATCAATATTTATTTGTAATAATAACAGCATATAAACATGTGTTTTACAAATAAAAACAAGATATGTGAACTGCCAGAAAGCCCCAGGTGCCTCCAGGTGTTCAGGTGTTTAATACATAGGCACTGTGGTGTTTCATGTCATAAAAAAACAGAAGGTCATGTTTCTCCCTGTGTGTTGCCTCCTCTTCAGTCTCCAGATGTGTCTCGGAGGAAGTTACTACAGACGCCAGGAGCTTCAGTTCCCTTTCCTCCCCTCAAGGTGGGGTTTTCTCCAGACGATTAACCAGCTACTGCAACCACAGAAAGAGAGAAGAACAGCTGAAAAAATAAAAAAAAACCATATCGTTAACAACACATTGGGAACTTTTTAAAAAAAAAAAAAAAAAAGATTATTTATTTTATTTATTAATTTTATTCAGTAATGGAGAACTTTTTTAAATTTAATTTTTCAGTCATGGAGAACTTTTTTAATTTATTATTTATTATTTTTTCAGTCGTGGGAACTTTTTTAAATATCTTTATTTCTTTTGAGTCGTGGAATTTTTTTTAAAATTTTATTTTTATTTATTTATTTGTTTTCAGTCATGAGGAACATTTTTTCTTAGTATTCCATTTTATTTTTAACATAAGATCGATGTTTGCGGGGCAAAAATGAAACGCTGCTTGTGTCAAAATTATCCCTTATAATTTTACAATTGATAACCTCAGTTAGCAAGTTAATTAGGTGTTAGCAATCATGCACTAGGTGTATTTTTTAACTTTAAAATGAACAGTCCCCGTCTTTGCGTATCTGGAAATGTTGCTGTTTGTAGAAAACTACAAGTTTTCCAACAGTAGGATTATAGTAGTCTGTAGCTGTAGTTTATGGTATCAGCATGATTACAGTATACATTTATAACACATACAAAGTACCACTTTTAAAATACCTCCTCTTCAACAGTTTATGACTGTAAAAAGCTGATATTGGAGTTTTACTTTGTGGGTCCCAGGTGTTGTCCAATGGGGAGCCGTGCATCCTGTTTCAGGCCAGGAAACTCTCTCTCCGCTATGACAAGCAGAGGCAGCTGGACCTGACGGAGAGAGCCTTCTCTCCGCAGAAACCTGTCGACACCAGCCAATCTGTCTGCCGCCAGGACAAGGCCACGTATGTGCACCTGTCTGTCTGAGTGACACCTCTGTATACCTTTATTTTTTTAAAGATTATTTTTCTGGGCTTTTTGCCTTTAATTGACAGGACAGTGTGTGAAATGGGGAGACAGAGAGAGAGAATGGGGACTGACACGCAGCAAAGGGTCGCAGGCCAGACTTGAACGTGCGACCGCTGCAGCGAGGCAATGCCTCTGTACATGGGGCGCCAGTACTATCCACTACGCTACCGACACCCCCTCTGTATACCTTTATGTACACAAACCTTTAAAAGCATCAAAAAATATTCACAATTTAACTTTGTTTTCTGATGTTAATGGGAGAAACAACTCATGATAGAGCTCAAAGAGATACCCCTCCTTCTCAGACAAAAAATAACAAAGTCCAAAAACCAGATTATCGTCCAGTTTACACAGAACACTTCTCATACCATATGTGAAAGAAGAATGCTAATGAGAAAATCCATCAGCAGTCCCTAATGTTTTCCAGGTCCAAAAGACAACACAACCTCAAGTGTACCACTGAGGCTACAGTTGACCCTCTGTCTGTGTGTCTGTTGGTCTGTCTGTCTTCACCAGGCTAGTCATGAGGTTTGGAGATGTGGAGGACTTGAGAAGCCTGTCAATCAGGTCAGTCTATTCATAACAAAATCTGCTCACAGCACCACTAGAGGTCAAAACTCCACATGATACCTTTAAGACAAAAATGTCTGCAGCCATGCTAGTGCCACCTGAAATGTTTAATATAAAGTTTGGCCTGACTGTGTCCTCTTGTCCTTCTGCTGTCAGACTGCAGATGTCCAACACTTTCTACGAGTCTGCAGGTCAGTGGTGGTTCTCGGTGGACAGCGTCTCTCTGCTCTACAACTCCTCTGAAGAGGCTGTCTTCAACGCCAGCGATGTGTACGCTCCGGCCTCCTCCTCCTACCTCTGCCCGCATGTCAGCAGCCTGCAGCGCTACAGCGCCCTGCTGCTGCCCAGTTCTGACCGCGCCCGCCGCTGGACCATCACCTTCATTAACTTCCAGGTGCCTGTTTGTTTACCCAGTGGTTTTCAGCTAAAAAACCTCTATAAACTCACTGTACTCAGCAGCAAGCCACAGACAGACACAGTTGGAGACTAGCTGGTGAACATAGTGGAGCATTTAGCAGCTGAGGAGACAGATATTTTCCGCAGGAGTTGGTCGAAACCAAAAGAGAGAATGATGGGCTAAGGTTCATCAGGTGGGCACAAACAAGACTCCAAATAAATGATCATGTTCTGTTACTGGATGTGCAAATAAGCAACTGTTTGATAACAAGTTTTCTGTGTCAACTTAAAGGTCCACTGTGTAAGATTTAGGGGGGTTTAGTGGCATCTAGTGGTGAGGATTGCAGATTGCAACCAGCTGAAACTTCTCCTGGTAAATATTCCTTCAGTGCTCATTATTCAGGAGGTTTTTACCATGAGCCAATTATGTGTGGAGGTCTCCTCGCCAAAACAAATCAACTCGGAGATTTAAACCAGTAAAAACACTGGAAAAAAGTGTCACATTACAAATCAGTGCTTTTCTGATGTTGCTCAGCTCATCAGAGACAGGCCACTAGCCCAGCTCCTGCTACTCTGTGCTCACTTTATTCTCTGATAGCTTAAGATCCAGATGCTCGTACATTAAGATCCAGACGTTCGTACTATATACCCACCGAGGACACACATGCATCCTTGAAAACTCCCTGAATGAAGGACTCTGTCTTCAATAGAATTTGAAGGATCCTTGACATTGGAACAGTCCTTAGATGGGATTTGATGATGTACCCTCCCTGAAATTCAGCCATGTAAGGATCCTTGCTTGACTTTGAGAAGCACCCAGAGTTTGGTTTGTCCCTTGTAGAAACATGGCAGTGCAATATGGCAGAGTCTGTGGAGGAGATCCCACTCGCTATGTAAATATAAACAGCTCATTCTAAGGTAACAAAAACACAATGATTCTTATTTCCATGTGATAACCACTGAAGAAAATATGCTTCTCATACTATGTTCCATTTCTGCCACTATATCCCCCTGAATCTTACACATTGGACCTTTAAAAGATGATTATACTTCAATTCTTGGTTCACACACCTTGTTGCAGCTTTCCCCATGTGCCCAAAAAGTCACCTATGGCAGGTTTAAACAACATAGTTTTCTTTATTTAATTCAATACCTGCACTGACCTTAAAATGTTTGTTTGGATTTGAACTCTTTATGTTTTTCTTATGCACCTTGAGGATTTCTTTCACTTTATACTTCTGTAAGGATGAATGCCGACATATTTCAATTTTAGCCATCACATCATGAATTCTATCTCCTAATTATCTTCAAAATGTCTCTGTCCCCTCCTCAGATTGAGGCGTTCAATGTCACTGCTGGTAAATTTTCTCCTGCCAGCGTCTGCACCACCATCCTGACACCGGCCATCCTGATGGGCCTCATCACATCCCTCATCCTGCTGCTGGTCCTGGCCTACGCCCTGCACATGGTCATCCACCTGAAACACATCGAGCACGACGACGAGCACAAGGCCGACGTCTACTTCCCCCAAAGCCCTGAACCGTCTGAACACTGCTGTGTGGAAAACGAGGCTGAGAAAAATATTCTGTACTGTAGCCAAGAAGGTCATTAGAGACTGTCAACACTTCAGAGAGACACACCGCTGATTTGAGGCTGACCGCCGGCACCAAACCCCTGGTGTGGTGGTAAACTTTCAGCTCAGGATTACATTTTTTAAATATATATTTCTAGTGTTTTTTTTTAATTTGCCTGTTAGTGTATTTCTTTATAATAAATCTATTAAAAATATAAATAAAAAAACACATTTTGTTTTACTCTGTTTCTCTCTATATAGTATTGTTTGGTTATTTTCCTTTCTGTGATTAATTCAGTATTTGTTGTTATGGAGATGAGTGCATTAGGCCATCTCAGATTTATTGTCAGATGTAGTACTCGACTAAATTAATGCTGCATCCACCCTCCGATGCAGTTGGTGATGCTCGTTGTTAGTCACTCGGACTAGTCAGTCTCATCATGTGCACACAAGTGGAAAATGGTAAATGATTAAAATCTAATATTTTATTTTGTTTAATTTTTTATGTAACCTTTACTTAACCAGAAAAAAATTCGTAAGATTAAAAATCTAACTTTTTCAAGGTTTTTTTTGCATGCAGCAACATAACTCACAGACAGACAACACAGAACAAAAATACAAAACAAAAAATACACATCTCTGAAACACCCTGCCTCTTTTTACAGTAACAGAGTTTATTTTTTCATTGCACCCATTTTCATTTCACGTTGTCCTTTCATCAGAATATGTTGATATAATTGGCCTTTAGTGTAAAGACAGCCAATCACATAATCGGCTTTGCTAGAATTAAAAAAAAATATGACCTATAATAAACTCTGTTATTTTGAAAAAAATACAGGATAAACTTAATTTTATAATACTGAGCGTAGCTTTAAAGCTATATTGATTACTTTATGATTTTATTATTATTTTATTATTACTGCACTCAGCGTGTGATTATTTCAGAATTTCAATATTAAAGGATTTTCTATTCGTTAAAAGCGCGGTTGAAAATAAGACCCTATAAAGCATAGCCTATATATATATATATATATATAGAGAGAGAGAGAGAGAGAGAAATAAAACATAAAATTAAGAGATTAAAAGAATACTAGATATATGTAATTAATAAAATGATGACGATATCATGTTGAACAGTTTGGTGTAATGTCCATTCTGTCCGGAGGGCGGCAGTAATTCGCGCACAAGCGTTGAAGCAGCCATATTTGGTAGACGAAGAAGACGCTCAGCCTGACTTCAGGAGAAAGTACTGACAGATAATGTACCAACTTTTGTAAATATATAAAAAAAATACGCGTTGTGTAACGCAGCGATTTTATTTCAGAAGGCTGTGTGTTGTTTACGTTTAAATCATACCGCTGGAGGGTGAATTAAAGTCGCCATTTTGCCGGTTTTCTCCTCGGGTTAGCATTGTGGCTAACAGGTGAAGCTAGCTGTACGGGAGTTGGGACCACGCTTCCCTGCAGCTGACTACCCACACCGGTCCGGCGTGGTTTAATGTTGACGTGACCGGTGTAATTTAATGTCAGTGTAGTTTAGTCCTGCTGCCCTCTTCCTGTCGCCGGGGACTTCATGTTTAACCACCTCTCCGCAGCTCTCACATTGCTCCCCCGCTGCTTACTCACCGCCTCAGCAAGGACTCTGACCGGAGCCTGCCGCCTCCTCGGCAGGATGGAGCCGGCTGTGGTGAGGTGTCTCCCCGGGGAGCCCAAACTCACCATCTCCTTCTGTCTGGACGGCGTCAACAAACAAATGCTGAGGGACCAGGACGAGGCGCTGGGCAAAGTCCTGGCCCGGATCTCCAACGGCATCGCCAAGAGCCAAGGGAAGGCGAAGAAGTCGAAGAAGAAGAAGGGACAGCAGCCGTGCGAGACCCCGGAGCCCACCGTGGTGAGGCTGTGCTATGATGGGGAAGAGGTGCTGGACACAGTGCTGAACTCGGAGGCGTGGCAGGACGGAGCCGTGCTGCACGTGGGAGATGTCAAATACTCGGTGCAGAGGAACGCTCCCACTTTCACCAGTGCTCAGCTCCCAGTGTCTCTGCTGGCAGGGTTCCCAGTCTGTCCCAGTCTGGAGATAGAGTTTGGGAACCTCCAGGACTGCGAGTACACGTGGTATAAAGAAAGAACCCCAAACACAAGGTAATTACGCTGACAGAAGAGGTCCTATTAGCAGTGTATGCAGTTTCTTGGAATCCAGTACAACAGCCCTGCAGTAAATCATGTGCCTGTGCGAAGCTTACAGTCAGGGCTGGAGAGGAGCAACAGCTAAATGCTGGTTAAATATGCAAGTGGCTGCAAGATTTATTTCAATGACCAGCCAAAAACCAAAAGTAATGTAATGATAACTGATTTCTGGAAGCAGGTGGACAACATTGATAATTTCCAACCCTGCTTACAATGCTAACTTTTTGTTGACAGTGTGTCAGAAGAGTTCATTCATTTCTGGAGTCTGTATGGTGTTGTGTTTGACTGTATGTTCAGAGGTTTTTCTCATAATCTGCCCACCTCATGCGTGTAGATAGATACCAGACAACATGTTTGTTTATTGTTCATCCTCACTTGAGTAGTAGACCATGCATAATATCTGTTTTTCTTAAGTCTTTCTAATTTTTTAATTAAAGCACGATTGATAAATTAGCCAGGATAATACATGGGCCGATAGTTTATCACACATATTTCAGAATTAGCCTTTTTCAATCAGTTATTTGTGCACATATAAGGAACTTGACTCTGGTTTTAAGTTGCTCTGGTAGAAATTGACATACAGCTAAAAATAAGGACAGGTAACTAAAAGCTGAAAAAATAGAGGTAAAAATAAACTAAGAACTATTACGTCCATATACTACAAGTTGGTGAAAAGAGAATAAAAATAATCATATATCAGTATCAGTAAATAGGTGGGTCAATAAATAACAGTAACAGCAGTGCAGAGACATTTCCACCTTTTTTCTGTTTGACGTCACCGATAATTGAATATATTTGGACGAGTGGTTGACCAAAGCAAGACACTTGAAGCAGAGCTTGACTGATATATCTTAATGACTGATATTATTGAAAGATTTTTGTTTATGAAATATATATGTGTTGGTGTATGTTGGCTGATAAGTAACAAGAAAGAAGTACATAAAAGATTATATTTGAGGTTACCTATAAACTGTCTCTCCATACATAATTTGTTCACCAGAGAGCACTGGCAGGTTTATTGTTACACTGTAAAAAGTCCTGCAAGGCATATATTTTTCATTAAGTGAATTTAAGGGATCATTGTTAAAAATACTTCTTTACTTAATATATTTTTGTAGAAAACAAATACACGTACCAGCCGATATATATCATCCTCATTTTTGGCTCTCAGATATCACCTTTGTCCTTATATTTTTCTCTCTCTTGTCTTGTAGCTCTGAAGCTGCTGGAGAAGTTCCAGATCAGGACAGCAGTTGGACAGAGGTAGGATGTGGAAGAGTCCACGTCCCGTCCAATCAGGACATCGGCTGCAGGCTCAAACTGCGCTGTACACCCAAGGATGGAGAACGCAGTGGTCTCGCCAAGGAGCTGGTCTCTGTGGGAACTGTGGAGGCAGGACCAGGCGTGTGCACGTTCGACAACCGACACGCGTACACAGTGAAAGAGGCGGAGTGGCCGGCTGTGAGGGTGGTGTCGTACAACATCCTCGCTGATATCTACGCCCAGACAGAACTGTCCAAGACGGTGCTTTACCCATACTGCCCCCAGTATGCCCTGCAGCTGGACTACAGACAGAACCTGATCAAGAAGGAGCTGGCCGGATACAACGCTGACATCATCTGTCTGCAGGAGGTCGACAAAGGTAATTAGTGCAGGAACGACTAGTTGCTATAAAAGTTAGTGTCCATCTTTTCTGTAAAGAACCACCAGCTGGTGGATATGTGATATCTGACTGTCTTCATGTTCCCTGGACTCTTCAGGGGTGTTTGTGGACAGTCTGACTCCAGCTCTGGATGCCTTCGGTCTGGATGGTGTTTTCAGGATCAAGGAGAAGCAGCATGAAGGGCTGGCCACTTTCTACCGCAGGTCAGATCTGCCAGCAGCCAGAATGTGAAGAAAATGTCTTCTGTGTTTTTTCAGTGGGTTTTTTTTTTTGGGCGCTCAGGATGTGATCAAGTCGTCTTTCTTAGAGCACAGGAGTGACGTTGGGCCTTTATGTCATGGGTAGGCCTGACTGGCATTTAAAATGTTTTGATACCAAAGCAAATAGGACATGTGAGTTTTCTAATACTTAAAACTGGGGTAGGTGGTTTAAGTTTGGCTTCACTTGGCAAAAATCCCATGGTAACATTTGAGCATATTGTACTACAAATTGACAGAGAGAAAACCAGACTTCTGCACCTCCTCTTGGCTCTGTTTTCACGTTTTAGAAAATCTTCCCTCGTGACAGGAGACCTAACAAACAGACTTATCAACAGGGTCAAACATTCCTCCTCACTGAGCTAAAAGTTTCTGTCCCTTCCTTGCTCAGAGTTGCTCTGAGAATTTTAATGAATTACTCCCAAGCTAAGACTCCTTGCTAGAGAGGTTTAGGATAAGTTAGGACCTTTCTGAGAGTGTTCAGAAGTCCCCTGGACTTAACATGTCGACAGCTGCAGGTCTAAACAGCTGCTGATGTAGATTTCCTGTCCTGTAGGTGGAGCAGGCTGGCAGGTGTAGAACTGGTGTGATGGTTACTGAACAGGTCCCACAGGTGTAAAATCTGCAGCTTGATAAATGTGAGACAGCACAGGTCGGGCTATCCTCAATCAGAACTAGTTCATTTGATGTGTTGTTTGATGATTGGAACTCAAAAAGGATTGTGGATCATTAAAGCTGATCATCACACAGGAACAGATCAGAGCTCTCTTTTCTTTCACAGCCCGACACTGTTTCTATATGGTAATAAACCTTTTCAATCCAGGAATAAGTCATATCATTTAAACATGACATCATATTCTCTTTTAGGTCAAAGTTTCAGCTGCTGAGCTCCCATGACATCGTGCTGAGTGAGGCATTGACCTCTGACCCCATTCATTCTACGCTGCTGGAGAGAGTTTCTGCTAACAGTGCCCTAATGGACTTGATAGTGAAGAGGTCCACCACACTGCAGGTACCGCTGTTCACCTGCTTTACCAACTGAGAGCCCTATGAGAGAGGAGCTAACTGGGCTCCGGGAGATTGTGTTGGGTGTTTTTACTATTTTGTGACATTTAATAGGCTTATTGATAAATCAAAAATATATAAATATATAACAGACAGAATAATTGATAATGAAAGAAGTGGTTAGTTGCAGCCCCGGTGTTGTAAACCCTCAGTCTTTGGCTTTGTGAATCTGTTGTGACAATCGATTCTCCTGACTGATTTCTCTGCAGGTCAGTGTGCTCGAGGACCTGAATAAACCAGGCAGGAAGGTCTGTGTGGCCAACACTCACCTGTACTGGCACCCGAAAGGTAGAACAACTCATCCCGCTGTATGAACACACCTAAGTCACTAGTACAAGAGAGCAGAGTGATGATCTGTACCCTTCACTTCTAAAAACTGAATTAATTTCCTTTGAAGGAGGGAACATTCGCTTGGTCCACATGGGCGTGGCTCTTCAACACCTGAGTCATGTGATCAGCAAAGTCGCACCTGGAGCCCCTCTGGTCTTTTGTGGGGACTTCAACTCCACCCCTAACTCAGGTAACTCCATAACTAAAGGCAAGACCACTGTAGCACTATGCACTGGCAGTATCAACTTTGTCTTTCATTAACCTCAGCTGAAGCAACTGATGTTAAAAATACATTTCCTGTTTGATGAAGATGTATTTATCTCCTCTTCCTGTCCACAGGTGTGTTCCAGCTGCTCAGTGAGGCGGTGGTTCCTCTGCAGCATGCAGACTGGAGCAGCTCAGGGCCGGAGGAGTCCTGCAGCATGGAACTGCTCTCTGCCTTCCCCCCTCTGCTGAGCGCCTGCAGCCAGCCGGCTTACACAAACTACGTGGGAGGATTTCACGGCTGTCTTGACTACATCTTCATACAGCCTGACAGCATGCAGGTGCTAATACTGACACTGCTAGTGCTGGGACTGCTGCTGCCAATACTCTTATTGTGACAGATTCTACTTTGTGCTGACTTAAACCTAAAACAGGAGTTAGGTATATTCTCGATTGAAATGTGACTGGACTGCCCAAAGTCAGTCTGAACACAACAAAAGGTCGGTCTCAAAATCATCTGCAGAAGGAGGAAAATTTCTCTGTGCTCACCAGAAATTGTTGTCACCAGTTTGTGACATCGCAACTAGTTTGGAAACCAACTGTCATTCAATATGTGGCCGACTCAAGCATGATGTAGTAACATGAAGCCTCCAGTACGCAATAGACTGAGAATAGACTTTTCAGTAAAGTAGGAGGAACCTTTTGTCCTGTCCATAGACTGTATAAAATAATGGACATAGCCACCAAAATGTCACCCACTTTGTTGGTTCCACTTTCAGAGCCTTGAGTCTGGCACTTTGGCCGTCACCATCTTTCTTTTTGAATCCAGAAGTGTCCATATTTGGACAAGAGACTGTAGCTAACTGTAAAGCTAGCTGTGACAGCTACAGGTACACCTAATCTCTGGTGAATCTGGGGTTACACCATGGTTACGTTACAGAATCAGTGTTGTCGTCATAATAGCCGCTTGTCAAAGGACAGCACCTTGCCACTCAAAGCAGGCTGCAGTCTGGCATTTTAACATGGTGGTCTATGAGGAGTGACTCCCTCTCGGAGCAGCCTCAAGTGGCCATTAGAGGAACTGCAGCTTGTGGCACTTGGCGTTGGCTTTGTTATTCAGCCCTTGAGATTTCCTCTTGGTCCTGAACAAGAAGATAACATGCTGCTGTGTGTGTTTCTGTGCAGGTGGAGCAGGTGATTCCTCTGCCCAGCCACCAGGAGGTCACCACCTATGAGGCTCTGCCCAGTGTGGCTCATCCCTCTGACCACATCGCCCTGATCTGTGATGTGCGCTGGAACCTCTGACCTCAGTCCAAAAGACACTAAAGAACCAGGCTGTCAGTTTCTCCTTCAAGTACATTTAAATGTTATATTTCTTTATACTTGAATGAAATCCGAGCATGGAAACGTGTTCCTGCAGGTTTACTGGATGTATTTACTGAAAGACTGTTTTAAATCACTAAATTAAATGCTGTGTGCAGTTCATGTTGTATTATTTAAAGTACAATAATTAATTTCAATCACTGATATTCAGTGTTTGGGTTGTTACTGCATTATCCCACTGAGCAATAGACGGATATTAGACGTCTAGTTATTTTTTAGACCTAACTTCAACCGTCTAAATTCCGTCTATTTTTAGATGGAATTTAGACATTGCACTTTAATCCAGTATTCGATAACTATTAATTAAAAAAACAACTTTAAGGTGCATAACTGATCTCCAAATACTTAACTAAAATAATAATGATAGCCGTTGAGCGATATACAGTGTAGTATAGATATAGTCGAGATTTAGACGTCTAAAAAAACTTTCATTTCTATACCCCTGATAGACCAATTTTAGACTAGACGTCTAAGGAACATTTAGACGTATATTAGATGTATAATAGACCTAAAAATGCTCGGTGGGATGCTTTTTATTTTTCTTGAAATAATTATTTGGTTGGGACATAAAATACAGAAAAGGAAGCTGCACTTCCGCGCCATACTAGGTTGATAATTATTGGTAATCTGAGCTCATGTTACCAACAGAATAAACTCACTCACCCTCTAAAACAGCTGTTAGGACACTGGTGTCAATACCCAGTGACATGGGTAATAAAGAAACATTAATATTGTAATAAAAGTGTTTATTTTTACTTTTACATCACATTAATTTTGGCCTAACAAGTTGCTCAGTGGTCCTTTTAGTTTTTTTTAAATAAAGTTTGGGTCTACAGCACTGAAGTCCACGCATTAATTAGATTTTTAACTCATTCATGTGCATTCTGTTTTTTTTTTCCTTTTTTTTTTCAAGTATATTTATTGACTTCTTTTTACAAACTGTATCGAACAGCTCAGCACAACATTGGTCTCCTCTTTAGATAAGAATTCAAAACAGCAATACAATCCATAGGTGCAGTGTCTATAAGTCAATCAAGCAAAATGTTTGCAAGTGTTGAAGCCACAGTATTGTTTCAGAAACTGAGGTACGGAGTCCATATTTTAATGAGTCGTCCCTTTGTGGAGTGAATCAAACAGGTCGGGTATTCAAGAGGAAAATGCTCAATGATTATCTTGTGCCAGTTTGTCACTTATCCATGACAAAAATGTGTTTTCCTCACAGCATATGCAAGAATATCCTACAATCTGCTCGACAAACCAACAGTAGCATCTTGATGCGGGTGACCCAGAAGTAAAGAGACAGGATTCATACACAAAGCAACACCCATATTTTCTGATATCGTGTAGAATGTCTACCCATAATGCTTGAATTTTAGGACAGAACCAGACACCATGTGTATGAGTTCCTACTGAGATTTTACATTTTATTTTGCAAGTGGTGCAGGATTTACGCATTCTGTTTTCAAGTCTAATATATTTCCAGTAACACGTAAAGGCAGCACAAGAGGATGTGATTTTGTCTATGGATGACGTGACTGAAAAGTAAGGTGCTTTCATTTCTGGTGACTGTTTGGGTCAATTTATTCTCTTCTGGGACAAAATAATCACCTGGGACACATCTCATAACTCTATAGAACTCCATTCCCCTTATAGAAGAAAAAACAGCTGTGATGATAGAAATTACAAAATTAAAAAAATATTAAAAAATATACTTTATTATAATTTATTAGAAAATTAATTGAAAAATAATTATAAACAAATAAAAATTATACATATTAAAGTAAGTCAAACGTTTTGACTAAATGTATCAAAATTGTGAGATATTACCTCAAAACTTATTTTTATTTTTTATTTGTTACCGGTACTTCCCACCCTACCCCTGGGGTAAATCAACATTTTGAAGTTTGCACTTCCAACAGCACTTAAAGGCAGCACGAGACCCGGGGAATGTCTCCATGGATACCAACAAATATGTTAAAGTGGGTGGAGAACCGGAAGTAGGTAATCAGCTGTCAAACCGCTGATGTATTTTTCATTCATAGCTTGTAACTGTAGCTCGTAGAATGCGGTGAGTCCACCCTCTGTCGCCACGCTGTTTTTCTCTGATAGGCCAGAAGTCGCGAAGAGGCGGGACCACAGTTTGTGGGACATACCATTAACGTCTTATGATAGGGGGCGCAGGTTAAAGTTTAAGTAAAATAGACAGAATGGGTTGAACAGTGGTGACGATTTTTACTCGAGTAGATAATTAGGATTTAATATAAGATCCTACACGTTGTTTCTGTAGAATGTGGGGAGATCTGTGTTTTCGGGTGAGACTCAGGTGGATTGCGACACCCCCGAGTCAGTGACAGCTGTGAGAGAAGGAGCGTCAAGTTCGCCAAAGTCTGCCAGGATGACCGGAAACTGGGCGATTTGGCCTTAAAGATAAAAGCATGAATATTTAACCTTCTCTACATGGTACAGTCTTAAATATCTGTTCAATTTAAAAATGTAAAAACTTTAGATATGACATAGAGATTACAATAATAACACAAAAGATGACATTGTGCAGCAGAGGAGGTTGATTTTAGATTTACAAGGTTGTTTACTTTTATTTTGTGTTTGGGTGATTGTAATTTATTTTAACTGTAATTAGATTTTGCTTTATTGCATGGCATATTTGTGTTGCATATTTTAATTTTCTAGTAGTAGGTATCAGATCCCCCTTTTTTATTCAAGACACACTAATATATATTTAGCAGTGATAACGTAATTTGTTTTCTGAAGGATGTTGAAAAATGTGTGAAAACTATGTTCTAATTCGACTCACAAAAAGGCTATAAAGTGCTATATAACTGTATGTTTATAATATTTTTGTATTGTGTGATTTACATCTGGCTTTTTTGCTATTGCTGTATTTATATACTTTCCTCTGCTGATGTGCGAAATGTTATATTGAATAAAAATTCTGTTTTGAAATATACTGTTGACTCCAGTAGCCTTTAAAGAGATCTTACTAATGTCGTTCAGGCTATTTTTTTAATGGGAAGCTTCAGAACAGTCAGTAATAAATTAAAGAAATGAAAAAAACTGACAAGGTTTGGTTTAAGAAGCTTTGCTGGCCAAAACGTGCTTTTATTTTGAATCGCCGGACCGGATGTTGCTTACGTCACGCTCTCTGACTTGACGCTTCTCGGCTCGACCGGAAACAAAACAAGGAATTCGGATTTGAACGATCTTACGTGTCATTCCCAGAGTCTGAGTGATTCAGAAATATCCTGGAGATTTTTGGTGGACAAAATCCTCGTGAGTGAGTAAGTTTTCATCCTGTTTACTAACTTTCACACAGACTGAAAACAGCAGCAGGATGCTATCTAGTTAGCAGCTAAATAAAATCACTGTAAATCAAGTCAGCAGTAAGTTAGCTATGTTAGCTGAGCTAACATGAGTTAGCCACAATCACTGTGAGTTCATTTGTGTCAGAAAACATGAGCACAGTCTGTATTTATCTCTGGAATACAGTTTATACTGAAGAATGCCAGAATTCATTCATAACTGAAGCACTTTGACTGTAAAGAAAGCACCGTATCACTGGGAAGCTAATGTGGCTAACTGAGCTGCTGCTGTAACTGCTTCACTCAGAAACACAATCCGGCTTATTCACAAATAGGGTTTCACATAACTTACAGAGGATTTGCTTTTTTGGCGCATAGACAAGAAAGATAAATACAGAATATAAATAATCACACTAAAGTAATTTTAAAAAAAAATACTTACACCAAAAATATGTGTACAGTATAACTGTTTAAAACGAAAGAACCAAGAGAAATCTAAAAAAAAAAAACCAAACAAACAAAAAAAAAAACATTTGGGCAAATATATTCTGTAGTTTCTAATATAGTCTATATTCTTATGTGAAATGTATTCTATATTCTTTCATCAGCGTGCCCTCGTTTTATTGCCTGTGTAAGTCACTGTATTGTTAATACTATACAGACACCATATGGAAGTTACTAACATGAGAGTACTGACTTCCTTACAGAATGAATGAACTCTTGTGATGAGGTGACACAGTGTCTAAGGAGGCCATGGTTTCTTTCTGTCATAGGATCACCTGTTTTTGTTCCAACTATTGAATGAATGAATGAATGAATCAATCAATCATTACAGTTCTGCTCTGTGAAATAAGCGAATGTTTTGTCCAAAGTTATAAAGAAGTCGTTTACCAAACCCTAGGTGTTTTTGAACCCATGTCCTTTAATTCTCACAAACTCTGTCCCCCTTCTACTAAAACCATATACAATGAAGTCTTACAACGTAAACATATGTCTCTTTATTGTTTAAAGATTTTATTTCTTAATTTCTTTTACAACACAAAAAAGTTGGGTTGAGGGTTTGTTGTCACAAGAGTCAGTCATCTCGGCACAATTAATGCTCGTCATGTATTACTGTTACATCTGAGTCACATCTGATTTTGCAAAATGTTAACACCCAGCAATCAATGAAGGTATTTCCAATATCCTCATGTTGAGACTCTTTTAACCACGTGGGTCGAAAAATATTCCTTCTGTTGCACGATACATTTTTAACCAGATTCACAAATTGCAACTTTATTTCCTAATTTAAAGACATATGGTCACTGGAAATGCCCCATGCTCTTATTTTGCAAAACACAAGCAAAAAAGATAACATGTAAATTTTGTATGACAATATAAACAACTTCAGTGTATACCAATGTAAGTAGTAATAAAGTAAACATTAGTTCACAAGTGTTAACTACCTGTAACATTGAGCAAACACAAAAATAAGACACCTGTTTGTCCTGTGCAACATGTTTGTCTTGCAGGTTGTTGCCTAATTAACATGTGAGCTGCTGGAGGATGTTGGCAGGAATTTAAACACTGAATGTGATCACTATGTTTTTCTTAACCCTCAAGGCAGCTGGTGGTTTCAGAGTCATGTGATCTTAAAATCGCCAATCCATCACAGAAACCAACATGTCACATTTTATGTTACCGTATAGTGACTGTCTCCTCTGCCCTGCTCAGGCTGGTCGCTGTCTTGCCATTGATGAGCTGTGGTCACCCTGGTAACTGTTGCTAACGGCAGAAGCATGAAGGCTTTGATCCTTGTCGGGGGTTACGGGACCCGGTTGAGACCGCTGACCCTGAGCGTCCCCAAACCACTGGTGGACTTCTGCAACAAGCCCATCCTGCTGCACCAGGTGGAGGCACTGGTGAAGGTACGCAGGAGGTGGAGCTGAAACTTTCACTAAGAGAAGTTTTAAAAGCCAACACACAGGGGGCTGTAACTTGATGTTGGAGTTTATTAAGGATAGTTGGTCACCTTTGCTCTGTGTCTGTACATGTGTGTGCAGGCCGGGGTGAACCATGTGATTCTGGCGGTGAGCTACATGTCGGAGCTGCTGGAGAGAGAGATGAGAGTCCAGGAGGAGAGAGTACGTACAGCCGTCTCACACTGACACAGTATTACAGCTGTGACACACATCACACCGAGGGTCACTACACAAATCACACAAAACATATCACATCATGCAGGTAGTTTGTGTTTATCCTCTGATGTATGAGCTCTACCTCCAACACAATTGTCCCGGACAGCATCAAACAACATAACATTTTTTTAAAATTCAGCAACAACTCTTTCCAGCGTGGACACTTTTCTGCTGCTCTAAATGCCTAACTGTCAGTCTGTGATGTTCAGGATACATGGTACAGCACTTTCCCTGCTGTTGTCTGACAATCCATACTGCTTTTAATTAGTGAAAGTGAAGATTGCAGGTTACATTATCTTAAAGTCTAATCCCTACTTTCCCCTTTTTTTTCATCTTGATTTTTATTAGTTTTTACAAAAATAAAAGACCAGACAAAAACCAATAACAGACAAAATCTATAACAACAGGTGAAATGCCCAACTTTGAGCAAAACAGCAAATAAGAGTTAAAGCTATATTGCAGTGTCACTGACAGCGGGTCCTCCATGTCCATGATCGTCTCTCAAGACCACCCCATGATCCCCAACCTTGACCACTGGAATTCCAGAGCCCCTCCAGACGTAAAAAAGCGGATTCATATAATTGCAAAGAAAACATTTTGAAGTTTTGATCTTTTGGTTGTACAAAAATATTTAAGTCATCAGCTCTGAAAGTTGTGATGAACATTTTCACTGTTTTCTAAAGTCTTAAATCATAGATCAATCAGCAATGTAGATAATCGTTAGTTGCAATTCAAGTGGTTCGTACTTAGTCATATACATTTATTAAAAGGGAATCTGGTGGTGAAAGCTTTCAGCAGAAATGTGTTGGTGTGCAATATAAAACACTTTTTATTAAACTCAGGACTCAGAGTGACGTGGGTTTGTAACTCTGGTAAATCTCACCTCCTGGCAGTTTGTTTATGAACATTTTTATCAACTCTGATATATTTTGAGTATCCCAGAAATGATTATTGTGCTCAGTCTGCAGTATCCTGAATGTTTCTGTGTTCTCTCCTTAGCTTGGGATTCGTATCTCTCTGTCTCATGAGAAGGAGCCTCTGGGAACAGGTGAGTTTCTCGTCACAACAGACAGGAAACTGTCTCTGCTCCGCTACAACAAAGCACATTTTAAGTGTCAAGTGATTGAAATGGTGAGAATTGGAAAAACACTTTTTAACTACAGTGTAATATCGTGCTAAGGGGTAATCCTCTATCACATTGTAATTGTAAGTGTAACTGTGGTAATTTTTTGGGATATTCAACCGCAAGAAATCAGATAAAAGAACTAGACTGTCTGATTTTAGCTCATTAAATTTGCATATTCCATCAAACTGAAGCAAAAATATTTCAAGATCCATTAGGCCAGAAAATTTGGTTTTATCAATAAAAATGAGAAATTAACGTGTGTGTGTTCGGTGTGTTTGTGTACAGCGGGCCCTTTGGCGCTGGCTCGAGAGCTGCTGAACGTTGACAACGAGCCGTTCTTCGTCCTCAACTCAGATGTCATCTGTGATTTTCCCTTCAAAGACCTGCTGCAGTTCCACCACAACCACGGCAAGGAGGGAACCATTGTGGTGAGACAGACAGAGACAGCACAAAGTGTTTGTCTTTTTTAGAGTATATCTGCCCAGCTTTAGAATAACCACATAACTGAATGTCCAGTCAAATATACTTTTGATGTAAGACCGGCTATTCAAAGCTGCTGGATGTGTGTGTGTGTGTGTGTGTGTGTGTATGTGTGTGTGTGTGTGTGTGTGTGTGTGTGTGTGTGTGTGTGTGTGTGTGTGTGTGTGTGTGTGTGTGTGTGAAGGTAACTCGGGTGGAGGAGCCCTCTAAGTACGGTGTAGTGGTGTTTGACGCGGACAGCGGCAGGATACATCGCTTCGTTGAGAAACCGCAGGTCTTTGTCTCCAACAAGATCAACGCCGGCATGTACATCTTCAATCCCAGCATGCTCAGCAGAATCCAGGTGAGTCTCACACAAACACACAACCACACTGCCTCATAAGTTGGAAGTTTAACCTCAAAACTCTTGTGCGTTCACTGACATTTCTACACACTGATACTTCCTACTGGTGTTTAATTATGTGTTTGTGTGTGACTTTTTGTGTGTGTGCAGCTGAGACCGACATCCATAGAGAAAGAGATATTTCCTGTCATGGCAGAGGAGGGACAGCTGTACACCATGGAGCTACAGGGTAACTATTATTACTACTTACTACTACTGCAGTACTATAACACAATCTGTAACAGTTCTTTATTTGTAGCTGCAATTAACAAATATTTTCATTGCCAGTGTTGTGTTGCCCGGTCAGAGCCAGCCTAGCTGTTTCCCTCCGTTTCCAGTCTTTATGCTAAGCTAAGTTAGCCGGCTGCTGCTGATTGCCTCATATTTAGCATGCAGACATGAAAGTGGTATCAACCTCCTTGTCTAACTTTAACAAGAAAACAAACAGGTGGTGATTTATTTTCTTAATGTAAGAAACACAATGATAATGGATCATATTGTGGGAAGTTGACCTGTGTGCTCGCTCTGGTCTCACAGCTCACAGCTCCACCAGACGTAAGTGTTTGGGCTTTTCTTCACAACCCAAGTCACGTAGTTCTGGAGAGGGATCATTTGTAGAGAAGCACCGATACAATAAAACATCTGGAGGAAGACTGTCTCCAGATAGTTAATTCAGTCTTTATCCACAGACAGCCTGGATTCTGTAGTGATCAGAATCAGCCATAATCCAAATCAGTAGAGGGAATCTGGAATCGGTGCATCTCTCTGTCCTCATCCCTCTCTGTGGAAACATCTAGCTGAGCAGTTAAACCTCCCTCCCATCCTGTAGTCCAGGCAGGTGGACTGGTCCGAGTCACTGACTCTGGTCCGAGTCACTGACTGTGGTCCAGGTCGTAGTGGCTTTGTTTCGCTCAGAAAACTTTGTTAAACTGTGAGAGAGTGACAGAAGCTTCTTGTGATTTCCTGCAGAAGATTTACTGAACTATAAACACACAATGAAGCGGTTCATCAGCCTGGCTTCAAATTAATCTGGAGTCAGATAAACAAGTCCTTAACCTTAAACCTGCAGGCTGTTTCAGATTCTTAACCATATGAAGACAAGTTTAAGTTAACATGACGTGTTAATTTCTTCAGATCACATGACTTCTCCTCAGAGGAATTATTTAATTTCCATGATAAAGACAATCCTACATGGGCTTAAAAAACAAAATGAAATAAACTAATAATAGATACATTCGGAGGTTTTAGATTTATAGTCTGAATCAAGGCAGCTGTGGAGGTCAGTGTCTGCTGCTCATGTGGCCTCAGTACCCCACCTGCTGCAGATCACAATGAAACTTCTGATTTTGTGACCTTGTTTCCATGGTAACTAACTACCCTCACTGTCTGTATCACTGTATGCTGTTTGTCTGCCTGTCTGTCTGTCTGTTTGTCTGTCTGTAGGTTTCTGGATGGACATCGGTCAGCCCAAAGACTTCCTGACAGGCATGTGTATGTACCTTCAGTCACTACGACAACACGCTCCCGAGAGGCTACGCACGGGGCCTGGTTTCCTAGGCAACGTTCTGGTGGTGAGTTCATCTCCTCGCAGCTTCATGTCAATTAAAGAATCGTGCTCAGTGATAACCCTCCATCCTCCTGACTTCCCTCTGCAGGACCCGACGGCACAGATTGGGGAGAACTGCACCATCGGCCCCAATGTCACCATCGGTGCTGGCGTGATCGTGGAGGATGGTGTGAGGATAAAACGCTGCACGGTGCTGAAGGGAGCGCGGGTTCGATCGCACTCCTGGCTGGAGAGCTGCATCGTGGGGTGGAGCTCCTCTGTCGGCCAGTGGGTGAGTGGAGGACAGAGGTCACAAAAGCTTTTCAAAGTAAAGATGGTGTCTGATTTATGTGTTTATGTAGAACTGAACACATTTACACTGACAGTTGTAGTGGAAGTTTATTGTTGGATTAGTTGATAACAGCACAGATGTGGATTTTTTTTAATCAAGAATATTATTATTCAGTTTTAACAGAATTACATAAAGCATGTTTACAACAGGTATCAAACTTAAAGCTTATATATGATGGGGAACAAAGCTTGAAATCAAATCACAATCCTTCCCATTCCCTAACCCCAAATAACAGCTGGAATATTGTCAGTAGGATGGTCCTCCATCTCCTGCATGGTGCAAAAAATGACAGATGAGCTGGATATCCTGGAGAGAGTTTTTGGCAAAAGCTCTCAAAGAATTAAAATCGTTTATATACATGAGAGTGTTATACCTAGGTTTACATGAGGTGCCACCACGGTAATGCTGGCTTATTTACAGTAACTGTGTATATAAGCCAAGATCTACCATTTAGAATCTTAAAAGTGTTAGGATAAAATGAAACGCACTCATCTCCTTCCTAAACCCGCCCAATAGACACACAGCAGATCTCAGGCAGCAAGTCAATATAGTCAGCCCCTCCACCAGGATGTTGGGATGTTGCAACACTTGACATAAATTCAACCAATCTTGTAAATTCTGTGGCACCTGTCTAGTCATCCAACCACTAAAACCCCTTTTTACACTGTGGGTCACAGTCACCCATTCACACACACATTCATATACTGGTGGCCGAGGCCACCATACAAGGTGTCACCTGCTACTCACACTCACACACCGATAGAACAGCATCCAGGAACAAATTGGGGTTCAGTATTTTGCTGAAGGATACTTCGACATGCAGACTGGAGGAGCCGGTGACTGAACCGCTGATCTTCCAATTAGTGGACATCCACATCTGTTGCATGCGCTGAACGAGTCAAAGAATTATGCATTGTTAGTGGTAACGTTAGTGTTGTATAAATTAAAAATTCAGAACAGGGTTTATTCTCACTGGAAGGTTGGCCTCAATATTTAAGAATTATACAAAACAAATGCAGCAATTTTCACTTGCTCCCTCAGTTTCTTTGTGAAAAATGGTTTATTGGGGTTATGACACTTGAGCTTTGTTGCAACATGAACAAATTTTATCAGATATTGCTTTTTTCTGTAGATACCTGATAGGACTGTTGTCTGGTGTGGTGATGACGTCTGTGTTAAACTGTGTCGTCAGGTTCGTATGGAGAACGTGACAGTGTTGGGGGAGGATGTGATCGTGAATGACGAGCTTTACCTGAACGGTGCCAACGTCCTGCCTCACAAATCCATCAACGAGTCGGTCCCAGAGCCACGAATCATCATGTAGCATCGGGTGGAGGAAAAAAGCCTGGCGCCTTTTTATATGAACTTGACTAAACACCCAAACTGTGCCAGAGAGAGAGAGGAGCAGATGGGTGGAGGAAAGGAGGAGGAAAAGAGGAGGAAAGAGAAGGTGTTTTTCTTTTATCTTATTAATTTGGACTCGTTTTTAGCCCTGCTTGGCTGAACTGTCCATCATTCAAAATGATGGCGTAAGCATGAGCTGTCAAAAGGCTGCCCGACCTGTCAGGATGATTTATACATCTGTCAGAGCTGCAGGTAAAACATCAAAGGCTAATGTCCTGAATGTGTCAGGTGGTAAATGTCTCGTATAAACACTGCGTTAATAGAGAAAGGGTTAGAGGGAGGGAAGTTTTCTGTCAGATGGTGAAGGGACTAATGTGGAGTGTATTCAGGTGGGTGGGGCGGATTACAGAGCGATACGAACACCACTGTTTAGATTCACTATGCATTTACATTTCCTGGACAGCTGCAGAGCATTGTGAACAGGCACTGAAGGATCATTCTAAATGTTTTTCTGCTGGAGCAGAGTCTGAAATCATAACTGATGATGCTGGGATTTCTGATCTGACAGATTTAACTAAATGCAGTATGTGGTTATGGTTAGTTAATGATTATAGTTAAAGCTGCATCAATTAATTAACTCATGGCCTCTTGTGGGCAGCAGAGCAAATTGTAACATAGCATCTAACACATTGTTTTAAGTTGTTACGGCGAATGTTTTAACAAAGACTTGGTTATTTACACATCCAGCAGACACAGAGGATCATGATCATCTATGTGGAGTCATGTTTGTGTCCACCTGATGAATGTAATTTGATCATTTTTTATATGAAGATATTGATTAGTGCAGCTTTAATCAGTTGTAGAGTAGCTATCGAGTACGTATCCAATTGCCTTGGTGAACTGCTCTTTCTTTTTATCATGAAAAACTGTGCGCTTCAGTACCAAACCGGTTACTGCTCTGTAAAAAGTGAACAAAATGTAGTTTTTTATTATTAAAAAACTGCAGTGTATCAAATATATTTATAAATATCTGAGTCAGGCTGCATCTGGGACATTCTGCTTTGAAATAATATATTTTTCAGTCATGTGTAAGTGTGTCTCAAGAGTACCTGAACGCCCCCTGAAGATCTTGTTTTGCTGACCTCTAGTGGTTTAACCTCTCCCCTTGCTACAGTGACATACAGGTATACTCCAGTACACTGTGACATCATTTTTGGTTGTGGTTACAGGTGCAGGAGAAGTTAAACAGGCTTGTAACTTTCAGTCAGAAGCGGCAGTGAAACGCTGCTTCTTAGCTCGAACACTCAGCTTGTGGTGCTCAGAGTGCCAAAAAAATACATTAGAAAAGCTCAACCTCAACCTTTGTTGTGAAGAAGATGTAGTAGAAACTATTTCTTTATACCAACTACACCCACCAGCTTTATCACTGCACAGACGTTAGCTGCATCTACTGCTAGCTCACCTAGCACTACTGAGCTAGCTACAACGTTACAGCCAGGCCCCCACGAATGCCACTCAGCCTTGCAGCAATTTACTGGAATCCAGTATGCAGTTATTATTAAAAGCTATGGTTACGACTCAGCTGGGGAGGATGTCATTAATGTTTACATCACGTGCTGTCCTGAACATGAGCCTCTCGTCCATGAGTAGATGCCCGCTTCCTTCTGCGCTGTGATACAGTTGGAGGATGCAGTTTGGTAGACAGAAAACAGCTCCTTGCATACAATAGTTCATCCCTGTTGAGTTTTTCAGATGTATTTTTTACGGTGCTTTGAGCACCACAAGCTGAGTGTCATCTAGCTCCATTATACTGGCGAGAACGCAGACATCTCTGCAGCTGATATCTCCAACAATCTAGACTGATAAATAGCACCACGGGTTAAGAGGAGAAATATGTATTTTTAATTCTGGGGGTAAACTGTCCCTTCAGGGTCATGTTGTTCCCTAAATGTAAAGTGTATATTCTCTGTACGGTGGCCATCTTAGGACATTTCTAACTCAGCTTGTGAGACTCAGCTCAGCTTTCATTAGTCTGAGCTGTACTTTATCATCCTCAACTGTTAATCAGTTAGCTACAGATAGCATGTTAGCATGCTAATGATACCATGTGATGTTTAGCCTGTTAGCATGCTAGGTAGAACTGACCCTCGTGCTACCTCTTTATGGTTAAAGCTCATAATTGAAAGGTGATAAACATGCCAGCGTTTAGCATGTTGTGTTAGCATTCATTTCAAGCTGAATCTGATGGAAGACAACTGTCTTGTTAGTGACGCTGGATGAAAAGTCAGAATCATCAGGATTTATCCTTTTGGGGACCAGGAATTTCTGAATCAAATTTCATGTCAATCAGTCTGATAGCTGCTAAGACATCTCGCTCTTCACCAAAACGTTGGACGGGCAGAGTGAGTAATTTTGTAGAACTGAACAGACATTTTGGACTGGGTATATTAATGAACATAGAGGGAAGAGCCTGAAACAGATTTCGCTCCTCCTGCTCAAATAAAGGGGATAGATTAACCTCACCTCTTGATATCTGTCATCCTTGTTGTGTTATTGTAACATTCAACAAGGTCAGTGTTAAATCCACCTGATGCAGTAAAATCAATTATTAAATCTCAAGAGTTGGATGTTTCTGGAGCTTACTGTGTCACCACAGGTGTCCATGTTTGTGTCACCTCAGTAGCTCAGATGTCCGACGATTGACTTATCGTTACTGACCGTGAATACGTGCAGCAGGTGATGTCTGTCTGTTTGTCTGTCTGTCCAGACACTCAGAGCTGATCTCTGAGCAGTGGTTCCATGTTGTTATGCAGTTAGTGATACAGTATGTAAAGACTTTGACTGGGTCTAAATGAATGAAGTCAATTCTTGTAATGAAGTCTTTTTTTTAAAGAGAATAATATAATCTACTGACCACATTCACACCTCGTCTCGTTTTCTTTATGTTGAAGTGTCTTTTCTGTAGCCGCTTATCCTGTTGGGGGTCACGGGGGGGCTGGAGCCTATCCCAGCTGACATAGGGTGGGTGAGAGGCAGGGTACACCCTGGACAGGTCACTAGACTATCACACAGCTGACACATAGAGACAGGCAACTCACATTCGCCCATACGGACAATTTAGAGTCACCAATTAACCTGCATGTCTTTGGACTGTGGGAGGAAGTCGGAGTGACGTGGGGAGAAAATGCAAAGTCCATACAGAAGGGCTCCCCCACCCTGGGTTCAAACCTTGCTGTAAGGCGACTAATATTTTTACTCTACACTGTAGTACTCTGAAAACAATTGCATGATGTCATCCTTGACTCTGGAGGAGAAAATAACCCTGATGACATTGTAGTGATGTCATCAGGGTAATCTCAGGTTTAATTTGGAGACTACAAACATATAACAGAAAGTCTGAGTTACAAAGTGGAGGTGTGGAGTGTGAAAGTTGTTCAAGTTTACCAAGCAGGGAGCTTCTTATAAAGATGCTATAGAGTTGCATTGTGAGAAATGTAGGATCCAGTGTTTTCAGAGCGTTATTATTAAGATATCTGCTGATCTGGTTACAGCAGTTATTTGTGAGTTTTATTTTAAAAATAGCCGACAGTTTATAAAATTATAAGAGTAAAATGATTTTATGTCGTGTTAGTTTTTTGGGGGTTTTTTTGACAGGAAATGGTCCTCATAAAGTCATCTTGTACCTCAGTCTTTATCCTCTTTCAATTGTCTTATCTCCTCTGTAATGTTTTTATTCTGTCGAAGCTGAGATAAAAAAACTAGTTATGAAACCTTTTTTATGAAGATCATGAATTGCAGACAGTCATTATCTCAAGATGAGACAATAATCTGATCATCAGAAAACAATGTTTGACACAAAACTAAACATGAGCAAATATTTACTTTAAGATAATTTAGGATGTGATCTAAATGTAACAGGCCACAAAAGTATTCTCAACAACCAAAGCAACACATCGTAATATTACAACTTAATTTTAGAAATATTTGAGACCTTTTTTTTGCTAAACATGATGGCTTTTTCTTTGTAATATGACCTTATTTTATTAATGGTGGGACTTTATTCTCAAAATATTAATAATAAAATAAGTAATAAATGATGAAATTATTTTTTGAAATATAATGATTTCAATGTCCACACATTCTGACTTTTTCTTGCTTGACTTTATTCTCAAAATGTTTCAATTTTTGCTCAAAATCTCTGGACACATTTTAATCTGATTCCATATTCCTCCACCCAAAAAAAGGCAATTAAAGTAAATGATAAATCAAAGATTAAAACAAATGAAGTAAGACAAAAATCACAGTTGTATTAATATGTGTTTTAAGTCACGATTAAAATAATTCAAAGGCAGTGTCTCCATTACGGCAGAATTTATACACTCTTAGAAAAAAGGGTTCTTCTTGAAGAGCTCAGGTTCTAACCAGAAGCATTTGCCTTAGAGAACTCTCTTTAGAAGAAAGGATTCTTTGAAGGCCCAGGCACACCAAACCGACTTCAAAATACTAGCAGCAACGGAAGCCGACTGTTGCATTGCCTCACGTCGCCTGTATCTTGGCCAAAATGTTGTGCATGCACACACTGCAGAGACTACAGCTGACAGTCAACAAGCATGTATGTTCTGCGCCTGCGTAAGAGGAAATAACACTCTACATCAGCAGACGGCAGTCGTCTGTAATCGTCATTCAAAGAGGGAAACATACATATATACATGCTGCTTCTGCTTTTTAATGATTGTAACAGTGAAACAAAGACCGACCCTGCTGTACAGGAACCAGTGAAGGGAAGCAGGGAAACTTTGCTGATATTCAACCAGCTGCGTGTCATCACATTGTGCGCAGATGACACACAGCTAGTTCAATATCAGCAAAGTTTCCCTTTATATTCATTGTCTTCTGTGACGATCAGCAGTGGTGGTTCATTTTTACACTGTGATCTGTAGCCTATAGTTCAGCTTTAGCTTCTAACTCCATGCTCCATGTTTACTCTGACAGCTTGTTGGACCATCACAAAGGGGCGGGGCTTAGAGAAAGGTCAATTAGCAGCAACACTCCTCCATCACTGATTCGACATGCTGAATCGGTCAAATAAAAAATTTTTTAAAAAAGCCAATGAGGGGCAACGTCCCAACATTGACCAATAGCCGACTGTCGGCTGGGTGTGTCAGGGCCTTAAGAGCTATTTGTAAAACTAAGGGTTCTATTAAGAACCCATTGCATTCAAAGACCTTTTTGGTAGACAGAGGGATTATTGAAACCACAGGTTTAAAAAGGTTTACCTATGTTTCAAATAGTATTTTCAAATCAAGATGTATTTGGAGTCACCTTGATCAATTCAATTTACTTGTGTTTTGCCATATATTGCTCACAATTCATTACTTCCAAAATTGAAGACATATATATATATATATATATATCGTATTGAATGAGCTCTAGGATATGCATACTTTAAGTATTTTGCCTATTGTAACCTTAACATCAACATAGAACTTCATCATAATCATTATGTCTCCTCCACAAACATTATTATCACAGTCTTCTTGGAAATCAGAAAAACAAAAGCAACTCCAGTGACAACATTCATGAAAATTAGCCTTTTTTTCATTTAAACCAATCAATAATCAATAATTTCCTAACTAGCTCAGATTGCCCCAACAACATGGTTCTTATGTTCCTGAAACACTGACACCCCTCTGTTCATTCACGTACAGCATGCTCAGCGAATACATTTAAAAAAAAATTATGCCATGGGCTGTGTGACACAGACCTTCACAGGTAATATCTTCAGTGGGGATTCATTCAGTGTGCCAAAGTGTGGGAACACCCTCTCATTGAATGTGTGTTTGAAGGTGTGTATGTGTGCGTTAGTATCAAGATCATAGAATGACAGTTTCCCTTTGTCAAAGTCCAGATGAACTCTGACCCTCTGGAGCTTCTTGTTGACTGAGAAAACTTCAGTAAGCAGCGTTGGAGAGGCTGCTTTGCATTTTCCACCAGAGAAATAAATTTCCCAGTATCCACTCACCATTTCTCTCTTCTTTCGAGCAGACTCCTTTGTCACACCTAGGCCCCAGAATTTGTCATTTATAGCCTCAACATCCCAGCTGTGAATGCCAGAGTTAAAGCCCTCTAAGCCCAGGAGAACACGATAATGATCAATCCTCTCTGGATTGTCAGGAAGCTTCTGTTTCTCTCCACATCTCACACTGGTCAGATCTTCAGACAGGATGAGTTCTGGATGAGCAGTGTTTGGATCCAGAATCACAGGAGTGTAGGAGACCATCTTCTTCATCTTGTTCCAGATGTTGAAGGTCAGGTTACCCAGATGTTTGGCCTCATCTATCAGAGCTCCTGAGACCAGCTGTGGATCATCCAGCAGGGGGCGCTGCTGGACTCTTTCCACTGCAGCCTTGTAGTTCTGCAGGAATGAGACGTCTTCAGCTCTCAGCTCCTCCTCTGTGGCTCTGATTGTGTCTGAAAGAGTGGCTATCTCTCTGCTCAGAGCCTCAGTCTTCTCCTTCATCATCTGACTCTTCTGCCCCTCTTCATCCCTCAGAGCAGAGATCCTGGCCTCCTCTTCCTCTTGTAGAAACTGGTGAAGCTTCTTAAACTGCTCCTTAATCAGCCTCACTATGTGTCGGGCCTGGACCTTAATGTGCTCTGCTGTTTGATCACAGTTTCCTTTAACTTGTTCAAACAGCTTCAGTTTCTCCTGTAAGGGCTTCAGGGATTTCTGCAGCTCCTCTTTGTGCTCCTGTGCAGCTTCATCAATGGGTCTGAATCTGTGGTTGTTGTGTCTCTTAGAATCTCTGCAGACGAGACACACTGGCTGCTGATGGTCCAGACAGAAGAGTTTGAGTTTCTCTGAGTGCAGACTGCAGACAGTCTCTGAACCTCTCTGATCTCTCTCCAGTAAAAATGCCTCACACAGGTTCTTTAACGCCAAACTAATGGGTGGTTCTTCCTTCGATGACCTTCTCTTACAAACCGGACACTCACGTGTTGGTTTCCCTCTCCACCAGCTCTGCACACAGTCTTTACAGAAGCTGTGGCTACATGACAGAACAACAGGATCTTTAAAGATTTCATGGCAGACAGGACAGGAGAGATCCTCCTCTGGTTGGGAAGCCATTTTTCTGTAAGTGAAGTAAAAGATGGCACACAGCCAGGAGCGTCGGCCTGTCAAAAAAAGTTTAAAGTTTTACTTTCACTTTAAGTCGTAACTCGTAGCTCGAACAAAACTCTTGTTTATAATGTGAAATCAGCAGTAAGATTTAGTAGACAGTATTCATGTTCTTCAGTAGTCCCAGACTTACCAATATTTCCTCCTGTCTGTCAAGGCGGTGAAAAAGACGAAAGACGAAAAATAACGGCGTGTTCATGTCATGTCGGATACAACACACGCGCAGTGAAATCCGGTCTGCAGGTCCCGACAGGCTCAAAATGAGATCATCGGGACGATCAGTTCCAGTGGCGTGAAGAAGTTAGGACGGCCCCCAGTGCAGACTAAATTATTCATGCATTATTCATGCAAATCTGACACAAATATCAAAGACAGTAAGAAATGAATATAATTAATTATAATAATAATTAATCATTTCATTGAATAGTTTTCTAATAGTATATTCATAATTTTTATAGCCTATTTAGAAAAAGCATATAATTTTGTTTTAAGCCTAGTTCAGACCAAAGATTCGCAATGAGATGAAACCGTTTTATGTTGCAGAGAAAAGTTGCAGTGGCGTGAACTGACCATCTGAGCTCAACTCAAGCCAGCTGATGGTTTCACATGCAACTCCGCTGGTCAAATCACTGGCGGCTGGTTTTAGAAGGCTGGTCACCTGTTTCTACAGCCAGTTGGCCTGTAGTGAAGTCTGCTGGTTAAGTCAAAATAACCACAGCTGCATCTCAGCCTCTGCTGGACAGAGCCGTGATCTGTTTGTAGACCAATAACAAGGAAAACAAACACGCACATTTACATAGAAAACATCAGTAAGGATCATATAATGTATGTTTTTTAATCTGATTAAATTATTCTACAGTCAGAGTTGGCGCTTGAATTTAGGGAATTTGGGCTTTAATAGTCATGAAAATGTTGTTCATTTGTGAAGATTATCTTGCTGAACAAAATAAGAAAGTATCATAAATGTTTGTTCGCCAAAGCTAACTTCCCTGTGGGCCTACATCCCTGGAGCACTCTGTGAAGTGTTTAGTGGGCATTGCCTATTGTAATAAATTAGTTATGATGAAGTGGGATTATCACCTGCTGAGCAGATTGAGCAGATAGACCGTTGGGTGCATCTTGAATTGACTTTTTTTTCTCTTAACAGAAAATTAAGAGAAAATATATGAGAAATTTAAGAGAATGTTGCTGATGATGCATCTCATAACACCACCTGTACTACACCTGAGCATGAGGAAGGCAGGTGCCCTACTGCAGAGGGGGAATTCTGTGAGTAGTTACTTATTTATCACATACAAAACTGCTTATTTTGTTGTTGCTGCCTATCTTCTCTATTTTATTTCAGTTAAACAGAGCTCCTCTGGGTTGTATTGGCTGATAAATGTCTGCCACCCTGTGTGGTCTTACATTTCACCCTAACCAAAGTCTACTTAGCACAGAGTGGTTTGGGCCAAATGCTAATGTTAGCATGCTAACATGCTCACAGTGACAATAAAACATTTTGGCATTTAGCATGTTGTGTACCATGTTCACTTAAGCATGTTAGCATGCTAATATTCGCTCATTTGCATTAAAGACAAAGTGGGCTACAACTGAGCCAGATGGAAATGTCATTAGTTATTTCGACATTTAGTCAGAAATCAAAATCTTGGATGGAGTATGCTTTCAGTAATCTTAGCTAGCAACAAAGTTAGCAGGTAGTTTACCATGTTCACTATTTTAGTTTTGCTTGTTAGCATGCTAATATTTGTGAATTTGCATTACAAACAAAGTGGGCTACAACTGAGCCAGGTATCATTAGTTATTTTAATATGCATAGGGAAATGTCATTAGTTATTTCGATATTCAGTCATAAATCAAAATCGTAGTCGAATCAGATTTATAGCTGGATTTGTATATTTCCAGTAACATTAGCTAGCTAATTAGCAGGTAGTTTACCATGTTCACAATCTTAGCTTAGCGTGTTAACATGCTAACATTTTCTAATTGGCATTAACAACAAAGTAGGCTACACATGAGTCAGCTGTCATTAGTTATTTCAATATGTATCCATAAATATAAATCTTAGATGAATTACATTAATAGATAAGTATACTTTCAGTAATGTTAGCTGGTTAGCTAGCAAGTAGTTTACCATATTCACTATTTTATTATAGCATGCTAACATTTGCTAATTTAACCTAAAGACAAAATAGGCAGGTACAATTGAGACGGAAATGTCATTAGTTATTTCGACATTTTGTCATAAATCAAAATCTTAGTTGAGTAGAATTTATAGCTAGATGTGTATACTTTCAGCAGTATTAGCTGGCTAGTTAGCAGGTGGTTTACGATATTCACTGTCTGAGTTTCGTGTGTTAACATGCTTATAATTACTAGTTTGAATTAAAGAAAAAATAGGCAATAACTGAGGATGGAAATGTCAGTTATTTCAATATTTCGCCATTACTCAAAATCCTAGACAAATCAAAATGTTTAGTTAGATATGGCACTAGATGGACAGTCAAATTTCATGGCGGTGCACACAATAGTCCTTGACATTGGATTCATCCTCCAGGAGCTGAGAAGTGGGAACATCGGAACAAAAATTTGTGGTTATTCATATTTGTTGAAATATTTTGCAGGAAAAGGTAAATCGTTGACCTGTTGGTGGTGCTATATGAAAAGTCAGGGCTCACCAAATTAGGATGAATCCTCTGGGCACTATCAATGTCCGTGCACATTTTCTTTAACATATTTATTGTTGTTTTAACAACATATAAACTGCTGTACAGCACTGCAAAAGAAAAACATGACACATTCCCAGATATGCACAGGCACATACAGATACCTACATACAAACGGCAACTTTAACGGAACAGGCAGCTGCACAAGATAAAGGTCCAATCAGGGCCTATACTATTTTGATGGGCGACAAGAAGATGTAAAACACGAAGTAAATGCAACTTACTTTTATGTTGAGTTATCAGTAAAGTGGGGGTTTAGTGTCTAGCTTTTATATACTCCACAAATGCGTTCCAGATTCTCATAAATGTATCAGAAGAGTCGTTTGATGTGAATTTTAGTTTCTCATGTTTGAGATGTTGCATCACTTCTGTTGTCCACTGAGTCCAGCTCAGTGGATGATGGTTCTTCCGGTTCAGAAGGATTAACTGCTGTGCTAATGAAGTGACAAATGTTTTTAGTTTGAGTTTAGATCCTGAAAGATTCTTAGTTTCCATTCCTGCTGTGCCAAAAATAGCTGTCGAAGTCTGTGCATAATTTTATGGCAGTCTAATAGTTGTTAAAATATTTCAGTCTGGACTCTGGAACAAAATAGTGGACCAACCGAGAGACAGGCGGACAGCCAGAGACATGATCCAGTGTGGCTAAAAATAATATGAGTCATTCTCTGTAACGCCACTGCAAAACTGTGAATGGGGAAAAAATATCCAGTAACTTCAATCACTGAATCAAACCATTGTTTATTCAGGGAAACTGACTGAGCATTAAACTCTTTTACAGCAATGCCCTGAAAAGCTGATTGTGAAGCCAGTCATACTGTGGCCTCATAAGAAACAATAGAAAGTTTCTGTACTTTTCTGTGGTGGCATACAAGCAACAAATATGAAAACATCAGAAATATGACTTGTTTTCTCTTATTCCTGTAGTATTGTGGCTTTATTAAAAAAATGTATTTATTTCTCAAAATATAATGCCCTGAAAAGTTGATTGTGAAGCCAGTCATACTGTGGCCTCATAAGAAACAATAGAAAGTTTCTGTACTTTTGTACTCCTGTACTTCTGTGGTGGCATACAAGCAACAAATATGAAAACATCAGAAATATGACTTGTTTTCTCTTATTCCTGTAGTATTGTGGCTTTATTAAAAAAAATGTATTTATTTCTCAAAATATAATGACTTCAATTCAGAAACATTATGATTTTTCTTGTTTGACTTTACTGGATGATGAATTGTTTTGTTTTTAATATATTTGAACTATATTCTGGAAATCTTTCTATAGCATGTTGTGGATTTTTTTCCTTTCCCTGACACTGTCCCGATGATACTCGCTCGTGTATTTAAATTCACAAGTTTATTTAACTCCTGCTCAAACTCTCTGGACACATTTGAGCCTGAAACCATTTATTCTTTATTAGTTTTAGAATCATGTTGTAAAAGTAGTTCAAAAAGAATCACAACGTAATCAGTAATGTACAGTTTACATTTACAACTCATCCACTGTCCCATACACAGTTACATATAAGGTCAAAGTCTTCACAATTTCAAAAGAGCAAATGCCTCTGCTTACACAATGGATGACAGTGCACAATTAAATAAAAACAAATCAATGCAAAATGTGCAGTATGTAAAATGATCCTATATGTACAGTTAAATCTCCACGGTTTAAAATAAAGAAATACATAATCAGTTGAGAATAAGATTTAAACTCTAAAGAATTAAAACTAGCATTTGTCCAAGAAATAAGCTTAAAAATATATTTTCATTTCTTAAGGTGAATCATATTCCCTTAAATCTGATCATGATACATGGTATCTCCACCATCAGTATATCATCATCTTTTTCACGTTATTACGCAATTTAAATGTGTCCTCAGTTAAGCCACAAACTTTTTTCTCATAATTATCAAATTTAGTCTTCTTTTAGTATCAACACAGTTGTCTGTACATCCATATTTACAGTGCAGATACTGTAACAAGTGAAAAAGTATATTCAAAAAAGTCATATGCAGACCAAAATGCAAATATTACTACTGCTAATAATAATAATAATAATAATAATAATAATAATAGTAACAATAATAATGATGATGAATAATAATTATAATAATCATTTATGTTTCTCAAGTTTGGTTAACAGTAGACATTCAAAGTCAAATTCTGATAATTGTTGGCAAGTCTTTCCTGACATTTTCTGTCAGTTCAAAACAATAAAGTCCAAAGTTCATTTCTTGTGCACTAACTGTGGAAACACTATGAATATCAATATATATTGCATACTATTTACAGTTAGAATGGAGTATAAAATTAGGACATAGCAATACCATGTAGACAAAACAAAATAAGGGAAAAAAATTATATATAGACATCAACAGGATAAAATACTGATTTAAAACATCAGCAATCAGTGGTGTCAAACTCATTTTAGAGAGGGGGCCTTAGGAAGGCCAGTTCTGGCTCTAGGAAGTCCGGTTCTGGCCTTAGGAAGTCCAGTTCTGGCCCTAGGAAGGCCGGTTCTGGCCCTAAGAAGGCCGGTTCTGGCCCTAGGAAGGCCGGTTCTGGCTCTAGGAAGGCCGGTTCTGGCCCTAAGAAGGCCGGTTCTGGCCCACAGGCTGTATGTATGACACACCTGACTGTTGATGGTAATATCTTCCCTGGGAGTTCACTCAGGGTGGCAATGTATGGAAACAGCCTGTCAGTGAAGGTGTGTGTGAAGGTGTGTATGTGTGTGTCAGTATCAAGATCATAGAATGACAGTTTACCTTTGTCGAAGTCCAGATGAACTCTGATTCTCCGGAGCTCCTTCCTAACTGAGAGAACTTTATCTGACAGTGGTGGGGAGGCTGCCATGTATTTTCCATCAAAAAAATAAATTCCCCAGAATCCAGTTGGTATTTTTCCTTTTCTCCTGACAGACTCCTTCATCACACCTAGGGCCCAGGTATTGTCATTTCCCACCCCACATTCCCAGCAGTGACTTCCAGAGTTAAAGCCCTCAGAGCCTAGGACAGAGATGAAGGAATCAAACCTCTCTGGATTGTCAGGAAGCGTCCGTTTATCTCCAGATCTCACACTGGTTAGATCTTCAGACAGGATGTATTCAGGGCGAGCAGTGTTTGGATCCAGAATCACAGGAGTGTAAGAGACCATGTCCATCATCTTGTTCCAGATGTTGTAGGTCAGGTTGCCCAGGTGTTTGGCCTCATCTATCAGAGCTCCTGAGGGCAGCTGTGGATCATCCAGCAGGGGGCGCTGCTGGACTCTTTCCACTGCAGCCTTGTAGTTCTGCAGGAATGAGATGTCTTCAGCTCTCAGCTCCTCCTCTGTGGCTCTGATTGTGTCTGAAAGAGCTGCTATCTCTGTGTTCAGAGCCTCAGTCTTCTCCTTCATCATGTGACTCTTCTGCTCCTCTTCATCCCTCAGAGCAGAGATCCTGGCCTCCTCTTCCTCTTGTAGAAACTGGTGAAGCTTCTTAAACTGCCCCTTAATCAGCCTCTCTGTGTGTCGGGTCTGGACCTTAATGTGTTCTGTTGTGTGGTCACAGTTTCCTTTAACTTGTTCAAACAGCTTCAGCTTCTCCTGTAAGGTCTTCAGGGATTTCTGCAGCTCCTCTTTGTGCTCCTGTGCAGCTTCATCGATGGGTCTGAATCTGTGGTTGTTGTGTGTCTTTGAATCTCTACAGACAACACACACTGGCTGCTGATGGTCCAGACAGAAGAGTCTGAGTTTCTCAGAGTGCAGACTGCAGAGAGTCTCAGACTCTGCTGAACCTCTCTGATCTCTCTCCACTAAGAAGGCCTCACACAGGTTCTTTAACACCAGGTTACGAGGTGTATCACTAAACAAATGTCTTTCTTTACAAATCGGACACTGGTGTATGAGTTCTTCACTCCACCAGCTCTGCACGCAGTCTTTACAGAAGCTGTGGCTACATGACAGAACAACAGGATCTTTAAAGATCTCAAAGCAGACAGGACAGGAGAGATCTCTTTCTGACTGAGAGGACATGTTTTGCCTCTGAGTGAAGCTGAAAACACAGAAGGCAGAACAATGAAAGCAGTCAGTCAACTGAGGAATTTCCCTTACAGTTACTTTCACTTTGAGTCGCAGCTCCTCTAAATCTTACTTGTATAATGTAGAATCAGCAGCAGGTTGAAGTGGCAGTATTCCAGTACTCCGGTAATCCCAGTGTTCCCAGAATTTCCTCGACTCAGTGGCTTCTCTCCATGGAGTTTTATCTGGTAGTAAATATTGAACACGCGAGACACAAACTGTAGCAGTGTCACGCAGCTCATATCATTTGACATTCACATCTGAGGAATGAGGAACATACTTGGAGCATACGCCCATCAGGTGCATCCAACCACACCTTAAGTGAACCCTTGTTATATAAAGGTGTTGTGGCAAAAGCAGGTGTTTATTCCTCGTTGAACTGTGTGACAATACGGTAACACTTGCTCGGGAGGGAGGCAGGTGTTTGTGTAAAAACTTTTTTTATACCTGCATAGATTGTAGATTCTAACATATTATATACACAACAGTAAAATTACATATGCATTTCTTTGTCATTGTTATTTTGTTCAATAAATATTAATATTCTAGTTATTACTGTTTTTAGGGTCTATACTTTATTCTACAACATAAAATACATCAGTAAATAGCCCACTTGTGAATTTTGAAGCTTTTAGGTGTTTCAAAAAAAGGTGGATTGTCACTAAATGAATGGAAAAAGAAAAAAGCAATCCGCACACCAAAAGAGCTCCCATATGCAATTTTATTATGCGTGACGTTTCGAGCGTGATGCTCTTCCTCAGACTGCAGTCTGAGCAGAGTGACCGTCCTCTACTGACCAGTCAGACTGCCGTGTTCACAGCTCCACCTTTTAGTACCAGATCTGTGTGGTAGGTGCCCCAACAGAGGGGGGACCAAAAATGGGGACGGTATGAAACGGTTCCATCGGTACCATCCACAACTTTTCACAGTGGAAATGAAAAAAAAAAAAAAAAGCGAACTGAACTGTACTGTATTTAATCTTGTTGTCCCTGCCTGCTTCTGTTTTGCCGCATTAGCCCCTTTTTTTTTGTCAGTTTAGCACTCATCACAGTCTGGGTTTGATTGACCCTGGTCCTGGATGATCAGCCTGTCTCTGGTTAGTTCTGTTTGCCTCAGTTTAGATGTTTTTGGCCTTGTCCCTTAATCCCTGTTAGTCCTACTCAGCTCTTCCAAGCTCTGAACAGCTCTGCCTGAATCACTTTATCCCTCTTTTAGACCTCCCTGAGTCTGTTTAGCCCCATTGGTCCTGCTAGCTTTGTGTAATCTCTCTGGACTGCCTGGCTTCGTTTAACACCTTTGCTTGGCTCGGTTTAGCCCAGTTTGGCCCTGCTCAGTTCTGTGGTCACATTCTTCTGAGCTTGGCACTGAAAAGCTGGAGAATGAGAGGAGGAGGAGGAATCCCTGATGTTCCTATTGGCCCAGGAGTTTTTCAGGCTCCCTCTGACTGGCTGGCAGAGCGTGAGCAGGGAATCCCTCAGGGCTCTCTCTGTCTTTGTCTCAGATCAAAAACACAAACAGTCCAGTCAGGCCTCATTGCTCCAGGTAGTCCTCCAGTATGCTGAAGACCAGGACTGAATTCACAGCCCAGTCTGCAGGAAGCCAGTAGTGCAGCTGCTGTTTTTCAAGACCACAAATCTCCCTAAATACTGCCAGTCAGCTGCTACATGGTCTGCAGCTGCAACATAGAAGGTACCTGTAATATTTAGCAAAGCAGGGTGAATTCACTGGTCAGCAGAGTCAGATAGAAAAACAGAGGTGAATGAGCGTAGCTGCTTTTTTTCTGTCGGGCAGAGTGCATTGGGAGACTTATCAGCGTTCCCTTCAGCAGCGTGTTGGAGCAAAGTCAGGAGTTGAGGAAACCTGCTGAGTTCATGTTGCAGAGGGTGGAGAAGGAGAGCCGGCAACAGGACGAATCAAGAGGGAAGAGTGGAGGAAAAAAACAGAGCTGAAAACAAAGAGTCCTCAGCTGCAGAGAAGAAAGGTGAGTTTTGTTGAGAGTTTAGAAAGATTGAAAAGTTTTAAAGTGATGAAAGTGAGAAAAATACCTTGCAGTGAGAGTTAGAAGAAAAGAAGTGAGCTGATGTTTCTCAGCAGGAATGGCTTGAAAGTCTAGACAGTTAAATTGCAGTGGGCTGCGGAGAGCCGGCAGAGCAGAGCGGCGGCAGGAGCAACTGTGGGCGGGGAGAGAGGAAGTGTGGTCGACAGGAGAGGAATTTAAAGCCCCATTGTTCTTTCTGGAAGGGCAGAGACAGAGAGAGACGAGGAGCGGAGGAGTCGAACCCGCTGACAGGCAGACGCTGGACAACATGGACGTGAGCTCTGCCATGGAGAAGGTAGGACAGAAACGTTTACGTCTTTACAGCTGGAAGTCTTATTCATAAATACTTGCAGATTAACCACAGTAACGAGGAGGTCAAGGGTCAGGGGATCACTTAGTCTGATGTGATGTCTTGTGTTGCTGAAGGTTAAGAGAAAATCTTGTCTTGGAATAAGGAAGTTTTACTGGGTTTAAATGAAATTAACTTTATTGCCCTTTGATATATGTATATATGCACAAACATGTAGGGTCATAAAATGAAAGTCTGAAGAGGATTTACCTAAAAGCTCCCAGAAAGTTCTCACATTTCTGCTCTGTTTTTCTGTTTCCATGAAGCTACTCTGATAATTAGACTGAATGGCCGTTTGTTTCACTCCATTATTCAGCTGACATTATGTTGATTAATTTCAGTTTGAGAGGTGGGGTTATTTTGTTTCTTTTGCCATAACAAATTGAGTGATCAATCTGTCCTGTCAATGTCATTTTCAATCAGTAAGTTAACCTAATGTTTTTATTTGTAAACTATTTTTTACTTAGGAGTTATTATCTCTATAGGCTGATTTATGACAAACTCTATAGCTGTGTTTTTTGATGCAGTTTATAGGCACAGAATACCAGACTCAAACTTGACGCCCACTGACTTGAAAAAAAAATTGCCCACCGAGTGCATTAGCCAGGAACGTTTTTTACCACTGGGTTTAGCATCTGTGTTGCACGTCCCATTATACCAGGGGAAGGCAACCTGTGGCTGAGGAGCCACATGCGGCTCTTTAAACCCTCTCCAGTGGCTCCCTGTGGCTTTGACATAAAATTATCTGGAAATGAAACAGTTATTTTTTTAACATTCAAATTTTCATTTGTTTTCATTTGTAGGCCTGAAGTGATTTTTGCATTCTACAACTGTAAAAATGTGCAGCCTATACACTGAATTTAAAACATTTAACTGTGGCTTTGACATAAAATTATCTGGAAATGAAACAGTTATTTTTTTAACATTCAGATTTTCATTTGTTTTCATTTGTAGGCCTGAAGTGATTTTTGCGTTCTACAACTGTAAAAATTCTTGGAGGGAAATAGAGGATTTAATAGTGTGTAGACAGATTCATTTGCTTTCACCACAAACACTGCAAAGTTAAAGTACTAAATAATTATAAATATCCCACTGAAGAGTCACCACATTGTAGTAAATGGTATTAATGAATGCTCATTTAGATCTACTCATAATGTTGATCGGCTAATTTAGGCTTGATATGTCAGGACAGTGACACCAGAACTTTGGGTTTGCATCCAGACTCCTGTAATATAATGTGTTCACACTACAAGCGACAACATAACAGCATGATGAGCTATCACAGAGTTGCCGTTGAAGTGTGGCTCAAGTGATTGTTGACGTAATTACATCGTCCCAGGCTTGTGTGTCTGTTTGCAATAAAGCACCTCGACTGAACGTCATCTAAAGTTAATATGTAGTCAAAAATATCCATGCTTTCGATCAGTGTCTAACCCCCATGTTAACATCACATTTCACTGCTCCATTGCATCCCTATGTGCAATGCAGTGCACAGAAAGCTAGCATGGTGCCAGCTAACTAAGCTCAATAACACAGTACCACAGCTAGAAAGACAAACATTCGAATGGTTGATGCTTCGCCACGTCACTGGAGTGCCAAAAAAAGTTGGAGCCAGCTCAACTTTTATTTGTAGCACATCACTTGTCCACAGCGACATGTTTCAGGCATCAGTTTGTAGCTTAATGTCACCACCCTCCATTGAAAATGACGTTTAGCCTGTTGCTGTGTTACTCATAGCGTGAACATAGCATATGGTTTAGGCAAGAAAAGCATTTCGGTTGAGGTCAGGGAAAGATCATGAATTCTGTTAAATGCTTTTAGAAAAGGCAATTATATGATAATACTATAGTCACTACGAATATACTGTGTATTGCAAGATTGCCTTTTCTGTCAGTGAACATTTTGCTGATTCATTTACTATCAATATTTTAGCGATTTGCTAGGTACATTTATTAGCAATATTCCCTCATTATGTTAATAGAAAACATAATTCCCTCAGCATTAAATTTAAGTCGTAAACAAACATAATTTCTTGGGGACAGAACTGACTGTACTTGTCCATCAGACCCTAACCTTTACATTCAGATGACGTCCACGTTGTGTAGATAAAAATAGCTTTTCTGTACTGTGGGAAAAGTTGAAATATAAATACATAGAGTAATAATAACCAACCTTGTTTAGCTGGAGTTGTCTCCATTCTTAACCTGCATACTAAGCTGTGATTGACTGGTTGTTTTTCTAATCTGGGAAAAAGGCATCAATGACCTCAACTCCCAAATTGCTGAGAAGATATAAGATGCAGTCAGCAAATCAGAGGTCTTAACGAGGTCATTCATCAGATTTTCATGATATCAGGCCATATAATTTCTTTAGTTTTTAATCTAAAAACACAACAATGACAGGAATGAGTTAAATTCTGCTGTTGCCTCTCTGCATATATTTTTCAGTGTAGTCCAGCTTCAGGGGACTCACAGGAAATTATGTGTGCGTGTACTGGACGTGATGTGGTTGACAGAGTTCTGTGTCGGATGCCATTTGTTATCTCTTCTTCAGTATTCATTGAAACAACATAACTTCATAACTCCTCTCAGTTCGAGGTTTGTTTGTCGGCACTGATACATGAGTTGCTCTGAACCTTGAGAAACTTTGCAGACAAAGCAAAAAGTGATGTTCTGACAAAACTACTACATTCATTATGCTCCTCTCGACCTAAAGAACTAAAATTCAAAAAGTACGTCTTTGCTGTCAAATTAATTTCTATTGCACAGCTGACATTAACTACTTAGCTGCCAAATTAAGTAGCTGATGTTGATGACACCGTATTAGTTGGAGTCTGCTAACAAAATGCATTGCTAGAGAGGAAGGTGCAACAGTTAACTGAGTGATAGTGTGATGGCAGCACTTGAGGGACTACTTGACCCTGAAAAACAGTTGACTTCTTATCAACATGCTGATTTTTATACATCATATCGGTTCTCTGACCTGCCACAGACTCTGTTCTCTACAGTTAAAGACATTTAAAAGTCAGTTTGGACAAATCTCTCAGGCTTGTTCTCATCCAGTCCGGATCACACAGTTGGAGACTTCTAATTCAGTCAGTGAGTGCAATCCATGACCATGAGGACCTGATCCCCCCGCTGGGTCTGTTCTGGCAGCCATTGTCCCCCACAGATCCGTCCTGAAATTCATCCTCCGTTTGTCTGTCCAGAGGTCACATCAGTCTGAGGCCGATGACCTGACGGATCAGTGTCACCTGTCAGGGGGTTTGATTCCCCCCACCCACCCGCTCTTCTTTGTATACAGGACCTGGAAAAACTGCCATCACCAGGATGGAAATAACCTCCAACACACACACACACACACACAAACACACACAATGGGTTTTAGGATTGTAGGGAGGTGCAGTATCTCTGTAACCAAAATACAAACCAAAGGGAACAGTCAAAAATGTTGATAATAGTTTCCCGAGGCCTGTTTTATTCAACCAACAGTCCAAACTATTATTAACTATAACTATTATTGCTGTAGTTCCTGGTTTGAACCTGGGTGTGGGAGCCCTTCTATGCGGAGTTTGCATTTTCTCTCATCGTGGGTTTTCTCCAGGTACTCCAGCTTCCTCCCACAGTCCAAAGCCATGCAGATTGGGGACTAGGTTAATTGGTGACTCTAAATTGTCCGTAGGTGTGAATGTGAGTGTGAATGGTTGTCTGTCTCTATGTGTCAGCCCTGTGATAGTCTGGCGACCTGTCCAGGGTGTACCCTGCCTCTCACCCAGTGTCAGCTGGGATAGGCTCCAGCCCCCCTACAACTCTCAAGAGGATAAACAGTTAGAAAATGGATGAATGGATGCAGAATCAGTAACATCTTTTAAATCTCTTCTTAAAACCCATTTTTATAGACTTGCCTTTATGTGATGTCGTCTTTTTATCTTTTTATTTATTCTTTTTATTTATTTTATTCTATTCCTTTTAATTGTTTATTCTTTGTTATTCTGTTGTCATTATGCAATGTTGTCTTTTTATCCTTCTATTCATTTGTTTCTAGTATTTAGAAATAATAGTTTTATTGCCTTTATTGTTCTTATCTCTTTTAACATTCTGTCTGTGTTTTTCTTAACTTTACCTCAATTTGAGCTTAATTTTGTCCTGCTTTTGTTTGCCCTCAGTGTTTTGACTCTGTTGCTATAGATATTCCTGCGTTTGCTTTGTTTGTCAAAGCACTTTGTAAACTTTTGTTTTTAAAGGTGCTATATAAATAAAGTTATTATTATTATTATTATTGTTATTATGAATTTGCCATCACAGAGGACTGAGAAAAGCAGCTAATTCTCACAAATTACTAGATTTATAGATTAGTTGTCAACTATTTGATGAATCGTTAGCTAATTTCATTATCGATTCATTGGTTTGAGTGATTTTTTTTTTTTAAAGAAAAAACAATTCTCTAATTCCAGCTTCTTAAATGTGAATATTTTCAGGTTTCTTTACTCCTCTCTGACAGTAAACTGAATATCTTTGGGTTGTGGACAAAATAAGACACATGAGGACATTTTTTGGGCTTTGGGAACTGACTTTTTCTAATCAGTTAATGGAGAAATGAATGAACAGTGAAAATATTTTTAAAAGATTAAAAATATCAGTTTAATTGAAAATAGTCATCACCTGCAGCCCTGCAAATGGAGCCCAGTCTCACTTCAAAGTCGTTGAAATCCTGCGCTTGGGCAGTAGCTGGGGGTGTCAGGAACCAACCAAAAAAAGGCATCCTTTAACGTCGGCATGATACGCGGCCGGTTGACGTTTGAGTTTGACAGCGCCCAGCAGCGTCAGGGGGAACGCAGCAGGAAAGTTAAGGCAGCGTAAGCCCCCGTAAGATTCTAAGGCCAAACCCTGTTGTTTTTTCCTTAACCTAACCACATGCTTTTGCTGTTGAAGGAAAACAAACGTCAATTTGTGGCGTTGTACCAAGGGAGTGCGTTTATTTTGAAACAGACTGTATGTAAATGTTGAATTTCCTGTGAAAATGGAAGTGTATTTTGAAAGAAGACAATGCATGTAACAGGCAGACCTTGACACGGTGTCCCAGAACATCAACAACCAATGCACCCAGGCTACGTTGCACATGTGGACATGAAAAGTCCACGACCAAGCACGCCAATATGTGTTGGCTAATGAAAAACTGGAACTGTCGAATATTTGACATTTTTACTTTAAAAAGGACTTAAAACAATTAACGGATTATCAAAATAGTTATCATAATTAATATGCTTCTTTATTTTAAGGGACAGTGCGTAAAGAATATTAACCAAAACAAAGAGAGATGTAGTGTACCAGGTTTTAGCAAATGTTCTGCCTGTAGTCCCTGGGCAGGTTGTATCAGTAAGAAAAAAGACATTCAAGTAGTACAGAATTCTCAGGTAGTCAATAAGAGTATACAAACACAATGATCCTGATATCTCCGACCCTGCTGTGTGAGTATCCAATGTTTTATCAGATGGGAGACAGCTGTTAATTTGCAGATGTTATTAGTTCTGTTGGAAAATTGTTTTGTTGTGTTGTCACCAAAAAACTGAAATTCCTTAATTTTCTGTCACTAATGTTGAGAGTGGTTTCAGTTTAATTTCCAGACAGTTTATTTAGAAATATTTATTTAAATATATGTAGGATAACAATCCAATAACACTGTCTTTCTCTGTCTGATATCCCGTTACTTTAAACTTTTGAACAGTGATAGCACCAAAACACATCAACTCATTTGTGGCATTTTGTCTGACGTTGCTGTAAATGGACAACGACAGGAAATATCCAAGATGCCATGTGACAAAGTTCTGGACATTAACTGCAGCAGGTCAACTCGCCGCCTCTTTGACCTCCTGCTTCTTATCTCACATCATTTCCTGCATTTCAACTGTCACATCGTTGACATGTTTAGAATTACTCAGTGAGACTGAGCTGAGTCCGATCCACCTACGACATACCCGCCTTATCTAACTCCCTAAAAATAGAGCTGCCACACATTTCCCTTCTTTCTGAAAGAAAAAAAAAAGCATTTCTAGTTTGGCTCATATGTGTCATTTGGCAGAGGCTCTTTGTCAGAGCAGCTAATCATACTGTACAAACACACACACTGGAGCTTATTGTTACCATTGATATAGAGTGAGCAGAAAGTACATTAAAATGTTTGCTGTGGTTACTTGAGTAGTAAAAAAGAAAATGGCGATTATTGTTTGTTGTTATGGTGTGTCATGCTCACTAGTTCAAGAACTAGTTTTCATCGGCTTCTTTGCATGGGCTCCCTAGAATCTAGGATCGCCGCTGTTTCTCTGCTCTGAAGGTCCTCTTACTAGCTCTCTCTGTGCTTTCAACCAACTTCCTCTGCTGATGAGGACTGAAAAATACTGATGAAAGCTCAGGAAAAGGTTAGTACAGTTTTCACACTTGTTCCTTTTTAGCCCTCTAAATGGACTCAGAGTAGTGACTCAGGATTTTTTGCACATATGCAAACACTCCAAGAGAACTCAGACCCCTCTGAGTTTGGTTCGCTTCAAGTCTGCAGTGCCGTTCACTTTACCTGTGCACTGTGAACACAAAGCGCTCCAGGTTCACTTTGCTTTTTGCCATTGTATTTAGCCCTCTAGATCACATGCTGTTGCACTGGGACGCTTGAAAAAACAGACAAAACCATGTTGGCCTGTAGCGCTTGCAAGGACGCAGGACGAGGAGTAGTTTGGTCCACACAAGATACTGCACATCTCCAGATGTGGAATGTAGAATACCTCAAACAGAAACAGTCTACAGCACAGGAACACTTAGGTTTACATCCAATTTTAAGTTAATCAGAAAACGAGGAGCCTCATAACCGCACTGCAGAGCCACGTCAAAGTAAAAACAAAACTATGTCATTATATATATAGGCTATAGTGTGAACAGAAAGAGAAATGAGTCCCTTTTCTGTCGGTCCACTTTTTGATGCACTTTAAAAGGACTGAATTCAGTTTGTTTAAAAAGGACTACATGTGGAAACACACTTAGTCACCAAACAATGTCATCCCAAAAACTTCACCTCAAAGAAGTGACGATGATTCTGCAGACGTGAGAGGAAGTGTTGGATGAGAAAGAAGAGTTGTTGTTTTGAACTTTTCTGTGGGAGGACGAGAAGGGAGTGATTGCGCGCGCACGCACACACACACACACACACACACACACACACACACACACACACACGTGCAGGATGGATGATCTCATTGGTCCACCCAGTGACATCATCACCTCAGTACTGACAAACAGAGTCTTATCAGTCGTTCCCGTGCTCCATTTTTCATCTCCTCCTCCTCTTCCTCCACCTCAGCTCTAAAATCTTTGAATCTTTTCTCCTCTTTTGTCTCTTTCAGCTGTCTCACTCCATTTTATTATTCACCCCTCCTTTGTTTCTCCTTCTATCCTCACTGTGCCTCACCTTCTCTTTTCTTTGTTCCTCTCATATTTAAAAAGAAAACGACATGCCAACAACCCTCTTCCATATGTAGTCTTTTACTGTTTGTATCAGTCACAATGAACAAATAACGACATGTCTTGTGATCAGTTTGTCATTAGCTGTTAAACTTTGGGCAAGCTAGTAAGTCATTTTCAGGAGGGAGAGATTATTATATCCAAGGTGAAGACTATTAAAGTTGAGCTGTTGTGATGAGTTCAATTTTGCGATCTGTTGGTCTCTGGTCTCTTATTAAGACTGATAGTCTGGGTCCACCTTTAGCTCACCAGGTGGAGTGTATGGTCCATGTCCTTAGCAGTCCAACTGTGGCCTTTTGCTATGTGTCATCCCTAGTCTTTCTCGTCCTTTTCCTGTTGCTCTACAGCTGTTCTATATTAAAGGAAAGTGCCGGTGGTAGCAGTGCAGCAGTACAAGTATGGGCACTTTCTCAGATGACAATTTGAATTTTGATGTGAACACTGACGTCATCTGTAAGACGGCAAACCAATGCCTATTCTTTTTAAGGAAGCTTAAGAGTTTTGTTGTAGATAAGACTATCATGAAAATGTTCTATTCTTGTATACTCTCTCAAGAACAAGTTGGAAAAGTGGTCAAGTTGTGCTGCAAGATCACTGGTGTTACTTTTAATAACGTGCAGCATCTGTATGAAGAGAAGATCACCTCTAAAGCTTGGTCTATTGTCTCAGACTCTCAGCTTCCCCTCCATGTTGAGTTTCAGATGCTTCCATCAGGGTGGAGGGTTTGCCTTCCTAAATGCAGCATGAAGCGTTACAGATCGTCCTTTGTCCTGTCTGCTATCACTTAGCTGACCAGCGGTGACCCTTAATGTCCACGATTTACCCCTGACAGTGTGTGATACTGGATTCTGTCTGTTTTGTTGTACTCATGACTGACGTGTTGTCTGTATCTCATATTGCCCCTCAGGGACATTAAAGTTTACCTCACCTTACCTAAAAGTTAAAAATAATCTCAGTGTGATGGTCTGTGTGTTTGTGTGTGTACGAGCTAGGAAACAACCCTCAGAGATGACTGACCGTTTTTAAAGCCTCTGTCAGGAAACCTGACGACTGCTCTGCTAAAACAACCTGCTGCTGATGGACTGTCCACCTGTCTATCTGTCACCAGGCATTAACAAGCCCATCTCTCTTCAGGGAGATATAATACAGTGACATAAGCTCTTCCAAAATGATGAACTACAAAATAAGCTGCTGTCCCAGCCTCCACTTTTCTGGCCGGTTTTCTATCAGATGTTGGAGCCTGGCTGCAGAGATTTGATCCTATTCAGCCACGAGAACATCAGCAAGGTCCAGCACTGAATGTAAGCGATAAGTCGGCTTACAGTCAGGGCTTTGTTCTTCCACACCAAACTGGGAAAACCATATTTTATGGACCTGGCTTTGTGTATGAGGGCATTGTCATGTTGAAACAGAGACAGGATGTTTCACGATGTTTTGATGCTGTTGAATAGCTTTACAGCAACCCATAGCCACACGTGTTGTCATCGCATGCCAGTCACTCAGAGTAAATCGCCATAGTTATCCAGTAAACTTTAGGGTGTGAAGAAAAATGTCTTTCAGAGGAGGAAGAGGTGGTGGAGGAGGAAGAGGTGGTGGATTTGGACGTGGTGGTGGCAGGGGCGGTTTTAATAGACAACAAGACTCCGGTCCTCCAGAACATGTCGTTGCACTGGGAGATTTTATGCATCCATGTGAAGATGACATTAGCCCCTTTTACACTGCCAGATTTTCTGCGAATGTTGGGTGTTTTGCCGGCAAGCTGCGAGCATTTAGACACACAGAGCCGTGTTGGCGAGTTGATCCAAGGTGCCCAATTTTCCGCCTCGTAGGGTAGTCATATTGGTGGAACTTTTTTGGTTTAAAAAGAACGAGGCGCCATTCCGCAATGGGAGGGGCTGTTGATGACTTGTGGGAGGAGCTGTTGATGACGCCGCACGTGCGAGCCACTGGCGGTGGATAAACAGGAAACAGCTGATAGCAGGAATTAGCAGCTAGTACTAGAAGCAAGAGGGAAACACAAACCTGACAGACACTACAGTAAAGATGAGCAACTGGGGAGGCAAGGAATTGCGCGGCCTCCTTGTCCTCGCAAACGAAGAGGCCATTAACCATCAAATGACGGGGACGGTGAAGGACGGGGCGACTTATGAAAGAATCGCAGAAGGACTGACCAGCTGCAGCTTCCCTCAGTGTATGTGACTGTTTACGTCACACGCTGAGCTACACGTTTTGTTACTTGCTCACGCCCCCCATTGCCCCACAAAAGGCACATTCTGTATGAACACAAGTAGGTAGGCGGCGTTTTGCCGCACCCCCCGATTTTGTTTTTATACTGCCAATGCTGAAAAAAGACCGATTGGGCTTTCCTACAAATTTGCACAATTCCTATTTAAAAAGGGCTAATGTGTGCAAGTGTACGACAGAGGAAAGCAAAGTTCTCTTAGGGGCGGCTGTGGCACAGAGGCAGAGTGGGTCGTCCACTAATCAGAAGATCAGTGTCTTAATCCCCGGCTCCTCCAGTCTTCATTTCAAAGTATCCTTGGGCAAGATACTGAACCCCAAGTAGCAGATGGCACCTTGTATGGTAGCCTCAGCCACTAGTGTTCAAATGTGTTTGTGAATGGGTGAATGTGATTCATAGTGTAAAAAGCGCTTTGAGTCGTCAGATGACTACAAAAGTGCTAAACAAGTGCAGGTCCAAACAAAGCTGGAAGAACGCTATTGTCTAAAATGTCAAGGTTTGTTTCTGTCCCCAGTCCTGACAATGGTGCTACTATAAAGCATGCTTTGCAAATTAGGTGATTTATTAATGTGTGTTTAGCAACCAGTGCATCTTTCTGCGCTATTTTATATTCACTACTGGCACCACTAAATTTGACGGCTTGTTTGGCGCTCACTTTCTCCACAAGTACCTCCACTTCAGAATTTTTGAAGTGGGGTTTCTTTGCGTAGGAGTCTGGTGTTCCACCCTCTTTAGACCTTCTTTTGGACATTCTCGACTTAATTCTCTCAACTTCTTCCACTTCTTCTTCTTCCTTCTTTTTCTTCTTCTGTGCACAAGGCCCTGCCGTCTTATTCCCTTTTACGGGGATTGGTGGGGCATTTACCGATATTAATAAAGCTCAACTGGCACACACTTTCAGCTTACAGAGGAACAGGATTTATCAAGATAAGGAACACAAATGCGAACAGGTCTGCAGTCTAAGAAAACAAAGGTGTAAAAACTCCAGCAACACGTAGAACAGCTTTATTGCCAAACCAATATGTTTTGGCTCATGAGTCATGGCCATCATCAGGGTCATCCAGGCCACAAGTCGAAATGTGTTGTTCTTGCATTAAGGTTATTCTAAATGCCAAAAGTGTCGCTGGAGTTTGGAGTTTGTCTTTAATTTATCTCCCTTCTCCATGCACCTTGTAAGTGAGCGAGGTCGCTCAAGAAACCCTCGCCCTGTTTCTGTGGTTTAAGGAAATGTCATGAATTCGACATAGGCTTTTCTTAAGGACAAAATTAAGAGAAAAAAATTAGATGTTGATGGATGAGGCCCATTCTTCTCGTCTAACTCTAAACAAGAAAGCAAATAAGCATGTTTCCCAAAGTGTCGAACTATTCCTGTGAGATTTTCCTTCATTGGAAGTCACAGCAGAAAAAATGGACCCAGACCAGAGCAGTCATTAGCTGTGAGAGGACAGACGAGTGTGTTTAGAGGTGTGAAGAGAGAGTGTGTGTAAGTGTGTGTGACAGTAAAGAGGCTGTTGATTGGCCCATGTTGCAAAGGTCACAGCGATGACAGTTGCAACAGAAACAGCTGATGAAGAACAAGACTTCATTACACCCCTCTGGAATACACTGACGGACAGAGTTTGTGTGTGTGTGTGTGTGTGTGTGTGTGTGTGTGTGTGTGTGTGTGTGTGTGTGTATTTATTATTATGTTACTGAGCTGACACCACCAGCTATGAAAACACCCAATTTAAAGGAACATTCCTCTGCTGTTGGTAATGAGCTTGACATCTTTGTTTCAGTTTAGTATTTTAACTGACAGAAAAAGGAGAAAGTAGACACCCAATGAAATCTAATTTGGCAACATTTTGTTTAATGATGTTCTTATCCGTGACTATACTAATTGTGACTCCAGTGGGAGTCACAGTAAGAGCAGACATGACTCAAGTGTTCCTGTAATTAAACAGAAAATAAACAGGTTACTCAGCCTACAACCAGTCATGACACAGCTGGTATGATGCAGGTAACATTGGGTTGTGGTAAACAAATTACTCTGATCAACTTCCTTAACATGTTTTTGTGGTTACAAAATGTGCATGTGCACACCGTAGACTTTATAAAAGAAGTGGAGGTAGGCTCGGGGTCTGAAAAGTCAAATTCAAGCAGAAGCGCCTTAAACTTGCATTCTTTCTGATGACCAGCAGAAGGTGACTGGTTACACAAAGAAATCTGATAGTATAGAAATCTGTGAGAAAGCGACTCTACCTCTCACTAATTTATGACCTCAGCAAACATTTTCCTAATGACTTCATGGCCTCAATCATTAGTTTCAAGTCCTCTTTAATACAGTGGGATGTTCATTTTGTAAATCATGGTACCATTTTAAGCAAAATAGATAGATAAAGATAGATAAAGCAGGGTATGGGGTGGGGCTACCTGGTAATTGACTAGTTGCTAACACAGTGACTTGCCAGTCAGGATAGCAATGCAGCAATTTGTATCCTCCCCAGCTCCAACAGACCCCCATGAAGTGCATCAGGCTTTGAAGCCAATTTTCATAGTGGCCAAACAGTGGAATTGCAACTCTCGAGACCACCACATGATGCCATCAAGACCCAAAAGACTTTTCCCACTGACTTACATTTGGAAAGAGACGTCTGTAAATCAGTGGATACATGTTTTTTAAGTGTCACAACCCTCATAAAATGACTTGTGTCACTATCGAGATTTGATCCATTCGGTCCAATAACATTTGGAAAGTTTAGAAGAGCCACAAGATTAAATCAGTTTATCTCCATTCACGTTAGAAGAGGGCTAAACTAAAAGTAGCCAGCTCATCCGATGGTAGTCTCTAGTGTGTCTGCTCTGTGGGCCCAAAGATGCCGATCATCAATCACCAATCATCTCCTCTTCTCTTTATGCATCCATGAGCTCCACCCTCTCATCCAAATGTGGTCACCTCTGGCTCCAAATAAAAGGTAGCAATGGCAAAAATGTCAAACATGAAGCTTCAAAATGGAAGTACACAAACTACTGGGTGACTTCATGGTGGCTATATTTACACTTGTTCTATTGTGACCTCGGATCTTTTTACACTCTCATTGTTAAGCTGGTTATAATTTAGAAACTTAAATGGACTGTACCTCACAGGTCAGAGTTAAATCAATGATTTAAAGGTATAACATCATTGTGTTTTTGCTGTATTCTTGTCTCCTCTCAGATGTCTGTGAAGCAGCGTGCAGGAGTTGCGGTTCAGTGTCATGCATGTAAGGAGAGCTGCTCTGGATTCCAGCCACATTCTTGGAGGTACGCCTCTTCCCTGTTTTTCATTTTATTATTATTTCTCTCTGCCTGAAAAATGAAAGGAAAAGAAAGAGAAAACCAAAGTGCTGGATACAGTCCAAGTGGTTTCTCCTCTTCTCCCTCTCTCAACTTTTCTCTGCTCTTGAAAGGACATATACAAATATGTTCATAATAAATGTATATACATTTATTATATACATGTGCAATAAAGCATCTCCATCAGGCAGAAAACGCCAAATCTGGCAACACAGCCTTTAATTCTCCTAAAGTCTTGACATATTTTTGTATCCATTTTCTGGTTGACCTTCTTGTGCAGGAAAGCCTGCATCGCCTGCGGCTGCAGCACAGTTGACCACGCTCCTGGAGGTGACGCCGAAGATGACCAGCAAATGGGACGCCTGCTCGCAGACTCACCCTGCTCCCATTTGACAGCGAAGGTCAAAGGAGGCGGCGGCCTTCGCATGTACAAGAGGAACCGCATGATCGTGACCAATCCCGTGGTGTCGCGTAAAGACCCGACCTTCAACACTACGACATACGACTGGGCGCCGGCCGGCCTCAACCAGACACTGGTGAGGATCAGTGTGAAGTGCTGGAGGTTGGTTGTTAGTGTGGAGCTGCAGTGTGTTGGTCTGTGTCAGCCTGTACAGTCAAGATACATAGATAGATAGATAGATGGATAGATAGATAGATAAAGTTCTTGTTGTTCACAGCATATGTGGCATATTGTCTGATTAGTATTACCACCAAAAAAACAACAACCTGTAAAACACATACATGTAGCACAGACACAAAGTTACACATGCCGATAAACACAATACTGATAGCAGCATCAACTGCCCAGGAGTTTACTGGTATTCAGGCTCTCAGTAACTGGTACCAATTTAAGACCAGTCGTCTGTACCCATTCCTAGTTTGTCTGCTGTATTTGTTTTTAACCTCCTCTCTCTCATGCACATTCTCATTAACAAAGAAACTGAGTGTGTGTTCAGCTCACAGTATGTTCTTACATATGATGACTGCATCATAGATTATGTCGGCAATATGAAAAACAAAGTTCTGTTCTTATCCTTAAGGTTCACCATTTTGATTTACCACTGTACTCATTTTATTTATTTTATAATATTGTAGTTTCTGCAGCCCCTCTGTGTGTTGAACAGTCTACACCATCTGGTTTCCATTAAAACAAGAACAGTATGTTTTAGGTTTCACAACCCATAATTATAAGGATGACAGTGATTATTGAGCACTTCAGTGTGGTGGGGGACGTTACTGTGGTTGAACTTGTGGAGACAGATCCAGATCCAAAACTGGGACTGTTCTCCGGATCTGTCTCCAAAGTCTTAAGCATGTTGTTTGTTTCATCCAAAGCCTGAGTATGGAGTGTGCCGGTGCAGACTGTTAGTGGTGCAGTCATCTGACGACACACAGCTGTGTCACTGACAACACCTGGACAACGTGATGACAACCGAAACTCAGACTCAGACAGTCTTCTGAACTGAGTCATCCAACCACGTTAGCGAGTGGTAGAAAATCATATGTTACACACTGCAGGCATTCTGCATAATGACTACTTCTACTTTTGATTCTTTAAATGTTCTCTGTGTGGCATTCAGGACATTAATATAGCAGCAGCACTATTTACTATGTAAAGTGGAGTTATGGCATCTTGAGCAGAGGATGAAGTCACGCTACCTCTTTGTGTACTGTAATCTGAGCTTCTCTGTGGTAAACTAGTACAGCTGCATGTGCATGTTAGTGCATGTGTGTATCCCACTGGCTGGTTCATTGTCACTGCTTTCATTTGGCTGTTGTGTTGATGTTGGGATAGAGTAATCACGCAAGTGTAGCTCTCATCCCATGGCTGTTGTTAAGCCCTGTGTATGGACTTAGCACTGTTAGCCACTAGCCGCCGGCTCAGCTACCTCTATATTGAGAACTGATGTCAACACACCTGTGAACACGATATCAAGAATACCTCAAAGGAAGTTCTTTAAATTTGGCACAAATGTCCACTTGGACGAAATGATGAACTGATTAGTTTTTGGTAGTCATAGGTCAAAGGTCAAGGTCATTGTCACCTTGTCTGTTTCATTCTTGTGAACGTGATATCTCAAGAAGATCTTGAAGGAATTTCTGTAAATTTGGCGCAAACATTTATTTGGACTGAACAATGAAGTGATTAGATTTTGGTGGTCAAAGGTCACTGTGACCTTGCATCTATCTTATTCTTGTGATATCTCAAGAAAAGCTCAAGGGATTTTCTTCAAATTTGGCACAAACATTTACTTGGATTCAGTGATGAACTAACTAGATTTTGGTGGTCAAAGGTCAAGGTCACTGTGACTTTGTCTGCCTCAATTTTGTGAACACGATATCTTAAGTATACCTTGAAGGAATTTAATTAGATTTGACACAAACATCCACTTGGACTGAAAAATAAATTGATTAGAATTTGGTGGTTGAAGATCAAAGGACAAGGTCAGTGTAACCTCACAAAGCATGTTTTTGGCCGTTATGACAAAATTTCACACAAATGTCTAATAGGATAAGTGATAACATTTTATATTCTTAAAGATCAAACAAAGGTCAACTTCACTGTGACATCATAGTGCTCTGCATAAATTACTTTTCTGGCCATTACTCAACAACATATATCAGTAACAGAAGGGGAGACATTTGGTCAGATACTGAATTGGTGACACTAATCTTGGGTGTCCACCTTGAAATTGTGCTAATTGTATAGATCCTCTGGGTGTGAAGCATCCATGTTTTTACAGACATGGATGTAAACTGTAAGAGAAGCTTGACAACCACTGGGTTGTAATTCTAGTTCTCACAGTATCTCTGATTGGATTATCAATACACAATATGTATACATCTGAAAGTATATGTTACCTAATTTTACAGTGTTATGACAACACGAAAACATGTCATACAGGCCGAGTAAAATATGCCTGTGGGGTACAAGAAAGGCAAAGCAATAATATTGCTCTCCTTGGCAGTGAAACATGTAAATTCTTCAATAACACTAAAAATAGAAGTGGCTAGGAACCACAGGTTTTCTGAGGGCTTTTAAGGTTGTATCATAGAAAGACGACTAGAATGAACCCAGCCTTGGACATGAGAAAAACATGAGTGTGACTAGCAGGTGACAGCAAGCATCAGACTTTGCTGATAACATTAATAATACTGATAAGATAATAAGTAAAAATTTGATGGCGAGACTTAAAAAATTATAACACAAAAAATAAATCTAAAAAGTACCTTAAACCAGGCTTAACTAATATCACCAAATGAAATAGTAATTCAACCCCATCAGTTTCCAGCTCTCCCATTACATGTTAAAACTGTAGCAGCTGTTTCTTTCTTTCTTTTTTTTGAAGGTGGAATCATCAGCACATCTATATCTGCAGGTCTAAATTGCTGCAGTTGTTGTCCTTTCTTGTGGTGGTGTATGTTGCAACTGATCTGATAATGACCAATGAAGTTGCAGCCTGATAAACGTGAATAAGTGAATTTGTCAGTTTGTGGTTAAATCAAACAGTTCACATGTCAGCTTCACACCCAAACATAATCGATGACAAATTTAAGAAGCTGTAAATATAACAAGTTTCTGTTGAAGTAAACAGAAGTAAAATGCCCCTGATCCCTTTCAGGCTATGCAGTACATGGAGCTCATCCCAGAGAGTCAACGTCCCCTCTCAGGGACAGTTGGAGCGTTGGAGCGACGCAGGCAGCTCTTCAGTCAGCTCCCAGCCTACGACCAGGACCCCATGAAGTGTCAGAGCCTGGCCAGTGAGGAGGAGGTACTCTGCCACGATCAAACACTATTAAGCTTTATAACTCTTATCAGACTTATTCATGAGTCTAAAAAAAAGTGTTTCCTTGTTACAAGTTGACTCTGATCTCTTACTTCTCCTACGTCCTCCTGCAGATTTCCTCCATGCTGCTGTTTGTGAAGAGCTACAAACAGGAGGTGCTGGGAGTCGGAGAGGTGGCCCTACCTGGTGAGGGTGGTGCTCTGAGGGAAGCAGCCATTCAGAGGACAGCAAAGGAAGCCAAGGACCGTAGTAACAGTGACAAAAAAGGTGCTCTGGAGCAGCAGCACCATGGCTTGACCGACAGCAGCACTGCCACCGCCACTGGCTCCACTAACGGAACAGATGACAACACCAAGACTGTACATGTAAGTAAATGAGGCATCCGACATCTTAAAAGGTTAATGCCTGGTAATGTTGGTTACAGACTCAAGAAAACCACTTTTGCTCCGACAAAGCACCAGACCATACACTTTATAAAAATAATGAACATAGCCACAGTTACGTCACCCATTGGTTTGCCATTATAGGCCAAAGTCCTGCCCTCAAAATTCATGTAAGCATTTAATCAATTACTAACAACAAAATGTACTTAAATTATCAAAAGTAAAAGTATACATAATGTATACATACTGTCAGTTTTATGGGATTTATAGTTTGGCTTTAGACCCCTCTGTTATCTCAGATAAATAACAAACCCCGCACACTGTGCCCCCTTTTAGTCACATCATGTGGTATGGGCCTGTTTTACTCCCAGCAGGCTGTAATGTTCCTGACCTCACTCATTTCAAATTCACACTTTGTTGCAGTAGTTTGGTTCACAACCTTGTCTCACTGTAATATTCTGTCCTCTCTGTCTCTTCCAGCTGTGCTCTGGTTGCCAAGGTGAGGTTGCCAAGGAGAGTCCAGCTGTTTACGTTGAGCGTGCAGGTTACCATAGCGCCCTGTGGCATCCCACCTGCTTCGTATGTTCAGAGTGTGGCCAGGGTCTGGTGGACCTGGTCTACTTCTGGTCCAATAAGAAGCTGTTCTGTGGACGACACTACTGTCAGACGGTCCGGCCGCGATGCTCAGGCTGCGATGAGGTGAGAAGACATCACATTAGACTTCCTGTAGACTGATCAGTATCAGACAGAGAAACGTTGTGGTGTGTCAAGGGTGATATTTTGCAGTTTTTGTGCTGTCTAAAGTACAATAAGAAGGGGTGCGTCCTGTGTAGGGATACATGTTGATATTTTGATATTTGATAGTTAGTTGAAAGCCTGGTGCATCTCATTAAGATGCATGGCTGCATAGACCATCAGTATACAGTGTATACAGTGTGTACACAAGTCACACAGGATGAATACAACAAGTGAAGACTAGGTCTGTCTATCAATGTAACCACACAGAATACTGTAACATTATCTGTTTTTAGAAATGTTATCCTTTAAAAACCACGTTTATTCATCACTATTTATTTAATTATCTGTTCTCCCTTTTGTCCTGTTCTCTTCCTCAGCTGATCTTCTGTCAGTCTTTTCACACGGCTAAAGATGGACGGACGTGGCATCCTCATCATTACTGCTGCTGGAAGTGCGGGCAAAACCTGGATACACCCTGTCAGCACTGAGATGCTCACGCAACACAGCGTTCAACACAATATGGTGTTCAGTTTAAAGAAGTTTAGCACTGCTAGAAAACAGAATAACAAGGTCAGACAAGACAAAAAAATGTTGATTCTCTTTTTTTCTATAAACAAAAAAAATACGTAAAGGATAAATAATCCTTAATAAGTAGTGCTTAACGTCTTTAAATTATATGTTTAGTTGACATTTAGTATTTAAAATAGTGTATGCTACAGGGCTGGCTGATATATTGATGTTTAAAATACTTAAGACATCTAACTGACATTGAAGTACTTTAAGACTTGTTCAGTTGAGCCTACTGGTGTTTCAAGTACTTAAGGAAATGTTTAGTTGACACAAAAGTGTTTAAAGTACTTAGAAACATTTGGTGGATTTATTAGCACTTAGCGCTGACAGTGACTGGAGCCAGATGTTTCAGATACATACAGCAGCCTACAGGACGGAGGATCAGACCTGACAGTTTAGAGAAGAAATTAGTAAATTAGATAAAATTACAAATACATTTATTAGTAAACAAGGATAGAAAAAGGCCCACTTACTTGCTGGTTTCAGAGCTTTCAATCACATCACACAGTCTTCATCAGCAGATGGAGTGGGCTCAGTAATCATGGAACTGTAGATGTTAAAGTTTTTTAACATTGCATTTTAACATACTGTCATAGATTAGGTCTAGATTTTGAAGGGCCACACTGTGTTGTTGTAATCTTAACACAGAAAATATCTCGGAAGACTTTACTAAATATTAACGCAGTTGTAATTAATTACCATGTCAGGTTTGAGTCTGTGCACATTTGTGTATCACTTTTATTTCAGGCAGAAATAACTAGATATTTGACTTTAACATCAGAGAACTGGACAGCCAGAAGGCTGGAGAAGGCGTGTAACTAATTAAAAATTAATAATACTCTGCCGGATTTTTTGTTTGTTTTGTTTTTGTTTTTGCTGCAGTAGATTTTAACCATCTGCTTTTTAATACTCATCATTTGAAGTTGGGTCGTGTTTTTGTACTAACTGTAGGCTATAAACAGAAGCAGAGATTTTACTCTTAATATGTAATTTTCTTAATTTTCTTTTTGACGTTTTATTTTTGTGGATCCATTCTGCAGTTAACCTCTTAGATAAACATGGATCTCTGCTGCTGCTAAATGCTGCTTTATGTTAGTTATACTCCTGATAAAGATTTGTATTTTGCTACAGTTAACAAAGATGTTTGTCACCCAAGAGGAGAGTACTGTGAAGTAGCCACACAAAGTTTACTGGCTGCATTGTATTTTTTCAACATGATATTAAAAAAGCCCCTTTAAAAAATTAGCCAGAAATAAAAACGTGCCATTGATGCAAGCTAATTAGCTTTAGCCTACTTTTATTCCCTGAAATAAAGCCAGTCAATACAGCAGCTAGCATAACATCAGCTAATATTAGCACATTTTTTCATTCTTCAGGTTAGCAAAATGCAAACTGTTTAGAAAAAAACAACATTTTAGCTAGCAATAAAAGACAGAAATAAAAATGTGTGCTAGATGGACGCTAATAAGCTTTAGCCTATTTTTATTCCCTGAAATCAAATTAATCAATACAGCAGCAAGCATAACAGCTAATATTTTCCTGTGTTTTTAATCCTTTAGCTACTTTTTGGATTGACTGCAGTTAGCAAAGTGCAAAACTGTTTAGAAGCAAAACCTTTTTTAGTTAGCAATAGGCCTTGTTTGACTTGATCAGCTAGCTAAGTAGCATATAGTTACATATCTGATAAAGTATTGTATTTTGTCACACCTAAATAAAGTAAATGTATGTATGTCAACCAAGAGGAAAGTAGGCCTACTGTTAACCTACAAAACGTTTTCTGAAATATTTCTTTGAAATAGGCTGTAAAAAATCTTTTAAAAGGTTAGTCGGAAATAAAAATGTGCGGTAGATGAAAGCTTTTAGCTTTAGCCTACTTTTGCTCCCTGAAATAAAATCAAACAATACAAGCAGCTAGAATAATCTAATATTTGCTGATGTTTTGTAATCTTTCAGTTACTTTTTGAATTGAATGTGGTTAGTAAAATGCAAACTGTTAAGAAACAAAAACAATATTTTAGCTAGCAATAGGCAGACTGTTTGGCTTGATCAGCTAGCTAAATGTAGCACATGGTTATCTGATATAGTTTTGTATTTAGGTAAATGCCAGTCAACCAAGAGGAGAGTTGGCCAACAAGTGATTTACACAAAATTTTCTGGCAGGAAAATTAGCTTTAGCTTACTTTTGTTCCCTGAAATAAAATTGATCAAATCAAGCAGCTAGCATAGCATCAGCTAATATTTGCCTATGCTTTTTAATCCCTGGGTTACTTTTTGAATGATTGCTGTTAGCAAAACGCTAGTTCTTTTAGAAACAAGAACATTGTAGGTAGCAATACTGTTTGACGTGTTCAGCTAAATATGTAGCTTAAAGACAACAATATGGTTTAATGTTATCTGTGGCTATACTTGTGTCATATATAGCAGTATTAACTTGAATATTGATAATAGTGTCATCTTTGTGTCAGTAGGCCTACGACATGTTTAGCCTAGCTTAGCACAGAAACTGGAAGTGAGAGCAAATGGGGAACTGCCTATTGGTTCGACATCCCATTGGTCCGACCATATTAAACTCATTGTTCCAAAGTCCGTTCTGAAATCATCATGATGGCCTGTGGTTAGGGTCAGGAAAAGATCATGGTGTGGGTTAAAATGAAAAAGAAAGTGACAAACACATAAGCCGTGAGCCTGCTCCGCCTCAAGCCGGTCGGGGCGCATCGTACGCCCGCCACGAACCGTTCAGCACTGCGGACAGTTGGACTAATGGGATGTCGAACCAATGGGCTGTTGAACCAATGACATGGACCCGGGCAAATGCTAGCCTAGCTCAGTCAGTTATTAAATAAAACATGTCTGAAATGACTACACTGAGATGAGTTATTAATCTTTGTCTGGATAACATGATAAACAATGATTTCTAAAAAATCTGCTCTGTGAGAGACACAAAGTTTTTGTAAAAACATCAGAAACTGACAGACTGCCAGAATCAGGACCTTCTTGGACTTCAATTTCGTACTGTGTTCGTTCTGTCATTATTCACAATAAGGAATTCCAAGTTAAACAATTAACTGTGTGCTGTTTTCAGTAACAGTTGTGGATGCAGATGGTGTTTTAGTGATTTGAAGGAAACCATCACTTGTTCAGTGCTTTTTCCACTGCACTGTGGGATATATCACAACACAATGAAATTATAGGTCTACTATTTACTGAATTCCACAGTGAATAGTAAATGATGTGGCTTTGTCATATTTTACTGTTTTAAATCAGATGTGATGATGTTTTTATGTAGATGAGAGGTTTTAATGTGATGATGTCTTCACCTGCAGGGGTTAATGATAATCCCACACCAAGATATGGTTTATATGTTTGTCTGTGCATCAGCATTTTCTTCAGTGGAAAATCATAACATGTCAAAGAAAGTATTTGTATGCTGATAATGTTTTGAAAGCTGTTTGGTTGGAATTAAAGTCACTTCTGATTGAACTCCCTGTTGTTGAACATCTTTTGGAAAGACAGTTGGAGAGAGATGAACTTACAGTGAGTGCTTTGCTGGTGTATCTTTGAACAGTATCAGCAAAACTATCTTGATTTTCAACAGTTAAGATGCCAACTGTTGCAATATTCCATCCATCCATCCATTTTCAGCCACTTATCAGAAGTCGGGCTGCGGGGGCAGCAGGCCAAGCAAAGCATTCCAGATATCCTTCTCTCCAGCAATGCTTTCCAGCTCCTCCTGGGGGACCCCGAGGTGTTCCCAGGCCAGACGAAATATGTAATACCTCCATAATATTCTGGGTCTGCCCCAGGGCCTCCTACCAATGGGATGCACCTCCCACATAGGCGCCCAAGAGGATTCCTGCTCACGTGACCGTACCAAGTCAACTGATCCCTTTCGACGCAAAGGAGCAGCTGCTCCACTTCGAGCTCCCTCCTGATGTCTGAGCTCCTTACCTTATCTCTAAGGCTGAGCCCAGACACCCCACAGAGGAAACTCATTTCTACTGCTTGTATCTGTGATCTGGGCAGGAGGCGGGGAACACCATGGAAAGGTCACCAGACTATCACAGGGCTGAAACATAGAGACAGACAACCATTCACACTCACATTCACACCTACGGCCATTTAGAGTCACCAATTAACCTGCATGTCTTTAGACTGTGGGACGAAGCCGGAGTACCCAGACAAAACCCACACTGACAGAGAGAACATGCTAAGGTCACACAGAAGGGCTCCCACACCCTTGGTTCGAACCAAGAACCAGGAACCAGGAACCTTCTGCCACTCAAAAAATGAATGATGCATGATTGACTTCAAACATAGAAACCCTTTTGGATCTATTATAAACCCTTCCATTTAGCATTTATACACAAAAATAAACAATATTCAATAAGCATTGTAGTTGTAAAATATTCAATACACTATACACAATTTTCCCTACTTCATTATCAATAGTTGCAGAAAGTTGCCTTGTTTCAGAGTTAAAATGCCAGCCGAAGACTGAGGTCCAAAAATAAATGAAATGTAAAAACATTTAACAGATTTGTAGCAGAGCTCGGATTTATTTAAGGTTTTAGAACAAGGATTGTGTGTGTGTGTGTGTGTGTGTGTGTGTGTGCTTACCTACTCCCAGCAGGAATGTTAAGTATTCCTGTGGTTTCTCGGCCAGCGTTCCTGCGCAGTTGCATCATACAACTGACCGTCTGACAGCCGCTTCCTGAACCATGAAAAAAACCCAGAAAAGGATATTTTTAGTCCCAAACTGAGACAAATTTATTTGGTTTGTGGAGCTTTATGGCCTTTCACAGCACCCAGCGTAATCAGGAAGGGTTTAAAGAGGATCCATATGACTTACTCAGTATTTCCTCTGATTCCATACAGATTACCCAAACAGACAAACACAGAGGATTATTACTTAATCATTTAATCATGTTATATACATGTGTGCTGTTTACCTGCTGGCTCTGCTGCTATTAATCACATCACATCACTGTCACTTTTGCCTTGTAATTCTGTCTCTAATTGTTCTTGTATAGTTAAATTACACATATGTTAGTGCATCTTAGTGTTATTTTTACTTTTTATATTTATCTATAGGCAACTTATTTCTGTCCTTGTGCTGCTGCAACTTTGTTCCTCCTCTGAGCATCAATAAAGCTTTATCTTATCTTATCTTATCTATCTTATCTCGTCTCGTCTCGTCTCATCTCCACTCCCTGATATTGTTTAAGTTGTTTATGTATTTGTAGTTATATATCTGTAAGATATACATATGTTGCGAGTGGTGAAAGAAGTATTCAGATGTGCTACTGAAATAGAAGTAGCGATACCACATTGTTGAAATACTCTGCTACAAGTAAAAGTCCTAAACTCAAAATTTAACTTAAGTAAAAGTAAAAAGTATTAGCATCAAAACATATTTTGTACCAAAAGTAAAAGTACTCATTATGCTAAATAGCCCATTTCTGGATTATAATTTTTGATGCATTAATGTGTACATCCCTTTAATGTTGCAGCTGGTAAAGATGGAGCTCATTTTAATTACTTTATACACTGCTGGGTAGTGTAATCTATGATAGTGCATCATGATTTATTTGGTATATTGTTGAATTTAGTTTTGTTTTAGGGCCCTAGTAAATATAGCTCAGTAAAAACTACAATATTTTCTACTGAAATCTAGTGTAGAAGTGTAAATTAGCATACATTAGAGAAACTGAAGTAAAATAAAAGTACCTCCAAACTGTGCTTAAGTACAGAACTTGAGTAAATGTACTCAGTTATATTCCACTGCTGGATGTTGCTGCCTGAACTGCTGCAGCATCAACAGTGAAGTGTAAATGTGAAGCTGTGTGGATACAACACAGACCTGAGGTGGTGACGCCCTCATGTGGAGGCGCTACACACTTGTTGTACTTTCGCACACACCTTTCTAAGGGACTGTACTTTACTTATCAGAGGAGGGACTGGCTGGGGTTTGACTTCCTTTTTAACTTTTTATCATGACCCTCCCTGGAGCTATAAAATATTTTCCTCTTAAGCCTCCCTGAGTGACTGGGGAAAAGTTCATGACCCTCCCTCCACCATTTACAACCATATTTTTCTATATCCACACCAAATGGTATGGAGCAAATGAGCAAACAGCATGGGAGTGAGATTTATCACCAAGACAAACAGCTAATTTATTCAACAAAATGCAAATCCTCCTTAAAAATGACATCATCACACAAGCTGTGTGTGCACTTCAGTGGAATATGGGTGCATATAGACAGCCACACAGAAAACCAACAAAATGAAGTAAGCCTACACATCACACACATTTCATTAAAGAAAACATGATTTTCAGACCTACTTGTGTGTTTTGGGGTTCAGGTTCAGAGGGTATTTAAAACAAATGCAAAATAAGTTTATTTTAACAAGAAATCTCTCTCCTAGGCCAAAATTTAAAAACTATAACTCATAAGTAATGAACAGTCCCTAAATGGGTCCCTTATTATTTCTTGTAGACAGGTTTGTTAAAGCAGTTGTCAAGGGATGCAAACAGGTAGTTGGGAGAAATCTTCTCCAGAGCTTTCTATCAGAAAGCGATCCTTTGGTTAAAATGTGGACAAAACTCCTGTTTGGGGATAAAAATAAATAGATTTCTGCCAGAAAAAGGTTTCATGGAGAAAGCCTACAGGGGAAAACTTCTCCCATGTGCTAACTGGGATCAATTCTGTTGCCCTAGCAACAGAATTGCAATGAAAAGGTCTGTACTGTATGTGTTTGATATTTCCGACAGTACCTGAACGCGGTCCTGCCATTGTACTTCCCCTTTAAGTGCAGATGAAAGGCTGTTGTGTAATTTGGGTGAAAGAGGAGGAGGAAGAGGAGAAGGAGGAGGAGGAGGAGTGGATTGAATGGTGGACACCTTGCGGTGACAGATCGAAGAGGACCCGGACAGGTACGTTTATTTCTGTACACGTGATAATAAACACGCTTTAATGGACATTAACATGTCTTCACTTCATCATCTGACTGTATGATCCAGTCAGTGTGTTTATGTAACACACTGTGTCCTTGTTGTGCTCATGTTTGAGATGTGATGTTTTCGCCTTATACAGTCATAACCAGGACACATGTGTCTGTGAAATGTAATGTGTTTCTCTGCCGGTGCACAACGCTAATCTCTACCTCTAAACATTCAGTATAAAATGTAATATTTATTCTAAACTAACAGGAAACAAGCGGTGATCCGGTTTAAGGAAGTTCCGTTTTCCGCTTCTTTACAGTCCTTTAAACACCTCCCGGTTGGTCCAGACGGCTCATTGTGATCCAGCATGAATAAATATTTGTCATTTTATGCAACTTTGTTATTCTGGCAAAACAATTACAAATCAGTATCTACTTACTTTTAGGTGCTTTCAGCTGCGTCACATGATCTTCATCATTCCTAACCTGATATGTAACCTAGTCTACTTATTCATATACATAATTAATCATACACACAGACACACTGAACTCCATTACAGTTTTTTACAGACAACAAATAACTAAATGATATCTGTGATACCAAAAGTTAAAAATAGATCAATTTCAAAAATACCGTAAAACTGAAAATTAATAGCCTATTATTTGCTTACATCACTGAACTCAACAGGCCTATATTTGTTTCAAATGTAATGCTGCTTCATTCATCACAAATTATAATATAGGCTTAACAGTTAAAGTAAAAACTTCTTTTAGAGATGTACATAAAAATCAGCGTGCACTCGAGCTGGCATGGACTCCACAAATGTGTGCAAAACCTGGTGATCTGAGTTATCCCGTCATGATTTGACAAAGAGCTCCTTGTGAGGTTACAAAGTGGAAGGTTTTCTCAGTCTTCAAGTGCTCCCTTTAATGTTCAATGGAGCTGTGGTCAGGAGGAAAGTCCATGACAGTCAGGACTTCTCCATCTTCTTTGGTCTTCATGGTGAATGGACTTGCACTTGTATAGTGCCTTTCAAGTCTTACGACCCATCAAATTGCTTTAACTCTACATACCACATTCTCTCGTTTATGCTCATTTATGTGCTGGCGCCAAAAGCTGTCATACAGGGGAGCTACCTGCAAGTCAGTTACATGTTCACACACACTCACACAGTGACGTCACAGCCATCAGGAGCAATTTGGGGTCCAGTTGACGTGGACTTGAGTAGCTGGGGATCAAACTGCTGATCCAGGGTTGCAAAGCGTTTTAGAGTTCAATGCACTTTCTCCTTAGAAACCGGCTGAGTAAATATATATTTGTTTAGAATAACAGTTTGACTTCTGACACTTTCTCTTAATCCTGATGTCATGTTTCTCACCATCACAATGCTACTTCGTCAATGATCAGCTGGAAACGTGAGGCACAGCCATATTTACATATAACAAGTGAACACTGGCTGCAAGTTAGGTAACTTGAATGAGCCTCGGGTGAGTAGATAAAGTCCACCTGTGTGTCATCTGAGCACGTGTTTCAGTTGAAGGGAGACAACTCAAGGAAATCTGACCTATTGCACAAAGGAGTGACGTTGACCAATGTCACATATTTGCTTAGATTTGATTACTTACCTAGAAATAGAGCAGGATGTTAAATATTTCTTCTTCATTTTACATGTCATAACTTCTTGTGGTGTTAAATGTTTCTAAATCATCAAATTTTCTTATTATTTTCAGGTTTACATGAAAATATGAGATTTTAAATGTGGTCTCAGAGTTTTCAACCCCACTGTTAATGAATTCATATGTATTTATGAGGATAGTGCGCATATTACATGTTTAAAGCAAGTCATCATTTAACAAAAATTTAACTCTATCAGTTATGCATTTTTTCTAAAAACAAGCTGTACATTGTTTAAAGACTATTAACATTATTATGAAATAGTTAATATTGTGATCATGTGGACTGTAGCTAAAAGTTAGTCTGCTTAACCCCTTAAAACCTGAGCAAATTGTCTTTTAAAAACATGGGAAGACCCCCCCCCCCCAAAAAAAAAAAATAAAATTGAAAGAAACTAGTAAAAAGAGAAAAATTTGTAAAATAAATACAAAATTTAGAAAAAGCAAACAAACAAGAGAATAACCTGGAAGAATGCTAAAAAAAACTATATTAATTCTGTAACATAATTTTAAATAATTTTCTAAATCTTATAATTGTTTTATAATTTGTGGGACATTTCTTTCCAAGTTGCTCATTGCCTTTTTCCCCATGTTTCTGAAAGACATCACACCAGTTTGCTCAGGGTTCAAAGGTTTAAATACTTGCGAAAGGCGTCTGAAAGCAGCAAAAGAAAAGTGATGTCGCTCCAGGTTTCAAAGGGTTAAAGGGCTGGTCCAGTGATTTAATATTACACTTCCATAATGTGGCAGATAAATCATCGCAAGCTGAGATATCCTGACTTTTACTCTCCTAGTATGGGTCAAACTCCAAAAAACACTGGAGCCTGTATTTCCCATAATGCAACTTTACAGACCCTCACTACCTGTTGAACTCTCCATACTTCCAGCATTTAACGCAGGCTTCCTGTTTAAGCAGGTGTGTCCAAACTTTTTTGATTGGGGCCACATTAGGTAATGTGGATTTGCTTCTCACATCATATGTGTTATTATAAAAATAATCACATACAAATGAGACAGCTTTCCACTGCTCCTTCAAGCATTTGTCCTCACTGTTGACTTAATGCTTCTTAGCTTTGGTCGTGTCTGACACCAGGAAATAACTGCTGTTAGGAAAGCTTGTTTACCGTCTGTACATGAAAACACATTAGTTCTGCCTGTGTAGTTCCTACTTGGTGCCTGCCTACCAACTGAATAGTAGTCCTGCCATTGTGAGGTTAAAGGAGCAAAGTGATCTTGCTTGATTAAGCGATATTGTGTAGCGGGCCACATATCGTATATTTTGAAAGACAAGCCAAGGGCTGTTTGAAATCGGTTCGTGGGCCACAACTGGCCGCTGAGCTGGACTTTGGACGTGCTTGTGTTAAAGACATAAAAGTCTCAAGCACACATTGAGAATGTTTGGGTTATTGTTTAGACTTGACAAAGCTGCTCCAGAGTCACAAAGGACATCATACAAGGGCTGAACACCAATTATGTTTTTGTGTAAACTTGGTGGAACGCTACTTTAATGCATCGTGACATAAGGTGATCTGTTTTTGTCAATAAAACTGTGAGAAGCTGATTTTTTTTTGCTGATGTGTAATGGACTGTTAGCTTGTATTACTTATTTATAAGGACACATTAAGGCCCAAAAATTGATGAGCAGGATTAAAATCAATTCTGAAGTCAGACATTTTGGAAAATTTGGGCCAGATTAACCTGCTGGGTGAGTGTCACTCTGCCTTCAGGCTTTGTGCTAAGCTAGGCTAAAATCAGACCACAGCACCACTTCTGTACTGAGTGCACTGGTCTGAAGTCAGACACAGCAGGGCTAATGGGTCACTGCTTTAGCATCTACACTTCAGAAACTGATCTGAGAGTCTGTGTGTTTTATTTTGAAAGGCATTCGCAGCGATGGAGCTGATTATGCTATCAGGAGGTATTCTGGTTCTCCCTGTCCTCGCCTTCATCACCTCCTTTCTGTTCTGGCCTGGAGTACTCGTCAACGTCTACAACTGGTAAATACGCTCATACTGTAACAAAAGACTGGTTAGACTGGGGACTGGTATTTAAAACATTCTGGTAATATCAGTTGTGTTTATTTGTGTTCTTGAAAAGAGTTCATATGAACACTGTTGGGATTTTTTTTTTACTTTTAGAGAATATAAGAATTTCTTTAGGCTTATGACACTGATAAATAACAATTAATGTTTAAAAAAAATCCCCAACCATTATTCATTTCCATTTGACTTTTTTGTCAAAGCTACATGGAGACACCGGAGAGGGGCTAATGAGCCGCATGTTGCCTACCCCTGCCCTGGTGCCACCCTTAGGACAAACTAGATATTACACCTCCTTCATCAGCAGCACAGTGTCAGGTGTCCTGTAGGGTTTTTTTAATTATCTGTCTGGACCTCAAGTTGTGCTCCAAACAAAATGTCCTGCTGTGGTGAACATATTTAACTCAAATCTGTATCGCTGCATCCAAAATCACACACTAAGCACTACATTACCAAAACGTGTACCATCGCTCAACATACCTTTGTGTAAAACAGTAGTATGTACTTTTTTGGACGCACTGAGTTACCGCGTCACTTCCCAAGAGCCTTTAACTTTAACTGAAAAATCCTTTCACTGGATTAAAAATGACGCATACAGGTGATGCTTACTGACATTTTTTAAAATCTAAATATGCCCGTTTGTTTTCCTTGTCATTGGTATCCGAACAGATCATGGCTCTGTCCAGGGAAAATGAACGTGCATATTATATTAAAAAAAAAAAACATTAGTCAACATCAAGTAATGTGTGTTTTTTAGTCTGGTCAGTCAAAGTTTAAATAATAAACATTAAAGTTTAATTTGCAGTGTCCACTGTGTCCATCCCAGCTGACATTAGGCCAGAGGTAGGGTACATGCTGAACAGGTCGCCAGACTATCACAGGGCTGACACATAGAGACAGGCATTGATTCAACCTCACATTCACAACTATGGACAATTTAGAGTCACCAATTAACCTGCATGTCTTTGGACTGTGGGAGGAAGCTGGAGCACCTGGAGAAAACCCACGCCGACACAGGGAGAACATGCAAACTCTGCACAGAGGGCTCCCCCATCCCGGGGTCGAACCAGGAACCCTCTTGCTGTGAGGCGACAATGCTAACCACTGCCCCACCGTGCTGCCTTATTTTAAATTTTTAGACGATAATATTTTTGTGACAGACTATCGTGTTTGTGTTCAGCTGTGTGTTACAGCATGTTGCTGTGCTGTAATTTTACTGCCTCTAAAATACAGTTTTAATGTGAAGGAGCAGGACTGTGTGTGACCTGACCTTCTGGACTTTGTCTAAGCTGTAAAAAAGAACTACATGTTGACCGCTTGGCAGATTATTGTTGCTATTTCACTCTCTAAGGCTCTCGCACAGTGCTGAGTCAGTGTGATGTAATCGTGGTTTTGTCAGCAGCTCAGTGACGTCCATTAAATGTCAGTCAGAAGCATCACATGAAAGAAGATTGAAATTGAATTAGGAAAGATAAAAATTTACTAGAAACGCGAAAGACAGAACTGAAAATGTTCACGAGAAGCAAATGTTGAACATTTACCAGTATGAAAGAGGCACATGGACTCTCACAAGTTTTTCTGAGAGGTTAATCAGGTATTTTGAAAGTGTGGTCGACTGTGTTCTCAGAGAAATGAGTTGCATTTTAGCCCCAGGAGCAGCACTGAGCAAATTTCAACAAGATTTCCAAGTTTTTCACGTTCCTGCTCTCCACATGATCAACAATTTCAATTTTAATGACCCCCTTGACCTTTCCTGTAGCACCACCCTCAGGACAATCTTTACATTTAAAGAGTCACATATGAAATTATAAATGTGTTGTCTCATAAAAAACAGCTGCAGTGTAGAGTCTTATGTGAAGCAGAAGTCAACCAACAAGTCTGTGTGCACAGTTATGTTTAGATACAGCTATTGTTGATTTTGCAACTGTTACAGCTCTGTAAACATTTAAGTCACCACTATGTGTCTGTTAAATACTCAGGATGGATTTGTACCGTGTACAAGGGGTTGGCAGAAGCTACATCTTTGACTCTGTAACCTTATAATACACTACTTTAAATCCTGCTTCATGTGCTGTGGAGTGTGATAATCACTGCACCCATCCCTCTGTGATGCTGGCATGAATCATAATTCTTGAACACATTATCCAGATGTCACGTGCACATAATAACTCCCGGTGATCTCGCTGTGATCCTCCTCAGGTACTGGCGGCGCAGTCTGGGCCTGGTGGTCCGCTACTCCCAGAGTGGAAGTTACCGCTTCTGTTATTGTAGCCGCGGGACGCCAAATGGCACCACGCCATCACTGCTACTGCTGCACGGCTTCTCCGCCACCAAGGACATGTGGCTGCCTGTCATCAAGGTAACGCATGCATACAGGGAAAGACACAGTTTTTCTCACATACACGTGTATGCATGATTAGTGTCTTTCTCAAACATAGTGAAGAGGTAGTTGGATGGAGAGTGGAAAGACAGAAGATGGAAATTAAATTCAGAGAATGACATAGAAATAGAAGAGAGGTAGGAAGGAGGACAGGAACAAGTGGAGGAGGAAAGGACAGAAGATATAGAGAGACTAAATATGATTAAAGGAAAGTATTAAAGATGGTGGAAATGATCAAAGGCAAGATGGATGGAAGAAACTGAGGAGGGATGAGTGAAACACATAGGAAAGGATGTTAAGGTGTCAGTGTCTTCATATCAAATCCATTCTACTAATTCTATATATCATGCACTAGTAATCGTCTTAATAGGGGAGACCGGGGTTGGTTGGCACATTTTTCCCTCTCTGCCATATTTCTTTGGCGTAAATTATGTTATGATATTCTTATCAGCAGCAAATGAGTGGTTAAGGTTTCAGCTTTGAATAAATATGTTTTAATGAATGCAAATGTTTTTTGGATTTGTTTTCGGAGATGTTCCTCGAGCTGTTTTAATTCAAGCTTTGTGAGCTCTGCAAACTATCTGCTTTAAATATATATTTAATTTTGTCACTTTTCCTTCTTAAAACCTTCCCAGAGTTAGTGAGTAGTACGGAGCACATTTTGTTTCAATGAGTCTTGGGTCTGTTTGTTTTCTCCTCCAGTATCTCCCCAAAAGCCTGCATGTGGTGTGTGTGGACATGCCGGGACATGAGGGGACGAGTCGCACCTGTGCAGATGACTACAGCATTCAGGGCCAGGTCACCCGAATCCACCAGGTCTGTACAGATGTGTGTGTGTGTGTGTGTGTGTGTGTGTGTGTGTGTGTGTGTGTGTGTGTGTAGATGTGTGTGTGCTGAAACCTCTCCTTATTTATAACGCCAGGACCAAAGTTCCCGATGAAAAACGAGCATGTGAGAAAGCTTTTTGCTATTTCTGTTGTAGTTTTAAATCTTTAAAGTTTCACTCCTCATCATGGAGTCTGTCTTTGGCACCACCTGTCATACAGATCATTGGCAACTGTTAAGGGTTCAACAAGTTCAACATTGAGCTGTCTGGGAATATTTGATTTGTCTTGGTCACTTCTGACCCAAGTAAAATGTACTCTGTGCATTGAATTCAACAATGTGTTTCCTGTTTCAATGAAACACCTGACCACCTCTAGGTCATGGTTTACATTTACCCTCATCCTGCAAACTGACTAATCCTTGAGAGCAACTGTTGCTCTGTCACTATTTACTTAAAGGAATAGTTTGGGGAAACACTCTTTTTTTCTCTAAAGAATGAGACTTTAAGATGGATATCAGTCTACAGTTTGTGTGTTTAGTATGTAGCTGGAATCAGGACAGGGTTAGCTTAGCATACAGACTGGAAGCAGGGGAAACAGCAACAACTAACATGAATCTTCTTTGTTGAATTCGAGCACAAACAGAAATATAGAAAACAACAGTTTGTAGTTTGAGGGGCAGCTAAGTGCTGGAGCTGCTTCTTGTCCTGGTGCAGTGTGTGCAGCTCCCTGAACTCCTCTAATCACAGTTAGGTTGCCAGATTTGGAACGGCACAAGGCTTTTCATTTGGTACATTTGTCCACAGTGAGTTAAACCATGCCGAGCTGATCTGTGTTTCCTTGACCAGTTTGAATGTGTTGCATTGTGCTGAATTGTGCTCAAGATGAATAATCTCTGGAGCGGGGTCGAGCAGTTACAGTGACATCAAATGGACTTTGCCATCATTCAGGAATGGTTCACTGTCATGGTTAAATAGCGTCTCCTGCTCAATTTTGACATCATGTCTCTATTTTTGGCACGGTGATGCAGTGGTTAGAATTGTTGCCTCAAAGCAAGAGGGTTCCTGGTTTGAACCCCAAGGACCCACCCTTCTGTTAGTCCTGAGTTTGCATGTTCTCCCCGTGTCAGCGTGAGTTTTTCTCCAGGTGCTCCAGCTTCCTCCCACAGTCCAAAGACATGCAGGTTAATTGGTGACTCTAAATTGTCCGTAGGTGTGACTGTGAGCATGAATGTTTGTTTGTCTCTATGTGTCAGCCCTGTGATAGTCTGGTGACCTGTCCAGGGTGTACCCCGCCTCTCGCTCAATGTCAGCTGGGATAGGCTCCAGCACATCAGCGACTCCTAACAAGATAAGCGGTTACAGTAAATAATGAATGAATGCCTTTATTTCAGGCTGAAAATTCATGATGATATTTAGCCTGCTACAAACAAGCGTTGCACAGAGCGGTTTTAAATGACACGTAAGAGGGAGCTGCTTTTAAATATAAGTAACTCAAGTGAAGTGCGTCATCAGTTACAAAACACATCTTCAAAGCAGCCCAGTCAAACCGAATCAAACCAAGTATGGAACGATGTATGCAAAGGGCCAACAGAGACCATGACCAGCCCAGTGCTCACCACAGTATCTGCTAATGATACTACAGCCGGAGACGCTGCACAGAAGCACTGAGCAGACGGATAACACCTCTCTCTGTCTCTTTGCAGTTTGTGCAGAGCATCGGTCTGGACAAAAGACCCTTCCACCTGGTCGGGACATCGATGGGTGGGAATGTCGCTGGAGTGTACGCTGCCCGTTACCCGACATATCTGTCCAGCGTCACCTTGGTCTGTCCGGCAGGTAAACTCAGCAGACGCTCAAGGATTCAAACCTGAGACTGTTTGATGAAGCAGACTGACAGATATTCTCCTCTTCCTCTCTGTCCTCCAGGTCTGGTTTATCCCACAGACTCTGAGTTCATCAGTCGCCTGAGGGAGATTGAGAAGACTCAGCAGGACGACTCGATCCCTCTGATCCCCTCAACTCCTCAGGAGCTGGAGGACATGTTGAGACTCTGCTGCTACACCCCCCTCAAACTCCCCCGACAGGTACATGCCGTGCTACCTGGTGTTTAATCCAAATTTAGACTCGTCATACAACAACACTTTCAATATATCAGTCTAGCTACTGTTAGTAATTCTAATGTGTGTGTGTGTTGTCAGGTCCTGCGAGGTCTTCTTGCCAACAGGATCCCCAATAATGGTTTCTATAAAGAACGTCAGTCTGCTCATATCACATTACCAGCACGCTCTCCTCCTCTATGACCTCCTTCTTCTCTCCTCATCCATTTCCCCTTTTTAAATTTAAGACGTGTCCATTATTTAAATATCACAATTGCTGTATGTGTTTGCAATATGCTCCTTAAATTTATTGTTGTTGTTGCTCAGTGTTCATGGAGATTATCGGGGAGAAGTCTCGTCACTCGCTGCAGGAAAACTTGCATCTGATCAAATCACCCGTCCAAGTCATCTGGGGGAAGGAGGACCAGGTATGACTGAATCACAGCGATACAGCAGTGGTCATTTTAAAAAGTCCTTTCAAGGAAATAGCTGAATAAATTTTCCTGTTAAGAGATTTATTGTGTATATTGAGTATTGTTTTCCAGGTAACACTCATCATGTGACTGCCAAGTTCCATATATGGATTTCACCTGAGTGCATGTGCAGTTAAAGTAGATTAAAAGAATGTTGTTACGCAAAACAGCATTCAAAATATGACGTAGGTGAAGAGTCAAAAGTCAAAGTAGTCACAGTCATATATCATTATATTAATGAATCTCTGTTATTGATGCATCAGGAGCAGTACTTTAATGTTATAGCTGGTTAAGATGGAGCACATTTTATTTTATGTTATTATATATTTTTTGGTAGTTTAACCCTTTGAAACCTCGAGCGACATCACTTTTCTTGTGCTGCTTTCAGGTGCCTTTCGCAAGTATTTAAACCTTTGAACGCTGAGCACATTGGTGTAATTTCTTTCACATAACAGGGGAAAAAAGGGCAATAAGAAACCTGGTACGGAATGTCCCACAAATTGCAAAAAAATTAAGAATTATTTTTTAAAATAGGGGAAAAAAACTTACGAAAATTTACATTTATAAAAATTATTATTACATTTTTTAAATTATGGTACAGAATTACTATAATTTTTAAGCACTTTTCCAGGTCATTTCCTCGTTTGTTTGTTTTTAACTTTCTCTTTTTGAACTAATCTTCTTGTTTTTAATTTTCTCTCTCTACTAATTTCTTGCAAACTTTTTGGGTCATTTCTTCTTTCGTTGCTCACTGCCATCTTTCCATTTTTTTTTTGAAAGAAAACAAGCCAAGTTGCTCAGGTTTAAAAGTGTTAATCAATAAAAGTGAGTCATATTTGATATACTGATCACATTTTAATCATTAGAGCAGCTTCATATTGTTTTATTTGTGCCCGAACCCCTAAATCCATCTTCAGGATGTCGTCCTTTGGGCTTTTAAACACAAAGCTGAGCTGAGGCTGATGGAGTTTCATTAGTTTTGCAGGTGTTTGGTCATAAAGCATCAGACAAATTAAGATTTTGAACCGACTAGGGCTCTAAATGGGAAATAAAAACACAAATATGAACCTGTGAAAAGTCGGGAGATCATCAAACTCATCAGGATTTATCCTCTGGGTACCATGAATGTCTCTACCAGATGTTGTTATATTGAGCTGGTATTAAACCTGTCTTCTCTCTCAGGTGGTGGATGTGTCGGGGGCAACAGTGGTGCAGGCAGCGCTGCCAAACTGTGAGGTGGCCGTGTTGGAAAACTGTGGTCACTCTGTGGCATTGGAGCGGCCGAGGAAGGCTGCCTCGCTCATCATGAACTTCATGTCTGCACAGGCAGTCAGTGGTGAAAGCTCTAAGAAACTTTCATGAAGAAAACTATTGATCTGTTTGACATCATGATGGAGGATGAAGGCAAGGAGCATGAAGATTATGATGATGATGATGTAAACAGTGAAGGAAATTACATTGATTGTGGTGATGACAATCTTTTATAGGTTGATAGAGTTTATTTTTACTAGAGCTTACATTATTGCAAATTGATTCAAAGCACAAAGTGGGACAGGAAGTCAGATGTCCCTGAAGTTTTTAGACACATGGCACCCTGCAGGAGGCTGTGGTGTCTGTTTTTGATGTTAATGTTGAATGAAAACATTCCACGTTGGGATTGTTGCACATTTCTCTCTTTGAAAAAAAACAACAAAAAACCTGTATTTCAGTCTCTTATTTCATGTGACTGCAGGCGTTTGTGTGTGAAGTGTCCTGCTGTAAATTAACTGCATATTTAAGCTCATAAAAATACATGCAGAATGAAATTAAGAATAAATCATGTACTGTAGGTGAATGAGCACCTATAACTGTGACACAGAGACTGTTTATGGACTGCAGAAATAAATCTTATACAGAAATAAAGAGTGGTTTTATTGAGTTTGGAAACATCTCTGCTCTGTTTTATTTTTTTGCATGTTGTAATACACCAACACACCGCTGGGTGGCGACACATCTTTACTGCTTCATAAAGGAATGTCAAAGAGTAGATAAGTAATGGAAGATGTACCACTCCAAGCAGGAAGTGAACAGTCTTCTCAAACTGAATATGTTTGCACTGACAGGATAGAAGAGTGTGGAAGCCCATTTCTGCCAGGAAGAGGGGGAAAAAAAAGAAATGTTAGGTGTGACAAAAGTTGAATTAATTCATGGTCGTCCTGGAGTTGGAGGGTTACGTTTCAGTTCCTAGTAATGACCTTTTTGCTGGCCAGCATCAGGATTTTGAACAGATAAATGTCCGTCTTATGAATAATGTCCTCAGGAAATCGTGGGTCCTTTGGGATCTTGTAACCTAAAACTCTCTCAAGAATTAGAATAACTCCATCCCAGAATGTTTATAGTTTTATACATGACCAAAATACATGTGAGTGATTGGCATTCGCCTGCCCACAGAGTCTCCAGCGGTGCTGTTGTTCACCTGATTGTTTATATATCGTATATGGTGTGATAAAATATTGAATTATATTCTTCCTGCCAAGTTCTACATCTTTATAGAGCTGGTGGAGGTTTGCTGTGTATCATCCTCTGACAGATTCATCTTCAGTTCTGCTTCTCATGTCGATTTCACATAATGTTTTCCTTTAACTGCATTTTTGTTAACTTTTATACAAAGCATTTATTGTTTAAAGCATACCTAACTTTCTGCTGTATTTTCTTTGATGGAAATGGGCCTCCATATGGGAGACTCAAATTTGAACGTGTTTTCAAAAATAGAAAGTGCTGTCGAATTGCCTTCCACATTTTAATTTGACTTATGTTGTGTATATAGAAAACAAGAGATTGTTTCTGTGACTAAAATGTTATCAATACCAATTTTCAAGTTTTGAATAGAGAACTACATGACAGAAACAAACTGGGTCTAACTTGTAATTTTCTTGTAATGTGTTTAATTGCTCTTTTATAGTTTCAATTTTTATTTCTATCATTATTTTTACGTACACTTTAAGTTATTGACTTTTTAAAAATGCTTTCTCAGTCTATGTGTAATTATTTCCGCCTTCATTCTGTCCAAAGACTTCTATTTTCCCTTGTTACCTTGTGATTCCTGGATGTTCGATCTTGTGACAGAGTGATGCATCACACTATTTTACGCCTCTTTGCTGTAGTGACTGCGCATGCGCTGGCTCCATTGCCATGCTCGTCTCAAAGTTGAAGCTGAACAGTTGACAACAAACACGCAGACGTTTCTCTACGTTGATGCAGTTGGTGAGTAAGATGCTGGAAAACTCCACTTGTTTGTAATATTTTAACAACAACGAAGCGCAGTTAATTTACAGTTCGCTGTGTTTAGCTGTCAATGTAGCAGCTACGAGCTAGCTTAGCTTCAGTTAGCTAACGTTAGTTTACAGCTTGACCTCCTGTGAGCTAGTTTTAGTTTCAGGTTTGTATCTGATATTTTATGAGGAGCAGTTATTCTCTCAGACGTGTCGAGCCTGTGAAATGAAAGTGTAATATTTGAGACGTTTATCGACCGACTGCAGCAGCAAGTTATCAGATGTAGCCTGGCTGTTAGCTGTGTCTTGCTAGCTAAGTTTGAGTGTCAAAACAATGTTCTGCTGTCAGTGTGCAGGAACAAAACATCAGTAATTTTTAAATAACTATGTTTGACCTCTTTGTTGTAAATGTAAATCTGACCAGGGGGGTTTTAATTAATTTGTTTTGTTCCAGTGACCTTCAAATACAAAAATACTGGAGAGACTTAAATCCTCTTGTTAAGGTGTTATTAGAAAACAGGCAGCATGTTTGTTTTAACTGATCACTGATGATATTTGTAATGGATAACCATTCATTTTTATTAAGCCAAAATATACATATGTATGTATTGTGGCTGTGGTCCACCTCATAAATACCATGTATATGTGAGACTGCTGCCGTAATGGTTTTGACCTGTGAGCTGAATGAAAAGTTTTAAAAAGTAGAGGATTTGTAAACCATTCTCTTACAAATGTATATACTTTTCTCTGTTTAGTTGTTGTTCAGCATCTTAAGCTGGGCCTGGTACCAAAGAACTTGTTCTGGACAACAATAAACACCGAGTAGAATCTAGGGTTGCAACTGGGACATATTGATACAGGATGTTATCGCGATATTTTTGTGTGGCAGTATCGTATCGTTTTTATTATTACAAATAGCGCTCAACAGTGCAAGTGTTTCACTCGCATTTGCGACTAAAAGTATGCGAACTGTAAAAAATATTCAGGGGCATATGTGCGCTTAAAAAAAAAAATCAGCCGAAGCAGCCTATATTTTTGTCAATGAAAAAATATGATAATCTAACCGCAAATGTTGGAGGAACTCCAGCTGCCTTCCCTCTTCCCCGTGTGACACGGTTATGGGCGGTTGTCCAAGCCACTGTCGGCACAATGAATATAAGTCCCACTGTCGGCTGGGTGGGAATAAGTCAAAGTGTGGTGGAGAAGAGGGACCGGGAAAAGCGGCGGACCTCCGGGGAAACCTGCTCTGTTCTCCCCGCTGTTAGGGACCATTCGCCACGGTACTGCTGCTGGGTAGGGTGGAAATAAGTCTTGCAGAGTTTCAGAGGACCTGGAGAATGTTTTAGGATAGTAATAACATTATATAAGATAATCATATTGCAAAGATAATATATATAAGATAATAACATTAAAGACAAAATTAAATTGCAATACTTTTTCAAAACTTGATTTTACCTTTCTGTACATTTTGTATACAAATTCATTAAATAATTTTGCTTGTAAATGTCTATTTGCATCACGTTTATTATGGAAAACACATTGTTTGATCAATTTACATTGTGCCCCTAAAGTTCTTTGTGCGCTCCTTACTTTTTCAACTTAAGAGCGCATGTGCTCCTTGGGGAAAAAGTTAGCGTCAAGCCCTGACAAATACAAGTTACATTTTAGGTAGCTTACTAGAAAAATGTGATCAATTGCTTTTTCAATCCACTAGATACATTTTGCTGCCTCAGAAAATTTCAGTGAGATGAAAAGACTTAAAACTTTATCTAACTAGATAAAAGGGATGCTGACAAAGTTTTCATTTAGGGACATAATTTGCATTTGAAAAAAGGTAACAAATCGTAATCTATTTTATTGAAATACTCAGCATATTACAACATATTTAAAATTGCAATAATATTATATCATGACTTAAGTTTTGTGATTATACTGCATGGAGCCTCTGGTGATTCCCTCCCCTAGCTGCAACTAGTGATTACTGTTGTTATCTTCTTATCTATCTTCTGAATATTACATCACTTGTGTAATCTATCAAAGGGCAGACACTTCAGTAAAATGGTTCAGCACAGTCTGCCAGAGCCTAATGTGACATCTTAAAAAATAACTGCTCATGGAAACACTGAATTTTGTAGTGACATTAACAATTCAATTCAATTTTATTTATAAAGCCCAATATCACAAATCACAATTTGCCTCACAGGGCTTTACAGCATACAACATCCCTCTGTCCTTTGGACCCTCACAGCAGATAAGGAAAAACTCCCCCAAAAAACCCTTTAACAGGGAAAAAAAACGGTAGAAACCTCAGGAAGAGCAACTGAGGAGGGATCCCTCTTCCAGGACGGACAGACGTGCAATAAATGACGTACAAGAACAGATCAACATGATAAATTAACAGTAATCTGTATGAGAGAGAGAGAGAGAGAGAGAGAGAGAGAGAGAGAGAGATGTCTTTGAGGGACATTATGTTTGCTGCTTCTTTTAAAAGGTCACTTTAATTCTTCAATCTCATATTGTCTTTCTGATGTACTCGACACACTAATAGTCTTTAGGTTTAAAACTAAAGGAAGCTCCACGCCTGAAATACTTTAGTTCTTACACACAGTAAGTTGATAATCTCACATTGTCTGTCTGTGGACTACCAGTTTTATCGTGTTTTTATTTCAGTCTTGTAAATGATGAAAATAAATTAGACGAGGGTTGAATTCTTTAATCCTAAATTTCTTTTACACCGGACTCCTAAAATCACTTTTTGTCCCACCAGTCTCAAATCCAAAGACACCCAGTGACCCCTTCAAACACCCCGCTCATGTTTTGTTCTGTCCCAATAAAGACAGGTCTTCCAAAGACCGCCCAAAAAAAAGGGGCGGGTCACTTTGTTTTGTGCACTAAATTTAAAGCCCATCATCCTACCTTTTGAGTACAAAGTGCAATGAATAAAAACACATCTCAGTTTTCTTACACACTATTGAGACCCACAATGAAGCTTGTGAAATGTGTTTAAGGCTGCATTCTTGTTGAGACTCATTGTATTAAATATTTATCAGTCACGATGGGCAGAAGATGTTTAGGTTTCAGAGAGAGAGAGAGAGAGAGAGAGATGTGCAGGACAGATGGTAATGACAGTAGCTTACAACAACATTAATGAAAGTAAGAATGTTATAGTTATAGTTCTGGCTATTGTGGTACAATATGTTAAAAGTATATATTAATATCTGGCAGTATACATGTGTGACAATAATCATTTGTGTATAATAACAAAGAAACAATATTTGATGTGGATCAGTCACCATCATGGCCAACAGCCTCCCTGATCCACTCAATAGATCTGTATAGGCACCAGTATCAATATAGCATTTTGGATCATTGCATCCTTACAATCAACAGCCCAAAACACAAAAATATTCAGTTTGCAGTGATGAAAAGAGGTGCAACAAATCCTTATAACAAATTATAAACAACTAAAGTGATCAGTGATCAGTCATCAAGAACGTTGTTAAATAATTCCTATTAATCAATTCAGTGATTAATTGTTTTGGCACAAAATATTAGTCGTGAGTTTAATATAGGGATGCACTGATGTAATTGCACTGATCCTTTTTTCACAAAATTAAAGTGGTGTTTTTCTTTATTTTTCTTATTGCCAACAAATTTCATGAAAATACCAAAAGCAACAATGTGTTCGTGTGTTTAGCAACACTTCTCTTAATACTTAGAGACTTCTCTTCTCTATCTGCAGCACCGAGTAGCACCAAGTGAACTTATGACGTCATAAACCTTTAGACAGTTTCATGAATATAAATTATATATATATATATATGTATATATTATTATATTATATAAATATAAAGTATCATTCATTTCCTCAAACAGCTGATGGCTGTAACTTTCAGCAAACGTTACTCATACAGAAGACAACAGTGCATTTGTTAGGGACTACTTTCAGCGGTGGATTAATCCACATTTGATGCTTTAATGAGTACAAGGGGGAAAAGGGGCAGTATGTGTGGGATTGAGTCAAAATAAATAATGCATCAAACTTATAACAACACACCCACCATCACATTTGACTTGTCTGAGCCTTGTTACCCACAGTGCGTGGTTTAAATCATATCGAGTTGAGGTGATGTCTGTTTAACCCTCAGTGGTTTGTTTCTGTAGTCTGAAGTCAGCTGATTGACCTGCTGCTTGTCACCTGTCGGAGTCCGAGTCGCTGATGCTTTGATATAATGAGCTGCGTCGAAGGGAAGAACGAACCTGCAGTTTACCAACGGGTCGTGTCCAAGAACGCCTCGCCGTACCACTACATGAAAGTTTGTCTGTAAGTCACCATTTATTCTTTCTTTTTGTCTATAAAATCTTTCCATTCAAATTGATTTTGTGGTTTATTCACAATATCTGTACATGTCTGTCAATCACTGCGACACCTGTACGTCCATCCAGTGTGATACTTCTGTGTGTTTTCAGTGTGCTGGAGGATGAGTCTACCAGACTGAGTGCAGTCGAACTGAAGCAGTTCATCATCACAGGTCTGAACAGTCTGTATGGAGAGGTGAGATCATTAATACAGCCGGGTGTCGATGGTTTGATTCCCACACTGTGATCTGCTGTGAGGCTGTGAGGACCTGTGAATGGGAGACTCCAGAAAATGCCAAGATAGTTCTGAAAATAAGTAGTAGTAATAGCAGATTAAAACTCAACTGAATTGTCAGACAAAAGAAGAAACTTGATGACATCACAGTGGAATTTAGGACCTAATAAAGGACATTTTCACTATTTCCTAACATTTAAACATTTAGACAAATACACAATTAATCAGCAGATTATTCAATATACTATATATAATAATAATCACTAATTTAAGACCTAGTTTATCGGAATTGAAGAGGTCATGTTTTTGTCTCCAAAATTATATAAAATGTAAAAGTAAGGTTTGTTTTGTTTGTTTTGTCATGTGTTCGTGTTTCAGGTGGGAGCAGCTTTGAACTTTGACCTGTTGAAGTATGATGAAGACACCCTCACTGCTCTTCTGCGTGTTTACAGCAAGTGAGTTCAGCAGCTTCAGGATGGGAAAGAAAAATTTCACTCCTCCTACACTACATGTTTTTTTAATTTGTATATCTGTGTGTGTGTTTTCAGGGGTTTGGTGAAGCTGTGGAGCTCCCTGACTCTGCTGGGCTCCTACCAGAACCAGGCCTGTGCCTTCAGAGTGCTGCAGGTCAGCAGACTTCATTTCATGTTTTGTATCAGCTGCTGAGGGACAGTTTAACTCTGACTGATGTCTGTGTCTCAGTTCAGAGGCTCACCTCTAAATGTATGACTTGTCACGGCTGGAAGTTTGACCGAGTGTTTGATTTTGAAAGTTCTGCAACGTTCTAAAAACCTCCCGGTTCACACCAATGCAACTAGATGAGACAGTGTATCATCTCTATGCAACAGCTCTCTGTACTTTAATTCTGATTTCCAGCTTCTCAGGCTTATCTTGTGGCTGGATATAATTTGTAGCTTCTTAAAATATGAATGAGGATAGTGATAGTGAGATACTGGCTACAGCTGCATTTGTATTAGTGATGAAATGGTGAAAAACAGAAACAAAATGATCGTCAGATGGACTGTATTCATGATATATATACTACAATAATAGAAGTAACCATTGTCATTTAATCAGTCAATGAGAATGTGTGTGTGTTAGGGAGCACATACAGTGAGTAGCAACAGTGCACCACCGTCCGACACCGTCACACTGTGAGGACGGAAACAGAGGGCTTGGCACGCTGTCTTTGGTCATTTTGACTCGACCAGCCGTTTTCACTACAAGCTGATTGGCTGTAGGTGACCAGCAGACTATGTACAAACTGTATAAACAAATCTCTCTCTGAGACAATAAAGACCGTCGTCTTTGCTCTCATGTCTCTTCAGGTGTCTCCGTATCTCCTTGCGCTGACAGGAAACAGTCGGGAGCTTCAGCTGGACTGAAAGAGAAGGACCTTCATTTTCTTCAGGATGAGGTTCATGTGGAGCAGCATCTTTAATAATCCGGGGCTGCGCCTCTCCCCTCCCCCCTGCCGGCTGCTCCACATCGGCCAGAAAGCCTCCCTCACCAAAGCGTTCTCCTCCCAGGACGTGGAGCTGTTCGCCAAGTTGACGGGGGACACCAACCCCCTCCACCTTGACCCGGCCTACGCCAGCACCACCGCCTTCGAGACACCCATCGTCCACGGCGTCCTCATCAATGGCCTGATCTCAGCTGTGCTTGGCACCAAGATGCCTGGCCGTGGCTGTGTCTTCCTGTACCAGGAGATACGCTTCCCGGCACCACTCTACATCGGCGAGGAGGTGCTGGCTGAAGCTGAAGTTCGCAAGATCAAGATGTCGTTCGCCTTCATCGCCGTGACGTGCTCTGTCAAGGACAAGGTGGTGATGGAGGGGGACGTGATGGTGATGATGCCTGAGGACCAGCAGAACAAGGAGTGAGAGGAGGAGGAGGAGGAGGAGATGAGGAGGGCAGTGACACTCTGAAGTGACAGATGTGGTTGCAAAATGGCTGCTGCAGCGCTTACACAATGGAATTAGCTTTATGTTTTATTTTAACGCGTAGTTGAATGCTGACAACAAAAAGTGCGGCTGGACGGAGCAGCTAACAGAGAGACGTGTTAGTCACTCAAAGATTTATTTTTAAGATGTTTAATTTGTCAGATCTGCTCTGTAGTTTGTGTAAAGTGTGGAATAAAAACTCCAAATGATCAGTTTTATTGTTGAATTTATCAATTAATCCATTCACGTTTTGTCACACTACAAATTCAGCAGTGATTAATTCAATACTTTTCTCATGTTACCCACTGCTACCTGCTTCTACTGGTCTTTAATTTCACTTCCACTGCACTTTCCATGGCCTGGTAAAGTTTAATCAGTATTTGTGACCATGAGCCATGAACTGTCTGGAAGCCAGAAACCAGAGAAGTCTCAAACTTGTGATGTCCTCAAGTATAAAGTCAGGAGCTGCTCCACAGACAATGAATGGGAGACTGATTTTGTGGATTCACAGAATGTTTGCTTTCTTATTTTATACCCAAATGAGCTTTATTTCTATGGTAGAGTCCTCAGTTCTGAAACAGAAAATGTTCCCGTATCCTCAGAACATTCCTCTGAGTGCTCTCAATGTCATCTAGAATATCTTTCACTATTCATTGTTTGTAGAGCAGCTCCACACTTGATACCCTATGACATCATAAATTTGTGTTTTAGCGCTCTAGTTTTTGGACTTAGGAGAGAGTTGTTCATGTTTACTTATATTTTTGGACAGTCTGAACATAGGAATAATGTATGAATTTTGAAAATGGCAGTAGTTCCTCAACAGGTGCTGTCATTGGTGACTTTGTCTCACCTTATTTTTCCCTAATTAAGAAAGTCCAAATCAGCATGTGGACTTTTTTTATCGTCACATTTGCCGCCTTTAAACGTGTTAATTATTTAACACTTTGACCTCTCACACGCTGACAGTAGAAAGGTCACTTCATGTAAACTGTTCAGATCGGACCTTGGAACATAAGAGTTTTGGTTATAACCAAATGTAGAATGTTGTATTTCATATCATGAAGAATATGTTAAACTTGGAATTAAACATTTTGCAAGCTTAGGCACTATATATATTTTTTATCTTTGATTTTTTAATAAAATTTAATTTAAAAATATGGTGGCTATGTTATGCTTGACAGAAGGTTTTGAAAGAAAAATATTGCAAAAAAAAAAAAAAATTGTAAAGGAAAATCTCTAAAAAAAAAATTCTTCCTCATAGTGAGCAGTCAATTTAGGGTACAGGATGATGTTTTGGTACATTTGCGTGACAGGGTGGAACATTAAGCTTATGGACACAGATAAATTGGTATTTTAACCAAAATATATATTTGAATGTATTTGCACATTTCCCTTGAAGAGGGAGGCCTTGATATTCTTCAAACTAAGAAGTCTGAGATTTATGAAACATTTATTGAGAAATTGTCAGATTGGAAATGAGACAATCACTTGGGTTTAACAAAACCATCAAAAAAATTAAAATCACAATTTTATTATTTAAGTATTATTTTATTTTATTTTACTTAACGCTAATAAGCACACTTGAACTTTTGTCTTCAGCCAGTAAAAAAATATATTGACAGATTTTATGCTGTCTCGTTTTCCCCCTTAAATACTTAGGACCCAAACTTAACAGTTTTCATGGAATGACTCTGGTTTGGTGGACGTGGATGCTCTCAGACCCTGAAACCACCTGTAAGGGAATAAGTGAAAATATTACAGTGTGAAGGTGGAGAACAGTGAGCCTATTATTATTATAAATATTTATTTACAATTCTTATTTGAGTTTTACTGTTTGTTCTTTACCTTGAAAACAGCCGTGTAAGGGAAAAGATGGTTTATGGTTTTAATACACAACTCCATCTTTAGAGGAAGGTCATGGACCGTGGCTAAAAGCTTCTAAATCAATGCATTCCTTGCATTTTTTTTTCCATTGTGGGGTACAGCGGATGAGTTGAGGTGTTGCACAGCCTGTAGTCTGGCTGTACAGCAGCAGATATATGCAGATATCTCTTTCACTTTCCAGATGGCAGTAGGGTGAACAGGCTGTAGCTGCTGGGGTGGGTGTTGGTTTTCAGTATCCTTTGGGCTGCACATGCACCTCACCTCACTGCTATCACTGATGCTCTGTGGATGGTACCAGTGATGTTCTGGGCCTTTGTGATCACCTGTTGCAGAGCCTTCCTGTCCTGTTTCCACTCAAGATTCTTTCTATCACCCCTCTGTGAAAGGGTATTGACCTGCTCCATCTCAGCTCTACTGAAGGATGTGGGTGTGTGTCTTCACCTCCTTTTTTTGGTGATTGACTGTGAAAATTGTTGGTTTCCTCTCCATATGATGTCTCGCTAGTGTTTTTAATATGGCCAGTGACTTCAAAACAGACCAATTTTGTCAAACTGCTTTAAAGAATATTTTTAATAATTTTTTTCATTTGTTAATTTTATTTATTTACTGTTTTTTCTCAAGTTTTTTTTAATTTCATCATGTGTGTTTTCTCTTAAATCCTTTACTCTCATGCAGCGCAGTTCCCCTCCTGACCAGCAGGGCACTCTGACGCACCCTCACGCGCTTCCCCAGCCTCTAATCATGACGACAAAGCAGCTTGTTGACGTCTCATCAGCGCTTCCTGGTTACGGTAGAGCTAAGCTAGCAGCTAGTTCGCTTCTCCCGGGTTGTTGGTGTTCCTCCTCTGCTCAGCAGGGCTCCGCCTCAGTGTTTTCCCGACGGCTTCAGTGACGCTGACAGACGGACGCTCACATCAGACTTTCACCGTCAATCCTCCGGGATGTCTTTCCTGGAGAAACCGGCCCCCGGCAGGCTGCTGCTGGACGACACCGTGCCTCTGACGGCGGTGATCGAAGCCAGCCAGAACCTGCAGTCCCACACGGTGAGTGTTTACTGGGAATAAACGTCACTTAACAACGTGTAGGCTTAACGGTAAAACAGCCATCCGTTATTCACTGTGGGCGGACAGATGTGTCGGTGCTCGTGGGTTTAAAATTTAATGCTAATTAAATGTTTTAAGGGGGCGTTTAAGTCAATCGCTGCGTCACCAGTTCCATTATCGGACACAGATGTAGAAGATTCATTTTCTCTCGTTTCCAGTGAAATGTTACATCAGCCATACACCACATCTCTCTGCTAAAGCCAATGGAGCTGTATAAACATTACTATCACCCCAGTGAGTCTGTTGGCTGTCTCATTTTAAGCATTAGACTCGCGCTGTAACTCCATTATCGGACAGGCAGGCGGCTGACCCTGGCTCTGTGGTGCTGTCACTGATTAAGCAATTTCCTGGAAGCTCTTCAGCACACAGCAAACTGCTGATATAAAGGGATTTAGACTGGAGCATTGACACTGGCAGACTTTTCGGCCAAGAGCCGAAACCATGCCTGTAAAGCCCCGAGAACAGACGCTGACCTATGCGGGAATATCAGTAAAGCGAGTTTCCATTTAAAAGCTTGGCCTTTTATTGATTCCTATTATACTGACAAACTAACACGCAGTCTATAACAACATATATGGCCGTTTTGAATTTGTAATGGTCTGTTGTAATGTTCGGCATACATCCTTATCACCAAATACTTGTGCAAAACCTTTATTTTGCATTATTTCCCCCCCGTCGACAGCTTTGTACTAACATTGTCTGAAGCCCATGGACCAGTTAGAAGTGTTGAGATTTAATCAAAGGAAATGCTGTTTTCTGTATGTTGTCTATGCCGAACTGAAGATGCAGTACATCTGTATTTATAGTGTTAAAACTATAGTGACAAATAATAAACCAATGCTAAAATCTACGAAAACATTAAAAAGACAGATTTTCAGATGGAGTTTGGCGTTGCAACTCCTTCAGCATTGTAACTCGGCGTTATAGGCAAACCTGTGATCAGCGTTGCTTTGCACTAAAATGTGCACTTTGAACTCGTGCCTGCAGTAAGAAACGACGTTAAAACAATGTGACTGTCAGTGACCAGTTAATCCTGTTATAGGAATAATAAAGAGGGACATGTGTCCACTGTCCGATAATGGACACATGTGCGGTGGGTTTGTTGTTGACAGTCCGACTGGAATCAGCTGAGCTAGCCAGTTAGCTTAGCATGCTAATGTAATATTGCAGCTGTAAAACAGAATCATTGCCTTCACAGGAGAGACTCATAAACTCATGGATATAATTATTAGATTTATGTATTTATATTAGCCCATCATGTCTCTGTAAATTTATTGTGTTTGCACAGAGTTACTGGTTTTTGTTGACTTCTAATAGTCCACTGTGAAACTCAACCAAAACAGCAACTTTCCTTTAATTCAGGGCAACATTTTTTGCAGATTTGCTTGATGCTGAATCTGTCAGATGGCTTTCCAGAATTTCTCAACATAAGCAGCTCCACAATTAATGCAATACTGTGAGGATACAGGCATCTGCACACTGAAACACTGTGTTTGAGCCTCCAGTAAAGGACTAGTAGTTTCTAGTCACCAATCACAAATCAGTGACCTGAAGTAAGGAAAGTCAAGTTCATCTGCAAGTAATGAAATGAATTAAACGTAATGCAGTGCTGATACAGTCAGTGGCAAAATTAATACTTATGTTGAACCTACATTTTGTATTCCAAGGACGGAAAACCCAATTCAATGTTACTCTGAGAGTTTGTAATAACATATTTAACAGAAAACACAGATTAAATAATAACCTTTGTTTAAGTCCAGGCTCATAACATACTTTTATTCATTAGCGTTTGAGTCCCCTTCATGTGGTTTTCCCTGAGGCATGCCTGCCTGTGTGTGTTGTGTCTCTAAATGTGTGAACTGTGTTCCTGACAGTTATGCTGCCTATCATGTATGTGTTTTAACTTTTTATTCCTTTTGTACAGCACTTTGGTCAGTGTGAGTTGTTTTTAAATGTGCTTTATAAATGAATTTGAGTTGGGTTGAGCTGTATATGTTGTGCGGTCCACTCCATCCCTCTATATGGATGACAAAAAGAGATCTAATATTGTTTGTTTTAGTAGGGATCCCTAACCTTAAACTCAGAGTTGTTGCTGATGCCAGCACTCTCATTTTACCAGGCTTTAAATCTGTACAGCTCAGTGTGTGGAGCTCATTGTGATCATTTCCATGTTAAGTAACATGAGGTAACCAGAGATTGCAGTGTCACTAAAAACTGAGTCTGCAGCATGCCGTGACTGAATGAGCGTAGCAGAATCACTAAGTTATATTGACTCAGGCATTGACTGAGAAAACTGTTTTCAATATGGACCACCTGATCTCCCTAATAAGTGTCAGTTCTGATGACGATACCAATCCAGTGTATTGCTGTGTTGCAGTTGATTTATATTTCTTTTTCCTCAAGCCGAGTCCTGTTGCAGATTAAAGGTCAGCAGCTTTACAGACTCCAGTCGAGTGGAGAGTCATGAGAATGGACAGAAGGGAGGTTTATTTGTACCACACCTTTCAACAGTGAGGCAGTTCAAAGAAACACAAGGCAATATAAAAAGAGTGAATAATGAAGACTCTTTTGACAAGACATCAGAAGAAAGGGTGGGTATCATGAATAATAGATGACATATAATACACACACTGCTTCACTGGAAAAAACTTAATGGAAGTTTTAGTCTTTTGACATTTCCAGAAAGACTGATGAAAGAATTCTTCAATGACAGATTGTATTGTGTTACAGCAGCTGCTCCTTTTACCATATTTCCTTAAAAAAAATATAAAATGAATCAGTCTTTGCACCAAGCACTTCGAACACAACAGGAAGCAGTAATGTCACCACTAAAATAAGATAACAGATTACTCTCTCTGTCGCAGCTGCACATACAAATAAAACTGACACAATAAAAATGGGATCAAACGTTTTCTAAAGATCTGAAAAGCTGGACAGGAAGTGATGTCAGCTCTTCAGTTATTTACATCCTGGCTGTTTGTGAAGCTGCTCAGCTCACATGAGGGAATGCGAGATTACAGCAGAAACCAGAGTTTGTCGGCGGGAATTAGACTGAGAGGATGAGATTAAAGGGAAATTCCATGTTTGTGCCATGCTTACTTGTTTTCAGAATTTTGTTCTTTGTTTTTGTCGGTCATGAAAACATTTTAGTCAGCGGCTTCAGTGCAGAGAATATGTGCAAACATGGTGATATGATCAGATTTTCCACTGAGCAGCGTTATCTGAACCATTTAGTAAGAAATGAAACAGAAACTGAACAAACCTGAAATAAAAACCTGTTTGAAGTTTAAACACAGCCTTTCCTCTGGCTCTGACTTTATCAATGAAAACATATGACTTTCTTTTAGAATCATGATCTTGATCTAATAATGTTAAAACATTTTATTGTCAAATCATGACTCTGTCTTGTAATATTACAAGTTTATTATTTTTTTTAAATTTATCTAATTATTATCTAATAATATGACCTTTTTCTCATAAAACTACATTTAATTTACAACTTACACCTGCAGCATTGTAACTTTTATTTTGAAATTATGACTTTATGTGGCTTTATGTGCTATTTTGGGTAACATTATGACAGTGTGCGTAATTTTTTTCCTCATTAAACTGTGAATTTATTTGCATATAATTATGGCCCTTTACCTACACATTAACAATTAACATTAACAATTTTTTAATCTTAAAAATACTAGTTTACTTGTACTATTTTGGGGCTTTTGTTTCCTCAAAATCACCCCTTTATTTTGATAACAATACAGCTTTATTTTTTCATCATGAAATACCTCAATAATGTCTCACAACAGTGGTTCCCAACTGGTGGGTCATGGTCCAAAAATGGGTCGCGGGTCTGCAAGTGACTTGCGAACATAACAAGTTTGTAAAAAACACACTTTATTTTTAAGTACAGTGAATTTCGCCACAGAGCTTTTATTTTGAAGTGCCGTCTCCCGTTGTAGAGTGAGTAAATAACGGACAGCTACTTGACAGAGACAGCAAACTAGCTCAACGACATGGTCAAACGCAAGTATGACGCTTAATGTATTAAAATCTGTGGACCTTTAACTAATGACTAAGGAGAAATCTGGACCCTGGAGCTGGACCAGTTGGGAACCACTGTCTTAAAATATTTTGACTGTATTCTAAAAATGTTAACAGCTGGCTGACTGTTGGACACACAGTGACGGCTGTTTGATTCTTAAAGGATCATTTCCAATTTTATTTTTAGTTCTACCCTTATTTAAATGTATACCATGCAGGAATTGTCGGTCACTGTTTGGTCAATGTTGCCAGTGAGGTGAAAGTGAAAGCCAACCCCCTGATTCACTGTCATAACCTGTATTTGTGTTTTTTGGTGCTGTGTCCATGATTTTAGTAGTTTCCTTGGATGCCTGCTGCTTATGGGCAGGCACCTGGTTGCTACCAGTTGGAGCTACAATTTAATTTTTGTTTGTTTATCTGTATTCAAACACAAGTTAGATTTAAATACACACATGCAGTTATGAACTGAACACAGTGTGGAGAATTGATGTGCGAAGTGCATGTAGGTGAGCTCCAGGTAGTGGAAATCAGGTGTGTGAAACGGGAAGTGAACTGTTTTTGACTGTGTTATGGAAGCATGTAGTGTAAGCATGAAGTATCGGCATGAAAGACTGAATTTGCTGAATGGAATAATGATTACATCTGGACAATGCTGTTGCCCTTTTGTATTATAGTGAGCATGTGTATGTTGTATTGAGAATAAATGGATCGCCAAATTCAAAGCGATAAAGGGCACTGGACATTGGTTTATTGTTAGCACAGAATACGAGTCTGGAACAAGTTCACCTGTTCGCCCCTCTGTGGCTTGTTTAGAAATTTTGTAATGCTAAAAAGTCACTGAAATACCTTCTTATAAAGTCCTGACCTCACCTATGAGATGTTCTCCGGAACAAAGCATGGTATACCTGTAGCAGTTTTCTTACCCAGTGTCGTCTCATTGTTTCAACCATTTACATTTCTTACCATTGTACATTATATTTATTTTAAAAAGCAGCAAATGTGGCGCCCAGGATCTCTGTGGGTAGAGCTGGTGTCCCAAGTACAAAGTCAGTGTCCTTGCTGCAGTGGCCATGGGTTTGATACTAGCCTGCAGCCCTTTGCTGAGTCCCCCCCCCCTTAATCACTTAAATACTGCCCTGTCTATTAAAGGCAAAAAAGTAGCTAATGAAGTGTTTTGATGGCTGTTTTTCAGGAGTACATCATCCGAGTCCAGAGGGGCGTGTCCTCAGAGAATAGCTGGCAGGTAAACGCACCAATTACCAGTTAGAATTTACACCTCTGCAAGTCCAGTCAGTTTGTCTGGTACTGATGAAAATGTCTGTGTCAGATCATCAGACGAATATGGAGACGAACTGCGTAGTCACAGCCATTTTGTCTATAACTGATAGGTGTGTGTGTGTGTGTGTGTGTGTGTGTGTGTGTGTTGCAGGTGATTCGGCGCTACAGTGACTTTGATGTTCTCAACAGCAGCCTGATGGTGAGTGTCATGACTTTCAGTGTTTAAAACATACTGCTCTCACAGATGGACAGCAGAGAAGAGTATATGGAGGTTTTGGGATTCTGACATGAATTCAGTTTGCTGCTCTGCTGTTTAAGGCTGAAACTACAAACTTTTTACAGACACCTTTCAACTTGAAATACAGAGCAGAGTGGGTTTGATAAAGACGACACATGTGACTACTGTCCATGGGGTGTGACATTTTTAAAAACTCTTCTCCTGAACGTGGTAGACACAACTCACCTGCCTACAAACTGATGGTCTGCTTTGGAAAATGGGCAGCAGTTAAGTTTAGTTGAATTACAGATAATTTGCTGCTACATAAAAGAGCAACCTGGTATCTTACAATGTGTGTCGAGAAGTCTTGTCGTCCATGTTTACACATACAAACCCCTAATGCCACACACCAACTTCTTCTTAGCCAACCTCCTTCCTGTCTGGGAATGCTCAGTGGCCGTTTGTTACGACATGCTGGACATGTTGTGTCATCGATTTCCCACAAGCCTCGGCTGCTGCAGTAAGAGGGCAGTTTGATGATTGTCCCTGTGCTGGTTATGGATTTTAAGGTTGTACTGCACAGTCTGAAAACGCTGCATCACCTCCAGTATCTCAAAAAAAGCTGCTGTCTGCACCGCTCCTACTGACAAGATTAAGCTCATGTTGTGAGTGATTTTTAGACATACTTGCAACATGGCTCTAGGATGATAAAGTCGGCTGGTCGGAACACAACTTTCGTTCAGAATGAAATTTCTCAACAGTTATTGGATGCCTTTGGATGCTGTGAAATCTTAGTTTTAGTCAGTAGACCGTTAGCATGGTGGCTCAATGGTTTGCACACACGTCTACCAACTTTAAGATTGTAGGCTCAAGGCTCCAACAGTAACAAGTATTTCCTGTGTGAAGTTTTGTTATCCAGAACAAGAATAGCACTAATCTTATTTGAAGTTATTTTATCTTGTTTATAGACTTGCGGTGGCTGGACATCCTGACTCGTTTAAAGATGTCTTATCATGTGAAAATCATTGACTGCACTGGCAGCCAGAATTACTTCGTTGTTCAGGAGGTTTTTACCAGGAGCTGAATTATCTCCAGACGTCTGTTCCTCTCCGAAACAAATGGACCTGGTGATTAAAGCTGGTAAAAACACTGAATAAAGTAGGTTCATGTTACAAATCAGTGTTTCCTTATGTCTCCCTATGTAGATAAACAATTAATTTTAAGGTAATCAAAACACAAATATTCTTTTTTTCAGGTGATTATACATTAAAGAAAACATACTCATTATATAATAGTCCATTTCCGCCATTATATCCCCTTAAATTCTACACACTGGACCTTTAAGATTTTAAAGTATATTATTGCATTGTACATGTTGTTTTCCGAATTGATGAGTATAATGAGTTCGGATCCTCTCAGTGTCACATTGTGCCGTATAGATCTCTAGTAAATCTATAATCAGTGAAACTGCATTGTAGCAGCCTGGAGCGGATCGTCCTGGTTGTGACTCGTCTTATGTCCAGGTCACATCATTCCTGGATAACAGGAAGCTAGCAGTTTTTCTGCTGAGGTTTTGCCGGCTCATTTCCTTCTTGGGGTCTCCCACTGACCCCGACCTCCCGTCAGCTCCTGATCTTCAGTCAACATACAGCAGAACTGTCGGAAACCTGTTGTTAGTCTGTCTCCCTGTTTGTAAAGACATTGCTGAAACACAGAAAATGACAACAGGGGGTAAATAATATACATTCACTGGTGATCAAAACGATCTCCGTCTTTGTCTCTCTCCAGGTATGTGGCATCAGCCTCCCTCTTCCTCCAAAGAAGCTAATAGGAAACATGGACAGGGAGTTTATAGCAGAGAGGCAGAGAGGATTGCAAGCCTATCTGGACTCTATTACCCAGCATCCCCTGATTTCCAGCTCCCTGACTGTCAAGAAGTTCCTGGACCCCAACAACTACTCTGCCAACTACACAGGTGTGTTCCCTCTTCTCCACTGAGAGACTCTATACAGTTGTTCTTCAAAGGTGGAAATTAACATCAAATACTGTACTTGTATATAATTTTTAGGTACTTCATACTTCCTCACTACGGATATTATTGCTCAATTTGCCCAACTACATTCACCTGAATTTAACCATTGTTACTGTTTTCAGATTCAGATTACATGCAAAAGATATGATTAGTTTATAAGAACTGTTAATTCACTGTTATTGATTCACCAGAAGTGTTTAAAGGGACCGTTCTAGAAGTATTGTCTGTTTGATTGAGTCTGTTTTGTTGATCCATGAATAAATACATTAAGAATAAAAACAATAGTTTAAAGGAGCTCTAAATGATATTTAGAACCTATCCATGATTCAAAGGTTGTCTTAAGCCACCTCCACATTGTTACGGCTCTCAACCTGTTGGTGGCTGAACTGCCGGCTGGCAGCTAACAGTGCTAACCTCGCTATCAGTGGCAACAGAGCTGACTGTTTGACCCCAGAGGGAAATGGAGAAGGAATGCTACACTTCAGGGATGACCCATCCAGATATCAGGGGTGACAGCCGTAAAAACACAGTGCAGAGTAATGGTGATTAGCTAGGCAGTGGGACACAAGCATGGGCTCACCTGCACAAACATGCATGTGCAGCCAGACCGTCTACCACATTTACTAACAGAGAAGCTCAGATTACAACACACACAGAGGGAGAGTGAATTCCTTCTGTGCTCAGGATGCCATTACTCCACTATATCTTTACACAGCATATTAATGCTATATTAATGCTCAGAATATTGTAAAGATCTCCTATGATATGTGTTGTATCTGAAAATATCTGACTATCGTGTCCCATAGTGGTCGTTTCAAAAGGGACACCCCAACAGACATCACATGATGACCATGATAGCTTTATATTAAGAGATTTTGTTGGGCTAACATGGACGTAAATGCTCGGTCAACATTAGGGGTGGGAATCACCATAGGCCCAGTACGATATTATCGCAATACTTCAGTCACGATACCCCACCCATAGTCAACATGGACCTCAGTAGGCCAAAAAAGAAAATAGATATTATTTTCTTGCTTTTTAAGCTAAGTGTCTTTCTCTTTTTTTTTCTGTGTGTGTGTGTGTTATAGAGATCGCTCTGCAGCAGGTCTCCATGTTCTTCAGGTCGGACCTGAAGTGGGAGGTCCTGGAGCCTCTCAAAGACATCGGTAAGACTCTGAACCTGACTGAAAACTGCAGATTTTTTAACATGAGAACTGAATGCAGTGCTAATGCTAACCATTAGCAATAATGTGAACATGTTGATAATTTCTTCTGCTTTGTTGTATTCATTCTGTATGCTCATTAATAGGGCTGCAACTAAGGATTATTTATGTTATATATTAATCTGCCAGCAATCTTCTCGATTGATCGAGTGGTCCATGAACTTGTTGAAAATACCGAAAAATGCCTGTCACATTTTCCTAAAGCCCAAAATGATTTCATCAAAGTATTTGTTTTGTCCAACCAGCAGTTCAAAACCCCCAAAGTAAAGAAAAAAAGCTGGAATCAGGGAATGATTAATCATCAAAATAAAATATTTTTCTTTTTTAACGGCCTGATTGTTTCGCCTCTACTCGTTATATTCATCACGTATTTATTATGCCAACATCTGTAATAGTCTCTTTTCAAACACACAGTTTGCAGTCAGGTTACACATTTAAAAGAAACCCAATTGTTCTCTTTACAGGAGAGGAGTCGTTTTAAATGACTGATGACTGTTTCACTCACTCTTAATGTGATCTCAGCCTGAGTACTGATTAATAATCGAATGATTTGAAGGCATTTAAACACAATGAAGTGATTGATGACCACTGTTATCAAATCTCCATTGAAGATGAACATGGAAACGGTGTGTTGGTGTGAAACCTGTGTGCTGTTGTTATTTATCATCACAGAGCCAACGCGATTATCTGAAGAAAGAAAATAAAGGAAAGAAAATAAGAGTTGAAATAACCTGATAGAGTCACAGTAAACAAAAAGTAAACCTTTAATTTTAAAGTAAGAAATAATGCCAAATACTAAAATTCAGCTTAAACTAGTTACTGTTTAGCATTTAGCTCCAATGCTAAGTTATGTACAGCAACACAAGTGGACAAGAGTTGTAAAGTCAGCAAAACCGAGTCAGTTATGTCTGGTATACGGTCCGTTACCATAAATGATTGGTCATAACTGTCCAACTAAGGCTGTAGCTGCAAAACCATTGAATGTATTGAACTTAGCAACAGATTGTTTTATTACTTGTGAGAGGAAGTATTTCTTCTTCACTCAAAAGGTACATCGTGTTGCTTTGTGGCAAAATAATGCTGTATATTTAGATAGATGTTACATGCTTCCAGTAAGAATTAATGTTTAATTCTTATTGGTGGAGTTACAAATGAAGTGACATGCTGTTTGTTTTTCAGGCTGGAGGATCAGGAAGAAATACTTCTTAATCAAAAACAAAGAGCAGCCCAAAGAGAGGTATCTGCTGAGCTGGGTGAGTACAGTGGAAAGGCAAAACATGTGCCACTTAGTTCTGCTTGTTGGCTTCAAATATCAGAGATCAAATAAAAACAGCAGGTTGAGAAAAATATTCACGAGGAGTGCAGTTTTCAAAACAAATATATATTAAATTACTCGTATATAAAGTCAGAAATGTACGGCAAGTGTGCAATGTAAGACTTTTTGATCTTGGACTTTAAATAGTGTTTTAAGATCATCTAAGTCAGTGGTTCCCAACTGGTGGGTCGTGGTCCAGAAGTGGGTTGCGGGACGATTCTGAACGGACCACAAGTGACTCACAGACATGTCAAGTTTGTAAAAAAATACTTTATTTTTAAGTCCAGAGAATTTCCAGCACAGAGCTTTTATTCTGAAGTGCCGTTTCCTGCTGTAGAGTGAGTGACTAACAAACAGCTACTTGACAGAGACGATAAATTAGCTCAACGACATGGCCAAACGCAGTTATGATGCTGAATATATTAAACTGTGGGACCTTGATCTAACTACTAAGGAGAAATCTGGACCCTGTGGCTGGACCAGTTGGGAAGCACTGATCTAAGTTATGGTCAAAATGTCCATGATGTTCCAAACATGCATTCTGTGCATGTGTAAGTTGTAATCAATTTTGTTAATATTGCTAATCTTTTATTGTATTTTGAACCAAAATGTGCTGCCTTGTTTCTGAAGGAATGTAAAGTCCCATCTCCTATCTGATTAAATCAATAAACCAGTCAGTCAGTCAATCAATCATTTCTTTGTCACATGAAGTTACACAAGCTACAATTCCAGTTAAATGTGATCCCATCAGCCTCTTTAACTCGTGCACTGTGATTTAGTCTTTTTTTTTTTTTTTTTTTTTTAAATTTAATTTTTTTTTTAATGTCGTCTTACATTGTTGGCTGCTGCTTTATAATTGTCCATCCATATATAATCCATCGTTTCTGGTTGTGGAATAGTTTAACTGAAGTTTTAAAGTCCTCATTAAGTTAATGATTCATCAATGTAGTAAAATGAAGTATTTTGTAGATAAAAACTTGGAGTGCATTTCACATGTCAGCAGCAGGAAGTTATTTTATGCAGGAGTGACTAAGTTCAGAAAACAACACAAACAACAACACATGGAAAAGTTTAACTCCAATTTCTTACTCGTCTTTGTCTTAGAGGAGAGAGACATTTAGAAAGAAAGAAAGAAACGTTTCCTCTTAAATTTTTCTCTGACAGTATTCAATTGCTTCCAGGAACGTATCCCGCACTGAGTACTTTCCCAAATTCCAGAACAGATTCAAGTTAATTTAAATTCAATCAGATGTAATTGCCAGATGTGAAAGTATTGTTCCATCAGAAGCAACGGATGTGGACAGAGAAATAAAGTCTGTAAACACTCTGATTAAAACCTCAATCACATTTCTGTTCAGCTGACTAAAAGCAGTGTTCTTGGTCTTTTCTTATTTGTGTTTGTCGAACTGAAAACAGATTTAAACGAATTCCATCAGAGCCTGAAATGCACTTCATTTATTAAACAGGATTAAACCTGATTTATTGAAGGAAAAGTACATGACTTAAATTACATTTGTGTAACTCAAGTTTGTCAGAAGGAAATCTGACGAGAAAATTCAATTTATTAGAATAAGCGCTGAAATCCAAAATAATTAATAATCTGTGTGTGGGTCTGTGGGTGTTGTAGGTGGACCTGGGGCCTGATAAGTTCCTGTCGGACAAAGACCTGCAGTCAGCCATGAAGCTGCTAACCAGCCTTTCTGTATGTACACAGTGTGTGTGTCTGCATGTGTAGTTATCACTGCCTTACACAGCCAACACAGTAACTACACATTGGTTCAAACGTGGAGATCAGATTCTGACTGTCTGTCATCTATTTTAACATGATGCAACATTATTATGTCATAAAACGCAATAATATCTGGTAAAAACAGTGTGTGAAACAGAAAGGATCCAAACTGCAGTCACAATACTCTAGTTTGTTAATCCATGGACTGTTGACCTAGTCACTCATTACTCTCCCACTGTACAGAGACAGCTAAAGCCAACATGTCACCTGTAGGTGGTAAGATAGCCACAGCTGAACATAGCTTTGTCTTTCCAGCTGTATTTCCAACTAAGAAACATTGCTAAAAGTCCATCATCTCTCACAATGACTTGAGGACTGTAACCACTGCATTAATCTCCTCAAGGCCTGACTATTGCAACTCTCTCTACCTGGGTGTCGACCAGTCATCTTTGTCTTGCCTGGTTATTTTATTTGTTTTTAAAGCTGCACATGGGCTGGCAGTGGCACCCCAGTATATTGCTCAACTTCTCTGTCCCTATTCCAACTCCTGACCTCTTAGATTCTCAGGTCTTATAACTGATCGAGGCTGGTGGGTAAGAGAGATCATGACTTTGTGGAAGCTGCAACAAAGCTTTAACTCTCAGTCAAATGCTCCCACTTAATTGGGGCTGCTAAGACAAATCCTAAAACGTACATGTTTTCAATGGCCTTTGGTTGTTTGTAGTGGTTTTAATATTTAAGTATTTTATAATCTTTTTTTACATATGTAATTCTTCTTACCGGTATTATACTGCTTTATATTTGTGTGTTATTCTTTTAATTTGCACAGCACTTTAGTAAACTGCAGTTGTTTTTAAAATGTGCTGTATAAATCAACTTGATTTGTCCAAAACTAAATACACAGTTTTTTCCCCGGGCTATTATCTGTAATTGATTAAAAATAAATTTTGAGGGCTTTCGGTGGCTTAGTGGTAGAGCAGGCGCCCCATGTACGAGGCGGCCCGAGTTCGACTCCAGCCTGTGGCCCTTTGCTGCATGTCTCTCCCTCTCTCTCTCTCCCCCTTCACACTTCACTATCCTATCAATTAAAGGCAAAAAATGCCCATAAAAAATATCTTTAAAAAATAAATAAATAAATTTTGATTGATATTTGATGGTCATTCGGGTAGTTAGTTCTATGTACATAGTTCCAGATTACCAAATGATGCAGTAGCCAAATCCAGTCATGATTCACAAAAAAAAAAAACAACTGCTGGAGCTATTACTGTATTCTCAGCTCTTTGGTCTCGTTGGAATTCATCGGATTTGTTGCGATTAAGATACTTTGAAATTACATGTTTAAATCTCTTAATTTATACTGTTTTTATTTCAATATAAATATTAATAGAAGACAGACTAATACCTACTATAATTATGTAAATAATTAAACTCTTCCTCCTTCTCTTCCTCCTCCTGCAGACTCCATACCTGTGTCCGCTGTTGTTCTCCAGCACCAGTGAGTCCTCAGCTCTGCTCATCCGGCCATTCAGTGAGAGCGGCTCTCTAAGGGACCACATCTGTAAGGTACGCTGTGTGTCTGTGGCGTAGAAGCGTCACGCTTCAACTGAAGTGCTTACCGGTTGGCTGATGGTTTAGATTTTGAGATATTCATATCTTAGATTTACATTTACAGGTGAACGGAATTAATTTGTGCTGCTCGCACCATTGAAATAGTGCATTTTCCCAGAAGCAGTGTCTGGATGAACCACAAAACTCATTGAAACTACTTCTTCAGCAGTGGTGGAAGAGTATTCAGATCTTTTGCATGAGTAAAAGTGACAACACTACAGAGTAAAAGTACTCCATTACAAGTCCTGCACTCAAAACACTACTGAAGTAAAAATATAAAAGTATTAGCATCAAAATATACTTAAAGTACCAAAAGTAAAAGTGCGCATTATGCAGAGTGGTTCATTCTAGAATAATGTATATTATACTATTAGATAAGAAATATTAATGTGTTAATCACTAAATGTTACAGCAGGTAGGGGTGGAGCTCATTTAAATTAGTTTAAACACTGCTGGGTAGCTTAATTCATCATAACACATAATTCCTTGGTTGATTTAACGTTTGTGTGAATAATCTGAATCTGCAAAGTACCTCATAACAAATGTCAAATAAATGTAGTGGAGTAAAAATAACAACATGCACCACCAAAATAGTTTACAGTGCAGAGTACCATAAAATGGAAATAATTAAATAAAGTACAAGTGCCTCAAAGCTGTACTTAAGTACAGTACTGGAGTGAATGTACTTAGTTACATCCTGCCACTCATTTTGGGTAGAAAGTAGTTCCTATAACAACTGCTGACTGTTTCCTCCAGGTGAAGCCCAGAGAGAGTTACCTGAAGAAGTACTGTAACCCGAAGAAGAGTCAGGGTCTCGAACTGCAGCACATCAAACTGTACGGCCGTCAGATCCTGGAGGTGTGTATGCACACTCACACACACATACACACAGACACAGACACAGACACAGGAAACACATGCAAATATCTAAACCACACACACCACCACCAGGTGTTATTGTCACTTCAGAAGTCTGAGTGTTTGTGTCTGTGTGTGTTCAGGGCCTGAAGCTCCTCCATGATGGCGGTATGTTTTTCGGTCACCTGCACACGTCCAATGTAATTGTGGATGAGGGTGTGTGTCGACTGATGGACGTAGAGAACGGCATGCTGGGAGTTCCGTCAGCGCTGCGACCCGCCTTCACTCAACTCAGGAAGATCAATGTATGTAAACAAGCACTGAATTAAACCAGAATATACGGGGTGATTTTTGTGTGCTCTCTGTCTTTCTTTTGCTTTCCTTGTTTGTTTGTTTATTTTTATTTATTTTATGTTCTATTTGCGTCCGCTATCTTAAATAACTAGATTAGATGAATGTGTGGAATTAACACATAGTATTTGCTTTCTTCAGCCAGAGTAATGAGAGCAGCAGTTTTGCATGTGTAGGCTCTACTTAGTGCATGTCTACACAATTGGCCCCAGGGCCGGACGTGCCTGTCCTAAAGCTGAGAAAAAAAAGTTGTAAAAATATTTTTGAATAAATAAGTCTGCTGCTGTGAACAACATCTTTAAAAATCCTTCAAATTCTATGTGTGAAAAATCATCCTGTAATTGTACTAACATACTTTGTTATTGACAGTTTATGATACATGTACATGAGTCAGTTTGTTTAAGTACTGTGTGTGTGTGTGTGTGTGTGTGTGTGTGTGTGTGTGTGTATCTGCAGACCACAGAGAGCATCGACGTGTTCTGTTTTGGACATTTACTGTACGAGATGACGTACGGCCGACCGCCAGACAGCGTCCCCGTCGATCAATACCCCGCTGTCCCCTACACCGCTGTAGGTCAGTATAGTAATACACACTCACTCACACACACACACACACACACACACACACACACACACACACAGATTAATGTGAACATACACAGATGCTGTCATGGGTCTTTATTTGGAACATCCTCAAAGACAGTGGGAGGGTCGTCACTTCTGGAAATAAAATATCAGGTTTACTGAAATGTCTCAAAGTGTGTGTATTATTCCCACTGACTGTGCTGTGTTGACTTGTTGTGTGTGTTTGTGTGTGTTCAGTATCAGTGCTGCAGTCCATCCTGTCCACAGAAGCCTGTAAGAGCGGGATGCCAACAGTGTCGGCACTCATGCAGACACCGTGAGTTCACCTGTTGTCAGTCTGTGTCCTGTTGTTTTCAGTGAGGTTGATTGATTTGAAGACCACACACACATTAAGGCCCAGTCCCAATTCTCCCCCTTGGCCTTACGCTTAGTTTTGCAGTGCCCTCCACTGAGGAGTGGCCCTTCATAACGCAGCCACAGAGGTAGGGTATGAAATCTTAACCAAGTAAATGGGACACCACTCATTACAACATCAGTAGCTGAAAACGGCACATACATAAGTAAGTTGTCAGCTAAAAGTGATGAATAAACAGTTGAAACAGTTAGCTAAAAATAATTAATAAACGTTGAAATTTAAAGGCTGCATATAAAGATGGACGATCTGACAGAAGTGAAGCTAAAATATCCCTGATACGGTGGCTGCCATGTTTCTCTGGTGACAGAGTCTGCGCAGTACCAATCTCTGCTATATCAAGTTTCCTGCCCATACACCTGTTAGACCAATCATGAGCTACAAACTTAAATGAAAAACAAACACTCGAACAAACAGCAGCGTGAAAAATCTACCTGAAACCATCTTTGGGGACGATGTATTTGGATGACATTCTATGAATGAAAAAAATTGCTAAAAGTAATGGATCGACAGCTGAAACATCTGACAGGTCTGTTAACACAGTAGCATTTTTCCGTAAAGTTTTTTATAACAATCAAAATAAATATTCCCTTGCTTCTATTTTAAACTAAGATTTTGCACCATTATTATTATAAAGATAAACTTAATATTTATGGGCATCTGTAGCGGCCATGTTGCTTGTTGACGTTAAGACTACTGCAGATCACAGAGCATTGTGACCAGGACCACTTTGCCTTTAAGTGCTGTCCTCTTGGATTTTTTATGTTATGATACTCCTGTGAGTTGTTGTGCTTTTAAAATTTCAAATAAAAATCAAATGAAAAATACCCAACACAGTAGAACTTAAAAAGGAGTGTCAGGGCCAAGGGGGGAAGTGGGATTGGGCCTGAGCCGGCTAAGTCTGAAAATGCACCTTTTTTTCTTCATTTTAGTCCTAATTCTACACAAAAACTCAACTTATACTCATTGTATTTGTGGAAAATTTGTTAGCTGTCCATGTTACAGTGAACACTAAAGATTGGGACCCAGATCAGCTGATTGTAAGTTTAAAAAAAGACTAATGTAAGTGGTTTACTGTTGAAAAAATGTCAGTATCATGCATCCATACAAGAGCAGACAGTTGCCAGGTTTATGTACATGAGAAAAGATTCCCTTTAATACAAATTAGCATCTGGAATATGAAATAGGACATGCTCGGGAACCAGAGCATCATCTTTTTGTAGCCAATGAGTCACAGTTTGTGTTTTGCAGGCTGTTTAGTGATGTCCTGCTCCAGCATTCAGAAAAACTCCAGATCAAGGTGAGGGGCTTGGTTTGATTTTTTACTTCTCAGAGTTTGTACATGCGTGCACAAGATTTGCCTCAGAATATTAACTCTAATAGAAAAAACTAAACATGAAGTAAATATCTAAATCTCCCTTTGCTCCCGCAGGTTCCCAGCAGGCTAAAAGAGGCACTGAAGACGGCGAAGGAGAGTCTGGAGAAGAGGCTGCAGGAGGAGCAGAGAGTGGTAGGTCACTAAATGTCTCATTAAACATTTTTGATTTATATCACCGAGCAGCTCCACTGGAGACATTTGGGAGGTCGTAACCCCTCTTCAAGGCTCCATCAACAAAGTTCCTCTAAGTCTCCATATTTCAAATCAGTGACTCTCCAGATAAGGTGGACACAGTACTTGCTGTGGAAAGGAATTTATTCTGGCTCTTGCAACATTAAAGACTGTGGAAAAACCTTGCAACATGATTTCCCACAACCTTTTCAGGTTGAAAACACAGAAACTCAGTAAACTGACTCCAGTATCAGACAGCAGTGAAACCACAAACTTTACCTCGAGACATACGAAGTGAATGCAGTTTGACTCTCAAAAGCCACATTCATATCTTCTACTATCTGATGAAACGTCAAACTATGTACTGATTTAACACGTCCTAGAATCAAAAGCAGTGTGCAGGAATCTCCTTTTCTATTTGTTTTTAAATTGCATATTACATTCAGTGATATTTTATCTGCTGACTTTTCTGGGTGACACGTCCTGGAATGAAAGCATCTTGACTCTAGTCTTTAGCGGTGACACAAGCACTTTTCAATGCAGGGCTTATGAAAAGGTCAAATAATGCAGCTTGCCGCTGAATATGATGTTTTCTGTTTATAAGGAGGATGATGTCATCATCATCAGCCCCAAATCTCTTATCAAATCCACCCATAACTTCTCCCTCTCCATCAACGGTGCCACCGTGCTCTCCTCCCCCCATATCCATAACCTTAGTGTCATCTTTGATCAAACCCTCTCCTTTGACCAACACATCATACACATCGCCAAAACAGCCTTGTTCTACTTCAGGAACTTCGCCTGCCTCCGTCCATCACTCTCCTTTTCAGCTGCACAGACTCTCATCCACGTATTCATCACTTCTAGACTGAGACAGTCTCCTCTGCGGTTTGTCAGCCATAACACTCAAGAAACTACAGTATATCCAGAACTCAGCTGCTCAACTTCTCACACACTCCCGCTCCCGTGAACACATCACCCCCCTCCTGCATAACCTTCACTGGCTCCCTATCCCCCAGAATATTCACTTAAAACTCCTCATCATCACTCTCAAACTTCTCCACAACCTTATTATTATTATTAATAATGTGTATTAATGTTTGTGTGAAGCTCCACCAGCACAGGAGGCTGACCAGAGCTCAGTCTCACCACGGCTCAGAGGAGGAGAGGAAGAGGAGGAAGATTCTGGCGAGGAAGGTAGGCGACAGAGTCTCACACGCAACAGTACAAAGAACCCTAATGAGATCTGAACATCTACATGAACAGTGCCTCTGTGGCTACAACTGGTGGAATATGTTGTTGTTTTGTGTTTGTTTAGAAACCCACAGGAATAGCTTCAACTGTTCAGAAAGACTGAGATTAAATGTTTTTATGCACATGTCTGTTTGGTGTTAGTTCAACGGAGGGTAGCTTTTAAGGGCAGGTGGATTTCAATTCTACAAATAAACAACAAGAGGTTCATTTTGTGTAATGTTCGCTACAGTGGAGTTATAATGGAGACGTTTTTGTGTTTGCAGAAGTCCAGGCAGTCGGCTTATGAGAATGAAGAAGACGTCTCTGTAAGAAACAACAATAACTCTGGTAGGTCACTGCTCTTACTGCCCTCGACCAGTACAGATGTTGCATTCATGTGTTCTGGGATGGTCCTATTTCATCAGTTGCTTTACCTGACCTATTCTGATAAATAACTTCTCTAACTAACCTGGGTCACTCTATGTTCTTCTCCTCTTTCTTTATTATGCATTTAAACAGGATGTCAGATTAAGAATGTGAGATCATGATCTCATTTGACCTCAGTACAACATGTTATCACATTCACATTTAGATAACACATTTTATCAACTCTGGACAACAATCTCTCTCACACACACACACACACACACACACACACACACACACACACACACACACACAGAAATGGCATCACTATAGTTAAAACAGTTGCAAGTGTTACTGAAGGTTAGAACCAAAGTTATTTCGTCGAATGACAGTTTCTAAGTTCAAACAGTGTTGCAGTTGTGGAAAACAAAAAACGGTGACAGCCTAACACCATATTACAAATTACACGTGAGCAAAAAATAGACATGCAATATGTGAATTAAACCATCGACCGAACATTTACTTATAATTGCCATATTTCTGCGTATATGCCAACTCTGCCACTCATGTACCAACATTTCCAGAGACTTTCCTAGTTTAGGGTGACCATAGAGAGGACACTCGGCCGGCCACGACATAGCCTACTTAAATGATACTCGCAGCTTACTCAAAGATGCCTTATAATTATATTTAAAATTTATATGTATGGATAGAAAATTCAGTTATATTACAAAATAATGTCTCTCAAAAACAGAAATTCAGATAAGCCCCAATAGGGGACACATACACACACTAGAGTGTGGCGATCCGAGCCCGACGGTACCCGACGGGTCGGCCGGGTTTGGTCAAAAATGTAGCTATAAATTGTATTAGGGCTCGGGTCGGATTCGGTCAGCTTTCAGTGAAAATGTAGTGTAAAAATACATAAAATTCTATTGTCTGTCCTGTTTATTGCGTGGGCACTGTTATTTACGTGACAACACCTGAACATAACACACACACACACACACACACACACACACACATTGGCTGTTTGTTTCTACCTCTCCCTTGCTGGAAGTCTCGGACCTCCAGCTGCCCGCCTCCGCCTTGATTAAAAGCTGAAAATAAAATAAAAGAGGGAGACAGGTTTTTCCTATTTTATCTTATTTTGTTTTATTTCTCCCTCTCCTCTCGCTAGAAGCGTCAGACCTCCCGCCTCCCGCTCCCATCTCAAACACGGAGGTCTCACTCTCTGCTGAGCACGCCCGGCCTGTAACCGTAACAACTGTGTGACATAAACTCAGTGCTTTGGTCATTAAATAATGTCGGGCTCGGTTCGGGTTCGGACAGAAATATGCGGCCGTGCCGCACTCTAACACACACACACAAACACACGGAAAACCGGACATTATCATCAGTTTATAAAAACCCCCCGGACGCCCCGGACGGGACGTGAAAAGTGGACATGTCCGGGCAAAAGAGGATGTTTGGTCAGCCTATCCTAGTTGTTCTGACTTGAGGGGTTTGTTCACATGAATTTTAAAAGTCAGGAACTCATTTTTTCGATTATTCGAACATCACATGAATGCAGGGTTAACCTTGTCATTTAGTTAGTGAGTTAGCCAGCTAGCTAGTCTTCTGTCCTTACAAATTAGCTAAAGCTAATTAGTTAGCCTGGTCGGTTTGTTTTGGTTAGCTGAGTACTTAGTGTATTATTCACTTATTTATTTATAAATAAACGGGTTAGCATTTTAGCCAGGGTTGGAAATTAACTTTTTTGGTCCACTTGCCATCGTGGCTGGTTGTTTCCAAAATCTACCAGCCAGTCAATAGATAACCATTGTCTTATTGGCTGGTGAGTGAAAAAAAATCTAGCAGACACTTTCATATTTACTGGCATTTGTCTGGTGCTAATTTCCTACCCTGATTTTAGCTAATTGACCAGGTAGGTAGTTTCTTCAAAACTAAATAGTTACTCCATAATTAGTTAGTTTTTTTGACTGGTTGTTAGACACCTTTTTGGCCAATGGGATGGTTAGTTAGCTGAGTAAAGAGATACACAGGCCATGGTTTTAGGTAGCTTGTTATCAGCCTGTTAATATAGTCGGTGATGGTGACTAATGTCTCTGTTATTCTGTCTATCCTCAGGTTCTGGCGCCAGCTCCCCTCCCACATGCCCCTCCTCCCCCACCCCCCCATCCACCACAGGTAGGCCTCACTGTCTGTCTGTATGTCTGTCAGTCAGTCTGTCTTCTCATCTGTCTGTCTTTCTGTCTGGGAAAGTATTGGACAGACATTACAGCACCCCCTTGTGATGAGACTTTGCTGTGTTGCGTGGTCTCAGGCTGCTCAGAACAATAACAGCATCTGTATCATTAACTGAATTTCTGCCCTCGAGTTTCATCTAAAATGTGCATGTGTGATTATAAAGACTAATTGATTGACTTGACCTGTCTGTCTGTCTCTTCACCTCTTCTCTCATCATGTGATTACCTGGTTATCAGGCAGGTATCTGTCTCTGCTGTAACAGTGTGTCTTATTCACTCTGTTGTGTCCTAAGTTAGCTGAATGCAGGACGGGAAACTCTGATGTTTGATTTTATATTTTAAAGTGTGAGTCTGCTGAGATTCCTAATTTTTCTTACTGATAACAGATCCCATGAAAAGACCAAAACCAACAATGTGATGGTCCATCTCTCAATTTTTTGACTTCCCTAGTCTGTCAGTGCCCTGCTGCCTTAAAGCTCAATTCAGACCAAAGATTCACAAGGAGACAAAATCATTTTACAACGTTGCAGAGAAAAGTTGCAGCGGTGTGAGCTGGCCAGTCTGAGCTCGACTCAAGCTGGCTGGTGGTGTCACCTACAACTCTGCTGGTTAAATCGCTGTCGGCTGGTTTTAGAACATGAAGCACGTCACTTGTTTGAACTGCCAGTTGGCTTGTAGTGAAGTCAAGTCAAGTCAAAATGACTGCAGATGAATGCCATGTTCACTTGCTGCTGCTCCATCCCCAATGAGCCCTCTGTTTCAGTTCTCACGGTGTGCTAGTATTAGTGTTAGTGGGCTGCTGCTGCTGCTCGCTGTATGTGCTCATGCCCCCACACATACACATTCTCACTGACTGATTAATTGGCGCTGCTTACTTCTATTATTGTAGCGTATTTATTATGAATACAATCCATCTGATGCTCATTTTGTTTCTGATTTTCACCATCTAATGGTAGTGAGAGCACAATAAACTAATCCATTAAATAACAAAATGGCTCTCTGCCAAGTCAGTCTGCAGCTGATCCCAACACAAAAATGGACAAGGTCCAAAACCTGATCACATTTCATGGTTGAAACTTGTTTATTTATGATTAATAATGTTTGTAGTTTGATATGACAACAAATTTGAGCAACAAGCTGAGACGCTGTTAATTAGGAAGTACTCGTTTGGGGACACTGGGACTTTATTATTGTTGACAGTGTTTTGTTTTTTATACTTATCAGGTCCTACTGATCCCAAATAGTGAGGAGAAATTAAAAATGCATACTGAACAAAAGTTGGGGTCTCAGGTTGAAATACACAGATTTATGCTAGTAGTAAAACAGTAAATAAAAGTATATAAAAAGTAAAGTGAAAGTGTCATATTCCAATAAGAGGATGTTTTTTGGGGACTAGTTTTAGCAGTGGATTAATACACATTGGTTGCTTTTGTGAGTATTTCCAGCAGCAGGTGTGTGTGCTGCTCACTGATGTGTGGTTGAGCTCTACGGCAGAGAAATACATATTTTACTGGTTATTGTTGATTCTTTATTTGTTTTGGTCTTTTTCATCTGACTTATCGTCAGTAAGAAAAATGCAGAATATCAGCAGACTCGACCTTTATGTTGTTACAACATGCAAACACTAATGTGGCATCAGTTTCCTACCCTGGTATTAGTGTCTCCTCTCCTTATCTCCTCTCTCCTCCTCTCCTCTTTGTCCCGGTGACACTGTGTTAATGCTGATTGGTCCACTGAACAGATAACTGTCATCTCCCTCTCTCTCTTCTTCCTGTGCTGTCTCCACCATAGAGCATGCTCCATTCTGACCGTGTCGTTGGGTAAAGTAAAAGATTTATAATGATGATAATAATGATGATGATGATGATGATAATGAAGGTCACTGATGGTTTTTAAAGCTGTCGTACACCTTGGCTTCCCGGCAAGCTCCCGGTCACAGAGCTCTGCCTCAGGCTTATCATCTCAAGTGATTAAAAAAAAAACCCTTTAAATTGAGAGAAATTGAATTTAAAAATGGATTAAGTGGGATCATCTGTGTGGATCCAGTGCTGACAGCAGTGCAGGTTGAGATAAGAGCTTTCTGTAAACTAACATGTTCAGCTGTTAGCTTCAAAGCTCGTTCTTTAGGTCTGGAGAAGGGTTGAAACTTGTGTCGGTAGGTTTTGCTGTCAGTGATATGAACACGAAATGTTCCCAATATGGCCTCACCAGTACTGGATTTTTGTGGCTAATACTAATTGTAATATTTGGAAAATCTGAAAAATCTGATAGCAATATTCGATAGCGTTTATTTATTTGTTTGTTTATTTATTTATCTATTACGTAAATACATATCATAAACATAGAAACTTGATACAGAGCCCTTAATTTTTTTTTATTTCTTTGTTTTGTTGTTTTGTATTTTGTGTTACAAGATACTGAGTGGGAGATTTCAGAGTTTAAAAATTAACCTTAAGTGCTCTCTGGTGGACAGACTATGTAACGGTTTCACTTCTACTCCCTCATTCAACCAAATTAACCATAGACTGTATATAAAGATGGATGACGCTTCTCCATTTCCTCTCACTGTATAAAAATGAAGCCAAAATATCCTGGACACAGGCGCTGCCATCTTGGGCTGGTGACGTCATTTGGAGCCAGAGTCTGTGCAGTGGTGATTGGAGTGTGGAGCCACAGTATCGAGTCCCCAGCCATACACACATCCGACCAAATCACGAGTCCATTCCAGCTCATGCCACACCCCTTTTTTGTAGCATCAAATATCTAATTATAACCAAACTTAGAAGAAAAACGGACACCTGAACAAACACCGGCGTGTTAAGAACTGCCTTAAATGACAGAAACCATCATTTATTTGACACTTGCTTTGCTCTTTATAGTTTGGCCGATGTTCCACCCATTAACATACAGGGGGCGGGGTTTATGACTAAGGGCACAGATGAACACAGAAATTAATATTCACCCCCTCCATTCAGTGCGAGCAAAAGGGCAATTAAAACTTTGGTTTCCAGCAGCAAATCAATTTCGCATCTTCGCATTGCATAGATTTTAGTGAACTTTGACCAGCGAAGTCGCAGCCTCAACCACTAGCAACAGAGTGAGTTTGTATGAGACACCGATGGTTGCTGTGTTTAATCAACTGATATTGTATAATATTGGCCATGGAAAATACAAACTGACCAAGATGAGAGATGCTGCCTGGTTGGCAGTGAGTCAGGAGACAGGAATGGAACATAAGACAATGACAACTATGCTAATAACATTATATTTCTGCATATTTACCAGCTTGCTGGCTAACATTAGCGTGTGTGACATCATGTTTGACTGTACCCTTATACTGCAGCCAGCCACCAGGGGGTGATCGAGATGTTTTTGCTTCACTCTTTGGGGATTTGTCATGTCGTCCATCTTTATTATACAGTCTATGATCTCAACTCTAAAACCATCTGCAAGCAGTTTAGTACAAGAGCCAACGTTGGTCATCACCCTATAAACAGTCACTCCAAAGTAGCGACCCTGAAATTAAAAATATGAAGAGAAGAAGCTTCCTCTAAGAGTCAAAGAGTCACTGCTTGCCTGGAACAGGGTGTACGCATATCTTTATAAAAACCTCACAATCTACAATGAAACCAAACCTCACAGACAGTCCAAGTCCTCCCTGATTCAGTCCAGATGTTGTCATTGGAGATTGTGATCTGTCCGTTCTGTCTGTCTGCCTGGTCAGTCAGTTACAGCATGTCTGTTTGTCTGTTTGTCTGTTTGTCTGTCTCTGTTTGTTGTGCTTGTGCCTCTGTGTTTGGGACGGGGGGGTCATGGTGAAGAGGTGTCACATTTTTGTTTATTTTTGTTCAGAAGCTTATTTCACTCAAATAACTGTTATCTGTTGCTTTAAGCTGTGGGTTATCACTTTCTTTTGCACCTGTAGGTTTTCCTCCTGGTTTCACAGAGCTGCTCTGCAGTTGACCAAACCCTTCAGTAAATCTTCTACAAGGATTTTGTTTTGTTTAATATTCAGATAATACTTTGTCCACATCATTAAAAGATTGTCTTACAACAGCTTGGCAAAATCAGATTACTAACTTTTTTTGCACTCGTTTTGGTTTCTTTACCCCGGCAGGTTTTCATTTTTAGGTACATTAATTACAAATTGTGTGTAATTCACATTACAGCTGGACCATATTGAAGATCTGGGCTCCTATTTATCAAGCCTCTCACAGAAGGAAATCAGTACCGGGTACTGACTGGCCAAAAAATCTCAGAGGGACGTATTTTTGGTCCCAGTTTTACAGCTAGCAGTAAAAGCATTTCATCAACTTTCTCAACCAAGAAAACCCTGTCTCTGTTGATATTTAGGAAAACTCCAGGGTGTTGCCAGCAGATGGCCTTCAGGCAAATCCATTGGAGGAAAGAAAGATGTTCAATGATGAAAATGACCTTATGAAAAGATACTGTTACTTCAAAGACTGAATCATTTTTGTAACTGACATTGTGTGAGCACGATCCTCACAGCCCCGCTTTGAAACAGTGATGATTTGATGTTGTAACAACAGTGATAACTGTAATAAATCAAACTTTAATCGCTCCTACAGTGCTTTGAATAATACACAACATTAATCATTGAAAAATAAGCTGAAGTTATACAATTTTCAGAATAGTTTTAATTGATTTATAAGTAAGTACAATTGATTTATATAGTGTGTAGTTAAAATAGGAATTTGACAGTGAGATGATTTTATATTTTCCAACACCATCACTGTACAGTAAGTAATGCAACATTCATGCGAAATGTTTGATTGGATAGGACTGACAAGAATATGTCACACAGCTCAGTCAAATTTCCTTCTTAACTGTATGTAGATTGATTTTCTTAGGGATGTAGTTGCTTGTGTACTCTTACAGCCAGCTATGCAAATAGCTTCTTGGTAGAGGTGTGCATTTATTTAAGCATTATAGTTTTGTATATATTCAATTTCAGTTCAGTTTTATTTATGAAGCCCAATATCACAACTCACACTTTGCCTCAGAGGACTTTAAGCATACGACATCCCTCTTCCAGGACGGACAGACGTGCAATAGATGTCGTACAGAACAGATCAACATGATAAATTAACAGTAATCCGTATGACACAATGAGACAGAAAGAGAGACAGAGACAGAGAGAGAAGCAGGGCAAGCAATAATGACAATAGCTACTATACCATCGATTTAGTAATAATATAACAATAATAATAGTAGTATTTTGGTAGCATATGTTGTAAGTATATATTAATATATGATAGTATATGTATGTGACAATAATTTTCATATGTGTACAACAATAGTAGAAGTATGAGTAATAATAACAGCAGCAGTAATCAGCACCAGGCAGGATGCGAGAAGCAGTGTAACCATGACGCACTATCTAGGCGTAGCCACGATTCGAGTTAACATGCCAGACAGTCGGGGCGTTAGTGGCTTAGTGGTTAAAGCAGGCGCCCCGTGTACAAGACTGTTGCCGCAGCGGCCCGGGTTCAAATCCAGCCTGTGGCCCTTTGCTGCATGTCATCCCCCCTCTCTCTCCCTCCTTCACACTTACCTGTCCTGTCCAATAAAGGCAAAAATGCCCCAAAAAACCCCCCAAAAAACCACGCCAGACAGTGGAGCACAAAGGCTCCAGAGAAGAAGCTGAGTTAGTGACATGCTGTAATGGGATGTGAATGTTAGCAAATGAAGAACAACCAACTTTTCATAATCAGAGAAGGAGAGAAGGTGCTCATAGGACTGCTCATGTATTATAGGGGGGTCCTCTGGCAGACTAGACCTAAGTCAGCTTAACTAGGGGCTGGTACAAGGCAAGCCTGAGCCGGCCCTAACTATAAGCTTTATCAAAGAGGAAAGTCTTAAGTCTAGTCTTAAATGTGGAGACGGTGTCTGCCTCCCAGACTGAAACAGGAAGATGATTCCACAGGAGAGGAGCCTGATAGCTGAAGGCTCTGGTCCTGGGCCACTGGTTAAGGTTTTAGCCTAAATACAAAAAGCCTACACATGAAGGTGGTTACTATTCTGCATTTCTACCTCCTACTATACTTCATGTGTAACTCTCCGTCCTACTCAGAGTGATTTAGTCTTAGTTTAACTTTCAGCACAATATCCTTGTGAGACGCTTGATAAATACGGGAACAGACAATTTGTTTTTAGATTGATTTCCTCCCCTCCAGTCTGACATTTTTTTTTGTCATTTCTACAAAGATATTAATTTGCAGAGACGTGAAAACCTGCTGCAGATAATTGATCACTGTCAACATCTTTTTTTCATAGTTCAGACTCAGGCCTATTTTTTACATCTTCACGGTGGCGTGTACTTCAGACACAGCTTGTAGAAACTGTGCCAGCAGGTGATCGCAGATCTGTCCACAGATTTCACAATTAATCACATTGATTGTGAAATCTGTGGACACAGCTGGACTCTTCTTTAAAACAGCTGATCACAGAGGTGTGGACGTGACTGATGAGTCATCTGAATATTACATGGGGAAAACAATAAGGTCACTGTGGCTGCTAAATGTAATGAAAGTCAGTTTGTCCCACAGCCATCCTGGAGATAATCCGTCACCCCAGCAGGCAGAAGCTCTTCAGTCAAATGTTTAATTATTAAAAACTCACTTTTAATGTGTTTTCTCTCTTCACCACAAAAACAATGTTATTCCACTGAAAATCTGGTCTTCAGACATGCTAAATATCTCCTGCAGTGACAGGCTTCTCCAGGTGTGGTCATCATCTGTCAGACTGACGGATGTCCTTTCATTACGTTGCAGATAATTCACTGTGCGGACAAACAGAAGGTGGAGTCTGTGGACTCAAGTCACAGCTTTTGGTCTCTGCTTCACCCACATGTTGGAGCACCTCAACGTTTTGCTTCTCTGCCTGTTATCCCTGGGTTTTATTCAGCTTGGGGTGCAAAGCAAAATGGCACAGCTGAAAGAAAATGTACCAGGTTTAGGTTCAATTCACCATCAGTTCAAAGCATGTACAAATGGACCGGGGGGGGGGGTTCCTGTTGCCATGCGGGTGATGGTGATGGTAGGTGGAGGTTAGGCTACATTCAGACTGCAAGCACAAGTGGCCCAAATTCATATGTGACTCAGATCTAGGTTTCTCTTTTCATAACAAGTGTGAACAGCACAGATCACATGGAATCTGATCTTTTCAGTTCTGGGTTCACTTTTGTACGTGCTCCTAAATCAGATACAGGTCTGAGTTTTTGAGATGCAACCTTCATCTGAACAATCATATTGGAGCTTTCACGACTTTTACATCACTCACAGATGCGTCCCCTGAACTGAGAGCCTTACCGCTTGTCTTGTCGACAGGTACTGACACAGATGTATTTAAAAGTAGCCTGTGACGCCATTCACATCACAGTCCCATCACTCCTGACTCTGCCTTCACATCCACTAAATTCAGCTCTCTTTTGCCGCGTCCTTGTTATCTGCTCATGAATTTGCTGGCTTCCACTGCACATCAACATAGAAATGAAAGCATTAACACTGACTCGAGTGGTCTCCTTGTTTACTTTAGTACAAAACCGTGCTACATGTGATGTCTTTGCAACTGTTCTTATGTGCATGCAGGTCAGTTTATGACCGTGACCAGTTCGCACTTGAATTTGATTTTGGCTACATTTAAAAAACAATGAGAACAGCCATCCATTTTCAACCACCTATCCAAGGCCGGGGCGTGGTGGCAGCAAGCTGAGCAAAGTACTTCAGATACACCTCTCCCCAGCGACGCTTTCCAGTTTCTCCTTTTGGATCTCAAGGCGTTCCCAGACCAGACAAGATATGTAATCCCTCCAATGTGTTCTGGGTCTGCCATGGAGCCTCCCACCAGTTGGACGTGCCCAGAACACCTCTAACAGGAGGCGCCCAGGAGACATCCTGAGCAAATGCCTGAACCACCTCAACTGAACCCTTTCAATATGAAGGAGCAGCAGCTCTGCTCCGAGCTCCCTCTGGATGTCCGAGCTCCTTTCCCTATCTTTACGGCTGAGCCCAGACACCCTTCGGAGGACACTCATTTCGGCCACTTGCACCCGTGATCTCAGAGCTCATGACCATAGGTGAGGGCTGGGACGTGGATGGACCGGTAAATCGAAAGCTTCACCTTCTGGCTCAGCTCCCTCTTCTTCACAACACCACTGCCAATCCATCTCACGCTCCACTCTACCCTCACTCGTGAACAAGATCCCAAGATACTTGAACCCCTTGGCTTGGCTTGTAACTCACGATGGGTACAGCCAAACAAAAAAAAATCGGACCTACTAATACTCCTACAATAATACTGTGGAAACCTCAAACAGTTGAAACCCTATTGAGCACTAAGGCTTGTAGTCTGAACGTAGCCTGGGTGATTGATGTCACTGCTTGATCAGTACCAAATCAGGTTTCTGGTACAGATCGGGCAGTGACAGTTAAGCTTTGTGGAACTTTGGATTTTGGATCACTTTGTTCTGAACATTTGAGAACTGTCATTTAATTTAATCTCCATAGCAACAGCTGCTGAGGCTAATAAGGCTTTGTGACAAACCTCAGTAACGTGTTAGTTACTGACCAACATGTGTCGTATCAAAAACTGTTCAGTAATTGAACTGAAAGTTGAAAATGATGGTGGATTGAGTTCAGCCTGGACACTGACCTGCAGGTGCTGGTTTCACAAAGATAAACTCTTTACAGAGACACACAGAACACATCATTAACATTTTTTTTAAAATAAGGTATTTTTATTAGTAATTGAGTTAAGATATGCAGAGTATTAATAAACGAACACAGAACCAGTAAGGACGAAAAGATGACCCCGCCCACCTGTCAACACAAGAACAGTGGAAGCAGACCAGTCAAAGGGAATCCAAAAGAAAAGAAAAGTAAAAGTAAAAAAACAGTTAAAAATGACAACAAATTAACTTGTGTTACATAAGTAGGGGAGCATTGTGTCTTTCATCACAGTACTTAAGCTTTCATATTTGACACAAAAGTTTAAAATAGTTTCAGCAGTGTCTCTTTCCCGGGAATCATGGCCCGGTTACTCAAGATAATCCACAGTCCACTAGGTACAATTTGCTGCAGTGAAAATGACTTAAGTGAGATGGACAAACTGAAAACGTTATTTTATTATATAGTGCATATGTACGTACGTTTTCTTTTTGGACATAATTTACATCTGATCTTCAACCAATGAGCCAACGTTATTGTGATAAGTCTCGATGCAGACACATTTTCTCGCCCTCTGCAAGTGTTGAAATTGAAGTGAGAGTTTAATGTGGTCGCTCTGTTACTCTGATTAGTCTTTTAATTTTAAAAGTAAAACCAGTTTAACTTTATCTTTGTGTAACCAGCTCCTGTGGAAACTGAACGTCACCTGAAACCAGTGATGTTGTTTTCTTACACTCTTTCCTTTCATTCTCTTTTTTATCCAGGAGCCCAGTCTGCTTGTCCCCCTCCTCCTCCTCCTCCTCCTCCCCCTCCTACGCTGGACTCGTCCTCCTGTCCTCCTCCTCCTCCTCTGTCCTCTGATGGAGCGGGAGGAGGTCGCACCGCCTTGCTGAGCTCCATCCAGGCCTTCAGTAAGGGCAAACTTAAGAAGGCAGAGACCGTCGACCGCAGCAAACCCATCATCTGACCCCGCCCACCTCACCCTCCTGTCCTTGACCAGGAAACCGTCAGTACGGCGACACGACCGACCCATTGGTTCTGCACTGTGGTCTGGACCGGTTCACGTCACCTCCCTGAGATGTGAAAAGGAATTACTAACAAAAAAAAAAAAAAAATCCAAGTACCATTTTAGTTTTTATCGCTATTCCTGCTTTTTTTTGCTTTTAAATTTTTAAAATCTGTTGCTGTGGTTGGATAGAGTAGAGAGCGGGCGGGGGGAAATAGCTGCCTCAGTTTGCCCTTTAAAAACTCTGGACAGTCGGAGGCACCTGAAGGTTTGATTTTCTGACTACTTTATCACAAGGAGAGCCACCAGGCTGCATATATAACAAGTTGGAAAACTCAAACTGAGTCTGGTGAGCTTTTCTGGTTGGTTTGCTGCTTCAGCAGGCAGCCAACTCGCTTCTTTTCTGCTTGTAAAAGTGGCGGTTGAACTTTTGAGATTTGAAGTTTTGGAGCCACTGTGGATGCTTCATCCTGCTGGCCGATGAAGTTGAATTTCCTGGATCCAAAACTCTAACATCAGTGCTGTGACACTGTCATGGCGCTGCACTGGTCCTGAAACTGGACCAAACTTTCCCTCTTGAAATCATCTCATAACATGCAGCCTCCAGGCTCCACGTAGACTGTTTCACTGCAGGATGACAGTGACGAAGAGCAACTCCTGAAAATCAATACAGCTGCACAGAAAAAAAATCAAGTCATTTTTGTCTATAATTACATCCAAAAAACTGCTCTTCCTAAAACAAGTGAAAGTGCAGAATATTTTACCTGAATCAGCTTCTGTGTTTGAAGTGTTTTAAAATGTGTCTACATCTGGAAACAACAAAAATAAGGCAGGTCGCTGTATTAGAGGCAGAAAAATATAACTGGATCCAAGAAAATATTTACGTGCAAGTTGATTTTCAGTGGCAACTAGTTGGAAGTGACCTTGCAGATTTATCTTCACACATTTTAAGAAAGTCAGACCAATTACAGACAGAAATAACTTCATAAGAAGGGTGTCTGAAACTACACAAACCTTGACCACAGTCAGGGTGGGATCACTCCTGAGATAAATTTGACTTTGCTGCATTTGTGCAATTAGTTCATCAGTTAGAGATTCTTGCAGTGAGCGTTTGTTAAAACCATGACATGAATCCTCTGCGGTGTTCATTTCAGTTAATAACATATAAACTGTGTTTTGTTCAGTTCTGTAGGCATGAGGCGTCCTCATTGGTCAGTTGTAGATTCATTCTGAACAACGTTGCAGCCGTTTCAGACCAAACATGAAAGAGTGAATAGTTTTCACGATGTAGAGCACAAAGTTAAGGGCGGCACATAATCCTACAAAGCAGCTAATCAAGATGCTACAGACTACAGTTAGTGTGTTTCCATCCACCTGTTTTTTTGTGCACTTTCAATTTGTGCATAAAAAAGCTGAGTGGAAAATTCAAAAAAATATATATCTCGAAAAAGCTTTTACACTTAGCTGAGATGGAAAAGTTGGTTTATAGATAAGAACAAAATATGATAATGTACAAATGGAAACAGATTTGGCAAATTAGTCATGACATACTTGAAGCATGTAAGTTTAATGTCCATCAAGGAGACGGTAAACTTCCTCAAATTAAAGGTTTACTTTGGTATTTTTCAACCTGGACTCTATTTTCTAATATTTTTGTGTCTAAGAGAATGATGGGAACAACAGTTTTTGAAATTTGTCCAGTACTGAGTGAAACAGGCTGCAGTGTAACCACTCTGAGCATTTGTCTTCACTTTATGTCCAAAGTGCTTGTTTTTGCCACTGACAGGCTCAGATTGTTATTGTAAGTGTCTGACAAATTTATTAAAGGATCCCTACAGAGATAGACTTTTTTGTAAAATAGTAAGATCATTTTTGTTTAAATGAAGAGTGCTTTTGGCAAACCCACCAGACTCCATTTTAGTAATCAGTAATTTTAGCGTGTATAGAGCCAACATGTTTTCACAACTAACTGAAGATTAAGGGTTTATTTCAACCAGAGCAGAGTTTGTGGTTGTTAAAATAGTGGAAAGACGACCCGAGACGGCTTTTGTGAATTTTATTTTATTTCTGTTGACACTGAATGAAGTGTGTTTAAAGACGATGTAAGTACTGTTTATTTGAATGGAGTCTGGTGGGTTTGGTGAGATCAAAACAAAAACGATCTTACTCTTCAACAAAAAAGCCTATCGCTGTAGGGATCCTTTCCATAATGTCACTGACACTTAAAATGACAATCTGATCCTGTCAGTGTACAAGTACTTTTAGTGGACGTAAATTGGCGATGCACATTTGTCCATTAATGTTACATTGCAGACTGTCAGGCCAACACATTCTCACTCCGACCTCGTCACATATTTACGTGGTTGGTCATGGACTTTCCACGTCCACATACGATGTGCAAGGTACCCTGGGTGCGTTGGTTGTTGACGTTCTGGGACGCCGTGTCAAGTTGCCTTCTTTCAATATACACTTCCGTTTTTGCAGGAAATTTAAAGTTTACATACAGTCTCTTTCAAAATAAATGCACTACATCGGTACAACACTACAAATTGACATTTTTTGTTTGTTTTTTTCCTTCACCAACAAACGCACGTGGTTAGGTTTAGGAAAAGAGAACAGTGATTGGCTTTAGAATCTTACAGGTGGCGAAAACACCACTCTCTCGGGTTAAAGTCCAAAAAGTTTGTTGGACTGACCCGCCCCAGTTGGAATTTCACCGCCTTAACTTTCGTTCTTGTCCTGCCTCCTCTCCCCCAGCCGCTGCTGGGTGAAGTTAAACTATAACGGCAACTGGCCTTGTATCATGCCGACGTTAAAGGACCCCTTATTTCGTTGGTTTCTGACGCCACAAGTCACTGCCCAAGTACCGGATTTCGACGACTTCGGAGCGAGACGGGGCTTGTTAGGCGGCTGCTGGCTGCAGCCCTCTCGCTCATTACTGGACAGATTTTTAAAACTGTTGTGTCCATCAGACACTAAAACACAAAAACATGAGAAAATATGGTCCAGGCTGAAAAATACCAAAGTTACCCTTTAATGTACGAAACATAAATGTCATATTTGCATGTTTTATATGTATGTTTTTTTTCCACCATTTGTGGTTTGACTGGAAGTACGTTCATAACATCAGCTTTCCTCTTCTTCTGCAATGGTTTAAAGGCACCTCACTGGAGAATTAACACCACCAACTGTACCATCGCTTACCTTATTGCACCAATTCCTAATTCCAACAATAATGGTAGCAGGTGGAAACACATTTCCTTTGCAGTTTTTCTGAAAATTTGCACTTAATTTGGATGGATATGTAACTAATGCTTTGTAAAACAGTCAGAATAGAAATCTTCTTAACTGGTATCCACATTCTCTCAGATTGTTTACCCATGTCCTGGTGAGGAGAGTGGAATGAAATTTACAAAACTGGTGGAAAATTTTATTTTGTGCTCTGAATTCCAGCAGTGAAATTATCTCCATCATAACTTCTGCCTCATGTCAATAAGACTTTGGTTGCTAAATGTGGCAGGAATAAATGTAGTGTGTGCCACTCTGGCTGGTGCAGCCGCTCTCTCCATTGGAAATAATGACTTTGCTCTACGCAAGGTCAAACTTGCACTTTTGGTGTGAAAGCCTGTAAAACAGAGATACTGGTCAGACGACTGTCCTGTCCTTGATCAGAGCCACATGAATCCACAGCGACGAGCCGCTCAGCTCTGATTGTATTTAGGGTCTGAAATTAATCTGAAATTTAACCGTGGCGGGAGATTAAAAAACACAACATTACCGATATGTAAGATTTTTATGATTTTGCTTCTTTGCACCAGAATAAAACTTTATTGTTATACTTGCAAGACCTGTACTGCTGCTTTTGCATGTTTTGGCCCATTAACTTGAAATCACACACTTGACATCGCTGCTGATCATTTTCCAGATCATCCACCATGTCTTTAGATTCTCTTCCTTCCAGATAGTCGTAGGTTTCTCTGAAAATCATCTAGCGAAGACTTGAAACTTGCTACAGAGAGAAAATCCATCTCAGTCAACCTTTAGTCACCTTTAGTTTTTGTGTGGTAATCTAAAGTTGATTACAGGGGTGATATTTAATTGTCATACTGGACATTAGATAATTAGAAATTTTTTGTAATGCAACAACTCATCAACTTGAAATCTAGCTTGTCACATCCTCCACCTGCTCATTCTGTTTCTGATGAAGTGGTTAATAAATGCAGTTTCTCAGCAGCTGATTCATTTTTGTCAGGCTGTAAGCTTTCTAGTTTTTTTTTTTTTTGTTGTTGTTTTTTTGTTTTTTTTTAAATTTTTCTCGAAATGACCTTCACGTCTCATGTGGACTGTCATATATCTGGGTGGTTTAGGTCTTATATCCTCCTGAGACCCTGTGTCCTCATATGAGAACGTTGCATCTTTGGTTTCCTTTACCTTATACTTCATTCTGCTCTACTCAGACCTGTTGTCCTCTTTTGTGGACACTTTTTTGCGCCATCTAGTGGTAGTAAGGCCGCAATACACTTATCCACATACGAACAAGATGGCCGCCATCTCTGCCAAGTCAGTCTGCAGTCAATCTCAACACAAACACAAACACACATCACTTTTAATGGTTGAAACTTGTTTATTTATGATTAATAATGTTTGTAGTTTGATACAGCAACAAATTTGTCCAATTTTAGCAGCAGTAACAAACTAAGACGCTGGTAATTAGGAGGTATGTGTTTGAAGATATTGGGACTTCATTATCATCTCGTTTGTAGACAATGGGACTTTATTATCGTTTACAAAGTGTAGTTTTTTATAGCTATCAGATCCTACTGATCCCAAATAGCTAGGAGAAATTAAAATACATACCAAAAGTTCCAAGTCCAGGTCTCTGAGGATATAATGTAGATATTTATGATAGTTCATGGAAAGGCATATAGATGAAACCACACCTATAATAATGTTGAGTATTTTTTTTTTTTTTTAAACAAGAACATCCAAAGATAAGAAAAAAGTGGATTTACTTCTCCCTGACTAGCTAGAAATTCAATTCATACCTAACAGAAAAACTGGAAAATTCAGATTTGGGAACAGCCTGACTTGTTTATCAGAATAGATGTTGGAGTGTAGATCAGTGCACCACCATGGAAGGATATAAAGCAGCAAATGGATCTTTCTGCAGCAAGTTTCAGACTCTTTATAAAAATTACCTGAAGGAAGGAAAGTGGTGGTATCCTCGTCATCAGAGAAGTGACATGTTTGCCCTCCACTGCAACACCTGCTGGTAACACTGGTGACTTTAACAATGTTTCCCTCCACAAAGGTCAGTTTACTTCATTTGACGTCCACTGAGGGTTAATTTCAGACCTTTATTGTGTTGATTCTTGTTATTTTCAAGCGTTTTGCATCTGTTTCATTCTGGTGTATTTTAATGTTTGCTGTCTGAGATTATTTTATTTTATTGTGCCATATGGATCCTTGTGCATAAGGGGAAATGAATGTTTTTTTGTTGTTGTTTTTGTCGAAATATTGTATGTGACAATGTCATACATACCGGATCATCTGTATGTATAAAGCTCTGTCTGAGGATGTTAACACTTTAGCACACAGGATGTTTTTATGTGGTTATTGGCATTATAGTTCAGGCAGATCAGAAAAAACTCCCTAATTAAGCAACTGATGATGATTTTCTTTAACGTTTCATCTATAAAATGTCAGACAACAGTGAAAGTGTCTGTCACAGTTTTCCAGACCTCAAAGTGACATCTTCACATGTCTTGTTTCCTCTGACCAACAGAGCAAAAATCCCAAAATGTTCAGTTTACAGTGATAAACAGCATTTTTTTAGCTTCCACTTGGACATGTGCTGCTTCTTTGGGAAGAATTACTTTTGTATGAGTTAATACCGTGTATTTTGAGGATGATCCTGCAGAGTATACCTTTAAAATGACTAATCGATCATCAAACTTGCTGCAGATTTTTTTTTTTCTGACATCCAGCTCATCAATTAATTGACTGATTGTTTTAGCAATAAAAATAAGCCCTTAGGTTTGGTTTTGCGGAAAAACTGAACCCTTAAAGTTAAAGTGAGATTAAATGTCAAATTCTTGGTTTTGAGGGGAAACAGGCGATTCAGATCCGTCTGTCCGTCTGAAAGGAGAGCTTTTCTCCATGAGTACTGCTGATCTGTGGAGATGATTTGTCTCAGTATTATTTGTGTGAACAGGCTGAAAACTCACAACATATTTTGCAAATATAAAACAGATCTGCAAATATGTAAACAAATTAAAAAAAAAAAAAGACTCAGTGTGCTTAAAATGCAAATCCACAAATGCAGAATTCAGATTCACAATTAAAAACTGGATTCACACATATCTGTGTTGGAAAGTTGTAAATGTTGCAAATGCTTTTCATTTATTTGTAAGTCAGTTAAATATATTGACTTGTTTTTACTTGTACATTGGATTTAAATCTTGGAATTTCAAAGTTACAGTGAAACTGCAGCTAAGAATCTTAAACTTCCACTGTGTTTCACTACGACACAAATTTGGGCTGAGTGGTTAAAGGAATAGTTTGGCAGTTTGGGAATTGATTTGCCCGGAGTGTAACACGAGAGGATTGATATCAAACTTATATGTGTCTGTTAAATATGAAGTGACAGCCAGCAGCCGCTTAGCGTAGCATAAAGGCTGCAAAACAGGGAAACCGCAAGCCTGACTCAGTCTGGAGCTAACACAGTCTGCCAACCAAAATTTTTAAATTAACTAATCTTTCTTTAGATTAAAGAAACGAGACCCAACATGTTAGCAGCGTTCAGACGTGCTTTTAGACAAACTTTATAGCCTAACTTTTTGGTAGGCTAGCTGTTACCCAGTCTTTGTGCAAAACTAAGCTAAGCTAGCCAGCCTCTGGCTGTATCTTTATATTTAACAGACAGAAATGAGAGTGGTATCTATCTTCTCATCTAACTCTCCACCCGAAAGCAAATTGCCATATTCCCTGAAATTTCAAATTATACCTTTAAAAGTTGGTGTGACTCAGGGGAGAAGCACAACACCACAAGGCTGCCAGGATCTAATTTACTTTTAAATCTTAATAGAAGTGACAGTGGAAGCAGCAGTAAACTGTAACTGGATTTCCACAGGAAGCCTCCACGCTACATTAATCCCAGTCACCTGTGTATTACCTGATGTTCTGTGTGCTAAAGTGTTCACCTGTGTGAGCTCAGATGAATCCTGATGACTCTGATCACTACAATCTGAATTTTAGCACTCAGAGTGTTTTTTAAATCAGTGCTCTGTGCTGAAATCATTTGTTTTATTATTCAGGGCAATCCGGTCCAATGCGATGGTCCTCGCGTCTTTGAATGGTCATTAAATTGTATCAGTGTGTTTCTCTGCAGCACTTTACCCACGAGGGGTGGAAGACATGTCCACAGGTTTGAGTTTGTCAAAGATAATTAAATTTAGAGTCCCAGAGACAACGCTGGGTTACAAGTAAACTGGTATGAAAAACCACTCTTCAGTCTCCAGGTCATTTACAGTCACACACCAAATGTTTTCCAATGTTTTGTCCTGATGTCGCCTTTAAATAAAAATGATGCAGCTGCAAAGTGGCCCTCCTCATCATCTATATTCAAATATTAAAAACTCTAGCGAGCCTGCTGTGATGAAATGAAAACTGTATCAACGGAATGAATATTGATTAAAAAATGGTTCAGGAAAATCAAGAGTAAGTCATGTTTATTGCAAATGCTGTTTTTTTTTTTTTTTAAATATTTTGAAAGATTTAAAACACCTGAATAAAAACAAATTAAAGAAATAATGTGAAATATGGTACACGCTGTAATATGTACTTCCTTTTTATGTATGTTTAAGGAAGCTCCCGAGCACCTCCTCATAAAACTAATTTAGCATGCACATGTTGAAATGAAAATCAAGATTTAATCAAAGGTTTAATAATTTTAGCATATGTTTTTCATTTAATTTTATTGCAGTAAATGCAAAAAATAAAAATGAAATACATATTATATTTTTACTTTTTTCTTTTGATTTGCATTTACTTAGGCATTTTTAATCTTTCATATTAACAACGGAAAGCAGCGTTATACACAAGTCTGCTCGGAGTGAAAGTTTGCACGTGAGCCAAATAATGAAAATGACTAATTTGCTTGAAAGGTTCCTCTGTACCATACAACAGCTGTGTAGGTCACATAAAGTTTATATATATCTTTTAAGATCCATAAGTCTGGTTTATAGCTAGGTATTATAAACACCTGTACCCTGCATGTTATATAGAGATGTATTAATAACCTACATTTTTCTTTAGTCACAAAAAGGCTATACATGAGATTGTATCTGTTGTATCTGATTGTTATCTGCAGGGTCAGATGAGTAGGCACTGAACATGACAGCAGCAATAGTTGACCGTTTCCACAGCAACCAGTAATACAGTCAGGAGGGCTGTCTATCTGCAGTCTCTGCCCTCAGACTTTACGTGATGACAGTGAACACTTCACACCATGTACAACTGAAGTCTGCCAGGGCTCAGTTCGCATTTTTACAGTCCATGGTCCGCACATCCAGAGGGTGGACATTTTGATTAAGCCTGGATGTAGGAATATGTAGGTGAAAGAGAACTACGGTGGCCGACGCGAAAACGGCAATTGGCCTGATCTGTTTTGTCTGCTCTGAGCTACTGTAGAAACAACATGGCGGACTCCGCGGATGACAACTAATTGGACCAACTCCGTATTAGGATATAAAACAGCTCATTCTAAGGTAAAGAAAACACAATAACTCTTATTTTCAGGTGATTAAAGTGATGAAAAGGCAGTTATGAATATTATATTACATTTCTTTCAATATATCCCCCTTAATCCCACAAACTGGACCTTTTTAAGTGAGAAAATTTAGCCTACTCCTCCTAAATTAACGTTAGATGAGCTGACCCTGTGTCGTTAAATATTGTGAGGAACTGAACAAGTACTCACCTTAAACCTGCATTAATTTAATTATTTGGCTTCATAAGGGGCAGCAGGAACCAACTGTAAACACAACAGTGACTTACTGTCACCTTTAAGTTGATGTGGTGAACCTCTTAGCAGATAGCTGATTATTTACACATCCATCAGTTACAGAATAATATTATAATTAATTTGGAGACTTGTCTGTGACCACCTGATGAAAGTTAGTCCAATATTCACTGTGTTAGCTCTGTTTTAAGTCTACAAACTCCTGAGGGAAATATCCGTCTCTTCAGCTGCTTTATGCTCCACTGTGCTCACCAGCTAGTCTCTGACTGTGTCTGTCTGCTGTGTGGTGCTGAGCAGGTAGAGTACAGTTGGTTTTCATAAGCATTTTGCACTCTGTAAACATCACTGAGAGAGATGAGAGGGAAGCAGGACAGTAATTTTGTTGGTCAGACAAACAATGAGCTGAAACTCTCACTAATAATTATTTGTAGGTTAATCACTACGAGTGACACCTTTCACATTGTCATTTGATTAATTGTTATCATAAAATAGCTAGATTAGAGCTTCTTTAAACACCATTATTGATAATTCAGCATATATGACTCTTATTGTTTTGACTGTAAATCTTATGACTTTAAGGTCAGAGGTCAAAGCAGCAGCTTTGTCATCTGCGTAGCATGACTGGAGTGGATTGTGTGTGTTAATAATGAAAATCATCCACCACCTTTGTGTGCACTTTGAAGTTAGGAACAGAAGAATCAATGAAAGAACTCAAACTCGTGTTTTTCTTTTACCCATGTTCCCTTTTTTGATTTTTTTTGTTTTCATGCATAGACAGGACAAGTGATACAGCAGAACAGCATGTCTCGGTGTCACTAAGGCCACAGTTTGAGCATTGTTAGTTGTAATTTTATGGATTAATCTTTCTCTATTAATCATAAGCATGTTGATGTCCATAGTTATCAAATCTGACATGATTTACTGTCACCAGCGGACTAAGGCCTCCAGGCTGCTGTCTGTGAAAAATAAGGTAAAGATAAAAAGTTGTCAAGTTGCATTTCAGTTGCAGTCTTTCACAGTGACTGCTGAAGTCAGGACATGGTTAGCTTAGCTTGGCATTAAAACTGGAAGCTCACAAATAACACATTGTATCTTACTGGAACTGTCTTCCTCCAGGAGGTTAGTACAGCCACTTGTTGTTGTTGTTGTTGCTCAGTTTGTGTACAGATTGAACGGATAAGATACAATTGCCCTTATACAGGAAGCATCATATGAACAAATTTCCTTTTATTTTTGTAACCACGTTTTGCTCTGATTTTGTCTGCTGATTTCTTGGATTCACGTGTGTTTTCTTATTTTTTGCTGTCTCACTAGCACTCTTATCAAGATCAGAGAAAAACACTACATTTTTAAAGTTTACAAATTGTTTGTCTGAAACAAGGAAACATAATTTTTATGTTCAAGGACTATAATTTTACTTTTTTATTTGAGTATGTTAATCTCGTGCCACTTTCTTCTACTCTTCTACACTTCAGAGGGAAATATTGCTTTTTTGTTTTTTTTACTCAGCTACAATTAGTTGATCACTTTAATCACTGGTTACTTTACAAGTGAAGATTTTTGCTGGGTTTTTTATTTTCCTGTAGCACCTGTACTGACATTCTGGAAAACCACCTGTTTACATTGTTGACATTTTATTTAACAGCATGTCGATACCACTGTTGAAGTTCCTCTTCTTACACCCTTTTATTGGTGGCATCTTTCCAATTCTTGCTCTGGCTTGTACCAGAGTTGTTGCACACAGCATAACACCTGCCCTTACCTAGTGTTTAGGGGTGCTACTTATGCTAATAGGTTACTTGTGATCAAGTAGGATTTATCATTCAGCATACCTGGGTAACAGCAGATTTAAATGGTTTAGAATGTGTGGTGCATCTTCTCATAAGAGGAAATACAAGAGAAATTTAAGAAATGTGGCCGCATCAGCCCCAGTGTTGTTCTTTAGTGAGCTTTATTATCTCTTTTTGCAAAATGTATTTATGTCTCGTACATAAATGTATCCAATCAAATGTTACTGGGGGAGACTGGCTAACTGCTTCAGTCATTTAAAACTCTTTTAAAGTAATTTATTTTCAAATGTTTATCTTACAACACAGAAAAGGGAGAAGTGGGAGGTGAGGCTCTGACAGTTGTCTACGACTGTATATTGGGTGTTATCCCTCTGTGTTGTGGGTTTCCTGAAGGTAGAAACACAGAGCGAGTGAAGGCAGCTGACACTCACTGCATACTCAGCTGCATTCCAATCTTTATGCTAAACTCAGCTAACCATGTCCTGTCAGACTGTTTCTTTAAAATGTGTTCTTCTATCTTTAGGATGGTTACAATTAAAAGCTTCACCATAGTAGTATTAATAGAGTAAAAGTATGAATTACAGAATCAGTCCCTCCAGGAAATCACAATCTTGTTATCGCAGCAATGAATGCAAATTCAATAAATCTCCTCATTATGTGTGAAAGTTTACAATTTAGTCTAATCATTGAAATCCAGTCAGAAGAATGCCCACAATAATTATGATAACACTGTGAGAGATCCTAGAGGGAGTGTGTAAAGAAAAAAATCGTCCAATAACTGTTAAATCAAGATTTGCACCTTCACTGATTAACTATTTTTTCACCTCCGTCAAAGATATGCTCAGGCATGTTGATGAGAAATTATGTGTTCTTAAGTTCTAATTCGATGCTCTCATTTTAAGGATTTGGCCGACGCTCTCATTCAGACAGTTGATGGTTTGGGGGTTTTGCCCATGGACTGTGTATAAAGATGGACGACATGACAGCTCCTCAAAGTGAAACCGAAATGCCTCAAGCGCCCCCTGGTGGCTGGCTGCAGTATAGGTCATAAAGCCCACCCTCTCCATTTTAGTGGTGGGACATGGGTCAAACTAAAAACTCACATCACAAGATGGTTTCTGTCATTTAAGGTGGTTCTAATCATGCTGCTGTTTGTTCAAGTGTTCGTTTTTCTGGTAAGTTTGATTTTAATTAGTTGTTTAATGCTACCATATGATTGACACCTGTGTGAGCCAAACGGTGGGCTTGCATTCAGTGGCACTGCTCAAGAGAAGTAGGGCAGGTATATGGGCGGGAAACTTGATACCATGGAGTTCGCTACTGCACAGACTCTGGCTCTGAATTACATCCCCAGAGCAAGATGGCAGCGGCGGTATCTGGGATATTTTAGCTTCACATATGTACAGTGGGACTAAGTGGCGATGCGTCGTTTGTCTTTATACACAGTCTATGGTTTTGCCTGTGAGCTGCTGTTGAGTCAGACATCAGTTAACTGATGTTTCAGATTAACCCCTCAAATTACAGTTTTGTGTGCTACGTGGCTTCACAGCAATCATAACTGAGCTAATCTTTTCAGGAGTTGTTGTCCATGAAATCAGAGAAATTCAGGCGTCCAGATTCTTCATCAGGAATCATTCTGGAGGTCCACACTTTGTTGCCCATTCCAAGTTACCGTGGAAACAACCTGAGAAGACAACCGTGGAAAGATATCATGGCAGGAAAACGTCTCTCTTCTGTCTCGCAGATAGTGAGGTAAGCAGTAGAATTCTAAATAAATTATATAGACAGCAAGGGGGCAGGGGGTGTGGTTCTGCTTATTCTACATTGGGTGCCTGCATCCTGAAGAATGTGCTGGTATTTAAAGTAGTATTTCACTACTGGAAAGATGGTCTTCTCACAAAACTGGGCTGTCTATACAGTAGAAACTCAAAAATACTTTTAAAATTGATGCTACGTGACCAGAGAAAACAGGGGAGAGGTAGAAAACCTACAATGCTAATAAACACAATAAAAGATGCCGCTGGTAGCTGAGATGCAGGCTTGACCGCTTTGACACAGGGACCAATATGGCGGCCAGTTGGTAACAAACGAGTTCGAATTAAAGTTAAACGGTAAGCTAAAATAAGTTCCTGAAAACATTTGATGCGAAAAATATGCAAAGCAGTAACAGAATCTTGGTTCATATTTGATCAGAGCTGCTTAGGTTTACCATTTGATCGCAGCATTTTAAGCCTCCGTTCTACAATACAAGAAGAATTTCTTGTTCACAAATTCTCATATTACAGCCAAACAGTACACTCAGATATGTTTCTGAAGACATTATAGGCGAGAAATAGGCCATACAGTGACAGAATCTTGGTTTATATTTGAGTCTGTATCAAGACACTCTTGCTCAGGGGATCCAACCAAGGTTGATAAGGCCCAGCTTGTGTTCAAGTAGCAGAGGAGTGACGATCCTGATGGTTGTCTTCCTGTACAGTCCTGTGATGCCAAAGAGCTTTAAGGCCCTGCATAGGGACTGCCAACCTCACTGAGCTGGCCATCCTCGCCTCTGAAACTCACATACCACATCTCAGTAATTTGCTGAATTCCAGCAGGACTGCTTGCCTTGCTATTTTGGACATCACTCCCCATCTCTCCCCCAGTGTAGATGGCATTTGCTGAGGGTACCTGTAGCACCACTCTTGTGTACCTTCAGAGAAGAACTCAGGATATGCTCCAGGGATCCCTTTTTCTGGTGCAGTGTGCACACCAGTGAGTCTGCCAGACCCTACTGTAAAAGGTTGGATGGGCTGGGGATCAGGAACATGATCTGGAGTGGCTCAGTCTTTCAGAGCTTTTACAAAGTAATCTTGCAGTCGATAGCTTGCTCCCATCCAGTCTACACGCCCCACTGCAGTATTCAAACTAAGCCAGGGTATCTGTAGTCGATACCTTTACGGAATCAACCGAAATAACCCAGTACCAAGTAGTTTCAAAATGTTCCCAGTCGAACAATACCTGCATTTGATCTTTTTTGCACCAGGGGTTTGATTTGGGACCGTCCCAACTCCCTGCTGGATCACCAAACTTTCAGTTGCTGCTGCCTCCAGAGCCGCTCTCGTCCCTGTAAATGGCCAGTCAGCATCTGCCCTGTTAGCACAAGCTAACACAGTAACGGCAGCTGTCATCCAACACCGAGCCGTCACATAATCCCAACAACACACCAACACTGAAACAGCTCAACTCTTGCCCTCATCTCTTCCTGGACCATGTGACACTTATCCATTTCCTGAGCTCTGTCATAAAGAGGTCTTGGAATGCTACCAAGCTGTGCCTGTCCCAACACCACTGCTCCAACTAGCACATTGTGGTGTAGCGGTTCCTCAGCATGGTCAACCACCACCTGTGCCCTCCAATTATCCTCATCCTGACCTCCGTCACAGCATTTGAGACTCTGATGTCAGAGGAGTCTATATGTAGCAGCATCTCTCTTGCAGAGTAACCAGGAACTCCTCTATCAGACTGTTGTGGGGGCAGATCTTGGCTGATTTTTCTTTTGAAGCCCCTATTAGTAGTCACCAGGAATGACCAGATGCGGAAGGATTACATGTTGGTAGATTTGTGATTTAAAAGTTTAAATTGTTTTCTTGTGTTAAATTAAAAGCTGATCTTATTTTCAGTTGTTGTCCAGTACAGGTGGAAGTAGGAGGGCAGCCTGTATGTTTGACGGATTGATTCTTGGATAGGGAGAAGTTAACTGAGTTGTACCATTTGTTTTGTCTCAGAACTAAAGTCGTCCTGTAGCTCTTCTTTGCTTATTTCTGTACTTTCAAACAGCAGTGGTAAAAAAAAAAAATCATGATCACGATGATGCTGTTTCTTTTTTTGACACATACACCCAAACAACTTTTATATTGCAAGAGAGATCTAATTTTTGACCTTTGGAAAAAGTCCATTTGTTACTTTTTTGAGGAGCTTTAACTGTGTCTCATGGCCATCCTTATTTATGATCGAGATGGTTTAGTTGATTTCATGTACAGGTATGTATGACCCCATTTCCACCAAGCAGTACGGTACAGTTCAGTTTGGTACACTTTTTTTCCATTTCCACTGTGAAAAGTTGTGGATGGTACCCATGGAGCTGTTCTGTACCGTCCCCACGTTTGGTCCCCCCTCTGTTGGGGTACCTAGCACACAGATCTGGTACTAAAAGGTGGAGCTGTGAACACTGCAACTGTCTGTTGATTGGTCAGTAGATGATGGTCACTCTGCTCAGGGCTGAGTTGTGGCTGGTTTTGAGGCTCATGTAACCATACCATGGAGAGTTTTACAAGTAAACTGTAACTATAAAATGAAAGGATGTTTTGCTGCCTCTCACAGCAGCTGAGAAAAAATAACTCAATTCACTGGGCCGACTGCTGGCAACTTTTAAGGTGGAACGTTAACTTGTAATGTTAACTTTGACCATTACTTAAGTTTTTATATGACATTCACTTTTAGTAATGAGTGGATCTTCAAGCATTCATATATATTAATTTTGGTGGGGTTATGTGAACTATTCTAATCCTCACTCGGAGAAAAGAGAAGCATTGTGAAGCGTCGTTCCTGTGGGCTACGGCCACACTAAAACCCCTGAGCTTGCCTGAGAAGGACTAAATACACAAACCCGTTATTTTAAAATATCCCATGGAGAGAGACTCTCTCTGTTTTATTTTGTTCTGAAAATGTCGGCATGCAGCCTTGTTCTGTGGACGATAACTGAGATGCAGACTTCCCCGCCCACATTTAATGGAACTGTCTGTGGTGGAAACGCTAGGGTCTAGGTACAATGTCTGAAGGGTTACTTTTGGTTGTTTGGTGGAAATGGGGCTTATGTTGTCAAATATGGAGCTTTGAACTTTGATCTTTCTCTAACTCTCTTCTGACTCCTGGTCAGTGATTTTGACTCCTGGTCATTTGACTTCTGGCTGGTGACTTTGACCCCTACCCAGTTTTTCCCGTTGAAAGCTTCAGAAAAAGCTATTAAATAGACATTCATTTTTTTTCCTGTCAAACCTTTATCTTGCTTGGACGCGTAAATTCAAAGGTCAGACTCCACTACACAGGAAGTTTACATCATATCCCCTTGTTGTTTTTCAGTGGAAGTTGAGGTGAAGCATATTTTCACACATAAAGCGTCTGCACCGTCACTGGCTCTTATTCGTCAGAGATGTGTCTTACCTAAGAACCCCAGGCCATGGTGACGATGGTTGAGGAATGATTTTTGAGTTTAGACTTGGCAGATCTGCGTCTCCTATTGGTCTGGTCACAGTTCTAGGTTAAAGACAGAGAGAGAGTGACAGAGATGAAGTTTTATGGTTCCGTCGGTGCACACTTAAGAAACAACAATGATCCAGGTACTTGTGGACTGAAGCAAAAACAAAAACATAACCACAAGCACCAATTCCAGATTTCTAGCCAACATGGATTGTTTGAAGTTAAGTTGGTGAAAAATTCAAGTGTCTATGATTTGCCATGTCACCAGTATTTTCATTCTGAAAGAAGATTACAAATAATAAACCAGCCCAACAAAAAAAGGGTTTCAGCCCTTAAGGCTTGAACCCCTGAATTTTGAACTTAGTGTTCGTTGATGGGACATTGTCAGATTTGAGACACACCAGTGTCTCAAATCTCAAATTTCTGCCGTTTTTTTTCCCCGTTAAAGGGTTTTTTTGGGGAGTTTTTCCTTATCCGCTGCGAGGGTCATAAGGACAGAGGGATGTCGTATGCTGTAAAGCCCTGTGAGGCAAATTGTGATTTGTGATATTGGGCTTTATAAATAAAATTGAATTGAATTGAACCAGTGATGTCGGATGTTAATCCCAGACACATACTTTAGTGTACTTTTTGGTTGGGGTCTGTTTTTTTTTTCTTGTTTGGGCCCCTTGAATCCTAAGGAGGGAGATCTTTATGCTGCAGCCCACAATGATATTTTAGATAGATATTCCAGTTTTGTGGCAGTGTGAGAAACAACCTTTTCTGTTTGAACATGACAGTGCCTCTGTGCACAACGCTGGCTTCCTTTAAGAAATGGTCTTCCCAGTTTAATGTGGAAGAACTGAACTGGTCTGCACTTAGCCCAAAACTCAACCTCATCAACACCTCTGGGATGAACTGGACTGTGAGCCAGAGCTTATCACCTAACATCAGTGTTGGACCTCACTAATGCTCCTGTGGCTGATCCAAAACCCGATGTACTGGTTTAACAGGATGAAATTTCACTCGCATGTATTTGTGTCCGTGTGAGTGTTTTTGGGAACCTACCGAGACGCAGACCTCCTTGCTTTTGATACACAGGTTTGTTCTGCAGTGCAGGTAGACATCTCTGGTTTCCCCAAAAAACTGGAACATTTTGAAGGAGAAGAAGTCGGATGTTCCCTGTCCGTTACTCTCCACTTCCACAGTTTTGTCATCAGTATTCGGACAGCTGCTCAGAAAAAAGAAAACACATACGACATCACCAGTGGGGCTGCAACTAACGATTAACTAACGATCTGTTGATTATTTCTTCGATTAGTCGATTAATCATTTTATCGAAAAATGTGTTAAAATGTTGAAAAATGTCAATCTGGCTCTCCCAAACCCCAAAATTATGTCATCTAATGTCTTGTTTCGTATTCACGCCAAAGGGCTTTAGTTCACTGTCATGGGAGAGTGTATAACGCTGCCAATATTTGAACATAAGAAGCTGCAGTAAGAGTATTTTGGGGTGCTTTTATAGTACTTGTCTATGAAAAATCACTTAAACCGATTAGTCGATTACTAAAAATAGTCACCGGTTATTTTAATTGTCGATTAGTCGTCAATTAGTTGACTAATCGCTGCAGCCCTAATCACCAGCTGCAGTCGTTTGATGTTCCATAAAATTGATCAAATCTGAATCTGGCGTCAAATCCTCTCGTTACGCCTGTGTCCTTTCAGATCCCACACAAAACCTATTTAGGCTTGAATTTAAACATTAGTATGTAACTTCATTTGTGAGTAACTACATTTGTAATTAATGCACATTATAGTCCACAAGCTACTTGCTCCAAACACATGTGGTTCTGTATAAAAGCTATGAAGCTGATAAAGGCTCAAATATTAATGTGATATCCTTGAAGGTTTAAGTGGGGAATTTTTTGACCACCACATGGTTTTAAATCTAATGCACTTCTGTTGGACAGGTGCGTAGGAGAATGAAATTAAGTTTTTGTCCACTTGTTGGCAGCACAACAAGCTGTAAACACAATACTGACAAAAGATCATCCTTGTTAAGCCTCTGTGTTTTGGCATCAAGGAGATTGTGTGACTCTGTTTAGTCATTAAACTTCCTGCTGACGCGGTCAGGTAATTCCTCCAGACCACGGATGTGCTTTAATTTAAATTTAAACTAAAATAACAATTTGGCTGGTTGCAGATGTCAGTGTTTTCTGTTGTTCTTGTTGTTATTGTGGTATATTTTGTTTTTTAATGTTATTTATTCCCTTTTTGCCAGGAAAACAAAAATATCTACAATATGAAAAAATAAATAACATAACTGTTTTTGAAGTAATCAAACCCTTCATTATACAACTTTTGAGTGAGCATAAATCCAATCATAGACAGTTATGAAACAACCTTAAAAATAACCGTCTTCCACATGAAAACATCTTTTCAAAAAGCTGATCCATACTGCATACATGCAATTTTCTCCTCCAAACTACTGTACTTATTCAGGTTTTTCACAAACAACTACATTTTACAAGATTACATTTGAACACATTTTAAGAACGTTATAATTTACCTTCGCCCAATACTTATTTTTACTTAATAGAGTTTGGAAGGATCATAATGTAACTCAGCGTTACCTCTGTGAGTTGTTAATTCCTGCCACTGTCTGCTAATGTTAACAAGCTCTCTTCCTGCCTAGTTAAAGATAGATTTGTTGTTCACAATGCAACTTTATCAAGGAAACAATAGATTTTGTTTTAACCAGCAAATCAAAGCTAGTTTGGTGATCATTTGTGACAAATGCAAATACTTTAATAATTCAGTTACCCGCAACATGGCGCCGATGTGTTCAGCATCAGTGCCGTTGAAATTTTCCACCATAGAAACACCAAACTAATGTACTGCTATAACATACAGTCAGCCAGTTGAGCTACTTGTAAGCTAATTAACACAGCAGATATACAAAATATACCATCTTTTTAAAAGGGTTCTAGATTCAAAGCCGCCGGCCAGCTGGGACCCTTCTGTGTGGAGTTTGCATGTTCTCCCCTTGTCTCTTGGTTCTCCAGCTTCCTCCCACAGACCAAAGACATGCAGCTAAGGTTAATTGTTGACTCTGAGTAGCCCGTATGAGTGAATGTGAATATTTGTCTGTTTCTATAGCCCCTTTTACACTGCCTGTTCAAGGCAGGAATGTCATGCCCATAACTATGCCTAGCTGTTCTTTATAAAAGTACAAATGTGCAAAGTGGCGACAGAGTTTTTTCATTTATAAACTGGCAGTGTAACAGTGCTGAATCGACATCTGTGTAAAAGGGACAACTGGCAGGACATGACAATGGATGTACTAAAAGACCTGGGTACAACACTGGCGACGGGGCTTCGTTCATTCCTATGAAAGTTGCTCAGTGGCGCATGAAGTCAAAAAAGCTCTATCTCTGCGGCATTAAATTACCCACATGATGGGCGCTGCTTCTGCATCATTGGGCCCACAGAGCAAGCACACTAGAAACTTGCGTCAGCAAGTGCAGCCAAGAAGCCAATTTCCAACAGCCACTTGGCTGAATACAGGTTGAGCACTTTGCAAACTCGATTGGGGATAAAATAATTTAATCTTGCTGCTCTTATAGACCTTCAAAATGTTATCAGACCAAATTGATTAAATCTTGACAGTAAAACGAGTCATTTCACGGGGTTGTGATGTTAAAAAAAAAATGTATCCACTGATTTCTAGATGTCTCTTTCCCAGTGTATGTTTATGGTAAAAAGTATTTTTGGGCCCATTGGTATCACCTGATGGACCCTGAAAATAGCAGTACCACTGTTAAGCCTCTCCCAAAATTGGCTTCAAAGCCGGATGCACTCCCTGGGGGTCTTGAGACAACTGCAGATGGAATGGGTGTGACACTTTGACGACGTGTAATGTGTGTGACCCACCCCTGGGAGATTTAAAAAGCAACTAGAAGCAGTTAGCAGCTAACTCAAAAAGGAAAACAGCAGCTGAAAATATCCACAAATTGGTGAGACAGAGGTCTGGGCACTCCTTACCCTCCGAGCAGAGATCAGCTGCCGTATAACAGGGACAGTAAATGATTGTTATTGCCATGTTATTCCATTGTTATTGTTTAGAAAGTCTCCTGATGTGCACATTACATGCCACACTAGAGGCCAACGCTGTTGTGTTTAATGTCAAGCCTGTCACACCTCTCTTACTTTTGGGACACTGGCATGCTATGTAAAATTACACATTGTTTGGTTTCATGTAAAAGAGCAAAGGTGACTTAATGAGGGTACTTTGTAGCGGTCCTATGGTGTGAACTCTTTGTAAAAAGGGCTTATGTGTCAGCCCTGTGATAGTCTGACAACCTGTCCATGGTGTACCTTGCCTCTCACGCAATGTCAGCTGGGCATAGGCTCTAACCTGCACTATAGCCAAAAGAAGTCCAGTAACCATTCTCTTTTAAGCTCTGGTTTGAGCTCCACCTTGGCAACCAGTGGAGAATTGCTGTTCCTGCTCAAGAAATAGCCCGACACACAGCCCTATGTAAAACGCATTTTTTGACATTCTTACATTTCTGTTTTTGTTCTGCTTAAACAAATAAGATAGAGGTAGTTATATAGTGAGATTTAGAGGTGGTGCCAACTGAATTGTGTTACCTTTGGGCAGAGGCAACACAGCTGTTTCCCTCCACCTCTAGTGGATGTATATGGGCTGCTGGTGGTAGCTTCTTATTTACTGTACAGGCCTGAGTGTGTTATCTATATATATTATATTTTGCCCTGGGACTAGATCCAGCCATCACCTAACAGTGACAGCGAAAATTATTTTGGGGCTCTATGAAAACTTGACAAGAAACTCCATGTCAACAGACTGGGTAACCACCTCTGTGTGTCTCTCACCGATCCGAGATGAGGTAATATTTCTGATCTGCATCAGCTGAATCTTCGTGGGTTGCAAAGCAGGACTGTATCACCAAAGCAACTTTATCATTCAGGCCGTTTGCCACCAGCGCGAACCAGACCCTCTGGCTCAGTTTGAGCTTGGTGTCCCCAGTCACTTCCTGTGTGCGTTGGGCATCGGTGTAGGCCTTCATGGTCAGAACGTAGTCCCAAATTCCAGTTGTAACATACGCCACTGAAGGGCTGCAAACAAACGCACACACATCAGCTCTGTTATACTCACCACTGAAACCTCTAAACTCCTGTATCCTGTAACTAAGTACATTTACTCAAGTATTTCAATTAAAGGGGTGAGTGATTTTAACGGGTAAAACAATGAATTAAGCAATTTCACATAAAAAAAAATCAGTGTTTTCCCAAAACTGCTTGTCATGGAGGGCCTGCTGACTATAATGGCTGATGCAAAAATGAGAAAACACAATGATCCTATCTAGAGCCAGTGTTTGGTTTGTCCTTTCATGGATACTGTAGAAACACGGTCGTGCAACATGGCAGACTGTGGACAAGGACCCGCTCTCTATGTAGATATAAATGACTCATTCTAAGGTATTGAAAATATGATGATTCTTCAGGTGTTTATAAACTAAAGAAGATACACTTATTAAATAATATTGCATTTCTCACAACATATCTCCCTAAATCCTACACTCTGAACCTTTAAAGTCCGGGTAAAGCAAATTCAGTGATTTCTGTTAAACTGTTTTTCACCATTTCTGTGTCCAGGATTTTTTGGGCAAGTCAAAAGCCTGCTCAATAATGTGATGGAGCAACCCTTATCATAACCCCTCCCCAACTATATAAATACTACGTCACTACAAACACTAACATAGAGTGCAGTGCGTAGCATCGGTGTCATTTCATTCAGCCCCTGTGAGTGAGCGGCAAGTTTGCTACGTTCCATGAGCTCTCTGAACTCTTTCAGTTAAATAGATACATAAAAAAAAAATCTCTGTTAAATGCTACAGTCATGTTAACACAAGCAAAGTAGTCATCACTAAAGCGGAATTATACTCCTGCATTAAATCAATGCCGTACCTACGCCGTAGTCTCTGTGTCGAAGTAGAGCCTATGTTGGACCCTACGCCATAGCCTGACGTGCACCTCCCCAGAAATGTAACTACATGTTGCGGCGACGCAGACCTCCTGTCTATTTTTGTAAGCTGAAACCATTTCCCTCAGTGGAAATGAAGCTTTTATGTACTTTTATTTCACAGATAAGAAACAATAAATTGTGAAGACAATTAATTCTCCACTAAAATAGCATTTTAGTGTGATTTGTGTGTGATTTATCCTGGCTTCATATGAGCAGAGGAAATCTCCACTAGTTGCTAGGCTAATTTATACAATGTAAAATGCCATAGGCTTTTGCTGATCACGTTAGCATGTTGTATTTGTTTGGAAAATTTGTTTAGTATAAGACAGTTGTTTTGTCAGTGAACCTTGTGAGATGTAATGGAGCCGAATTTTGTAATATTGCCTTTGTTAAATGTTGCTGTTGTCCCTGGCTTCATATGAGTAGTGGAAAAGTCCGCTAGCCATTAGGCTAATTCATACAATGTAAAATGCCATAGGCTTGTGCTAAAACATTAGCGTGTTGTATTTGTAGGGAAAATGTGTCCAGATAAAGGCAAGTGTTTGACTGTGAATGCTGCGAGTTAATGTGAAGCTGATTTGTGTACTTGTGAAACTGTCTCTACTAATCTATGTTGAATCCATGTTTAATGTGTGTTTTTAATCAACTAAACTTTACAGCACTGCTCAGAAAACCCGCCGCTGACAAATGTTTTGGAGGTGTAACTGCAGAGTGACACAGACACACCACCGCACAAGTATAAATGCTCATAAAGGCATAAAGCTACAGCGTAGGGTCTTCCACACAAGTACGTACCTTTCAGTCTATTAGACACAAATGGCTACCCGGCTCTCCAGCAGTTATTGCCCATGCTGTGGGTGTGTGCTTTGTGCTAACGTTAGCTGCTGAGGCGAGAGGCTGTCCCAATGCAGTGGCCTCCGTTCTCTGGTTCAGAATGTGTGCTGTGCTACCATAGACTGTGCTACTGGGTGAGCTGCTGTGAGGCTGATTGTCCGGCTCAGGAGTCGTATGTGTGTGTGTGTGCCCGTGCTACAGGCTTATCACCTAACAAGAGTCCTTGGATTTGCAGCAGCCTGGCAGCGACTCGATCTTCAGAGGAGGATACTGCTCAGTGTTTCATGATTTTGAAACTTAATATCATATCCTTGCATTTTTTTTAATTATTCAGATTTGGTTGGGTGGTTAATAACATATTTTTCAGTGGTGTGACAAACTCGTTGCACATATTTATTTTTGCCGTACCCTTACTTAAAGGTAAAAACGGGATTTAGGTATTTGCACCTCAGAGTTGGGGTAGGAGTCTTAGGGGTTGATTATTATTTATTAATACATGACATTATGCTGTATATTTTATATATTTTACCTCACCCACAGGGGCAGGAGGAGGTATGTTGAAATTAGGATAAAACAATCTACTCCACATTGCACACTGCAACTTATTTTGTCTCGCCATGAAATATTGTTGAACCCCTAACCAGGACACACCTGCCGCTGGTACCACTTTTGACTTTGATGTTGACTGAGAAATCGATGTTAATATCTGGAATAACAAAGGGGCAGGTGAAGTCAACCAATTCCTTGTTAGTGGTCTCCAGCTTGACGGCGTTCTTGTTGATAACTTCGTCGTCACTGTTCATCTGCAAAGTCACAGGGAGTCATTGTTACTGCAGAAGACCAATGAGTTATAGCTTCTCCTTGTTATATTTGATGTTTTTTCAAGACATCCACTGTAACCAGCATTACGGGGAACAAAGGGCTCACAGGTCAGAGCAGCAACTATAGAATGATAAAGCCTACAAAGGACATCTGGCTGCTTACTGAGAGTTAATAAAAAGTAGTGGAGAGACACCCACCTTGATCATCGTCCCACAGGGGTTGGTGCTAGAGTCGAAGCTTATAGTCACCAGGTGGGTCGTGTCGTCCTTTTCAGCTCTGCAGGTTTTGTCGTAGAGGTGTAAGTCAGTGTAGCTGATGTCTTTGTCCTCCAGGAGACAACCAACCAGAGTAATTGACTGAGAGCTCCCATCACAGACCGCTGGGTCACCTGAACACAGGACAGAAATGAAAACAATCAGTGTCGTGCAAACGTTTGGAATCAGGCGTTATAAAAGCAGCTAGAGCGGTCAGACAAATGTAGTGGAGTAAAAAGAGATGAAGTGGAGTAGAAGTATGAAGTTGCATGAAATGTAAATACTCAAGTAAATTACAAGTAGGACTACTGCAAATTTGTACTTAAGTGCAGTACTTGAGTAAATGTCCTTAGTTACATTCCACCAATGCTAACTTACATCACCATTTATTAAGTAGGTGAAACGTCATTCACTGCAACCATGTGTTGTTAACAGTTGTCTTAGTTCATTTGTGTGATGGTGCAGCTGAACAACTGTGACTGAACGCTCAAACTCATGATGTAACTTCAGTTCAGCAGGTCGACACTGCAGAGCTGAACATCATCACTCTGTTGTGTAACAGCCATCTTACCCAAAGTGTCTTCAGTTCTGTATGGGGAGGCAAATATGGCCCGACAGTGGCACCGGGTTCCATCACCACTGCTCTTATCGCCGCAGAATTCATCAGGACTGCAGTACTGGTCCTGACAGTAGGCCTGAGGTCCTTGAGCTGCAGAGAGACGGGCAGAGGGAGAGGTTTTACAGGTTGAGAGAAGAACAGCAGAACAACACATGAAACAGGTGCTGCCTTGTCTTTTAACGTCCAACCAACTAAAACCAAGTTGCACAGAAATTAACAAATATTGTTGGTGTTTTCATTTGTGAACTTATTTGGTGAAAACTGTCATTACCTGCTTTTTATACATAACACATCTGGAATTTTGGCATGGGTATTCAATACCTTGTGAAATAATTATGATTGCCAAACAGAAACATTTCAGATTTATGCAAGAATAACTCCCCCTTCATCGGTGTTCTTCAGTGAGCACGAATTTCTGTTACGGACTGTTGATGTCAGTACTTTAATTCACCCTTCGCTAAGTCCTGCCCCTCAAATACAGACTGACCAACCATAGCTTAGCATTAGCCAGCTCTGACTAGGATTCGTCAACAACACAGCTGTGCTCCATTGACTCTAATGCAGTCATTTTAGATTTCTTTCATTGTCAGTCTGGTTTTGTGGATTTGGAGCTAAATGTTGTGTCTGGGGCACGTCGTGTATTAATGATACTCTATGTTAGAAGGAGATATAAGTTTCTTGCCCCGTTTCAAAACCAAACTCAAACCCTAAGAAGTGTAGGGTTAGCCAGCTAGCTACTGAAGATATAGCCTACTGAATTATACACATGCTGCTTTTACCTTTAATGCTCATAACATTAAATAAAGACCCACAAAATACAGAATACAGTCACAAAGATTTGTGGTTGTCAGACAACAAATTATTTAGTTTGGCAAACCCCTGAATTATCCTCTAGTGCCACCATGAGGTGAACATGAGTGGTTTTTACTGAAATGTCTCGACAACTACAGAATGCCATGAAGGTTGGTTCAGACTTTTATCTTCCTCAGAGGATGAATCCTGCTGACTCGTCATCACTTGACTTCATCAGGTCAAATTTGTAACATATCCAGTTTAGTTTATGATTAAATACCTGCAAAACTAATGACATTACCACAAGTCTCAGCTAACTTTTTAAAAAGTGCTAATTAGCAAATGCTGTCGTGCTAACACTTCAAACTAAGATGGTGCTTTCACTGCTGGAAAGACTTCTTCTTTTAAAACGAGTATGTCTGTCCAATAGGAAGACTTTCAAAATTGGCACGACATGACCAGAGAAAACAGAGGGAAAAGGGCTGTGGCATTGGCTTTTACTCAAGAGGTAAAAAACCTACAACTATCACAATGCACTGCGCCACAACTGACCAATAAATGCGAGCTTGAACGTTCTGCCACAGGAAACAATATGGTGGCTGGCTGGTAACAAATTATTTTGAAATGTACTGAAACAGTGATCTAAAAGTTTGGTCTGTGTTTGAGGGGATGTGGTTGGGGTCTCTTTCTCAATCCTTTTCTATACTTTTTGTGTCTATGATGGAGGTTCATGCAAAAATGCAAAAGTAAAACCCGTAGTTCATGCAACAGCTCAACAGCCAGCAATAGTCTGTGAGCTAGGAGATGAGCAGGGCGATCTGGGCGCTAGTAAGATGGAGAAGTTTACCACAGTTTATTTACACATACTGCCCACATTGTTATGATCCAAAGCTGGTTGAAAATCATCAAAGGATCCCTTTAACATCTAAGTCTAAGTAAATCAACCCTTTAAATCATCTTTTCTTTGCATAACTCAGCATTGAAGGACAGTCTTACAGCAGGCGGCGTTTGACCTCCAGCTTTCAATGTTGTCATCGGTGTACAGGCTGCAGGCTCTGGCGTAGGCCTCCAGGAACTGACACTTGAGTCCGTCCCCAGCAGGATAATGGCACAAAGTGTTTGTGCAGGCAGTTACGTAGGGCCCTGTTGCGACGTTGTCATGACAAGCTGTGAAGGATTCCTGCGTCAGGAGGTTACAGCTGTTCCATGAGGTCAGAGAGGAAAAGTGGAAGATGGAAGAATGAAATCTAGTCAACACTGAGTATGTTTCCAAAATGTTCACCAGCATGAACTACAAGATGAAGGCCTTTTCTGAGGACGGTTGTGTGATGTTATGTTAATGGCCTTGCTCAGGAGAATATTTTCATAATGATTTTTATTAAAAGAAAGGCATTTATTTTATGGCCGTTAGAGGATTTGTGTTGTATATGGGTTGGTGATACCACAAAATTCATTTCAGATTTGATACCAAGGATCACAGATATGAATACTTCTGGAAAAAAATAAAATTGGCTAATGAACTATCGTGTTTTGAATTTAATTCATCATTAATATGCTTATGAATAGTTTTACCAGATATGAAGCATTTTTTTCCTTGCTTTTCTTAACATAATTATTATTTCTTAGTCCCGTGCATTTTTAAAACAAAAGCAGTTTTTAATGGTAAATAACAAATAGTTATCTCTGCATGCAAGAACAGTGTAGCAGAGAGCAGCACCTAAGAGGTGACTTAGGCACTGATCACACCGAAAGCGTTTTAGCAGCTGTTTTTAATGAGCATTAAGCTTTTTGCTTACTGTTTTTGCATTGCTATGCACCTCGCATCTGCTCTCCAGGCACCTGGCATTTTTGCCAGAGCGCTCTGAACTCCTTGAGTTGAAAAAATGTCAACTCAGAACGGAAAAGCGCTATACTGGTCACGACAACAAGTTCACAGTTTGTAAACAGCGGATGAAAACTGGTGGTTCTCCCCATGATCCACCCTGCTTTTTAGGGTCTCATGTACCCACACAGATCTCTGTTTCCCTGTGCCCAACAAACTATTTAATGACAACCTCTCACCCTCAGCCAGAGCTATAGCACGTACCCTCTGCCTCAACATTTTAGGAACTAGATACTACTAACTAATAGCTGTTTTTTTAATTTACTAGTGGCATTCAGTTAAAAAAAACAGGTGGTGTGTTGGGCCTCATTTTTTAAAACATTCACAATGTATTGATCAGGTCCTTAGCATGAGACCACTGATGCCAGCATTGATACTCAAAACACTTGTACTCTGCAAAGACAATGAAGTTGAATCTATCTATGATGTTACAGTATTCGAAATGCAAGTTCGAATTTTTGAAATACTACTGTCGTTGTGTCACTAAATATTAAATTAGGCTTTTCCCTGAGGGCAGTGTATTTTTAAATTCTTTGCAATGGGAGTATTGCTTATTTATGCTACGCTACAAACGGCAGCAGCGTGAGAAGAGGCTGAGCGTGTATTCTGCGCTGAGCATTGCAAGTTTGGGGCGGGGGTGTTTCTGAGCATTCTGAGTTTCTGAGTGTTGAAAAATGTTCAACTTTGGGTAAAATGCTGCAGCTTCTTTTTACTGGTGCAGTGCTTTCACCTGGGGGAAAAAAAACACTTTGGTGCACACAGGGTCGTAGACCTATGATTGCCCAATAGATATGCCCGAATTGAATTATATCTCATGTTTAATCACAACAGAGACAATGAAGCCTGTGGCAAATTTCAAAAGGACTTGTTGAGATGAAGCTGGTATCGGCGGGGTAACATGGACATTGACCACCCCGCTGGTGAGGCATGCTGGTCATCCGGATAGCGGGAACTCGCATCTCTGCAAACATCTGAGTAAATTTTAAGTAGACCCCATTTTCTTGATAAGTCGACCACAGATGTGGAGTTTAAACACGTTTTTTCTAACTTTAACAAAAAAAAAAATCTTAATATTACATTCCATGATACAGCCACAGCATTTTGAAAATTATAGCTTAGAGTTTTGAGCTTTCTCCTCTGCCATAGAGTGCTGCAGGAATGAGTCCTAACACCCAGAAATGAGTTAGCACCTCTGGTTCCCTCGTTTTAAGGCCAATAGATTTTTTTAATGGGTTTTTGATTAGATGCCTGAAATAAGATCTGTGCTGAACACTATGTTTTCTTCTACGATATAAGATACATCAGTAAAACCCCACTTGTAAATTTTGAAGCCTTTACGTGTCTTAGAAAAGACGGTTGCTATCAAGTGGCTATATGAGACTACAGAACAACATCATTTGGAAGATGGCTTTACAGCCTCGTTGTGGTGGTGACGTTGGAAGTAATGTAACCGTGGTATAGTTTATTTATAGCCTTACATTAGCTTTTTACTTCTGCCGATTGCAATTACGCCTCAAAAGTGGTGTAAATTTGTAAAGATAGTCTTGTTGAACGCACAAGTTTCATAAATGTTAATTTGCCACTGAGCTTATTTTCTGCAGTAATCCAAGTAACACTGGCTTTTTGTTGAGGGAACCAGGGCAATGTTAACTTCTGTGATGGCCTACAAAAACCCCCCATCCCTGCAGCACTCTCTTGCCGCTGGGTGGTGCGAGCTCTTTACATTATGGGATACCAGAGGGGATTTAGACTAACCTGAGGAATGCTAAAAAAAAACCCATTCAAAATCACTGCAACCTCCAGGTGCTTTTGCTTGCATACTGCATACTGCATGCTACATTAAGGCCAGATCAGTATACTGCTACTAGTATAGTTGGCAGTGTCAAGTACAGCCTTAGTACTGTCGTATCAGTACTTTAAATATTGATCCACCCAAATTCAGTGTTTGAGATTTCCTCTGGCTTCTGAAATAATCTACTGACACAGCGCCTCCACGCCTTTCAGATTTTATTGGACTTTATTGTATCAAATTATCACTTGCTCATAAAAATGTATTCAAAATGTGATTTTTGGCTAGTGGGTGTTGTGTGATCCTGCAATACTGAGAGTGGCCACTATGTAAAAATGTCCTCACTGCCCAACAGTTTTTCGTTATTTTATTTTTTAACTCAGAATAATAATAGCCATAAACTCTGTAGCATTATCTGAGTTTATGTGTGCTGAGCTTTTACACACACTGTGTCCAGGTGTCTTCTACTTACTGTGTAGTCATTTCATCGCAGTTGTCTGGTTTGGCAGTGGTGTCAGTGTGCGGTGTCTCGCAGCTAGGGGGCAAAAAACAGCATAAGCAGACACACAAAGAACCTAGACAACCCCAAAGCAACCCAAAATGCATCTCCAGCAGTAGCTCAACAGCAGTTTGTGATAGAGCTCTTACCCATCCTCACTGTCATCATCGAGTTTGTCGTTACTTAACTCCCCATCGGAGTTGCCACATAAACCCTCCACAGCTGGAGCTTGTCCAGTCGGTCCTGGCCAGTTTCAGGAGAGAGAATGTGATCAATGAATAGTAAAGATACAAATGCAGGAGAATGAGTAAGGCCGGCAGCGTATTCAGAGGCCCACTATTGTTCTAGGGCTATTACCTGGGGCCGTCACTTCTTCAAAATTCTACCCATCACTTTGAACAAAAGAAAAAAGAATACTATAATGTTCGGTTGGAATTTAAAGCTCTCCGTGTCTGACTGCAGCAGGCTGCACATTCCTAAAATGCATTGTATACTGTCAGTCTGATGTGCTGTTGCCCTGGGCTATTGATGTTTCCTTCGCTAAAACAAAATGGAGAAAACTGGTGACATAACAGACCGTGCTGAATAGACAATCATGACACCAAACCATCTGAGAGGTAAGGTGTTAATTTAGTCCACCTACCAGTGTTGAAGTCATTACCACCTAAACCGAGTCAGTCGTGACCAAGACCAGAGTATACTGAGACTGAGACCAGACCAGTAAGAGTCCAAAATGTGGAGCATGCAAACTATACATTCCCTAAAAGCGCCTTACAAATATGACTTTGGGAGGCATATTTTCCTTAAAAATCTCCAGAATGATTCCATTTGTCATAGTCTAAAATTGTTAAAACAGGAATTAGCATTAGATTTTCATATTTCTGACAGTCTGTGTGCACATTATGTGGGGCGAACGCTTCCTTCAGAAAAAAGTACAACCAAATCTAAGCTTAAAATAGTTATATATAAAATCACTTTATTCTAGGCTGTGTCACATTTAAAATTAGGCCAAAAATAAACCGTTTGCAATGACTAACCAGTATGCACAACAAAAGTGAAAAAGGCTTTTTTCAACTCCAGGATTTCGTCTTCAACTTTTAACTTGTAAACTTAAAGTTGAAAAATCTCAAAGCTAATTTATGGTGGAGGGAGGATCATGCATTTTCCACCAGTCAGTCAGGGAGGCTCAAGGAAAAATATTTGTAGCTCAGGGAGGTTAAAAAAACAAAACCTGGTCACACCCCAGCCACCTCCCTCCTCTGCTAAGTAAAGAACAGTCGCTGATGTGAAGCAGCGGAGGCATTGCAAAAAATATTGATTATACAGTGTGTTGATTTGATAGTTCAGTTTCTTTGAATTTGATTTTTCCTGTATAAACTTTCACAGTAGCTGCATATTTCTGCAAACTCCTGTGCACCAGTTAAGATTCTGCAACATTTGAGTCAAATATTAATGACAGTTGTTGAGTTACCAGACTACTGTCAATCAAATTTAATCAAACACACCCATACAGTCTATATGAAGCACATGAAGTTTTTTGGACTTTACGTTTCTTTGTTCCTTATTAAGTCACCAATTAGTTAAAACCGGGTTTTCAGGGGCCATTATTTCTGCGTCATCTGCCTAACACCTTAACTTTCTATTTCCCCAACCAGGAAAATAACCATCCACAAAAAAACATTGGGCCAGAGATTCAGTGGTGTAAACCAGAACCTGATTCCTCTGTTTTGAGATGACCTGAGGACAGCACCTTTTGATGAACCACCATGTCAGTCCATAAAGAGATGACTTAACACACAGCTTACAGAGCTGCACAAAATTGATGAAAGCCTTTTTCCGCACTAATTGTTAAAAGAAAAACTGTGGTGTTAAATCCAGGGACAGTTTACTCTCACGTCTCTGAATACTCTGTAACAAACATCTCTCCAACGCTGTTCCTACATTTATCCATCTGTGATGTACCTTTAATGTATATCTGTGCAGTGTAGCCATCAAAGAAGACGATCATGGAGTAGGTAGTTTCGATTATCTTTGCCGTCACTCCAGCCTCGGTCTTGAAGAGAGTCACACCGTGAAAATCCTTCTCCGTGGAGGTGAGTGTCTCTTCTGTGTCGTCCACCTGCATCACAGCAGAGAGGAAAAGGGAGGGAAGATCATGGGATGATTGTGAGACAGTCGGCCTCTGGGCACAGATGTGCAGAACTCCCCACCATGTTTCCTACTCAGAAGCAAGACACACAGATTGTTCTTTAGCCTTTTTTTTTTTAACCCTTGTTGTGCATCTCTTTGTAGTTGTTACTCTCTCTGTGGTTTTGTGTGTCTTTGTTGTCATTTTGTGTCCCTTTGTGATTGTAAGTCTTGTTGCAGCTGTTTTGCATGTCTCTGTCGTTTGTCTCTTTGTGGTCATTGTGAGCCTGTTTAGACCTGGTATTAACATGCGTTTTGTGTGATCTCATCATGAACTGGACAGTCAATACACATCGCTGTACACACCTGTGTCCATCTTACGTCTCCAGCTGACCACTTGTGTTTAGACTACATTACTGCCCTATGCAGTTATCACGATGACACTTTTGCTACCTGCTCTGTAGCAGGCTTGCCTTTAACATTACTGGTTGCGTCAGTACAGCTGGAGAAATCTCTGTCAACAGAATTCAACATCTTTCCTTCCATAGGGCAAAACAAGGGATGGTCATGCAACACTTTGTCCAACTCAACATAAATTGGGTACGCTTTGGAGCATTTGCGTGCTGTCACCAAAACACCCACCACGTCCTGCACCGATGACGTAGTCCTTGTTGGGAGGCAAGGTTTGAGTGATCGAATCACAATGCTTCTTGGTGGTCATTTACACTTGCATTTAGTGCTGTCCATTTGTGATCAGATCACCCAAAACGCATGTTAATACCAGGTCTAAACAGAGCATTTGAGTCTCTTTGAGTGACATTTTGCAAGTGAAGGCCAGTGCACTTCAGAGCACTTCTCTGGTCATGTAGCACCAATTTCAAAAGCATTTGCATCTCTCTACTGCATAGACAGCCCAGTTCAATGAAAAGACCATCTTTCCAGCAGTGAAATATGTGGGTCTGTGGTTAGCACTGTTGCTTCACAGTGATGGCCTGCTCACACCTGTTCTAAAATAGTAAAATCTTGGAGGAAAATCAGTTTTTCAGTGGAATAGCCATGATTAGTGGATTTGATCGAACAAATCAACAATCACACAATAGACAAGATCCTATACTGACATGATAAAACTGTCAATCTGTGGCACTGTGTATCTTACCTTAACTCTCCCGCCTTGTTCTAGGCTGATTGTACCACTTGATTCCCCCTCCAGAGACAGGATCACACTGTCCAAAAAGTGGTGATCTTGACGCCGTCGTTCCTTGAATGTCGCCTTAACCTTGACATCTGGGATTGATGAGGTCTTTATCAGAGTGTACACACAGCGATCTTGGACAGAGTGAGCCTGGCCTTGGACAGTGATGACGGTGGGGCCGGTCACAGTGCACAGGGCGCACCTGGTGGAGATGAGGAGGGACAAATACAAGAACAAAATAATATCATCCGCATGAGAAAAGATTTACTGGCGGTTTTATATTGATAACACACAATAAGCAAAAGCCCTGCAGAAGCAAGAATAAAAGTCTACATGCTAGTGTCTCCATGAGGCTGTACTAACATTAGTATGCTTACATGGTGACGATGATAATGCCAACAAGCTGATATCAGACACATATTGTTTACCTTTTCTGTTGTTTTTCATGTTTTGTTTTTCCTGTGTTTCCTGTTTTATTTTAGTCATTTACATTTTGTCTTGTTCCAGATCCACTTCCCGTCAAGTTTCCTGCCTGTGTAATTGCCTGCTCTACGCTAGCATATTGCACCAGTGCCACATTGTCTTTCCTTTTCTAGTGTATTTATGGTGCTTTCCAAAGTCAAGGAAGGATCCTTAAACGGCTGAATTTCAAGGAGGCGACATTATTGAATCCCGCAAAAGGACAATTTCAGTGTCAGGGATCCATCAAATTCCAGAAAATTCTCCTTCCCCTCAGTGGGCATTCCTCTTTATTACCTTTTGTCTGCTGATTTAGATACCTTTGGCTGTTGGACTGATTGCCTGTGGACAGACCTGTGCTCGATTTAAACCCCTCAACATTTATCCTGTCTGGAGTCTGCTTTGTGGGTCTATCGTTAGTTTGTACCTGATAGCAAGATCTGGCCATACTATGGACTCCCCAGACCCGGAAAAACCTTGCATTGCTATTCAAGCCCAAAGACAGAGAATACATGACCAAGAGGAGCAAACCTCTAAACACACACTAGGAATATTTTGTTTTATTTATTTATTTTATTAAGACTGAAATGCTGGAACTCTCACACTAAGGCAAATAAGACCTGGCCCAGAAGGAAGGGAGGCACATGGTGCTTCTCAAAGTCAAGGAAGGGTCCTAAAAAAGCTGACTTTCAAGGAGGCTGCTGTTGTTGTTATCAGATCTTGCAGGACTTTTCCAATGTCAAGGATCCTTTGAATTCTACCGAAGATGGAGTCCGTCCTTTAGAGAATTCTGAAGGATGCATGTGTGTATCCTCAGTCAGCGGGCGTGAAGTACCTACAATTCTTTGTGCATGATTTGCCAGAATTGAAGCGGGGCCTTTTTATGTACGCATGGGTTCTTGCTTGCCTGTTCCAATGTGTGCTCACCAAATGATAGGAAGGAGTCTTGCCTAGCCTCTGTAGGACCCAAATTGGAAGGACCTGTCCAACCAAGGAAGCATCCTTGGCTTTGAGAAGCACCATGTGGCTTCCCTTTCCTCCATGCCAGCTCTTTTTTGCCTTAGTGTGAGAGTTCCAGCATTTTTGTCTTAGTATTCCTAGTGTCTGTTCAGACCTTTGGTCCTCTTTATTACCTTTTGCTTGCTAATTTAGATACCTTTGGCTGTTGGACTGTTGCCTGTGGACAGACCTGTGCTTGATTATTCTGTCTGGAGTCTGCTTTGTGGTTCCATCATTAGTTTGTGCCTGATAACAAGATCTGGCCATACTATGGACTCGGTGAATGTGAGTTCACCGAATGCTAGGAGGGAGTCTTGACCAGCCTCTGTAGGACCTGTCTTGGAAGGACCCATCCCACCAAGGAAGCATCCTTGAATTTGAGAAGCACCAACAGACTTAATACACTAGGAGCAAGAAGACACAGACAGGAAACTTGATGCGAAGTGGATTTGGATCAAGACAAGAGGCAACTGACCGAAATGAAACAGGAGACACTGTAGAAATATGGAAAACAACAGAACATGACCTTATGTGGCAGGACGGGATGTGACATGAATGTCTGAACGAAAGGTCATTGCAATTGATCAAATAGTTGTTGAGATATTTCAGTTTGGATCGAAGTGGTGGACTGACGTAAAGTCGAAAACTGACCTTTAGGATTTACTAACTAACTAATTACAATTGGGCTTATGTTTGCACATGGTTTTAGTTATGGAACCAGACTCCCAGACTGGTCTGCAGTCTTTCTTCTGGGGTTGCCCAGCGTTAGAGATCCCAGGCAGCTGTGGAGATTCTCCAGAGCCTCCTGGATGAGATTAGTTGTCTCTATGCAACTGGCAAATCGAAGAGGAAGGTTATGACTGTGCCTATGTACTGAATAGCAGTTTAGAGTATCAAACTTTTTTCAGGGCTGGGTTCCTGAAGAGGACAATGTGCAGAAACACTGTAGTTCTGCTGGGAGACTTGAGATGTATTTCTAATACTTGGTCAAATGTCGCCTGTGTTCACTCAAACAGACTTTATTTATAGGAGGTAGGAAAGGTTTTTTTGGGCCCTCTTTAGGAGATTTAATTTATGTGAGTTACTTAAACCTTTTTCACAGCACTTTCTTTTAAAAATAAATCAAAGATATTTACTCAGATTCTCCCAGGCAAACCTGCGTGGAGCCAAATGTACTAAAATGGAGGACCGCAGTCACGTAGAACAGCAGACGAAGCATGTTGGATGAGGCAGGAAGAGACGCAGCTGGAAGAGACAGAATCACAGCAATCGTTACAAACAACATTTTTTTTGTGATGCTTAAATGGCATGTATGAACAATTACAGCAAGCAAAACCTGTTTTCATGTACATAGGAGCGTCTGAATGTTGTTTTAAGACAGACTGTTAGAGGCAGTACACATACTACGTCTTTAACTGCCTGGAAAACACTAGGTCGGATGCTACTCTTGCTCCTTTTCTGTATCACCGACTGATATTTACAGAAGAAGGGAAAGATATCTGTGGGCTGTGATTGGTTGTTCCTCCTCACATGATTTGCGACACACACTGCTGCGTTCCAAAAGTTTAACTCTGTTGTTCTCAGGTTGCAGCTGTGGTGCCTTGAAAAATAGGCCCTTGGGTATGTGTGCCCGCCACAACATCATCACTCTGGTGTTTGAGTGCACCTGCCATGCGTCCATATTAAAAACAATGAATTTGAGGGTGCAAAAAAATCGCGGCATGTGTACGGCCCCTAATTGTTAGCTCTTCCTTTAAGATGATAAAATCCTGCTTACATGTAATTCTTCAGTAATAATAATCCAGAAGTATACTGTATATGATAACATGGCACTAAGTACTTGTACTCTTTGTTATTACAACTTGTTTACTTTACATAGCATAAAAAATTTGATTGATGCTTTCTGCATGGACATGACCTGACATGGAATCTCAACGATCAATCAATCAATCAATCAATCAATTTTATTTATAAAGCCCAATATCACAAATCACAGTTTGCCTCACAGGGCTTTACAGCATACGACATCCCTCTGTCCTTAGGACCCTCACAGCGGATAAAGAAAAACTCCCCAAAAATGCCCCTTTAACGGGGAAAAAAAAACAGTAGAAACACCAGGAAGAGCAACTGAGGAGGGATCCCTCTTCCAGGACAGACAGACGTGCAATAGATGTCGTACAGAACAGATCAACATAATAAATTAACAGTAATCCTTATGACGAGGAAATGCGAGCAATGACTCAGCACTCCAAGAGAACTCAGACCCCTTTGAAGACCCTGCTTCAAGTCTGCAGTGCGGGTCACTTAAAAGTGCACCAAACATTGGACCAACAGAAAAGGGACCCAGTTCTTTTTGTGTTCATATTGTCATTGTCAGTTCATTTGAAAGAGGGTTCAGTTCTCTTTCTGGTCAGCTTCAGCCCTGACGGGGCCTCCGTTCTCTTTCTGTTCACACTATATATGATATATATTAACATAGTTTTGTTTTTACTTTGACGTGGCACTACAGTGCGGTTATGAAGCCCCTTACTTTCAGATGAACTTAAAATTAGACAAAAACCTCAGCCTTTCTGTGTTGTAGACTGTTGTCGTTTGATGTATTCTACATTCCACATCTGGAGACGTGTAGTATCTTCCTTGGACCAAACTACTCCTCATCTTGCTCCTTGCAAGCATTACAGGCTGATGTGTTTTCATCTGTTTTCGACAAAGTGAACCTGGAGGGGATCACGCATTTTGTTGTGTTTGCATGCGTGAGTCTGTGTATCCTTCTGTCCATAGCTAATCTCACTAACTACTGGACCAATCAGCCTCATATGTCATGTGCACATGTATGACTGTATGCTCGAGAAACCTCTGCAGCGATTCACAGTTGTTAAAAAAAACTGTTTCATTGATTGTTTCATAGCATCATTGACTCCTGTCCCCTCACTCCCGTTAACTGACCAGCGGGGAGCCGCAAGTTTCTGGTAACCGGCTAAGCTTTGCCGTCTGTTGCAGGCCACATTTTTTAGACATGATAGCATATGAATTAGTAGAGGGGAAGGGGAGTGGCATAGAATCAAGAGCATTTCTACGCTGACGTGTCTCGAATATAAAAGAAAATATGTGGCAAGAAGTGCCACTGTGATTACAGCCCTGAACACAACAAAAGCAAAACAATAGCGGTACCCTATAGGACTTTTTCCACAGCAGACATTTTGACATGTCACAGTGGGTAAAGCACACGTGCATCAGTTGTAGGGCTCAGTGTTATGATGTACTGGGACTCTTAAAAAGAACAAAAATAGAACAGAGCAATTATTAGTTATCACTGCTCACTGGTCTGCATAGTTAAGCCTTGCCATAATAGCTTATCATAGGGCTTAGGAGGTTATTCACTGAGTGCTGATGCTTTCTCTAGAGCACAAACTTCTTGTGTTTATTTGAATGAATACATCATTAACACCTGTGCTTTTCCGACTACAATAACTATTATATTATTGAAAACTAGGGGCCATGTCTTCCCCCCAGTATGTATTATAATTACTGCCTAACTTCCACCAGTGGTAGGAAAACATGACGTGCAGCTAACACATTGGGGTTTTTTTCACACCTATGTGAAGCTGTCATTACTTATCATTTGTACTCCAGTGAATTTGGTATCACACTTTCATAAAGTTGGAAAACTTGTTATAAGGAAAAGATTTAAAAAGAACAGTCAATAGTCTAGATCAGTGGTGTCAAACTCAATTTAGTTTACAGGCCTCATACAGTCCGATTTGACTGCAGGTGGGCTGGACCAGAATTGAATCATTTTCAGTAACTGCTTATCCTGTCGGGGGTCACAGAGGCGCTGGAGCCTATCCCAACAGACGCTGGGCGGGAGGCAGGGTTCGCCCTGGACAAGTCACCAGACTATCACAGGGCTGACACACAGAGACAGACAACCATTCACACTCACATTCACACCTACGGACAATTTAGAGTCACCTATTAACCTGCATGTCTTTGGACTGTGGGAGGAAGCTGGAGTACCGGGAGAAAACCCTCACGGGGAGATGATGCAAACTCCGCACAGAGGGGCTCCCCCACCCTGGGTTCAAACCAGGAACCCTCTTGCTGTGAGGCGACAATGCGAACCACTGTACCACCATGCCGCCTGATATGGTATAAAGGCTTCTGTTCCGTAATTGTTTCCTTTATATGCTGACAGAGAATTGAATGTGCTCATTGTGTGCACAAATGCAGGCACCTAAAGGCTTCAACATGCAGTTACTGTGGAATACAAGATGCTCCTCTGCAGGCTGCCTCATGTTACAAGATATAAAGAAGGAAGACATGACGTGGCGACTGTCATCCTGCAGCAGACCTAACTGAGTTGTTGTAGTAAGAAAAGTACACTTGTTACTAATTATATAATAATTGCTCTGTTCTATTTTTGTTCTTTTTAAGTGTCTCAGTAAGTCACGGCAGTGAGGCCTGAAACTGAAGCGCCTGTGCTTTTCCCTCTGTGACATGTCAAAATACCTGCTGTGACAAAGTTCTTTTGGGTCCCGCCATTGTTTTGTGTTCTCAGCTGTAATCACAATGTCACTTCTTCATATTTTCTTTTATCTCGGAGACACGTCAGCGCAAAAACACTCCTGATTCTGCCTGAGGAGACGCACCAGTCTGTGTTTGTGCACATAATTGTGCTGATGAAATGTTCTCACTTTGCATTTAACAGCTCCCTCAATGTTTTCCTTTTATGATCTTTCTATTATTATTATTACATGAACTATATTATACTACTATACTGTGCTATAGTATATTATATTATGTTGAGAAGTTAGACTGTCTTACTACATTATATAACATAATAGAAATTTAAAGGCAACACATTCCAGGTTAAAGTGAAAGATCTAAGACTTTGGACTGGTTGAATGTACTACCAAATTAACGGAAATTACATTGATGACGGCTTATGATAGTGAAACCAATATTAAGGTCCAGGGCAGCAGCTCTGCAGGACATCCCTGCAGTCAGCATGCCAATGACATACTCTCTTAAAACTTGTGACATCTGTGGCATCATGTTGCATGATCAAACTGCACATTTTAAAGCAGCCTTTTATTGTGACCACCCCACAGCACACGTGTGTAGTAATGTAGTAATGATGCTGTTTTGATGTGTATGATGCATCTTGATATGCCACACCTGTCAGGCTGATGGGTTATCTCAGTGCTGACTAATACAGATTTTTTATAAATTGATAGTGACAGTAGTAGCAATAGTAGTGGCGGTGGTAGTAGCAGTATTTTACTTCCCTATCTACACTTACGTCTGTCTTTGTGCTCCTACAGCATCGTAATTTCCTGTCTGTAGATCAACAAAGGTTTATCTTTTTTACCATCTTATCCAGTATTATCTTATCTAATCTTATCTACATTTCCCATAATGCCACTTTTAATTTGTTAAACCGTCTCTGCCTGTTTAAACAACCCCACTGCCGTTTTTTGGGCACAGGCTTTCTGTTTTTAATTTGCAGCCTGTAAGCCCAAACTGAGACAACCCTGATGACATCACTACGACATCATCAGGTCAGGGTTATTTTGCCAGACTTGACAAAGTTGCTCCAGAGCCACAGAGGACACTGTGTTCGCACATGCCACGGGAACGTCAAGGCTTCCTGCAGCGTTTTGTAGCGGGTAGGATGCCTTATATAAAGACGACCTCCACTCACGTCATAAATAATCAAAACCCTTTTTAAAAAGAAAGAAAAACAACTGACTCTTGCACATTGTCAGTCACTCATACTTTACTTTATGTAGACAAACAGAGCTGGTGACACACGCAGTCATAGCTGGAGGTACCAAGGGGGAAGCAGGGTACACGCTTCCCTGAATGTTCAATTTGTCCATCCCAATAAAAACAAATTTTATTCTTCAGACTACAGCATAAAATTATGCAAAAAAATGCACAAATTGGTGCATAAAAATTCACCAGAGTGCAGGAAATTAAGTTTTTAATGCTCAAAATTTTCTTGTGAGGACCCCCAAACCCCATGCTTCATATGTGTCCCTCCCCATTGTTACAATGAAACCTACGGCCTTGCACACAGCACATACCATATAATAACCTGAAGACCATTTAGGCCCATTTAACTGACGTCAATTTAACTGGACTGATCATAGAACAAGTTACCACCTCCTCACTACTCCTCCTGAACGTAATGTGTGGATGTAGTTTCTATTAAAGAATAACCAAGACTATCTGAAAAACAGCAATCCTTAACCTGCTTTTCCCAGGGGCCACGTTTGTGAAATATGAGAAGGCCAGGGGCCGGTTGCAGCAGCTGTGTGTGTGTGCAGGAGTGTTTTTGGCACCTTATGTATATAAAAAGTAAGAAAATAAAATCACAGTGTGAGTATTTTCACTGAGATTCAGAAAACTTGCCGTCCCTGCGATTTGGATAATATTTTGATTAACTGTGCAGTCCTGTTGGGGAGCCACCCAGCACCCTGTCTGGGGTCAGATTCACCCCGCAAGATGTACAGTAAGTTGAGTATCACTGATGTAGAATTTAGGTTTGGCTCGCAAGACTTGTTTCAAAATGCATATTATCTGAATCCTTAAGTTTTCAGATATAAGAGCCTGATATGGAACAGCAGTCGTGTAAAATCTGTGAGTTTTTTGGGGAAACTGACAGTGACTACAGGCAGTTTCGTAACCAGTGAATAAAAATCTGTGAAAATTGCAAAAGTAAAATAAAGTTTCTGTCCTCAGGTTTTATTTAAATCGAACCATATCACTAATCTGATGTCACAGGGGTCAAGGATTGATACCTAGATTGTGAATTATTTACAAAAGCGACATAATCAATAAAGAGGCAACTATTCAGTGAGCTCTTCAGAGCATTTTTCCCCTTTTTAGTAGAATCAAAGACAACCACACTTTGATGCTCACATCATCACCAGGACTATCGATTTGTCTTATGATGTTTTAGGCCTATACTTATTTTGCTCAGTTTGGTTTGCGTCTGCAATGTTGAAGATGCACACGACTTCAGCCTCCATTACTGTATCTTCTTTATACAAATTCAAGCCTCTGTTTATTCCAGTATGGCTAACAGTTCTCCTTCAGCTGTCCTGAGGATGTGCAGAAAAGAGATAGAAAGCATTGGTTGTCTTACCCTCAGAGAGATGAACTTTGATGCTGACGTTTCCGTGGATTTGTCTTATTTGTCTCCTTCACCTGTGGGACTCTGCTCTCTCTCACACTGTGTCCCACTCTTTTTTTTGTGTGTCTCTAGTGTGATGACTGTGTGACAGGCTGATGAAAGTTACAGGTTGCTCTTCTGTGTTGCCTCCCCCAACTGGTTTTGTTGTACTCAATTATAGGACAATGTGTGCAGTGGATTTTCACAAAACAGCAAAATGTTGAAGAAATAGAGCAAAAATTTGGAAACTCAGTGTTGCACAACACTGCTGGTTTTGTATGAATTAAAAGAACAATATATATTTAATTAGTGATCTTTGATGAGGTGCATTTTTTGACAGAGCCAGGCTAACTGTGTCCCACTGCCTCCAGTCTTTATGCTAAGCTAACCACATCCTGACTCAAGCTCCATACGTTAATCGCACACATTAGATTAATATGGATCTATTAATTTGAGAAAGAAAGCAAATAAGCTTACTTTACAAAATGTTGTTGATCTTTTCCTTTAAACAGTTTGACCAGCCTTTGTGAAGCTTGTAATGTTGTGGACACTGTGATAGAGGACAGTGTCTGTTGTCATTTTGGGGACATAGTTGGTGTTGGTTGTACAGTACAGGACTGCATTATTCTGAGAGGTCTTTCTAATATTTATCCAGCTGAATAACTTTAACCCCGAAAATCCTCAAGTGTATTATTGCATGTGAAGAACACAGTCTATACATCTTTTAGATTATAGGCACAGACGCAAACAGGTTGTGTGAGACTGTCGTTGAGCTGCTTCAGAAACATGCTAATACATACGTACTGAATGTACACACGTACAGATGGAACTGTAAAGGTCATGATGGTGCATGCAAATCTATATAAATTGGTGCTGAATGTAACTGAACAAGAATAACTTGACTTTTTGCTTTTACCTGCGGGAAAGAATGTAAGCCTGCAGGAGAGCTGGGGGGGGGGGGGGTTAGACAGCAGGAGGAGGAGGAGGAGGAGGAGGAGGAGGAGGAGGAGGACTTTATGATGCATCTAAAGAGGTGGTGAATGTATTTAACATTTACTCAACTACTGTACTTCAGTACAAATTTCAGGTACTTGTGCATCATTTGAGTCTTTTCTTTTAATGCCACTTTCTATAAATATTGTAAATTTCACTTCATTACTTTTAAATTTGTTTTGCCTTTTATATGATAGGTCAGTATTTAACCGTGAAAGGGGGAAAGAGAGGGGAGATGACATGCAGCAAGGGGCAGGCTGGAACTGAGATTAAGATTTGTGCATACGATACACATGAGGAGCTTATAAAATATGTGTTCACACAAATACAGCTGAAACAGTTAATCAATTGACAGAAAATTAGTTTGCTACTAATCTGATTGTTGTAAAGGAGCAGTGTGTAAGATTCAGGAATATCTGGTGACGCCTAGCGGTGAGGATTGCAGATTTCAACTAGCTGAAACTTCTCCCAGTTAGGATTCATTCAGTGTTCAGGAGGTTTTAACCAGGAGCTGAATTGGCCCTTTGCTAAGTCCCGCCCCCAATTTTAGAAAGTCTGTTACCTCCTCAAAGCTCTGACGCACGATTGTTTGGCAACACCTTGCTCACTGTCCTCCTGGATTAATTCTTCATATCTTTTCACAATTAATATTTTTTTTCACAATCTATAATTATGTCATCATTACTGACCCTTCACTAAATCCCGCCTCTGGATGCAGACTGGCCAATCATAATGTAGCATCGGGCCAGCTCAGACCAGGGTCCGACAACTACACAGCTGTGCTCCATTGACTCTAAGGCAGTCATTTCAGATTTCCTTCACTGTCAGGCTGGTTTTGTGGATTTGGAGCTAGATGTTGTGCCTGGGGCACGTCGTGTATTAATGATACTCGTTACCTGGAGAGGTTGGACAAAGATATACGTTTCTTCCCTGTTCCAAAATCAAACCCTGAAAAGTGTAGGGTTAGCTAGCTGGCTACTGAAGATATAGCCTACTGAATGTATACACATGCTGCTTTTGCTTTGTAATGATTATAACAGTGAAACAAAGACCGACCCTGCTGTACAGGAACCAGTGAAGGGAAGCAGGGAAACTTTGCTGACATTCAACCAGCTCTGTGTCAGCACAGTGTGTGCAGATGAACATTGTTTGACTTCCCCTGGAGATCCCTGCCTGTTCGGCATTGGAGGTCTGGGCACTGGCAGTGGCACGGGGGTAAAGTCAAACACGGTTCATCTGCACACACTGCGATGCCACACAGCTGGTTCAGTATATGCAAAGTTTCCCTTTATATTCATTGTCTTCTGTGGCGATCAGCAGTGATGTGGTGGTTCACTTTTACACTGTGATCTGTAGCCTATAGTTCGACTTTAGCTTCTACTGTAACTATCTTTGTCTTGTTAACCTGTTGTTGCTGCTGTGTCAGTTTGACATCCTGGATATATCCTTCAAACACAGACTGTAGACCCCTCTGTCTGCTTCTCTCTGGAATTACTGTTTAATTTTTTAAAAAAATATGATAATATTTCTTCAGGGAGCACAGTTAGTTACAGTGTGGGCTCCATGCTTACTCTGACAGCCTGTCAGAAAGGGGCTTAGTGAAAGGTCAATAATCCACAGAACTCTCTTCCTCTCCAAAGCAAACAGAGCAGGTATTTTAAACTGGTGAAAATGAAATACAGCAGTTTCATGTTTGAAAAACATCTGTCAGAGAGGGGCTGCCAGCTACGGTGGCCAACATAAAAATGTGAATGTGTTTATCTTGTCTGCTGTGGGCTACTGTAGAAACATGATTCTTATTTTACATCATTTAAGCAATATCACATGAGAGGAAGTGATGTTAGGCCTGCGGCCTCGTGCCTACGACCGAATCACAGCCGTGACGATATCACAGTACAACATCACGAGCTCGAGTGTGATATTGCTTTTATACAACAGTTCAACAGTTAAATAAGCAAGTTGAAAAATGTTGAAAAATGAGGACAAAATAGATAATTTAAGCATTTTATTTGTCTTCCGCCAACAAAAATAGTTCCCTCAGGACTCCGCTGTCACCGTTGCTATGTAACGCAGACATGGTGCGCCAGGCACTTACTCTTTATACACATTTATCTGCACGTTTCCATTAATTGTGCAGCCGGTGAAATAAGTCTGTGGTGACTGCATGGTGGACTGTGGCTTCACAGGCACAGCCGACTCTGCCTTCTGATCTGACAGTATGTTGCTTTTCTCCAAGTCATTGAGCTCCGATGGATGTGTGCTCAGATGGATTCAGCTTCTCCTCTCCCTCATCTTCCTCTGATGACCATTCTTAGTTCAATTCCAAACTTATTTTAGGAAATAAATCCATATTTTTGGACTGCTGACCTAACTGACACTAACCGCCAGTTTTGATTTGATTGTTGATTGCAATCAGCTGTGAGGCGGAGTGATACATACACAGTGAAATAACTGTGATGTTGTACTCCAATATCATCACGGTTTTACTGTCTCTCGACCAATCAGATTGCAGGGCCGGAACTAACTGTTGTATAATACCTTTTAAGTCATTTTTCATTAAAAAAAAAAGATCCATGGTTCCAACTTCACAAGTTTGAGGATTTGATTCTTTACCTTTAAATTGTTATGATAGTTTAATTTATGTTTAATGATGAGGTTTGGACTGACGGTTGAATAAAATAAATATTATAAATGTGTCACTTGGCCTCTGGGTAACGATAATGGCATCTCTCACTATTTTAAGAATTTTAATTAATAAGAAACAAATCAGTAGTATATCTATAATGACAGCAATCTTAAGTTAATCACTGCAATCAACTACAACAGCAAAATCCTTCTACATTAATATAATAATAATATTAATATTAATAATAATCTAATGTTAGAATATATGATAGTGTGACAGTCACAGGGACATTTATCTGTATTGAGTATTTTAAATATTTAAAGTACATTTTCCTGATTATACTTACATGCTTTAAGACTGTAGGACTTTTACTTGAAACAGCGTATTTTTACAGTGTGGTGTTAGTGCCTTTACATGCAGGATCTGAATGTTTCCTCCATAGCTGGTCCTTGTATAAAGCAGTCGGCTGTTTGGGTGCTTTGTGTGTTTGTTTTTGCTGTTTGTTGCCCTCTAGCTGTGTAACAGAGAATGAGTACAATGATGTCAACATGATTAACATCAACAGCACGTCTAAACGGTGAGCAGAGACAGCTCGACACAGATGAAACACTCTTGCCACACATAAAAGTTGCTGTTTTCCCGAACATAAAAACTGTGTCACAAACAAAATGACTCCTTGTATGTTCATGATTTGATGCAGTAAAGTCCAATAAGATCTAAAAAGTCTGGAGAAGGGGCATTGGTGGCTTAGTGGTAGAGCAGGCGCCCCATGTACAAGGCTGTTGCCGCAGTGCCCGGGGTTCGAATCCAGCCTGTGGCCCTTTGCTGCATGTCATCCCCCCTCTCTCTCCCCCTTTCACACTTAGCTGTCCTGTCCATTAAAGGCAAATGGCCCAAAAAATATCTTAAAAAAAAAAAGTCTGGAGAAGCTGTACCAGGAAATGTAATTTTAAATTTAGCAGCCAGAGGAAGTTCTGAACGCTGAAGTTGGGCGGCTGAGTACCTAAAGCATCGATACTGCAATACTAAGTCTTGTTTTGAGTATCAGTGCTGGCACCAGTAGTCTCATGCTCGGCATTCTTCTTGTGCTGCACTTGGTTATTACCAGAATAGTAAAAGGCATGCTCAGTGTTTAGAAAAACAGTCAGTGGTAATGAAAATGTATCTGTCAATGTTACGTTGCTTTAATATGTGCTGATGTGTGATGTTTTGTTAACCATCATGTACGTTTTGTCATTTTCTCCCAGCGCTCTGTCTCTCCCTTCATGTATGCCCACTAGCTGAAATTATATTTTAACAGAGTTTGAATCTGATATGTTTAAAAAACAGCAGGCAAAAAAAATGTTATTATTGGTGCTTGAAAAGTCATGGAAAAGTTTTGAAATTTTGTCCATGAAAATGTGAGGGACCCCTGTTTAAAGCATATCAATTATGCATAACATTTGGTCTACTAGTGTGATTGACGATACCTTTAGGTCATAGCCTGCTCCTCCCCCTGTCGAAAGAGCTCAGTTTAACAGATGTTGATCTAAGACTTTGTTTCCATAGCACTTTCTGAAATTTTGTTTTTATCGATACACCAACTTTTCCACCTCAGTCAAGCATAAAGACGCTTTTAATGAATTCTTGGTGTTCCCTAGCAAATTGAAACTGTTTCTTCCACTCTGCAACTCTTTTGTTAGAACGTGAATATGCAGCCATGCAGCTCTCTGAATCTGGCTTGCATGAATTTGTTGTATCTTGTAATAAAAACTAATTTCATTGGTTTAGTATTTATATTTGTTTTTTTAATTTGTCATTCTCAGGCCCTGTCTACATGTGTAGCCTATGTATGTTTTTGTAAACAGATATTTTTCCCTCTGTTTAAAAAAGAAATCTGTCCACAGGACCCTCATTGTACAAAATATCACCATCCCCACTCAAGGGCAAAAACAACCCCAAATGCCCACTGGGCTAGTAGGTGGCGATAAAGGCTGCGTCAATGATACATCAATTACCAGATAGGAAGATTCTGAGGGCACATAGTTAGCTTAATTTTCTTTGGCCATATTAACAGATAAACAATAGCTACTAATTATTTCTTTATTTATACATACTGATACGTAATTAGTTAAGGTTGCAGTGGTACACCCAAAGTGCTACAGTAAAACCCAAATTTGACAGAGCCTATGTGTATGGATGAGGTACATAACAAATGTAAACAAACTGGCAGTCCACCATTTTGTTGTTGTTTCTGGCACATGCTCATTACACAAGGCAATAATGCCAATTGAGGAGATGCTGTCAATGTTTTACAAATGCTCCATTTAAAACATCCACAAGGATTCAAAGTAGACAGGGTTTGGAAATATCTGCACTTTAGAAGGTGTTTTCAAAAATCTTAGTTTTAGTGACCTAATGTGGATGAGACGCCCAAATGTAGAGGAAAATGTATATTTTTAAAAATATTCATACAGCCTATGTTTAGACAGGGCCTTAATGGGTCTTAGATGATTTAGTTTAGTTTAATAGGATCCCCATTAGCTCCTGCATTGCATCAGCTATTCTTCCTGAGGTCCACAACAACTTTGCATTTGTGACAGTGCACAAAACATAAAAAAATCACATATAACACTTAACAAAATAACAGGACTAGACTAGAATATTGACACAGACAAACAAGACAGCTCCTGGTAATACAATAATTAAAACAGATGCTTTTCTATGATTTCATTTGGTAATTAACCTCCAGTTTGGGTCTAGATTTCGTTCCCATTACATGATGATGCTCCATTATTGTAATATTAGACCAACGTTCACATTTTTATACGTCCATACACGTTTATATGTGCATTAAAAAGAATAGTTCTCATGAATAACAATATTTTTACCATGCATGAAGATTATTACAGTGTATGAATCATTTCATGTATGACTTATCTATTCAGTATAGTTTTAATTGTTTTATATATAATGCTTAACATTTAATGTATTTGTTTTTGGCAGGGCTGGTCCTCCATACAGGATGACAGCCACAGTGTCCTTGGATTTTTTTCTCTCCTCTCATGACGTATCTCCCGCCTCCCTCTGCGCTAAACCGATGTGATTGGCTCTCTGTTGCGATACGTCCCGCCCCAAATGTAAACATCGGCTCTGATTGGTTGAAACGTCATGCAGCTTAAAGCCCTCCGCCTTCTCTCCAGCAGAGGACAGGTTCAACATGGCGGCGTCCGTGAGGTGCTTTCTCCGCTCAGGAAAAGTATGAGATTATTCACAAATGTTTTCTCTGCGGTTGCCGGTGATTAATGTCATTAATGGCGTCTCTCTGTGTGTTTCTCTACAGAATGCCTTGTCGGCTCTGGGGCAGCGGGGGTTTCATAAGAGTGCTCCGGCCGCTGTCCAGGTCAGTGTTAGCAAGCTAGCAGGCTAACCTTAGCTACAGCTAACCCTCCAGCTATTATTGGTTTTATTTGTTTTAACTGCAGAGGTTTGTGTTGTTTTAACTACATTGTTTGAAAGCAAAGTACGTTACAGCTGACAGGTGTTATTGTCAGTGGTTAAACAGTCGGATCAGGTTTTAATTTCTACTTTAAATCAAAGGGTTTAGCTGTTGAGCGGTCACTGGGCAGGGATGTCACATCATGTCAAACCTGTTTTGATAGGTGTTTGAAAAACTAATGCACAAATACAATGTTTACTGTCGCTAGTTGGTTGAAAATTTTAACATGAACACTTGTAGGATAAACACGTATGTGCTTGAAGCTATTTGAATGTATTATATGTTTTTTTTGACATTTCAAATATTAAATCCATAAAACCATCTTTCCTTCAGAGAAATGGGTGTTAGCATGCACACACAACACAAACTGTTAATACTCGGCTCCCACAATATAATTGACTAATGAATACATATATGACACCAGAAAAACTGTATAATAGTGATGTGATGTTGACAGGAGAAAGGACCCTAATGTCATTGTGTTTGGCAATGTGATAAAGTGACAGACTTCTGGAGGATGATTCAACAAGAGAATATATTAGGCATACATTTAAATTTGACCCACATGTTTTTATTCTAGGTTCATACCCTGATCGATATCATACTCTTGGGAAAGATATAGTTAACTCAGGGTGTCTACAGGCGCTTAAAAGGTCTCAGAATGTCTTAGATTAGAATTTGTGAGGTCTTAATCACTGCAAACATTTAATATGATTTAATTTACCCACATTTATAAATGTTTTTGTCAAAATTAGTCAAGCTTTTCTGCCTAAAAGTCTACATTTCCAGTGTTACAAATCTATAAACCATCCACTCAACCTAGAACTGTCTTTTTGCCTTAGCTATTTGGCAAAATGTGGATTAACCCAGCTCACTCTAATAACCACATTCTTACACATAACCTATTTCTGCACGGGACCCATATGTACTATTTACCTTTAAGATTGAATAAGAATAAGATAATTTGTTCAAAAAAATCAGTCTAAAATGATCATGAAAAAGTCTTAAAAAGGATTTAATTTCAGTGGCTGATACCTGAAGACACTCTGTAACTACCTGCTAAAAGAGTTGTCTCACTCTCTTGGAAGAGACCAGTAAACCAAAGTTTATCAATTGGATTAAAGCCTTGTTCATAAATCTATCTCTGAAAAAGATTGCTTAAATTATTCAAGTTACACAGTCACCATTTGAAAACATCTGGGGTCCTTTTAAACAATATATAGAGAATGATGATATCAGTAATGTGATGAATGTAGCAGGTGATGTGTAAATGTAACTGGTCCTCTGCAGTTGTCTGAACTATTTGAACTCTATTTTTATACTTCATTGTTCGGTTTCATGTGAACTGTGTATTTAAGTTTGACACAATGCACGAACAATGAAAGTATGACATGAGTATAACAATATCGGAACCCTTTTGAGACACAGACAAACTTTTTTTGAAATTGATTTTTCTTTTAATTGTTTAGATTCAAGATTCAAGAAGTTTATTGTCATATGCATGGTACAAAAACACAGCAGTGTACACCATACAATGAAATTCTTAATTGCCAGTCTTCCTTCATGCAAAACAATATAAAATTAGAATTAAAGTTGGGTTTTAAGAAAAATAAATAAATAGATAAGCAGAAACAAAGAACTAAGATAAAAACCTGAGTTTAAAAGCAAAGTACACTGCCATCATGCAAATATTGCAACAAATCAGATAAAGTTGCAACAGTCACTGAGTGCGATGGGTTTGGGGGGGACAACAGTGTCTGGTGGTGTTATTCAGCAGTCTGATGGCCTGTGGGTAGAAGCTGTTGTTCAGTCTCGTTGCTGTGGATTTCACACTCCTGTAGCGTCTGCCAGATGGCAGCAGTTTGAAGAGACTGTGGTTGGGAGGTGTACTGTCCTTGATGATGTTGTGGGCTTTCCTGATGACCCTGGCGTTACAACTTACTTATTATCTATTCCTATATGTCCCTGTAATGTTTTCTATTTTCTTGTTAAGTTTTTATGAGCCTCTTATTATTTATTTCTCTTACTTTCTCTAGCTGTATTTCTGTCCCTGCAGTGCTACAACATCCAAATGGCCTCTCCACAGATCAATAAAGTTTATATTCAATTCAGTCATTTTGGAGTCAAAATACTCCATTGTCAGTTCTGTTATGATTTAGAGAGTTTTAAAGGCAGTTCAATTTCTGACAAAACTCTTGTTGAGGTGTCGAGTCAACTGCAGTTGATTTTGAAGGCTGTAGTTTGTGATGTTGAATTGTTGATGTTATACTGAGAGGGGTTTCCAAAATGAAGCCACATGCCAACAAAGATGAGTAAAAACATATCCCCATGTTGCAAGTTAGTGACTAAAGTCAAGGGCTGCAAGTGCTTTGTTTTAAATGGGATTTATTGTATTTAGGTGCGGCCCCACAAAAAAACATAAGAGGTTTAAAGCTGCGTCATCATTTAGTTATGATCAAAGTATTATTCCTGTCACCACCTCAGCCTGAGGCCCTTCTTATACTGATTAGATTATCTCTGTAGAATCATCTCTCCGGTCAGTTTGAGTTAAATCTGTATGATTTGGAAATAAATTGTATAAAATCAGAGTGTGCAGAGCTCACTAATGACAGGATGACTTGACATGTGAATGACAAAAAGACAAACTCTGTCCTCCTTTAATGAGTCTGTACTGACTGCAGTGCTGTTGTTTTTGTCAGGTGACGGTCCGTGATGCTCTGAACCAGGCGATGGACGAGGAGCTGGAGAGGGACGAGCGGGTGTTCCTGTTGGGTGAGGAGGTGGCTCAGTACGACGGGGCCTACAAGGTGCGTTCACCCTCAGTGGAACATATTAGACGAGGTTCATGAAGACAGTGTGACTTATTTCAGCACTTCAGCTTATGCTGACATGCTAACAAGCCTGTGGTTAGACCAGATTTGGGACACTTAGAGAATCTCTGGTCATATTGCTTTGTTGTTGTGGTCATTTCAGTCGCGCTTCCTCCTTCTCCCAACCTCTTACTATCACAGTTACACACTAAGGCTGTAAATTACATGTAGTGAAAGCTGCGGAGGAGCAGATTCATGAGATGATGGGGTGAAATAAAGATAATGCGAACAAGTTGTGGGTAATTTTAACTTGTTTTGCAGTCAGTGCCAACCTCTAGACATTCAGCAGCTGAGGATGTTCACTCAGCCCAGCTGTGTTTATTGAAATCACTTTGATTTCATCAGGAACAAGGAGTGTCAGTCTTAATTTTGTGTGGTAAAACTCTGTGTTTATGTGTGTAGGTGAGCAGGGGTCTGTGGAAGAAATATGGAGACAAACGCATCATCGACACTCCGATCACAGAGGTGAGACTCTAACATTCACTCTTTACAAGTGTTCTCTGTTTTACACTAAACTGAATCAGCTCTCGGAGAGTCTTCTGTCAGCTGGTTTAACATCACTCTCTTTCTGGTGCAGATGGGCTTTGCTGGCATCGCAGTGGGAGCCGCCATGGTGAGTTTCTTTTCATCCACTTAGCAACACATTTATTAAACACACACGAAACAGTACAATGGCATTATAACACTGAGTGTATTTGTAATCAAGTCAGAAACAACACACACGCCTCCTGTTTATTAAGTGGTGCAGGGAATCAGGTCCTCCAGACAAGACAACTCACTAAAAATTGTAATTCCCATAAACACTTCTTTAGTTTTGCATTGATTTATTTAAAAAAAGATCAACGCTTTGATCTCAAGAAAGGTCTTGTCTTGATAAAGGTCTTTGAGACCGAAATGTCGACCTTTTTCAATGCAAAGTTAAAGAAGTGTGTGCGAGAATTACAATTTTATATTGAGTTGTATTTGTAATCAAGTAGTTTTAACTTCACCTCACTTTGAATGATTCTCTGATTCCTAAATGCCACAATCATGTGGGCACCAGGTGTAAATGTAGCAATAGTAAGGCGTTTTCAAATGAAAAAAATATTAGTGTGAATGTAGCCTAACTTGAGCCTCATAAATTTGCAGAACAGCAAACTCTTTAGAAACTCTTTGGATTAAAAACACGTGTCCATGTTTTCCCCCGCAGGCTGGCCTGAGACCCATCTGTGAGTTCATGACCTTTAACTTCTCCATGCAAGCCATCGACCAGGTCATCAACTCTGCTGCCAAGACCTACTACATGTCCGCCGGTCTGCAGGCTGTGCCTGTCGTCTTCAGAGGACCCAACGGAGCATCAGCAGGCGTCGCTGCACAGCACTCACAGTGCTTCGCTGCTTGGTGCGTTCACTTACACCTGATACTTGTTACCGTTATTACTGTCACTTAGCTTTTAGTAGTGTGTGCAAAGTTCTATAGAAGCTTCACTACAATTATTTTGTAGTTTTGTCCTTCATTGTATCAGTAATATTAAAGTCTAACAGTGGAGATATGAGGTTAAAGAACACGAGCACTCCGACAATCAGTCAATAAGTTGAAAGTAGAAGTTATCCTGTAGAGTTGGTGCTACTAGTAACAGAAGGTGATGCTGGTCTGACCATAGTGCTGGTGTCAGTGTGGTTATTTTTATCTCTCTGCAGGTACGCTCACTGTCCAGGTCTGAAGGTTGTGAGTCCCTGGAATTCAGAAGATGCCAAAGGTCTCCTGAAATCAGCCATCAGAGACGACAACCCCGGTGAGACACCACAAGTAACAGGGAGTGACGGGGACAGACCCTGAGGGTGGTTAGCTGCTCAGAGCACTTACTGACATAGTAACATTTGGAAGGACTGAAATTCAAGTATGCATTTTAAAGAGACAGATGCATTTACATCTTTTTTAACATCTGGCTAGAGTGCATCTCAAACTACCTCCTCAGGGTTGAGCACTCAATCTGAAATACTTCTTAAATAGATTTTTTTTTAAATTAGATCGCCACCCATTTGCTCAAGACTCATGAAAGGGGGTTTGCGTCACTGTTTTCACTGAACTCTGCCTCTGTGTGTGTGTGTTTGTGTCTCGCAGTGGTGTTCCTGGAGAACGAGCTGATGTACGGCGTTCCCTTCGAGATGTCGGAGGAGTCACAGTCCAAAGACTTCACCATTCCCATCGGCAAGGCCAAGATCGAGAGACCAGGTGAGACTTGGTCTCTGTACGGGCATGATGGTACCAAACCTGGCAACCTCACTTTCACCCCTTTTCTACCAACACGGAACGGATTCAGTTACGGTTCTCGCACCAAATTATGAGTTGTTCGGTGCATTTTGAGCAAAAATAATTTATTTTGGAACCTGTAAAGGTGGGACCAAAAAATAGAAGGTTTTCTTTGACCTGAGGTGCTGTGAGGACATCAGTGGGTGTGTCATATTCTACACATCGGACAGAGAGGATGGAGAAGGCAATAAGAAATTAGCTTAAAAAGAAAAATAGAGTGCAGTGGTGTTCTAAATTAGGGATGCACTGATAAGGATTTTTTCAGCCGACACCAATAACCGTTAATTACCTGTTTCTTATGGCCGATAACTGATTCAATAACTGATCATTTCTTCACATATTTGTATTTCAAAAAGAAGTGTATAACTTGTAGTTGATGTACACCTGAGGGTAAGACAGGCTGAGATGAAGGTGTATGAAATATTTATATCGTCATGCTGCATTTTTATAAACACACCCAGGCGCCATCTCACCGTCCCATCATAGACTAGCCTACAACTACCAGGTAGAATAAAGATTCACCTCACATATGAACACTCAGCTCAGACAAACAAGTGTCTGTGTCTCACACGCACGCAGCCAGAGGGAGAGACGTGCTCCACAGTGGGTTGCCAGGTAAAGATACAAACAATCGCTAACAGTAGCATCACATGGCTAGTAGTTATTAATACATTTAGCAACAGATTCGAGCCATTGGATGTAAGCCACTGCTGCTAATTATCTCATGCTAACACTATGGAGACGATCCACCAGCACTGTGTCTAACCTGTTAAACAGCTGCAGGAAGTTTGTTGATCTGGTGGGATGTGTAGGAGATCAGACCCTCGGTGCAATCCTGTTGTCTCCCTCTGGAACTGTGAGAGACGTCCACACTATGACATATTTTGCCCTCTAGACAGAAAAGGTACATGCACCGTCACCCACTGTGTCGGGTGTGTAGATGCTGCCCTTGTTAAATCAGTGAAAGCAGTCTGGCTTTGTATTATCGGCGCTATTTATCAGCTGTAATTTTAATTATCGGGGTAATGCATAATTATAAAAATATCCTATTATCAGCTCAATATATATCGTGCATCCCGATCATTAATAGTTTGTTCATGCTTGGTTTAGGATAAAAATAAAAGGGGGTATCAGATGGTATAGTTGTAGCATGTAGAACAGTATCATGAGGGTGATGTTGATTTTATGGTCTTACTCTTTGAAAGAAAGCAAATAAGTGCATTTTACCAAAATGTTGAATCATTCCTGTTATAGAAGAAAATAATGTGATATGATAGTTGGTATAAAAACATAGCGTCCTCTGTCAAACATAAACATGGTGATGACATGTGGAGGGGGAAACAGGAGGTTTGTGAAGATTCGTGCTCTTACACCTCTTTCCTTCTTCTTCTCTCGTCCTCTTTGTGCTTCAGGGACGAGTGTCACTATGGTCAGTCACTCTCGGTATGTTGGTCACTGCCTGGATGCTGCCGCCGTCCTCGCCAAGGAGGGAATCGAGTGTGAGGTAGAGGAAGGAATGCACCTGTTATTATCTGACACAGATGACCAGAGCTCAGCGGCCTGTTAACTACTTCCTGTCTGTCTTTGTGTCAGGTGATCAACCTGCGGACCATCCGTCCTATGGATGTGGAGTCTATTGAGACCAGCGTGATGAAGACCAACCACTTGGTGACAGTGGAGGGAGGCTGGCCTCAGTTTGGGGTTGGAGCTGAGATCTGCGCCAGGATCATGGAAGGTAACAGCTGACACACAACAAAGCCCCTCAGATTCAGAGTATGAGACATGTCTGCTTCGTCAGCCTGGTAAAGTGAATTTTGTCTTTCCGACATGCTGGAGGTGATTTCATGTTCCTTACAGCTTCATCCAGACATGACAGAACATTTACAGAAAGAGACATCCGACACCAAGTGGTTAATCTCATACTTAGACAGAAATGGCTCGACTGTCACTAAACCTTTAAATAACTGTTGGGTAGGGTTAGATCTGTGATGCTAACAGTGAGCCCTGTCACTGTGTGTGTATGTGTGGGTGAGGTGATAAATATATACAGTGACACGTGTTGACAACAGCTTAAAGGAATAGTTTGGATCTTTGAAGTAGAGTTGTATGAGGTACCTATCCATAGTCGGTGTATTACATACAGAAGATGTCAGTCAGCATGTTGCTGTTTGGAGCGGTGCCTTCACTGGTTGTTGTTAAAATGTGACCTATGTGTATCTCCTGATGAAGGTCAACCCCCCCAAAATCGTTCAATGTGATTGATTTTTGATGGGTCCAAGTATCAGTGAGCTTGGAAAACATTTGTGATTTGAGGGCATACACTTAAATAAATGTTTAACCTCCTGTGTGTGTTTTTAGGTCCTGCCTTCAACTACCTGGATGCTCCGGCCACCAGGGTGACGGGCGTCGACATCCCTATGCCGTATGCCAAAATCCTGGAGGACAACAGCCTGCCTCAGATCAAAGACATCATCTTCTCTGTGAAAAAGACCCTCAATGTCTGACACACACACACAAGACAGTCCCACCTGAATCCTTTCTGTCTTGCTCACACAGACGGTGGAAACATCGTTTGGTAAAACATTTGAACCATGTGTAAATACAGCCAAACAGTTCCTTTTAAGAAAAAAAAAAAAAAAACGCTCCAGATCGTCCTGTCGGTCAGTGAAACGCACAGCTGTTTATCTGCACCCAGAGCGGTGGACACTCAGGGTTCAGTCAAGTCGTCGCCTCTGTTAGTCGGCTACAAACTTCACCGAACTCTGTGTGGCTCTGGCTGCTCTCTCCACGTTCTACCTTTAAAAATAAAAGTTGCTCTATCCTGTAGGCTTTTCTGTGTTTCTGAGGAAGTTTGGTAACAACAAAACTGCTGAGTTTGCTCCTGCGTGCGCTCAAATTTTGACCTGCAGACTAATTCAAACTTAATTTATACCCTCAGTAGTTTTATGGTTGTTAAACTCCCAGACATTTCTAACCACCAAAAGTATTACACTCAGTCTTTTTAATTCCTCACACTGACTCGGGTTCGTCTCTAAAAAGCAGCAGTGAAGACGAGCGAACCAGCCTGAGAGCTGGAGGTGGATCGTGGTTAGGAATATTTATTGTAGCTGCAGCAGCTCTGTGGATGTTTTTGTTGCTGTAAATGAATCTGTTACAGAAATAAAAACCTTTCAGTCCTTCATGCTGGCTCATTCTTTCACACCACAATGCTGGTTTTATTGGCCTCTGCTGTCTGATCGGTTGGTTTGTAGATGCATCATGGAAGGTGTTTTCATCATCTCACAGGTGTTTACTGTCTGTCTAAATCCAGTGTTTCTGCAGCCTGTGGATGTAACGAACAGTGAGGGAGAGAGCAGCGTGGCCAAGTTTGCAGTTTTGTTGCTGAAAAACTGGGCACAGTCAGGGTTTAAACGTCTGCTTCATCCCCAACACAAACAATACTGTTTGAAGATACAAACTGGATAACAGGTAAGACAGGCATCATTTCTGATAGGCAGGAACATTTCAGCCTTAAAACTTCAACAAAAAATAGATGTTTTTCATGTTTTTGCATAATTTAAGAAGAGTGACAAGTTTAACTGTCAGGAAAACATATCAGCTGATCTGAAGCACTCAGGTAATCCTCTGACTTGTGTATACTGGGCTACAGAATTAACAGGATGGAAAACTGTTGATTAAGTTTACCTTAGCTATGAGAGTGATCCAGATTTAGCTAGCTAACATTAACATTTTTTTTAACAGGCCTACAGATTTTATTCATATATTTTATTAGGTGATGCAGGTACAAAGCAAAGTGAAAGCTATGACAGGGACACCACTGTGGGAGACAAGACTGTAAAATAACAAAAGACAAACACAGGCATATTTATATAAGGTATTTTGACTGTGTTGAGTGGCGTTTTGTGTGTTTATTGGTGTGTGCACATGTGTGTGTTGATGAAGTAGTAAAAAGGGGGAATGAGTTAACGAGCAACAGCAGCAGCAAAGTTAGGAAAAAAGGAGACAAAAATAAAAAAAAGATGAAAATTTTAACAAGAAAATAAATATAATTGAAATTAAATTAATTAAAAAAGAAAATATTTCTCCCCACCCATCTGTCTTCCTCTTTAAATTCATTCATTCATTCATCTTCTAACCGCTTCATCCTCTTGAGGGTCGCGGGGGGGGGGTTAAATGAAATTGCACATAAACAGGACTCTCTTACATGTTTTTGATCGGACCAACTTTGCTAATAATTGAGCCCAACGGGGTTCAACTTCAAACACTCTTGACAAAAATAATTAACATTTAACAGGGTGAAAATGACTTGAGGGACACAGTAAATCGTGAAAAATTGTTTTAAAATTTTATATATATATATATATATATATATACACTGCTCAAAAAAATAAAGGGAACACTTAAACAACACAATGTAACTCCAAGTCAATCACACTTCTGTGAAATCAAACTGTCCACTTAAGAAGCAACACTGATTGACAATCAATTTCACATGCTGTTGTGCAAATGGAATAGACAACAGGTGGAAATTATAGGCAATTAGCAAGACACCCCCAATAAAGGAGTGGTTCTGCAGGTGGTGACCACAGACCACTTCTCAGTTCCTATGCTTTCTGGCTGATGTTTTGGTCACTTTTGAATGCTGGCGGTGCTTTCACTCTAGTGGTAGCATGAGACGGAGTCTACAACCCACACAAGTGGCTCAGGTAGTGCAGCTCATCCAGGATGGCACATCAATGCAAGCTGTGGCAAGAAGGTTTGCTGTGTCTGTCAGCGTAGTGTCCAGAGCATGGAGGCACTACCAGGAGACAGGCCAGTACATCAGGAGTCATGGAGGAGGCCATAGGAGGGCAACAACCCAGCAGCAGGACTGCTACCTCCGCCTTTGTGCAAGGAGGAACAGGAGGAGCACTGCCAGAGCCCTGCAAAATGACCTCCAGCAGGCCACAAATGTGCATGTGTCTGCTCAAACGGTCAGAAACAGACTCCATGAGGGTGGTATGAGGGCCCGACGTCCACAGGTGGTGGGTTGTGCTTACAGCCCAACACCGTGCAGGACGTTTGGCATTTGCCAGAGAACACCAAGATTGGCAAATTTGCCACTGGCGCCCTGTGCTCTTCACAGATGAAAGCAGGTTCACACTGAGCACATGTGACAGACGTGACAGAGTCTGGAGACGCCACGGAGAACGTTCTGCTGCCTGCAACATCCTCCAGCATGACTGGTTTGGCAGTGGGTCAGTAATGGTGTGGGGTGGCATTTCTTTGGGGGGCCGCACAGCCCTCCATGTGCTCACCAGAGGTAGCCTGACTGCCATTAGGTACCAAGATGAGATCCTCAGACCCATTGTGAGACCATATGCTGGTGCGGTTGGCCCTGGGTTCCTCCTAATGCAAGACAATGCTAGACCTCATGTGGCTGGAGTGTGTCAGTAGTTCCTGCAAGACGAAGGCATTGATGCTATGGACTGGCCCGCCCGTTCCCCAGACCTGAATCCAATTGAGCACATCTGGGACATCATGTCTCGCTCCATCCACCAACGCCACGTTGCACCACAGACTGTCCAGGAGTTGGCGGATGCTTTAGTCCAGGTCTGGGAGGAGATCCCTCAGGAGACCATCCGCCACCTCATCAGGAGCATGCCCAGGCGTTGTAGGGAGGTCATACAGGCACGTGGAGGCCACACACACTACTGAGCCTCATTTTGACTTGTTTTAAGGACATTACATCAAAGTTGGATCAGCCTGTAGTGTGTTTTTCCACTTTAATTTTGAGTGTGACTCCAAATCCAGACCTCCATGGGTTAATAAATTTGATTTCCATTGATAATTTTTGTGTGATTTTGTTGTCAGCACATTCAACTATGTAAAGAACAAAGTATTTAATAAGAATTTTTCATTCATTCAGATCTGGGATGTGTTATTTTAGTGTTCCCTTTATTTTTTTGAGCAGTGTATATGAGTTTACAATGGCCTGTAAAATAAAAAATATTTTTAGAGTGATATGAGTTATAGTTCTTGTAGAGGTTGATTACTTTGCACTGGGGACATGGTAAAATCGAGCATGTACCAAAAGAAGTTCAGTAAAGTGTAAAAAAAAAAAAAGTATTTTTAATGTGGTCTGGAGGGACTCTCCTGCACCCTGATGAAGACCTAAGGGTAGAAACCGGTTGGTGTTTTAATGTAAGCAGCAATGGGTTTTTTAACGAAGTCTTTTTTTTAACTTAATTCAGGTGCATTTGTTCCTGCTCCATGCACAAGTGCCAGAAGTCCATTTTTTATTCCCCTAAGTACAAGTATCTAAAAACTGAAGTAATCTACAGTACTTCAGTTAAACTTAAGTTAAATGTGTCCTCAGTTACATTCCACCTTTTCCATAAGGGCAAATACACTTATTACAAAAAATAATTGCGAACTGAACGAGAGAGTTGAAGCCTTAAATGTTTTATTGGCAAACTTTTACAGGAAGTTTTGCGTCAGACTGGTTCAACTGGTTGAACATCAGATCTGAGACCAACAATCAGAAAACACATCTCTCCGTCTTCCTCCAATCAAACATATAAAAAAATAAGATGCTTTGAGAGACTCAAAGAACAAACCCTTGTTACAAATCAAACTATATTACAGCACCTCCCGGTTCAGAAACTTCCATTTCATCTTTTTCTAACCAGGAGAGAAACGTATGGCCGCGTTTTTACAGATGGTGGAATTATTCAAACCACAGAAAAGGATCATTTAACACTTTATTTTAAGGGCTCCTTAATTTCCTGATAATTTCTCAGAAGGAACTTTGTAATCTGGTTCTAATTATAGGACAAAAGTGGAGACTTTTATCTCCATACGTCTGTAGACAAGTTTCACTTCCATGTTCTTCTTCCATGTCCGGCTGAAACTGATACATGAGCCAGGATTCCAGGTATTTAAGCCTTTGAAACTTGGAGCGACATCACTTGTCTTGTGCTGATTTCAGACACCTTCACAAGTATTTTAAGTTTTGAACCTTTTGCAAATTGTTGCAGTTAATAAAAAAAAAAAAAAAAAACATGGGAAAAAAGGCAATGAGCAACTTGGTAAGAAATCTCTCACAAATTGTAAAAAAAGATACAGAAAATTATTTAAAAAGACAAACTAGGGAAAAACTAGATTTATAGTATTTAACATCATGATTCAAAATTATTAAAATTTTAAGCACTTTTTACACTTTTTTTTTAAACTTTTCTTTAACTTTTTTTTTTTTTTTACTAATTTTCTCTTTTTACTTATGGTATGTCTTGCTATTTTTTTCTTTCATTGCCTTTTACCCATGTTTTTTTAACGGGGTTTCAAAGGGTTAAATTAAACACTATTTTCACTGTAATTATACCACATTACATTACAGTCATTTCAGTTAAATTATTAGGGAAATTACAGACTATAAAATAAAGCATTACAAAGAAAACATTCAGTTTCTGAATTCCAGGGAAAGTCTGATTTTAGTCATTTTTTAAATCAGATTTTTGACTAGATTTATCCCAGATAGTTCACAATTTTCCTCAGAGTTCACAAATGAGTCGTATCTTTTTGTTTCTCCTTAACCACACTACTGTTACTGTTACTGTAATTAACAGTTGTATTACTTGTAAAAAGCATTAAGGTGAACGTCTGGATCATGATGACTAGAAAACTGATTTTTCTGAAATCTTTGATATAGCAGGTGCTTAATAATTTGCAAGTGTCTGAAAGCCAAACTTACATGGACACCTATCGTCAGTCAAAGTCTGTTTTATTTAATGTTTATAGATTGATATTGTCAACGGACAGTATTTTTAACCCTCACATGACCAACTGTAATCACAGAAACTTGACGTGAACGCAGCATAAAGGCCTCAGCGTGCGACAGACGAGCCTACTGAAGCCATGACTCTGTTCTGATGGGTTCACTACAGCCAACAAACAAACAATAAAAAAAACAAAAAACAAAGCGATTAAGTCCAGGTCCTTTTCTCAGGTGTGCCTCCGCTCCACTTTAACCGTTTCAAACATAGAAATGCACATCTTCAGTCTATAAACATCCTCCACAGTTCAGGACGTCCACAGTGTTCAGAATGAAAATCAAACCGTTTTCTGTTTCTTTACTTTGTGTCAGAGTCCTGCCGAGGAACCCAAAACTGAAAGCTGGAAAAAAAGAAATTTAGAACCTAATCAGAATTAGAAAATAAATCACTATCTCCTTCCTGATGACCTTGATCACCCAGCAGCTGGAAAAACATTAAAGGGTAACTGGTATTTTTTAGCTTGGACCCTTTCCCTCTGCCTCTGTAATGCACCATGGCAGTCGTTTACATTTGTATTTAGGGCCGTCCACTTGTGATTGGACCACCGAAAACACATGTTAATACCAGGCTCTAACTGACTACTGGGGTCAACAGTTTTTTAATTGGTCCAGTATTGAGTGAGACAACTGCAGCCAGCAGTGGCAAAACAAGCATTGTAATCCCTGTGGGTTATTGAGCACCGTCAATTTATGTCCACTAAAAGTGTTTGTTTTGACAGTGATGAGCTCAGATTGTTATTTTAAGTGTCTGACCTCTTAGTTGAAGAGCAAGATCCTTATTCTTGTACCAGAAACTGCCCCATTTTATTTAAATGGAGTCTGTGGGCAGGGTTGTTGTCACTCACTGCTCTGTCCAGCACTCACTGTATTACCTCCTTTATCAGTCTGCACGTCGACATTTTCAGAACAAATCAAGGCAAGCTCACATAATTAGGTCGAAACTCACAAACATCTTTTAACACTTGAAGATCCACTCAATACTAATTACTTAAAGTGTATGTCATCCAAGAGAGACGATAAGAAATAAAGTAATGGTCAAAGTTGACAAAACACAAAAGATCTTACTCTTTAACAAAAGGTGTATCTCTGTAGGAATCCTTTCCAAAATGTTGTCAGACACTTGTAATAATAATCCGAGTTTGTCAGTTTAGTGGACGTAAATTGAAGGTGCTCAGATACCCACAGGGATTACATCTCTCATTCATTTTGCCTCTGCTGGCTGCAGCACACTCGCTCAATACTGGACCAGTTTCAAAAATGGTTGATCTCATCCATCACTCACAAAAACATGACACAATAGGGCCCAGGTTGAAAAATACCAAAGTTACCCTTTAAGGACAGGACAGGACAGGACTGACTCCTCCTGCTGCTGCTCGTCCCTCACCTGTAACCCACCTGTCACATATTTAAACATTTACAGAGATTTCCTGGTGTCTGCTCCCAACTGCTACAACTGCATTTTTCTCCACTTCATATTTATGACATGTAAAGTTCACCCCCAGGTGGAGTTGTGGGTTTCTCCTCTTAAGGTCTTGGGGTAAAGATACACCAAAGGCAATTTGGTACTAACTGTGCAGAAATATTCTGAGAGTACACACCGACAGTTCCCAGTTTTCCAGAGGAAAGTTAACCTCTTTCAAGTCATTTAACTGTTCGTAAATTGTGGCGTTAACAGTTGCAAAAATGTAAAAATAAATTCAGACATTATTTCCGAATTATAACGACTTTTTCTTGAAAAACTGCAACTTCATTATCATAATATTGAGGTTTTTTAATGTGAAATTGTGGCTTTATTCTCCGAAATTAGGGAAATATTCTTGTAACATTACGACAAATGTCCCTTCATCTTGACCCCAAGTAGGGATATATGATATTGGGATTTTTTTCCGATATGTAACAACTCATTTGACCGATAACCAATACCGATATTAATGTATCCAATTTTTCCCCACTGAATTAGTGATCGTCTCTTTTGTAGTGGAATTAACGTCATATTAGACAGAACACTCTTATCGTGATGGCCCACCAGCAGATGGAGACTTGAAATACAATGCTTTTAAATGTAGCTAATATTCATAATATAATATGCGATGACGTGCTGATATTATTGTGCATCTCTAACCTAAAGTAATTCTTTTACCCCATCATATGTTCCTACAGTTGGTACCAAATTGCGTAGTTCTGTCCAGAAACCTTTCTTAAATTTGAAAATTCCCAGTTCCTTTCTAGTAGATTATAAGGAAACTCTGGGACCTGTAAAACAAAAATATTTAGGTTGGAAGCTGCAATCATCATGTACGGAAGGTGGAAGAGGATTCGTCTAACTTGATACACGCGACCATCTGGGGTAAAATTAATGCAGATAATCACATGATCAATCAGCTGGGGGTGTTGTGTTCATGTCTCAGTCTCAGCGGAGCAGTTTTGTGTTTTTTGGACTCACATTAACTCATTTCTGACTCAAACTGTTTGTTTTTTTTAATGTCGAAATGAAATTTGAAAGTAAAGCTCTCAGTTTCCCTCCACAGTTACTGACCTACGATACCCAGAATCCCTCTCAACACCCCCCAGCGAAAAGGGCGGGACCTCTGTCCTGCTTTCTGGTTGAAGGTGGGGCCTGTGGAGTTCTTGGGCGGAGCCTTCAGAGTCTTAAGGAGCTGACAGGTCGGACCGTCCAACCTCCGAGTGTCCCTTCAGCAGGCCGAGCCTCACCACCACCACCCTCCTCTTTTTCTGCTCCGACCCATCATCCTCCTCCTCGTCCACCTCCTCCCTCTCCTTCACCTTTCGTTTCCCTCGCTCCTTCCTCTTCTCCTCCTTCCTCTGCTTCTTCGCCTTCTTCTTCCTCCTCTTCTTCTCCTCTACTGATTGATCCTCCGCTTCCTCCTCATCCACTCCAACCTGCACTTCTACCTCTTGCACTTCTTCCTCCTCTACCACCATTTCCATTTCCTCCTCCTCCTCTTCTTCGTCGTCGTCGTCATCCTCCTCTTCCTCTTCTTCTTCTACCTCCTCTTCCTCCTCCTCCTCTTCCTCTTCGTCCTCCTCCTCGATATCTTCTTCCTCCACGTCTGTCATATCCTCTCCTTTCATCTGCTCCGGTTTCATCTTCATCTGTCGTCCGTTCTGTGTTGCCTGACAGGAACAGAGCACATGTTTTCTTCTGATTGATTTAGGGCTCATTTCTGCTCAACATCAGACTCATATACAAACACAGATGTGGCCTTCTGTGCGTACTCTGCATTTGTCTGTATTTGTGCACATTTTCTCAAAGCTTACAGATACAAATGAAATGGAGCAGTATCACCAGAGATCATGGGAACAGTAGTGTAGGTCACGCCAGAGACTTTTAAAATATGGCAGAACGGAACAAATTGGTAATATAGTGAAAAGAATTCTCCACCAACGTGATGTGACATATTTAACAGTCTCGCAATCCACCACAAGCTATAATGCTGCCTCCATTAAAAGGTACATTACGACCTCCACCATCACCATGTTTGATGTCTGAAACTTTGGACTCTGCCTTCTAGTGCCCTCCATCGGCTGTATGTATGGCATCAAAAAAGATGCACAGAAGAACGAGGGCAGTGACACTTTAAAACAGACAAATCTATTTTTGTACATGAGGAATATTAATGAGAAATTATTTTAGTTTTGACCTCTGCATTATCAGCACTGCTTATCATGATACTCACCGTCTTCTTGCTGTTTCGGAGCCTGTGCAGCAGCAACCTGACGGTGTCTTTGTTCTGACACAGCCCCATAGTGTTGAGGGCGTCAAGAGCAGCACCAGAGCAGCCCTGCAGCCGGAGCTCTGCCCCCAGAGCTGCCTGCAGGAAATTGTTCTTCCAGATGTTCCTGGTGAAGAGAGGGATGGAGAGCGCCACCACGGCCCTGCGCTCCAGCAGCGCCTGGGCTTGGTCCTCTGACAGCGGGCTGCCACACAAACAAACAGAACAGTCATCAGATCGCTGATCCACGTACGGTAAGACTTAGGCCTACAGATCCATGATGAGGTTTCAGTGTATCATTGAAAAAACTAAAAGGAACTATCGGCACCACCAGGATTCCTCGACTTTGTTCTGAGCACCAGTGTGTCCTCACTCAGACTTACTGGCCACTCTTTGAAAGAGAACTGATGTCAGGGAACAGCGAGGTGAGGCAGGTGGTGACAAGAGGAGCGTGGTCCTGGGCCCAGTTCAGACAGCGCCGCCAGGGAAAGGATGACAGTGGCTTCCTGCTCACCACCTTCTGATGGAAGGGATTGTCTGTCTGCCGTGTCAGCGCCTTCATCTGCACCCCCACCAGGAAACACATAATACCATCATTACATAATAATTAAAAAACTACTGCTATGATATGTTTGTCCTGACCAACACGTGTATAAACCTGGAGCAGCCTCTGTCCTCACCTCCTCTTTCAGCTGTTTGCTCCAGAACTCCATCATGGGCTTCCGGGCACCTTTAGCAGACCAGAGCATTTTGAAAGCAGCCTTGTAGCAGGACTTGCTCACCAGCTGAGCTGCTTTGCTCTTCTTCCCCATCCTACGACCTTTCAGCTTCTTGTCTCTCAACTCTGCCTGCAGTCACCAACACAAAGGACACAAAGAGAAAACATCAAACACTCTTAATGCAGGTGTGTAAAACATGATCATCATCGGTGCTTCTGAGTATTATTTCCTGATCCAAACAAAGATGGTAACCAGGTGACATGTCTCCTCACTAGACTTGTATCATGTAAGCTATTATTTGGTATTTTCCTTCATACTTTATGTCATTTAATATTTTCATACATCTCATCTAAGAGATAAGAAGTAGCTTTGCAATTAGAAAAACAGTTTTCAAAAAACTGACAGAATAATTACGTGTTCAGATGGACAGAAGAGTAAATGAGGATCCTGGAAATACATTTAAAACAAGATCAAATGTCTGTGTTTTTCAGGAAGTTATCACCTAACAAGGTGACTTGAGAACATTAATGGTGCAGTGCAGAGACAATCTAAAGCTTATGTGGCAGAATCGCCTCTATTGTGATACCACTGTATATCGCGATAGTGCCAAACACGCTAGGGTTGCAGCGATGTACTAGTTTCAAGGTATACTGTTGACAGTTGAAGTTCACGGTTATTTTACCATGTACATTTGCTTCTATCCTCCTGAGTCCCGAACCCTTGTTTGGTATGCATTTTTAATTTGTCCTAGCTATTTGGGATCAGACGGACCAAAATCCTGATGCCCTCAAAGGAGTACTTCCTAATTAACAGTGCGACACTGATCTTGTTACTGTTGCTTCAATTGGTCAAATTTGTTGCCATATCAAACTACAAACATAAATCACCAAGTTTCAACCATAACATGTGATCCGGTTTTGGACCTTGTCCACTTTTATTTCAAGATCCGCTGCAGACTGACTTGGCAGAGATGGCTGCCATCTTGTTTTTACATGGTGTATTGTGTCCTTACTACCTCTAGACGGCACAAAAAGTTTCCATGAATGAGGACAACAGGTCTCAATTAAGAAAATTAAGTGTAAAGGTCAAGAAAACCCAAAATGTGATGTCCTCAGGAGGACACAGGGTCTCAAGAGGATAAATGTAACTCGACATTGGCTCTCCTCTTTATTTTAGTTATTTTCAAATACTTTTTACACATATTTCCATTCTCAAAATGGTTTCAAGTTTCAGTTCTATTGATAAAATATTTGTTCAGCTTTGGCTGATAATAATATATTGTGAAACCGCGATATTTTCTAAGGCGGTTATTGTACCGTGATAATCTCATACCGTTCTGCATCCCTAACATACACACACATACACACACCTGTTTAGTCTGAGGCGGTTTCAGCCACAGGGTCCGCTTCCCGCTCTGTTTGCGTTTGCATTTGCTCCTGATGACCTGCGCACAGGTCTCACACAGGAACGACTTTTCGTGCACTACGGCGTCCGGGAAGGCCCACTGCACAGTCTCCGGGCTGGAGAAGGTGTACACCGCCCTCCGGTTGAAGCTGCGGCCCTGCCGCTCGAACTCAGACTTACAGGCGGAGCAGCTCCGGTCCTCGGGCCGCTTGGGACGCCGCCGGCCGCCTCGCATAGCGGGGGCGACGGCTGTAGCATACTGAGAGGGGTCTGCCTTTGGAGGGTCGTCCTCGGTCTGCGGCGGAAAAGACACCACCACATCATGCCCACCGGGGCAGTCCACCTCCGCACCCACAGCCGAATCGGGAAGCTCCACCGGCAGGGTGGGCTGCCCCGGTGTGCTGTGCTCGGGCTCAGGTTCAGGTTCGGCTGCTGTGGTGAAGCTTTCCTGCGCGGAGTCTCCTTCGTCCGCCGCCGGTGCTCCCGAGGGGGAGGATGCCTCCGTGGAAGTTAAGTTAGTGGCCTCGGTGTGGGCATAGTCGTGCTCGTTAGTCTCGGATGGAGGACCAGTTTCCTCCTCGTTCCCCGCGTTGGTCTCGGTGTTTTCAGTCGCCATGATGAACGGAGGCTCTCCGGTTTTAATCAACAGTCGAAATGCGCAGAAAGAAAAAGTGTCTCAGCGGTCATCACTGTCCACCGAGCAGCGGAGCAGCGGCTAACGGGACGAGCTAACACCGGAGCCCGCCAGAATAAAAGCAGGATCTCCGGGCTGATGTTTAAAGTTAAACTGTCCTGAACACTTTAAACGATGTGAGCAGAAACGTTTATTTAATATAACAAAGCAGCGCAAACAGAATGAAGACGGATCCCTTCAGTATGAGCAGCTCCACGGCAGAGTGAAAACAGAGAAGCTGTGACCAACAGGATGAAGCTTCTGATAAACAATATAGTTTCCGTGTTTATGGCAATAGACACGTTGCTGGCGCCCCCAGGTGGTGGGAGGTAGACACTACAGGTCCCCACACAGGAGAGATACTCAAGAGATTCATGCTCAAACTATAAACATCGGCCTACACATAATAAACAAAACATATGAAACCAGAATCTCACCAGAACTAAAGACTACAGTTAGTTCACAAGAAAAATACTGATAATCGATTTACTGTTTACCTCATTTCTTAAGCAAGTATAGAAAAAAGCCAGCTGTAATGTGATGATTTTTCTGCCTTTCATTGTAAACTGAATATTTTAATATTTTTAAACATAAGAAATAGAAATATTAGAAAATAACAGGCAAAATAATCAATCAATAAAGAAAATAATATTTAAGATGCAGCCCTATTAAAGCGCTTTATTGGTGTTGCATAGATTATTTGTGAAAGTATCCATACAGTGAATCTATGCACAGATATGCACAATAAGTATGCAGGGTTATAATGACAGCAATATGTTTCTTATAATACTTTAAAAAAATTAAATGAAATTAAGTCTGAAATACCCAACAATATTTTATATTAAAATATTACACACTACACTAATTTTAGTAGTATGCAAACTACTATGAAAGTAATTTAATTGTAAATTAATTAACCATAAACAATGATTATTAATTAACAGAAGATTTACATCACTACAGAAAAATGTCTACTATTTTTATTGCTGTTCTTAGAAGACACATTGGTTGTTTTTTTAAGGTCACTTCAAAGTTGTAGTTACTTTTTTTCCTTGGGATTTGAGGGTTTTAACAAATTTTTTTTAACAACAAATGTATTTTTTTCTGGCTTTGAAACAGCATTTAAACTTCCAAGTTAGGAAATGAAATTTATTGTGTCACAATTAGCAATTTTGTTTTTTAAAATATTACCTACAAAACAGTTATAGTACAACAATCCAATGTACAAATACTCCCAACTCCATCTAAAGTTGAGAATAAAAACAAGATGAATAAACAATAATTCAATAATGTTTTCTCATAAAGATAAATTAAGAAAAAAAAGCAAATACATTATTTCTCAATACAGATAAAATAAAAGAGTATTTATGTCAATTGTAGATGAAATATTAATATATTTAACTAAAAAAAATAGATAAATGAGGTCTTAGGGACTGTTTGTTATTTATGAGGAGAGGGTGCTGCACATGGGGGATGGGGGCATGTCAAATCATTTTTCGGCACAGAGTAGGGACTTATGTTTTTTATTTTGACTTAGGGGAGGGCTATACAACTTTTAATGGCTTCATTTTGTATTTTTTTTTCTTTAAAAACTGTCAAAATTATACCATTTACCATAGCCAGAACACATCATGTGTGATGAAGCTTTCTTCAGAAAAAAAATCTAAGCTTTGAATAGTAATAGTTAATCAAAATCACTTTATTCAACGTGTCTCATTTCAACTTATCTCATCTCAACTTACCAGCATGCATGTTGAGAATTAAAACTCAGGGCTTCTTGAAATTCCAGGATTTTGTCCTAGTTTTGTCTCTAAGTTTTAAAATGTAATAACTATATGGTTGAGGGAGGGTCATGCATTTCCCCCAGTCACTTAGGGAGGCTCAAAGAAAGATATTTGTATCTTCAGGAAGGGTAAAAAAAAAAAAAAAAAAAAAGTTACACCTCAGCCACCCTCCTCTTCTGTTAAGTAAAGAACAGTCCCTTATCTTAAACAATCCAACGTACAAATACTCTCAACGAATTTAATAATGTGGCTTCATAGAGATAAAATTAAGAAAAATATATATTAACAAAAAACATTATTTCTCCGGACAGATTAAATAAAACTGTATTTATGTTATTGAGGATGAAATATGATTATATTTGGCAAAAAAAAAAAAAAAAAAAAAAAAAAACTTCTTGGTCTTATTTTGAATGGTCATACCGGAAGTCTCGCGACGTTCACTGTCTGACCTGATGTAACTGATGAATGTAAATGGGTGTGTTAGCCAGTTAGGAGCGTTTACCTCCACCTGTGTGTCGTGTTGAAGCAGTAGTGATGGAGCCGCTGTAGGTAAGACCGGACTGACATTTTAAAATGTAATTCACCCTGTTAAAGTGACGTCTTCTTTATAAACACATCATAATGCTAAGTAGCTAACGAGCTAACTGCCGTTAACCGCAGCGACGTTAGCTTCATTCAGACGGAGAGAGAAAGCAGTGTTAAGATAATTATCTCAGGTTATCATCGCCTCCAGGTGTTTCTAACGTCATACCCCATGTATTAATATTATGTGGACAAACAGTAAAAACATTTTACAATATGACGCAGTCCAGTTCAGCATCACCAAACCGCAGCATCTGAAATGACCACATTTAAATAATCTGACTCAGAGTCAACAACAGCTGTGTTTGGATTGTACAGGTGGACCAACACACTGCGCTCCGTTATTCATACCTGGATATCAGAGTTATCATGATTATTATATGTTGTTATAATGTGCCCTTTGACATGAGTCTGGATTTTTTTGGTTCCCTGAAACTGCCTTAACTATATCTGGAACCGCTGTCATAGCAACAACCTGCAAAAGGTCAGGGTTATTGACATTTAGCTGGATCATAACCCAGAGTGTTTACTGTGAACCTCATGCATAAAACAGTTTTAAAATACAAAGGGCTTGCTTTCCTCAAGGTGTCTGCAGGACCTTAAACAGTATGAAATTCATTTTCAGAAATATTAGGCCTTTGTAGTCATTAAATAGTCTTAAAATTGAATTTGTGGGGCGTTGGTGGCTTAGTGGATAGAGCAGGCACCCCATGTACAAGGCTGTTGCCACAGCGGCCTGGGTTCGAGTCCAGCCTGTGGCCCTTTCCTGCATGTCTCTCCTTCTCTCTCTCCCCCTTTCACACTTAACTGTCCTATCAATGAAAGGCAAAAAATGCCCAAAGAAATATCTTTTAAAAAAAATTTAAATTTGTGAGGTTTTAATTGCTGCAAGCATTTATCTGATTTAATTTATCCATTTGTCAGAATGGATCGAGCTCTTCTGCTTAAAAGTCCACATGTCTGATATAATAATGTCTTCAGCTGTGATAGAGTTAATGTTCTGCAACCATCAATTCCATAGACTTTACCATGTTAGCCTTTATTGTAAAGGTACCTGCAGGTCTGCTTTTTATTCTGCCTTTATTTGTTTATGTCTGAGTGCACCCCAGATGCCATAACCAGTTAGCTTATGCATCATTTGTACATGTAATCACATGATTCTAGGATTGGATTTAAACACTTCTTTATTCAGCATCAATACACAAAATTCCTCAATCAGATTTTTTAATATACTAGTTTATAGATTGAAAACAGCTGCTGTCGATGAGAGCAGTGAGACCGGCTCAAAACTGCGAAGCTGCAAGCTGGAAAACCAAAAACAATGTAGCTGTGATTTATAGCTGAAAGAGGCTATAAAGCTCTAAAGCAGACTAGGGTGATAATTCTTTGTTGGTTGTTATTTTAAAAATATTGATTATAGCTCCTCCATAGATAAAGACAACAGTTAATGAGACCAAGAGGTAACAAATGTTATTATGTTGAGGATTATTTAAAGGGAAACTCAACTGATTTTATGCTTGAAAATCTCTGCACAGGTCTGTGGGAGGGCCACTGCATATGTAAAAAAAAAAAATTGTGCAAAGCCTTTTTCAACTTCAGAGAGAGCTTTTTAAAAACTGATAAATTGCCTCAAGTGATGTCACTTACTGATCCATCTACGTCCCATCCCTCACCTATGGTCATGAGCTCTGGGTAGTGACTGAAAGAATGAGGTCGCAGATACAAGCGGCCAAAATGAGTTTCCTCAGAGGGGTGGCTGGGCTCAGCCTTAGAGATAGGGTAAGGAGCTCAGACATCCGGAGGACACTTGGAGTAGAGCCGCAGCTCCTTCACGTTGAAAAGGGTCAGTTTAGGCGGTTCGGGCATTTGATCAGGATTCCAACGGGGCGCCGCCCGTTGGAGGTGTTCCACACATGTCCCACTGGTAGGAAGCCTCGGGGCAGACCCAGAACACACTGGAGGGATTACATATCTCATCTGACCTGGGAACACCTCGGGGTCCCCCAGGAGGAGCTGGAAAGCATTGCTGGGGAGAGGGACGTTCGGGGTGCTTTGCTTGGCCTGCTGCCCCCGCGACCCGGCCCCGGATAAAGCAGATGGAGATGAATGAATGGATGGAAGTATAATAAGTTAATAATAACTAGATACCGGTCGCCAAGATGGCACCTAATCATATGTACGCAGAAATGTTTTTCCTGCTTGTCCCACTTGTGAGGTCCTGCACGACTCATAGACTTGATATTGTAATGATGTCACAGATTTTAAAAATTTTAACTTTTCTTAGCTTGAGGAAACTTTTACAAATATAAAACCACCATGAATCAAAAGTTCAGAATAGTCAACGTTTTTACAGATGTCTCTTTTACAGTGGTGGTCTATGGGGAAAATGCTCCCTGGGCTGTGGTGGGGGATTTTTTTTGCTGCAATACCATGAGTGGCCACTGGGAAAAGAATTGCTGCAAGACTGAGTGACTATCATGGGGCCTGGTTTTCATGAGGAAGGCTGCATGCAGTAAAAATGTCTCTGCTTTTGCTGCATGACTTTTGATCCTTTCTTAAAAAGTCAGTGAATTGAGAATCTTTTGTATTCAATTTGCAACATGAATTAAAATGAAAATTAAGAGCTGTATCTAGAGATTCCCAACACCGTTAACCTCAGCCAAGTCAGATTTGTGATGTACGTTTCAATCACAGCTCATTAAAATGCTGTGTGAGGTCCACAGCTCCTCCTCCTGTTTCACACTGGCTGGCAGTCACATCAGGGACACAAGACTAATCAGCCAGATGATGTCTGGACCATGGCAACGCAGCGTCAGCTGGCTGCTAATCTCCATGGCAACCATCTCACAAGCTGTCCGTCCTCTTGTTGCAGGTGTTGGTGGAAATGATCTTCTCAACAGTCTGACCTGAAGAGAAAAAAGCCAGCCCAGGGCTGCAGATGGAGAATGGAGATCTGGGTCACATGGTGTGTGTGTGTCTGTGTCTGTGTCTGTGTCTGTATGTCTGTGTGTGTTTGTTTCTGCTGCAGACATTTTTCTGTGTGAACTGTCCTGATTCCTGGCAGTTCAGCCTTTGGCCAGTTGGACTATGTCTGACATTTGAATGATGGCACATGCTTTCGTGCTGCTGCTGTGTGTGTGTGTGTGTGTGTGTGTGTGTGTGTGTGTGTGTGTGTGTGTATGGCTGTCATCTTTGCAAGGACCTTCAAATAGTTGTATGAGCGTTGAAACCCAGTCTGCTTGATGAGGTCAGTTTTGGCTCCAGTGACAGTGCAGTGTATCGTTATTGGATTATTCAGTTTTAATGGCTCTGGTTAAGCATTTTGTTTTAATGTTTAAGATTTGCGCTATGACATGCATGTAGTTTTCAGAATTTCTTTATGGTGGGTTCACACTACACAATATCAGCTTGACTATTGCACGACACAGCGTCATACAGTGTCGACTTGGATTGTGAATGACAATGAGTGTTGTATGTGATAGTCCATTTTCTCATCTGGTGTAGTGTGTCATAGTGGATGACAACCGACGCAGCATCTGGGATGCCTCACAATGTCCCAACAAAAAGTCTAGCATGTTTCCAGCTGTCACTTTGGCTACTAGAAACACAGAGCGATCTGCTGCTGTGGACAACTGTGTGGCAACAAGACCCCAGAGTTTTTGATATTTTCTCTGGGGATGTTACCACATAGAGTGAAAAAGGAAAAAATGATGGCGTGAAACAGCAGAGGCTCTTTACCAACCTGGTGAGTACTGCCATTAGCATCAAGCTAGCAAAGAATGTTATTTCTTCATAATGGAGGATATAAAGGAATAAAATTCAAAAATAGTGGCAGGTATTTTACTCACCACAACTGCAGAGGCTACCACCTTCATATGAAACAGACTACATTATAAACCGGCCTATATTCTTATTCCCTCTGTATTTTTATCATATTTTTACATTTAATCTGCTCCCGTTTGCCTTGATAAAGTTAATCCATCGCGCCGTCATTTCAAACTCAACACTTCCTGTATCTGTTGTGAATTATAAGTCCCTTATAATTTTGGTTGAGAGAATCTCTTTATTTTCTAAACGGACTTTTATTGTGAAACATTTACAGGAACTTGTTGTGGAGTATTCAGTGACTTGCAAAGTTTGCATATGGTACTTCAGATGTAGCTCCTGCCATCTGGTGGCGCTTTTTACGTTACTACAGTAACATTTTGGCTGACACATGAAGAGATACAGTGACTGAAATAATAGTCATAATAATAAAATGGGACAAGAATAATGATGACATCACACACGTCATGAAAGACGACCAAGGACGATTGAAGGCAAACCAACATGTGGTCTGTTGACCAAGTCATGGCATGATTTCATGACTCCACAATCGCCTGATCTGACATAGTGACTGTCGAGACAGACAAAATGTTGTGTAGTGTGAACCAGGCATTAGTCAAGATATTCACAGTTTTGATTTCAAATATGTGGTTGATTCATTTAAAGTAATGCCTACTTGAAAATGTGCTGCACTTGTTGAGATGTAAATATATTCAGATAAAAACAGAGGCAGTGTTGTGTATGATATCAGATTTGGTTTTATTTATTTTACACATTACAATGAGGATAAAAGGTGTCAGGTGTGTGCTCCAGAGGTCAACTAGATAAGTTTGATTTCACAAGAGCACAAATTTGATCTTGATGTGCTTTGTTTTGAGATATGCCTTCAGTGTCGTCTCTGACTCCTGTTCCTTCTCTGTCCAGATGGGGGAGCCAGTGACTCTGAATGTGGGCGGCTGCATATACAGCACGTCGCTGTCTACGCTGCAGCGCTACCCAGACTCCATGCTGGGAGCCATGTTTCGAGGAGACCTCCCCACCATCAAAGACGCACACGGTAACTACTTCATTGACCGTGACGGCCCGCTGTTTCGGTAAGTGTGCATGACTGCGTGTCCATGTGGCAGAATCATGTATGTTTGAATAGTAAAATCTGCCACTAGCTGATCAAATGAATCACGTTATTTAGTTTAGTTTAAGTACCTATTCTATTCTGATTATCTTTGTGATAGTAAGTTTGTCAATCCAGTGTGAAGACCAAACCAACAATGAATGTATCTACTAAAAAGCACTGCATCTTCCTCTGTGCCATAGAGTGCTACCATTGTTGAATAAAATCACATGGCTAAGAAACTGCTTTTGTATTTGAAAGAAGTCCAAGAATAAAGTTATTTGTGGCAATACTCCAAAACAGGAGCAGAGGAATTGTTCTTTTTTTTACTAGTCCTGTAATGTTATCCCCAACGCTCACAAGTCCCTTGTACACTGCCTGTTCAAGGCGGGAATATGCTACCTCTTCATGCTCTATATAAGATACAAACATAGAATGCAGGGACAGAGTGGTCTCCTGTTTAATCCGCCAAGAGAGGTTTTAACAGCACAGAAACTGTGTTTGTATAAACAGGACAGCCAGCGAGACAGGTGTTAAGTTTTGACAGAGTGTTATGTTTGCAACCCACCATGAGAGATTTTAAAAGTAGCTGTTAGGAGTTAGCAGCTAACTCGAAGAAGAACAGCAGCTGTAAATGTCTGCAAATTGGGAAAACAATACACTATAATGAAGCTGTATACGTTTCAGTGATTATCAGTGTGTTTGTCAAACACTGTAGGCCCTTTTACACTGCCTGTCCAAGGCCACCTCGCCACGATGTATATAAGGTACAATCACAAAACAGGTAGACAGAGTGGTCTCGTCTTTAAGCCACCACAAGGGGTAGCAACAATGCCAAAACAGTGTCTGTATTAACAGAACAGCCATCAGGACAGGACAATGGGCGGGACAGATGTGATGGTTTGTGTGCGACTCACCACAGGAGATTTTAAAAAGTAGCTGTTAGCAGTTAGCGGCTAATTCAAAGAACAGCCACCTTAAATGTCCCCAGATTGGGAAACAATGACCTTCGGGAGCTCCTTACCCTCCAAGCAGAGAACAACATCAGCTGCCATATAACAAGGATGGTAAATGATTGTTTTTGCCATTGTTATTGTTTATAAAGTTTTCTGTTACACTAGAGGCCGACACTGCGGTGTTACATGTCACGCCCGTCATTCTTCTTGATTCCACAATCCTGGGGTGCCTTCTATAATCTCACACAGGAGCAAAATGATGTCATCCTTATATGGTTTTGTGTAAAAATGCAAAGGTGGCATAAAGAAGAGACTTTGTTGTCCAATAGCTCGATCTCTGTATAAAAAGGGCTACAGTTGCCATCGCTCTCAGCTTAGCTGCTTGTTCCACTAGTAGAGAGTGACCTCTCGTGGCGTATGTTGTGCACTTCAATACATTGCTTCAATACAGCATCTCAGTATCAGTTTAATAGAAATAAGAGCATCTATATTTTTGATGGGATTGAAAATCACACCACCCAAGCCTACCATGGACACACACACAATGTAGCATATTTTGACTCAGTCCCACACACAACATCCTGTTTCCCCAAATACTCACTGGAGCACTAAATGTGGATTAATCCACCACTGAAAATAGCCCCCCACAGATGCACTATTTCATCCTGTTTGAGTTATGTTTGGTAAACACTACAGTGTTTTAGGGAATTACTGAACCTTTATAAACTGAATATTTGTGAGATGTTTTTAAAGATTAACATCTTCAGTGGGAATCAGTGAGCTTGGGACTGAGAGATACAGACGGGGTAGTGAAGTCAGAAAGTACTGAGAGAAAAATATAGAATAAAACAAGCCCTGCCCTTTATAAGAGAGAGGTGACATTTTGAGAATAAAGACGAAACACAAATGTCAGAAAAACTGGAATAAACTTTTCTCACTCTGAAGTCATACGGCAGCTCTCTTCCCTCCCGCCCTGACTTTAACTGACAGCTTAGAGTCTTAACAGAATCATCAGCTCAGCAGTCTGGATTGATCCTGTCTCTGTTTTTGCTGTTTCAGCTACATCCTCAACTTCCTGCGGACGTCGGAGCTGACGCTGCCGTGCGACTTCAAGGAGACCGAGCTGCTCAGGAAGGAGGCTGACTTCTATCAGATCGAGCCCCTGATACAGTGCCTGGGAGACCCCAAACCCCTGCTGCCCTATCCCACTGACACCTATGAGGAGGTGGTGGAGCTGTCCAGCACCAGGAAGCTGTCCAAGTACTCCAACCCTGTCGCAGTCATCATCACCCAGCTCACCATCACCACCAAGGTCAGTGGGAACTGCTCTGGTTAGTGTGGATAGATACTGTATATATATAGTAGTATAGTAGTATAAAGCACACTTAATTTTAAGTACAGTAAATTTCCATTACATAGCTTTTATGATGACGTGTCGTTTTCTGCTGTAGAGTGAGTGACTAAACGACAGCTTCTTGACAAAGACGGCAGACTAGCTCAAAGACATGGTCAAACATAAGTATAACACTGAATTTATTAAACTGTGTGGACCTCGAACTAATAACTAAAGAGAAATCTGGACCCCATGGCTGCACCAGTTGGGAACCATAAATGATTGTGTAATCATTGGTGAGCACATGCCCACGGTAGCCTCAGTTCCCTGTTTGAAGCTGACAGCAATTGCACCTGATGTGGTCTTCTGCAGCTGTAGCCCATCTTAGACGTTTGACATGTTGTGCATTCAGAGATGCTTTTATGCATACCTCAGTTACAAGTGGTTAGTTGAGTTCTTGTCTTTTTAGCAGCTCAAACCAGTCCGACCATTCTCCTCTGACCTTTGCCATCAACAAGGTAGTTCGTCTGGAGAACTGCAGCTCACTAGATGTTATCTCTTTTTCAGAGGGTTGTGGTTGAAAATCCCAGAAGATAAGCAATTTCCAAAATTCTTAAATCAGATATATCCAGAGGTTTAAATGCATTGAGTTGCCGCCATGTGATTGGCTTGTTAGATATTTGTCACAACAACAAGAACAAGAGTACCTAATAAAGTGGCTGGTGAGTGAATATATATGAACAGAGCTCTGTGTGTATTTTGCACAGAAATTAAAAGCAATTAAATTTTTTACAATTAATAAATTCAAAACCTCAGTCACTGTGTTGCTTGTGACACACACACACACACACACTCCTTCGTAACTTCTTCTCTGAGGAATGCAGAGGAGGGGGAGGGGCAGTGCTTTTGTTAAACACTCGCACCTCTACACGTGCCCCATGAAGTTTGTTAGAGACAGGATCCTGTTGTTTCATATCCCTTGAATAAGTCCATGGATTAATTAACACACAGTCCGCTCTAAATGTAAAAATCATCAGTCCCTTTTGTACTTTGTTTCAGGATCAGTGTGTTGATTGCTGCAGCGTGTGTCTGTGGAATGTGGAAGTATCAGCAGCTATCAGGTTATTGTGAAGCCCTCAGATCGTAAACTGGGCCCTCCGTCACACGTTCGTCCTTTAGCATCACTTTGAGATTTCACAGGTCTGTCCAGGCCCAGACAGAGCTGTGCTCAGTCAATCTTGGAGCCCCATGCTACTATATATCACTCATCAAAATAATGTAACTTATTACATTTGATTACTTTTTGATTACTTTTCTAACAAATGATAGTAGAGCTGAAAAATGCACAGGAACAGGCTATGACAAAAGAAAAGCAACAAAATATATGTTTTATTCTACATATGAACTTTTTACGGAAAAAAAATATATTTGAATGTAACCTCTTCGTAATCACCAACATTTTGATTAGTAACTGTAATTTGTTTTACTCAGTAAATGTAACTGGTTACAGTTACATTTATTTGTAATTTAGTTTCATATTACTAGTTACTTACATGTTACTAGTTACATGAAGACCTGGGTATTGTTAAGATTTTATCAATACTCCTTATTGATTCTGTACTTTATCGATATCTGTATCAGTTCTCTTCATTTCTAAATAATTGCTATTTAGAAAATTTATTAAGAAAAAATAAATTGAGAACAGGATTATTTAATATTTGAAGTATGACTTATGTTGTTTCTAGAGCAGCAACAAATTAATTTTTGTAATTTTTACAGCAGCAAAGTCACTACATAAATAACATTCCTGATATACTGAGTGAAATGTGGTATTTCTTAGTCACTGTGAATCATTCCTCCTGTCCTCTGGCCTCCTGTCCTCTGTCCTGCTCCCTCTGCTCATGTGACTTCCTGTGTGCAGGTAACATAAGTACATAAGGTAACTGGTTGGGGGAGGAGGGGCTGTGTCAGCTAGCAGCTAGAACTGATTATAATTTAGTGGTAAAGGATCAAAGGTCAAAGTCGCTGTGACCTTGCATCCATCTCATTCTTGTGAATGTGATAAGTACAGCTTGAGGGTATTTCTTCAAATTTGGCACAAATGTTCACTTGGACTCAACAACAAACTGATTTGATTTTAGTGGTCAAAGGTCAAGGTCAGTATGATCTTACATCTGTCTCATTCACATGAATGCGAGATCTCAAGAACACCTTAAGGGAATTACTTTAAATGAGGCACAAACATTCACTTGGATTTTGTGGCCAAAGGTCAAGGTTCAGTGTGACCTCACAAAATATGTTTTAGGCTGTAACTCAAGAATTCATATGCTAATTATGACAAAACTTCACATAAATGTTTAATAGGATAAAATAATGAAGTGATGATATTTTATATCCAAAAGGTCAAAGGTCAACTTCACTGTGACATCATCATCATCATAATGTTCTGCATAAAACACTTTCACTCATTACGTCATATCTCAGGAACAGAAGGGGTGACATTTGGTCAGATAATGAATTAGTGACACTAATTTTCGGTGTCCACCTTGAGACTGTGCTGATTGTATAGATCTACTCTAGACATGGATATAAACTGTCAGAGAAACGTATCTGGTGCGCAGAGGCATACAAATCAGCGAATATAATGATTTGATATGGAAAATTGCAGGCAATCCTTCTTTATAAGGGAGAACTTAGTACAAAAAATGTATAATTACATGACTTTTTTTTTTTTTTTAGGTCCATGCAATGTTGGAGTCCATCTCCGCCAGTTTCACAAAGTGGAACAAACACATGATGGACACCAGAGACTACCAGGTGTCCTTCACCTTCGGACCATGTGACCACCAACAGGAAGTCAGCCTGCGTGTCCATCTGCTTGACTTCATCTCCAAAGCGGTATTTTGGTCTTATCCGATCTGTGGAGTAATTAACTTTTTGATAGAAAACACTGTGTAGATCAGCTGGAGTACCTTAACTTTTGACATCATCACCAAGAAATTGCATCATAGCTCGTCACTGCTAGCTCATTTTTCTTAGCCTGTGTTTCATTTGTTGAGATTCATCATGTACGTGTGTGGTTGTACAACATAGCCCATTTAAAATATGGCTAATAGCAAAATTATAACTTACGTGGTGATATGACTCAGTTTGCCCATCTCCGTATTTTTCAGGGTTTCACAATACGCAACACGCGTGTTCACCACATGAGCGAACGGGCCAATGAGAACACAGTGGAACATCACTGGACGTTCTGCCGAAGAGCTCGCAAAGTTGATGACTGACGGATGAGCTGATGGATGGACTTACTAACTGAGAGTCTTTGTTGTTATATGTTAATGTTTTGTGTGACGTATGTTGTTTTCGATTATCATGAGACGTTTTAGAATCACATATTCAACTACCGCAAATAGCTGCAGTTTTAAGATAAAAGTATGTCCACATACTTTTGGCCACATAGTGCATGATAGCTACATATATCTGGCATATCAGCAGTATCAAAAATCTGTTGAACATCGATGACTGGGAAATCATATTAATAGTAAATAAAACAATCTGGAAAACTATAATCTATAATCTCAAGTAATTTTTTTTTAATTCACCCACAGTTCTCACTTTGTTCACCTTTTCTCACAGAAACGGACTGATATTAGACAAATTTAGAAGACAGGTTCACATTTATTTAAGTCCGTCTTAAAACAATAGCCAGGTGCCCATACTGTATGAGCGTTGACATATGAGTCTTTCCTTGCTGTATTTGTTCTATTAAAGAACTTACACCTGTAGTCTGGCACGAGAAATGGGTTCCTGTTCACCCACATGGCATTTTTTGGATCCTGAGGCACTGATCAGACAAAGCATTTTAGCAACCTGGAGCAGCTTTTTGTGATTATTGTTAAGAGGAATAAATGTTTTGCTTGCTGCTTGTGCACTGCTGAGCGCCTCATGTTTTTTTGCTCCATTAGCCTCATGTCTTACGTTGAGCTCAGAGCAGAAAAGCTGCCCTTGTCCTTACCGTTTTTTCCCCGTTGTCAAAATGGATGAATTGAGAGACAGGCCTTCTGTGGTGGCGATGATGACAAGTGGTAGTGTACATGGTTTGTGTAAAGCTAATGTTAGCTCACTTTTATCATCCCCCAAGACACGCTGCCAGACATATCTTAACAAATTAGCCCCTTTTCTACCAACATTTCCAATGTTTGGCAAGGTCATTTTTTTATATCGGCCCAGTGATGGCAGTGTTGGCAGCCGGAGTTGGGCCAACTGATTTGGCCCAATTCTGGGGCATCATTCAAACCTTGTCTTGTCAAGTTGGGCAACTGGACGCAGCCCGGCTAATTTAACCCGACATGCCGAGTTCAGGCCTATTCGGGGACAAATCATTTTGGCTACCTGGGTACACACACATCCACACACACTTTTTATATTTTAAAAAATCCCCCTCTCAACTCTTCTGGACAGGGACCTCAGATGTTGTACCTGGAATCTGCTGGAGCCACTCTCCCAGTTTGTGGGTCACAGCCCCCAGTACTTCAATTACAACTGGTACCACTGTTGCCTTTACTTGGGATCACTACATCTATTACCACTGCCTTCTTCTGTTGTTTGTCCATCAGCACGATGTCCGGTTGGTTAGCCATCACTAGTTTGTTAGTCTGGATCTTGAAGTCCCACAGGATCTTGGCTCAGTCATTCTCTGCCACCTTAGGAGATGTCTTCCATTCTGACCTTGGGACTTCCAGCCCATACTCAATGCAGATTGTCCTGTTCACTGTGCCAGCCACTTGGTTATGACGTTCCATGTAGGCTGTTTCTGCCTGCATCTTACACCCTACTACTTTGTGCTGAACACAATACCTGAGGTATTCACTTAGCAGCTCATCTTTGGGGGTCATCTTCCTAATGTATTCCTGGATCTTGGTTGTTTCGTCCTGGACAGTGGCTCTAAAGCTCACCAGTCCTTGGCCTGCCTTGTTCCACTTAGTCTACAGTCTCAGGGCTCTGGACTTGGGATGAAACCCTCCATGCATTGTGAGAAGCTTCCTTGACTTGATATCAGTGGCCTCCTTCCTTTGGCCAGCTTATTATACCACTGTGGTGTCTGATGACTGGTAGGGCTTACGCATTAATGGCTCAGACCTTGTTCTTTCCATTCAGCCGACTTTTCAGGACCTGCCTACTCTGTGCAGGCATTTGGCTGTGGCTGACTTCGTTGTGGCCTCCTAATGGTTCCTATTTGCCTGTGTGACCCCAAGGTATTTTTAGGTATCCTGAACATCTGCAATGCTGCCTTCTGGTAGTTTAACCCTCTTGGTTCTGATCACCTTCCCTCTCTTTGACACCATCCAACCACACTAATCTAACTGAATGACATTCTGATGTTGTTATAGATCCTGGTGAGGTGGATCAGTGAGTTGATGTCTCGCTTATTCCTGGCATACAGCTTGATGGTGCTCCACTTTGGAACCTGTATCCATAGCCACTCTTTGTCATGAATATATCGCATTATGTGCTGAACTATTTCAGGAGCATCTTTGCACAGCCTGCACCTGGGGTCCTGTCTGGGCTGGTAGTCCCCCACTTCTATTGATCCATTACTAAAGCCTTTTTTAGATAAGAATTGTGCAAATTTGCAGGAAAGCCCAATCAGTCTTTTTTCAGCATTGGCAGTATAAAAACAAAATCAGGGAGGGCGGAAAATTGCTGCCTACCTACTTTTGTTTATACAGAATGTGCCTTTTTCGGGGCAATGGGGGGCATGAGCAAGTAACACAACGTGTAGCTCAGCATGTGACGTAAACAGTGACGTGGGAGGGAAGCCGCGGCTAGTCAGACGGCGATTCTCTCGTAAATCAGCCCGTTCTTCACCGTCCCCAGTTGCTCATCTTTACAGTGTCTCTCAGATTTGTGTTTCCCTCTTGCCACTAGCTGCTCGCTAATTCCTGCTATCAGCTGTTTCCTGTTTATCCACTGCCAGTGGCTCGCACGTGCAGCGTCATCAACAGCTCCTCCCACGAGTCTTCAACAGCCCTTCCCGTTGCAGAAGGCCGCCTCGGTCTGTTTAAAAGAAAAAGGGTTCTGCCAATATGTCTACCCTACGAGGCGGAAAATTGGGTGCCTCGGATCAACTCGCCAATCCGGCTCTGTGTGTCTAAACGCTCGCGGCTGGCCAGCAAATCGGCCCAACATTCGCGGAAAATCTGGCAGTGTAAAAGGGGCTTAAGTGTCTGTTCGTGTGCTGCCACAATCCTGGTAGGTTTTCTTGATGTCGACCACTTCTTCATTTTTGGATTCTCTGATGAAGGAGGAGTTCAAAAATCGATAACATTCTCGAGAATTGAAGTAAGAGGGGTCCCGATTTAACAACAGAAAAACTATATCAGCACGTGTATATAAACTCCCACTGAACTTGTGCAATCTCATCCAAGTCATCTCATATATCCATAGATAAGTTTCACTTTTAGGTCAGTTCCCTGTTTTTGGATTCTTTGTTCACCAGAAGCATGTGAGTTTCCTCGTGAATTCATCATGCTGTGATTTCATATTACAAATGAATCTACTGACAAAGTGATCTTGCTCATATTTGATCGGCCAAGCTCAACCTCCTCTTCCCTTTACCTTATTACCAGAACCTCTGTATCAGCTTTAAACTGAATCAGGAGGAAGTGTATTGTGATGCAGCAGTGTCACCTTGGTGTCATTTTTAACAGCTTGTTGTCTAAAGCCATAAACAAACTTTGCAAATGTGCAAATGGGCTTACTTTTTTAACTTACAAAAGTTGAGTTATGCTTGGGCCTGATCCAGATCTGGAGAAATACAAGCACAGCGGTTGGTGGTTATGCCTACAAACTTAAAGCTATCTGCCTCATGGGGGTGCCACTGTGACACTCCCACATTCACAACAATATCAGCCCCCTCATTCACTTGAATGGAATCACTGTGTTAACACAGCAGGGATCCTCACAGCGAGTCTCGAGCAAAAAGACGCGGTAGCATCAACTTTTGCAGCAACACAAGCCACTGCAGTGACCAGTTACATAATAAACACACATTCCTGGTAGATTACACCACATTACTACAGCTAATCTTATTAACATAGAGGCAGAGGATAAAATTATTGTCACAGTGATAGTTATCCCTGTCCTGTCTCATTGTACTGAACTGCTGTGCAGTCATTTGTGATGGAAAACCCTCAAATTTATGATGTATGACTGAAACGTTCCTTTCTCAAATCTACACTCCTCAAAAATGAAGGGAACACTTAAATCATGCATCAGAACTTGATGAACAAATTATTCAAGTTGAACATCTTTACTGGTGTACACTGTAGGATTTGTTGAAAACAAAATGACGGTCAGTGGAAAGCAAAGTCATCAACCCACTGACTGCTGGATTCAAAATCACACCAAAAATCAAAGTAAACCATTGAAATCACAGGCTGATCCAACTCCAACTGTGAATTTTATCACAGCAACTCATAATGTGACTCAGTAGTCTGTATGCACCTATGACAATGTCTGGGCATGCTCCTGATGAGTCGGCAGATGGTGTCCTGGGGATCTCCTCCCAGACCTGGACCTCACTGTTGCCCTGATCCAGGTCTGGGAGGAGATCCCCAGGACACCATCTGCCGACTCATCAGGAGCATGCCCAGACATTGTCATAGGTGCATACAGACTACTGATGAGTCGGCAGATGGTGTCCTGGGGATCTCCTCCCAGACCTGGATCAGGGCATCAGTGAGGTCCTACACCAGGAGGAAGCCAAGGCCCACTGCACCAGCATACAGTCTGACAGTCACTCTGAGGATTTCATCCTGGTACCTAACAGCAGTCAGGGTACCGTTGGCTATGACATGAAGGTCTGTGCAACCCTCCAAGGATATGCCTCCCCAGACCATCACTGACCCATAGCTGAACTGGTCATGCTGGATGATGTTATAGACGGCATTATGTTCACCACGACATCTCCCGACTCTTTCACGCCTGTCACTTGTGCTCAGTATGAACCTGCCCTCATCTGTGAAGAGAACGGGGCACCGATGGCAGACCTGCCAATTCTGGTGTTCTCTGGCAAATGCCAATCGGGCTGCATGGTGCTGGGCTGTGAGCACGGGTCCCACTAATAGACATCAGGCCTTCATGCCACCCTCATGGAGTCTGTTTCTGACAGTTTGGTCAGAAACATGCACACCAGTAGTCTGCTGGAGGTCATTTTATAGGGCTCTGGCAGTGCTCCTCCTGTTACTCCTCACACAAAGGAGCAGATACTGGTCCTGCTGCTGGGTTGATGCCAATCTACGACTCTGTCCAGCTCTTCTCATGTAACGACTGGTCTCCTGGTATCTCCTCCATGCTCTTGAGACTGTGCTGGGAGACACAGCACACCTTCTTGTGACCGCATGTGTGGATGTGCCATCCTGGAGGAGCTGGACTACCTGTGCAACCTGATTGGACTGCAGGTACCACCTCATGCTACCAGTAGTGACAAGGACTCAAGGAGAACACAAAACTAGAGAAGAATCAGTCAGGAAGGATAAGGAGAGAGCAATTTTTGTGGCCATCACATGCTAAACTAACCTTTTTTGTGGGTTGTATTGGTTTTGGGGCCTGAGAGCACATGCAGTCTTCCTCCCATGTAGGACGGTGCTGTGAAGCCACCCATGAGAGTTGTCGGACTGATGTTACTGTCTTCCTCCTGTTTGCACCCCCACCCCACCGCATCCACAGCTGTTAGTCCACAGCCTGCTGCCAGCCCCTCTGGTCCCCCACCTGCACATTTTACCTTGGTTTCCAGCTGTTTGCCCCCTCCCCCGGTCTTTGTTTTCTCACAGTAGCGACAGTCATCAGCAGTTGTTGTGTTGGTTACTTGCTGGTTACTTGCAGTGCAATGGTGTGGGCCGCAGTGCAGGTCTGCTGGATTGGTCATCTAGCCATCTGGATGACATGTTCATCCACAAAAGTGAATGTTCCTCTGCAGGGCTGCCCCTGACCAAATTGGGGCTCTAAGCGAAATTTTATTTGGAGGCCCCCATCCCAAATGTATCCTAGGTACAAAATGACCATACAACAACTTGCCATTTAACTTGACAACCTTTATTGGCAATAACAAATGTACTGTAGATACAGTGGTTTGGCTGTATGAGTCAAATAAAATAAAAAAATTCAACCTGAAATAAATAAATAAATATTAAATAAAAATAACTTCAAACTGAAATAAATAAATAAACAAATCTGACTCACAAATAGCCATTAATTACTCATAAAAAGAAAATAACTTCCACCACCTCAATCCCCCACCCTTGATTAAACACTGAAAATAAAATAAAAGAGGGAGACAGGTTTTTCCTATTTAATCTTATTTTGTTATATTTCTCCCTCTCCCCTCTCTGGAGGCGTCCGATCTCCCTCAGCCCTCCGCCTCTCCCACCTTAATTAAACACTGAAAACAGAAATAAAATACACAGACATTCTTTTCTATTTTCATCTTATTTAGCGATATTTCTCCCTCTCCCGCACATACCCCCGAGGCTCGGGTCTCCCCCTCCGTGGAGCCTGCCCTCCCGTCCCCGCACATATTCCTGAGGCTCTTTTGGACGACATGTCGACAACTCTTCACCTGCTGCAGCTCTGCAAGTGCCTGCCAGCGCACCCCTCTGATTGTTCAGATGTCGAGTGCTGTCAATCATTGCAGCGAAAATGTGGCCCCCCCATGGAAGATGAGGCCCTACGCACAGCGCATGTTCTGCGTTTAGGGAGGGGCGGCCCTGTTCCTCTACTGGTGTTAGTGGCACACTTAAATGTTCCAAAGACACCCAGCCCCAGTATACAGTCCTCCAGGTTTACAATCTACACTTCTTCCACACCCCTAGAGTCACTGGTCCCTCTCCCACCATTGGATCCTGCTCTCCAGTGACTGTCTGAAGGCTCACTATGGAGGGGGAAACTGCTGTCCTATTTTTCACCCCATCAGACTTCACCAGGGCTGCAGAGGAGCCTGTGTCCCCCAGCGCAGAGCACCATGTCACCCAATAATCACCAGAGAGTATTAGCAGTCCTCTATCTAGGTTTGGCCTCAGAATCACAGGCCACTCCAGGTGGCTGTCCACATTATCTGCCAGTCGCAACATCCCCACCTGATCCTGCTGTGCTGCATCGACACCTGCGCACAGTTAGGATGCAACTATGCAGCACCTGCCCCCATTCCCATGTTTCTTAGGGGTGTTGGGGCACTGCCAGACCAGGAGGCCAGGCTGTCGATACCCCTGGAAGACCAATGGGCATTACCTGGAGTGCTGCTCCTCCTGCAGCATGATGGCCTTTACCAATTATGTCAGTTTCTCTGCACAGGCAGGTGTTGCTGTATCTAACTCTGTCCCACTTGCAGCCCTCACCTTTGGTGAATTGTACAGTGCAGCCCCCAGGGGTCCAGCACACAGCATCTCTCTCTGAAGCCAGCTCCAAAGCCTCTTGGAGAGATGCATGTTGGTTGGGAACAGCGCCTGCAGAAAATGGTCTTGAGGTAATTGACCCTGCATGGCGGGGTGCATGTGAGCGTAGGTGCAGTAAAATAGTCCCTTGATGTTGTTGGCAAGATCTCTCAGTGGTTCCTTAGGTTATTGCTGTTGGCTGCACAGCTCAGAGCAGAGCAGGCTAGCTGCTGAGTATTGTCCAACCCTCCTCTTCAACAGTCCCACTTAAGCATTAGTCACTCTTATCATCAGGGTTTGGCAGCAGCAGGCTAGCTGGAGGGCTTTATCGTGAGTGGACCATTTGCAGGCCTGGACTAACAGTTCAAACTAAACTGAAGAAATGCCTCCCAGCCAGCCTCACCATCTTACCTGGAAGTCTCCACTGGGGGTAGTCTCTCCACCAGACAATCAGAGATCTCCGCCTTCTGATAGTCTGGGGACACTCCTTTCTAAAGTATGTTTAACACACCGGCGAAAACGGCCAGCAACAAAGCAACACCTCTTGCATTTTTGAAAAGGACACGCCTTCTCGGAAATGTGTGCTCCCCCTTTTCTCGTCCGCAAGGAAACAAACACACGGAGAGCTTGAAAATGGATGCCGAGAGATGAAACTCCGTTTTATCAAATGTGTGCTCATACGTGAAGAAAATATTTTTTCCAGCGGATGTCTTAGTTACAACATGATTGAGCTAACTGGAGTAGTTTCATGTCGTATCCGACAACGGGAGGCTTTTAACAGATGACGTCCTGTTGTTAGCTTTGCTGCTAGTGTTAGCTGTCCCTGTCAGCTGCAGCCATTGATGCTTTCTAGACATCGTGATTTCCCAAAACTGAATAAATACCACACACAGCAACACAAAACTGCTTTGCTAGCTCAGTCATGTTGTAACCAAGATATCCGCTGGAAAAAATATTTTTTTCACGGACCGTTTAATGAGTTATTACCTATTACAGACACCGCTAACAGCTAAGAAATAGTAATGTTTGTTCAGTCGTGTTTATAGACTTTACAAACATCGGATTAGTCTAAACGGTGATATAGTGATGTGAAAAATGTGATATATATATATATATTTAGAGAGAGAGAGATAAAAGCTCTGCTGGTTTTCTACCCGGAAGTATTTGTAAACAACAGGGTGATTCCCTCTATAGTCCGGCCAGATGGATGAGTCATGGCCTTGTAAAAGATTATGTTTGTTTCTTTTATTTGGCGAGAATGTGTCGCCACAAACGCGACTCACATCCACTAACTTTGATGGAGTTTTCTGCGAGCGCGGCTGAGCCATTTTGTACCGCTACACGTGTTTCTAGTGGGACTATGTATACGAGCACAAGAATTTAGCAAGCCTCCGAAGGACCGCCCTGCAGATTTACTATTGATTCTGCAACGCAGGGAGTTTTTTTAAACTCTGAAATTGTATCCGTCCATCTAAACACAAAATCAGGGAGAAAGTCATCAGTCTTTAGTTAAGCAAAGCGTCTAAAGACTGACTTGTGAGTCTACATTGAGGGTAGCCCAACAGCTGTGATCTTAACCACTGCGTCCTCCTCACAGGGTGCATGTTCATTTTTCAGGGTGGGCAGAACAACCAAAGCTAACCTCTGCAACCATTGTCTTTAGCCTGAATTTCAAATAATCAACCAGCAGCAAATAGTCACCGTGGAATGGTCACAGCTGCCCTCTGTTATTTTGTTGTGGACAAGATAGCAGGCAGCGTAGAAAGCCTTATGGTGATGTATTTTTTTTTTACTTCTGACGCCATGTAATGTCCCTCAGTAATCAGATGGTGAGACGTAAGTTTTTGCTGGAACTTTATTTGTGACCTAGACACAGGCTATAAACAGGACAGGCAGCAGGACAGGACCATGGGCAGGACAGGTGTGAAGTTTTAAAAACGTATTATGTGTGCAACCCACCACAAGAGATTTTAAAAACAGCAGATAGCAATTAGGGGCTAACTCAAAGAACACAGCTGTAATAGCATGAAAAGGCTATAATCTCTGTACAAGCCGCTTGCTAGCCTCCAGCAACTGAAGAAGCGAAAATCGGTGCCTGGAATCGGGCCAGAAGGCTCCCGACCTCATCCTCTTCTTCTCTTCAAATAGTCCACTCTGTGTCAGTTTAGTATCTTAGGTTCGACTGGCTGGTATTCAGAGAGACACTAGAGACCAATAGAATCTGGTGCAATCCAGTTTAATGTGTTCACAAGCTTCAACACATACAACTCATGAGTCAGGCTCCGGAGCAAGACTGAAATTTCACTTTCTGTGCTCTCCCTTTTATGCTGGTGAAGATTCGAGAGAATCTCCACCCTTTTCCTTTAGTCCTTCCTACCCGCGTTCAAACCTATAGGTGGCAGGTCTTTTTCTTTTTAGCCCTTTTTGTCTGAGTTCGAATCTATTGGTGGCAGGCCCCTTGGGCCCTTGTCCAAACATGACCTAATGGTGTAATCCCTTGGCCTGGAAATCCCCAAACTCTCCCACTATTAGGTTTGAACCTGGTTTCACTTTATTTTTTAAAAACATATGAAACCTGGTATCTTTCTCTACAAAAATCCCTTGTGCCTTCATGCAATGTGAACTTTAGAGTGTGTCATGCAATACAAACGTTAAAATGTGTGTGTGTGTTGTTGTTAGACAGTACATGGTGTGGTATATGTGCGCACTCTCAGTATGTGGATACACAACCTTGTGTTATGAATACATAGGCTTGTATAAAGGTGTTTTTGCCGCACATGGATGCATAACAAACAGTTTTCTAGGAACTTATACATAAAACATTGTTATATGAACTTTTACTCTTAATCAACTTATGCAGTATAACACCTTTACCTGATTAAGGATTCATTCTTACACTACACAACCCCTCCAGCCCTTTAGCGCTCAGCCAACTACAATCAATCAATCAATCAAACTTTATTGCAGACTCCAATGTCCAAATAGACATACAATCACATACAGTACATAAAACAAAAATACAGTAAAAAGGCGTTATATCACATAATATTAAAAAAGTACTTGTGCATATTCAGTAAAAGGCATCTACAGGTGTACTATCTTCTGCGGCTCACTGTCATAGGTAGCTGAGATGACAGACAGGCTTCACAGTCTCTACTCCAAGCTCCCAGGTAAGGTGCTTGGCTTGGTGCTTAGCCATTTAGACATAGTGCAAGTAGGTCTAGCTGTGGCTGCAGACATGACAAGATGTGGAGTGGGTGTTTTTTGTAATGAAGTGAGACCCCTCTCACATAGTGGCCAAGCCATGAAATTACAACTTCCCATTCTGTCATGTGATGCTGTGGGGCCCAAAAAATGTTGTCCTATAGACTTACGTGTTGTTTTTCTGAGCGTAACAGCTGCTGTGAAATGACTCACTTTATTGATCTGATAACATTTAGAAAATCCAGAAGAGCTGTGCAATTGAATCAATTAATCCCCATTCAAGTTAGTGAAGGGATAAACCAGAAGTTAGCCAGCCTCTGACGCTGAAAAATGAAGCCCATGGAAAAGGGCCAAAAACGGTTGTTGATCGAATGGCCACTTGAGGCTGGCTCCAAAACAGAGTAAATCCCCATAGACCCCAAGTTAAAATGCCCAACTTCACAGCATAAATAAACATGTTTACAGCCCGGTACAAAAACATTTTGGTCTCTATAGCTAATTTCAACATTAATGACAACTATACAGGGGCTGAATTTTTATTTAATTCACCCATTTACATTTTAACAAGGTTTGAAGTTATGCATTTTTAAGGGTGGGCCCCTTGAATGACAGGCTGCCTGCAAAGCCTTGCTGCAGTCTATGAGTCAGATCCACTCCTCACCCCGTAACAGCTCCAACTTCTTGTCCAAATATGGTCACTTCTGGCTGCAAAAAACAAGATGGAAATGGCCAAATGCCAAACTTAAGGCTTCAAAATGTCTGTCCATGAACCGACGGGTGAAATCATGGTAGCTACGTCCATTATTTAAACAGTCAATATTTTTTACCCAGCTGTCCAATCACAGTGGAGAACGGACTAATACCACTAAGACCATTGTATGTCTTAAATATACAAGTGCTGAGCAAAAACAATGGAAGAGACATATGTTAATATACTATATATGTTTCCTCTCATGTACCCACATAGGCCGGCGGGTCCTTCCTCTCGCCCTCCCTTAGCTACATCCAGAGCTGACATTTTTACTTTTTTTCTGTATCATAGCAACCAGGTGCAACCAAAGCGTCTCAGCTGAAAAAATGCTGTGCTTTCAAAGAGCTCTGAAATGCTCTCAGCTGGGCATTTCCTGAGGAGCGCCTGGTGTTCCACTTTGGTGGGCATAAGCAGCAACATTAACAGTGAAGCATACTCTGTTACAATACGACAGGAATATAATTGTTGTATAAATGTGTACATGACTTTAATATTGCAGCTGGTAAAGGTGGAGCTAATTTGATTTTCTTGGCAGAAATTTATAATTGACCCTTCACTAAATGGGAAGGGTAAATTATTCCCACCCCTCTTGCTTCAATTCATCAAAAAAAAATTTTTTTTTTATATATATATTTTTTATTTTTTATTAGGTGGCCAACATCAAGAAATCCTACCAGGACTGTGGCAGCACAAGAACAGGCACAAGATTAATAGGAGTCGGGGTCTACCAACCCAGACAGGACGCCAATCATGATGTAGCATCGGGACGGCTCAGAACAGGGTCTGACAACAACACAGCTGTGCTCCATTGACTCCAATGCAATTGTTTCAGATTTCCTTCATTTTCAGGCTGATTTTTTTTGGATTTGGTGCTAAATGTTGTGCCTGGGGCACGTTGTGTATTAATGACACTCGTTACCTGGAGAGGTTGGTTGAAGATATACGTTTCTTCCCTGGTCTGAAGCTAAAACCAAACCCTGAAAAGTGTAGGGTTAGCTAGCTAGCTACTGAAGATATAGCCTACTGAATGTATATACATGCTGCTTTTGCTTTTTAATGATTATAACAGTGAAAAAAAGACCAACCCTGCTGTACAGGAACCAGTGAAGGGAAGCAGGGAAACTTTGCTGATATTCAACCAGCTGTGTGTCATCGCATTGTACGCGGGTGAACATTGTTTGACTTCCCTTGGAGATCCCTGCCTCTCTGGCAGCGGAGGTCTGGGTGTTGGCAGTGACACGGGGGTGAAGCCAAACACCATTAATCACCAGTTTCCCTTTATATTCATTGTCTTGTGTGGTGATCAGCAGTGATGTGGTGGTTCACTTTTACACTGTGATCTGTAGCCTATAGTTCGGCTTTAGCTTTTAACTATTTTTGTCTTTTTAACCTGTTGTTGCTGCTGAGTCAGTTTGACATCCTGGATATTCATCCTTGATATATCCTTCAAACATACTGTAGACCCCTCTGTCTGCTTCTCTCTGGAATCACTATTTTGTTTTCCAAAAATTTGAAAGTATGTCTTTAGGGAGTGCAGTTGGTAACAGTGTGGGCTCCATGCTCCCTCTGACTACCTGACAGACCGTGACAAAGGGGCGGGGCTTAGGATAATTTTGTTTCATTAGTAATCACCTGAAAATAAGAATTGTTTTGTTTAAATTACCTTAGAATGAGCCATTTATATCTACATATGGAATGGGTCCTCTTCCATGGAGTCCGCCATGTTGTTCTACAGTAGCCCAGGAAGGACATATCAAACACTGAATCAAGATAGGGCAATTTGCATTTTTCATGTTGGCCACTGTATTCATGTACACACTTGGCATAGGAGAGAAGTTTCAGTTCTGTAACCTCATCGTACGATGCCACTAAATCCTACACACAGGACCTTTAGCCTATAGACCCTTTTTGTGTTTGTAACAGTGATGATGTATTTTGTGGGCAGAGCCGAACTGATGGCAGAAAGGGACAGTAGTGGTGCTGGTGTGAGCACCAAATAAAACGTAGAAAGCACTATAACATTTATATTTCTTATCTGATTGATGAGTTTATGATCTATGTGTGATAGAAAGAATTTTCGTCTCCAGTTAATTAGAATCTCAATATTTAGGCTAATCACTGCTGCTCAATGCCCACTAGAGGAGTGTGTTTGGCTTATTTGAATTACTTAATTATTTACGTTATTAAAGATAAATCATCATAAGTATTGTAAAATCTCACTTTTGTCAAGCATGGATTTGGCATATTGTCCTTGATAAATAGTTGTGAAGACGTCCTCATATAATATAATTTAATGTGGCAGTACAACATATTAAGGTGCTAGCGTGCTAGCTAGCTAATGCTGTCTGCTTATTAACACCTTGATGATAACAAAGTACATTAACTTTCACCCCTTGCTCACTTTAGAAAGACCACCACAAGAAAACGTGTTCTTTGTTAATGTTAATTTATAGCCTATAATTTGCTTTTAGATCGGTTAAGCTGCACCCAGGCAGGGAAAGTGTAAGGCTTGCTAACATTAGCGATGTATTAGTCTCTATATACAGACTCTACATTCAGTGAATGTAGAATCTGTAGGCAAACCCCGGAGATCTTGCCTCCGGAAGAAGAGCGGAAGAGCCCTGGTTTCCGGTTGTAGGCTGTCTGTAGTCCGCGTGATATTGACCAATCACGTTTGAGCCGGCTGCAGTTTTTGCCAGGTTAAACGGTCCATGCGGTGAACTAATGAGGCGGAACATAATTGGCATCACTGCAAACTCTGAATCCATCGCAATGGTTCAGCATATTTACTTATATATAAATGGAAGTTGGAAACGGAAATTCGCCTCCTCCGCCCAAATCAACTGGAATGCCAAAAAATCGGGAGTCTGCCCCCAGAGGCTGTATCGCTGTGTGCTGGAAGTCAGATGCCAAACACAGCCGATGGGTTCCAAGAATGGCGATGTATCTAACCTAGCTGGCGTGCTACCTACGGCTGACCGCTGACACCTAGAAATAAATGATGATCCATTGTCCATTTATTAATCTAAACAAAGACCATGTTTTCTTGTGGTGTCCTTTCTAAAGTGAGCAGTAGTGAAAGTTACTCTGTTTTGTTATGATCAAAGAGTGAATAAGCAGATCACATTAGCTAGCTAGTTAAAAAGCTGTCTGTTACTTCCATATTAAATTATATGGGGACATCTCCACAAGTTTAAACCAGAGACAATATGCCAAATCCATGCTTGACAAACGTGAGTTTTTACAAATTCTTATGATGATGGATTATCTTTCACCATTACAGTAATTCTGTTAGTGTAAACTGAACACACACTCCTCTGTGGAGTGTCTAGCAGCGATTATATCCTAAATATCAAGATCTTAATTAGTTGGAGGCAAAACTTTTTCTACTATGGCGTCCCCTGCACCGGTTTCTATAAAAATGAAGGTTATCTTAATCTGTATTCCTGTTCTGATATCCAATGTCACAAGAAGACATTTTTATTCAGAGTATATCAATTGTTTCTCTCAGATGTCCACTGTTTTTCTGCCACCAGTATGCACACGCAACTGCTGTGACGTGAGTGATGTCCACTCAAAAGTGGTCTATAATACCATAATTAATTAGTTGATTTATATTGTGTATTTATCATTTAAATAACTTGTAGCTAATGTTGGTGAAAAAACAGTGAAGCAAAAAGTCTTTACTGACATGTTTTGGAGTGTAAGCATGAAGTAGAATAAAATGGAAACAGTCCAAGAGCAAGTACCTCAAAATTACAGTACAGCACTGTGAAATGTGAATTACATTGTAGCACTGTTTACATTTTAGGTCATTGGGATGGCTGGTTGTTGCTGATGCAAAGAATTTTAGTCACAAACACAAAAATAGGCAAGCCCCGCCCCGCCGTGACGTCACGACTCACGAGTCTTTGAGGGAGGCCATGTTTACCTCCAAATAACTGAAGCAGCATGAAATGAGGACATATGTTGTTATTACTCTTTAGACTTTATTTTGGATTTTGTTTCAGAGAAGACTTATCTCGGTTGAACCTAAAATTATTTCTCAGTCACTTTTGCCCGTTCCCCACCCCCACCCCTCGGCGGGGTTAACAGAGCCCGCCCCCTCTCCTCTCTCCCCGGCTGCCTCCGCCTCTCTTCCCTGGTCTGTCATCCACACCGCTGTTGTTGCAGCCATTTTACCGTGGAGCGTCGGCACAGCGGCGACCGGAGGATGCCGAAACAGCGCCGTTAAAAGGTAATTCCTCTTTTTTGCTGGGCATTTTCATTCGCGTCGGTAACTTTCACGTTTCCGACTCAGCAAACACGTCGGATAATGTCGGCGGAGCTGAGGGCCAGGCCGGCCGGAGGGGCTGAGGGAGCCTCCACAACTAGCTGCTCAGACAGAGGAAAGATTGCTGGGAGAGTGTTTGGCGAGCAAGGCTTGTCGCTGGCAGTTCACAAGTCCGTGTGAAAAATGGCGACGTTTTTCATCAAGCCACTGAAAGTTGTAAATGATCTGTGCAGCGGTTACATGGATGTACATGCGGCCACAGTTTGAGTGTTTTGGAGAGCTGTGTTACACAAATTATACTGTCTTTGGCGCGTTCGTAAAGGGGGCGCTCCAGAGCTACACAACGACGTAGGTTTACGCACGTTTTGTAGCCTAATCTCTATTAGCTAGTCTGTTGTTTTTTCCTCTTTTCTAGTGGTTCTGATGTTAGTTTTTAAAAATATAGTGACACCAGTTAAGGTTTCTTTGTTCTTTACAAGTAAACACATCCTGTTTATGTTGTTAGTTTCCTTGCCGGAGTCCAGACCTCTAAATCCACCCATTCCATCAAATTGGCTGAATCGTCTGGCAATTGATTCAATGATTGCTACTGCGGGATTAACGATTAGCCAATTAATGACATGGGCGATACTGGTGCAGTTGTCTAGCTGTTGTAAAATGTTGTTTAGTTGTGGACTGAGAAATATCAACAATAGTGTGATACAGGGATTACGTTTTCTGAAGGCCGACACGGAAGTTAGCCTCGCCCTGGTTCCCTCATCAACAACAAAAAAAAAAGTTATTTTTCCATTCGATTTAGTATTATTACCCAAAATAAGCTCAGTAGCAAACACAAGTTTACGATACGTTTTGATCACCAAGATATTCTTAACAAATGAAAACCACTTTTATGTTTGTTAAAATGTAGATGCAATAGTCAGAAGTTAAAAGCTAACATTAGGATGTAAAACTACACTACATTAGCATGACTTATGGACCCTTTTACTGTTAGTAAACAGTATGACTTCTTTTGGTGGGCGGGGTTTAGCTGGAGACAAAACTATTCTCCCCAGATATCATTTAGCGCCAGCTAACAAGTTTTGTTGGCTTGTTTTAGACAATGGAGGAAGATGATGATGATGTTTTTGTTGACGGGCAGTGGGGGCTGTTATGTGATAAAATTTCAGTTTTGAGCTGTGACTCCTTCTTTTGTGGCTCCCAATAACACGAGACAACATTTTAAGACTTCTATGTAGCCTACAGCCCTGTGGTGAAGAGGCGTGTTTTGCCTCCAGCTAACAAACTGACGTCATTGTGGCGTCCCTAAAAGGGTCTATAAGGCTGCTTAGCCACATTTGGTGTGATTACGTTTTGTAGTTTCATTTAGCCACATTGTTAGCAGCCACCTTTATTAAGACACCTTAAAGCTTTAAATATCACAAGTTGGGTGTATACTGACATATTTATTGTTGTAGAATGAAACGTGAAAGTCTTTAAAGGTTTTGTAAACCACACACCTTATTCCAGGCAGCTAGCCTCAACAAAAACCAAGCCAAAAATCTTTGGCTTCGACACGAGGGGGCCAGAAGTGCAGAGATGCTAACTAATTTCCGCGTTTTAGGGCTCATTTCAACAGCTCTCCGACCGCCATAGACAACATAGATGCTGTTGTGAAGGCTATTCCAAATTTAAAGTCTGGGTAGAGCAAAAATACATGTCTTGAGTTTGTCACATCTCAAAAAAATGTATTATGAATGACCCAAACAAATGTGAATAATTTAGGAAAATTGCCAAACATATAAAATCAGGTTTTAAAATCATGAAAAATCTAGCAGGATTTGCTCTGAGACACTGGGGGCGTGTCTGCTGAAGCCAAAGAACAAACTGCTGCACAGCGACAGACACTCCTCCAGGAGCTAACAGCAGCTAACGTTAGCACAAAGCACACACCCACAGCAGTGAGTGGTAACTGCTGGGCTGGGTAGCTGAATCAGGCTTAAAGATTGACAGATACATTTGTGATGGCTATTTTGTGTGCGTTTATGACTGCGGCATTTAACAGAGTTGTTTAATGTAGCTATTACACTGAAACAGCTAACGACTTAACGGCTATGAAAGCATGTCACACGTAGCTAAGCTGCCACTCAGGGGATCAAAGGGATATAGTGGGGTAGGTTTTATGCCAAGGATGGCGTGTGTCATCAAGCCATGATTTCAATCCCGCTAAAAATTTCTGGACATGAAAACAGTGTTTTAACAGTGTAAATGGTCCAACTATTCAATGCTTTGTAGTTAAGCCCAAGTAGGCCTGTTTTCTAACACTGCGATTTGAAAAATCAAATATTATTTTTCCCAGACTTAAGCTTATCATCTCAGTATTGCTCAACATAGTTGTTTGTTTTTTACTTAATCCACTCTGCTATTATAACCCCGGCAAAACCAGTATGTTGTAGACTTCGATGGTATCTATTACCCTCCTGGAATGTCACCAGGCTGTATGATTTATGACACTAAACCTTGCTTTGTGCTGCAAGCACTCACAAAATGTCACAAAAGGGAATTTTCTTGCACTTATTTTCCTTAAGAGAGAATACAGCTGTACACCTTCTGATTTCAAGTTTCTCTATGTGACCAATTTGAGACCAGCTTATTTGCCTTGTTACGTCTTTATACAACACACCTCAATCAAAATGAAACTCACCAAAACGTCTTGGTTGGTCTCATTAGTCATTTAGTTAGTCCACTGTCCCAACAATCACCAACTCTGGTTTGGTTAAGATAAACCTTTAAATTCACGAGTTAGATTTAGAAATAAGCTATTTTTCCTTGTGGTGTCTCTGCTCTTTATCCACTGCTGCAGACTGCCTGTTTACTGTTGGTCCTGTAATGTTATCCCCACCTCTGGCAGTCAGCTCTACTGCCTGTTGCACCAGACTGACCTCAGGTGGCACCTGATGTGTGCTACATACAAAACATCCTCAATACAGACCCTCCAGCATGAGGTTAATAGAAAAGATTAGCGTCTGTATTTTTATGGTATTACAATCAAACTGTCCAGATTTCTAAATACCCTGGAATATGGTGATACTGCCCGCAGTCTGTTGTTTACACATGGCTGCACATCAACGTCAACTTAAAACAGTGTGAGTTTCAGATGTGTAATGAGTTGACAGTTCTGTTTGATGTTAGGAAGTGTTGTCAGTTTTTTTGACCTGTAATCTTGGAGACCTTTGAGACAATGGAGAGCCAGAGAATAAAAAAATGGATGAGGTTATCTTGTTAAACTTACAGAAAGCAAGATAGCTAGCTGGATAGGAGCTTCTCCCTCTTCAGTAACCCTTTATTAAATGAAATAAGATACTATCGTGTCAGTAAAATGGTCGTTAAGCTCAGAGAAAAATGAAAGTAGCTTTGAGAGCCATGTGACAGACTAGTGCTTTCATGTTCCTTGCTGGCCAGCGTGTACATTGTTACCTTGTGAACTGTAGTCTAGTTCGTCAGTGAGCCTCTGACACAGCCTCTTTTGCTAGGCTACTTCCTGCTTTGATCTGACTTAAAAAACAGGTTTCCTTTTTACAAACATTCCAGGATGTGTGCTCAGCATGGAGGTAGAAAACACGTTGCCACAATGCAATGATAATAAATTATACTGAATTTCACTATTTAGAAATAAAGGAACTTGTCGGAAATTAGTTAGATAATGTTTTATGGTAATTTGTTGCAGTGCTTCTAGCTCGCTAACATGGCACATATTCCAGTGAGAGGTAGCAGCTAGTAGCAAACGATAAACTATCCACCACCTTCATGTACTTAACACTGGTTTATAAAATTGCAAAAACTTCCATAGTCTGAAATCCTTTGTTATCTCAGTTTATGATGATGTTTAGGATTTTTGGAATTATAGAAACATTTTTATGGTTCTGCGCCAGTGTTAGCCGAGGCCAGAGGCATTGTGTTTTCAGGTTCTTTGTATGTAGGTACATCCCATCATTGTGAACAGGATATCTCAAGAACACAACAAGGGAATGTCTTCAGATTTGGCACAAATGACCACTTTGGCTTAACGATAAACTGATTTGATTTTGGTGGTCATAGGTCAGAGGTCATTGTGACCATGTCTGTCTCATTCTTGTGAACATGATCTCAAGAACACCTTGAGGGAATTTCTTAAAATTTGGCACAAAGATTGATGTGGACTCAATGATGAACTGATTAGATATTGGTGGTCATGATTCAAAAGTCAAGGTTGCTGTGACCTTGCATCTATCTCATTCCTGTGAACGCGATATCTCAAGACCACCTTAAAGGAATTTCTTTAAATTTTGCACGAACATTCACTTGGATTCAGTGATGAACTGATTAGATTTAGGTGGTCAAAGGTATAAAGTCAGAGTCGCTGTGACCTCATCTGTTTCATTCTTGTGAACTTGATATCTCAATAAAACCTTGAGGGAATTTCTTCCAATATGGCACAAACGTTCACTTAGACTTAATGATGAAATCGTTAGATCTTCGTGTTCATAGGTCAAAGGACAAGTCTATGTGACCTCATCTGTCTCATTCTTGTGAAAGCGATATCTTAAAAATACCTTGAAGGGATTTCTTCAAATTTGGCACAAATGTTCACTTGGACTCAATGATAAACTGACTAGATTTTGGTAGTCAAAAGTCAAGACCACTGTGACTTTTTCATTCTCATTTTTGTGAATGTGATATCTCAAGAACACTGCGAAGGAAGTTCTTCAAATTTGGCACAATTTGTTCACTGAGACTCAAACAATGAACTGATTGGATTTGGGTGGTCAAATTTCAAGGTCACTTTGACCTTCCATCTGTGTCATTCTCATGAACAAGACATCTCAACAACGCCTCACGGGAGACTGACCTAATAGAAATAGCTAACTTTCAATCAGTTCAATCAATTTTATTAATCAGGGCTTGACGCTAACTTTTTTCCCAAGGAGCACATGTGCTCCTAAGTTGAAAAAGTGAGGAGCGCACAAAGAACTTTGGGGGCACAATGTAAATTGATCAAATAATGTGTTTTCCGTAATAAACATGATGCAAATAGACATTTACAAGCAAAATTATTTAATGAATTTGTATACAAAATGTACAGAAAGCAGTGTTTCCTCTAGGATTTTTTTCAGCAGTCGGGGGGGCGGGTGAGAGTGAGAGACATCCCTCAACTGGGACCCACGGTACAATACCAGTGAAAGTATCATGGTTCTGAGTAGTATCGGGATACCACAGCGAAAATGAGGCAGATGTGCCTTTTGTCATTTATAAAAAGATAAATCACTTTTCTATAATACATCAATGATATTTCAATGGAATAAATTACTTATTAACTTACTCATCTTCAAAAACAGCATCAATAAGTGATTAACACAGGGGAGGTCAAAATAAATAAATAAATGAATAAATGAAATAAAAATCTACCAGCCACCCTCCTCCCCTGACATGTCCCTTCATAAGTAATGAACAGTCCCTGTAGTTTCTCCTTTGATAGGCCACATACTGTGTGCCGCCATGGCTCAGCTATTCAGGTACTTTTGGGCAGTCATGACAACAAGTTATTCACCTGGAGCCGGACTTCTTCGCCGGTAAGCCGTTATAATGCGCCGCCGTATTTGACAGGAACACATTTTTTATGCCTCCGCACCGGCAATAGCTGTGGCCAGAGGCATTATGTTGTCAGGATGTCTGACTGTCCCATGCTTGATATGATATCCAAAGAGATCCAAAAGATAGCCTCAAGAGAATCTCATGAAATTTGGAACAAATGTCCACTTTGACTCAATGATAGACTGATTAGTTTTTGATAGTCATAGTTCAAAGGTCAAGGTCACTGTGACTAGGGTTGGGACTCGTTAGGATTTTAACGGTCCGATTCCTTACCGATTCCTTCTTAACGGTCCGATTCCTCTTACCGATTCCTACATTATATTCATTATACTTGCTATACTTAAACAAATATATAATAAACACAAATGCAATCATACAAATACAAAAACTTTATTCTAACTGTTGCAGAGTACAGTTAGATGAAAATACACATTTGTGTGTGGTGTGTATTTCAGATTTAGAGCTTGTATCATCTCCCTGAGAATATATAACAACAAAAAGTGATTCTCTGATTTCTACAGTAACACTGTTACCTCAAATTAACCACAGCAATGTAATAAAAAATACTTATATGCATTCATGCTTGGGCTCTGTTATTTACGTGACAACACCTGAACAAAACACACACACACACACACACACACATTGGCTGTTTGTTTCTACCGCTCCCCTCGCTGGAAGCGGACCTCCCGCCGCCCACTCCCATCTCAAACACGAAGGTCTCCCTCTCCGCTGAGCACCCGGCGCACGCCCGGCCTGTTAAATAGCCTGTAACCATGACAACTGTGTTACACAAACTCAGTGCTTTAGTGATCAGATAATGTCGGGCTCGGTCGGGATTGGACAGAAATATGCGGCCCGTGCCGCACTCTAATGGAAATGCACGTGACGGGTTTTTTTTGTTTGTTTTGTTTTTTAACAATCTAGGAACCGTTTGCAGGAACCGTTACGCCAAATGTGATGGAACCGGTTCCAGAACTGGAACTTTGGACCCGGTTTCAAAAAAGAACCGGATCTGGATCCCAACCCTAACTGTGACCATGTCTGTTTCATTCTTGTGAACGCGATATTTCAAGAACACCATTAGGGGATTTCCTCAAATTTAGCACAAACATTCTCAAGTATATACTAATTACAATTTAGTGGTTATGGATCAAAGGTCAAGGTCACTGTGACCTAGTCTGTCTCACAGCGTATCCATGATTTTTACAGACATGGATGTAAACTGTAAGAGAAACTTGACTGGTGCATGTAGGCATACAACTGCAGGGCGGCAATTCTAGTTTATGACATACAGGATGACTCTATATGACATAAATATGATGCACTATACTGTGACAATTTTTTACAGCCTTTAAACTATGACGTTTTAATGACATACTATACAATGATTTTTTTTTTTGAGACCAGATTACCAAAAAGTGATAGGTAATGCTGCACACTGAGCTAATTGGGTGGGTTCAGTCTTGAGATCTTTTTCACCTAATACTTTTGTAATTTTTACAGTTAATGCTACAAGAACAACTTTTCGTGATTATCTCCTCATAATCAACCATTATGGTTTATCGTCTACCCCCTGCTGAAAAATCATTTAGGAGCTCAGTTTGTGAGTAATTGATGAAAAAACTTAAATTAAGTGCCCTCATGCTGCTAATCATTCAAAAACTACAAGTCCCAGAATTCCACAAGGTGCAGTGTGCCAATAGGGGTGGGAATCACCAGAGGACCCAGGATAAGACATTATCACAATACGATATTATGAGATATTTCCACATGCTGAGTTTTGCGATTCAACATATATTGCGATATTTTGTGATTTTATTACCTTATTTCCGGCTGCAAATTATTTTCCCAAAGGAAAACATTGTCTACATTAGTTGAACTTCACAAGATACATTTTTCAATCTTTTTTATTGCAGCATAAAGTGATGCAAAGCAGACAGACTGACGCCATCAAAAAACCTGTCAGAAATGCTGCATACACCTGACAAACTGTTGGCAGATTTAACGCCCTCTGAGAGGACAGATTAAGCACGTGAGTGAAACACTTCAAATGCAGGTATTCTGCTAACTGAATGGCAACACCCATGCTAGAAAAGTTTGACGGAGTAAAAACAAAGATGTCTGAAGTCGGGTGACTTCAGATGACTCCGGACCTCGCCCCCAACACCTTTGTTTAAAGCTCGGCTTCTTCACGTAAAATGTATAAGGTAGCATTCAAGGAGTCACTGGAGAATGTGTTCGTACATACAACTTGTGAGTCAGGCTCCGGGACCAGACTTTAGACTCACTCTCTCCGCTCTTCCTTTTATGCTTGTGGAGATTCTAATGAGTCTCCACCTCTTTTTCTTAATCTTTCCCACATGAGTCAGAACATAATGGTGTAATGCCCATGTATGTCTGGATATGACTTCATAATGGTGTAATGTCTTGGGCAATTCTGGACATGCACAGTCATGGTCTGACTTGTCCCTCCAATATGTTCGAGCCTAAACCTACTCTATTTTTTAAAGACAATTCATATGTGGATGAGTGCATTGGTTTAAACATATATTCAGTACATGACTAGATATGTGGATGCGTGCATGTTGATTAATACATTTTCATCACACTTTCAATCAGCCAAGGCTTATTTCACACTACACGTTGTCTGTTACATTCTTGTGCTGCAGTTTGCAGGAGGTCTGCAATGTTTGCTCCGGTGTGACTTTCGTGTACTGCTCTAGTTTGGAGAACGTGAGACAGCAGTCCCCAGTCCTCTGTGAGATAATGTGCCGTTAAAGCCATGAATGAATCCACTGACCTTGAAGTCCAGGCGTCACAAGTTACTGACACCCTTCCTGCTCTACTCAAAGATTCCTCAGCTTTATTCTTCATTTCTCTGTAGAGCTTGGGTATGGCTGTGTCAGTAAAAAAAAAAAACATCAGGACGGAGTCATATACTGACCGTGTGCTTTAGCATGTAACAAAAGCCTTTGTTTCAACAACGCTGTATGGATGCAGATCTTTGCACATGAAGTCGGTGATGGACTGTTATTTTCTTTGCTGTCTCAGAGTTGGATGGTTATTTTGTCAAGCCAAGTGTGTCCGGTGTTTGTTGCTTTTTCGGTGGAGAGGGTTTAGCATAAGCTTGGCCGTCAGTGGCTAACGCTATCTCTGGATGTGGCATGTGAGGCGAGCCCTCATATTCATAGTATTCCCAGAGTATTTTATTCTCATGACAATGCTTGCAAACATCCAAAATCCAGACACTTGATTTAAATGCCGATGGTGCATTTCCGATTGATTTCTTCGTTACCTCCATCTTTGTTTTGTTGAACTTCCTGCCACATATCGCTGAGACCTCTGCTGATTTCACCAGAAAAAACAACATCATCAGCACCATCTAGTGGACCAACACAGTAATTGCTTTTATTATTCTAGTACTAAACGTTGTACTAAAATATGTATTTGCAAAAATTAATAACATATGTAATAAAAGATCGATACCTGGCATTGATACCTGGCAACGATGCTGTGTAAACCAGTCAAGTTGTGGGAAAAATTACTTTTCTCCATTTTGTATGAATCACATCCAACATGAGTTTCAATTTTGTGAAGATATCTACTGCCTGCATGTTCATTCAACCCTTTTTATGTAGTCACTTAACTCTATAACTAATACATGCAGCATACGCATTTGTTACGTCTTGCCCACCATCTGAATTTTGTGCGTCATAACAGTTAACGCCGCCGCCCGCTCGACACTAACACGCATGTCGTGGAGCGGTGAACAAACCGATGGCGATAGGACGACAGGATATGGACAAGATCGCCCAATTCTATAACATAATTACTCATGATGTAAAGATCGATTGGCTGGTGACCAGAATTGACTGATTTTCCTCTTGATTGTCTGTGACTGGTGACTGACTGGGTAAGCCCAGTCTCCACCAAGCAGTACAGTGTGGTTCAGTTCAGTTCAGTACACTTTTTGTCTGTTTCCAATGTTGTGGATGGTACCAATGGAACCGTTCCGTACCGTCCCCATTTTTGGTCCCGCTTCGGTTGGGGTACCGAGCACACAGATCTGGTACTAAAAGGTGGAACTGTGAACACTGCAGTCTGTTGATTGGTCAAGCAGACGGTTACTCTGCTCAGGGCTGAGTCATGGCTGGTTTTGGGGCTCATGCAACCACTGTTCATACTGTGGAGAGTAGGGATGTCCCGATCCGATATTCGGATCGGTATCGGCCGCCGATATCGGCAAAAAAACGTGCATCGGATCGGACTGACTCCGATCCAGGTTTTCCGGCCAGCCCAGCGCTCCGCGATTCAAGCAGTCCATTCCAGTGATCCGCTCCAGCACTTACTATCAATCCACCAGGCCAGCATGCAGACGGCAGACACACATGGAGGGAAGGGTAGGAAGAGTAGCGGTTAATTTAGTTAACTGACTATTTGTTTTCTGCTCTGGTTTTTTGAGAGTGATCATTTTTATTTGGTTTACACTCTTACTGTTTAAGTAAAGAGCACTGATGGCATTGTTTTGAGCACAATTAGTGAAATTGGAGCCATGGATGGACTGTTGCTTATTTAAACACTTGTACAATATTGTGTGTGGTTTTTTGTCCCCTCTGTTGGTCCCAGGAAACAGCAGCAGCAGGCTGGCACTGACACTACTAAAATAACTGAAAAGGAAAGGCTGCATTGTTTGTTAAATGTCAACAATGTCTTGTGGTGTTAATCTATTTTTTATTTATTAGGGGGCCAAAGCACAAGCGTGTGGAGTCTTGCTGCTATTTTAATTTCAGTGTTAGACATTTTAAAGATTTCTTGTGTTGATTTATTTTCTATTTATTAAGGGGTCAAAGCAGCCAAAGCAAACCAGCTATATTTTTTTATTTAATGTTAATGTTCAAGTTTAAAGTTTGTTTATTTAACCCTGTTAACAATAAACGGGTCAGTTTCTCATACCAACTGTTGTGGATCATTCTAACTAACCTGATTAAGTAGTTGTTCTTGTTAGAGTAATATCGCTTGATCAAACCTTTTCTAACATGACTGACAACAAAATAAGTGAATATGTATAATACGCGCTTGGATCGGTATCGGTATCGGCCAAAACTCAAGGCTGTAATATCGGTATCGGATCGGAAGTGAAAAAGCTGGATTGGGACATCCCTAGTGGAGAGTTTTATTAGTAAACTGTAACTATAAAATGAAAGGATGTTTTGCTGCCTCTCATAGCAGTCTGAGAAAAAGTAACTTAATTCACTGGGCCGACTGCTGGCGACTTTTAAGGTGGAACGTTAACTTCTAATGTTACTCAGTGCATAAGTTGACAACATGAATCCATCAGCACACCTTAAATTTCACTGTGACAACTTTGACCATGACTTTAGTTTTTATATGACATGCATTTTTTTAGTAATGGGTGGATCTAAAAGCGTTTAAAATTTTTATTAATCTTGACTGGGTTATGTTAACTGCATATATTCTAATCCTCACTCAGAGAGGAAAAAAAACACTGTGTCATTCCTGTGGGCTCCGGCAACACTAAACCCCTGAGCTTGCCTGAGAAGAACTTAATGAACAAACCCGCTATTTTTAAATATCCCATGGAGAGAGACTCTCACTGCAGCCTGTTTTATTTTGTTCTGAAAATGTCAGCGTGCAGCCTCGTTCCGTGGATGATAAACGAGGTGCAGACTTCCATCTGTGTCAGTGGTAAAGGAGGAAATACATTGAGGGCAGAGCAGTGAGTGACAACAACCCTGTCCACATTTAAGGGTAATGTTTGTGGTGGAAACACTAGGGACTAGGTACCATGTCTGAAGGGTTACTTTTGGTTCCAAAGGTACTAAACTGAAAGAGTTTGGTGGAAACGGGACTTTAGTCTCAGATATAGCCAATCCTGCGCTGATCTTATTTACATGCAAGGCACATTAGGATTCACTTCAGACGGACAGCGACACAGACAGTAAACACTGACCTTCACAACCACTGTAACCTGTTCTCATTCCCAGGATGTCAGATACTGACGCTTTGTCACGCCCCCTTGGTAGCAACTTTTCAGACCCTCTTGGTGAATAAATTTCTCAAAAGCGACTAGCAAGAAATTTAGCAAATTTATCAGACTATCATGGGGAAATGCATTCTGCACGTGATTTAAAAGCTACTGTTCTAAGCTAACCAGCAGACTGAAGTATATAACCCAAATCTGTATCAATCACAGAGTTAAAAAGTAGCTCAAAGTGTAGTGGAGCAAAACTAATGCTAACTGTTTCCTGTAGGTGGATGGAAGTAGGGCTAGGTGATAAAACAAGTACATCAATTATCTCTTAATGATTTTCCTCGATAGAGATATAATAAATGTTCAACAAGTCCTCCTCCATCCTCCTTGACCCCTGTAAAAGGGGGTGGAAATGTACCTTAAATGTTAGTCTCCATCTGCCATTAACCAGTAGAAGAAGAAGGAGGAGCAGCAGCAGCAGCAGCAGTAGTAGTAGTAGTAGAAAAAGAAGTAGATGAGACCAGCCACTAATGCATATGGGTTATAATGTTACATCAACATTTTACAGGCTCAAAAAATAATTTTAGTATCCTTGTTTTGATAATGGATAACAGCGCAGCATTACCAAATGACTGAATTTGCCACATCATGTCAGCTACAGTAGCTGTATGTTTAGTCAACTCATCTAATGCTAATGGTAATTCAGCAGGTTACCGTGACTGAATAATTATTTCATGAGAATAACATAACGTGACAGGTAATGTGAATAAACAGGCTTACACTGATGGCAGAAGCGCCCTGATTTGTTAATTTTCGCACAGCTGGCCATCAGCAGTAGCCTGGCCGTTCACACCAGACATGTACTTCTCTGCGCCAGTCAGCAAACGATTCTGGTCTCTGCTCTGTTTCAATCACATTTAAAGTTCAGTCTCTCCGTCTCGCTGCATTCTTGTGAATGCGGTTTCTCAAGAATACCTTGAGGAAATTTCCTCAAATTTGACCCAACTGTCCACTTGGACTCAAAAATGAACTGATTAAAATTTGTTGGTTTAAGGTCAAGGTTACTGTGACCTCACAGAATTTTTTTGTCCATTACTCAGAAATTTATGCTGATAAAGACAAAATTTCACTCAAATGTTTAAAAGGATATAATAAGGAAGTGATGACTCTTTGTATCCAAAAGGCCAACTTCATTGTGACATCATAATGTTCTGCAAAAACATTTTCTGGCCATTATTCACTGTCATATCTCAGGAACAGAAGGGAAGACATTTGGTCAGATACTGAATTGGTGACACTACCACCTTGAAACTGTGCTGATTGTATAGATCTTCTGTGCTGCCGGGGGGGAATGTTTGTGAAGCATCCATGTTTTCACAGACATGGATGTAAACTGTATTGACGGGTTTGCGGAGGCATACAACCACAAATAATTCTATTTTTTTCTGTTTATGTTGTTTATATTGTCAACTAAAACACTTCTAAAATGTTTCAGACCGTCTGTAAAATGAGTTGGACATGCTCCTGACTAGAATTTCTTAATACATTGATTTATTTATTGACATTTTTTTGATTCCTATCTTTTTGAATGTACCTCAGATTTGTGAAATGTTCTGCTGTTTGGCAAATGTTGCCATGCGCTGACAATCAATAATAGTTGAAGCCACAATTAATGTATGATTTGTTCCACTTTCAGTCTAAAATTTAAAGGCTGATTTTTGCTCTTGAGTGAAAGTCGAACAAATCATACAGTCGAACAGTCATAGTAATTTGACTTTCATCCTGATAACTATTATTATCAACTGACTTACAATGTTTTAGCGTGACAACATTTTTGCCATATCGCCCAGCCCTACTACAGCCGTGTTCTGCTATCTCTGATGCATAGGGTTATCATGGTAAGGCTGCCACCGACTAAAAATATTCCTAGTCAACCAATAGTTGTCATTTAAGGCTATTAGTCGACTATTCGCCCGCATGTTTACCATATGAATGTTGTTATCAAATTATATATTTTGGGCGGGGCAACACAATGGTTTGAGTTGAAGGTGTGAGAAAGAATAGTATCAGTAACATTGTTAACACTGTGCTACATTACAGAGAAATACAAAACCGTACTAACGAACCTTCATTAATATAGGCCTATATTTTATCTACAAGTGCACATCACACTCTGAGCGAGCCACCTGTTAATCATGCTGTCGGGAAAGCAGTAATGATGGTGCTAAGTGGCTAATGGGCATGTAGCTACTTAAATTTTTCAAATGACACGTCATGATTGTAATAGACGAATGAGTTTACATATCACCTTGGGTTCGTCCCAAGTGTGATCGTGTAATTCCACATTTTGGATTTCCTGCCCGACATGTTATTAACTAGCCTGTGTAATAACCGCAAGTACCAGCCCTGGAAATTAGAGGCCGTACACATGCTGCATCTTTAACCGCTCAGTAAATGCGAAGTCGGGCGCTGGGTGCTATTCTCATGTCTTTTTTGTGACAGCTTTCAAGAGTAGTGCTGCACGATTTGGGAAAAATGTGCGATTGCGATTATGGTGGACAATATCGCGATTTGCGATTGCGATTACAATATAATTACAATAAAATGTAATAAATAAATGGTATCATGAGTCTTTTTGCTTGATTCAGTGTTTCCTCTACATTATATCAGGGGGCACTGTCCTGACAGTTATTGTTATGGACAGACAGTGTGTCAATGACCATCAACAGACTGAGCACAGTCAAACACACTGCTCACACAGCAGCGCAGCACGGACCAGTACACACAGCGGAGCGAGCATATGTTGCGTTCAGGCGTTGTCACGTAAATGACAAATTCCAGTGTCATAGCACAACACAGCAGCATGTCAAGTGGGCCGAACCTGAGCAAAATTGCTCAATTTTTCATTTGTTATGGATTCCATGATTTCCCTGTGACACTTACAAATGTTTGCTTAACTGTGCTTGGATGTTGTTTTATGAGGCTCTGGCGGCTCTCAGTTGTCTCTTTGTCTTTAACGTTACACGGCTCGGCTTTCTCTCGCATGCACTCTTCCTACTTTTCCCTGTGCTGTCTCAAGTGTTGTAATAGATTGGTCGTGTTGCCGCGGGACGTGGTGACTTTAACTTTTAAACTTTTACACAGCACGTCTTTCAGGTACGGCGACGTTGGACAGAAAGACGTGCTGTGTAAAAGTTTAAAAGTTGAAGTCGCCACGTCCCATCTCAAGTGCTGATATAGATTGGTCATGTTGCTGCGGGACGTGGCGACTTTAACTTTTACACTTAAACAGCACATCTTTCTGTTCAACGTCGCCGTACCTGAATCCAAAGTATCGCCATGTAAGAGACGTTTTTTTTGCCACCAACTCAGGCTGTTCATGGTCAAGCTCACGCTCTTCTTCAGCGTCTGTGTTGGTCACTGCTGCATGCTGGCTGTACGCACCAGGATAGCTTGTGGGTGTGATGTCAACAAACTCCACACACTACAGGAGAGGCAGTCACGTTCACAGGCACACACGTTAACATTTATTTAGCCTACATTAAATCGCAGATCGCAGCCTTTTATGTGGTTACGTAATCGCACAGCCTGACATTGCGATTGCGATTAGATTAATCGCGCAGCTCTATTCAAGAGCATGGCAGCAGGTTGCGTCTGAGGTTGCTAAGCAACCTAAACAAGTACTGTATCATAGCCAATGTACCTGAAATCCTGAGTGCAGAGCTGATCTTCTTCCAGGAACTGTTAATAAGTGTGTAGGCCTATCATCCGTGGGACAGATCAGGACCAGGACCAATGAAACCTGGCAGACTAATGACCTTTCTGGTCGGCTTACATTTGGTTGACCATTAGGGGGCAGCTTTTCATAATTTAGCCACTTTAAAGGACCCACCAAAAACCATCAATATCAGTTAAATTGAATACTATATTAAAAAAACTTCACATACTAACTGATCAACACAACAGCATACCAGCAACTCCTGTGTTTTAAAATGATGGTTTTTGTCAATAGAGTCTGGTGGCTTTAAGATAATGGTATCAGTTTCCCATGAGAAAGGGCTGTTAGATGGCACGGTGAAGTGGTGAAAATATTCTAAATATATCAAACACTTAAACTGATAATAGTTTTTTGGGGTGGGCTTTTTTTGGGTGGCTATATGTGATTCAGTCTGTAGCAGTGCAAGTGGAAACGGCACTGTTTATCTGTTTATATCAGGCTGTAATTGTTCAGGCAGTAGCCATGTCACTCAGCGGTAAAACAACTGACACACTCTCCACTGAGTAAACCCTGGCTGTTTGGAACAGGGCTGCTCAGTTTCTCTGTTGTTTGTTTTACCTAGCATTACCACAGTTTCCTGTTCTTTGCACTGCAGAGCAGCGAATCATTCAGAAGCTGTTCATTAAGATAATATCTGCTCATTGTTAGCATTAACACAGTTAGCTGTGTTGCTGCTGCTTCTTGTGTCATTTTCAGTGGGGTCATAGATGCATTTAGACCATGATTGCAACATTTTTCCTTTCAATAACCACTAGTGCAAGACAGCAATACTGGCAGTGATGTACAATTACTATATGTGAAATGATGCTTATCAGTGTAACAGCTCAGGCTGCAGTGCCTTCATTCATCATCTATGAAGTAGATTTTCACATAAGCAAAAGTGTTCATTATAGTTCAGTCATAAAATCCGAGTGGGCTGACAAGCATCTCACCTGCCAGGCTCCTGATAGAGCAGTCAGCCACTGATGGGTAGAGGAGGTTGTAGCGTCTGGTTCAGAAGCAATCAAACCAACTTTGGTGCGTTCAGCAACGGAACTGTGGTCTGCATAGCGCTGCAAAGGTTTTCAACTACACTAATATTTTTTGTCATAGTTTTTTGTTGATTAATTAACACTGTCCACCAGCTCTGCCTACTTAATATGCATGTTTTGTATCAGGGGTGTAGTGCTATTTGTTTAGGTACTGCAGCGCACCTAGGACAAATGTGCATGCCTGCACAGTTAGGTTGTGGCTTTTTTTAAAGGTTGTGTAAACATGGTTCCCATGGTTGCAAGTTTACGCACATTAGTCAGCTACAACTCTGAGATGAAAGGATGTTTGGTAGGGTTTTCATCTTAAACAGTTAACATTTAGCAGCTAGAGTCTTAGAAAAAATAATGTAATTCACTGTGCAACGCTGACAGCTACTGGCAGCAGTTAAGGTGGAAGGTTTTCTTGCATGTTAAAATCCATAAGTTGGCATTGTGAATTAGGGCTGGATGATATGGACAAAAATTCATATCGTGGTATGAACAGGCTGACTGGCATTACACAACATATATCTCAGTATTTTCTACGCAGTGGGCAACATGTTTTCAGTTACAAGTCAAAGCCACATTTGAGATGTCACAAGCACTTAAATGAAAATCAACTGCGATGAAAATAAAATGACTGATTTCTTTTTCGCTGTTTGAAAATATAAAGCTGCACAACAGTTACAACTCCAAAACACTAGTCGGCACAATGCTACACAATGTGGCGAACACCAGGCTGCTAACATTACATTACGTTCATAGCACCATTTCCAAGAAAATAATAAAGTACTAGGTCCAGTACACGTAACAGCAACACATACTACTCATAATATAATTACAAACCAAGTCACTTACTTATCCAACAGCAGCAAGGCAACATCCGTGTCTGCCCTCAGCCCAATTTCTTCCTTCAGAGCTCTCCACCGAGGAAATGCGACACCAATACAAATCCTTGTTTGCATTCTCCGTCGGTCACTTTCCTTCTTTGCTAAGACCTTCAGCTGAACGTTCAGGCTTTTTCTTTGTGGTAGGATCCTAATCAGCATTGTGTCATCTCCTCTAGCAGTGGCTTGGGTGAAATGGACATTTACGGACATGTAGAAGTTACGCTCTATAGCTTTAATAGAGACAATTTCAAACACAAGTACACAAATCAACTTCACTATAACTCACAGCATTCACAGACAAACACTTTATCTGGACACATTTTCCCACAAATACAACATGCTAATGTTTTTAGCACAAGCCTATGGCATTTTACATGGTATAAATTAGCCTAGCGATTAGCGGAGATTTCGTCTGCTCCAGGATAAATCAGACACGAGACTGAAAATGCTATTTTCCATAGGCTTTATTGTCTTCACAATTTATTGTTTCTCATGTGTGAAATCAAAGTAAATAAAAGCTTTGTTTCCACTGAGGGAAATGGTTTCAGCTTACAAAAATATTTAGGAGGTCTGCCTAGCCGCGACATGTAGTTACATTTCTGGGGTGGTGCTCGTCAGGCTATGGCTCTAAAAAGTGTTGCTGGAGAACTTGAGAATGAGTGAGTGGGGCGGAGCTGTGCGGAGAGTGTGAGAGAGGAGAGATGAACACTGGTATGTGTTGCACAACTTGACCCAATATCAATATTAACGGTTTTGTCTGAATTTATATCTTGCTTGAAAATACATTGATATATCGTACATAGTTGTTACAGTGCCCAGCCCTATTGTGAATCAATCACCACACCTTAAATGTCGATATGACGATTTTTACTATTCCATTTGTTTTTATTCTAACTCCTGTGTGACTTTCTGTAGTGATGATTGAATCTTCAAGCACTTACAAAAATTAATAAATTTTAAATTAAAATTAATGAAACTGCAGATATTCTCTTTCTTCACTTAGAGGAAAAAAGTGGAGCGTCGTTGTGGTGCGCCTCAGCAGCACTACACTTCTGTTTAGAACCGACGTGAGCTGAATAGATAAACCAAAACACTTTCAGATGAACTGATGTGAACCTGCAGTCTGTCTTCGGCCGTGCACTCCTTCTGTCTGTCTGGCAGCAGCGTGGAGTTTGTGTGTTGCTGTCTCTGATTAATAGATCTGATAGTGTGCATGTTTAACTGCAGAGATGCCAGAGATCTCCTTGGTCTGCTCTGTTCCTGCAGGCTACTCTGTCCTCTGCGCCATTTACGCTGTAAAATGAATAAATTAAATGCTGAAATTTAGGGGGGTTTACACAGAGCTGTTGGCGGATATCATGTCATGCCTTGTCTGCAGTTTTGATGAAAGGTACCCAGATCGCGGCTTGTAATATTATATCATGTGTGAGGTGGAAAATTACCAACACCAGACTGATGCTGTGATCATGTAGCTGCAGACTGTGTCTGTTCTACCAGGCAGCTAATCAGCATCTCCACGTTCACTGGTATCCTTATGGGACATTTCACCCAGATTTTAGGTCTTACTGCTGAGTGCTGTTGAAAGCTTTCTGTCTTTAACCACATAAGAAGTGATTACTTTCCTTGACCTCTATTGAGGTCGGAGGAGTAAATATCAAAAACAGACACTGTCTTTATATAGCAAGTTCTTTCAGTAACAAAGCAAGCAGCAGTTTAAGATTATAAATGTGTTAAATCTTGCTTCATTTTCTCGTTCACTGAAGACCTTCAGTTTGTCACCTTGACTGGTTATGATTGCCAGGAATCAAAGCTTTGAACTGAAGAGACGATGACGTTGATGATGTCAGCTGTTCCTTTAGTCCAACACTTTGGTTCAGACTGATATATCTCTAAAACTGGTTTCTTAATAATTTTTGTGCAAATGTTCATGGTCCCAAGAAGATAAACGCTGATGACTTGAACTAGGGCTGTCCCCCAGTAGTCAACCAAATGTTATTCAACCAGAAAGGTCATTAGTCAGCAGGATTTTATTGGTTGCTTAGTTGTAGGGAAAAAACAAAGCAAAACCAACAAATGTGAAACATTAGGAGCTGCACCTCCTCCCAAACCTGGGTGACCAGGCTGTAATCAGAGAGGATTCAACATGTCAACTGACGTGGTCTCGCCTGATGTTCTGCCCTGTTCTCTCTTGACAAAAAACCCACTAACACCCACTAACATCTGGCTTTTGTTCTGGGTGGGAAATGTTAGAATGGGCATTCACTATTGGGACAAATGACTCTGCAGTAGTCGTGAATATTTATCTCTCCAGCTACAATTGGCAGTGATGGAAATAGGGCTGTCCCCTAATAGTCGATCAAATGTTAGTCGACCAGAAAAGTCATTAGTTGGCAAGATTTCATTCGGGCGCAGGAGAAAACAACAAACCAATAAACCAACATGAAACTCTTATTAGGAGCTGCGCCTTGTCAAAATAAATCAAAACCTATATGACTGGACCATGTGGGAATTTAATTTGAAAGGACAGACACAGGAAGTGGCCATGCTCAGCAGTCCGGAAGGAGTCACAATAATTTTCAGGGCTGGTACCTGCGGTTATTCCACAGGCTAGTTAATAACATGTCGGGCAGGAAATCCAAATGTGGGATCACTTTGAGAAGGTGAAGGACGAACCCAAGGTGATATGTAAACTCATCTTCATTGGTCGACTACAAACATGACGTATCATCTGAAACATGGAAGTAGCTACATGCCCATTAGCCCACAGCGTCATTAACAGGCGACTCGCTCAGTGTGTGACGTGCACTTGTAGATAAAATATAGGCCTATATTAATGAAGGTTCATTAGTACGGTTTTGTATTTCTCTGTAATGTAGCACAGTGTTAACAATGTTGCCTTGGCTAAAATATATCATTTAATATTTAAATCAGTATCATAAACATGCGGGCGACTAGTCGACTAATGGCCCGAAATGATGACTGTTGGTTGACTAGGAATATTCTTAGTCAGGGGCAGCCCTAGCTTTGACTTTTTGTTTCAACCACAACACTAACACTGACAACTGTAATAGAGATATGATTAATAATAATTACAGCAGTAGATACAGTAGAATATCATTAAAGGACGATAGCAACGATAGCAGTAAGGATAATAGATATATGACTAATAATAAGAAGAGTGGCAGAGGATTTAATCTCAGAATCAGATATGTTGAGCTAAATAGAGGATCCAATCCTTTGTGCGGTCAGCGGTCACACAGGTGTTTTTATTCACGAAGCTTTCATGCAGAGACACGCACAGTGCAGCTGTCTCCACCTCTCCTCCCTCCTTTTCTCCTCCACTCAGCTGACCTCCCGTGTGTGGGTTAAAGCAGGTGCTGAGCCCTGCCTGCCGCAAAACACAACACTCCATAATCAACAGCAAAAACACAGTATGAGACTGTTTATTTATGTTTTTTACCAAAATTATGAGTAGGGATGCATGGTAACTTTTCTTTTAAACCGATACCAATAACCGATAACTTTCAGCTCCTAGAGGCCGATACCGATAACTGATAACCGATAACACACACACACACATATGCATTTTATATATATATAATATATATACAGTGGTGGAAAAAAGTTTTCGGACACCCCATGCATTTGTGAAATATTGCATTAAGAATCACTCTTAGGTCTTCAAGTGCAATTTCTTTTAGTACAGTCACAGCCAAAATACTAAATAAATCCTAAAAAAAGCCATTAAAAACTTAAAATTGATTGGTTCCATAAAAATACATAAGAAATTTTGAGTATTGGGTCATTTTGGTACCAGTGATGAAGGTCGTTCTTTTTATTAAAAGACACAATGTTTGTTGCCAAGCTTCGTGTCTACATAAAGCCAGCACATTTGAAAGTTCTTCAGACACAAAAATGGCTAAAACAAGGAACCTAACGCAGGAAACACACCTGAAGATAAAGATTCTCAGCCAGGAAGGGTACAGCTGCCGCCAGATAGCCAGGAAGTGCAGATGCAGTCCTTCAGCAGTTGGATACACTCTGCAGAAATACAGACGAACCAACAGCCTGGAAGACAAACCAAGATCTGGGCGTCCAAGGATTTCTTCAGCGAGAAATGACCGCATCCTGATCCGCATGTGCAGGCAAAACCGCCGAATGACATCACAGGAGCTTCAGCAGCAGTGGTCAAACCAAACTGGTGTCCAGTGTTCCACCCGCACTGTACGTGGCCGACTTTTAGATCATGGCTTAAGGTCCTACAAGGCTATCAAGAAGCCCCTGATCAATGAGAGACAGAGGTTAGCCCGGCATCGTTAGGCCCAGGCACACAAGAACTGGACAGCCAGGAATTGGAAGAAGATTTTGTGGTCAGATGAGTCCAGTTTCCAGCTTTATCTTCCTCCTACTAATGTGAGGGTACGCAGAAGGCCAGGCGAAGCATTATCTCCAGCATGTACAGTACCTACTGTCAAGCATGGTGGAGGCAGTATCATGGTTTGGGGATGCATGAGTGCTGCTGGTGTTGGTCATCTTGCTGTCTGTGATGGCACATTGAACTCTACCAAGTATTGTACCATTCTCGAAACCCACATGCTCCCTTCTGCGCGTGCACTGTTCCGTTGAGGTAAAAACTGGATGTTTCAACAAGATAATGCCCCTTGCCACACATCCAAGGCCAGTAGAACTTGGCTGCAGGAGCACAGTATCCAGGTCTCAGAGTGGCCAGCTCAATCCCCGTACATGAGCCCCATTGAAAATCTGTGGTGGATTATCAAAAGGTCTATTTCAAAGCATAAACCAAAGAATTTAGAAGAATTAAAAGCAGTAATTCAAGAAGAGTGGGACAAGATTACCCCTCAACAGTGTGAAAGGCTCGTGGGGAACATGCCAGCCAGGATTAGAGCTCTACTACGTGCCAATGGCAGGACTACTAAATATTAATTTGATGATGTGATGGTTTATTTATTTTTTGTTCAGTTTTGAACACATTCTCTGTTATTTGTTGACTCTGATACCGACAATGTTGAGAACTGACATATTGAAACTGTCAAGAATTTAGTTTTGTTAGTTTTTCTTGTAAACAATAAACAAAAAAATATAATTTGTATTTGTTTGTATCTGTCTAATGCAGCCACACCTTTTGAAACACAAAAAAGATTTTTCCACAAATATTTCATGATAATATTTGAGATTGTGTAAAATTTTAAGGGTGTCCGAAAACTTTTTTCCACCACTATCTGTCTATCTATCTACATATATATATATATATATATATATATATATATAAAGATCATGACATCAATACTGTGAACAAAACCAAAACAGTTTTGACTCTTTAAATGAAGAGAGATTTATTTTTTCCAATGAAAAACTATTGGCAAGCATCTCAAACATTTTTGAAAAGATGTCAAACAAAAAAACTATTTGATATCTCAAATGAACATCAATTTAAATAAGGTGCATTACTTACTGATATAAAAATAAAGGCCCCTTGAACTGATGCAAATACATGCATCGGGATTACAGTTCATTCCAGAAGTTCAAAAAAATAAACATATAGAAAATGATTGCACTGAACAAGTTAGACTTGTCTATGTAAACAAACTGAAAAAGTGCATTCCATAGTAACAAAAAAATAAGTTTAAAGAATTTTGGCTTATGGTTCCATTCAAATGAATACCTTTTCACTAAGGTAAATGGGGTTCAGTTGTTCTTTTATCTCATATTAGGAGAGAGAGACAGAGACACAGAGTCTGTGTGTGTTTGAGATAGTGTTGTCATGGTACCAAAATTGGGACCCATGGTACGATACCAGTGACAGTATCACAGTTCTGAGTAGTATCACGACACCACAGCAAAAATGAGGCAGATGTGCCTTTTTGTCATTTATAAAAAGAAACCAATTTTCTATAATACATCAATGATATTTTAAGGGAATAAATTACTTATTGACTTATTCATACTTCAAAAACAGCATCAATCAGTGATGATCAAAGTAAAATAAATAAATAAAATAAGAATCAACCAGCCACCCTCCTCCCCTTCATAAGTAAAGAACAGTCCCTAAAGTGCGGTGAGGTTTGTGGGCCGTGAACGGCTCGTTTCTCCTCTGACACATCACGTTCCTGTTTTCGGCTGGCTCGGCTGTTCAGGTACTTTTGGGCAATCATGACGCCAAGAAGAGGATATTATTGGAGCCGACTTCCCGTCGCCGGTAAGCCGATGGCCGCCGTATTTGACAGGAATGCATTACTGTCTGTGTCTGTGACCCCCGTTCAACCCACAACCGATGGGATTCGCCTTTCGTTTCTGCAAATGCAAGTGCCGTGACGGGTGGATCGCCACACTGCCGACATTTTACTCAGCCCGTCACGGCGCGCTGTTTGATTGCGTTATCAAAACACGCCGCTATTATTCGGCCTTGCTTTTAACTTATTCCACCGAATACCGAATGTGTGGTTTTTTTTGCAATATTCGGCCGAATATATTCGGTTACCGAATATTCGGTGCATCCCTCATTTAATCATTGCAATATTTCCTTTCATGCTTTGTTTCTGATTTAATTGTTCCGTCCTTTGGTTTTTGTTGCTGTGAATATTTGGCAGTTTGCCCTCTTTGAGACTTGTTAAAGTACCTTGTCAAGTTTTGCTTCTCTGTGCCAGCGATAGTTGTGGTTGGAGGCATAATGGTTTAGGGTTGTCTGTGTGTCCATCCCATGCTTGAGAACATGATTTCCTCAAATTTGGCACAGATGTTCACTTGGACGAGTGATCAACTGATGAATTTTTCAGGTCAGAGGCCAGGGTCACCCTGACCTTGTCTGCCTCCTTCTCATGAATGTGATATGTCAAAAATGCCTTCAGGGAATTTCTTGAAATTTGGCACAAACGTTCACTTGGACTCAGTGATGAACTGATTTTGATTGATTTTGATTTTGATGGTCAAAGGTCAAGATCACTGTGACTTTCATCTATCTCATTCTCGTGAATGCAATATTTTAAGAACACCTTGAAGGAATTTCTTCAAATTTGGCACAAATGTTCACTTGGACTCAACAATGAAGCGGTTGGATTTAGGTGGTTTAAGGTTACTGTGACCTTCCATCTGTCTCATTCTTGTAAATGTCATATCTCAAGAGCACATTGATTGAATTTCTTTAAATTTGACACAAACATCCACTTGTACTGAAAAATAAACTGATTAGAATGTTGTAGTTGAAGGTCAAGGTCAGCGTGACCTCACAAAATATGTTTTTGGCCATAACTCAAGATTTCATACGCTAATTATGACAAAACATCACACAAATGTCTGATCTGATAAGACAATGAAGTAATGACATTTTCTATCCAAAAGGTGAAAGGTCAACTTCACTGTGACATCATAATGTTCTGCATACAACACTTTTCGGGCCATTACTCAGTGTCATATCTTAGAAACATAAGAGGACACAGATACTGAATTGGTGACACTAATCTTGGGTGTCCACCTTGAAACGGCGCTGATTGTACAGCTGTCTGTGCTGTCGGGGAAAGATGTATGTGAAGCATACACAGAGACATACAACCACGGGATGGTAATTCTAGTTTCTGTTGGAATAGGATCCCAGGGCATTGTGTATCCTGCCCCAATGGTCCTGGTTGCCATGGTAACTAATGAGGCTCGTTTAGATGAAGGGTATAAAGGTGTAGAACTGGTGCTGAACCAAGAGAAGGTCGCAGTGGTAATGAGCCAGCTGGGGTGGTTCTTTCAGCAGATGTGGAGCTTTACTGTTTCCTTATATGCGCAGTGTTACTGTCTGCTGGTCTGGCTGTGTGAGGTGTCTGATTACAGTGCTGCTGACAGTAAACTACCGTCTCCCCCCGGGTATTAATCTAGCAATTAAAAATCCCCAGCCTGTGTGTTCACAGCTGCGGCAGTACAGGTTTATGTTAACTTTTAATATTCAGGTGACTTTTATCAATAACATGTTGCAATGAACTCAGCTGCAGAACACGTTTCAGTTTCTGGGTCACATTTAACGAGTGGTGAGGACATCAGACGGCAGAAGGTCACAGCACTCAGAACCAGCAGAAATTATGTTAATATAGGGATGGGCAATATATTGACTATATTGCGGCTTTTTCCCTGTGAAATGTATTAAATGTAGGGCTGTCCCTTTAGGGCCATTAGTCGACTACTCGCCCACATGTTTACCATATTAACTCAATTATTGAATTGTATATTTTGTATGGGGCAACACAATGGTTTGAGTTTAAGGTGTGAGGAAAGAATAGTATCAGTAACATTATTAACACTGTGCTACATTACAGAGAAATACTGTACTAATAAACCTTGATTAATATGGGCCTATATTTTATCTACAAGTGCACGTCACACACTGAGCGAGCCGCCTGTTAATGACGCTGTCGGGAAAGCAGTAATGATTGTGCTAAGTGGCTAATGGGCATGTAGCTACTTCCATGTTTCAGATGATACGTCATGTTTGTAGTCGACCAATGAAGACGAGTTTACATATCACCTTGGGTTCGTCCTTCACCTTCTCAAAATGATCCCACACTTTGGATTTCCTGCCCGACATGTTATTAACTAGCCTGTGGAATAACCGCAGGTACCAGCCCTGTAAATAAGGGACTGTACACATGCCGTGTTTTAAACCACCTGTAAATCACGAGGTCGGGCTCTGAGCGCTGCTCTTGTGCCTTTCTGTACCAGGTTTCAGGAGCACACCCGCAGTTTGCTTCTGAGGTTGCTAAGCACCTCCGTGTCAAAGACTATCCTGAGAGCAGAGCTGATCTTCTTCCAGGCGCTGTATACATGTATGTAGACCTATCATCCGTGGGACAGATGTAAAGCTCTGGGTAGCCCTGCACTAACATGATCAACTTTTCCTTATTTATCAGACTGAATATTTACAGAAGAAGGGAAAGACATCGGCTGTGATTGGTTTGTAATGTGACTCCTGTCTGACTGCTGAGCATGGCCTCTTGCTGTGTCTGTCCTTTCAAATTAATTTCTCAGATAGTCCTATCGTGTAGATTTTGATTTATTTTGACAAGGAGCAGCTCCTAATAGAGTTTCACGTTGTTTATTTATTTTTAACATTTTTTTTCTGTGACTAAGTAACAAATTAAATCTTGCTGACTAATGATCTGTCTGGTCGACTAACGTTTAGTCGACTATTAGGGGGCAGCCCTAGCATTTACTGAGGAACAAGTTACTGCCTGGCACTGGATGGGAGTAACAAGATAAATTAAGTCTTGTTTTAAAATGCCTCGGTGTCTGCCATAGCTGCAAGCTTTATGTTTTAGGGTTGTACGTATGTATGTACGTCCTAACCTCGTCAAGATGTTTTCTCAACAATGCCTTGAAGGAATTTCTTCAAATTGGGCACAAACACCCACTTGGACTCAACAATAAATTGAGAAGAGTTTGGTGGTCATAGGTCAAGGCCACTGTGACCTTGCCTTCATCTCACTCTCGTGAACGTAATATTTTTTAAGAATACCTTGAGGGAATTTCCTCAAATTTGGCACAAACATCCACTTTGAATCAAGGATGAACTGATTTGACTTTAATGGTCAAATTTCAAGGTCACTGTGACCTTGCATCCATCTCTTTCCTGTGAACTATATATTTCAAAAGTCCTTACTGATGTTGAGACGTAATTTAAGTTTTAAGTAAGTTGATAATTGATTTAATTCAACAATGTGGGTACAACTTAATCTTTTTTGTTTTTGTTTTAAGATAACCGTTTTCCTGTTGTCTGACTCTAAGAAAACTTGAGTGATGACTTCCAAATACTACAGTCAAACTCATCCTAACCAACTTTGTTATACAATGAATAGGAAAGTAGAATATTGGGACTTACAAGGTGTTTTGACAATATCAGAAAAGTAGTTGGTTGTTTCTGTTCCTTTCTGTGATTCTATTTAACAGAATGCTTTCTGTATTTTTCTGGCAGGACTAGTAACATGGCTGACGCGGCTCGAGGTCCCGTGGTTGGCCGGCCATTGGCATTTGCCAATGAAGAGCAGAGGGCGGTCCACTCCTGGTCCAGGATCTCGTCAGCGGGGCACACTGTCCTCCTGGATGCTCTAAAGATCCTCAGTCCGATGTCCCGTGACCTCTCGAGCAGCGAGGAGCTGGTCACCTTTCTGCAGGAGCTGGGTGAGGAGGGCCACAAGCCCACCGTGCTGCGCAGCAAGGACGTGTATGGCTACCGCTCCTGCACAAACCAACCCTTGACTCAAGATATGCTGAAGCCACCCAACAGAAACGTCAGACCGACCGCCAAGAGGAGGGGGAGGAAGCCCCCGGCCAAGAAAAGAGAAGTGCACCCATCCTGGAACACTTCCAAGAACCCCAAGATTCAAGGGGTCCGCCCTCCAGAGCTGCTGGTGGACCATCGTGCCATCATCTGCAACAGGACACCCATTCGGACTGTAGAGATGTCGCAGGTGCGGCCGTGCCTCAGACTGACCAACATTGCGGGCCTGTCCGGCTTCCATACGGCCAGACTCCAGATCCACACTTCCTGGGACCCGTCCTCAGAGGCACCCTCTGTTGCCTTTTCACAGCAACAGCACCCTCCAACGCTTTCAGGAATACCTTTGCAGCCTTCTCAGAACGGTGGTGGGGCGTCCACCAAAGCTGTGGCCTTGTTCAGCCAGAAGAGCCTGTCCTGCCCTATTCGACTGGACGGCGCCCTCATCGGAGATTCTGCACCGGTCTTCTACGCAAATGGACGGGCGTTCCCAGAGACTCATACAGAGCTGACCAGTAATGGCTGGAGGGGCAACGGCCTCCATCGGGAGGGTCGGGGCCCCAAGGAACTGAACAACTTGACCCGCCAGCGAAACGGCTGGAAGGACAAAAACAGTCTTAGATGGAAAGTGATAAAGGTGGATGACTCTCGCTCTGTGGCTGAGGCCCGCAGAAAAGCGCAGAAGATCCTACAGGTCAACCTGTCTCCAGTGATTCAGATCCAACCTCTCAACGATGTGCTGAGAGACTTCAGATACCAGAATAAATGACAGTGTCCCCAAACCTACACACACCCTTTGGAAGAAGTTAGTGTTTTGTCTGTTGAAGTTCTGGGTACTGAAAGGCATTTAGCTTTTCCCAGCAGGCTGGGAATTTTCACAATCCAGTTTACTACAGCCAACCATCATTCTGGTTTTGAGTTGACTGCCTGCTTGCTGATGAATTTTGGGAGGCACCATTCACTGTGACTGTTAGGTCAAAAGAGAATTTCCTGCCCTTCAACGAGGCACTGGGTGCTCACAGTTGTTTGAAGAGTATGATTCATTTGAAGTATAGCGCAATTTTGTTAAAAAATATTTTTTACTTGTAGCGCTTGAAACTGTGCTGTCACTCTGCGGCGCCCTATTTTCCACTGGAAAGAAGAACAAAATAAAACTAGTCACGGGACACGATGATCCCACTTGACGCACAGATGAACTGGTGGATGAGCAGCAGGGCGGGTGTCCAAAGTCCTCAGACGAGCAGACGTGGTGGTTGGTTGGTCCCAGCAAAACAAATTAACTAAAGGAGGGAAAAAGAGAAAAGTGTTTAGTTTGTCTTCCTTTTTTTGTATTTTTGTTGTGTTTCCACTGGAAATCAGGAAGGCTCTAGGAGCGAGTACTGCAGGGAATCAAACCCGCAGCTCATACAGAGATAGAGTGATACCTGGATGAACTGTTTGAACTACAGTCCTTCACAAAGTGTTCCTTTGGTTTAGTTTATCCACACACATGGAGACAAAAGACTCAAAGTAGTTTTGACCATTGGGAAGATTTGATGTCTTAAAATAACAGAACATGAATCAATTAAACAAACTGTGGAAAGTAGCAAGTATGGAAGAGGACTTGGGCCTTGTTTTTTGACTTCTCAGATTAATCTTTAAATAGTAATTCTGGGAAATCATTGAGAATTCTGAGATAAAAGAACTCTGACTTCAATTTTCAGGTTTTCTTTTGTTTTCTCATTATTAAACTTGACTTCAGAAGGCTTTTTTTTTTTTTTTTTTTTTACAATTTATTTATTGTTTTTGGGTTTTTTTGTTTTTTTTTTTTTTTTTTTTTTTTACAGAATTTTGGCTTTTTTTGCTTAGAATTGTTCCATTCCTTGACGTGGCCCTGGTCCACCTCCATAAGTTAAACAGGTTTTACACCAGATACAAAAACAACCATCAGCTGTTGGTCTAGTGCTGCTCAAGGTTTACTTTTGTCCAGTACATTTCTGTACTTAATTGGCAACTGTCAGTTGGAGTCTTGATGGTAGGACATTTGATTCACTGATTTAAAGATGTTTGTGGGCTGCAGGACTGTTTGTTTCCTGGCCAGTTACATTTGAAACTTCAGCATCAGAAAGTTAAATCCCCCATCAGAACTCACCTGTGCTCTGCTGAGTTGATGGAGAGAACTGCCCAACAAACTCAACTTTATAGTATCTTGACTTCCTCCGCAGTGATTTAACAGTTGTGGCTCACCTTAAAACTAAAAGAAATGCACTTTGAGTGTGTCACAGTGCTTCAGTGTCATTGTTTCCTAAATGAGAAAGTCACTGACATTCTTATTTCCTATATTATGAAAAAAAAGTGGAACAATCTCAAAAATTTGGTTTAACTTTCTTTAAACCCACACTGGTTTTCTGCCACAGGTGCTAACTTTGCGACGTTGGTGCTGAATGAAATGGCACAAGAATGTCATCATATTTCTGTGTTTTGTAGTTCAGATTGGAGCATTTAGGAGCAGTGACTTCCCGAGTTATTCTCTGAGGGACTGATAGTGCTGCTGCCCCCTGCAGGTTGGGATGAGCATGCCAAACCGCCTTGTGTGCTTTCCAAAGGGTTTCTATTGTGAGGAGCCACCTGAGTCCATTTTCATGTTATTGTCTGTGAGAAACTCCTGTGAATTCCCCTAAAACTTCTGTTCGTGATGTTTGGACAAAACCACATTCCAAGAGACAAATGTTTATTTTTGACTTTGGAAACAGTACTTTAACACAAACTCTTAACTCGTAGTCCCCTTACTAGCCTTTTCTGGAGTAAATATGACTAAAAGCTCTGGAAAAAGCCAATAAGCGACCTTTGTCAAACTACATTTTTATTCTTTTTCAGAAATATTGACTGTTTAAACCGCCAGATCTTAAAGTCCAGACAAAACAGAACTAAACCACCATCAGGTCAGTAAAGGATTTTTGTTTTTTAAGAAAAGATAAAGACTTAAAAGATTAAATTGGATTTTCAAACACCAGTTTCATGTTTAAATGCTGTGGACGCTGTTACGGGCAGCTTAGTAGAAAGAACTTATCAGATTTTAAGTGAAAAACTGAGCTTTCAGGTTTGAAGTCCTTGCATTAATCTCAATTTAGCAGTCTGTTCCCCAATTCAAACTGAGACCACATCAGTGTTTAGTGGTCAGCTTTACAGAGTTCCACATCTTTGTTCTGGTGAATTTTGTGTTCTGGAAGATCCCCCTCCCCCACTTCTAGATCTTCTGTTAGTCTTGTTCTGTGTGCAACACTTGTATAATATTGTATTTCCTACATGATCTTTGAAAAAACTTTTTGTTCAATAAAATGAAATGAAAAGAATCTGTATTTTTTTTTTCTTCTTCCGTCAACTAAAACATTTTTCACAGCCTGACTTGCATAAGTCTGATGCTGAGAAAGTTTAGTTTCATTGGCATTTGATTTACCTTCTTAGACTCCTCACTCACAAAGCCACAAGTGGTACGTCATTGTGAAACAATTCAGGGATTAGTCCATCACCAGAAAAATGTTTTGATAGAGGAAGTGTTAAAGTTGTTTTTGTTATTCAAGAATGAAGATGAACTGCATGGATTTTGGCAGTCAAAGGTCCAGGTCACCTTGACCATATCTGGGATCATTCTTGTGAATGTGATATCTCAAGAGAGCTTTGAGGAAACAGACTCAAGGATAGAATTTGGCGGTCAAAGGTCACTGTGACTGCATCCATCACATTCTCATGAATGGGATATCTCAAGAACGCCTTGAGGGGATTTTTCACAATTTTTGCACAAATATGCACTTTTACTCAAGGATGAATCTATTAGATTTTGATGGTCATAGGTTAAGGTCACCATGACCACGATATCTCAAAAAACAACTTGAGTGGGGGCGTCGGTGGCTTAGTGGTAGAGTAGGCGCCCCATGTACAAGGCTGTTGCCGCAGCAGCTTGGGTTCGACTCCAGCCTGTGGCCCTTTGCTGCAGTTTACATTCCCTCTGATGCTAATTCAAAGAATGCACCACAGGAAGGCTTTTGAATCAGATCCGATAAGGAGTAGGAGTGGGAAGGTCATTGGAGGAAAGTGGGAAAGAAGACGTATGTACTACGTTGAATTCCTCTCTACACTGAAGAAAAGACAGTTATTAATGAACGAACACAAAGGGATTAAATACAATGATATTAAAATGATCTTTGCAAATGATTTGGTTTGAAGCATGTCCTCACTTATCTGTATGGTTTAATAAACACAACAGAGGTACAACTGCAGCAGCTGAAGAAATTCAATCTCCCAAAGACAATGATTTTGCACTACGTTGTCATCATTGAGTCCATCATCACCTCCTCCAACACCGTCTGGTAGGCTGCTGCCACTGCTGAGGACAAGGGTAAACTGCAGTCCCTCCAGGACCTGTACACCTCCAGGATCCTGAAGTGGGCAGAAAAGATTTTGGCTAACCCCTCTTACCTTGACCCACCCCCATTTGGCAGATGTCTGTATTCCAGCAAGACCATAGACTGTTTAATGGACATAGCCACAGTGACGTCACCTTTTGGTTTGTGGACTGCCATTTTGAAGCCTGGAGTTCAGCATTTCGGCCATCACCATCTTGTTTGATCGTGACTTTACCTGCTATATCCTCCTGACCCAAAGCTTTCGTTGGTTGGCATTTTTAATTTCTCCTAGCTTTTTGGGATCAGTGGGACCTGATTAGTATAAAAAACTAAACATTGTCAATGATAATAAAGTCACTACATATAGTGACTTTATTATATAAATATAGCCGCGAGCGGCAATCTGCGGGTTCTAACCTGTTCCGCCCCAAACCAGCCACCGTGACCCTCACCACCCACCGTGACCCTCATCTGCCGTAGTGCAAGACGTTCCCCACTCTGTCCCTGAAAGCTCCCATTAATACATACTCTTTCCAAGTCACATCTAATTTTTTACCCATCTAATGGTCTTTGAGATACAGATGTGTGGCATTTATAGCGCCCCCTATAGGCTGATCTCAAAATCTTTTTTTGGGTGTGTTCTTGGTCCCCTTCTGATGATATTTACCCAGTTTTGTGACGATCGGAAAAACGCTTAACATTTTACAGCCGATATTCGCTAAGCCCCGCCCTTTTCAAGGACACTTTGCTTGACGGCAGCCGTGTTTTTCGTCCGATCTTGCTCATTTATAATAGAAATGAGTGTCTCGGTCCCCCGATACCTCATACCAAGTTTGGTGTTGATAGCACAAATATTTCAAAAGCTTATTCATTTTATTGTTTTTAACATTATGCAAATTAGCAAAAAATCTGTAAGGGCGGCATTCATGGTGCAGGAGGCTTTTTTGTAGAGGACTATCAGGAGGATGTGTGTGTAAAATTTCAAGTCAATAGCACTTGTGGTGTGGCGGGCAGAGCCTTTCAAGCTTTACACTCTATGTTATAGCGCCCCCATAAGGCCGATTGGGACCAAATTTTTTGAGCAGTAGTTGGATGTCATTTATAGTCCATGTACCACGTTTCATGTCCCTAGGTCCTTCCAGCTGGTCATAAATTAATAAAACGCAAATTATGACGGTTAATGACGAATAGGCCACGCCCACTTTCACCTATCAACATGGCACTCAAGATATTAGTTAATAGCCACCCCTTGAGCATGCATACCAAATTTGGTGAAATTCCATCCAATGGTCTTTGAGATACAGATGTTTGGCATTTATAGCGCCCCCTATAGGCTGAGCTCAAAATGCTTTGGTAAGCAGCTTCGAAGTCTCATTGTGGACCTACCCACCAAGTTTGGTGATGATAGGTCAAAGGGTGTGGGAGTTATGGCCAATCAATTCTAAGCTCCGCCCACAGCAAAGATTCATTGGTCCGTGGCGGCCATGTTTTTTGACCAATCTGGCTCATTTGTAGTAGAAATGTGTCTTGTCATCCCCCAAAGCCGTGTACCAACTTTGGTGTTGATGGAGTCAAAATTGTAAAAGTTTATGTCACTTTACTGTTTTTCAAATTATGCAAATTAGCAAAAAATCTAGTCAGGCGGAGCTTAATGGTCCTTGAAGCTTTTTTGTAGAGCACATTGAGCTGGACCTGTGTGTCAAATTTCAAGTCAATCAGACTTATGGTGTGAGGGGCGTGGCCTCCCAAAAAAGTCATTTTTAAGCCTTAATTACAGCGCCACCATGTGGCCGACTGGGCTCATATTTTAATAAAAGTTGATGCACATCATTTCCAATCATTGGGCCAAGTTTCAGGTTTCTGGCTCATTCCAGCTCACGGGAATTTGAGCTCAAGCGGCAGACAACAAAAAATAATAATAATAATAATAATAATAATAATAAACCGGTACAATTTTAGAAGGGTTCTACCCCTTCGGGGTTAGAACCCTAATTATTAGATGATAAAGTTCAGATGTACTCAAATGAGACGATAATAAAGTCCCATTGTCCTTCAACGAGCTGATGATAAATTCCTAAAGTCTTCAAAGGAGTACTTTCTAATTAACAGCGTGTTAGTTCATTACTGTAGCTAAAATTGGTGAAATCTGTTGTATCAAACTAAAAAGTGTCAACCATTAAATATGATCCTGTTCTCGACCTTGTCCACTTTTGTGTGGGGATCGGCTGCAGACTGACTTGGCAGAGATGGCTGCCATCTTCTTTTTACATGGATTAATGTATTGAGGTCTTACTACCACTAAATAGCACGAAAAAGTGTCCACGAACGAGGACAACAGATCTAAGTTAGGCAGAATTAAGTATAAGGTCCAGTAAACCCAAAATGTGATGTCTTTGTATGAGGATGCAGGGTTTCAAGAGAATATACCCTAATATATTTTAACTTAGCCTCAGGTTTTTTTTTTTTGCACATTAAAAAGAAAATTGAACATAAGGGAAATGGTAGAGTGGAGTCGAGACCATAACAGTAAAGGAAACAACAATTTAAAAAACAACAAATCTGCACATACTTTATTCTTTTTTGTGATTAATACTAAGTTGTTTATTTGTGCTGATTTCTCAGTAGCTCTTGTTCTCGCTTGCAATGAATAAGATGAATTTAAGAGATGTTTACATCTTTGTATGTAGGCTATATATTTATTACATCTCATTATGCATATACATGTTTTAATATATGTTATATTTCATGCCTATATTTAAATTTCTGTGTTATTTTATGTCTTAGATCTTTTCTATCTTTTACTTGCATTAATTTATTTTCATACATACTTGTTTGAACATTATTAGAGGGAACCTGAGATCCATTATTTTCATTTCCAACGACTGCTTCTCTGATAACTTAAAACCTGTTAAAAACCAAAGAAACTACAAAGACTTAATGACCTTCCCTCTTGTCTACTTCCCCTCTTGATAACAAAGACTCTGTGCTGTTAAAAGACTACCACCGGAGGCGATAACGCTCCTCCTGGCTGCATGTCGCCATTAATAGAAGACGTAGAAGAAGAAATGTGTAACTACGTCACTGGAAGTCTGGAGTGAGCGAGGCCAGGTGAAATTCATTAAAAAAATGAACTTGGTCCCCCCTGTGATAAATGAATTAAAATCAAACATCCGAGAGATAAAAGTTATCTTTAACTTAAGTTACGGTATCTACGACGTGTTTGTGTAAATTTAGTTTAGCTAGCAGCGAGCTAGTTAGCATCAAACAGGGAGGACAAGGTTAAAAAAATGTCACCGCAGAAACAAGAGCACCTGGAAACATTTACAACCCGGACATTCATCACTGTGACTCCATGAAGACAGAGAAGAAGGACCACCTTCATACAGTGAGTTATTTTTACACATCATTTTTAGCATAGACATATATACATAGACGCCGCATTGACTGCCACTGCCTATTGGAGCAGACGTCCTCGCCGGCCGCCATCTTGGATGGGTCTCGCTTCGCCTCCACAGTGCATTCACTTCTACTGAGGAAGGAGCTGTATGCACAAGTAAAATAGAATAACTCACTAAATTTTCAACTGATTTTCACGCGGTTTGGTTTGTTACAAACGGCACACATGTAGTTATGATACAGGATGCTTTCGTACATTAAAAATGCAGGATTTCATGCTTTAATACTTCCTACAGATAGCAACAGCATGTTATTTAGGTCACAACACAGTTATTTTACTCACCTCAACCCCAGAGTGGGATGTGTATATACATACATACATACACATATATATCTATATCTATAGAGATAGATAGATAGATAGATAGATAGATAGATATACACACACAGTATTTATATACTGTATAAACATACTGAATAAACACCATATACATAATACAAAACACAGTATAGCATATTATGTATAGCACACCTTTGTGCACATATTCACATATTCACATATTCATATTCCTTCTGTATCTTTTTTCAAATTATCTTGACCACAGTCCCATTTTCATAGTTATAATACCAATTCCAAAATTAATTTCAGTGTTTATGTAAATACTGAAAATGTTTTTTTACTACTTTTGAGGGATCACAGCAGTCATTGTAATAAGAATAAGAACTTTATTAATCCCCGAAAAGAAAATTTCCAAGAAGTCTGTAAGATCATCTATTTAACAAAGAATTGTTAAGTCTGATGGCTGTGGGTATAAAAGAGTGTGTGTGAGAAATAAACTCAATCAACAATCAAGCTTTTTCTTTATTAAAATATATTAATAAATTTATTAACATGCTACACTATGTTTTGTATTGTGTATATTGTGTTTATACAGTGTATATATATATATGTGTGTGTGTGTATATATCTATATCTATATCTATATATATGTATATGTATATGTATATGTATATATATCCATCCCACTCTGGGGTTGAGGTGAATAAAATAACTGTGTTGTGACCTAAATAACATGCTGTTGCTATCTGTAGGAAGTATTAATGCATGAAATCCCGCATTTTTAATGTATGAAAGCATCCTGTATCATAACTACATGTGTGCCTTTTGTAACAAACCAAACCGTGTGAAGATCAGTTGAAAATTCAGTGAGTTATTCTATTTTACTTGTGCATACAGCTCCTTCCTCAATATAAGTGAATGCACTGTGGAGGCGAAGCGAGACCCATCCAAGATGGCGGCCGACGAGGACGCGCTCAGGCAGTCAATGCGGCGTCTATGTATATATGTCTATGATTTTTAGGGCTGGTTATTTTCCTAAATGTAGTTTTTAATTTGAATGGACAATGACAGAGGCTATCCAATGTCCCATTTCTTTAAATTCAAGCTCCTGTCGGCAGTGGTGTAAAGTAACTAAGTACATTTACTCAAGTCATGTAGTACAATATTGTGGTACTTTTCTATTTTCTGCTACTTTATGCTTCTACTGTACTACATTAGAGTTATATTTTGTTTTTACTCCTACACTACATGTATGTGATAACAAAATTTAAGGTTCAGATTATTAGTACAAAATATAAATCAAGTTATCAATGATGTCAAACTGATATAACTTAAACTGTTTATGTAATTAAGGCCAGCTACACTTTTACACATTAATGCATCAATAATCATAATTCAGTAACAGGGTGCCAACAGTATGACATTTTCACAGTAAAATAACCTACACAGATATATTACGGTTTTATTGTTATTATCAATCAGAATGACCCTCAAATAAATTAAAGGGAAGGGTTTTTTTTTGGTTGAACAAGTGTTTTATTATCTTACGGGTCCCAAACTATGGTACCACAGCAACAAAGCACAAATCTGTAAAATACAGATAAAATATAGCAGCCATGAAACACTGACTGTTTATCATCCAGGCTGCATCTGAGGTGTGGGCGTAACATCCCACCTGAGACAACTCGGGGCACAATGCTCCCTTAACAAAGGCTCCTTACATTTACCATATTTCCTCACATTACATATGAAAAATAAAATAACGTGACTGTCACATATCTTATTAAGGACAATTTTAAACCTTCAGAATGAAAGAATATAACTTGCATTTTTGGGGTCGTTATAGATCTTTGGCATTCTGTCAGTTTGTTGAGATAATCTGAAGAAATTTCACCTCGTGCTTCAAGAAGCACCTCCCACAAGCTGAATTGGCTCAATGGGCACCTCAGTCAATTTCAGTCAATCAATTTTATTTGTAAAGCCCAATATCACAAATGACAATTTGCCTCACAGGACTTTACAGCATACGACATTCCTCTGTCCTTATGACCCTCGCAGCGGATAAGGAAAAACTCCCCCAAAAAAACCTTTAACAGGGGAAAAAATGGTAGAAACCTCAAGAAGAGCAACTGAGGAGGGATCCCTCTTCCAGGATGGACAGACATGCAATAGATGTCGTACAGAACAGATCAACATAATAAATTAACAGTAATCCGTATGACACAATGAGACAGAAAGAGAGACAGAGACAGAGAGAGAGAGAGAGAGATGCAGGACAGACGGTAATGACAGTAGCTTACAACAACATTAATGAAAGTAATAGTATTATAATTCTAATTACGGCTATTGTGGTACAATATGTTGAAAGTATATATTAATATCTGACAGTTTACATATGTAACAATAATCATATGTGTATAATAACAGTATAAGTATGACTAATGATAACAGCAGCGGCAAGAGGCATCTGGCAGGACCACGGCAGCAGCACAACCACACATGTCACGCTGTCCAGGCAAAGCTGCAATACGAGTTAACCTGAGAGACAGTGGAGCACAAAGCATCCGGAGAAGAAGCTGAGTTAGTGACATGCAGTAATGGGACATGAGAGAAAGAAGGAGAGAAGGTGCCCGATGTATTATAGGAGGTCCCCCGGCAGACTAGGCCTAAGTCAGCCTAACTAGGGGCTGGTACAGGGCAAGCCTGAGCCAGCCTGATAGCTGAAGGCTTTGGCTCCTGATCTGCTTTTGGAGACTTTAGGGACCACGAGAAACCCTTAATTCTCAGAGCGCAGAGTTCTGGTGGGATAATATGGCACTATGAGCTCTCTAAGATATGACGGAGCCTGACCACTTCTTACGTACTATATGGTCTCATCTGAAAGTTTCTGTTTGTAGTTACGTTTGTAGCTGTTTACTAATGTATCTGCATTCATATGCAGATATGAGGGATAAGACGAAATGTTTTGTGGAACTGAATTGTAAACAGTGAGTGCTCTTGGCCCAGGTATCTGCTGTTTACACTGGCTCTCCTAAAATATTATCCATTGCCCCGAGAAGCTTTATTGTCTTGATCATCAGACCAATGGCTGATGGGTTTGGATACTGCATTCTCTCAAGCTGCTCCTATAACAGCTCAACAGGGTTGAGATGTGGTGAGTGAGCTGCCCCCTCTGTTATAGACAGAATACCAGCTGAAGGCTTCTTCCCTAAATAGTTCTTGTAAAAGTCGGAGCTGTGCTTTGAGTCATTGTCCTGTTGGAGGAGGGAACTCAATCCAATCAAACTTGTTTTCTCTCTTTCTCAGTTTAATGTATGGTTTCTTTTGCCCATCTTAACGTGTTTGCTTTTATTGGCCATTCTTTTTCTTTGCTCTCTGCCTGGAAGGCTGGCGTCCTGGAGTCACCTCTTCACTGCTGACATTCAGACGGGTATTTTGCAGGTACTGTTTAATGAACCTGCCAGTTGAGGACCTGTGAGGTGTCTCTGTCTCAGACTAGAAACTCTGGTGTACTCGTCCTCTAGCTCAGCTGTGTACCGGGGCCCTTTACTTCTCTTTGTATTCTGGTTAGAACCAGTTTGTGCTGTTCTGTGAAGGAAGTAGTGCACAGCATTGTGTGAGATCTTAAAAAGTTTTTTGAAAATTTCTCACCTTCATTTCTCAGAACTAGTGTAGACTGATGAGTCAAAGAAGAAAGTTATTTTTCTGGCTGTTTTGAGACTAAAGTTGAACCTACACATGATGATGCTCCAGATACTTTGCTAATTTGATTGTTTCTTTAATCAGCAGTCAGCCTAAGTACACAAGATTTCTCATGATCAGTTAGTCTTTTAACATTATAACACAATGTGCCATTTGAACACAAGAGTGGATGGTTGCTGAAAACGTGCCTCTTTATGCCCGTGTAAATATTTCATTACAAATTAGCTATTTCTTCAGCTATGTCTCAACTGTTTTGATCAGTTTAATGTCCTTTTAGTTAAAAAAGAGTAAAGACATTTCCACAACCTAGCCCCCACCTACCTCTCTGACCTCCTCCAGGAGTACACCCCCCCCCCCGCTCAATGCGCTCTTCCTCTGCTGGTCTCCTAACCATCCCCACCTAGCGCCTCAGCACCATGGGTGCCAGGGCTTTCAGTTGCACTGCTCCCAGGCTCTGGAACTCCCTACCTCCACACATTCGACAGCCCAGCAGCATAACATCCTTCAAATCCAATCTCAAAACCTACTTGTTCAAACAGACCTGACCAGACTGTACCCTCTGCCATCTTAAGTGGAGTGGGCTCCCTGTGCTTTGTGCTAACGTTAGCTGCTGAACGAGAGTCTGTGGCTATGCAGCAGCTCGTTCTTTGGCTTGAGGGTCGTGTATGTTACTGTGCTACTGGGTTAGCTGCTAAGGAGAGTCTGTAGCTGTGCAGTGGCTCATTCTTTGGCTCGGTGTGTTTTTATCCACCACTCTCTCTCACCAACACCATCATTATTCACAGTGAAACCGAAGTGGTTTCAAACACCAGACCCGTAGGTTATCGGAGGATCTTCTGTTTCTAGTCTGGTAGTGGCATTACTAACCATCTTGCAACGAGTTAGCTTAGCGTAGCTGCCTCCCAGTGTTTCTCACTGGAGCAGAATGTTCTAACTATGTATTTTATTTTCCCAGTGTAGTAGGATAGGTCAACGTATTGTTCAGTTTATAATGTGTACCGAACTTAAAGCCTCATGCTAAACGGTTTAATATGAATACGTGTATTATTACACCCATAGTATTTAGTTTATTTGAACATTTAAAAGTGATAACATGAATATTTCCATTAACAAAAGCATGAGTTGAATTTTTGAGGGATTATGATCAGTGGTTGATGAATTTGTTTCCATGAAAAAGTTTGTTTTACAGCATCTCGACTGTCTTTGTTTTTAAAACAAATAATCCTGCTGATGTGAAATCTCGTCACCAAGGTGACAGCTTCACCGCCTGTTTTGCTGGTGTAGTTTGTTGACCCTGTCGCTGCTGTGGTTTCAGAGCTCTGTGCTCAGCCTGCTGGCATCATCTGTCTGCTGTGGGAGGTGGAGCAGGTGGAGAATGAGATATCAGAGCCAAAGAGGAAAATAAGTGACATTTCAGAGCGGTGGGGGGATGTTGAGCATAGCAAGATGCTCAGCTGGCTGGTTTTTGACCTTTGATTCACAGCAGTTACACTTAATTTTAATGGAAATCCAGAGTGACACTAAGAAAATATGTCAAAATGTCCACGGAGACGTCTCAGATCTCTGCAGCATAATCCACTTCTCCGCTGTTGATCAGTGTGTCTCTTCCAGACGCTTGTAGTTTCTCCACAACACAGCTATAAACACAAATCCACTGTTGCTCCCTCACCTCTACTTTCTACTACCTGGCCTGAGCTTCACGTTGAATTTGTTTATTTTCAAATGTAATTTACTGAGAAATTCTGTTTCTCTCTGAGACTGATCCCACTGTTTGCGGGTCCATGCCATTGGTCTGACAGCCCATTGGTCCGACATCCCATTAGTTCGACGGTCCGCGGTGCTGAACAGCTCCCGGTGGGCATATTTCTGCCTTGATGGTGCGCTGCGACCAGCTCTGGGTCAGCTGGGAAAGGCTTGACGCAAAGCAGGCTCACAGCTTATGTGTTTGCCACTTTCTTTTTCATTTTAACCCACACCATGATCTTTTCCTGACCCTAACCAAGTGGTTTTTGTGCCTAAACCTAACCAGACCTTAACCACAGGGCATCATGATGATTTCGGAGTGGACTTCGGAAAAATGGGTTTAATACGGTCGGAACAATGGGATGTCGGACCAATGGGCTGTCGGACCAATGGGCAGTTCCCCTGTTTGCACCCATGTGTACTGTCTGTTGCAAGCAGTGTTTCGTTATACAGTAGCCTTATTACTGGTTTTTGACTGGGAAAATCTGTTGAAGTCCGACACATTTAAATCTCTCTGGCCATAATGTCCTATAAAAATAATTTCCACTGTGTCCTAACTGAATGTGACTCGAGTGTCCACAACAAAATCATCTTGATTGCATCATTGTCAGATGCCCTGTTTTTTATATTCCTGTGACCAGGGGCAGAAATCCCGGGGGGGACAGGGGGGACATGACTCCCCCTTCAATAAAGCTGTACTCCCCTAGAATAATTTGAGACACAATTAATAATTTTTGAACAATGCAGTAGTATTTATTAAAAGCACAATGTAAGCGGTGCTCATTATAATCGCGCAATAATGTGCTATTTAAATCTTAAAAGATTTAGTCCCCCCCCTCCCATTCCTAGTAGTGGTATATCCGACATTCTTTCCAATGGGCAGGGCTAGCAGCCGTTAGTACTTGGCAGCAGTTGCAGCGTGTGGCTGGAACCGCTGCCCACATCGCGCAGGGTAAGATGTACACTCGCAGATACAGTTTAACTTACACAAGTTACAACACATCCCATTTACTGTTACAACAAGCCCCAGGCCCAGGCTGATAATATAAACTGTCTGCAACATTTCTCCTGCATTGTTCAAAAGCCAGAGTTTAGTGATAGTCAGAAAGTACAGGAGAGAAAGAAGAGGGAGAGGACAGGACAAGAGCAGTCAGTGACGGAGCGGCTCGTAGTTAGTTTAGTTTAGTTAGTTTAGTTTATTTGTTTAGCACAAGTTTAGTACAAGATACAAAACTGTGCAAGGTGGGAACGAAGCCTCTGCAGGCTTGTACAGAGTTCCACACCTGCCCATATCAATCACATGACATGCAAGCTAAACACTCAGCAAAAAAAACAAAACAAGAGAAAACAAACAAAAACAATACAAAACAAGAAACAACAACAAAATACAATTTAAACCCAGGAAAGACGCAGCAAAAGCAAGCCACCCACAATCAGAAGGACTGATAAAATCATGTTAGAGAAGGATGAGCACAGGGATCAGGCGGGTAATAGAAGTTTCTTCAAATGCTTTTTGAAAGCAGAAAGGGAGGACATTTATCGCAGTGATGAGCTTAATTCACTCCAGAGCTTAGGACCTCTAAAAGTAATGTTAAATTGGTGTCTTGAAGTCCGTGTGCGGGGTAAGAGTAGACTGTAGTTGCTGTGTCTAGTTTGATATGTGTGTACATATGTGGTGGGGATGAATAAATTCTGAAAGGTGTGTGGAAGATCTTGTTTCCTATATATAAACTTATGCATGAGTAAGCATGTTTGATAAACATTTACCTTGTCAATGGGGAGTACTTTATATTTTTTAAAAAGGGGTGCCGAGGGTGCATATCTGTTTGAGTGGGATATAAATCTGAGATATTTCTTCTGTATGACACTTAATTTATTCAGGTATGTAGGATAGGTTGCTGCCCAGACAGTGTTACAATAATTAATGAATGGGAACAAAAAGCTATAGTATAAGGTTAAATAAGCTGAGGAGTGAATTAGGGGACAAACCTTCCTCAAAATGCCAAGCATTTTCGCAGATCTCTTAGAGACAAGGTCGATATGATCAGACCATTTAAGACCGCTATCTATAATAACTCCTAGGAATTTAGTATGCTGAACCAATTCAATTTGAGTATGATTTATGAAGATTTTAGCTAATTCTATAGGATAATGTTTAATAGTATTACAAAAAATCATTAAGTTGCATTTTTTTGCATTTAGGGTAAGTTTGTTCCATTGAAACCATTCTGCAATAGAGGATATTTCCTCATTGACAGTTTTAATTAAAATATTAAAGTCTTCGTGTGCAGCTACGAGGTTTGTATCGTCTGCAAATAGTACTGGGAGAAGTTTGGTGCATGTCATGGCCATGTCATTGATGTAAATTAAAAACAAACCCATATCTGTAGGCTCTCCACCTGTCAGTGAGACAAACATGACAGACATGCAGTTTAACTGACGAGGAGCGGCCATTACGAGCGATTATTACGCACGGTTTTGAGGTGTGCAGCCGCAGCTCTCACAGCACACTGTTTATAAACCAGTTTACCAGTTTAATTGCAGGAAATGTTTATCTCACTGCCGGTAAAAAAAAAAAAACAACAAAAAAAAACAAAACGGTTTGCTCCTGCAGCCAGCCAGATACGACAGATCCATTCCACACACCTGAGCCAGATGAAAAAGAGGGAGAGAAGCCATCCCTTGGCTTTTAAACCTTTTGTGCCAAAGGGCAAGCCAAAATCTCTCAAGGCATACCTTTATCTGTGGGCAATAGCTTTTATAACGTGTTTTATCACGACATAAGAGTATAAAAATAGTTAAAAATGGGACAGGTAGCTTTCATGCTGCTGTCTACAGGTTTTTTTCCTCTTCTCTTTCGGTGGTTGGTTGTCATGGCTGGTACTTTGTTGTAATTTACTCCTTAATAAAGCGATCCATTGTCCCAATCGAAGGTTTCTCCTTTTAGATGTTATCATCCCTCGCACCGGCTGCCAATCAGGGCTTTTCATGTGTCACACACTCAGAATACCCACGCATGAACGGTGACAAATGGGTTCCCTGTGAAGGTTTTCTTTTAAATTAGATTAAATATTTTTTTTTGCTAGAGGTTGCCTCTTTATTAGAAAATGGGTGCACACAAAATACTGATACAATCAATTAAAACTTCATTCATAACTTTTTGTATAGGCTCAGTTGAATACTGCAATAATAATGTAGGTTATCACAAAATCCTACAGCACATCTGGATTGGCATCACGACACACCATTTGAGAACCACTGCCTTACAACAACCTACTTGTTGTTTGCTGTAGACTGTGTCTAATTTGACAACATAAACATTTAAATGGGTCACTTTGTATTTCCTGTTGGACTATTTGTTGATGCAGTAGCTCACAGGAAGTAAATAGGGACAGAAGCTGTTGCCCCAGCAACAGAGTAGCAATCGAAAGGTCTACTGTATTTCATTTTCAGTAAATATCACAAAATAAAACATGTTTTCTGTTATGTACAAACGTAGCATGATAGTAAGTCCTTTCCCATCTTTTGGGTGGTTCTTTCTCTAGTCTGATCTGCAGCAGACAGCTGATAGCTCCATGGTTTGTTTTCATGACACAACAGTACTATTAGTTGTTTTTAGGCTGACTAAACACAGATAATATTTTACTGGAATTTCTTTCTTCGATATTTTCCAGGCCACGTAGACCAACACCCCTGGAAACCGTGGTTGCAAATAGATTGACATTGTCAGTGTCATCCTTTAGCTTGGCGATCTAATGGTCAATAATGGATGAAATAAAAAATGTAGCGTAGAATCAGGTTCAGGTCTTGATTTTAGAGTCTATTGGCTCCTCAAAGCTTTGACGCTCCGCTTGATGTGGTGCATTTAGTGATGGTTTGGCAACACCTAAAGTTGCTCAGTGTCCTCCTGGATTCATTCTTCATAATTCACAATTTATATTTTTTTTCACAATCTATCTATAATTATGTCATCCCAATTGACCCTTTGCTAAGTGCCACAACATCATGCTCATAATGGAGTATCAAGCCGGCTCAGACCAGGGTCTGACAACAGCTGTGTTCCATTGACTCTAATGCAGTTGTTTCAGATTTCTTTCATTTTCAGGCTGATTTTGTGGATTTGGAGCTAAATGTTGTGCCTAGGGCACGTCGTGTATTAAGGATACTCGTTACCTGGAGAAGTTGGAAAAAGATACGTTTCTTCCCTGTTCCAAAACCAAAATCAAACCCTGAAAAGTGTAGGGTTAGCTAGCTAGCTGCTGAAGATATAGCCTACTGAGTGTATACACATGCTGCTTTTTAATGATTATAACAGTGAAACAAAGACCGACCCTGCAGGAAACTTTGCTGATATTCAACCAGCTGTGTGTCATCACAATGTGTGCAGACGAACGTTGTTTGACTTCCCCCAGGGATCCCTACCCGTCCGGTGGCAGTGGCACGGGGGCAAAGGCAAACATCGTTCATCTGCACACTTTGTGATAGTAATAGTAGGTAGGTTGTTAATGGTGAGAGACAAATAATTTTTTGATCCCATTGAATTGTGCCATCAATTACACACATGATCAGTTCATTGAACTATATCTCTTGTCTTGCACTATACACCACCAACTCCTGAAGCTAGCTAGGTAACTTGGTGATGTTCCACGCACAAATGTAACGTTATTTGACCTGATGTGTTTTATTAAGAGACTCCTGGTCTTTTCATCAAGCAAAGCAAAAGTACGAGCAGGACCTGTTACTTATGTGAGTTCAAAATACGAAGTTGTGGTTCAGAGTTTGCATGCAGGCATTTTCATACCACATCATGGTTCAGTTCAACTTTTTTTTTTGCACTTGCCCAGTTAGGCAAGTCACTTATAAGTTGAACAAAATGTTTTATTTATGAGCAGTAACCAAATAATAACAATTTAAAAAAAAAAAAAGGTTTTCATGGTACGTGAAGAACTGGCAAGGCCCCAGAGGAGGTCTTTGTCAGCAGCCTCTTAGCTGCGATGCAAATGAAATGGCGTAGGTCCAGACCTTTGAATCTGCCCAGTCCACTGTTTTTAAGTTCACTGATTTTTCTGGCATTGAGAAGAAACAGTGATTTTTTTTTTATTACAATAAAAAGCAACAAATCAGTGCCACGGGCAGAACTAACACTGTTGAGTAATAATACCATTGGCATGTGCCGTTGCCAAGAAAGACTGCTATCACTCGACATTGTAGTTTGTTTTTACTTCTCTCCACTCTCACACTCCTGGGATGTTTTTTAGAAACTTGACATGCCTTTTAAGAACAACCCAGCTTTATCCACCTTACTCTCAAACTTGGGGCAAACTGCACAATACATGGTTGGAGCTTCACCCACATCCTAATGCCACCCAGCTAAACCTCTGTTTCCAGGATGACTGAAATGTTCATTTGCATTTCAGCTCATAAACTTTGTCTTTAACTGTTGCCATTTTCGCACAAATGCCTGGTTGGTATTGCGTATGTGCAGCTCTCACCGGAGATGAGAGGGAATCCAGATGGCTCACTCCTTCGCTTTTTCTATCATCAGCTCCAGAAAAAAATTTGTTACATTTTTTATGTACCTCTTGTCTGATTGGGTAAATAAGTTGCTAGATCTACTAACCTGATGTTGCCTTTTACTTGCCCTGGACATTCAGGCAATCCTTACGGTTGAGCCTGAACACTCTTGGTTGGTCCATCAAGTCCACCAGCATTAAAGTCTAGACATTTGGTTTCAGCCCCTAACGTTGGTGTTAAATTGAGACTGAAATGCCAGAAATTTAAGCCAAACCATAAACATCCAGCTCTGCTTACTGCCTGACACAAACCAGCAGTAATAATTTACCTTTGGTGAGACAAAGAGTGACAAGAATCTGTTTATTGACCTGTTCGACATGTGTTGCTCATAACAAGTCAATCTGGTGTTTTCTGTGTCATCAGCCTTTGGGAATGTTTGCTGGATGACCTCAGTTAAGATTTTCTGACAACAGAACTGAGTGCTGAGTGCAGGCAGTAAAACTATGGTCTTCCGTTTGTTTCTCAGAACCTGGAAAATTGCAGGAGAGGCCACAAGGTCCAAAATTTTTAAACTCTACAGATCTGACAAATAATAATGTGTGACCTTCAAGTGAAGGTTTGATTCAGAAATTAAAGCTGCAGGCAGTGATGAACAGCACTTCACACCTTTGCGCACATCAGGTGCGTGGGTGTGTGTGCTTGAAATGACCCATAGCAAATTTTGCACCACTTCCTGTGGCCAATATGTGGCGCCAGAAAACGCACACTAACAGTCACATTGCTACTTATCAGTTTTAGGCCACATGATCCAAAGTTCATGTAAATTAAAAGACGATCGTCTATGACACTACTGATCGACATTCACAAATTTAAACACACACAATCACATACTGGTGGGCGAGGCTACCATACAAGGTGCCCACTGCTACTCAGTAATGATACACATGCTCTCACACACCGATGGAGCAACCATTGGGGGCAATTTGCAGTTCAGTATCTTGCCCAAGGTTACTTTGACATGCAGACTAGAGGAGCCAGGGATTGAACCACTGATCTTCCTACTGGTGGACAACCTGCTCTGTCGCCCCCTTGCCCCCAAAAGGCTTGCTTCCTGTTGCCAGTAGGTGGCGCAAAGACTTAGACATCTGATTGGCACTTGAATGTATTATGGCCCAGAGGATTATCAAACGTGTGAAGTTTGGGGCAGATTGGACAATGTACACTCAAGTTACATCAGCTTCCTGTTTCCTGGCAAATAATGCATTGCTATGGCAACATTGTTAATGTGGAATTATAATCTTCACATGTAAGCATCATCAAGGTCTAACAGCTACGCTGTGGCCTGTAGGTGGTGCTATGACTGGAACTTAGTTTTGGCATTTAGATGTCAGTAGAACAGGACTGTTACCATGCATGAGAAGTTTCAGGCAGATTAGATGATGTGTGCTCAAGTTACAAAATGGCTGAATGGCTCCAGACTAACAAACAGAAAACACAATCTTCAGGCGTGACCTTGACCTGCTTGGCCCGAGCATTGGTTTAGGAACATTTTGAGTCTCTTGATGTTTTGTTTAAAGAGACGGTAACTGTGTGATTGATGTGGGCCTGGAGTCAGTTAGTGAACCTCATCACAAATTCAGACCAACAAATGTGCAGTAGGAGGCTTCATCAGGTCCAGCCAATGAGTGAGCAAGGATTTGGCAGCTCTGGCTGATCAAGGATGCCATCTTTGCTGACATAAGCTGACACTGGTTCAGGATCCTGAACTATCTGGATGGTTGTTTTGTCTGTGCCTGTTCAGAGGAACAGTGTCATGGTAAGTTACCTTCCTTCATGTGTCTGAAGTAACAGACAAGCAAGGCAAGCAGGCTCTTGGTTGGTATTGGTCTGTATTCTAGGGCCGTGAAGCTCATTCTAACCCCAGAAGGGCAGCAGTTTTGGTGCTTGCCTCCTGGTCGTCTCCTGTGCATATTTGATGAACAGGGTCTTTGGGCAGCTCGACTTATGGAACAGAAAGCAGTCTACCTTGCTGTCCAGCCGTTTCCATAAGGTTGTTGACCTTTTCCTACTACAGGAACAATTCCAGGAACCTATGAACCTATTAAGGAACTTAAGAACTTTTATGTGTTTTGACAGGAGGAACTGAGGTTTAAATTTAATGTCTGGGTCATAGCTCATGCTCTGGGGGTTGTACTTTCTGAAGGCCCAGAATTATCAGGACAGTTGGCTATTCTGCCAAACACAACCTCACGACTGCTGCGACAAATGCTCAGCATTCATTTAGACATCAAAGAACTCTGGTTTTGCTGGCATTGATAATGACGTTCTCGTATTATATTTCAACACAATCACCAGAAAAAATGTTGTCATAGTAAGGGTGCTTTCAGACCTAGAGTTGTCTTGCTTTGGTCCGAAGCAGTGGCTAATTTTGTTACAAGTTGCATAATTGCCTAGAGTTGGTTCGTGTTCTCACGGCAGCATTTACAAGCGTACCAGATAAAATGCCTTGGGTGAGAAAGCTGCTCTACGTTGGTCAGAATATCAATGTGGGAAAAATCCAGGAAGTAAACAAAACGTTGAAGACGAGTACACTTGCAAGATAAATGTGACACTTTCTAATGTCACAATATAGGGACAACTACCTGGGTTGATTTTAGCGCTGCTCATCGTGGACTATATTGCGTGCATTGTTCATTTTAGGCAAACCATACAGTTTGAAAACGAGCCGCGGCTCCAACTAGAAAACAATGTTTTGATGCATTGGATGTGCTGAATGTGCATATTAAGGCAGTACAGGAGGAGGTGCACATTAATAATCCTCCAGGACTGTAACATGCTCATGTTTAACCCAAACAATGTGTATTATGACTGCAGTTGGTTCAGATCCAGGTCGGAACACGCATTTGTTTCTGGACACCAGCATCTTTTCTTAATTGTTCCCAATAAGGAAAAAACATAGCACCACGCCCAGCATACTTTTCAGGGCAGTCCGGCTTGTTTGTGCGGCCGCTCCCAGCGCTTTCTGTTGAAAATCTTCTAACTTTACAGAAAGGTGTTTGTGATGTTACTGCAATTTTTTTTTTAGCTGACATGGAGTGTTGCTGGTGAGTATAGGGCTTTTATGACCGTGTGCTTTGTAAGCTTGTTGTGTATTTAACTCTCTGTTGATGTAGTGTCATGTTAGCTACCTAGCTAAGCTTATTGTCAAGATATTGCCATCATAAAATCAAATCCACTTGTAGCAAGTTGTTTAAAGATGTGCTCAGAGTGCTTTTTTATAAAGTGCACAACCTTGCCAGAACTTCTTTGCTGAAGAAAAACACCATGTGGAAACACATCCTGTTTTGTTGTTTGTTGGTCTCATACAGTGGTCTGCAGTGTGGCAGGTGTTGCACCTATCTTAAAGGGAGAGTGCACCCAAAAATGAAAATTCAGCCATTATCTACTCACCCATATGCCAAGGGAGGCTCAGGTGAAGTTTTAGAGTCCTCACATCCCTTGCGAAGATCCCAGGAGAGAGTGGGTAGCAGCACAACTCCACCTAATGCAGGCTGGGCGCCCCAGATTATAACGTCCAAAAAACACATAATTGAAACCACAAAATATCTCCATACTGCTCATCCGTAGTGATCCAAGTGTCCTGAAGTCCCGACATAAAAAGTTGTTTGGAAAAACGTCATTTAAACTCTGTTTTTAGCCTCATTGTAGCCTGTAGCTCGAACTGCCTCTGTGTACACCGAACTCACGTGTGCGCTTGCGCAAGACCGTGTGACATGGGCACCGCCTTCATGTGTGTTCATGTGCTTTCGCTGGTCTCGTGCGCAAGCGTGCACACGTGAGCTCGGTAACGCTCAGTTTCTTCGACCAACAGGGCTCTCATTTTAGTGTAGAGTTTCAGACTGAATTTACGAACGCACCATGTCAGGTCACTCACTCTCTGGGACCATGAGTGTTACCTGATTAAGTAAACACTGACCAATGGGACCAGACTGGCCGACCCGTATGCTCTCACTCACTTGGTTTATTTGACAGGAAGCTTTGTGGTTGATAATGTTGGGATTCACAGAACCACAGATGATTTATCATTTGGTAAAATCATCACTGGACATTTAAAGGCTTTTTCCTCTGCATGCTCTTTGTCTTCAAACAAAGAGAGCTATGTGACACCCATCTCCACAGGAGGTCTCACCTCACACCTCAGTGAGACACAAGTCTCACAACTTGAATGGACAGGACTTTTACAGTGACATGTGACTCTGTGATGTCACAGGCATGTAGAAGTTCTGCTCCCTCCAAGCCTTTTCTCTCTTTTGCTCCAACTGCGGAGCAGTGCACACCTCTTTCCGGCTGGGCCTGGAACAGACCCTTGCTCCATAGCCCCAAACCACTAAAAGGAGGGCAATTGCTAAACCCTGAGCGACCAGCTTCCTTGGAGTTTCACCTTTGGAACAAAGAACACAACAAAGACTGCAGCTGAAACCACACCTTCCCAGCCTCCTTCTTCCGGCGAACAAAGCAGCACACCACCAAGTGACTGTTTCTCCCATCCATTCAAGGATCGGTAATGTAACAACTGGGCATAGCTTATCACAGCTTTACAGGCTAAGCAAGACTGTTTAACTTGTTGTATGTGATTTGATGCTGTTCATTGAGTTATTGTTGTGATAGTTGTAGTTAGGTCATTGATTAGTTGGCTTCACCAAAGCTAAGTGTTTAGTTTGCTAATACTGTTCACAAACAGATTCTTGCACACAACTAAACAATCTCTGCACTAATCCTGACCGTTTGCAACACATATCACATTGACATAGACTCCTTAACAAATAGGCTTTCAACAGAGCTACACCCAAACAGGCATCTCAAAGTTCCTGCTTCTTTTTCTTGGTCTTTGTCCTGACCACACGGTCAGACAGGCGCCTCCCCCAACCTGAAGCCAGCCTTGATTCGGCCGTTTTGATAGTTCTCTGTTGTCAGCCATTTTGTTTTGTAGGCCAAACGGCTCTTTGATCACCACACCCGCCGTTGTCTTTCTCTTTTCTCTCTCGCACACACACACACACACACACACACACACACACACACATATATACACATACACCAAGCTTGTATATAGTCAATTAGAATTTGTGTGTTTTGGTTTGCTTTGCTAGTTTGTGAATAAATATAATTCTCTGGAATCATGCTTGCTGTCTGTTTAATGTTGCACAAGAGTGAATGAATAGTCAACCTCTGCTGCGTCAAGAACTCCGAAATCCTTCAGGCCTTACTGTTAATTTTGGTTGTTGTCATTAATTTAATTATTAATCAAAACTCCAAATTAATAGTTTAGCCTATTTTATGAGACTGATATCTTTAACTGGCTATCATTTTTCCCTTTACGGGAATGGTGCCCCATGAGGTGATTTAATGTTAACTAAGTCACATTATTTAACATAATTATTAATTCTTCTTCTTCTTCTTCTTCTTCTCATTATTATTATTATTATTATTATTATTAATAATAATAATTATTAATTATTTCCGATAGCCAATTAAATCCCTACATATTTGGTGTCCCTTGGTGAGACCTAATGTGTAGCCTGAATTTATGTTCCCAACATTTTGGTGCCTCCGTGTGAAGCCCGAATTTATGTTCCCAACAATAACTACGTCAATTTTACAAAGGAGGATGACACACACAGTTTCCTGCAGTTTGTTTTGCTATTGAAACTATCATTAGCTAATGTGCTAAAAAGTTAGCATAATGGAGAAATCTAATATTCCTTTTAATACCTCCCCAGTTTCTGATGAGGTGGAGATGATAACCCTAAATACACATAATGTTATTTATCCCTACAACAGGAAATACTTTTTCCCTAACCTGATATGAAGTGTGCGCTGCAAATGTGAGGATTTTTGATGATGGCCTCCGTCCAGTCCTTTCATCTTATCACATTTAACCATAGTTGTTTTTGTTTTTGTTGAAAGGCAGAAGCGGCTGGTTTTGAGCCATGACTCCTTCTATTCTGGCTCCCAATAACACAAGACGACATTTTAAGACTCCTATGTAGCCTACAGCCCTGTGGTGGAGAGGCGTGTTTTGCCTCCGGCTAACAAACTGAGGTCGTTGTGACATTGCCCCCAAAAGGGTCTATTAATACTATAACTGTTATCTAGTGTTAAACTATTGTATTTGGGCTAGGTTTTATTTATGGTGTGAATTTGTTAAGTGTGTTGTATTTATTCATCTTTAATTATATGTTAAACTGTTATGGGTTTATATATTGTTCAACATCATGTTCAAATTTGTCTTTGCAATTTAAATTTTTTTTTTTTTTTAACGTTGTTGGCCATCACTTTGTGCTTTTTTCAAAAAATTATTGTTTCTGCATTGCAAAACCCAAATGATACCAAACCCTAGCAAACTCTGCACCAATAGTTCCTGAACCTTTGGAGAATACTGATCCCCAGAGCAGGGACTTTTCCGGAACTAAATGTAGTCCCTGGTTCCTCAGGTCCAAATGTCGATAAGTTCTTGGTCCCCTCCCAAATAGGGTATTTGTTCTGAAGTCAAGTTCTTGGAGCTGTTTAGTCTAAAAGGACCTTACAGTATGTCTTCACTGTGTTCTTATTGTCACTGGTTGCACTCTGACTGAACTGTAGGTTCATCGGTACATTTGTTCTCTTGGGGCAACTTCACACCAGTGGAATATGTGATAGAGTTGATTTTCAGTGGAGTCAGCGGAGTGGAAAAAACATCCCTGGGGAGTTCTAGGAAATCTGATGCTGCTCCACCAAGGCAGAGGCTTACCTGTGTGCCTCCAGGGATGTATGGCTTTGTGCTTTCTGTTCAAACCATTTGCATAGGGTTGAACCTTCTCTGAGTCACACTGCTGGGCACCTTTTAAGTCCCGGTCTGCTGCGCCAAGATGCTGTTTTGAGGTTGATTTCACAATAAATGGTATGTTGTCACGTCTGTTTGAATCCTTATGTGTAAAAAGGGGTGTTGAGGCTTATTTATACTCCCTTTACATACAATAATAGATGTGTCTGTTTCAGACGTTTAAAACGTCACTGCCCTCATATTTCCAAGCGTCTTGTATGATGTGTAGATACAGCCAATAGATGGCACTAGAGGGCAGGGTCAAAAGTTTCGAACAACAATAATTTAAGTGACTGAAAAGGAAGTCGTTATAATGTACATTTAAATGGAGGCAGTGTTGTAGAGGGCATTTGTCTGTGCCGCAAACACCTTCTACAATGCTACATTACGTACATCCCGACATGGGGACTGAGAAGTCTTTTCACTATATTACCTGTAAGTTCCGTTACGCCATTATTTAAATTTCTTCATCTCCTACAGTCATATCTCACTTGAGCACTGCCTCCACAATCTGTTTTGTCCATATCCGTTAGCTTTCAGAAAACTTGCACAAATCCAGACAAAATGAACACAGAGTACAAACAGAAGGCTCCATCTGTCTATGTCTTCGCATCTAACATTGAGCATAAATGAGCTCCTAGATGTTCAGAGATTCCTTCGGCTTTTTACGCTCTGTTCTTACTTTCACCCTTTTACACAGAGATCATGCTATTCACCTTATTTTTCACGGAAACACGGAGGCAAAACAGAACGAACTGTCTGTGTGTCGAGGGTGCGAGCCGCAGCTTCAGCTGCTCAGGTAGAGAGGCTGTGTAGCCTGGTGTGTTTTTTTTTTTTGCTGATTCGGTTCTGCAGGTTCTCTGCTGGTACACTGGAGACGGGGATCAAGCAGTTTGTCTCACTTGGGATAGATTGTGCTTTTTTGGTTCATAGTTTTTGATTGACGTGCGATTTATTCGCGTTTAGAGGAAATTATTTTTACCGGCAATTACCGGATAATGGGCACAGTGGGCACAGTTATCTATATAAAATACACGGACTAACTAACTAACTAACTAACTAACTAACTGATTGACTAACATAACTGTTGCAAGAACACAACAGCTACATTATTACCCAAAATATATTAGCTTAACGTTACCTTCCAGAGGATCGCCGCTGCGTGACTGCAGGACTTCCCCTGTCCCACAACACAGGAGCAACCAGCCGTTTCGATCGTGCCAGCCAATGTAGTAAGGACCCAGGTAGCTCCGGTAAGGCAAAGCGGCTGACCGGAAGTTGTGCACAAAAACACGGAAGTTGATCACTATTTACTTCCGTGTTTGGAAAATAAGGTGAATAGGGCTACTACAAAATGCCTTCTTTACTCTGCCTTAGCATTTCTATACAGAACCAAACGATAACAGCATCATGCTGCTCCCCTGTGTGATTTGAAATAGCATGCCGTCATTGCAGAATCAAAAGAGGTGTGACGGGCATGACATGAACACAACAGCATTGGCCTGTAGTGTGACATATAACATATGCGTTGGCAGTGCTTTATAGATAGTTACTGGTGATCTGTGAAGGCTGCACAGCCATCAGCCACTATCAGAGACAAGTTTTGTTGATCATGATAGTTTGTAAAATATCTCATCTGTGATGATTCCCAAAAGAAGATTTTTGTCATTGTGGTGGCACTTGTTCTGACATTTTAACACATAATTTTCAATAATGTTTAAATAGATTTAAAGCTTGTATCATACGGACACAGCTGTTCCTCAAACAAATTGATGAGGTGATTCTCTCTGTCCAAAACTGCCATTTCACCTGCAGGTGGCTAGTAGCTAGCTAGCTTACTAATTCCACCATGCTTTTGACAGGTGTTTCTGCTGATGATTGAAGCAAATCCAGGAGCCACTTACATATTTCACCAGCTTTTGGCTGGTGGCAGTGGTTAGCATTGTCGCCTCACAGCAAGAGGGCTCCTGGTTCAAACCCAGGGGTGGGGGAGCCCCCTGTGCAGAGCCCGCATGCTCTGTGGTGTCAACATGGGTTTTCCCTGGGTACTCTGGCTTCCTCCCACAGTCCAAAGACATGCAGGTTAACTGGTGACTCTAAATTGTTTCTAGGTGTGAATGTGAGTGTGAATGGATGTCTGTCTCTATGTGTCAGCCCTGTGATTGTCTGGCGACCTGTCCAGGGTGAGCCCCGCCTCTCGCCCAACGTCAGCTGGGATAGGCCCCAGCTCCCCTGTGAACCCTAACAGGATAAGCGGTTATGGAAATGTCCAACCGTGCTTTTATGCTAATGTTAGTGGTTACAAAAAGAAGCCGAACACAGTTGTCACTCATCTGTTGAGAGCAGAGTGCTTTCCTGCACTGTGACAAGACTGTGTGGATGAATCATGAAGTTGTCAAATTTTATTTATGTGGCAGCTGGCTAGCTAGCTTGCTAATCTACCATGTGGTTGTGCTACACTGGTCACAGAAAATGAAGCATACAGTAATATCAGACTGTCAGCAACCATGGCTCTGTCGCCGCTTTTTCATTTTGAAAGAGCAATGCCTGTCAGGGAAACACCACCACTTGCATCATCAATCACTCTGAACAATGGTGTAACTTCATCACTTACTCACTCAACACCAAACAGACTTCCATGCTGACCTCGTAAGATGTGGTTCAGCCATAAATGCATGAAAATAATTTGCTCAAAAAATAAACTACAACTTCAAGACAACAACTGACCAATCAGAGCTGTGTATATAAATCACATGCTCAGTGCAAACATGCCCTCCATCTTCAGACTCCAGACAAATTGACTCTTTACATTTGTGAACACGTTGTTAGAAATGATCTCCTCGGATTCTGCTCCACAGAAGCCAGCTGTCACTTTCAGCTCTTTAACATGGATGGAACGTTGGCTCGGCCAACCATCCGACCTGATGAGGATGTTTCAGCAGACAGGATGTCAAATGTGAACCAACAGTGCCGGTTTTAATTGAGCTCTGCGGTGGCGGCAAACAGTCAGCCAGCCTGCAGCAGTGGAGGTCAGGGTCTCCGGTCTTCACCCTCTCCCCCCTTTCTCCCCCCACAGCGTTGCTTCTCAGGCAAAACCGTTTCCAAGCTGCTCTGCTCTGCAGCCAGTGCTGCCGCTCAGCTCTTTGTGTGTTGGGGGGAAGGGAGCTCAGCAGGCAGAGAAACAGCCGGGAACAGTAACCTCCACAACTGCTCGCTCTCCATTTTGGAAAACGTCACAGATACTCTGATCTGAATATGGTTTGAATGTGTAATCACACTGCTTCATGTACCTCGTGTGCATTGCATTCTGCTGAACTGTCTAGCCAATAAACTGTCACCACATGGTCGGCAGAGGGAGGAGGTCAGGCTTGTTTTTGTGTGTCCTGATTGTCGGCAGCAGAGAGGGAAAGCTATTTAAAGTGAAGGTCTACAGAGAGAGGAAGCATTTGGGGTTTTTCAGTGCGAGCCAGCGGTAGACGCAGCAGAATAACAACAATCTCTCTTTCTGCCTGGAGATTCGAACAGAGGAGGAAGGAGAAGAAACAAACTTGGCTCCCTCCATCATAAACAACATGGCTGCTTTCACATTGAAAACTTGTGTGTAACAAAACACATTTGTTCTGTTTAGACAGCCATGCGGGGAAACAACAGATGTGAAGGCCAATGACACATCAAATACAATCAGAGTGAAGGCTGGAGCAGATCTCTGTGGTTTTGATGTTAACACAACAGGCCAAAAAAAAAATCAGTTCTGACAGCACAGAAATGAAGAAGACACCAACAAAGGGTCGTAACTTCATGTTTTTGTTTTATTGACACAGCAGCAGGATCAGATGATGATCAGTGTTTGACTTTCATTAAGAAAAACACTGAACCCTGAAAACCCTGTCAGCTCGTCCTGTGGTGCTGAACTTTAACAAACACCACCGCAGGTCCTGACATCAGGAATGAAACTAATGATTACTACAATCAATTAACCTCTTTGTCTCCATGCTGCCAGCCTGGCTGTAGGGACTGCAGTGTTGGTGGGTCCATCATTTTGGTCCAGACTGAAATATCTCAATGACTACGAGATAGAGAACCATGAAATTTAGTTCAGACATCTGTGGTGTGGAGAGGATGAAGCCTGGTGAATTTGGTGATCCCCAGACTTTTCCTCTAGCGCCACCATGAGGTTGACTTTTAGGTGTAGTGTTTTGTACATTGTTAACTTTATGTAGAGCCACCACCAGTTCAGATTTGTGTCCAACACTTTGGTTTTTGACTAACTACCAAAACTGACATCCCCATCATCCTCAGCTGTACTTTGTGTTTAATGCCAATTAGCAAATATTAGAATGCTGACCCACCAAACTAAAGCCAGATTGATACCGCTGTGTCGAATCGACACCTTACCTACAGCATAGGCTCTGCGTACCTTATGTACCCTACACTGTGGCCTGAAGAGCACCTCCTCAGACATGTAACTACACGGTGTGGCGACAAAGACCTCCTGTTTATTTAGGTAAACTAAAAATCATTTCCCTTAGTGGAAACTTGTATTTTATTAGCTTTTATTTACTTTTATCTCACAAATTATAAACAATAATTTGTGAATATGACAGAGCCCTCACAAAACATCATTATAAGTCCTGCATGCGATTTATCCATAGATTTATAATAATAACTAGATACAGGATGCCAAGATGGCGCCATTGTCTGAACACACCTTCAGACTTGTCAATTAAGAAAAACATCTTGTTTTGTCCATCCAACAGCTTAAAACCCAAAGATATTCCGTTAACAATTATCAAACAGACAAAAAGCAGCAAATCCTCACATTGGAGAAATACCTCTTTGTATCATCTGTGTCCCGTCTCTAAAGTCTAAAGACATTTTTGTGGGTCCATGAAGGCAGCGCAGGTGGAGCTCTCCATGAGGTCTTTTTTTCCTCAGCAGCAGTATTTGAGACACGGGGTGGATAATTGATGTGTCAGTCTGTTCAGAACTGATCAGATCAGAGTGATGGATGAGAGGAGCAGCTGCTGTGAGTGAATGCAAACTTTTAGACCTGGCAGAATGAACGGTTAAGTTTCACTTTTAATGCACCTGATGTTCTACTGCTGCGTCTCTGCCCTGAGTGCACTCTGTGTTCCAACAGTGTGGTGCTACAAATAACCATACTCTTTACATATACCAGTAGCACTCCTAAGGAACGGTCCAGCCCTTAAAATAGAAAATCTATTTGTGGCAGATGATTTAGTCGTGGTGGGGCAGCCACAAGTAAATAAATGTGTGGTAAACACTGATGACACAGCTTAGAATAACAGTTGGTGTCCTGGTAACTGCTTAGAGCTGAGAAATAAGTCTGAACCAGTTGTTGTTCTAACACTTCAGTTTTTGTATGGATGAAAAACAACATCTTATATTTAAGTACTGAGTAGGGATGTCAGCTGCTATTAACTGGTTAACTGCAGAGAATATTTCTGACCTGTTATGCAAGTCTATAGTTTTTGTTTGTTTCAGATGATGCGTCATGTTTGTAGTCGACGAATGCAAATATTTGCCTGCAGAGTTTACATATCACCTTGGGTTCGTCCTTCACCTTCTCAAAATGATCCCACACTTTGGGTTTCCTGCCCCACATGTTATTAACTAGCCTGTGGAATAACCGCAGGTACCAGCCCTGGAAATTAGGGGCCGTATTCATGCTGCATCATTAACCGTGTGGAAAGTGCGTGGTCGGGCACGCCTTTTCTGTGCCAACTTTCAAGAAGGCGGTGACAGGTTGTGTCTTGAGGTTGCTAAGCAACTTTAACAAACATCGTATAGCCTATTTAGCTGAAATCCTGAGTGCATCTTCTTCCAGGGGCTGTATATAAGTGTGTAGACCTATCATCCGTGGGACAGATGTAAAGTTCTGGGTAGCCTTGCACTAACATGATCAACTTTTCCGTATTTATCAGACTGAATATTTACAGAAGAAGGGAAAGATATCTGTTGGCTGTGATTGGTTTGTAACGTGACTCTGACTGCTGCGCGTGGTCACTTCCTGTCTCTGTCCTTTCAAATTAAATTCCCACATGGTCCAGACATATAGGTTTTGATTTATTTTGAAAAGGCGCAGCTCCTAATCCTAATTGATGTTTTTTTTCTTCTAGAAACTAAACGACCAATGAAATCTTACCGACTAATGACTTTGCTGGTCAACCAACGTTTGAGCAGCCCTAGTTAGATCGGTGCTTATTTCCCATCTATTTATTAATCTGTGGGCCATAAATGTTTTAACCTAGCAACAATTGCATATTAGAAACACAGCATATTAGAGCAGACATTGGCATACATGCTACAATGACTTCTGTCACCAGCAGCTCAGCTTTTATGTTGTTGTTTTTTTCTTTTACACAAACACTGTCATACACTGTATAGCCTGCTAAAATGTCAGGAAGGTATGAAAAAAAACCCTCCTAAGCCAAGTGACCACAATGTTTCGGCAGCAGCACTGTCCCACCATCATGGGTCTGGACAGCGTTACCAGTGGTCAGCTGGATGAGCGGCGCTGATGGCTAACTCCCAACTAGCTGGTGTAGAGTGGAAATATTTACAATATTTACCATTTTAAGTATTATTCAGTATAATCATTTTATATTGGCCATAGTAAAGAGTAAGAGAGGGAGAGTTGGTGTGTGTGTGTCTGTGTGTGTGTGTGTGTGTGTGTGAGATAGCTTGCACGTACTCAGCACAGCAAAGCACCACTGTGGATTAGAGATGAATAACCGTTCACTTTCTGAATCTAATGGTGTCTGAAGCTGAGTTTTACAGGAATGTGTTTTGATATGTTGTGGGATAAAACTCATCACGCAGGCCAGTTGTTCTTCGACTCTCACCCACACTGTTTGTAACACCCAATAAAAACAACAAGTCTTCAGAGGTCGATATGAAACAGGTTTACGTAAATTATCAAAGAGTACACACATAAACCGAGTGACACTAAACTGATCTCAGTAGTACATTCACTTTATAGATTTCTCATACTCCTGTCGTGGGCCTGAGTGTGATGATGTGTGGAACAACGAGCACAGGCATGTGTGTGTGTAAGACAATTGTTAACAGAGAAATGAAAAACATCCATTAATCTAAAAGCATAGTAAGGAGTACTCAAGGACAGGAGATAAGGGTGTTCTGAGAAATGGTCTGACCCTCCAACAGTGCAGGTGGAGATGGACTCAGGGTGTAGCACATTGATTCTGCAGGAAACATGCCAGTAGGGGTGGGTGATATGGCCCTGAAATAATATCATGATACTATAGGGTATTTTTGCAATAACGGTATTCTTGACGATAGAACAAATTAGTAAATATATATATATATATATACACACACACACACATAATTAAAAAAAATAGCGTTGCAACAAAATAAGTGATACAGTTCACCTTCAAATATTCAGTAAAAATGCAACACTTTCTAATGTCACAATGGAGGGACAACTACGCAGGTTGATGTTAGCGCTGCTCATCGTGGACTATATTGCTGTCATTGTTCATTTTAGTCAAACCATACAGTTTGAAAACGAGGCGCGGCTCCAACTAGAAAACAATGTTTTGATGCATTGGATGTGCTGAATGTGCATATTAAGGCAGTACAGGAGGAGGTGCACATTAATAATCTTCCAGGACTGTAACATGCTCATGTTTAACCCAAACAATGTGTCATGTGACTGCAGTTGGTTCAGATCCAGGTTGGAACACCTTCTCACCACAAACAAACCGCACCAGAGTTCATATGTAGACCTTCTTGAAGAGGTGGTCTCGGTCCGGTTGTTTTGGTGCGCATCTGAGTGCAATTGCTGTGTTCACACCTGCCCAAACGAACCGCACTCAGGGGGCAAACAAACAGGGCAGGTGTGAAAGCACCCTCGAGTGAGATTCAGCGTCACATAGATTTAAAGGCGCTGTATGTAAGAATGTGGCCAAAATGGTTACTGCACTCAAATTCAAAATACTGCCTCGAGTTGTGTCCACCCCCCCTCCCCTACAGATTCAAGGTTGCTGGACAGCGGCACGCTGGAGACTGATTTGTTTGCCCACGGGCGGCTGCCGTGGCAGGGCCCGTCGCCGCGTCCTTGATCTTTGGTTTTCCAGCGGACCGTTCGAGCAAGTCCAGCTTCTCTGCTGCTAACGCTGCTGCCAGGATACAGCTGAGGAGGAGCCGGCTGCTAATGCTATGTACCGGGACACTGCTAATGCTGCTTGCCGTGCTGCTGTAGCTCACTCGTAACTGTAACTGATGCTGAGACTCTACTGACTGCGTGACTGGTAGACGGCGGTGGGTGGCGCAACAGGCCAAAACACAAATTCAAAACATAAACATGATTTGCGGACCGTAAAAATGTTTTTTAAATGCGAATATTCTGGCTGTACTATTGTTGTCGGTGAGATCAGTATGTTAAATGAACATTAATCCTTCGTCTCTGTGACATATTAGGAGGATTTTACGACTATTTGATTTAGATTTCTTACATATAGCTCCTTTAAATTACCAAAGGTTTATGACAAAATCAAGACACTAACTGTGGCAAGACGTTAGAGGAGAGAGAGAGAGAGAGACGCTGTGCTGCTGCCACAGTTTATTTCACACTTCTGAAGCTTCTTAATTTTAAGCTCCACATCAGGAGGGGTCAGAAGTCAGTATAAATTAATTAGGGATGAGAATAACGGGAGGACCCATGAAATGATATTATTATGATACTTAGGTCACAGTGCGATATTATTGCAATATGCGATGCAATAAAATACATCCATGGTTAGGTGCCAGTAATGCATGTAAAACTCTGGTTTCACCACCAAAGGCGAGGAAGATGAATTAATTGGAAAATAAATAAAACAATAAATAGAAATAAAATAAAATTAGGATAATAAGGATCTCGAAGCGCAGCCAGGGGGAGGGAGGGGTCCAGTTTGGTGACCTCAGAATTGTGTCTCTGCTTTTTGCAGATGATGTGGTTCTGTTTCTGCTTCATCACACCGTGACCTCCAGCATGCACTGGGGCAGTTTGCAGCTGAGTGTGAAGTGGTCAGGATGAGAATCAGCACTTTGAAATCTGAGGCCATGGTTCTCTGCTGAAAACCAGTGGATTGCCCCCTCTAGATTATTGGAGAGTTACTGCCTCAAGCGAGGGAGTTCAAGTATCTCGGGGTCTTGTTCAGGAGTGAGGGAAGAATGGAGCGTGAGATGGATTGGTGGCTTGGCACAGCATCTGCAGTGATGCGGGTGCTGTGCCAAACCGCTGTGGTGAAGAGGGAGCTGAGTCAGAAGGCAAAGCTTTTGATTTACTGGTCCATATATGTCCAAACCCTCCTGTGGTCATGAGCTCTGGGTAGTGACCGAAAGAATAAGATTGCAGATTCGGCCAAAATGAGTTTCCTCTGTGGGGTGTCTGGGCTCAGCCTCAGAGAGAAGGTAAGGTGCTCGGACATCCGGAGGGAGCTCGGAGTAGAGCCGCTGCTCCTTCACGTTGAAAGGGGTCATTTGAGGTGGTTCTGGCATCAGATCAGGATGCCTCCTGGGCGCCTCCCATTGGAGGTGTTTTCCAGGCATGTCCCACTGGTAGGAGGCCCCGGGGCAGACCTAGAACATGCTGGAGGGATTAGATATCTCATCTGGCCTGGGAACGCCTTGGGGTCCCCCAGGAGGAGCTGCAGAGTGGGAGAGGGACGTCTGGTGTGCTTTGCTTGGCCTGCTGCCCTCATGACCCGGCCCTGGATAAGCGGATGAAAATGAATGGATGGATAGAATTAATTTACTATTCAACATGCTTTTCAGTTTCATCTATCAGCAGATAGTTTCTCAAGAAAATCTGATACCTTGATATCAAACTGAAAAAAATAATTGCAATTAGAAAGATTGGAGAGTGGCATCAATCTTCTCATCTTACTCTGTAAGACAGTGAATGTTTATTTTCCAAAATGTGAAACTATCTTATAACACATAAATACAGGATTAGAGTTTTTATTTGACTGTCTCTAATCTCATAACCTCAGAATTAAATGTTCTGCTCTTTGTAACTGGATGTTATTGTCCTCTGTTGTCTGACTGATTAATAACATGAGATGTGGGGATTTGTAGGTCACGGCACGTTGAGATGTCTCACACATGTGTGTGTGTTAGTGTGATTGTGGATCTTGAGGTGAGGAGGGCCTGTCATCAGGAGGTGACGTCGGTTTGTTGTGGATCCTTTGTTGTCACAGGATGTCAGTGCAGCCAATAGCAACCAATCACAAAAACCTGTGATGACGTCAGATCGCCATCTGTCTGAGAGGTCAGTGGAGGTCGATTGTATCACCAGTGTCAGACGAGCCTGCCGTGATTTCCTCCATGGCGTCTCTACTGTTATTAAACTGTTTCACAGAGCCTCTCTCTGCTGACAACACATTAACGATAAATGACAGAACGATAGCAGACAGGATTGAGTTTACTGTCTTCTCAGAGGTTGTGATTTAGAATAACGGTGGACTCAGGTTGTCACGATTATATATCGGTGTTGACGACAACCCTGATATTTAAAAATGAAATACTGATATAATTTTAATAATACTCAGATGATAATATCCTGTAGATCATCCAGTGCCTTTCCGTTTACAGTTTGTCTCCCTTCTCCAACACCATCTGGTTGCTTTTAAATATCAGTTAAGTGCAACTGCTTTTTTTGTAGGATCTAGTGCAGTTTTAGATAAAGACTCTGTCTCCACCCCCCTACACTTGTATTTTGAGTTTAATTCATTGGACAAAAAAATAGACAAAACACACAATAAACAGAGATCAGTTTAAGTTGTCATGATAATATCATTATTGTGAAGTCTTTTGGCCACAATAATGATGTAGTGAAAATGTGACAGTGTGCCAGCTCTGTGGTCGACCTATTGGTTGTTTACTAACCCTCTGTGCTGGTGTTAGCCGTGGCTGGAGGCATTATGTTTTCCAGTTGTCTGTCCGTTCTGTGGTCATTGGTCAAAGGTCAAGGTCACTGTGACCTTGTCTGTCTAATTCTTGTAAATACGACATTTTAAGAAACCCTTTCGGGATTTTTTTTAATGTGGCATGTATGTCCACTCTGACCACCAAAATCTTATCAGTTCATCCTTGACTTGAAGGTGAAAGGTCAAGATCATCATCTACTTGCATCCATCTTAATCTCGTGAACATGATATCTCAAAAAAGCCAAGACCATCTGTGCTGGACGGTTTCGCAGAGGCAGACAACAGCAAGGTTGGCTTCCGAGGGAAACTACACACATACTATACTGTGATGATTTTATTACATACTACATTATGCCATTTTTGACGACATACTATACGATAACGTTTTGTCATGATTTTGGACGACATACTATACTATGACTTTTTTCCATAGTTTTGGACGACATACTACACTATGCGATTTTTTTTTTTTTTTTTTTTATGATGTTGGACAACATGCTATACTATGACGTTTTTTTAAATGGTTTTGGACAACATACTATACTATGACTTTTTTTTAAATGGTTTTGGATCCAGACTATACTATGACTTTTTTTCATGATTTTGGACGACATACTATTCTATGACTTTTTTTTTTTTTTTTTAAATGATTTTGGAAGCCATACTATGCTGTGACTTTTTTTTCCATAGTTTTGGATGACATCCTGTACTATGACTTTTTTTTCATGATTTTGGACCACTTGGTATACTATGACTTTTTTTTATGATTTTGGACGACAAACTACACTACGTGATTTTTAAAAAAAAATTTTTTATGGACGACATACTATACTATGGCTTTTTGTCATGATTTTGGACGACATACTATACTATGACTTTTCTCCATATTTTTTCACAACAAACTATACTTTAGCTTTTTTTTCATGATTTTGGACGACATACTATACTATAGCTTTTTTCATGAGTTTTTGATGACACACTATACTATGACGTGTTTTGATTTTTGAGAACATACTTTACTATGTTTTTTGTTGATTTTTGATGATACACTGTACTATAACCTCTATTCGTGATTTTGACAACATACTATGACCTTTATGAAATTTATATTTTCTTATGACATTTTTATGACACTATACTATGACTTCTTTTGTCATGGAATACTGTACCATGATGTTTTTATTGCAGACAATACTATGATGACCTGATTAGAATTTGATGGTTGTAGGTCAGAAGGGGAGACATTTAATCAGACACTGAATTTGTGACACTTATTGGATGTACACTTTGACACCATGGTCATTGTGTAGATCTTCTTTGCTGCTGGGGGCAACATCCATGGTTACACAGATATGGATGTTAGCTGTTAGTGCAACTTGATTGGATGGAGGAGGCATACAGGTTGTCTATAACAAAACTACAATGTGTGTGTGTTTATGATAAAGAAAAACGTCACACTGCTGGGTCATTGATGTGTTTTAATAGTTAGGACAACATTGGCACTCTATGGCACAGCGGAATCAGATATATCACACTTTGGATTTGAATTAAAACCAACTCTGCACCTCTATGAAACTTTATTGGCTCTCTGAACTGCCAAACCTGGCCTCTATTAAAAAACAACAGCGACATCCTGTTCAGCATTAAAGAGCAGACCGTCAAAGTTAGAGACTAGCTGCAGATTACAGCGGAGCATTTAGCAGCTGAAGACACAAATATTTTTCTTTGGAGTTAGTGGAGTTGCTGTGGCTACCATGTTTGAAAACTGCTACCTGCTTCCACATCGTCTCCTTTCAGCCCTGATTTGTCTCCACTAACTCAAGAGAAAAATATCTGGATCTCTAGCTACTGAATGTTTGACTTTCTTCACCAGCTCGTCTCTGTTTCTGTTTGGTGCTTAGCAGGTCGAGTGCGGTGGGTTCATCAGAGCTTGTTTTATAAAAACCAAGCAATAAATGTAAAAGTAGTATTCAAAAGAGGTCAATAGAGCTGCAGAGTTGTTGACAACCTCCAGAAACACTTTGACATCACACACAATCATTTGATCCATGGCTGATTGAAAAAAGAGAGTATGTGGATAAAGTAAATACACATATTTTATTTCTTTTTTGGATACAGATGATCTGAGTAACAGCTGAACCGTGTTCAAGCCAACAGGTTGTTGTGGTATGTAAACAGACAGCTCCAGTTTTAGTGGTTCTACTGGTCCAGGTCCAGAATCTTTGGAGGTTCTTCAGGTTCTGCTGGCTCTGACCCCTGACCAGGGTCCTGTGGGAGGGAGAGAAAACGATCACATCAGGGAACTAGTTGCACAAGAAGTATGTGGAGGGCTGTCCACATACTTCTGGTCATAAAATAAACATTTATGGCCATTGGTCCCCTCAGGGTGTTGTAGACAGCAGCTCAGAGAGTGGTCTGGACTTTGTGATTCTCTTCACCTTTGAGCTTTTATAGTTTTCCAGAGAGGTTAAGACCTGTAGGGATGCCATTTTAGTTGAAGAAAATGCAGTTTATTTAAAAAGTGGTGCCTGAAAACAAGAAGCCAGATTGGGATTGTTTGTGTGTGTGAAAAGGATCTCGTTACGAACGTCAACCAAAATATTCACGACAGACAGAATCAGTCAAAGTGTACTTTAAATGTAGGTTCACACATTTTAAAGTCAGTGTTAAAATAACAAACCGAATCAAAATGGGTTGTTTTTTTTTTACAGTAACTTCCAGGTAGAAAACCAACACATCGCGTACATAACATAAAAAACGGGCATTGAGCAAACACTGCCTCAACTGGTTGGGTTTTTAGCCAGTTTGAAAAAGGCCCACCAAAAAAAAATCAATTAGTTTAATTGTACGTTATTTTTAGAATATTTTCACCACAGCCTCCATCAGTAAGGCAGAGAAAATATTCCAACTGTAGCGTACACTAAGGGGCTGTACACATGCCGTATCTTTTGCAGACAGATAAACAGAGTTCAACTTTTGGAACATAGCAGTGCGCACAGCACGTCATGTGATGAGGACCAATCACAGCCAACATGTATCTTTCCCTTCATCCGTAAATATTCAGTCATGGAAACATGGAAAAGCTCTGTACTCAGGATTTCAGGTAAACTTGGTTTATCAAAGACACTAATAAAGCAACACAGTTCAGTATAGGATGACCAGATATATTGTCAAACTTTACAGTTACGGCTGAAAATGATGACAGAGATAAACAAGTTTGCAGATTTCACGTCTCCGCAATTCAAAACACTGCCAGTTGTCTATCTGGAAGCGTTGGCGCGACATCATGGTGAGCTGGTCTGTAGTCACGTGCCCATACTGGCTATTAGGAGATCCCTTCCTAATACACTGAAAATTTAAGTAATATCCTCAGTCCCCCTTTTGTGTAAAAATGTATTCTGACGTTTATCTGTGGCTAGTGTGAAGCATCAGTTGTCTGAGTTGGTAAAATTAAGAGGATCTGTCACACAGTTACAGTCTTATTTAGCTGAAGTCCATCACTCAGGGTAATCTGATCCAGAGATGGTGTTATATTCAACATGTGGCAGTACTGGGGGTTAAAAACAAAATTTAACGTTGGATCAACTTTTGCTACAACATGGCATCAACTGTGAGGCACTGTGGTGGCCACTAAAAAATGTTTTTTTAAACGTGAGCACACATATCCGTTGCTGTATTTCTACTGTTCACCTTGATTGTCGTGACAAACGATGAAGAAGCTGCCTCTGTGATAACTTTTAGAGTTGTAAAATCCTGTGTCATACTATTTTACACTGCTGTGAAACCTTTAAATTGACAGATCTGTGACTTTATTCTGAACAGCTCCCCGTGTTATTCTGTCGCAGGGCTGCTCAGACTGGATCCTCAGTGGTTCAGTCTTTAACAGGAACAGTGAGCAGCTCAGACTCTCCTGCTGATGTAAATGTGATTGGTTGACTCACCCCAAACGGCTCGCTGAAGGCTCTGGAGCCGCTGTACAGGGGGTTAGGGATGGAGACCAGCGTGGGCTTATTCCTGCCGCCTGCTGCACCGTCCTCATCCTCATTCTGTCACAGAGGAAACAACAGGAATCACTGTTAGCAGGGTATATCTGATGGATTGATAGATGTAATGTGTGTCCTCCAGAACCTGGATTATAAGTGAACAGACAAATCAGAGGCCACTCAGAGGGTCAAATGTTTACAACCCTGCCCCCTGTCTCACTCCCGTCTTGATCAACGCTCCTGTCAGCCATCCTGGTTGAAGAGGGGTAAAAAGGTCACCTGAGACCCCTCCGTGTCCCGGATGTCGATTAACATGTTAAAAGAATTCAGCTTGGGGCAACACAAATTGACATAGATTAACGACCAGACCAGGATTTGACCGTGCTTTTAAGTCCACCACATCATCTGATATGTGGAAGACTTGTTTGGCACTTACTTGGTTGTAAGCATGTTTTCAGACGGACATTTTAAGGCACGACGTTTCAATGTATTTAGGACTCTCTAATCGTATTTATTTATTTAACCTGAAGTCCCTTTGAGGTAGAGGTCGAAGTTGTTACACAAACTGTCGTCATTGGTGGAACTTGCCTCCAGTAGTAGCAGGGTTACAGTCAGCTTTCTTCAATAGGATGATCATATAAACAACAAAACAGCTTTCAGTGATCAGTGTGGGGAATTAGACAAAACCTGACTGTCACTGCTAGATTTCTACTGGACAACAGTAACTGGTCACATGTGGTGGTGGTGGTGGTGTATAACCAGGTCCATTTTGCACATATGCAGGGAAACTAAAGAGAGGTTATTATATAGAGCAATGCGTCCAAAGTCAGACTAAAACTAACTTAAAAGAGTCTAAATAAGTCGGTGTCTACAGCTGACCTAATGTTAAAGTATTTATTAAATTCAGACACTGTGAGGAAAATCTCAGCTCAGTCTGTCTGAGATCATGTTCTACCTAATAAAGTCAGACGCAGCATCTTCAATCACTAATTAAGTTAAAATAATGGAGCATTACAGCCCCACAAAGGTCAGGGCTAAGAAAGGAAACTGATTATTGACCTGCTGCATGTGTTCAGATTTGCACAGCAATGACGACACTCCAGTCCCTCCAGGATTTCGATCTTTTTGAGGTCGTTGCGGCCTGAGATGTCTGATTTAACTGCAGCCTTTCTAAAAAATTATGATGCAAGTTGCAATGTTTATTGGTGTTTTTTGCAGTGACGTTGCAGGGTCAAATGAAAGTTGTAAAAAATAGTTGTGATGATGTCACAGATTTGGAGCCTTTTATTATTAGCATTCAGTGTTGGAAGCAGCTCTGAACGACTGTCCCTGTGAGAGGCTCTCCTCCTGCTCATCGTGATCTCATCCCCACTTGTCATATTTTGGCGCTTGGGCAGATGCCCAACATACAACACTGAGCTGTTAATCTTACACCAACAGTTCGACTCTGTGGTTAAACCTTTTAATTACCGTTGGGTATCATTAGCCATGTAATGCTAACAGTTAGCCCTGACATAGGCACAGAGCTCCATCCCACAGCAGCAGTCTCAGAATAAATGAAGGGGAGGCTGAGTGAATCAATACGCTGCACGCAGCTCTACAATGAAATGAGATTTACCCGTTATAAATTGTCAAATTTATGGTGAAGTTGCGATGATTAGACAAAAGCACAGGGTTGTGCAGGATGCAAGGGGACAACATCGCCACATCCTGGAGGAACTGTACGACTGACTTTTCATTTGTTGGGTTGAACTTGGTGAAGCTAATCTTTCAGGTCTGGTTGTTAGAGGAGCTCATCTCAGTCAGACTTGGGAGTTTATGGCTGTGAGATTCATGACACAATAAGTCATCTTTGTGTGACGATTGACGTTTTTCTGTAACTTCAAAAGGTCACATGTACTTCATCTTATAGATTTGGAAGAAATTCTCAAACAAATTTCCTGCAAGTTTAAGGAATTCATTAACTAATTAAAAACGATGTTGAAATAATGTGTCGTGTAACCAAGACAACTAAAAACAGTTTCACTTTTAACCAAATTCAGTCTGGTTTTAACCTGCAGGTCACAAAGTCAGTGCTTACTGGGAACAACCTGCTAACACCAGTTCTGTGTGTGTGTGTGTGTGTGTGTGTGTGTGTGTGTGTGTGTGTGTCTCACTCTGAAGTAGTGGAAGCGGAAGGCGTCCGTCTTGTGTTTGAAGATGTAGTAGCCGAGTGCAGCCAACACACACGCCAGCAACAACGACACCAAGATGGCCGACAATGTGCCGCTTGAGTGGGTGTAGCTTCTGGAAGCATGATGGGAGATCTGGAGATGACAGGTTTGACAAACACACACACATGAGAATTACTGCATATATGAGGACATCACATCAAATTCTCACCACTGGAAGTCTTCATACACACACACACACACACACACTCTTCATCTGTCTTGCTCTAACTACCATAGTAACAGCTACACTTTGCTGCACCGTCGCCATGGAGACATGACTCTGTGCCAGGTATTTATGACTGTTTTTATGAAGTACTATACCATGACATTTTTATGGCATACTGTATGACTTTTCTCTGTCCCCATGGAGACGTGACTGTCTGTGCCGGGTCAGTTTCATTGCCCAAGAGGACGATGAAAATTCAACCAATTAAAATGAATAATTAATGTTATCGATCCAATGAGAAGACAACACAGGACTGGTCCTCCTGATGACTGACTCTGGCAGCCATTTTGTTTCTTACCACAGGAAGAAGAATCTGTTTACAGTATGTGGAGGAAAGACAGACGGCCACCAACATGTCACATGTCCAAGTAAATCATCAAAGCCGTGTACAAGATAGGGCTGCAACAATTAGTCGACTAATCGGTCACTAATCGACTATTAAAATAATCCGTGACTTTTTTAGTAGTCGACTAATCGGTTTGAGTCATTTTTCATAGAAAGCACTATAAAAGTACCCCAAAATACTCTTATTGCAGCTTCTTATGTTCAAATATTGGCAGCTTTACACACTCTCCCATGACGGTGAACTAAAACCCTTTGGCGTGAGTACATGACATAATTTTGGGGTTTGGGAGAGACAGACCGACATTTTTCAACATTTTAACACATTTTTCGAAAAAATGATTAGTCGACTAATCGAAGAACTAATTGACAGATTAGTCGACAATGAAAATAATCGTTAGTTGCAGCCCTAGTACAAGAGCTCTATTTAAAAGAGATGTATATATTTCCATATGTGGTTTCATACTGAGACTCTATCTGTGGATAATGTAGAGGTGAAGAAGACCTGTAGCCTGTTGCAGCAGCTTCTGTCTGAAGTTAGTGTGCAGAGTTTCCACAGTAAGAGTTGAAACTAGTCAGTTTGTTCATAAAGCTGTGTCTATGTGTGGTTGCAGCCCTCAGACGGAAGGTTCACCTTAGCTACTCTGGTGTGAAGTCAACACTAACATAACTATTGTCACTGACAGTGAGGTTTTCACTTCCTGTGGCTGCTCAGTGAAAAGCACTATTCTGGTGCCTAAAAATATCTATCGTTAATCACCAAACAACTACAGAAAGGTGCATGAACCAGGGGGCTGTACCACAAAGTGAGATTAGTGCATTGGTGATGTACGCTGAGTCTAAAACCAACATGTCCGTTCTACAAAGGTGGTAGATGAGAATGCTGAGGTTTAAGGTTTAAGTACTTCACATCCCTATCTAGTTGGTGGTGTGTGCATATTAATTATCTAGTCTTGTCTTTTATCTCACGTGCATGACCTTGTTGTCTAGCTGGGTTTAACGATTGCGTTGGTCGGCTGTATTCACTACAAATCATTGCAAAACGTCACAAAAACTGACTGTCTAAAGCTAAATTGTGATGCGTGAATAAACTAGTCGAAGAAAGAAGAGGGATAGATGTAGTCACCTATTTATTGCATACTCTACTTTGACTTTTTATTGCATACTATGAGCTTTTTTTTTAGCATACTATGACTGAATTTTTTAAAGAATATTTTTCATTCAAGCCTCTTGTGCCTGCACCCCTTGAAACACACATCTAGACTATTGGACTTTTAACCGTACTATGACTTTCTGTGGCATAGTCTATTATGAACTACTATGAGCATGCACCCAGAACAGAAATGGATTGCTCCTGTAACCAATGGTACAGCAGTTATAAAAATGTGTAAACTGTGATAAGGCAGATGAGCAGAGCATAAGCTGGAAAACATGATGTTTATTTACTTTACATGACGCTAAAATGAATACTGAATTACGTTAAACGTTTGGTGAATTTGTCAGCCATAAGAAATCATAAATATCTTTTAGAAAGAGTGGTTGTTTATTGTTAACTAGCAAGACAGGCTAATCTCTAACACGCTCGGTTAAGAAGGAAAAAAACAAAACAACCAACGCTTTGAGATGGCTGTCAGATAGGATAGAGGTACAATCACGTCATCCTGGCTTGGGACTACGGTGGATACCCGATCCAGCATTTTAAGCAGTATTGGTATCAGAACAACTCTATTCAACATCACGCTAATCACGTGGTCATATAGGAACTAAACTGTAAATTAAATGTGTATCATTACATTATTTTAACAGCTGCAGTTTACAGAAATGTACGCCCAAGTTTTCACCGGCTACTCTGTCGAAATTCCAGAGATCCTGATACCAAACTATTAAGGAATGAGTGGGCGTAATTAAACGCAAACTAACAAACTATGTTCCACATACAGATTAGAGCTTTATTGTGAAAGGTCAAAACCTGAAGGAGAGTCACAACAAAATGTGTTCAACTGTCACATCCAGTATGTGGAGGGGACGAGCACGTAATAAGGTAACACAGAACATGAAGTTGTTTGGGGGAATAAAGTAATTATTTCGCCAGAGGCTTCAGATTAATCAGTTCTGATCTAGTCTTCATCATCCTGTGTCCCACGTCATGAATATTGATCAGAGTTGTGATTCTATCTCAAACTCAGCTGATTGAATCTTCATTTCCTGAAAACTATGCCAAGACACTAAACACAACCATCTGCTCTCTGCCCACAGCTGTAGCTGTTGCCTAGCAACAACAGACAGAACATCCTATTTAGGAAGCGCTGCAGGATAAAGAGGAACCGTTGGTTGCCATGGTGCCTCCTGGTGGCTGAGCTCAGAACTGCAGTGGTTCACAACACCGCAAACATTTCATCTAACTGTGAGTAAGATTCTGATGTTAAAACAAAACCCATCTGGTACTGTTTTTGTTTCAGTGCAACAAACATTAAGTTTATCTCTGGAGATCAGAGGGCTGTACCATGAAGCAGGTTTGACAGAGGCAGGCTTCCTTTGTTAGCTGACTCGACAAACTCTAAATCCCCAAAGAGCGATAACCCAGCGATAACGGGTACCACGAACGCAGTTATCAACTTGCTTTGTTAACCCAGGCTTCCTTCCTCTGTTCTGTGCACGTTCCTGTAAAGGAACTACCTCACTAAATGGATTGAGCGCATGCTGTCCGCTTCTGCCTATGAAGAATACTAACAAAAAAAAAGATTACACCTAAAAAAACTCACTGTAGCTGATGAGACATGCTAGCAGAAAACTACGAGCTGTGTAAATTCAAAAGTTGATATTTATTTTACCACTCAATGCACTCTCAATTCCAACGGTTTATTATTAACTGTGCATTCTGCAGCTCTTAAACGTGACGCAGCAGATTTAAACGTAACACTTAAGAAATGCATTTAGATATGACACTGTCCTTTAATTAAGGAAACGTAGATAAAAGTTAAATGAATTTTACTGACTGAATATTATCTGTTTTAACTACCAACAGACCGATCAATATTCTAATCCCTGGTCTGTTAGCAGTAATATACCAGCAGTTTGAAACAGACTTTAGCACATGAGGACAAAACATAGAAAAACAATTCAAAGTGGTAACGTGATGGTTTAACGGAATCATACTGTATTTTATATGTACGTAGACGTCATCCTGATTATTAATATAGTGAACTATCAGAAGAATGCCACCTGTGATTTTATACCAAAGAAGCTTTCGGCCGAATTACCGTGAACAGTCACTTCTGGGTAGAAAACTGGTAATTGATTACAGTTGTTGCGATGTGTAAAATCGGCAAACTTGTTGATTTCTGAAGTCACCTTAAGTTCTAACTAACATTTAAAGATATATATAGGTAAACGCAACGGTTTAATGTTTCTGCTGTGCTTATTTTATGTATTTTGTTACTCTGTATGTTTGATAAACCAAATCTACCTGCAGGGAAGCCAAGCAATGTACAGCTGTGGACTGGACGGCAGCAAAAGGTATTTTGGCCACCAGAAAAAAATCTATCTGCGTAAAGGCCTTTGCACACTGAGTCCATTTTTGTCTAAAAATAGATAGGTCTTCACGTTGTGTCAATCACATTTGCACACTTAGTCCAAAACTTTCAGTCATTATTAAAATGTCTGCGTTTTTTGCATCCGTCAGAGCCTTTAGAGACATTTGACCAAGAATCAGTGAAGAAAATGTGGCGGTGGGACACAGCCAGGACTCGACAAAGGAACAGGGTGCACAGAATCATTTCATGATTCAGACAGCTCACATATTCAGGTGAATGATGACGATGAGGAGGAGCATGTCGCCTGCACACAGTACATGGAGAAAGAGACAGAGGACAGCTCCGCCGCCAAACGAAAGACAGGGAGGGAGTGGTGACAGTCAGATAGGTAACTCCAGTGGAGAGAGTATAACAATAAAAGGCATCAGAATCAGTGTGCAAGGTTTCTGTGCCTAACGATTTCTTTTGGATGATGGATTAAAAAAACTGACTCAGCGTGCAAAGGCCTTAAGTGTACGCTGTATTTGAACAGTTTCACAACTTTACCCAACACACTAAACAATTGAGGCAGTGGTAGACCAGCAACTCTGTGTTCTGCTACGTTACGTAAAATGACTGTTATCGTCAGTGGATTTGTGGCTTTGATAAAACAGCTTCAGTTAGCTGTTTTAAAAGAATGTCTGACTGTAAGGTAAAGTGGTTAAAATATTCTAAATATAGCAAACACTTAAACTAATACTTATTTTTTAAAAATGTGGTGGCTTTTCTTTTTTAGTGGCTAAAAACAAATCAAGGCAACGTCTGCTTTTAATGTACAGTACAGGCCAAAAGTTTGGACACACCTTCTCATTCAATGCGTTTTCTTTATTTTCATGACTATTTACATTGTAGATTCTCACTGAAGGCATCAAAACTATGAATGAACACATGTGGAGTTATGTACTTAACAAAAAAGGTGAAATAACTGAAAACATGTTTTATATTCTAGTTTCTTCAAAATAGCCACCCTTTGCTCTGATTACTGCTTTGCACACTCTTGGCATTCTCTCCATGAGCTTCAAGAGGTAGTCACCTGAAATGGTTTTCAACAGTCTTGAAGGAGTTCCCAGAGGTGTTTAGCACTTGTTGGCCCCTTTGCCTTCACTCTGCGGACCAGCTCACCCCAAACCATCTCGATTGGGTTCAGGTCCGGTGACTGTGGAGGCCAGGTCATCTGCCGCAGCACTCCATCACTCTCCTTCTTGGTCAAATAGCCCTTACACAGCCTGGAGGTGTGTTTGGGGTCATTGTCCTGTGATCGTCCAACTAAACGCAAACCGGATGGGATGGCATGTCGCTGCAGGATGCTGTGGTAGCCATGCTGGTTCAGTGTGCCTTCAATTTTGAATAAATCCCCAACAGTGTCACCAGCAAAACACCCCCACACCATCACACCTCCTCCTCCATGCTTCACAGTGGGAACCAGGCATGTGGAATCCATCCGTTCACCTTTTCTGCGTCTCACAAAGACACGGCGGTTGGAATCTAAGATCTCAAATTTGGACTCATCAGACCAAAGCACAGATTTCCACTGGTCTAATGTCCATTCCTTGTGTTTCTTGGCCCAAACAAATCTCTTCTGCTTGTTGCCTCTCCTTAGCAGTGGTTTCCTAGCAGCTATTTGACCATGAAGGCCTGATTGGCAGTCTCCTCTTAACAGTTGTTCTAGAGATGGGTCTGCTGCTAGAACTCTGTGTGGCATTCATCTGGTCTCTGATCTGAACTGCTGTTAACTTGCCATTTCTGAGGCTGGTGACTCGGATGAACTTATCCTCAGAAGCAGAGGTGACTCTTGGTCTTCCTTTCCTGGGTCGGTCCTCATGTGTGGCAGTTTCCTTGTAGCGCGTGATGGATTTTGCAACTCCACTTGGGGACACATTTAAAGTTTTTGCAATTTTCCGGACTGACTGACCTTCATTTCTTAAAGTAATGATGGCCACTCGTTTTTCTTTAGTTAGCTGATTGGTTCTTGCCATAATATGAATTTTAACAGTTGTCCAATAGGGCTGTCGGCTGTGTATTAACCTGACTTCTGCACAACACAACTGATGGTCCCAACCCCATTGATAAAGCAAGAAATTCCACTAATTAACCCTGATAAGGCACACCTGTGAAGTGGAAACCATTTCAGGTGACTACCTCTTGAAGCTCATGGAGAGAATGCCAAGAGTGTGCAAAGCAGTAATCAGAGCAAAGGGTGGCTATTTTGAAGAAAGTAGAATATAAAACATGTTTTCAGTTATTTCACCTTTTTTTGTTAAGTACATAACTCCACATGTGTTCATTCATAGTTTTGATGCCTTCAGTGAGAATCTACAATGTAAATAGTCATGAAAATAAAGAAAACGCATTGAATGAGAAGGTGTGTCCAAACTTTTGGCCTGTACTGTACATTAAAAGCAGACGTTGCCTTGATTTGTTTTTAGCCACTAAAAAAAAAAAAAAAAAGCCACCACATTTTTAAAAAATAAGTATTAGTTTAAGTGTTTGCTATATTTAGAATATTTTAACCACTTTACCTTACAGTCAGACATTCTTTTCCAACAGCTAACTGAAGCTGTTTTATCAAAGCCACAAATCCACTGACGATAACAGTCATTTTACGTAACGTAGCAGAACACAGAGTTGCTGGTCTACCACTGCCTCAATTGTTTAGTGTGTTGGGTAAAGTTGTGAAACTGTTCAAATACAGCGTACACTTAAGGCCTTTGCACGCTGAGTCAGTTTTTTTAATCCATCATCCAAAAGAAATCGTTAGGCACAGAAACCTTGCACACTGATTCTGATGCCTTTTATTGTTATACTCTCTCCACTGGAGTTACCTATCTGACTGTCACCACTCCCTCCCTGTCTTTCGTTTGGCGGCGGAGCTGTCCTCTGTCTCTTTCAGTTATTTCACCTTTTTTTGTTAAGTACATAACTCCACATGTGTTCATTCATAGTTTTGATGCCTTCAGTGAGAATCTACAATGTAAATAGTCATGAAAATAAAGAAAACGCATTGAATGAGAAGGTGTGTCCAAACTTTTGGCCTGTACTGTACATTACATAATGTTGACTGACATTTTGCATCTAACTTGTTTTCTGCCTTTGTTCCTGCGTGATTTTAGGTTTTCACTCTACAGTTCCCATCGTGCTTTGGATGGTATGATGAAGAGGAAGAGTACAATTTTAGCCGTTAAATTTGTCCCGTGTATCTTTACATTTTCGGGAATCTGCACCATTAAAACGCCATGCAGCAGGATGATGACAGATGACATGATGGTTCAGAATTGGAGGAAGAAGTTGCCCTAATTGTCAGCAGCTCTAGGTTAAACCATCACTCACTGGCTCGGGGGGCGCAGTCAGTGGGGCCTCGATGACATGGATGATACCGTTCACAGCAGGAATGTCCCACTCCAGCAGCAGCCGCCGGTTCACGAGCTTACGGCTCTGACAGGAAGAAGAAGAAGAAGAAAAAATTAATGTTAATAAACATCTATGATCATGTGTTTTGATTCATAGTCACTCAGTGGTGTGTGTGTTTCTGACCTCGTTGTTGCCATGGGTAACAGTCAGGTTGAACCCAAGCCTGGATGTGATGACTTCCTGGTGTCTCAGATCCTTGAATGGTCGTCTGCTGTGATTGGCTGAGATGTGATACTCCAGATCTCTGCCAGACAGAGTCTAAAGACAGACAGTATAGAAACAGATTAGATTTCATTCACAGCTCTGTCAGAACCTGCTGGTACACTAACTGAACTAATTGATTTCTAAAGGTTAAAAACTTTATAAGGAATCATTTGTTTAAAGTTGATGTGTCTGTCCATGTCCATTGTGTTATTCTTCAAAATATAAAATGAACCATGGTAACAAAACCTTTTAAACTCCTAAAATACGACTGTATTCTTCAGGCTCCATAGCTTCATCTAAAGAGCTCTAAATATTAGCTATTCAGAAGAACAAACTGTCCGAGGTTGTAACTGGTTCCTGGAATACAGACTGTAATTATCATTAGCAAATTAAATAATACAAAACACTAACTTAAGTATCTACAAATATTCTCTCATATGAATGGCTCCAGTAGTATGTATGGTTAAATGTTAATTTGTGTATTTTTCAAATATATGTTTATTTTTGGTTCAGTCAGTAATTTTAGTTATCATAGTTTCAGTAAAGATTATATGTATTAAAAATAATCACTTTCTTCGGTTGAGTGATACAAAGTAGTTTCTGTTGTTGCTAATGAGGTCTCTGAGCACAATGTGTGGAGTTCCTCAGGGCTCATACCTCAGGCCTCTTTTTTTAATCTTTAGATGTTTCAATCGGTCAATGTTCTCAATTTCTTTTTCTGAGTTTCAGAGTTTTAAATTTATCTTTAATATGTTTTTTATTTTGCTGATTCTTTATTGATAAATGTTGCTCATTAAGTTAATACACAGACTGGCAAGTAAAATAGCAACGTAAAATAGTTTAGGCTATTAATTTTACATATATTAAAAATCATTTCAATAAGTCGTCTTGACATCATATGAAAAGGGATAAATCATGTGGGTAATGTGTAATGCATTTAGTATTAAAAAGTAGTAATTAAAGGGTACGTCACCTGATTTGCAGAAAAGCCAGCGTTATGAGGAACAAACAGCGTCACCTCAGACTTCCTGTGAGACATAAACTCAACAAGCTGTTTACCCTCTGAGGACCGGCCGCTGTAGTCCAACAACAACTAGAGAGAGAGAAACAGAAGTTATTCAGACTTACAATCAACATCTTGTTAAGACATAAAATTCACTCAATCATTCTGTGATGCATTCTTTATATTTTATAAAACCCTTAAAACTTAATGCCATAAAAACACATCAAACTGACTTATGCATTTAGATGATTTCGGGATTCAGGTCCACAGAACACTACAGGACCAAACGCAGACCTCAGTGGTGGATTAGAGAGTATGGACCTGGTCTGGTCGGGTCATCTTGTTTTTGGTTTTTGCTCCATTTACAATTTTGTTTCTTAAATTCAATTGCTTTAGTCAGCTATACAAAAAATACATCACAAGCAAACATGGAGGTGGCTGAGACAAAATGGCAGCAGCTAGCAGTGCTAGCCGTGCTAACAGCGCTAACAATGGCAACAGTGCTGACAGAGCTAACAGTGTTAACCTGGGAGGGAAACCAGAGCATTGGCACTGAGCTTCTGCAACTGTGTCGTCCAGTCACTGTGGGTTGGGATGGTGTTATCAGGAGTAACTGCCATATGAGTGCAGTACAGAGCGGCAGCAATTAGCTAGCCACTGGAACACGAACACACACACACACACACACACACACACACACACACACAGGGACTTGCATGTACTAACACGCACATGTGGCTGCATAGGCTACCACAACAAAGAACAGAGACGTTCTGATAACACACGCAGAAGGAGCATGACTTCATTCTCTGCTCAGGTTTACTGCACTGTTTCTTTATATAGCACAAAGTTGTTTGCTGCTATATTACTGTTCAACATCTCACATTCAGACACTACAGTGAGCCATGGGAGGAAAAAAGGAGCTGGGCTCGTTTGATAACTACATAATTACAGGACCTGAACACATCTGTAGTTCATAAGTTCTGTCTCATATTTTAGGAGCTTCACTTTCACCAATGAGACCTTGAAGTGAATCCTCCTACACATTCTTTTTCGTGGGGGCAGAGAGCTTCTCCACCTACAATATCAGCTGAAAGCAGCTGCCTTTTCTTTTCATTAACTTGTTAACTGGAAGTCTTCCAAAGCTCAGTGATCTTCAGGAGGTGACGTCTGTGTTATCTCTCACAAAGGTCTGATTAACAATGTAAGTCTGTAAGTGTTTTGCTAGTTAATGTATAGTTGTAATTCTTGTTATAATATGTCGTCTTTGTACAGTACATTAATTTAGCCGACGTCTGCTCTCACCTCATCTTTGCTAAAAACAGCTGTTGATACTGTGTGTGTTCGCATTGTCACGGTTTTGTTATGCAAGACTAAACTGGCTTCTGATCAAGTTGGAGGACTGTATGTCTCTGTTTTGTTCAGAGACGTCTCTTTGTCTGACGACGGAGAGGAAATGACTCCATGATGAAACAAACCTGGATCAGACCCAGGAAGCTCTTAATCCCAAAAATAAGGAGACATTAAAGTCCTGATCACAGATGATGATGACTGACGGCTCCAGATAAGGTCTTACTTTTTATCTCAAGATAATTAACATAATGTAGCAGTGATACACCTTTGTTCAATAAAATAATTTAATAAAAATAAGGTTGTTTAAGTTACTCAGGTGAATTCACAAAGAATGCATTTTTGTGGCTGTTGATAATAACATGATCCCGTCTCAAGGTCCAATTCACTATAGATATTGTACTGATGATATTACAGCACAAAACACACCAAAAATATTTCGCAGAAGAGTGTAATTTGCCCTTTTTAGCATGTGATTTCAATCATCGATGTGGTATAGTCAAATATGGCCTTTGTGCTACAGGTCCTATCATAAAACAATTTGATGAAGCTGCCGTCCTGTGTCAGCCACAGTCCAGCAAGACTACAGTAGAACACCACATAACCAGTAATTCATCCGCCAGCCGTAGCCCAACTGTGTTTACAATTTGGAAATCTCACTCTTTGGAACCACACAGTGGTGGTGTTTAAAAAATAAAGACAAATGCATGAATGTTATTAGTCAGCTGGTAGCCAAACAGCTGATGAATGAGCCACTTATGAAGAGATATGAATGAAAAGCACAAAAGCACAACAACAACTGTACTCTAGTCATAAATACACTGTAATTATTAATAATGCCAAAACTGAAAATACTGATCCAAGTTGTGATAAACCAGATTTATCTTTTTACCAATAAATGGTCCAACTGTCACACTCACCTTGTAAAAGATGGAGAAGTTGCTGTATGTTGCGAGGACACTGGTTAGGACGCCGTTACAGAAGTCACCGTTTCCTATGTAACTGGCAGGACACACACACGAAACATCTGCACACACACACACAGGTCAGAAGTCAGGTTCCACCAGAAGTCAGCTCTCGACTCTGATCAGCTATCAGTCCATCAGACTGTTATATTCTGGAGAATTCCTCTCACAGTGAAATAAACTGTAACTGATGTTAGACTCACTGTTTCGCAAGAATTAATAAATTAATCTGTCGTTGAGGTGCACTGCAGCACAGGGGCCCACATATTTTAAATTATTAGATCAGTGCTGATACAATTTGTCAACTAATTTATTAGCTGATGGACAGAAACTTGGTCAACTACATTTCTGTGGCTTAGAAAGTAATTTATAGAGTCAACACCAAACATTCTGTAGTTCCAACTTCTCAAATGTTTCTTTGCTTAATGATTTAATTCAGATTACATTTTGGTTATTTTCTAATATGTCTTGATGTCAGACACTGAATGTCGGTCTCTGTTGACACATGATGATGAAAATAAGTCTCCTCTGTCCCTGACAACATCTGTAGATATGTTGGATTTTATAAATATATTACAATATTGTTAATAAATAGCCAATTATTATAATATACCGAACATTTTGAATTTTGAGTATCATCTAGAGCTCTGAGAACTTTTTTTTGACACTTTCAAAAACAAAATAATCAAACATTGGTTGAAAATGACAGAATGATAATGAAAATAATTCTTAGTTTCAGCCTTGAATTGTAAACAACGTTTTTGTGTTCTGAGTGTTAGAGTGAATACACAGGGAGCTCTGTGATGCTTCAGCAGATTAAACAACAATACATTTAGACAACATCTGCTGCTCAGGAACAAAACTCTCCAGTGATACAAACTGTCTGAACACAGAGGCTGTGCTGCTGCAGTACCTTTGAGCCTGTAGCAGTAGGCGTCGTACTTGCTGCTCTGGTCCACAGGTTCTTTGTAGATAACCAGGCCCACGTGGTTGTCTCCACACCTAACCGAGGGAAAGCGGGTTGGGTACCCCACCTTCCCCCCCTCCATCCAGCCGGCCACGCACAGATGCATCCCCAGCTGTCAGGGCCAGACAGAAAAAAAAGGACGACAGCAAGATAAATGTTTCATCATGAGTATCAGTGTGTACTGCTGAAAGTTATACTCCTCAATTAACTGACAGAGGTTGTTGTAACGTGTTGGATACATCCGTCTGGTGTGATTCTATCAACAAATCAGACGCTGTTAGTATCTATTTAACCCTGTGCCTCAAGCGTAAATCTGGCCTCATATTTAATGTTTCAGGAAAAAGGATTTTTTTTGCTTTCTCCTGTAGAGTGTAGAAGATTAATAGTGATGTATCATTTCTTTTTAAAATTTAAAATGCATTCAAAGGACCAGTGTGAAGGATTTAAGGGAATCTGTTCAATTCAATCATAATTTGTCACATGGATTATACAAGGTAAAACTCAAGTGAAATGTGATCCCATCAGCTGCTTAAACTTGTTCACTGTAATTTTATCCTTTTTGCCTCTTCTTACATTGCTGGCTGCTGCTTTGTAATCATCCATGTTTCCAGATGGTTCTGGTTATCAATGATTTCTGGTTTTTGAATGATTTAACTGTCCAAACATCCAAACCTCAACAAGACCGCCCCATGGTCGCTCCTCCCACAGCAGCACCACAATGCAGCCACTGTTAGCAGTGATACACAGCAGGACCAGCATCACACCAGTTCTTATTCACCATAAAGCACAGATCTTCTCTCCGTCTATTGCCAGAGTCCACTGCTCTGTCAGATCGGCATGTAGAAAAAGAGCCTCCTGGTTGAACAGCTCTGTCCAGGATTTCTCAAAGTTTCAGTGAATCACAGGATATTATAGTTCCTGATATCCCGTTGGAAACTGATTCAGCACAGAGGTCGTCCAGTTTATTTTCCAACACCTGCACAATGGCTAGCAGAATGCTAGTTCAGCTGGTGTCCATTTCTTCTCCATCTTCCTTGATGATTACTGATGTTGGTGGTGAGTTGATTGCTTTGTCCCAACGAGTGACTTGCAGCTACACACGCCACCACCGCCCAAGCTGACCTCAAAAAGCACCACACTTGCAACACAAATTTAGCAGAACTGACAGAGATGCAGCTGCAAGCACCTGCACCTGCATCACTGGCAAATATGGAATATAATATTCATAACTATGTTTTCATCAGTAGAGCCATTTCTATCTTCATACAGAGCAGGCCCACTTCCACAGAGTCTGCCATGTTGATCTGCAGTAGCCCACAACGCACAAACCAAACACTGACTCCAGAGAGGGCCATTTGCATTTTCGCATCAGCCACCGTAATTCTGCTACACACTTGGCACACAGGAGAATTTTCAGTTCTTCACCCACCGCTAGATGCCATTAAATCCTACAACCTATACATTTAACCAGGAAAAGCCTCACTGAGATTAAAAATCTCCTTTACAACACTGTCCTGGCCTCGAGGGGCAGCGACACATTAAACAGAGTTTCACACATACAACATTAAACAGTTGCAGACAATACAATTTTGGAATCACAGCACGAGTATACCAAAAATAAAACTCCGGTCATCATGCCCTGAATCACATCGGGGGCAAACAGCTCAGTCAAAGCATCTACGACCTGATGCACCTTCCTCCAGCTCCTTCAATCAATTTTTTTTTAAAACACTTAAAGAGACCAGCTCCCCTGGACCCAAATCAGTCTGCAGCAAACTCCAAGCTGCAGGAGCAGCATACCTAAAGGCCCTTTTTTCCCATTTGAAGACCGACATTGGGGACAGATAGAAAGAGGAAGTCTTGCCAATATGTCACAGAGTGGAGATGCTGGCTTCCAGCATATTACAGATGGATAAATTTACATAGATCAGAATGTAGCGAGTGAAGAACAGCCTTATAAATAAGGACATGCCAGTGATTAAGTCTACAGATGGACATGCAGGCCAGCCAACCCCAGCATACAGGGAACAATGATGAGTGAGGGCCATAAGATTTATAATGAACGTCAACGCTCCATGATATAGATGCATACAAATATAAAACATCACCATAGTCAATCACTGACATAAAAGTAGCAGCAAGAAGTCTTATTTTGAAGTAAAGAAAGGCAAGACTTTTTTCAAGTTCGACCCTGGGGTGGGGGTTCTTTTTCGTATAAATACACAGTGTGTGTATAGATGAGTGAGGTGTATTGATCCGTCTGGTGCCTCTTAGGAAACCACTTCAGTAGGTGAGTTTACCTGCTGTGCGTCTCCCAGCTGTTTAAAGTTGGCCAGCACGGCGCCCTCGGCCTGGCAGGCGGCATCGGCCTGACTGAAGTTCATCTTGTATTTCCCATCTGGAGAGCGCAGGTGGAACACTCCGGCTGTGTTGGCTGAACCACAGTGACCATGTTACTTTTACCTTCACCTCACATTACTGTCCTGTCCTGTACAGCTCAGTGTGGGGCTGGGCAATATATCAATATCATGCCAATACTGTGATATCAGACTTAATACCGTCTTAGGTTTTGGATATTGCATTATCATAAGTGTTGTCTTTTCCTGGTTTTGAAGGCAACATTACAGTAAAGTGATTTTTCAAACTTACCAGACTGTTGAAACTGTCCTATCATCTGCCTTTATCCACCTAGTCATTATATCCACATTACTAATTATTATATATCAAAAATCTCATTGTGTAAATATTTTGTTAAAGCATCAACAGTCAACACTACAGTACCATCACAATATCAATATGTAGGTTTTGGTCAAAGATATTGTGACATTTGATTTTCTCCATATTACCCAGCTCAGTGCAACAATTTAATCTCTGTACAGGTGAAAACAAAATGCACTGATTAGAGGAGAAAAGTCATCATCTCTGGTTATTAACAACCTCATGGACTTAACGAGCTCCATGTTTAACGAGCCCCGACAAGCTCCTGGGCTTAACGAGCTCTGGGCGTTGCCCGCTGTATAGCAGCTGAGTGCTCGTTATTTATAAGCCCCAGAAAAATCACTATTCAAACCTAGACCAAATAAACAATGATCTCAATAACATCGCCATTGGCAACATGAACGCTAGAAAAGGTCAGCTGCTGTAGAATCAACTGTTACCATGGCAACTGCAATATGGTAGGACTGTGGAGCCAACATGGGGTGCCTCAGCAGAGGCAATACAACCCATGATTTCACTACAGCCACTGGTTCATGTCACATGTCACCATGGCAACACGTCATGTTGTTACACAGTCAGACTGATGTGTTGCCATGGTACAACAAGACATTGTAGATGTTACTTGGCAATAAAAGGCAGCACATATAACCTTTGCTGCCACGTTGATAAAAGGCATTTTGGATGTGTTACCACGGTAATAGTCGTTAAAAGAAAACACGTGTTAACGTGGTAACACATTGTTATAGAAGTTGGTGAAAATGTTTTACTATGGTATTAATCATTGTAATAAATGTAAAGATGTGCTACCATGGTAATGCAGGTCTTTGCAGGTGGCCACGGGGTCACAGCCTCCGTTGTCTTCCAGGCAGCGGTCAACAGGGGGCACCACCTTCTCCAGACACTGGACTCCATTACCCACGTACCCCGGCAGGCACTCACACTGACGCTCGTTCTGGAGGAAGCAGATTACTGAGTGATCAGGTGAAATCCTGTTAAGTGCTTAGATGAGACTGGTCAATGATCCTGTTTCTCCTCTCTGTCCAAGAACTCCTCTGAACCAGTGAAGGTCAATTTAATGGGTTTGTAATATATTATGTCATAGTGACACATTTACACTTGGTTTTAAATGCATTCAGTGACCCAAACATAAGTGGACAGCTGAGACACATTTGCAGTCACACCTGCGACTGTCATGTGTCTCTGAGGTGTCTATCTGACCACGTGTGTTCAGATTTTGTTCCTGCCTATGTCACTTCCAATGGAAAGTCAAAGGCCCTATGCAGGTATTACGCCCACACTCTCGCCATTTATATTAGCAGTTGTGTTGGTACCACAGACTGTTTATAAAGATGGACAACCTGTTTCTACTTCCTCCCACTATGAAAAAATAAAGCCAAAAACAAAACCCCAGCTATGGCCGCTGCCATCTTGCGTTGTCATTTGGAGCCATAGCCTATGTAGTAATGATGTGGTATCTAGTATCCAGGTCCCACTCATACACCCATCCAACCCAGTTGTGATCAGCGCCATTGATTACAAGCACACCAACTGACACACAGCTGTCAATCATGACATCAAACCTCCCTTAATAACATCTATTAACTAATTAAAATCAAAATTATTAGAAAAACAAACACTTGAACACATACGTATGAGCGAGATAAAACTACCTAAACTGACAGAACCCATCTTTGGGAAAATTATCACGTACTTTGATTTTTCAGTTTGGTCCATGTCCCAACGGCTAACATGAAAGAGGCTTGGTTCATGACCTGCAGCCAGCCACCACATGGTGATTAAGATGTTTTGGCTGTCATGCTGTCCATCTTTACATACATTTGCATTTACACTACAAAGGATGTGGTTAAATGCGCCCATAACCACCTCAGGAAATGGTTTGGGTGATCGGCCCATGGTGCATTTTGGTGGTAGTTTTCTAATCCTAATGACATAGTTGAACACAAGGATGAAAAGAAGGATTTTAAAGAGAAAAGTAAGCAAAGATTTTAACTCACTGGACCGGTGAACTTGCAGGAGGCAAAGTCACTGCAGCCACCATTCACCTCTTGAATGCACCTGGAATACAAACACACAGCCGCCTAGATTCATATAAAATCTCCTGTGATTAAAAAAAAAAAAAGAAGAGAGAAAATGATGTGCCACGCCCACCTGTTGATGGGCTCGCAGGAGTATCCGTCTCCTTGGTAACCACTGTGACAGCTGCAGTTGACAAGCAGTCCCGTCTGGTTACAGTCTGCATTCTGGTGGCAGCCACCGTTGTACTCGGAGCACAGGTCTGGAGCTGCAGAGTGTTTAATAAATCTGTCATCTGCTCTGCTCACGTGGTGGATTCATGTCAGAACACATGACGTCTGGTCTGCTCTTCTTATTTACACATAACTGTCATTATCATGGAGAATATTGAGCGTACAGAAAATCTACACCTTTTTATCATATTTTTCTTGTCAATCATTTCTTTAAATTTCATAAATTGTAAAGACATAATATTCAATAAATAAAAAGTAAAACAACCTAAGGAAAATATATAAGTTTCTGAGATATTTTCATTGTCTTGTCTCTGCACTTTATTACATTCATCTAAAACTGCCTTGCCATCATATTCCTCCGCGAACCAGTCAAGTTGCAGTTACAGTTTAAATCCATGTCTGTCCAGAGTCATGTGCAGACTGATGACAATGCTTCAGATAGGCTGGATGTTGCTGCAAATCAGACATGGATGCTTCATGTACTTCAACCCAACAGCACAATCAGCATCCCTTTAGGGTGGACACCCAAGATTAGTGTCACAGATTCAGTATCTGACCAAATGTCTCCCCTTCTGTTCCTGGGATATGACTTCGAAAAATGGCCAGAAAAGTGTTTTATGCAGAACATAATGATGTCACACTGAAGTTGACCTTTGACCTTTTAGATATAAAATGTCATTATTTCATAATTTTATACTACTAGTCATTTATGTGAAATGTTGTCATAATTAGCGTATAAATTCTTGAGTTATGGCCAACCAGAATTACAGCGCCATGGTTGTATGCCTCTCACACCAGACAAGTTGCAGTTACAGTTTATATAAATGTCTGTGAAAACATGGACGCTTCACACACACATCTTCCCCCGACAGCACAGAGTATCTATACAATCAGCACAGTCTCAAGGCAGACACCCAAGATTAGTGTCACCGATTAATTATCTGACCAAATGTCTCCCCTTCTGTTCCTGAGTTATGAGGCTGAGTAACAGCCAGAAAAGTGTTTCTGCAGAACATTATGGTGTCACAGTGAAGTTGACCTTTGACCTTTTAGATATAAATGCCTTCACTTCTTTATTTTATCCTGTTAGACATTTGTGTGAAATTTTGTTATAATAACAATTTAAGTCTTAAACAATGGCCGCAAACATGTTTTGTGAGGTCACAATGACCTTGACCTTCATTCTTGAGTCCAAGTGGACGTTTGTGCCAAATTTGAGGAAACTCCCTTGAGGACTTCTTGAGATATTGCATTCACAAGAACGAGACGGATGCGAGATCACAGTGACCTTGACCTTGGACCACCAAAATCTTCAGTGTTGAGTCCAAATGTTGGTGCTAAATCTGAAGCAATTCCCTAAAGTGCTCTTGTGATACAGACAGGTGGACGGACAACCCGAAAACATAATGCTTCCACCCATGGCTATTGCCAGCATGGAGGCATAATAAAACAGTGGCTGTGAGGTTACAGTGTTGACTCTCAACATTAAGTGGTTTTATATCCAGATTGGGTGAACAGTCTTTGACGTAGGACAACAACAAATCACACAGACACCAGAAGTAGGTACCTCCCCCACTGAGTCATTCACATTACCTCAAACTACATGATTACATGTGTCACTGCTCATCCAGACTGAAGGCAAAAATCACCCCCAAATGAAGCAGCAAGTGAAGCTGGCTATACTCCACACCTTACAGAGCACCACAGAGAAGATACCAACAGTCTGATGACTTTAGTTAAAGGTCCCCTGTGTGTTGGATTTAGGAAGATATACTGGTGAAAATGGAAAAGTATTTAGGTTCGTAAGTGTTTTCTTTATTGTATAATCACCTTGAAATAAAAACTACTGTTTTCCTTACCTTAGAATAAGAGGTTTATATCTAGATAGAGAGCAGGTCCTAGTTTATGAAGATCACTATGTTGCACCACCATATTTTTACAGTAGGCCAGAAAGGACAAACCAAATACTGGCTTCAGGTAGGGTCAGTCTTGTTTTCATGTTGACCACTGCAGTAAGAAGCCCATCTGCATAGAGCAGTGTCTGAGTTTCACTGTTCTGTAATGTGAAGCTGCTTTATTTAATGTTTTTACTGGTGGAAATCACCAGTTTTGGACAAGATCTCTGAAGATAATTTGGCTCCAGCAAAAAACCTCCTGAACGTCCTGCTGGATCCAAAGTTATCAGAGAAAAAAGGTGAGCACAGGTTAGCAGGTGGCGGATGAGCTGCCCGCACCAACGTGCCAAACTGCTACAGAGATGCACTGCTTTCTAACATGAAACTGCTTTGATCAATGTTTCCACCATTTAAAATGACCAGTTCTGTATGTTATGGAAAGGAGGAGACCTTAGCAGATAATTTGATTCTCAGTAAAAACCTTCTGAACATCTGGATAACAAAAAAAGGTAAGCACACATTAGGTTTTAAGAGAAAAAGGGTGAGCAGGCAAGCAGCTCGTTTATGAGATGCTAAACAGCATCAAGGATACACTGATTCGTAACATGTAACTGCTTAATTCACTGTTATCACCGGTTTAAATCATTTGGTCTGTTTGTTTTGGAGAGGAAGAGACCTCTGCAGATAATTCAGCTAACAGTAAAAACCTCCTGAACAATGAACTAAAAAGTAATTCTGGCCTGGAGAAGTTTCAGCTGGTTGCAATCTGCAATTCACCGCTAGACGCCACACTTCAGGATGTGTAGTATTTAGTGGCATCTAGTGGTGAGGTTGTAGAATGCAACCAACTAAATATCCATCCCCTCACCCGCCTCTTTCTTTTTCAAAGATTATTTTTGGAGTATTTTTGTGTTTATTTACAGGAAAAGTGGGAGAGAGGTGGAGGTGACATGCAGCAAAGGGCTTATATGAAGCGCCCACTCTACCACGTGAGCTAGAGGTCGCCCCATCACTACTTCCTTTCAAAGCGTGTCAAGAACCTACAGTGGCCTTCAGATAAAAACATGGAAGGTTCTCTCTAGAGCCAGTGTTTGGTTAATCAGTTCTGGGCTACTGTACAACATGGAGGACTCTGTTGAAGAGGATTCGCTCTCTCTGTAGATATCAAGTGCTCATTCTATGCTCACAGAGTCATGATTCTTACTTTCGGGTGATTATATACACAAGTGAAAACATAACTGAATATTATATTTCATTTCTCATAATGGATCCCTCTAAAACCTACAAACTGCTCCTTTAAGTTTATGTCAGCCTGGCCAGTCACCTATTGACCCCTAAAATCTACTGTGTATAATAAAAGCTACAGTTCCTACACTGTTGATCCAACATGGATGTAAGCTCACTCAAATTAAAAATAAAGGTCAACTCTGTAGCTCCCTAATCACAGTCTACTTTGTATGACTAAGAAAACTAGTCTGAAGCTGTTTATCTGGGTCACAGCAGGGTCAGGGTCATACCTAATCCATCAGCCAACAATGTAAAAGTTTTCATTGTTATCAGGTCAGAGTTTTACACTCTATTTTATCTTTCTATTGTGGCTGCAAAACACTTTTAATCTTCTAATAACAAGTAAAGATATTCTTATTATTTGACATCATGTTCTGGTTAGTCTAATATGTCTTACTATTTTGCTACTTCAACTTATACAAGAATGACTGTCCTCATGCTGGCAAAAAGCTGCAGAAATTCATGTACAGCTGGTAAATCGTTGTCCTGAGCTGCAGTACACTCACGTGGCTCTGGACTGCAGAAGGTGCCGTTCCCCTGAAACCCAGATGTACACTGACAACCAACACCTGGCACACAGTCGGCCTGATCGTGGCACTCCCGGCACTCCTCTGGGATCGAGCCTGGACAGCACAGAGATGGATGATTCATCAAAGATGGAAATTAAAAAGACACACACGGCTGTAAAACTGTAAAAAGGGTTGATACAGGCAACGTGTCTGTTTGACAAGTCACAACTAGAAAGCACTCAAAGGCTCTGCAACCCTCTAAATTAATCTTAAGAAAAAATGTTGAGAAGATTTTAATCTGCATCGACGCCTCGTTAAAAATACACACACATACAATTAAGCTGATGATACCTGACAATTGTCTGGGAGTATTATTGGTTTGTATAAAGATGAATTTGGGGGGAGTCATGACCTTTGAGTTACAGCTTTTATATGATAATATGTGCACAACATGGATTTCATGTTAGAAACAGTAAAGAATCAAAAAACAAAACTTTCAAACTTGCACTAATAGTTAAAACCACTGAAAATAGTCCCCTGGAAATGAACTACTGTATTTCCTCCTACTTGAGTAACTTCTGTTAAAACTAGTGATCGAGTGTTTTTGGAAATCACTGAGTCTTTTAAGAAAAAAATGAAACTATATATTTTTGAAACATTTCTAAATATTTATATCCTCATTAGGAAAATTTGGGCTTGGAGCTGAGAGCCACTGATTAGGGAGGTCAGAGTACTGAGAGACAATTATCGTTGGTTATGGTCTTTTTATGGGATTTGATATCAATAAAAAAATACAGAATAACACATGACTTATCTTTTAAACATTCTGGACTGACATTACTCAATTGCATTCAGGTCCGAGCATGCAGGAGGGAAACTCACCAATATCGATCTGGCAGTTATCACCCTTCCATCCTGCCTCACAGACACACTGTCCAGAACCTTCAATGCCGTCATCACACCTTCCATGCCTTCCACAGCTGCAGACTGAGAGAGAGGAAAAACACAACTCAACCTTACTGATCATTTAAAATACTCTGAGAGTAGAGTTGATCTCATTGATTGTGACCACAGACAATGGTAGAGGATGAACAGCTGAAGCTCTCTGACGCTTACATAGACATGAAACTTTCTTGGTTGAATCATCTAACTACAGTGGAAGGAGTCTCCGTCTGAGTTTTCTCGACCATCGTTCATCAGATCAACTTCAAACTTGGTAGGTGTATTGCTGAGGTTTCAAAGAAGTGCAGTATCGAGCGCCAGCTCTAAAGATCTACGGTGACTATGCAGTGTATTAAAAGGGGACTCCTATTAATTGATACACTGACCAACGGCATGCTGGGTACAGCTCGCTTTCCATCGTTTGCTATAGTACATTCAACAACAGATGCAGACAGCTTCGACTTCATGGAGGCCATATTTGCACCCAAATGACACCTATATTCTAGCATTATCAGGGGATGCAACCACGTCATGGCAGGTGTACTGTTTAGAACCCAAGGAGGTGTAGCGTTGAGTGTGAAGTTGTTTGGATGAGCAGTTCTCAAGACAGTTGCAAGCAGCATTACCAGATGAACAGCTACGCTTGAATGGACACTGCACTGGTTAGAACAAAAGATAAACAACTATGTCGGAAAATTTTTGTAAAAGTCAAATACATAAAACATGAAGGAGGAAGTTAACTACAACTCCCAGAGTGCACTTTTGTAACAAACATTACAGAGCTTCAAATTCAAATTCAAATTAAAGCTGCAAGCAGCGATGAACGGGCCCTCACAGTCCACGCGCGTCAGGGCATGCTGCCGTCAGGGGGCGTGCACCTAGAAGTCTTGTCAGCTGTAATAAATAAAAAAACATAAACGTTATCTCTTACTTACATTCCCAGTATACAGGTAGGCACCCAACCCACGTATGTATTTTTCCAAAAAGTAGAAGCTGAATACATGCCCAATAGTTCAAGGTCTTCTGACTCTTAAAAGTTGACATGGTGTCTCTAGCTCAAAGTATGAGGGACAAGAAGAGGTTGAAAGTCGATGAGTTTTGAAGAGGATTTGAAGATTTTCCAATTTACTTCCATTCACACTAATTAGACTGCCACCAGAGCGCCACCTATTGGCTGATTTGCACTGAATTTTGCACAAACCCTCATCGGGCCATGGAACACAATTAGCAAAAGTGTTGTGGTGATCAGACTGTATTTGGTCAAGATATGAAAGACTGTCTGTTTTGAAAACAATGTGCAGGAATTTGTTGTTTTATATTTTGGCCGTTTTTTGGACGATCAAAATTCTTTTAATAACTTTTTGTCAGGAGGGTCCATAGATGCTTCATGCAAAGTTTGGTGTAAATCGGTCAAATCGCCTAGGAGGAGTTTGAAAAAGTACGTTTTTCATTTTTCGTGATTTAGTGAATGAAAAGTTACCGCGAAAGTGGGCGTGGCTTACACCACACAATTCAGCTGAATTCAGAGAACACGTAAATAGAAGGTTTAACAATGTGCGACATATTATGTGGGAGTTATTAGCCAAAAACGCTTTTGCATTGAAAATAGCGCCACCTGCTGGTCATTTTTGGTGTGTGAGTTACAGGGGCCAGTCTATACCACCCCTATCAATTTTATTTCCATGAGTGTTATGGTGTTGGCACAGTGCCAAATATTAAATTAGACAGCCACCAGAGCGCCACCTAGTGGCGGATTGGTAAGTCCTTTGTCAGATATCTTCAGGAGGGCATTGACAATAATTATACCAAGTTTCGTGTTAATCCGCCCAACCGATGTTGAGATATAAAATACTTCAATTTAAAGAGTGCCACCTGGTGGTCATCACCCGAAATTTTGCACAGAGCCTCAGGGGCTCATGGGGAAGTGGTAACCTGAGTTTCATGTCATTCGGATACACCAATGTGGAGATATGCAGCACTTCCTGTTTAGAACGAAATCTGCAGGAAGTTGCTATTTAATAACTTGAGTATTGTTTGGAATATCGAAATTCTTTTAATAACTTTTTGTCGGGAGGGTCCACAGATACTGTGTGCAAAGTTTCATGCCAATCGGTGAAATTGCCTGGGAGGAGTTCGAAAAAGTAGGTTTGCGACATTTCGCGAATTTGCGTAAAAAAAACGGTAGGCGGAAACGGGAGTGGCCTATACCACAAGATTCAGCACAATTCACTGAACACGTGGATATAAGGTTTTTGAATGTGTGACAAAGTATATGGGAGTTATGAGCCAAAACGCACTTTTCTTAATAATAGCGCCAGCTAGTGGTGGAAATTCAGGACGACAAAAGATTATAAAATTTTTCGGCAGGTGTGACTTATATTCCAAGTTTGGTGAGTTTTGGGGTATGTTCAGGCAGTGAAAAATGCGATCATATGGGCGGAAGAAAAAAAAAAAATCTATCTATATATATATATATCTATATATCTATGTATAAATAAATAATTGGGAGAAAAACAACTCCTGCTCAGGCCCTAATGATAAGCTGAACCCTAATGAAACATTCAGCAGTTTAAATCAGTTCAGTTTTTCATCCTGGATCAGATTGGGTCTAATTCAGTAACCATGGCAACCATTTTTTGTTCCTAACTGCAACAACGAAGTGTTCTGGATTCACCACAGCTCTGACTGTCTTCTTCTCCTGTGTTGATCAACACTGATTGATCGATCATTTAAAGAAAAACTCTGAAACATAAACAGAAGACGATCACAGCTGTTTGGTATCTTTTAACCCGGTCTGCTGGGTGACGCTGAGTGAAGACAGCTGGCACATTTGTCCTGAGATGGAAGCACATCCAGCTGTGTGATGGTTAGTGTGGAGCGTTGCTATGGTGACAGACTGCAGGAGAGCTGACGGGGGTGAGACTGTCTGCTGACCAGATTTTTTTTGGGGGGGGGGGGGATGATAAAAAAAAACCATAAATTGAGGATAAAGAAAAGTTCTCATATCCATTGTTGTCCTATAGCTGTATTCATAATTACGTGTTATGGTGTTACATCGTAGATATTGCGGCTACCTACGTAGGTTTAGTTGCGACATCGTAGCTAAGTACACATCGGGCTACTGAGTGAACAAACAGTGGTATCATATGGCGACAACAAGAACTGTCTGCTCAGCTTTGTGTGTCTGACATTGTTGACAGTAAGTACAACATGAAACAAATTAAAGAACAGTGATCCATACCTGTCCAAGCAAAAATCTCGTGAAGCAATCTCCGCTGCACATCTTCTACTCACCACTTATCAAACTGCACAGCAGTCGTCTCATATTAAGTAAGGGGCTGTTCTTTATTTATCAAAGGAGGGGGTGGCTTGGGTGGGACTCTTCAAAGCAACAAATATTTTTCCTTGAGCCTCCCTGAGTGACTGGCAGAAATGTATGACTCTCCCTCCCTCCACCATACATTAGTTATTAGATTCTTAAAACTTACCCTTTGATGTTTTCAAATTAAAAGTTAAAAGTTAAGGATGATATTCCCAAGTTACTGGGCTGGAGCCTATCCCAGCTGACATTGGGTGAGAGGCAGGGTACACCTTGGACAGGTCTCCAGACTATCACGGGACTGACACATAGAGACAGACAACCATTCACACTCACATTCACACCTACGGCCAATTTAGAGTCACCAAGTAACCTGCGTGTCTTTGGACTGTGGGAGGAAGCTGGAGCACCTGGAGAAAACCCACGCTGACACGGGGAGAACATGCAAACTTCACATAGGAAGGCTCCCCCACCCTCTTGCTGTGAGGCAACAATGCTAACCACTGCCTCACTGTGCCGCCACTTTACTTTATGTTTTGGTATTTTCTTCTGAAAGCAGGATTTCACAACCACAAAGTCTGACTTTTAATTTTGGGTTGAAATCAAAACAGTATTTTTTTTTTTTTAAATTATTTTTGGGGCTTTTTGCCTTTAATGAACAGGACAGAGTGAAATGGGGTGAGAGAGAGAGTGGAGGTTGACATGCTGCAGAGGGTTGCAAGCCAGAATCGAACCTGTGACCGCTGCAGTGAGGCATCGCCTTTGTGCATGGGGCGCTGGCGCTATCCACTAAGCTACCGACGCCCCGAAATCAAAACAGTTTACTGTTTTTGGTCTACCTGTGCAGTTGGAGCCGAAGTGGCCGGAGAAACAGAATTCGCAGGCTACTCCTCTGAAACCTTTGTGGCAAGTGCATTTTCCCGAACCACGCATACCATCGTCGCAGTCTCCATGGTTACCACAAGGAGCCTCCAGGCCACCTGGACAAACTGAAACAAACAGGGAAGGGATGGAGTCAAAAAATCAGTAAGGACAAACAGAAGAGACACCGTCACTGTGTTACAAACCAACTGCTTTTTCTCATGGCTGACATTTTGATTTGTTGAACGCAGGTGTAACCAGTGAATGCAACTAAGAATAATTAATCAAGTACTGTGCTTAAGTACAAATTTCAGGTACTTATACTTCACCTGAGTCTTTTCTTTTCCCGCCACTTTCTACTTCTACTCCACAACATTTCAAAGGAAAATATTTATTAACATATTATGGTCCCAGCTTCTTAAATGTGAAGATTTGCTGCTTTTCTTTTAATATATTTTAATAATTTAATTTATTGTTAATAATGTTTAGGTTTTGATTGTTAGTTAAACAAAACAACCATTGTGAAGGTGTCTCTTTGGGCTCTGGGTAACTGTGATGGCATTTTTCTTTATTCTCTGAGTTTTTACAAACCAAAAAATTAATCAAGTCTGAGTTCACAAAGAGGGCTGAAAAGGAGCAAGTGTGAAAACACCCTAAATGAGAACGAGCTTTTGAAATTAGGGCTCCGAGGCCCTGGAACAATCTGCCTGAGGACATAAGGATTTCTGAGTCAGTGTCTTCTAAGTCTATCCTAACAACGTACTATCTGAAAGCATATCTTGATTCTATCTGAGCTGTGTTTTATTGCTATCTTCATTCATTCATCTTCTAACCGCTTCATCCTCTTGAGGGTCGCGGGGGGGCTGGAGCCTATCCCAGCTAACATCGGGCGAGAGGCAGGGTACACCCTGGACAGGTCGCCAGACTATCACAGGGTTGACACATAGAGACAGACAACCACTCACGCTCACATTCACACCTACGGACAATTTAGAGTTATCAATTAACCTAGTCCCCAATCTCCATGTCTTTGGACTGTGGGAGGAAGCCGGAGTGCCCGGAGAGAACCCACACTGACACGCGGAGAACATGCAAGCTCCGCACAGAAGGGCTCCCGCACCCGGGATCGAACCGGCAACCCTCTTGCTGTGAGGCGACAGTGCTAACCACCACACCACCGTGCCGCCCTTTATTGCTACCTTATTGATTTTAATTCTTGTTTATTATCTTGATTTTTAGTTTTGGCCTTCTTGTATTTTATGTTACTTTGGTGACATTTTTTTTTTAAGATTTTAGTTTGTTTCATTCTTCTTGTGTTTTAAATGTGTCTAGTTTTATTGTAAAGCCCTTTATAAGTGTGTTTTGAAAGATGCTATATGAATAAAGTTAATTATTGATAAAGTCTGTAAAAGCCAACCACAGAATCACTCTCGTTCAGCGTTCAGAGGGAATTCTTCTGTATGAGTTTATAGATTGTTTTTTAGGAGAATCTTGCATAATATAATCTCTAAGTAAATGTCAAAAGTTAAATCAAACTGCAACACAAAACCAACCAGGAGAGTTGTTTCTGGAAGTAAACACTTAAACTCATTGTCAATCTTACAACTGCCTTCAGTCAGCATTTGTAAAAGGCAGGTAATAACCAAGCAGCAAAAAATACAACAGCACTTTGGCCCACAGAAGAAAATCTGCTCAAGGCCAGATATCCATAAAATCAGCACAGTGGATGATTTTGATTGTACGTACGTCTCGGTCTTTCTTACTGCAGCACCATGAAGACAAAATTCCCTCATGCACATATTTAAATCCAACATGCAGACTGCCATGAAAAATCATGATCCCATTCCTTTCCTCCAGAGGATGAAACTGAGATTTGCATAACATGTCTTCAGTACCTCCCTCAGCACATTCTTTACATCTGTAGCTCAACAAACAATAAGGCTCTAAGGATGAACACTGGAGTCTCTTAGAGGACACAAGTTTCTCTACAGACCTCTGTGGGCTGGATGAGATGAATGTCTCACCACAGCAGCATCTTCCCAATGTGCCTTCCTTACCTTGACAGTCTCGGCCGTAGTGGTTTTTGCAGCACTTTTGGACCCAGGAAGGAAACTGACAAACTCTCTTACAGCCCATCCGGCTAAACTGCTCTTCCAAGTCAGTATACCATGGTGAGTAGCGACGTCCATACCTGGAGGACCTGAAGTTCAAACAACGCTCTGTCTTTCCCTGGAAGAAGGCAGGACTGACATTTATCTCTACAGAGTTTATGTGTTGTACAAGCTGATAATGTTCAGAATTTTTTAGCAGATCTTACCGTGTCAATGTGTCTGTAGGGGCAGGGTGGAAGGGCGTGGCAGCTTCCACAGCGCCCCTGAGACATTTTAGACAGAGAGTAGTGGTGTTATACTTGAAACAGTGACACCAGCAAGGGTGCTAGGAAATGGATGCTGAGGGTGCTGCACCCTATTGACAATGGGTGGAACAACAGAGTCTGTAAATTGTTGGCTATATAGCCCTTACTAATAGGCATCTGTTTTAAATTTTGAACAGTATATAAGGGGACAGAAAAAACTGAAAAATATGTTTAAATATGTACATTTAATTAAGTCCTCCTTTCTGATGTGACGTCATTACATCAATTTAAAGTGCGACGGTCACGATGAGCTGAACTTGGGAGGATATTTGTTGTAGTGGAATCTAAACAATATGGTGGACAGGCTGTAAATGACCAGGAAACTGCCAGGACAGTTGTTCTGGAGCTGCTCTTTAGATCCATAAAGTCAGTGGTAACAATTAGAGTCCCAACATTTTAATAGCGTGCTGCTATTTTTGCTGCCACCTGTCTTTAAGAGGCTATAGAGGGCTGAGTTTTAAAGTTAGAGTTATGATACTGGTATCACGTTTATCGTGACTGATTGAACTGTGGTTTTATTGTTTGTACTGTTAAGCACTCTGTGTACGCATACTATGAAGGGTGCGATATATATAAAAGTTTACGTATTGACTTACTAAAGAATCCAGTGATGCCAACCATGTTATGGTTTTCAGGAAGGGGGCTAAATAATGTTCCTAATTTAGACTAAATTTTGGCGAGGGAAAAACAGCATGGCTATTTTCACAGAGGTCCCTTGATCTCCCACCTCAAGATATCCAAATGAAAGTTGGTTCTGTGGGTACCAATGCATCTCCCTTCACAGACATGTCCCATTTATATTAGTCCCATACAGTTGCGGGCACAATCTATGCACTTTTTTGCATGCTTTGTTTATTAGAGATTCACAACTACAAAAAATGACACACACTACTGAGCTGCATCTCAAATTAATCTTAAGGTTTCCAGCTATTAGGTGATATACTCCACTTCTATGTGGCACACACTGTTGACCTGCCATCTCAATGAAATTTTAAACCTGCGATAAAAAGTGAGATTAAATAGCGATCAACTACCTAAATTCAGGGATTGATTGCCATTAAAAAATGAATCGTTTGTCGGCCCTAATAAAATGTATTGGACACAGGAGACTTCCATTGCTCGGGCAAAGTTTTATGGTTAATGATGGTGACGACAAAAAGTGCATGTACGATTTTCCCAGGGGAAGTGAGTGGCTTCAGCGAAGAGACAACTGGATGTCCATCCGACACTATTCAGAATGAATAATTAGAATGATTAGTTTTCCTGTACCGCTAGCTCCTGTGTAAGCATGTGCACATAAATATTATGCAGCACACCTGAGCGAAAATATGTTCCTGCGCGCATGGGTTGTGGTAATAATAGTAGTAGGTAGTGGCTATCTTAAGGCCCAGTCACACCAAGAGTATTTTGTTTTTTGGTAACATAAGAGCTACTAGCAGGATTAGTTGGGGAATTATGGTAGCTGGCAAGCTAACCGCTAACATGCTAATGCTGGTCAGTCACAGTAGTTCTCAAAATTTAACATAATTTTATTCAAAGAAGAGTTACTAAGGTGGGAAAAATGTAACTGAACAAACTTGTTACCTCAGCTAACTTTGTACTGCGACAGACAAGCGACAATAGCTTCCTCTATTTTGGACTCACTGGGTTTTTGTTACCCCACAGGTCAGCCGTGTCAACACAGCATGCTCTCAGTCAAAGGCACAAATCCAGCGGTTTCATTGAAATGATAATGAAACTTCTCTGTGTTAAGCAGTAAGAGTGGCAGATCTGACACTACAAATAGTATCACTAGTTTGTCGCCAATCTAGTGGCACAATATGTATCAGCTTGTTTGTCTTCTGTAGTTTCTGTAGTTTTTTAGCTCATATTGTCACCAAACATTTGACTGTGTCTTAGCTTTGGTTTAAAGATTGTGCTGCTAGAACTAGAAGAAAAAAAAAATACAAAATATGTCCTGATCTCAACAGGCTACCCAAGTAAAACAGAGTAAAATGGAAACTAGTTGCACAAGATGTAAGAAAATAATAACAATTACTAGTATTAACATTTGTATTGTGAGTATTAAAGCTGTAGTAATATTAAAAGTAATGGTATTAGCACTACTTACAGAAGTGGTTTTGTTCTCCAGATTGTCGCAGAGCGCTCCCAGGCCAGGTGGCTCCAGTAACTGGTCGATGCCATAGGCTAGGCCCTCCTTGAAGTTCAGGTAACGCTCCACTATCCTGGCTGCGTTATCATTAATCAATACAGCCCCCTGAACACTCACGAGCACACACAGACAAACACACACACACAAAATCAATACCTTTTTAAAACAGTCTACCACAGAGCACAGGACAGAATAAAATAAAACAGAAAACATAAGTTTTATAACAACAGCATGTGTCTGTGTCTGTGTGTGTGTGTGTGTGTGTGTGAGTGTTTGTTTGTGTTTGTGTTTTCTTACCACCATGGTCTTGTCACAGCTGTACTTGATGGTGGATCCATGCATGGTGCGGAAGGTTGTGTATGTATCCGGCTGACTGATACCCATCACCTACTCACACACAAACAAACAAGAAACAAACAAGAAAATAACATTAATCTGTTTCTAGAGTTACAACAGACCCTCCCTCCACCAGCTCGTCATCCTAAACCTCCTCCTTTTAAAGAACTTTGCAGTTTGGGATTTTGGATGTTCATGTTAGATGACCTTTCTTCTGCAACCACCCTCAGGACAAACATTATATTCCAGCTCTATTGCTGGTAAGCATGGAAGCAGTGGGAATCATTTTCAGCCCAGGAGTTAAACAGACTGATCCACCACAGATAGCAGTGGTCAGGAGGAGGAGGTGGGGTGTTATTATGGGCAGGGGCCGACTTGTTGTATAGGCAAACGCAACGGTTTTAAACACTATTTTTAATCTGTGTGTGTTTAATACAACGACACACAGCTCTATCAGTGTCTTGTAAAAGTTTAAAAACAATTGTGAGGTTAAACAACAAAACCTTGTACACAAAGATTTATTTCTCAACTGAAAATGAACTAAAACAGCATTTTAGTTCCTTAAAAAAATTAATTTGACTCTGAATCACACATCTGTGACTTCAAGACAGTCTTGACAAACACTTAAAGGGAAATTTCGGTTTATTTCAACCCGTCGCCTATCGTCCTAAATTTGTTTCAAGTGACTAGTGACATAAAAATAATAGTTAGCATGTTAACCGTTAGCCTAGATACAGCCGGGGCACATTAGTAGGATCAGACCTGTTAAAACGTAAGTGAACGGGCAACCTTCTAGTGCAAAGTTAGTCCACTAAACAAGCTTTTTTCCCACAAAAACTGCCTCATATTGTTAGGATAAATGTCAGAGAACATATAGCAAATGACATGTAAACGTGTTGTCTTACTTTATCGGTGTGCTGCCATGTTTGTTTATCCCTCTAGCTCTGCTTTCCAAAGCGCAGCCGAAATATTGCGAGAACAAGCAGCTATCTCATAGCGTGCCTGAACAAGCAGCAACAGCTGGAAGGCAGAACCGGACAGTAGCCTGAAAAGTTCATTCATTTATTTTATGAAAGATTTATAGAATAATGGCTGACTTTTTGCCAGACTTCGACTTTGTGGAGGAGGAATTTGATTTTGCAGAGTTAGATGGCCGCCCTTATTTATTTGAGCCAGAATACACTGACGAAGAGCTTCGTGAAATTGAAGAATGGAGGAGGAGGAGAGAGAGAGAGGCGCAACAGGTAGAGGACGAGAGGGGAGGAATGGCTGCTGCAAGGCTGCGTAGCTCTGGAGATTGGTGGTGTACCTGTGAATGCTGTGCCCCAGTGCCCACAGAAGAGGAATGCCTTTGTTGCAAGGAATGGGACCGGTTGCAGCCTTATTTTCAAGGTCTGGATGTGACCGAGGACGAGACACCTCCACCTGGAGTAGTATCTAGAGCTGGTGAGATATATTTCGGCTACGCTTTGGAAAGCAGAGCTAATGGTAAACAAACATGGCAGCACACCGGTAACGTAAGACAACATGTTTACATGTCGTTTTCTATATGTTCTCTGACATTTATCCTAACGATATGAGGTGGTCTTTGTGGAAAAAAAGCTTGTTTAGTGGACTAACTTTGCATTTGAAGTATGCCTGTTCACTCACGTTTCAACAGGTCTGACGCTATTATGTGCCCCGGCTGTATCTAGGCTAACGGCTAACATGCTAACTATTATTTCTATGTCACTAGTCACTTGAAACAAATTTAGGATGATAAGAGACAGGTTGAAATAAACCGAAATTTCCCTTTAAGCCCCGTTTCCACCGAGCAGTACAGTTCAGTTCAATTCAGTTCAGTATGCTTTTTTTCCATTTCTACTGTGAAAAGTTGTGGATGGTACCAATGGAACCGTTCGGTACCATCCTCATTTTTGGTCCCCGCTCTGTTGGGGTACCTAGCACACAGATCTGGTACTAAAAGGTGGAGCTGTGAACACTGCAGTCTGTTGATTGGTCAGTAGAGGACAGTCACTCTGCTCAGGGCTGAGTTGTGGCTGGTTTTGAGGCTCATGTAACCACTGTTCATACTGTGGAGAGTTTTATTTGTTAACTCTAACTATAAAAATAAACAATGTTTTGCTGCCTCTCACAGCAGCTGGAGTCTGAGAAAAAATAACTTCACTGGGCCGACTGCTGGCAACTTTTAAGGTGGAATGTTAACTTGTAATGTTACTCAATGCATGAGCTGCCAACGTGAATCCATCAACACAGCTTAAATTTCACTTTAACAACTTTGGCCGTGACTTTAGTTTTTATATGACATACACTTTCAGTAATGAGTGGATCTTCAAGCGTTTATTTATATTAATTACGGCCGGATTATGTGAACTGCATCATATTCGAATCCTCACTCGCAGAAAAAAATATTGTCATGGAGCGCCATTTTTGTGGGCAACACTAAACCCTGAGAAGGACTTAATGCACAAACCCTCTATTTTTAAATATCCCATGGAGAGAGACTCTCACTGCAGCCTGTTCTATTTTGTTCTGAAAATGTCGGCGTGCAGTCTCGTTCTGTGGATGATAAACGAGGTGCAGACTTTCATCGGTGTCTCCGGTAGTGAGGAAGTACAGTGAGTGGTGGACGGAGCAGTGAGTGACAACAACCCCGCCCACATTTAAGAGGACTGTTTGTGGTGGAAACGCTGAGCAGACCTAGGGTCTAGGTACCATGTCTAAAGGGTTACTTTTGGTTAGTATTTTGTGGAAACGGGGCTTTAATGATCAGAGACATAGACCCAAAATGATTAATGTAATTAGTTGTTTGATGGATTAGTCAGTTGAAAGTCCCTTAATCAGCAACTGTTTTGATATCTGGTTCATCATTTGAGTCATTTTAAGGAACAAAATTGCTGCATTTCAATATTTTATATTAGAAAGACGATAAATAAATGAATGGATGACATGGGATGTGGGAAACTGTGACTGACACTTTGACTACTTTGTAAACAAAATGATTCATTCAGAAAATAAATGACAGATAATCAATCATAAAAATAATCATAGTCGTTTCAACAACCATTGTTTTCCATCTTGGCTGTAATAAACCTTTTATCCTTTTAATGGGCCCAATCAAAAGAGATATAGTTGGCAGGCCATCCTCCTACTGCATTCTTCCTCCTCCTCTTTCTCCTCTTACCCTGGAGCTGCGTATGATGTGAGCCTTCAGCAAGGAGGCCACTTCCTCTCTGTGATCGGGACTGGAGAGCCAGTGCTTTCTTTCAGCTGAAAGGGAGTTGAGGGCCTCGTCTGTGGGCCAGAACATGGTGAACGGCTGATGGATGGACATCTCGAGTTCAGGGAGTAACCCTGCATCCTGCACAAAGAATGGACAGTAAAGATTTCTGTCAGTGCTCACACTAGCAGTCTAAGTTTTAATATTTTTTTATGTGTTCTCAGATTAAAAAAGAAGAGTGTGAGTGTAGTAGAAGGAGGAGTTGATGTCAGTGAAGTAGGTGCAGGAGGCCAAGTAGTGATAGAGGGAGGTGAAGGAGTTAGAGGAGTAGGTGTAAGAAGAGGACGTGTAGATATGTAAATATTAGAGGTGTAAATGAAGGAGCAGGGAGTGGATTCCAGAGTGAGGAGGAGGCAGTGTGGGAAATGCAGCTGTAGGGGGAGAAGAGGTGGCAGAAGGAGGTGCAAGAGGAGAAATCAAACCAGGAGGTGCAGCATGTGTTTTTCATTTTACCTCAATGAGTTTGTAGAAGCGGCTGTAGCCATAAAACGCAGCTGCTGACGTCAGGTTCATCTAAAAAGAGAGCAAACGCGAGCCCATCTGTCAGTTCTGACTCATCATCAATCATCTGCTCATTTTAAGTAACCTCAGAGCACCTTGTTAGACTGGATGTTTGATTTGCTGTGCAGCCTGTAAGGCGTCAACATCGTGTCAATGTGGTGAATGACTCCGTTAGATGTGGTGTAATCACTGTTCACGATTCTTGATCTGTTGTTGATCCAGACTGAACCCTGCAGAGAAGAGACAGAGGCAGTTGTGTAGTGAGAGGGAGAGGTGAGGCAGACAAGTAGAAACAAAGACAAGATGAGTGGAGAGGTGAATTGTGAGACAGGTGACAACATTACGGCAGCTTGAGACAGAGAAGGATTTTTAGCCCATCACTTTCGACACTTGTCTGTTGACATGAGTCATTTTGTGTTCGAGTTATAAAACAGCACTGGTGTCATCAGAGGTCACATGGTCTGCTAACAGCTCCAGTAAAAACTGGATGCACCAAACAAGTAAGCAACAATGTTCAATTTAAAAGTCCACAGCGCAGGTAGAAGTCATTCCTTATCACTCTAAATTCTTGTTCATTCACTCAGTTGTCAGTGAAGATTCTCAGTCATCCAGGTCATGGTAATCAAAGGTGCTAAAAAAGTAGGCTGCAAAACTGGACTTACTTGAGATTCTTGAAGATGTGGCACAACACAAGAACGCAAGCTCATCAGGTTAAGACCCAGCTGTCCATTTATATCTAAAGGAAAAGGGACACTCTTTCGAGGACAGCGATGTTCACATCTTGGCCAGAGAAGACAGATGGTTTGAAAGAGGCGTGAAGGAAGCTATCCACCTCAAACTGGAACGACCATCGTGAAACAGAGACGGTGGCGTACAACATTTATCACCCACCTACAATGCAGTCTTGGGATCCCTTCCCAGACGACCTGGTTCATCTGGAACCATCTAATCCTTACGACACACAAGATGGCCGGGTGGGTCATCAGCTCACATGTGACCTCAACGAAACTGTAAGGGCTCATACCCACACAGAGTTTAAGGTCTGCGACTTGGCACCAGTCAGTTATAACCGAAGAAGCCGTTTTGGAGGAGAGGCAAAACATCTTCAAGAAACTCAATCAAGTCCAGCTGCCTATCATACAGCACTTAGGATTCACTCAATTAATTCTTTTATAATTATTATCATCATTCTTATGATTATTATTCAGGCTGTCAGCATTAACTCATTGCAATGGGATTAAGGTACGATCATATCGTGTTAATTTTTCTTATATTACATTTATTACATGCTGCATTTTTGTCCTTTTGACGCACCATAGTCAAGCTACCACAGTGGCTCTCTGCTTCCTGCTGTCGCAGTGACGGAAAATAAGACACCACTGCTTTTTTAATGGCTCATTTCACTTTGAAAAACTCCAAGACAGCTCAGTTGAAAAGTCAAAAGTAATATGCTCCTGCAGATCCATCCATTCATCCATACATTTTCAACCACTTATCTGAAGCCGGGTCGCGGGGGCAGCAGGCCGAGCAAAGCATTCCAGACGTCCCTCTCCCCAGCGATGCTTTCCAGCTCCTGGTGGACCCCAAGGCGTTTCTAGGCCAGACGAGATATGTAATCCCTCCAGCGTGTTCTGGGTCTGCCCCAGGGCCTCCTACCAGTGGGCCATGCCTTAAACACCTCCAGTAGGAATTATCAGTCTCACGTGTGACTGAATGAGAGTTTCTTGCTGAGCAACAGACTCTTTTTGCATTTATTTGTATGAATAATAACGGTTGATGAGAGATGTAACAGATCGTGAAGAGAAAAATCTTTCTAATAACTGAAGAAAGTCATTTGTGGTCCTTTTCTTCCTCAGATTTTTAACTAGATTGTGAATCAGAAAACAACATATGAGACTTGGGAATGATGCACTTGAGTTTAATCTCTTAACTGTCTAGCCACTGGTCTGAAACTCAAGTTTTGTTGTGATGTATCAAATCAGTCCGATCAGCTGCAGCGCAGTACTGTCCAATCAATAACTGATATCCAGTCGAGGAGCACTTCCAAAAAAGCCGCACCCATTGTATCCTTGCTTGCCTCTTCACTGAAAGCCTCCTCTCTCCTCGACTCCTCTGAGTGCATTTAATGAATTGAGACGTCCTACAAGATGGCGAGTCTGGATCAATGTCCGGGTCAAGTGATTGAGGACAGAAGTCAGAGGGATACTGGGATGAACCCTGGGTCTTTACTGAAGCTGGGTACAGCTGCTGCCCTACACAAATAAGTGTGTGTGTGTGTGTGTGTGTGTGTTACCTGCAGCAGGCTGAAGTGCAATGTGTGTCCTGACGTTGAGATGACAAGCTTGGTGGTTTTGAGGTCACTCAGCATCAAAGTCTCACAGGAAACAATGTGGTAACGAACCAGGTCGGGGAGACGCCCGAATTGATCCCATTCCTGCCACTACACACAGACACATACGCACACACACACACACGCACACACACACAGACACACGTCAGTCAGTGATGTACATGTCATGCATCAGCACCCATATTTCAGACTTACAACTCACATACAGAACTGTATTTGACATGTGATTAATATTGTGATTCAGCTCATAAATGGCCATACAGTTTTTCAAGATAAGACACCAAACTCAAGACTAGTAATATTGTTGTTACATCAGGTAATATAGAAACAGCAGATGTTGTACGTACAGTGGAATCGTTGTTGGATTCCTCCAGAGGGACGAAGACAGTGAACGGTCCTTCACCAGATAAACCACGTATGCTTGATGTCTGAGAAACACAAAGAATATAAAGTGAACTCATGATGATTGATCGGGGATGCTGTCATGGTCGATGGCTCAGTCACCACCTTGTTAAAATCTGTGTGTGGACAAGTCCCATCTCATGATCTCTTTAATTTAATCATGTGTTAGCAGTCCAACCCACAGAGCAGCAGGAGCTCTGACATAACAGCTGTTGTGTTTTGCAGTTGTGTGTATTACAAGCCATCTATGTTTTTAGTAAGCAGCATCAAATTACTATCAGGAGGTGAAGTTTTATTTTGTGTGTGGATTTCAACATGACTCACAGAAAACATACGACGGAAGAAGAAATTCTCTGATTGTCGGAACACTTCCTGTAAAACAGACAGACAATGCAACTTCCTGTTAGGGAGGAGGAGTGAGGCAATGGAAGGTCAGAGGTCAGTGGGAGGTCAGAGGTCATGTGACTCACATTGTTGGTGGTACCCCGGCACTCGATGCCATCGCCCACATGGCCTCTGAGGCAGGTGCAGTTCCTCTGACCCTGACCCATATACTCACAGCGAGCATGCCGACTGCAGCCGCCATTGTTCTGCACACAAACAAACACACAGCAAAATATATCTTTAGTTGCTTATATGGACAGAGATTAACTGTCCTGCAGCCATGTTTATTTTTGATGAAATCATAGATGATGATTCTGATTAGTTGAGTCATCAGTCAGTCTGTCTGCAATAAATGTCTAAACGCAGTGCTGGCTCCAGCCTAGCTGCTGCTAGCTTTATAAATAAAAATATAAATAAAACTCTCAGAACAAAATGGGGGGTTAAAGTGAGCTTCAGCAATAGCCAATCACATCAGCTCCTTGTTAACCATTTAAAGCACAGGGTTGTTTAATGAGCTGAGAGGAGAATGTGAGGAAACTGTTCTTCTGCAGGAATAGTATCCACACGTTTTACTGTCTAGAGCACAAACCTATCTTAGGGGCTGTACACACGTCGCATCTTTAACTGCCTGGAAAACCTGAAGTCAGGCGCTGGGTGCTACTTTTGTGCTGTTTTTCTGCCAGCTTTCAAGAGCACGGCGACAGGTTGCATCTAGAATTGCTAAGCATAACATGATCAACTTCTCTGCCATATTTATCACAGACTGATATTTACAAAAGAAGGGAAAGATATGTGTCAGCTGTGATTGGTTGTTCCTCGTCACATGACATGTGTTGTGCGCTGCTGTGTTCCAAAAGTTGAACTCTGTTTATCTCAAAGCCGTCACACCCTGAAAAATGTGTGCTCGGGAACGCATACGCACTGCTACAACGTGGCTCTGGTGTTTGAGCACGCCTGCTGCACGTCTAGATTGAAAACAACGAATTTAAAGGCGCAAAAAACGCGGCATGTGTACGGCCCCTTAGACCATTCTATCTGTAAGATATTGTAGCACATTTTTTTCCCTCTATTACTGTTTGCTGACCGCATATAAATATATGTTTTTGTAATGAATTAAATGGGTTGCGGTTACTGTACAAATCCTACTGTCACGACAGAATATATATTTTATTATCCAGAGGAAATGGGTTTGGAGATCTGTTCAAAGTTCAACATCCTTGTGATGATCACCATGGTCCAGATGGTCTCGCTGTATAAACTGAGTGGAACAGCTCACTGTCAGGAGATTTAAATAATTAATGAAGACCCAGCTGTGTGATCTGTGTTTACAATTTGGTCTGTGGTGGCAGAGTTGCAAGTAAACATGATTGTCACAGGACAGAATAAAGCAGATGACTGCATGGGAATCAACACAATGAAACACAGACATACATTTCTGCAGGGGTTGACAGGGTAGCAGTACTTCCCTGATCCTTGAAAGCCCATCAGACACCTGCAGGCCGTCTGCGGACGACAACAGAACAGACAGAGAAAACAGTCACTTAGTAAAAGAGTCTATCACTTCATCCATCTGTTTCCTCCCTCCCCCTGTACTCTGCCAATCAGCAAATCAAATAATCACTTCTCCTTAACTCCAAATCAGTTTCTTGAGTTGTAAACAAAGTACTGCTGTTTCTGGAGGGGGGTTAATGACAACAGCTGTGCTGAATAATCAGCTATTGACATTTCATTTAAAATGCATGATCCCAGAGAAAGTTGGAGATGACAGAAAGTCATCCTCAAAGCTTTCCTGCCACACAGCTGTGACGGCTGCACACACAAGTTACTCTGCTGAGTGACATGTTGAACCTTCAGTTAGTGTCCTCCTGCTATCTGTGGTCACCTGTACTGTGTTTCTATGCAGCCGAATTTAACATTATAATTGTTTTCATTTACATGTTTCTCTGTTGCAGGACAATAGCCCGGTGAGACAATCCTGTTGACGTCAGCTCAACATTCTGTTTGCTCTCTGTATCAGTCTGAACTCAGTGCCACCCCCAGCAGCGCCGTGGTGATAAAATCCTTATTTTGTGTTATAAACATTGTCTGACAACATTGTATAATACAAGTATAACAAGTATAATATTACATAGTATTGTTTATGACAACAGCTCTGCTTCGTGTTGGACAACCACTGAGAGGGTCTGCAGCAAGACAAAGTCCTCCTTAACTTTAGTGCCACATAGCCCCCACCCCACAAAGGACAGCTTACGTCACTGTTTTAGAGAAGTTCGATTTTACCTGTTTTAGTAAAAGGCCATGTCAGTGTTTTAAGATTTACTAACTCCGGAGGCTGTTTTGGTAAAGCTCAGTTATTGGGGGAGAAAAATCAGTTTTAGTCTGGACGGACAGCTGAAATGGAGAGAAAAAAGTAACAGGCTTAAGGCTGAAATATGCTTCGTGACACTTTTGAAGAGTGTCGCTCGACAGAAAAAAGAGCACTGTGACGTTTTCAATTTATGCTTCGTCGAAAGGTTTCAGTCATCTCCATGGTAACCACAAACCCTGCATTTCTTTCAAGGCCCAAGTCTTTTCTCTGTCGCGTTAAGCGTATAAACTGCACAGACAGGTAATTAAAATCACACAAACATCCGGCTGTTTATGTGTATTTAACTTATTATCCATATATTCATTAATTGATCAGCCTCCATTCTGTGTGAGCAGAATATTCTCCTTACTCGCTGCAATGGGCTTGGAAATATAAATCAATGAATACAAAGACTGCTTTTTTTTCCTGTTGCACTGACATGAAATAATTTTGGTGCAGTAAATTTCTTTTTTCTTTTCAGGTGCTGTTGACAAACAGCTGCGTCTGTGGACAGAGATGCTGAATGCAGGTCAAAGTCAGTATGGATTTAAAACTACTATCTCAATGGCGACAAGAGGAACACTATAAATCACACTGTGCAACAAAGTATGATAGTATTCACGATGTAACAAATTCTCCAAGTGTGCGACATGAAAGGAAACTGTCGCACAACACTTGTGTCTTTTCTGTGTCTTACGCAGCAAAGCATAAATTAGACATTACTGTAAATGGACTCTGACTTGGTAAATTAAACCTCATCACCAACATAAATGGTGGTCAGAAGAAAAAAATACCAAGATTGTGAAAAAAAACCTCTGAACATTACTTAAAAAAAAAAAGAGACCCTCCTGGAACTTCCTGACCTGAGCTGAGTCTCAGGTACAGTGATGGCTCAGTGTTGGGTCAGGTCTAACATTATGCACCATGGATATCTGACAATTAAATGCAGCACAGTTGTGTTGTCTTACAATGTTGGGGCCTGTTCTGATGCACTCAGCTGACTTGGGGCAGCCTCCATTGTTGACCAGACAGCCGTCCATCTCTGTGAACACACAACATGGTGGAAATTTGTTATTCAGAAATATTTAAGGCCTTGAATTTACAAAATTGGCAATAATATTAGACTTTTCCAGACTTTTCCATGTCAGGAGGTTCAGGTTAAGGTGGAATTTATACTTGAATCAATGCCATAGCCACGACGTAGGCTCTGCGTCAACGTAAACTACACCGTAGCCTGACATTCACCTCCCCAGAAATGTACCTACACGTCTCAGCAACACAGACCTCCAGTTTTTTCTGTTAGCTGAAACCATTTCCCTCAGTGGAAACAAAGCTTTTATTTACTTTTATTTCACAGATAAGAAACAATAAATTGTGAAGACAATAAAGCCTCCACAAAAATCGCATTTTAAGTCTTGTGTGTATCCTGGCTTCATATGAGAAAAGGAACTATCCACTTGTCGCTAGGCTAATTTATACAATGTAAAATGCCATAGGTTTGTGCTAATAATGTTAGCATGTTATATTTGTTTGGAAAACATATTTAGTATAAGACAGTTGTTTTGTCGGTGAACCTTGTGAGCTGTAATGGAGCTGAATTTTGTAACGTTACCTTTGTTAAATGTTGCTGTTGTCCCCGGCTTCATATGAGAAGAGGAAAAGTTTGCTGGTCGCTAGGCTAATCTATACCATGTAAAATGCCAAAGACTTGTGCTAAAAACATTAGCATGTTGTATTTGAGGGGAAAATTTGTCCAGATAAAGACAAGTGTTTGTCTGTGAATGCTGCGAGTTATAGTGAAGCTGAACGGTCGCTATTAAGCCATGCTTAATGTGTGTTTAATGTGTGCTTTAATCAACTAAACTTTATAGCACTTCACAGAAACCCAGCCGCAGACTTGTGTTTTGGAGGTGTAACTGCAGAGCAACACAGACACACCACCGCACATGTAAATGGTCACAACTGTGTAGACTACAGTGAGGGTCTGCCCCACAAGTATAAATCCTGTTCAACAGTGTTGGGGTCAGGCCTACATACCTAGGCAGACGACCCCGTCCCCAGTGTACCCCTCTCTACAGGTACAGGTCCTCTCTCCTGCTGAGACCTTTGTGCAAACAGCAAATCTTGAACATCCACCGTTGAACCTGCTGCACAAATCCAGCTCTGAGAGACACAGAGAGATAAAAATTAATCAGATTTGATATTTGTACAGGATGTGTCTGACTGTGTGAGGTTTTTTTTTTTTTTTTTTTTTTTAACCTTTGCAGTTAGTCCCATTGCCTTCATATCCAGCTGCACACACACAGGCAGGAGCTGTACCCTTTGGTCCTGTTATACAGCTGCAACAGAGGAGAAATGGTTCAATAATTATGTTACACATTTCTACTGAAGCTGAGAGCAGCAGCCATCTTTGAGAACAAGCTTGAAATGAAAGCATCCTGGAGCGCTTTGTCTCAGCAGTCTTCCACAGTCGATACAACTGCCTTTATGTAAAGTTGAAATTACAGGTAGATTTAGATGCACACAGGTGAGGTGAAGGCAGCTTCGTAATGATAGCATCAAAATATTGTTTGAGTATGATTCATTTTGCTTAACTTCTAGCCTGTACTTACACCTTTATAGTTTTGTGCTTGCATGTTTGTGTCATTGTGTGACAATTATGATCTATGGACCTGACAGTGTTCCTGTGTTGTGTTCTATAAACACAAAAAAACCCAATAAAAACAATTTACAAAAATAAACATATATTGTTTGAGTCACTTAAACATAGTTTCACTTAAAAAAAAAAAATTTAACATATGCTTAAACAATTACTGGGTTCTAGTCTGAGTGGGTGGAAGTTCGCTGCAAAGATCAGCCTCTCACTGGGCGGAATGAGCCACCCGCTGAAGTCCTGCCCTACCACCTCCGGTTGCAGTATTCAACACGTCCTTTGCTAACTTTTGCGGTGTTTGATCTTGCGGGGATGTAGTCATTTTTCTGCCATGGTTCACGTCCTGTAGGCGATATTTTTGTGGGCATGTTACACCAAAACTTTTTCCCCCGGCAATATTTTTGCAAGCGCACCGTTGCTGTGGCACCGCCCATAACGATTGTGATTGGTTGAAAGAAATACAAGCAGCCGGGGCGTTTTTTCCTCCAATCTTAAAGTGAGAGTCGGACCAGCCAGACCTTTCTTTTCTTGAGAAAGGTCTGGTGAGCGAGACTAAGTGGGTGGTGATGTCATACATGTTTGAATTTAACTAACAGTGACTTTTTGAGCCCAGCATTTGGTACGTTCTGTGTTTCTACTAATTTACCCAAAATGATCAGAAACACCCTCCAAAATAATACATACAGTAAAAAACACCACCCACTTCGACCTCAATAATAAACATAAAGTAGAATATTCATATATGCTGCATCGTATTTGCGGGATAATATGAGTCCTCTAACAAAGGGTATGATAATTTGCACAAGACATTTCGACAACACCACAAAAATGTGAGTATGCTATGGCCAACAGTAAACAATGTGATGCAGCTAGGTGTATTCTGGGTAAAGTCACAGCTTCTCCAAACCCAGCTGTTCTTGATCGAGACCACACACACAGACACACAGACATAGATACAGACACACCAGCTGTAGACACAACAACAGGATGACTTACTTGGCGTTCTCGTCACACACACCCCCACAGGCATCGTCCTTGATCTCTGAGAGAGAGAGACACACACGCACACACGCATGCACGCACGCACGCACGCACGCACGCACGCACACACAAAGATTTCAAGTGATAAATTGTCAGGAGAATATTTTACAATATAACAATACAATGTCATTGTATTTGTGTGTCTTACCTACAGAGCAGGAAGCTCCTTTCCAACCTTTATAACACACACACTTGCCACTTCCTGCCAGACCATCCTCACACTTCCCGTGGTCACACACACACTCTGCAACACAGACACACACACAGGTTAACTGTGACAGTGTTTCCTCTGTGGTGTATTCTCTTGTGTTTAATAAATGACCCTGTCTCATGTCATCATAGGCTTTTTATCAGCACTGATTATTAGCCATAGCTGTTGTAGATTTCTTAGCCTCATAACTTTTATGGGTTTGTTTGTCTTGCAGGCGTGTTTGCATCACTGTTTTGCTGGCATCATAGGATTGTTGGACCCATAGGTGTGTTAGTGTCACAGGTTTGTGAGCTTATCAGGTTTGCTGGTATTGTAGGTTATTTAACCGCATGTTTATCAGTCTCACAGATTCGTTTAACTTACAACGTTTACGATTTAATGGACATTTGATGCTGGCTCCAGAAGCCAGTCAGTCCCCAGAGACCCCCATGTTAAAATGGTCAACTTTACAGCAGAAATAAACACGTTGACAGCCTGGTACAAAAAAATGGTTTTGGTGTCTATAGCTAATTTTAACAATCATGACAGCTGTAAGATGGGGTCAGGGGATTTTTACACAACTCACCCATTTTCTATTACGGCTTAAAGTAATGTATAATTAAGGGTGGGCTGCTTTGAGTGACAGGCTGTCTGCCAATAGTGTCCTCAGCGTCACATCCACCCCTCATTTCTCCATAGCACCGGCATCTCACCTGACAACAACTGAACACTGCATACAGTGTCCTCCTGCCTGTCCCACCCCTACTAGTCTGAGTGGGTGGAAGTTCGCTGCAAAGATCAGCCTCTCATTGGGCGGAACGAGCCACCCGCTGAAGTCCTGCCCTACCACCTCCGGTTGCAGTTTCGCTGTTTTCAACACGTCCTTTACTAACTTTTGCAGTGTTTGATCTTGCGGGGATGTAGCCATTTTTCTGCCATGGTTCGTGTCCTGTAGGCGATATTTTTGTGGGCGTGTTACACCAAAACCTGTTTCCCCCCGGCAATATTTTGCAAGCGCACCGTTGCTGTGTCACCGCCCAGAACGATTGTGATTGGTTGAAAGAAATACAAGCAGCCGGGGCATTTTTTCCTCCAATCTTAAAGTGAGAGTCGGACCAGCCAGACCTTTCTTTTCTTGAGAAAGGTCTGGTGAGCGAGACTACACACCTACTGACTGCCTCGCTGTGCTTGCCTGATCTCAGACAAGACAGTCAACTTGTTACATAAAGAAGTCCACATTATGAAGAAAGGAAAAATCACCTTAGAAAAAGAAGAATCTGTAGAGCAAGAAAATGATGCCAGCTGAAACTTAAGTTTCAATTCCAGCTTTTGGTGAAACTAAAACATCAGGGCATCACTGAAGAGAAACCAAAATAATTACAGTGAAAAGCCAGCTCATGATTAGTTTTGCCATGCCAACTAAGGCCTATTGGGTTTCAGGGGTTTTAAGAGTGAAGTAAAAATAAACAGCGATGTCAGGCAAGACATAATAAATATGAAGAAGAAAGCAGACAGAGAGGGCACCTTGATCGAGATGGTGACGTGTCAGAATTTAAAAAAAGAAAGAAAAAGACGATCCTGAGCATTTCATTATAATGACCTGATGAAAAAACTTTGATAAAAACATCTTTGCTTTACATGGTTTATTTAAAGGGGCAATAAGCGAAATTCATCATTTCTAGATTGAAGGAATTAAAAAATTGCTATGTGAAGAACTAGAGGTGTAATTTCATCTGTAGTATATCATGACCTCACACACCCTCCCTCTGTGTTGATCTCTAGCCCCTTGTTTACAAGCCGGTCCGGCTGCGCGTTTATGTACATTCATGTGAATCCCTACCTCCTTGGCCCTCCCTCTCTATAAAAGGCTACAGCCAGTGAGCAATGGCAGCGCATATTTTCGAAGTGAAATGGTGGAGAGCGGAACAAAACGTCCACCTGAAGACGACCAGGATCTGACATTACCTCTTAAGAAACAACGGTTGTTGGCAAAGAAGTTGTTAGATAAAGAAAGAGACAGAACTCAGATTAACATTGGCCTTGCATTTCCAAGGTGAGAGCACTGTGAGAGCTAAAGGGACTACAATTTGACTCAGAGCTAGCTAGCTAGCTAGTGCTAACTCCAGGAGCTAACGCTAACGTCCCTAATCTTCTCCGTGAGCCCGCCATGGCTCCGGCTCACGGAGAAGAGCAGGAACGTTAGCGTGTCAGCCGACTAGTGCTAACGCTAACGTCCCTACTCTTCTCCGTGAGCTTGGCGGGCTTGCGGGCTCATGGCTCCGGCTCACGGAGAAGAGTAGGGATGTTAGCGTGGCAGCCGACTAGTGCTAACACTAACAGGAAAGCAGGGAAATAGCTAAACACAGCAGAGACCGAGAGTGAGTGAAAGACATTGCTAACTGCTAAACTAAGCCCAACTAAGTTGGCTGTTTAGGTTTTATTTCCTCGCCCCTGTGGCGAGTGAATCTGCCTGTAGTGAAACCGGGGCTAACTGGTGCTTCCTCCTCAGGCTCCACTTCACTCAGCTGCCAGCACAGCCAGTTAGCCTCCGCTAGCTTCCCAGCTAACGTTAGCCCCGGCTCTCCGTTTGGATCCAACCGGAGCACCGAGCCCTGGTTTGTTATTCAGGTCAATGTGGGAAGAAGCAGCAGGTATATCGGGCAGCTGAGTGAAGTGGAGCCTGCGGAAGAAACACCGGGACCGTCTGGATGTAATAGTCCATGGAGATGCTGCGGTGCTCGCCTGCACAGACGAGGCGAGTGGGGTGGAGGGTGGGGGGTGGAGAGCAGAGGTAGAGGGAGGTGTGGCTCATGACACACTTTGTTTTGGTCTACAGGCAGTGCACAACAGCAAATCTAGCGGTGAAACGATTTCGCTTTTTGCCCCTTTAAATATTAAAGGCTTTTATGCACTCTGTTAATAGAGAGGCTATTTTGAAGTTACTCAAGTACTTGATTTTTTTTCCCCTCAAAATTCTAGCACTTCAAGGACCTTGTGTAAACCCTGTGTATTACCACAGTAAACATTTTCCTAATTCACTCATGGTTTTAAACACGAGCTCCAAGTCTTCAATACAGCATGATGTTCATTTTGTAAATTATGGTCCCATTTGAGGAAAAAACACAATACAGCAGGGTTTGCTTAAGGGCGTGGCTACCTTGTGATTGAAAAGTCGCTACCACGGCAACCTGTCATTCAGGATAGAGGCGTAGCAATAAGAGTCCTCTGCAGCTTCACCCTCTCATCTCAACATGGTCACTTCTGGCTCCAAAAAACCAAGGTAGCAACAGCCACAAGGCCAAATTTGAGGCTTCAAAACGAGAGTCTGCGAATAGGCTAACATCTTAGTGGCTACTTCCAGTTCTTTTATTCAGTCTGTCTCAGTCCCCAGCAGTCTGTCTTTGACACTTGCCCTACTGTCTGACCAAAAAAATTTAAAGCAAACACATCTTCATCATCATTTTTTCCCCACTGTACTGAACTGGCAGTGAACCATGACTCCTAAACTGGGCGTATGAACTGAACTGTGACTTCTGTGTGCTGTTACACCCCTAGTGCTTTCACAAGCGTTTCTGTCGGATAAGTGTGTGTGTGTGTCTGTGTGTATGTGTGCGTTCCTCACTGGAGGAGCAGTTGACGCCATATCGTCCTGGCTCACAGTCCTCACACGCGGTGCCGTGGAAACCCTCAAAGCAACGGCACTCCCCGTCACCATGGTTACCGTCCTGACACTCCCCGTGATTGGAGCACCAGCTGCCGACATCTCCGGGGCATTTGAAGCACTCGTGGCCGTAGTAACCGGGGCAACAGGAGTGATCCTGCAGGACAAACCATCAGTATAATTATTGTTATCATTGTTATCATTATACAGCCTGTTCAGGACCTGGAATCTGTGGCCTTGCTGAATTCAGCTGCTTGTAAAAGTGATGTGTTTTTTGTCATTCTAATATGGTTTAGTACACTTTTATTCAGGCGTCAAATGAAGACGAAATAATGTAAATGCTGCTATAATGGACAGACTATAATGACCATAAGATCTAATGCTCTGAAATATTTGTCAGCTGGTCCACAGAGGGAGGACTGTTGCTGCTGGAGAAGAGCAGTGAGTTGGAATATAATTAAACCAACAAAGAAGAGTCTTTACAGTGCTCTCACAGTCAGGCTACATTACTAATAGATTTTAAGGTGCCCCCGACCCAAAAACAACTTATAAAGTAATAAAAACAGAGGGGAAAAAAACAACAAAAATAAAATCTGTGTTTAGTCTCTGTTAAGGATTGTCAATGGTGTTCATATTGTATAGTAGTAGTATTACTAGTAATAGTATTTATCTTCTTAGTGTATTCTAAATGAAAATGTCTTAAAGTAAAAAAAAAAAAAGAAATCATTCTGATAACTTTAACAAAACTACAATACACTTACATAAGATTAATAATACTAACAACACTCTATAATCAGAAAAACACTGTACTCCAGGGTAATATTCAGCTTGGTAGTTTGAATAGCAACAGTGGTAATGTAGTACGTGTTGGTATAGTGGCATTTGCAGTCTTTAGAGCAATAATATTACTTTTACTTTAAAAGCAGTAGTAGCAAGGCTAACTATTTAGTCTAACTCGAATCAAGAACAAAATCAAAACAAGTAAACAAAGTGAAAACAGAGACTAAAATGTGTCTGAAAATTCAAATTACTTCCAGTTAGAGCTAGTCCTCCATACCCAACTCAAACTACAGTGCTCAGTAGTACTGGTAGTAGATACAGTGGTAGAACTACAGTGCTAAGGGTAGTGTCAGCAGACCGTGGTTAACCGTAGACATTTGATGACACAGCCTGGCACTGACTTCCTCCTGGATCCGACTCGCTTCCTGTATTTACAGTTGGATCGCATTCTAGCCGGAAACTGTTGCCTGATCTGCGGTAGAAGACATCAGAAACACAGTAGAGACCCAAACTGAGAGCTGAGAACACAGGCACCTACAGATATTACTGAGACAGAATGATGCCTGAAAAACTGCACATAAATACAACTCTGATTAGAACCTGTTCAAAAAGGAAAAACATGACACATGGAAACAGATTTTTTTTGTGGCACAAATAATAATAACAGCAACACCTGTACAACACAGTGTGGTTAAATCTGAGTGTGGTTAAAATACATTCTTAGCACTGTAATTCGTGCTTGAAAGATTGAGTCTTGATGCAGTAAAGTCAATTATTATTACGACCACCTGTAAAAAGACTGCCCTGCACAATTCTTAAATCTAAACAACTGGATGGTGAAATATAACAAGATGTAAGCACGTACGCTATTTTCTGTCCGAAGTGAGGCTACTTCTTGAGTTTTGGTAAGGATGGCTAAGTGTTAGGGGTAGGCACTATAACGACTATGTACAATATATCGATATATTTTCAAGCAAGATGTAAATTTAGATAACACGATTTATATCGCTATAGGGTCAAGTTGCCTTACATGGCGCATACCAGTGTGCATCTCTCCTCTCTCGCACTCTCCGCACAGCTCTGCCCCCTCACTCTCTCACAAGTTCTCCAGCAACATTTTTTAGAGCCGTAGCCTGACGTGCACCTCCCCAGAAATGTATCTACACGTTGCAGAGACGCAGACCTCCTGTCTGTTTCTTTTAGCTGAAACCATTTCCCTCAGTGGAAACGAAGCTTTTATTTACTTTACTTTCAGTATAAGACAGTTGTTTTGTCAGTGAACCTTGTGAACTGTAATGGAGCCAAATTTTGTGCTGTTACCTTTGTTAAATGTTGCTGTTGTCCCGGGTTTTATATGAGAAGAGAAAAAGTACACTAGCCCCTAGGCTAATTTATACAATGTACAATGCCATAGGCTTGTGCTATAAACATTAGCATGTTGTATTTGTGGGGAAAATGTGTCCAGATAAAGACAAGTGTTTGTCTGTGAATGCTGTGAGTTATAGAAGTATTTTAGCTTCTATGAAGTTGAAGGGACAAACAGCAGGACTGTGTGCAAGCCAATTCATCGGTTTATTTTAATTACAGATAATTACAAATACACTGTGTTATAAAAGTAGCATGTAGTCGCACAGTGAGAAAACAATAAATCAAGTAGAGAAGTCAATTATTTTGACTCAACAACATGCAACAAAAATTGCTTTTATCATGGCATTGTAACGTTCTGAATCGAATCACGAGGGGCCTTGTAGAGATTCCCACCCCTAAATCTCATTTAGTCCTGTCGCCCTCTTCCCTTTCTGAGTGTTAAAACTTGGTAGTTGATTTAACTCTGAGGTCACTTTTGGAGACTGTAGACTGTGTATTTCTGGATAAAGATAAACAGGTTATCATGTTATTGTGTCCACCCCTTGTGAGCTGTGTCATTGTTCTTACTGGTTTGTAGCTGAACAGGCATCGAGGCGGTCCTTCACAGTCTGTACACCTTCCCTGGAGACAAGGACAGAAAGTAAGAGGGACGGACGGGTTGGAAATACTGAGACAATCCATCAGTCCTGACAACAGACATCTCAGAACCAAGTCTGTATCTCCTGCAGAGTTTCTCCACTGCTTATCTAATGACTTTGTCAACAAGAACAAATTACTTTCAGTTAACACTCCCTTGCGAGTAGACTCATTTAAATATAAAGTAAAAAAAAAAATGTAATGTGGTTAATTAGTAGTACGACTCTTACAGTATCTGTTGTCCACAGCTGCCTTACACTGTAGGAAAAGCTTCTCCTTTGGCTCATTTAATCCCTGCAGCCACCTCAAGGCAGCAGAACACACATGTAGGTAAATGTGCACCCTCTGGTTTATAATCTTGATGAGGAAGTGACATCATGTATGATTTTTTACAGGGTTGGGAATTAACATTTTTGTCTACCTGCCACTGTGGCTGGAGGATGGATTCCAAAATGTACCTGCCGCTCAACAGATTACCAACAGATTGCTTTCTTTGGTTGGTGGGTGAAGAAAATCTGGCAGCCACTTACCAACATTTGGCTAGTGGCTGGTGCTTATTTACGACCTTGATTGTTAACTATGTTTACCTTATTACATACCATAGAAATGAAACTAGGTTGCTGCAAAATAACCGCACACATGAGACTGGTGGGTTATAACTCAGAACTCTGCCTGTTTATCAAATTAACTGGGACTAATTAATCCTGTCTATCATGTGGCATCTACTGTTTTATTCTTGAAATGTATTATGATGCAATCTAAGTGCTGTATGGTAGGCAACTGAACTTCCTCTCATCCAAGAAGCGTCTTCAGTTCTAACTAACAGGTGGGGAGTCGCAGGTTTTAAACTCTGTGTGGGTGTGAACCCTTACAGAGTCGTTGAGGTCACATGTGAGTCGTTGACCCAGCCGGCCATCTTGTGTGTCGTTAGGGTTAGATGGGTCCAGGTGAGAATTAGTGTTAGGTCGTCTGGGAAGGGATCCCAAGACCGCATTGTATATGGGTGATAAATGGTGTTGTACGCCACTTCCTCTGTTTAACTATGGTCATTCCAGTTTGACGTGGATGGTTTCTTTCACGCCTCTTTCAAACCATTTTTCTTCTCTGGCCAAGATGTGAACATTGCCGTCATCGAAGGAGTGTCCCTTCTCCTTTAGGATGCTTTGAAAGACGCGTGAAAGAAGCCAACTACGTCAAACTGGAACGACCATCTTTAAACAGATGCCTAAGATATAGCCCTTATGATTACATTACGACATTATGATGCTAACACTCCTGTCACATCAATTATGTGACCATTTATGACGTGAAATACAGTAAAATAAAACTGAATTATCATCTGACTGATGTGGTCACATAAAAATGGCTTCACCAGCTTTTTTTTCCTCCATCATCTGTTTCTATCGTCATTGTACAAAATAGCTATTAAAAACCCACCAGCAGCCTGTAGCTACAGATTAGTAATGTTGTTTACACTGTGACGCTCAGCTGCATCCAAAACAGTATGATTTCGTAGAGATAGCTGTTTCTTTATTTGTTCAGCCTTGACATAATGTCAAAAAGACCGTGAGTGGTTCAGTTTCAGAGCAATAACAGTGTTGTGACTGACTGAGAACATATTTATCACCTCGCCCATCACCCAGCCCTTTTACAGTTTGCAATGCTGCACATACATTAACCAAAACAGGAGGTTCATTCTTCAATTTCACCACTCATCCATTCATCCATCACTCCATCCACCCTGTCATTGATCCATTCATCAATCTGTCTGTCCATACATCCATTAACTTGTACGTCTATCTTTCTTTACATTGATTCATTATCATTCCATCACTCCCTCCATCCTTACATTGACCTGCAGGGTTATCTGTTGGCTGCATCTGTTGCGGCGGACTTTGAGGACCTGAGGGAGGCCTATGATGACACCGTTTTGCGTCTCAGTGAAACTGCCGTCAAGAGGAACATCGTTCACAACTGTCTGGAGAACAAGAATAAATCGGACTCTTGACTTTGTGTGACTGGTAGAGAGTTATACGTCATTAGAAGACTACACTGGTGTGTCTGTCTATTTTAGCACATAAAACATGAATCTTTTATATTTCAAAGAAACACTCATCATTAATTATTGATTTCTTTTCTTTTTTTACAAGTCAGTCTGAGTTCATTGCTACGAAAATTTACATGCACAGGCTTGCTGCACAGAGATAGGCCATCACAGTCTAGGAAGCTTTAATTTTCTGTCCACCTTTAGGTACCATCACCTGATAATGCAGCTGTAAGCAGGAACTCAGTGTTCAAACTAGGACTGACAGTCTGAAAAGCATTTTAATGACAATCACTGTTGTCACAAAATCAAACTCAGAAGACAAATGATGAGCAATATGGAACTTGTAAAAACAGTACTACTAATTTACTTGTGTCCTGTATTCATTTTGCTGTTCTCAGGTCTCATGCAATATCGACCAAAAATTAATTTGTCTACGTGCTGACTGTGATGGATTATGTCTTATTATTTTGATTTTCATAGAAGTGAACTGAAACTAATGGCTGCAGGAAGGAAATCAATCTAAAACTGACAGGAGTGCAAAGTGTTCCTTAAACTATCAAACAAGTCTTCAATGTTCAGGTGTGACAAAGCTTATAGAAGGTTGGTCACATGACTGTGAAGCTTATGTTGGTCGAGCTATTGTTACCTGGTTTTTGTCGTTTAGGTGGAACTGGACCTGGTAGTCACTGCCCAGCAGTGTGCTCTTCAAGAGGCCATCACTGAGGTGGTCAGGGAAGAGCAGCTCATTGAGAATCACATGATACTTGAACACATCAGAGTTCTAGACAAATACAGACAGACAGACAGACAGACAGACGAAGTGAGTTTAAGAATATTTCTGGTTTATGATAATCACCGCCCACATCTTGTTGTGCTAACTGGCAGCTGCTTCTCCAATTGGAAACAACTGACCAATCAGAGCTTTTTGGGCAGAATTAAAATCAGATACATGAGATTTTATTGATACCAATGCCATTATTGATTGTGCTTCTCGGTCTGATTCTTTATCGATTACCCAATTGATTCCTGGTAAATTTTCTGCATGAAAAGAAGGATGCCTACACCTCTTCTTCACTCATTTTCCCTCACTGTGCAGCAAGTGTGAAAGGGGGAGCTGACAGGCAAGTTGAGCCAGCTGAAGCCTGAGTGCTCACTGTACCAACATTCTGTCCGTCATCATCTAGAATTAATGACATGAAAGAATATTTGTACAGTATTCGTTTTCATTTAGGTCTTCACAGTCAAAGAAAAAAAATCTACTTATGTGGCGCTAATATTAATATAACAGATATATTTAGCCTCGGTAACAAACGTGCTGCCTGTCTGGAAGCAGTGGCACTTGTGCGTAGAGTTTCAAATACGTAACATTCCTCAAATTTAAACCCATGTTGCACAGAAAAGATAATTTAGCATATTGCTGGTGTTTTCTCCCCGACTTGGAGTTATCATTTTACAGACATAACAAGCAGTACTGCTGTCATCTTTCTTTGTGACTCCGTCATCTTGCAAGTTTCCAGTAGTGTAGACGCAGGAGTTTGATGTCACTGTTTTGCAACATGCAACTATCGAAAAAACACGCTGGCATCAATAACAGGAAATTATAAGCTCGGAGACATATAATTCTGATGGATCATGGTTCTCAACTGGAACCAGTTTGTGGTTGCCACCCTTACTAACTGGTTCAGAGTGACCATCTAATTTGTGAGTGATAGAACAATGATGTTACTGCTTTTTGTAAAAAGGGCCTTAAATTAAGCTATTTGACTGGTTGCATGGAAAGAAGTTCTCCATCTAAGCTTAAGGAGAATAAATGGTATTTGGTCAGACAAAATTGAAAATGGTGTGCACCATCATAACACCAAAAAATGAAATATAAATTTCTCCCTCTGAGTGTTTTTCTCAAACGAGAACACAGGACAAGTACAAAAAGATATGTATGCTGTAGCGTCAGTTTTTGTGTTACTGTGATCATAATGGAGGGTTTGCAGGCCAGCACTGGCTCATATCATCTGGACCTACCAAGAAGGAGGAGTTAGTCCCGCTGAGGTGCTGCCTGATGGCATCATCTGTTGGCAGCAAGAGGGTGAAATCAGACACACCCAGATCCTCTGTCAGATTGTACATCTGTGAAAAAACACACACACTTAAACACACTGAAAAAAACCTTTCGAGTTCAGACAGATAAACAGGTGGAAAGATATCTTACCAGAGCGTACTGTCTGAACAGAGTGAAAGTCGAAGAGGAGTTCAGGACAGCCATCAGAGTCGGGGGGTCGGGGGGGAGGTCTGAGCGGGAGGGGGCCAGAACCTGACCGCAACCAAACAAACAACAAACAAACAGACAGGGTTTCTGTTTATTGGACTTTTAACAACTCCATGATCTTTACTTTAGCACCCAATCAGGACAAACTAGCCTCATGACTGTTAGAGCTTAAAGAATAATCCAGTACACAGTTCGTTCTAATTGCCAGCCTCCTGACTGTGAGACTCTCACCTTGTCTATGATGTGGATGTAGCCATTGATTGCAGGCAGGTTGCGAGTGAGGATGGAGGCGTTTTCAATGTGGATCACCTGGAACAAAACAACAACATTTAAATATACAGTACAGGCCAAAAGTTTGGACACACCTCCTCATTCAATGCGTTTTCTTTATTTTCATGACTATTTACATTGTAGATTGTCACTGAAGGCATCAAAACTATGAATGAACACATGTGGAGTTTTGTACTTAACAAAAAAAGGTGAAATAACTGAAAACATGTTTTATATTCTAGTTTCTTCAAAATAGCCACCCTTTGCTCTGATTACTGCTTTGCACACTCTTGCCATTCTCTCCATGAGCTTCAAGAGGTAGTCACCTGAAATGGTTTCCACTTCACAGGTGTGCCTTATCAGGGTTAATTAGTGGAATTTCTTGCTTTATCAATGGGGTTGGGACCATCAGTTGTGTTGTGCAGAAGTCAGGTTAATACACAGCCGACAGCCCTATTGGACAACTGTTAAAATTCATATTATGGCAAGAACCAATCAGCTAACTAAAGAAAAACGAGTGGCCATCATTACTTTAAGAAATGAAGGTCAGTCAGTCGGGAAAATTGCAAAAACTTTAAATGTGTCCCCAAGTGGAGTCGCAAAAACCATCAAGCGCTACAACGAAACTGGCACACATGAGGACCGACCCAGGAAAGGAAGACCAAGAGTCACCTCTGCTTCTGAGGATAAGTTCATCCGAGTCACCAGCCTCAGAAATCGCAAGTTAACAGCAGCTCAGATCAGAGACCAGATGAATGCCACACGGAGTTCTAGCAGCAGACCCATCTCTAGAACAACTGTTAAGAGTAGACTGCGCGAATCAGGCCTTCATGGTCAAATAGCTGCTAGGAAACCACTGCTAAGGAGAGGCAACAAGCAGAAGAGATTTGTTTGGGCCAAGAAACACAAGGAATGGACATTAGACCAGTGGAAATCTGTGCTTTGGTCTGAGTCCAAATTTGAGATCTTTGGTTCCAACCGCCGTGTCTTTGTGAGACGCAGAAAAGGTGAACGGATGGATTCCACATGCCTGGTTCCCACTGTGAAGCATGGAGGAGGAGGTGTGATGGTGTGGGGGTGTTTTGCTGGTGACACTGTTGGGGATTTATTCAAAATTGAAGGCACACTGAACCAGCACGGCTACCACAGCATCCTGCAGCGACATGCCATCCCATCCGGTTTGCGTTTAGTTGGACGATCATTTCTTTTTCAACAGGACAATGACCCCAAACACACCTCCAGGCTGTGTAAGGGCTATTTGACCAAGAAGGAGAGTGATGGAGCGCTGCGGCAGATGACCTGGCCTCCACAGTCACCGGACCTGAACCCAATCGAGATGGTTTGGGGTGAGCTGGACCGCAGAGTGAAGGCAAAGGGGCCAACAAGTGCTAAACACCTCTGGGAACTCCTTCAAGACTGTTGGAAAACCATTTCAGGTGACTACCTCTTGAAGCTCATGGAGAGAATGCCAAGAGTGTGCAAAGCAGTAATCAGAGCAAAGGGTGGCTATTTTGAAGAAACTAGAATATAAAACATGTTTTCAGTTATTTCACCTTTTTTTGTTAAGTACATAACTCCACGTGTTCATTCATAGTTTTGATGCCTTCAGTGACAATCTACAATGTAAATAGTCATGAAAATAAAGAAAACACATTGAATGAGAAGGTGTGTCCAAACTTTTGGCCTGTACTGTATATCATTTTCAACTGGAGAAAACCGTTGTTTTATCAAAGGATCAACTGCACGTTTCTTTGCAACCTGGCAAACATTTTTAACTTTTGTAGCAAATATGGAAGCTGAAAAATTGTAATGAAACATGTTATACTCCCCTACTTATGTCACACAAGTTAATTAATTTATCATAATTTTTCTTTCTTTTTTTTCTCACTTATTTATTTTTTGTTTTTGTCTATTGGATTTCCCTTTGCTGGTCTGGCTTTCTCTGTTTATTCCTGGGTTGGTGGGTGGGTGGGGTTGTTGCTTTGTCCTGGTTGGTTTTATGTTTGTTTGTTCATTGATGCTCTATACATCTTTATTGAATTATTAATAAAAAATACCTCGTTTAAAAAAGAATACTGGAAAAAAGAAGCTGCTTTGTTTAGACTTCTAGAGACTCATTTGTGTTAGTTTCAGTTTGAAACAGACTTTACATTAAATACTTTATATAATAGGATGTATCAGCCGCTCTAATGACCTCTCCTTTAATACAGCCGCCATGTTGCTTTTCCTGCCTGGGGTCTTTTCCTTCACATGCATGCTTGTAAAAAAAACTAATTAAGAACCAAAATATCAGCGCTGTCAAGGAGAGATCTTTCAGGGGAAACCATGTTTCTCATTTACATGATATTTAAATCAGCTCGCTGGAGAAAGCTGATTGTAACCTGGTTAATTAAGTGCATACCCGAAAATTCAAAGAGGTTGGCAGGATTGTACCTGTATGAGATCAAAACCTGTGCTCACCGGTCATATCTGGCAACCAGCGCTATGGACAGAGGAGGTGCACAGAGGTGCTGGACAGATCAGATACATTGATGTTTGCAGGGAAAAGCACAAACCACAAACTGTGGTCTTCACATTTCTGTTTGCTGGTTAAACTGTGGTGTCAGAACCTGTCTTTTCTTCCATGCTACAGTTTTAAGATATGTGTAGCCTACATTTCAAAAAGCACCGTGGTGAACAAACATGACTTATTTTAAATTAATCGGCACAAAAACGTTTGCACTGAACAATGGAATCTGCAGGTGTATCCAGATCTATGTTGACCATTTGAGATGCTTTCCTGTCTGCTTGCTGTAGATTTGTCCACAGTACAAACCACAGTCCTACACTGCAACGGCAACACCCACATGGCTGGCGTGTACACATGAACTGTTGCGGACAATGTGCACACGGTTGCAGAGGAGATGGTACAAAGAATGATGCGGACTCCCTTAATACACCTGGATTATTTCCACCTGCTCTACAGAGGTGCAGAATTTTAAATATTAAAATAAGTCTTAATAAATAAAACTCAATGTCTATTCAGTCAGTCTGTCACAATTACCCCGTTCTTACCCCGCTGCTGTTGCTGATTTCCCAGTAGGTGGGGGGGTTCAGGGTGGGCAGCTTGGTGCCCACCAGTCTGTCCAGATCTTCTACAGAGTAGATACCTGGCAGGAAGTGGGCCCTGCAACCAGGAAGGGATACAGGAAGTGGTTACAACTCATGTCACTGAACACAAACTCAAAGCGTGTTCCTGGGAGACGTGGATGTGGCTTCAAGCCTGAAAGATCTGCGTTTAATCAAGTTTAATGTTCCAAAGGTGAAAAGTGCCTTAAAATATTTACACCATGACAGACAGGTCAAAACTTCCAGTGAATACTAGTTGCTCGGCTTCCTTGTGGATCCAGTTTGAGCTTGATTAGCTTCAACATTGTCAGAGAAAACAGCTTTATGAGCAAAAAAAGGAAAATGTTGGCCATATTCTATATTTTTCTGACTGTCAACAAATCTCTTGAAAAGACCAAAACCAGCAATGTGCTACAGTCTTTGATGTAATTATTTAAAAAAAGGCCCAGAAATATACAGTTTCACTTCTTTAAAGGCTCAGTAATTTTCTAGCAGCTGCTCATTATAGTTTTTTATCAAACATTACTCAAACAGGAGGAAATAGTGCATTTGTTGGGGACTATTTTAAGCGGTACAGCATTTCATGCAACAGGACAGTGTGTGTGGGATTGAGTCAAATAAAATACAGTGAGTGTATTCATGGTAATGAGAGGACGCAACAGTGATGTTCAATGAGAGGAATAAGACACATCAGTCAGTCACACGAGAGATAACTTCGGCCAATCTTCTCATTTGACTCTGGAGAACACAGACAAGAGGATTGAGAGACAAGATGTAGATCCCGAAAAACACCTCAAAGTACTATATTGCGGAGTTACGTGAGCAAAGTTTTTTTTTGTGTCAGTGTGTCTTGTGTCATGTCTGATCAGTGTGTGGGGTGACTGACCGCAGGAAGTGAGGCAGGTGGTGCCTGCTGGTCCAAAACATGTCCTCAGCTGAACTCATGTTCCTCAGAGCTTCTCTGGATGGAACTAACAGTGTGAAGTTCCCATTCAGCTCCTCCGAGAAGTGATTGTACTTCTGATAACACACACACACACACACACACACACACACACACACACAAATACAAAATATTATCTTTAGTGTTGAGTGTTTTGTTAAAACACTAACCAGCCATACTACTACAGCAGCTACATCTACTTTGAAAGAAAAAAGTTCAACGTTTTTACAACCTAAATCTTTTTTTCATTGTCACAATTCTTAATTATATCAACATTTAACAGAGCAGCAGGCTTCTTCAGCAGCTGCATGCCAGTTTATACAACACTATGGGACTTTATTAATCCTTACAATGTACGCTAGTTTGGCTGCTCAGTGAAATATAAATATATTTAGTTTTAAAACAGAAAATAAAATAAGTGGATAACTATAAAGCAGAGATGTTCTTACACACCTGAGTCAGTCGGTAGAAACTGTACAGCTTTTGGTTCATGTCCAGCTCCTGCAAACACACACAAACACACACACAGAGTAATTATGATATTCAGTCAGTCTGTGCACCGTGGACGAGTTCAGATTGTAACAGTGTACAAAACACTCTGATAGCAGCTTCGCATTTTTAAAGCTGGGGTAGGCAGTTTTATTTTGGCGTCACTGGCAAAAATCCCATAAACTGTGAGCATACTGTAATCCAAGTGGTCTTCTGCACCTCTCAATTGGCTCTGTTTTCAGTCATTAGAAAATCAAGGCTGTGACAGGAGACCTTGGCCAATCACAGGTCATTCACAGGTCAGGTCAATCCAGAATTGAATTTAAAATCCTACTGTTAACTTATAAAGCTCTAAATGGTCAAGCTCCGTCATATCTTAGAGAGCTCATAGTGCCATATTATCCCACCAGAACTCTGTGCTCTGAGAATGCAGGGTTTCTCGTGGTCCCTAAAGTCTCCAAAAGTAGATCAGGAGCCAGAGCCTTCAGCTATTAGGCTCCTCTCCTGTGGAATCATCTTCCTGTTGCATCCGGGAGGCAGACGTTGTCTCCACATTTAAGACTAGACTTAAGACTTTCCTCTTTGATAAAGCTTATAGTTAGGGCTGGCTCAGGCTTGCCTTGTACCAGCCCCTAGTTAGGCTGACTTAGGCCTAGTCTGCCGGGGGACCTCCTATAATACACCGGGCACCTTCTCTCTCTCTCTCTCTCTCTCTCTCTCTCTCTCTCTCTCTGGTTAACTCGTATCGCAGCGGTGCCTGGATAGTGTGACATGTGTGGTTGTGCTGCTGCTGTGGTCCTACCAGATGCCTTCTGCTGCTGCTGTTATCATTACTGTGCATTCACACCAAAAGCATCATGAGCGCCAGCGGTCGCTCAGTTCACTGGCATCGCGCTGCCTGGCAGCTCTGGCAGGGCTTGCAGAAGGCTGCCAAGGGGCGGGGCTTTCAAGCTGGGCCGCAGAAGATCTCTTTCTTTCTTTCTTTCTTTCACTCTCCCGCCTTGAGAATATTCAAGGTCTGCAATTGGCTGCTGCTTGCTGCTGCTTTGGCGGCGTCGCTGCTAATTTGCATAAAGTTGAGCTTCTCTCAACTTCACAGTGACGCTCCAGTCACTGGCATCGCGCTGCTCGCTGCTGCCAGCGCTCCAGACGCCCTTCGTAGCAAGCGTACATTGAAAATGAATGGCTGCCAGCCGCTTATGACGCTCATGACGCTTTTGGTGTGAATGCACAGTTAGTCATACTTCTACTGTTATTTTTCACATATGATTATTGTCACACATGTATACTATCAGATATTAATATATACTTTCAACATATTGTAACGCAGTAACCAGAACTATAATTATAATATTATTACTTTCATTAATGTTGCTGTAAGCTACTGTCATTACCGTCTGTCCTGCATCTCTCTCTCTCTCTTTCTGTCTCATTGTGTCATACGGATTACTGTTAATTTATTATGTTGATCTGTTCTGTACAACATCTGTTGCACGTCTGTCCGTCCTGGAAGAGGGATCCCTCCTCAGTTGCTCTTCCTGAGGTTTCTTCTGTTTTTTTTCCCTGTTAAAGGGTTTTTTTGGGGAGAGTTTTTCCTTTCTGTGAGGGTCCAAAGGACAGAGGGATGTTGTATGCTGTAAAGCCCTGTGAGGCAAATTGTGATTTGTGATATTGGGCTTTAGAAAGAAGGTGTTTCTGTTGGCTGTTCTACAAATGCAGACACATGCGTACATCCCTTCAGTGAGAGCCTGATTCAGTGACGTAGAATCCTGCAGAGAAAGTTGCAATGTCATTATTGGCAACAACTGCCTACACTGCAAAGCAGCCCCAAAAAAGGAAAATGCACTTGTCAAAAAAAAGATTTAAAAAAGGAAAAGGAAAGTCTGTCAACAAGTGAAAATAAAACACTTGTCAGTATCTGTGGAGTATTTCAGAGCTGGAGAGAAACAGTAGTATGTAATAGTTTACCTTTCTGCAAATCAAAGCTAAAGGCTCACAGCTGCAGTTCATGTTTATCTAGCTTATGTCAGCTAGAGCCTTGAATCACAGTGTGTCCTCTGCCTCACTCACCACTACTACAGATCACCTGGGAAGAGAGCTGCTCTGTAGATGAATCCCCAGTCAGCAGCCACAGCAACCCGAATCCACTAGTACAACCCAACTCCAGGGGACCGGACAGCCCTGACTCTCCCGCAGCCTGCTATGACACTCGGCACTGTGGGGTTTGCACTGTCCGAATTTGAGCCACCACAGCCTGCGACCCAAGGTCTGTTTCCTGAGCTGCTGCCTGCTCTCCTCAAGGGGAAGCAATCCATGCTCCAATGAGGAGGGACTGTGGGGTGACCAGCTACGTTATTCTTGTTTCATTTGTGGTCTGATAAGCAGAGAGAGTGAGAGCAGTGCAAGGAGGAGCTGAGGGAATGCGCTATGCACAGCTCTATGATGAAATAAGATTTTCTTTTAAAAAAAATCAAGGTATGGGAAACACTGGGTCACTGTATGAAGTGCATGCATATGCATGGGGGATGGGGGTTAGGACATGGAGAGGAGAGCTGCAGGAGGAAGAGGGTGTATTTTCAAATTCTGACATGTTTTTATTCACCTTTTCTAGAAAACTGCCTACCCCAGCTTTAACTCACATCACCTGATAAAATGACAAACGTTGCAAGCTGCAGGCGATATCAGCTGTTGCTTATTAATGTTAATTCTGTGAATAACGTAAACATGGATGTTGTCATATTTGTGTGCTCTCTCCAAGTCGGCGTCTGTATTCTGCCAAAGATCATTTATGAGGACAGACCCTCCACTCACCACAGAGTGGACTGAGTCTTTGTGAAGTTCCAACAACTCGAACAGAGAGAGACATCTTTTCACTACAAGATCACTTCACATCAATTTTGAGATTTGAATTCGCTGAGATTCATCTAGTTTGACTTTTATCTTTATCATATCAGGACCTGCATTATTCAGTTTAAGCAGCTCATAAAAAATAAGGTGTGCCAAAGCCAGAAGGCTGCGGCTGCTTTTCAAAGTGTCAGATATATTTCAAAATGTCATAGTGATACATATTTAATCAACATACAGTACAGGCCAAAAGTTTGGACACACCTTCTCATTCAATGCGTTTTCTTTATTTTCATGACTATTTACATTGTAGATTCTCACTGAAGGCATCAAAACTATGAATGAACACATGTGGAGTTATGTACTTAACAAAAAAAGGCGAAATAATTGAAAACATGTTTTATATTCTAGTTTCTTCAAAATAGCCACCCTTTGCTCTGATTACTGCTTTGCACACTCTTGGCATTCTCTCGATGAGCTTCAAGAGGTAGTCACCTGAAATGGTTTTCCAGTGACTGTGGAGGCCAGGTCATCTGCCGCAGCACTCCATCACTCTCCTTCTTGGTCAAATAGCCCTTACACAGCCTGGAGGTGTGTTTGGGGTCATTGTCCTGTTGAAAAAGAAATGATCGTCCAACTAAACGCAAACCGGATGGGATGGCATGTCGCTGCAGGACGCTGTGGTAGCCGTGCTGGTTCAGTGTGCCTTCAATTTTGAATAAATCCCCAACAGTGTCACCAGCAAAACACCCCCACACCATCACACCTCCTCCTCCATGCTTCACAGTGGGAACCAGGCATGTGGAATCCATCCGTTCACCTTTTCTGCGTCTCACAAAGACACGGCGGTTGGAACCAAAGATCTCAAATTTGGACTCATCAGACCAAAGCACAGATTTCCACTGGTCTAATGTCCATTCCTTGTGTTTCTTGGCCCAAACAAATCTCTTCTGCTTGTTGCCTCTCCTTAGCAGTGGTTTCCTAGCAGCTATTTGACCATGAAGGCCTGATTCGCGCAGTCTCCTCTTAACAGTTGTTCTAGAGATGGGTCTGCTGCTAGAACTCCGTGTGGCATTCATCTGGTCTCTGATCTGAGCTGCTGTTAACTTGCGATTTCTGAGGCTGGTGACTGGGATGAACTTATCCTCAGAAGCAGAGGTGACTCTTGGTCTTCCTTTCCTGGGTCGGTCCTCATGTGTGCCAGTTTCGTTGTAGCGCTTGATGGTTTTTGCGACTCCACTTGGGGACACATTTAAAGTTTTTGCAATTTTCCAGAATGACTGACCTTCATTTCTTAAAGTAATGATGGCCACTCGTTTTTCTTTAGTTAGCTGATTGGTTCTTGCCATAATATGAATTTTAACAGTTGTCCAATAGGGCTGTCGGCTGTGTATTAACCTGACTTCTGCACAACACAACTGATGGTCCCAACCCCATTGGTAAAGCAAGAAATTCCACTAATTAACCCTGATAAGGCACACCTGTGAAGTGGAAACCATTTCAGGTGACTACCTCTTGAAGCTCATCGAGAGAATGCCAAGAGTGTGCAAAGCAGTAATCAGAGCAAAGGGTGGCTATTTTGAAGAAAGTAGAATATAAAACATGTTTTCAGTTATTTCACCTTTTTTTGTTAAGTACATAACTCCACATGTGTTCATTCATAGTTTTGATGCCTTCAGTGAGAATCTACAATGTAAATAGTCATGAAAATAAAGAAAACGCATTGAATGAGAAGGTGTGTCCAAACTTTTGGCCTGTACTGTATATCTCCTAAGTAATAAGTAATGGATCAGACTTGGTATCAGCAAATAACCAATATTAAAGCACTCGGATCAAGACCACAGGCCAAAGAAAGTTAAGGCAGAGTTGGGTCATCCCCACATTGTACTGGTCTGAATACTTACCTCCAGTATTGATCCGTAGCAGATGATTCCGTCTCCAGCATAGCCGTCAGGACAGGTACAGGTGTGAGCTCCACTCTCCTTAGAGAGCTCACATTTTGCCTGACAGAGTGTACAAAAGATAGGGATCATGGGAAATGTGACCTACTGAGGCCACAACAATTTCACGTCAGTAACCAATGCTCAGTTCTCATATCTTAATGAATGACTGAATCACTCAACAAAAATACACATGTTGCACATCAGAGTCTTCAGATGAAGAAGAAAACTTGAATCTCTGAAGGGTTGGAAATTATAGAAATCTTCCAGAGACACTGTCCAAGTTACTTCACAGATATTAATAATAAGAACTGAGAACTATTATCACTGAAAATAATTTCCTACAAAAGTGAGGTATGACCAAAAACTGCATCTCCACACAGAGGGAGACAGAACAGTGTTACAGCTGTGATTTTGGGATGCTTTAAGCACCACAAACCATTTACTACCTTTAACATGGAGGCAGAAATCTCGGCAGCAGAGATCTTACTTTCTGTGTTTACTTTTGTTTGGTCTCAAAGACGAGCACTCAAAGTGTTTCACAAGTGCTTCACAAATATCCACAATAGGCGATGGGTATATAGTCAACATGACCCATCCTTTAAATCCTCAGTGAATAAAAATCTTTCTCCATGGCCGACATGACACAAAGACAGTGTTTGTGTTTGTGTGTGTGTGTGTGTGTGTGTTTGTTTGTTTGTGTGTTTACCAGGTCATGGCAGCCTCCGTTTCTCTTGAGGCAGGGGTTAATAAGGTCACACACGATACCGTTCCCCATGTAACCTGTTTTACAAAAACACTCACTCTGCAGACACACAGACAGATATACCCATAAACAAAACAATCTCAACAGTGTTCAAAGATGTTTACAGTCAGGCAGCTGAATAGTAGCTACTTGATAAGTCATATAGAAAATATGAAGTGATGAAAACAAAAACGAGTACACTTGGAGTAGGGGTAGTGTGGTAACACACATCTGAGTTGAAGAGGATCGTTATATTTGTTAAAACTGAAATGGGAAAAAAAAAAAAATCAAAAATGCTTTATAAAACACTGACAGCATCAGCTGACCTTTGAAGACAAGGACAGCTGGGCAGGGGGGACTGGGTGTCCCAAACATTTAGAAAACAGCCACAAAATTAGGAGAAAAATTAAAAATGTTACAAAAAAAAAAAAAAATAAGCTGTACAGTTGATGATTTTAAGTCACGCTTATTATACATCATTATTTGTTAGTAACTGACCTGTCCAGGTCCGATGTGGTTACAGTAGGCGTCGGGGCTGCAGCCTCCTCGACTCTCCAGCTGACAGTTGTTGATCTCCAAGCACACTTTGCCGTCACCTGCCCAACCCTCATTACACACACACGACGCGTTACCTGGGCCCAAATGCACACACTCTGCCTGTAGACAGAGAGAAAGGATGTTATGAGGGCAGGGACAGTCCCAGACACAGACTGGCCAATCATAAGGTAGCATCGGACCGTCTCAGACCAGGGTCTAACAACAACACAGCTGTGCTCCATTGACTCTAATCCAGTCGTTTCAGATTTCCTTCATTTTCAGGCTGGTTTTGTGGATTTGGAGCTAAATGTTGTGCTCGTCGTGTATTAATGATACTGGAAAAAGATATACGTTTCTTCCCTGTTCCAAAACCAAAATCAAACCCTGAAAAGTGTAGGGTTAGCTAGGTAGCTACTGAAGATATAGCCTACTGAATGTATACACATGCTGCTTTTGCTTTTTAATGATTATAACAGTGAAACAAAGACCGACCCTGCTGTACAGGAACCAGTGAAGGGAAGCAGGGAAACTTTGCTGACATTCAACCAGCTCTGTGTCATCACAGTGTGTGCAGATGAATGTCGTTTGACTTTCACCAGAGATCCCTGCCAGTCCTGTGGCGGAGGTCTGAGTGCTGGCAGCAGCACGGGGGTGAAGCCAAACACAGTTCATCTGCATACACTGCGATGCCACACAGCTGGTTCAATATCAGCAAAGTTTCCCTTTATATTCACTGTCTTCTGTGGCGATCAGCAGTGATGTGGTGGTTCACCTTTACACTGTGATCTGTAGCCTATAGTTCGGCTTTAGCTTCTAACTATCTTTGTCTTTTTAACCTGTTGTTGCTGCTGAGTCAGTTTGACATCCTGGATATATCCTTCAAACACAGACTGTAGACCCCTCTGTCTGCTTCTCTCTGGAATCATTGTTTTGTTCTCCAAAAATTTGATAATATTTCTTCAGGGAGTGCAGTTAGTTACAGTGTGGGCTCCATGCTTACTCTGACAGCTTGTTGAACCATCACAAAGGGGCAGGGCTTAGTGAAAAGTCAGTGATCATGGTAGAAATATTAAATGTCCAGAGAAACTGGCAGTTTACCAGTATTATATATTTGACATTTTCTGATGAATCCATGTGAACAGAGCATGATCCAGAACACACAGACGTGTCTGTTTATGTTCTGAGCAGATGTTTAGTGGATTTGGTTCTATCTCTTTTTCTTTGCCTCACACTTGTGAGATTTGTGGTCTGTGTTCAGGGACACTGAGGTAATGTTTCTGAGGGAGAGCTAGCTTGAATGTTTTGGAGGGCAGATCTGGCCCTTTAAATTTTTATCTCAGCCCATAATTGCTTGGTTTGCCTTTTCCTGTGAGATTTACTGTATAAACAAATTAAATAGTTCAGATCAAAGAGATGTTGTCTTTCAACGATACAAACATTATTCACGCTTGCATATCTTCACGCCCACCCCTTTTTAACACTTTGCTTATCTGTAAGATGCACTGAAGCTTATGACTGTGCAGAAATCCACAGCCAGGCTCCTGACCAAGACCAAATGCACCCTAGTTTTATTGTCTTTTCACTGGTTAACAGTTTCTTTTAGTCAATGCTACTATATGTTCAAATTTTGCCAGATTACCATTGTTCAAAGTCGCTGTCAGTCGGCCCAGTGAATATATTTTCATATAACATATTGTCTTTTATAGTTACAGTTTACTAATAAAACTCTCCACATATGAACAGTGGTTACATGAGCCTCAAAACCAGCCACAACTCAGCCTTGAGCAGAGTGACCGTCCTCTACTGACCAATCAGACTGCAGTGTTCACAGCTCCACCTTTTAGTACCAGATCTGTGTGCTAGGTACCCCAACAGAGGGGGGACCAAAAATGGGGACAGTATGGAATGGTTCCATTGTTACCATCCACAACTTTTCACAGTGGAAACAGAAAAAAAGCAAACCAAACTGAACTGAACCGTACTGCCTGGTGGAAATGGGGCGCAAGTGGACACAGGCCCTAAGTCTTACGTTGGTGTCGCAGCCTCCTCGGTTGCTCTTCAGGCAGAGGTTGATGGCAGAACAGGAGTGACCATCACCCTCATATCCATCCCTACACACACACCTGGCGAAACACACAAAGATTTTTGATTAACAAACTCAGCAGCTGTTGCAGTAACAGAAGAGTGACTGGTGTTGATCACCTGTGAACCCCTGCTGATAGATGCAGTTTATTTTACAGAGAACTGCTGAAGAATTATTTCCCTGTTTACACATCAGAGAGGAAATTGCTGCAGTGGTGCAGGTGGGGGATGAAAAACACCTGGATGAGCACCTGGGCTGCCTTCACAGTCAGGAAGCCGGTGAATCCTCCTGATGCTGCACAGGAAGAATCTACAGAAGCTACTGCTGCCATGTTTGAAGTTTATCATCCAGGGTCACACCCAGGCTTCTAGCTGACCGCGCTGACATTACCACAATGTTGCTATGGCAGTTCTGCAAGGAACTTTATGAGGCTGCACTAAAGCAACACGGTGCTTTGTGCTAAATGCTATCATCCTCACAATAATGCCAGCATGTTGATGGTTAGCAGGTGTGATGTGTACCATCTTAGTTAAGTGCTAAATTAAAACTGAAGTAGAGCTTGAGGCTGATGGGAGTTTTTTTTAGTTTTGCACATATGTGGTCAAAAACCAAACAACTGAATTAACAGATATCTACCAGATGATGCACAAATGGCAACGTCCTGGTGGCACTAGAGGAAAAGTCAGGGGATCACCAGAGTCAGGAGGATTCATCTCTTTGGTACACATGAATATCTGTACAAAATGTCAAGGCAATCCGTCCAGTAACTGCTGAGAAATTTTAGTCTAGTTTTAGTCACAGATTAAAACAAAATTAAAATGTGTCAAGTTTTTGTTGACTAAAACTAACATGAATAAAATGACTACATGTGACTCAAACTAAAATAAACTTTTGTTAAAAAGATAAAAAACAAATCAAAATCAGGTGCCAAAATAAACATTTACAGTTGTAGTAATAGCAGTGGTATCTTACATAGTGTGCAGTCCTGTCTGTGTGCAGTATGCGTGGATGTGACAGTGTTCCTGCAGTCCATCAGAGTTGCAGGGCGTGGCAGTCCTGTCGCAATTGTCTCCGGAGTATCCCTCCACACAGGATCCTCTCCGACAAACACCACCACTGCGTGGACGGTTATCGCACACGCCATGGACACAATGACACTCTGAAGACACACACACACATAAACACACAGATCAGGTGATCATTTCAAGTCACTCAGTAGAAAAATTCTAGAACAATATCGCACCAGGCAAAACACACCACTGAGCACTTTTTTTATGATTGCTATGTACAGGTTCTTTGCAGCCGCTGGATACAACAGGTCGACAAATTGTTAGAAAAAGTTGCATTTTTAAAGCTAGACACACGGTAGGTAAATTACACACAGCAAATTACATCATAACCAACTGACTAGTTCTATCATTCATTCATTATGTGTAAGTGCTTATCCTGGTATAGGGTCGCCAGACTATCACAGGGCTGACACATAGAGACAGACAACCATTCACGCTCACATTCAAACCTACAGGCAATTTAATGTCATCAATTAACCTGGTCTGTCTTTGGACTGTGAGAGGAAGCTGGAGCACCTGGAGAAAACCCACGGTGACACAGGGAGAACATGAAAACTCCACACAGAAGGGCCCCAGCTGGCTGCTGAATTTGAACCTGGTTGAGATGACAGTGCTAACCACTGTATCACCGTGCCACCCCGAGCTCTATCGTCAGGTCAGAGTTTTCATTTGTGTACTACTTTGGTTTCTAACCAAGTCTATGCACAACAAATACATTCTGCTAATTGGCTAATGTTTGCGTGCCATCACACTAAATTAGGATGGTGAAGATGGTATATTAAACATTAAACTTGCTAAACATCAGCATGTCAGCCATGTCATTGTGAGTTTAATAGGATGGTGATTGTAGCTTTTAACTCAAAGGTGCTTTGTGCCTAAGTTCAGACTGAGAGAGGCATTACATGGCTGCAGACTTTTAGTCTGTGTCCAAAATCACTCCCTATTTATAATACAGTGCAATATTTTACTGTCTGCCATTGTTTTTGAGTTTCCATTGTCTGTAAATTTACCCACTATATAGTGCCCTCAAAAATTCCATTATGGAAGAGGTGTCCAAGGCATGAAATCCCACAATGTAATGCTCAGTATTTTATACAGTGCATCCTTTTTTTTGCTTCTGACATATTTTTGAGTTGTTTTTTTTTGTTGTTGTTGTTGTTTTTGCTCCTGACATATTCTAGACCTTTTCTTTCTCTCCTGACATGTTTTGGACATTTTTAACTCCAGACATTTACCTCTGCAAGAATCTAAAGCTGTCACCGATGACACAAAATGATGATGATTAACAGGGGTCCAAAATCTCAAATTACCACTCATTATAAACTACTGAGTGTCTACTACACAATGAGTGGTGAATGAGTGAATGAGAAAGTGATTTTGGATACAACTGTAATCTTGTTTAGATATGTGAACCTTATAGCTTAAGTTGCTGATGAGGAGTGGTTACCTTCATCACACTTGTCTCCGTGCTTGGATGGATCCTCACAGATGTGGCAGGCAACACCCTTAAGGCCTGGCTGACAGCTGCACGAGCCGTTCCCATGGATACCGTCAAAACACTGCACACAGTAAAAAAATAAATAAATAAATAAACACATCGCTTGAGAAACGTGACAGACTGTGTTTGTTGCTCACCGTTCCTTTGTCGTAGCAGGGATGCTGGAATCCTCCAATACAGGGTTTACAGTCCGGACCGTAGAAACCTTTACAACACTGTGCTACCTGTTAAACACGCACGCACAAATAGACACACACATTAAAACACAAAGATACTAAATGTTGCAGATAAAGGACTATTCAGTTATCAGTTAACCAATAAGACCTGCACATTTTTAAACTATGCATATAATGGGAATATTGACTATAAAACTGACTTAATCTGTCAACTTGAAAAGGACATACTTTCCTAGCAGGGATTACTGGAGATAAAAACATAAGATCTTTACATCAGAAACCTCCACACTCCATTAAATAAAGCCATGGCAAAGATACATGGTGCACAAACAGAGACAACACAGTGACCACCTTTATAAAACTCACCGTTTTGGTGGCATTGCAGAATTTGGCGCAGCCTGTACTGAGTGTCGGCCTGAGAGGGGATGTGACGTAATCACAGCCACGCTGATGAGTGTCCTGGAGACAGACACACACACGTATTAGCCTTCTGTTCTCGTCCATATCGTACACCAGGTGTTGTTGGGTAGAAAGGAATATTGTGAAAAAATCTGCACACAAACTGCTGACCAGAGCACATGGTTTAACTGTAATGTAACAGCAAGACTTCCTGTATAGATTTTACTAATGTAATGCAGTATTTAACTGGCACACAAGATGAATTACAGCACAGACTAAGATCTGGTGTCAGAACTGTATCTAAACTCTCATATTCTGTATCTAATAGTGGCAGGGGAAAAAAACCTAATTTTAAATGCATCGCGATGTGGACATTCACAATTCAGCACCGATTCACAAATGTTTCTAAATGTTAGCTACAAATGTGACAGTGACGAAACAAATAAAGGTGGAACGTACTGGCAAGGGCAGAGCAGCCCTTGGAAAGTTTACACTGCATACACATTAGAGTGAACTTGTTATTTATCTTAACAAAAGGCAGCAGTTGCAAGCATGTTTTAATTTAATGTGTAAATGATAACACTGCGAGACGCAGGTGAAGTATATTGTAAATACTTTCTACACAAATTACCCAGAGACTTACATTAATGGAGCAGAGCAGTGACAAAAGAAATGTTAACAAATGAGACCAGCTGACCAACACACACTGCAGCTATAAACAACTTAAACCAACTTAAAATAACTATATGATCAGTTGTTCCACCTCACAAACCCTCTGCACAGCCTACTCGGCTTCTTGGCTTTCCCTCATGCTGCTCTCTGCTGTTGGCGACACACATAATAATAACAACACAGCAGAGCACACAGCCTCCCCTCATTTTGTTATTGTCATACAGGCAGGAGGCCTTTTTTTGTTGCAAAAAACTGAACCATTTATCTCAATTGCCAGTTATATTACATAAATGATTTCAGTATAATAAGGACACCAGCGAATGGTTTGGCAAACAGTATAGTAAAGAAAGAGACTGAAAGTTGTGCCCCTTTTCTGATCATTCACTGAAAAATCATTTTTGTATTGAATCAGACACCAAATAATCAAAATTGGATTGAATTGTGAGGTTCTCAAAGATTGCCATATTGGAAACAAGTGAGTTAGCCATCGTACAACTCTTTGTTTATCTGACACCATTTATAATCTGAGCTTTCATTCAGAGGACATAAACAATAAATTACATCATCAAGACACTTTCTAACCCTCACCCCTTTAATCTGAAGGTCAAATATCACATCACAAATTTTGTTTACATGACCACAACTTCAGTGAAAGCTCCTCCATATATTTTTCACTGTGCAATTTATTAACCTCTGCTCATGGACTGCTGAACCGCTGGTATGATGTATTAATCTATTTGCAAAGATTTCCACATTAAGAGTCTTTTTCTACTGTATGAGATCCAAAGGCATCTGTGGAATAGAACAGAAGTGTTGCATTAATAATGTTTTACCATTTCAGTGGTTCCCTCTGGGCACTCAGTCTCATACAGGTAATTGCAGTGAACACATGGACCCTGAAAACACACAAATACACATGCTTACAACAAAAATAATTACCTAGCTTACTATGTTAGCATTAATGTCAGCTTTAAGGCTCTACTGGCCTGTTATATATTTACTCTGCGTGAAGATTGTAAATCTGGTAAAGCTAGCTAAAGTTATTTTGTCCATGATGATTATTACTCTCACAGCTGACATGTAGCCAAAGCAGTCAGTTGGAGATGATAATATTTTATTAAATAACGCTCACACACGTAGCCTGAATGCAAATATGCCTGTGTCCAGACTACATTCAACACTTCAATAACAGTGTGACATACTTATAAGGTACTGAGTTAGCCATATGGTGCTGGGAAGGAGTTCAGCCTCGAAGCCTCCCTTTTAAAGTTGTGTGGCTGAGCAAGAAGAAATGTAAATGGTGTTTGGTCCTAAGACTTGCCTCTGGTATTTTGTTTTATGTTTCAACAGATCCAAAACCTGTGTTACTGCGATGAAAAATTCTTTCCACCATATTTCTGAATAACGTCACATTTAACAGAGAAGTCTTCACTTATAATAATAATATTGAAATGGGTCTTTGGGACATTTATGCCTGTATTAGACAGAAGACAAGAAATTAGAGGGGTTAACAAATGTGGTTCATGGCAGCTGCTGTTCTCCCCTTGGTTACAACATTGTCAATAATCATTTTAATTAAAAAAAAAAAAAAGTTTAGCCTTGTTGTTACAAACTGAAATGTTTGGTTTGGTCAGTCATCAGTCGTTATAAGTCTAGCCTACTGAACTCAGTGGCACATCAATTTTAATTAGACCTGTTGGGTCTAATGTTCGGTGACCAGAGTATGATTTGACTCTATGCCTCCCTCTGCTCACCACGACGATCTTGCTTTCGATGACATCACAGCGGTGAGGCAGGATGGGGAGGATTGAGGGCGGGTACAGAAGCCCATCAATCATATGGATGATCCCGTTGGACGCCACAATGTTGGTGCTCGTCAGATGGAGGCCTTTATCACCCAATAGAATCTCACCCTGGAGAGGGAAGGGGAGGAGGCAGCTAGTGTAAATAGAAATCATTAACATTTACTGAAAATTAGCTCAGAAACAAGTCAAATTATGATGAGAACCAATCAGAGACACTTACATCATCGGACACAGTGATGGAGACAATCTGATTGGCCATCGTCTGAATCTGACGGAGATTGGCTAACTCGTCAACTGTCAGCTACAGACAGAAAAAATAATCCATCAACAAAAATGTTAATGAGTTGGTTGGCTTTTTTCCCCCAAATATCATGTTGCATACAACAAACAATATCCTGATGATTTAGGTTCTCAGTGAGCTGATGTGAAGTTTGGACCGAGGGTGCCATTGAAGGAACAGTCATGTGGTAATTAAATCTAAAGGTTTCATCCTCAGGGGAGCAGGAATGTGATCAGGAAATATGATCATTTCCCTCCAAAGATTAATATGTGGTCCACAGCAAGATATCTCATAGTCTAACAAGCCACTTATACAAAGTGTTGGACAGAAAGGCATTTCTGTCTTTGCTTTTTTTCACATGCAGGACAAAAAAGACAAAAAGCAAGAAAGAAGCGGCAAGGACTGAGCAAACTGAGAGACAGAGGAATCAGTGGAGAGAGCGTAGGGTGAGGGGTTGTCTTACCACAGCTTGGGAGAAAATATGGTGTCTGAGGAGTTCCTGAAGTTTATGTTTGGCCTTAAAAAAGAGCAGAATATCATTAAGAAATCCTAATAATCCTTACGAATATAATGCTTGTTGACATCACATAAGAAAATTACTGAGCCCTTTTTCCTTTAAAAGAAAAATATATATACTATATATATTGGTCAGACATTTATAAGATGTACATTTTTTATAGGAACCAATGATTTGGGGGCTGAGAGCCACAAACATTGGCAGGAAGTCATCTAACACATTACTGGTTTTCATCTTTTCATGGGATTTTTTGATTACAAAAAAATGCAGAATGTCAACAGACAACTGTTTTTATTGTATGTTATCTGCACTAGAAACAAATACACAAAACAAATGACAACTCAAGTATTAATTAGAACCTACGTCATGCAGCATGTACAAGATGCTGCCATCTCTGGCTTTGTCCACAGCCTGGTTGGTGGGGATGAACACAGTCAGGGGGCCCGGACCTCGCAGTGGAGGGGGTGACCCACAGTTCTACAAACACACAAGCACAGGAAGTGGCCACATTCAGCAGTCAGACAAGAGTCAGGTTAATTTCCAGGGCTGGTACCTGCGGTTATTCCACAGGCTAGTTAATAACATGTCGGGCAGGAAATCCAAAGTGTGGGATCATTTTGAGAAGGTGAAGGATGAACCCAAGGTGATATGTAAACTCATCTTCATTGGTCGACTACAAACATGACGTATCATCTGAAACATGGAAGTAGCTACATGCCCATCAGCCCATAGCGTCATTAACAGGTGGCTCGCTCAGTGCGTGACGTGCACTTGTAGATAAAATATAGGCCTATATTAATGAAGGTTCATTAGTACGGTTTTGTATTTCTCTGTAATGTAGCACAGTGTTAACAATGTTACTGATACTATTCTTTCTCACATCTTCAACTCAAACCATTGTGTTGCCCCGCCCAAAATATATCATTTAATAACTGAATTAATATCATAAACATGCGGGCGACTAGTCAACTAATGGCCCTAAATGACGACTATTGGTCGACTAGGAAAATTCTTAGTCGGCAGCCCTAGTATTGTCAATGTTGGGTGAAAACAAGAATCTTGTAAAAGGGTAAATAAAACACACATGACGGCTACCTCATGTCCCTACATGATATCACACAAAAGACAGAGTCTAAGGCATTTTACTGTTTACATCTTACAGTAGAGCAGATCAGTACAGTCCTTACTCATTCACTATTATGTTTCTGGCATTAGAGGGATAAAAAAAAAAAGACACAAACCTCCAGACTTTTACATACGGACTATCTCTGTTATTATATCATGCACCTTGCTTCGGCATGTGGAGAGGCCCAAATACTGACAGACCTAGCTACTGTTGCTAAGCTATGATTGACCAATCACTGTTCAGGAGAGGGGTTAGGCAAACTGTCACTTAAATATGACTGACGTCTTCTCATCTGTGTGTTGTTATTAACCAGAACAAAACTTTGGCACTCACATCAACCAGAGACAGGAAGCGGTTGTACTTTTCATCCAGAGTCAGAATCTCTGCGATAGTCTTATCAGCAAACTGGACACAAGGAGAAGAAGACGATCAAATGATTAACGTTCACTTTCACACTGTGTGGACTGGATTTTTTTATGCATCTAACAGTTAGCAGGAAATATACATTTAACTGAACACAAATATAACATATTAATGAATTAAGACAGATCACTTTGTATTCAGCAAAACACTGAGCAGCAGAACAAAAACGTACAGAGCTCTTTTGATGAAAAAATGTTCACTCAGTTTATGCTGAAGCATTTTTTTGTATTATTCAAATGTTTGTTTTTGTTACGCTCAGTGCAGATGCAGTTTATTTCCTGTGTGTGTGTGTGTGTGTGTGTGTGTGTGTGTGGTTTTAGGGAGTTTTACATATCTGGTGTAGTACCAGTACCTTTTAACTCACCTGTTCATCACGAAAAGGCCTTTCAGGAAGTGTGTTTGTGATTGGCCGGTCGATGATGTGGATGATCCCATTGGCTGCTGGCAGGTCTTCCTGGATGACAGTGTACAGTCTGCTGGGGTTCTCCATCAGGATGAACCTCTACATCAACCGGACAGAGATAATGAGTGTTTATGTGCACTTCAGTAACCTGGTTATTGAGACTTTCTGCAGTTTTCTAATTCCTTAAACATTGTGGAGACAGGAATTCAGGTCTATGCCCACTTTAAACTCAAAATATGTCAAACAGATTTGTAAATTTTTCACACATTTCCCAGCGTTCAATTTTTCAACTTTGGGGTTGAGGAAATTAATATTTTAGATAGCAAGTAACAGCTCCAAAAAAGAGCCAGGATATTTTTCCTTCTCTTTCTGTTGCTCTACATCATGTTAAGATGTTACAAATGAATCTGTGAGGAGGCTTTTAACATCTTAAGATTAAAGATTTTAACCCAGATAGGGTTAATTAACTAAATAAACCATGTAAACAGAGACAAACTAAGACTGCAGATAGTTGGAAGTTATTTTATGCAGAAATCTCCTTTAACCTGCAATAACTCGGTGGGCAAGGTCACAAATATCTTTTATGACAACACACACAAGAACCATAACGTTTTTGTCAAGTGGCTTACAACATGCACCTGCTATGATAAACAAGAGCAGTCAGGAGAGAAGTCTTGATGAAGCTCCACCCCCTTTCTAACTCAGCACAGACAAACAGGAAACAGTTTATCATTTCTTGTTTCTGAGAGGAGAGACACTATGAGAGGCAGACGATAATATTTGTCTTAACACCAAAACTACCACATCCACTGAGGCAGAACAGCTGCAGGGGGAACACTGGCAACACTGGAATTACTGGAATACTGAAAATTGCATTTCAACCTGCTGCTGATTCCAGACAGTGAACTGGGCGAGGTAGAACTCAAAGTGAAAGTAACTTTCTTGACCAACTGGCTTTTGTTTCTGCTTGCTGTGTTTTAAGCTTTGCTGTGAGACAAAATGTCTGTCAGAAGAGAGAATGATCTCTCCTGTGTTATCTGCCATGACATCTTCAAAAATCCTGTTGTCCTGTCATGTAGCCACAGCTTCTGTAAAGAATGTCTGCAGAAATGGTGGAAGGGGAAACCAACACGTGAGTGTCCGTGCTGTAAGAGAAGATCCTCAAAGAGTGATCCACCTCGTAACCTGGCATTAATGAACCTGTGTGAGGCCTTCTTAGTGGAGAGAGATCAAGGAGCTTCAGCAGAGTCAGAGACTCTCTGCAGTCTGCACTCTGAGAAACTCAAACTCTTCTGTCTGGACCATCAGCAGCCGGTGTGTGTCCTCTGCAGAGATTCAAAGAGACACATCAACCACAGATTCAGACCCATCGATGAAGCTGCACAGGATCACAAAGAGGAGCTGCAGAAATCCCTGAAGACCTTACAGGAGAAACTGAAGCTGTTTGAACAAGTTAAAGGAAACTGTGACCACACAGCACAACATATTAAGGTCCAGGCCCTACACACAGAGAGGCTGATTAAGGAGCAGTTTAGGAAACTTCACCAGTTTCTACGAGATGAAGAGGAGGCCAGGATCTCTGCTCTGAGGGATGAAGAGGGGCAGAAGAGTCACATGATGAAGGAGAAGATTGAGGCTCTGAACACAGAGATAGCCACTCTTTCAGACACAATCAGAGCCACAGAGGAGGAGCTGAGAGCTGAAGACATCTCATTCCTGCAGAACTACAAGGCTGCAGTGGAAAGAGTCCAGCAGCGCCCCCTGCTGGATGATCCACAGCTGCCCTCAGGAGCTCTGATAGATGAGGCCAAACACCTGGGCAACCTGATCTTCAACATCTGGAACAACATGAGGGAGATGGTCTCCTACACTTCTATGATTCTGGACCCAAACACAGCGGACCCAGAGCTTTTCGTCTCTGAAGATCTGACCAGTGTGAGATCTGGAGAGCGACGACACCTTCCAAAAAACCCGGAAAGGACCAAATTCACCTGTTCCATCCTCGGCTCTGAAGGATTTAACTCCGGGACTCACAGTTGGGACATTGAGGTTGGGGACAACAAGGACTGGGAACTGGGCATGTTGGCAGAATACATCCAGATGAAGGGACGCCTACAGTCTGGATTGTGGAGAATTTTGTTCTCTGATGGAAAACTCACAGCGTTCTCCTCACTAGATCAAGAAAAAGATCTGCCTCTGAAAAAGAAGCTCCAGAGGGTCAGAGTTTATCTGGACTTTGAGAGAGGAAAACTGTCATTCTCTGATCTTGATACTAACACACACATACACACCTTCACACACACCTTCGCTGACACCCTGTTACCGTACATTTACACCGAGAACCACCTCCCACTGAAGATTTTACCAGTGAAGGTCTCTGTGACGGTGGAAAAGCACAGTTAAAGATTTCTATGATAGGGTTGGGCAGTAAGACAATATGTACCGTGACATAAAATTTGTCAGCAGTCATTTCTGTTGACTGATTACCAAGGTATCTTATTAATATGTCTGGTTGTATTGGGCCACTGGGAGCAACACTGGGTGCAGGCTGTTTAAGGCAATGTTGGATTTACAGGTTTATTGCATCAATATGAAGAAGTACTCTGATTTTATTTATGCAAGTTATTATATTGGCTTCTTCCTCGCATATTATGATGGTAAAAAAAAATACAAGGATGGCAGGATATATAAAGAATGGTGTGACTTTGAGTAGTAATGTGGATTTTTTTTTCTTTCTATAAAGACTGGGAAGTCTTTGCAAGACATGTTCAAACATGTACACGTTGTGGTATACAAATGGTGAGTCACTGCAGAATATTTGCATTGAAGATGTTAAATGTGCATTCCTAAAACAAGTCTTTCCTCAACTCCCTTAACATTGTTTTCACTTGAAATAATCACCAGCATCAGAAACTTGTAGGAGAAAACACAAGCAGGCCAAGCTGACAAATATCACTTTGTATCATCTCACGGTATCTCTGTAGCTGCTGCCCCTTGACGTACATTTTAAAATCAGGCTTAACAACATACCAACTACAGGGCTTATCACTGTGTGCAAGACAGCTAACACATTTGTTACCAGTTAGAAAGCGGCATTGCAGGCACATTTGTTAATGCCTTAAACCTGCAAACATTTGATTTCAGAAATGTTTAAGCTGTGTTCAGGCTTTCCCACGCATTAATCAAGTGGTGGTGCAACACTACTACATCTGCATTTGCTGCCACATTTTAGGTTTTTTTTGGAGCTGCGTTTCTCTCTTTCATTTTCTCATGGCAAAGCTTATTCTGGGCACAGATGGAGCAGCAGAGCTCCAAGGGCAGTGAAACTGAAACTTCACTGTTCGTTAATTCATATTGTATAGTTTAGTGTTGTCTATCGTTTTTCCAAAACAACTTAAGACTAAACCTGTGTTCCAATAGAAACCGTACACCCCTTGATCCAGCGCTGGGTATAACCAGCATGGGAGGATTACTGTCACTTGCCTCTGCAGCAGTTGCTCCTCGAATCCAACTACTCAATCTGATCAACTCTGATCGATCCGACAACAAATTGATTGAGAGGAAATCTTGTGTGATGATCAAAAAGTTTGTTTCTTAACTCTTCACCCTGCAGCTCAAAGTCAACAAAACTGCTGCTGAGGAAAAGTAAACTCATGAAGACTTCTGCCTGTGCTGCATTCAGGGACCCACAAAAATCTATGAAGTCAGAGAGGGGATACAGAATGATCACAGACACACACACAGCCCTCCCCCCCAAAAAAAGAACGTTTGCCGATCCAGCATACCTCTACCCTTTATGAGCCATTTTCAATGAAATTCTTCTTTATGATTAACAAAATAAGCTAAACTTATTGAATGCATTGATGAAGCAACATCACTCATAAGCAAGTAATACTACTGGGACTCTACAGAGCTGATCCTGATGATGACAAAGATTTTAGCATGATGACGAGACTGATGGAGGTGTTATTAAGTGTACAGTGGTGGTGGATGTATTATAATCAAATTGTTGATAATGTTGATTTTGAAAACATTGATTTTCATAATATGTTTGGCAGTAATGACGGTGATGAAGCTGTGATGATGTAAGATACCATGACACTGGATATTTACTTTCTTTGTGTGATGTAATGCCTTTTGTGAGATCACTGCAATATCAGTTAATGAGATGAATTTTACAGAACAGGCAGAAGGGTGGTATGACCTCAGTATCTGTGTTACGCTATGTTACCGGTATGAATGTCAACAAAACGAATTAAATGAAATTGACTAATTAATGTCTGTAGCAGACACCAAATCAATAACTTGTGTTTTTATTGAGATTATTCTGATTGTGGAACCAATAAAAATTAAGTGGAAAGTTTACACAGACTTTGTGCTATGTCCTTGTGATCATCTTCAACTATCTAGACATTTTGAACATTTATACCTCATGAGCACTTTTCCCATCATCAAAATTTGTTCCATCTACAGTTTGGCTGCTGTGACTTTTTTAACTCTACTACTACTACTACTGTTTTAACATTTTAAAAACCATGTCAAACAAATGAAGCTTTGCCTCAAGTTTTGAGGCTCAGCAATACATCAGAACGTAACACTGCCTTCTGAATTCAAAACTTTAAATTGTTGTAAATCTTAACCTTATATGTGTGAGTGCAAGAGAGAACAAACTGGCATGCAACATCTTTTTAAGTCATTAACACCAAGTTCAAATATTCCCAAAATTGTAGCATGTATGCAGATTTTTAAACACCAAAAACCTGTAAAAAAAAAAAAAAAGAAAAAAAGAAAAAATAGTCAACAGACTGCTTTCCCATTGACACTAGACAAGAGAAGTATGTCTTACCATTTTGTCACATTTAATGTCACAGGTGGGACAGAAAACAGGTTAGTAAACAGTAGAAAGCAGCCTGGAGGTAAGTGGAAATGACACAATGGTTACTTATTTTTTACATCTCTTACTTATGAAGTCTCTCTTTCAAACTCTGTGCAGACTAAATTTTGAAAAATGTTTGACTGTATTTTGTGGCGGCCCATCATTCCATTGCTCGGGCAAGGTGGCTAAAATTAGTGCTTCAACCCAGGCATTGTATTTCCATCACTGCCGATCAGAGCCAAAGCCAATAAATACCTGTGACTACTTCAGATTCTTCTGTCCCGGGAATGAACGCAAATTGTAGCCTTTCCCATCAAATACAAAAGCCAGATGTCAATGGTGTTAGTGGAATTTTCCCAGTGGAAAAGGGGCTGTAGTGGTTGGTAACAGGGTTGTGGAGTTTGGAGAGGAAGTTGGTACCTTGTTGCCTTTGCTCCTGAACCTGGCTCCGCTGTACAGGTTGAAGTCTTGTCCCTCCAGATCCTTGTAGAGGTGCTGACCCAGGATCAGGTGGTTTTTACACACCAGCTCCTCATTAACACCCTGTAGAGACAGTGCGGCTGAATAAATCACTAAAAAGGAATCTATTAATTCATTTTCGTCCTACTAGTTATTGACAAGAAGCTCTTAGAGGTTGATACAACTGAACAGCCGAACAGGCAGTTAGCCCTGTAATCACAGGAACATCTGCACACTCTCTCTCAAAAATATATAAAGTGTAAAAGTTTAAAGGCTCACAACCGGGAAATGATACAAAGCTGCAAACTGTGAATGAAACGAATCCAGCAGAAGTCTGACTGATCCAACAACAAAAGACATTCACTCACACAGTGAAAGTGACAAAAAGGCCCAAATGATTCTGAGATTATGGTGCACTATGATACACAAATGTGATGTGGCCTCGGATCATAGGGTGTTTTGGGTCTTTTAACATCAGACATCTTTGCCCAGGGTTATTCAGACCCCAAAGATCCCTCCCTCTGACCCATAGCCATGTGGAGACTCTCAGCAGCCTCTGGTCTGGTCCTGATGTGGTCAGTAGCTCTGTCTGGTTTTGTATTTGGTCTCGTTTTCTGTTTTTGTCGCTTTCACTACATAGATTTTTTTTTTTAATCAGTCGGCTTCGTCTTTGATTTCCTTTTACCTCTCCTGTTGCAAAGGTCTGACCAAATCATTGACTACTGCCATCAAATTACAATCAGCGATTCACAGAACTGCCTACTCTGTCTCTGAGCTTCTGAAATTCTTTTCAGCCTCCAGAGTTTTTCCAAGTCATGAGGCTGTTGAAAAGTACTCTGACCTGTGAAGTTGATTTCACCACTTATGTCTGTAAACCAGTCAGAAGCAGTCAGAAGCAGAGTTGTACACAAAGTAAATAAAAAGCCAGATTTTGAATCGATGTTGGAAAAAAGAAAAAATGTACCCCACATTACGATTCTATGGCTTTGCAGTTGATCAATAAAGCAAAATCAAAAAAATATATGAATCTAGTGTATAAAGATGTTACATTATTTTATTTTTAGTGCTTAGTTACCTTTTTCCCTTTCCTCTTGCTTCCTCTTGAGCTGCTGTAATGTGGGAATTTTCCTGGTGTGGGATTAATAAATCTTATTTTAACTTATCTTATCTTATCTTATCTCATTGTCTCTGGTGTTATATTTCTCAGCTGAGCTTCCTCTGCCAGGCTCAAGATCGCACACTAAACTCTTCTTTGTTGGCACTGTTGCATAGATAGAAAAACAGACACACTTATTTGTGCAAGTTAGCAAAAAGAAAAGACGTGTGTTTCAGTTTTGCCAAAGTGATGAGATTCATTGCGGTTCAACCCTGCACCATAATTAAAACCACTGAGACACAAGTCATCACTGATTTTATCAAGTTGGGGTGGAAACCTTTTCAGTCTGAAACCGACACCTCCCCTTTATAGTCTGCAGGTCCCCCTTAGTGTTTTACTGTTTTGAGTTCTTGCTTTATATTCTAAAAATTAAAATGTCAGGTTTCTATGGTTACCTTAGATTTCACAGTCAGCATGTCTGTGTTTGTGTGTGCATGCGCCCAGAGGCCTCACACTCTGGTTTGTTCTAGTTTGTACTGACCATCTGTCACTAGTTGTGTCTGTTTTCAGGACGGGCCGAGAGTGTGTGTGTGTTTGTGTGTGTGCGCTCCTGTGTGTGATCTGTTTGGATGACAAGGCGACGAAAGGATTGTAATTTAAATCTGTCATCATCTGACATTCTTTGTTCTATCTGCTGACACTGTTTCATTATGTTTGGTGATTTAAAGCTGCAGCATTGTAACTTTTATAACAAATAACTTTTGTCATATTCGCTGAAACTGTCACTGTATCCACACAGCACTAAATGAGACAGATAACCTGTGGAAAAAAACAACATATTCCTCTCCCTACTCTATTGCCCTGTAGCAATTCCAATGGCCTTTCTGTACGTGAATGAAAACAAGCAAGCAAAGCAAGGGTCAAACTGTCAAACTAGGCAGCGCTCAAACATGAATCAAGATTCAGTTATTACATTGTCTATTTCTCGCCCAATTGTTTTCAGAAACATATATTAGTGTACTGTTTAGCTGTACAAAGCAGGTCCGACCAGAGGGCAGAGCTTGGTACTTCCATCGACTATGTCCACAATGCCAACTGGGTCACAAACTTAAAGCTAAACAGTACGCTTAAATATGTTTCTGAAAACATTTGAGGCGAGAAATCAGCACTGCCTAGTTTGGCAGTTTGACCACAGCTAAAATGAACAGAAAAAATGCATTCCAAACTGAACTGAACCGAACTGCTCGGTGGTAATTGTCTCTGATTGGTTGTCTTCAATGTGCTGCAGTAGATTCAAGCAAATGCTATTGGAAGCAGTAGAAAGAGGAGGAGGGACGTCATTTTTTTAACAGATTATTTGTCTCATGTACTTCTTTTAGAAAATAGTGAGTTTAACTATGACAGTTATTTTCATAAATTATACCAACTGCAGCTTTAAGAAACCTAGCAACAATCAAAAAACATTATAACAGTAAATTTAGATGTGCAGCAGGATGTCAGACATTTTGAAAGGAAACCTGCGGCACAGTGAGTCATCAGAGGTGCAAAGCAGCTCGATGATGTTGAAGGTGAGAAAATACGATGTGCATGTCCTACAGCTAGGAGGAACAACACCTCAGCCAAATCAATTAAATAGTTACAGGTTCCTGCAGTAACAGTGCGGTTAATTTCCTGATGGAAAATTTTAGGTGACAGACAGTTAGAGTTCTGAATGTTTAACTAAGAAACATTCAATCACAGAGCTGCTGAGTGCTCCTCTTACTGCAAAGTGAGGCTAAAGATTGCACTTTTAAATCACAGTTTAAAATCAGTTCATTTTCACATTCAGTGGTGGATTTTGTTTCCAACCGTTCTGAATTTGAAACAGTTGAAACTCACAGTTCTTTAGAGGTATTCACCAAAAAGCTGATTTCACAGAAGCAAAGGTGGAATACTTCAAATAAATCTTTAGTATGTTTACAATATTTAGGAGACTTCTGTGTTTCTGTCCTGAAGAACACTGAGGAGATCATTAAAAGAAAACTGTGTAATGGTAACAACACAAACAGGTGGTAATCTACAGACAGACGGGTGACTTACTGTCAGAGGTGTTTTCAGCAGGGGGATGAAAGCTGTGAAGGGTCCATTGTGACTCAGCAGCAGCATACAGCCTTTCTCTGTAACAAACACACGCATAATTATACCAAAAGTCCAAGGTCACAGCAAAAATACAACATAGCAACAATAAAAAGTGGCAACAAGCAGAAAAATCACATCTTTTCTTTCACAATAATGTTAAAAACATAATTCTGTGGTCTCACATTTTTGCTTATTTAATGAACCCATCCAAAACGTTTTGAACGTAACTGTACTTTCATAACTGAGATAGAAAAATAATAATTTGGTCTTGAATCAAATCATCAACTTGATCAATCAAATTGAAGTGAATTTCTGTTAAGCCAGTGATTCACATCACTGAAGTGGTACAGTACAGTGTCGTATAACAAACATTTTTTAACAATGTATTTGTGATTCTTTTACCAAACATGGCGACAGTTCCAGTCAGATTTTCTCTCTGGCTTCCACTCCTGTCCAGCTCTATCAGCCGCTCCATGAGGTTACCATAACAACGATGTCCATCACCAATCTGACCCGCCTCACACACACACCTGAGACAGTAGGGTAAAAGGATGGGGTTGACAAATAACACTACAATACACACACAATCACTCAAACTGACAAACAGCTAAAGCCAGAGAGAGCTGAGGGCCGTTGACATGCTGTGTTTTTTTGTACCCTCATATCCACTGTTGTCAATGTAGACGTGGGGAAGGCAAGCTCGAAAGCCGGAGCACCACCGCTGCTGTCTGGATGTGCAAGTGTTTTCAAGGGCCTATTGCAAAGGCGCAACTGCTGCCCCTTGAGATAAAGTTCAAGTTTGGGAACAAAGCAATGTGCACAGCATGTCATGTGACGAGGAACAACCACTCACAGCCGGCAGATAGCTTTTCTGTCTCCAGTAAATACCAGCCTGTGGTAAATGTGGAGGATAAGTTCCTCATTTTAGTGCAGAGCTACCCAGAGCTTTACATCTGTCCCATGAACAACATTTTAAATACACACTTAACAAATATAGCCTGGAAGAAGATCAGCTCCGACCTCAGGGTTTCTGCTAAGTAGGTTATGGTTGCTTAGCAACATCAGGTGCAACCTGCCTCTGCACTTTGGAAAGTTGGCACAAGAACTCTACCTTTAGCACCAATTCTTGTTCTAGTCCGGTACTGGCAGACATGTTTCCCAGGTCTACCTCTTATTCTAGTCTGGATTATTTAGATTTATGACAATTCTGGTTACAGTTCTTGCATTCTCGGAACCCATCGGCTGTATTCGGCGTCTGATTTCTGGCAGACGGCGATACAGCCTCTGGGGGCAGACCCCCGATTTTTTGGTATTCTGGTTTGAGGAGGCGAATTTTGGTTTCCGACTTCCGTTTATATATAAGTAAATAAGCTGAACCATTGCGATGGATTCAGAGTTTGCAGTGACGCCAATTATGTTCCGCCTTGTTAGTTCACCGCACGGACCGTTTAACCTGGCAACAACTGCAGCCGGCTCAAACGTGATTGATCAATATCATGCGGACTACAAACAGCCTAGCACCGGAAACCAGGGCTCTTCCGCTTTTCCTCTGGAGGCAAGATCTCCAGGGTTTGCCTACAGACTCTACATTCACTGCATGTAGAGTCTGTATGTTAGAGACTACGGCTCTTGTAAATGCTAAATTGATGGACTTGCACTTGTATAGCTCCTTCCTAATCTTCTGACCACTCAAAGCACTTTTTACACTACAAGTCACATTCACCCATTCACAAACACATTCACACACTGGTGGCGAAGGCTAACGCACAAGGTGCCACCTACTACTCAGTTTTTAGACATTCACATACCAACGGCACAGCCATTGGGAGCAGTGTGGGAATCAAACCGCTGATCTTGCCATTAGTGAAAGACCCGCTCTATCTCCTGAGCAACAACCAGCCACATCTACTTCTTATGTTAGTTTAGACTTGGTTCTAGTTCCTGTTGTATTTCTGTACCTAGGACCATCAAGAGAGTTCTAGGACTGGGGAGAAAAGACCAGGGACTTGTTCAGGTTATAGTTCTAAAGAGTAAGAGAGCATTAGAAGAATACAAAAACTATGTTCTGGATAAGGGCGGCAGTAGCTCAGTCTGTAGGGACTTGGCTTGAGAACTGGAGGGTGGCCGGTTCAGGCACTGACTGTGGACTGGTGGCTGGTAACTTGCCTGTTCAACTCCTATGCACTACCGAGGTACCTCTGAGTAAGGTTCTGAACCCTACATGTAAGGAGTAAGAAAAAATTTCCTCCGCAGATGAATAAAGTAATTCTTCTTCTTAATTGTAGTTCTGGGTTCTAGTCCTTGTTCTAGATCTAGACCTACTGTACTGTATTTCTGGAGAGTAAGAAAGACAAAGATTTAAAAAAGAAGGGGCAAGCATGTCATCTGAGACATCTGGTTCCAATATCAACTCTAGAGAGCAAAAGAGAAGCAAGAGGCCGAGACAAAAAAACTAGCTCTGGATCTACTTCTGGTTCTAGTCCTTGTACAGTTCTTGTGTCGAGACATGGATCTAGCTCTAGTTCTAGAGAGCATGATACAGACAAAGTATTTGCGAGACTGACCTGGGTTGTCCATCCACTTCAGTTTGACAGGCAGCTGTGGGGTCACAGGTGTCCGCCGAGCAGGCAGAGACCAGCTCACAACCAAACTCAGCGCTGCCACCCTTAGGAGACATGCCGAACATACACTCGCAGCTGGACTGAGAGAAGGACACACAAAGAAAGAGTCAAGTTGAGTACAGTTTTTGAGCACAGGATTAAGCTCTGGTTTTGATTCTGGAATCATAGATATGATATGCAAGATTTTCCTAAAAAAACAAACAAAAAAAAAACCATGTATAGACTCATACAGAAGTAAACCCTCTCAATAATCACTTATGACCCACTAGAAATGTGTAGCGGTGTATTTTTCTGTAGAGAGTCTGCCCTCTGCCTGTATTTTCTGATTTTCTTCTTATATTCTGTGTTCGGGATGTTGATGGGTGTGTACCCCCACAGCACTGAGGTGAGGTTGGGGATTTATAAAAAGTAGCGATCAGGTGCCAGACTCTAAACAGCAGGCATCCAAGAGGCACAGTGCCCAAGAAACGTAAATACGGCGAGGCGAAACACCAAACGAGAGTGAATCTAGAGTCAGCTTTTACTTACACTTTTACTGGCGAGTGTGTTTACAAACAGTAACCAACAATCCTGCTTAATAAACCTTTAATACTAACTTGTGAATTTTTGTCCTGACATCAACTCTCTGTGCTGCTGGTTTCAGTGCAGATGGTCATTCTAGCCCTGGTTCTAGTCAAAGATAAGTCTTGTTCTAGACCTGGTTCTGGTCTAGGCTCTGGAGGCGTCCTCACGTTATTGGGTCCTTTGAAGACACAGATGGTAGAGCTGATGGGACACCCTCCATTGTTCACGGAGCAAGGGTTTCTAGGTACACAGATTTTGCCATCTCCCTCATAGTCAGGCTTACAGGCACAGACAACCCTTGACCCCTGTGAGGAACACTGGGCGTTGACATCACAGTCCCTTGGTGAGCAAAGACCTAAGCAGGAAATGAAGATCTAAGTCAAAGTCACAACAAAACTTGCATCTGTAACCTCAATTTCAAAACAAAAACAAACATTCACAAAACATTCTCATTTCCTGAAATAATAAACAATTAAAACAAGAGTTAGCTCTAGTACTGGACGCACCTCTAGTCCAATGCCAGGGGGCAAGAAAGAGGGGGTGGGAGAAAGGATTTTTTTATGGATCAAGTTCTTGTTCTATCCCTGAGTTCTGGAAACAAAGAAAGAGCTGGGAGACTAGTTCTGGGTCTATTTCTGATTCTTGTTCTTGTCTAGTTTTAATCTTATTTTAGACTTTTTGCTTGTTGTCGTCCTGATCCTTGATCTGTATCTAGACAGGAGACGCTCTGTACTGGTTCTAGTTTTAAGGAGCAAATAACAGGTTCTTGTTCTGGTTGTAGTTCCAGTCTAGATTCTAGCTGTGGTCCTCAGGCGCAAGAATGACTTAAAGGAAGCGAGACACCTTAGGCCCGTTTCCACCGCAGGAACTTCGGGGTAATTTTACGGGGCCGGGGCCACTGGTGCGTGTCTCCACCACAGGAACCACCCCCGAAGGACAGAGTTTGGGAACTTTTACAGGGGCTAAACAAGTCCCTGCCTCGGAATAGGTATTCAGAACGGCCCCAAAAAACTCCTGGCTGGGGCTTGGGGTTTACTTGGTGCTGACTGGATATACTCAAGGCGGGATGTGACGTCAACAGAAAGCGACAAAATAGCCGTTATTTTTAAAATTCAGCAGACGAGGGTTAGCTCGTTCATAGCTTCCATCGCCATGTAAACAAAGAGACACGCCAGAAACCCAGCAACCACCTCAGCTCGGTCTAATATCAGATCACCTGTGTCAGCCATATTTGCTTTCTCCTTATTTCTGTTAGTTTGGGTGGTGACATATGTTTAAAATAACATGTACTATCATTATCCAGAAAAGATAAAGGCTAATGTTCCTTTGTTTATAATATCTCTGACAGGGTTTGTGCTGCCCCAAGGTTGGTTTCGAAATTGAAGAGAGATGAGAGTTCTTTGCTGATACCTAAAAGGGGGAGTGCCAGCAGTGGAGGAGCAACGTTTGATGGATAGTCTTGTCATTCTTGGTCTCTACGCAAAGAATGTGCCTCAATTGCCGTTGTCTTGCTTTGTTCATAAAAGTTAATATTGCATATTTTGGGCTGGGAAATATGAGAAATGAGAATGAGAAATCAATGTTGTGATATTTTTGACCAAATACTTTGATATCCCTGTTGTGAAATTTTTGTAGGGTTGAGCATTATTGTGTTCACAACATATTTACACATTGAGATTTTTGATAAACAATCATCAGTAATGTGGATATAATAACTGAGTGTTAAAGGAACAGCTAGAACAGTCTGGTGGTAAGTTCAGGAAATTACATCACTTTACTGTAATGCATCCTTTCAAGTTGTAGTCTATTACTTTTATAAAAATAACTTTGACTACATCCACATTACATGAGACAGACAATGTGTAAAAAAAAGTCATGTTCCTCCTCCTCATAGTTCTTCTAATGGTATTGTAAAAATCCACCACACGAGAACAAAAACAACCCGCCAGAGCCAAAGAGTCTCCAATGCAGTTGTCAATCAAGTCAGTCATGGCTAAGTGAACTGGTGAATTTTGTTGTCAAACACTAAAACTAAAAAGGCACTGATGGAATATGAATCAAAATTCTGTAACCACATTGCCTATTTCTTGCCTCAAATGTCAGATGTTAGTATGCTGTTTAGCTGTAACACGACAAAGTTTGTCACCGGATCACCATGTTGAAAACATTTGGCCATGGGTCAGAGCAAACTCAAACAGCTTAAACTACAAGTCCTATATGCAACAACACAGAGGAATCTGAGATGACTGTTAAGTTGTGTATTTACTCATGCATTTGCCCTGTGGTGTCCTCCTGTATCCTGGCAAACATTCACAGTCGGCGGCGTCTCCTTCCCCTTTACAGTACGAGTAGGGGATGCAGTTACTGCATTTGGTACTCACTGCCAACAACAAACAACACAGCATCAACTCACTGTGGGCAACAATAAAACATCATAACAGTAAAAACATACTGAAGCAACAAATGCAGCACGTGTCACCTCGTGTTACTCACCGACACCCAGATGACATAAAAAACAAATCTATTGGGGTATTAAACCTCAGTACTTTATGGAACAACTGACTGAAATGTATCTTATTTTGTTTATTTATTTTTTGATAAGACCGTTCCTGATTTAATTATAATTTTGCAAATTTAAGACAGGATTTTATTGACAAAGTCATTATAAGACTGCTTGTGTTTTCACTACAAAACTTTGGCTTCCTTTGTTTAATGAAAAAAATATTTTTACTGTGTGTCCCCGTCAACTTTAAACTTTTTTGTGTGCCCCTATCTGTTTAAATCAAGTAATTTCAGTTCATACAGTCATATGGTCGCCTTCAATTGTTACTGTGAGCTCACAAAGGAGCAGCAAGTGCTTTGTGGCCTTTTGTGACCTGGTTTAACCTAACTCTCTGAAGGGTGGAGCTATATATAGTAGACCACCATTATCAAAGTGTGTTTTTATTGTTAGGTTGATATAAATGCAGGAAATACTTTCAGGATTCTTGAGAGGGCCTTCTTTTAAAAAACAGAACAATCATGAATACTCAATTTTATCCTAGTAATATGCAGCAATATAGTCTGATATATATCTTCAAACAGATTACAGTGCGTCATGGTCTTACCTTGATCGCAGCGTTTCCCAGTGTACGGGGGCTGACACAAACACTGTCCATCACCCTCTGGACCTTTATTACACACTCCATTCACACAGTCACACTCTACACAGACAGACACACACACACACACACACACACACACACACACACACACACACACATACAGAGTAATGTTATTCAAACAACTGTAGGACTTTCTTGCAGCTGTTTACCATAGTCTTAAGATTTGCTAAATCTCACACATTTTTAGTCAAAGGTCAGAGATGAGAGAGACTACCTTTATCACACTTTTCTCCGTAAGAGTTTTGATTCTTACACTCCTGACAGGCAAAGCCAGAGAAGCCATCCTAAAGAGAGCAAAAGTTTTTTTTAATCTTGTATTCATTATTTTACAATATCACCAAGACATCAGCGATCTAAATGAGATTTAAAATGAACAAGTTTCCAAATGCACAGAAACAATGTTCAAGTCTTTCAAATAGTAATGTAAATGTCATTAAATTCAGTGTTCAGTTAAGAGCACTATCCCATATGAAAACATACACAATACTGATCTCTGAACTCTTTGACAAACAGGTAGGCTGGTCACAGACAGACAGACAGTCAATCAGGATACTGACATCACAGACGCAGGTCCCGTTGCCGAGGTCTCCATCCAGACATGTCCCATGGAAGTTACAGGTCTTCCCTGACCAGCTGGGACAGGCTACAGACAGAGAGACATACAAACAGATGATGAACAGACAACAGGTGATTAGAAATGATCCTTATTCATTGTTAACTGTTTATAGGATTTAATGTTGGCTCTGTTCAAGGCACCTGTGCCATAACAGCAATCTTGCAGGTTCATGTGTCACAATCCCATGTTTGTAATTTGTTCTTTTTTCAAGTATTGTACTTTAGTGCAATATTCAGGTTGTTGTACTTTACTTGAGTATTTCTGTTTTATGCTACTGTAAACTTCTACTCCACTACATTTCGGAGGCAAAGATTGTACTACGAATATTTGACAACTTTAGTTAACTATTACTTTGCAGATTTAGGAATGAGAGTCAGCAGCTCCAGATCTGAGGCCATGGTTCTCTGCTGGAAAAGGGTGGATTGGATCCCCTGCGACCCAGCTTCAGGTAAGCAGTTGAAAATGGATGGATGGATTGATACAAATTATAAATCAACTAATACATTGTATTTTTAAAGGTTAAGCAACATAACAGTATATAGTAATCAAAAGTCAGCTCTACCTTTACCAGCTGCACCATCAGTGATGCTTACACATGAATGTATCAATAATTATAATATATCAATATAATATATATTTATCTGAAACGAGCCATTCTGCATGTGAATGCTTTTAGTTTTGGTACTTAAAGTAAATTGCTAAAACTTCACACTGAGATATTTCCAGTTTTATATGAGTAAAAGATTTTTGGCAAACAAAAATATACACATGAAATGAATTATTTTAATTAACGTACACCAATAACTTCACTCAGCAACCAGAAGTTATGAGAATCCGGTCACTACAAGGACAATTTTAACCAACCACTAGCGTTACAAAACAAATTACAACAATGGAAATTATCTATGATTGCTGATGCAGAGTAACGTTACTACGAGAAATTCCGATGTTTATGATTGTTCGCTGTGTGACTTTTACTGGGACTAACGTATAATGCTTGACTTCATTAAAGTTAGTTACTTCACGTTAATCCTTAATTGGTAAGACCTGCACAGTACTGAAGTTTACTCTTTGCCTCAACTTTCACAGTGAGCCACAGTAGTTTTACTGCAAACGGTGATTTAACAGCCAATCAATTCACATTAATTCACAGCAAAGCGTTGAAAGAACTCGCGATAGCTAACTTAACGTTAAAACACTAACGTTAACGTTAACTATGGGATTCAAACAGCAGAAAAGAAGCTAACAGCGCCAGCTTTCATTAACTGGTCGTTAATGAGCTAACTACTTATTAAACGAAAGAGGTTATCACTTACCTCTTGTCGTTACGTTACACCCACAGAATTAACAGCCCCGCACGAAAAAAATGGCGATTTAATAATGTCTACATTAAGCTAACGTTAAACCAAACTTTCTAACGTTACTTTTTTCTACCTGTGACAGAAAATTACCGTTCGGTTGTCGGCGTGAGCATAGCGGTACATGATTGGTTTGAAGAAATGACGATCACTAAAACAGCCAATCAGAGCTATAAAAAAAGATCAATGAGTCCCGCCTACTTATTAAGTGACCGTTTAGAATATAGACGATAAAATAGGTTGAGAAATACAAATACAGATTGTCTGTTGTGAACCGTAAAAAAAAAGTAATAAAAATAAATTTAAAAGAAGATTTTGCTTTTCTGAAATGAAAAAACTTGAGCAACAATTTGCTACTGGATAATTAAAATAGGGTAATTCATGACGCATAATTCCTAGGGCAGCAACTAATCCTAAATATTTTCTCAATCAACTGATTATCATTGAATTTACATAAAGTCACAAAATTCTAAAAAAAATGTTTGATCATATTTACGAGGGCTCAAGGTCTTCAAATGTCTTCTATTACAGTCCAAACCCCAATTATAGTCAGTTTACAGTTATATAAAACAGACAAAGGGGTTATAGAAGTTCTGATTGAGCCGATGTACATGATTAGTTTAAGGAAAACTCAGTTTTCCTCATCAACACTAACACTTGTGGTGTGTGTTTTCAGATTTATCCCCTCTGGAAACCTTTTTCTAAAAGCCTTTAATTTTGGGGTGAGAAAAGCTGGCTTAAGGGTGATGGAGGAACGCAAGAAAATTATGTGTTTTAAAATTTAGCGGATGGAAAACAGCACTGAGGTAAAAAATAAAAAATCCAAGTGTTGGTAGAGGTGAGAAGATAAGATACAATCCAGCCAGGATAGTTTAACAAATAGAGTCAGCTGAAAGCTTATCAGACACCAAAACACAGCACAGTGGTGTTGGATATGGGGACATAAAACCCAGTGTGCCCTGGGAATTCTCATCCAAAATCTGGTCCTGTTTTCCAGGAAAAAATACCTGTGGGATCCAGTGATATTTAGTATGTGTGTGCTTGCAAGTTTCCCACTTCAAAAATAATTTACTTTTGAGAGGAATTGTTTTTCTACTAAAAATATTGGCCCATATTCTAATGAATATGTAGACATATAACGAGAAAATAATAAACTTAATTTTATGATACATTTTCTGAGCCATGTTAACCTTAACCAGACACATTTAACTGCCTGAGCCCTCTGTGCCAGCACATCCATTGAATTAGTGCCGTCATGTGGATGAACTCTGAGTGTGTGTATGTTTGTGTGTGTGTCTTACGGAGACAAAGAGGTCCCCAGTGCTGTGCGCAGCATCGTGGCTCCATGAACCCCTTCACACAGATGTGTTGACATCCACCCAGCTCCATCTCCCTGCCACCGATCTGCACCACATAACTGCAGCACACAGAGAACACAAGGTGAAAAAACTGCTTCATTCACATCACATACCACTACTACTGCTACTACTATAGTTAAGGTTTGAACAACCCTGCACTGCTTTAAAGAACTGTGGGTGTGTAACCTGGAATATACCTGCAGTTGGTCATGCCCACGTGGCTGTAGCCATGGGGGCAGCTGCTGGAGGTGGCTGCAGCACAGGAAGTGCAGGAGGTGTGCACATCAACCCTCTGTGAGACATCACACCGCCCAGGAGCAGGAGTCTGAGGGAGCAGAGGAGATCTATCTGTGACTTGATCTGATATTCCCTCTATAATATTTCTCAACACCTGTTCATCTTAGCTCCAGATGGTACTGTAGGTATCAGTTCAGCCCCATTTTTAAATAAGAAACAGCTTCAACTAAAACCTCCACTGATACTGACGCTTCTGTTAGTATCAGAAGTGTTAACACTGGAGGTTGTGATAGGTTGTGTTACTGAATGAATCTTGCGTCATACACCAAAGGGGTGCTCAGCCCACATGAGCTTACAACACACTAACAATATATATACAGAGACACTGTTTTATTTTTATAAATATCAAATTATTGTATTATTACTATTGATGTATTCATTTGTAAGCAGTATTTACATGCTGCAGCTAGTTTAGGAGGAGCTAACTGTAACTGCTCTGTACACAGCTGGGTAGTTTAAGCTATAAAAATGTATCATATTTAACTGTTGATCAAACACTTTGCATGTACACTTTTTAACCTGCAAATAAACTTGTAACTGGAGATGAAAAACAAATGTAGTGACGTAAAAAGTACATTATTTCCCTATGAAGCGTAATGGAGCGGAGGTACGAGGATGTATAAAATGGAAGTACCTTCAAACTGTGCTCAAGTACAATACTTCTAGACGAAACACTGGTGAAAGGAGGTTCCCACCCGATGACCCCAAAGACATGTTAGTTATCACTGCTCACTGGTCTGTATAGTTAAGCCTTGCCATAATAGCTTATCATAGGGCTTAGGAGGTGATTCACTGAGTGCTGATCCTTTCTCTAGAGCACAAACTTCTTGTGTTTATTTGAACTTCAGTAAATGTACTTAGTTACTTTTCACCGACGTAAAAAACACAGTTAAAAACAACAAAAGTTAACCAAAGTGAAACATAATTTTCAAATCAAGGTGTGGCTATGTGAGAACGAGCAACACAGATATCTGAGGAAAGGTTTTATTAATGAGGGAAGCTCCACAGTGAGTCAATAATGTACAGACTGGGATTGTGCAACAGACTGCTGGTTTTAATGGAATATGGACACCTTTTTGATTCACAGGATGGCAAGTGTCTTTGGTTCTGAATTTCATATTTGAACAACATGGCTACTATTCAGGAGATGTTTTCAGTTTCCCCTAACTGTCTAATGAAAACCAGTTTCTGAATTTATCTGTCGCTAGAAAAAGACAACACAGAGTTTTATTGATTGGTAACAAGTTTCAGGTTCCCTTTGTATTTGTGATTTTGTGACTGTGGCACATGAATGGAGGCTCCAAGCAATGACTGAAACTTAACATGTTTATAGTTTTGTCTTAATGTTTTGGCTCAGATTTGTGAAGTTAGATTAATTGTTAAATTTTACACAACAAGCGAGTTGTGGTTTGTACCACTCAGTCTGGGAAAACAGTTGTATGATGTCTTGGGCCCCGATCACACAGACCACCCCATCACCTCCTTATGCTAACCTTCCTGTGTAATTAATCTGCTGTTTATTTATTTATCTAGTTATCTGACAGTAATTAGTAGCTAGTTACTGAAATGTTGAGGCAGAGGGTACTTGCTGTAGCTCTGGTTGAGGGTGAGAGGCTGTCAGCAAAGTTTGTTGGTCACAGATAAACAGAGATCTGTGTGGGTACATGAGATCCTAAAAAAAGAGGGTGGGTCATGGAGAGTACCACCAGTTGATCCAGGAGCTTCGCATCAATGATGGCCATTTCTAGGCATATTTTAGGAGGACTTGGGAGCAGTCCACCTCGAGGAGTTCAGAGCGCTCTGGCAAAAATTCCAGGCGCCTAGAGTGCAGAAACGTGAGGCGTGTCGAAATGCAAAAACTGCGAGCAAAACACTTCATGCTCATTAAAAACAATTACGAAAAGGGCATCTACAGCTGCTTAAACGCTTTCTGTGTGATCAGGGCCTTATGTGGTTCAGGAGCAGCTGTCAAGTCTGACAAAATAACCCCAATGATGTCATAGTGATATTATCAGGGTCATCTCAGCGTGGGCTTGGGGACGACAAATCTATAAGTAAATGCCTTACAAACTGGAGGTGTGGAGTTTGAAGGATGTTACTGTTCATCAGGCAGGGAGGATCTGATGCAGAGACATTGGTGATTTGATCTGGGATCCAGGGCTCTTAGCCATGTTAGTGGGTCTACGGATGGAAATGTCGGGTGGTTGGTCAGCCCGCTACTTTGGTGCAGACTGAAAACCTCAACAACTATTGGACAGCGTGCCATGGTTTTTTTTTTAATTCACACATTTCAGGCGGTTAGAGGATGACACTCTGAATTTGGTAATCCATGACTTTCCTCTAGCAACATCAGCATGTCAAAGTTTTCTCCTAGCCATGTTTGACATATACTTGACGGATTGGCCCAAAATTTAGTGCAGATGTTCATGGTGCCCAGATGATAAATCCCAGTAACTTTGGTGAACCTCTGACTTTTCCTCTTGCACCACCAGCAGATTGACTTTTTTGGTATTGAGTAGCATATTTGAAAACTATTGGATGCATTGGCATGTAATTGCGTAGAGTATAAAACAAATAAATCCACACACCAAGTAGACCTCAGGCTCAGAAGTTTGAGGAAGAACCGTGTGGCTCGAAACGTTACTCTGCATTAAAATCCTTCTAAACAGGAGATACGTGGTGTGCGGACTTTTGTTTTTTACTTTGCCAGATGTTTCTTAGGTCCAGCACCCACTCCATTGGGCATTGGGATGTGCGTGTCTTTTTGTACTGATTCTGATGTAATTGAGTACAGACATCCAACTGGATAAATTCTACATTTTTGGTTATACTCTGACTTTTCATCTAGCATGACCAGGTCAAAATTTAAATATGCCCCAAGATTATGCCCACAAAACTAGTGATACTCAATTTGTGGCCACAGGCCAAATCGGCCCCGATAGGGTGCCAGGTGGCCCCCCCAACCATTTTCTAATTCTCAATAAAAATAAATTGATTCAAACGAGGAGCTGCTTTTGTACTTTAAATGTGAATTAGGTGCCAGAGTGCATAAAAAAGCTTTAAGATAGAGCTTGTTTATATAAAAAAAAGTGCCAGAAGAAGATCCCCTCAATCTTCAGACAAGAACATTTAAATTTGGTGATAGTTTTGTCACTAACACTCACTCACATCTACTGTCAGTCACCAGCGGTCCAGCACTACTTAAACTGGGACAGTTTGACCACAGAAGACAGGCTTACAGAAAGGCTTAGCAAGTCGTAGAAACGTCAGTTTCTTTTTTTCTAGCTGTTATGGCTAATGTGCAACCTGTGTGCTAATTGTTATGTTAATTTAAGATGCAACTGATGTCCTCATGTCTGTTTACCAGTGCATGGTTGTGTTAACATGCTAAGTGGCTAACTAGCATCTTGAATCTGTCTTGTTGGTCTTCTAGTTTCCCTTTTCGAATGATGAATACCACCTGCTGCTATGAAGTGATCGAGATATTTCTTCTCAAGCAAAATGTATGTGCTAGCTGGCTGATGGTTGTAGTCTTTGCACTGTGTTCAGGTGCAACTTTTTGGCCAAGACACAGGTGATGTGAGGAAACACAACAGTCGGCCTTTGCAGCTAGTTCTTTGATGTGGGTTTGATGAGTCTGGGCCTGGATGTCCTTAAATCCTATAAACACATATATAGATCCATTTTTTTTTGAGCATCCTTCTTATTGTACTTCCCTGCCTGATTTATTTTATTGGATCTACTTTATGTGTATTTCATTTAGTTTTTAATGTAGGTGTGTGTTTTTCCTCTGTCTCTGGGAGTTCAGGACGGGTCAGAGGATGGTGTTGTTTTATTCATCTGTTTAAACACACCAAAGAGGGTATAAGAGCCAAATATGTTACTGGGAGGTTTGCTTCTAACTGTGTAATTCACTGTGTGGGCATTGGGGGGCGCTGTACTGTCACCTGGTGAGTTCAGGTATTTTAGGATGTGACCTCACTATGGTCATCAAGTGTTTGATCTGGAAGGGTAAAAGGTTTTTGACCGCTGTGGCACTAACTGCCGGCGTTTCCTTTGTTTGATCAGTTGTCGATAAATCGAAATAAATGTTCGTTATAATGCATCAGAAGACCAGCGTCCGGACTCCTTTACTGAGCATCAAGAACGGTAACGTTAGGGTGAGAAACCAGTAAGTTAGCGAGGCGCGTCAACCAGGTTACTCTGGATCAAGCATCTCAGTAGCTTGAAGTATAAGACTTAGCTCCTGTAATAGAGGGGAAAAACAATTTTGTAAAACAGATTTGTCCTTTTTTTGTTCTTTATATTTCACAGTTGTATCATACCTGTTCCCAATAAAGAATATATGGTAAGAAAATATTAGCATGCTAACAGGCTAAACTAAGATAATGAACCAGGTTCAGCGTTTTAGCATCGTCATGGTTAGCATGTTAGCATGCTCATACAAGCATCCAGCTCACAGCATTCTCAAAGAGCCACGAGCATGACTGCAGACTTTTGGTCTTTTGTAAGGCTTGATTCATTCTGGGGACTAGGAGTTAGCATTCTCTGACGTCTGCTGCTTTGATTCTGACCATATATCTTTTAATCTGTGTCTTGTAAGTTCCCAAACTTGCTAGAAGTACAAAAACAAATTGCCAGAGTACTGTTTTAAAATTTTATTATGTTGGGTTTTTGTCAGGACTGCATTAGTATTGTTGTACAACAAGCAGTCCCCCCCCCCCTGAAATGTTCACTTTATGCAGAAAGCTTTGGCTGAGTTCACATGGATCACCAACGTCTCGTTCATTCGGTGACCAAAAATGTCATCAGATTTTGTAGTAACGGGCAAAAATATTCAGTGAGATCAGGCTCCAGAGGTAAAAACAGTGAGTTATGTACTTTTATCACAGAGTAAAGCAATCCTCTTTTAACTCAGAGGGCCTGCAGAGAATAAACAGTTGATAGAGTATCTCAGTGTAACAGGGTTGGAGGTGTGTTACCTGTTCTTGCAGTGAAGTTTGCAGGCAGAGCAGCGGCAGCAGCAGTAGCAGCAGCAGCATGGCTCAAAGTGTCACATCCAGGGGGAAAAAATAAATCCGCCAGCCCAGCGTCCTCCTCGGCCAGAAGAATAGAAAAAAATCAGTAGAAAAAGTAAAGAGTGTTTTCAGGGAGCGTTAGATCTTCACATCAGTTTTCTCCTTTTACATTGATTCTGAACCTTGAGCACAACCTCCTCTACAAGCTACAGGAAAAAACACACAGATAACAACATCCTCTGTGCAGGAAAAACTATTAGAAAACAATAGACTTCTATTCCAACAATAGTAGGTGTAAGAAAACCGAAAGCAACCGTTTGTTAATAGATGCCAAATCTCTGTAAAAATCTAAATACTTAAAATACAAAAAATAAAAACTACAGGGTTGATCCAGGCAGTGCTGGAATTGTCAGTATTATTCTTTGCTCATTTTCAGACTGAAGGTAATGATCCCTGTTATATGGGAACTAACAAACAAATTACAACTAACGAATGAACTCTCAGCTCAGTGTCCAGTGTCCAGAGAGCAGTCACAGAGGCTGGAGCGACTGCTGGCGTCACGTCTTTTCCTCTTTAATCTAGGAAGAGAGAAAGAAAAAAAACCCAACAACAACAGAAACTGGCAAAGTAGGAACCTCCCAGCAGAGGTCACCTCCTTCTAACTCTCCCTGAGTAATGACAGCAGCTCTAGTAGTAGCAGCAGTATTAGTAGCAGCAGCAGTTAACAGTTACTCTTGTTTTAGTCACAATAGTAACAGTAACAGAAACAGTAGCAGTGAAAGTATACATATAGTAACACACACCACTCCCTTCTGCCCTTCTGAGCTCTGGACTCTATGGGGACTATTGTACACAGACTACAGTGTCTCCAGTTGGGGAAGAAAATCACTTAAGTATCACTTAAGTAGAAATAAAATACTTCATTACAAGTAAAAGTCCTGAATTCAAAATGTTACTTCAGGACAGAACAACTATCAGCAAAGTGTGCTTAAAGTATCAAAACTAAAATTACTCACAATGCAGAATGGCACTTTTCACCATGGGTGCAGATCCCGGGGGGGACGGGGGGGACGGGGGGGACATGTCCCCCCCAGATTCTGAAAAACACAAATTGTCCCCCCCAGTTCTAAATAGCTTAAATGATTGAAATTGAACAAATGTATACAGTAGTCCTATATACTGGGAGAAAAGGAACATGATGAGGAGAAATGGGAATCCGTGAGAGGCGAGAGATGAGAACGTGAGTGGACATAACATACCTGAGACCCTGAAACTAGAAGTAGCATTAACTAACAACGAAGCAGTGAAAAGGAGGGTGATGGCTGGTTCCAATGGTTCCAGTAATTCCAATATATTTTGGGAGGAAGCATCCCCCAAAATATTTAAATATGCTCAAAATGTCTTCCCCAATATACTGATAAAATTTTAAAAAGAGTTAGTATCTTGCAAGCAGCACAGTGGTACAGTGGTTAGCATAGTCGCCTCACAGCAAGAGGGTTCCTGGATCAAACCCTGGGTGGGGGGTTTGGACCCTGAGGTGGGGGAGCCCTTCCTTGCTGAGTTTGCATGTTTTCCCCATTTCTCTGGGTGCTCCAGCTTCCTCCCACAATCCAAAGACATGCAGGTTAATTGGTGACTCAAGCAATCATGTGAATTAAAGTAACAATACTACACAATGTAAACATGAAAATCACTCAATTTCTCCATTTTTTAAAACCAAACAAACAAAAGTAGGTATTGTGAAGAATGGTTTCAGTATTGTACTCCAGTCCGACTACATTATAAAACACTAACAATGTGTCATGTTGTCACTGTCACACATCATAAGTTGTGATAACTTCAGATCAGTTGTGGGGTCACATGCTTCTCTACAGGTTGAATGTATTCTTTCTATTCACTTTGATAACCTAAATATTGTATCAGAGTACAGCAAGTGAGTAAAAATACTCAGTTAACATCCACCTCTGCAGCAACGTTTGGTCATGGACTTTCCACGTCCACATACGACGTGCAAGGTGCATTGGTTATTGATGTTCTGGGACGCTGTGTCAAGTTCTGCCTGTTACATGCATTGTCTTCTTTCAAAATAAACTTCCATTTTCACAGGAAATTTAACATTTACATACAGTCTCTTTCAAAATAAATGCACTCCCTTGGTACAACACCATGAACTGATGTTTTTTCCTCCAACAACAAACACACATGGTTGGGTGTAGGTAAAAAGAACAGTGTTTGGCTTTAGAATCTTACAGGACGCGAACACTGCTCTCTTGGGTGAAATTTGGGGTTTGTTGGACCCATTCAACATCTGCCGCCCGCCCCAGTTGCACTTTTGCCGCCTTAACTTTCATCCTTGTCCCGCCACATTTCCCCCTGACGCCAACGGGCGCCATTAAACTGTAACAGCAACTGGCTGTGTATCATGCCGACGATAAAGAATGCCTTTTTTTCAATGGATTCTGACGCTGCAAGTCACTGCCCAAGATTTCGACCACTTCGGAGTGAGACTGGGCTCATTATAGTCGCCGTTTGACACAGTAATTTATTTTGTAGCTCTTTGTAACAGTGCTGTAAAATAAAGTTTATTATAAAACAAAATGAGACACAATGACATCACAGAAACTTCAGTTAGAAATATGGGCATGGAGCTGCCAGAGGAACAACAGTCATAGAAGCACTCCGACCTTTGGATTTAATCACTCTGGTTTATCACTTTGAAACTGTTTTAATAATGACATAAATAAAGATTGGTATATTTTGTAAGTCGTTTGACACATTTTCTGTTTATCTTTTGTAATTTGTCTTTTCCCTCTGAGGTCTCCTGCTGCAGGTTGTCTGAGGACATTAACTGTTGCTGCTGTAAATCCTTTGACACTGGTGGTATTGGATGATTCAGATAAAGTGGATATACTGTATTGGTAGAAAAATCTACTCAATGAGTATTACAGCAGGTAATATAATGTTTGACCTCTAACTATGAGGTTTGTCAGAGAACAGAGAGAGAGAGAGAGAGAGAGAGAGAGAGAGAGAGAGAGAGAGAGAGATTGTGAGAAATCCTCTCTTTTTCCTGACAGGAAGTTTTGGGTGGACTTCCTCCCTGGTCGTCCCAGTGGAGCGCTGCAATTTGGACGGATTTCCTCGTCAGCTGACACAACTCCTCGTCTGCTTCTCAGAATGAAAAGGAACAAATGTGAAAGCCGAGTTTCTTTTCCTGTTTTAATTTAGTTGGACTCTACCAACAGATGACAGACACGGCGAGGTGAGACTGACCAGAGAGAGGGTCAAAGGTCAATGTGCAAGCAGACAGAACAATAGCAGGAAGCAGGCAGTCAAACTGCTGCAGTACTCAGAGTTTTACTGCCTTGCTCGCCAGCAAGATTTTAACCAGCAACTTTCAAGCTACAATATTCTATCACTTTTTTTTTTTTTTTTTTTACAAAAATGTATATTTAAAAATGTCTCTGTTGTTAAATGGTTGCATCAATGTAATCATTAATGATGCATCTTGAGCTGGTAAAACTAATTTTGAAAGCCAAGCAAGCATTTTCACTTCTTATTTGACCAAATTGGAGGACTGCAGTGTTTTTGCAGTCTGTATTTACTTGTTCCAGACAACTGATTTCTACCAACTTTATTGAAATTAACTATGGCTAGCTAGCAACATATACACTGACTGTGTATATTTGTTGCAGTTCAGAATCTGACTGATCTCAGAACTCACCAAGAACTCCAGTTCTGTTGTTTAGAGCCAACAGAAAATTTAAATTTTAGATGCCCTACAGGAAAAGTCAGGAGATCACATAAGCCATTAGATTTCATTGTCTGGGAACCATGTCATGCAATTCCATTAATATTTGTACAGATCTATTGTTTGGATCAAAAGACATACAGACCAACTTTGCCATTCATGGAGCCACACCACTAAACCATAAAAAAGAAAAGAAACCTAGGTGGAATTTGTTGACCCCACTGGCAAATTTACTTGGACAGTACCAAGTGGTTCGTAATAATAAGGCCTTTAAAGGAGGTAAAACAGTGATTGTTCTTCTACATCTGTATTTCACACATTTATGATGAGAGTACAGACCGACAAAAAAGAGGTCACTGTTGGACCACATTCAATGCCCCAAATAGACTGCGATTTGTTCCTCATAAAATCATATTACTTGCATGTTTATGTTTTGTCAGTAGTTGGAGATAATGTGTGTCCCTGCGTGCTGCTGACCAGCTGATACTGTGTCTTCCTCTTGATGTATTTTGTTTTGGCTTCTGTGATGTGGTCTCTCATCGGTGATACCTCACGAATGCCTGATTAAATACAAGTTAAGTGAATTACAACACTGTGTCAAGGACGCTATGATAATTGTTATATTTGAGTGTTGCATAATGACATCAACACACACACACACACACACACACACATACATACACACACACACACACACACACACACAGTAACTCACTGCTGACTCCTGAAAAGTGAAAAAAAAACCATGAATCATTAAGTAAAGAAAGAAAAAGAGGCCCGAGCCACAGGTCGTGGATGTATCTCAGTCCATGTCCCGGTGACCATCTCAACTTCAACAAATGCCTCCGATCAGCACTCTGAGCCGGAAAACAGCAGGACAGACAAGAAAAAACATGAAAGATAAGAGGAAGTGAGAAAGGATTTACTATCAGTGCCATATCCTTCTGGTGTTCCCTGGTGTCTCTCTGCTCCAACTGTTTATCAAAGGAGACTTTTAAATGGTTTCAAAAGAATATTCAGAACACCTCACAGTACCATGAATACATACACCAGGGCCAAAATGTGTAATGGAACAAAAATATTCATTTACTTTGGTGTCGGCATGTTTTCTACCAACTTTATATATATCATATTAAATACAATACACTTATCTTTGTGCACTAAGATACTTTAACAGTTAGCACAAAGAAAAATTTAACCACTGCGTCATTTAGTGCAAAATGGTGAATGAAACCGCTTTTACGTCTGAAACCTCCTGTCTACAGAGGCAAGAGACATGCCCTCGTTGAGGACTCTCTTATCCTGAAGCCTCCTTAAGGGAATCTAATCCCGTGTGAGTTGGCATTGGTAGAGTGCTCTAACCACTACACTAGGGAGGCCCACTCAATCCAAAATTGTGAACTTACCCTAGATTCCATGAGGTTCAATTTGTAACTGAATTAGATTCTAACACGAACTTCAGCATCAACCAAACCGTTTTAGCTGCAATACTAAACTGTCAGTTATCTGAACCAAAGTTATAGCTGTTAAACTAAACTGTTAGCAACCTTAACTGTTTCAGCTGCTGAACTGAAATGTTAAAAAACCTGAACAAAGTATCAGGTGCTAAACTGACCTGTTCATCAGATGCAAACCTAAACTGATAGCTTACCTGATCCAAATATTAACTGAAAAACCTAGTTAAAAACCAAACTATCTCTCCTGGTTAATCAAACTATTATACAATGTGAATAAAACAATTTGCTGCTAATCTGTTCCAAACTGTTATAGCTGTTAACCTAGACTGTTAGCTCACCAGTACCAAACTGTTATAGCCATTAACTTGGACCATTAAGTTAATTAACTTGTACCAAACTGTTATAACAATTCCTATTAAACTGGACCATTAGCTAACCTGTGCCAAACTGTTGTAGCCGTAGACCTGGACAGTCAGCTAACCTGTAGCAAACTGCTTTCGCCATTAACCTGGACTCTTAGTTAACCTGTAGTAAACTGTTGTAGCCATTAACCTAGATCGTTAGCTAAGCTGTACCAAACTGTTATAGCTGTTTACCTAGACCATTAGCTAAGCTGTACCAAACTGTTATAACAATACCTATTAAACTGGACCGTTAGCTAACCTGTACCGAACTGTTATAGCCATTAACTTGGACTATTAATTTAGCTAACCTGTACGAAACTGTTATAACAATACCTATTAAACTGAACCGTTAGCTAACCTGTGCCAAACTGTTGTAGCTGTAGACCTGGACTGTTAGCTAACCTGTAGCAAACTGCTTTAGCCATTAACTTGGACTGTTAGCTAACCTGTAGCAAACTGTTGTAGCTGTTAACCTGGACTGTTAGCTTACCTGCAGCAAAATGTTGTAGCCGTTAACCTGGACTGTTAGCTAACCTGTACAAAAGTATTGTAACAATACCTATTAAACTGAACTGTTAGCTAACCTGTGCCAAACTGTTGTAGCTGTAGACCTGGACTGTTAGCTAACCTGTAGCAAACTGCTTTAGCCATTAACTTGGACTGTTAGCTAACCTGTGCCAAACTCTTGTAACAATACCTATTAAATTGGACCGTTACCTAACCTGTACCAAACTGTTACAGCCATTAACTTGGACCATTAAGTTAGCTAACCTGTACCAAACTGTTACAACAACTGGATCGTTAGCTAACCTTTGCCAAACTGTTGTAGCCGTGGACCTGGACTGTTAGCTAACCTGTAGCAAACTATTGTAGCTGTTAACCTGGACTGTTAGCTAACCTGTAGAAAACTGTTGTAACCAATACCCATTAAATTGGACAGTCAGCTAACCTGTGACAACCTGTTATGGCTGTTATCCTGGACCATTAACTAACCTGTACCAAATTGTGAAAGCAGTTAACCTGGACCACTGGCTAACCTATTCCAAACTGTTATAGCTATTAACCTGGACTGTTAGCTAACCTGTGCCAAACTGTTGTAGCTGTAAACCTGGACTGTTAGCTAACCCGTACCAAACTTTTGTAGCCGATACCTTGGACTGTTAGCTAACCTGTATCAAACCATAATAGCCCTTAAACTGTACCACTGGCAAACCTGTACCACACTGTTGTAGCGTTAGACTGTTAAACTGCTAACCTGTGCCAAACGCTTACGGTCGTTAAAGTGGACCGTTGGCTGGACCAAACAGGGTACGCACCAAGGTAAGGGCCTTTTGTACTAGAGCTCACACAGCGCGTAATGCCACCAAGGCTGTGCAATCCTTTAAATTTGTAATTTTAACAACAGAATATGTGTTCAACATTTTAATCTGCATATGAATATACATCAAAATTCAAATACAGCATACATGAGCCGATTGTTTTCATTTAAGTAGGTCCAGCACTTTGTGAGAAAATAGTAAAAAGGTCCTAACTTGCAATGTGATTCAGCATCAAATTGTCCAGTGACCAACAGCTGAATTTTCCACCAGATTAAATGTAAATATGTTGAGAAATTTAATGCTGATAATGAGCGTATCGGATAAAAAAAAAAAACATCCTTGGCAGATGTGAAATGTGAACACTGATGACCTGAGTAGTTTCCCAGCCTCACTGTTAACCCTGTTTGCTCTTCAAAATGCATTGTCATGTCATCTTGGCACATTGTTGCTTTGTTCCAAACAGAAATCCTGTTTGGATCCAGTCTCTCCATGTGATAAAGATTTGAACAACGCAATTTGTTTCTCTCTTACATTTTTTTCTTGTGAAAACAGAGGCTGGAACTGAAATTCATTCCTATTGGTAATCTGACCTACTGGCACCCAGAGAATGCCAATGCAAGGTCAGTTAGCCAGTTTTGCTGATCGCACTTCCTCGTACAGTATCTCTGCCCTCTGTCTGTTGAAGTGTCCCTAAAAAGGAAATCTGCCGAAATTCATGGCGAGCAGCTCCGACAGACAGGAAATAGAGGAAGTTGAACAAGTTGAAAGGTGGCAGTGGGTTTCGTGCTTCTGAAACGTCTAGTCATCAAAACCTCACAAAGCGTCGAGAGCAATTAAGTGCTGACTGGAACTTTTGGTCAATTTTTTCGTGTTTTTAATGTCTTTTTTTCTCTGGAAAACACATGATGATTCACAACAGTCAGGAGTTTAAAAAAAACGCTGAGGTCACATATCAGAGTCCTCTCCCAACAATCTCATTTTGAACTTCCCTATAGTTAATACAGAATTACATATTGTAGGTCTTTCTAGTAAATTTACTTAGAAATTAATAATTAATAAAAGCATTTGCAAGTGTTTTAGATCTAAACATTATGGTCTAAATGCCGTTGCAAAAGCTCTCTTCATATTGCTAGGAATATTTTCTGTTGGAGAAATTCTGAATACCTTATTATGTGTTTTGGTATCTACGGCACTGCAGGACACAAAAAGTTCTCTTAATGTCTTTTTAGGAACTGCTATCAGTACAAAATATCGAAAAATATTCACTAAGTGCTAAATTATTTGCACAAACTTGTATCTGAAGTGCTGTGCTGGCTCACATTGGGAAGCAACATGTAACAGTGACTGTCACACTGTTTTTCTGAGTGATATTGTTTATTGGGTGGGAATGCTTTAAAGTATGTTATGTTATTCTATGCAAAAATATTTCCTACTTTTTTGTCATGCTACTGCTTCCACGTTTTTCAACACAGAAACTTCATTCAAACATCAAACTATTCAGCTCAATTAGGATGTGTGCTTATATTTTTGATCATTCATATCTTTCAAATTTTCTGAAATATTTACAATTTTGAATTTTTGAATGTTCAAATTTGACACAAATTCAAGGTTTTTCAAGCATTTTCAAAGCCTATGTCTTCATTCATACATTCACGTAGAAACTCCATTCAAACTTTAAAATTTTCCCCATCTTCCGTACATTCTGGCTTGTATTCAACTTTCAAATGGCATTCAAACTTTTCCAAATATTCAGATGTGTTTGGAGCTTGGTAATAATGGCCTTCTCTGATTTTTACATTGGTTTCTATTGGACAGAATGTTCAGAGCTAGAGTGGGGGACTCAATGCACAGAGAGCTTCTTAAACATCTCTCTTTAACCCGCCGTCACACCCACAATATTCCCTCTACATATACCATTTTTGGTAAAAGTGGAGTAAAACTTGCGCTCTTTAAAACAATGTTGCTGTAGAAGCAAACAGACTTACACATTTGGCATAGTGAGCCTTAAAGTGAGAGATACTCCACCAGGCAGGCAGCTTTTAGCGACAGGCTGTTTGCTGATAATGTCCTCAGCTTCTCAGTCAGATCCACCCCTCGCTCCTCCACAGCTCCATTCTCTTGTCCAAATATGGTCACTTCTGGCTCCAAAAATCCAAGATGGCGACAACTGAAATGCTAAGGCTTTAAAACAGTAGTCCACAAACCAACGGGAGACATTATGGTAGCTACATCCATTGTTTTTTTAGTCTATGGTTATACTCAAGAGTTGGAAATGACCTTTTGTTTTTTGACCACCAGCAACTGTAGCTACTGGATTCCAAAATCTACCAGTCACTCAATAGATTACCATTGTTTTTTTTAGCTAATGAGTGAAGAAAATCTGGCAGTCACTTGCATATTTTACGAGCATGTGGCTGGTGCTAATTTACAACCCTGATTATATTACATATGCAGTACTGTGTAAGCAGAATTTGATGTTGTAGTTGGTCAAAAATAAGCAACTATTAACCACTTCTTATACAGTTCAGTTAATAAATCTATAACAAATATATAATGAAATCATAATGCATCATAAACTGAGCATGTATTTTGTACGTGCAGTATAACCTTGATCTAAAAAGTAACTACAAACTAAAGCTGTCACATAAATGTGAATTGTCTCTAAGACGTATGGGTGTGGAAGTGGAAAATTACATAAAATAGAAATACTCAAGTAAAGTACAAGTACATTTACTTGAGTAACTGTCATTGTAATACACTTAATATTTCCAGATTTAATAATACATGTCAAATAAACCTTTGCAGTAACTGTGTCTATCACAGTGTGAGTTTCAGTTGTCATTCCCACAGAAACATGGAGTGACTGACATCTTGTTGGTCAGTCTGGTTTTCTGGATAAGCCGCTGCGTCAGCTTAAATGTTTGCTAACTGCGGTAAATCCTGCTGATTTTCTAAGAATCAAATCACTGTCACTACACCAAACGGGAAATATTCCTACTTTCTTCATTTTCATTTTAATTCAGTGGCATTCCCCTTTAACAAGACAAGATGTAACGTAAACAACAAGTGGTGAAGAGTGGGTAGTCCAACGCCGGCTGGTTGGCTTCCCATTTGTCCATAATAATAATGTATGAAAAACAAAACATACAATAAAACAAAACACAAAGAAAATATAAAAAATAATACTCAATGATAATACTTAATATGACATTTAAGAGTTCTTTTTGGAAACATCATGAAGACCTCCATGTTTAGTACAAAATCTGCTTCAGGATGGAAAACATCCGTCTGTCCCAAAACATAATTATATTAATATAATATTAATAAAAAGCTTCAATATACAGTTCAATAATACTGCTTCATTAATTACAATGTGCAAGGGATAAAATGTTCAGAGAGCAGATTGTGCCGAGCAGCAGTGTGAGAGTGTGTGTGTGTGTGTGTGTGTGAGTGTGAGTGTGAGAGAGTGAGTGAGTGTGTGTGTGTGTGTGTGAGAGAGAGAGAGAGAGAGAGAGAATGTTTGTGTGCTCCTAAAAACAACATTTTGGGATATCATCTTGTGACCTCGTCCAGAGTCAGATTGCGCACATGTGAAAAACGTTTTTGGTTTTAAGAGCAACTTTACACAAACACCAACATGTAAATCAAACAACTTTGGAGATTTTTGGAGGGTGGATTTGTTTTATCCTTTGATGACGCTAGGCTAGCAGTTTCCCTCTGCTTCCAGTCTTTGTGCTAAGCTAGGCTGAACATATCCTGGACAAACAGAGATGAAAATGATGCACATCTTACAGTCTGACTCTGGAGAGGAGAGAGAACAAGAGGATTTACCAGAAATGACAAACTGTTCCTTGAAGGTAAGGTTGATTAAAATCTCGTAGGACTCCCGTGGACTGTCTGCAGCGCCCCCTGCTGTGCAACATCAGTCTGTCTGTCAGTCTGTCTGTCAATCCAGTCTGAAATGTGAGACACTTTGCAAGAAAGAGAAGTTGTGCCAGAAACTCCCAATATTTCGGCTTCTTGTGAGGTTACAGGTCTGTAGTGGCAGTCTGGTGTCTGTTGAGTCCGACTGAGCCTCAGTTTCTTTTCTATAGTGGACACCAAACAGTGTGTGCAGAGCCACATCCCTTTCAAATGGAGAGCGACTAAAGGCCCCAGTATGCTTCAAACTGAGCATCTGTTGGATCATCTAACAGCATCTGAGACCACCTCCAATACCAACAATCACTCCCACTTACTTCTGTCTCTTTTCATGAATGACTGAGTGCAACAGGATGAATTCCTTCGAGAAGTGTGTGTTAAAGTGTGCACTGTTATCCCCATTTGAGTGAATCAGGAGGTCAAGACTACAAAGACACACAAAAGACACAGAGTTGTTAGAGAGTAAGTGAGGAGGCAGTGTGACACAGCCAGGACCGCCTAATGACAGGGGGCATTTCACCCCATTTTAAGTGTGGACGTACAGAATGAGAAGAAACATCTATTAACGAGTTCCTTAGAGGCATACTGAGGCCTCTGCAGTGGTCTTCTTGGAATGAACATCTTCTTTCAATAAGGTGCCAGCTTCCCAAAAGTGAAGCCAGAACATCTTGATCGCCCCCTGGTGGCTGGCTGCAGTATAGGTCGCAAGCCCCACCCTCTCTATGCTAAAACCTCAGAGGTACACGTCGATATCTTTTTCCCAAAATGGTTTCTGTCATATTAGGTATTCTTATCATGCTTATGTTTGCTGGAGTGTTCATTTTTCCCATAAGTGCAGTTTAATTTGTTATTTGATGCTATAAAAAGGGGGTTTGAAGACATGATTGACAGGTGAATGTGCCCATCAAGTGGAGATCGCTACTGTGCAGATTCTGTCTCCGAATGACATCACCACTACAAGATGGCGGCGCCTGTATCTGGGTTATTTTGGCTTCATTTTTGTCCAGCTGGAGGTAGTGGAGACGTGTTGTCCATCTTTATATACAGGTATTAGCTGCAACACAATGTGACGTCGAGACACAAACCCCCTATTTGTTTTCTCTCCCTCCATTTCAGTGCACTGGTGCACCGTTTAACAGGTAATGGTGAAGGCCAGGAAAACTGTTTAAATGAAGTGCTATCTGTCAGCCAGCGGCAGCAACAACCTAATGTTCAGCTGACAAAACATCAGCCTACAGGGCAAAAGCCATAGTAGCTTTCATAGCTGACAAATAATTGCCTCTTCACAATATGATTTTAGCCTGAACGACATTCACCAGTTCTCTGTCTTACCATTATCTTGTTTGTGTCTGTATGGGCAATGTGGTGGTGGTGTTGTAAATGCCTCTCTTGCCACTGAAATTTAGTGGCAGATCCGGCATATCTGCCAGCTACAATAAAACTCAGATGGTGTGCAGACTCCGTCTACTCAGTGCACCATAGGTATACACCAGCAGGCTAAAGGCGCGGACACAGTATAAATCAGTAACACACGGTGAGATGATGCGACTGGCTTGGAGTGTGGAGCTATATAAGTAGGCCACATTTAAACTTCTCTCTTACGTAACTGTCTCTGTCACTGTTCATGTGACCAACCAAGGGCAATGATGAATGCCTTCAAGGTGACACTGAACATGTGCATCTTTATCCCCATTTAATTGATTCATTGCAGCTCTTTGTCTCTATGACGACAGGCTGTCTTTCAGTGAGACCATTTGGAGCAGCTAGAAAAAGCTTTGTCTTTGGACGGTTTCAGACAAGACTTTACACAAACTACTCGGTTTGAAGCATATCAAGGCCTTTAAACAGCCCCCCACGCCCTGAATCTGTATGTTAATTATCCTGGTCACATGATGACTCCACCTGCCAATCAGCTCCCAACGACGAACGAGGTGCTGAACAGTCAACCGTCTTTCCATCATCCAGCAATCAGCCAGTGAGCTCCACAGGAAGCTCCCGGCTGCACAGCGCCTCCCACTGGCGGGCGAGGAGAGAGATTAGCCTCTCTCTGCTGTCGGCTCCTGGGACAAAGACGCACCACTGGACCTCACCCTCTGCCCCACTGCTGGCTCCACCTCCTCTGGGCAGGGCCTCCTCCCCTGCAGCAGCAAAGTGGTCCATGGTGAGGTGGCAGAGCAGATCAGGGCCGGGAAGGTCATCGAACACCAGGGTCAGAGCCTGAGGATATGTCTGGTACCCCAGCAGCACTCGGTCCAGGTCTCTGATCCTCCGTGCCTCACGCAGCTGGTACCGCTCCCTGTTGGGGGGTTAGGAAGATGAAGATGAGAAGGAGGAGGATGACTACTACCACACTGTAAAAAGCTGTCACAAAGACGTCACTTCTATCAAACACACAACAATCTTTTCTTTGAGAAAAGGGGCTCATTAATAATTATTATAAATAAAATTAATTTTTAATGAGTCAAAGATTTGAAAATTTATATGTTTTAAGATGATCCATGGAAATCTGTAACTAATATTTCTCAATTAAAATGATCTGCAACAAGTGGAATTTCATTTCCCAAAGTCATGAAATAAACCTTGGATAAAACTAAGGGCAAAACAAGTGTTGGGTTATTTAGAATCTGATTTTTTTTTTTGTAATAATATTTTTTATAAGATTCAAAAATACTTAAAATTAAGAAAGGGCACACAACAAGAAGCAGCTCTGAATCAAGTAAAACCCCTTTTTGTAAACATTTTTTTTGCAGGGAAACAGAAGGGAACAAAGGGTTGTGCATCTTCTTCATCAGGCTCACAATGAATGTATAAAAAGTAACCAAGGTGCCTGTGAAACTGGGGCCATATTCACACATATTCAGAGAATCCTCTGACAGAGCTCCTAACTTTGCCTAATTTTTTTTAGTAAGGAGTCCTAACTTTGGAGTGATTTAGGAAAGTTCTCAGAGCAATGTTTACCTTAGTGAGGAGGTATGGTTGACCCTGTTGCTAGGTGTAACACATTCTTTTAACAGATGTGATTGGCTGTCACAGACACACCCTTTTCCGAGCCTGCATGGCGCAGACACCCAGTGGGAATGAAATGATATAAACAGCCAACTGTGAAAGGGTTGTCACTGTTAGTGTGATCACTCTGCTGATGAAAGGTTGAGACAGACCCAAGTCATCACTGCTGCACTGTTGCATTTCTCCAGTTTTATAAATATTTTGGTGTTGGTGGTGTATGTAATAACTATCTCTGGCATTATAGCATTATTGCGTTGGGTGGGAAATGTATGCATACTCTAATGAGATCAACCACATATTATCCCTGCACGATCTAATCTGTAGCATTTCATTAACATTACTGTCATCAAGCGTTTAGAGAACATTTCTCCCACTTCTTTATGTTTTCACCATTTTCTCCTCTGCTAAAGAAACTCTTACGCCTCTTAAAAGTCCTCTCTCCCTGCTCCTAACAGTTTTTCACATTAGGAGCTCTTTTAAGGTCTAATATACTCTGTAAATAACTTTTACCTTTACAAGGACCTAGTCTTAAATTTAACTGGTAATTCTAAGAAAACGTCACAGTTCACAGAATTCTCTTCGAATGTCGTCACTTGGAGCAACTCTTGGCACTAGCATTTGAAACTGTTTTACAGAAAGAGAAAAGGCAGATGTTTCGATTTAAAAAAATAAAAATAAGATACTGATACTGAAAACCTCTGTACTCTGTGACCACATGATGTCACTGTGGTGGTTACAGGTACAACAAAGAACACCATACAGTCCTACACTCATTCTCTTTAAGCTCTCTTTTTAGTCTCTACCAACTCCTGAGGAAAATATCTGTCTTGAGCTGCTGAATGATCACTCTTATCTCACCAGACAAGGTCTGGTGCTTCATTTTCAAGTGTCTTTTATTAGGGATGCTGGTTGATCAAGACATTTTCAAATGGATCTGTATCAGCAGTTTGAAGCTCAGCTGAGCTCAATCATTTTCAGATTGTTACTCAGTTTGAACACTGGAACAGTCCCCTCATGAACGACACAGCGAGTCTGTAAGCTGCAGAGCAACACAAACAAACACCGACCAGCAGTTTCAGTTAATGATCTCCACGCTGAGAGAGAGTGATGCAGCAGATCTGCCCTGCCTCTGGGCTGATAAAACTGTCACTGCCTCTGTATCAGCAACATTTCTCTCAGGTGCATCTCTGAAGTGCAGCATTTGGAATTTCAAGTGTTTTGTTTACGAGGAAAATAAAAAGAGAGCTGTTTTAAATGTGGTTCATATTTTCCAGCTGTTACAGATCCACAATGGCAAATATTACACAGCCACCCATATCTGATCTGTGTTTAAAACAGGTCTGGTAAAGGCTGTTTCCCTGGTTAGAAAACGTACTGAGCAAATCAGAGCTCAGTAGAAAGGGTTGAAAATGGGGACATCATCTTCCTTTGCCGGAGCCAGAACACGATGACATAAATATGGATGACATGGACACAGCTCTGCAGGTAGTTGTATGTCAGCTTACAGAATTAAAAACCTGTTAAATCAACACATTTGTTTTGATCAAGAAATACATTCCAGTCCAAGTCAATGAAATAGACGTCAACAGGAGAGAAACATCATCACCACTAAATAATTGCCCTCCCGAACGAAGATCAACTAAAGCTGGGCTCAGACTGCAGGATTTCTGGGCCAGTTTATCCCTGATTCACCCCTCCAGACAAACGGAGGATAAATCCGGTCTGGGACTTTGGTTGGTACTGATGCTCGGCCCAGATTATCTGGTACTGTGAGAGGTTTACAAATCTAGTTTTAAACCTCTTGAACTGTTCATTCTTGTTTATCCCATCTTTAACTTGTCCAAAATGCAGCAGCAAGAGTTTTAGCAAAGTCAAAAAAGAGGGAGGGCATTACACCCATCCTTGCCTCCCTACACTGGCTGCCTGTTAGTGACAGGAAGCATTATAAGATTCTGATGTTTGTTGATGAAGTGTTAAAGAGCCTCGCCCCCTCTTACATTATAGAGCTCCACTCCTGGCTCTGGAATTCTCTTCCTCCTGCCATCAAGATTTTCAATAATCTTCTTACAACACTTTTATTCTATTGCCTTTAATTGCGCATAGTGTGACTGTCTTTGTTGGTGTTACTGTCACACTGCGGTGACAAAAAACCCCACTTATACTATAGGTGCGATAACAGCGGAAGTGATATGTTATCATTACTGTTATTACCACCCACCTGGATGATTATGTCGGTATGAAGCAGCTGACGGTTTTTCCAACCACTGATTAACATTATTGCCTTTAAAGCTAACAGTAGCTACTATACTACTGTTGGCAGGTATTAAACTGACAGTTAAACTCTCACCTTCAGTTCTTCCTGAAGAACAGACAGCCTATGTTGACCATTTTCTTATCCAGACTTGTTTCGCAATCTGCTTTTGTTTTGGTCACTGCAAAGCATTGTTTATATTACAGGAAGTTGTCGCATCCTCTAAAGTGTCCTATTTGTTTATATCTGCTTCCCTACAATATCATGGGAGGTGGTGCATTCATGCTCCCTCTAGCAAGATTATCTCAGTCTTATCTTGTAGGGTGTGATGTGCTGTTATTTTCAAATCTTGTGGTGTGTGCATGTTTGTGATAAGATAGAGGAACGTCTTGTCAATGTGTGTGTGATGCAACCAGATTTCAAAGTTCAGGATTTTAACACTACTGTATTCTGAGCCCGCCTTAACACAGACATGATGTTAGACAAAATGTGTATCCACCTTATTCCTAGCTCCCATGATACCTTGTTCAAATTATGGGTGCAATTTCCGGCGTTGAACCAAAACCGGCTATTTCCAATGGCAACCGTTTGTCTCCAGCACTCTATTCTTCTTTCCAAGAGCAATTGGGAAATAAAACATGGAACACACCACCTGTTATAGCTCAAACGGGATTATGTGATCATACCTCTGCCATCTCTGACAGCCATCTCAAAGTATTGTTTTTTTTTACTTTTCAACCAAGCACACTAGCAGTTAGCTTGCCTTGCTCCGTTAAAATATTGTTAACTTTAACATGGCCCGAGCTAGCTTAAGGCAAACACCTGTTCCCTCTAAAGATGATTTATGATTTCTGATGACTTATTAAGGGATCCTAACACATGTGGCAAACATTTAACATAATTCAGTGTTAACTGTAGCTGCATGTAAAGTGAATAAATGTGATGTTTCCAAGCTAATTCTCAGGTTTTTTTTCAGCCGTTTACACGTTTCTTTAACTTCTGATTTATTAAAAACTGTTCTGAGTGGCACATGATGCTGAATTTAGCAGCAGACTTCAGTATATAGAAATATAAAGTGGTAGTAAAGATAGGACTATCATATACTGACGTTGAGTGATGGACCTGTCAGTCTAGGTGGCAAATTCTGTCTCATGAAAATCTTGTGGTTGTATTTCTCATATCAATGGTAACCATGGCAACAGGAACAATCCCTTTTTGTTCTGGTCACATGTTTAACACACAGTTGCTGAAGACAAAAATTTAGCTTAGGCTGGTTGTTAGTCGTTACAGACACAGACAGTGCAACAGGTACCAGAGCTCCACAAAGACATTTTAGAAAACGCTAGTTAACATTAGTTAAATATTTGTTAAAAAATAAATCAGTATTTGCTAAACTGAAGGCAAATTACTTTCGAAAAGAACCAGCGTTGGTGGTTTGCCACCAAGAGTAGCCACTGGGATGAACCACAGACAGTCTATGGGACTAATTAGCTTACTGCTACTTCCGCTATCTCACTGGAAGTTGCGCCAGTAGCACCCTCAGGGATAAGGTGGATACAGACTAATATTTTCTTTAGTTAAATAAAGAGCACGTTTTTTTGTGAGCTTACTGTAAGCTCGCTCTGCAGCTGTGTCATGTAAGAAAATGTAAAGACCACAATGTGTGTTGACCAATAGTCACTTCTTCAGGACTCAGACATCCCTTTAAATTATATCTCACCAGCTGAGCACTGATGAATCAAAATGTGTGTGTGAGTTATCGGCGACTAAATAATTAAGATACTGAAATTTGTATTTGTTAATTCTTGCTGAGTCACAGAGTCTCCTGCTCCACCTCACAGGGACTGATTTGATGCTCTGCCTCTTGGGCTTCAGTGAATATTGATTTCAGCTTTTTGTCCCCCCGAGTGCCCCATGTTCCCTGTAACTAAACTATCTACGCGTCTCTCACAGTATGTCAGTCAGTCACTGTCTCCTCTTCTTCCTCTTTTCCTGCAGCAGACGAGTAAGAGGGAACAGTTTTTTTTAACTTGCTGCCAAATAACAACTCTGCAGCGCTCACTGGAGACGACACGTGTCACTGATGTTATTGTTAAGCGTTTGTCCACCCTGCCTCCCAAACCTGAGAGCCTTCACTATGAATAACTCTGCTCTTAAGTGACCCACCTGGATAAAGACGGATAATGACTTTGAAATGTTGTGGTACAGGAGGGTAGGGCTTCCTGTGTGCTCACCTGGAGGGAGGTTCTTTGGCAAAGTCGGGCAGAGGATAGCTGACATAGTCCTCGTCCAATAGGAACACATCGGTGCTGGTCAGGATCAAAGTCCTGGGCTGGAGTACTGGAGATGAGCCGGAGCCAGAAACAGAAGGGGAGTGGCCTGATAGAGCGGAGCCTTGGCTGGGCAGAGTGCTGGGGATCTGCACCTGCAGGAAAGAAGAACAATTATTTCTGTAAGAGTTTGAAATAATAAAACAGAAGCAAATACAAAGAGTGGAAATATAAAATCAAGGCAAAACCAGTTAAGAAATCATCAATAGGGAAGGCAAAATTATTTATATAGCACATTTCAGCAACAAGGAGAGTCAAAGTGCAAAATAAACACATTACAAAAGTACATTTACATCAAATTCAAAAGGAAAATAAAAACAGGGCAAAATAGAATAAGACAAAAATTAATGAGTAAAATTTGCAGAGGAGAGTAAGGAATGAATAAATATTTGATTTAATAAAATGCAGCAACCAAAAGAAAAGTCTTCAGCCTTGATTAAAAGGAGCTGAGAGTTGGGAGTTTGCACACCAAACCAATTATAGGGTTTTATAAAATTGCAATAACTGATGTCTTTAAACACTTGGGGGTGATGGAAAAAGGCTGTGAACACAAAACTGACATTAATATTACCCCACATATAAGCAAACAGTGAACCAGTTACCCTGACTCCCCCTCACAAAAAAAATATTCTCGTAATGTTCTTATGGTTATGCCACTCTCTTTATCTGCTGGCCCTGCGGTGTCTCCCTGGCAGAGCAGGGCTGCTATTGTGACTATTGACCTGTTGCACACTTTGGTACGTTTTTTTCTCGCACTTCAGGGTTTTATTGGCGACAGTTTAATTTGCACTATTGTATTTTATTTGCACTATCTATATTACAGTTTTTATTGCACTTTTAATTATGATCTCCTGGGCTAGTGCAACCTTAAGGATTTTTATTCTTTTAGCCTTACCTGTTATGACAAAGTTGATGTATTTATTTCGCCCAGAAGTCCTGATTGTACAATCATGTTATTCAAATCGGCGTTATTGCCGTACTACATGGTTGCCTACTGTGTGTCTTGATTATCCATGATTTTTTGTATCTGCTATGCAACTATGTGTCCAAAACAAATTTCCCGTTTGGGACAATAAAGTTTATCTTATCTTATCGCCAAAAACATGGTTTGTGAGGTCACAGTGACCTTTGACCACCAAATTCAAATCAATCGAAATCCCCTCAAGACGTTCTTGAGATGTCGTGTTCTCAAGAACTAGACAGATGCAAGATCACAATGACCCTTCATCCATTTTCATTCATTCACTCATTTCCCATAACCGCTTGTCACATTAAGGGTGTTACTGTGCGAGAGGCAGGGCACACCCTGGACAGGTCACCAGACTATCACAGGGCTGACACATAGAGACAGACAACCATTCACACTCACATTCACACCTACGGACAATTTAGAGTCACCAGTTAACCTGCATGTCTTTGGACTGTGGGAGGAAGCTGGAGCACCTGGAGAAAACCCACACTGACACGGGGAGAACATGCAAACTCTGCATAGAACGGCTCCCCCACCCTGGGTTGGAACCAGGAACCCTCTTGCTGTGAGGCGACAACGTGAATCACTGCAACTGTGTGCAGCCACAGTGACCCTTAACAACCAAAATTCATCACTTAATTGTTCAGTCCAAGTGGACATTTGTGCCAAATGAAGAAATTCCCAAAAGGCACTCTTACGATATCACATTCACAAAAATGGGACAGACATACGTACATACAGAAACCCCGAAAACATAATGTCTCTGGCCACGGCTATTACCAGCATGGAGGCATTAAAATAAAACTATTTTCTGATTGTTTCATGGTGGTTACGTTCTAAAGCACAAATAAACACACCCAAACAACCCTGTAGGAAGCTGCTGCATTGCTTGACTTTGTTTCTTCAACTGAGGCCCATGCTTGTATATGTGTCTCAAACAGACACACGGACCTGCAACCCACATTCACAAAGCAGAAGAGAGAAACGGCTGGTCGCGATTTTTTTTATAGTCCCCTGACCTTGTGCTGCTATTGGCTGGGGGCTACCCACCACTACCCAAAGCCTGATACCTGGAAATGTCCCAAACAAGCAATAATAAGACGAACATGAGAAAATCCAGGTAGGGGGTAGGTCCTCTACAGATACAGACACCACCACACACTGAGAGTGGGTCAGAAGTAATGACTGAGAGGGTTTACTTTTTGTGAGTCTATATATTGTTTTTATTTTTAAGGGAATCCTGCTTAGTGTGCCTTTAAGTTGGCTGAAAAATATTACAAAGCTTCACATGATTGGGAGGGGAACTGTAGTCAGGTGAGGGCAGCCATGGTCCGTTGCTAGAGGCAATGCTAAGAAGGACTTGGCGAATGAATACGCTGTTACTTGTCTCCCCCATCACAAAGGAAGAGGTTCTTACCTGGAAGACCAGCAGGTACAGCAGGACGTTGAAGGAGCGTGAGGACGATGACGCTGCACTTGCCGCAGTCTTCCTCTCCGCAACAATGAAGGTCAGGTCTCCCATCTCCTCCTCACTGGGATAAATAAATTTCACCCTGCTGCTGTGCACCAGCTCGTAGTTCTGCATTTTACCTGCAGGGGTAGACAAAATCACATCTGTCACCATCATCAGCTTAATAATAGGTCAGCAATTTAGATCAGTCTTCCAAACAATTTCTGCATAGATGTAATTTGGGATAGGATTTTTTATTTAAACAAATCCACATATCAGGATAAAAACACATATTAAAATAGGTAAATATAAAAATAACATGTCTGTCCACATTCTGACATTCTTCTTTGTACCAAAAGGGGCGGACGATGATGTTTAAATGTCAAATAAGACAATGTTTTTTCTGGATATTACTTTTAAAAAGGTGAGGTTGTATAATTATGATTTGAGGACTAGATACTCTCTGTTCTCTCTCTGGTCCCTGGGTTACAGAGCGAGCCTGTTACATTAAGAGAGAGTAGCATTTTGTGTTCTTGTGGCCTTGATGTTGCTAGGCTATCATGTTTCTTTGTGTCTGTTAATAGTGTGTCTCTTAGAGTATGTCAGACATGAAGTGTCTAAGGAGCCCAGTTTGACCTTCAGGAGTTAATGTAACATGTGACATGTTTCAGAGAAGCTAATGAGTTGAAAGTGTCTCCTGGCGTCTGAGAAATGAATTCTGACCCCTTCTAAGAGCCTGACAGGTGAGAGTGTGAGTACTGCACATGACTGATAAACAACTTGGACAAAATATGGGATTCATACTGTAATAAATGTTTTTCGTGTTTCACTTTTATAAAAAAAAAAAAAAGGCTTCAAGGGTGATAAATATCTCGTCCTTGGACAACATGTATCTTGGCAAAAATGTCCCCAACAGGACTGGTCTGTTTTTAGAGCTGTTAAGGAACAGCTGCATCCAGTGGTTGTTGAAGATTCTCTTTGAAAGTATTAAATGTAAATATAATTGAAAGGCCACGGTACTTGATCACAGTCGACAAATTTGTAGTTTTGTTTTTTTTTTTTAACACTTTTTGACGCATTTAGAGATTTTATTTGGCCTTTTTTTCCCAAGAAAACGGAACATGAACATTGGCAGGCATTATGACAGTTATCTTACCTGGATAAAAGACATACTATGATATGGGTTGTAAGCAGGAGGCCCTACTACAGCAGTTAATAATTTACATATAATTTACCTTGATTATCAAAGCAGACAGCAAACAGGAGGTAAATTATATGTTAGGTAATGAGGGTGGGTGGGGTGAATCAGCAAACACGTTCCTTATTCCAAGAAATATGTCATCCATTTTGTCATTCTTGCAATTTATAATAATTTCTCAATCTTATTGGGAAAGTCTGTCTTTCCATCTCATGAATCTCTTTTGGCAAGTTGCCCAAATAAAGTCACATGCATGTCAGTGGGATCTGTAAATCAATGCAACCTCAGTGAGCTGTTTGTTGCGGCCACCAGCTGCTTAGAGGAAACGATAACTAGCTCTCCTACCACTGATTTCAACCAGATTTGTTGCTGTTGTTTTCATGTTCTGTCTCTCCACATTCACTCCTCTCAGTAGTGTAGTGGTAGTTGAGTGGGCATCAGAAAGCTTTTGTTGTTTTGACATGATAACGAAACAGCGTGTTTCAGTGTTCACGTGACGTTGGATAACTTGGCCATCTTCTCCAGTAACGGACATTTTTGAAGTTTGAGTGTAAGCCATGTGTTATATTTACGTGTAGAGGGAAGCACTTTGAACAGATGATCATGAACCAATCAGGTTGTTCAGGTAGGATTTGATGTCATCACAGATATTCAACTGCCTCTGAGTGTCCCTGCATGGTTACCTGTGTTTGTGTTGGTGAACTGAGAGTAGAAGTCCTGATCTGACGGCTCTGGAGGAGGAAGCTGCTGCTGCAGACTGAGAGCCGACATCAGCTCCTGAAGGAAGACGCCCGTCCCGTAACTGTCCCTGCTGAGGCAGCACACAATGTGATCGGCCGAATGACCTGCAGATACAGAGAGAGAGAGAGAGAGAGAGAGAGAGAGAGAGAGAGAGAGAGAGAGAGAGAGAGAGAATCCACGGATAGACAGTAGGAGGATAAAGAGGATAACACAGGGTAACATCAGCATTAAACAGCAGATTGGTCTAAATTTGTTTATACACCAGAGATAAGGTGTGCGAACATTCACTGACCTACGACTCTGAAGTACTGGTCGAACAGTCCCACGTTGACAGACAGCAGATCAGACAGCCTGATGGACAGACAGCAGCATAGACAGACGTCCGGATCTCCAGAGTCCGTTATGTCCAACACTGACAGACAGACAGACAGAGAGAGAGAGAAAGACAGACGGAGATAAAAAAAAAACAAAAAACAGAAGAGATTAAACAAAGATGACAGTGACACACTCTCTGAGGGTGAGGTGCTCACTACACAACAGAAAACAAACTGTTGAGTGACTGAGAAATAAAAGAAACTCCTACTGTTTTTCAATTTGTACCTTTTTATTTCTTATTACTTTTAAGTGTGTTTGTCTGTTAGGATCCCCATTAGCTTAGCATTCAGGGAAAATAGACTAAGACAACTTCTATGTGATTACGTAAATCAAAGTAGGTGAAAATAATATTACAAACATATGCACTAATGTACCCTAGTGCATTTTTTACCTCAATCTAAAAGGGTTGGATAAATATTATTTGGAAAATATGCAAAAACATGGCAGACAGTTGGGTTCAAGTGATTTATACAACTACTATTTACAGCTGTAAGTTCAGACGTGTTATTTTGGGCTGTATATAGAAAATTGACTTGACTTAACATCCAACTAAACAGGAGAGCCAGCAGTAGTAGATGAAGAGACAGTAGTATCAGTTACAGTGTCACAGAAGTAGTAGTAGTAGTAGTAGTACAGTTTATTTCTCTGTGCATCACAGAAAATGAACTACTAAATATTTATTAAAGCAGTGGTTCCCAACATGATCCAAAAGTGGGTCACAGGTCCATTCTGAATGGACCGCAAGTGACTCGCGAATGTGTCAAGTTTGTAAAAGACACACTTTATTTTGAAGCACAGTGAATTTCCAGCACAGAGCTTTTATTGTGAAGTGCCGATTCCTGCTGTAGAGCGAGTGAATAACAGACAGCTACTTGACAGAGACAGCTAACTAGCTTGACGACATGGCCAAACACAAGTATGACGCTGAATATTTTAAACTGTGTGGACCTTGAACTAATGACTAAGGGCAAATCTTGACCCTGTGGCTGGACCAGTTGGGAACGACTGCATTAAAGCATATGAGAATGAACCTGATAAAAAGTTTTTTTCAATGGGCCTTCAACACCTTAATAAAGAAAATATATTTAAAGTGAAAACAAGAAAGGAAGCTGAGGGTAATCTGACAATCACACAGGAGAAATGGGAAGTGAGATTTGGACAGCAACGGAAAACAACATGCTCTGCATCCTGAAGAAAATTTAGCTGGAAGAATGTCACAAGTTACTTCTGTACAGCTGCCCAGAAGAAATCTTCGTTAAATTGGACGGACTGTTGGCGATCGAACAGGGAAAAAGATGCAAATCAGTTCCAAATTTTTTAAAGGTGTCCCTCTGAGGCTCATTTTTGGGAAGTGTTTTCAGCGAAAATCACTTTTAATTTTGAGCTGATGTACTTGGTTAGACTGGAGAAACTCGAGTGGAGAAAAAAGGATAAATATCTGTTAAGAATATTATCAGTGACCTGCAATAAATCCCTAACCGAGAAATGGCTGAAAAAAGAAGTACCTGGTGTCGACAAGTGGATTGACTTGGTGTATATTATTCATATAATGGAGAGAATGACTTTTAATTTGAGATGCCAGAAGGATACTTTTATTGAGAACCGGGCAAAATGATTAGTGTATGTCTCAAATGTTAGATCTGATTTTGTGTAAGTATTAAAAACACACTGTAGTGTAACCAGTGGCCCCACATCATCTGTGTGTATGTTTTGATTCAATAACTTCTCTCACTCTGACTGAACCAATTCAATCATGTCAGTTCATCATACCTGAGTGATGGCCGAGCGTAGAGGCAGAGTCCTCCAAGAGGAAGTAGATAGTATCAGTGGAGAGCAGCAGACAGCAGGTGAGCTCAGACTCTGGAGACTTGTAGAGAACCACAGACAGCCACAACACCTGTTTCACCTCCTCCGCCTCAGACTGACACACACAAAAAAAAACCTTTAGTTGAATTTTAAAGGTATACTATGTTGTACTTTCCTAAAAATAATGCATAGACTCATACAGAAGTAATCATCACTTATGACCCACTAGAAGTGTGTGTGTGTGTGTGTGTGTGTGTGTGTGTGTGTGTGTGTGTGTGTGTGTGTCCTACCACTGCTATATATCTGTGAAAGAAGGCCAGCAGCTGCTGTCCTCCGAGCCCAGCCAAGAGCTTTAGGCCTGGGGAGAGACCTGGGATGAGGTGGGGGGATGGCTGGTTCTCCTCCATCTGAAGGCGGGAAGAGTCCCAGCTGAGGAGGAGGAGGAGAAAGATAATAAGCCATGATCACCACAGAGCTGCTGTGGGAAAAGAAGATGACACACTACGCTCACTACACACACTACACTAATCTTTTTTTTTTTTTTTTAATTTATCGTTAGAATTTTTAATTATTAGTTTTGTTTAATCGTGTCTTTTGTCTGTTGGTGTTTTTGTCTTTGGGTTTTTACATGTGTCCTAAACATAAAACTAAAATATGAAAATGAAATATATAAAACAACAACACAAAAAAAACCTCCAGCAATATTTGTTTTATGACCTTCACAAAACATTTTGATAAGGAGTATTTAATTTCTTAAAGAACTGTGACTAGATTATCTACTAAGTGGGACATTTTATTTGATAAGAAATAAACTTGTCAGTGCGATCTGGTGAACAAACAATGTAATGGAGACACTGTTTTAATATTACCTTAAACATACCATCTCTAATGTTTATTATTACGCACACCCAACACTTAGCTGATACCTTTATATCTGTGAAAAGATCAAATCAGTGGATAACACTGACAATGCCAACGTATCGGCCGGACTCTTGTGATTAAATTACAGCTTCACTGACGTCCATCAGTGGCTCTGCGTCATGTTTTGTTTTAGATGAATAAACGCCATACACACTCACTGATAAATGAGTGTGCAGATAAGATAAGTTCACTGTGTTTACAGTGTTATGAAACTGGGACACATATTAGCATGTAGCTCTAAATGCAGGCACAAAAGGGAAATAGATGACATGGAGAGAATGTAATCTATGTTGGACGACATAGAAGAGCTTCAGAAGTCTACCTGTCGGTGCTGTGTGATTTCCTCTGACTGGTACAGCAGCACTGGTCCCTTGATCCGTGACGGCCTGGGAACACAACACAGAGGTGTCAAACACACTGGGACAAGAGACCAGCGAGGGTAAAACTAAATTAAACTATGAGCTAAAATAGGGCCTGAGGGAAATTCCCTTCCTGAGTGTATGGGCAGGTAGTTTGTCTTCACCTTGTGTATGCTGCCCTTGCTGAGGACAGGGCCGGCAGGGCAGAGGCAGAGCCACCATCTTCAGCCCCTCCAGAGAAGCTCTCCGCTGGCTCAGCTCCCCCAGGAAGGAGCTCCTGTTCTGGGCCAGAGGGAAGAGCAGCAGCAGACTCTGACCGCCCAGCAGCAGCTCCACAGTGTGACTCCTCCTGCACACAACGTGATGGTTAAAGTACAGATAATAACTCCAGTTACAAGGACAATACTTCGTCAATCTGATTGAATCATTCTGATTAGAGATTCCAGCTGAACTGTTTACCTGGACGCTAAATAAATAAGTTTACATGCCACAAAGTTTTTGATCAGAATATAACCTTTTTTGAATCCGCCCACTGCTAAACATCCAATCTGCTGAAAAATATACCAGAGGAGGTTGTTCTCTGAAGCTATCAATTACAGATGTCCCCGATACACATTGCAAATTTGCGAATGCTAAGATAGCGAAGGAATAACCTGCCCTACTCTCCCGATGATTGGCAAGTGCTCGTTTCCTTCAGTGGTTAGATTGGTTAGGGTCAGGTGAAGAGTGTCAGTGTAAGCCAATCAAAGGCACAGTAAGTGCACAAATAATAACACAATGAGATTTCTGATCAACAGTCACCAATAATGTAAATAAAATGACTAAGTGAGTTACAGCAAGTGTTTAAACAAACAGAAAAGTCTGGTAAGTGGACAAATTTACATCACTTACTGTAACGCAGCCTTTAAAATGACATCATTTATGCCATATCACGATACAACAATATCCAAAATCTAAGACAAAACATAGTCTCATATCTCGATAACAATATAATACCTTCATATTTCCCAGCCCTATGCTACCGCTAGCGATAAACGACTGTTAAGTCCAGTGACTCCACATCACAGCCTGTAACAACGTTTCATAAGGTTTCTGTTTCACTCACATGAGATGATAGCAATACTAGAGTACTAGATAGTTTTTGAGTTTTTGCACAGAAACACCTGTTGCAGCATGTCGTTTGCAGCACATGACGTCTCCTAATGCTACCCACCACATGGGGCAGACATGCAAAAAGAATATATTTATTCAACCAGAAAAAAATGATCGGATTAAGTGTTAACTTGGTTATAGGTGCTAATATTTTCCTACCGAACATATTATCAGAGGTTTACGTCATCCCTCTCAGCCTGATTGAAAATTCCTTCCGATCAGGCCGGATCGGGTCAGTCTCTTCTGACTGAGGCGTTTATATGGTGCATTATTTTGATTATTGGTGGAATATTAGGGTCCATGCAAACATACCTAATGACAAACTAACAGAGCAAACAAAAATGAAATCATTAATGTACGAGAATCAATTTTATCAGTCTGTTTTATGAAGACTTGGAATTCATCTTTGTGTGCCCTCAGAATAATTACAGATTTTTACTGTGTTTAATCTTATCAATGGCTAAGCCTAATCAATTTGTCATACAGGGATTAAATAAATGTGCATGTTAATGACACACAACTTAAAGTAAGGTGTTTGTGAAATTTTTGTCCGAAATTATATGTCTGGCAAAAATACACAGACACATAAAAAAGCTTAAGTAAATGGAGTTAAAACATCTCTTCAGCTTCTGTACCTGTGGTGGTGTTTTGGGTCGGGGCAAGAGGTGTTGCTGGTTCTGTCCCCGACCTGAGATGCTCTCTCTCTGGGGTGAAGCAAAACAGAGCCGAGGGGCATGCGAACCAGCCTGCACCAGGAGGAGGAGGAGGAGGAGGAGGAGGAGGAGGAGGAGTGATGACTGTCAACACTATGCCTTCTCTCTCTTTCTGCCAGCTCTCTGAAGTCCATCTTCAGCACCCAGAGGTGTCGGTGAGTGAGGAAGAGGAGAGAGGGGAGACTGGGGTCCTCTGTCTTAGAGAGGATGTCTGACAGGAGGGGGTGTGCATCCGAGGTAGAGGAGGAGGAAGAGGAGGAGGAGGAGGTGAGGGTAAGAAGGAGGGCAGGATAGCCTCCCTGGGCTCCCTGACTCTCCTCCAGCTCCCAGGAGTTGATGAGCGAGCGAGGGAAGAGCTGAGGATCACTGGGCGGCTCTGGGTCAGTCTGAGACTTTGCTGCCTGGAAAAACAAGTGAGGAGGTTTTTGAGTTTCAGACATAATGACAGACTTCAGTCTGATTCAAGCTTCACACTCTGCCAGTATGGTTTAATCCCAGGACACTGATTCCTGAGAGATCTACATCCAAACTATTTCCTGTTTCCTGAGAAATATAATAACTGAAAAATGAGAAAAACTAGTTACATTCTAAGCATCAACAGAATCGGCTGATATGTAGAAAATATACAAATCACTACAGAAACATGCAGTCCTTCACGTCCTCCCACACAGATGCAATTCAAGGAGTCGGCAGGGATGCAAAACTCAGCAGCATAACAATAAATTTCTTTCGGCCCACCAAATTCATTTTTTGTAGGCTCAACCATGTAAATCAGGCTAACACAACATGATGTCCACCAATAACTTTGCTTGGAAATACTTCCAAAGATTGAACAATGATAAACAGAATACAGAATCCATCTCAGCTTAATAGCTTGTTTGAAATCATGTGACTATTATGATGCACAAAATTCAGATGGAGGGCATTTAGATTCATATACTGCATGACGTGGAGATAGAGCAAAGTGACTACATAAAAGGGTTGGATGAACCTGCAGGCAGCAGGCATTGTCAGAAAAATGAAAGTAATGTTGGATGTGATCCATACAAAACAAAGTTACTTTTCCCTCAACTTGCCCGGTGTGGATCGTCATTATCAACTACCTCGTCCTCCAGACCTTCTAACATTACTAATGTTACACTGCCAGCTGATCAAAGTGTACAGGAGTCTAGTGGACTAAAATGTTAAGTATTATGTATGAAGTTGGGTATGTATGTTTGTTTTTTAAACCTCTAACTTGGTTGTTCTGACATGAACTAAAAACTGATGTCTCTCCTTGTTGGTGCTGTGGATGAAGTGTAAAGAGAAGAGAGGAGTGCTTTGATTAAGGAAAGAGGTTGAGGGTAGGGTTTGGATGTGGAGGTTGGACATGCTGGGATTTGGGGTTTTTGTTTGTTTGTTTGTTTTGTTAATGTTTTAATTGTCTAATTTGTATGTCCTTTGTTTGTTTTGTTTGTATTTTGTCTGTTTTATATATAAAAAAACAACTACTATTTTCTACCTACTAGATCGACTGTTCCCAGAGCTCTGGTGAAACACTGCTAAAAATCTGTATCATGGCTAAAATCATGCAGAAGTTGTCACAGCACACTGTAATTGCATCCAACTCGAGGCGTGTTTAACACAACATTGTTATGCTTATGTTTAAAATTAGCTGACTCCACTCCTCACAACTGAAAAAGGTGGTTGTTGATCCACATCTGCTGCCATTTCTCAGTGACCTTACTTCTCCCCTTTACGTCCTACTATTGTTGGGACTTAAAGTGGCCCTCGATTTTTTTTCCCAATTTGATTGTTTGGAACAACTGTAAACAGCTTAAGTTAAAAACATTTGTGCAGTGTTGGTTGTCTTAGCCTCCAGCTGCCTGCCCTACAACTGGACAGCATATCAATGTATGACGTCACATGCAAAGGAGCTACAGAATGACTTTAAAAAGCCAAATTACTTGCTTTGGTGAATTTCTATGCTTGTGGGGTGAAAAATCGTCAAATATCACTTCCATGAGCCTGTTCTCAGCAGAGAGATCACACGCAACAAGCTTGGCATTTCATATTTCTCACAGCTACAGTCAAGTTCAGGCTTCATGTGGAGATTATGTTCATTCTAATGTTTATATAACACTGTTCTGTTGCCTTGATTATTAATTCCACCAAATAATAAATTAAAGCAGTCAGATTGAGAACACAAAGGTTTATGCATATATCTCCTTGTTGCAAGTAGAGTTGCTTGAAATATGCAATGCATTTTAATTGTGGCTGAAGTTATACCTCAAAAACAAGTCATGGCACCTGGGACAAAAAATGTCAAATTTTTGGGAAAAATCTGAATCTCTACTTCCCATGTGATACCTGTGCCTCTAATAAAAGTTTCTACATAATACAGCAGAAATTAAAACTCTGTTTGATCCTGTTATAGACTGAACTGTGTCAAATGATGTAATCAGTAAGTTGGATCTTAATATGTTTACTTGTGTGGATTCTGTGTCTTTACTTGCGACATAAAATGTCTGCAAATTAAATTTCACTTCTGGGAAATAAATCACTGAGCTGCACTGCTCTCTACTGGGAGAACGTTGTGATACTGAAAACAGAATTTAACACCTAACATGAAGAAAACAATTTCTTATGTGGACAAAACTTAAAGACCATCTGCAGCAATCGGAAATTGAGCAGAAGCTTAAATTTAGGGACTCTTAATGGCTCATGTTGTGCTCTCTGACCTGGATCAGCACCATCAGCTCAGTCCTGGTCTGCCGCAGCTCCTCTGCCTCTGAGAAGATGTACCAGCGGGTCGGACTGGCTCGAAGGCCGAGTCCGAGGCAGGAGTCAGGGAGCTCACCTGGAGAGGAGAGCATGAGCTGGGAGTACGGCAGCAGGAGGTCTACCTGCAGGCTGGACAGCACCTCCTCCACAGGCGGACTCTGCTCCTGATCTGAGAACAGAAGAACAGATCGCTTTTAATATTTCAGCATGCAGCAGAATCATTTCTGCACAACAGCTCTATCACATCAATCATAACTGACTGTATATTACAGCTGCTACTAACTTTGTTTTCATCCATTACTGATTAATCCTCTGATTAATTTCTAGATTTATGGATAACCTGTTGGTGTATAAAACATCCACAAAATCATCTTCACATTGGCCATTAATGGCCACCAAGTTAGTGTTTGTCCTGTTGTTGGTGTTCATTGTAATTTGGCCTTACAATTTGACTGTTAACATTTTTTCAACGTTAGGTTAATTGGCCGAAGTTAAACAAACACAAATCCCAGTTATGATAATCATTTATTTTACATGAAAATATGTTTGATGAAACATTCTGCACTTGGTGACATAAACATATGTTTGACTATCATTAGCCAAAATTTATGGTTATATAACCAAAAGGAGCATGTTGAGGTGTAATTTATACATTTCTTCTTCATCATCCTCCTCGTTCTGGTTCAACACCAGCAGCAGGGAGGAGTGAGTCCCCCCCCCCCTCCGCCTTTTGAGGAAATGTCACTAGATTTTCTGAAACGTCTGAACACAAGTCATGCTCAGTTTCATTTCCTGTTACTAAACAGAGGTCATGAATGTGTCTGTCAGATTTGTTTCTGTCTTGAAGAACACAGAACTTCAAAAAGTCTCATCATTTTGGACAAGATGTTGAAAAAACTGTCCAAAACTTGCGGCAACAATTTCTTTTAGTTACTCGTCCTCGAACAAAGGCGACTTTCATGAAGCAGAATTAGTTAAAGGCGCTGTATGTAAGAATGTGGCCAAAACGGTTACTGCACTCAAATTCAAAATACTGCCGTGAGTCGTGTCCGCCCCCCCTCCCCTACAGATTCAAGGCTGCTGGACAGCGGCACACTGGAGACTGATTTGTTGGCCCACGGGCGGCTGCCGTGGCAGGGCCGCATCGCAGCGTCCTTGATCTTCGGTTTTCCAGCAGACCGTTCGAGCAAGTCCTGCTTCTCTGCTGCTAATGCTGCTGCCAGGATACAGCGGAGGAGGAGCCGGCTGCTAATGCTATATACCGGGACACTGCTAATGCTGCTTGCCGTGCTGCTGTAGCTCAGTCGTAACTTTAACTGATGCTGAGACTCTACTGACTGCGTGACTGGTAGACGGCGGTGGGTGGCGCAACAGGCCAAAACACAAATTCGAAACATAAACAAGATTTGCGGACCGTAAAATATTTTTTTAAATGCGAATATTCTGGCTGTAATATTGTTGTCGGTGAGATCAGTATGTTATATGAACATTATTCCTTAGTCTCTGTGACATATTAGGAGGATTTTACGACTATTTGCTTTAGATTTCTTACATATAGCTCCTTCAACTGGATGACAAGCAGCAAAGTTACTCAGCTAACATAATAATCCTGAAACATTACAGAAGTTTTCACATGAACTTTAATTAATTTATTAAATCCAAGACGGATAGCCAAACGCAATTCATACCAACAAACATGAAAAATAAGAGCAGGGGCCTGTATCACAAAGCGAGATCAACCTTTCCTGGGTTACCCAGACCTATCCTGGGTTGACTAACCCTAACAATGGCAATCAGGATAATCGGTATCACGACGCTGGATATCAACTCGGTAACTCAACCCAGGATTGCTTTATCAAGAGCCGTGAACGCGCACGCAGCGGACCTATCACAATCATGAGAGAAGCGCAGCGTCACTGAGCGTCCTCACAGAGCACCGTATGTGAGGGGAAAAAAGTATTTCTCGTGAGGATCAGAGATTAATTCTACTAAAATATGAGGAGGAGAAAAGCAACTTTACAGAAAAGGACAACACCGTGGCAGCTGCAGGAGGAGGAAACATGCGTGACAACGCGTAACGGGATGAATAATGTTTAGTTTTAGTTTAGATTAGTTTATTTTCACATAATGTTAAAAACAGACAGTATAAAATTTACAAGATTAAAAAAAGAAAAGTGTCGGAGAAGTTAGAAGCCACTAAAAGCTTATCAAAGAAATTCCCCTGTCAAAACATCAATGAAATCACATAATAGAGAAGGAAAAAAATGGGTAAGGAACAAAGAAATAGAGGAGGAGAGAGGGAAAAATCAAGACAAACCAAGGTAGCAAATAAAATGATGTGTAGGTTAAATTACTCATCACTGGTTCAAGTAGCTACAGTACCTGTACCTGTACATCTGACACTGGTCACACCCTTGAATCCCATGAAATCAATGCTGCACAGATGAACTGCGTGTATTACAATTATCGTCTAACATCATTGCGTCTGATAAATTGGTCTTCTTTGTCATAACGTTATATATGCTACAATAAAGCTTAAAGCTGACGCCACAATTAAATCATATCAACACCAAATTGATAGTCTGAATAAAATCATCCTAATATTGAGCTGTGTTAGAAATTAACAGCTGCGCAAAAATATACCTAGTCTCCCTCTTTAAAAACAAAAAGGAAAATTCCTGAAACACCATGAAGTGTACACATGATAGGCTACTTTCCACATTTCCAGCAGCAAAGCTGTCAATTAGGCCCATTATCTTTAACAGGGATCATTTCCTCCAACAAAAAAAAATGTTGGCACTAATTAATGGTGCTTTTAAGTGTTCGCAAATGATCAGTTTCTTTCTTATGAAGGGGTGGGATGAAATTTCGACTTCTTTCCACTCCTATTTGAACAATCTTTTCATTGTCTGTTGTTGTTGCTTTCTTTTCTTTTTTAATGTTCAAAATAAACTTTCAAATCAAAATCAATCAAATTAATTAAACTTCCCGTCATGACTGGGCTGCATTTCTGTCAGCGGAGTCATTTTTTTCCGAACAGCTGATTGGCCAGTGGGTGGTGCTTTTTATAGGATCAGATTCAACTCTGAACTTACCCTGCTCCGGAGCAGGATAGCCGTTCAGAGTCAGTTACCATGGTGATCTACCGCGATAAGAACTGAACTGGCTTCATGAGACCGAAAACCCAGGGTTAACCCTGAAGTTACCTCGCTAAGACATTAATCCTGCTTCGTGATACAGGCCCCAGGAGCCACAGCTTCCATATTTGTTTGGATAAAGTATAAAAACACCTGAGCCTGACTGTGCTGCTTACCTGCGTCTTGACTGGTCCATGTGAAATCATCTGACAGGTACAGCAGACCCAGCACCCGGTCCGTCAGCACCAGACACACCTCCCTCTGCTCCACCTCCTCCTTCACCTGAAGACAGTAGCACCACAGAACCCTGCTAACCTGCACCTCCTCCCCCTCATTTTCCTCCTCCTCCTCCTCTTTACACAGCTCCCTCTGGTGGCCACCGGGCTCCTCTACAGGAAGAACAACGAGCGATGTGGAGGAGGAGGAGCAGACCGACTCCTCAACAGAGTCATCCAGACCCATCTCGAAGTAACCGTCCCTGGAGCTTGGACTGGAGTAATGAGCATAAAACATGAATCAAGAAAAACACTTGTATTCCTTTGGACACATCATCATCATCATCATCATCATCATCATCATCATTTCAGAATCTGTGTGAATTTTAGGGGATCTCAGAGACCAGTCTGACTTTAAGGTGATCTCAGACACCAGCAGGAATTTTAAATACTCTCAGATATGATGGTAAATGTTCCAAAATGCTAACGCTTGTAGAGCAACTAAATATTCCCACATGTGAGCTGAATATGAGAGCTTGTAGAAAAAATTTGAATTTGTGAGTTGAAAAATTTACTCATTACTTAGAAAATATTCACTCAACCATGTCTAAGGTAAAGTCTCAGAAAAAAATATTCACAAATGTGTAGATTGACATTTACATAATACAACAACAGCTGTGTGAACTGGTAATACAATATTTTCATATATAGTTTTTCCTGCAGTTAATTTTCTAATACAACCACAGCTTTGTCTTTTCAACCTCTCAAATCACTGCACCTTCACTAATGTGCTCTCTTGCAACACAAAGCGACGAATCTGCGTTCCCAGCCTTTTGTAACACTTCTTGCAATAAATGAGTTGCAAAGTCATATTTGACAGGACTGGCGTGAGTTCAGCTTCAATAGGAATGTAGCCGTTGAGTCTTTCATCATGCTAAAGTTGGCGTGGTTACAAAGATGCCGACAGGCTTGCCCACCCCTCTAGCACTGTTATCTCTCACTTCCACAGCTATCTGTGCAAGTTTTGCAAAACATTAATCTACAAGTTCTTGCATCAAAGCCTCGTTTCCGCTTTGAACCAAAACTAACCCCAATGGACATGTAGCTAGACCCTGGATCCATTTAGACAGTAGACAGTACTCTAAAATGTGGGCAGGGTTGTTGTCATTCACTGCTCCGACCAGCTTTCACTGTATTTTCTCTTCACCAGTGATTCAGAGGAATGTCTGCACCTTGTTTATTGTCCACGTAAGGGGGTTAGCACACTGACATTTTCAGAACAAAAAGTTCAGGTTGGGGTAAGGGTCTCTCTCAATGGGATATTTAAAAACAGCAGTTATGTGTACTGAATCCTTGTCGAGCAAGAGCAGGGGTGTAGTGCTGCCGAAGAGCATTTGAACAATGCTTTGCCACGTTTATCTCCGAGTGAGGATTAGATATATACCAACTGAAATTCATATACATTTTTAAATGCTACAAACATTAAGATCCAATCATCACTAAAGTTCATGTTATCTAAGAGAGACAAAAAAAAACCCATAATGGAATGGTCAAAGTTGTCACTGACATTTCAGGTGTGTTGACTCATTTATGTCAACTCAATGGCGACGCTGGCAGTTGGCATAATGAATTAAATCATTTTTTCTGAGACTACAGCTGCTGCTGCTACAGGCAGCAAAACATCCTTTCATTTTATAGTTTTAGCTTTATAACATGTAAAACTTGCCACGGTATGAACAGTGGTTACAAAACCAGCCACAACTCAGCCCTGAGCAAGAGTGAGTGGTATTCTATTGATCGATTGACGGATTGTTTCTAGCTCCACCTTTTAGTATCGGATCTTTGTGCTAGGTACCCCAACAGAGGGGTGATCTAAAATGGGGACAGTTCTATTGGCACCATCACCAACTTTACACACTGGAAATGGTACAATAATGGTAATGTGTGACGAACTGAAATTAACTGAACCAAGTCTGAAAGCTCTCTCAGTTTGTAACAAATTAACCTTCATGCTCATCCCCGATGGAAATCCCATAATCCAGTGGGAACTTTAGGAAACCTGAGGAACAACTGAGAAACCCAAAAGCCAGCAGGAAGTCACTTAACCAGAGGCACTTTTAGGGGTTCTCAGAAACCAGTGAGAGGACGATGCTGGTCGAATTACCTGGAACTTCTCAACTCGGTGCGCTCCACATGGGACTGAACTTCTTTGGTTTCAGACCTCTTCTCTTCCTCCCTCTCCTCCTCCTTCTCTTCCTCCTCCTTCTTCCCTTTTTGCTCCTTCAGGATGGAGCTGAGACGCTGGGAGAGCTGGGTAATGAAGTCTTTGTTGAAGGAGAGGGAGAGCAGGTGAGAAGGAAGCAGGGGACACCGGGCTACGCTGCAGGAGACGCAGGTGGTTTCAACTGGCATGGAGGAGGAACAGGAGCAGACACAACTGGAGAAGAGAAAGAGACAGAGGTAGAGATTTTCATTTTTATTTTCCATGATGTCATGAACACAGAACATACACCTGTTAAAATATGACTTCATCACATGACATTCACTCACTTCAGTCTTCCTATCAGCTCATATACGTTCATTGACACACCTGCCATTATTCAACCAGCTGCACCTTCAACCTTTAAACAAAATGAGGCTTTAATGTTACTAATTTTATTTCTTTTTGCTTTCAGTCAGAGATTTAGGAGGAGGAGCAGCTGCACCTCCTGCTGGATACATACTGGAGGTGGAGGTGTCTGTGCAATATTTAGAGATCATATGGTTATGCACAGGTTGTCATTTGGGGTGTTTTCATCATTTGAGTATGTATCCTTTAAAATGGAGCTAAAACAATCTCCGTCCATACTCTATGTAGTTATATACAAGCCTCCCCAGCACCATCAAAGTTTTATTGATGATTTTACCAGGATGCTTTCAATTGTATGCACAGACTTTGATGGTTTGGTCATTACAGGTGATTTTAATGTACATGTGGATAATGTCTGTGACAGAAATGCTAAAGAACTCAGTGCTGTCCTTGAAACCTTTGGCCTGACTCAGCATGTGTGTGAGCCCACCCACAGCAGAGCGCAGCACACTCTGGACCTGCTCATTACAAAGGGGGTTAATATTTCAAACGTCGATGTGGTTGATGTTGTTCTGTCTGATCATTTCTGTGTCTTCTTTGACCTGTCTGTTTCTCCCAAACCACCGGCTGGTCCTGCAGTTGTTCGGAGGAGACACATAAATAACAGCACAGGTGCTCTGTTCATGGAAATGATAAACTTTGAAAATGCCTCATGTTCTAATGTTGATGATTTGTTGAACTCTGTTACTTCGAGTGTTTTGAATGTTCTGGACACCATTGCCCCTGTGAAGGTTAAAATGGTTAAAAATAAGCAGAAGGCGCCATGGAGGAATGACGACTCGGTCAGGGCACAGAAAAGGGAGTGCCAGAGGGCCGAGCGTAAATGGCGCAAGTCGAAGCTTCATGTTCATTATGAAATTTATAAAGAAAAGTTGTACGTGTTCAACCGGATCTTACGTAGAACAAGGGAGAGTGTGTAATGAGTTTGCAGTATTCTTTTGCGACAAGGTTCAGACCATTAAAAATGCCATCAATTCCACAACACCAATAACAACCCTGCAGCCACCTACACACTTAGAGCTGACTCATTTTGCACCTGTAACTGACAAAACTGTCCAAGAGATCATTACCAGTCTGAGTTCGTCTACATGCTGCCTCGATGTGTTACCCACTAGATTTCTAAAGTCTGTGTTGAGCAGTTTGTTACCACCACTCGCTCACATAGTTAACATGTCACTACAATCTGGAACATTCCCAAAGGCCTTGAAAACTGCGGTCATAAAGCCTCTCCTAAAGAAGAGCAGTCTTGATGCCACAGTACTGAACAACTACCGGCCCATTTCAAATCTGACTTTAGGCAAAGTCCTTGAGAAAGTTGTTTACCAACAGCTTACTGACTTTCTCCTAAAGAACAACTCCTTTGATGTTTTCCAGTCAGGTTTTAGACCCCATCACAGCACTGAGACCGCTCTTATTAAGGTGACAAATGACATCCGCCTGAACACTGACGCAGGCAAAGTCTCAGTTTTAGTCCTGCTAGATCTGAGTGCTGCTTTTGACAGTGTCGATCATGAGATCCTTTCACAGAGACTAGAGGACTGGGTGGGCATCTCTGGCACTGCCCTAAATTGGTTGAAGTCCTATCTAGAAGACAGGAAATACTTTGTTGAAATTGGTAACTGTGTCTCAGACCACATGGCCTTGACCTGTGGGGTGCCCCAAGGGTCAATCCTGGGACCCCTTCTGTTCAATCTCTACATGCTGCCTTTAGGCCAGTTAATACAAAGTAATGATGTGTCCTACCACAATTATGCAGACGACACTCAGATCTATGTCTCACTGACAGCAGGTGAATATGGACCAGTGGATTCACTCTGTCACTGCATCCAACAGGTCAGTGTGTGGATGCAAAACAACTTTCTCCAGCTAAATTCAGACAAGACCGAAGTCATCGTATTTGGTCCACAGAAACAAAGAGAAAGTGTCAGCAGTCACCTCCAGTCTCTCTCTCTAAAACCTACAAATCAGGTTAGAAATCTCGGGTAATAATGGACTCAGACTTGAACTTTAACAGCCACATCAAATCAATAACATCAGCAGCTTTTTACCATCTAAAAAACATTGCCAAAATTAAAGGTATAGTGTCTAAACCTGACTTGGAGAGACTTATCCACGCATTTGTCTCTAGTAGGTTAGACTACTGTAACGGCCTGCTCACTGGCCTCTCCAAACGGGCCGTAAGACAGCTGCAGTACATCCAGAATGCTGCTGCTCGGGTCCTGACCAGAACCAGGAAGTATGAGCACATTAGTCCTGTGCTCAGGTCTCTACACTGGCTTCCTGTGGCTCAGAGAATAGACTTTAAAGCAGCTCTGCTTGTGTACAAGTCTCTCCACGGCCTAGCACCAAAGTACATCTCTGACATGTTAGTGCCATACGAACCATCTCGGACTCTGAGGACCTCAGGGACCGGCCTCCTGCTGGTGCCCAGAGTCAGGACTAAACATGGGGAATCAGGATTCCAGTTTTATGCAGCTAAAATCTGGAACAGTCTTTCTGAAGATGTGAGACAGGCCTCTACTCTGACAATGTTCAAATCTAGGCTCAAAACAGCTCTATTTCACTGTGCATATGACTGAAAGGATCTTATCTGCACTCTTCTCTTTTAAAGTTCATTTTATAATGATTATTTATGTTTTTATTTTGTATTGTGATTTTAATGCATTTTCTTGTTCTGTAAAGCACTTTGAATTGCTTTGTGTACAAATTGTGCTCTACAAATAAACTTGCCTTGCCTTGCCTTGCCTTGCCTACTGAACTACACCTGCCTCTATCTTGACTACCTGCAGACTCTGTTGGCAGGAGAGAGGCCTGAACAACAACCTGGAACTGAGGAGAAAAGAACATCAACCGCTTCACCTCCGAATGCCTGGTCAACCCTCCCACATACAATATACTTTCTCCACAAGGGAAAAAAGGAAAGCAACCTCCATGTCCTTCAAAGCAACTTCAAAGAGTGCAGCCAGGGACTGGAAGTAGCTGGTTGACCTTGGCCAGAAACTTGCCTTTCCCCCAGAATTCACCTTCACCATCCTGAGATCAAATCTTGTACTCTGGTCTAAAGTCCAGTGGTGTGTCTTCATCACTGAGCTAACAGTACCTTAGGAGGATGCTGTGGATGAGGCACTTGAGGAGAAGAAGCTGCAATATGCTAAACCTGCAGCAGAAGCAGAAAGCTGAAGCTTGAAGGTCGAGTTGCGCCCAGTGGAAGTCGGATGCAGGGGATTTGTGGCCAACTCCACAACAAAGCTCCTGAGAGAGCTAGGAATCAGACGGCAGGCCAGCAGGAGAGCAATCAAGGAAATAGCTGAGGCTGCTAAAGTCATTGGCTATAGATTAAAGGACGAACCTCATCTGGACTCAACACCTAGATTTGCCAGTAACTGGCTGTGGGGACAAACACCCAGGACTGATCACCCTGCAGTGGGCCTGTCTCAGCTAAGGGTGTATTGTAAGTACAAGGCTGAAACACCCGAGGATGATGAGGAAGATGTGTCCCTAAGGGCTTGTCTACACAATTAACAACAAGCTTACCGGTGACAAAAGCGCAACACTCACCAGCAGTAGCTTAGCTAAAGAAGCAGCACTGTCATACTTAATTGTTTAAGACATGCAGATTGAATATGTAGTAGACAGCACATACACAGACAGTGACATGGCTGAATGCAGGAAGAAATACTGGCTGAATTTTGCCTTGAGGTAGCCAGAGGACATGCTCTAGGTACCATTTTACAGCAGAATTTACTTGTTTCCAACAGCAAAAATGTTATCCCAAGATATGAGTGCAGAGGATGTTATTCACAGTATTTCGCCTGACTCGGATACTCAGACGTATTTATTTGAGCCAGAATGTACGGCTTAAGAAATTCAGCTGAGAGAGCCCGAGGCTGCAGCTGCATTAGCCATGCAAGAGGGTATCACCGACGGGGATCCTCCAGACCGCCCAAGGCCAACAGAAACTGAATCATTACACTGCACTGAATTTGAGTGTGGGAAGTTTTTGTTGGATGCTGTCTGCGATGCTGGGAGAGACCTGGGAGTGTGTGCGTTACTTTGCATTAAAGTTTTACTCCTCACTTGGACAGAGGTGTGCTTTGTCTCCAAATCTTATTGTAAGATGTTTGGTTGTGTTGCCTCTTAGCAAAAAGCTCTGTTTTTTTAATAAGTTGGACTTTTAACGTAACAGGTAAGAAAACAGAGGGAGTGAAGCAGTAATGCACTGCTTTGGATAATGTGAAAATTAATATGGAGTGTTGGCATCTTTGCTCAAGCTGGTTCAAAGTGCGGAGTCTCCTCGCTTTTATTTTGTTACCTCTTGTTACGCCAGAAGCTCATGAGCAATGCATACTGATATATGTAGGCACTGCTGGCACAGCTTCACAAGCAGAGAACTCCGCTTTCTCCGTAAATAAAGCCCACACTGAGGAATTCACTGCTTCCATCGACTACTTTTACCATCAAAACTGAACGGACATCAATAAAAGATGGCAAATTTACCCTTTAACTGCAATAAAAAAAGCATTTTAAGTAAAAGCACAAACAATAATTTAGAGTTGTTAATTTAAATTCTGGTAAATGATGCTATTTGATACTGACCAGACAGAATTTGTAGAAGTAGTAGTAGTAGTAGTAGTAGTAGTAATGGTTGTAGGAGATCCACAGTGTTCAGACAGACTGACAGCAGGTTGTTGTACCTGCAGAAATACACATCAAGCAACATCAGAGCCCAGCTGAGACAAACACAAACATCTAAACATTCTTTACAACACATATTATTTTGTAGCAAGACATATTGGTCAGCTGTTAAACTCCTAATCTAAGTCCTTTGTTTAATTTGTTGTCACATAATTATTCCTTTACAGATCCATAAACAATCAAACTGCCTCTCTCTTTGTAACTGATACCCTGCTGGTTGTCATGGTAACAGATGCCTCCCCTGCCCTGGTGTATCAGCTGGGTGTCTGACCTGGGCGGGGTGAGCAGACAGGATGGGTGTATCAGTGTTAAAGCTTGCAGGGGGGGGTGCAGCATCCACAGGGGGGAGAACACAGGTGGGAGCTGCGGCTTCTTCTCTGCTCGTCACCTCTGAAACAGGAAACCAAACAGATCAGCGATGCTGTGAGGAGAGGAGAGCACGCTCTGCAAAGTTTGACTGATGTGACACCGTTCAGTGCTGATAATTTTGGATTGATTCTGACGATAATTTTGTGCCATGGCCTGACATCATTAAATATGACCACCTCTGTGAGGAATAATTTCAAGTGTTGACAAAGTTTCACCTAAATAAAACTGAACTGTGTTCAGACTGATGCTGCAGTTATGATATGAGTTGATTAAGTATCTTGAGGTTTTGGATTGTTTGTCGGGCAAATAAAGACCAAACACTAATCGATTATGTGAGAAAATAATCGTTAGTTGCAACTCTACGATGGCCTTAAAAATCATCGACACTGGTGGCTGCTCTAAGCTTCAGTCGAAAACATTTTCATGCATTCTCAGTTCTGAGAGAAATATGTTTTTGGGCAACATGCAGAGTTTGAATCAGATACAATTTTCAAATATCATGAAAAAACAAACATTAATGCCACAAAACAGTCAAACTCTGTTTCACTGGGCAAGCATAAAAAACACCAACGTGCATCTGGTTCATACTGTTAGATTCAGACATTCACAGTTTGCAGCCTGCATTGAGCCAGAGCAAATATTAGTGTCACAGAAGGAGGTTAGTGAGCGTTAGCAGGATGTAACACAACCTCTGGGCAAACATTAGGGACTGTTCTTTACTTATCAGAGGAGGGAGGTGGCTGAGGTGTGACTTTGGGTTTTTTTTTGTTTTTAATCCCTGAAGCTACAAATATTTTTTTTTTTGAAACTCCCTGAGTGACTGGCAAACAATGCATGACCTTCCCTCCACCATAAATTCGTTGTTAGATTTTTAAAACGTACCCTTTGTTGTTTAAAAGTTAAAAGTTACAAGTTGAAAACGAAATCCTGGAGTCCTGGAGTCCTGGAAAAGCCTTGGTTTTACACTCTTGTCGTGCTGCTGGTTAGTTCGTCCAAATGGTTTATTTTTGGCCAAAGTTTAGATGAGACATAGGAGAAAAAGATTTGGATGTACTATCACTATTTTCAACTCCGATTTTTAAATTTTTTTTTCTGATGGAAGCATTCATCACACATGATGTGTCCGAGGATTATTGAAAAGTTGAAAAACCAACGATAATTTCTGTTTTTACACTTACTGGATATGACAAATGGTGTAATTTTGGCTATTTTGGCTTTCAGCTAAATGCAAAATACAATCATTTAAATTTGTTTGCCCCTCTCCTAAGACAAAATACAAGACATAAGTCACTTCCTAATGCTTAAAAAATAATTTCACACGCCTCCCCCTTTTTGCACCAATAAACAGTCCCTTAGTCAATATCAGTCACCAGTCAGTAAAAGGGTTGCAACGGTATGAAATATTCACGGTACAATCACTGTCTCAGTAAATATTACGGTTTCACAGTATTCCACTCTCCACCTATACCTATATATAGGTATAGGTGGAGAGTTGAATATATATATATATATATATATATATATATATATAAATATAATAAAAATATGTTAAAAAACATACATATAAGTTAATTTTGTGCTACAGACTGTGAGAGATATATGAGCAAGGGGATCAAAAGTCACAGCGCAATGTTATCATGAAGTGGTGCAGTCCATACAACAGTACGTACTATGAATTCGCAACACAGCCCATGTTTCTGACTATGGCACATGAAGATGATGACATCCCCCACTCATAATTGGCTCAGTAGTTTTTCCAATTAGGGAAACAGTTGATAAGTAAGCATTGTTGTAAAACTTGGGGTTACAGGTAGATTTTTCATAAGAATTAATGAGGCCGGTTCAACCTGTGTAATGAGTAAATGTTAACTTGGCCAATATTTATGTTATGAGGCAGAGTATGAGCAGCTGATTCAACAGGTTGAATTTTAATGTTATAAAAGACTCTCAGTCTGAGCAGAAAGCAAAGCATCGACAACAGGAAATATAAAGCTGCGACTATCCTGTTTAATACAAGATGTTCTCCATCACAAGTGACAGCAGCACGGTACCCAGAGGAAAATTTTGCTGCTCACAAAAGTCTTTTTTGTCTCATCAGAAATAAATCAGCTTCTTATTTAGAGATTACCAAATTCTGATCTGTTTCTCCTAAACATCCCCTCGTCAGGAGCTCTTTTGCTGTGCTCATAGGTTTCTCAGAGGTTTCTTGACTCTGAGAACAGATAAAATACACAGAGTCCAAACTTGAATTTGATCATTCTGAAATTGTGCAGCCAAGCCAAGTCAAGTTTTCTCTTGGATCTAACTGTTATCTAAAAGCTGATTATTTCAGACAAATGAGGATAGCTGCAGTGAGAGAGGAAAAAGAGCATTTTAAGATCTTAAATTAGGATCCGGCTGAGAAGAGGAAGGCTATTTCTCAGGAGCTGAATTTAACAAGTATGAGAGAACTCAGAATCTCATATTGGTGTTATACTGAGCTGAGTTATGTTGCAGAGAAACAGGCTGGACAAAGAAGAGATCTTATTTTGAATTTTTCCTCTGGGTAGCTTCATCAGCTGATGACATTTTACTGACTAAACAACAGGCAATTTAATTTATAGGTGCGGCACCAGTAACAGTCAGCTGCTGTTTTTGGGAGTTGCTACTTTCCAGACAAAGAGCAGAGGAACCTTCTCGTTTGTCTGGAAATAAAAACCACCGCCCTCCCCTCCCTCAGCCCTGCACAGCCTGATACATACATGATTACCTTGGCTGGGGCAGACAGCCTGCGGGGCCGGACAGGAAGAGGAGGAAGAGGAAGAGGAGGAGGAGGTGACAGCAGGAGGAGCAACAATAGAGGAGCAGCAGGAGGAAGAGGAGGGGGTAGAGGAGGAGAAGGAGAGGTGAGGAGGTGCAGCAGCAGACAGCCTGGTCTCCTCACTGATCTGACGAGAGGACAGAGAGGAGGAAGCCTTCAGAGAGGAGCAGTCACCTACATCATCAACCAGATCAAATCCTAAAACCAGCAACCAGCAGCTCCATCAGCAGCAGAGAAACAGTCTGTCAGGGTCTTCAAACACATCTTATGACTTGTTTTTAGACATTGATGCAGTAGTCTGTCATCTAACTGTGAAGTTCAAGAGCTAAATGTGTCCTGCTGCAATACTTTGTGCAGTTATTCAACTGTGAAATATTCTTTTCAGTATCCTAATTTGTTCTTTCCTACAATAGTCTTCGATGTTTAACATGATGCACTTATTGCACACATTTCTTATTCTTATTTTCTATTCATACTTCTTATTTCTTATAATTCTCTATGCTATATATCAGAGAGCTTTAGCTAATGAACTTCACAGATGAATTTACGTAGTTGTGGGTTTTTTTTTTGTTTTTTACAATAAATAAGATTACAACCTCACACACTTTCACCATCATGTTTGTTTTTATACTTCTTTGATTCATAGGATATTTGTATGACATCTTAACTCTGCTGCTGATGTGCACAGTCTTCAGGCCTCAGAGATCTGTTAGTAATTAACCTCATTATTAGTCACATCTAATGGTGGTGATCTCTAATCAGTCTATAATCAGGTAAGAATTATAAAACCTCTACAAAAGGGTTAATTCATCATGAAGCTACGATTACAGGGTACAACTACAAAAGATGTAACATTCAACTCTGGTTTGAGATCAAGATTGACTCATGAGAGTTCAAAGGTCAGAGTCTTAGAGGAGTCAAATCAGTGCACAGTTTGAGTTACTTTCCTCTAATACTGATAATGTTGCAATGTAATACTCAAATATAAAAATAAATATACACAAAATGTAATAATCTTTGACGTGCAAAATGTATGTCAATATAACTGATACATATTAAATCATGTAAACTGGTCTTGGCATGTCCGATTCGGCCTCCTGCTGTATGATTCAGTGCGACACATCGTACCTTCTTGTCGCCGCTGCTCATCCTGTCTTTGACTTCTTTGGCTTTCTGAATGGCTTTCAACACTTCCACTGTGTCCAGCTCCTTCTCTGTCGTCATTTTACCGTCCAGACAAACCTGAGGACGCAGAGACAAAGGATAAACAGGAAGTAAAATCAAGAGTATTAACAACAGTTGCTGTAGAAGGATACACAAACAGTTGCAGCAGTAATACTGTCAGTCATTGCCTCCTGGGCTTAGCGCCACCCAAGATGACTGTTATTGGTTAAAATAAATACAAAACATCCCAGAACATTCTTTCCCCTTCTTTCCCTTCATTTAGACCTTCATCCAGCCCTGGCACAGTGTGAGAGGAGTCTGGCTATGCAAGACTATTGCAAGAGTATAGCAAGTAAACCCTTTTTGTGCTGTTGGCTGCTATAGAAGTTGTAGTGCAAGGACAGTAGTAATATTGACATTGTGGTGGTTTTGGTGATCTACCTCTGCTGCACGGTCTCCAAACTGGGCCAGCACTTTGGTTCTGTAGTCTGGGATGATGCACATGGGGTTACTGGACAGGTTGAGTTTCTCCAGACAGGGCAGAGAGCCGATGTTCCGGATCTCCTCCAACTGGAAACAAACACACACAAGTCACAAACAAACCACACCACCCTTACACTGACTCCATTGTTAATCCATTTTTTCACTAAGCTACAGTTGGATGTTTTTCTACACAGCTTGCACTGGAGAGTGGACAGTCAAGAGATGACAGAAAATCAGGAGAGTTAAGGATAATATGGATGATCAATTACAGCTACTTGTTGGTAATTTCACTAATACTTGTATTTATCAATTTCTTTCTATTTTGGTAATCACATATTTAACAAATTTTGTAAGTGATCAATTTTATTTCTTTTAATGCAAAAAATATGCAGGAAACGTATCCTTTGCAGATATTTCCATAATGTATCTATGTCACTTTGACCACTGGACCATCAGGAGTGTAATCACCGTCAGCAGTGTGATTACCTGAGCCAGCTGGTTGTGGCTGAGGTCAAGGTTGACCAGTGAGTAGAGCTTGGTGAGGCCGGTCAGTTGGTCCAGGTGGTTGCCAGCCAGGCTCAAGGTTTTGATGTTGCCCAGACGAGTGTGAGCAGCTTCCAGAACCCGCAGGTTGTTATAGGACAGATCCACGTGGACCAGATTGTACAGGTGCTGCAACCACAAGACGGTTACTTCAATCTTACTGTTAATGACAAACTACACTTCTGTAGGTGTGTCTAATAGGACCAGCTGGCTGATGCAGCAGCTGAGCGTAAGTTTGATCCTAAGTTTGAGTGTAAAGCCAACACTAACTGCTTAATTGCAACTATTTAGTTGCACATTTAATCTCAGAAGTTTAATGTGTGTGATCATAACCTTCATCACGCTGTCACGCACCTGGAGGTTTTCCACTGTTGACAGCTGGTTGTGGCTCAGATCCAGAAACTCTACCTTAGGAATCAGTTTCTACAACAGACAAAAACTCAAAGTAAGTACACACCACCTGATGTATTGAACCTAAACTGTCCTTTATTTACACACCCAGCTTTTAATTTTTAGCCCCATGTCAAGACAGAGTTATCAAGAACCTGTCCTCCTGATACAACAGCTACTGAGCCAGCATGACTGTGTCAAATCAACATCTGAGATGTTGTATGTAATGGACCAGGTTCTGTCAGAATTTCTTCCCCTAATTTCACTGTGGGAAAAAAAAAATCAAATACTGGAACTGACTTTTAAACACCATTATCAAAGTTTACAGTGTGTTTAGGTTTGGTGGGCGCGTCTCACCACTGAGTTGTCGATGGCGCTGATGCTGTTGTGACTCATGTCCAGCGTGGTCAGGTTTCTCCACACGGGGATGACAGCGGTGACAGGACAGCCAGACTCTGCCCCCTCAGCCTCCCACTGAGAGAACTCGCACGCCTCTGGGACCAAGATCGACTAGAGGATGCCAGAAAAAGCACAAGCATCAGTACCCAACATCAAACACTGTATAAACATGTAAATGACAGAGTAGTATTTGATCTAAACTGTACCATCATAGATTCTGTGGAGTGGTGGATACTCAGAGTTGCGAGACTCGCCCTCAGAGACGACAGACCTCTAATCTGCTGAGAGCTGCACTCACTGATCTGAAGACAGACAGAGAGACAGAAGTTATCACCCAGATCCTGTTGGGTTTTCAGTGAATTTCTGAAAAAATAAAGATGACTTTAACCTGTTGATAAATCCTCAAACTAACCATCATGATGTGATATATGAAAAATATGTACAACTTTTAAATGCTAAAATATATTGACATTTAGATGGATTAAATTATGTCCAACAACAAAATTCTACTCAAATGGGAGATATCAGTGCATTATCTTGCATCACTAGATGCCCAAACAGGCATACAAGGCCGATGATCAGTTTCCATGTACACAGGTGAGACCAAACATTCAAGTTACAGTAAACATGATTAGTATATTCTATACACCTTCATACTAATGTGTTATTCAGTTTAGTCTGCCTAATTTTCCAGACTTTAGAAAAAAAAAATAGCTGATATTGGCCCGCTCAGTCCAACTACTCATTTCTGTCAAACCAAAATAATTAACTCATGTGCTTAATTCATCTCTCATGTGCTGAGACTTCGAGCTTGCCAAAGCATGCGCTGCTGAGTCCTGTGAAACCCCGCCCATCCATGTGAAATACAAGTTTTTAGGAAGAGGTTGGTGGCCTGTTAGCTGCTGCAATTAACGTTTACAACTCTACCCATGCTATTTCCTGCCGCCCTGCCCCCTGTTTTTAGCAATGCCAGTGATGTAAAACTGCTGCAAACCTGGGTCTGTGTGTGATTAAGCTCACACCGGTATTAATGACACTCAAATTTCAGGCAAAAATACACTTATTTCATTGCAGGGAGCAGCAGATTTACTTGAGGGGGTGATGTGGATCCACACAGAGCTGAGCAAACGAGTTCAGTGTTGGTGAACTTTGACAAACTAATTTACACCAGTTACAAAAAGTATTACCAGTGCTGACCTTTGATTGAACAGAGAGGCTGAGAGTCCAAAATGGAGTTAGTTATCATAATAGCTGAATCGCAGCATCCAATTGTATGTAACCCTGCTGTGTCTAATGTGATATCCGCTGTGAGGGTCCATGGACAGAGGGATGTTGTATGCTGTAAAGCCCTATGAGGCAAATTGTGATTTGTGATATTGGGCTCTACAAATAAAATTGAACTGAAGTGAATTGAATATGCTACTAACTGGTGTCACAAGGTTCTAACCTGGGAACATATTCTGTTATGAATGGGCTTACCCACTGATTCTACATGCGTATAAACAAGAGTATTTCTAGGAGAGACAGACAGAGACACAGACAGACAGTTACCTCTATCTGCAGCAGTGATTTGAACACTGACAAGTCGAAGGGGAGCGTGCTCTCCTGGATGTTACTGGTTCCTACTGGACCTCTGGTGCCACACATCTGACCAACAGAGACAAACCCAGTGAGAACATTTACCACCCCAACACTTCACTGTACGATGGGGATTCTGAGCTAAATTTAGAGGTGTGTGACCTTGAGGTATCGCAGCCTGCAGGTGAAGTCGAGGATGTGTCCCAGGTCGGTTTTGGCGTCTCCGTTACAGCAGGTTGGTTTGGCCAGACGTAGTTGCTGGGAGACGGAGTAAAGCTGCAGAGGACGGAGAGAAAACACCTCGCCGGCCTGCAGCAGCTGCTCACCTACAACACAAACCAGGAGGAGATAAAACTTCGATGATTCTTTTGAAAAACTGGGTCAGTGCAGCAGCTCAGAGTCACACGATTCAGCTGGGACAGATCACAAATTATTAAAAGTAGTATTGAGATATTTTGAGACTTCAAGCGACCAAAAAATGAAACACATTAAACTTAACAGGCTACTGTTTTACATTATGTCATTGTGCAATCAAAGGGTAACCTCAGGTTTTATAATTGTGGATTAAAATAATCCATTTCACTAAAATCTGCCACATCTATATTATGTCAATTAATGTGTACTGTCCCTGATTAATGAAGTACAGTAGATTCAGAGTGTCGAAGCATTCTGGTTGACTGCATTTTATATCTTAAATTCAACAACAGTTAGTGTGTTATAACGGTTATAAGTGACAACTACAGGGAGCTACACAGGGTGGAAACACACAACTCCACTGAAGGAATTTCCTTAATTGTTAACACAGTTGCAGAAACACTAGATGAGGGGGAAAAGGTCAAATGTCAGGAAGGAAGCTAACCTTTATGGAACAACTCTTCAGCCAGAGCTGCTGTGATGCCGTTGATTTCCTGAAAGAGACAAGGAGTTTGTTAAAAACTGGAATCCCTTCCTGCTCGGCAGACAGCTGGACATGGTTTGTACTCTCTACTGATGTTTGCTGTTGCCTTTCTTGATAAATGTTTTGAACACACTGTTTTGTCGACGTAGCTTCATAGAAAATTGACAAATCAAACCTCTTATCTACATACACTCGCCAGGCACTTTATTAGGTACATCTGTTAAACTGCTCCTCCAGTAAGCAGCAGTTCTCTGAGGTCAGAGGAGAATGGCCAGACTGGTTCAAGATGATAGAAAGGCAACAGTGACTCAAATAACCACTGGTTACAACCAAGGTCTGCAGAAGACCATCTCTGAACCAACAACACGTCCAACCTTGAAGCAGATGGGCTACAGCAGCAGAAGACCACACCAGGTGCCACTCCTGTCAGCTAACAACAGGAAACTGAGGCTACAGTTCACACAGGCTCACCAAAACTGGACAATAGAAGATTGGAAAAACGTTGCCTGGTCTGATGAGTCTGGATTTCTGCTGCCACATTCAGATGGTAGGGTCAGAATTTGGTGTAAACAACATGAAAGCATGGATCCATCCTGCCTTGTATCAACGGTTCAGGCTGCTGGTGGTGGTGTAATGGTGTGGGGGAGATTTTCTTGGCACACACTGGGCCCCTCAGTACCAACTGAGCATGGTTTAAACACCACAGCCTACCTGAGTATTGTTGCTGACCGTGTCCATCCCTTTACGACCACAGTGTACCCATCTTCTGATGGCTACTTCCAGCAGGATAACGCACCATGTCACAAAGCTCACATCATCTCAAACTGGTTTCTTGAACATGACAATGAGTTCACTGTACTCCAATGGCCTCCACAGTCACCAGATCTCAGTCCAATAGAGCACCTTTGGATGTGGTTCTCTCATGTCAATATGGACCAAAATCTCTGAGGAATGTTTCCAGCACTTTCTTGAATCTATGTCACGAAGAATTAAGGCAGTCTTGTATGCAAAAGGAAGTCCAATCCAGTACTAGCAAGGTGTACCTAATAAAGTGGCCGGTGTGTGTATTTAGCTGGATAATGTCATGCTAGCCTGGATAAGTTAAACTAGATTTGAAGAACTAAGCAACACTTGCAGAGGCCTGAAGCTCACCTCGCACAGTGAACATCATGTTTCAGTTGTTTCCACCACAGTTACATATACAGCAGTTATGTGCAGCATTAATGTAGCTTTATAATAAACAGCAATTAAACTCTTTTCTAAAATCATCTGTGACAGTCACGTGGTGACCATCTCTCCTCACATCAGAGGGTTTCTCTGTCCGCTGTTTACTCTGCAGAGTCCTGAGGGCTCAAACAACACTGCTCTGTTGTTGTACTGACATCATATGACCACTGTCACTGACATCACAAAGCCTTAAAGTGCTGCTAACACCAGCCTCCAGCAGAGCTTCTCAACCTCTGAAATAATCACCATTTACACACTCTCATTATATTTTATCCTATGACACACCAAACAGTTTTCAGCCAATCAGCAACTTCTGACATGACCACTGTGTTAAGAATCAGAACACAACAAGTTGAGACACAACTGAGACAAGTGAAATAAAAGCCTTTTGTATCTGGTTTTAGTGCAGTAAAGGTTGTATCACAGCATTTTAAAAAAAGAGAGCAGCCAATTACCAGACAAGATTTTTATCTTGATACACATGTTGAGTTTATCTCACAATTATCTTTTCGATTACTAAATGTTTTATCTATAAAATGTCTTAAAACAGTGAACAAAATTCACAATTTTCCAGAGCTGACGACTTCAAGTTGCTCTTTTTCTCAGACCAACCTTTCAAAATCAAAAGACATTCAGTTTACAATTATAAACAACACAGACAAGCAGCAAATCCTCACACTGGAGAAGCAGCAACCAGAGAATGGTTGGCATCGTTACTTTATAAAGTCCTCCAGCTTTATGGAAGACCAATAATTAATAACTGGAGATTAACAGGAACCTATTAAACTGTTGTGCTGTTTGGTGAAGTTCGTTTCATGTTTCAACATGACGACGCCTGCCATGCACAAAGCCAGATCCATAAAAAAAATGCTTTCCCAGTTTGGAGTGGAAGAAGTTGTCTGGCCTGCACAGAGCCCTGACCGCAACCCCACCCTAAACCTTTGGGATGAACTGGAATGCCAGCTGTGAACCAGACCTCATCACCAACATCAGTGCTGGACCTCATTAATACTCTTGTGGCTGAATGGGAGCAGATCCCTGCAGCCAGGTTATAGCAGCAGATGAATGCCTATGGTGTCAAATCACATGTTCAACTGCATCATATAGCTGCAATGCTCACAAGTCCACATACTAGTACCCGCAGCCTGAGTACTATCAGGTGCGGCACCATAAGTCTGAAGCACCTGAACAGGTTACTGTGCATGTGCCTCAGGCATACTCACATAGAGGTGAAAGTGCAAGAAGCAGGCGAGCGGCGCGGGTGTGGCCTGTGGGAACTGCTGTAGCAGTGTCTGCAGGTAGAGCTCCAGCTCCTTCTGTCGCCGCTCCACCAGACTTTTCGAGTTCTTCCCCAACATCTTCTTTGGAGGAAGCAACCGTCTGTCTACCTTCTTCTCTGCCGTCAGCTGAGGGGAAACACGTCAAGAAAAAACGTTAAGTTACTACGTGAGAATGTCAAACACTTTCTGGGTGCTGCTTCTCCAATGTGAAGAATCGCTTCTCTTCTCTGTTTTACATTTTGTAAACTGAATATGTTTGGGATTTGGACTGCTGGTCAGATAAAACAAGATATTTACAAACTTCAGCTTGGACTCTAAAAAATTGTGACAAACATTTTTACCACTGTATAAATGATTTATTAATTAATCAAGGAAATAATAAACAAACTCATCAAAATCTAATCGCTGAAACTAATCGCTAGTTACAGGATTTGTGTGTAAGAGAAGTGTAAACCCAGAGGTATTTTCACCACAGTCGGAAGTTCCTCCTCTCTGTTCCCTTACAAGTTTGAATGAATTAAGACACTCCAAAAGTTTTTAAAACAGCCGTATGTCCCACAGGGCTCAACATGGATAAATAACTTAAGTTTTCAAAAGGGTAATACTGTCATTTTTATGATTTAGCACATTCAATTCAAATCACATTTGCTGTACATTACTGCCAACCACTTTTCAGACAGCACACTGGTAATCAATTACAGTCAAACTTTGGTCAACATTATTTGGTCAAAGTTGTGCAATAATGCACTCAAGGAACGGATGTGGTGCTTCACTGACATAATGCATGATGGTTATTAATGGGTGGGGATGCACAGTATATCCGTAGCCAGTATTTTATCTTCTGATAAATGAGAAATATAAATTATTAATCATTGTTCCGATAATGGAATTTAAGGGAAGAATTCCATCCGGTAATGTGGAGCTTTTCTTACAACAGCAGTGGGGTGTGGTTACTTTGTGACTGTGAATGAACACCACAAGTATAATTAGGATAAGTATAATGTCTCACAGGTAAACATCAGTTGCACTGCTGCTTGTTAGCACAAGTAACAGAAAAAAGGATGTCAGTAGAATTGGCCAGTCTTACGACAAAGTGTTTGTAAACGTTGTATTCAGAAAGGCAGACTTTATTGTCCACTTCACATTCTTTCAATTGCAAGATGGACAATCACAATTATTGGCCCCTGAAGTCCAAATTGTGCATCTCTAATAATTATTATTTAAATATGGTTTCTTGTGGCATTATAACATTGACCAATACGCTGTAGTGCTTTAGTTAAGCAGTGGTAAACTTAGTGTAAGAAACACTGCTTCATGCATCACAGCACAAAACTGAATTCAAAAATATTTGTCTTGCTGTTAGTTTACCTGGATGGAGTACAAAATCAATGTTGGGTGAAAGTCAAGGCAGCTTTACTTGTATCGCACATCTCACGCACCAGAGTAATTCAAAGATAAGAAGATTAAAATGACTGATGAGTTTAACGATGAATTTGCAGTCATTACGAGAGGGAGCTTGTGATGTAAAAAAGGAACATTTTTAACTTTGATGTAAAGTGACCAGAGTCGGGCTTGTCGAACATGATCTGGGAGGATATTCTAGGTTTGTGCTGCATGATAACAAAATGCTACTTCACCATCTTTTGTTCTCACTCTTGGGACTGTCAGTAGGCCAGCACCAGATGTCCTAAGGGTCCTAGAAGGTTCTTCTATCAGGATGTCAGAGATATATTTGGGCGCTTGTGATTTATACACAAGGAGTGAGATTTTGAAATCAGTTCTCTGAGTGACAGGTAGCCAGTGTAAGGATTTTTTTGGAGCAATGTGGTCATATTTCCTAGTTTTTGTCACGACCCTTGCAGCCGCATTCTGAATGAGCTGAAGTGAAAGTGATCGTCAAACAGTGTTTCACTTCTGTTGATGCGTAGCGCCCCCCTCAGTGGTTAGGGTTAGGCCTAAAGGTTTGGTTCAGGTTTAGGTAGGTGACACATATATTAGCAGGTAACAGTCTTTGACAAAACATCAGTCTTTTACCTTCTCATGGAGATCATGGAAGTCACTGTAGCGGTGCTTCACAGACCATTTGTGCTCTCCATCTGACACCTCGATGATGTAGACCTAAAACACACCAGCAGGTCATTCAGTTGTAACAACTTCTCTGAATTAAATACTGCTTCCTGAGCTGCAGGGATAAAGAATGCTCAAACACCAGCTTTGAACCATCTCCCCTCTAAACACATCCACCTGTTGTCAGGTGAACTACGTTCTACACTTTGCTGGAGTGATAACACTTGAACAATTTCTATGAAAGCCCAATAGACCGAGGATGACGGTGGGATGTAGCTGAAAGCTTCATAACGGTCCCTGTAAGCGGACCTTGAGCTGATGTCCAATGTCAATGGTGAACCTTCAAGTTATTTTTGTCATATGCACATCAATATAAAGAAGGACGTGTTGGCATTGACAATCTTAGATCTCAGGCTTCCTTCAACAATGCTCATACGAATACATCTAAAACAAGATAATTTTTACTCATCTCATGATTACTGTAGAAAGTCATACATTTTATTGCCCTATAAATTATCACTCCTAATTGAACTGTTGTTTTTTCTTTTACTGGACGAAAATTGCTTCAGTAATGATTTGTTTAAATGTTTAGCAAAGAAAACTACCTGGCTTTTATAAAGGGTTTGTCATCTGAATGTTGTGGATGTCATGGTGCTGTTGCCTTTGTACATAAAGGATATATCTTTTAAATCTAGATGTTAAAAACAGATAATTTGAGGAGCTGTGGTGAACAATCATTATTTTTTTCCTGCCATGTCAGCGGTTGCCTGTCTGTCAAACGTTCCAGTTCAGACAGTTACATCATAAATACATTAAATATCGTCTCTGACCGAGAAATAAAAAGCTGCATTGGGCTGTCAGGTCTGTAGGGAACGTTGAAAATACATTATGACAGCTCAGATAGCCCGGCAGCTAGCAGTTAGCTTATCAGTACTTTCGTTTCTTATAGTCCAGCCTCGGAGGACAAAGACATAACGACTGACAGGGGAAAGGTAGAATAACTGAGCAGATAATGTTTCCACTGATAGCGTTTTTCTCCAACATTAACTCACTGTCACTTTCACAGACCAAAAGCTAAGTGTAGCTACAAGCTAAGCTAAGCTAACGGGTGCTACGCTAAAGGTCCCGGACGTAGCTTACTGTGTAGTTTTCCACCAGCTCCGACCCGACAACACACACTTTCCTCTCCGAAACCTCCTCTGGAAAGGGGGCGGACTCCATTTTGAGATTACTACGAAGTAAATGATTTCTGTAATTTAGTTTAAAAAAGCCTCTACAAGAAAACGGCTTTAGAGGTTTCCCAGCAATTCCCTTCAGCTAGCCGTTAGCCGCCTCCCGCCGCCATGTTTGTTGTGGTGCCGCACGGAGCAGCTGATCGCTTTCAAAACCCTCTAACTTTATTAGTCTGCCTTTGTGCTGGGACATACTGTTCTCTACGTCTTCATGTCAGGAAAATCTGTGTCTTGTTAAACGTTTATCAAACATACGATTATCGAATGGGTAGTAAGGTAACGGTACAAGATTACTCAAACAATAAAGCTTAAATAAAACTACAAAAGAAGAAAATGACCGAAATGTGTCCTCTTTGTCCGATAAGAGGAACATGACTCATCTTCCAAATATTTATCGCAGCATTATGACTGTTTATTAATAGCAGCTCAGTAACAGTGATGACAGTGGGAGACATAGGTGCAGTATGAGGTAACCGACCTAATACATCCATGTAAGAGGAGTGGTGCTGTGACCTGGCTGCAAAATATTTCTAGGGCAGAGCCCAACAAGTGACAAATCCAGTGCAGTAACTGGGAACATTAGAGACATATCTGTTTAAAACAAAGCACAGTTTTATTAAATGAAGATTTGAAGGACATATTTTACTAATATGAGAAGCAGCTGAGGCAAGGCAGGTGTACAGCTGTGGAAAAAGTGCTCAGATATAGTTTAGTAAAAGTAGCAACACCAAAATATGTAGATATTTTATTACAAGTAAAAGTCCTGCATTCAAAACCTTACTTGAAGTATTAGTACCATAATAAAGCAGCAAAATTAAAAGCTGTCATTAAGCAGAATGGCCCATTTCAGAATCACTTTAATATTGCAGCTAAAGGTGGAGCTAATTTAACTTTTTTTTTTTTTTTACTGCAGAATAATTTATTATGTAATCATTATGCATCATAGTTTATTTGTTAATTATATAGTGCAGTAAAAGTACAATATTTCCCTCTATTACAGTGGAGAAGAAGTATTAAATAGCTACACTGAAATAATCAAGGAAACAACTATTATTGTTTTATTCTACTGATGTATATATTGTAGTTAAATTTTCACACTTACAGCCTCAGCACAGTGACAGTATGTATTTTATTTTTAATATTTCATTTTTAATATCTTACATATTAGTGCTAAACACTGTAGCATAATGCACATTTTATTTTTTATTTCAATGCACATTTAATTTCTATTTTATTTAATTTTATTTTAGTCCAAAGTTCCTCACAGGTAATTTATAAGCTGATTACAAGACGGAACAAGTATAGGCCGTAAAAACAACAAAAAGACCAAAACAATTAAATAATCTGAGACAACAGCACACGAGACAATAGGAATGATGAAAATGTAATAAGGTAGCCTGGATTTATGAGCCATAATACCAGTAAAAGTACAAGTAAAATAGAAATAAAAAGAAGATTGAAGAACTAAAGTAAATAGGAAGAACTAGATTAAAATGATAACAATAAAATAGGCCTACTGTAAAAAAAAAAAAAAAAAAAAAAAAAAAGTGCTATAATAATAACAATAAAAGAAGAGCAATTAAATAAAAGCTAGACTAAAAGCTAGATACTGGTCTCCATAACAAGAATCAGCCACAGCGAAATCCATTTTCAGAGAAAAAGCAATCAGCTTCCCAAACTCAAACTGTCCTGGACTGTGCACACACCAGTGACTCCATCAACTCTCAGGACAAACTTAAACATTTTAAGAAACACTATTATGGTGTCAGTTGTGGTGAGGTATAACAGATGAATCTCTTAAAGGGGAACTATGCCTATTTTTAAAATTCATAAATGTTATTTCTATGGTCAAAGACTGTCCAAAAATACAAGTAAATATGAACATCTATCTCCCAACTTTAAAAGCTAGAGTGCTAAAACTCAAACTTGTGATGTCATCAAGCATACGGTCTGGAACTGCTCCATAGGCAGATGCTGCATCCGAAATCCCATACTATGTACTAGTGTTGTAGTACTCGAGATCAGTCTTTTGAGGGTCTTGGTCTCGTCTCGGAATCGAGGGCATTTTTACTCGGTCTTGTCTCGGTCTCGGACTGGGCGGACTTGGGTTTTTGAACGAGACCGGTCGAGACCACCACTGATGCTTTTTGCCCGTGCTTTACTGATAAGAGTGAAAAAGACCATCTCAAAAACAGCTAATAACTTCAAATCATTGGTAGCATAAAGATTTCCCCCAGCTGCAGCTGCTACCTGCCCGGTGTCACTGTGAGTGACTGACACACCCCCTGCACACAGAGGATGGAGACGGCAGAAGGAGAGGCTGCGTGAACTCATCGTCGTGAAAGATGTCTGCCAACAATTATTTGATTTGGTTTCACACAACACAAGGAGTTTATTTGTGACAGGAGGAAAGACAGAGAGGGAGGGGAAGAAGGAAGGAAAAAAGAGAAAGGGAGGAGGGAAGGAAAGGAGGGAGGAAAGAAAGGGAAGGAGGGGAAGAAGGAAGGAAAAAAGAGACAGGGAGGGAGGAAGGAAGGAGAGAAGGAAGGGAGGAGGGAGGAAAGAAAGAGAGAAGGAGGGAGGAAGGACAGAAGGAAGGGAGGAGGGAGGAAAGACAGAGAGAAGGGGGGAGGGAGGAAGGAAGGAGAGAAGGAACAGTCAAAACAGATGGCGACCCCGGAGAACAATACAAAGGTTAATTTAGGCCTTGTTCTTTACGGTTTTTCATTCTTTCTCTCTGAAATGAAAGGTTTATTGTGACTTGTCAGGTCAGTTCAGTTTTGATAGGGTGAACTTTTTCAAAAAGTGAAACAAGAAGTTTGCTAAGATTTGTTTCATTGTGCTCTGCAACAACAGAGCAGATATTGTTTTTGTTGTTATATTTATTTAAAAGCAAACTTACATTAAAAAAAACCTCACATTTTGATGTTTTGTTATGATTTTCCTTTGATATATATGGTCTTGGTCTCGGCCTTCAAATGTCTTGGTCTTGTCTCGGTCTCAGTACTCTCTGGTCTCTGTCATGTCTTGGTCTCCATTGGTGCGGTCTTGACTACAACACTACTATGCACTACATACCCAATATGTGTACTATCTTTCAACATGCTTTTGTTCACATAAACAGTAGTATGTCCATCCATCCATTTCCACCTGCTTATCCGGGGCTGGGTCACGGGGGCAGCAGGCCAAGCAAAGCACCCCAGACATCTCTCTCCCAGCAATGCTTCCTGGTTCCTCCTGGGGTACGCAAGGCGTTCCCAGGCCAGATGAGATATGTAATCCCTCCAGTGTGTTCTGGGTCTGCCCCGGGGCCTCCTACCAGTGGAACGTGCCCAGAACACCTCTAATAGGAGGCGCCCAGGAGGCATCCTGATCAGATGTCCAAACCGCCTTATCTGACCCCTTTTGAGGCGAAGGAGCAGTGGCTCTACTCCAAGTTCCCATACAATAGTAGATATCTTTTTGGATGTACTGAGCCGTGATTAACACATTACTTCCTTAGAGCCTCGTTGCCAGTTGGAGATGCGTAACTATGGTAAGCCCTTGCCATCCTCAGCTCTACCGGTAATTTAAAAATAAATTTGAAACTATATAACTTACCTTCTCAAATTCTTAACACTTAAATTTAAGCTTATTAAATAGCATGTAGTATGGAATGTTGGACAGTTCATTGGGAAAGTTGTTACAGTCAACACTGAGAGCACCCAGGAGAATGATCTCTCTGTTTCAGAGGTGAGAACACTACAATAGAACAAAGTTTATTTGGGTACAAAAAAGAAAACAAACACACTGATGCACAAAATCAGTCCATTCATTGTCTATGGAGCAGCTCCAGACTTTATACCCTATGACATCACAAGTTTGAGACTTCTCTGGTCTCTGGCTTTTAGTGAGAACAGCTCATGTTCACAAATATTGATCAAGCTTTTCCAGGCTGTGGAAATGACGTATTGGTATTTTCAATTTAGTTGGTGTTCCCCTTTAAAGCAGCCAAGACTGTTTCTGGATGGATGACATAAACACCAACCTCTCCCTCTGCCTCAAACTGCTCTGTGTATTATACAACACTGCCACATGGGGTCACTGGTGCAGCTGCAAACACACATCAGTTGTCATCATGTGGTCTCTCCTTTGTTAGATTCAATTGACCTACATAAAGTATCTTTGAACTGAACAGATTGAAATATTGGAGATAGCTGTGTTTATAATAGCTGCAGGAAGCCATATTAGTTTTAATGCTCTTCTTCAAGTGGAAATGCTTTGTGTGATAAAGGTGACACTAAACACAAAGTTCAGGTTTTATCGATCATTTAACTGATTAAGGGGCTGTATTTATTTGGCAAAAGGTCATTTATGATTACTTCTTCTGGCTAGATGATTATAAATAAGACTACCAATCTACAGTGAAGCTGCTGTGAGGCTGTATGCAGGCACACCTGTGCTTAGAGCTAAATGCTAATGTGAGCATGCAGACTCCATTTGCTCATAAACCAAAGAATCCAAGTGAAAACTTTGAACTGATGATGCTGCCAGACGAAAAGTCAAGGGATCATAAAGTTTTTACTATTCATGCTGAGGGGGATGTGGATGTCTTAAACCAAATTTCATGGAAATCTATCCAAAAGTGCTGAGATTTTTCACTAAACTCTCAAATATGAACCTTGTGGTGGCACTGGATCAGGGGCGTTAATATAGATTGTGGAAGTGGTAAGGTTGCACTGGGGCCCTTGGGGTGGAGGGTCTGATTGCCACCAAAGAAGAACTCAAGTTAATAAAGAAAATGGTGCAATTTTCTATATATACCCTCAAAAACACAAACCCATCTCCATTATGGTTTTCTATTGTTGTAAAATAGTATCAGTCTATAACAAAATTATATTCTTATTCTGCATAATCTATTTAAAAAAACCCTAATTTAACTGTAATTTCCTCTTTTCTTTTGTAGTTTTTGTCATATACACATGATGATTGCTGGGTAATATGTATGTCAGTGGCCCATATCAAGATTTACAGCAGCTAGTTTAGGTGCAAATCTCTCAAAACTGACAAACTGGACACATCTGCAAGCAGATAGAAGATAAAAGCAGCAGTAAGACACACCGTTGGTAAAATATATATATGCCTAAAACTCTGTGTGTGTGTGTGTGTGTGTGTGTGTGTGTGTAACTAGGCCCGTCATAATAGCATGCACTGGGGCCCATTGTAACTACCTTACACCACTGCACTAGATGAAATGTAAGGCAATCAATAGAGTCAGTGGGATGCATTTTACTGGGAGATTGAACATAAAGCCTCTTTTCCACTGCACAAAAAACCTACTAACACCCACTAACAGCTGTGCATTTAATGTGATGGAAAAGGTTACAATCAGCATTCACTTCTGGGTCAAATCTCTCTGCAGTAGTCACGCGTATTTATCAGCACTGATTGAAGTACAACACCTGGATAAACGTGCTAATTTTAGCTTCTTTACCGGCGAGATGCAATGATGCGCCACCATAAAATACTGTCCATTTCTACCCAAGCACTCAAACACTGATCCAGTACAGTCTGCACTGAGTTTGAAAGAGAGACTGAATAAGTAAGAGATCCTCATTCTGTGGACGATAAACAAGGTGCAGACTTCCATCTGTGTTTATTTTATTTTAGTTTATTTACTTTTTATTAATCCCCGAGGGGAAATTCAATGTTTTCACTCTTGCTTGTCGATTACACACAGGTCCGAAAGACACACACATGCACAAAGTGGAGCGATGTCAGAGTGAGGGGGCTGCCCTTGGTCAGGCACCCCGAGCGGTTGGGGGGTTCGGTGCCTTGCTCAAGGGCACCTCAGCAGTGCCCAGGAGGTGGCCAGGAGGTGGCTATAATATTGAGTTGTGTTTTAGATAAAGAATCTATTTTGAGCAGATTCTGTTTGTAGACAAAAGACAACCAGTTTGTAATGTAATGCTGTATTTAAAAAACAGTGTTCACCACTGAAACAGTGTTTTCAGTGTCTTATAATCCCATGTGGGTTGAGTACTTGCATGTACATTACACAATAACTAACTACTGTTACTGCTATTACAGTAACAACCACTGTCCTCCTGCCCCAGTGCTGCTGGTTGTTGTTGCTGTACAGTGTTTCTGTTGTCAGAGGGGGCAGGAACAGCAGCAGCTGTGGATCAGATTTCAGCTGCTAAAACTGAAGCGGAGTGAACCATCCTGCTGCAGGGAGAGGCTTAATGCTTATTATGACCACAGCATGCACTGAGACACCTGTAAAACAACACATATGTTGTAATGTCTAATAAACATATGCAGAAGTAATACTGTGCAGGAATGGTCTCATTACAATGTTGTTAATCGGCAGTGGGGAAACCTGCTAACCCTGCCCCCATCCTCCTGTTGAAGCTGTGAATGGATCCTTCCATCTCTTTATCCAGGCTGAGAGGGGAAGGAAGAGCCACAGTCAGAGCTGGTCAGAGCTGAGTATGCACCACTCACTGGCCTAAAACTGAGAAAAAAAACAGCTTTTACTCAACTAGACGACGCTTAAATCACCTTCAGCAGCTCATTTCAGTTCACTAACCAGAGCTGTAAGACGCTGATTTGACTCTTAGAGAGGCTAAGAAGAGAGATTAGTGAGACAGGAGGGCGTGACAGGGAGCCAGCCGAGCAGGCAAGCTGCTGCTGCAAGGGGAGGAAGAGCAGGCTATGCATCGGCGAAAGCCAGAGGTCAAGAAAAAAAGTGAAAGAATAGTAAAAAGGTAGACTCTGAGGGAGGAGGGTCATTTGTGATCTGAGCCAGAAAACCTCAAACCAGCCTCTCTTTGTTGTTGTTGTGTGGGCCACCGGGCAGGGATGTGAAGAAGAGCAGCAGGGAGGAAGGGAGGCGACTGCAAGAAAGACAAGAATATGCTATCTGAGATGATGTGCAGGAGACACTGCCAGCAACAGCTGCATCAGCAGCAAGATGGACAAGAGGCTCCGCAGAGGGACCCATCCAGCCGCAGGAAACACGGCTGGACCAAGAGCTGCAGGGGGCGCCTGCAGGGGCGGAGGACAGGAGGGGGAGGGTGGCCGAGAGGGCGCAATCACCACCACCAGCACCCTCAGCGTCATCATCCTCATTACAATCATCCCCGACATTTTGAGAGGCCGATGATGTCCCTTCGGCCCGTCAACGTCAAAGGAAACAGAGCGAGGGGGATGCGGGCCCCCAAGAACACCAACCAGTTTCTGATGCACGAGAAGTATCAGATGCTACACATGCGCTCCGACTCAGTGGGGAGCGACAGTGGCATGAGCTCCGACAGTGACGTGGAGCTCACAGACATGGACTCGTACCTGGGCGTCCTGGAGAATGCAAGAGGAGCCCTCTTGGACAGTCCCAACCCACATGGCTCAACAACGCCACCAGGACAGATCCTGGTACTGCACGAGGACAGTTTGCATCTGCACGAGGACAACCTGTGCTTGCAGCGGGACAATCTGCGTTTGCAGGAGGACAGCATGCAGTATTTCCCCTCTGAAGACGACCTGATTCAGAGCCAGAATTTCATGCAGAGGGACTTTGTTGAGTTCTGTGACATTCTGACACCCTAAGGGGAAACTTTGAGGGAGCCATTTTGTTCCCAGCAGAGTGAAACCTCAGACTGAACGGGGTCAGGTTTGTTCTGCTTCATGTTCACAGACTTTTTTATATTAAAAAAAAAAAAATCTCCATCTTATCGAGTCATTTAGCCTTAACGTGTTAAGAATCTGCTTGCAGGGTAAGATGATTCCACTAGTTTCCAGCAGAAATCAACTTTTTAAAAATGTTTTTTAAATCAAGTTTAATTCTTATAATACTCATGCAGTTATCTGCCTTAGTAAATCTTTTTTAAGATGCTGAAATGATGTGAAATGATCTCACCCTGTTGGCATTTTTCTAGGTTTAAGAAAAAAACAACTGAATGCAAGATTAAATGACATTATTAAGACGGATGTTTTTTACAGATCTTGTTTGAATCACGTTTGGTTCATGTACAGTGTTGTGTCTGGGTGCTGTAAAGTGTTGCCTTTCTGTTGTTGTTGTTGCACACAAAGGGAGAAGGGTTGGGTGGTGGGAGTGAGACCAAACAGCCAATTGGCATCGAGCTGGCTGGATCAGCCTGCAGATGATTGGCTGATACAGACTCACATCAACAAAAACTCCCTTTACTGTACATTAAAAAAGAAAAGAAAAAACAACAAATAAATATCTTATTGATGTAACATGAGCTTGATTGATTTTCTTTGTGGAGTCACATGAGTGTAAATTATTATTATTTATAAAATGTCAGAATAATCAGGGTTAGTGTGTCACTGAGTCATCAGGGTAGCTCAGACTGAATAATGCACAGGTATTTTTTATGGTCTATGTGCAAAGTTAAAAAACGTAAAAATAAATATTTAGTGGTGCTCATATTCATTAAAATAGCAGGTCACATGACAATATGTGAGAGGAGCAGCAAGAGCAGAGATGAGCAGTAAAGAAACACATTCAAGAAATCTAGCATTAAATACACACATGCAGAAATAAGCATTTAGAAACTTTTTTTGATAAATTATTAGATAACTTTGACTTGATTTGACTTTTCTTTGCCATAAACCAACACACATAAAGCACTTAAAGCAGACAAAGACAATTGAAACTGAAGCATAACACAGACTTGAACAAAAGTTCATATAACTTATTTCCACTGTGGTCATGGCCACCAAAAATCATCATATTAATAAATACTGCTGAATGACATATTTAATAATCATGGGTATTAGTTATTAAATGAATAGTACATAAACTAAGACAATCAATACAGTCATTCATTCATAAATCTCTACTGTTTCCTTATACTTAAATAAAACAAAAAAAAAGCCTGTCATTAAGAAATGAGTTATTTTCCATTCAGAACTTTTAGACGTGCATTAAAGCACAGTGGAGGGAGAAACACTGTTCCTGCACGGAGAGCAGTTGAAGTGGATTACATAAAATGAAGTGGGCCGGTCACACCCACTTGGACGTGCAGGGAGGAAGGCCCATAAGCTTCTTTGTGTTAGTGTGTCATAAACTAATAATGGGAACAGGTCAAAGTGTGAGGAACAGGGGGGTTATACATGTTTACTCTTATTTAAGATCTATAATTATGCATTTTAAAGTGAGAGAACGGTGTCTACAGAAGAAAGTTTTCAGGCTGGTAGGTAAACTGTAAAATAAAAAATAATGTTGTAGCTAATGCTTTCATTTAAGGCCTTTTTGATCGGATTATTTTACCCCATAAAATGTCAGTGGGACAGAGTGTACACTGATACTCAACTTTGTGGCCCATGGGTCAAATCTGGCTCGCAACAGGGTGCTGTGTGTCCCGCTGACAATTTTATAATTCACAATGAAAATAAATTGATTCATACTGGAAATAATTATGCACTTTTAATATAAGTCAAGTGCCAGAGAGCATAAAGAGGCATCAAAATAGAACTTGTTTGTAATAAATGGTGTCAGGCGAGGATACCTCTGACCCCCAACAGAGGTCTGGGTTAATTATATATTAATTATTAATGTTTATATATGAACTGGCCCCTGGCCCTCTGTCAATTTTCAAAAGTTGCCTCCTGAGCAAGGCAAATTGAGTACCAGTATCCCTGCTGTATTTATATTGTACATTTATTCTTAGGGGGAAAAAGTTCTGTTCTTTTAGCTTTCTTGTTCTTTTGAATTAATATAAGACAAAGCTTTATTTTTTTTGATGATTTAAAACATCATAATAAACAATTAACAGTTTAATACATTCAAATATGTGATTTAAAGTGAGCTGAACCACATCAAAATACATTTATCCCACCAGGGGATGAGGATGAGATGGTAGTTACTGCTACTCTGCTAAGCTAGGCTAATTAGCATTTAGCAGCACTAGTTTAGCTTTTATCTCAGACTCCATTTTGACTGGATTTAGCTACTGCCTCATTTAGTTATTAAGGATAACAGACTAATGACATATCACAGTTTGGTGATATTTTAGAATCACAGTTCAGGGTGAAAGTTTAAATTTAGCTTAGGTTGCTAGCTTTGGCAGTATCCCCCATTAGCCTTAACTCTAAAGTTAGTTAGCATAAGATAACTATGACACTATTGCTTTAGCTGTCTAATTGAATGTTTCTCTGTAGCAGCAAAGCAGTTTAGCTTTTTTTTCTGGGCTATATTTCTTAAGCACAATAATTTCTTAAAACAGTGCAGTGTTTAGCTTTGTAGGGAGGAATTATAGCCTCTCAGGCCTAGATTTTATTCTACTGTTGTAGGCTGTTTGGACAGTTGAGCATGCAGGTTTCAGGTGATCCTCTAAACTAGTTTTGCACTGCCGTAAGATGATTTACAGTGTACAACGTTAATTAATTTTGAAAGTGTAAAAAACTTTTGTGGTTAGGGTTAAAGACCAGATGAGATCTGGATTAACCAGCTGAGGAATCCTGGGGTAAAACTGAGCTGAAGGCCTCATAAAGCATGCTTCTACAAATACCTGTGTAATAGAGAGGTGCAGGAGTGAGTCCTAAAACCCAGAATTGGGTTAGTATTTTGGCACTTCCGCTTCCCTCGTCTCAAAGTCACCGTTTTTTTAAATGGGTTTCTTGTTAGATGCCTAAAATAAGGTCTGTGTGTGTTAAGCTTTTGAGACTTTTATGTTTTGTTCTACAACATAAAATATGTCACTATACACCTGACTTGTTAATATTTAAGCTTTCATGTGTCTTAACAAAGGCGGTTGCTAATAAGTGGCTGAATGAGACTACAGAATAGCCCCCTTTCCACCGCAGGAACTTTTATCAATTATGCAGAATTCTGCACATTTCCACCGAAATTACCCGGGTAAAAAACTTTCCCTCACCCCCAAACTTTCCCTGAAAAAAGTACCTAGTAGAGGGTAGGACTTTTCAGATTACCCGGAATTCTTGAGGGGAGGGGCTGTTTGCCGAAGAACACTGATTGGTGGTACACACACTTGCAGCGTTCTGCACTTCCTGGTACAGGCAGCCACTGAAAACTTTATTTCATATCTACAAGCTTTGTTTGTGTTTTGATTTAAGGATGGGTACCAACACCCGGTACTAAATTAGGCCCGGGGCTAAATTATCAAAGACCGCAGTATTGATAAGCACTGATGGTATCGGTTCTTATGTGCTGGGGCTGATCTCCTCCACACACATACACTGACACAACACGGTAACCAGTGAACAGCTGAGTGATTGCCAATTCTAACCTAAAGACTTAAACACAAAAACAAGAGGTGTCCACTAAAGCATAAAGTAGGCATCTAATATAAATATATAAAATATATAAATAATAATACTGACATAAAGTACAACAGCATTTCTCCCACAAGAAATCAAAGTAATCTTATCATTTTGTTGAAACATTCATAAAAAGAAACCTACGCTCCACGTTTTACACATTCAATATAATATTCTTTCTCATAATTATTTCATGTAGTCATGCAGACTCTCCACATGCTGTTTGTTGTCTGATACTTACTGCTGTCTGGAAATAGAGATAATCCCTTACAAATCTTCTGAAATATACATTTTTGGAGATAATACAAACTGCTTTCCATTATATAAATGCAGCGCATGTCCAAGTGTATCCTTGTCTGTAATTCCAGCAGGCTGTGGAATCTTTTAGGCCAAGTTTATATAACTTGCTTGGAGTTAAATAGTAAAAATGTAAATGATAAATTGTATGAGCCTTATCCTAAAATCTTTTGATATTATTCAGGAGTAGCTGCATATTTTATTCTGTTCATTAAATTCTCTTAAACACATTACCCAAAACCAAAAGTGAGTCTGGAGCTTTCAGGGCCCTGACAGCTCAGTAACCCTCTTTGTCTGCTTGGTTAATCCAGCCTTGTATGATTTAATCCATTCACATCACTACAGCAACTCATACAAGCTGATGCCCATACAAATCCTTTATGTAACAATGAAGACTGAGAGTAAACTCATGTGATAAGAAGTGATGTCATGTCAGCAGCGAGTACGACCTCCCCAGACTGACCTTTGACCTGTGGACCAGCTGATCAGCTCAGTTGGCACAATGTGAAATCCATACTGAGGTTGTGTCAACCAAGAGCACAGTCACACTAACCTACAGAGTGTTTGCACTGTTCCTTATCTTATCAAACACACTGTTCGGTGCCTTGCTCAGGGACTCTGTGGCAGGTCACAGCTGCGTTATCTGTACGATCTGTATTGTTTCTACTATAGCTCCTGTTTCTACTTTTTCACTTGTTGTCATCGACTTGTACATAAAAGTCTGAGGTGCTGTTGCGCAATGCTGTCTCTGATTGGTCAGCTGACACTGCCAAACAGGAAGAGAGAGTGAGCTCACACGCACACATGCATGCACGCACGCACGCACGCACACACACACACACACACACACACACACACACACACACACACACACACACAGAGCATGGTTGTAAGGTGGTGTGTGTCAGATTACAGAAAGTAGATCAGTCCCCTGCAAACACTTCTCTCAGTTAGCTATGCTAATGCTAATCTGCCGACACTGAAACACATTTTTATTCCTGTACTTGTGAGGACCATCTGTGACATTTCCTAACCCAGACCTAGGCCTATTTATTAACCTAATTTTAACATTAATGGGGGAAAAACCCAAACAGTTATTGCCCAAAATGAGGAACATAAAAAACAAAAATCACTTTCCTTACTTTTGACATCTCCAGTTTGTAAAAAGGTCCTCACAAGGACATATAAGAGCAGTCACACACCAGGAAGTGTGAACTGTTGGTGAAGGGGCAGCCATCCAACAACAAGTACAGACAGAGTTACAAAATGAATGACAGTTAAAAAAGATCATTGACACACCCACACACTGCTGCCCTTTACCAGTCACTGAAATCTGTGAGCGTCCACGTTGTGTGTTTAGATAAAGTTTGTAGATCAGATGTGAATGTTTACCTCTGTCCTTTATAATCCTGAATCATATCTCTGTGTGTGAATAAAGACAGTCCTTTCCAGGGGTGGTGGATAGGCATCGACTACACAGCTGACTTGACTGACAAACAGATAAGAAAAAGCATTAGAATAGAACAGAGACATATTGCTAGAATATCCCTCTAGTATGTGAGAGCTGAATTTGTGATTGCAAAAACACTTACAGTTTTTGGGAGAGGCTTTTCATAAAACTTAAGAGCCTGAATACATTTTAAAATTATTATAATTTTTTTTTATGTTTTATGCCGTTATTATATACTGACTGAAATGAGGCAGAGGGAGATGCAACAAAGGTTCTCAAGTATGTTGGGTTTCATTGTTGTTATTAACCCTAAGGACGCCCCAAAATAATTTACATGATTTACATTGAGAAAACATAGGCACTATAGAATAGTGACTGATATGCCATAGATTAATAAGACTTTCAACAAGCAAATAAAAATCGAACATTGTTATATATGGTGACGTATCCATGACACCATGTCTCAATAACTCCTTTTACACTGCCTTTCTAAGGTGGAGATTTCACACAATTATGCTGACTCGCTGTTGTGTATAAATGGTACAGTCATGGTATAGGGGGACAGAGTTAACTTGCCTTTATGCTGAATAACAGCACTGAAGTGATGTCAGTATAAACAAGGTAGCCAGCAGGACGGGATCATGGGCAGCCTGGGTGTGATGTTTTAACAATGTGTTATGCATTTGACCCACCACAGGAGATTTAAATAGCAGCTAATAGCAGTTAGCAGCTAACTCAAGAAGGAAGAACAGCAGTTGAAAATGTCTGCAAATTGGGAGACTATAAAGTCTGGAAACTCCTTCCTCTCTGAGCAGAGGACGGTAAATAATTGTTATTGCCTTGGTATGCCATTGTTGTTGTTTGAAAGCACTGCTGACGCACATGTTATACGTCACACTAGAGGCAGACGCTGACGCAGCAGCTACCTGACCCACCCACCAGCTACATGATTCACCCACCGTCAGTCCATGATCAGCTCCCTTCTCTCCTTGGTCCAGAAGCAGAAGCCATGAAGAAAACACAAAGTTAGCTTTAGCTAGTTATGAAGGGTTAGGTTAAAAAAGAGACTGTTAAGGGTAGGATTAGAGTAAGGGTAAGGGTAAGGGTTACATCTTGTGACTTAAAGGGGGAATCAGGTCTACATGTGGTGGATTATTGCTACATTTGGCCTCATATTTAGTTACTAAGAGTGACAGAATTCAAATAACCATTGCATTAGTTGGTTTGTCTTGTACTGGTGGTGGGCGTGGTTTGTAGGGGGCATGTCATGTAGGCCTCTGGAACGCCAGCATGCTTTCTAAAATCACACACTAGGGCGCCATTATGCTGCCATTGTTTGGTTTATGTGTAAAAGCAAAGGTAGGGTAAAGAGGGGACTTCGTAGCGGCCTTAACATGTGATCTCTGGGTAAAAACAGCTACTGACACAGAAACTGATTATACCTGGTATTAACATGTGTTACGGTGATCCGAACACATCCGATAGCCAAGACACATCACCATTCACACCTGTGTCTACCATGCATCTCCGTCACTTATGCTAAAAGGTCAACAGGCCCAACACACAGCTACTACATACACACTCTTACTAGCTGCTCACTAGCATGCTCGCTAGTCACGTTAGGAGTTGTGTCAGTACTGCTGGGGATATCGCTGTCAGCAGAATTTAACACATCTACAAAAGATACATGGTAAAATACGTCCCAGACCACGTCTGCAAATGGTTTGTGTGATCCGGTCAAAGTGCGTCTTGGTAATTGTGTACACTTGTATTAGCGCTGTCCACTTGTGACAAGATCACCCGAAATGCATGTTACATCAGGTCTAAACAAGCTCACGCAAACCTGAGACCTGCAGCTACACACTAGGACTATACCTGACCTGAGCAGACTGAACATTAGTATGACCTGGTGTTGTATTCATCAACTTGTGTTTGCTCTTGTTTTAACATGAACACAGCCAACAGCTGTAACCATAACCAGATCTTCTCTGCAACGCCTGAGACCTATCCCAACCACAAAGGAGGGCAGAGCCATGGAAAACACGTGAGGAAACATTAATATATGAGGACTTCAACATGAGAATGGTCCTGGTCCTGGAGCAGGTCTTGATCACAAGAAACTAAGCTGTAGTAACTGCTAGGTGCCTGGAAAGACATGTCATGGTCTTGCCTGGTATTTTTTCACAGGTCACATGAGATTAAAGATGAACAGAGTACAAAATAATCCTGATACTAAAAGTAAATGACAGAATTAACATCACGTTTCACAACATCTGCAGTGAAACCACATTAAAATGGTGCACGCTGGGTTGTGTGTTTCCACCAGAACTCTTAACCAATCAGAGCGTAACCTCAGTTGTTGTTTTGGTTTTGTATACAACCAAAAAGCCTGGAAGAAACCTCTGTTCCCTCAGTGTGTGTGTGTGTGTGTGTGTGTGTGTGTGTGTGTGTGTGTGTGTGTGTGTGTGTGTGACCGGGGAGGGGGAGTGTGTGTTATGAATAGATGAAGTGAAGGAGGGAGGAGGAGGAGTGGAGGGAGTTTGATGCTTAAACTCAGTTTGGAGTGGAAAAGTACAGCCGTCTGCTCCGGAGGTGGAGACTTCTATGTTGAGTACACACAGCAGCCAATCAGAGCACAGAAAAACACACTGATTGACAGCAGTGCTCAGTGGTATGACAAACAGCAGCAAAGAGTCTCCATTTCTGAACTCACTCGGTCTTCTGACAAAGTTTTGTTTAGTGATTTCAGTGAGTCAACTCTCTAAAGAAACACTAGGCTACTTAATGTGGAAAAGTTGTATATCAGTGGAACTAACGGAGCTGTGAAACATGATGAGACAAGGTTATACAAAAAAAAAAAAGTTTTAAAAATTAAAATGACATTAATATTGCTCTTGTGACAGATGTTTTTTTTCTTTGAAGGAGTGTTTTATAATAGTCCGAAACTTGTAATTAAAGGTTAAAAAAAACAAAACCATTACTGACTGTTCAGTGAACCCCCTCCCCCAAAATTATCCATTCGTAGCTTAGCAACTGTAACTATGACAAGCTTTGATTTTCTCCACATAATGAGGTTGAATACATGGAGCTGTAACTAAGTCAAGAGCTGACTATTTTGAAGTACTTGTACTTATGTAAGTATTTAAATTTTTATGCTACTTTACACTGAACTTTTTACTCCACTACGTTTATTTGATGACATTTTGGTTGCTTTGCAGATTCAGAATGATACAAAACATAAGGCAAATAATAAATTAAGATGTATTGCTGTAGTTTAAGATACTGAGCAGCATGAAAAGTAGATGCTTACATATCAATGCATCACTTTTACTGTCGGTACTTTAAGTATATTTTGATGCTGATGTACTGTTACTTAAAGGTCCAGTGTGTAGGATTTAGGGGGACATATTGGCAGAAATGGAATACAACATAATAAGTATGTTTTTCTTAGTGTATAATCAGCTGAAAATAAGAATCGCCATGTTTTTGTTACTTTAGAATGAGCCGTTTGTATCTACAGAAGGAGCAGGTCTTCGTCCACAGAGTCCGCCATAATGTTTCTACAGTAGCCCAGAACAGACAAACTCAACACTGGCTCTAGATTGGGTTTTCGTGTCGGCCACCCTTTTCTCTGAAGGTAACATACTCTATGTATGAAGCCAATATGTGTATATTTATACGTCTTTTTACTGGTTTCTTGTTTCAAAACAAGCCACAGTTGAACTGTCATAACAGTATCTGATAAAACACAGGATGACAATTCTTTTCCCACATTAAACGCGTTAATTTGGGGTTTTTTTAATTGCAGAAAACCTGTTAAAAATAGGCGACTAACTGCTTTTTTATTGCCAGTAGACTAGTAGTAATATGCTTTTCTGAGTTTTGTTTTTCTGGTGTGTATGTTTGATGTCATGGACAGGCCTGAAAGAGGTTAGTAAACAGTAAAAAGCAGCACGAAGGCTTGTGAAAACTTTATGGTTGCTACCGCTTTTTTTGTATCTCTTACTTATTTAGTCTCTCTCTCAAACTTGGTGTCGAGAAAATTTTGAACATTGTTCGAGGGCTGCTTGGATGAAGATGGATGGTAATTTGTAGTGGGACATTACTGCAGAGTCATTTGACCAGGGAATGCTAATTGCAAACTTCCCTGTTAAATTCAAAAGCCAGAAGTTAGTTTGTGTCAATGTTTCTTTTGTCCATAAGCTTATGTGGGCTGGGCACCTTTAAGTTTTATGAAACTTGAAATGAAAAATCTTCTCACAGAAGGAGAACACACATAGTTTTTGATAAACTGGCCTCCACGCTTTTACACGTCAGCCATTTCTACATGAACAGCCTGTGAGGCTCACTAATGTGAGTGATCTGTTTGCTGCTGCTCCACTAACCTGACAGCTTTAACTACACACTCTCTCTCACACACACACACACACACACACACACACACACACACACACACACACGTGTGTGTGTGTGTGTGTGTAGAGGATCTCAATTCAAGAGGAGAGAAAGAGAGAGAGGAGGAGCTGATATCCTTTCAGCAGTGTGGTAAATGTTTCACTGGACTGACAACCCCCCCAAAGTACACACACACACACACACACACACACACACACACACACACACACACACACACACACACACACTGCCCTGGCTGTGTATGGACTCAGTAGTAGAGTGTAACATTCTTGTTAGATTGATCTGAAAAGAGGACATCAGCTGTTGTATCACTTAGTGGAGGACGTTTAGTTGTTCAAAAGACTAAAAACTAAAGGACATCATGAGTCAGTGTTGTTAAAGTCAAAGTTTAGTTGGAATTACTTTTTTGAACATCACAGTTTGAAGTGTCCTGTCATCAGTTTCACATTCATCTTTTTTTATAATGGTGGTCTATGAGGAAAATGCTTTCTGGGCCACAGGGGATTTTTTCCCCTGTAATTCCTTAAATGGCCACTGGGGAAAATTTGCTGCAAGGCTAAGCGGCTTCCCAGAGGGTCTGGTCTGACATGTTGTTTCTAGTCAACACAGAGCAATGAAGCCAATTTTTGTAGTGGCCAAAAGTGGAATTACAACTTATGTCTCATAATGCCATAGGGCCCACAAAGACTTTTCTCATTGATTGGGAAAGAGACAGAGTGAATCAATGGATAATTTTTTTGAGTTTCAAAGCCCCCGCAAAGTGACAGGATTTATTTCCATTTGGTCCAATAACATTTTGAAAGTCCACAAGAGTCCCAAGATCCAGAAGTTAGCTGCTTGGCTGCACTTGGCCACACTCGGCCATTGTAAGTCTCTAGTGCACATGCTTTCTGAGCCCCGTAATGTGTTTGCAAAGAGAGCAATTTTGGCTTTATGATCCACTGAGCAACTTTCATATGGAATGTATGAGGCCTCTTAATATATCCATGGCCTAAAACTAAAGATGTCCAACCATATTTCCTTTCCTAAACTAACAACAGTAACTTTACTTGCCTTAAACTAACCTCAGTAACTTAATTACATAATCAATTTACTTCATGTTAAGGACTTAACATCATTCATGGGGCGCTTATTTGTAGGATATTATATGAACCGTTTTATGAGGATACGTTGCAATAATGCATTAATAATTATCATATAGTAATAAATACACTTTTTAATACACGTATAATGAATACTTTTTGGTACTTTAATTAGTATTAAAATGCTGATACTTTTGTTTCTTTACTTTTGTAATGTTTTGAGTGCGGGATGTACTTGTAACAAAGAAATTCTACATTGTAGTATAGCTGTTTTTACTTAAGTAAAAGATCTGAGTTCTTCTTCCACGACCCCTCAAGTCCAATTCATGTTTTGTAAACATTTAGGGAAACATTTAGGGAAAAGGACAAAAAGTAAAATAGGGATATTATCAACAAAAAACACCACAGTAACTTTGAAAGTGCTGAAACTCCAATAATCACATATTTGGTGAAGTATTTCAGTAAAAACAAAATGTCACTTGAGACATTCAAGATCTCTAAAGTGTGTCTGCAGGCTGCAGAGTCTCAGCACATAAAGGAAGTTATTGCACATGTAGCTGCAAAACAACCATGAGTGAAGCCAAGACAGCAGAGCTGTCAGCAGTGAAGGAAGCAGTCAGTGATTAACAATAAAGTTAAGTAAAGTTTGCATCATATCTCGTGAGCTTTACGTATGATTTGCATGATGTACTTTATCACGTAGTAAACAGTAACTCCAGCTGTCAGCTACACACGTAGCAACAGTACTGCTGTACATCTCCTCCATTAATTGCACTAAATATGCAGTGATGATTCAAGTGGGTCAGATGTAGGCTATAACAAAAACAACACAACCGTTAATGTGTGGGACACGTCCAACACGTAGTGCGTGTGTGGTGTGTGTGCAGAGGATACACACATGGAAGTGAAACAGGAAACCTCAGCATCTGATTGGCTGTCCCGGACACACAGTCCTGCCTGGTTACTCAACAGCAGAGTGACGCTGAGCCCGTCCGCTCAACACAAGTCTTCTTTCTTTTCCTCCCAGTCTTCACCCTCCAGTGAACAAATATGCAGCCGTGTGTTCGTCTCAACATGTACTGGGATTCTCCTGGCTGCTGCTCAGCTGCAAACCTCTAACTAAAACTATAAATGGGTGTTTTCTTTTTTGAGAGAAATTTTTGTTGAATGAGTTCTCGAGTAGAAGTGACACAAAGCAGCTAAGTTTGAGGCTCCCTGGACAGATGGCTGGAAAGAGAGGACATTACAACCCAAAGACTTAACTTGGAACAAAAACTGAAACCTGTGTGTAAAAGCTGATCCATAACTACTCCTCTTATGAACTGTGTTTGGAGGCGTTTGACTTGTTTCTGTTCTCTTTTTCACTTGACAGACAGATGGTTGGACAGAAGGAAAGATAACTTCCTGCTGAGGTCAATAACTCAAATAAATTCAAATTAACTTGAAGCACAGAGCTCTTGGCTGATGACAACTTATGTGTGAAATGAGACGATTTCCTGGACTGTCTTGATCTGACCTTGTGTGTCGAGGTGGAAAAACTCACAGAGACGCTGATAAAGAAACACCCAATCAGCACACACACAAAGTTCAACACCTGTAAGGCCACTGCATGATATAACAATATCCTGTATAGCAGCTGCAAAATATTCCTTTACTTGCCACACTAATGCCAATCTGCTGACATGCACAAAATAGTTTGTACTTATATACTTCTAAGGACCCTTAGTTTCATACAGTAACCTCTTTGTAACCCTGAAAACTGAACCTCAGCCCGTTCCTAACCTTTACCCGAAAACCAAGCGTGAATCAGTCAACAATTGAGGTCTGGACAAAATGTTCTCACTCTCAAAAATGCCCTTGCAGTCACCTTGCTTTGTACAAACTGTCCTCCCTTTACAGGATTAAAAAAATGTCCTCTCTTTCTGCAACTGTCCTCACTGTGCAAAAAAATGTCTTAACTTGTCAAAGAAGTCCTTGCTTACAGAAATGCACCTCACTTTTCAAAAGAGTTTTCATTTTTAACTGTTTTCCTCACTTTCCAAAGAAGCTCTTTACTTTGCAAAAATGTCTTCAGTTTTAAAGAATTCAAACTCAAACTGGTCCTCACAAAGACAGAAGAACAAAGTACACACACACACACACACGCACACGCACACACATAAACACACACACGGACAGAGTGGAGCTTTAGTTCCTGGCTTTATCTTGAGTCTGTCACTTGTGTAAAGGTTAAAGTTTACTGTGTTTATCTCCCTGCTCAGTTTTGACACATTTCAGTTTATCAGAATTCTGACACGTAAAACAACACAACTGTGGCATCGTTTCAAATTAAGTTAAAATGATTCACCTTCAACCTTTCTGACATACTGTTGAGACACACTGTCAGATAATTCAATCATTCTTAAATTTTCGTCTGTTTATTTTCAAGTTAAAGATGAACTTCCGCAGAGCGAGGAGCAGCGGTGAAGTAAACTGTTCACTGGCCTCAGACCAAAGTCAGTGTGGAGGAATGACTCTGACACCCCCCTCTGGTCAATGTGCGTCATTTAAAAACAAATCTTGTGTCCTGACGTCTGGTGGAAATCTGACCAGAAATCAGTGAGGCTTTCAGTGTCAGAAGACAAACTAAACCTTTTATAAAAACTTCAGAGCTCCTCTTTAAGGGGAAACATGTCAGTCTGTGTTAAAGGAGGGATTTAACATGACTGAAGCTGCTGATTCACATTTTCATTCTTATTTAGGATGAAGCCACATCACGCCAGACTGTCAGTACCTTCAGTGATCTGAAAGATGTTTAGGTGCAAATAAAAGATAGCTTAAGGGATTCTTATTCAATATTCAGGTATCGAGTAAGGGTGCTGGTAAATTGATGGCTAAAATAATGGATTGTGAAATATTAATATGTTTTAATGGGTTATAATGAATAGAATGTTTTTAAAGGGTAGAAAATCCATCCTTAAAATTTACAAAATTACAGGTACCCCTTTATTTGTACCTTCAGAGAGCCAAAGTCTACAAAACTCAGGTCAGGAGTATCATGAAGTGCTCCTGCCTGGCCTGGATGATCACTGGTGTGGAAAAATTATTTTTCAACATCTTATTTTTAATTTATCACTGTTGTAGACCGGAAGTGATTCTAACATTCTCCATTTGTGAAAATGTGTTAACTATAGACAACAGAATTTAAAAAATGTTTTATTGTTTCGTCATTTATAATGTGCGTCTTATGTCTAACATTACATTGACACCTTTCCCATTTAATTCTGCTGAACCTCAATAGCAGTGGCTCGTCTTGAGTCTCCCTACCTTGGCTAGCTATGGACTCCAAATTCAAAAAAGGAAAAGTCTTGGAGGAAAATAAAGAATTTAATAGTGCATGAACAGGATTACTTTGCTTTCACCACCAATGCTGCAAAATTAAAATACCAAGTAATGATAAATAGTACCCTGTCGAGTAGCCACCCTGTTGAAAACATTAACGAATGCTGATTTAGAACTATTACTAACACAAATTTAGGCTTAATAGGCCGTGTTCCTGTTATTATAAGGCTACCTTCATGATATATTTTACAGCTCCAAACAGACTTGTTTTTGGCCAATATAAGGATAGTACAGGTTGCCGACCCCATTATGCCATCACCAAGCTAAGCCATCACAGAAAAGTTGCTGCAACAACTGTACTTCCCAAGATAAAAACTCAAACCTGTCCAGCAGACCTGAAAGCTGCTGCCCTCAGCTCTTGTCTGAGGTCAAACCACCTGGAGGTCAAACCACCAGGCCATGTTTTGTCACTCCCCAGGGCTGACACCAAAGGCCTTGATAGGAGCTTTCTCCTCTCTGCTGTAACAACATGAAACAGCCTTCCCCCTGCTGTCGTCACAGACATCACATGAAGTATTGTTAACGCCTTCAAGAAGAGACTGAACAAACACCTACTCAGCATGAGACTGCAGTCCTTCAGGGGACTAACCTGCTTCATACACATTACTGAGCAGCTGCAGATCAGTGTTAGGATATCTGAGGGGTATACATAAAGCTTGTATCTGCAAAAACAGACAAACAAACAAAAAAACCCTCCAGACTCCATGCATAAGAGAACAAGGCAATACAAAGGTAGGTTCAGAGGTTACTCTTGTAGCTCATTTCAAAGCACCAAGGATTAGATAGAACAACACCAGAATATATTCAGATATAGAGAGGTCACAGAACAGTCATGACAGTCTCACACTGTGCAGCCAAACATTGCTGAAACTGATATATCTTTATTTAAAATTTTAGTCGAGTTCTCAGTTTTCAAAGTTGTGTTTGAAATGATGCAGCATTTAAGTGAAAGGTGTCTTACGGCTTCAATAGAAAGCAGGAACAACTTGGTACATAAGAAACAGTATACAAGGCTGTCAGACAGAGCAATGAAGAATCTTCTACAGCTTCAAACCAGCTTACAGTGGAAAACTGGGTGTGAAGGAGTGAACAGTCTGACAGCTCAACCAGAAAATGAGATCATAATTAAGATGTTCCGTCCTCAGCAGGCCAGACTGCACACCATTACGTAGTGTTGGCGATTTAACACGTTGTCTCCCATCTGAATAGGTCTTTCTTATGCTAGAGGCATAGGTATGTGGGGTTTTTTAGATTATTTTTGGGGGCTTTTCACCTTTAATGGCAGGACAGTTTGAAGCATGAAAGGAGGAGAAAGAGGGGACAACATGCAGCAAAGAGCCACAGGCTGGAACCCACAGCAGCTGTAGTAAGGACACTGCCTTTGCACATGGAGCACCCACTCTACCCACAGAGCTAGTGGGCACCCTTAGGCATGTGTTTTGTAACACTTTTTGACCGCTATACTAAATTTTGTCAGTTTAAAGACAGACAGGCTCCCTCGCATTTTCATGGACAAAATTTCAAAAACATTTTCATGACTTTTCAAGGACCCATAACACATTCTTTTTCTCTCCTGGCATTTTTCATTCATATCAGATAAACTCTATTCAAGCAAAACTTCAGCTAGTGGGCATACATGAAGGGAGAAATGGAACACGGGAAGAAAATGTATAAGCATATGTGACGGTAAACAAAATGTTGTCACACATCGATGCATATCGGAGCTACGTTACAGCGCCAGCTACAGAAAATAAATTTGCTGTTATGTTACATTATATGGAATCAATTATTTATTTCTAATTCCATGACTTTTCCAGGTTTTCCATGACCGCTGCAACCCTGGGCACACTGTGCAGGATTAGGTGCCCACTGTTTGAAAACACAACATTCAAACTTGGCTCCTCCTCCTCGGCTCGAGACTGAGAGAACAGTGGTAGTCAAGCGTGCACGAGAGTGAATGAGGAGAGGAAGCGGCGTTAATGAGAGCAAAGCAGTGAATCAGAGAAATCATGTTATTTTCTGATTGTTTTATGATGGTTAAGTACAAATACACACGCCCACACCTCTGCACAACTCCAGAGAAAGGTGCTGCATTGCTGGATCTTGTGTGAATTCAACTAAAGCCTCATCCTGTCTGTTTGGCTTCTCTGCTCTGTGTCTGTGTGTGTGGCTCAACCTCGCGCTCGATCAGACGGACACACAGACCTGCAGCTCACATCCACAGAGCAGAGTAGAGATACGACCTTGTGCCACTAAGGCTGACACTGAGAAATGTCCTTGACAAACCAAAATAAGAAGAAAATTACAAACACAGGCAGAGGGCAGGTTCTCTGCAGATACAGACACTGCCACACCACTAGCAGGTCGTAAGTGATGATTGAGAGGGATAACTTCTGTGTGAGTCTATATATTGCATTTTCCCAAAGAAAATCCTGCATGCTGTGCCTTAAATAAACACAAGACACTTTAAATGAGTCAATTTTTAGCTGTTGAGACTTCTTCTAATGTCAGATCCACATGTAAAGTTATTTTCCCACCACGTGGTGTGGGACAGAGGAGGAATAAAATACTTGAATGTCAGTAATAGATGATGAAACTGATGAAAACCAATCAGTGGATTCACTGTGACAATCAGAGTGAGTTTCCCCTCACACTCAAATTAATTAAAGGCTTCAACAACAAAGTAAAGTTTAAAATCCATCCCTGATTCAGTCTGTGAGAGAAGAGGAAACACTCCTCTTCTTCTTCTTCTTCTTATACATTACTTACTTTCACCAGCAGTGACATTGTTCATCGCTCTCTCTGTAAACGTCCTGTCACGTCTAAAACAGGCTTTATCGTATCAGTCCACTCTCCTCGTCTTTGTCCGTCCCCTCTGCTTCTCTCTTCTTCTTCTCCTCCTCTTCCTCCTGCCTCATCTTCTCCTGTTCTTTCTCCAGCTCCTGCTGTTCTTTGGCATCGGCCTCCTTCAGTTTCTCCTCCACGTCATCGGGAATCTCCACCTCCATCAGGTTCTCCATCCCCTGCTCTGGCTCGTCTCCTATCAGCACCTGGAGGGGGACGGTGAGGGGGTGCATGACACGTGCATACAGTTACCAGTTTATTAGGAACACCTAGCTTCATTAACGCTTTCTCATCCAACAGCCCTGCAATAAATCCAAGTTTCTGTTGTTGCTTTTTTAGAGAGGGGTGATTTAATTTTATGGTTATTCAGGGGGATGTTCTTTGTGATATTTCAGTGGTAGGAAAAGCATGGCATTACTAATAATATTAACAATGGCTCTGTTCTAAGAGAGTGTTCCAGTAAGTAACGACAGTGAGCCTGCATGCACAACACAAGAACCCTGAAACTTAAAGCAGCTGTGCGGAACTTTTTACCATTTATAAAACTGTCCCTAGTTCGTATCTAGTATTGCAGTTGAGATTTTACGAATGAAGCCGAATGCCGGCTGCAGTCAGAATTTACGACACCAGACTGTGAGTGTCATACCACTTCGACCAAAGGGGGCGCTATCATCAACGAAAGCTTAAAGTTCCGCACAGCTGCTTTAATAATTAACTCCAGTCTGCATGTCAAAGTATCCTCGAACCCCAAATTGTGTGTGTGTGGCACCTTTTACAGTAGCCTCGGTCACCAGTGTGTTAATGTGTGTGTGAATGGGTGAATGTGACTTGTAGTGTAAAAGCTGTAAAAACTAGACAGGCGCTACACAGGTGCAGCTCCATTTCCAACAATCACAAAATGTCCTGATGAGTCAGAAACCAGCACCACAAAACAACACTTGTGTGATTCATGCACTCTGTCTGTTTCTTTTATTAGAACTGACAGGAGCACAAAATAAGCATATAACTAGATTTATTCTTTTGTTTTATTTTATCCTTAAAACTCTAAAATATAATTCAATCATTGGATTTTTACCAACCTGTGTAATATAGAAGCAGGGCGTCTACAGGTATCAGACAGTTAAATTTAATGCTTTTTAAGACTTGTTCAAGTCACCTTTTAGAGACATTCTCTAGAATATGTGGGAAACAACAGACCCGTCCCCACTGATTTCATATTTGGTGTGGTTCCTGTGGAGGCCACACTCCCTGGGTACTATATAAATATGATGGCCTGTTGCTCGCTGTTGGCCAGGAGGCGTATTTTGTTCAAATGGAAGGATACAGGGATTTGATTTAATTGTGCTGTGTTCAAGTTGTCTGCTTTTTTAGATTTGGAAATAAAAAAGTAGCTGCCAGTAGTGCATACAGCTGCTAACTATTAAACATGAACAGGCAGCCAAACATCCTTTCATTTTCCAGTTATAGTTGATTGATCTATGATAACTAGCCAACAGAAAAAGTGGTTACATAACCTTCGAAAGGAGCCACACGTCATAGGTGTGCTCAGGTGCTTAAACAAATAGCACTACACCCCTGGACTACTTATTATGCTGTAGTTAGTATTCATGTGAGCATATTTAGAAGCCTCGGAGGTTGGTTTGGTGACTCGTTCTTTCCTACCTGGACCAGTTTCTCACAGGCTGCCGTCACGCTGACTTCCTTCTCCCAGCTGTGGAACTCTCTCATGATCGGATAAACGTTCTTCTCTTTCATTATTTTCCGACCGGCTTTAGTTGCTGTCAGCTGCACAAAAGACAAACAGTGAAGAGCTCAACGTGAGAACACAAGTTTACTGTATATGTGAGTGTGTTTCTTCTGTGTGCATGTTGTGTCGTACCAGTAAAAGTGTTTCCAGCAGCATCTTTCTGATGTCGGGGTCTTCTTCTCTCTTCTTGTCCTCGGGGAGGTACTGCAGGTCCACAGGCAGACCTGAACATCACATCAACTCCTGTTAGAGTCAGAACTAGTGTGTCTCAATGCTACCTGACCTTCCTGACCTCTGTAGTTTAACACAAATGTTTCTCAGTCAGGAGGGAATAGTGCATTTGCTGGGGACTATCACAGGGCTGACACATAGACACAGACAACCATTCACACTCACATTCACACCTACGGACATTTTAGAGTCACCAATTAACCTGCATGTCTTTGGACTGTGGGAGAAAACCCACGCTGACATGGGGAGAACATGCAAACTCTGCACAGAAGGACTCACCCACTCCGGGTTCGAACCTGCGACAATGCTAACCACTGCACCATCGTGCCACTAGAATACTAAATTACCTAAAGTAGTTCACTAATTACAAACTTACCTTCATTTTCTTCGTCTGTCAGCTCCTCTGGACCGGCCAGCGGCAGCAAGAGGAAGGGCAGGATGTCCACAGCGTCGCTTAGCAACCACTCGTGATGGGCTGGACAGATTGAGGAGGAGTTTTGGATCAGATGACTGGAGAAAATGTTGGACTGCAGTTCAATGTGGATATGACAAGTTTTTACAAAGACACAGCTTAACACCTGAAGATTTTAGTGCTCAGTCAAAGCATCTAATTCCTAACCTCCAGCCCTGTGAAGGCTACATCCCCAGATACTGACGTTGTTACAGGTGGGAGGAGTAAACATTACATGTGCTCCTCTTTCACACATAGTTTCCGATAAATTACCAGGATAACCTTTCAGGCGATAGTGACTTTTACTATTCACTACATTCAGGAGCATTCCCGTCTTACGCCTTTTCACACGCCACAATAATGCCGAAACAGATGGGACAAAGGACAGTCCAGCAGATGGTGGTAGTGCAACACTTACGGATGCCAATTGCTATAAAACTCAACAGAAGTAGAAGAAGATGGGGCGAGGCCGTATGTGCATGTATGCAATGGAAGATGTCTCTTTTTGTTTTCAGGAATATAGCAGGGCTGTTTTTCCCTGAAATGTTATCTGCAGTACAGATTTCCCTGCATATCCTGCTCCCATTCACACACGCCCTCATGTAGGAGATGTTCCTGAACATGTCAGGAATAGACTGCATGTCTGAAAGGGCTTTAGAGAGACAAATACATATAAACATTTTCAAGATATGGCATGCATCTCAAACCACCTCCTGAGCCGCCACACATGATTCGTGGATTCTTTAAGCTGTTTTCATATCAGGCAGCAAACTGATCGGCCCAACACACATGAAGTGAGTAAGTGTAAATGAGGTGTGTGTGTCTCTCACTGTGGTCAAAGCAACAGTTGCGCAGGGTCCCTACGACTCCACCTCGCCTCACCGCTGATCCCTGGTACTGAGTGAAGGGAAGCAGCCTCTGGATTACACACCTGCGACACACACACACACACATACACAGATAATTAAAACATGGAGCAGCAGCTGAGGGACCGATTTATGTCAATGTCTAGATTTCAGTTGAATTTAGTGTGAATATTAGAGTTGTGACAACTTGTGAATCTGCCCTGAAGCTACTGTCTTCATATCAGTGGCAGAGTTTGGCAGAACTCGTGCCAAGCAACAATCTCTGCAGTTACATGTGTAAAACAGACATAAAAAGACTTGAAGCAGCAAATTTACTTTGGGTATTTTTGGTAGTTGTTGATGTATTGTTCACATTGCAAGTGTCATTGGAATGTGAACAAAAATGAGAAACCAGAGCTCATATTTGTCAGAACATGATCCAAGATTTTGGTCACTCTCCTCCTGTTCCCCAAAATATCACCGGCACATTAGATGAACAGTTTACATCAGCCCAGAAGATCTCAAACTGCTGGAAACACGAGCTGACAGATTAGTCTGGTTCTTAGGCGAGTAGGATAGTGAAGGAGTTAGGAAAGGTGAAAAGTGGACTTTGTGGAGCTTTGCCCACTTTTACACCTGCGCACATTTTTCAAATTGCTGCAAAAAGGATATTACATTAGTTTTGAATGATTACAAAAACCAGCAGATGCAGATCTCTGCAGCGTTATCAGTCACCTGTCCTTGTCCATGATGTAGTTTCTGGCCTCAGGCAGCTGCGTCAGGTTGGACAGCAGAGGACTCAGGTAGTGAAGCTTCGCCTTCTTGTTGAAACCTTCAGTGCAGAAGATCTCCACCAGCTGAGTGAGGCCGACCTCCTCCTGCAGGACCTGAAACACCAAAGAAACCCTTCAACCCTCATCATACAGCAGGACTCCACCAGGAGCGCTTGTTCTGATGATCTGAGAGGCTGCATGGTCACTGAGATGATGAGGTGGAGTCAAGCTGGGACTCACCTTGAACACAGTCTTGCAGGTCTTCGCATGGCGGCTGAGGTTGGACAGAATGGAGGCGATCTGGTCAGAGAACGGGAACTCTGGATCCAGAAGCCTCTTTAACAACACTGGGAGAACTTTGACGTCTGCCAGCAAAACCTGGGTGCGACAAAACCAAGAGCACCTGTCTGAATCCACGACATCTCTGAGGGCTGAACAGTTTGTCTGTCATCACAGCAGCCTCAGCCTCAGTTACTTATTCAGAATTCATCAATAAGAGTTCATTCAGACCGGACTCTGCTGAACAATCAGGACTGATCACCTGGTGCAGAGTCTCGTCAGCGGACAGGTTGATGAAGATGTGGTAACAGTCCTTCATGATGGCAATAGAGGGGTCAGACGTCAGAGCAAACAGGGCAACAAGTATGTCAGGTTTAGTGCGGAGGAAGCGGCAGCCATCCCTGAAAACAAACACAGAAATGAGAGTGTATTAATATGACGACTTAAAGCTAGCAAACGATCAGCTGAGTGACTGAGCAACACGTTCTTTTTACAGCAGTGCCCTGAGTTCAGATTCAATGGGCTGGAACAATACAACTGGCAGCAGACCAAGCAAAACACCCCAGACGTCCCTCTCCCTAGCAATGCTTTCCAGCTCCTCCTCGTGGACCCCGAGGTGTTCCCATGCCAGATGAGATATGTAATCCCTCCAGCATGTTCTGGGTCTCCCCTGGGGGCTCCTACCAGTGGGACATGCCTGGAACACCTCTAATGTGAGGCGCCCAAGGGACATCCTAATCAGACGCCTGAACCACCTCAACTGACCCCTTTTGCCACAAAGAGCAGCGGCTGTACTCCAAGACTGGTAGAGGAAACACTTGATAGCAACTGGGATTGTTGCACAGCAAATAAGTCAACACATGAATGCACAGGCAGATAGGAGCGAGTGACTCGTCATCATATAGAAATGAGGTCGCATAAACGTATGAATCGAGATTGATTTTTTCGATTAATATGGACTCACATTTCACTTGTCTGAAACATATAATTTTAGCTCCTTTGATTGTCGTCTGTAATGTGAAAACACACATCTGTAATGTGTGTCCTATTCATAAACTCCTAACACACTGTGGAGCACCTCTCCTCTCAACCAAAGATTTTATCACAGCGGACACTGGAGTCTGAACTGGTTCTGGAGTAGTCTTACATTCTAACATTTGTATCAGAGCTGAGGGCAGAAACAAGAGTCCCAGGTTGCCACATTATAACGAAAAGCTATATCATTGCATCATAAAATCATCATCATCATCATCATCGTGATCCTCCTACCTGTGTCCAGACAGTCCCAGGATGTACCCTGTGGTGTGACCTTTGACATCAGGACGTGCACTGGGAGTCAGGAAGGAGAGCAGCTCTGCAGCCTCTGAATCACTCAACATCTTCACATCAGTGTCTGATATATGTAAAACGAACCTCGCTGACAGACCTGAAATCAGTAAAACAAAACTCCAAATACAGAGAATAAACACATATTTGACATCACTGTTAGAAGAGATTGATAAGAACATTAGGGTTGTTTTATAGGCAGAAGTACTCAGATCTATGCTCTGAGTAAAAGTACTGATACAGAAATGTAAAAATAAAACATTTCTTACTTTGATAAAAGTACAGAAGCACTGACAATAAATATACTTGAAGTATCAAAAGCAAAAGTCCTCATTCTGTAGAAAAATGTGTGTGTGCAACATCTCACTAATGAATCTCACTGCTCGTGGTGGAGCTAGTTTTAATTCCTTTAATAACAGTTAAGTAGTTTAGTCCAGTGGTCTGCAATCTCAAGGTCAGCACCATCCAACGGGTCACCAAATAAATCTGAGGGGTCATCAGATAATTCATTGGAGAGTAAAGAAGAAAAACAAAGTCCTGCTGCTCGAGTGTGTTTTTATTTTCTGCAATTTCTCTAATCTTTTTTTGTAAAATATTGAATATTTGGTGGAACTGTTATCCATCAATGACATCTGCCAGACAACCCAACTGGAACTGTGTTTTTTCTCTAACAGGTCACGGGCCAAAACGTTTGCGAACCACCATTTTAATCTTTAACAGTGTGATTTTATTTTCTTTTTTTTTTGGCAAAACTTAACCCAGCTGTCAGGTAACTGCAGTGACATAAAAAGTACAATATGTCTCTGTGAAATGTGGTGGAGTAAAAGCAGAAGTATCTCATCCTGTACTTACATACAGCACTTGAATAAACATAGTGACTCTCATAACTGTATGTGGGGAATAAACCAGAGATGCACGATAATATCAGCATGTCATCGGTATTGGCCAACATGCTTTTTCTTGTTTTGCGCAATAAATGAATATTACATAGATTGAAGAGTATTGTATTTCATGTTTCCATCTGCTGGTGGGCCGTCACGATAAGAGTATGCATGCATAATATGATGTTAATTCCACAATGGAAGAGACTTAATGATCACTAAAATTAAGTAGGGAAAAAAGTGGATATATTGATATCGGTATTAGTTATTGGTCAAATGAGTTGTTACATAAATCGGCATTAGGGCTGATTTAATCGGCCGATTATAGCCATTAGAGAATAACACTTGTAAGTGTTAACTTATGTTAACACTTATATTTTCATCACTAATAAAATGCAGGGAATATGGTGTTTTACTTAGAAATGATGTCCTTGTGTTACTTTCTGCACTATTACCTGCCTCTGTTAAATTGGTAATAATAAGAACAACTCTGGTACTGTGAACATACATCTGAATGTCTTAATTTATATAGACTTTGCATGATTATTTTATTTCCCAGAGGTTTACTGCCTTTTTGCACATCATATTTTTGATTTATTTTGTGTTCAAATTGTTCATATGCTGCTTGTTCCACACAATTTCTGATAATAAAAGTATTTGAAAATAGTAAAATGTTCTTCCTTCAATTTATATCTTTGTAACGAGTGTTTGAACTATATTTAAGCCATCAAAAGCAGGTATTTCTGGGTTTTTAAATTGAAAAACGTAAAAATTTTATCGGCCGATGTATCAGTTATCAGATTTTTTTATTCCATAATATTGGAATCAGCATTGGCCCCAAAAAATCCATATCTGTTGGGCCCTAATCGGCATATCAGATATTGGCAAAAAATCCAATATCATGCATCCCTAGAATAAACTCAGAATAAATATAAAACTATTGCCTTAAGTTTAAGCAGCCTTATAACGTTTATGGACTGCTATTTCTAAAATGAAAAGTATCACACATGTACAGTTTAATGACCTGATGGCACGGTTTACTTGGAGCAAGAAATTATTTATAATAAGTCAGAGTATTTAACTCCATTTTTCCTCGTCATGAAGTGAGCTGTCATAAAATCATTTTAACAACCAGGATAACAAACTAAAACCTTTCATGCAATATGGGAATCACTAGCTATTCCACATATTACAATCATTCCTGTGATTTTAATTATATTTCACAAGTTTCCAGCAGGTGTAATATTGTATTATGCAGCTACAGAAACTATTAGAAAATGTTAATTAGTGTGATTAGTTTATCTCCAACAAGATTAGCTTTATTCTCTACATTATTATATTCGAGATCTGTGTAATTTAGCTGACTACTGTATCATCAAACAGCAAAGATTTATTTGCTGTTATCTCAACATAAATGCTTAAATAATAGTGTTAATTAAAGAAGACATTGTGTACAGAATAATTTATGTTTATCAAGGCTGTGCCCAGGCTGTTGTTTACTTCAACAAAGAGGCAGTGTGCTGCCATGTTGGATACATGCAATGTAAGCTGAGATAACTGTTACAGCTAAAGATAATACTGTACTACTATATAACTATAAGCTAATTAAAATATTCCACACTCTTTAAACACATGAGGTCAAAGTTTTCTGACAGTCTGACAGAATCGTGAGCTGAACTAACTAAACGCTGAATCATGCTGGAGTCTGTTTGACAAAAATAACCACCTGTAATAAACGTATCTTACCTTTAACGAGCTACAGGACTTATCCAGATATCATGCCGCTGTTTAACTTCTGTTATATTCCTCTTCTAACATGTAAAAACATGTGTTCACTCACACTGTAGATACATGTGGACACTTTTCTTCCGGGTTTTCTTCTTCTCTTACTTCTTTTCCGGTAGCTCATACAGCGCTGCGTGGACACCACTGCCCTCTAGTGTTCGCCACATGTGGTGCTCCTGGCGTTTCATCCACAGCTGGATCTCATTTAAGCTGATAAACATCTTTAAATTTACTTTAAGGACATTTTGTTCTTTCCAAATGAGACAGAAACAAACATATTAATCCATTGTTTTCTTTTTCTTTGACACCATGTTTACTAACCTACCTGTTCAGTGGTGAAAGCTCTTTTACTTAAATAAAAACAACACTACTCGTATGAAAACACTCCCTTACAAGTCCTGCTTTCAAAATCTTGCTTTATAAAAGTACAGAAGTATTAGAATCAAAATATACGTTAAGTACAGTATATAATTATTGATGCATTAATGAATGAACAGGGAGAGAGTTTAGTTTGTGTACAGCTGTGGGGTAAAACTGTTCCTCAGTCTGGAGGTGCGGCGTTTCAAGGCCCTGTAGTGTCTTCCAGAGAGCAGCAGTGTGGAGAGGTGGTGAAAGGTGTTAGTAATGTCTTTAACAATCCTGCAGGCTCTGCTGTGACAGCCAGACCTGTAGATGTCTCCTAGGGGGGGCAGGGGGAGTGCAATAATTTATTGTGCTGCAGTTGGAGAATTGCCCTGTCCGCTGCCAAACAGTTCCCATACCAGGCAACCATTTCATCATTGTGACTTCTGACAGCTGTCAATCATCTGTCAGTGAGCCGTTAGGCTGTTATCTGTTTCAGCTCAGTCGATGTGAGGTATCGTCCAATGTGCAGAGGATTGTGGGTCAGATTAGTCAAAAAACATGCTGGCTTGCAGACTACAAAATCTAACCGGATGCTGTAGAACATCCTGGTATTTTTGGCACACTGCATTTGACATACTATATCTTTTTCTGGCATACTATTTAGTATGGTAGTATGGGGTATTGGAACACACAGTTTCAGGTGATTATTAATGACTGAAAACATAGTTATGCATATCAAAAACAATACACAATTTTGAATCAGATTTGAAAATGGTTTATGAGGATGATTTTTAGACCTCATTGTTTTGCATTTTGGTGAGAATTCTTAATCAGAAATCTCCACAGAGCACCTTTAACTTGATATTTACAAAAGGAGTTTCCCTTCATACATAAAGCCATGCGCACACACACTTGAAAAAAACCTAATATGTTATGGTGCAGTGGTTAGCACTGTCGCCTCACAGCAACTCAAGGGTGTGGGAGCCCTTCTGTGCAGAGTCTGCATGTTCTCCCTGTGTCAGCGTGGGTTTTCTCCAGGTACTCCAGCTTCCTCCCACAGTCCAAAGACATGCAGGTTAAACGGTGACTCTAAATTGTCCGTAGGTGTGAATGTGAGTGTGAATGGTTGTCTGTCTCTATGTGTCAGCCCTGTGATAGTCTGGTGACCTGTCCAGGGTGTACCCTGCCTCTCACCCAGTGTCAGCTGAGATAGGCTCCAGCCCTCCTGCAACCCCTAACAGGATAAGAGGTTACAGAAAATGAATGAATGTTTGTTAGACCTCAAGGACACACATGACTCGTTTGTTCCCAAGAAAACTTCACAAAGCAGCTTTAAACTTCCAAACTACTTTATTGATATACTGGGAAAACAAAACACATCCAAGACATTCACATAGTTTAGTCCCGTCAGCAACAGCTCCCATTCACTCCACGTGTTGCATTGAAATGCTGGTATTGCATATAAACGTTCACGAATGTTGCCTGCACTGCAGCACAGTGTTCGCCTTCTGATTAAAGGCACAGTTCAACTTTTACTGACGGAGCAGTTCAGACAACATCGGGCACTCTTCCTCTCAAACAACCGCCAAATGCTGCTGAAGGTTTCTTTCTTAAATCTTAATAAAAAAAAAAAAGAAGTGTCAACATTTCAAGGTCCAGCGCAGCATTTTAACAAAACATCTCAGTAATAATAACATAGCTGTGGAAAAGACCTGAGCCCAGTGTTGGTGTGATTGTGTCTACAGTCTTTAGACATGCAATTCAGAGAAGTGTTCCTACATGCAGATCCAAGGCTGCTGGGTGAAACACCGCCCCGGGCTCATCCAAAGGATTAAAGGAGGTCAGGCACAGTGAAGCCTGCAGACTGAAGAATGCTGCTGATCCCTTCGCTTCAAAACGCTGAAACATTTTTATTTTTCAACACAAACTATTGTCACTTACACATTTCAATAGTACTTCAATACCTTCGCAAAAAGGAAAAAAGAGACTAAAATTCAGCATTTTAATTCAGAAATATGTCAGTAAATATGAGAAGATTGGAACAGAGAGAAGAGGAGAAAGAGGAGAGCCTCAGTCTGGATTGTAAACAGATAAAAATATTCATAAATTCATCCACCATGTGCTGCAGTGGATCCCAGTCTGTATGATCTGCCTGGAGCCAGATGTTCACTTCCAGACATACAAATCCCGCTACAAGCCAGGCAAGGAGCTTTCAGTGACTCAGCGTTTCTTTTCTGGTAGTTCTGGGTTGCCATGGTATCGTAGTACTACTGAATGTTTCGGTGCTGAGTGAAGTGTGTTTGCATCGAGGTCTGGATCTCTGCACGGTGACGAGACTCATGCTCAAGACCAAGAAAGCCATCAGAAGGCACTGTGGAGTTTGATTGGCAGACAGAGATCAGCTGGTGGCCTCTCTCTGTTGGCTCAGGGCGGGGCAAGTCCATCATCATCAATAATCATCATCATCTTCACCATCCTCCTCCTCCGCTTCACTCAGCTTTGTCTTTCCTCTTGGCTGTGAACGGGACTTTGTTGGCGACCGTCGAGCCCACCGTGGAGACGCCGCCGGCAACAGCTGACACCCCGCCCTTCACTAGCCCCACCCCCATCGAGGGCACCGTGGTCACCGCCGACTTGGTGATCTCCAGGCTCTTGCCTCCCACCCAAGCCACACCGCCCACCGCAGCGCCCACAACTCCCTTAGTGACGTTGAAGAGGCCGCCGGTCACTCGCCACATCATGCCGGGAGGAGCCACCACGTGGTCCTTACCAGAATCTGAAAACAAAGCAAACATACATCAAGCATCAATAGAGCTTTTCATTGCTTTTCTGTTGCTATGGGAACAGCTTTGGCCCCTGGTTATTTCCTGTCAGCTTCTGCGTTATCGCAAACTTCAACAGGAAAAACAAAGGAACCATTTAATATGTTGAAAAATGTCTATATTGTGGTTTCTACTAACATACATGTATCGCTGCATGTAGGTGCTATGCAGAGCCTACGCAAGTGGTCAACTCCAGTGGTTCCCAACTGGTGGGGAGGGGTCCAAAAGTGGGTCCATTCTGAATGGGCCGTAAGTGTTTGTTGAGCACACTTTATTTATATAATTTAAAAATATCGATATATGGTGTCTCTGTATTGATACAATATTGCCACAAAAATCTAGATATTATGCTGTATTGATTTTTCCACCCACCCCTAGCATTGCGACAACATGCAGTTATATGTCAGGTATAGGAAACTCACCTACGGCATAGATTCGAAGCAAAAATATAATCCTGAGGGTTTTAAGAGTGAAAACAGCTGCCATGTAGCGTTTATTAAGAACCATGGTGCTTCATTTGTCCAACTATCTAACTTTTCACTGGAAGTAAAATTAGTGAACCAGTATACTTCTCGTGGAGCCTATTTAAAAGATAAAACATTATTCTACATGTTTCTTTTTGTCAGCAAATTCCACAAAAAGACTCAATTCAACAATGTGTTACTCTGTCAATACTTTCTGACCTCTCTAATCATGTCACTTAACCCTCCTGTTATTGTCAGGTCAGTTTGAAAAAAATTCTCAGTAATTAATTTCCTAAAACAGGTCACTGTAGTTTTTAGCAGATGTTTATCAAACAGAAGGAAACATATTTGTTGGGGACTATTTTCAGCGGTGGATTAATGCACATTTGATGCTCCAGTGAGTATTTGGGACAGCAGGACAGTGTAAGTGGGATTGAGTCAAAATAAACTACAGCGGGTGTGTTTTCATGCACACTAATATTTCTCGATATTTAATGTGGGTCATGTAAACAGGATATTCTGTGACGTTATCTGTTCAAATGTAGCATATTCCGATTAGACATGTGGGATATGCCGGTATTATTTGGGTTTTAGGTGCATTCTTTGGACATGTATACAGCACTTTTAGAGCACGCATCTCAGTTGCGTTTTTCACTGCAGTTTGCAACTGCAACATACAGCATCTTGCCTGTTTAAAGAAGGCATGGATGTGCTGTGAACAAACCAACAGCTTCTTAGGCTGGTGTAGAGATGCATGCGCAAAAGGAAAGCCCTTGTCTGGTCAGAAGGAGAAACACACCTACTTTTAAACATTATGAAAAACTTGGATACCAACAGGTTCCTGGATATGCACAAATATCAAAATGACGACCTTTTCAATAAGGTGGTTGGAGGAATGAAGGAGGGAGGCTGTGTTCACACAGTCGAACAAGTTGGCAAATATTAGACAAATATTAAATATCACCAGACCTGTCTGTTGCATTTCTTATATTTGTCGTATTTGCCCCCTGCTGTCTGTGATGCTGAGACATCAGCTGGTTCTGAGGACACTGATATTGTGACAGATGTCCAAGCTGGTGTAACACACATGAAGTCCTCCTGTGTTACTGATGTCTCACATCTTTTGTAACTCAGGTTAAAGCTTCTGGGAGAAAGTGCCAACATGGTGCCCTCCAGCTCGCTGCTGATGTTTTGAGATTCAAGTGTGAACTGTGCTGAGTTTAACCAGACTCTCGTGAGACACTAGCAGCTCTTTGAGGCTGAATTTAGGCTCAGCAGTGCTTTGAGCTTAATGTCATCACCAGCATGTTGCTCACAGTAACAATGCAAACATGCTGATGTTTAGCAGGTGTGATGTTTATCTTAGTTTTGCTATTAGCATGGTAACATTTGCTAATTAGCACTAAACACAAAGAATGTAATGTCTGGGCAACATACCTATCTGTACGGAGAAACATTTTTACCAGTCAATCATGTGATGTTGACATATTTCACTAAATCAGTGAAACTTTGACCATCTAGTGGCACTACAGGGAAAGTCAGGGGATTGCCAAAGTACTAGGATCCATCCTCTGGACACCATGAATGTCTGAACCGAATTTCATTGCACTCCATCAGATATTTGTTGAGATATTTCAGTTTGGAGCAGCAGAGATGAAACGTAGATATTTGAGGGTGTTGTTAATGCCAAACTGTAACCAGGAGTTTATCTGGGATTTCTTAACAACCCCCTGACGGTCTGATCTCTACACTTCACCTGGAGGGTAAACTGTCATCAGGACTGATACTGAAAACAGAATTATACCTCATCCATTATCAACAGTGGTGTTTACAAAGAGCAGCAGCAGGGGACTAAACTGTTGCAAAGTGTCTCTGCGTTGGGACACAAATAGCAGGTTGGAGCTGCAGCCGCTCTTACACAAACACACACACTCCCCTGACAAACCAACAGTTTCTCAAATAGCAGCAGGCAACATGTGAGCACAGATTGCACCATATTCCCTGCTGGTGTTTCAGCGTTTAGCCACCACCTGGGGAGCTCTCTGCTTACCCTCTGTAGGTTGGCTGTCGGTGGGTTCAGCTTCGTCCGTCGCCAAGCTGGTCCCGGGCTGGGGCTCCGCGGTAACGCTGTTCACATTCTGGAAAACACAGGAAAACCCCCAAGATCACTTCACACTGAATACAGCACCCTTCACAGTGTTACTCAATCTTTAATACTTACAGTACATGACTGGGTATCAAACCTGAATACTTAAGTGTGTGAACAATATGTGTACATAAACTCTCACATACCCACGTTCTGTATGTGACTCTGCACTTTACAGCTTTTGGCACTTCTGGTTAGATGCTGAACTGCATTTCATTGTCTCAATAATGACAGTACAGTTGAATCTAATCTGAAACACTAAAATTTGGAATCAAATATCACATTCATAATCTTACTGACTTCTTTTTTGATCATTTGATTTGATCATAATTTTGCAAATTTTAGAGTGTATCTAAATAATTAAGACAATATTTAAAGGGGCACTAAGGAGGGAGCTTCATCAAGTTTGTAAGATGGCCCCCGATGATATCATAAGCTTGTGCTAAATGGCCGCAACGAAGTCTCTTCTTTACGCCATCTTTGGATTTTTACACAGAACCAGACAATGGCGGCATCCTCCTGCTCCAGTGTGTGATTTTAGACAGAATGCTGGCATCATGGAATCAAAAGGAGTGCAACGAGTGTGACATAAAACACGTGTCTGCAGCATTTTCTAAACAATAACAATGGCAAAACACGGCAACACCGATTATCTATTATCTCTGTTATATGGCGGCCGATCTCATCCTCTGCTCTGATAGTGAGGAGCTCGCAAATCTCATTGTTTTCCCCATTTGTGGACATTTTCAGCCGCAGTACTTCTTCTTTGAGTTAGCTGCTAACTGCTAACAGATCACCCATGATGAGTCGCACGCATAGCATGTCATTACATTTTGGCAGTGCTACTACCTCCGATGCTGCCTTAAAAGGTGAGACAACTTTGTCCCCTCATTTTGGGACTTTATGTTTTATAAAGAACGCTGAGGTGGAACAATGGTGTGAATTTCCCGCCTTGAAGAAGCAGGACAAAAGGGACTACAGTGACGTCATCATGGTTATCTCAGTGTAAGCTAAAGAACACCAATTTACAATTTTTCGTGAAGCCTGTCTAACAAACTGGAGGTGTGGAGTTTGAAAGATGTGGCTGTTTCCCGACAGGGTCCTTCTGATGAAAGATACTATCCAGATGCATTGTGGGAAATGTAGGACCAAGTGTTTTTGGAGCTTGATGCGAAATAGGAATAAAAGAAGTAAGCAAATCTCGACCTCTGCTGCACAGAATTTGGCCATTATTTTTTAAACTTGTCTCATGTGAATCCCCAAACAAAACTGAATTACTGGAGTGTCCATTTAACATGTGACCACTGTCGTTTCTTTTGTATTTAAAACCTGTTTATATTTCTCAAGTTAAGGTGTCAAAAAAGCATAACTCTTCCATCAGCATGACACTCATACCTAAACATGTAAAACCAGCTCTACTTACACATGATGACACCTGTTGGGAGTCACTTTGGTATATGTATACACAGTCTGAACACACGTCTGAGTCAGCGCTGTATGTTCAAGATAATTTTAATTAAGTCTTAAACATAGACTACAGACTGTCACTAAAGTCTCACAGGGACTCGTGCAGACTGTATTAATGTTGGGTGGAATCTTCTCTTCCTGTTGCTCTGCATGTCAGGTTCTGATTTCATTCGTGATATTCACAGTATAAAAAGAGGAAACAATTTCAAACCCTGTCATTCAGCGCAGGAAAATCTATTTATTTCAGCTCAATTACAGATACAAAATCTCTGTCTCGCCGGCTGGAGTCAGAGTCATTCTGAAACATGTAATTATCCAACACATTTATCACACTGTAAAGATGATGCTGAAATGTGAGGCCTTCTTATTTATTTCAACCATATCTGTTTGTCATAGGGTACTATTTCATTATTGCTCTGTATACTTATTTATGTGTGTGTAGATGTAGATACATTCTTCATTTTACTGAATAATATTCCCTTTGTCTTTTGCTCATGTTTCCCCCCTTTTTATAATTTCAACTTCATTTATTTATTACAGAGTATGTACCTTCCAGATTTTCATTATAAATTGTAGAACATATATTTCATAATATAAAAATAATGTGACAATGAATCCAAATGCACAACAAATAAATAAAATGTAGAGAGAAGAATAAGAACAAATACCTTCAGGCTCTGCTAAACAACTGGTGTTAAACTGAAATGTCTGAATAATCCAATTTATAATTTTCTAGTTTAAATTTTCAATAGTAGTCAAGTGTGTTTTAACATCTGTATGTTTAAAAATATAAAAGGAAGGTAACCTTTTCAGCCAAATCTTTTTATGTTTATAAGAATCAAGTTTATTTTGTACTTTTCGTCAGCCAAGAAATTGGGAGTCTTAAAGATGAGTAGTATTTCTATCTTTATTAGTTATATCTTTTAAAAAAGTTTTACAGGTTTCCCCACTGTCTTTTGCTCATGTTTGATGTTACCTGACACAATATAATTTAATAAAATACATGGTTAGACAGGTGGCTGCCTCAGTGAGCAGGAGCAGCAGATCCACCTGACTGATAGCTGTGTCTCTGTACATCAGTGGTCTCGACCTTTTTGACCTCTGACCCTTCAGATCAAACCTTCCTCTTATTACAGATGTGTTTTAGCAACTCCACTATGGCTCTTTGATTATTAAACAACACAAAGCGGCTTCAAATCAGTGCATATTTCACATACTTTAAAACAGAAATGCTGTTTCCTATAATATGAATCATGTTGCAAACCACCACCCCACCCCCCTATTTTTTTCTTGTAAGCCAAAAAGAGGCCCTGATCCCACAGGTTAGAAACCAGCGCTGCAAGTTATCTGCCAAATGTTGCCACTGTTGACTTTGGAAGCCAAATTTGCTGCAAATTAAATGTTGAAATGGACTTTTTTTTAACTGAGGACTTGGCACTGCTGAATCAGAGTTTGTGTAACATTTGCAGGAAGCTGTGACGCCTCGTTTTAATGTAGCTGGATACAAAACTGCACTTTTCAGAGAGGAAGAAGCCACATTTCCTGAAGGTGATACAAGTAATAAATTCCGCTCTTATCATCTCCAAACTCCACATCATCACTCCTGAAGCCTGCTGCTGAAAAACTTGCCCTCACTCAGCCTGCATGCTGTTACAAACCCAGCACTCACACGCAGTTTGAGAGACACATTTCCACACATTGTAACATTAATAATAAGGATGCTGGTTGGTCCTTACCTTCACCATTGTTCCCAGTGCTTCTCCCACAAACACACCTGGCAGAGAAACTTGACACAGGAGCAGCTTCTGTTTCCGACACAAACTCAGCTGTAAATAAATGAGTTTAGTTTCCTCAGTGTGAGGAGGCTGAAAGCTGCAGCTGTGACTCTTCTTCGTGGTTTGAACACGTTAATCAATTTAATCTGCAGCTTTCTAACTTCTCCTCTCACACAGATACAGACGGAGCTACGCAGCTCTCTTTTTCACCCTGCTGGTTCTGCCGACGTGGCGCCTTCACCACACACACATACACGTACACACACACATACACGTACACACACAGTCAAACTACACACAGCAACGCACTGGACTTCCGTTTGACGCCTTCAAATTAAAAGACTCTCCAGTGATGAGGTGGACCACTGGAGCTTTTTGGGGCTGATGGAGTAAAAGTGGAGGTAATGAGTTGAACAATGAACCAGGAGTAAATAAAAATGAAGTAACTAAAGCAGAGATGTGTTCGAGTCACATCACTTGGATTCACAATATTAAAAAGACTTGCAACTCAACTTGGACTTTAACACTTTGGTATAGTTAATGTAGTTTTATTGTTGTTGCTGTTGTTATTGCTGAAGCCTTGTGTCATGAATATATTCTATTTAGTGATTGTGTTTTTTATGCAACAGTGTCTTTTGTCCTGCCCAGGGACCACAGATAAAAATTAGCATATGGCTAACTCTGGTGCAGCTGCACTGTCCCTGTTAAATTAAATAAGAACTAATAAAATAAATAAACAATGACTTGTGACTTCACTTGGACTTGAGCCTTTTGACTTGACAATACTTGATACTTTCCCCCAAGCAAGGCACATCCAAAGTCCGGCCTGGGGGCCAGTTGTGGCCCACGGACTGATTTTAGACGGCCCTTGGCTTGCTGTTAGAAATATACTATCTATCTATCTATCTATCTATCTATCTATCTATGTTTATTTCTCTCTCTTGCAATGAACTGACTTTTTATTCTGACTTGGAGGCTTGTCTGTCTGATCATTGTCTGAAACTGGTCTTTTCAGTTGGCAAGTGCGTGTCCAGACACAGATCAGGGTTCTGTTTGTCACTGGCCTCCACCCACACCCACTCCTCACTGCCTCACATTTGACTGTTAGAAAGCAAATATTAGTTGGAAGGTGACTATTTGTAGTGGGCCAAAAATGGTGCCAGTTGGAAAAAAAAGCTATAAAACTACAGCTACTAAATACAGCACAGATTTCTGATCTGCAATTCAGTCATGTTTATTTTGGTATGTATTTTAGTTTTTCAAACAGAAATTGTTTAGTTTAAAATTCATTGTGAAATGGTTTTGAATGTGGTTGTAGTTTTCTTTCTGTATTTTATTTTATCTTTTAAATCCATCTGCTGCACCAACCTCGGGGTCGGGCCCCTTCAAAGGGTCATAAGATAAATCTGGAAGGTCATGTACTCTGGGTGGAATTCTTGCTTTGTTTAATAACATATTGGATAATTGGATATAGTGGATATATATAATTTGATAATTTGAAACGTTTTGGGCCTCAAACAGTTACTGAAATTAAACTATCTGAAAAGTTTAAATGGGAAATGTCTCTTTGCTGGATCTACTAACAACTCAGACATCTAAAATGCTACAAGGGGTTCCAACTCGATACCATGTTTTGACAGAGGTTACAAAACAAAAAGGTTGGAAAACACTGGTTTGATCTGTAACAGTATGTTGTATTTGGTAAGATTATTGATTTTTTTTTTTTTTTTTGCTTTCATGTAAAAGAGAAATCTGACTTAATTTGGCATCAAGTAATAGCCTATTTCTAGTACAAAATTGCCCTTTAGAAGAGAAGTATTAAGTAGCATAAATTGGAAATACAAGTACATGAGAATAGTACTTAAATACAGTAGTCTACTTTAGAAAATGTAGCCGACTTAGTTGCTTCCCACCACTGAAAACATGATTGAAACAGTTTTAAATTGTTTTGAGAAATGTAACACTTATTCTTAAACCAAGGATATGTCACTTTAATGGCTGGTGTTTGATTTCACAGTAAAAGATGCAACTCTGAGATTAAAAAAAAAATCATCTTTGTAACGCATTTTAAGATCATTTATTTTGGGCTTTTATTGTGAAGACAGGAAGTTGCTTGTGGGCGGTTGATGGAGCTCCAGCTCCGGATCCTGCATCACCAGCAGCTCCAACTGGTTGTTTTAGTGAGAAGGAACTGTGTGTACTGCCTGTGTGTGACATGACTGTGTGAATGTTTCTGGTGCAGGATGTAGAGTCAAAGGGAGAGGAAGAGGACATGAATGTGCGTGGTACTGCTGAATAATGTATTAAACGACCCCTCACAGAGACTGGCAGGTAAACTGATACTGTACGTGCTGCACGCACACTCACTCACTCACTCACTCCATGTAGGCCTGTGTAGAGTCCCATATAGATTGAAGCCATAAAGGTAAAGTGCACAGATAAGAGCCAAGGGTCAAGTGCTGCATGGTGATGCTGGCAGCAACTTTCATTCACTTATTACAACAGCGTAAAATAAAGATGTTACCTGTGCCACACAAATATCACGACCTGGTTAGGAAGCCCCACAGTTAAATATGATGCTGGGCCCCTATTGACCCTGAAGGAGGTGGAAAGTAACAAAGTACATTTACTTATGTACTGTACTTAAGTACATTTTTAGGTACTTGTACTTTATTTGAGTGTTTCTCTTATTTTAGTGTCTTTATGCTTCAACTTGACTACATTATTTGGTTTGGTTACTTTGCATATTCAAATTAATTACAAAAAATATAATCTACAAATAAATAATGATATTATTATGTCAGCAAGGCTTTATTGATCCTCAGGGAAAAATCTACAAACCACTGTATGTAAACTGATACACAGGCCCTGGTTAGTAATCCAGCCTTAAGAATCATAGCCTACACACTACAAGCTCCATTAAATCCATAATCAAATATCACACACACACACACACACACACACACACACACACACACACACACACACCTCATGACACTATTTTTATTTTCATGCAGCCCAGTTCAGTATAACTTGATATACAGTAGTCACTAGAAAACTTTAAACTTACCATTCACTGCTTACTTTATGTGCAAACCATTTTTTTGCCAAATTTTTAAATGACACCTAGAATAAAGTAATTTTGATGAAATATAACTCTTCTAGTATTTTAAGCTCAGATTTATTTTTTTAAGATTGATGGAAGCATTTGTCCATCATGATATGTTCAAGGACCATTGATAATATATGTTTTTACAGTTTCTGGCTTTGATAAATAGTGGTTTTTATTTTCTTTAAAGAAAACGTGTGCATGATTTTTTAATTAGTGTTAGAATAAATACAATCATTTTAATTTGTAACCCCCAAAACCAAATAAAAACATTTGACATGCCTCCCCTTTTTGCGCCACACCCTCAATCCTCATCAATGACAAACAGCAGTTTAGATGGCGGCAGTGCAGGTTAACGAGAGAAGAAGAAGAGTTAGTGCCGTTGTCATTTTGATTCAGGCACATCTGATGACGCGTTGTTTGGGGTCCTTACTGGAGGCTCGGCGCCAGTGTCTCGGGCGGTCGCAGCTGAAGTAAATACGAGTGAATTTTAGTGAATTAATCTGTCAAATCAAGTCGTTAAGGAAACTTGGATTCCCACTTGTCAAACCATGAATCTAGAACTGCTCGGTAATTAACATTTTTTGTCTTTGTTTTTAATAAACCGGACTTTCCGTACATCGGTAACATGTCCGTTACTTGTTATGGTTAGCATTGTACGTTAGCCTAGCATGTTAACAGCAGCCGATATGAATCAAATAATTATAATTAAAAAGTATCAGGGTCGCACTGTGAACTTCTTTTAAATGTTTTACTTTGAATGTATCACTTGAGTACAGTTAAAATCGGTCTGCAAATGTTGGTTATATTGAAGGAAGCAGACATAGTAATGTTAGCTGTGGCTAACGTTAGCCTCGATACATTAGCTACACACTATATGAATCACATTTCCTTATGGGACAGTACAGACCGTTATTATACGTTGGTGTACGTGTTGTGTCTTTATATATACATTCCACCAAGGCCACAAAGCTCCTAACGTTATGAGGATGACAGGGATAAATAAACTATAACGTTACATTGATGGTCCACATGACAGGGAGTAACTTCACTGATCAGACAAATGATGAGCTATGAAAAATAATGATGCTAAATGGAGAAAAATACACTGAAATTGTAAGATTCCTGTTTTCACAAATAGAATGAAGTCTTTTTAAAACATTTAACGTTAATCTGCTAATCTAGCTCAGGTTTGATAACTCTAAATAAAGTGTTATTTAAAATCGACATCTTATTTCTTATATTTGTTTTCAGAAATGTCTAAATCTGGGTTTTAAACAGTCAGTGTAGTTGTACTATTAATCTAGTCACAAGTTGATAAGTCCAGGCACTGTGTTGTTTTCTTAGTTGAGATAAGACAGATCTAGGTAAAACCAAAACAAGTTACATATGTGAGAACTGATTTTATACCAAGTTAGGGCTGTTACAATGATGTATAGCACCCGATGTCACAGTGAAATAATTGGGAATCAGCTGAGAAATACAATCTCTAACATTTCTCTAAATCATCTCCTTATTACAAATCTACAGGCAACTTCAGACTTGTGAAGTTGTAATTTTTTTTTTGGCAGGAGAATATTAGAATCTTTGTGGAAATTTATGCCATTGAAAAACGCAAGTATTTGTACATGTGCAGCGTAGTTATAATTTTTCTACTGAGGTTATTGGCTGATCTTCTGTCACTGCTGTTGTATTAACTGGAAATAAGTATACACACATTTCCCGTGTCTTTCTTCTTATATTTGACTTTGCTCTAGGATAAGTTTGAAGTTATCTTTAAGTTATTCTTCTATGTAAATATTAGGCAAACGTTGTTTTTTTTATGTAATGTCCATATATTTCTTTCTCTTGAGTTACTGGCTCAAACTTTGGATACAACTTCAAGGTTTCTCGCAGTTTACTAGGGGTGGGGTGTTTTTTTTTAACAGCATAATATTGCAATATTTTTATGTGGCACTATCATACTGTCACATAGTGCAAGTATCAGTTTCTTATATAAATTATTAATATCACAAATACAAATTAAACTTTGGGTAGCCTACTAGAATAATATAATCAATCACTTTTTCAGTCCACTGCTTATGACTTAAGTGAGATGAACAGACTGAAAACTTAATCTTATGAGATAAAAGTGATATTGACAAATTTTTCCTTTGCGCGCATACTGGCAGTAACATTGTATTTTGATTCAAGTAATGTGATAATATCAAATTGTTGATCCTCTGGTGATTCACACCCCTACAATTTACCCATGGATCATTTCCTTCCTTTCTGGCAAATATTTAACTCTAGTGTTTAAAGTTTCCTGTTTTCATCTTCAGTGTGCACAAGATTATTTCTTTATATATTTGTGATGTATATCTGATTTTAATCTTAGATTAATTTATCTGTTAAAATAAATAAATTCTTGACTCAAGTACTCTGCTGTACCACACAGATTATCTGTGTCGTGTAAATTAAAATTAAATTAGAGAAAGGTTGTGTTGTGTTTCTGAGCCAACTGGCACTGAAGTATTCACTGTACATCTTGTATGAATGTTACTTTGTCGTTAAATGTTTCTCACCACTGTCTCTTTGTTACTCCTCTCCTAGAATCGTTCGGGCAAAACTATCCAGAGGTAAGTCACCAGCTTTTTCATGTACACATGAGCTTGATAAAAATCCTGGTTAATAATTGTGCACTTAAAACACTAATACATATGGAGGTTCATCTTTTGCTTTAGGTAGCATGTGTGACTCCTGGACTGATGAAACTCTGTGTTTCATTCTGTTTCTGTGTGTGCTGTTAGGAGGCAGATGGCACTCTGGACTGTATCAGTATGGCGCTCACCTGCACCTTCAACCGCTGGGGCACCCTGCTGGCTGTGGGCTGCAACGACGGTCGCATTGTCATCTGGGACTTCCTCACGCGGGGCATCGCCAAAATCATCAGCGCGCACATCCATCCGGTCTGCTCATTATGGTGAGACACATCAAACATACACTCAGACACATCCTCTTTTTTTATCCTGCCTCGCCTGCTCTTTCTTAGACTATATCCGCATGGTGTGTCCAGTAACATTTTAATGATGAATTAAAGAATGCTATTTATTTGTGTGTGTGCAGCTGGAGTCGAGACGGCCACAAGTTGGTGAGTGCCTCCACAGACAACATAGTCTCACAGTGGGATGTCCTGACTGGAGACTGTGACCAGAGGTTCCGCTTCCCCTCACCCATCCTTAAACTGCAGTGCCACCCCAGAGACATGTGAGTGACCTGACAGCATCTGTGTGTCCATGTTACATCTAATAAATTATGAGGTTCCACTGTTGGTCAGATACACCATGAAAAGCACTGACTTCACATGATTTTGCCAGTTTGTTTGTTATTAGTCCTAAGTTAAGTTAGGATACATCCTGCTATTTTGTTCTAACAAGGAATCCTGTTTGTGTGTTCAGGGACAAGGTGCTGGTGTGTCCCATGAAGTCAGCCCCGGTCCTGCTAACTCTGTCAGACTCAAAACATGTTGTCCTACCTGTTGACGACGACTCAGACCTGAACGTGGTGGCTGCCTTTGACAGACGGGGGGAATATATCTACACTGGGAATGCTAAAGGAAAGGTCAGACAAAACTTAAGTCACAGTGCACCTTTAAGTCACATCACTGCACTTAAACACATCATGAGTAAATAAGAATTTTTATGGAGAAAAAAGCACGGTGCTTGAAGTTCTAAGTAAGAATTAGAATATTTCAGTGGTAGAATCTAACAAGACACTAGCAGATAAATGAACAAATCAGTTACTGAAGAGTTAAAGAACACCCAGACTTGCTGTTCTTCCTTCTAATAATGTCTCTGTCTTGTTTGTTGTTGCAGATTCTGGTGTTGAACACAAATACTCAGGAGCTGGTTGCTTCCTTCAGAGTGACAACTGGCACCAGCAACACCACCGCCATCAAGTCAATTGAATTTGCACGCAAGGGCAGGTGAGAGGCAACAGACCCTGGAGAGATGAACACAATCTACACCTTTAACATTAGGCTCTACTTTGTTTGGGGTTCTCCTTGTTGCCTGATTCCAGTCAGTTTGGGCTGGTGTAAAAATGTCCAAACAGGTTTGACATGGAGCCAGTTGACCAGACGTGTATACAGCATTTTACAACAGGTATTGCCCTTTACTCAGCAGCCGCTCCCGGGTAGAACATAATGAGGAAATCGACCCAACCCACACAGACAGAACCACAACATAAGCAGGGACGTTACCACTAACCTCACTGTCAGCTCCACTAAATTTTTGCATTATGTCTACTTTGCAAGTGTTATGGTGCTTTCTGTGGTTGGCTTTGGACGGTGATGGCGTGTGGCTGCGAGTCACTTTTTCGGGATGAGGAAATTAACTCTCCACTCAAGCTTTTCTGATGTAAACATCAAAGACAAGATGGAAAAGAAATGGGCACCAGCATACTGGCACCCTGCTAACAATTGTACAGGTGATGGAAAACAAACTGGACGATGTCAGTGCTGCATCAGTTTCTACTTGGATATCTGGAACTAAAATATCCTTTGATTCACCGAAACTTAGCTAAATCCTGGACAGAGCCGTTCAAAGAAGATGTAAAAAAAAGGACTTGATTACAGTGCGTTTTACATTGTATAATTCCATGTGACAAATAAATGATTGATTGATTGATTAAACTGTTTGTATTACATTATATTACATTGTGTGCACAGGATCCACAGAAGAAAGCAAAGAAACAAATTTGATGTAGCCCCAATTTTCAAAGCAGAGCTCTTCCTGTGCTTTATTTTCCTCCGCGTCTCAAAGTCTGTCCTTGCTTAATCAAGCTTTCTTGTTTCCTGCACAGTTGCTTCCTCATAAACACAGCAGACCGGATCATCAGGGTGTATGATGGCAGGGAGATACTGACCTGTGGCCGAGATGGTGAACCTGAACCCATGCAGAAACTACAGGACCTGGTCAACAGGTATTTCAACATATTATGTGTGAAAGTGCAGTGACATGATTTTAAAGCTGTCTTCCAGTTTGGCAGGTGTTAATGTAAAAAAATGTGCTGAGGATATTGCAGGAATTGGCAGAATGTCAGTGCCTGTAATCAAACTTTCTGAGGCTAACACTTGCTTGGAAAGTTTCTTTTCCTCTGAACTCTGTTTGTTCATGCCCTCCACCTGTCTTATCTGTGTTTAGGACTCCGTGGAAACGCTGCTGTTTCTCAGGTGATGGTGAGTACATCGTGGCTGGTTCAGCCAGGCAGCATGCGCTCTACATCTGGGAGAAGAGCATCGGCAACCTGGTGAAGATCCTTCATGGAACCAGAGGGGAGCTGCTGCTGGATGTTGCTGTAAGGATGTTGAAACTAAGATTCTGGCTCAGCAGAAATTTAAACAAAAACATTACAATTCTGTCTATGTATTTTCAGTTATATTCAGACGCTGTGTTGTTTGAAATCAGATAATTTACCCATCTCACTTTTGACCTCTGTCCAGTGGCATCCTGTCCGTCCAATTATCGCCTCCATCTCCAGTGGAGTGGTGTCCATCTGGGCTCAGAACCAAGTGGTACGTTGAGAGTGACAGTAAACGCTGGAAGTACATGAACATCGTCACAGATTAATTATTTCAGTTTTTAATCTCTCATGTTTCCTATTTGGCTCCATGTTCCATATAATTTAAAAAAATGTGTGAATTTGGCCTTTAATGAAGCGCCACTACCAGCTGAGCTGATAAGTAGTACGTTGGTGTGATAATGTGTAACTGATTTCTGTCTGTAGGAAAACTGGAGCGCTTTTGCTCCAGACTTTAAAGAGCTGGATGAGAACGTGGAGTATGAGGAGCGAGAGTCTGAGTTTGATATTGAGGACGAAGATAAGAGTGAACCCGAGCAGACAGGTAGATAAATCTCACACTCTCTCACACACACACACACACACACACACACACACACACACACACACACACACACACACTCACTCACTCTGTAGCTGGCTCACAGAGGGCCTGTTATGGGTTTCATTTGTTCATTTTTGACATTGGCTGTAAATCCTGGTTGAAGTAGGTGGAGTTTGGGGGTTATGGTGTAACTTCACACACTGTTTTTACAACAGGCTGATTAAAGGAGTATTTATTAGTATGTTGGAAAGCTGTTTCCTCACCATCGTACAGGAAAAAACCCTACTGCTCTGTTTGCACCCAATACCTCAGATATGTCCTTGTTCTGTACTTCATAATAATAAAACCACTTGCTGGATGGCAAGTATGTAGTGGACATTATTGTCCCACAATTCAATGCACAAAGGACTTTGAGAAGCTACTCACAGCTTGGAAACATGAAAAATAACCCATGAATGGGGTGGAACGACTCCAGATACATGTCAGCCAAACAAATAAGTATAAAATTGTTAGGAGAACATTTTTCTGTCTCCTCTTTAAGATTAACTTTGTAGTTGTAGTCTAAAGTCAGACTTCGGTTGATGCATTTCCTGTTAATCCAAAACCGTAAAATACATTCATTTCTTGTGTACTCCCTTCCCGAAGACAGTAGTAACCCAATTATTCTGCATATCACAAATAATCTCAGTATCACACATGTTTGCATGAATCCCAACAAAACCTGCAATACTGCGACACCATTACTATTGACAAGCCATGCTAATGTATTTTCTTTTTTTCATGCGAGCATATTTACACAATGCTACAAATGCCAGCAGCGTGACGAGGTGCTGAGCGTCTCTTCTGCTCTGAGGGCAGAGCATTTCCTGTCTTTTTGTTGTCGCTGAGAATTGAAAAATATTCAGCTTTGGGTAAAATGCTCACTGTCACTATTTACCTAGCCGTCCTATTGGGTTGGTGGTGTGGGACAGATACCACAAAGACCAACCATCACGTTGCTGACCAACAACAACGATGGAGAAGAAACTAATACTGAACCTACACAGAGCTGCAGGTCCTCTCTCTCTCTCTCTCTCTCTCTCTCTCCCTCTCCCTCTCCCTCTCTCTCTCTCTCTCCCTCTCTCCCCCTCCCTACATGCTTCAGTCTTCTCTTCATTCAGAACAAGTACTCTGCCTAGTACTGACAGTTTTACCTCCGGGGATACTCTGAATCATTCTCACTTCATCTTAGCCTTTCTTACCCTCAGGTGTGTGTACACCACCGGTTATGGACTTCTTTTTAAAATAAAAAAATGTCTTAAGTATCTGTTATCGAATCGGTATCGGCCATGAGAAGTCCCTTATACCAACTAGACGCAACCAAAGCTTCTCAGCTGAAAAAACCGCTGCGCCCCATTGCCTTTCTGTTTTCTGCATTTAACAATGAACAAGTATTTAATTTGTTTTAAAACTGAGTCATCTTGTCATTTAAAAACCAACAATATGCCTAATAATAGCCTGACAATAAAGCTTATTTATAAAGCACTAAAATCAGGATAAATTAAGTAATTTGCATAAACACCAAGAAAGGGCGGTAATAATCACTGAAAGGGAAATTCCTTCACTGCAACAGCCCTATTTAGAAAGTGACCATCAGCTGTTAACCTGTCAGATGCACTGGTCCTACTGGTTTCACTGGTTCTCTCTGGATGCCTCAGACATGAACTTGTGCTTGTGTTACAGGTGCAGACGCTGCAGAGGATGAAGAAGTGGATGTCACCACTGTTGACCCCATAGTTGCTTTTTGCAGCAGGTGAGAATCAACAACACGGCTCACTACATCAGTGCAAACAATCTTCCCCCTCTGATCTGTTCCACATCATCCTGATCTCATCCATGAAGCCATTTTAATCATATGTATCGTCAATAAAAAACTAGTTCAGTGCTCGTTCAGCACTGTAGAGAAGATGACTGTTCAAACCTGTGTGAACTATTTAACTTCTGACATTCTTGACATTCTATCTGTGTGTGTTGTGTAGTGACGAGGAGCTGGAGGACTACAAGGCCCTGCTGTACCTGCCAATCGCCCCCGAGGTTGAAGATCCAGAGGAAAACCCCTTCGGCCCCCCGCCGGACGCCTCGGTCCAGACAGCCACTCCAGATGACGCGTTAGCCAGCGGCGACAAGAAGCAGCGGCAGCCTTCGTCGGAAGGAGGCCCGGCCAAGAAGAAGGCTCGCACCACCACCATTGAGCTGCAGGGGGTGCCCAGTGACGGTGAGAGACTGGAACACAACAAAACGTGCACTCACAAGATTCAGTGTCAGGGTCCTGTTGATGTATGCACATTTTCTGGCAGGGGCATTGATTTTCTTTATCTTCAAATTCGATGAAGACATTTATGGTGCCCAGAGGATGAATCCTGATAACTTAAGAGATGCCGACTGACTGTTCCTCTAGGGCCACCATAGCATTTAACTTTTCACTAAAGCAGTAAAATATTTCAACATGTACAAGATGGATTAGCACCACATTCCTGCAGACCTAACGACATTCCCATCAACCTGAGCTGTGCTTTGCGTGTAGTGCTGATGAGTAAATATTTGCATGTGATCAAGGAAAAGGCAAAGTAGATGCAAATACACTGAATGAAAACAGTATTAACCAAGTGTTAGCGTGACATTGCTCTGTTGTAGTGATGGAAACAGTGCAGTGGAAATGATGAATATACCCTGTGAGCCAATTCTAGTACAGATACAGAAATTAGCCAACATCAGAAAGCAGCCAGTGTCTTGTGATGGCTTTCTTACCAGCAGATACTAAAATACTGAATAAGTATTCGTTAAATTGTGCAGGTTGAAAGTTAGCTTTTCCTAAAATAAAAGTATTAAATAGGAAAGGTATTTTTTATGTTAAAAATGCCCTCTGGTATTTTGTGCATCTCAAACCAAAACTGTCAGGGCACTTGTGTGCTGTCTGCTTTGGGGTAATGAATCTAATTAGACATTTCCAACCATTCACTTCAAATTTCATGCTACAGACTGAGATGGATATACGAGCAAGAGGGTCAAAGTTGAAGGCGCAGTGTCATGACAAGTAGTATGTCCCAATTGTTGGATGTCTTTTGTTTTATTGTGAAAATCTGATTCCATGCTGTCTCTGTCTCTGTAGAGGTGCACCCCCTACTGGGAGTGAAGGGGGATGGCAAGTCCAAGAAGAAGACAGCAGGCCGGCCCAAAGGCTCCAAAGGTAAAGACAAAGACTTCCCCTTCAGGCCCAAGCCCTACAGGGGCGAACGGCCCTCCTTCCCCATGGAGGCCCTGGGCAGCTCTGGCTCAGGAGGAGGAGGAGGAGGAGGAGGGATGAAGGGCAGGGCAGAGGGGGTCCTGGCCACAGGTAAGCATGCCACCGCCCCTGCTGCTGCTCAGTCTGGGGAGCTCTGCTAGTCCTGCGGCCCTGCTAGTCTGACTGCCACCTCACCAGCCCGGTCTGTCTCCAAGGCAACCCTTTCGTCTCCCTGTACTGCTTCCGCCCAACACAAACCCCCATCCCCCCACCCCCTCCCACCCACTAGACCAACCAACCACACAGCTCACTGACAGAGACCTGCATGTTGTAAAGCCACAGTCTGGAGGTTGGAACACAGCTGCACCAAGTATCAGAACTATGTTTCACTGAAGTAGATCTGGTCCAGTTATTAGTGTTCCTGTTGTTATTATTAGTCCAAACTGTAACTAGAGTTAATAAACAAACAGTGACTAACATCGTTTCCTGTAACATTTCGGTAGGAAAAACATACTCTGTCAGGTTTATTTGCTTTTTTTAATGGGGCAATAATGAAGTACTGATGCCTCTTAACTCCCTGTTTAAGTACATATTGCTGTAGCTATGGAGATCAGTTATACGGCCTTAAAATATCTGTGTATTTCAAGATTACATTTATGAAATATTATTTTGAATATCTATTCCATTTATCTCTACACATCACATTTCAGTATGGGATGACTCATCTTCTTTATCTGATTCTTTCTGCCAATTGTTATTTATGATTTACACCGACTGCTGCAGTCTACATTAATGTTATTGTGCAGCTGTTCAGGTTTTATTGAGTCTAATTACAGTTCAGGTAGTTTTTGCTGCTTATTAAATACTGGCTTTTATTGTAGTCAACATGTTAAAGGCAAAGTATTGATAAATATGTTTATTCTCTATTTTACAGTCGACAAGATTAATGTTGTTTCTCGCAGTAGCTGCAGTATTTCTGAGATGTTATGATTTACAGTTAAATACCTGGCGTTCTCGCTGAAATCTCCCCCCATTGTCTGGAAAATACCTTTTGTTGAACCCATTGTTTGTAGCATGTGTGGGCCTGTGTGTTTGTGTACTGAAGGCTGTGGTGTGTACTGAAACAAAGGCACCTTGTCTCACATATAGAGACAGATAATACAACTGAACTGTTGGGAGTGAAATTCCAACCATGAAGTTACTTAATGACACAGTAATATAAATAGGCCGATCTTTCAGCTGCAGGTGTTTCCTCCAGTCACTTTTTATACTGAAAATACAGATTACAGTTCAGCTTTTTAGTTAAATATTATTTGTGAACAATATGGAGTGCAAACTTGTAATTAGAAACTCTGCAGGCTGTTAAAAGAGTATTTTAATTAGACATGCAGGACTTGTAGGATAACATAGTACCACATAACCTTAACAAAATTTGAAATCAAAAAGTAGAAATTTTCTGAATAATAATCCACATAAGACCAGAACAGCTGTGTGATCAGGAACAAGCTGTTTGTCCTTTTGTTACAGTTGGACATATTCACAGTAGCTGACTTTACAGTGACCCCTCTTGTACCTTCAGAGTTGTGTCCCTCCCAGACTATGGCTTTATGACTGTATAACCTCTGCTAACCTCAGCATCACTCTAACTAATTTGCCATAATTTGATTTTTGTTGAAGTTGGACTGTAGTTGGCAGATGGGTGTTGACGTGGCTAACGGTGGGATGGTGCCGCTTGTTTCCCCTGCGGGCTAGCTGGCTAGTCTACATCTACTTCCTGCTTGGCCTTTGACCCTCCTGCTCCCACTCCCACCTCGCTCCTTGGGCTTGTTATGCGACATGAACGTGTGTCTGTAGCAGCGCTGCTCAGGTCCTGTCTTTTCTGTTTCTGTGTGTCAAAAAGATGGGGGGCAACAGCGGATGTTTATGTAGTCCATATCGATGTCTGTACTCATCCTACTTTGAATTTCAACCAAAAATTCTGTCACCCAACAGCAGGTGCGCAGTATATATGTGTATGTCAGCTATAAAGGATTTATAGCCCATTATGTACAGCACTACATTATTAAAAATTATACCAATGCATATCAACAGCACACTGATCTTTCTCAGCATCAGATGAACTAATACATCATCCGTGGACTATCTATACTGCAGAAAATGTAATCAATTTGTGGACAACCATTTTGAAGTCTTGACAATGACATCTCGGCCATCACCATCTTTGTTTTTTGGATCATATTTGAGCAAAGGGTGGAGCTGTGAAGAAGCTGACCAAGACTGTAGTGATGCCTCACAGACAACCTGTCGCTCAAAGCAGACCTGCCCTTAATTATGCGAAACTTTGAGCCTTAATAAAATTTAAATGTGTAAGTTATATAAAAATTCACCCCTGTACAGTTGTTATTATGGGGGGAATTAGCTATAGAGACGAGAACCGTTTTTTGTACCAGGCTGTACACACGTTTATTATTGCTGTAAAGTTGAGGATTTTAACATGAGGGTTTATGATAGAGCTTTAATCAAGCCAAAAAAAAAATAAGGCTTAATCCTCGGCAGCAGTTTTGGGCCTGCGGCCCATCAAAAACCTGAGTTTCTACTGTTTGAAAAAAAAAGCAGCTTATATTATATTTTATAAACTATATAGTTTGAGTATTAAGACACTGATTAAAAGCTAAGAGTGGGTGTGTTTCCTTGGCATTTTTGTGGTCGCTTCACTTTTCAGCTTGAGAGGTTGCAGCATGATTGTATTGCACGTTAGACGTTAAGTACTTCAAGATTAGTCTTACATTTCTAACATTACTGCTTATTTTATCATTGAAGGCACAAATGCTACACAATTGCGCAATATTCATGATATCATTTTATGCGATAAACACCTTGCAAAAGACTTCAATATTGCACCCTGAATGTAATAACAAAGTATTAAATTAAGTTCTGTCTGTTGGTGCTATTTTGTCTGATGCACGCCATGCTGTCAACTCTGGCCGATCAGCCAGAGCTCTCGCTATTGGCAGGGCTCAACATCAGGGATTGCCTGATGAACCGGAGCAATTAAAAAGCGAGTGATGTTAATGTCTGCTATACTCTGAGACTTTGCTCTGCCTGTGTCTGTCTTTGTGTGAGCAGGGAGCGCTGTGGGAAGACAGACACAGGCAGCCATGTTTACTTCATAGATGAAATGTGATCGATGAGTTGAAATGCAAAAGGGCAGTCATGGCGTCTTGAAGAAAAACATACGACTATGTTGAGAAACATGACTTGTCTTAGAAGAGTAGTTGAGCGTCAGAGAGAGAAAGAGAGTGGTATTTGCTCACTGAGAGCAGAGAGGTGTTGGCGATTGAAGCAGAGAAGAAATTAACAGTAAAGTTCTCAAATAGTAAAGACCCAATTACATATAAGTATATATACTGTATATACAAGTAAGCATAGATACTGTGCAAGTCTGAGTCAAGAACTGAGAACACTTAAATATCTGTTTACTTATCACAACTAATATCGTTATTGTTATATCTAACGTTATTGCATATCAGCTCTTTTCCTCATATTGTGTAGCTCTAGAGGCCACTTAGAAATCTGAAGATAAAAGAGCCACATTTAATACATTCTCTTCTCTTACATCTCTGCTGTTCTTCTGTTAACCTGCTGTCAATGAAACTTTCTGCACAAGTGTCTCACATGAAAGGACACTAAAAGCTTAAAACATCTGCAGGAAGTGTGAAGTTTTATTAATAGTAGCTTAACAGCGATTGCAAAATTGTCACAGTAAAGATTTTAATTAATTGCTGCTGTTGTACAGATGGATTTAGTAGGATGCAGTTTATTGTACTGTATTTATCACGTGAGACTTTAGAGTGCAGGTAATTTTCCCAATTTTTTTTCTACCAGTATTTAACTATTTGTCTCGGTCATGATTCTTATAATTATTATTTGAGAATGTACCACAGTTCATAGGAGAACATTGTGTAAACAGTGTCTTATTGTCCACGATGTGTCTAACAGTTTCTGTGTTCCTCTGCAGGGAGTCTTGTTTCGCAGTCGTACAAACAACACGACATCGGAGGGATGGACTGATAAATGCTGTGTACAATGGTGACGGAGCCGCCAACAGGCGAAAACAAAAAGGACACAAAGCCTGATGTCATACGTACAGACTGTGAGCGAGCAGCCTCTTTGATGCGACGAACTGTTTCCTCTCCCAACCAGAGCACAGCGACACAGGAGAACTCCTCAGCCTGGATCACTGGACAGACGGCGACAAAGAGAGCGTGAAGCAGTCAAAGTTGTCACGTAGAAATCACGTCCTCTGTCTCTGTAGGATTCATCATGTATAGAACACCCGTGTCTTGATAGTGTGTGTGTGTGTGTGTGTGTGTGTGTGTGTGTTTCGTCTTTCTTGTTGTTTTTATACGTATTAAAACATTTTTTGATTTATAAATAAGCTGCTTTGTGTTTCTGTGTGGAAACCTGTACTCATCTATAGATCCTGACAAATGTCGATTTATAAAGGATGGAAAAAGAATCTGGGGCCGGATTTATAAAATGTCTTAAAAGGCAACTCTCCCTGTATTCAAAATTCAGTTCAGAAATATTAGTAAACATAGACAACTCTCTCCCAAATTCACTGACAAAAGTTTAGATTTGTAAATGGTCTGTAAAGCAGGGAATAACTTAACCTGATTCCTCAATACCAGACACTTTAGTCTGGTATTGTGATGCCAGCATTACTACACAGACAAGGAATAGTTTGTGTCATCTCAGGTTGTTCATCTGTTTTGGAAATGGTTGCATATTATCAGAGTGTATTTGAGCTTCTCTGCACCAAAAGAAAGGGAGATGTTTGGAGGTGTGGTTATTTATCATGGAATGGTTTTACTGGTCCAGCCCACTTGAGATCAAATTGAGCTGTATGTGGCCCAGGAACTAAACCCCTGTCATAAGGTATAAAGTCTGATGCTGCTCCATAGACAATAAATCGGGAAAGATGTCATAGATGACACTGAGAGCACCCAGGGAAATGGTCTGAGAATACTTCAACAGAATTTAGTTAATTTGGGTATAAAAAAGAAAAAACATTCTGTGGCTCCACAGAATCCAGCTCCTATTAATTGTCTATGGAGCAGCTCCAGACTTTATACTCTGACATCACAAGTTTGAGACTTCTCTGGTTTCTGGCTCTTTGAGAGAGAGCAGCACGTGTTCATAAATACTGATTGAACATTCCTAGACATGGGCATAACATACTGGAATTCTAAATTTAGGTGGTGTTCCCCTTTAAGGCTTAAAAGTTTATCTGAGTTTGGTCAAAGAGTAATTCACAAAGCAGTTTGGAGCTAAAAATAGCTCAAAAATCTGAGAAAAGTTTGAGCTCATTCAGAGGATGCCTGAGGACTTCACTAAGACCTACTCACAGTCAGTCAGCTGCCCCTCTTTGTGTCAGTTTTGGACAAAATACAGTTTACAATACAGTTTAAAGCAGTTGTTTCCAACTGGTGGGTTGTGGGTCCATTCTGAATGGACCACAGGTGACTCACAAACATGTCAAGTTTGTAAAAAACACACTTTATTTTGAAGTACAGTGAATTATTGGCACAGAGTATTTATTTTAAAGTGCTGTTTCCTACTGTAGAGTGAGGGAATAATTGGCAACTACTTGACAGAGACAGCAAACTAGCTTAATGACATGGCCAAGCACAAGTATGAAGGTGAATATTTTAAACTGTGTGGACCTTGAACTAATAACTAAGGAGAACTCTGGACCCTGTGGTTGAACCAGTTGGGAACCACTGGTTTAGAGCATCTATCAGAATAATCCATCAAACCAAAAATAAGCTCTTAAGATCTCTGTTTGTTCAACAGTTCATTAGGCATACATTAAATAATCACCAACTGCGATTAATATATAAATCACTGGATTACCAGGTCAAATTGGCACTGTCTGTAGAATTACTGCATTTGACAACTACAAAAAATCACTCTATCAACATGTAGGTGGTGTTTAATGACATAAAATCGACCTGGCAAGTCAGTTTTACTATTTTTAATGTATAGAAACAAAATTTAAAATCTATGCTTGGTTGCAATTTGCAATCTCACCACTAGATGCCACTATATCCTGCACACTAGACCTTAAAAGTATCAAAACTAAAAGTACACAGCAGGCAGCAGAACGGACCCTGACCCTGTTTCATAGTGTTGAATCGGTGCTATTGGATCCATGTAAGAAGCATTTTAATGTTGCAGTTGTGGTGGAGCTCATTTTAACTGCTTTATTGGTTTAATCTGCAATTTATCATATTTTTTAAGATGATCATATTTGTGTGTCTTCATCTAAAAAGTAATTAGTTACTCTGCAGACAGAGGAAGCTCAACATTGACTCCAGGGTACTTTAAAACAAAGTGGGCCTACAGAACATGTGCTAAATTCAACTGCTGGAAATACAGGTTTAACTAAAGTTCTGACGTTTAATACAACTTAAACAAATGACAAAAACCTCCCAGGGTAAACATGCAGTGTACTTTAGAAGGAGCAGAGGGGGTGGAGGCTGGAGGATCAGGCTCTTCAGGTATCTTACTGAAATGTTGAAGTGCACCTGTGTTTTTAGTCATGCTAGAATAGTCTCTTTATGGATGGTGTTGATCGGCAGGTCACAGTGGTGGAAGAAGTGCTCAGATCTTTTATTAAATTAAAAGTATCAATACCACAGTAGGATATACTCTGTTTCAGGTATCAATTATGTCTTCAAATTATTATTTAAATAAAAGTATAAATGTATGACCGCCAAAATATACTTGTAAAGTATCAAAAGTAGGCTAAAAATACTCATTTTATATGTTTATATATTATATGTTTGTAGTCCTGTTTTTCCTTAATGTATCAAGATATTCACATTCTGTTTTTTTTCCCACTGCCCACTGTCTCATAAAATGTGGGATCAATTAGAGCTCCTCCCATACTTTAATTTATGTACAATGATTACAACTTTGTTATTGTAATATGACTTTCTCATAATTGTTCTTATAATATGACTTTATCCTCACAAAATTAAAACTTTGCTCTTTTCTGACTTTTTTTCCTCTAAAATTACGGCTGTTCTCTTGTAACAGCTTTTCTCTTACTTAACCTCAAAGTATCATATGTAGCCTCTTTTGTAAGATACCGGTATGTCATTTTCTTGTAATAGCCTACGCCTCTGCTGATGAAACTATGAATTTATTCTTGTAAGGTTGTGATTTTGTCTTTGTAATATGACAGTTTCTTTTGCCTTAATTATTACTTTCTTCTTGTAATATTATGACTGACATTTTTTTTTTTTTTTTCCTCTTGTAAGGGAATGTTTTTTATTTATTGATGGGAGGGGGCCAAATAATTTGTAAGCACTAGGGAGGGGCTTATTTTTTTTTTTTATTATTTTTCTTTTAGTTTTACTTTTTATTTTGGCTTAAATGAGGGGCCTACAAATGTAAATGGTTGTGTTAAGTAAATATTTTACCACTGATTTTTAAGAAAAAAATGCCTTCCAATCCCACCTTTGGGTTTTGAAGGCATGATTTTCTTAAAAACATCATCAAAGTTGCACCGTTAATCATTGCCAGAAAAAAAGCCAAAAAACAGAAATGATCAAAAAAAGTTTGTACTTTATTGTATGTCTCATTTAAATTTTGAACAAAAATAAAATGATTGCACTAACTTGCCAGCATGCATGACAAGAGTGAAAAACCAAGGCTTTTTTTTCAACTCTAGGATTGAATCTTCAACTTTTAATTTTTAACTTTCAACATCAAAGGGCAAATTTTAAAAGTTTAATAGGTAATTTATGGTGCAGAAAGGGTCTTGCATTCCAAAGTCACTCAGGGAGGCTCAAGGAAAAATGTTTGTAGCTTCAGGTAAAGTAAAATAATAATAATGATAATAATAATAATAATAATAATAATAATTACACTCCAGCCACCACTCTCCTCTGATAGGTGAAGAGCAGTCCCCAGGAGGTCGTTTTATTTCTTAAAAAAAAAAAAAAAAAAGGACAACTATATTTTTGTGTCAGTTTTAGTTTTTGAATGGGCTTTTAAATGACAATGCATTAGTTTTATTATTATTATTATTATTACCATTATTATTATCAGTGATCATAATAATATCATTATTATTCTCTGTTCAAAAAGTCTTTATTCTCATAATATTTCTTAAAATATCTCAGCTTCATTCTCTGAGATCTGACGTGTCTCTTTCTTCCAAGAACCGTTAGGTCAGTTAGGCCAACTTCCTTATGGGACTTTTATTTTGAAGAGGCGGAAGTGGTATTCTGGTGGGAGTAACTTGGTCAGCCGGGGCCGGGCGGCAGCAACAGCAGCACAAGTCAGTCGGTCCTGTGGTACTTCGGAGTTACCACTAGCAGCCAGTAGTACTAGTCGGAGTACTTGTATGTTCCTGTGCCGTCGTGTGTTACTTTCTGGCCGTTAACGGGAGCTGAGTGTGTCGTCGTTAGTGTGATGGAACTGGACAAAATGGACGAGAACGACTGGAAGTATCACGGAGAGGGGAACAAGAGCCTGGTGGTCTCACACGTACAGGTGAGTAGGCTAGGCTAACACGAAGCTAACCCAAGTTCGGCTAAAGCAGGAGGAGTGTGAATTTAGCTTTGAGAGGACACCACCGCCCGCGTCACACTTTTTTAACGTTAAATAAACATCGCCTCGGTGTTGCTGACGACGGAAACTTTATAGTTATTATCTGGAAAGTATGTTTAAAGCTGAAGGGTGACATGTCAACTGCCAGGAATGAGGATTTTATTTAGCTATCATCGGTACTATTAGCCTGTGTTTGCTAGCTTAGCCGGCTTGTTAGCCAACAACTAAGAGTTCAAATGAGTCCAACCAATAACAAAAGATCGTCACACAGCGACAACAAAGCTTAAAACACCCCGTTTTTTTGGCAGTAACACATAGATTTAAGTCCAGTCAAGGTGACGGACTGACCGGGTGGTGTTAGGTCATAAAAGGTAAGATCCTAACGGGCTGCTGGGAGGCTACATTAGCTAACGGGACCTGCCTGTTAGCAGACTCCGAGGCTGACCGCTAGTCTTTGAGTTCACTTCTATTCAGGTTAATCCGGAGCTGGACTGATCAGGGCAGGGTGGTGAATCCACTGACATGCCCCAGATCGCCTGTGGGAAAGTCTCATTCACGGGACCGTCGCGGTCATGTTGTTATTGAGCAATTGGTGAGATGTTATGAGGGTATGGCATCACAGCAGCAGTGTTGTAATCAGCTCAGGAACTGTCGAGCTTTCTTGGGGTTTTGATTGTTCACAAAGCAATATACATTTTCATCTGTGCTTCACTTTGCATTATTACAATTCCTCACTTTGTTAGATAAGTTTTCTTGTTCATACCAGCTCTGTAATTTTTTTTTTATACGTTAGCAGGTGCAGGGCGATCTCCAGGGAAGACAGGGAAAGATACATCCTCTTATTCAAATCAAAGTCTGACTAAAAGTGAAACTAAGTTGCTCAAGAAGTCAAAATTAAGTCAGTTTGCACCACTGAACATTCGGCTGTTTGGCAAATTCAAGCTGAAGGGAAAAATTCCTTCTGCAGAAGTCACCAAAAAACATGTGTCCACTACACTTCAAATAATTTAGGAGTGGTTCAAAACTAAGGAGAGGCAGGGCAGGAGAGAGATTTGACTACTGACCGACTGCATGTAAATGTGGATGTTACAGTAACCAGGCTACTGCAGTGCATTCAACCATGTCGTCTGGTTTCCTGCATAACCTGATTTCTCTCAGTGTTGTGTTTTTTTAGGGGGGCATGTAGATGTTCACTGCTGGAATATCCTGACATCTGTTATGTCATCATATTCTCAGGTGAATTAATGTTCTCTCTGAAACACACCCAAATACTGACTGAAGTAGTCAGCGTTGTGTGTTGTAATCATTATATGATGCATTATGTTTGAAAGTTGTAATCAGAGACACTTGTTTCAACCTGCAGTGGAATAACTGTTTCTGGGAAACACTGTGGGAAAACTTTGAGCTGTATCATTATGTTAATCTACCCACAGGAATCTCATAGAGATGCTCCTGGATCGACCCTGCCCAGTAGTTCAGGTGTTAATCCAGGTCTGAGGCTCCGCTGATCCTAACTGTGCTCTTCTGTTCTTGCAGCTTTCTAGAGTTCTACGCCTGCTCAAGTATCCAGCCGAGAACTCTGAAAATCCACCACAGGTAAATATTAGTCTGTGTGTCTCAGGTGTTTTCTGAAGCTGAAGACTGGTTCAAATTAATGCTCAGTAAAACATCTTGATCACAGGGAAAGTATTGGGAATCTTTTAGTTTATGTGTGCTTGTTAATTACATTTATTTTTTTGCAATTTGAACTTCTATTCTCACTGATAGATACTTTACAGTGTACCCCAATTTTAACCCCAAAGTGCTCATCCCCAGCAATTTTACTGTCAGGCCCAGTTTCCCCTAGATTGGCTGTAACCTGACGTCCGTTATGTGTTTAGATATTATTGTAGTGGTGTTTTTAGATGTTGTAGCATATTGTCAACTGAACTTGAACCACTAGTTTTCACTTCAAAATAGACCAAACTGTCTCATCTGTCAACCATCTGCAGCCCGACCCTTCTTTATTTCTTATTTTTTGTACAAGGTAATTAGAATCGTACAAGGTAAAGCCCTTATTTTTGTTATTTAATCAATATTTTTGGGGACACCTCACATCTTGTTTGAATAAAATGTTATTGGAATGTTCAATTGACAGAATTGATCACAGTTTGGTGTGAGCTCCCAAGTCACAACTGATCATTTGATTGAAAATGTGCAGTGTGAAGTAACACACTGTAGAAGATTAATAAAATCATTGGGGATTTGTACAGCTTTAGGCTTCTGCACGGAGACCCTGGTTGACCAGAGACACTCTGTAACAGCTGAGCAAACACTCAATGTAAAACATTAATTTTAAAAAAACAAACAAAAATGAACAAACTGTTAAATGACAGTGTTTAAAGGAATACTTCACCCACAAAACAACCATTTTTATACCACTTATTCATCTTGCGTTGCCTTAAAGAAAACTATGTCTTTCTTGCGTGCCCCCAGTGCACAAAGAATCCAAAAATGGCCGACATTGTTGATAAATTGAAGTAAACCGGGACGCTTTTAGCAACAGCAAAAATATATCAAAACATCTGTTCACAAAACTCATGTGGTATAAACCAAGTCTCATGTATCCAGTCATATGCTCAGTGCCTCCCAAACACGTTGCATTGCCCTCAGCCCCTTTTGACCAGGACTAATAGTGAAACTTTTCTATGCTTCCACTTTCAGTCCTGGTCATAAGGGGGTGACGGCAAGGCAAACTACTGCGCATGTTTTGCTGTTGTCACTTCATTTAATCAACAGTGTTTGCCTTTTTTGGATTCTTTGTTCACTGGATACATGCAAGAAAAAAGTTTTTTCTCGAATTAAAGGTGACACAGTGTGAAAACCTGATATGTAAATGCTCATTTTGTGGGTGAAGTATTCCTTCAAAGTTTAGTCTACAGCACCTGACTGCTGACTGTCATATACTGAATGATGGCTCGGGTTACCCAATTCCAGTAGGCTTGGATGATATCATGGTATCATGGTATACTAGCGTATTTCTAAATCCTGACAGTTTAATTTTCAGTGCCATCAAATGTAGATACTCCACTTTCTGTTAAACTGATACAGAGGCTGCAGAGACTAGACTACGTGAAATAACAAGTGATAAATGTACCATTGTCAAATAATCAGAGCAAACCACATTTACACAAATATGTATTTATTGTGAATCTTTAATCACTATATTTCATAAAATAACATTACTTTACCAAATGAAATAAAACTCTTGGCTTAAAACAACAGTCTCATGGCTGCAAACGATGATCTCGTGCTGCATCTGAAGACATATGCAGGTGGTTTTATAGTGAACAACAGAGCTGTGTGATGCAAGATATCAGATTGATGACTGAGGGAAGAAAAATGTCAGTAATCCTAATGATAATCCTGATAAAGTCCATGACAGAGAGGAGAAAACAGATGTTGGTTCATACCTGTTAGCAGGGTTACATGGAAACTTAGTTTAGTGTAATGGTTGTGTGTAGCAGGACAGGGCTCCATTTAGCCACTGCTTTGTTTATTGTCAGTGGAGTAGCAGCAGACCTTACATCCTGGTCAGATTAAAGGCTTGAAGGGACAGTCCCTGATACACATGTAAACTAAAGTATGGCCCCGCCCAACCCTGAAATTCAAATAAACTTGGAGCTGCTTATCGGCTGCCAACACTCTGAGGCTGATTCACGACAATAAACAACCGCTAAAGGTATAAACATTTGAAAGGTTTCTTTATATGAGTTTTATTTGTAGCAACAGCAGGAAAACTGATGAGTGTTTCTAATTAATCTATTACTCAAACAGATAAAGAAATGAAATATTAAGTGTTTGAGGAGTTTCTGTACTTTAAGGCAAGGCAAGTCAAGGCAAGTTTATTTGTATAGCACAATTCAACACAAGGTAATTCAAAGTGCTTTACAGAGACATTAAAAGCAACAAGACACAATTTAAAACAATAAAAACAGTCAATTAAAAAGGGAAATAGAAATTGAGAATGATAGTGAAAAGAAGTAGAATAATAAAAGGCATAAATCAGCAGTGTGTAGTTAAAAAGTACGGGCAGTAGAATACAGCGGGTAAGTATTTAATCTAAGAGTACGCTTCAGTAAACAATAGTGTTTTTAGCCCTGATTTAAAGGAGCTGACAGTTTGAGCAGACCTCAGATCTACGGGAAGTTTGTTCCACAGGTGAGGAGCATAATAACTGAATGCTGCCTCACCTTGCTTGGTTCTTGTTCTTGGAACACACAACAAACCTGTTCCAGATGACCTCGGGGGTCTGGATGCGTCGTAGGGAACCAGTAGATCAAACATGTATTTTGGTCCGAGACCATTTAGGGCTTTGTAGACCAGCAGTAAGATTTTAAAATCTATTCTTTGACTCACAGGAAGCCAGTGTAACGATTTAATGACCGGTGTAATATGGTTCACTTTCCTGGTGTTTGTAAGGACCCTGGCGGCAGCGTTCTGAATCAGCTGCAGCTGTCTGATTGATTTTTTGTTAAGGCCTGTAAATAAGCCATTGCAATAATCCAACTTACTAAAAATGAATGCATGAATAAGTTTTTCCATGTCTTGTTTAGACAGAAACCCCTTAATTCTAGCTATATTTTTCAGGTGGTAATAGGCATATTTAGTAATAAACTTTAAATGGCACACAGGAGCCCCAGGATTTCTCTTAAAGCTCAATGGCTTTAAGAGAAATCCTGGGGCAGCTTTACAAACCAGTGTTTGTTGGTCAACCAGCTGACTTTGTGTTTAACCCTGTCTTTTCCCCCTACAAAGATAGTTGCCATGGTAACTGCTGGTACACAACAAATACACAAGGAACAGTTTCTGTTCAGGCTTGCAGATCAGAACTTATGAAAGGATCAACTCCTGACCAGTCAGCGGTGAGGAAGAAAATGAGTCACCATTCCTACAGGATCCCAGTATGGAAAAAATATGTATGTGGTTACACGTGATGTAGATTAGTAGCGCTGTAGCTATGTAGGAAAACGATATCTATTTCATACTGTCTACAGAGCGGCTGATTGTTTGTCCAACCAGGGAAACACTGGTTAGTTAATAAACAACGGAACCATTTTAATCAATGAAAGAGTGATAGATTGTGGGTCTCAGGTCTGGAACAATGCTCTGCTTACCTAGGATGTTGCTGTTTGCTTAAGTGAGGACAGATAATAAGAGACATTACGTTCAATTAATTAATCATTTGTTTGTCATATGAAGTCATACAAGGAACAGCTTCCGTGAAGTGTGATCCTATAATTTCCCTCAACTTGTACGTTGTGATTTTGCCCTTTCTTCCCTCCTCTGACACAGTAGGCTGCTGCTTTATAATTGCCCGTGTCTCTAGACAGGTAGCATTGTGTGTATGTTTTTCAAAGTGCTGCCAAAAGTGAGGTCTGCAGACCAAAGTTGGTCCGCCAGAAGGTTTGATTTGGCCCGTCAGATGTTTCTAGTGAAAAGTAAATGTTGAAAAAAAAAAAAAAGCATAAGGGAACTTGGGATCCTAGTAGCACCATTTTGCACCTTAACAATACAGAACAATACAACAGGTGTTTGCTTTTAGCCCGTGGCCCACCATTAAATTTCAGTTTTGACCCTCCCACGGAAAAAGTTTGGGCACCCCTGATTTATGGCACCCTGGATGGTTCTGGTAATCCCTGGTCTCTGGTTGTGGAATGATGCAACTGTAATTTTGTGTACGGTTGCTTTTATTATTGTACAAAGTCAATCCACCGAAGACTCAGAGAATTCACTGATGTCATCAGTGACATCAAAGATGGTGTCTTGGAACGTGCACCAGACTCAGACAGGTTGGCTCCATCTCTAGCGCCATTAAGGGCATGCGTCACTGATTGTTTACATATGTTAACTGCAACAAGATGGCTGCATGGTTGCTCCTCCTGAACACAGGAAGTGGTCGAGTAGATACGGGACATCACGTCACTTTTCCTCCGTCACACTAGTATATATTCACTGTAAAGCACACAGCTCCTCTACAACTCTCTCCAGAGTCCTAAGCTCTGTCAGACTGGCATATAGTGAAAGAGCTTCCTAGTTGAGTGGTACTGTCCAGGATTTAGCCAAGTTTCGTTGAGTCAAAGGATATTACAGTTCCTAATAGCCAGTTGAAAACATGCAGCACGGGTTGTTCCAGTTTAATATCCAACGCCTGTACAGTGGCTAACAGCATGCTAGTTTGACTGGTGCCCATCTTTTCCTTCATGTTTGCTGATGCTTACATTTGAGAACCTCGACCTAGGTAGCTATCATAAGTCAGCAGGAAGAGAGAGTTTGCAGACTGGTGAGTTGATTTCCTTCCCTGGATAACTGACTTGCAGCCACACGCCACCACCATCCAACGCCGACCACAAAAAGCACCAGCAGCACTTGCAAAATTAACACAAGAGCATAACTTAAACAAGAATTAAGTAGCGCTAATGAAGAGGTGACTGGAAACATCCACACCCCCCTCTTTGTGTCCAAGAGACAATAAATAACTCAAATAACTACTCTGTCAACAGTACATCTCATGACTCAGAACAGGTTATATTTTACCTGTCTGTCTCACGGTCTGTCTGTCTGTGTGTTTGTCCTCCAGACGGTGGAACAGGCCTTCCGGCAGATCCAGAACATTGTTGACTTCAGCTCCAATGTGATGAGCAGCCTGCTGGGAGAGAAGTTCATCCACAGTGGGGTAAGACACTGTTGTGTTTACACAGTTTGATGTCATTCAGTAAAAGGTTTTTGTTTTTATCTTATCTTTCTTTTATCGCTTTATCAAAGCTCTATCTCACAGAACATTAAAAGCATGCTTCACTGACACTGCTGAAACACTGTCGGACTTATGATGAACGGAAAGGGTCAAAATCGATGCAGCAGAACCACAGCGTCTTTATTTAAACCACACATTCCTCTTACTTGTCAAAACCCAGTGCCTGCATTACCCACAATGCAACCAAACCCCTGATATTTCAGTCAGAGGAAGCATTCACACTGGTGCTATTCTGTCCTGGCCAATCGATGGACCGTGGGTCAGTGGTCGTTTCGGGCAATACCGCCCCAAAACGAGCAGCTGTTGTAACTGCGTGACGTTGTCCATGCGGTTCGGTCCGCTTTAAAAACTGCAGTGTGAAAGTGAACCGAACTAAATGAAGGTGTGAAATTTTTTGGCGGACCGAGTTCCCCGGACTCTCCCGGTGTGAATGCGCCCAGAGATTCAGGTGTGGCTAATATACATTTCTCCTTGATGCTGAAACAAACAAGACAAGTACGAAACAAACAACAATGGCTGCCAGACTAAAAAAATGAAAACTCCAGACGGATACATTTCAATACAAGCAAGTTTGCGACCAGTAACTGTAGCCTGGGACTGTTTTACCCCCCTGTTAATTTATTTATTTATTTTTTAGCATAATCAGACCTAGGTGATGAATCAGGGAACTTTGTAGCAGCAGACATTCACAAAAACAGTGAGTTGCATTGTTGAAATCTGAAGGGTTTTAGCACATGAACAACACTCCCTGGGTCAGATTGTGCCTAATTTTAGATTTAAGTATCAGATGGAAGTTAGATTCAGCAGCTCAATTTATTTGCCTGTCAAAATTAGAGCATATAAAAAAGTCACGATCAAAGCTGGCTCTGTACGTTATGCCCCTCATAATATACTGATGACCAGCACAGTGCCAGTGGATCACATTACTTTACATACAGTAGAAAACAGAAACCAAGATGTTGCAGCAGAGACAGACGTTTGGACATGTTCCGTCCACAAACTGGACTAACATGACTGTCCTTATTTTCTCCACAGGAAGTGGTCAAACTGCCGCTGGAGTTTGTACGACAACTGTCAATCAAAGTTCAACATCAAAGACCTGGTAAAACTTTTTTTTTGTTTCTGTGGGAAACATCTGGTATCAAAACCTAGTAAAGGAGCATGTTGCATGGAGTCAGATGAGTACTGAAAATGATCTGTGTGTCTCTGTGTGTGTGTCTGTCAGCCTGGCGCTGTGATAAGGTGATGGACATCTACAGCGGCTGTGCTCTCTGTTTGCCCAACCTGACATCTCCAGCACTCCACCCATCGACACACACTCCTCCACTCTGCATCGAGATCAAGGTACACACACACACACACACACACACACACACACACACACACACACACACGTGGATATCTTTTGCATAAAATTGCTTCGCCCAGTTTAATTTGAATAGTGGCACAAACATTGTTTAATAAAAGAAAGGGGAAACATTTATTCCAAGTAAAGAAGTATACACAAAAGTAACAATAAATTTCAGCCTGGTTTTAATTTAATAAGCCTGGGTTTAATTTTACTTTCATCTCAGTAATAAAACTCCAGATCTGATTAAAGATGAATTAATTCAATTTTATTTATATAGCCCAATATCAGAGGCCTTTAAAGTATACAGCACCCTCTGTCTTTAGACCCTCACAGCGGATAAAGGAAAAACTCCCCCCCCAAAAAACTTTTAAAGGGGTAAAAAATGACGTTCTTGTCCCAAGAAGCAGTTTCAGTTTCAGAATTGTTTGCCTGTGAATCACCCTCACCCAAACAACACATCACATGATGGACTGTGGGTGTATGAGTGGTACTCAGCTGATGCTATTTTGTGTTTTGTTTGTAGCCTAAATGTGGTTTCCTGCCGTCCTCCAAACATGTCAGCAAAGACATCAAGACCAAAGTGTGTCGCTTCTGCATGCACCAACACTACAAGGTAACTACAGCCACTGTGCAGAGGAACTACAGCTACACCAACTATAGTACAACAGCCTCTCATTATTAGTCACTGACTGTCACAGATCATATCAGCTGTAATTCTATCCGTAACTTGATGGCAGACCAAAACTAAACTTGTCTGTTGTCAGGTTTGTGTGCTCTCTGCATATGGTGTTTGTAATTGACTGAGTAAAGATTGTTTGTGAGGGAAGATCCTCCACTCTGTGTCACCGCTGTACACTCAAGAGTGGGCCGCGTGTTTCTGTAGTTCCAACAACAGAAACAGAGCGATACATCTTGTCTCTAATCCCATTCCCATGTTGAAATGTCACGTCAAATTCATAATTTAAAGGTCCAGTGTGTAGGATTTAGGGGCATCTATTGGCTGAAATGGTATATAAAATTCTTAAGTATGTTTTCATTTGTTTATAATCACCTGAAAATAAGAATCCTTGTGTTTTTATTACCTTAGAATAAGCTGTTTATACCAACATATGGAGCAGGTCTTCTATGGAGTCCGCCATGTTGTTGTTCAGTATCCCAGAACAGACAAACCAAATGCTGGCTCTAGATAGAGCCATTTGCGTTTTTGCATCGGCCACCGTAGTTCTTCTACATGCTTGTCACAAGGGAATTTCAAGCTCTGCAACCTCACCCCTAGATGCCACTAAATCTGACACACTGGACCTTTAAGCTTATAAATGTTATTTGAATCAGGACGTCAGTATTTGGGTCAAACAGCTCTTGAAAAACAAGATGTGTAAAATGTAGTGATCTACAGCTGCTATATGAGTGTTGCAGATACATATTTAATCAATATGTAGCTACATAGAATCTTTGGATTGGACTACAGAAAAACTACTGTTTCTATGACTTCATCACATCAGCCTTTCTTTCATGTCTTCATTCATCACCTTGTATTCTGTCTCTCCAGGTGGCCAATGGGAAGTGGAAGAGACGCAGTCTGTACTGTCCTCTAGACCTGTTCTCAGGGTGAGATTACCGCAGCTACTACCATTACCATCAACAGTGCTCTTGAGCTATGTGTGGAACTCATATGACCAGTTATATTGTGGTGATGTAAACAGTGATAACAGTACTGTATACATCAGTTCAGCAACAAATCCTTCCACCACGCTGCAGATTTAGTGACTGATAGAAAAGCTGCCTCAGTGTTCTGCAGCTGCAGACTCTCATGTTCTCTGTCTTTTTCTCGTGTTGTCCAGGAACAGACAGAGAATGCACTTTGCCATCAGACACCTGATAGAAGAACCTCAGAACAACTTCAAAATCTTCAAGGTGAGACACAACCCCACCTGTTGTCCAACTCCATCAGCAACACAATCAATCAACACAACTACTGGTTTAAAGAACAGAAAACATGGAGGAGGAGGAATAAACTCAATGATTTGAACAGGAAGTGTAAAGTGAAGGTGGTCCACTCTGCTCAAACGTTATGATGGTGCTGATGTAACTTGTGACACATGGAAAAGGAATGAAGAGTATTTGAATGACTGATGGGGCTCAGAATGCAGAGCTATTGATCGAGAGTCTGACACAAGAATAAGCCAGACTCTCGAAACTTTGTCTCAGCTTGAGATGACTCAAGTTCCAGAAACTGTGACTACCTAGATCCCCTAGTTCAGTTTTTCATTTTGAACCAAAGCTGTGACACATATTTTAAGAAATTCATCCTCAGATGTCTCTGTGTGTTTCAGGGCGGTCAGTGTATCTACAGCAGTAAGGAGGGCAGTGACGACTCCTTGGACCTGAACTCTCTGCTGCATCATCTCAGACCGTACTTCCTGTACGGAAACAACCGAATCAACAGTCACATGACCAGCAAAGCTGTCCTGAACGACTTCATCCAGGTAAAACCAACACACAAATATTTGTGTAAAGGGGTTTATACACACTTTTAATTCAAAGTAAAAATATATCGGTGTTGTGCAGCTGAGCAGTAGACTATAAACGTACCCATGCTAACATCAAGAGTCCCCAGTGGACCAAATTCTGCTCATGTCTCAGTGTCAGAGCAAAACAGACAAACTTGGAGTGTTTTCCAGATGTGAAACGGCTCAGTCAGGTGGAGATGTGAGAAGAGAAACTCACAACAGGTGTCACAGTGTCAGTCTAAAGTTTGTCTCTTTTTAAAGACCCTGGGTTGAAGTTAGAAATGTAGAAGTTGTAGTCAGGTTAGTGTTTGGCTTTTTAAAATGTAAGTTATTTTGCAACTATTGATTCGTTAGGAAAGTTTAAATGAGAGATCCTGACTCCTTAAACTGATGATGAACACTCACCTCTTTTGGTCAAACACATCTCTTTGTCTGTAGGTCCTGGTGAACGCCCTGCTGAGTGGGGGAGGAGGGGATGGAGGGGTGGTGACAGACAGACAAGGAGAAGGGCGGAGCTTCTGTGAAGCAAGTTTGTTCAACAAGGAGAGAATTCGCCACGGTAAGAACCTGCCTGTCTCCTAGTCTGTTTTACTGACTGACTGTTTCCTGTTTCTTTCTCAGTGATTTTCACTCAACAGGTGAACAATTTATTTGACAGGGAACATACAAAAGCTAGTTCTCAACCCCTGTGTCTGAACAGGGACAAAACAGACAGTTTATACATCACACACAGCAAGCACTATGAAATACTGTTCACCATGTGCACAGACACAAGATGCACACAGAGCAGTTGTGGTTGTTTGATCAGCCAAAGACCAAACAACCTTTTCAGCATCATAGAAAAGAGTACAAACCTGTGAAAGTTTTAATATGTGACGGAAGGAAACTCAGTTTTTTGTGTGTTTAATGAAAAAGTCCGCCTGTAGTGATGAGGTCTTTGTAATTCTGCTTCTCTCAGAGCAGAGTATAGTGAAAGCCTTTAAAGCGGGTGCGGCTAAGCTGTGGGTGTTTTACAAACTAACTGTGTGTCAGAGAACACCAAGACATTTTCAAGGCTCAACAGATTGAATTTGGTAAGTGTATTACAGTGGTGTTGGTTTGGACTTTGTGGTTTGAGCTTTACTAAATCTGGAAGCTCATTAAGTTCAATTTACTGAACACACAATACACAGACTGTAAAATTAAACATTATTAGCACAACTTTATTTTTTTTGTCCTTAAGTCTAGTCTCTTAATAATGATTATAAGACAAAAGCCCACTTCAGACTAAATATTTGCAACAAGATTAAACCATTTTAGAACGTTGCTGTTGTGTGAACTGGGTCGTCTCAGCTCGACTCGAGCCAGTTGATCGTGTCACCTGCGACTCAGCTTGTCAGATAGCCAGCGGCTTGTTTTAGAATGTAAGACATGCCAACTGTTTCAACAGCCAATTGGCTTGGAGAGAAATCGGTCAACCTGTCAGGTTGTGTGTTCGCTCGGCCTTCATCCCTGCTGAGCCTGAGTCCATTTTATTTACATCCCCGTAGCTGTTGACACATGTTGCTCTCCGTCCTCAGGATGTTGTCAGTGTTTGACGGTGGGTTGCTGCTGCTCCTCCTCGCTGTATGTGTGCGTGTCACACAGAAACACACTCACTGACTTATTTATCAGCGCAGGTTATTTGAATTATTTTGGCCTATTTGTTATGACTATGATCTATCTGAAACTTGTTTCGTTTGTTTTTGCTGTAACGGGTACAAGTAATAATTATTACAATACATTTAAAGCCTTTAAAAACACCCAAGGTCACCTTACAGACCATAAAAATAAAACCAAATAACAAGTAAAATACAGACAGAACAAGATAAGTATCTCTCTATTACTATTACCATTCATATTTTAACAAGATACAAGCTGTATTCAGCTATAAAATAAGCCTGAATGGCTGTAACATCAGAAAGGAGGTGCTGTGACAGTCATATAGGTGTCATTCTCGGAACCCATCGGCTGTATTCAGCGTCTGATTTCCGGCAGACGGCGATACAGCCTCTGGCGGCAGACCCCGATTTTTTGGCATTCCGGTTTGATTTGGGCGGAGGAGGCGAATTTCCGTTTCCGACTTCCGTTCATATATATAAGTAAATAAGCTGAACCATTGCGATGGATTCAGAGTTTGCAGTGACGGCAATTATGTTCCGCCTCGTTAGTTCACCGCACGGACCGTTTAACCTGGCAACAACTGCAGCTGGCTCAAACGTGATGGGTCAAGATCACACGGACTACAGACAGCCTACAACTGGAAACCAGGGCTCTTCCGCTCTTCCTCCGGAGGCAAAATCTCTATATACAGACTCTACATTCACTGAATGTAGAGTCTGTATATAGAGAATATAGGTGTAAACCGGCAGGTTGTCAGAACGTTGCAGAATGGCATATTAGTAGTTGCAAGCTTTGACCTGTCTAGTCATAAATCTTTAGTCTGAACTGAACTAATAAAATTCACAGAGCTGCTGTGGAAAACTACATGATGCTGCTGCTTGTGCTGATGTGAATTGTGACTGTAACTCTGCAGAGCAGTCTTGACAGATCCGTCTGTCTCTCCTCTCTCAGAAAGGACTGTCTTGTGTGGCAGCCTCCCTCAGAAATGTTTGCGGTTTGAAAGAAGCACTTTTGTCTTTTCACAAACATTTTGCTCACAACATCTGAATGTGATTATGTAAATATGTGAAACTAAAAACCTGACTCGTTTCTTTTTGTGCATGTTTCTTTTATACTGAAGGAGACATTAAATATTCTTCCTGTTTGAAGCATTTAAAGTAAACCAGAATTCTGACCTGATGAGAACAGAAAAGATGACCACCCTCTCTGTCTCTGTGTGCAGGCTCTCAGGGTTTACCCAGCGACAGTGTTTTGTTCAGGATTCTTCAGACTCAGATGTTGGACACACTGGACATTGAGGGACTTTACCCTTTGTACCGCCGTGTGGAGCAACACCTGCAGGACTTCCCCAAGGAGAGGTAATACACGGTTAGAGAGTATCAGAAAAAAACTGCAGTAACTTTTTAGTTTTGATAAATCTCATTCATCCATTACTTACAAAGAGGCACAGTTTTATCTCTGGCATCACTTCCTGTCTGTGTCTGTGTTAGAACTCGTCTTCAGATGGACGGGCCGTACAACGAGGCCTTCCTGGAGAAGCTGCAGAAATGTCCAACTGAGGATGACGGCTCTGTGGAATACGCTGTTGCCAAGGTGAGACAGAGCTAGAACCTAATGTTCAGTTCCCTGCTGTAATATTTCTCCTAATGTCAGCTGACTGTCTGTTGGAGAAATACACACTGGATAAATCATCAGTACAAACACTGAGCTAAAAAAAATCCCAGAGAATGTTGTTGTTGTTAACAAAATATCCACGTAAGTAGTTGCAGTAAAGTTCCACATAACAGACTGAGGGAAAACACTGAATTTTTTTTAAAGAAGGAACAAGTGAGGTCCTGCAGTGAAAGTGGAAGCAAAGTCATAGCTGCCAATTTCTTTTCTGTAAATCAGTTACCAGTTCGGACTGGTTTTCCACCCTCTGAACATTTACATAAAAGCCTAAAGAGAGTTGTTTGTCTAACTGCTGTGTTTTTACTTCAGGTCCATCAGTACCGCGTTGCCATGACAGCCAAGGACTGCTCCATCATGGTCGCCCTGGTGCCTAGCAGTGAGGAAGAAGAGGACGATGAAGGGTAAGAGTTAAGCTCTGGATGGCATGTTAATCACTTAGAAGAATCTCATTAAGTGAGAGGCTAACCTTCAGTCTGTAGTACAAGTCCGAAAACCAAGATGTTCTTAGCAGTGCCAGTTCAGGTCAGGTCTGCCATTGTTAGCAGTATGAGTTGATAAGAATGTATTACTTAGCATTTTGGACATTCAAAACCTGCAGCAACATGTTCACAGATAGAAGTTGGTCAGGATTGCAAATGTTATAGTGAGACACAAATACAACAGAAGTGCTGTTAAACAGGACATTACTACAGCTTTCACAACTGAAGATGTGCGCAGCAGCCATATTGGATTTAGAGGTTGCGTTATTGGGGTTCCTCTGACTTTCCGAGTTGGGAATCTGACCTCTGGAAAAAAAAAAAAATTGTCTGGAAACCCAGGAATTTTGAAGTGCCAGTACAAATTGAACACTCATAAATTTTGGTCTTTACAGACCTCATATATTGTGTTGTAAAGAATCATTGTGTAATAGCTGATGGAGTCCACTAGGTGGAGCCATACGTCAGCTCAGCACGTTTAAACCAAAACATTTCCGACTCACTTCTTCCTGGTCATTAATGCTCTCCTCCTCCTCCCCCAGTCTCTCCAGTCAGAGGCGGCTCAGGGACTTCCTCTCCTCCAGACCTCCTGCTTTCTCTTACTCAGTCTCCATTTTGGATCTGGACCCGAAACCGTTTGACAGCATCCCCCGCCAGCTGCGCCTGGACCAGAAGATCGTCTCTTGCTACCTGAGGACTGGTGGAACCTTACCAAAGGGCTCTCTGCCGCCGCTCTCTGGCATCTTCACAGCTGCAGAGAGAGAGGACTGCACGCTGCTCTTTCACCCTGTGTGAACACCTAACAAGAGCCGGACGACCCTAAGGATGAAGACTGATGCCACGCTGATGCCTCAAACGGAGTCGCCATGTTGATGCAGAGGTCGAGAATCACTTCAGACCAAAGCTGTTGATGGGAGACTTCCCTGCAGCACTTTGTCTTCACTCAGCTCATGTCGACAGGTGTCAGCTCTGTCCGCTGCTGCTCAGCAAATTTAAAATCTCCAGGAAGTGACCACTCAACCACCAGATTTGTGAGTGACTTCCAGATATTTCTGTTACTGATCCAAGACTTTTTTTGTGTTGCTGTGGCGACCAACTTCTCACTACTGTCAGGAGGTGAACGCCAACATCACAGTTCTGTTCTGTCATAATTCATATTTATGAGACAGAGTTCGGACTAACCCCTCCGACAGGACTCTTTTTGTGGTTGTCATGGCAACAGCATAACTGTTCTCATTCTCCGTGGCAACACTGCTGACAATAAAGCTCTGAGAAGAGGAAAGAAGAGAGGAGAATGAAAATGATGCAGAGTAATGCAGGTCGTGGGCGTAGATGTACGTATGATGTCATTTCCTGAATGTAGGCGGGGCCTCAGGTAGAGTCGGCACCGAGGCGAAGCCAATATGTTTGTCCAGGTTGAACTGGTGTTCTCTTAAGCGTCACTATGGTAACAGAAACACTGGTTACCATAGTTACAGCCACAGAGGAGGGTCTGTGTGAGTCTCAGTTCTCTGCTGGACTCAGAGGAGGTTTTCAGTCCAACTCTTCACACTGATCATCTCATAACTATTTAATTAACGAGAGCAGGTGATGCAGCGTTTGGTTGTGTTGAAAACCTTCATGAACCAGAACTGAGAGGTGACAGCGAGCAATGCTTATCCTCCTCGTTTGTTTTGTTTGACTCCTGTTCAGTTATTAGCGGCACGTTAACACATTTTCTCATCAGGCATTTTGTGCCGATTGAAGGTCAAATGTCTGTGACTTTTTCTTTATCAGGGACGAGAGTGGAGTGTCGGTAAAGGGTCAGTTTACCCAAATAAAACAGTTTATCCTCTTCTCAGCCACAGTAATTTACAGATTACACTATATACAGTTTTTTTTTTGGGGTGGGGGGGTGGGGGGTGGGGGGGGTAGTTGTAGTAAAAATAAAAAGAAATTCATAACACATGTTTTTGAATTTAACTTAGTTATGTAACAAACTTGGACAAATAAAAGACAAAAAAAAAATCAGTCTGCATGGAGAAGTTCAACTGAAAGAGAAAAACCACACATTGGCCACTTCATTAGGTACACTTGTACAATAGAATGCAATCCAGTACAACAGTACAATCTTAAATTTTGTCCATATCGAAGTTTAAATGTTCATTTTCTGTTGATACTGTCAGAGAGAGGTTTTATTATACTGACAGGTATTTCGTCCACCCCATTCACAAACATGAGGGGGGCAGATCTCATAATTCAGTCCAGTACACCAACACCACCATCTAACACCTCAGTAATTAGCTTATAGTTAAATTTGCACTTGAACATTATGAGATTGCTCAGGGTAACACAGTGACGGGGCCGTTGTATTGGATTGCACTAGCTTATACAGTTGTAGTCTTCTTAGTACTGTGTGTTTATAGTTAGGTGTTTTGGGTGAACTGACCCTTTAAGGTCCAGCTGGGACCTCTGACCATGTTGCTCTTGTAGGGTTCTTGAAACATTTTTGTCCAGCTGCCTTTTTCTGTTCTGACATAAAACCTCCTTTTGTGTTGAAAAGAAAAAGCACATTATTTTAACCTTTACTGTTGTCAGAACAACGTTCATCGTGTTTTGTTAGAAGCATTTTAGTAGTGGTCTAACTGGGAATCCCCACTGGAGGTGAGACATAAGCGAGACGCGAGTGGAGTGTAAGCGTTCTGTTATCCAATCCACACTGACTAGTCTTGCGCTAACCTGCTTTCACCTGGCTGACTGACAGCAGAAGTTCACTGAAGCTGAAAGACAGACTGGGAGCTCATCGATTAAAGGATGTTTGTGTGATTTTAACAACTACATGTGCAGATTCCCTTCACTAATGTGACACAGATAGACTTGAAGCGTAACAAATGCAGAGGATCAGTGTGGATTGATAAATTTAACAAATAATGGACCTAAAAAAGCCTCTAAAAAGCTTTCAGTGGGGATTGGCCCTAACACTCCAGATACGTAGCTTTGTAAAGGTACGGTTACATTATACTTTGAATATCTGCTCCATCTCCTCTTCACAGTTGAAACTCAAACCATCAAAACAGCCACGAGTTTGCCGTTTGGTGCGGGCTCACAGGTCAGAGTTCACCATTGACCTTCTGATTTCACACCGTCGGCTGATAGAAACACTGAGGCAGCGTGTCATCACGCTACCAGACTTCACTGAACAGAAGACTAATGTGACCGTACACTCGCAGAGCAGGAAGCAGAGCCAGAACAGAGGATTTTGAAGTGAAGCTTTCTGTCTCTTCAGTTTGATCTACTGTAGATCAATCTGACCCACCAGAGCAAAGGCTGCTGGGTAACAGAGAGCGGTCCTCGTCAGACAGGCCGAGCTTCATGCTGCTGCTCCGCTGGTTTTTGTGCCATAAGTGGCTTGTTGTGTGTTTGTCAATGTGCCTAAATGTTGTGATAGGACTGGAGGGTGGTGGTGGTGTGTGTGTGTGTGTGTGTGTGTGTGTGTGTGTGTGTGTGTGTGTGTGTGTGTGTGTGTGTGTGTGTGTGTGTGTGTGTGTGTGTTGAGAAACTCACTTTGTTACAGGCTGCGTTCACAGCTGAGATCTGAGACTGTTCTGCTGTGATTTGTCTCGGTCGAGACTGACGGATCAGTTTTGGAGCCGCTGTGGACACAGCCGTGAACTCTCAGTACCTCGAACTCCTGACGACCCGATCTGAAGCTCAACAGGGTCGTCTGATGTTTGCAAAACGATGCGTTCAGGAGTCGCTGGGAGGTTTCTGAGGACAGGGCGGTGATGTCACCAGGAATTGAAACTTGTACCCAGCTCTTTGTTTCCATCATCAGACGAGTGTTGACTTCATTTTGAGGACTTAAGTCCAGATGCTGTTTGTGTTCGGATTATCTTGGGTCTTTGTGTCGTCAGGTACAAACCTGTTGTTTCCTCTCCTGGTGATGTCATTGTCCTCTTTAACCAGCAGCGCTCACGGAGGCTTCAGATAAACTGGTAACACTTGACTTAAGTTCCTGTTTACAGTGTCCACTCTCCAACCTTCACCACCTCCATCGGCCAATCAAACGTCTGAAACAAATCACACTACAAGACTGAAACTTCAGACGACAGTAAATCCCTGACACTCCGCTCTGATCTCCAAACATTAGGCAGAAGGTGATGAATGCTGTGTTTATCAGCAGCAAGTAAACATCTCTGTGACGTGAGTAAATCACATGTCCACCCAGTTATCAGCAGGGTCACATGGTCAACGACTCTGTTAAATCCAAACACTAGAGAGATTTAAAAAAAAGACAGATTTTAGTCTGTCAATCAGATTTCCCTTCAATTTGTTACTCTGGACCTTGATTTGACCATTAGCCAATCATGTCACCCCCTTTTTTGACTGACACCTTGGATGCCTGGTTGTCTGGGAGTCAAAAGGCTGGAGAGTGGACAGCAGTGAACTGAACCAACCACTGATCGTTCTAACTGTTGAACTAAAGATGCAACAGGCAGCACGGCAGGAAAGCAGAGGCTCATGGGAGTTAAGAGGGAGGACGGTGGGATGTTGTCTCTGAGTGAGACAAAGATTTGATGTCACCATGACTTCATGTTTTTTTTTTTTTGTTTGTTTTTTACTTCTAAAATTTACAAACGTAACACCAAAACATCCAGTCAACTTCAACTTCATCTGAACACATGATTTTCATAATGTTGTCGGTGTGATCATTAGAAAAAGTAGCCGCAGTTTGTGTCTCAACACGTTCTCAGATTTATGAGGGTTTTATCAGACAGCTCAGGAAGGTTGTGTGACTGCAGCATGAAAAAACAGTGTTGACAATGCAATACTATAACCGTTAATTTAGCATTCCGTTATGTTAAAAGACCTGGCCGACAAAGACGGTAATTTCAGCACGTCATCAGTGTCGGCTGTTACTGGCTTTTGGCTTTCAGAATTGGCCAACATGCTTTTTCTTATTTTGAGCACTGAATAACATCACATACATTGAAAAGTATACAGTTTCATGTCTCCATCTGCTGGTGGGCCTTCATGATACGAGTCTGCATGCATAATATGATGTTAATTCACTACAGAAGAGACGTGATGATCACTGAAATTAGGTGGGGAAAAAATATATCGACATCGGTATCGCTTATTGGTCAAATGAGTTGTTACATATTGGCACAACAGATATCGGCAAAAAATCCAATATCCAATATTGTGGAGCTATCAACTATATAATACACTCTTTATCAGGAGATAAAGTGTGTTAGTTGTCGAACGTTTAAGTCAAGATGGATGAGATGGATGTGTGATGAGGTCAGAAGCTCCAGAACAGGAGAGGAAATGGACTCTGAGTTCAGATTGCTTTGTCGTATTGGTTCATGTTGTATAAGGTGGATAAAGATATGTCATTTCTTGCTACCATCTTTCTGTAGATTAGATTGTAAGTTGCAAAAAAAAGTTAAAAAAAAAAAAAAACAACAACATCATTTTTATCATGAAGCAATAGAATATTTTTTCATCTGGGTAGAGAACCTTGAAGAATTTTGGAAGAAGTGTTGTTGGGTGGACATTCAATTGATGATATTAAAAGGTGAGAGACACAAACTGGGGCTCAATAAAGCATAGAGCTGACACATTTTAAAATAAATGCCTTTAAGATTAGGTTTAAGTTTACAGAGGAAACAAACTTTGTCCTCACTCTGAGATGAAGCCCTGACAGGTGAGCAGCAGTCTGATTGGTCCGCTGCCTCTGCCTCCGCCTGCTGCCTGAGCGTCAGCCTGCAGAAACATCACAGCACTGTGATACCTACAGACTTACAATAACTGCGTGTGTGTAAATAGCTGAGAGAAAAAAACTTATTTGACAATACAAAGGCGACACTGCTGTCTTGCATTTTGTATTTAAATTATTTATTTTTGTAGATTTTGACCAATGAGCTCTGCTGTTACATCCGTCACGGCCGTGCTCTTTCTATTGAATAAAGATTTCTAAGAGACTAAACCGTCACTGTGTGTGTGTCACTTATTGGACATGTTAGAATATAAAAGCTTTATGTGGGTATAACGGAGATGAAGATGTGAGTTATGTGTCCTGAGAGAGGCTGACCGCCATGATGACGGCCTCCATGGCGGCTTCAGGTCCCAGAATCCTCAGCAGGCTCTGAAAGGCCTCAGCAGCGCTGCCTACAGCCTGAGAGGGAAACAACTGCAGCGCTGCAGAGACACAAAGAGGAACGACAAAGTGAATATCCTCTCACCTCTGTGTTGAAGTAAATTAACTTTAATTAAATTGTGAAATTAATTTAAAGTCTTGGTAACACTTTCTGCAATTTCCAAATAATGTGGTAACATCCACAGAGTTTGCTGGCCGGTACTTATGAAGGGAAATGGAGACTGAGGCCAATTTGTACACTTTTCAATTATTTAATTCTAAATAATTGCTTGAAGAGCTGCAATAATAAGTCAACTTGACAGAAAGTAATTCTGCAACTATTTTGATAATCGATGGATTGTTTTAGTTTTAGTCAAGCAAAGAAAATGCCAAAAGATATGCAAGGTCCAGATTCTCAAATGTGAGGATTTGATTTTTTGTGATGTTTAAAAGTAAAAAAGTCTTTGGGATTTGAACTGTTAATCGAATAAAGTCTATAGGTATTACCTAGGATTGTAGGAAATTATGATATATTATTATGATTGCCATTCTAAAAAGAAATAGGATTAACTGAAAAATAAAAAATAAACATTTACAGTGCTGATTAAGCCTCTCACTGCAAGGAAAAGATCTGTATTTCTTTGTATAGCAGAGTCGTGGTGACTGGTGTCTGTGGCGACTTTCTTGCACTGACACACCATAAGGGATGCATTGCACATCAATCAGCCGAAGCTAAAGGGGGGCAGAAGGGTGAAGAGCCTGTATGGATGGAGCAGCAGCTGGGAGTATGGCAGACGCTGTAGCGAAAAATTACCAAAAAGTGTCCATGAAAGTTTCTGGTGTGGATTCTCCAGATAAAAAAAAGAAACTTGACTTTCAGAGGACGGATTAAAATGAGAAAAGAATAAAAAGACTTGAAGAAAATGCAGAGTTTGCATGTTCTCCATTATCAGACTGTTTGTTCTGTCTGTCTGCTCATGTCATGCAGTTCTCACGCTCTCTGTCTGTCTCTCCGTGACCAAACAAACTTCACCAAAACTTCACTTCCCTCTTGTTACTCAGGGGATTGCTGGGCTGAAAATAAATACATAAATAAATAAAATTGGGCCAAAAGTTTTACAGTATTATCACCACAGAAAACAAGCAAGGCTGAACCAAAGTGTTAGTCTCTCTCTCCTCCGCTCCATTCGATACCAGGGACAGCTGGGACAAAACAGCGTTCCGAGTAAGTTATGAGTAACTTACAAAAACACTGTGTGCAGTGGTCCATCTTCAACCTCATCCTCCCCTCTGTCACTTACTCACACACACAGTTATATTAATTATATGTGGGGGATGCCGACGTTAAACTGAATTCAATTTAATATTAATTTAATACCAAGGTTAATAATATGAATTCATATGACACCACCACTTAAACCAAACCTACCTCACAGTAAACAGTCTGTGTGTCATTCAGTGCTGATAATGTTTCTGTTTATCTAAACTGTCTGACAGTTGGACATCTCACCTGTATCAGGGATCTTTGTCAGCAGCTCGATCTTTGGGGTGACTGCACCCTCTCTGGACACCTCGACTGACCAGTGAATGAACAAGACGCAGCTGTACACGAAAACACAGAGAGGTCAGCAGAGGTGTTGGCTCAGGACTGAGTGTTACTGTACTCCATCAGTTTGAGTGTATTTACCCAGGGAGCTCCGGGTGGTTCAGGGTCATGACCTCTGACCTGCATCCTGCAGGAAGAGAGACGACAGACGGGTACTTCTCCTGCAGAGAGATAAACAGATAAACACACAGACTTATATTATGTTTAGATTATGCTGGACTGATAACTACTGGTTATTTTGGCAAACATAAGTAAGACATTAGTTTTCTTTTTAAAGAATGGGTTTTTCAGTAGAATTATTTTCTATTTGATGAAATGTCATGTAAAAAAAATAATTATTAATTTGCTTATTTTTGCTCAAGAGGATTTCTGACTTTAATTCAAAAACAAATTGTTTGTAATGTCCCTTTACTTTGGGCAAATTACCAGGTAAGTACTCGTTATTTCCTGGCATGTACAAACTTGAAATGATGTCCATTACTGCTGTTTTCCACCATTTTCAAAGCTGTCACAGTCGGCCTGTGGGGGGCGCTACAACATCTGTTTATTAACCTGAACACTGGGCCTCATTCATCACAAGTACACAAGTTTGTACACGGAGACAAAACATCAAACTGTACATGAGAGTCAAGAGGAAACAGGAGGGAATATTTTGAGTGTGACGTCATGTTGTTGCTTCATTGACTCTGCAGATGAAACGTTGATAAATGAGCGCTGCTTCAGTCAAGTGAAAACTTTTCCATCTCTAATTTTCATCAAGAAACAGAAGCGAATGTTTGTGAGCTTTGTGAGTCATGAAAACGTTCTGCAGGGAAAAACTCATTTGAGTTTACTGACTTCACAAATGAGGATCCTGCAGTGAAATGTGATCTGATAATAAACTGTTAATTTGATTTATACAACAGCTTCAACTCTCTCCGTCTCTCCAAAAGGTGAAAGGGTGTGTCCAGGTGACTCAATCCAGAGGTATTTGCAGCTGTGTGTGTGTGTGTGTTGTCTGTAATCAGAAAGTTTGTACAACCTGAAGCAGTCCAGATCAGACAAGAATCAGCTCTGTAATGTACTCCTTTTCCCCACAGAAACTCAGCTGTAAGTCTGATTTCTCATTTTGTCAAATTAACAAAGTATAAAGCTGTGATGAACCCACAAAAAATGAAACAGGCGGCTATAAAAATATGGAAATCTACAGTTATAATCACTCAAACTATTATTATAGAACAGTTCCAGGTTGTAAAACTATCTATTTACAGGAAAAGTGTTTTATACCAACTTGTTTTTGTGTCTTAAAAGTTGACGTATAAATCACCACACATATTAATAATTCACATAAAGGCTCTGCAAAGAGTCATCAAGTCTGCAGAAAAAAATCACTGGCTGTCCCCTGCACCCCCTGGAAGAACTTGCCACTTCACGCTACGTCAGCAGAGCAAAAACATCATTAAAGAGCCCTCTCACCCTGGTCACCAACTCTTTGAACTGTTGCCACCTGGCAGACACTACAGAGAAACAAACATGAACCACCAGACTCAGAGACAGTTTCTCTCCCACAGCCATCAGCACACTAAATAAAACAAATAAATAATGTTTACCACTGCCATACTGGTGAAGAGAGAGGAGGAGTGCACACCAGGGTTGGAGAGGTGCTGACCATTGACGAAAAAAAAACAAATTTGAAAAAAGATGTCAGGCGCACACTCTAAGACTCGATGCAAAAATGTTTTCTTTTATTCACATTTCGACTAGACTGTCTTCATCAGGGTATGAAACGTTGGTACGTGAATAAAAGAAAACATTTTTGCATCAAGTCTTAGAGTGTGCGCCTGACATACTGCCATCCAATTAGCACCTGCTCAACTTTAAATACCTTTATACTTATTCATTTATTGCATTTGTATCTCTCACCAAACGCCCCATGTCTTTTGTTTTATGGTTTTTCTTGTAATTTCGTTGTATTCCTATGCAATGACAATAAAGACTTTCTATTCTATTTTAAGTTCACAGTGTTTTATGGTCTACAGATGTAAATGAGATACAGTGTGAAAGCCTCAGCTGGTTCTCTCAGCTTGTCTCTACAGGACTTTTAAATAAAGTTATGTTAATGTGAATAAAATATGAATAGTTGAACTTACTTTGGCAGTAGACAGATAACAGGATCTGCTTTGAGAAACTGACAAATATATATTCAGCTGGAACAATGTGACCAGTGGGCTCACTGCAATATTAATTTGATGTCATGAATATTTGTTTTATTCACCTGCAAGGTAATTAATTACAGTCGAAAAAGACTGAGATGGTTCTTTCTAGATGTCTGTTGTGCTTTTACAGTAAGAAAAGGAAAAGGTGTTTGTGAGGTAACGCTGTTAAATACATGCAGCTCTTCAGAAACGCAGACAAGCCACGACAGAATAAATTAGTCAGTCTGATGAACCTGCAGAGTCTTGCTCTCGTAAAGTCTCCTTGTTCTGATCATACAAGTCGGCTCAGTGCTGGTGATGTAAAGTTAACTAAATATATTTAAGTGTCTGGATTTAAATTCACTGAGCAGCACATGTAAAACTAAAATCACCTCCTCATGGGAAAAGTGATGATGTCATCCTGGTCTGTGGTGAGTAGCAGAAGAAGAAAACTTCCTGTCGCCTCTAATGCGCTCTGCGATCACTCATGTTAATAGCCAGACAGTTATTAAAGTGGATTAATGATGATGTTGGACACGAGTTAGCTTTCATCAGTCTAGCATGGACTTTGTTAGCTTCGGTTGTTAGTTAGCATTACGTTGAGCTTTATGAAAAAATTAGCCTGTGAACATGCCAAAGGTTTGGTGGGAGATGAGAAGTCCTTTGGGTGTCCATCTAATTAGCTGTTAAGATATTTTAATGTGGAGCAAAGTGGTGGAAAATCACTTCTCTGTTTACCAGCAGTTAGTTGAGACTTAAAGAACATCAACATTCATAGAATTCAAACACCTCATACACACAGACAACAGGACAGCGATGTATCTTGGGCTGAAATGTGGATTAATAGAAAAATCATCAGCAAATATTTTGATAATAGATTACCGGTTGCAGTCATTTTGCAAGCAATAATAATTAAAGATGTCAATAATTGTCTGGTTGCATCTTCTCAAATGTGACGATTTGCTGCTTTGGGATTTTGGACTGTTGATTAAATGCAACAGCACATTTAGAGAGCTCCGGGAAGTTTTGATGATCGTTTAATTATTGTTGCTGTATGTTTCTGACATTTCATGAATTAAATGATGAACCGATGAACCTAAAAAATGAAAACAATCTGGGTGTGAGCCATCATGAGTTGACACATGATGCATTTGTCGCCCCTTGTAATTAATCACCATTTTGTGTCATCACTGTGGGAAGAATTCCATGATGAGATTTTTTTTTGTGGTCAAAAGGTTTTGTTACATTTGAGGACTCTATGTAGTGTATACAAGTTACACTTTCACTCAAAACACTATGGCAAACACACAAAGTGCACTAACAGGGAGTTGTGTCAGACTAAACCAAACTTTTTTCAAATTGGTATCTTTCGTTCCATTAACAGGGATTTCTGAGATTTAAAGGTCTGTTGTGTGGGATTTAGTGGCATCTAGAGGTGAGGTTACAGATTGCAACCAACTAAAGCCTTTCCTTTGTTTTTGGCATGTAGAAGAACTATGGTGGCTGCTGTAAAAGCACAAATTGGCCCTATCTAGAGCCAGTGTTTGATTTATCTGTCTGGGCTGCTGTAAAAAACAACATGATGTGCTCTGAGGAAGAGGACCTGCTCCGTATGTAGATATAAATGGCTCATTCTCAGGTGACCAAAACACAATGTTTCTTATTTACAGGTGATTATAAACTAATGAAAATGTACTTATATTATAAATATTATATACCATTTCTCCTAATAATTGCCTCTAAACCCTACACACTGGACCTTTAAATTACATATTTGTAATAGTTAAAAAGGAGAATGCAACTAAAGAGAAGACGTATCACTCCGTTCAAGTTGCTGGAACAACAGAAACACTCTGATTGTACAGCGGTGATACAGAGAGTGGTAGACCTTCGTCTAGAGTGTGGGGAGTCCTAATTTGCTGCGAGGGTCCTAAGGACAGAGGGATGTCGTATGCTGTAAAGCCCTCTGAGGCCAATTGTGATTTGTGACATTGGGCTTTATAAATAACATTGATTGATTGATTGAAAAGTGTTCACGAGTGTTGAACACTCCTGACGAAGGTCCAGGAGGACCGAAATGTTAATGTTATGAATAAATTGGGAAGCTGAGCAAGCTCCATCTACGACAGTTGGATGTGCGAATATCTTTTTTCAAACAGTTTTATTCTTGAAATTAAACTTGAACTATTAACAAATTCCAACTTTAACTTTACTGTAATTTATCCCTGTAAAATATTGTATCCTTACTGGGGCTGAGGTAGAATAAAAAACAGCTACCCATCATCACAATGGACCTTCTGGAAATAATTTCTATTAATTAAACATTTACAAGTCTATATACGAGTCCACTCTGTTTCACTGTACCAGAGGTTTGAAATTAAGAAAGGTGGTAAAATTATCCCTTACGTTTTTGTACTTGCTCATTTTTTATGACAGCCATTGTTATGTTGTGGTGATGTTACGGTTTTGTTTTAATTCTTTTACAAAGACAGAGTTAAGTAAAGTACCAGCTTTGTGACTTACTTACTTTCTCCTCTTCATCCCTTCAGCTTTGTGAGTGGATAATTATACTGTGTTGAGTTCTCTCTTTAACTATTTCATGCCGACTCTTTCCATCATATTCACTCATATTATAATCCAGCTGAGTTTTACTGTCCTTTACTTCAGGACTATTCCCAGTTGACATTGAGGTGGGATGTTTGGTTTTGTGTGACCTCTGACCTCCTTCACCCCTCTGTCACCTCCCTCTGTTGAATGTTCCCTTTATCTCCACCACAGAACTGAACCAGCCTTCATGTTCCATACTCAGTAACCCTCCTCCTGTTTTTGTACTTCTTATTATGCAACGTGAGAATATTTAACGCCTGGCGGTGTGTGTTACTGTCATTCTCCGATATCCTGCAGCATGTTGGCAGTGTCCTCCCAGAGACAGGAAGACAGACCTGTCTCCCTCTCCCTCTGTCTGTTTATTACACTCCCTCACTCTCTCTTTTTTTGTCCCAGCTGCAGTACAAATCCTGGCTTTCCCTCACAGCTCTATTAGCCTGCTCTGCTCCACACAACTGCTCCACGATCTGAGACACACTAAGAAACAAAACACACACACACAGCTTCATCACACAGTGACACACACACACACACACACACACACACACACACACACCTCTCCTGGAGCTCCTGCAGAACCAGAGGAGGAGAAAAGAGGGTGGAAGAATTTGGCCTCAAGTCCTGCAGCCGCCTTCAAACTGCTGGTAAAGTAGAGTTAATGTCTGTCTGTCTGTCTATCTGCTCAGCTCCTCCCCTCTGTGTCTGTCTGTCTTGCGATGGTTTGTAAACATTTGTTTCAGTTGCTGTGGCTGATCCTCTTCTTCACAGGTCCAACAGAAAAGAAAAGGCTTGTGCTCATGCCTTACAGGATCTTAAAACCTGATAAGGACTCGATTAAATTGTGGTCATGACCTGAACCGGAACGGACCACGTACACGTCAGTGCTCTTCCTGGTTTTGATGCAGCACTCCCCAACTTTCCCCTCAGCTCACTGATGATGTTCTGCGGTATTTAAAAACAGCAACAATGAGCTCATGGAGAACGGGGAACATCACAATCGACAGAAAGGCAATGAGGACATTTAAAGATTTGGGGAGTGCTATACCTGTATCACTTAGATCGTCTTCAGCTAAACTTTACTGAGATTGTTGCATTTTCTTTTTATCAGTTTGTACTCCGTGAATATGATGAGATTGTTGAGTCAGATTCATGGTGTCGAAAAGTTCTGCGCGAGAGCAACTGAGACCCGAAGCTGGACCACACCCGAGGCTACGTTCACATTACAGGGCTTAATGCTTAATTCAGATTATTTCCCCAGAGCAGATCTTTCTGCCTCGACTGTTCACATTTATGTTTGAAGTAACCTATATCTGACATCAGTGTGAACGGATCTCCGCCCTGAAACGCCTCACATGCAGCCAATATCGTAACACACATATGTGTTGGAACAGTAAAAAACACATTTGTAAAACAGGCATTTTGGGGAAAAACTAATGACATGGTTATGCAAGCTTCATCTCTTGAATGACTGCCATAGTAGGAAGGTCTGATGATGTCATTCTGCATAATAATTAGCCATGTGCTTCTGTTTGAAAGAGTGTTTAGCGTATTCTTGGAGAAAAGGCCCTTTGTAGCAATAGGCATCTGTTTTCAGGTTTGTTTTGGCTTTCGGTGCACTCGCTCTATAAGCGGCCATTGGAGGTAGTTCTGTGAAGAGAGAGGAGCTACTGGGAGAGGAGCCAGGAGTCGTGGGCCGCGTTGTGGAGAGTTTCACGAAGGTAACTCATGAAACTCTAACCTGAAGATGTCCAGGGCATCATTTCAATATCTCTGGTGTCACGACATGTAGGCAAGCTGTCTCCGTCAGAGAGCGTCTAGTAGTCGGGCTCCACTGACTGGCGACTGAGGAAGCCTGTCGCAACAGTGCTACAACAGTCTTCTGTGCGTTCTCACAGCTGTTGCAAGGTGATCAGATATATATCGGATTTAGGACCTATTATGATAGTGGCCCAGATCTGATTGGAAAAATTGGATGTCTACGTCCAAACTACTCTGGAAAAAAACAGATCTGTGTCATGTGACAGCTTTCTAAATTGCCTTTTATTTCAAAGATCTTAGAAAAAGTCGTTGCTAACCAACTAATCCCTGCCCTAAATAAGCATTGTATTTATGACAAATTTCAATCTGGTTACCGTCAGCAGCATTCCACTGAGACAGCACTTCTTAGAGTGTCTAATGACATCATGATGGCCTCTGACACTGGTAAATGTACCATCCTAATGCTGCTTGACCTTAGCGCAGCCTTCGATACTGTGGATCACCACATCCTGTTAGACAGGCTCAGCAACTGTTTTGACATTTCAGGCAGTGCCCTTGACTGGTTTGCCTCCTACCTCTCTGGTAGAAGTTTCTCTGTAGCATCTGGTCCTTTTATGTCCAAGTCCATCCCCCTTTCTTGTGGGGTACCTCAGGGCTCAGTGTTGGGTCCAATTTTGTTTGCTCTGTATATGCTACCTCTTGGAATCATTATCAACAGGTTTGAGGGTGTATATTATCATATGTATGCAAATGATATTCAGCTGTATTTTTCCTTTAATCCTGACAGGACTGACAGTCTGAATGTACTGTATGACTGTTTGTCTGCAATTAATGACTGGATGGTCAACAGTTTCCTCCAGCTTAATGCTGCTAAGACCGAGGTCCTTACTGTTGCTCCTGACTGTACTGCTTCTAGGGTGGCGAGCTGTATTGGGTCCCTGAATTCAAATATCTGCTCTAACCTGAGAAATCTCTGAGTTATTTTTGACCAGGCCATGCACTTTGATAAACACATTCACATGTTGACCCGTACATGCTTTTTCCACCTTAAAAACATTGCAAAACTGAGATCTGTTGTATCACATGCTGAACTAGAAATGATCATTCACGCCTTTGTGTCATCACGTCTGGATTACTGCAACTCTCTTTTCATGTGTCTCAGTAAAACTCATGTAGATCGCCTCCAACTGGTGCAGAATGCCGCTGCCAGGCTGTCCACCAAATCACCCAACAACTGCCACATTACTCCTGTCCTGGCCTCCCTACACTGGCATCCTGTCAGCTTTAGGATCCACTTCAAAATCCTTGTTTTAACATTCAGAGCCCTTCATGATCAGGCACCTGAGTATCTGTCTGACCTGCTGCATGTATATGTTCCCAGTAGGACACTTAGGTCGGCTGATCACAGCCTGTTGGCAGTTCCTCGCACTAGGCTTAGAACTAGAAGTGGCCGGGCCTTTGAGTCCATTGCACCCAGATTGTGGAACGCCCTCCCACAGAATTTGAGGGCCGCAGCATCGGTTGATATCTTTAAGAAGCATCTTAAAACCTATCTGTATAGGCAGGCATTCTTTAACTTGTCTTAAATGATTTAGTTTTGCAACAACTGTTTCATTTTTGCGTCTCTGTATGTGACCTGTGACCTGTATGTTTGTATGTATGTCTTGTTTGTATTTTAATCCTTTGAAGCACTTTGTGAGTTCTCTCTGTGGAAAGTGCTATATAAATATATTTTACTTACTTACTTACTTGTAATGTGAGCGTAGCCACGAGACATGACATGACTGAGTCTGACTGCCAAATCTGAGACACAAACCTGAAACACGACTCAAAACTTTATAGACAGCAGGCAGAGGGGTCCCAAATCTGTATATTTTGCTCATGTGACTTAGCTGTGATCTTCGTTATTGTTCTTTTGTGCATGCAGGTCAATTCAGGATGGTGACCAATTCACATTGGAATCTGATATTGACCATCCGAACAAAAAAAAAGTTGTACCTGAGCAATTACTTGGAATTGAGCACTAAAGCTTGCAGTATGGATATAGCCAAAATGTCCCCTGTTGTGTAGCACAACTCTCTTAGAACATGGTGGCAGTCGGATGTAGCCAGAGGACACAAGTCAAGTCTTTGTCAGTCTGTCTCTGTCGGTGCTGGTTCTCTGAGGTCAGCTTGGCCCTATCAGCCTATTTCCCACTGCAGGAATGTAACGTGTATTCTTTGTCTCTCGTTCTTCTTTTGTTTCCGCTATTCTCTGCTTGATTTGGGATGAGTTCCTGGAACTAAATTTGGGCTCTGCCCAAGAGGTGATACTAGGTACAAGTTCCAGGTACTTTCTGAGCTTGGCGGCACTATCATGATTGGTTGAGCAGATGTGACTTCACATCACAACAAGACTACTACTACTGCATTTATATGGAGCAGGACAATCAAACTATAAAGCACTTTGACAGTTGTTACCTATGTGTAGGTGCTGAGTTGTTTATTAGTATGCAGGTTACAGCTCAGTAACCTCCAGTTTTTAGAAGACTCATGACAGACTCGGTGTGAGAAGAAACATGATGTCACAAATGCCGCAGAAACAGAAGCTAAACTGCACACGGCTGCCTGAAACTTAGTATTTTATGATATTTTACAGGCCAAACAATAAATTATAAAAGAGTTTAAATGATAATTAAAGTAACTGTTACTAAACTCTTATTTGCTTTGAAGCAGCTGACAGTGGAGGTGACGCTGGGGGAGTTGTAGAGAGAGAACTGTCAAGACAGTTGAAACACCAATGACAACTACAAATCTGTGTGGAGTCAAACTTTAAGTATTTATTTAGTGAGACGAAAAGGATTATTCATTGGCTAGAAGTGTCGCTTTGCAGCTTTTGTCAATGACAAGTAAAAAGAAACACATGTCTAAAGGAAGTTGGTGGCGTTCAGAAGTCATTTTAACTATTTCCCCAAGTCCAGTTAATAAGTAAAATACTGAGGGAAACAAACAGAATAAAACTTCATATTAAACACTGTCTGCGTTTCTCACAAAAACTGCCTCCAGGTTATTTTTATCCTCAGCTGCTCCTGCTGGAAGTCTCTCCGTCTGAGCCTGCTCATCCAGAAACTGAGCTGCTGAATATTTTCCATGTCTCTCCCCTCCCTCCTGTTTTCTTTCCTGTGTCTCACACATAGATCTCTCTCTTGCTCTTTGTCTCATGGTCAGCACTTTCTGGTTTCCTATTGGTTACTGGAGTTAATGTGGGAGGGTCTCAGAGCACGCTGACTGTGTGCCCAGACCTCCAGTCTGCGGAGCTGCAGACTTCAGCTTTGTTTTCATCTAAGAGAAATGATTAATGATTAATGTGAATGATTAAAAGGGTGTGAGATCATGGATGAGGGAGACATACTTATCATGACGTGTAATGTGTGCGCTGCTGCTCTTTATGGGAGCTGTAGTTTTTGGATGCTAACAAACTATTGTTTGATCTTGTTACAATCATGAAGGGTTTGGATTCTGTTTTACATACTTGAATTTAAATTTGTTATCCTGTCAAAATTTTTGTCTCACTACGCATCACTTTATTTCCCCTCATCACCCCGTTGTGTTTGAGTGTTTGAACTCAGGGTGTAAATTTATGCAAGCCCATCTAAGCTGACATTGGGAGAGAGGCGGGACACACCCTGGACAGGTCGCCAGACTATCACAGGGCTGACACATAGAGACAGACAACCATTCACACCTATGGACAATTTAGAGTCACCAATTAACCTGCATGTCTTTGGACTGTGGGAGGAAGCTGGAGCACCTGGAGAAAACCCACGCTGACACGGGGAGGACATGCAGACTCTGCACAGATGGGCTCCACCACCCTGTGTTCAAACCAGTAACCTTCTTGCTGTGAGGTGACAGTGCTAACCACTGCCTTAAATCTTAAATAATTTTGTTTTCACGGCATCTTTGAAGCCTTGTTTATTGTATCCATGGAAATGTCGACAAACACGTCAATGAAGGTTTCCTTACACAAAAACTTTTCTGATAACTACATCACTGCATAACTTAGAAATGTTCAGACAAGCTTGATATCGGGTTATTTGTGGTGCTGTGTGTATACAAGTCAAAGATACTAACACATTTTCTTTCAAACTAATTTGTGTGCAGATGTCTAGATTTTTTTTTTAGCTATAAGACACTGGGGGCGGAGCTGTTTTGCAGGCGTGCGCGTTCAGTAGGACATTATACATCTTGCCTTGCTTTTGATGATGATTTGGCCCACACTATCACACAGTGTGAGTAACATTTTGGCTGTGCTGGCTGCCTGCTCCAAACACCATGAAAAACACTCTGCCTGTACGATCGATTTATTTTGAGTACAGGGGCAATAGTTTGAAAACACAAATAGTTTTCCATACTCCTCTTATTCAGACCTAGAAATTACAGAAATCAAAGTCATACTTTCCATAATATGTAGGAGCCCTGGTCTGCAGTCTATATTTGTTTTCCTGGCTACATGCAAATCAGTGTCAGCACTACTCCAGTCCACAAGGTGGTGGTAATGCACCTGAAGCTGCTTGGCAACTGCTAATAACGCTAGAAGATAAACATTTGTACTCTGGCAGCTTAGTTACAACAATCACAGTTCAGTGAGATAACTATCAATTATCCATCACTGCTGTGGATGATAATACTGTATATGTTTGGGTCAGTGATAATATAGGACTGAAGTGTAGTTGGATTACTTTGAGGTATAATTAAAGGCTGATATCAGCACCATGAACTGATCTGCGCCCAGTTATTACAGTTCAATGTGGATTATTTCTTGTGCTTACAGTTCATTTAAAGGTCTGAGCTCATAATCAGGGCCTGACACAGGGTCCAGGATCAGGTAGAAATGTGGTCTGAGAGTGAAACTCAGTAAGAATGGTAAACTGAGGCTCAGTCTTTCTGTCTGGATATTTATGGAGTGCTGCTGTTATCTTACAGTAACAGAGGAGCTACATGTGGAAGAAAAAAAAAACATTTGGGACTCTTAATTGTCCTACAAACTTATAAAAAATTGGTTTATCCACAAGAGCATTTTGCAGAAATGTGCATGGATATAAATAAATAAATAAATAAATAAATAAATAAATAAATAAAAACGCACACACACACACACAGAAAATTCCACAACAACCCTGGATGAGGTGTTTGCAGGTGCTGTTGTGAGTCAATTTATGGAAATAAAAACTCTTAAATATATTTGTGTGATCAGCATTACAAATGACTAAAAACAACTAATGTTTTTGTCACTTCAAATCAGGGGAACTATGATTATCATCACCATAAAAAGTGGCTGTAGCTAACATGTTAGCAAACAACTGTTGCCTACCATAACCATCTCACTTAAGCCCATCTGATAAATCTAAATCCTCATAGTCACTCTCTTTTCAGCTCTGGTTTGGTCTCCACCAACGAACGTAGTCTCTTTAGCCACTTCATGTTCCACTATGTTGACCGCTTACAGCTACAGCGGGCTAATCAAACCTTCAGCTCTTCAGACTACCAACAACTAAATGACTCTATCTGGACACTCAGGCTTGCTTTGGCACCTTTGCAATAAATCAGAAGCTCCTATTTATTTCACAGCAGCTCCCATAATGCACTGGGGCAAAGCTACAGCACATTTATTATTGTTATTGAGACTAAAACAGAGAACTCGTCCAATCTGCTCCAACTATCAGGTGTGTGAAGGTGTGTTGGAGTCAGATCTCTGCCTTAATAATGACAGGACTGCTGTGTATAGACTAGTCATTACACACACTAACACACAGAGGGAACCGGCCATTAAGACCCCAGCAGAGAGCTATATGAGCACCAGCAACAGCTCTGATAGCTCTTTTTGTCTGAGGAGCTGCAGCAGGTAAAAACCTCTGTCTTGATTCTGTCTATGTTTCTGCAGGTGGAGAAACAACACAGATCTATCTTTTTGGTTCAAAGTATCTTCGCTGTTAGCTTATGCAATAATTCAGGATATCAAAACGTGAAAACCAGTCATTTCTCTTCAGGATTTTGTGCCTTTACTGAGAATTAACAGTTGAGAGATGACAGAGTGATGGGGAATGACAGGAAATAAGAGTCCAAGGTCAGACTGAATGTAATGGTTTACTGTCAGCGCCTTAAACCCTGAGGTCAAAGTCAGTCAGCGTTACTGAACTCTTGATTTGCAACCATGGCTACTGGGATTATTAACTGTCTTGTCTTTGACCTTGACTGACTGACCTTTGCCTTTATCCCACAGATGAACCAGTGAAGTCTAGGGCTGGGTATTGAAACCCATTTCTTTTTGGGTACAGGGCGAAATGCGTTTGTAGCATCAAATATCAAAAACTGTATGGCTGTTTGTGTTTGGACTGCTATTTATTATTTAGGAACTCTGGCTTTTTTATTAAGTGGGAAAAGAGTTTTATAGTAAAATATACATTTCTCTCAAAGTAAGGCTTCGAAACAAGCATCACTTTGCTATCAGCAGACTGCTCTTGCTTCAACACTAGTATCAAAAGCTTCCTATCAGTACTCACAGTGAAGCTCTAAATGGAAATAAAGGGTCATGTGCGGGAAATGTTAAGGTGGTCTGTGTTGCTCTGCAGGGATGAGGTGGTGGCTGGTGGTGGCCACTTTGCTGCTGCTGCTGGTGGTTGTAACCGTCTCGGACACCCAGGCCAGACAAAGACCTCGCAACCACGACAGTGAGACCCGCCGCGGGAAGAGGAAGAGGGACGGACAAGGTAAGAGTCTGCTATCTGACTGCATGATAGCTAACAAGAGGATTTTCTATCAGTTCAGTCTCTTAAAATCATGTCCCCTCAATCATAAAGTTGTCTTGAAAAGAGAGCGACGACTGGTTGTTCTGTATATACAAATGTGGATCAAAATCTTGTGTGAGGTGCTCGTGAAGAACGGGAAACAACAGAATCAACAGGAAGGCAACCCAGGCACTTGACAGTTAGCATTGGAGCACTTTGTTGACCAACAGCTGATGGACACAAGGACTTCAAACCTCAAACCTCAAAAGTCCTGGAGCCAAATAAATAAACAATGCACACACACTACAGCACAAAGACTATAAGACCAGAGATATCCTTGGTTAATCATACGTTTGCATAGACAACCAGTTGCGTCATGAATAAAATTATTCACATACTTGGCTATGTACTACGTGTGGTACTGGGGCAGCAGCACCATCACAGATGGTATGCATCAGGCATATCTTGACAATGGTGAGTTTCTTTCTCTCGTTCTGCCAACACTGCCCTGACTGTACACATGCGTGTATTACATCTTGTGGACATGTCATGTTAATTTTTGTGACTTGATTTTTGTGAATTTTTGTGACACAACCATTGCACCAAATGGATGCAGGTAATGCCAGGCAGCCAACATGTGCACGCCAACACATAGCCGAGTTAAAAGCAACTAAGGTGAGAGATGTAACCTTTTGATAAAACAGTTTTCAGGTTGGTCGCCAATTTCACTGATTGTGTTATTATTTTTACAGGCTGCACAGCTTTCTGTAAAATATTAGTTAAAACAATTTATTAACTTCATTTTAAATGATTTATATTTTATCACTTTTTATTTATTTTTGAGTCATCTTCCTGTTAGTGGTCATTTACTTTAATCCTAACTGTAGCTTAATGTGTTAAATGCTCTGTATGTAAGAATGTGGCCAAAACGGTTACTGCACTCAAATTCAAAATACTGCCGCGAGTCGTGTCCACCCCTCCTCCCCTACAGATTCGAGGTTGGACAGCGGCATGCTGGAGACTGATTTGTTTGCCCACGGGTGGCTGCCGTGGCAGGGCTGCGTCGCCGCGTCCTTGATCTTCGGTTTTCCAGCAGACCGTTCGAGCAAGTCCGGCTTCTCTGCTGCTAATGCTGCTGCCGGGATACAGCTGAGGAGAAGCCGGCTGCTAATGCTATGTACCGGGACACTGCTAATGCTGCTTGCCGTGCTGCTGTAGCTCAGTCGTAACTGTAACTGATGCTGAGACTCTACTGACTGCGTGACTGGTAGACGGCGGTGGGTGGCGCAACAGGCCAAAACACAAATTCAAAACATAAACATGATTTGCGGACCGTAAAAATGTTTTTTAAATGCGAATATTCTAGCTGTACTATTGTTGTCGGTGAGATCAGTATGTTATATGAACATTATTCCTTAGTCTCTGTGACATATTAGGAGGATTTTACGACTATTTGCTTTAGATTTCTTACATATAGCTCCTTTAAGTCAGTTTCAACATGAGTGCTATTAAAGAATCTATCATCCTTCTGACGTCTAATGATAATGAGGATTGAGATTCTACCATAATCATGGTTTGCAAAATGTGCTGAATTAGTGGTACGGACACTACAAATATTTCAAAGCTGTGTGTAAAGATAGCTGCTCTGGCACTGTTGGAGATCCTCGTTGATGCGACACAATCAGTGAAATTGCAATTCATTGCTGCTCTTCTCATTGACAGATCAAATGAATGGTAGAGGAGCACAAGCATCAATATGCAAACAGATGTTACAGGGCATTTCTAAAGTATTTATGGCTAGCTGTGGGCCAGGAAATTAGGCGTGTGCACTGAGATTTATGAAACAGACTCAGGTGTATGCACAGCGTTTCAAAACTGACGAAAAGAATGCATATGCACATTTCTGTCTTTATACGTACATGCAGGTTTAGTTGTGAATCTCCACAGAGTTTTATGCATCTGACCCCTGAACTCAAAGAGCTCTGTCCTAATATCATCTTATGTTTCTCTCTCCATCACAATTCAAAGTGCAGTCTTGTTTTGTGATGTAAAAACTTCTAATGAGACCAGAGCAACTGACGACATGTGGAGTCCCACAGGGGAGCATCATGGGCCCCCTACTGTTTTTTCAATACTTAAATCTGTTTGTGCTGAATATCTTCTTATATGCCACTGATTCAGCCATTTTGGGTTTGCATAACAATAGGAAAACATTAAACAGAATTCAGTGAGCTCAAGAACTGGCCTGTGGACAAGTTATCTCTTCTCTTTTTGATTTTTTTTTCTGCTTTTAGAAGTTTCTAGATAGATGAAGATGAAATTGATATGACCATGTGTTGCAGGTCATGTGCGGACCAGAGCAGGGCACTCCAGACCACTGAAGATCAGACTGATTCCTGGTCCCAGCATCCCAGTGGATCCTGGAGTAAATCAAGGAAACACTCTGTTCCTGGATTCCTACAAGAGCATACACGAACAGAAGTCCAGCTACAATGTTATCCCAGGTCAGTGAGACCAGTAACACTGCGCTAATATAATACCAGACCAGTAAGTCAAGTTTAACTCAGATTAGCGAGACCAGTAGCTGCTACAGATGCTCTGATCAGGGGTTTTTAGGGTTTATAGCAATTTTTTATGAACTTAATGATAATATATTCAGCATTTTTTATTTTCATTATCATTTTTTTCTAACCCTAACCCTTCTATAAAATAGGGGAGATATCCTTCATAATTTCCCAGTCCAAGGGGACATCTTAAAATTCAAAACACAAGAGAGACCTTGCTAAGGTAGCCACCATACAAAATCACAACATATACAAATACAACATGATATACAAGAATTTACAATAAAACAGAAAACAGCTTTTTCACAAAGTGGCCTCTGAAGAAAAACATCCACATGCCTCCATCACCACATTCTTTGTAATGCCCTTAAATTTATCAATGGATGCAAATGCTCCTGAACATTCTGTTTATTTATTTATAATAACTGTTAATCAAAGTTGTTGTAGATCATTTTCTGTCAGTAATCGATCATCAATAATTCCGCTTAATCTGCTTAAACTATGCATCAAACAGAAGGCAAGTTTAAAATTTAACAAATGAACTGTGGGCATTACACTGAAAATATAAAAGAAAACAACCATGTGAAAGTCGCTGAGTGACACCAATGTGAGCTTGTATATGTGCAAATGGAAAAGCATGTTCCAGCCATTACTCTGTGTACATATAAAGTCTCTGATACATCCAAAAATAATCCTCCAAAGCTGGTTTTAATTAAGAAGATTAAGAAGAAAATTTGAACTTTCAAGAAGATTTAAATAGAGCACGAGTCATCACTGTGCAGCAAATCTGACCAGTTTTCAAAAACAATTTAACTACTTAGTTTGTGTCCATAGGTTTATGTATAAACCAACATGGAAACATGCTGAGTGTATCTTGCCATTTAAAAGGTTTAAGTGGTATATTACACAACGGTTTTGTAGTCAATAAAATCTAAATACATCAAAATAAAGCCTTTTGCTGAATAAAAAGCGGATATGCTAGTCAAACTGGGTGTATGAGAACAGCTCAGCTCTTGGGCTTTGTCCTGTTCTCATAATAAAGCTGCCTATTATTACAGCTCAGTAATTTAATGACAAATCATCACATTCCACCATGAACAGAAGGGAAAACCATCTGTGGGAAAAGAGCTTGACAGAAAATAAGTCCCACACAGAGATGAGGACACAGACTTTAAAGAAGGACCTCAAAGCCGCGTCGAGGCCCTCCAGTTTAAAACAATAGAGTCAGCATTATGTAATTAGAAGGGAAGGTGGTGCTGCTCTGTTGTTGGGAGCTGCAAGGGGATTTTGTGGGGTTCTGTTTTCACTGTTGTTTTGGGATGTGAGAACTTGCATGTGTTCAGACAAGCAGACAAAACTGACTGTGACGCAACAACAATTAAACAGAACAGACGGCAGTTCAGAGAAACAGAAAGTTATAGATGTCAGACTGACACGACAACCAATAAACTTAACTGGGAACTGCAGCGTGAAAGCTCATTCTGGATCTTGGGAAAAGACGTATGACAAAGTAATCTGATCTGGATTGTATGGGTGGGGGTGATCACAACCTCAGCTTGTAAAGTTACAAGCAGGGGTGAAACCACACATTGATCTGGATCACTACACATATCGATTTCATGATCAACAATCCAAAATCATAGATGCAAAGTGAAAACATAGATAAATACCGTCAACCTTTAAGATATACAATTATTTTGAAATTCTCATGACATGTCTGTGTCAGGATTTCAGTCCAAGTGCTCCTCTTTTCTAAACATTCAAACAGTGCTGGGGGCCCTGCATTGGGCAGATCATGGTGAGCAACAAAGAAAAATAAATGAGGATATTTACTGATATCACTTTGTATGCAGGGTTTCTACAGCTTAAGGCAAGCTAAATTTAAGATTTACAATCGGACAGAAATTTCAGAGCAATTCTACAATTACTAAAACTAAAAAACAAACAAACATGAATCAGCATCAGTTATGGGTTAGGGACAATTTTGCAAAAATGTTAAATGTAACAAAAAACATGACTTTTCTCATGGCAGAGACAAAGGTAAAACCTGGCATTTGTTTTTGTTTTTTCTTGGGGACTTTGTATTTCTCATGCTGCATGTAGAATTCTATGGCCTTGATTCTGATTGTGCAGTTTGAAAAGTTTCTGCATAACATACAATGAGCTCCTCAGTTCTGCAGAGCCCAGGATGGTATCTTCCAGTGTAAAAAATGAATAAACTAGTTGTTTCACCACTGGTAAAAACACATGAAAATATGCACTAAACATCGTAGAAAGACGGTGCCACAACAGAGTCTGATGGTCGCTGCATTATTTTTACAAACCCCTGCAATTTACTCGACAATAAAGATATTCAACTACAGCCAGACACTATTTTACAGAGAAAAGAAAAGCTCTAAAGTATGTGTGCCCCAGCAGAGATGACAGGGTGACAGTCACACTGCTGTCAGTAAAAAGGGACAAAGATAGGAGAGACAGTATTTAAGAAAAACAACCTGAGCCTCTTAACTACCTGTGCTTCTATGGACGTTAAGAAAGAGCATACCATTAGAAAGGATAGATGACAGACAGGACAGACTTAAAATAGACCCAAAGTGTCTCTTCCTGCTGTATCATAGTGGTTTAACAGTCTTTTCTACTGACTCACTGCCAGTCACAGCCCCGTCCTGTCCCAGGTCTGATGTTAATGCAGAGGGAGGAGTGGAAACACTACAAATCACTGCTTTGTCTGGTTCTGATGGTAAAGTACAGGCTTTAGATTTGACTAGACGCACACAGCAATTACTGCAGCAGGGCTCGCTGTTGCTGCTGCTGCTGCTGCTGAGGAGGATGATGAGGGTCAGCATGTGAGGTTAAAGGTGCCACATGCACGTTTGAATTTGCTTTGTACCTCTGAATCACTACACACATTTCCGATCTGTTCAGTGATTCATTTCACTCTGTTGTGCTCATTGACAGCTGTTCTCTGGAACAGCTGGAAAATAGAATATGGGCGTCATCTTCCTTCAAAATAACGATTAGTGAGGATGTTAGCAGCTGTACAGGCTGTAAATCAACATGTTTCTTTGATCAAGACAAGTTCACTGCTCCGGCTTCAGTCAAAGCTTCCGGGCTGATTAAAAAAAGAAGCATGTTTTAAATTTATTTCAAGGTACGAAATCTGTTTTCTTATCCCACAAAAAAATGGCAGCCAGAGGGCATAAGGCAGCCAGAAACTGTTAGCTGCATATTTGTCCAGTTCTGGTTCCAGGTCAGCGAAATGTGCAGCGTAAACACGACTCCTAACAGTGGTATGCCATCTTTATACATGAAAACAGAAGCAACCGGACTAAAATTAAGCACCGTCTAATGGCTGTGGAGGAACTTTTACAGCAGGGCTAGACTCATATTGAGACCTATATCTATAAAATAAAATAACGTCTTCCAAAATCAGCACCTCAACAATCTCTGAAGAATCTGCTTTTATTATGATGACTTAAGACTCAGGCTAAATGTTGGATTTATGAGTGAAAAGAAACACCAGATTTATTATCACGACTGGAACTAACGATTACTTCAATTGTTGATTAATCTGTCGATCATTTTCTCGATGAATTGATTGGTTGTTTGGTCTGTAAAATGTCAGAAAGTGGTGAAAAATGTCAATCAGTGTTTCCCAAACCCAAGATGATGTCCTCAAATGTCTTGTTTTGAATACTCGAATATTCAGTTTACTGTCATAGATGAGGAAAGAAACTAGAATAACAAGCTGGAAGTAGAACATTTTGAATATTTTTTTTCTTGAAAAATGACTCAACCCAATTAATCGATTATTAAATTAATTGACAATTAATTTAATAGTTCACAACTATTCCATAATTGTATCAATCATTGCAGCTGTATTTCCTATCCCATTCACTGCCATACAATACACTGTTACCGACAGTATCGCTTCACTGGTTGCAAGCTTCGTTATTTTGTTTATTCAAATCATATTTTCTGGAGCTGCACAGCCACAATGCAAAAGAATGTATATTTTGCGATCAGCTCACAGTGGTGAGGGTCCATGCTGATCGTGTTCACTGTCTGTGTGGGAGTATATGAAGGTCTTTAACAGTTATAGTGTGAGTGAGTTAACCTACTATCTTGTGTTTCAGATTTTATCTACATCACACTGGCTCCACGGCCACATTACTGACACTTAATTTTTTGCACTTCAAGCTAAAAGATTTATCTTGCAAACTGATAACGGTCATAATTTAACAATAACGAAATGATATTTACTCCGTTCATATTACGCCCACTGTAAGACCTGTTAGAATTATAATGTACTGACAGTCATGTGTCTGTTGTTTCAGGTAAGCAGGGCCAGTGTGTGTACCAGGGTCTGACCATGTTTGACCAGGCCGTCTGGTCTCCAAAGCCCTGTGTGACTTGTCTTTGTACCGGAGGGCGGGTGGTTTGTGACGAGATCACCTGTCCCCAAACGCACTGCCATTTCCCTTTCACCCCTGCTGGGGAGTGCTGCCCCGTCTGCATGGAGTCAGGTAGAAACACAACATGTGGCAACGCCATGGTGCAACATCAGGAGGCAACAGAGATGAGCAATGTTTTTGACAATCGGGACCAATATTTGAAGGGCCTCATTCAACACTTTAAGAGTCACAATATTTCGGGAAAGGTTTTGTACAACATAATCATAATTAGGTCTGTAACGTGGGACATGTGGGACAGTTTTCCAATGGGTTAATTTTTTGAAATTAAACTCCTCATCACAGAGGGCATGTTACTTGTCTCTTGGAATAAATGAAATGAAACAATTTCCATCTCTGAGGCCTCAGCATGTTGCGTCTTGTTTTCATCATGGCTTTAAAAAAATGTGTTTCGCACATTTTGTGTCATTTCAACACACATGTTGTGAAAGTTTTAACAGGTCTGAATATTGGGAGATACCACATGTTGTTATCAACATGTCCAGGGTTGGTTTCACTTTACTGTCAATTCAATCTCATCACAATTAAGACTGGATGTACATCTGAATCTACAACAAATACAAATATATCTGAATGAGTTGCCGAGCGACATTATTGTCAGATGTGTGCACGTGCTGGAGGATGAAAACAAACCAGAATAAGTGAGAGTTTATGGGGAGGTCACCATAAGAAATTGTTTTCATACCATGAACTGTTTACAACTGAGAGAAGGAAACCCTCTGTTCTCTCTTCTGTTTTGCTGACAGCTCCAAATACATTTAATGTGTCAGTGTGGGACTGAGCGACAGCTGATAGAGGTGGCAGACTGATGGTTTAGGATGGAAAATATATTACGTTTTCATAGATCAACGTCACAAACAGGTGCGGAGAGTTTGCTTTTTGTGATCCTGTGTGGCTGATCAATAATACTTATTAAACCCTGGGTCAGCACAGTCTCAGAGTAGTTTTGTATGTATACACAGCAGTCATCTAATCTTACAAGTTATTGCACAAAGTCAAGGCATAACCTACAGGTGTGTGTCTACAGCTATCAGGCAGTGAAATGTTATGCTTTTTAAGACCCTTTCAAGACACCTTCTAACCAATTTTACGACAGATTTTTGGACGAATTATGTTTTACTTATTTGGGCAATGCAAGTAAGCATTGCAGGCAAGTAGAATATATGTGGTTTTGTGCAGAGGTAAGTGTTATGTAGGAATATGGATATTAGAGTGAGTTAAGTTAATCTACATCTTGCCAACAGCCAAGTTCAAGTATGAAATAAAATGACAGCGTTACAGTTTTTTAAACATTAGAAATGTAGATTTTTACATAGACAGGCTTCACTCATTTTCACAAATTTAAGACCTTTTAATGACTTAAGTCCTTATTGTTGTAACACTGAACTGAACTGTAGACATCCTGGTAATCTGATGGCAATCAGCAAGAATTTCATTGATTTTCTTGCTACCTGTAAAAACTTACTTTGAGTAGTACTGGTTAGCGTCACCACTGCCACTAGCTGCTGTTACTTTTTACTGCTACATGTTGGATACTACAGCAAAGAGAAGTTTTGTATGTGGATATAAGTTGAATATATGCATTTACCTCTAAACAGTTTTACTGGTTTCGAGCAAAATGTTTTATTTTAAATACTGAAAGTGTCCCTATATGAACGATCATAATATTGTTTCTGAGTTTTCTACCTCCTTGCTGTGCGTGCATCCTTTATTGTAAACATGAAACTTGTCTATACGACCTCTGTGAAATTATAGAAAAAAAGTGCAGTAGTTGAATTGACAGTAACTAGTTTGTTGCTCACAGTCATACACTGCAGTCATTTTGTCTAAGACTTTTCACTGTGAGTAGATGTTTGTGGAGTACTGTATTAACTTGATAGCAATAACCATAGAAACATGTACGTATCTGTGTAAGTAGTACTCTGTGTATACAGCAAGATATGTTTGCTGTATGTGGTTAACTGTGGAAGAAAAAACACTAAGAGCTGTTTTATACTCAGAAGAAAAGTGCTGGTCCTACAAGTGACCGGTATTCTAAGATAAAGTGCCCCGAGGCATCTTACAGTTTCCCCATGTCATCTCTGTAGGAACCATCATTAGCACTAGGCTGTTTCCAGACCTCTGAATCACTGTCCACATCTCTGAATCACTGCCCATGATTTGTGCTGTGATTCAAAAAGGCCTGGTGTTGTGTGCACTGATGGCTATTTCACCGGTTGGAAAAAACAACCAAGACAATTACAGCTGTGTAGGAGGGATTATAAATCACCGGGAAAGTAAGAGGTTCAGTAAACAAATGAAAATGTTCTTCACCCAATGACGCATTCCTACGACCTCCAGTGATGTTGGTGGGTTTTCAGTGTAGTGAGTTATATGGTTATAATCATGGTAAGAGAGCACAAAAAGCATCTACCCACTGTCAAGTAAATCAGATGTGATCTTTGACTGTGATATGTGATGATACATAAGTTAAATAAGCTACTGTATAAATTTAATAGTTCAACATTCTCTTTCTTTCTGAGAAGAGTTTTTTATTCCATTTAGTCCTCATTAGTCCTTTTTACACAGAGATTGCGCTGTAGAGCTGCTACAAAGTCCCTTCCTTATGTTGTGTGAATTTTTACACAGAACCAAATGACGGTGGCATCATGTCGCTCCTGTGTGTGATTTTAGAAAGCATGCTGGCATCATGGAATCAAAAGAGGTGTGACTGGTCTCTTAATACAATCATGGGTGTGAAGGGCATGACATGTAACACAACAGTGTCGACATCAATTGTGACATAGAATATATGCATTGACCGTACTTTATGAATAATAACAATGGCATAACTTGGCAATAACAATCATTTACTATCTCTGTTATATGGCAGCTGATCTTGTCCTCTGCTTAGAGGATAAAGACTTCCTGAACCTCACTGTTTTCCCAAATTGCAAATAATTTTCGGCTGCTGTTTGTCTTTTTTGAGCTAGCTGCTAACTACTATCAGCTACTTTATAAATCTCCCACAGTGGGTCGCACACATAACATGTCTTCAAAATGTCACAGACGTGCCACCCATGACCCGTCCTGCCGGCTGTTCCATTTACATAGACATCGATTCGGTGCTGTTACCACCTCCGTTCCTGGCTCATAACAGCTGCATAATAGTACGATATTCTCACCTTGAAAAGGCAATGTAAAAGGGACTATTGAAACAATGAACAGGATCTCGTCTTGCACGAGATATATGCGCAGAGCAGTGAATGGTAAAACATCGACATGAGTCAATGTTGTGTCAATCAGTGGCACAATCACGTTATGACAATACAGCAGTTGTTGGGTTGAAATATTACAATATTGCCTGCAGTAATCTCCTACATCCTACATATTTATGAGTTCTAGTACTTTTTATGAACCTAAAAATATGAGATCATTGTCTTCTGGTGATTCTGAGGACCTCCAAAACAAAGTTTCGCTCTCAGTGGACAAAGAGAAATACTTTCAAAATAAATAAAGTCACACAACATCAGTGTTTCTATGATTTCAACACAGATTTGTTGTTCACAGTGTAGCGCTGAGGAAAATAATAGGGTGAACTGATAGTGAGTTTACTGCATCCTTTCTAATGTGTCAGGGACACAGAACATTTACCTAACATCACTGAACCTCAAGAAGTCTTACGGATACGAGACACTGTCAGACATGTTTATTTGTCTTTTTCATTAATTATCTGCTGGATGTCCCGTTGGCACACAGTTTATGACTATAAAACAGCGTTCATTGTTAGACAAGTGAGCTAAGGTTGGTCTAAAAATATTTCCTCTCCTGTTTGAATGCACAACAGTACTTGTTTTTATAAAACATAAGTGAGCTATCTTTAGATGCTGACAAGTGACACCTACACTGGTGAACACAGAGAGACCAACTTTACCTGACTGTGGTCAAACAAGAGCAGTTCAATGGGATCTGGTCCAGACAGGTCTACAGCAGCCGTCTGCTCTGTAGCTACAACAAGCTGGCCTTGTACCTGTCTGTGTGTCTGTCTACAACACTAACACACAGCCGTCTCCTGTCTGTCTGTCCACCTCCTGTCTGTCTGTCCACATCAACTTCCATTTCCACAACCTGTATCATTCCCTTCTAGTTTCCTTTTTTCTCCTCTTCTTCCTCTTTTATTTCTATCCTTTACTTCCTTCTCTCTTTCTATACTGTTACCTTTTTCTTTCCTTGCGGCCAACTCCTGCCCCCACCACCTCCTGTCCTCTGATTGGCTGCCCCGCACCACCCTTCACCCACCCCAGACCCCGACCTCAGCCTTGACTTTTCTGGTGATTCCTCAGTTCCCATCTACCCCCCTGAGCCCGTAACACCTCTGACCCAGGAAGAGATCCAGCGAATTCTCTGGCGCGAGGAAGAGGAGCACCGCGAGGAGGAGGAGCGCCTGAGGAAGAAGGATGAGGCGAGGAGGCAAAAGAGGAAGCAGAGGAAGGAGAAGGCAGAGAAACAAAGACAGATAGTGGAGGAGAGGAGGAGAGCGGAGGAGGAGGCACTAAGGTTGCAGGTGGAGAGAGAGGAGGAGGAGTGGAGGAGGCATTTGGAGGAGGAGGAGGAGAGGAAGAGGCAGGAGGAGAAGAGGAGACAGGATGAGGAAGACAGAAGGCAGAAAGAGGCCGCAGAGAGAGAAGCAAGGGAGAGGGAAAGGAGGCTAGAGGAAGAAAGGTGGAGGCAGGAGGAGATGCTGAGGGAACAATTACTGGCTCTGGGGGAGGAGGAGGAAGAGGAGCCGCAGGAGGAGGTAGAGGACCTGCAGGAGAGGGTAGAGGAGCTGCAGGAGAAGGTAGAGGAGCTGCAGGAGGAGGTGGAGGAGGCGCAGGAGGAGGTGGAGGAGGAGGAGGAGGTGTGGCTGAGAGGAGATGTGTTTGAGATGCTCCCGAAAGAACCTGAAGAGCCTGAGGAACCAGACCTCCTCCCCACTCCGATCCCAAGACCTCCTGCAGCCACAGAGTACGAGCTGAAGGAAGTGGAAGCAGAGGTGGAGGAGGTGGAGGAGGCAGAAGAGGAAGAAGAAGAGGAAGAAGAAGGGGAGGAGAGAAAGGTGGTGATAGTGGAGAGCAGTAGAGGCCTCCCTCCAGGCTGCTCCATCTCTGATGTCACTCTGACATGTGACAACGCCAAACTCACCTACTTCCCTCCTCTGTCCATACCTGAGCTCAAGTCTCTCAGTCTGGAAGGTAAGTGAGCACCACGACAAGAGAAGGAAGTAGTGCCAGAGTACTCAACCCACTGCAACACAAAGAACAATCTGCACCCCTTTTAACACATATGTCACTAGTGTGAGGTTAAGCAATTTATCTAATCTGAAAGTGTTTGGGTTAAACTTTCAAAATATGTAACTACAGTTAAAAATAACAAAAACTCAAAGATTAGTTTAAGATTTTTTTTTTATTCTGATTAGTTGCAGCCTATTTAATATTCAGCCTGCTCTCACTCCAATTCAAACCCATCCACATCATTAAGTCTGATTTGGGCAGGTGTGAGGTGGGTGGGTGGGTACAGGACTTTTACCCAGGACACCGCTATTTGTGTCTTGTGTGAAACTAAAAGTAAACATGTTATTTGGTCACATCAGTCGTTGTTCATATGAATCGACTGACATGACTAATGTCAACCACTGTCTCTTCTAATTCTACGCAAAGGGTTTTGTTGCCCAAACCTAACTGCCAACCCCCTGCGTCAAGATACAATGCAAAAGACTGCCATTATAATGACGCCAGGTGCTTCTGCCCAAGCGTAAAAATATGAGTAGGGATGAGGCCCATTGTAATTTTGCACACCTTTTTTCTTGAGCTACTTGCTTCAGATCCTGGAGCTCTTAGTTCAAAATCATTAAGTTACTTAAAGGATAAGCCTGACATTATTCTGTATTTTCCTCACCTCCTCAAACAAATTCCATGAAAATCCCAAACCAAATCATGTTTGTCTGCTGTTACTTTGTGTCTGTGGCACTGAACCTCAAAACCGTCGATTCCCTCTGAAGATGTGAATCTTGAAAAACACCTCACAAATCAGTAATTTCCTAAAACAGTCACATTAATCCACATTTGGGGCTCTAGTGAGTATTTCCACCAGCAGGATGGTCTATGTGGGGACTGAGTCAAAATAAGCTACAACTATGAACATTGTCAGACTTGCAGCAAATTCAGGCATTTTATCAACCTGGAACTGAAATGAAATGAAAAATATACATACTGGAATCCAATCCTATACATTTAGCAACAAAATATTTAAATAAAAACACAGAAGCCAGAAATGCACTGCCATTACAGAAAACCTCTACATTCTCCTGCTCTCACTGTGAAGTGACAGAAACTCTTCTGACCTGCAGGCAACACCATCAGCAGCATCCCAGCAGAAGCCTTTAATGGCATCCCCAACCTGGAGTGGATCAACCTGAAGAAGAACAAACTCACCTCTGCTGGCATCGGTGCTAAAGCCTTCAAAGTAAGACACTTACAGTAACTAGTAACTCCTGTAGCCCTTCAGAATAAAACCCAACATTTTTCCAAACATTTGCCTGCAACTCTATTATAGTGTTTCTCTGGAGGTGACCAAAGTCAGGCATGTGTAACAGACATATTGAACATCTACAGTAATGCAATCAACCACAAGGGGAAAAATATGCAAACATTTCTGTGATATAATGGCAATGTAATCCTCAAAGACCTCTCTGTGCCACATGAACAAACAAGACAAGAAATGGAACAACAAATGTGTTTTTCAACACTTTCAAGCTTGAACGTAAATTTAATGAAAAACTTAAACTGTTAAAAATAAGATTGTTTTTAATGAACATCAACTGAAAGATGTGAAAATATAAACAGGCAGGAGAGAAAGATGGACAGATATTTCGGAAATAATGTGAGGCATGAATGGGGCCAGTCAACTTCCCAGTATCACCAGTGCCTTTGTGTGTGTCAGGGTCTCAAAATGCTAAGGCGTCTCTACTTGGATGGGAACCTTCTAGAGACCGTGCCTGCGGACCTTCCCCCTACCCTGCAGGAGCTGAAGATCAATGAGAACAGACTGACAGAAATGGATAAAAACAGCTTCCAAGGTAACTGCCACAGTATCCCATAATGCACCTCCATACTGCCCTCAGCTTTAAGGTCACAACATATTCAGTGTGAATTATCTGTTTTTTATCTTTAAGATCTGAGCAGCCTGGTGATTCTGGAGTTGGAGGGAAATCTGCTGAGTGAGGGGAATGTAAATCCTCTGGCCTTCGCTCCCCTCCACCAGCTCTCCTACCTTCGACTGGGCAGAAACCACTTCCGCACCATACCACAGGGCCTCCCCCCAGCACTGCTGGTATGAAGTAATACACATTCACATAACTACTGTATAACTACAGCTCTTTACCTCTTCGTTTCCCACACCGGGATACCTCACACAGCCCGACTTCTGTCTAACTTCATAAAAGTCCAGTGCTCTCTACTAGGTTCATCAAATGGCAAAATGCTGCTTTGGTCAGATGGTGCCACCAATAAAGTGACCTCTGTGAAACTAGTAGTCATGTCCAGGGATGGTAAATAATAAGAATTGATTGATATCAATGCCATTATCGAGTCTGCTTATTGATCCAATACTTTATTTATTTCCCTATTGTTTCCTGATAAATTAGCTGTGTGAAAAAGAGGAAGGTCTACACAGGTTTTCAGCATCAATGGAGCCGTTTTATTATCTTTGAATGTGAACATAGTGTAGTAACAGAGCAGAAAAGGGTACACATTTGACTCAGGTCATCAATAAGATGACCCCCCCCAAAATTGATTGCCACAAATGCTAAAGGAAGCCGATGTATCACAAATCTACAAGCTTGGCAAATCTCCTGAAAACTGTAAGTAACAGCTGAGCCATCTTGAAAAGAGATTTTTCATTATTTTAGCTGTAATTACCAAAATTTGATGTTTCAAGAGTCAGACTTATGCTGACTTATTTATCAAAAATGGGTAAAATGAGAGAAGAGTTGTGCTGCATTTATATTTTAATTTAGGCTTTTTTTTTTTTTTGCCTGCATGGCATTAAAGTTATTATAACAGGATATTTGTCCTCAGTATCGGACATGTTGCTCAGTTGGGAAGCAGTGGCACTCGTGTGTAGAGAATGAAAAACTTCACATCTCTAGAATTTAAGCCCATGTTGTTTACTTGAAATTATTATTTTACTGGAATTATTACTGAATTTATGTTTGTCAAATGAAGCCACACTTCAGACCATTTCTTCCTCTACGCCATGACTCCTTGTTTCAAGTTACCAGCAGTGTAGATGCATGAGTTTGACATCACTGTTTTGCAGTGTGCAACTGAAACATGCAGGTATCAAGAGGAGGAATTGATAAGCTTGGAGAAAAACAATTTAGATGGATCGGACAATTTGGAACCTGTTTTCAACTTAAACTGGTTTACGATTCCCATCTCTAATCATGGCTCAATCCTCAGTGGTTTAATGAGTTCAAAGGACTCACTCAGTACGTTAACAAGACATTTGAGAAAATCGATTTATTGTGTTAGTCCGACTAAAACCGGACTTTTAAAATACATGTAAACATGTTAGTCCAACTGAAATCGTACTGAATCTCTAAGTCGGACTAACACACCCAGAAAATGCCATTGGGGGTCGAATTACTCCTGCATGTATACAGTCAATCAGACCCAAACTGGCCGAGGCACTCGAAAGCAATAAATGCATGATGGAGGAAGAAGCCAGTAACAACATGGCGAAACCTACATCCAGAGCCGTGCATTTTTGGATCAATGAAATGTATAGAGCTGTAAAGTTGTCCACCATGGTTCAAGTTTGCTGCTAGCTAACTGTAGCTAACTTGTTTGTCCATTGTTTGGTCTGTGATGCAATAGGTCAACCGGAAAAAGGTCCAATACTAACAAGCTGAAAGGGGTCATATCACCACCTATTGTAGTGGAGTTGGACATACTTCGGTCAATAAATCGAGTCCATTCCCATGCTAGTATACTGGGACAAGGACAGGAGACCAATTAAATGGCCTAGCTGAGCTATAACCATAGCTTGACTTAACTGTGCATCGAAACATACTGACTGTGAACCACCAAAAAACGTTAAAAACATAATAAATGTATCTAAACTCACCAGCAGCATAATGTTTTTAATTCAGATTATCAGGCAGTCACATTATCAGAGGCCTTCTGAGCGGCTGCCTGCATTCAGTCTGTCAGTCAGGAATTCAGGTATGCTGATGCATCAGTATTTTTTTTGGCTCTGATGTTTAAGACTCCTCTACTGAGTAAACTCTGCTTCTACCATTCCACTCAACCTGTAATTACAGTCTCTGGTTAACCACAAACACTGCAAAACACCACGACATGCTGCTGCTGTAAATCCACCTTAAAACCAACCTTGGACAGTTTCTTCACACTCTGTAAATCCTAAAACCTGTAACTTTTCTTAGATAAGAGTCCAGAGGATTGTAGTTAAGCTTTAACATTTGTTCTTTGCTAAGAAGCTCTGGGATTTCAGGATTTACCAGACACTTTCACCGTTGTGTAGCCAAGAGTGATTATGATCATGATTTGAAGGGGATGAAAGCACACACCCACAATGTGTCAGTATACTTCTGGTGTTCATGCCTTTGCGCTGCCTGTTCATCTGATTAGGTTGCCAGTTTAAATAAGGACTGTAGGTAGAACAGACATGAATTTAGTTTTGGGGTGGATTATACATTTATAACCCAAAACAGTCTCACCAAACCACAGACAGTCTGCCAAGATCTCTGACCCAAAAGCACTCACTTAACACAACAGTTTAATGACAAACACGTAACTCATTAAAAATCTACTACACCAAATAGTGTTGTCACTCTGACACTAAATTCCAGTGATTGTCCACGAGTTTCCACTGATCAAAACATTATCCTTTCCAACCCTGATAATGTCAAACATTTGTTTTTTTACTGTCATTTAGGAGCTGTACTTGGAGAACAACCTGATTGAGGAGATCTCAGAGACCGTTTTTAATCAGACCCACAGTCTCAACATAATTTCTCTGAGACACAACAGGCTGGATGAGACCAGGATCGCCCCGCTGGCCTGGATCAACCACAGGTCTGACAAAAATAGACTATCACCAATGATTCCCCAGGGTCACAGGAATTTAGTAGCTATGTATCTCAATCATCATTTTGTAATGAATACAGTTGTTTTTCCATTTCACTACCACACCATCATGTGCTGTTTAAGAGTACAGGAACATTTATCTTGGCACTATATTGAGAGAAGCACAACGAATGGTGTCTCATTTCTGTTCAGTGTTCAGTGTTTCTTCAATCAGCTGTCGTGAAGCACAATCAGTCAACTCCTTATGTTCTCTTTTCCATTTCCCTTGCAAATACATCCTCCCCTCATCTTTTTTCTGCAGAAATCTGGAGTCCATCGACCTTTCACATAATGACCTTTACCTGGTTCCATCATACCTACCCAGATCTTTGGTCCACCTGGTGCTGGTGGGAAACAAAATTGAGAGGATACCTGGTAGGTGTTGATTTAACTCCTGGCTGACAACTGTTGGACTGAAGACAACACTTTTCAGCCCTCCCCAAAATTAAGAATGCTATCTTACTGTATGTTCAACAGCATGAAAAGAACGATGAATTGATCATGTAGGTGATAGATTTCAAAACTAAAAAAAATGTTACGAAACAAAGGCCATTTGTACATCAGCATCAGGCAGTAACTGCTAGACATATAAATACTAAGGATAGACCAATACATCGGCCGGCCGATATATCGGGCCGATATTTGAGTTTTTTACTTGTATCGGCATTGGCCGATACGCGCGTGGGTTCGCGGATTTATTTTTCCCTGGCACTTTTTTTCATTTGAAAGTATGTGGTTAAGTTGAACAAAGCTGTTGAATCCTACTGTGTACAGTAGTTGTTGTTTTATTTATGCTTCAGCTTAAATATTTGTTTATTTTATAAAGACATTACTGGAAGATTTAAGAGCACTGAACTCTTTTTTTTTATTTGAATGTATAATAATAATAATATTCTACCTGTTCTAACTCAACTTTCCATCTTGTTTTAGTATTTTTTACTGTTCAATAAATGTTTCTTATTTTAAACTTGAGACCTGTAATATTAGTTGTCATTGTGTCATTTTTTTTTTATGTAAACTGAGGGAGCAAAAGCAGTATCGGCCCCAAATATCAGCTCAAGAAAATCAGCAGTCCATAATCGGTCATCGGCTAAGGGTGATGGAAAAAAATCAGTATCGGCATCGGCCCTAAAAAAATCCATATCGGTCTATCCCTAATAAATACTTGTAGCCCTTTTCCACTGCAGGAACTTAATCAAATTTAACCTTAATTAAGTTTTCTTTTTGTCTGGTTCTGCGTTTGTTTCTACGGTTCTCCGTTCTCTGGAACTAAATTTGGGCACTGTTCAGGAAGTGTTTCTATACACAAGTTCAGGTACTTTCATTGGTTGGCTGCAGTACTGTTGATTGTCATTGGTTGAGCCGAAGAGGGACGATTAGAACAAACCCAAGAGTAACCACTGTTTTACTGCAACTGTACAGAGCAGGACAACTACTACTTAAAAAGGTGAATGTTAGAGAATGCTAGTTGCGCAACTTGCATCCAACTCCAACTGGTTAGCTAATTGGAGAGACAGCCATTTAGAGGGAGTTGGCGAGGAAGAGGAAGGAGGAAGGAGGAAGGAGAACAAGAGGCACAAATGAGGAAATATGACACAGCCAAGTATTACAGGAAAAATTGAATCAAGAAAAGATCAAGCAAGATCATGGGAACATAACAGATCCAATGGAGCAAACCAAAAAACAACAAAGTGGGTTGATGCAATGGACACTGGTCTGAGTAACTGACTGAATGTTAAATCTATTTTGGCCTTTCTCACATTAAGTAAATATGAAGTAAAATCAACAACAGTATCAGTTCCAGTGCTGATGCCTGTCTTGTGATCATACTTTGAAATTATATTCTGACATTTCATAGATTGAATAACGAATCAATAATCGAAATAATCATTAGTTGCAGCATTAATAGATACTTAGTTACTCTTCTCTTCCAACACATCCACAGGTTTTGTCTTTGCCCACATGGAGCCTGGTTTAGAGTACCTCTACCTCTCTTACAACAAACTGGATGGTGAAGCAATTGAACCGGAGTCGTTCTTTGGCACGTACCAATCAATGGTGGAACTGTGTCTGGATCACAACCAGCTGGTCTCTGTCCCGTCTGGCATCAACGAGATGACCAACTTACACTTTCTCAGACTCAATGATAACAAGATCAGGTATGAATCCATCATCCACAAATATCTACCTGATGAGTTTTTTCCCCTTTGTGTTTAAAGTGACAACTTCCTGGGAGTATGCCATTTTTTTCTTGCCATAAACAAAGTTTAATTTTATGAATAATCAATCATACAATTACAATTGTTCAAACTTGTTTCATGTTACTGTTTCAAAAGCTTTCAATTATGTGGTAAAATTTCTAGTAGAACAATTATTCCTGATAAAAGTTGACTTTTTTGAGGTATTCAAAGCTGTTTTTAATCAGATCCTCTCACTGGTATTAGTTTAAATCCATGCGAGTTGTCATATTGGAGTGTATGTCTGTCTACCCTTGTGCTAATCTCTATAAACAGAATCTGTAGGCAGCAGTACAAGATTTTGGTATCCAAAGTGTTCTGGTTTCTGTTTGTAGTATTGAACAATCATGTTTGAACAAGCTTTGGTCGCCTGCAGTTGAGCAGTCTGTGAGGAGAGCAAAAGAGGCAGAATGCACCAGAAGAAATGCAATCTCGGAACCTATCAGCTACCATCTGACTATGATTTAGGTTTTTATTAGCTTTTATCAAATTTATCTGCATTCATGTGCAGATTACTGTTTATAGAGATTAGCCAAAATGATGTCTGCACCCGTTGTTAATCGAACTGTAGCAACACTGTTGAACAATAAGCATGGAAGAAGAAGTTGCCTGGATATTCCCAAAATGTTGGCCCGTTGACCCAAAGGCTTTATCGTCATTGGACAATAGCCAGTGGGTCTGAGATCGCCTTAGTGCTGACCTTCAGTCATCCTGTGTGCAGTGTCAGACAAAGTCCACTTCATGCATGTTGTTTCTGTGTTTGAAGAACTGGAGAGCTGTTGTTTGATTTGTAACAGTTGAGCGATCATCTACATATGTTGAATGAAGCTGTGCTCTCCAATTCAGGATGGAGGCCACCAGATCTGATCAAGACAAGGTGTTACACTGCCTGCAAACTGTTCATCAACAGATCATTCACACTTAGTCTACACAATATTTTGCTTCTGAACTTAAGCTGAACATGACATGTAGATGGAAGAAACAGCTACAGCTGACAGAGGTGTTACAGCATTCCATACCACAACTTTGTACTTTGTACAACTTAGTTGAAGGTGTCTTTGTTTTAAAACACTTAACATTTCTCAGTGTGTGATCAGACAGCCAAACACATGTTAAATATTCAGAGATCCTGCAAGTACTTCTCCTTATTGGTCAGAATACCCAGGAAATACTAGGATTTCAGTTCCAAGTATTCTTCATCTATCCATTTTCCACCCCGCATATGCCGTTCAGGGTCATGGGGACTGGAGCCAATCTCAGCATACAGACAGGGTAGTCTCTGTTAAGGTCACCAGCAAATAACACGGCATCCATAACTCAAGGATCGGGTCCCACTGTATCAGTGCCTCAATGCTTATTTTCATAGTGTTGTCCATCATTTCTATCAGTTATGATAATACTTAAGTCAACTAGTGTGCAAGGATAGAGGGTATCATATGTCTAGATTGGAAAGACCTTTGAGGAAGTTTTCTGATTTGTGATTTTGGGCTGTAAGTGTAACCGTCATCCTTAATCTCAATTATAAAATTGAAGAAAACATGCCTGATAGAAATAAACGATAAATCTATAGAAACACGAACCAAGCTGTAATAAACAGGTGTTATCAGTATTAGCGGTGTTAGTTATTTTATGTCTTGTTCATTTAAAGCATAATGGAAATAGAGCTTGTTTCTTACTCGGACACAAGTTGTAAAAAAAACAAAAAACAAAAAACATTCATTTAAGTACCAGAAGCTGTAGACAAATAACAATAACACCAAGTGAATGAAGATAGAGCTTGAGGAAAAATATCTAAATGCAATACAATCCTTTAGGACCAACTATTAAGAGTTGCACAACAGATGAGGGCCTGACCAGACCACTGACTCATTCATCTCAGCCCGCCAGACAATATAAAAGCTGAGAGTTCACTGAACGGAGCGTCGCCTTGACAACAAGAAACAAAACAAGTCGATTCATGTTTCCACCTGAGAGTCACCCTGAATCACCTCATTACTTACTCACAGGTCCATGCATGGCACACACAGTTGGTCCAGGTTGTAGGATGGTTTTTATATAAAAGTAACATTTTAATGACCATAATAACATTTTAAACTGCATGTCATGTTCTGTCTTCACTGCCAAGATGGCTGACACTCCAGGTGGGAAATTGCAACCAGCCACCAAATAAATACCTGAGATTATTTTAACATGTGTGGTACCATAACAAACCATAACATTAACCTTTAATACAAATGTTTGTTTTCAGGGGTACACAAAATGTTGAATTAGAGCTGGGCAATATATCAATATTATATCAATACTGACATATGACACTAGATATCATCTTAGAGTTTGGATATCCTTATGTAGTAAATGTTGTCTTTTCCTGGTTTTAAAGGCTGCATTACAGTAAAGTGATGTAATTTTCTGAATTTACCAGACTGTTTTATTATTTACCTTTGCCCTCTTTGTCATTATATCCACAATACTGAGGATTATTTATCAAAAATGTAATTATGTAATTATTTTGTGAGAGCACCAATAGTCAACCCTACAATATTCTCACAATATTAAAAAGGTATTTGATCAAAAATATTGTGATATTTAATTTAATTAATTATTTAATTTAATTTTTTCCATTTTGCCCAGCCCTATGTTGGAAGTAGCATTCTGATTTCACAGTTAATTTCTTAACGCTAATGCAGCCTGGTAAAAAGAGAACGGTTGCAATCTAGGCAAATGATAGTAAAAGCACGTTATCTGCATGTTAGCATCAGTGTCACTCAAAAGTGGTCTCATTTTGTTGATCCTCCTAAGATGAAGAAAATACATTTTTGTGACCTTGATTAAAAAACAACAACAAAATTTACAGTCTAAAACCATGACCACATCTTTTTGACATTATGATGACTGATTATTTTATTTGGAGAGCATGTATAAAGAAAATAGAATAGGACCTAGGATAAATCCTTGAGGAGCTCCAAATCCATATTAAAGGTATACTATGCAGGGTTGTTTAAGGTGACAGGAAAAGCCAACCCCAAATTCACAGTTTGTAGGCGTTTCGCCTAGCTATATTTATAGTATAGTATGGTTATAGTTATATACATATATAGTATATAGTTTTTTGGCGCTGAAGGGGTACAAGCCAATAAACACAGAAAATAAGAACATATAGGCAGAGGGCAGAGTCTCTGCCGAGAAATACATTGATGAGTAAGAGGAATTACTTTAGTATGAGCCCAAACATTTTGGGTTTTTTTTAGGAAAACCCTGCATGGTATATCTTTTAGTGTCTGTGATAGAGAAGAGGCTAGACTTATAACAAATATCAAGTCAAGCTTAACACCCAAAAACACATCTGAATGATAAAATGAAAATTCTGACTGAATTTTAGAATTCATTAGCTACTGATGCAATCTTGGATAGAGCTGAAATGATTAACTATTTTGATAATACAGATGATACAAAGCTCAGCAGCGCGCTTTGATGTCACCTGTTTGCAGATGGTGTGTGCCCATATGTGTGCTTTTATTTGTCTTATGTGATAGTAAACTGAATATACTGTATTTCTGTTTTGGACTGTTGGCTGGACAAAAAAATACAATCCAAAGACATCAGAGGGGCTTTAGAAAGTTGTTGAAAGTTTTCCAAGATTTTATAGACCATATATTTAATCGATTATGAAAATCAATAGCTTTAGTTTTTGATATAACAGAAAATATATCCAACTGCATCCTATGCTGTGTCTTCCAGGAGTATCTCTGACGAAGGCATCTGTGACCCAAACTACAGTGGAGACTCTACTCTGGTGGCCGTGAGGCTGGAAAATAACTACATCGACCCCCAGAAGGTCTCACCAACAGCCTTCTCCTGTGTACGCTCCTCCTCCAGCGTGGTCATAAAACCCCAGAAAACCAAGTGACCACACAAAATCAAAGCTTCAAAGACGTTTGTTTAAATCCCCAGAAACACAAGGGCAATGATTTTTTAATGAGCCTAGAGAAGTCAAAACGTAAGACATATTTCCTTCACTAGCTTCCTCAGATGATGTATGTTATTGAAATGACACCCAAAATAATTAGTTATAAAAAAGGCTCTGATGTTCAGGTTGGACATGAAAAAAAGGAGAATTTAACTGTCAACACAGTTACTGCTGATGTAATTTGTACTGTCTCGACTAAGTTGTTTTGCACTGTCGCCTGGCCCACATTAACCTGGTAGGAAGATGACAGAGCACCTTCAGACTTCAAAATAAAACACATCTGTCTCTTTCAGTAAAATGTCAAACTCTCTAAAATGGAAAGAACTCCTGCACCATACACACTAAAACGAAAATGCTAATAAAGAAATGGAAAGAATTCAATGAAATGAGACCACAAACCCAACACATTATTTTTAACAACCTCACCACCTTCATGTTCCATTTCCCAGCTCTGTTTCTTCCAGTGCCTTCTTTCATAAAAACTATGACATGGACTGGAGTAGTGTGATCACATGTGTGACACATCCTTCGAGCTCTTTATGTTACAGATTAAGAGCGGTGGTAAAGGATTAAGTTCAAGTGATTGCTGTTGGAGAGCTTATCCTTCTCACAGACGAAGACGGAATATGTACTAAAATGATATGTCTGCCCATATCCTCCATCTTTTCCATTCTTTTATCTGCACTTAAGTGGACAGAAACTGGACAGTAACTTCCTCTGGTGCAGTTAAGTCAGATTTATGCTTGAAGCGATGGGATTCTTTGAGGTATGGTGTAGGTTTAGAGTTTTGTAGATTTAGAGTTAAGCGTCACATTTCACCCATTGATGGCCCCAGAACAACTGACACATGTATTGTACATAATCAGGATTCAGTGATTTGTATTCCCAGCAGTTTCACTTGAAGGGGAACCCACTATTTTCAACCAGGACCCTATTTTTCCATGTTTTTGTGTCTAACTGACTCGTGGGAACAACAACTTTGAAAACTGGTCCAGTACTGGGAGAGAGTGCTGCAGCCAGCAGTGGTGAAACAGGCGTCAATGTAACCACTTGGAGCAACTTATGTTGACTGAAAGTGCTTGTTCTTGCCAATAAAGCCCAGTTCAGACCAATGATTTGCAACGAGATGAAACCATTTAAACTGAACTGGCCAGTCTGAACTCGACTCATGCCGGCTGATGGTGAGACCTGCAACTCAGCTGGTCAAATCACCAACAGCTGGTTTTAGGACATAAAAGCACGTCACCCATCTGTACAGCCAGTCGGTTTTTAGTGAAGTCCACTCATAAAGTCAAAATGACCACAGATGCTTGCTGCGGTGGGTGCTCCGTCACTCTGTTTCGGTCCTCACGGTGTGCTAGTGTCGCACGGTGGGTCACTGCTGCTGCTCGCTCTTTGTACTTATGCACATACACCCCCCACACACCAACCCACCCACACGCATTCTTGTTTCCTGATTAATTGACGCTGGATATTTACATTATTGTGGCCTATGCCTGTTTTGTTTATTTTTCGTCATTTCCTCACTACAACAAATGCAGCTGTAGCCAGTATCTCACTATCACTATCCTCATTCATATTTTAAGAAGCTACAAATTATATTCAGCCACAAAATAAGCCTGAAAAGCTGGAAATCAGAAGGGAAGTACGGAGAGTTGTTGCATAGGGATGATAAGCCATCTTATCTAGTTGCATTGGTGTGAACCAACAGGTTTCTAGAAAGTTGCAGAACAGTGCATTGCAAGTAGCTGTCTGTTTGAACTGGTCTCAACTGGACTTAATAGACTAAGACTGTTATTGCAAGTCTGACAGCATCATAGACGGGCTACTATAAAGAAATCAAATGTTTTTTTCTTATTTTGCTTGTTTCGGATGTTTTGTGTCCTAGTCCTGCAAAAGGAGAAGTCTTGTTCTGAAATTTTTCACATTGTCAAAATCAGCAAAGTATTCAGCCATGACATAAAAAATCTTTTAAATAATAGTAAGATACTCTTTTTGTACTCCAACACAAACTATTATCAGCACTCCTCTCTCCAACTCTTACTCACGTTTCCTCCGTTTTTGTCACACAACAAGTCACCTCTTGTGAGATTTCCGAACGAGACCTCGTTACCGATACTTAGACACAAGAGAACAGAACAGGTGAAAGGTATGGAAAAACATGTCCTTGCAAGGGTCTGTTCCATAATGGTGTAAGACACCCATTATAATAATCTGAGCCTGCCAGTGGCAACAACAACTAATGCACAAAGCATACCATTCGCTGCTGCCACCTGCAGCACTCTCTCTCAATACTGGACCAATTTAAAAAAAATGTTGATCATTTAAGTCCCTTAGACACAAAAACATAGGAAAATTGGGGTCCAGGTTGAAAAATACAAGCATTACGCTTTAAATTTGTGATAAATGGATATGGTGAAACACACATGTACTTAACACATAACTGGAGCTACATTCTGGTAAGTTCTATTTTGCTTTGCCTCATTACTGAATAGGAATCCATTCAGCACAGTTGTTTACATGTTTTCATTCACTGTTAACTGTGGTCTGTAGTGAGCAGCAGGTTTGCTACAGACTTTCATGGTGATGAGTATTACTGTGTGGACTATGGAGTCTGAGGAAACACAATTAGTGGGACAACCCTCTAACAAATGCCTTTGAGATGTGGGAGGAACCACTGGATCCAGAAGTATTTTCCCCAACAGTAAATTCCCATTTCAAAGTTTTCTTTTCATGTCCTCAGTGTTCCTCAACACACAAGCATTATTTAACCACTCTATAGGTCTTTGTTTATGCCTCAAGTATCAACTTGTATACGTGTTGTATAATGTATGAATAATAACTCAACATCAGCACTGACAGTGAATAAAAGAAGGCTTCTGCAGGTTCGGAGAGTAATTCCTTTATGTGTGAGCAGGGAAGAGGTGGATTAAATCTTCTTGTACTTGCAGATTGTACTATTGCTTTAAAAAGCATTGACTGGAAGTACAGTGTTCCAAACAATTAGAAAATTTAGTTATTAAATGTTTGTTTGTAATGTACAAATACCAAAAATGTCTGATTAAAAAAAAACTGCCCTGTTTGCCCTTCACTTTGCTCTTGGCTGGCCAACATGCATAAATTATGACAAAATGTCTATTTGATGTGTCAAAATTCATCTTCTATAGTTTAACACAATGTTATGATGCAGAATTAAAATAAACTTCATGTTTCAATAACTGCCTGATTGATGAAGCCCCTCCTACAGTCACTAACTCATATGAATAAAACATACGGAGCTCACTGACGAGCCAAACTCCAGACGGCAAGCAACTGGTACAAACACGATGTTCATGTTCATTGGAGCGCTGCATGTTTACACCATGCTACGGATGCCAGCAGCGTGATGAGGCACTAAGCATCTTTTCTGCGCTGAGTGCTGCACATGTGGAGTTTTTTCTGGCCACAGAGAGTTAAGAAATATTCAACTTTAGGTAAAATGCTGCAGCCACTTGTCACTGTCATTTTTAACCCAGCTGTCCAATCACAGTGGAAGGGGGGTGGGACAAATACCACAAAGACAAACAACAACAATGGATGGGAAATTATTACTGAACCTGCACAGACTCCTTCCTCTCTCCCTTCGTGCGTCAGCCTTCCTTTCATCCAGAGCAGGTACTATACCTTGTGTGGAAATGTTTACTCCCGTGGATATTCTGTATCATAGCAACCAGACACAACCAAAGCATCTCAGCTGAAGAAACATTGCGCCCCTTATAGCGCCTCATTGCCCTTCTGTGTTCTGTATTAAACAGTGAACAAGTGTTTAATTTGTTTAAAGCTGTGTCATCTCTGTTAGTCATAAAAACAACAATAAACCTAATAGCCTATCAATAAAGCCTATTTACAAAGCACTGAAATCACAATAAGTAATGCAATTTGCAAAAACAAAAAAACAAAACAAACAAAAAAAGGCGGTAATATTGTGTATCGCACTGTTGAGCCGCCCTTAATAGCAGCAGAAGAAATTCCTTCACCACAACAGCCCTAAATATCAGCCAATTTTCCAGATGGACTCTTGCCCCTATGACTCAATTTTTTTCAGCTGCCCAAGTCCGCACCACCCAAAAGTGTATGACAATAAACTGCTTGCATTCAGATGCATGCCAGCTTACACACATGGGTCTTCCTATTGTAGAGAGGTAGAAATTTTAAATGCTAGTATAAGGTCCGTGTACACAGACACACAATATGATACAGAGCTGCTGTGTCCATTTCAGAACATACCAGTACTACTTTAGCAGTCAAAAGTTGATTCAATCACTGCTGCCTCCACTGTTTTAAGTTACGGGACTGTTGATTGTGGGACCATTAGTGTTTATGTGCTTAATGAATCGTAGTTCCTCTGCTGTGAATTTTAACCTAAAAATGTAAGATTTAGTAACTCTCATAACTGGAATAGTCTGATGATCTGGGCACTGCTGTCAATGAGCACAACTCCAGGCCTCTTAGAAAGGATTAAAAAGATCTGAGTGGTGATTCAGACGTCTGGAACGAGGCAACATAAGCCTCCCGTTTCCATCTGGAACACTGAAGAACACCTTGAGTTTTTTTTTAAGGATTAGATGGATGTTGACACTAAATGCAAATGCTCAACCTGTGAGGTGTGTGAGTCACATTTTCAACCAAGAAGCTGGATTATTTTCCTCTGAATTTCTTGAGCCCCCTAACTGTCAGCACATCCAGCACATTCATTCACTCTCATGTTATCAAATTAACACCTCAGGCCACTGGGACAAGGTGGAGCCATGATGACTATTAAAGAATGAGTCATAATAAAATGCGGTTATCTTTGCATCACATGTCCTCTATCCTCATGCAATACACATTCAGAGAAAGCTGTAATTATCAGAGCTGAAAGCCAACTTTATCATAATATTTTCCCCTGAAAGCCTGAGGTTTAGGATCATTTACTGCAGTAGCAGACAGATCTAAAGAACGATTGGAACAGAAAAGCTACAATATGAAGAGGACAAAAACCTCAGCTCCCTCTTTGGTAAGACAAAGTGGAAATATAAGACAATTATATGCAGACAAAAATAAATCTGAAAGTAGAAAAGCAATGAAAACAACAATCAGTGATGTCTGGTCACTTTCTAGATGCTGCCAGTCGTCATCTCATCGTAACTCAGCTGGAAAACTTTTGTCCAACGAGCCAAAGCTCAAAGATCAAAAGTTTTCCTGTTGAAAAGAGAGAATTCTTCTCGTCTGCCAACGTGAACAGCTGCTGACTTCATCAGTCTCACAAATCAAACACATGAAGAAACAGTCTAGTCATTAGTCACATAACCTCTTAAATGCTCCTCAGGATGTAGGCTTATGGCTTACAATCAGGTTTTATGTGCTCAGCAGACGTTTCATCAGGTACAAACAATTACTATAAAGTTGGACCTTCATTCAGCTCAATAACAGGAGGACAAGTTATTTCAAGATAAATCTGATATATTCTCACTTTGACTTTTGACTGATTAGAATGATGTGAAAGCAGAACAAAAGCTACACAAAGGTACTTTTATTATGTCAGTTGTTCATGGTAAAAGGTAAATGGACCTGCACTTCTATAGCGCCTTCCTAGTCTTCCGACCACTCAAAGCGCTTTTTCCAGCGCTGTGAGTCACATTCACCCATTCACACACACACATTCATACACTGGTCGCCGAGGCTACCATACAAGGTGCCACCTGCTACTCAGTTTCTTACCACACTCACACACTGATGGAATAGCCATCAGGAGCAATCTTGGGTTCAGTATCTCGCTCATAAATACTTCGACATGTGGACTGGAGGAGCCGGGAATCAAACCGCTGATCTTCTTCTTTTTTTTTTTCTTTCTTAAAGATATTTTTTGGGGCTTTTTCGCCTTTGATGTATAGGACAGACAAGCGTGAGGGGGAGAGAGAGAGAGAGAGGGAGTGACATGCAGCAAAGGGCCACAGGCTGGAGTCGAATCCGGGCCACTGCGGCAACAGCCTTGTACATGGGGTGCCTGCTCTACCACTAAGCCACCGGCGCCCCAAACCGCTGATCTTCTGATGAGTGGACGACCCATTTTACCTCCCCATCTGATTTTTAATTTTTTTTCCTCATATTAATAACTGGATAATGCTATTTTTGCAGCCCACTAAAAGTTATTTAAATAAAACTGTTAAAAAAGGGCCTCTTTATTGGACATGGGCATTATCTAATAAGCAGCCACTGACAATGAGTCACAGGTTAGCATTACCCACATTATTTTAAGAGGCAAAGGTTGGGATCCACTGATTTAAACCACTTTATTTAGAGGTAAAACAAAGTGAGGGCACCTAAAATGTTTTGTTAAAAAGAACCACTAAGCTAACTTTATTTATTCAAACTGCTACTAACCAACTAATTTAATAGATCCTAGTGTGTGCAAGTTTTTGTATTTTTTTTTAAAACACTTATAGGTCTGTTATTTAAAATTAATTTTTTAGTAAGTTGACTGAAAAAGCTGCAATATTTAAACCTACATAAACAAATTCATAAAAATGTATTACTCATATATTTTTTAATTATTTAATATTGTTGTATGTTCAGCTTTGCAGTAACTGAAAGACCTTCTTGATTGTGAAGGGAGTTAACTGAAATTTATCTATCTGGAGTGTACAAATTAAACACTGTACTTCCCCTTTATTTAATGTCAAATTACATAAATCGATAATACAGCTATTACCAGAGGTTCAGGGTACCCACAGAGACTGACACTGCTTGGGTCAAGAAGACTGTTTATAGCAAGTCTTTTTTAGCTTCCACTGCAGCCCAGTCACCAGAAGAAAATGTTGGCTTTGTATGTTTTTGCAAACCACAGATACATTACATGTTTCATATGTGTCATATCAAGGTCTCTACAGTGACATAGTTTTGACTACGTGAACATGAGATTGGTTTGTAAGTGGGAGGTGCAGGGGATTCTGGATTGCTTAAGATCAAGGCAAGATGGCTGGCAAGCTGAAGAATATTGCACACCACTGCTTAGGGACCAACAGACAACAAAGGCGGGTCTATTTCTGCAAGACATCAGTGGCATTTCCAGCCGTGATTGTGGCACTAAAGCCCAGTATGTCAAGCCAAAACATGATCTTTTTTCTAACCATAACTGAGTTTTTTTGTGCTTAAACCTAACCACATGTTAACCACAGCAAAATTTCAAAATATGCCCTACATAAAAACATATCAATGTTACATATCCGTGGTTCACAGAAACGTACAATGCTAACATTTATTCTAGTGATTGGGTTGTCCACTGAGTCCTTTTGCATTTAATAAAATCTTAATGGACAGATTGTGGGACGACTTTAGTTTGAAAGTTACTGTGTGACTGTTTAACCTTCATTCTTAGAGCAATTTAGGTCAGACTGCCATTACATAAAATGCCAGATGAGGCACTCAACTCTGCAGGAAACCACTGATTGATCAAAACACAGGATTATGGAACTTCACCAAGAAGGTTAAATATAAGAATGGACACAGGTTTGGCTCTAAGTCAAAATGTGATACAATCCTCTTTATATACTTGTATGACGTTATTATTCTATCAATATTACGAGCCCACTTCAGGACTTCATTATGGGTGCTCACAGTTACTTGTGGGTGGCCAAGCTCTCGAGCACAAACGTAATCAGAGCTTATACCGAATACTGATAAACACCATCAGGTGGACTCATGGTGAGGTGACGTCATGGTGAAATCAAGGTGAGGGATGGTGAACACTGGTCCCTTGTGCAGCCGTGCTGGGTAACACTCCAGGCAGCAGGTAACATGCTGAGTTGTGACCCTGTCACAGCTCTAATAAAATATTTCCTGGCAACAAGACGTTCCTGTGGCACCAAAGCGAGAGCAGCACTGAGGCAACTCCTTGGCACCGTCACGCTGCAAGTTGCCCCGGTGACTCACGGCATTTGAAGGCTCAGATGGAGGAAATTCTTCTCAACACGAGAACACAACAAGCTCCAGTCGGTCCAGAGCCGTCACAGACATATGATGGGTTGGAAAGTATGAGATTCTGAGGGGGAAGAGACATCCTGACCGCCTCCCATCAGGAACGCAGACCATCTCCCATCAGGAAATAATCTCTAACATTTAATTTGTAGTTTCAATACTGCAATTCCAACAATTACGCCATACATTTTTTCACTACCACAAACCAATTTCCCTCTTTGGACTATTGAAGCTACTGAATTAAATCTTTCTGTGGTGGACCAGTCAGCTGAAAAGTATGAAGTTTTTATGCACTATATCCTGCAGAACAAAAGATGACAGCACGACAAACGTCCTGCTCAAAACAAAATTTCAACATTTCAAATGTTGCTTTTGTACTTTTTGGATCAAGGCAAACACACAATTGGATATACTGCTGGGCTCGTGGTCCTTACAGTGCAGAACAAAGCCTGTGTCCTCACATAGTGCACACAAAGGAGAAAACTCTCAGGCAGGTTTACATCAGGTTCTAATTAGATCCATGCAACATTTGGAAAAAATGGTTCCTTTAGTCTTAAAATCTGGATCATAACAGGGTATTGTTTCAGCAGAGTTCTGAAAGAGTGATAATGAGCAACTGGAAATGGAGGCTGAGTTTTAACAGGAGAATAATAAAAGTGAACATCAGATAATAATAGCTTACAGTGGGCTTTTTGCAACGTGAGTCAGATGGACTGAAGCTCGTACTTTAACTGATCTGCCCAGTGTTTAAATTCTCCAACAGTGAAGTGCTTGTGTAACTTCAGCTGTGATTGGTATTAGTATGTTTCACTCTTCAGGAAGACAACCTAACTTGGGTGTCTGAATCAAAACATCTAGAAAAGAAAGTCTTTCATGGTGATTGAGGAGCTTGTTCTGATGTCTTGATGATGTAGTGTTGATGACTTTTTATCTTTAACAAAGCTGTATTTTATTTTGCACTGGAAGCAACTTTGTAGCTTTGTTTTAAAAAGCTCTAAACAATTAAGTTGATTATCTTCACCACAAGTGCTGCTGACTCATTTTTGGAAACCTCATTTAGATTAACTCCTTTCCAAGAACACCCAGGCCACAACAGACAACAATAACAGTGAGATACATACAAACAACATAACTCAGAGAACACAACATAAGAGATGTTACAACTCTCCCACCCTCATCTTAAACACCGGAGCACCCCAGGGATGTGTTTTGAGTTCCCTGCTGTACTCCCTGTACTCACACGACACCATCATTAAGTTTGCTGACGTCACAGCTGTGGTGGGCCTAATGACAGATAATAACAAAAAGGCCTTTCTGAAAGAAGAATAGGACCTGACCTGCTGGTGTCAGGACAACAACCTACTCCTAAATTTCACCAAAACTAAGGAGATGATAGCAGACTTTGAAAAGAGGCAACAAAGGAATTAGGTCCCCCTTGATATCAATGGGGCCTAGGTCGAGAAGGTGGATAGCTTCAAATACCTTGGTGTCCACATCACTGAGGGCCTGACCTGGGCACTGCATACTGTCTCAGTGATGAGAAAGGCAAGGCAGGGACTGTTTTATCTGAGACACCTGAGGAAATTCCAGGTATCCCCTTAAACACTAAGGATTTTGCACTCCTGCACCATGGCCCGACGGGGGAGCGTCACTGCCTGGTAGGAAAACAGCACCGCAAGGCCCTGCAATGAGGCTGCTCTACACCGACTAAAGGATGTTTACACCAGGCACTGCAAAAATAATACCAGGAGAATCATTACCAATGACTCAGATAACTGCCTTTTCACCCTGTTAAGGTAGACAAGAAGGTACTGGTTGGACCAGGCCAGCACTGAGAGGCTCAGGAGGAGCTTCTGTGTACTCAGGCTCTCAGGATACTGAATGATAACCCTGTCTATTCCTTAACCTAATCTACATAGGCATTTATTTATTATTACTACTGCTACTACTACTATTGTTTTAAATATATGAACTGAAGCAACTGATGACTGCATTTTGTTGCGCCTAGTAGCTCACCTGGTAGAGCAGGTGCCCCATGTGCTAAGACTTTGTCCTTTGCAGCAGCAGCCGCAGATTCGAGTTCAACCCATGGACCTTTGCTGCATGTCATCCCCTCTCTCTCTCCTCCTTTCACGCCAGAACTGTCCTATTAATTAGAGGTTAAATGCAAAAAGCCTGAAAATGTCTTTAAACAAATTATTTTATGTGACACTGACTGACTGACTGACTGACTGGTTGAGATGACAAATAAAAATATGATAAATATGTAAACAAAATTACATAATGGGGAAAAACCCTCATCACAAAACGACCTAAAGTGGTCTCTCGAAAACAACCTAACAACCTAAATAAGACCAGTTTAGTACCATCAATACATAACAACAACAAGACAACATAAAATGCCAGAGACACCACTATCTACAGTAGTTGCAATAAAAGTCTTGGTCAGACTGAAACCAGGATTCTTTTGATGACACAGTCAGGACCCTGAACCCGCAGACCAGCAGGATGCCCTATTTACGATGATGAAAAATGCCAATGCCTTAAAGCTATGGCAGAGTAAACAGGGCAGAAGAGTGATAGCCTTGTTGTTTGTGAGATCTAAATCAGTTTTCTGGGAAAGTCAGAAACTACTGGTAGGAAAAACAAAAGATACATTTTCTTAAAATCTTTTAAGGTTACGAATTTCCTTCAGAGAGTAGTGAACGCTCACATGTTCAACAGGCTCCATTTGATGAGATAATCATTTAACCAGATCTCTGATGGATTGGAAAATATGGTCTCCCTACCAAGAAGATGCATTGAAACCAGAACACAGACCCACGCTCCCATTTTGGTTTGTCCGACTGCCAAACCAGGGCATATTTGGATGGTCTGGCTCTGCCGTAAGTTGTGCCTCAGAGTTTAGTTCCAGCTCAGCTCAGCAGAAAATACCAGCACTGAATGGAAAAAGGAATAGTATAACACGTGAAGCCCTGAGGGAGCAAGCTCCCGTTAGCTTTTCCATTCTTGGGAGGTATTTCTCATTTCTGCCTTAAACAAAGCTTTGGGCTTTCCTGTTGTGCCTTGTTAAAATACACATCATGCAGAACACAACACAGAGCAAATCATGCGGACTGGATGTTGCAGGGCATCACCTCCGGTTCCCTTCTGTCTCTGCTTTCAAATTAAGGAGGAAATCTGTAATAACACAAGAGAAAGCTGCTGCTTCTCACTGACTCTGATGGTAACTTGTGCCACCTTAAGTCAGCAGACTACACTACTGAAGACTGATCCATCTTAACAAGTCATTCAGCATTACAGACTGCTTTTTAAACATTGCCTGTGGGGACAAATAATGCAAGTTGCTCCTACTTTGGTTTAAAGATTTTCTTTTATAAATGAAACAACAGAATAAGCCTTTGTTGGCTTAAGTAGGTAACTTAAGTAGTCTCTTTTTGTCTAGACATACTGAAGGTGCTTGTTACGTAATGGTTCCTCACAGCTTCTCTCTGACATGACAAGACCATTACAGAAACATCCACAGAGCTCAGTGATACTGTTTTTGGCCACTGGTCCACACATGGAAAACTGTCACTGCTGAAGAACAAAGGAAAATTGGAAAACGATACCAAAGAAGAAGAGTGTTCTCAGTCCTTTCTCAGGCTCCATCAGTGATGGTTATTAAAACTTATTCTGCTGCCCATTGTTAATGTCTGATAGCACACAAACATGACAAACCTTAAAGCTGAGACTCACATTAAATTCTTATTTGCACATAATGAGTGTGAACGTTTGCTGTATATCCATCATTTTAAAACAAACAAAACACTGGCACTCACAGATAAATCAAATTATTTAACGAAGACAAAATGAACAAAAACAGACGTGTTGCAGCTACAAAGCCGTCATCAGCGTCACAACGTCAATTAATCTTTGAGTGCTGACGTTCTGTTGTTTTTGGACCCTCACCACAATTGTACCCCTCTACATATTGTTAGTCTTTTGGAGTTATGCACGCCACTATTCATCATCATATCCATAATTTTATCCATGCAGCTGGCATGAATAAAACTGAAACTGCAGGGTAGGAGGGCTGCAGTTGCACAGCTATATTTCTCGGTGTGCAAGACATGATAATTGAGTGATACATTTATTTTGGGCTGCAAGTAACATCTATTTGATTACTTTAAAAAATCATTTTGTCTGTGAAACCATCCAAGAAAAGATCCAAGAGAAGAAGATGAAGTCATTTTAGGTTTGTGTTTAATCAACAACCTAATCTCAAATATTAGGTTTTTAAATTATAAAAAATGGCAAAAAAATTTGATCAATTAACAAACTGTTCTAGCACCATATGTATTAAGTGTTCTTAATTAAAGCTGCAGTTGGTAACTTTTATGATGAAAACAATAAACAGTCAGAGCTGAGGAGTCTCTCACACAGCTGTCAATCATGTCAATTACTGCTCGTGAACTGTGTACAACTGTCAAGCTAGGCAGCGCTGATCAAATAGAAACCAAGATTCTGTAACTGCATTGCCTATTTCTCACCTCAAATGTTTTCAGAAACATATTTCAGTGTAATATCTAGCTGTAACATGAGAAAGTTTGTTGTCCGGCTACCATGTTGGATACAGGCGAGCTGAGGTTCCCATTTTACAGCTAAACCACACACTAAAATATCCTAATATAAAATATGTGTCTGACAACATTTGAGGCAAGAAATAGGCAATGCAGTTATGGAGTCTTGATTCATATTTGATTAGCATTGCAGAGTCTTACCAAATTTTACGAGCAGTAACTGACAGCTGCTTGGGAGACTCCTCGGCTCCGATTGGTTTTCAGTGAGCCACGGTGGACTCTAGAAAATGCCATTAGAAGCCTAACGAGTGGGAGGAGGGAAATTATTTTTTCACAGACTATCTGTCTCATGTTCTACTGTGTGAGTGTAGTGACAGTTTCATCAAAAGTTTAGATTTGAGCTGTGATGGAAGTATAACATAAATGTTACAGGTCAGAACCTGGCCCATAGAGACTCTTGTGTAAAAGTTACATGGCCCACTTATTGAGACATTAGACCAACATGCTCTATTGAATAGGCCAGAACATTTACATACGAGGGAACATGAGAAAATAAGCTTATGGAGGATGCTGTCACATCACAGCAAGAGGGTTCCTGGTTTGAACCTGGGGTGGGGGCATAGACCGCGGAACCAGGGGGGCCAGGGGGGCCATGGCCTGGGTAACTTTTGTACTCTGACATAGAGGGCTGCATTGGGATTGGGTCCCACTGGGTCCTGCGGGTCCCCATTAAACAGTAGAAGAAAAAGAAAAAGAAGAAAGAAGATGTAGCCTAGCGACAGGATGTCAACACAGGAACTTGGTGCACATGCATGAGCGTTTCCACTCCATATTTATTCATAAATGGACGAATATACCCTGAACCAGCTTTCATACCAATTTGCCGCTTGCTCCACCTGTCTGTCTGTCTGTCTGTCAGCTCCATCTGTCATGAGACAAACATGAAAGAAGACGTGCAGTTTATTGTGTTTCACCGGCAACGAGCTGTCATTACGCGCGACTATTACGCACGGCTGCGCATTCTTTATAACTCACTGTGTGAACCTATGTTGCATAATAAAGATCTGTCCCCTCGTAATTTTTAACCGGCCCCTCAGTAACTTCATCCTGGCACCGGGCTTGCCTTAACCTTAATCACTGCGTGATTATATAAAGGTAGAAAAATAAATAAATACAGAGGAGGAGAACAGAATATGAAACAGCCTTTATTTCATTAAAAACTAAATGAAAACAACAAAATAGGAGCGCTATTCCTGACCAGTGCGTCAAAAGACATGCAGACCAGGGAAACGAAACAAACAACCCCATGAACCTCTTTATTAATAGCCTATAAAATGACATGTTTTCTCCTGCGGGACGGGAGAAATTATTATTACTATTATTGTGTGGGCATAAATTCTAGGAGTTTTGTGGGAGCGGGCGGGAGTGGACATACACATTGCGGTTGGTAATGGTCAGAAATTCAGCGTTTTGGTTACTTTTCAGTAACTGCGCAGCTGCGCTTGTTTTGTTGTTGTGTGTGTGTGTGTGTGTGTGTGTGCGTGTGTATGTGTGGCTCTGCACATCAGTCTGATATGAGTGCTGACTTTTGATGATAATGAATATGATGTTGATTTAGATTCAAGGCAGCAAGATGAGTTTTGGTTGTGGACTGGATGTACTTTGTTGTTTGCTATAGTTTCATCTGTGCGTTTATGTATAAATAGGCTTGGCCTGTTGTGTGTGAATGTTAGAGTGGGATCAGAGGGGTTAATCTGAGCAAGCATGTGTTCGTGATCATGCGTATACTGTAGATGTGACTGTGTAGCGTCGGAATAAAAATAAGTGCTCCGCAACGTTATTTAATACATCAGTAATATTGTCTGTTTCAATGCATATGCCCCCCCACCCCCTCCGCGTGACTTGAAATTATGGCCCCCCCTTGTTCAGATGCGTTCCGCGGTCCATGGGTGGGGGAGTTTGCATGTTCTCCCTGTGTCAGTGTGGGTTTCCTCCAGGTGCTCCAGCTTCCTCCCACAGTCCAAAGAAATGCAGGTTAATTGTGGACTCTGAATTGTCTGTAGGTGTGAATGTGATTGTCTGTCTCTATGTGTCAGCCCTGTGATAGTCTGGAGACCTGTCCAGGGTGTACCCTGCCTCCTGGCCAATGTCAGCTGGGATAGGCTCCAGCTCCCCTGCGACCTCTCACAGAATAAGTGGTTACGAAAAATGAATGAATGAAAAAAAAGAAAGAAAGAAAAACTGGATTTTGGATAAAGTCTTGAAAAGTCCATATTTCTATTCTGAAAAGTGTTGCAGTGTCTTTGTATCTTACATTTTAATAAAGAATGTAGTTTTGCACAATAAATTCTGGGGAAAACTGTAAAAGAGACAGATTCATCATCCTGTCTTGTTAACCCTTAAGATCCACTGCTACCTGATGACAAGCATCACAACATCTCAAACCTCCTCCTCCTGCTGCTGATCACTCCACAGATCTTTATCTGTAGATCAACATGGCAGCCTCGGCTCTTTGTTTGGGCAGGTTGGTACTATGAAGCAGCCTGATGCAGGAATTCAGATGGCATCATCCTAAAATATCCCCGGGAGGTTCGGCTCACCTCCATCCTAAATGTTGATGTTTCACTAAGAAAACCCAAACAGCTACAGCAGATGTACAGTCCCACTTTCCTTGTTTAACCTGATGCCAACAGGCCTTAGTGTAGGAACCATTCAAGTTGATGTAAAATATTTAATATGGCAGTAGGCCGTTAAGGGAGGGGAGGTGACAGACCTACCAGTATGTTCTATATAAAGACTTGAGCATTCAGGAGTCTGAAGCTAACGATCCTGGCATCACTTCAAAGCTCCTGATGAAAAGCACATGACTGAAGTCCTAACAATGCCTTTCCAAATGTAGTCCCAGAGAAGTGCAGATGGTGTGATCACTGAGAGAGTCAAGAGCTCCTCACTGAAACTGAACCTCTCACCCTAACAGCAGTGGTTTTCCGTCGGTGGGGGTGTTCTGGGGCAGTTTTTTTTTAGTTTTTTTTTTTTACTTCTGGTGAGAGAGGGTGATGCTGTTCTCTGTTCACTGGGAATGTATTGACTGAGGATCCAACTCTCAGCCTTCCAGCTGGACCCTGCTGCTGCTCTGCACACAGCGCGGGGTTTAAACCAGGACACAGACACACCTGACGGCTGAGGTAGGACACACCCTGGATTTATTATCAAAACAAAAATACCTAATCTTTTTTAAGATCTTAATTAGTTGATCTGACATGTGTTAATTTCAGAGAATGCAGCATCTCTGAAATCAGTTTAGGTCAGTTTACAAGAATGCCTGAAAGGTGGAGGAGGTGTTTCAGTGGAGCAACAGGAGTAGGCTGCAGATCTTGGTCTGAAAATCCTTATTTTTACCAGCTGTTCTGGGTCTGTTTGCAGGAAAAACTGTTGAATTTTATTAGAAAATATTTCAAATTTACATATTACTGAGTGAGGTTAAGTTGCATGTAAATTTTGGAGCACAACAAGATAAGTTTACAGGAATGTTTATAAGTCTCTGGATGTTTGAATGTTGTGAACTATATCAAATGAGCAAATTCTAAAAGGAGGATGATTAATAGATGGGTTTTATATTGAATGTTTTGGTCTTTCATGTGTTCCTTACCTCAAAGTTTTGTTGAAGTAGATCTCATTTAACAAAGATACAAAGTAATTTTCCATGGAATACAGTCATTATGAACTGTTAATACAAACACATGAGGAAAATCTGTCTGAATCACCTCAAATTTAATTAAATTCGTGTAAAGCAGACAGATCTTACACTAGTATGAGTGTTGAAAAAAATGAATCTCATTGTTGATCAACAGAAAATTAGCCAGCTGTAATTGTCAGTTATAAAATAGTTTTTAATTTTAAAGGAGCCATTTTCAACATACAAAATATTCTCTGCTTCCAGCTTCCCCAATACAGTTTCTTTCTGCTTAATTCTGCTTAATTTTGTAAACTGAATATATTTGGGTTTTGGTTTGTTGGCTGGACATTAACAATACATGTTGACTTGAACTCTGTTTAACTGGGATGGAAATGTTTCACTACTTTCTGATATTTTACAGGCTTGATGATTAAACCAATAATCAGAACAATAACTGACAGATTATTTGATGATGAAAATTACCACCAGTTGCAACAACACACTGTATGTGAGTCCTGATGGGATCAGATGGGGATACAGGCTGGTGACGAGCCTCTAGTTTGGATGTTTCATGAAATGCAAACCTCAAGAGAATCGACTATTATTCATACTTAAACAAAAGCACTTCACTGCACCTTCATCAGCCTAACTGGAGTGAAGTCAGAATTATTGGATTGGTTTTCAAGGTTTGTTTGATTAACTGACATAAAATCCCAATAAACAAGATAAATATCTCCGACTCACTGCCAAGTTGTTAAAGCAAAAACCCACCAAGCTGCAAAACAAACATCAAGAAAACAGTCTCTTTTGTGCTAAATGTGCACATGTGGAACAAACGACAGTCTGGGTGCAGAGGAAGGGTCTGCGCTGAGCAGTATTTGCTGTCGCAGCAGGATGCTCGACCACCACCACATTTTTGTGGGAGGACTGACTGCTCAACTCAAGGGCTCAGAATCCATCAAGATTACCGGAGGCACGCAACCAGACGACCTCGGCCTCTCTCTGCTGGCTGTGTGAATGTGTAATAGAGGAAGATATATAAATCATTTTGTGAATCACCACAGATGCTGAATAGGTGAGAGCTGGAGAAACATTTATGTTGGCTGCAAGAACTGGTTTCCAGTGGAGGTTTTCAGAGCTTCATGGAAACACTGATAGAAAAAACAGCAGCACTTACTGAAACTGATCACAGGAACTCTGTGTGCCCTTTCACCATGCACTGTTTTAGCAATATGTTCCCAAATCAGACTGACCTGAGGCTGTGAAAATGAAACTCCACTGGAGCACTAAAAACAGTTTCAGTGGATCCGAGGTGACAGTAGCACCGGGGAAGATAACGATTACTACAGCTTTTACACAGTTTGGCTGCAACAATCTAAAGTGGTGGCTGCCACCAACTCTACTAAAGCACTCTAGGAAAATCAGCTACTGTGCATATATATATGCTTGTATTATGTTACTATTGTAACCACCAGTGATAAAATGTATATTCCAGTACTGTACTTAAGTACAACTTTGAAGTTCTTTTCCTTTACTTGAGTATTTTCATTTAACACTACTTTGTTCTTCTACTACATTATAATATTATACTTCTGACCACAATATCTGAGTACTTTTCAGACTATGATTTTATAATACAAAACATGTGATCAGTTCCTAAAATATAATGCATTATTATAGATTAAGCTAGCCAAAGGTAATGATATAGTTAATATCAGCTCCACCTCAACTAACTACAACTTTAAAGTACTCACATACATCAGTAATAACTAGAGGGTGCAGTCTCTGCAGACAGCGTGGTGTGGTTACTTCCTGCTAAAAAGCTAAGACGTATTGCTTAATGAAGTGCTGGAAGCTGAACAGCATTCCTGCTTTAACTTTAAATGAAGGAGCAGCTGAAGGAGTGTGAAGAGGTGGGATAATACAAATGGGATTAAGGATGCACAATACAGTGTAAGTGATGAAAGGTGTTGAAATGTGAGTATTATATAAGGACTTAAATGAAGAATACTAGAGGGAGTTAAGTTGGGAGTTAGTTACTGTTGTTAATAACATCTGTGTTGTGCTGCCTTAAGGCGCTCTGTGAGATACAGAATGAGGCAGCAGTTTCTCAAAAGAATATTGGCAGGCAAGTTACAGCTTTGGATATGGTGACCTGTTGAAATAGTTGGTTGCGTTTGATTGGACGGTGATGGCAATATTTCCGAGCAAACGATTTAGACATCAGTAATTACATCACTTAACCAGCTAAGACAGTTTTGAATGTGAAAACAAATCACTAGTTTGAAGCTAGTTAGTAGTAGTAGTAGTAGTTAGTAAGAACTTAGGGAGGACTTAATACAAAAACTTGCTGAGGGTGGATTTAGGACTTTTCTGATGTAACAAACCCTGCTCTCTAAAAATAGCTTACAGTCAACAGTGAATATCAGATTAATGCATTTAAATGATTATCAGGGGCCAGTGGAGGTGAATCCAATCGGTATGTAAAGCAACAGCACCAAAAAGACGTTAGTGTGTAGCACAACTATGTTTTGTCTTTCTATACAACCTGGTTTATCCTCTTGTGATCCCTAGGGTGTATCTTGTGACCCCATCAAGGCCAGACTCCATGATGGAGTAGGGCACCTCTTATGTAAAGCTGAATTTAAATGGCGCTGTGAGTATATGTTTTGGACATGGGACATGAGGACACCATAAAGAGGGCTTCACAGGTCCACTTGGCTCCTACTAAACGAGACTGACTGGAAACTACAGTCTGTCTGTGTTTCAAATTATATTCAGTGTAATCAGATCGGGCTGAGGCCTGTTGTACTGCTGAACATTTTGTTTTACAAAGACCTCTTAAATCAATATGCTTTTTACAAGATGACACATCAAAGGTGACCAGCTTCCACATGCTTCGCACTTCTAAAAGTGCCACTGTAAGTCACAACTATTGAAACTGGAATTATGACAGAATCTTCCCTTGTAAATACCATCACAGTGGTTCATTCATCTGAACAGTCTGAGCTGAGGTTAACTACAGGATTCTGCATCTCTGTTCTGTTGATGCTGGAATAAAACTGCAGGAAAAACAAACAAATAAAAAAAGTATTCCACTGCTTGGACAGGTCATTTCCTCAGTGCCATGACATCACAGTCTAGTCCTGTCTCTAAGAGCTAACCTAACCTCTGTCTTCTCCCACAGCTCTCCCACTGACCAGTCTCCTAATTAAACCATGAGGATCTTCCTCCTGCTCTGCCTGCTGGCGCTAGGCAACGCCAAACCCTACCAGCCAATCAATGTCATGGACTTCTTGAAAAACACTGACATCATGATGGCTGATGCAAGTGATGAAGATGACGATGATGACGATGACGATGACTATGAAGATGAGAACTGTCCGGCCGGTTGTCATTGCTCACCCAGAGTGGTGCAGTGTTCAGACCAGGGTGAGAACACACAGTATGAATCCACACTACTGTAAACACAGCACACTGAAAAACACCCTGAGCTACATTCATGGATACTGATATAAAGACATGTTCTTTTATTTAATTATAAATCATATGTGAAGTTCATCATTTTATGATAACAGGGTAAGTTTGGTGTTATTCTACATTTTTTCTTCTCGTCCACAAACCCCTGTGAAAAGACTGAAACCAATGACAGCAGTCTGTCTCTCTGCATTGAAATACTTTTAATAAATGCAACCCAGTTGCCAGAATAAATGTTGCCATTGTGCATTTCTGCAAACCGCAGATACATTAAAATTTGTAGGTTATTATGTAGTGGATAGATTGGAACTTTATGTTTCTTTACATTTCAACAACGCTGTAGTTAACATGTGGGAAGGTTTAAGCACAAAACCACTTGATTATGATTAAGAAAAGATCATGCTTCTGCTTAAAATACTGCTTTTGTGGCATAATCGTGACTAGAAACACAGCAATGTCTTGGTAAAAAGACCACAAGTGCTTTTTGTGGCACTATCCCTGTTGGAAACAGTGATGGGCTACTAAAAAACCCTGCTTGGTAGCTAAAAAGCTGCAGTTTTCACAATCCACAATCCCTTCCACCTCCTGATAACAAGGTCAGCTCATATACTACGTCACTTTCGAAAAGTTGATATGTACGTATGAAATGTACAAATGCAACGTGTCTGTGGTTTGCAGAAACATACAATGCCAACATTTTCTTCTGGTGCCTGGGCTGTGCAAATGATCTTAAGCTCAACGACCTGACTAATATTCCATCAGTGACAAAGTGAATGTTTAAAATGCTGATTCATTTATCTTGCATCAGAGTTTAGCAAACTGAGTTGACAGAGTTTGAGTCAAAAAGACCACAATAACTTCTTCACATGTAGGCCTATATCTCTATTTTATATGTAACACACAGGTGTTGGATGAGCTCTAGGGTTGCTATGATTAGATTTCCATGGTACAATAACTGTCACAGAAAATAATGTGATTTCACAGAATGACAATATTACAGAATTATTGTTGTTATCAATCAGAATGACCCTTAAAAGAAAAGAAACAGAAGCTGGGATTTTTTTTTGGTTGAATGAACATTATATTACTATGATTGAAACACCATTTTTTAAATTAGAATAAGTGTTAAAAGTCTCCCTCTTGAAAATAATTAAAATAAAGGTGAGATGATCCATCCAGTTTCATTTTTTCAATTAGGTAAATAAGCAAATGTTCACAGTATGATAACTGTCTATTTTCATATAACAGTATACCTTGAAACCTGTATTTCACTGCAACCCGAATGAACTATGATTTTCATCGCTTTTGGTCCAACTCTGGTCTTCATTCAAACATTTGTGTTTCTGCCAACAGGTCAGATTTCTGTTCCTGAGAAGATTCCTGAGGACACTGTGTTGCTAGACCTCCAAAACAATGATATCACTGAGATCAAGGAGAACGACTTTAAAGGCCTCCACAAGCTTCATGTAAGAGAAACCTTCAGAACTGTTTCGCCCTGCACACACTAATCAATACCACAGACTCTTCCTGTTAACATTAAACAGACCTAAACATCAGACATGTCTGAGAAAAGTGAACAATGACATCAATCCATCTGAGTCTGTTCCAGTCACATCTCCTGGACACACCTGAGCCAGACATGTGCTGCAGGAGATGTCGTGAATAACTGTGTACTCTATCAGTCTGTACATTTGTTATGATCTAATCCTTTGGATGATTAGGAGAACCAATCTCTCTGCTTCCTATTAAAACTACAGGTGGGACAAACAACTGGTGTTCACACATCAGCACACTTCAGTTCCACTTTGCTAAATTTGACCAGTGCAAAACAAGAATTATAAAACAAGAAAATCTTGACCACATACACAGCGCAATTGCCAGAGGAAAATGCTGGCATATGTTTCTGCAAAGAGCGGATACGTTACATTTGCACGTTTTATATGCGTCATATCAACATTTCCAGTGAGGTTGTTCTGACTAAATGTTTGAGCTGAGTTTCTCATTAGGAGGTGCAGGGGATGGTGAATGGCGTAACACCTAGGTGCAAAGGCTGCCCAGCTGCAGAGCACTGCAGACGACTGTTAGAGACCAACAAACAACAAAACCGACTGTATTTTAGCGAGACACTGGTGGAAAGCATGATTGTCCGACCATGATTGTGGCACCAAAACCGGGTGTTTTGAGCCCAAACATGATTTTATCCCAACCAGGACCAAGTTTTTTGCTTCATTTCTCTGCCAGTGTCCACACAGGATGCGTTCAGATGGAGGATTGAGTGTATCTCAGCTCACCACACAATCCCTGTAGTTCTGCACATAAAATAGACAAACAAATGTCCATTTGTAAGAAAATATGCTTGAACCATTACGAGCCATTACAGTACAAAACTTTGTCCGAACAAATACTGTTATCAACAATGTACAAAAATCTATTTTTAAAATCTGTAGGTTGATTCAACATTGTATAAAATTGTATAAAAAAAAACTGTATAAAAATTGCAATTATTATATCATTATATTTTCTAGACCTAACATAAGTATTTCTAGACCAGGTTCCCAAACACTTTGTCCAAAGAATTTTCAAAACTTTTCTAGAATTTTTAACCGCGTTTCCATGACTTTCTTTAGTGTAGAATAGGTAGGCCTATAGTGATAATAGGGTGCAATAATGAGGCTCCTACTTCAGCAAAAAAGTAGCATGGAATATGGAACAGAAAGGCCTTTGTGTCTTCACATACAGTACAGTGCTAATGTTATCTGGCCTGGCTATGGCAGGCATGAAATATTTGCCACTGCTGGCAGTGTGTCTGCAGCTGCCTTTTGGTTGTCTTGATGTTTTTTTTCCTGCCACCAGAGCAGCTTCCCCAATATTGCCAGTGTCAAATGTTTTGGTACAGAGCCTACATCCAGTGCAGCTAGGGTCTGTCTCTCTCTTGAGTAATGTATTATATTTGTAATTTAAAAGCCATACATCATTAAACCGGCACTTCCCAGGGATTTACAAATAAGAGAGCTAGGGCTTGCTGACTTTGCTTGCGCATCAAACATTCCCACCACCAACTAGCTACATATGCTAATGTTTATCACGTGATACTAATGATGCACGGCACTAGATTTTAAGTAATACAAGGAACGAATTTTGCATCACATTAGACATGTTTTGGGATTTTCATGAACAGAATTTGAACAACAGACAAAACATATCTAAAACACTCTTTAAATTCCAAACTATTTCCAGGCCTTCTCTAAGAATTTCATGATGGTGGGAACAAACTCTAGAACCAAAAACAACAAAATAGATTGCAGACATTTCAGAAACAGAAAAAAGAACATTCATATCCACCATTTGTTTTAAGTACTTTCAGAGCAAGACATCAGTTCCAGTGTTCAACCAATGACCTCTAACTGCTTCCATCTACAAAATGAGTTGATTTGGTTCAGAACCTTAAATGGGTCACATTTAGACTCAAGATGTGTGAATGACAAAACCAGCTTGTAGCTGTTAAAGTTACCAGATAAGAGGACACAGCTCGGTAATATCAGTCTAAATGTAGCCTGCAGCCTGATGAGATTACAGTCCCTCTGGATGAGGCTCCCAGTTAAGGGGCAGGGGCACTAACAGCGGGTCTGTCTTTGATCTAGTTGTTGTTTTCCTAGCTAAGAGTAAACCACATCAAGGCCCTAAACTCTGGATTACACTGCGTTCTATCAAAGCAAACAGTGAGAACAATCTGCAGCTTTGTGCTAATACAGTTAAGTGTTGAATAGTGAAACTGACCTGAACCTGAAGAGAGTTGAGTTTTGTTTACATTTTTATCTGTTTTGATTCAGTCCATTGTTTACAGTTTAAATCAAATTCTAATTCTGAGTCAAAATAAAGAAACCAAAGTATGTTCAAAGCAAAAAAACATAAGTGTCTTTGATTTGTTGACAATGTCAAACAAACCTCCTCCGTTATATGGACCTACTATATTTTATAAAGATTCCTCTCTCCTCCACCAGGGCCTGTTTCTGATCAACAACAAGATCTCCAAGATTCACCCCAAGGCCTTCAGAAACATGGCCCATCTCAGACTGCTGTACCTCTCCTATAACCTGCTGACTGAGATCCCTGCAAACCTGCCTCCCAACGTTGTCGAGCTCCGCTTCCATGAAAACAAGATCAACAGAATCCAGAAGGATGCGTTTAAAGGCCTGAGGAAGCTGCATGTGCTGGGTAATCCAGCTCCCTGTTTCAGATAAGCAATAATCGATGTTCTCAAAGGCCAGGAGTGTCCTTTGCCAAGGAGAAGTCTGCAGGTTTCTATTCAACCCAAATGCTGCAACGGTTCATCTAACTGATTTAACAGTGCTTTAACCAGAGAAGGGTTGAATAAACTGCTACGCTGTTTTGAGTGGTAAACTGCAGACTTATCCAGGGCCAACGGGTCCTTGAACTGATGTAATCAGAGATATAATGGATCATTAATAAATACACCAGATGTTCTGTGCTTGTCCCAACAGAGCTGGGCGCCAACCCTCTGGCCAACAGTGGGATTGCACTGGGAGCTTTCAATGGCTTGTCGACCCTTTATATCGGTATAGCAGAGGCCAAACTAACTGCTGTACCAAAAGGTAGAATATCACTCACCTCATGTTATGCTCATTTCATCAAATAAATGGTGCACTCTTCTTTCTCCTTCAGTAACCTACCTACAATATTACTACACTGGACCTCAAAAGTACAACTGAATGAGGCAAAAACACGGTTAACATTTGTTAATATGATGCTTTGATTTAAGTTTAAGTTTTTTTTCAAGTTGTCATTTAAGGAAGTAACAACGTTTTAGTTATGTTTGGTACGTTTTGTTTCTCCCAGACCTCCCATCCTCCATCACAGAGCTGAGCCTGGACTACAACAAGATCGCTAAAGTGGAAATAGAAGACTTCATCAGATATAAAAACCTGCAGAGGTGAAAAACAGAAACATTTTACTCCAGAAACTGAGATTTAACAGGCTGTTGAAATCAATCACTCTTCAAAACTCCCATTTGAATGTTGTGTTTGTCTTTGTTTTTGTTAATATTAAGATTTCATATAACATTATTTGTGTCCTTTAAGCTGCCAGGTAACTTTTACATCTACAATTCAGATGTTTACTTATTTTTATCTCTATCATCATGCGGTGGCTCTGTTTATGTGCAAGTAAGAATGTGAAGTTTAAATACAGGTATGTTCATTAATTTGATGTGTTAATCTGTTTTTGTCACTTCATTTCTGCAGAGCTGATTTTTTATTGAAGTAGATATTCTGCACCTGTTAACGATGTTGTGTCATTTTTGCAGGCTAGGACTCGGTTTTAACCAGATCAAGTATGTAGAAAATGGCAGCCTTGCCAGCATCCCAAATGTCCGTGAGATCCACCTGGACAACAACCGTCTGAAAAAGGTCCCACCGAGCCTCAACACCCTGCGCTACCTCCAGGTATCAGTATCAGCCAACTAAAGTGCATGTAACAACGCTGACAATGTCGGCTGGGTTTAGCTGACATTAGTGTTAGGACAGATCTCAAAGCTGGCAGCCCCACTACAAGGGCAAGACTCCAGAGATGCTGCGTGCTGTCAATGCGCCTGGACCTAGAATTTCAAAAGATGCAGCAGGAGGCTAAATAAGGTACTCAGCCCGACCTCCTTCTCCCAGGCCGTATCTCCCAGCTCATCCTAAAGTATCCTGAGGTCCCTATGCACATGCCCAAAAAGTCTCCACAGGGAGGCATCCAGATCACACGACTGACCCAACTCAAGTCAGAGATATTGGATAAAGGAGATACCCCACTGTAGGCTTATCCAATGTTAAGAAAACGGTTACTCTTCCTGTCTCCTAAGTGGGCGTGGTTAGCTCTCCCTCCAATCAGAGCCCCCCCCACCTCATGTTGAACAGAGGCTCTGTGGATGTCTGTGTATGCGGATCGAGAAGCAGGTGGAATGAAAATACATTCTTCCTATTATTGCAGCCTATTGCTGCACAAAGCTTGGGCATTTTTTATTTATTACAAGCAGTAAATAACTGTTTGTAAGCTAACTGTGATTTTACCGCCTGTTTATCAAGATCACGAGATCTCGCGAGAACTTGTGTTCTGAGATGGACAGGGCTCAAACAAAGTTAACTTCCTCTTGATCTATGCGGATGAAAACAGCAGCTTTAGTGTCAGAATGTTGGGAAGATGTGTGGCTTGTGGAAAATGAACCCAATATTTACTTTAGTGACTACAGGGCGAAAGAATTGACCATAAATTGTGGTCACGTTCATTTCCTCATTGACAACAATACATTCAGAGCTGCCGCAAGTCTCCTACGGGGGTGTGGCGCTGACGTCACTGAATCAGGAAGTGAGCTGAGTGGGGTATCTCGCTTCATCCAATATCTCTGCTCAAGTGACTCCTCTTAATCAATCTTGATCTCACTGCAAAGACGCAGCTGCTCCCTCCAGATGGCTGAGCGCCTCACCTTGACTCTGCAGAGAAAACTAATTTCATCTGCTTGTATCCATCATGTCATTCTTTTGGTTGCTACCCAAAGTTTTTCATACAGCTCAGTTCCCTTTATGTCTGGTCCAGCGCCTACATCACTGCTGATGCTGTATCAATCCACCTGTCGACCTCAGTCTTACCCTCACATGATAACTACACTTTTTACTCCAAATCTAACAGTGTAGCTGAAGCATAGTTACTGTAAAACATTTCAGTCATCTCAAATACATCAGTTTCCTTCTACTCAGCAACCTGGAGCTATAAAATGATGTCCCACTTTCCAACTTGTAACTCGTTCCAGTCTGTCTTTTCCGGTTGGACTTTGAGTTTCCAATGTAAAACTTAAGCAGCATGAGAACAGAACTCCCAATCATCGTTTGTTACTGACAGAGCAGAAAAACTAAACTAATCTTCTCTGTCTGTTTAGGTGATTTACCTCCATGGCAACAAAATCACCAGTGTGGGAGTCAACGACTTCTGCCCCATCACACCCAGCGCTAAGAAGAACCTGTACACAGGCATCAGTCTGTTTGCCAATCCTGTTAAATACTGGGACATCCAGCCGGCCACCTTTCGCTGTGTGAGCGGACGGAGGGGTGTTCAGCTGGGAAACTTCAGAAGGAAGTAGGAGGCGAAAACGATGCATTTTAGACAGCTAAAATACAGAGAACTGCCCATATCCCCGTTACAGTATAAGAAAGGAGAAGGAAATAATTGTGATAGTTAAAACAAGATCAAACTGGATTCCTAAAGTGTTTACCGTTTGGAAATGAGAGAAAATTTCACGTTATATTGATGTATATTAGAAAGTGTAGTACATGTTGTTGAATGCTGGTACCATTTACACATAAAGGTTCTCGGCCAGGGAAAAAACAAACATCACAACAGAACTGTAGTCTGAATGTTGGTGCTGAAAATGAATGTTAAATCATAAGCTACAACACAAAGAAAAATTTCCCAACAGCTACAGCCAGTATACAGGGGGTGGACGTAATAACATTAACAGCTGTTTACTATAATGAAATTCAACACAAGTGCCCTCCCTGCCTTTGAGAGGTGATCCTCAGCTTTTATCCCTGAACTTTTGCTGTGTCTACTTTCCCAGGAAAAGAGCGCCTCCCTCTGGTCACAATAATTCCACCCAGTGGTCTGACTTGAGTAGTATTACATGCTGATGCCTAGTGATGCCTTTAAGTTCTTTTCTTTCTAGTTTAAAAATAAGACAACTTTTAATAAAATATTAAGAAAAAACATTTCTAAGTTTTAAACAACAGTGAACAAAATACTTTCTCCTCTTTTGCCATTCCTTACATATTATATTTACGCCTTTTTTAAAGTTGAGACATGGTAATCATCGTAGAGGAGTCCCGATATGGCCAAAACTGCAAAATAACAGGAGCCACCACTTTTAATCAATCACATTTTCCCTCCAGCAGAAGTCTGTAGAGTCAATGAATGACGCTGGCATTACTTAGTGCAATAAGTCACTCTGAAGCCCATGTCTGTCTTTACCTGGATGTTTTATATTATCTCACTGCATGTCTGTGTTGTCTTTATTTAGAAGCTGAGAGCTACATGTCAGACTGGATTATACATTGTCCTTGATGTAAACCCAAAATGTCACTTTGTTTTAATGAACTGTAGCAACCAGGTGAACTACAAATATTAAAATTATAAGCAGGTGATGTAATTCTCAATCTGGAATGTCTGAGAGCATCTTTACAAACATGTTTCCTCCAGTGTTCTCTCCTCTGAAATGGTGCTATATTTATTTAGTATGTCTTTAAATAAACCTGGAACACCTCCCCATTCATGGTGTCAATTTTTGTCAAAATGAAAGTGGGTTTAAGTTGGAAAGTTAACTTTTTAAAATGTTGTTATTTGGGATATTATTGTCGTATCCTCTTGTCTTCCAGATCAAATGTGTGATGTCTTGACTTCACATGTGCAAAAATCAATACACAAGTTACTGGTTGTGAAGATATAAGCAGAAAGAAACACTAAAAGCTTGATTAAGATCAGTAATAATTAAAGGTATACTATGCAGGACCTTTTTTTACAGACTCATACATATTAATTCCTCTAAATGATCACGTACAACCTCCTCGAAATGTGTGACAGTGTATTTATCTCCAGAGATTCTGCTCTCTGCCTATATTTCCTTAATTTCTTCCTACATTGCTGTTAGGGATGTTTCTTGGCGTGTAAGCACCAGCAAATAACTATGAGCAAATGAGGTCGGGACTTTATGAAAAGGTGGCAACCAGGTGTCAGCATGCATCAAAGAGGAAGCTATGAAAATCAAGGACATAGTGCGAAAAACCAAGAGTGAATCTAGGGTTGGCTTTCACTGCACTTTCACTTGCGAACACTGAAGGACAGGATGAAGAACAACATAGAGGTAGGTGTTTGAATGTTGTGTTTACAGTCACTAATAATTCCTGCATGGTGTACCTTTAACTCTACAGAGATTCCAGAAAAAGTTATATATGAACTGCATTCTTAGAGAAGCTGCGATTTTATGAATTGTTGATGAATAATTCATAGAATGAATGTTATAAATAATGTTGTCATCTATATTCGTTTGGTCTATAAAATTTTCTCAGAGCCAAGGTTTAAATTCTCAAATACCTCATGCTGTCTGCCCAGTAATTAATAGATTTTTGAAATGATTAGCATCTACTTTTGATCGACTATTCAAGTAATCAACTTCCATTTCAGCACTGATTCTTACACAGGGTTCAATTCAGTTCAATTCAATTCAGACAACTTTATTAATCCCACAATGGGGCAATTAGTTATGAGCAGCAGGTTGTCGTGATACATGTAGCTTACATGGCACACAATAAATAGTAAGTACATCAGACATCAGACAACATTATACACATACACATACACACACCAGGAGCTTATAAGAAAGAGCCTATGATAGCCTATTAATACAATCACTTTAAATGTACTGTAGGGGTTCAGCTGTGATATTTGTCCTGAGGATTACCTTGTTTAGCTCATAATGAAATATTATTGGTTATGCCGGTGTGTTTTTTGGGGGCTTTTTGCCTTTATGAGATAGGATAGTTTAAGCGTGAAGGGGGGAGACAGAGGGGATGACACCCAGCAGGGGGCTGCAGCCGCTGAGGCAAGGACACTGCCTAAGTGTATGGGATGCCTGCTCTACCCGCTAAGCAATCAAGTGCCCCCAGTGTCTTTCCTGTTTATGTAAAATAATAACTGACCAGTTCAGATGTGGAAATAAAATGAATTATCCACTGTCACTCCAGCTAAATGTTGTTACGAGGAACAGCATTGCTTTTCATGAAAGGAGGCTGGAATAGATCTGTGGAGCTGTTCCTTTGTCAACCAGCAGATGTCACTGCACAGTAAAAAGTTGCAGACAGTTCCCTTGATGTCAGTGAAGGTCTGGAGATTGATCCAGGAGAATGAAGACACTCGGAGGGATTGGTTCAGATTTCTATATTGTTGAGAGACTGTGGCTTCCTGGGAGACTGTCCCTTTATTCCATTATACAGGGGACCATTGTGACTACATTTTGTTATGGGTTTTTGCTATGGTTGCCAAGTATGTCTGCCACATCACTATTAAATTAAAAAAACTCTATAGTAGCCATACTTCTTTAGAAATTGGTAAAAAACAACAACAACAAAAAAAACAGAGGTCTTGTAAAAGCTACATTTCATTTATACTGCACGCTACAGTAGTGACAGTGACGCCAATACTTGATGTTTTATCTTTAAAGCTGCAACATTTCATCACATGGAAATATTTTGGCTCTCTTGAAAATCACATTTCCCTAAAATTCAGCCTGATATAGTTAGTATCTAAGGAAATTTTGAGCTCTGCACTTTAATTTACAGTTAATGACGGAGGCTTGACCAATGTCCAAACATAGATGAATTTGTAAAGATGGAGTCACTGAAGTGTTTGGCAGGGCTGAAGGTAGCCATGATTCAGGGCTGTTGTCACGTGTATTACAGACCTGGATCTGGAGGAATGTTTAAAACACAAACTCACTGAATGGAAGGAACTGTTTTTAGTCACTTATAAGTTAGGAAAATATAATCTACGGTGGGTGGCAACAAAAATCCCTGTAATGGAACAGAAATTTCACTGCTGAGTTAATTGTTAATAACAAAACAACCCCAAATGACAGGCAAGTTACAAACTTTTTCCAGAGCTTTCAACTGTATTACACTGTCTTCATCAGCTGATAGTTTGTTCTGATGTCTCTCCATCACTTTTTCTTGTAACATTGCACCTGGCTTTATCATTGTAAAACTTTTAACCCTGCAAGAAATCATGACAGAAATCCTGAAAGATTTTCCATACGACTGACAGCACACAGTAAAAGGCCTTGCTTTTCTCAGTGATGTGTCACCTGTACAGTAGCTCCTTATCTTACCAGCTCACTTTGTTTTAACATGTTCCTTTAATGAAGAGATGGCACACGGGGCTCACTCTGACCTAAGACTGGAGATCTGTTCAGATTCGTCAATTAAAACTAGTAAAACCTGAGTCTTGTCAGCAGGTTGTGCTGAACATTTCATTGTTTTACTTGATAACGAATATTTCATCATCTGCTGCAATTTTACTGAAACAAGAATGGGTTTGGTTTTAAGGATTTTAAGGATTATGTGTAATCTTTATGGTTATGTGGCACCCTACATTATTTCTTTAAACCTGCATTAAAGGAGCAATAAACGAAATTCATCATTTCTAGATTGAAGGAATTAAAAAAATTGCAGCCCACTGTTTACAAGCCGGTCTGGCTGCGCGTTCATGTACGTTCGTGTGAATGAACGAGCCCTGGTTTGTTATTCAGGTTAATGTGGGAAGAAGCAGCGGGTTTATCGGGCAGCTGAGTGAAGCTGGGTGAAGTGGAGGCTGCGGAGGAAACACCGGGATGGGTTAATGTCCAGCTGCCCGCGAGCCCCGCGGGCTGCCTGCTAGGCTAAAACATCGCTCTCACTCACGGAGAAGAGGAGGAACGTTAGCGTTAGCTCCCGGTGTTAGCACTAGCCAGGATCCGAGTCGGCTAGAGCCCGCCAGGCTGCCCGCCTGGCTCGTGGGCTGCTCAAGCTCCGGACATTAACCCATCCCGGTGTTTCCTCCGCAGCCTCCACTTCACCCAGCTTCACTCAGCTGCCCGATAAACCCGCTGCTTCTTCCCACTTTAACCTGAAGCGATGTTTTAGCCTAGCAGGCAGCCCGCGAGCCAGCTGCCCGCTAGGCTAAAACATCGCTCTCACTCACGGAGAAGAGGAGGAACGTTAGCGTTAGCTCCCGGTGTTAGCACTAGCCAAGTCGGCTGCCACCGGCTACTGGAGTAACTTAACAGCTATGGAGCGCTTCTATCAGCTCTTCTAGTCACTGAGCCTCACCTCCATCTCAGCAAATATATTACATTTATTACAGGTACCATCATCATTGAAGTAGGCAGGGGAATAGCTAAACACAGCAGAGACCGAGACACTGCTAACTGCTAGACAAGGCGAGTGGGGGGTGGGGGGGTGGAGAGCAGAGGTAGAGGGAGGAGTGGCTCACGACACACTTTGTTTTGGTCTACAGGCAGTGCACAACAGCAAACCTAGCGGTGAAACGATTTCGCTTTTTGCCCCTTTAATTAACTTTTTGAGGGCCACTTGGGGACAGCACAACAAGCTGTTAACATTGCACTAATGTATTATAAATAGCACTGAGAGTGAACCAAAACCATAACGTTGAGGGTCACAATACCAAAATCATAAGCAGCTAGATGGTAAACACTGTGGCGCTGATTGGAACAACAGAGTTGTAGGTTAATCACTACCTGCTCTATGACGTATCACAGCCCAGACACACCAAAATGATATCACAGAATTAGCAGCGACAAAAGCCAACTGTTGTGTTGCCTCACATCACCTGTGTCAGGCAAGAAGTTGCACGTGAGCAAACTGCAAAGAGTACAGCTCACAGCCAACCAGCATGTACATTTTGCGCCTGTGTAAGAGGAAGTAACTCCTCACACCAGAAGATGGCAGTAGTCTGTATTTGTCATTCAAAAAGGGACTCCGGAAGACCGTCATGATGCTAGTTAGCCTATTAGGACGTTGACAACAAATCACATGTTGAAAGAACAAAGCATATTTGCGCCACAATAAGACAAACCATCACAAACTGTTTCTCTTTAAGAGCTCAATGGCTGTTCAATGGATTCCACGTTAAATGTGCCCAAAGTTTCAAATAATGAGGTGCACGTATATAAAAGTAAGCCCTGTAAACAAAAACCTCAAGCTTCAGACTGCTCTGAATACTCTTTTTACAATGTTTTTTTGTTTTCTATTAAGACAAGCTGACACCAGATTGTGACAGATTTCCTCCAGGCACACTACTGCAAGTGTGCACATTACGAAGCCTACACTGTTACATGCATCCCATGTTAATGTCAAGTAAACACGGAATCTTAGTTGCCGATGTTAAATTATTCCTGATTCTGGATAACATTCCTGCTGGAACATGCTGGAGGACTTTAGTTTAGAAGCTTTTATTAATGATTTTGCACGCTAGAAAGTGCCGCTATTCTCCACAAAGTCATTCTACGGCTGCAAATTTGCGATAGCGAGGGCATGACCATCCCTACTCTGCCTTACCCTGACATTTTGAACCTAACCGCAACCAATCCCACTCCTCTTGCCTAAACCTAACCAACCCAACCAATGAAGGCAACGAGTAGTAGCCTACCAGAGGGAGAGCATCGCAGGTCATTCCTTCACTATCCTAAAGTAGCTGACCAATCAGAGTAGACTGCGCTTTAAGAGACAGCCTTCTCAGGCAGAGCGTGAATACAGGTGTTCCAGCACAGACATGTAGACACGTTCTAGTAGCAAACCAAAATACAAGTTTGACCCGAAAATAAGCAAAATAGGTTCCCTTCAATGTGATGTTCCTGCTGAAACAGGTAGTTCGTGTCACATTGTAAAGGCCACATCTCCTTACATAAATTCACGCACCCAGTAATTTAACGACACTAAAAGTTTTCCATTTTTGCCTGGCTGACAAAAACAATTCCAACAGTGAAACACACACAAGAATGATGAATGTGATGAAAGCAATGTGAAAACGTGACGGGCTGAGTGTGTGTGTGTTTTCTTTGCCCTCTCAGTCTCTGTGGGAGGCCCCTGTCAAACAGCAGCCAGCTCCTTGCTGATTCCCAGAAACCCAACACCTGCCAGCTGCCTCTCTCTCAGATACATCTTTACCTGAAACTGATACCTACAGTCCACAGAGAAAATGAGGCTGAGCTGCGGTACAGTATGACGACGTAGTGCTGCAGATAGTTTGCTTCTGGACTGTTTTGTCTTTTTAAATGAAGACTCGTTGTGCTGTGGGTGGGTTGGAGGGGAGCTGCCTCGCTCTCTTTCTCCAGGAAACATATGGAACAGATCTGCTGGTTGGCCAGGCCTCGTTCTGCCACGTCTCACAGCCACACACACACATACAAACACACACACACACACACACACACACACACACACACACACACACACACACACAGAAAATGGTCCTAACTTCAGGCTTTTACCTCTCCTCACTCTCTGCTTTTACTCCTCTTTATCTTCTACTTTATTCTTGTCATCTCCTCACCAGTCTTCCGCTTTTACTTCCATCCATGAGTTTCTCTCTACCAGCTTTCTATCTTACACAGACGAGTCTTCAACTAGTGGAGTTTGAAAAATACGCTGATCACCAATATGAGGATGCTCTTTATGTTAAAGCAGAATACCTGTTAATCATGTCCCAGATCAGTTGCCACCTCCTTCAAAGTATGAACAAAAAGGATCCTAAGAGCTTAGAAGGGACAATTTTCCCTCTCATCTGTGGTGCTATCATCAGTCTAGATTGTTTTGTTGTGAGTTGCTGAGTGTCTGTGGTATCTGCTGTAGAAACGTCTGCCTTCTCTTGAATATCTGGCCAGTATCTACTGTTAGCTCACCTGGCACCACTGAGCAAGCTAATGTTCCAGCTCAACTGAGGAGGCGCCGTTAATGTTTACAACTCGTACTGTTACGAACTTGAGCCTCTCATCTATGCACAGATACTTGCTTCATTCTGCATGGTGATACGGATACATGTAATAGATCTAGATTCATTATACTCAAGACAAGGCAGAAACCTGAATGGCCCAAATCTCCAACACTCTGCAACTCACACCACAACAACTTTCCTTCTTTTGCCTAAACTTGCATGACACAGTGTATCCTAATGGGTCCTTTACAATTACGTGATTCTTATGATGTGCAAAAAATAGATGGAGGGCAGATAGTGAAAAATTCATATACTGTGTGAAATGGATATACAGGGTTCCTACACATTTGGAATTTCAAAATTCCATACTTTTCCATACCCTAATTTCCAGACTTCTCTGCGTTTTTGTTTTGTTTTGTTTTGTTTTGTTTTTTCATAGAATATGCGACATCTGAGTAAATATATCAGTGTATCATATTTCACATCATATTTAATTATTCTTAAATTAAAAATAATTAAATATGGTGTGAAATATCACCTTTTAAGAATCTTAATAGGCGACTGTAGCCACGTACCATAATGGCATGCAAATAAAAACTCAGGTAAGTTCAATGTCTGGGCTGAGGCAAAAAGGTTGGGACTCTGGGTGCAAGCGATGCAGTAACGTCTGTGTTTTTTCCTTTCATGTGGCTCAGAATCGCCTTCTCCCCCATGTTGGCGATGTCAAACGATTTCACACAAAGCTTGCATCTAGCTCTGTGTGTGAATTGGGAATCCTTGGCCAACCAATATTTCTATACGGTATTGTCAAGCCATCCATCCAAAAACTTGCATCCACTCATTGTGAACTACGTGAAACTCGTCTTCTTGTCGAAGGTGCAGTGTTGGAGTGAAACTTGATACCTGGGGGACTGGAGGAGAGTCATGGGGCAGCGGACTGGACATACCACTTGTCAATCAGGTAAAAGGGGCAGTATGTTTTCTGAGATGTTTGCTCTCACACAAACTGTGCTTGGCCCGGCATAAAACACGATCCGGATTGATCAAATTATTTTTGGAAATACCTAATTTTCTATTTTAGAAAACAGTATTTTAGAACAGTGGTAATAGTCTGGAAACATAAATATTTTTCCATACTTTATTTTTCATTTTCTATACTTTTTAATACCTGGAAATTGATCAAATTTATTTCCATACTTTTCCATACTTGCGTAGGAACCCTGGATATAGAACATAGTGACTACAAAAAAGGGTTAGATAAACCTGCAGGCAGCAGTTATCCAGATGAAACTCATGTTGTATGTGATCCAAAGAAAACAAAGAAAAGCAACTTGACCAATATCCTGCTGAGGACATGATCGTCATTACAAATTACCTCATCCTCCAGACCTCCTAATGTTACTAATGTTACACAACAAGCTCATGAAAGTGTACAAGAGTCCAGTGGACTGTAAGTATTTTGCGTGTGGTTGGATCCACGACTGAAACAACTCCCATCTTGTTTTGGGCCGGATGAGTAAATGTGCTTGAGTATAACTGTCTTCTATATTTCAACTGTGTACATGGATGCATCACTGTCAGGCTATTTTATGTCCTACTTTTTGGGGGATTTAAAGTTGTCTTTGTTGTTTCACAATTTGATCGGTTGGAACAGCCGCAAACAGCCTCCATATGGACCCAAACAATGGTCCAGTGAAACTCCACTAACGAAGTATTGTCTTATGAGGGTGGTGGGTGTACACCTCCACAGAGGTTAAAAACCTGAGTCTTACTCCACTGTTTGTCAGACTAGTGAGGACTAGTCAGACCGATGCGTTGAGAACTGATGAAGCCGCTTGGATAAGAGGCGAAACGTCTTCTAGACAAAATCAAAGTCCAGTTGCCTACGATTTAATTGTTGCCAAAATGGAATTGACCTGGATAAATGAGAATATCCACAGACTTAAGCAGTGCTGATAATTAACACAGCAGGCGATTTTTTTAAACCAGCATCATCTAGTAACTACATTTTAGATGGGAGATGATGCATCAAGATCTTTCTAATCAGCTTAGCAGGTGAATAACTGATAGACCACAAGTTAGTTATTTGCAGGACTAATTGGGACAGCACATCACAAAGGCATGTAAGGTTTTTACTCAATAAGGCGAGGAGGTGTCAAGAAAAACTCACCACTGCACTGCAGGTTAGTTTGATTATCACCAGCTGTTTTAGAGACTGTGTCAAGTTGAAGTCAGTTTAAAGTTCACACTATCCGCCTACATTTGTATCATCAGTGATTGTGTTATGTTACTGGATTATGATGAAATAATTTTCTCTCAGTAAGCTAACTGATGGATCTTTCTGCACTATAACATGACATCACTGTGGGGGAAAAACAGCAGGATATTACTACATTTCAGATACTGAAAATGTCCTATGTCTTTCATTCCCCAGCCATGTGCGTTAATTCTTTTACCTAATTCTGTGTTGGTGTGATGATGCAATATTCCCACATTTACTGAAGTATGAGTGAGTCTCATATTTGTATCTCCTTTTCCTCTTTGAGTTGGCTCCTCCTCTCCAGGCCTCGATAACTTCTTTCAGGTGAAAAGCTGCTGGACACTTTTTTTCTTTTTTTGGGGGGTAAAAACTGTAAATCTGTGATGTGTGCTGGATTTATTGTTCCTTCTCAGCAACGTGTCTTCTTAAAAGGCTTTTTATCTGCCCGGGGAGATAAATCAGCTGTTCCTTTGTACAGTTCAAACATTTTATATCCAAAACAACAAATTCAGATCACTTTTCCAAGCTTCTACCTTATCCTCCTCTTCAGCCTCCCTTAATGTTAAACTATTTCTCATAGGACTCGCTCATCTCAAAGCCATACAACAGGCCAATAACAATGATTTGATAGCTTTTATAGTTCCATGGCATCACAGACTTTAAAGCAGTCTATAAATAGTGTTCAACCTTATTTAAAATCTTTACATAGCTGAGCGCTCTTCAAAGCTAGATTAGTGTCAGACCTGACAGTCATGAAGTTCTTAATCCAATCTGACTTGTCAGAGTGAATTGCATTCACAGTGACAGTTGAGGGCTTTAATTTTCTAACTTGGCTTGTAGCAAAATGAGACTCAATCTAGCCAAACTGGAGTTTGATGATAATTAGGTATTTAATGCCCAGAGTGTCAGAAATATTTTCCATCAAAGAGACACTAGGAGAAACATTGGGATTTCATGGTTTGCCATTTCTAACATTATCTTTGACATGTTTGTCTTCAGTAGATGCGGTGAATGACCTTGATTATGCTTTGCGCCTGGAAGAAGCTGGTGAGAGGCCAACAAAAGAGGCAGAGGAGGCACGGAGGGAGCTCAGGTTTCCAGAATATAAACTGAGGACAAAGTGGGCAATGGTAGAGTCGTTAAGCAAGAGAAGGCCGCTGCTCTCAGCCTCTAGTCTGATTGGTGACCCAAAAACTTCATCAATCACTTCACAACTCACTAATGAATCCAACGCTACTGAAAAATCAATCTACCTTCTAATTCTCATTAACTTTCCAGCAAGAAGTATGTGAGCACTTTCCTTTCAAAGCTGGTGTTCCAACTTTTAAAAGACTTCATGCCCAAATCCATCCAACAATTTAAAAGGTCACCTAACTCTGCCTCTCCATGATATCTCAAGCTTCCTGTCAAACAGCTACAGATGAGTCCTTTCTCTGCAGAGCCCACAGAGCAGTAAGTTTCAGAAGAATTCCCAAGGGTCTCTGCAACATACAAGATCAGGGTCATGTGAGTGGATAAAATCCCTCAATTTACAGGAAAAATGTGTGTTTATCTGCGGTAGATAAACTGTGATAGGTGATTAAAACAGGTTGTGTAAAAACATTATTATTCATTGAACTGAACAATAATGACATGTCATAATCATCATCTCTGTATTCAAAAGTCTCTGATGAAGGCCCAACAATCATGACAGGTAAAATCAAATCACTATCTGTAGAGTGCCAATTAAGGCCCAGATCACACAGAAAGCATTTTAGCAGCCGGAGGCAGCTTTTTTTTTTTTTTTTAATGAATATCACGTTTTTTAATCTGCGTTTCTTTGTTGCACGCCTCGCGTTTCTGCGCTCTAGGCGCCTGGTATTTTTGCTGGAGCACCCTGAACTTCTTGAGTCGAAAATACTTAAAATCAGAGCAGAGAAGTGCCTCACGTCATGTCTGCTTTTATTACATTGTCTAATCAGATGATTTGAGTGGTGGGCCTCCTGTGGCGGTCACATCAACAATTTTACACTTGGTAAACAATGAAGGAGAAACTGGTGGTGGCGGTTGTTGGATACCCAGAGCTACATGGCCCAATGAGAGACAGCAGGTTGTCAAACTCCAGGTGAAGCTCCAGGACCAACTGGTGGCACTCCCTGTGATCCACCCTCTTTTTAGGGTCTCATGTACCCACACAGATCTCTGTTTCCCTGTGCCCAACAAACTATTTGCTGACAGCCTCTGACCCTCAACCAAAGTAGTACCCTCTGCCTCAACATTTTAGGAACAAGATACTAATTACTGCAATATAAATAAATAAATAAATGGTAGATTGATTACACAGGAAGGTTAGGGTAAGGGGGTGTTGTCCTGGTTGCCTGGCAATAATGAAAAGGTGCTGCAAGCTTTCTTTTTTAACTAGTGGCACTGGCTGTGAAAACGGTCTGAAACAAACACTGTTGGACTATGTGCTGATAGGCTCCAATATATAAATGTCTTTTTCTAAAAAATAAAAATAATTTAAAAAATGTGATCTCGATTCTGAGCACAGAAAAAAAAATATAATTTGACCACAATCATAAGAGTCTTCACATGATGAAGAAAAAGACATTAGCTGTCCTAGTGTTCATGCGTTTGACTGTGATTAGTGTGGACATGATCTTAATGGACAGAGTTACTTTCATAAATGCACATGAGGGGAAAAAGGGAATATTTTGGGTAATGGTCAGGACACTAAGTCCCTTCTATGTTTTAAGCCTTGCACATTTTCTGTAAGGTTAACAGTTACAAGTCCAAGCATCAAAGTGTATTATCACAGGTCGTCATTAGGTTGCTGCAGAAGCTTGTCCAATCAGTGCCTCTCTCAAACAGCATGTCGTCATGTTTTTTAGCGCTCTGCAAATCCTGCATGGTTCCTGCCAACAAACCCTAAACAACTAATGAGGTACAAAGTCTCTCCACGCTGTCAGAAAGAAATCAAACATTTTAGGATGCCAAAATCATAGCCAAAAAAAAAAAAAACTCTCAAAAGTTGGAGTAACTTGGACATTTAGTCTGTCAGCACGCTCACTCAACACACCTTCACTGTCCAAAAACACACAAACACACACATACACAAAACTGAAACGTACACCAACAACTCATCCAGAATGTAGCCAAGGCTAAATGAGGCCAGTGAAATTAAAATGTTTAGAGGCAAAGACTGAAAGGCCTGTTTGTTCATGTGAGAGAATCCCAGCAGTGATGCTTTCTGCAGGGAAAAGACTGACATGAAAAATGAGCAATGAGGATGACGAGCCAATTGCTGTCTGGCTCTGGAGTGGAAAAACCTGGCTTATGATGGATGTGTGTGCGTGTGAGAGAGAGTGTGTGTATGAGAGAGAGGGAGAGAGAGTAGATGTAACTGGGAGCATCGAAATAGTCAAATAAAGGCAAAAGAGTAAAAGTAGTAGAACTATATCTGTAAACTAATAAAAAAAAAATCTGTCGCTTGAGTTTTTCTTTTTTTCTTTCATTCAGAGAAATAATGTGCTAATTATGAAAGGTGTGAAGTAGTAAATGTTCAGGGACATTTAATCCAGGTGCCTATTGTACCAGTCGAATGTAGAGTTCATCTTAAAAGGGATGGTTCACCACGAAATCAAAAATACATATTTTTTGTCTTACCTGTTGTCGTTTTTATCAGTTTTGACTGTTTTGGTGTGAGTTGCAAAGTGTTGGATATAAGGTCTGTAGGGATGTCTACCAGCTCAGTGGCCTAGTGGTAGAGTGTCCGCCCTGAGACTGGGAGGGTTCGATCCCCGGCCGGGTCATACCAAAGACTATAAAAATGGGACCCATTGCCTCCCTGCTTGGCACTCAGCATCAGGGGTTGGAATTGGGGGTTAGAGCACCACATGATTCCCGAGCGCGGCACTGCTGCTGCTCACCGCTCCCTCAGGGGATGGGTCAAATGCGGAGAACAAATTTCACACACTCAGGTGTGTGACAATCAGTGGAACTTTAACTTTAACTTTTCTTTAACTTTTCTCTGAAATATAATAGAACTAGATGCACAGACAAGTTGCATTTAGTCATGGATGTGCATCTTGTACTTGTCACAGTGTGAGATGTAAACATAAATGGCGTCCTCCTTGACTAAGCTGTAATGTTAGCTAGCTTAGTGGTGCTTGGCGAGCCAGCAGTATATGTACGCTCCCCTTGCATGGTGGTGGGTGTAGTTCAGAAGAAAGAAAATAGTTCCTACATGAAACTTCTCACAAGGACTGTGGATTATCTTAAGTAAGCGGGTCATAATTTCTGTAAAGAGATGCTGTTGTTGTTGTTTTTTTTTATTATTTTGTTTTTTACATTTTTGTCACTTTGAGCACCACAAACACTGTCATATTGTCCCATTAATTTGAAGAGAAGGCAGACATCTCTACTGCCGATATCTCCAACACTCAGCAACTCACAGCAACCCATTGTAGATTGATAAATAAGGTAAGAGGAAAAATATGTATTTTTAATTTTGGGGCAAACTGCCCCTTTAAGTTTGAGTGTAGTATAAGTGACGATAACTTATTATGTAACTGGAAAGTTTCACACTTAACACACCACTTCATTTGCACCATCTGTACTTATACTACAGATTAAGTAAGTCGACAGTAACACTGTCACAGGGAGTGACATTTCTTCTGGTGCATCATTCAGGTATAGGTGTAGAGAAAGAAACTACAGACAAGTGACAGGGAATAAGAAACTATCAACAGACTGTAAACTTAACATGTTTAAGTGAACTAGCTAATGAGATACAACACACATTTGTCCTTTTAAAACCAGCATAATATTGCATAAAGCAAAAATAATTTACTGATTAAAGCTGACTGTATCACACATAAATATGGTCATCTTACTATATAATGACGAAAATACTGTCTGTGAGTGTGTCTGTCTGTCTGTGTGTCTGTTCCATGTTTTTCTCCTCACTGACTTGATCAATCCATGTGAAATTTGGCACAGTGGTAGAGGGTCATGGGAAGATGCGAATGAAGCAATATTACATCAATTGGCCAAAGGGGGGGCGCTATAGCAACCGACTGAAATTGCAAACTTTGAATGGGCATATCTCATGCCCCGTATGTCGTAGAGACATGAAACTTTGCACAGAGATGCCTCTCCTTATGAGGAACACATTTGCCTCAAGAACCCATAACTTCGGGGCATCGGTGGATTAGTGGATAGAGCATGCGCCCCATGTACAAGACTGTTGCCGCAGCTGCCCGGGTTCGACTCCAGCCTGTGGCCCTCTGCTGCATGTCATTACCCCTTTAGCTTCTATAAGGCAATGAACATTGCGGAGGGCGTGGCTCATCACATAAAGGTGTATAACATCTCAAGGGTTTCACCCATCACCACGCAACTTTGTAGGCATATGACCACACATAATCTGAGGGGACCCCTCCATTATTGACCCCATCAAACAAAATGGGGGCGCTAGAGAGCTAATTTCTTATCTAGGCCTAACCGCCATATGGATTTTTACTGAACTTGGTAGATATGTAGAACAGGACGCCTCAAGGTGACTGGAGAAATTTAACTCTAATTGGCAACTAGGTGGCGCTATAACGACAGAAAAATGCTTAAAAATGGCTAAAATGCGACCGATCGCTGTGGCTCCCCCTGTGGCCTAATGTTGTTTTGTTTTTCTAATTTTTGGTATGACTAAGTCATGGTTTGGTATGCTGTACATAATCACAGAAGCTGTCAGTGTGTCATTCTGTCTGTCCCACGTTTTTCTGCTCACTGACGTGGTCAATCTATGTGAAACTGCACATACTGTAGGCACTGAGGATTGGCATAGGTAGAAGGTGACAAAGCTACCAATGGGTATGGACTAGTATATAATAACATCAATAACGGGGTCTGGAAAAGGTCCATCTTAGTGTAAAAGATTCTGCAGATAAACACCTGAGCAGTTACAAGCTTCTGTTACAAGTGACCAAGTGGTGCCAGACAATTACTGTCTTATGTAAATGAAACATAAAGTTTTACTTGTCTTCTCTTGTTTCTTCAAAGTAACAGTAACTGTACTGCATAAAATCAAGGTTTCTGGTATTAAAGTTATGGCCAAACTGCTTTGAATTTGTGTTAGGGGTATGCTGTAGCATTAATGAAAGGCACAGGAACAGACAGGAGAGCAGAAATAAGAGAGAAAGACAGACAGCGACAGCCAGAATCACAGACACTGTTATTTCAGCCAGTAGCGATCTTAAAGCGAGAGCTTTTGAAGAGCAGTCCAAAAAAAAAGAGATTTTATCCAGATGGAGTCGACTGCTGAGGAGACAGCCATGCTCTCCTCATCACAATTAGCACAGGGGGAAACATTCAAGACCACAATGTCCTATTAAAGAGACATAATTACATTAACATGGGAACTTCCCAGAATTCCCCTGCTTGCACAAACACATGAAAAACGCATTGACTTTAACCACAAACAATAATATGGATGAACTGTAACTGTAGTAGGGAGAGGACAGAGTGGGCTACTGTTCTGAGTCTGATTCATCAACTGGAAAAACAAAACAAACAAAAAAAAAAAATATATGCCATTTTTACTGCGCATCGGTGTGCCCTAAACCTCAAGACCTGAGGTTAAATTGAAATAGATTAAAGAAACTGTTGTTTCCAACAACTGAAGCTACCTTATTTTTGCAGGAGCTATGTATAGCAGCACTGAAGCAGTTTGCTGATTTATTAACTTAGCAATCGATGGAAAGTGAATCTGCAACTATTCTGGTCATTGATTAATCATTTATATCATTTGTCAAGCAAACATGCCAAATACTGTATGGTGCCAGCTTGCTCATTGTGAGGATTCGCCTCTCTAGTAGATTCAAAATCTTTGAGTTTTGGACTGTTGGTCAAACAAAACGAGTATTTTAATAATAAGACAGGTAGGTAGTAAGAGTTAGTGCTTCATCACACCATTAAGCGGGGCACAGTGAAATTCATTCAAGGTTCATTAATTGTCACAGTACAACACAGAACTGATCCTTCGCGAAACCCCACCCCTCAAATGCAGACTGGCCAGTTATAGCTTAGCCAGCTCCGACAAGGGTCTGACAACTGCTCAGCTGCGCTCCATAGACTCTAATGCAATTGTCCCAGATTTTCTTCATTTTTGGGCTGGTTTTGTGGATTTCGAGCTAAATGTTGTGCCTGGGTTAAAATAACACTAAGTCCAAGCTGGGCCAGCCTAGCTCTTACCCCGGCTCTCTTCCCTCTCTTTCTGTGGTGGTCACGCAACCCTCTGTGGCCTTGGATCGGTTGGTCTGGCTGTGTGGTCAGAAGATGCTGTGGGTAGCGACTGCCTCAAGGTCCAATTACCATTCTTCCTTCTCTGATGTTGCTGAGTGTATCTCTGTCATAGTCCACACTAGGGCTGTACCCAACGCCGAATTGCACCAGTAGAATTAGATTTGGCTGCTCAATATGACTGTATGACTATTTGCTCCTTTTTCCCATTAAGACTTTCAGAGTTTAAATGAGGCTGTGTGACACAGCCAGTGTGTGACACTGACATGCACGTAATATAGTAAAAAAGCTATCTACACCAAGGATGGGTTGCAAATGTGCAACATTTTTTGCTGACACTAGAAATCAAACAAAAGCCAGAGACTGTATCATATTAAATTGCTGTGAGCTGTAAACTCACCACGTCTACACAGAAAGCACAAAACAACATGATTTATGAGACTTATGGGTCAAAGCCTCTCCTCCTGTGAGCTGCTGCCTTAGGTTGCAGCCATCTGTACCAAAGAGCAGCGTGAAAGTGAAGAGCAATCACTCTGCAGCAAAATCAGGACACCAAGACATCAGCAGAAGTACACTGCACACCGATTGGCAAAAGAAGAACAAGATCAATGAGAACAAAATAAGACCACTGGACTTGAGGGGTCTCCAACTGATTATTCACATCTCCTTTCAGGTGGCAGCCTTACTCCATACGAGCTCCAGTAACACATCAATGAGGAGACAAGATTGAGACAATCAGACTGTGACCTTCTTGAACGCAGGGCTGCATAACTGATCCAAGTATGATCATGATCTTCTGGATTCAAGACAAAGTTTACTGTTAAAAGTTTAAAAAGCAAAAGTAACACTGCAAATGTTGTGCAACCATCTTACACCTCACAAAAAGGCCAAAATAACTTCAGTGGAAAATTCCTCAAACACCCAGCAGAGCTGATGACTTATTGCCCGAGTGAGCCAAATATATGGCTCTGGTCAACTCTGGAAAACAATAACATGGAATCAGACATGAGCCTGATGTTTTTGTTTTTTTTCTAATCAGTAATGACTTTATCATGAGCAGACTGAGTTCATAGACTGTTAGGACCCTTGAGGACTGAAACAAGCACTAATCTGTTGGAGTTTAGAGGTGGAAATAGTGTTTTACCAACAACAGATCTGACATGGTGAGAGCAGTCTCCCCCATAACTGAACAAGGCCTCTCTGTTTAGGGCACAGGCTACATCTGGCCACAGGTGAGCTGTGTATAAGCTGTAATTTTTATCTTTCTGTAAACACACTGGAAAACATTTTCATTCTAAAGAGCAGACAACAGATTTAAGGCCTTTGCACCATAATAAAGTTGCGTCAATCTAATTTATAAACTGACTCTGAAACTTAAATTCATCATTAAAATTTTCAGAACAGGTCAGACTTTCTGCTTTTTCGCATCAGTCAAAAGGCCCAGAGAGTCTTTTGACCAAGAAACAGAGAAGTAAATGTTGTGTAACCTGTGGGACACATACATCTGCAACAAGAGACAGAAACAGGGCAGAGGTGGACAGCGGGCCAGCAAGAAGTGGAAATAAATGGAAGCAATGACCTTCTTGAAATCTTCCACGGCAAAGAGAAAGTTAACGTTACCTTATCCACAAATGCTCAACTGCAATGATGATGCTCACTGCAGAGTACAATTTAATAGCTGCAGTGTCACTATATAATTGCAAGACATTGGCAGTAAGCGGCGACAGCCAGAGAGGTAACTCCAGTGAGAAGGAGAGAGGAAAGGGAGGAAATGTGTCCTTCTATTTTGAATCACATGGCGAATTTTCACAACATACAGAACTATAAACCTCATCTGAGTCTGGCTTCTCAGTGTGATCATTTTTATCGGATGAAAAAAAAAACAAAAAAAACAAAAAACCCACACACAAAAATTAGACTTGGAGCGCAAAAGCTAGGGCTGCACCAGACTCCGAACTATGCCAATGAAATCAGATTTGGCTGCTCAATAGGAATATTCCACTATTCATTACCTTTTTTTCCATGTAGATTTGAAGAGTTTGAACAGGGTTTGGTGACATTCCAGGTGACAGCAATGTTATTTTCACGGTCTATGTGTTCACCTTATAAGGTAACAAGCCAAGTCAGCCACCATGAGCTAATTTTTCATTTCATTTCATTTATTTCCTTTTGATCCCTCCCTGGGGTATAAGGGACAAAAATAGCAATAACAAATCAGAGCAGGCGGCAATCAATGTACAACAAAATAAATAGAACAGAATTAGTGTACATACGTACAAGTCAAAGCAAATCAAGAGAAACTTTTCAGGATTTTCTTTAAAAGTTTCAACAAATTTGACAAAACCTTTACTTTTTGAGATGACATTAACTTTTGAAACTTGTAAATATTTGGATTTACTCCTTAGAACTGTCCGACCAACTCTCTTCTCTCTTTGTTAAAAAAGGAGCACACAAGTACATAATGATATTCATCTCCTCGATTGCCAGTCAAACAAAGAGTACATTGCTGAGGGACATTTTCACGGTCATACCTGCGCTCAGAGATAGGTAACTTATGATTTCCACACCGAAACTTAGACAAACAAATCCTTCGGCAGGTCTTAACATAATTAAATAAGGTTCAAAAATGAAATCAGTTTTAAACAATTTATAACTATCACATAAAGGGTTGCTTTGTAATTTCTCATGCCATCTCTGTAGTTCCATGTCAGATAATCTACGTTCAATCATTAATTTTAAATACTTAGGACTCATCCGTCCAGCGTCATGCCATAAGTACGATAAGCCACAATCATCAAGAATATTTTTAACTTTGGAAATCCATTTACACTGGAAAATATTGTCATCATACAAAATCTTGAAAACAATAAACACAATCAAAGAGATTTTTGTTGAATTATGACTAATTATACAACAGTTAGTTCCGGCCCTGCAATGTGATTGTTCGAGAGACAGTAAAACTGTGATGATATTGGACTACAACATCACGGTTATTTCACTGTGTAAGTATCACTCTGCCTCACAGCTGATTGCAATCAACAATCAAATCAAAACTGACGGTTAGTGTCAGTTAGGTCAGCAGTTGCGTTGTAGGCTAATTAATTCATCCACTGTCAAACAGCCAAAAATATGGATTTATTTCCTAAAATAAGTTTTGAATTGAACTATGAATGGTCATCAGAAGAAGATGAGGGAGAGGAGAAGCTGAATCCATCTGAGCACACATCCATTTTTGTCAATTTTTCATCAGCGGAGCTCAATGACTTGGATGATACTGTCAGATCAGAAGGCAGAGTAGGCTGTGCCTGTGAAGCGACAGTCCACCATGCAGTCACCACAGACTTATTTCACCGGCTGCACAATTAATGGAAACATGCAGATAAATGTGTATAAAGAGTAAGTGCCTGGCGCACCATGTCTGCGTTATAGCAACGGTGACAGTGGAGTCCTGAGGGAATTATTTTTGTTGGCGGAAGACAAATAAAATGCTTAAATTATCTATTTTGTCCTCATTTTTCAACATTTCTTAATCAGCCTTGCTTATTTAACTGTTGAACTGTTGCAATATCACAGGGCATCATGATGATTTCGGAACAGACTTCGGAACAATGGGTTTAATATGGTCGGAACAATGGGATGTCGAACCAATGGGCTGTCGAATCAATGGGCAGTTCCCGTTGTACTGTGATATCGTCACGGCTGTGATTCGGTCGTAGGCACGAGGCCGCATGCCTACGACCGAATCACAGCCGTGACGATATCACAGTACAACATCACTCCCTCTCGTGTGATATTGCTTAATTAAATGTACCCAAAAGTTAATCATTCTGATGTTTACCTTTAAATCTAGACTATTTCGACCAAACTCTCTATAAATAATACAATTTGCTGTGCGTTTATTAACATTAAGTAAACATTTCAAAAAAGATCTGTGAAGCTTTTCAATTTGGTCAAGTTTATGAAATCCCCAGACTTCGCTTCCATATAAAAGAATAGGCACTACAAGCTGGTCAAATAACTCACACTGTATATCAACAGGTAACTGTAATCTAGTAACTCTGTTTTCCAAGTACTAAGTAAGTACTAATGAGTACTAACTATGCTAATGAGAGTTTGCAAACATTTTTGCTTACAATAGATATTTAACAAAAGCCAGAGACCATCAAATGAAGTTGCTGTGAGCTGTAAATTCACCACTCATAAGCAGAAGGCGGACGACATCGTTATTTCAGAGCCTGATGGGGTAAAGCCTTTCTTCCTCTGGGCAGCTGCCTCCATCTCACTCAGACTCACCCTGGGTCTGGGTCCGCAGCTGCCTGTACCGTGGAGCAGCAGGAAACCAATGAGTGCTCACTCTGCTGCTAAATCTAGGGACTGAAATTGGATTTTTTTCTTTTAACTTAAAGGAGGCAACCCAAGCAAAGGACTCAAGTGGATTATTGAATTTAGCATTTCAGGCAGAGTTGAGATGAATTGTTGAGATAAGATTAGATGTCATTTTACAATAGCCAACAATCACATTCCTTGCACTGTGTGCATGAAGACAATGTTGATAGCAATCAACATTTTTTTTTTGGTAAGAAAAAAAAGGTGTCCCTGGGAATCATGGGAGAAAATCATGATCTCAGTTCTGAGTGGAAAAAAAAAATCTATTTTTTTTTTACCAGAACTGTGCAGCCCTTCTTAATCAACCTGTTGCAGAGTGGTGATGCCACCTGACATTGAGTAACTGTGTATTTACCAGCACTAAAAACCAGCATGACAGAGTTATTTCAAATAAAAAAGTCTTATCCCCCCGTCTCTCTGGGCGAAATAAAAATAAAAAAATCAAGGAATGTCTGGATAACAAACAGTAGTCATTAGAGAACAGAGAACTATTTAAAACAACCCAGCACTGGAAACCACTCAACAAATAATGCTCTCCATATGCCCCATTATGTTTTGGTCCACACACTTGTATAGATCACAGGCCTTCAATTAGTCACATCATACTGCACTTGTCACTAATGACTGCCAGCCAGCCATCATTGGGACTTATTAGTCTTCATGAGAAGCACTGACAATGTTAACAAGCTGAACAGACGAGACAACCTTTGCTCTGCAGTATTTCAAGCGGTGGAGAATTCAGTGATATTAACAGACTGAAGACGAATGGTAAAAAACTTTATATTTGATATGTATACTGACGGAAGAACCATGAACTCTGCTGTATAGATTTAATATTGAATTAATTCAGTATTATATTCTTTTATATTGTGTTTAAAAAGAAGTGAAAAGCCCTGATGTTTGATGTCATACCCAATTTTTTTCACAGTAAAAAACTCGTAAGTGCAACATGTTATGTTTAAATGCAAAACCATTCTGTTTTTCTGAGATCTTATCAACATAAAGCCTTTAACTCTGAATCATTCCAGTTTCATTTTCAGCAGCCTGAGGTCCAGCAGTGAAGTATGGTAACCTAAAAACACATGTTGACTCAGAGTCTCTGTGCTTTTATCTCTCTCAACAGCAACACACAAAGTGCCTTTGAGCTCTAAGTCAGCCTTCATCTCCTGACTGATACAGATGGTAAATGCTCGGCTATTACAGATGACATGAAGTCAAATTAATCACAGTTTGAAACTTTACACACAAGGGGCTCACCAGAATAACTGGAACGACTAATATTCAGTATTTAAACAGATTCAAGTTCAGCATGAAAAACTTCTGTGCCAATGCTAAACTGTCCCTCTGTGTCTGTCTGGGAGAAGGAAAATGCCAGGAATGCTGGGATAACAAATCCAGTAGTCATCAGATAGCAGAGAACAACTATCCAATACCACCGCACACTGGAACCCAGTCAGCCAGTAATACTCTCCATATGTTTCATACTGGTTTAGTCCAAACCGTCATGTCTCAGTTGACAGTCTAATCAGAGCCGGTCTCTTGTCCAGTACCAACAGACAGAGACCATCATCAAGACACCAACACTGCAGACACAACACAGCGCTAGGCCCCTAAAAAAAATAAAAGATGTGATCAGAAGGAGCAAAAGTGCTTGTTTTATTTGCCAGAATCTCAACATGGAGGCTTTAGAAATCAGTTGTTTCAGTTCTTTAACTTGTGCACATCTTTCCTGTAAAACAAATTAATGCCAGTTACCTCAGTCAGAATTCCCTACCTTCCCTACTTATCCTTGAATCTTCCAACCCAGATTTTAGGCACATCAGGCAAACTTTAAAATTGCATAAATGTGGCTCAGGTGGCAGCGTGGCCTTCTACCAAACGGAAAGCCAGAGTTTCCAGGCCAGAAGTGTCCTTGGGCAAGATACTGACCCCAAACACTGAACCCCAAATTGTGCGTATGAATGATTATCTGAGCAGGCAGGTGAGCAGGCGGCACCTCGTATGGTAGCCTCGGACACCAGTGTATGAATTGTGCCTGTGTTGCAAAGAGCTTTGAGTGGTCACTAAGAAAAGCCCTATATGAATGCAGTCCATTTACTATTTAAAATTCAAAATGCAGAGATATTTTTTAATACATAGGCTTTCACTGTGTAGACAAATAAATCATCAATGTTATATGTGCAAAATGAACAACAATTAATACTGAACTTAAATCTAATTGTGATATTTATCAATCAAACGTTTGCTTGCAAGACTTCAAGTAAACCCCATGAGCAACTAAAGTGTCATTTCATTTTAGAGTTGGGTTGATTTTTGTTTTTGCTGGTTCAGTCTGGTGTAAGATCTTAAACCGATTTGATATTATGCAAACTGGCTGAACCTGCATTTGGCAACTTCAAAAAGACACTGTCCATCCATCCATTTTCATCTGCTTACCCAGGGCAGGTCGCAGGGGCAGCAGGCCGAGCAAAACATCCCAGATGTCCCTCTACCCAGCATCGCTTTCCAGCTCCTCCTGGGGGACCCCAAGGCGTTCCCAGGACAGATGAGATATGTAGTCCCTCCAGTGTGTTCTGGGTCTGCCCTGGGGCCTCCTACCAGTGGGACGTGCCCGAAACACCTCCAGCAGAAGGCGCCCAGGAAACACCCTGATCAGATGCCCGAACCACCTCAACTGACCCCTTTCAACACAAAGGAGCAGTGACTCTACTCCAAGCTCCCTCCGGATGTCCAAGCTCCTCACCCTATCTCTAAAGTGCAACACACACCGCCGCCATACGCCACACGTCACAAATCCATTAGTTTCAGTGTAGATGCGCGCCAAGCGCGCTCACTAGGGATGCACCGAATATTCGGTAACCGAATATATTCGGCCGAATATTGCAAAAAAACACACATTTGGTATTTGGTGGAATAAGTTAAAAGCAAGGCCGAATAATAGTGGCGTGTTTTGATAACGCAATCAAACAGCGTGCCGTGACACGCTGAGTAAAATGCTGGCAGTGTGGCGATCCGTCCCTCACTGCACTCACATTTGCAACTAAAAATAGTTTTGGGCAAGCAAAATAGGCTTAAATCATTCAGCACGCTGTGCGAGCAGCCCACAGATTTCAACCAGCAGCAGAAACGAAAGGCGAATCCCACCGATTGTGGGGTGAACGGGGGTCACAGACACAGACAGTAATGTATTCCTGTCAAATATGGCGGCTATCGGCTTATCGGCGACGGATAAGTCGGCTCCAATAATATCCTGTTCTTGGCATGTGGACTGCCCAAAAGTACCTTTACAGCCGAGTCAGCCAAACACAGGTATGTGATGTGACAGAGGAGAAACGAGCCATTCACGGCCCACAAACCTCACCGCACTTAAGGGACTGTTCTTAACTTGTCAGGGGAGGAGGGTGGCTGATTGATTCTTATTTTATTTATTTATTTTATTTTGATCCCCCCTGTGTTAATCACTGATTGATGCTGTTTTTGAAGTATGAATAAGTCAATAAGTAATTTATTCCATGAAATATCATTGATGTATTATAGAAAAGTGATTTATCTTTTTATAAATGACAAAAGGCACATCTGCCTCATTTTCGCTGTGGTGTCGTGATACTACTCAGAACCATGATATTTTCATTGGTATCGTACAGTGGGATCCAATTTTGGTACCGTGACAACACTAATCTGGAGGGGGTTCATCTGCAAAAACTAATGAAAAACTAAACAACGATATCCGGTACTCAGTATTTGGCCAAGCATTTAATATTATTTGGCTTCGGCCACAAATTTTCATTTCGGTGCATCGGTAGCACTCCCAATCCAAAGTGACGTCGTAGCGGCGCGCATTCGGTGTGACGCGCCTGTTTTTTCGTGCGCGTCCACGGTGCACAGAGATGGAAAAATCTCAGGTTTTTTGAATGCAACAAGCGCACTGCATGTCATGTGATAAGAATTAACCAATCAGCTCCACGGACGTGCTTCTTCCCTTCCGTCCAATGGACTTCACAACATCCGGTGGTGTGAAAGGCAGCAAGCAATGGAGAAGCGCTGTAGTATCAACTCTGGTTGTTTCAAATTTTTAATAAGACGACTTTGATAAGAAACTCACCCGTGAAATCCGAGTTGTTGTTGCCTCAAAGTTTTTCCTCTTCTTCTTCCGTTACTAGCCGTTGGCAACTGTTGGCAACTAGTGTAGGTACAGCCACCTAGCGGACTGGGGTGGGAAATACACGTCGATGGTGCCGCTGCGCGCTGCTGCAGTGTGTGCTGGGGGGCGGCACTTGACGGCCACAGCGCCACGCCGGTGGCGGTGTGTGTTGCACTTAAGGCTGAGCCCAGATACCCCATGGAGGAAACTCATTGCGGCCACTTGTATCCGCGACCTCATTCTTTGCGTTCTTTGTGTGCTACTCACCGAGCATTTTAGTGGTTAGGTCTCCAGTGTTATCTCAACTGCACAGCTGATATTTACTGTTTTGTTTACATGATGTAACAGAAGTGCATATTTAATGGCTTCAGTGTGGACACTGAGCTGTGCTGTTAGGTAATGCTACCTGATAGTAAGACTCTAGTTTTCTTTTGGGACACACCATTATGTTTCATATTGCTGATTAAGAAACTTGAAAATGTTTTCCTAAAAGTAGTAGTGTTACGTGCTGTGGGGTTGTGTTTGTGTGCCCTCTTTTGTGTGTCTTTCCAGGTGCCAACCCCCTCCTTAGTGTGTGATGGTGGATGAAGCAGATCGGTGTCCACTTACTTGATTTGTGATTGTGATGATTTGAAGTCTGTTGAGCCAGGAGGACGGAGCCAGGCAACTTTTAGATTGTGTGTTGGATGTTTTTTGTAGATCCGCTGGAATTTGTACATTTCTGATTTAACATCAAATTTTTGGACAACTTAAGTAATAAGCTCTTTCCTATGATGAGATCAGTGATTTCTAAGCATTTTTTTTTTGGTGTATACTTTGGTTCCCTTGATTCTTTTTCACCGGATAAATTTAACCATTTCTCCCCTCATCCCCTGAGGATAATCAGGGAATGAAACATCTACCAAATATGAATCACTCTGATCACTTTCAGCCAGTTAGACCTATGAGCACCAGTCAATGATTTTGCTGCCCTCAGTGTGAAGGAGGGTTTGATTGTTGTTACCTCTGCCCAGCACGAGTATCTGGTGGGGGTAAATGACTGTACTTTGTTCACATGAACATACCAGGATCCTAAAGGCGGACAATTAATTAGCGACCTTAAAGTTTACAAGAGAGCCTCTTTACCATATAAAGTCTAAATAAACACCCCAGGGGATCTGCTTAAGCACTTTTTGAGATTTTGTGTGGATGTGGATAAATGTTGTTAAATAATGGCCATTACATTTAAAACATGCCGATGACCAATAACAGTTCATTCTGACCCTGCAGGTACCTCCTTTACATCACAAAGGAACAATGAGTCTTTCAAATTTCATTTTCCAAATGTCATTTCCAAATGTCTTTCAAATTTCATTTTCCAAATGTCATCAAATGAGACGCCAGAGAGGTGGACGCTTCAAAGACGCTTGAAACGCTGGAAGCGCTTATTTAATGCACACTAGCTACTAACATCTGATGCTCAAAAAGTTGAAAAAATTTTAACTTTTAAGCGTCTACACGCATCTAAAAAGAAGTGTCTACAAAAAAGCGCGTCTAAAAAGACGCAGGAAAAACGCCTGTCTAAAAAGACGCTTGAACGCCGGTCAGACGCGCTTATCATGGGAAAACAATGGTTTTACTGGCGTCACGTTTCTAGCATTTCATCTCGGTGTGATCGCTCCCTAACTCTAGAAATTCTGATTTTAGTATCTAAACACGCAAGGTCCTTAAAGTCTACAAACCTAATGCCCCTGCTGTAAACAACAATGATAACAACACAGACCAGGCCACCCATCTCACTCACCTCCAGTGGGACCAACTGAAAGACCCTCCTCACTGGGCACTGAGGTGTTTTGTTGGAGTAGAGGAGCCAACACCAAATTTCATGCTGGGATAAGAGCTTCCAGGCTTAGTGAACCATGAAAGGCTCTTTACAGTAAACAGTTGGCTGCTACACACCACAGCAGACCCTGAGATGTCCACAATATGACATGAACCAAAGATCCCCTATAATTCACCACAGCTGAATTCAATGGGTCTTGATGAAGGAAGTCTGAGGAGAATAAACTATGAGTAAACCAGAGGAGAATAGAACTAAATCTCTGCCCTGAGACTGCGAGGCCTCCCTTTGGCCCGGACCAAAAAAAAACAAAAAAAAAAAAAACAAAGCAGCTTAATATTCCTGAAGGCAAATAAATATCTTGAAGTGTGCATGTAATAAAAAACAAAACAGTGCACATTCAAACTGTGGATTTTCTTCAAAATTCAAACAAGCACAGCATTCTGGCATGGGATCACTGTCATATCAAACTGACTGGGAGGTAATTGAAAGCATGCTTCAGTCCAGGCGTGACATCAGTCAATCCTGCACCTATACTGGTTACAGCAATTCATCAGCTGTCTTACTTAAAACAACTTGTGTAGCACGACAGAGTCATATGTGCAACAGCAAACTTCAAGTCCCGGCCTTCCTTCCTATGCATCCCCAACATCTGCTATGCATCTGTCTGTGACAACAGGAATCATAAAGCAGGCATACTGCAGTTTCCAGACAGCAGCTCTACAAGAGTCGTCAATACAACTTTACAGTGATACTGTACACATCAGACAAACAAGCCGTCAAAGCAAAGAGCGGCAAAAATCTGAATTAATTCAATCTGAATACAAATACTGTTAGTTATAATATGGTTGTGTTTCCAGTTCAGATAGGAATGGGCCTTAAAGCTACAGTTGGTAACTTTTATAAAAGTTTCTATTGTTTTGTCGTATTTGCGGAAACTGTCACTACATTTGCACAGACGGGTTCCTCCTCCCACTCATAAAACTAACGTCATTAGCTAGACTCTTCAGTGGCTAAAGGAAAACAACCAATCAGGGTCAAGGAGAGAAAGTTGGTCTGTTCCGATGAGCAGTGCTAAACAGTACACAAAAATATGTTTCTGAAAACATCTGAGGTGAGAAATAGACAATGCAGTTACAGAATTTTGATTCATATTTGATAAGCGATAGAGACTCCTCAGCTCTGATTGGTTCTTTTTGTTCCTGTGCAATAAGATTAGAACTGAGAAGTGCTACGAGGCAACAGATTAAGTGTGGAATATGATTATTTTTATCTGTCTCATGTACTGCTTTGTGGACATAGTATCAGCATCTTTGACAAAACTTATTTTTTTATAAAAGGTACCAACTCCAGCTTTAAGTTACACCTACTAACTGGAGCCATGGTTCATCCAAATGTGCACAAACACCATAAAACTGTCGTCTTTAACGCCAGAGCTCTGGAGGAAAAAAGTTGGCGAAATTAAAAACTAACCTTCTGTTTTTAAAAACCAAAGTGGTGGTCTCCTTGTGGAGGCTACAGTGGTTCTGTTTTAACCATCAGGTCGTCCTCAGATCCTCTGGGATTGAATTCCAAGGCTGAATGCCAATATTTGAACCAAAGCTCGGCATAAGGAAAAAGACTCACTTTTACAGTAAATAGGAGGACAGAATACTTCTCCTGCACAGAGATTTACTTCCAAAAGGGAGACAGGGGGAAAAGAAAATACCTACAGTAATACAAACCTAAGACCCAATTTAACATTGTAAAACAGGCAGCTCAACTGTTGGAACAATTTGCACAACTTCACTTGTGGAGCTTTTCAGGGAATGACAGTGATATTAAGAAATACTGATGTAACTATGAAAACTAAAGATAAGAGATCTTAAATTTGAAACACAATTTTCAACACTGTCTCAGCAAACAGTCACCATTACATGAACATACAGATTACGTCCATTACATACCAGGTCCCATACCTGAACTTCCAGCCAAGACCACTGCTAATAAACCAGTGCTCAATGTATGCAGACGTTTGGACGTTGATTTTCACTTTCCCTGTGGGTGTCGTATTTTAGTGCACAGGTGCATCTCTTTCATTGTGAATGTCTTTCTCCTTCCTATTAAAGTTTCTTTAGGCTTACATGTTAGCAAAAAAAGCTGCGTACCTCCACATCGAGCAGACACACAGCAACATTATCATCCCATTGGAGTCATGTTTGTGTCCAACAGATGAATGCAACCCGGTCTGCTAAAAATTACATATGAAGCTCAGCGCAAGTTCAATCAGGAAGACCTTCCTGTGCTCATTCATTCCCAATTCTCCCTCTCCCACTCCCACTGCTTCCTCCAATCAGCTGCCTCCAGGCGTGCACTCTTCTCGCTGTCCTATCGTAATTAGCCACGACCTCCATCAGCCAATCAGGTTGTCACTACGAGATTTTAAATCTGTTCTCTCCTCTGCCACTTTCAGCTGTCATTCTAGAAAGAATCGCCGCCCCTCCTCCACCCGTTCACCTCCAGCCGTCGTATCCAAGGTCAAAGACAAACCTGAAGACTCATTCCTGACTGATTCCTCCGGATCATCAGCACCCAGTCCTCATCTCTTCTTCACTTCCTCTACCACCACCACGGGGGGGGGGGGGGTTCCCTAATTGGCTACGGATCCATCACACTCCTTATAGCTCACTATCTCAAAGGGGTCTAATCGCCAAAGACTTTTCACATTTTTCACATTTCATTCTCATGTGCACTTGTAATTAAAAATTTTCTTTCCAAAACTAAAAACGTGTCTCTCCTGATTGAAATATATGCAGCAAATGATTTGCCTGAATGGATTCTGGAATTTCTCAATTGTGGGATCAATAAAGGTGTATCTTATCTCTTATCTTATCTTATCTTATCTTATCTAATCTAAATGGTTTAGTGGAAGTGTAACATTGCTTGTTTTTTTGTCCAGAAGTGCTACGATGTAGGTGGTCAGGGTGGATTTGGGATGTAAAAAGCTTTGACACCTGAGACCAGGGTTCGTGACCTTCACATGTGGTTGAGTTTAGACTACAAAAACATTGTGGTTATGGTCAGGGAAAGTTTGTGGTGTTAAAGATCAAAAAAGTAAACATGTCTGGTGTGTTGTGCTTTTCCAAAACATTTAATCAAAAAATAGTGTCTTTCCTAAACTGCAGCCAAGTGCTTTGAGTGGCTTCAGCATCACCACAAAAATGTTCACCATCACCATGTTTTAGTTGCCACTAGCTGATATTGCAGGGTATCTACAGGTATCAAACACTTAAATTAATGCTTTTAACACCTTTTATCAATCATTTTTAACCAAATTTAAAACTGATTTTAGATTTTTTTCCCAGGAAAGGCAGGTAAGTATAAAGATAAGTAATATATAGGTGGTCCCGTGCAGAGGCAGGTTTTATTTAGTTATTAGAGTAAGGTTTATCTACATTTTGCCGACAGGTAAGTGCAAGTATAAAGTAAAGAGAGTTATTTTCAGTGGTAGGTTTAAAGATTTGTAACATCATAAAAGTGGACTTACATGCAGAAGACCATGACTCAACCTGACAAGAGGGAATTATATAACAGATAAATAAAATTAGATAAAATGTTGTGCCAATTAAAAGCTCACAAATTCAATTATTCTTCACATTGTTCATTTAATGTCCCTATCTGAGAGTAATTTGAAGAGACTTGACAAGAAATGAGGAGAGAAAAAGATGAGAATGACCCAGCAGGACACACACAAACTTACTTACGTAGCACTTACTTTACAAGGTCAGGCTGTCAGAGGCCCCTGTTTCCTCATCATGCTGATAGAAAATGTAATCCAGGAGCCATTGAGTTTCCTTTACCACGGTTTTGCTGTTGCAAAATACTATTAAATAAATGTAACTTTTATAAGACTGAGGGTGAAGTCCAATATTCACTCTCCTTCTAGATCCTGTTTGTTCACCACTAAGTCCTGAATAAAACATCTGGCTCTTCTACTGTCTTAACTAGCTAGTCTCTAACTCTGCCTATCGGTCATTTGGTGCTGACAGGTAGCGTACAGTGATTATCGGAGCCTATTTGCCAAAATTAGCTGCTGTAAACAGGGTTCATATGAGCGCCATACAATATATGTTATGCAAAACCAAAACTATGATCTGTGTTGTAAGCTGTAAAAGGCTACATGTTGTAAGAAGCTATTTGTTGTAAGAGGCTCATTGAAGCTGTAACCAGCTCTGTACAGGTGCAGCGGCAGTTGATCAGTCTGATTCGTCTCTGTTTAGTTTCACATAGAGGCTAATAAGGGAATTGAAGGTTGTAGTTTTGTTTCCACCGTTTAATTTGAAAAACATGTAACACTGATTACATAACAAGCCTCTGAGCTAAAACAAAAAACCTCATTGTCAGCCCAGAGCTAGCGGGTGGCTATGTCAGGACCAAAACACACAACTCTCAGTGGTGGGTCAATACATCATGTCAGTTGTCAGCCAGACCCACGCAGACTGTTTAATGCCTAGCCAGGTGGTCCACCGTGTCGAAAGCTGCTCTGTAGTCAAATGGCTGATTGTGTGTGGAGTTAATTCACTGACGTATGTTGTTTTGTCTGGGTTGACTTCAGTCTGCCGTTATGTATCGCTCGCTTACACCTGTCACCATAAAACTCAGCTCACTGTCAGTCAGTTGAAGCTGTAAGAAGAAATACGCCAGAAAAAGAGTTGACTCTTTAGAGGATTGTGTTCACACAAGAGCAAAGTGGTGGGTTTGGAGCAGGTAACATTAAGGATAACAACACTCTGGTACAAGTTAACTGGTTATGGTTAAGAAGCACTGAGGATGGGCAGATAGGTAGATACTGTAGGTACATTTCCTACTGCTCCTGTTTCACATTAAAAACGTTCAACTTGGCAAAACACTTTATCACTTTTATTGTGAAGCAGTTAGTAAAAACGCAACGTATTCCTCACAGAGTTTAGCACTGACTGCGATCATTCATCAAACATGCATCTAGAAAAGACTTGGTCATTTTTGACGGCAGATCAGTTTTAAATATTGCAAGGAGTAAAGGGATAAGAAGGAGCAGCCACAATGAGCTGTTAGATGAAGAGCTGCAGTTGACAGGCTGCACACCCACAACGCCTCAGCAAGGTAACCAACTCTTGTTACTGTGTCCTGTTATTGTGTAGAAAACTACCGCGGTTACTATTATTCTTTTTCAGTAAACCGTGAGTTTGTTTGATCGCACTGTGAAGAGCACAGCGCTTCTGAGTCTGGACAGAACAAGGATAGAAATCTTAAGGATTACAACTGTAAAGTTGTCATTATGCTCCAAACACCATGGCTTCAGGCAACATTCAAAGGCTAAAGAGTTTTTAAACTGTTCTGAATGGTCACTGAATAGAGAAAGGTTTGTTGTGATGATTGTACAAATGGGGATAACAACAGGACACACTTCAAGACATATTTTGCAGAAGGGCACACATGCTAGTGGGCGACAGGATTTCTACAATCAGTACCTCATTTGGCTGATCGACAGTTGCTGGTTGTATCCTGCAAAGAAATGTAGTAATGCACCAACAAAGGCGGTGAAGAACACTGCAAGCTAGAGGGGATTAATGTAAACATGGCAGGATTTAAAACATTCAAAAAATGTGACGAGGCTCAGCGGGACGTGCAGGCTGACAGTGACGTTCACAGAATATAGTAAACAAGCCAACAAGTCAACCCTTGATGCTAAAGTGTGCTTGCTACGCTAAGAACAGATCGGAAATGTAAGACAACATTTTTTGCTGACACTAGATATCAAACAGAAGCCAGAGACCGTATCGTATTAAGTTGCTGTGAGCTGCAAATTCACTACTTATAAGCAGAAAGCACAAGACAACGTTATTTTGGAACCAGACTTAACAAAGTCTCTCCTCTGTCTCTTTCAGACTCACCCTGGGTCTGGGTCTGCAGCTGTCTTTATCAGAGAGCAGCATGAAAGCGAGGAGCGCTCACCATTGAGCTTAATCTGTGGACCAAATGTCCCTGACAAAAGAAGGAAAAGACTGCTTGAGCCGAATCTCAGTTGACTGAGGGGTCTCTGACTGATGATTTGAAACCCTACTTCTAACACTGGCACTTTTCTTTCATTTATTTGCCTATTCTTCCAGCAAATTCCAGCATAAATGAGAAAACTGTTTTTAATAAACATCCATTTGTATTTTGGTACAAAAACACAAGAATATTTCAAATACCAACCTTACAAAAAACACAGGCTTTCACATGTTCACAAACAAATTGAGTAAATCAACCTGACAGCAATAATGTGTGTTTAGTTTGTTGTTGTGGGTGGCTTTTCCCATTGACTTGCTTTATTGTGCAGTAGAATACCAGTGAAACCACCCCGACAGTCCAAACTCCGGTATAGAAAATTAGTTCTAGTAAAAACATTCTCCACTTGCTGGCCCTCTTCCCAGAGTCGTAAAAGTTTAAAGGTGTTCATAATTGCTAACACACCTGTAACAGTCCAGGCTCATGTTCCTTGGATGTTTATATCTGGGCCCCCTTCTTTTTCCTCTCTTCATGAAGGCTGAAATAGTCACATGTTTTCTATTTAAAATGTTTTGCTGTTAAACTTCAGTCTCTTTCTCTCTGCTTGTTTATAGAGGAGCACTGTCTCTTGTAATTTCACCATGTCCAGGGACAACACCAAAAAAACAGCAAATTCTTAAGAACTGCTCTGGGGAAGCCCAAAATCTCTCTGGTTTGACAACCAAGGTTGAAATCAACCCAAGAACAGCTGGACCTCAACAGCTGTTGAAGAGACCAAATGAACAGTGTCTCTTCATTTTTATTACTGTGAATCTCTTGGCCTTTCTGCTCTGGAAACATCCCCCATACTTTTGTTTTAGCCATTTTCCAGTATTTCTGTTTCTGATTAATTTCTGGCATTTTTCTGTGTTTATCCCATTAGCTGTTATTTATCGATGTGTTATTGCATCTACAGACCTTCATAACTCTTTGAAAACGTGAGGCATTAGAGGTCTGATACATATTAAACCATAGAGATGCGCTGATTAAAAAGATGAAAGGCTGAGATATGACATGTCCAGAATGTTTTCACAATATCTTCCAAGATCATTGCTCTTCAAGTTCACTCAGACCACAGCGAACCTGTTTACCCTTTCAATTATCTTAAGCCCAGTTCAGACCAAAGATTCGCAATGTGACAGAGCCGTTTTAAAACGTCACAGAGGAAAGTTGCAGTGGTGTGAGCTGGCCGGTCCGAGCTTGACTCAAGCCGGCTGATGGTGTCACCTGCAACTGAGCTGGTCAAACTGCCAGCGGCTGGTTTTAAAACGCAAAACATGTCACCTGTTTCTACAGCCAATCAGCTTGTAGTGAGGTCCGCTGGTCAAGTCAAAATGACTGCAGATGGTGTGTTTGCTTGCCGTCGCAGGTGCTCGGTCCTCACCAAGCCCTGTGAGGATTGTATCACCCTGTATGTGCCTATGCCCCCTCCACACACACATTTAACTGACTGATTAATTGGTGCTGGTTATTTATATTATTGTAGCGTATTTATTATGAGTACAGTCCATCTGATGCTCGTTTTATGTTTTTTGCTGTTTCCTCACTACTACAAATGCAAAAAAATCTCACTATCACTATCCTCATGCATATTTTAAGAAACTACAAAATTCAAAATTCAGCAACAAAATACGCTTGAAAAGCTGGAATCAGAACAGAAGTACGGAGAGTTGTTGAATAGAGATGATGCACCATCTCATCTAGTTGCATTGGTGTGAACCGGCAAGTTTTTAGAACGTTGCAGAACGGCATTGCAAGTAGTTGTCTGTTTAAACTCGTCTTGTTGCGAATCCTTGGTCTGAACTGGGCTTTAACCCTATGGGCCCTAGGCGTTTTTGGGGTACTTTTACTGCCTTTACTTTTAAGCTCATATCACAGTCATTATAAAGGCTACATACACATGCTATATCTTGTTTTGTTTTTTTTTCAGGACAATCTGGGGTAATCAGATTTGCCATCATTTCATGTCCTTCTATGTGCCTGTATTTTATATTAATTTTTATAAAACAAATCCGTGTGACAAAATTCTTACATTTTCACATGTATCTCACCATAGCAAGCTGGAAAAAGACATATTCTGCCATATATGGGACACATGTCCCCCCCAGTGTATATGGTGACTCCGGCCCTGTCAGGCATGCATAATTAGGCTACAGCTGTCTGTGTGCGCAAAGGTGAAGTGGCTGGTCTTGTCATACAAAGTTTGATGGAGTGTCAACTGGACAATATGGAGATATTTGCATCTTGAAAGCTGGACTACAAACGTGGACAGACAGGGAGACACACACACAAGCCTAAGACGTGGTAAGATACGATATTCCTCACTATATGAAGTGACTGATAACAAGATCTGTATAATGGATTGTAAAGAAATTCATCAGGTTTTTATTTTGTAGCCAATTAATCTGGATTTATAGTATGATGGGATGACAGCACAATGATGTGTGTGGTATCATTGGAAAGCTCTGCTCCTGCGCTTTCATGTGATACACATGGCATTTCTGTGCGACCCTGCATTCGCGAGTAATCCATCCAAGAGTAATGTGTGTGCAGAGCTGTATGAAAGCTCTGTTATACATCATTTTAGTGTAACTTTATCTTTTTTTTCGCTGTGAAAACATTGGACCACCGACAAGTGCTTGGTCTTGTCGGAAAGCTATGATTCCTGTTTCACATGATATGCGTGGCTTCTCGCTATGACGCATGGTCGCAGAGAAAATCCACAGAGAAGAACAGGTGTGAATTTGGACACACTATGCATTCAAGTTATCATAGACATTTTGCCTGATGTTTTATTGCTTGCCCAACTAGTATTTTTGCAAAGTAGCTAATTTACAGGATCTCAAGGTACCTGTCATCTGTTCGATAAAGATTGAAATGCATAACAAATCCTCTTTGAAAACAAATAAGAACTGGAATAGTTGGGGAAAAAATACCTAAAAAGGAAAATATGCCTAATCTGCGGATAAATCTACCGTTCCACCATTGTGTGATGTTGATCAGTTATAGGCTCATATAAAATGAACATGCAAAAATACAGTCAGAAAGCCTGAAAAAGGACTGTAAACCTGAACATATTAAAAATATTAAACTATTTACATGAATAAGCATTTGACTTTAATTCAGTTAACATCCAGTTTCCTGTCACGTCATGGAAAATTTTAATCTGTTTGGCTTTAAGGCATTGATGATGATGATGATGATGATGATGCATGCCTTTTTTGCACCCAGATGTTTGCCAAAACTATAAAGACCTAAGACTATTAGACCTAAATGTGGCTAAAAACAATGCAGATGAAAAAATTGAACACAGATGACATCTTTCTACAACAGCATTGATCATGCTCCCCATAAACTGAGGATAATTGAAGGAGAAAATCACATTTTCAATGGGATTGTCATTAAACCTCGATAAACTTGAGAAAGTCAAATTTATATGACTGTGAGAATGTCACTTTTCACAGCTAATTACTCATTCCAATAATTCAAATCAATACAAAGACTGGAAAAACCGAGACACTGTTGCTCTACCTTTGACGTTATGCAAGACGACCAAATAAATGTTACATATCAGAAAGCAGAACAGAAATGTTCAAAGATAAAAAAGCATCTGAACTTTTGAACAATATTCTCATTCAAGACACCTCAAGGCACCAGGAAGGAAGCAATAAAGAGACCAAATGCTACTGCCGGACTGTTCTGGCTCCAGTCTCACGAACAGAGACCTCAGTTGGTTCACATGAAGCACCTTATGTTAGAAACACAGATTTAGATTCATTTAAAACTAAGCTTCCGTTACAGTGAAACATATGTGTTTATGTCCACAACCCGCAAAGTTTCTATAGCCAATCATGTCAGTGGAAAACTGCAAGGAGGATGAAAACACTTAGAGTGTGTAGAACCTGCTCACTTTACTTTATAACCACAGTGAGGAACTTCCTCCGGGATATTACTGCTGTAGTTTTACATACAGATGGGTGACACATGAGAGTAAACCCCACAAAAAACCCACAAAATGTGTTAGTAAGATGTTGTTCCACTGTGAGCTTCCACAACAGCTTTAATGGTCCTTGTCATGGATTCTACAATTACAGACCGAATCACTGCGACGTCGCACTAACAACAACAACAATCACTTCCAGATAGACAACTGGCAACTGATTCCAACTACAGAGATATGTAAAAACGTTTAAAAATATGTGGTTAAACACAGTGGTCTGACCCGTTTGATGTTTCTGCTGCACTTATTTTATGTACTGTTGCTTTGTGATCATGTTTGATAAACCAAATCTACCAGCACAAAAGCCAAGCTATGTACTGCTTTGGACAGGACGGCAGCAAAACTTATTTTAGCCACCTAAAAAAAATCTGTACATTTACACTGATATTGACTCTTTTGGTGGGCCTTTTTAGGTGGCTAAAAAATAACTTAGTGAAGCAGAGTTTGTTCAGCACAGTTTGATTTTATGTATGCAACGTAAGGATTTGGTGGTGAAGGTGGTAGCTGTACAGCACTAAATGAAAGGAAACCCAACATTAAGTGTTAGTAAGCTATGGGTCCACCAACAGCCTCAACACTCCTTATCATAGATTCTCCAAATCTACGGAGCCCCAGTTGAGGGAAAAACATCATTCTTTCAAAAGATATTCTTGTTCATTTGAATAAAACTTGTGCAGTTAAACAGTTTCTGCACTTTAGTATAACTGTGCATGTGTAACTATATAACTATGTATGAACATTACATTCATTGTACTGTCCTCATTCTAGCTGAGAAATTGTTGCTTTTACTGAAAAAACTTTATTGGTTGATAATTTAAAAGGAAGTGGAAGCACTGGGTAATAGGGCTGGGTGTCGTAAAAAAAAAATCATGATATCTGAACCAAAACCAGTAGCTGAAAGTGATGGTAATACCAGTTGAGGACTTCATTTGATACCCATCATGTGAATGTAAGCGCTTGACTACACCTCATCAGACTGTGTGGGTTGTAGCTGCTGGGGTAGTGGGCCAATCACATGTCACATTAAACTGAAGAAATCTTGCTGTGATTGGCTGCGAGAAAAAACATACAAATAATCATTTTTTTCTAGAGCTAGGTACAAAAAGGTTTGAATGCAGGTATCGTTCGACTGGAGAAGTTTCAATACGACTTGGTACCTGGCTATTACAGTCAATACCTTAAAGGATACTCTGCTCAACTGAGTAACATAAACTATAACCTGAATCCTCGTTAACTCTGAGAGGAGTCATCCAGCAGGCGAAGCAGCTTCGACTGATGCTCAGTCCAAAGTAATCATATAAAATCTAGCCTATAATCAGTGTCTGTCTAACGGCTGCTAAATGTGTTTGTCTGACCATCGGCTGAGAGAAAAACAGAGCCAGTCCAGAAGAAAAAAAACACTCATCCAGCCTAATGAAAGATAGGTTGGTTATTACGAGTCATTACTGAGTGGCCAGGCGGAGACCACAGACATTCCTCCCGACAAAACACACTCACACTGTGGTTGTCAACTTTCAATTTTTCTGCTGTCTCTGCAGTTTTTGCATTTTTTCCTGTACACATTGAGGGGACACTTAACAGAAAAAAGGACACTATATTCTCTCTTTGACTCTTTGTCTTTTTCCATATGTGCTTCTATTTGGTGTGTCTGCTTCTTTCTGTACATCCTGTCTCTGCCTCTCTCTCTCTCACACAGCAGATGGATGGTGGGTGGTCAGGGAAGGGTTAAGTGCTCTGCTCTATAAACTCTGCTTTAAGAGTCTGCTGGAAGCTACTGGTTCAGCCTTTAAATACAGTCATTTGACACATCCCAACAGGGGCTTGTAGCATAGAGCAGCTGCTGACCCAAACTCAGGCTTTAAGGCGAGCTGGTGTGTCGGCGTCACACTGCTTTGGACAGCATGAAGGCTCTCTTATTCACCTGTATGCTGGTGCCGTGGCTGGTGGCAGCCTCGTCCAGGAGGTCTGATCAGGACTCACAGCTGATACCGGGATCTCTACCTGACAGGGAGCTGAATGGATACTTCAATGACCATTTGAAATCAAGGAGGGCTAGGGTAAGTACATTATTATTTACAGCATGCTTTTCTGCAAGGCACATGCTTTTATTGAAAACATGCTTTGAGACAAACATTTGATTTAAATTTGCAAAACACATTTTTTTCTTAAATAGTCCTGTGTCAGCAATAAAGTTTTTGCCGTTCACATGTTGCATTACTTCAGAAGACATTCCTTACACTTGTAGTTGTCACTGTTACATAATGATTCAAGGTGATTTATTCAGGTGGTGAAGTTGCATTTATAAAGAAAAATAATAATACGTAATCTTGTGCATAGACTTTAATTAAAAACAAAGGTTCTGCTCTCCTTACAGTAAATATGAGCAGAAAGACACCCTTAACACTTAGATAATAGAAATTTCTTATTAAGGAAAGATAAGAAAAATAAAACAGAGGTAAAAAAAAGATGAGGAATAAGATATAAAATAAGTCTTTACTATCCCCAAGGACAATTTTGTCATGCTCAATATTTGGAAATATGCAAAATCATGACCTAGCCGCATTATTCTAAGAGCTAATAATCCACTTCATGGTTTAGTCAGTTAATTTGTCTTCTCCCACTGGCAAACGCCAGAAACTGTCAGCACTTGACTTCACCGCCCCCCTCCTCTAAGAGGTAATAATTCATTCAGCTCACAATTTCAACACACACACACACACACACACACTCACACACCTTGTGGCTGTGTCTAACTTTTTCTCCCACCAGACAAACAGAACCCTGAAGCGACCACACTAACCATTGACTAACCACACTAACCTCTTCAAGAAATATTTGGACAAACCAAAACCAGAGTCTGGTCTGGTTGATCCTTCAGGAAACACTTGCAGGAAGTGGAAAAACCCACAAACAGTCCAGAGAATGAGACGGACAGAAATAAGTGTGAGTGAATGAGGTTGTGAAACTTAACCTGAGTTTTTAATGAGTAAAAACTTCATTTGGGACCAGCTGTTTTTCATTCAACAGTCTGTCAGTGCCAGGTCCTTCAGAGACAGACTTCATAGCCTCTTCTGTTTCTACAATTAACCACAAGATTCACTCAGGCTAACTTTTTAATCCACAATGTGGAAAAGTTCTGTTTTCATCCCTTTGATTGGTCTGCGGTCCAGTCAGTTCGTTCAGAAACAAGGATTGGGGTTTTTATTTTGCTCAAGGATACTTTGATTGGTTACAGACACTGAAGGGGATTGAATCCAGGCCACGGTAACAGAGGATAAACTAACCAACCATGGTGATGTAGGATTTAAACTTTCATTAGTTGCTAGTGTACTGGTAGCAGATTAGTTCCCCTCTCTCTGGTTGTATTTTGCAAAGATGCTTTTTGGTTGCAATCATGCAACTAAGTCCTCAGAATGATGAGCTTCTGTGGCAAGTGGCTTATTGATGATACAATTTACCCGGCTGCCACAGTTGAAAGATTTGGAGTTGTTCACAAGCCCAAAACTCCAACATAATGCTCACTGATTCCTGCATGACATCACAACGGCATTACCCCGCCTGGTTATGTGTCAGTGCAAGTACAAGGACATTTCTGAAAGATGAACTGATCAGGTATGGTTACAAAGAACAATGTCAATGCAAATCCAAAAGTCATCATCACAAAATTAAAAAGGAAAAATTCCCTCAACCCCGCAGCTAACCAGTAACTAGTCGTGCATACTGCAGCAGCTATGACTGTGGTCAGTGATCGGCCAGTAGCCAGCTGTAGACTGCTACAGAAATAGAGTCTGGTAACCAGCGTGCGATTGTTGATAGTGAGAGCACTGAATGGCATCTGTGTTCAGACCAATGGCAGAACTGTGTCACAAATCGTAGCCTCCTCATTCATTTTAATCAGGCCACTGTGTTGGCACAACGAAGGGACAGATGGCTTCAGCTGAACCTGACTAAATTTTTGCGGAAGTATTATCCAACACACTTCACTGGGCAATCAAATACATCCAAGCACATGTTCCTGGTAGATGACTTTGTAACATGAACTGTGTAATTCTATTCATCATCTGGAGATTATGGAAACGGAGGATAAAGTGACTGTCGTCATGACAACTTGCCAGAATTGAAGAATTCTGGCTCATAGTATAACATCTGCTTTACAGTGTTTTGGTGTTGATAAACCCTTTAAACTCATGGATCTGTGACTGAAACTGGACTTTCTGGATTTCATCTTCTCAGGTGTACTTAAAGCGACACGCTGTCAGCAACACAGTTATTTCTAACACAGTGAAATTTACAGTCAAAGTGTCCACTTGGACCCAACAGTGTCTCTTACAGACTCCAGTTCTTGTTCTTCAGTGGTTAAAAATCACACATTTTATTATCCCCTCACTGTTTTATAAATAATTCATAACAAGACTTACTGTCGCTATGGTCACCATCAGTGTGTAAATTACATTTTCCAAATAAGACAGCAGTTTTATCCCAGTCTACATGCCTGTGACTGTAAGAGAAAACTGCCACATTGTTAGCGTCTTTGATTTAATTCTAATTGATTCTATTTTTTTTCTTTAACGTTATCATTACATCAAACCTAACCAAAACCTGCCCATGACCACTGTATTTAACAGCAATGGCTGAAAACAGTTATCTCCAGGCTCCAAGCACAATGCAATACAGACATTTTTTCTATCTTCATTTTGTTTCTACAAAAACTTTGACACAGTGCAACATTTCCAAAACTGAACTCCTAACCTTGGGAGCGTCAGTTGTCATTTTTACACACAGACTGCACTACAGGGCCACACCAAGGTCCCTTCTTCAGGCCACCTTTGCATTTTGACACAAAACAAAACAACAGCAACATCATTCCGCTCCAGTGTGTGATTACAGACGGCATACGAGGCGTGATGGGCATGACACGTGACACAGCAGCATTGGCCTCTAGGGTAACATATAACATATGTGTCAATAGCGCTTTAAATACAATAACAATAGCAAAACGTGCCAATAACAATCACTGACCATCTCTGTTATATGGCGGCTGACCTCGTCCTCTGCCATTTCAGTGCTGTTACTGTTGCTGTTACTAAGGCAAGACCACTCTCCCCATTCTGTGATTGTACCTCACATACAGCATGGTGAGGTGGCAAAACAACACAGTATTCCCACCTTGAACAGACAGTGTAAAAGGGGCTAATGTTTTGCTCTAGCAAATGAGCTGGCGGCTATATGAACAGGCCTTGCTTTCTCCTGCAGAGCGTGGTGTCTGTTGCTGATGAACCTGATGACACCGCAATCGAAGCAGGAGGAGATGGCTCTGGTAAGAGAAAGGCCAGTTTTTCTCATGTACACACAAAAACATCTCATTTAAATTGATATAGGAAGTTTAAACTGCTGGCCAATTGAGTCAATGTGTTCCTGGTTTGAAGGTTTTGGAAACACACAAAGAACATTTTAATCAAAGTTGAGTTGGGTTTGAACCCAGAAGCACATGTTGGCAAACAGCAATTACAATAACTTGGTTGGTTGCCTCTAAAGTCTACTTCATAGTATCTATCTCAAAGAACACATTTTTTAATGTATGGAGAAGTCATGCCCAACATGGCTACCTGCTCTTTTAGGTTCTGAGGTGACAAAAACCTGAATAAGATGAAAAGCGGGTCAAATTAAAGTTTATGACAAGCTTGAAAGTGTAAGATGATCATTCTTGGTATAATGATATCAAGTTAAGTCAAATTTATCGATAGAGCACATTTTAAAAACAAGAGCTGACTAAAGTTATTTACAGGGAGAGTTAAAATACAACTAAATAATTAAAACCGGGAATGTGGAACATTAATCTGATTAATCAAAATATCTGAGGGACCTTAAAGGCAGACCTTTAAAAACAAATAAAAACAATCTTAAAATCAATACTATATTTCACTGGTAACCAGTGAGGAGAGGCCAGTACAAGAGAGATAAATTCCTTCTTCCTAGTACCAGTGAGGAGACTCGTGTCTGCATTTTGAACTAGGTGTAGGTGAGCTACAGATGACTGACTGCCACATAAAGAGAGTTACACCAGTGAGGTTGTGACATAGTAAAAGCATGCACGATGGCTGCTTTACATCAAATTGATTAATTTCTACCATAACATTCTCTCAAACTACACAGGAGGAAAAAAGTGAATTTGACTGAAATGTTTGGTACTCCCTTGTTTCATAAACACAGGCAATATTACAGTTGATGAGATGATTAATCGATCAACAGAAAATTAATAGACTACTATGTTGATAATCGATTCACTGTTGAAGTTATTTTCAAACAAAAATACAAAACATACTGTACCCTACCAATCTTAGGTCTTATGCAATGAACTGAGTATCTTTGAGTTGTTGTAGGCTCATCAGACAAAACAAGACATTTGAACACCTCACCTTTGACTTCATAGAATTTTATTTTCTGACATTTTATAGCCTACAAAACTAATCAAAAATATAACTGTTAGTTGCAGCCCAAACTGAATTAATGGTTGGTTGTTAGAAGTGCAGTGTTGTGACTACAGACTATTCTGAAGAAGGCTTGATGTTTGTGTGGTGCCTCTGTATTGCAGACCTACCCACCTGCCTGCTGTGCGTGTGTCTGACTGGTTCAGTGTACTGTGAGGAGGTCAGTCCAGACATGACCGCTGTTCCCACATTGCCTAAAGAGACAGCCTACCTGTATGCCCGCTTCAACAAGATCAAAAAGATCAACACCAAAGACTTTGCTGACATTGGTAAGGCTGGAAACTGTCTCCAGAGACTGAGAGGTGGTGGTGAATACTAGTCAGATTCACTGTATTGTTCTTTGATTAATTATCCTGAAATTGTATACTGCACTTTATTATTTACAGAAAATCTTCCCAGCATGTGTCTTTGGGTTATTTCAGCTTGGCCTTAGAGACTGTAAGTTTATAACAGGAAGCCTGCATTACAAACTGGAGGTGTACAATTTGAAAAATGTGGGTGTTTACCAGGCCGGAAGGGTTAAATGAAAAGACACTTTAGCACAGCATCATGGAAAATGTACGATCCAGTGTTTTTGAAGGTGGATCCAAACTTTGAACTAAGAGTCAGGATATCTTGGCCTCTGCTGCACAGATGTTAAGCATTATTTTTTCAATCCGTCTCTTCAGAGTCTCAAAACTTTAAGAAAGTGCAAAAGTAAATCACTGGAGTATCCTTTTAGGTATTGTTGTGTGTCGTCAGCATAGCAATGGGATGTGATGTTGCAGTAAACAGGGTAAAGACAGCAGAATTAGGCAGGACAAATACACAACAGATATCAGCTTCTGTTGATGATTTTAAGTTTTTTTATGTTAGGTTCTGGGTCATAAAATGCTTAGCCCCGTTTGCTACGGTTCTTTTTTTGTCTGGCAAGACACCAGCTGGCTGAGAGACCTTAAAAAACAGAAATGCATACACATCACAAGGGTAAAGCACTTTGCACCACTGCTAACAGGAGAAACCCTTACTTGATAATTCCCCAGCCTGGAAGAGAAATGCCAGTGTTAATATTTGCAAAATTACAAAGATACTGGTCCAAGTATCTCCCTCCAAGAGGACGAATACATACATCTACAAATTCAAATACAAAAATAGTTTTAGGTATGCCCCTCTCAACAGGGTCTTGGTCAAACACTTCAGCTAATTATCCAGTCCATGTCTTGGTCTTTTAGTACTACATTGTGCTGGATTGCAATAGTCTACAGAGTTCTACAATAACATCAGAGGAACAATTTGACAGGTGTCTGTAATAGCTTTGTTGAACAGGGAAGGAACGAGAACCAGTTGACCTAAAATGGTTCAAAATGGTGATAAAACAACAAAAGAAAGTGAGATGTCCAAAATGGCTACAACTGCAATAACATATTTTTCTCCAATCTATTAATAGTGACGCTGAAGAGGATTGACCTGTCGGGGAACATGATCTCAGAGATTGAAGATGGCGCGTTCGCAAAGCTGACCCTGCTGGAGGAACTGTCTCTGGCTGAGAACAGACTGGTCAAACTTCCTATGTTACCTTCCAAACTCATATCTTTCAATGCCAACTACAACCTCCTCAAAACAAAGGGTGTCAAAGCTAATGCTTTCAAGGTAAACATCTTCATCTCTCCAAACTTTTTCAATCATCCCAACCTGATCTAGACAATGGAAACTGGGTCAAATCAAAGCATTTTTGGAAAATTGAATAGAACTATTTGTCTATCATTAGCAAGTATTTATTATCAGAGAGACACAAACCAGCCAGGGGAGCTCTTCTTAGCAATGTTGTGCCGAAGGTGAAGGCAGGCTGGCTAAATCCTGTACTGTGTATGATATTTGTGCAGAGCAAAGATTCATAGGACAAGGTACTACAGGATACTATGCAACACCATTTTAGGTTGCTTTACGACACAATAGAAAACCAATACAGAGATGCTTGGATGGAGCCTATATTTCCTTACTGCAGAGTTTTCTATTGCCTACATTAGTTTTTTCCAACCGTTCATGAAATATGCTTACTTTCTTTGCCCAAAGAATGAGAAAGAAGTTTGTGGTTTTTGGGGGAGTTACATGTTGGAACTCTTTAGTATATCCATCCATCTCGTACTTCTGTTCAGCAGCAGGTACTGGCTTCTGTACAGGCATGATGGTACCAAACCTGGCAACCTCAGACTCCAGGAAGTAATATAGTCACTACTTGACCGTTTATTAATAAGAAACAGATGCAGCTCCTTACTCCCCCTAAAACCACAAACTGTCATTTTTACATTTCTGCTAATATATATTCTTGTAGCCAAGTGTGCTGTATGTTTTTGAAAGTAAACCTTTAGTTTCCACATATGGATGGCTTGAATAATTCAGCTGAATCTATGAGGTCTTCATGGTGTGAATTTGTTTCTCCAACAGAAAATGGCCAAGCTGATCAACCTCTACCTGGCTGACAACCAGTTGGAGGCTGTTCCATACATCCCAGACAGTGTTCGAATCTTACATCTACAGGTTTGTATCCTTTAATGCTAAAATATACACAACTATATTGACTTCGGAAGCTAGGGACACTGAATTGAAACAGTTTTTTTGCGTGCTAGTGAAATATTAATCAGTATTATAGGACAACTCTTTCTATCTGATTCTGAAGTTTTTTCGACTCCACCAGCTAACATTTTATTCACTCCATTTTCTTCAGAACAACAACATAACTGAGGTCAACGTAAACACCTTCTGCAGGGGCAATGACACCTACTACCTACGGCCAAGCCTCAGTGAGGTCCGTATGGACGGCAACCCCGTGGTGCTGTCGAAGTACCCCGACAGCTTTGTCTGTATGAAGGTATTGCCTGTCGGACGGTACCGCTGAGGAGGCAGAAACTTTACTGTAGCCCCTTTGTTGCTGATGGAGCAGTTTTCCCACAACAGAGTGCTGGGGGGATACCGTGACGTTCTGGAATTTGGGGTGCTGGTCCCATGGTGGGGATAAAGGTGTCAATGTTTTTTACTTCAGCAAACCTACAAACAGCATGTGACACTGTCAGGTCGAAATGAAACCATTCACTGGATTAAAAGGTGTAGAATTCAAGGATCTTCTCTACTCTGGCCTTTTTCAGGCATTTAAACATCTGCAGGATGATGCACACTAGAGATGTTGACAGTCACAGTCAAATGAATTGGTGCAAAACAACCCAAAAGTTGTGAAGGCCTCACTATGCTTCAAACAAACTAGTTAGTCTGAACACGTCTAAAAAAGACACTTCTACTAGTTAAAACTATCCTCAGTGAAAGGCAGGCTATATCACACTGCCTCTTTGATCCCTCTCCAACAACTTTGTTTCTTGAATCACGTTGAAGTCTTGACATGTTGAATCCTACAAATGTGTGTAACGGCCCACACTTTCAGACAAGCTCTCTTCAAAAGCATTTATGATGTTTAACAAGACTAAAGTCATAAAAGATCTCGAGAAAGAAGTCTAGATCCAGCGTACCTTACACCTCAACACACCTGGCCAATCAATGCATAAAGTGGATGTGTTTGTCAGATTGTCTGTTTCGGACAACAAAAATTGTCCAACACAGCTTTTGATTCCGCTATCAAAAAAAAGGGCTTCAGATGTTAATAAACTGGACAAACACTTTGGATGAAGCGCACTGAAGCCTTGACGATGAGACTGTTATTGTCAGATAGCCAGATACACAGATTCAGACCACCTGTTCAGCAGGCAAACTGCCCTCTGACTGTCCTTTCTACAGGTGACGTAATGGCAGCAGAACTGATGTAATCCTGTAAATGAGTGGAGAAGCACCAACATCTTTACAACATCAGTCCAATTTATTGTTTCATTTTGACCTGACGCTGTACTACCTACATGAATGAAACGACACACACTGCTTGTGACTTTAAACACATATGCAGCCGCAAGCCAACAGGCTTGCTTATAACTACCTGTACTTATTAGTTCGAAACACAACAGGCCAATGTTTTCACACTTTTGTGAAACAGATTCTAAAATAGAAGTTATTTTTTACTTTATGCAACTGTAAGTACTAAAGAAAAAAAATGAAGTCAGGATATTACTGCAACCTGTTATATAACTTTGCCACTTTTGCTGACCTAAACAAGTAACTTGTACTTGTGTAAAACATCTCATTTCAAGGTTTTACATTAAATTAAACAACAAAAACAACAACTGCAAGTAAACTGTCCAACAAGTGCTTTTATAGAACAACACATTTTTTAGCCTTACAAAGCCGGATCACAGTTTTCACCTTGCTCATTGTGGATCATCTGGAATTTAATCTGGTCAGACATCATTGCAAGAACACATGACATGAAGAGCAGTTTTTAACTATGTGTATTAATGTTGTTGCATGCTTCATTTTAAAACTTCCAGACTAAAAACAATGTAGGCTGGCTTTGAGGCTAAAACATAATATTAAAAAGTCCATTTTGAAAATATAAGTCCTGTCTGACGTACCGTCACCACTGAATGAAAATGTTACTGTAGTTTACAAAACACAACCTTAGATGTTCTTTGTAAACCACATACCAAGTATTTTTGCAGTTAATATTTTAAAGAGTTGTGATGACAGAAGGAGGGAGGATGCTACAGTGTCTTCCAAACAAGATTGAAGTCATTTTAGTCATACAAGAGGAATACTTGATGCCTGCATGATGATTTAAAGTGTTATTTTCTCCAAATGAACATTGTCACATGGCAATGAAAAGTTTCTGAAATGGCACTTAAAATAAAACAGCCTGTGAGCATTTGTCATTCATTGTATGTTGCTTTGAGATTTTCTTGTCAGACTATTGATTCCAGCTGACTCAGACAGCTGATTCACATTAGATTGTCTTGGTATGCCAGCAGGAATAGTCTGTTAATACTTTTCTCATGAGTGTTCTCTCAGAAAACAACTGCGTTTTGCTCTGCTATTGTGTGAATTAATTTCACTTTTAATTATTCCATTAAAACGTCCTCTCTATAAAAGGCAATGGCCATGTAGACTTGTCCAACTGCAGGCTTTCTTAAGCATTTTGTGACTCGGCTTCACTTTGTTTTTTAATTTATAGACTCCAGTTGGAGTGAGCTGGGGAACAATGTATCTATGAACTATAGTAATGTGAAAGTTACTCCATTTTTATTTTGTCTGCTTTTAAAATGTCTTGCTTGTGTCTCTAACTCTTCCCTTCCAGTAATAAAGAGAAATTATTACTGATGTGAATAAGACAGTGATGTACAGGAAGATGGGTATGTGACATGGCGATGTTTTTAAGATGTTTTAATAAAACCAAACTTTGTAAATTAAAATGAGTTTGGAATTATTTTTGAGTCTGCTTTATGTGTAAGAAAAAGTGTTTCAAATGTTTAGTCTAAAGTACAGGTACAGCCAGAAAAAAATGGAATCGTACTCCAATCAACACAGGAGGTTTTAGTGGTGGTTATGCCGGTCCCTTTGTAGATGCAGAAGGTTTTGATTAGAGTTGAGCTTTAAATTTCACCTGTATTGTGCAATATTCTCCATAGTGACTGTGTTTATATTCTTTCATTCATGCTGAGATCAACAACGGTGACTGTAGTTAGCAGAGGGTCTGCAGTGGAGATGTCTGTTTCTGAAAAGAGTCTCTCCTCATCTTCTTTAATGTAGTCTTTACTGTGAACAGTCTATGGCAACATCTGACACTTGCAGGAAAAAGCATAAGCAGCCCAAACAGAGCAATGTACTTGGCATCTCCCAAACCCTAATGTGTTATTTACATTTTTGAGGAGATGCTCATGAACTACTGTATTGGGTAGCAATGGAGCCTACAAATGTACCCACCATAGTGCCTCCATAATTCCTTTAAGCAAAACTACCGGTATACGTTCAACTCAAGTGTCAAACATCTGATAAGAGATAGTCTTTTCGTCAAAGTATAAAAACTCAAGCCAGCATACAACTTAAACATCCATGTGTTATATGCCAAGCCCTGGAGGTGGCCATTACAGGTTGAAATGTTCATGACACCCCAGAGTACTTAAGTTTTCTACTAAAAGTACATTACATGACACTGAAAATGGCAGAGGTGCATAAAGACAGTTTGACATCATTACCTCCACCAAGGAGGTCATGTTTTCAGTTTAGTTTGTTTGTTTGTCAGCAGGATTATGGAAAAGCTGCAGGCCAGATTTTCATGAAACTTGGAGGAAGGGTGTAGCACAGGCCAAGGAAGAACCTATTGAATTTTGGAGTGGATCCAAGTCACAGATGTGATACACAAATTATTTTTTCACTTTTATTAAAAACACAAGACAGGGAATTTGGCCTTCAAATGGGACTGCATTTTCCAAGTGCCCTTTTAGGTTGATTTACTTTCAGTTATTTAATTGAAATTCAAATGAGGGCACAACCTTCAGTGTCGGAATAAGTGTATATGCAGTGTTTCCCCTATATATGTACAGGCCTGGCAGACCACCAGGCCAACAGGAACCCCCACCAAGACCATTAAAAATCTTAATGCCAAAAGTAATGTTAAATAACCATTACTGTGATACCTCTCAATCAATTCTGCAGGAGCTATGTGCCGTGGATTATAGCTCCACACCGCCATGAGTCCATGGACAAGGCAAGTGTCTGTGGTTAGTTCACGTCTTTAATAAGTCGAATGTCTGTTATCAAAATGGCTAAAGTCAGTTGATCAGGTGACGTAAAGACAACATTGTGAGTAGGCTACCAGTTACTAACATGCTGACAGATTCTGCGCTTTTGTGTTTCTAGCTGAGCCGGACCAGAGAATATTCAGTTAAAACAAATTGGTGATGGGGCAATCTCTGGCTCACAAGGCAGAGTGTGCGCTCATATAGACTGAGTCCTTTGTTATGTCGATGTGAAGAGTGGTCCATGTGGATTTCAAAAAGAAACAGATGAATATTTGGAAAGGTACAAGAACTGTTAAATATCTAAAGAAACTTTAAAGTGTTAAATTTGAGAATGAATATGATGCTGTGGTCGGTGGATGAATGAATGTGTTTTGCAGACAAAAGTGAACTGGATATTGTTTGCCACATTACAAGCAAAACAAACATTCTGCTAATGTCTGTAGATTTTCATTTTGGATCTCTGCTGAAAACTGAATAAAAATTAAATTATAATTTTAAAAAAATCTGCAGATTCTGTTTGGGTCTGTTAGTAAGTTGTGGCTGACATGACCCACTGATATCACCATCTTAAGTCACACCACTAGCACAACAAAAACATTATATGCACTACACCATTCCCCATGGCTGTCTGCATGTGTTTGTGCGTCTGTGCATCTGTGTGCAGACAGTTAACACTAATATGCCCACAATGGAGAAATGCCATTCAGTGATTGGCCACATGCTTGTAAACGTCTGTGGTTTGTGACTGGTATGCTGCCCACCATCATCTGCAGTCCTGCAGACCTACAGTGACTGGCTGGTTAATGTCGGTTAAGATTCCTGGATTGTATGTGAATTCTTTGTGTTTTATATCTTTATTTGTTTATTCCTCTAAATACATGTTGATGTCTGTGTGTCATTAAAGCATGGAAATCAGCATACAAGGCACTGCCCACATTACAGCTGAATAGTTACAATGGGAATTACATTTTTCCATAATAACACTGAAGAAAATGCAACTAAAGCAAAATAAGAGTTTAGAGCACACAGGCCAGTATGGAAAATGTGGGTTAATCCTCCTCCAGCACAGCCAACTTGGCAGAACTTTACATTCTCCAAGTAAACAGGAGAATAGGTTCCATATTGCTTCTGCAGCTTGATTTACTGTTTGACATTTTACTGCTACCTCTTCAATAAAGTCCCACCCTGATATTTACCATGCTCACACCAATTCACACCCACTGCATTAACCTCCAGTTTACTCTTTCATCAGCCTGAGTCTAAGCACTTTACAAACAATACTGACCCTTTTAAGGACGTCATTGTATCTTCATGGTTGACATTAGGCTAACAACTGTTTTGAAATACAAAACCTGAAGCCAGTCTCTTCTGGACCACAAAGAGAAACCCTGTCCCTCTAGATTCACCCTCTGACCTCTACGCTGGACAAGACAACAAGGCTCTTCCACTGATGGATGAGGGTGAAGCCCAACAGAGGTCGAGCAGAGGTTAAAGATTAGATCCAACCATTAAGTTTCCATTTTGGGTCTGTCTGCCCTCACACTGATTGATGGACCATCTGCTCTCCCCACTGACAGAATTCAGGATGAACTCATTTTGTCCCCAACAAATGATGCAGATATGTCACTGAGCAACAAGTAAACATCTCCAGAACCATCAAGAAACAACAAAAGAACAGCAACAGAAATCTCATTGGCCTAAAATACTGCCATGTTTCACAAAAAATTAAATCAGTGGTGTGAAACACATCACATAGAGGGAAATGCCCAACTTGGTCAAATCCTTCATATTCGTTCCAAGGAGTTCGTCATGTGTCAACAACACACAAATAATAGAAAGCAGGTGTGTGAGGGTGGGGTCGCCAATGTGAAGTCCATTTCGGTGCAGGTGTGTCTTCACTTACCTGGAAGTGTTGGAAGGTTCTGCACCGGTCATCACATCTGTCTGAGAAAGTCCTGAGGGTCCTGAAGAACAGCAGAAGATCCCTGCTCTCCTCCACACTGGAATGATATTGCACACATCATTAAAACAATTCTAGGGGAATTTATTAGCTCTTCCCCCTTGAAGTTGATTGTTTGAATTGTCCATCAGTAAAGGTGGGAAAAAAACATCCTTAAATGTTACAATATGCATCAGTATGTTTGCTGTCAGAGTTCTCAACTGCAGCAACTTTAACCCTCTGTTTTTGTCTACAGGATGTGTTCAGGTACAGTATTCAGTGTAGTATGTCCATGTTTTGACAAAACTTACAGTAGTGTCTACCATATTATTGTACAAAAAATGGAAGAAAATAGATTTTAGATGTAAAATACGCTTCAGGTCAAGCTTACGAATGCATAGTGCAAGTGAAACACGACCCATTGCGCTGCCTGTGTAGACAGCCGAATTGACTAAAACAGAAGCATAAGAATAAGAATAAGAATAACTTTATTCATCCCCAAGGGGAAATTCAATTATCTGACAGCTCATCTATTAAATGTCAAAGAATTATAAAGCCCGATGGCTGTTGGTATATAGGATCTTCTGTATCTCTCTGTCCTGCATCGAAGAGAGAGGAGCCGTCCACCACAGTTTTTCTGGTCTATCAAGGTGTTGTGGAGTGGATGATTTGGGTTGTTCATGATGGCCTTGAACATCTTCAGAGTGCATCTCTCCACCACCTCCTCCAGTGTGTCCAACCTGACTCCAATCACAGAGCCAGGTCTTCTGACTAGTTTGTCCAGCCACCTTGCATCTTTGTGTCTGATGCTTCCTCCCCAGCAGACTACAGCATAAAACAACACATCACAGACTGATAAAACATCTGCAACATCTTACTACAGATGTCGAGAGATCTGAGCTTCCTCAAGAAAAGGAGGCGGCTCTGCCCCTTTTTGTAGACAGCGTCTGTGTTTTGGGACCAGTCCAATTTTATCCAGGTGTATACCTAGATACTTGCAGCTTGGCACCACCTCGATGTCCACCCCACAGGTATTCACTGGCTGAAGAGGGGGCTTGGACCTGCGGAAATCTATGATCATGTCCTTGGTCTTTGAGGTGTTCAGGAGGAGACAGTTCTTGTGACTCAAGTCACTGAAGGCTTTTATCAGGTCCCTATATTCAGACTCCTGCCCATTCCTGATACACAACACAATAGCAGTGTCGTCCGAGTATTTCTGGATGTGGCCCCGAGTTGTATTTGAAGTCCGCCGTGTACAGTGTGAACAGGAATGGAGCCAGGACAGTCTCTTGTGGAGCCCCCGTGCTGCTCATTAATGTCCCAGAAACACAGTTCCCCAACCTGACATACTGTGGCCTTCCTGTCAGGTAATCTGTGATCCAGGAGATAAAGGAAGGATCCACTGCCATCTCTGTGAGCTTGTCTTTGAGTATGTTGGGTTGGATGGTGTTGAATGCGCTTGAAAAATCAAAGAACATGATTCTCACATAAGCGCCAGGTTCCTCCAGATGAGCTAGGGCATGGTGAGGCATGTAGAGGACAGCATCGTTCACTCCAATGTGTTGTTTGTATGTCTGCTAACATTTGCTTATTTGCAATAAAAACAAAGTAAAGTGTAAGTTGGTTGAAATGCCACATATCAAAAGTCAGGAGATCCTCAAAGTCATTATGAACCACGAGTGTCTGCACAGAATTTTATGACAATCTATCTGAACTTAACTTAAAATAAACTTAACTTTGGATGCTGGTTGGGCAACCTGAAGAAAACCAGAATAAGGAAAAACTGTGATGAAGGATTAACTTTTCACTAACGAAAAACATTAAAGTTTAAACAAGTAACATGTTATCATTCAATTATGCTGTCTGGCCCACTGTGCTATTTTCATATAAACTACAAATAAAAGAGGCAGTCAGTCTCCACAGCAAAGGCTTCAGTTTTAACGACATTTGTCTCAATATTCCAACATTATGGACAAACAGAAGGCTTGTAAAATCTGTCTCAATGAATGAACTACTTTAAGTGGTGACTTAAATTAGTAACAGAAAAATGTTTCTTAAAAAAGGATTAAGCCTATAATCAATATATATGGCCAAAAAGCACAACCTTGTTGTACCTCTATACCATTTGTACAAACAACAGGTAAATCCTGAACTACCCATCCATAAACTGTAAAAAGTAGGTTACAAAAAGTTGCTTCTTCATATACAGTATAATGTATATCACAATGGCAACAGCAAAAAAATCTTTGTTTTGGTCTGGTTCTCTCTGTCTGTGTGAGCCTAGGACATTCTGTTACAGAGTTTTCCATGGGGGCCCAGGGCTAGACGGCAGCCGGGTGAAGTTTCCAGACGACTGTTATTCCACACCGAGCCGATGGAAACATGGCGCACGCTCCCATATAGTGGAGCATTACCAAAAAGACAGAGAGGGAGAGAGTGGGAGAGAAACTGATCCCTGGTTTGATATTGTTGTGTTAAACGGATTTGTTGTGTTCTGAATGATGCTGTTTGGCTATACAGTATCTTCAGTGTTGAACCAATTAAACCACACTGCTTGAGAAAACTTCATCATGTAGTGATTCTACTGAGATGTGTAGACTTGGAAAGTTTAAGTGGCCTCAGATCACCATCCCAAAGAAGCAGTAAAATTGGTTTTCAGCAGAGGAAAAAGACCAAATTTAACAACACTTTGAGTAGAACCCATTTTGGACATATTTTGGCTGGTACAATAAATAAACAAACAAATCAATTAATTAATAAATTCTGAGGTCAATACAAGGTCCTACAGAAATTAGGACTGTAACTTGAACGCAACTCATGTAGCCGATGTGAGCTGTAATTCAGGGACCTGGATTTGCATTACCTTCGAGTCAATTTGTTCACCTCAACAGTCATAATAAATACCAAAATCTAAACGGTAGATTCATTAAATTTACTGGTCACATTCATATTCCCCAGAAGATAAGTCCTTTGATTATAATGACCTCATGCCCTGAAAATAACTGAATGCTGCAGCCCTGCCCATTTTTATGACTACACAGCAAACCCACTTTAATTACATTGTCCAGAAAACATGTCTGTGTACTGTAAATGTTGCCGTGTCTGTAAAGCAACAGCTGTCTTGAGTGTAAACCTCCCTTTTAGCTTCAGAGCTGACAGATATCTCCTGCTGTGGTCCTGACCTCAGCTCTGTTTGGCTTCACACTATCAGCCTGGCTCAGAGCAGCAAACACAAACAGCCTGGATCGGTGTTTTTTCAACTGCAGGCTGGGGGGCAAAATGGTTCATGGCTCAGTCTGCTTGGATCCCCATATGACAAGAGCAGCACTGTATTTTAATGGCAGAGGTTCATGAGGAAGTTTGACATATTCCAGTCCTCTAAACCTATCCCACAATGCACTGCATCAAAAGTGTTTCCACATTTGGGCTGAAACAGTTTTTAGCCGAATTACTAAAAAACAGTTGGATAAAAGTGAGACTACAACTGCATTAACGTATCAAATAATAAAAAGGGTGTTTTCTTGAGAAAACAGCAGGCATCCACACTCATGTTTAAAGTCACTCTTACTGTGCGTTAATACAGAAAAATTCTCAGTTTAGTTCTTCACATTCACACATTTTTGGTCTCTGTTGTCAGACAACTGAAGAATATGAAATAGTGATTTAATTACAACTCATAAACCCATTAACCAGGGAGTCATTCCCAAGCTGCTGCGCTGCAGTGCTGATATAATCCTTATTCTATTATCACATTGTCATCTGACAAAACAAATTTAACATAAATTTGGGCTGCAAGTCTATTTTCTTCAGTCACATGCACTGATTCCAACTTGGACTCTGAGGACAACCAAAATGCAGGTGCAAATACAACAGTAAAGTGGCTGGACACATCCTGTGTGACAGGGACAGAGGACTGAAGCTGGACCACTGCTTTTGCTGCACAGCCAGTGTAGCCACAGTGTTACTGTGAATACTAACAAAGTTAAGAAACTACTTCAGGGAGACAAGAGGGCAGATGTGGAAACATGCCTCTGCTGAATAAAGAAAAAAAAACAATAAAAATCAGAGTGTCAGTGTTTATCTTTCAGACCAGCTTGATTTAACAAAGATTATCAGTCTGATTTGGACTGTAAAACTATGACTCTCTCAGACTTGGAGAAGGCAGCAGTGTGTCAGAATCATTATCTCCAGTATTTTTCCATCTGTTGTTTGCCAGATTCTGCAGACTGGACCATACAATCCAGATGTGGTTTGGCCTTAAGATATAGAACAAATCAGACTTATGCTCTGTGGTGCTGATCCACTCACAGAAAAGACGCTTTCTGGCAACTGTGGTTATCAGGACAGAGAATGCACCTGGGCACATGAACCCCTACAAGTCATCTAGTTTATATAAACACGACTAAAAGGTTTGAACTTGGGTTCAACAGGAGTCATGACCAAAGCAGGTGCTCCTGATGCTCAGGTGAATACTGCCAGCAGACTGGAGACCACAGTTTCAAGACAAACTGTTTTGTTGCATAACAGAACATGTGGAAAGTACATAAGTTGCCTACTGTCAGCTGCTCCAGATATTTAACAATAACCAGAGGAGTTGACACAAGTGAAGGCTCCTGGAGGCGACAGCATGATGAGAAAATGTACTGATCCTTCAGTGCATGGTGATTCTCTCTTGAAAGATTTAGTGTTGAAGCTGAAATTTCTTTACTTTTTTTTTATAGTACTTTAGACATCACAAACAAGAGTTACAGATACAATTCAAAGTCAAATACAACAAATACAATTCAAGGGGACCTATGATGCTCATTATCAGGTTCAGACTTGTATGTAAGATTTCTACTGTTTCTACGTATTTATATGCTTTCACAGTTTTCCTCATACAACCTGTGCTGGAACACCTGTATTCACCCTCTGTCTGAGAAGGCTCAGTTTTATGTCTGTCTCTTTAACGCCCAGCTCAGACCAATGATTCACGTCTAAACTCAACTCAAGCTGGCTGATGGTTTCACCTGCAACTCCGCTGAACAAATCGCTGGTAGCCAGTATCTCACTATCTCACTATCTCACTATCACTATCCTCATTCATATTTTAAGAAGCTACAAATTATATTCAGCCACAAAATAAGCCTGAAAAGCTGGAAATTGTTGCATAAAGTTGATACACCGTCTCATCTAGTTGCATTGACGTGAACCGGCAGGTTTTTAAAACGTTGCAGAATGGTGCATTGCAAGTAGTTGCCTGATTCAATTTGTCTAGTTGCAAATCTTAGGTCTGAACTGGGCTTAAGCCGCCCTCCAGAAAAAGCCCAGTCTGCTCTGATTGGTCAGCCTTTCTGTGTCTTCCTTATCACGGCATTTCTGCACCGTTATTTCAGCTAGGGAAACGACTGTAATGGAGAATAGCAGCACTTTTCACTATGAAAAATTACCAATACAATAAAAGCTTCTAAACACAACCAGACATATTTGGACAGGAATATGATCTGAAATCAGGGAGAAATTAACAACATCTGCAGTCAAGATTACATGTTTCCTTGACATTAGCATGTAGATTTATTTAGTAGTGTAGGCTATGTTATGTAAACACTTGCAGTGGCGTGCCTAGAGCAGAAGACCATATAAAGAAATTTGGCACACTATAACATCATATAATAACAGAGTAGAAAAAACTGTTGGAAGCCTGAGTGTTCAAAGCGGTAGGAAATATGAGATTTTTGCTCACAGGGTTATTTCTACATACGTTAACCTCATTATCTGAAATTTTGGCCACATTTAAAGCATGAATATCCTTCACTGTAACACTATATATGAAACAAAAAAGTGGAAAACTATAATCGGTCCCCTTTGAGTTTAATTCTGTTGAAAGAAGTTTAGTTTTAAAGACCCTGACAATTTGGTGTCAAATCTTCACTGGTAGTATTTCCCCAAAAAATTAAAGAGGAACTACACACTAAATTATTATTTTTTTCACTGTACACAGACTCACATAGATTTTTGCTGGTAAATTTTGCTAATACAAATATTTTTCCAACTAAATGTATATTATTTGTTTTACAATTGTGCACTGCCTCGGTTAAATAAACAAATAAATAAAATCTGTGGCCTCACCAGACCGCAGTAAAGCTGAGCAGCTGACAGAAGGTCAAATATTACTCCACGCCTGTTTACAAATTCAGATTAAAGCTGAAAGAGAATCTGCGCTGTAATGTTATTTGTAATCCACCGGCTTTGATCACAATGAACATTTTCCCCTGCAGTGAAAAAAGCATCTGGTAGAAAAGAAATAGTGACTAAAGCTCCAGACATTGCTGAGTAAACCTCAACAGACAAGATTGAGCTCACATATTTTTTTACAGTCACAGCAGGAACAGAGCAGGTGTAACTAATATTGATGGTGGCTGTGCTCCATATACAGGTGGGTGTGCCAGTAAGCCAGCACACCTAAATGGAATGCAGCCATTTTGTATGTAATGAATTACACCTGTGTTTGACAAGTCAAATGTCTGCCGTGAGAAAGGCTTTTTGTTTGCGAGTAAAGCGCAGAAAGAGCGAGAACAAGTGGATGTGTGAGTGAGGAAGTGCAGCTGGACAACAGCCGTTTGCAGTTTGACATCTTCTTCAACTTTAATAAACACTTGAATTAAGGTAAACAGACGGCTTCACCCTGACAGGAGTGATATCCAGTATTAAATATGTAGAGCTGGACTGAGCAGAACAGGCAGTGTAAATAAATGACAAACTTACGGGCCACTGGCTTTCAGTCCAAACACACCAATTAGGCTTTCCAGTCATCTCCAATCTGATACCTCACATATAATGAACTTCAGATAGACTTTTTCTCTGGCTGCTGGCCCATGTGGAAATGGCTAACCACATGGCCAAAAGTATGCAGACACCTGAACATTGCAGACATGTGTGATAGCTGAACATGTGATTCCAGAACCATGGGCATTAATCTGCTGCTGTAACAGCCCTGTGGACTCAGACTTTCCACCAGATTTTCTAGGGATTTGCTCCCATTGAGGTCCAACACTGATGCTGGGCAATAACGCCTGGCTCACAGTGGGTGATCTATAATAATTAATCTCAAAGGTGTTGGATAATGTTGAGGTCAGGGCTCTTTACGGGCCAGTTAAGCTCGTCCACACCAAACTGGGAAAACCATTCATTATGGAGCTGGCTTTGTGTACAGGGGGAATCGTCAAGTTCAAACAGCAAACAGACAAACACAAAATGTCGACACATTGTTGTCTAAAATGTAACTGTATGCTGGAGCATTAAGCTCCATCTCTCTCATTTACATTCACAACTGGAGCCCACTCAGCTGACGCTTTCAAGAATACATTTCCTGTTTTAGAGTTAACTCCAACTAAGAGGTCAAAGGTTAACTGTCATCAACTTTAACCTGCAAAGTTCCATATCTAGCCAACAGAAACAGTGTTGTCGTGATGCGTCTTGTAGAGGTTCAGTGCTGAGTGTAGGAACGTTTCATTGAACTGAAGACAAAAGTAAGCTTATACTTTTAGTGCGCAGTTATTAAACTGGTTCTAATCTGTGACAAGAAATTAGTTTTAGATAGAATACAGATGTATTTTCACACAACTCCTCTGACTGATTAATGTTGATTATAACAAGTAAATCAATCACCATTAAGGTAAATTCTGTCTGATAAATCTGAAAACTTTGACTACCATCATGCAGAGGCTGATCATTCTGAAAAGGTTTGCCATAGAAAATACAGATATCTAAAACACCTCACAGGCAGAAAGATCATTGGGGATGATGTGGCAGAACTTCACAGGGAGGAAGAGTGGGTAAGATTTTCTTTTCAGATCAGCTTAACATAAATCTGTGTGTTGGTTCTTACCCAGAAAGGAAACTGCTGAAGTTCTGCAGGTTGCTGGCGTCCATCACCACGTTCAGATCATTGATCGTCCTCTGAGTACCCTGACCCTCCTGCAGGACAAATATACCATCAATTACTCAGTTTAAAAAAAAACATAAATACTGAGTTACTTAGTCAGTGCAGTGATGAATGATACTGTGTTACCAAATGAAGCCTGTTCTTTTCTGGAAACCAGTCAGTGTTCAGAGTTTCAGAGTTCATTTTCATGATCTGAGCATAAGAAAAGTGAGCAGGAAGAGACACGAAATCCGGAGCAGCTGATTCATGGTGCATATACTGTGGGTAAACTAAGTAAAGCAAAAATACAAAATAGTTGAACAGCACCACAAACTGCATGCTCCAAAAGCTGAATCAGCAGCTCTCTGAAACAGTTCCAACAAAAAAAATGAACATTATAACCTTCATAAAAGCTGATTTATTGCAGGACTGTTGTATTAGACTGGTGTTAACTTGGCGTACCTAATAAACTGAGCGTAACCTCTAAAACAGCAAACACGATACACGTTAATTAGTGACCTTCTAGCTCTGTACTTAAGGCGGAGACATGAGAACGATATCTAAATGTCTTTTTGAAAAGAAAAACAATAAGCATGTTTCCCCAAAATGTTGAACTGTTCCTTTAAACATCCATCTCCACTGTTAAGGAGTGGGCCATGAATCATATCTGTACTACATCTGTATAACACTAACAAAACATTTTTAAGGTTACTGGAAGTTGTTCACATTATGTTGTAATATAAAAAGCAAGTATTAATCAAACTATAATAAAGAGTGAGATGGGAGTGTGTGTATACAAAGTGACTCTGTTACCAAATTATACAGCCAACTAATTAATGTCTTTATCAAAACAAGTCAAAGCTTCAGAGGAGAAACTATAATTTTTATGGACACTTCACGAGCCAGGCAGGAGGAGTGATTCAATGAAACCAGCTGTTCTGGTGGTTGATCCAGTTTGAATGAAAACCAGAAGACTGTTGGACCTACATGAAGCACGTTTACAGATCACAATGATACTGAATCTCCCTACAATAGAAGTGCAATTACTTTTGACTTTAAAATATACATTATGGGCAGTTGTTGAGAGTCAACCATCATTTCTGTTCAACTGTGATGGTCCAAAATGTTCTTCAAACAAACCTGGAGGAAGGGCTGCGCACTGAACCTCAATACTCTGTATTAAAAACAGTCAAATACTGACAGTTGACATTAAACATTTGTTCAGATTCATAATCTTCAAAAGTGTAGTCTTTGATCAGATAGTTCCTGATATAAATCACAATTTTGCCGGTTGTTTAAAGTGTATCTTATCTAGAGATCATGTACGGCTGCATGTGTTTAGTTAACATTTAACAAGAAGGGTTTGTAGGAAAACATTTTTTTTTTAAAGTAAGGTATGGATAAAATGTGTAAATTATGTTTTAGTGTTATCACTGAAACGTGGGCATCATATTTCAAAGGATACCCAGCTCTACCTGGAGGAAAAGTGTTGACATATTTCTTGTGCACAAACAATAACAGGGGACATGTAAACTGTTGATTAAGGACTGTTCTCTAATCTGAACTGTCACAATAAAATACAAAACACTTTTTACAAAAACAATGCTTTGATGACATCTAAACCTGAAAGGTATTTGTTGTCATTCAGCATGACTTTACATAACACTACATGAAACTTTTTTTTTCTCCGAGACAGTTTGGTCTTGTGTCTGATTAGATGTCATTTAAGACCTGACAGTGAGTTTTGTTTGTTTAAGTGTTTTTTATGTCTGCCAGCTGCTGCTGAGGTCTGAGGAGCTGCTAAAATCTGAAGTGAACACTTGATGCCTGATCAGTGAAACAATGAAAGTGGCCTTCTGCCGCCCTCTGCTGGCCCGACACACTATCAGCACCCATTCTGTTGAGGACACAGTGAACACAGGTGTGTGCCTTTTGGGCAGGTGTGTCTACCTGAACCTCTTTTTACATGGCTTTTGTCTCTGTGAGAATGAGGTTTTGAGTAAATCCACAGATTTGTAGACTAACTCAAAATGTGCTGGATTTTTAAAAAAAAAAAATGGTGTAAATTGAATGAAACAACACGACTGAACTTTGCTTGGCCAAAGGCTTAGACAACACATTGTGCATAAACAAGGACACATTCATGTCTTTTCATTTACACAGGTCTAAATACTTAATACTGTATACTTAATACAAGTCTCTAAAATCTTTTGCAAAGCTGCTTTATACAGCTATTCAGTTTAATCTACAGTTTTTAATCATAGTGTGGGAAATAATATAGTTTTATTGAGAGTGATGCTTTGGTTTAGTACTGACTACTGATTTGTTACCAAACTGGATCTGATCTACACCGGGTGCATATGGGTAAGGGACATCATGAGAAGAGCCCAACCAATACTGGATTTTTGAGAGCCGATACTGATATCTGTATTAATCCAATAATACTGGGCTCTAATCATGAGTATACTGACCTGGTTACTGGAACAGCAGACATAACATAGTACCAGAAACACCCCAAAAGCATTAGATCCTTTGCTTAGTTGATAATGGATGGTTATTAGGATATGGACACAGAGATAAACTTAGCTGAAGTGGACATTATGAAATCAAAAAAGAAGCAGGATGAAATAATTGTTAGCTTGAAAAAGAGTAATAAAACAGCCTACAGTCTGAAAAAAGAATAGAGAGAAATGAATCAAATCCATAAATGCTTATGCAACTTGGGACAAGACTTCATAAATATGGAAATTAGAAAAGACTATTTTCTGAAGACATTTGACGGATGTCACTTTAGCCGAAAAATGGTGATTTCATAAGTTCAGAAAGGCCAAAAGTTCCAATCAATCAACTCCACTCATCCGGTGCCTTGGTGAGGGGAGGAATGGCAACCACAGTGGACCAGAAGCGCTCTCTCTTCAACACATTATTCAAACAATGAAATGACTCACCTTGACCTCAGAGAGCTGGAACTCCACCTGGAAGACCCCTTCAGAGCAGTGACCTGATATACAGAGCTGCTGGACCTGCTTCCTGCCACCTAGTACACACACACACACACACACACACATCACACCAGTGTAAGGTACATTATTACATCCAGAGGGACACATTTAAAAAGATGCTTGTGGTGTTAAGTTTTGACTGACTGATCTGCTGGTTATTTTTTCCAATTCACTGATTAATTATCTAATCAGTAAAATGTCAGAAGACAACTGAAGGCTGTGGATTCAGACAGCCCTGTGCTCTTACTGCTTTGCAGAGTCTTTGTGAAGCAGCTGTTCAGACTGATGCCATTCATCTGAGTCTGCTGCTTCAGATCCTCCTCGAGCTCCTCCACCTCCTCCTTCAGCCTTGACAGCAACTTCTCCTTCTCCCCTTCTTCTTTCTGTCCACACATGTACGACCTGTTGAGACAGACAATAGACTGTCATTTACTGTAAAGACAATTCAGCGCTTCTGTTATCATTTTCTACTTAATCGCAGGTGTACCTAAAAGTAAGCCTCACGGGAAAACTAGATTTTAGGTTTTATGAGGGCAAAAGTTACCTGTTGAACTCTGAGAGAGACTGTGAGAAAGATTTAAACAATTAGGACAAAAATAAAACTCACATGGCATCCTGCATTTGACCTCTGAAGTGGAATGTTATGTCCTTCTGGTTGTCCTGCTGTTGGGCCTGCAAGGCTGCAACTTCAGCCTGGAGGCGCTCGATCTGAGCCTCCAGCACCGTCACCTCCTCCACGTTCTCTTCGCTCATCTTCTCCATCATTGAAACACTGACTGTCTCAAGATATAAATAAATAAAATGAAACTTACACGTTTCAATGGATGAAGAGGGCAGAATAAAACACTGTCACACCAATACAATACAAACAACATTAACAGGCTAATAAAGGGTTGCAATATTAGTCTAGTACAGTGGTGGAAGAAGTATTCAGATCTTTTCTTCAGTAAATACCTAAGTATTAACATCAACGTATACTTAGAGAGTACAAAAGCAAAAGTACTCATTAAGCAACATGGCTCATTTGAAGAAAAAAGTTATATTACTGAACTATAATAATTGATGCATTAATAATGTGTAAGCGCCACAAATGTTGCAGTTAGTAAAAGTGGAGCTAATTTCAGCAACAGTGACTTTCTATAACTTAGTGCTGAGTAACTAAAACTTTGACAATATAATAATCTCTGAATCTGCAAGGTAACTAGTAACGTTAACTAGTAACTAAGTAGTACAATAAATTCAGTGGAGTAAAAAGTAAGAATAGTCGCCTCAGATAGTGGAGTAGACGTACTGCAGCATAGAATTAAAACACTATAGTTAAAGTACACGTACCTCAAAACCGTTACCTAAGTACAGTAACGTCCCATGAGTACATTAAAAGTACTTTGCTTACTTACAGTTACATTCCACTACTGAAAAACTAGGTTAAACTTAAAAATAGGGGAGCCATTTTCCACTGTGTTTAACGTTAAGTATGAAGACATATTTCACCCCTTAAAAGCGTCATTAACAGTTTAAATTCTAAAAGAAATGCGTTTAAAATGGCTCACTTTGGATAACGTTACGTCGATTTTATTCACTGCAGTAACGTTGACGTTAGTAAAGTCTAGCTAGCTAAAACTGACATTTATTCTAAGAAATTATCATAGCCTGCCTAAAGTTTGACAAAATATCACGTCTAAAGTTAATTTACTGTGTTCGTCTCAGTCATAATGTCGAATTTTTTAAATAAAAGTAACGTGAATCAATGTATTAAACACTTCACTCACCTGATTCCAGTTTCCGCTCCTTGACAACCAAAACAGTTCGGAGGCTCGCGCTCTCTGGACTCTACCACTTACCACGTGTCGGAGGGGTGGGAGAAACTATTTCTGTGATGTGAGGCCAAGGTAATGCCGCTCTCTGTCGATACAAGTGCCGCACATTTTATAAGATAAGTATTTTTATTCACATTAATACTTAATTACTGCTAATAGGCACCAAATTAAAAACGTGTCGGAGCTAGAAGTTGTGAGACTCCCCTGTACTTTGAAGCCGTATCTGTATCAGCTGTTGGTAATGTAGATTAATCACAGCGGTTTGAGCCAGTTAACAGAAAAGTTATTATTTCTCCATTAAATTACCGTGATAATGATTACTTTAATAAATATAAATAAAAACTAGCGGCACCTCTTTATACCGTTTTGTTTGTTTCATTCCTGAAGTTATTAAATCACACAGAGCGGAACGTTTCGCGTCTGCGGAAACAAGCGCGGAAGGGAAAGTCGGCAGGAGTGCAGCCCCGGACAGATTTCACGGTAACACCAGCTGGATACATGTGAGGTAAACACTCGTTTGATTTTATGTTGATATATACGAAACCGATAGTTTGATCGTGATAACTCTGTCAGCTCAGTTATACGTTAATTTAACTTTAGATAGTGGTTTATTCAGACTCTGTCTGCCGGTGTTTTAGTTCCTCCAAATATTTAGTAAAGGTCTTCAGGTTGAGCTGGATGGACACGTTAAAGTCCACTACAGACTTGTTGTAGGTCCACCTAGCTGCAACTAATGCAGTCTTATACAACAGCTCTGCAAAACGCCTTCCTTTATGAAGGTTATAATGTTCAGTTTGTGTTTGAACTGTTTTACACAGGTGTTGACTCAACATCATGGTCATTTAGGAGGCTGTTTGTAGTTTATTCTACACTTCCAGAGGCTTTACAAATATAGAGAGTACAGAGACCTAAATGTTGATGATAAATTAACCACTCATGGACTTTTGTTGGACTTTTTTTTTTTTTTATCTTAACCACCTGTCCAAAAATATAGAATCAGACACTGGTTCACTGACAGAGGTTTTCACATACAAGCTGCTTTGGTGTTTTGGTGCACAGGTACCCAAGGTGTCTTTAGATATAACCAAGTTAAATTCAAGACTTTTAAAGACCTTTTTAATATCAGCTTATATGACATTTAAGACCAAACCTGCAATAGAAATACACATTATATATATGTGAGTGTGTGTGTAAGACATATATTTGAAACTTGAATCTATTTTGTAAATGGAAGTATGTGTAAAAAGTCTTCCCTTAGAAAATAACTAAAATAAAGCTTAGATTTTCTGTCCTATCGTACACGGTATGATGATGGTCAATTTTAATATCACGGTGTACCTTGAAACTTGTGCAACCCTACAATAAACATAGTAAGAGAAAATAAAAAGGAAAAAACAAGTCATGCAAAAGTCAAGAATCATAGAAATGCAATAGGAAACTTTTGAAAAGTATACCACATTATATACTGACGAGTAAATGATTGAACAGGTTGTTAAATGGCTGACCCCTTGTGTCTGTTGTCCGTGCAGTGACAGTGTCGTCGTGGATACGGAGCGATGAGGCGGCTGTACGTCGGCGGGTTGAGCCACTCAGTCACCCAGAAAGATCTGAAGGATCGATTTGGAAAATTTGGAGATGTGGAAGACGTGGAGGTCCGGACCAGGAGGGACGATGAGGGTGAGGAATCTAGTACATACTCACACAGCTGTGAGGACATGAGTGTGTTTGATTTTTAAATTTAATTTATGTCTGTCAGTTTTTTTGACTGTATTTAATGTTTTATACATTCTAACAATTTAAACACGATGTTATTATGTGACACTGTTGATTGAAATCCCTTTGTTAAATGTAAGGAAGCTCTTATAGCTCATACTTAAGTTTTTGTTTTTTTTTAAGATATTTTTTGGGGCATTTTTAGCCTTTATTTGATAGGACAGACATGCGTGAAAGGGGGAGAGAGAGAGAGAGGGAGTGACATGCAGCAAAGGGCCACAGGCTGGAGTCGAACCCGGGCCGCTGCGGCAATAGTCTAGTGCATGGGGCGCCTGCTCTACCACTAAGCCACCGACGCCCCTGATACTTAAGTTTTAAGTAGATGCATTTTGTAGGTAATGGGATAATCAAAACTGTATTTAAAAAAAACATTATAGGCTCCCTTTCTAATGTCAGCTGTTGCCATTGTGGTTCCATAATGTGGTATGGATCACATTAAGTTGTTTAATTTCTTTTTGTTCAGTCTTCTCAGAGACCTGCACATATTCTGACTCTTGCTGTTCTCCTGCAGGTGTTCCTTACAAAACCTTCGGCTACATTAACATCAACATTTCAGACACTGACCTGAAGAAATGTAAGTGAACCGAACCATCCATCTGACACATGTCATTTAGTGTCATTCAGCCTCCAAGTCTTATTTATACTCAGTCACAATGATTCATTTTGTGTAAATGTCCTTTACCTTGTATTAACCATAAGTGACATCAGAGCTTGTGTCGTATCATCAATATGAGATCAGTGTGTTTTCTCTGCAGGTTTGACGGTGCTGAACAAATCCAAATGGAAAGGAGGAACTCTGCAGATTGAAACAGCCAAGGAGAGTTTCCTGCACAGGTACAGACACCATGAAAGTCTTCAGGCAGTCTGTATTTAAAACAACAAAGTGAACAAATTTAATTGCAGGATTAATAAAGTATACCTTCTTTGAACTAACAGGTATTTTCATTATTTACTAATCTGACGATTATTTTCTCAAGTCATCGATAAACAATTCTGTTTAGAAAATAAAAATTGCCCGTCACAGTTTCCCAGAGTCCAGAGTGACATCTTCAGATGTCTTGTTCTATTTGACCAGTGGTTCAAACTCCAAAGATATTCAGTTTACAGTCATGCAAAACTGGAAAAAAGCTGTAAATCCTCACATTGCAGAAACTGCAACCAGACAGCAGAGTTTTTGCTCGACAAATTACTTAAACAACTGATGGATTATTGCAGATTAATATCTGTCTGATCCCACCTCCCTGAACCACACACTGATAATCTCCGATGATATCTTCTCCCTGATCCCACTGGCTGATGAAATTGTGATATTTATGTCTTTAGACTGGCTGAGGAGCGGCAGGCGGCAGCAGAGCAGCGCCTCCAGCAGCCTGCAGCTGAGGACAAGAGACAGAAGATGCTGGACTCTCTGAGCAAAGCCGGTGTGGAAAACTTTACCATGAAGGCTGCAGTGCCGGGGACTGAAATACCAGGACATAAGGTAAAGTCATCTACTGCTTCCAACATATGAACATGGAGTAAGTGTTGAGTTTGCAATAACTTCACAGCATCATGACTCATGTGAGGATGAAGGCGTTGACTTCTTCTGGGTGCTCTGGTTTCAGGACTGGGTGGTCAGTAAATTCGGACGAGTCCTCCCCGTCCTGCAGCTCAGGTGTCAGAAAGGCAGCAAAGCTCGAACCCAAAAGTACGACCCGTCCAAATACAGCCACAACATCCGCAAGCTGGACCGCTCCACCGTAGACGAGTCCACTCCTGTCACCCAACTCACCTGGGAGTTGCAGGGAGGGGATGATGACATCAGCAAGAAGAGGCGGGGAGAGTTTCCTCCATATGAGCCTCCAAAGCGTAAGAAGAGTCGGACAGACAGCTCTCAGAATGCTGTGGACAGAAACAGGTAACAATATGATTTTTTACTACTGCTAATTATCAAAACCTAAAGATTCCAATTCTTCCACGGATTCACAAAATGTTCCTACTAGTTTCTGACATTCTCAGAATTTCCCAGTCGTATCCAGTATTTCTGCTGGTTCCTGGGATTCTCAAAAGGTCTTAATAATCATTCCCAGGATTTCCAAATCTTACTAATGGTTTTTGGAAATTTTTATTAGCTCTTACTTGATTCCCAAAATGTATTGTTTGTTTTAGATAGCCAAATAAACCAACCTTTTTCTTGGATTCTCCATTTCTACTGGTTTGTTAAAGTCTCCAAATGCTCATGCAGATTAATTTGAAGTTTGAAGTGTTTTCTGTGGTTCTTATCATCAAAAATATTACGTTTAACATAGGCATTAATTGTTTCTTTCAATCACAAGCTTTTCTTTGGTTTTTGATTCATCAGCTTCAAATACGTTTTGTGTGAAACATCACAGATTGTATGTCAATTTAGTGCACAATGGGAAAAAAATGGTAATCACCAGAGGTGTGCACTCGAGTGAGTTTTACATCACTTAGATCAACTCAATTCGGGACAACTCTTGGTATTTATAATTTGAAGTTCCATTTAAATTTTTTTGAGGTTCAATGTGGAATACTTATGGTCTCAAAAAAAAAATCAAAATTAAGGACATAAGAATTAAGATCTACACACAGTGTTATTGTTGCTCTGCTCTCATCGTCCTGTCTCCTCCTCTTTGTTTGCATTCTTAGATTTAAGCAGACTGACGACTCTGTCAGTCACAACGAGACTCATCAGTTCACCAACGGATATGAACCACCAACCAACCACAGACTGGCTCAGAAGAGGCCGCTGCGTTTTACTGACAGTGATATTGACTCAGACGAGGAAATCCGCAGAATGGTGACATCTCAGAACAGCTCCCATGTTGCACTGCGGCAGGAAGAGGAGGAGGATATCTTGGAAGTGGTCGGACTCGACTACTTAGAGAAGTCTGGGCGTGTTCGTCAGCAGCAGAAAGGTAACAGACGATGTAAACAAGATTTTTTTTTATTTATTTATTTTTTTTTTGTAAGACTTAGAATTTGTCTTGTGAAGTTTTGTCCACAACCTGAAGATATTCAGTTTACTGTCACAGAGGAGTAATGGAACCAGTAAATATTCACATTTAAGAAGCTGGAATCAGAGAATTGTGACTTTCTTTTCTTAAAAAATTACTCAAACCATTTATCAGATTATCAAGTTAGTTGGGGATGAATTTAAAAGTTTACAACTAATCACTTAATCATTGCAGCTCTAGGTCTAGCTGTAATAATAACCAATAGGATTTATGTGTAAAAAATGAAAATTGGATGATATATAAATGAATAAAATAAGATAGTGAATTAAAAAACTACTTAAGATAATAAATAAGGAACAACTCGTAGTTCTAGGAAGGTTTGTGAATTTAAAGCCTGAAGCTCAGGTTATATCTAATGACAAGGCAAAAACTCAAATATGCTGTAAAAATGTGACAAACTCTGCAAGAACATTTTCTTCTTTTGGATTCCAGGAGGTCCAGATGACGAAGAAGAGAATGGCTACGACTCTGCAGACACCGATGAACTCTTTGCATCGAGAAAACCTCCTCCTCCACAGCAGGAGCGACTGACTGTGCCTACTGAAGCCCACCTCTCAGGAAACGACACAGACAGACAAAAGACGAAGAAGAAGAGTAAAGCTGGAGAGGAAGAGGACAGTTCAACAGAAGAACACCTCCTCTCTAGGAAACCCTCCTCCACACAGCGGAGAGCAGAGAGTTCTCAGAAGCAACGCAAGAAGATGACAGTTCCCACCGTTGTAAAGCCGCCTGTCTCACAATCAGACAGTGATGAGGATGATGATGATGAGGACGAAGATGAGGAGGAGTTAGAATCATCAGCTGATTACAGTTCAGATTCTGATTATGAAGCCATGTTTTCTAACGCCACCCGTCTGGAGATTTCTTTTGCTGATCTAAAGAGGCTGGCTGAAGAGTCCCAGCAGACCTCTGAGACCACATCTCCCAGCATCCCCGGCACCTCCTCTGAACAAGAAACTAACCTCACATCTGGCCCTGCAGAACGACCGGCTCCCAAAAAAGGCACCATGCCGGACGAGATCCTTGCTGCCATCATGGAGGAGGACAGCAGCGAGGATGAGCAGAATCAGAAAAAGAAGAAAAGAAAAGCCATTGTGCCAGCGCTGCCGGCCTTCCAGGGGACGAGAGCGCTGGGCGAGGGATCAGAAACACACGAGTGTCAGAGGAAACAGAAAGATGAGGAGGAGGGAAGAGTAGTTGAGGTTAAAAAACAGAAGCTGGAACACTCAGACACAGAGAAGAAGACTTCTGAGAGCAGTGAGGAGGAAGAGGAAGAGAGGGAAGAACAGGAGAAAAAGGGGGTGGTGAAAAGCATGACCAGAAAAGCTGAGACAGTGTCCTCCTCTAGCAGTGATGATGATGAGGACGAGGGTGATGATGATGATGAGGATGTGGAGGACGAAGATGGGGAGGAGTCAGAATCAGCTGATTACAGTTCAGATTCTGATTATGAAGCCATGTTTTCTAACATCACCCGTCTGGAGATTTCTTTTGCTGATCTTCAGAGGCTAGCTGAAGAATCCCAGCAGACTTCTGAGACTACAGCTCCCAGCATCCCCGGCACCTCTTGTAAACAAGAAACTGACCTCACATCTGGCCCTGCAGAACCACCTGCTCAGAAACAGAAGCTGGACTCTGAAGCTCCTCAGCTGAAACACAGAGCAGCTGACAGTAAAACCAGCGGGCAGAAACACACAGACACAGAGAAGAAGACTTCTGAGAGCAGTGAGGAGGAAGAGGAAGAAGTGGAGGAGGAAGAAGAGGAAGAAATAGAGCAGGGGAAAAAGGGGGTGGGAAAGAACATAACCGGAAAAACTAAGACAGTGTCCTCCTCTAGCAGTGATGATGATGAGGATGAAGAGGAGGAGGAGGAGGAGGATAAGATGAAGGCTAATCAGACTGTTCTCACAGTAAAAGCTTCAGCAACCGCTTCATCTTCATCCTCCGGATCCTCCGCATCCTCCAGCGAGGAGGAAGAGGAGGAAGTAAAGCAGGCTCCTCCCCGGGTGCCGTTAGGAGCCAAGGAGGAAGAGGAGCGGCAGAGGGAGGCCAACCTGAGGAGGCTGGCTGCCGTCCAGCAGAGGCAGAAAGAGGCTCAAGAACATAAGAAGCTCATCCAGGGAGCTTTGGCCAACCTGGTGGGTGCAGAGTGTGTGTGTGTGTGTGTGTGTGTGTGTGTGTGTGTGTGTGTGTGTGTGTTCAGTCCGTGTGAGGAGCAGAGTAAACTTAAAGAAATTAAACAAAATTAAAACAACAAAACATCTGTTAAGTTTACATTTTGTATTTCAGTTGAGTATTTACACATCCAGCAGATATGGTACAACATAAGAATTAGTTTGTGGTCGGGTTTAACGCAGTATTTGTCTTCATCAGGATGCTCCAACAGCAGGAGCAGGGAAACACATCGTCTTTGGCTCTGACGATGATGATGATGGTGATGGTGAGGATAAGAAGCACATAACCTCAGAGGTCACTGTGCCAAAGAAGACGCTGTTCCAGGACAGCCAATCAGAGGACGAGGCCACAGGTGATGAGGCAGCAGTCAGTAAGAGCGACACAACAAAGGAAAAGGTGAGTGAAGAGTTCCTGATGAGAGAGAACTGGTTAAGATGGGTCAGTTGGTTATTTAGTTTAGAATCTATTTGTTAATTCAACTGTGATTTAACTGTGTGTGTGTTTGTGTGTGGTCAGGTGCGTCTAAAGCCGTCGGGCCCTCAGCTGTTCAGTGGCAGCGACGATGAGGAGGATGCTGATGAAGAGGAGGATGGCAGCAGGTTTGACATCAGGCCTCAGTTTGAAGGTCGATCAGGACAGAAGGTGAGAAACTGAGTTTACACAGTTCTGCTACACATGCTTATATATGTGTTTTCTTTATATTAAATATATATGTAAATAGCGTTCAGATGTAAATCCATAAATGTTTGTTTGCTGTCCAGCTGATGGAGCTGCAGTCTCGCTTCGGGACAGACGAGCGTTTCCGGATGGACTCTCGTTTCCTGGAGGAGGATGAAGATAAAGAGGAGGATTCAGGTAGTCTGTAGAAAAGCAGGTTCAGATGACGTTTCCTCGACAATGGCCCAGACAGCTGATTTGTTTATTGTGCAAATTGTCAGTGAATTTAGTCCATAAATCTGTTGCTTTTTCTTCCTTCGAATTACTGTAACAGTAACTAACATTACTGACAAAGACATAACATCACTGAAACGTTGAGATGATGCTGAATAGCAGCAGGTCAAACAGTCACATCAGCTGCTGAAGAAGAAAAGTTAATTTTGGGGTGGTGGAGGATGCAGTTCCACCAGTCAATATTGTGATACAATATGTGATTTTACTGATGTATTTATGTTGTTGAATGTGACAATACATGAAAATGGTAATAAGCTTATTGGTCCATTCATCCGTCTTTCATTGATAAATTTTATTCAGTGACAAATTTGAATTCATTTTGTCACAGTTTCAGTTTCCAAAAGTTATGTTTATTTCATCCTCATCTCATTTTCACCACAAAAAAGGTTGCAGGGTGGTATTTTTTGCTATAGTTCTTAATTCTGGAGCCTCTGCAGTAGTGGAGCTTACAATATAACGGTTGTATTTTAGCGCTAAGAAAGATAGAGGGTGTTGTTAAAGTCTAAAAGTAGATGAAATGGGAGCTTCCTCAATAGATGTGGAAATGTCTCTGTGGCCGTGCAAAAAACCATCTCTAGCATGTCTGATAATACGCATTTATCATGGTTGAGAAATGTTTGGTTGAATTATATTTAAATACTGCTGCAAGATGTCTCATATTAATATAGTATATATTATTCTCACGATTCAGAGAAAAAGAAGAGCGTGACGGAGGAAGAGGAGGCACTGGAGGAGGAGAAGAAGAAGAACCTGTCCATCCTGCAGAGCGTCCTCGGCAGCAGCCAACAAACCTGCAGCAGCAAGACACCCACCAAGGCCAAGACCTTCAGGTCAGCCTCACAAACCCACACATGCAAACAGTCTGGGCCACAGACGATTCTGAACTACAACAATTGATATTCAGTATTTTGATAAATGTGTGTGTTTGCAGAGATGTCTCAGCGCTGCATTATGACCCCAGCAGAGAGGAACACACTGCATTTGAAACCAAAACAGACGAAACCAAGAAGGAGAGGTACGATTACGTAACACACAGATGTGATTCATTGAATCTGTATCAACACTGATACTGGCTTTATTATTCAGATAAACTATCGGCCACATGTGACCGATTCACATTAAAGGTTACGGCAGTATTCTAAGTTTTTACAGTTGTTTAAAATGCCTTGAAAAGATGCAGATTGACGGTGTGTTAGTTCATCTTTCAACACTTTCTGACTTCCCTACTCTGTCTGTGGCACTCAGCCCCAACCTCACTTGTCTTTGCTGACATATAGACATAAATCTTAAAAAAAACAGCTCCAAAATATAGTTTAATTTTCAACTAACTTCCTAAAACACATGGACATTGACACAAACACTGCTTTAAACAGAAGGCAGTAATGTATTTGTTCGGGACTGTTTTCAGCACTGGATTGATCCATATTTGGTGCTCAAGTAATGTTGCTGGCAGGTTTGACAAACAAGAAATGCATGGAATAAAACAGACAATAATTCGATTCGGCTGCATCAATGTAGATTTTTTTTTTCCCCCTCTGGCCATTGTTAGTCCACTGATGTTGTAGGAGTTCGATGCTGAATCGTGCAGTACTCTTTTAATACTTGTATAGATGAGAAATTTCATCAAAAATCATCAGAATCAATCTTTCTCAATTTTATTTAAGAATTTGCAAAAAAATAGTGTGTTTTCTTAACTACTAGGTGTTATTTGAGAAGAATTTCCAAAAAGGTAATTTAATCCATTCTGAATTAACTCTAAAACACAAAAAAATGTTGGGAAAAAAAGTACAAGCAGCTAAATACTTTACAAGCTACTGTTTATAGAGAACTGGAGGGGACCCAGGACTGAGCCATGTGGGACTCCATATATGAATGAATGGGCCTGATGGATCAAATGTGATCATTTATGTGACTTGAATGGTGAATTTTCAGCTTGACTGATCAGATTTAAATCACTCATGAATTCCAGATATCCCAGCCCGCCTGCTGAGATTATCTAACTTCAGTTTCACTTTATTTCAACAGGATAAGATAGTGTTTTTGGGGAGAACAGGTACATTAGATACTGATCAGTAGTGTCAGATGTGGCAATGATACAAAGCAGGAGCAGCAAAGAACACTCATCAGAGTGAGAACAATAATACATAGTACACTAATGTGTAGTTGTAGGGCATCTGATCTTGTCTTAGAATGATGGCAATTTAAAGTTTTCACATATAAAAACCTCCTAAAGTTCTTCAATCAAATGCAGTCCAACTGCGTCATGTGCACGGTCTGAGCTCAACCTGATCTTTAGTAAAACTGTCATGTGATCTGTTGTCTTCACAGCAAGGCGGCCAGGAGGAAAAAGAGGGAGGAGGCTCAGAAGCTTCCAGAGGTTTCTAAGGAGATTTTCTACGACGTATCTGGCGACCTGAAGGCTGTGTTTGGTCAGACGAAGGAGGATGACGTGGCTGGAGAAGATGAGAAGAAGAACTGGGACCAAGAGGAAGAAGATGAAGAGGAGGAAGGAGGGAAGGACAAGCAGCCGACCCCGCTGTCATCTCTCCCCTCAGCAGATCCCAGCGTGGAGAAAGTGGAGTCGTCTGGATTTAAATTCTCCTTCTTTGGAGACGACACAGAAACAGGAAGTGGAGAGACAGGTAGGTTATATCTCAGATATTTATCTCAGACTGTCTGAATGAAGATTTGTTTCTCTAATTTTTACATTTCTCTGCCAGCGGAGTACAAGATAGAGAGCATCCAGGCGCCAAAGGTGTCATGGCAACAAAACCTTCATTTCCAGGACAGTAGCTCAGATGAGGAGGAGGAAGAGAAAGAGGAAGAGGAGGAGCAAAGCAACGTTGTCGCTACAACCACAGAGTGAGAAAAAATATTGTACTGTGTGTTTTTCAAAGCCTCTGTTTATTTCGTACAAGGTAGACTGTGTGACATGTTGTCAAACCATGCCTAAAGTCAAAGTTTCTACTAGAGCTGCAAATAACAACTGTTCTGATCATTGATCATTATCAGTCTCTCTGCTGATGATCAGTCCAGAACCAAAATAGATTCAGTTATCAATTATGACAAAGAAATGCAACAAATTAGGAGATTTAAGAAACTAGAACCAGCAAATGTTTGACTGAAACAATTCATCAAAACTATATTGATATCGATGATTTTTTTGTTGTTGTTGCTTACATAGATGATTAATTGAATATTCATCTGAGGATGAGATGTGATGCATCATGGAGGTTTACCTCCTCAAAAGCATTCATGGTGTTGAAGGTATCTGTATGAAGAATGGGGAAAACCCTGCCTACTTCAAACCTGTCAGACACAGTATGTTTGAAGACAGCTGAGGCCTTACCTGTAGACCTGTGACTTCAATGTTAAAAATCATGACTGTTTCTAAAATCTAATTCAATTGAAATCAGATATCTGAATGTGTGTATATTTGTGTTATGTTCACAGAGAGGAGACTTCCTCAAAGAGAGATCTATTCTTCTTCTACCCTGAAGATGTCAGACTGAAAGGTAGGATGAAGATTAGAATAAAAGTCTCTCCTGACCCCACTTGTGACCTCTGTACACTTTGTACACTACTGTGTGACTTGGTCACAAACATTAAGGAGAAATGTTATCATTTTGTATACTTGTTATCAAGCAGGTTAAATCTTAAAATATATTTTTGTGGTCTTACCAGTAGAGTTAAAGAGTTTGCCCAGGGTGAAACTGACAGAGTAAAGAGTAAATCCAAGATGACAATGGTCAAAATGCTGCTTTAAAACAGGAGTTTATGGAGGCTAGGTCATTATTTTATACAGTCCATGGTTGTACTGTTTCTTTTAAGTGAATGGAGTTTTATTTGTGTCTCTCCTCCATCAGAGGGTCCCAGGTTGTTCTGTCGCCCCTCTCAGCTGGAGGAGCAGAGGGAGCAGTGGGAGGAAAGGAGGAGCGAGCTCAAACAGGTAAACGTCACTTTACACTCTGGCACAAACTGGACTCTTCATAAAGTCGGAGCACTGTTCGATTGTACCGTTCTGTTATTCAGAACACCACACTCTCAACCTCAGACTGAGTGAAGACTTTAACTGAAATTAGGAAAATTTGGTAAAGATATTTGTACTTTCCTGTCTGTCGCCACAGGAGTACCGCAAAAAACACAAGGACGCCCGGAGGAAGCTGAAGTCCTCCCTGAAGAGCTGAGGATTATGGGAAGTGAAGTCTCTGTGTTTCAGTTTGCATACAATGTCCTGGACTTCAGAATCAGCAGGAGCTGACAGATCACCTCTCTGTGTTGGTGCCATTTTGTGCCTCAGACTAATTTCAACAGCAGGAATGACACCAAATAAATGGCAGCTGAAGACGCAGACATCAAGTGAAAGTTCAGGATCATCAGAGTATTGGATTTATATTTTTATATAAGTAAATACTGAGATATTTTGTGGTCTTTTGGTTCATCTGGTTTGGTTTTCTCATAAGTTGCTGTGGAAACAATGCTGCAAATGAACTTGTGGACAATGAGCAGCAGCAGCCAATCACAACTTCAGAGGGCCAAAATTGTTGCAAAAAAATCAACAAATGAACAAAGAAAATGGTCAAATTAAAAGATAATTAAGTTCACAAACAGTAAAATAAAAAACAAAAACAAATATTAAATATGAAAAATATATTCCTTTCCTGGTTGCCTTTGCTTCATCCATTAATTCATATGTATATTTATGTGGCAAGTGTATTCACTTTTTCTTTTTCTTTTGGTTTTGTTTTTACATTTTATGAGGTTTGAATATGAAGAAACTTATTAAGTTTCTGGGAATAGGAATACACTGCATGTCCAGTTTATCAGGTCCAGCTAGCTTAAACCAATGCAGTCCAAATACAAGAAGTGCCTCCTCCATGAAGGTTATTATGTTCAGTTTTTTGAAGAGGGATTGATTCAAGTTATTGTTTATTTTGGAGGCTGTAGTTTGTTCCAATGCAAAGCTTATTCATATAATTTTTTGACAAGTTGTAATGTTTATTTAAAAGCAGTAGTGTCACCCAGATCCCAGAAATCACTGACTTATAAAAATTAGCTGTATTTTATCATTATTATTATTTTTTTCTTAGTCTAATTAAATCCAGGACATGGAGTCCAAAACTAATGATATATCAGCCTTATAAAAGGTCACAATTTGTAATTCTTTTTAAGATATTTTATGGGCATTTTTTGCCTTTAATTGATAGGACAGTGAATTGTGAAGGGGGGAGAGAGAGAGACATGCAGCAAGGGGCAACAGGCTGGAGTTGAACCCAGGCCACTGCGGCAACAGCCTTGTACATGGGGCGCCTGCTCTACCACTAAGCCGCCGACACCACACAATTTGTAATTCTAATGTGTAAAATGTGTCATGTTTTTTTTGTGTTACTAAAATCGCCAAGTTTGTTAAAAAAAAAAAATACTTAAGTGATCGTTGTCATGAGCTAATTGCTGCAGTGAACCTACAGCAGGTCCACTCTGATCCGGATAAAGTAAGATTGGAGATTAGAAGACAACAACAACAACAACAAAAACCAAACAAACAAAACAGTTCATTTCACATCAGGCGTTTCATCAAATATGTTGTGTAATATTCTAAAAATGTGTTACTTTTTCTGTTGTTCGTAAGACCAAAGCAGTTCGACATTGAGTTAAATTCAATTGAAAAAAGATGAAAAGAGGGTTGTTAATCTAAAACCCTCTGTTTATTAATACATACATTCCCGAATAAAATAAACTTAACATAGTTCAGAAACTTGATGATGTGCAACAAGTTTCTGAACCATGTTAACTTGTTTATTTTATCACTCACTGTTTGACCCTAGTAGTACTGAAAGCATGAGAACTCAAATCAGACCAAAATTTCATTGTTATTCTACTAAAAAAAAATAATATTGGTTAATTTATTGAAATGCATGTTCACACATAACGTACTTCCGTTTACACCAACACATGACAGTGATTACGTCATGATAAAACATGACGTGTTGATGCAACAATTTTTAGAATATAGATTTAAACTGAACTTCTGTATCATCTCCATGCTCAGAGGGGCTGCGTTCATTTTATCTCACCTTAATTTTTTTCTTACTTTGAAAGTCATAACCGGAAGTCCCGTGTTGTGTTGAGTCTGTCTTGATACTGATGGGTAACAAGTGCTGAAGTGAGCATCAGTCTCCAAACTTCTCCATCAGGACCGCACTGAGGTCGGACTGTGACACCGACAGTTTTATGGCCTCTCTTTTTATTCCAGGAGTTTAATATTTGCTGCATCACATGTCTGTGAAACAGACCGGTAACACGGACCTGTTACTTCTAGTTCAACGGTTAAAATGAGTCCGGTTTGGTTTCTGTTGCTTCTCTTTGTGCGGACCGCGGAGCTCCGTCACGTCCACAGAGCCCACACAGCCCACAGAGACCCGGAGGGTCAGTCAGGGTCCGCGCTGGAGCTGGAGCTGGAGCTGGAGGCGCAGCGGGCGGAGGATGCTGGACCGCAGGCAGCGGGGACTCAGGAGTCTCTCTCCCCGGACAGGACTACTCTAGACCGGGGTGAAAGTTCGAGAGTTCCCGAACTGAAGCGATTCGCGCGAGGAGCCAAGGATGGGAATTTCAAAAAAAGAGACCCGCACTCACAGAGCAGCTACGGGCCTCCGAGACGCTACGACGACCCGAGCGGCTACTTCACCACACCGCGGTTACCCGAGTCCGCCCGGCAGGGTAACCTCTCCTCCAACCGTGGGTTGGGGCTCCTCAACCCGCTGTTCCCGGTCACCGACGGCTCTTACTGGGCGTACGCAGTCATGCTGCTCGCGCTGGTATTGTTCGCCGCGGGTATCGTGGGGAACCTCGCGCTCATGTGCATCGTGTGGCACAACTTCTACCTGAAGAGCGCGTGGAACTGTATCCTGGCGGGTCTGGCGTTCTGGGATTTCCTCGTGCTGTTCTTCTGTCTTCCGGTGGTCGTCTTCCACGAGCTCACCTTGAAGAGGTTGCTAGGAGACCTGTCCTGCCGGCTTGTGCCCTATCTGGAGGTGAGAAGGTCAATGTTTCAAATATTTTAAGTTAGGTTTAATTAGTTAATTTACTTTCCTGAATTTTTTATATGACAAAAAGCTCAACGCTAAATATATTGTTTAATTTTTATTATAATATTGCTTAAATTATGAAAATACTTCCCAAAATTGGCTACTACTTCCCCTATGTTTTTTATAATCCAATGAAATAATATAAATAAATAGACAAGAAGAAATGTTTATTTCTTATATTTTGTTTGAAGTGATTTATTTTAATTTTATTACTTATTTTAGTTACTTTATTTAGTTATTTTAACAAATTAATACAATGAACTTAATTTTTTAAAGAAACGTTTAACAGAGTTTATTTTTATTTTATTTTTTATTATTTAAGTTAATTTATTTTTTAATTGTACGCATTTGTTTTTTATTTTTTTGGCTTCTAAGTTCTGGTCGACTATTTTTTGAATCAGTGCTTGACGTAAATAACACGTAACCATACCAACAGTTACTACTGAAGTTTTACACAGTTTTACCTTTTAACTTTAGTGCTGCAACTTAGAATTTGTATTCCACTGATTCTTACTTATCTATTGATTTTTTATTTTGATTTCTCGGTTGACATGAAATATAGTGAAAAATCGGTGTCCATCACAGTTTCCCCAAATCCAAAGGGACGTCTTTAAATGTCTTGTTTCTTTGACCAATGATCTAAACCCCAAACATAAAAATTTTCAGTAATATAAAACTGAGAAAAGCAGCAAATCATCACATCAAAGAGTGCGCAACCAGAGAATCATCAGTGTCTGATTGAAAAGTAAGGTAAGCAGTTAATTGATATAAGACAAAAATCTATTTGACTAATAATTAAATCAAGTATTTAGTTCAGCACTGGTTAACTTATTGTATAAATGAACCAAACTGGAGTCAAATGGTCCTTTAGAGTCCTTTGAGTGTTCTTGAAATGTACCAAAATCCAGATATCTCACAGCTATAGTGAGGCATAGAGATGTCAAATAAGTCAAATGTTAAAACAACTTCATGTGATGATCATTAATCAGGCCCCAGTCTGCCTTCATACTATCAGTGCCGTCTTTAATCCCCCATGTTAAACTCATTGTGAATGTTTTCCTGTTTAATAAAGAGACACGCAGGTCTGTGATGAATGGCCCGTTTGTTTCTTGTTGCTCGTCGGTTTCAGACTCAGAGCAGTCTTTGCTCTCAACAAACGTGCTGTTATGGGCTGTTTGGCCTCCTCGGCTGTCTGTTGTTAACCATCATGAAGGCCAGCAGGGCCCTGCATGAAGTGACTCTTCTTCTCCAGCTCACACAACCAAACAGTGACACACAGTGATGTATTTATCAGGCACTGGGATGTTTATTTAATCCAAACCCAACAATATTTAACCCAAAAACACACATGATCACTGATCAATTGGAAAGCTGAAACAAGGGAATGTTAAGCTTTCTAACTAGGTTATGAATAACTGATTAATTGTTTCAGCTCTAAACAGAGCTGCTGAAAGCTGATGAAATATAATTAGGGCTGCAACATTATGGATCAGTCTGCATATTATTTTATTGATTAACTGATCATGTATTCTAAATAAATATATATATGTATATGTTTAATGCCTGCACTGCCTACTGTACCTGCTGCACATGTTGTATCTTAGCATATCATATCTACTCCTTACTGTTTCTCTACCAGTAAATATACAGTGCATTACAAGTCTTCACTTTACTGCTTTTTCACTTCTGGTTAGATGCTCAACTGCATTTTGTCGTCTCAGTACCTTTTAGTGTTGTCATGATATTGGAATTTCTAACTTCGAAACAATACCTTGAAAAATGTTAATATTTAATACCAATTTCCATACCACAGGGAAAAATTGACATTGACGGCCTTAAATATAAAATTTCTATCCAAAAATAAATATAACATGACAATAGGGACTTTTAGTTCCTTGGTTTGTAGCAGAAAACAGCAGAATGACTGCAGTAAACATTAGTAGCAAGACCGTGAGGAAGCACAGCTACGGGTGTATCAATATTGTGAAAAATAGAAAACTGTTTTAAAGAAACCCATATATGTCAATACATTGATATTTTTGACAACACAAGTTCCATACTGTGTGCAATAACTTTAAATCTAATTGAATTTAATTCATGAAATGTCAGAAAATCAGAAAAATCCTTCAAATCCATCTTCAAATATTTCATTTTTTTTCTGAACAGTCAGATTCAGATTTCAGATTTCCTTATTTTCATAGTACAAACATGCAACAAAATTCAGGTGCACTCAAGGACCAGGCTCATACATGAAAATAAGTAATAAATAGTAATAAAAATAAACAAATAAATCACTCAGATTCTACACAGTTGTAGATAAACTATACACTCATTGCCAAAGTATGCAGTTAAAATGGGATTTTAAAAAAAGTCCTCATACATATTATTGCACATAAAATAAGTTATTGCACATACAGTAAGACAATCCTGAGACAAGACATCTGACAATTAACTAATCAAATAATTGGCCAGTTGCTGCATCTCTAAATATAATATTGACTTATCACGTGTCACTACAGTCCAGAGATTTATTAAAAGATAAATAATGAGGTGAAAAGCTCAGCCTATCAGTTAACTTAGTTTAGAGGCTGAGTTACCCTCACAGAGTATTAATGTCGAGCTCTCACAGCCTCTTGGTTCCTATTGTTGGGTTTTCAGTAGCTTCGTCTGTTTCAGCATGGACTCAGCCGGCCTGCGGAGGCCTTGTTTTTGTCTCTTAACCAGCTCCAAACGCCTACAGAGCTTTAAATCACTGAAGTGGAGTTTTACTAATTTGTAATAACAGCTTGTATGAAGCAGTCTTTAACAAGGTCAGGCTGCTGGCCTCCTCTATTCTTTGTTGCCTCACCTATTTGTATGCAAATGAATGCATTTCTTGCTAATTAATTAACGTTTTTAAAGTGGTCTTTAGCGGTTTGTACTTGTTGTATTGAGCAGTGTTAAAGCGGGTCAGGCTGCCAGCTGCCCCTGCGCTCTGTTAGTTAAACTATTTTCATGCTAATTAGAGCTCTGTGTTAATTATCTTCAGTTTTGTCTTAACTGTTTGAGGCCATTAAGCACTCACAGAGGGAGGACAAGTCTCTGTAATGATAGTCTGTGTTTTTGGCCAAATCCGCCAACTTTAATGTGCACGAGGCACCAATAACTGTCCCCAGTCTGAGGCTGCTACAACATAATGGCTCTGTATTCCCTCTGTGACTCCTTTTATTTCCCTGTTTCTGTATTCTGCAGAACAAAGCAGAGGAAAGCCTTTAATTTGTTCTTTAAGCAACGAAACTCCTTCCTGTGCCTAATTTAATGCATGAAGTCTTTTTTTGTTCTCGGTCGTGCTAACAGGTCACGTCTGACTGCAGTCAGAGCAGCAGCATGAATGAACACAGTTTAAACTTGAAAGCAGCTCTGCAGTACAAAAAAGGCATACTGGATTTTACATTAGATGGTTTAAATCATATTGTACTTTTAAAGCAGGGCTGCTATCACTGGATTTTTTTATGCCAATACAGTATCAGAGTTTCAATGCTGATACCAAACATTTATACTTTTTAATATGACACTTCCTAAGGCAGCATTATATAAAGGATTAGGAAGATGTAACTAATGATTATCTCTATAATGTGTGTCTGTTATTGGTCATAAATAAAAACAATGTTGGGGCCAAATTGGCCATTGGACCACCGACCCTCTGGAAAAGAACTGCAGAGCATATGGACCAATATAGTTTTTTCTTACTAGGGTTGCAGCAGTATGAGATTTTCATGGTATGATAAGCGTCTCAGAAGATATGGCAGTTTCACGATATCACGGATGGTATTACAGAATTTATATTATTATCTGTCAGAATGACCCTTAAAGGAATGAAAATGGAAGAGTTATTTTTGGTTCAACAAACATTTTATTACTATATTTGAAACTTGACACCATTTTGTTAATGGAAGTTTGTGTAAAAAGTCTCCCCTGTGAAAACAACTTAAATAAAGGGGAGATTCAACATCCAGTTGCATTTTTTTTTCAATATCATAGATAAGCAAATGTACGATAACTGTCAAGTTTTATATCACTGTATACCTGAAAACCAGTATATCACTGCAACCCTACTTTTTACACGTCTTATAAAATATCAGGGTTTTTTTTTTTATGAGGACGTAAACAATACAAGCCTGTGGACATAAAATTGTAAGGTGAGAAGTTCTAAGGTGTTTTTCAGTATATTTAGTCATAGTACTTCAAATTGTGTGGTCACATGCACGGTTCACATTAATTCACGTTTGGATTCTGGGTCAATTGTGGATGAATTCAGAAACTATGGCACAATTTTTTGTTTACAACTGCAACAACAAAGCTTTGTGAATTCAGTACAGCTTTGATTTGATTCAGTCCGCAATGCCAAACTGATGGAACAAACACGATTTCTCTTAAACAAAGCTGAAATGATTAAAACTGGTGGTGTAGGATTCTAAAGGTATTGTTAAATAATCTGTGAAGTCCTGTGTTTTACATGTTGAGGAACAACTTTAGAGCAAGCAAAGCAATATTTAAACATTGTGGGAATACGCTTATTCTCTGTCTTTCTGAGAGTGAGGTGTTTAGATAGATATCTTTTGTACAGAGCTGGACTCAGGACGTGGTTAGCTGGACTCACTGAAACTAACTAACTAGACAGATTATGACTGTGAATAGGGATGCACAGTATTGGATTTTTTGCCGATAACTGATGCCGATATATCCATATTTTTTTCCTCATCTAATTTTTGTGATCGTCAAGTCTCTTCTCTTGGGGAATTACCATCATATTATGCATGCATACTCTTATCAGGATGGCCCATCAGCAGATGGAGACATGAAATACAATACTTTTCAATGTGTGTAAAAATGTAAACTTCATTCATTGTGCAAACTAAGAAAAAGCACGTTGGCTGATTCTAATAGTTCATTTTAAAGCTGATATTGGCCGATACCAATGATGTGCCGATATTATCATGCATCCCTGATTGTGAATGGGTACACCTGCACTGACCTCTTTCCCAATCTAGGCTGAGATAGACTACAGCCCCACCCCTGCAGAGGATATATGGGCATTGATTATGGATAAACATAATGGAGAAAGAACCTGATACCAATTATTTATTAATGTGTCACCACCAAACAAAGGATTTTTTCTCAACCGGCCCTATCCAGAATCAGTGTTTGAGTTGTCTTTACTGGGCTACTGTAGAAAAACATGCCTGTCTCACTCTAAGGTATGAAAAACACAATGATTGTTAGTTTCAGGTGATTACACACTAATGAAGACAGAGTTATGAGTACTATATACAGTTTCTGCCAATAGATGCCCTTAAATCCTACACACTTGAACTTACATGGCCTATACCTGACCTAGAAAACAATTTTCTTTCCAAAGAAACGTGTGCCATTAATCTTTATCTCCATGCCACTCTGTCATTTCTCTGTCAGGTGACCTCTCTGGGTGTGGCCACATTCAGCCTCTGTGCTCTAAGTATCGATCGCTTCCATGCAGCCACCGGCCCCGGGCCCCTTCAGACGCCAAAGGTGGAGCCCTGCCAGTCCATCCTATCCAAACTGTCCGTCATCTGGGTGGGCTCCATGGTGCTGGCTGCCCCTGAGCTGCTGCTGTGGCAGCTCCTCCAGGAGACTGTCAGCCTGCCGGTGCTCCCCAGTGACCAGCAGCAGAGTCAGCCAGGAGGCTCGCTGATAGCTGCCTTCAGGGCCCGACCAGACGCGTTCAAGGTGGATATCTGTGTCCGTGAGCCGTCTGTGGAGCTCCCAGAGAGCATCTACTCTCTGGTGCTGACCTACCACGAGGCCCGCATGTGGTGGGTCTTTGGGTGCTACCTCTGTTTGCCACTGCTCTTCACTCTGGCCTGCGACTTGGTGACGAGGCAAGTGTTAGCCCAGCGTCTACTGCAGAAACCCGCTGGTGAGAAGGTGACTGGCAGATGCTCCTCCTCCTCGTCTTCGTCTTCATCCTCGACAAAGAAAAAGCAGCATACGAGAGAGCAGAGACTGCGCTCCACTGTGATGTCACTCACAGTCTTGTACATCCTGTGCAACCTGCCAGAGAGCATTTGTAACATCACCCTGGCGTATGTGTCCGACCACGTGTCCGCTGCACTCCCTGCTCTGGCTCTGCCAGCTCTGAGTCTGATTGGACAGTTCCTGCTGTTTGTGCGTTGCTCGGCGACGCCAGTGTTGTTGCTGTGCCTGTGTCGCTCGCTGGGCCAGGCCTTCATGGATTGCTGCTGCTGCTGCTGTGAAGAGTGCCTCCCCGACGGCAACTCCTCTTCCTCCTCATCTGCCTCAACCACCGCCACCTCCAACCTCTCCTCGCCCACATCGCCATCTCCGACCTCCCTGTCTCCGTCCAGTAAAGATGAGACGATGAAGAGTCTGTTGGTGCCAGAACCAGCAGTCTGCTACGACAGGGCGAAAGACTCTTCAGCAGCTATCGGGACGCCCTGCTGAGGTCCAGAACTATATTTAACCACATGTAACTTTAAAGGATCATTTAGGTTGATTACAACTCAGGTCTTATTCTTGTGGTTTTGTCCATTTTGTCTATACTCATTAAGTTAATAGCAGAGATCTGGTGATTTCACTAAGAAGAAGTCTGATAGATCAAGAAACACGAGCAGTCAGATGATCAAACAGGTTGGAGACAGAAGTATGTGGACACCTCTGTTGCAATTTTGTTTTCCTGGTTTAGTTTTGGTCTCTTAGTTTCTATGAAAGCTGATATTTTAGGAGGTTCAACTTTGTGCCAACAGTATATGTTTGTCCCTTTACCTGTTTACCACTTTCCCAGTTTGGTGTGGAAGAACTTGACTGGCCTGCACAAAGCACTGACCTCAACCCCGTCCAGAAACTTTGGGATGAACTTAATTACCAGCTGTGAGCCAGACCTGACCACCCGACAACATCACTGTCGGACCTCTTTCAAGCTCTTGTGGCTAAATGGGAGCGAATCCCTGCAGCAGGTTCATCTGGTGGAAAGACTAAAACCTGCAGATTAATGCTCATGGTTTTGGGATGAAATGTGATGTTCAGCTTACTGTTTGTGTGCTTGTTGGGTTGTTGACACACTCTCAATCATGTGGTCTATCTAAACCACTTTATTAGTAGTACAGTAAGTAGGGTGAGGTCAAAGTTAAAGCAGGTAGTGGGTCTGTAAACTGAGATGGACGCTGACCAAGAGGTTAACCGAAAAGTAAAGTCAATGCAGAAGTGCCTTAAACCTGCATTGTACAGAAGTCAATGAGAAAATGACCCAGTTCTTACTTGATTTATTACCTCGGTAAACATTTCCTGGATGAGTTTATGGCCTCAGTCGCTAGTTTTACACCTTCATTACAGCATGATGTTCAGTTTGTAAATTATGTTCCCTTTTAGAGTAAAATAGACAATAAAGCAGGGTATGCTGTAGGGTGGGGCTTCCTTGTGATTGACAAGTCACTACCAGAGCGGTGTCCTTGGGTTCTCAGTCATACCTATTCCTCCCTTCTCCAAAGTTTCACCCCCCTCATTCTAATATGGTCACTGCTGGCTCCAAAACACAAGATGGCGACGGCCAAAATGCCAATCTCGAGGCTTCAAAACGGGAGTCCCCAAACTAATGGATGACGTCACAGTGGCTACGTCCACTTCTTTTGTACAGTCTGTGATGCTGACATTGTTGACTTTTACCTCCACATGACTTTTACTTACAGATTTGTTCAACCTGTCTAAATGTCTGATTGCTCGAGCTTTCTTGACCTGTCAGACTTTGTTTTAGTGAAATCACCGTTTTCTCAGACCTCAGCTATGAGCATATTATTACTGATAGAAATGATGGACAAAACCACCAAAATAACACCAAAGTTGTAATAAATCAGAACAATCCTTACATTTCAATGTGTATGAACTGGTGGTGTAGAGCCCCTGTAGGAGCAGGAACTTATCTGACTAGCGTTAGATAATTATGTACAATATAGAGTTTGTTTATTTGTTTGTTTGCTTGTATTTTTTTAAAGAAATTTAGTGTGATGGATTTAATCCTGTCTTCATAGCTCTTATTATTTTTTTTGCAGTTTTTTGTGATACATTCTATAGTGGTTATTAATCTCTAATGCTCGATCAGGATATTAGTATTATCTGCTCTAAGTACTGTATGAGATAGAAACACTGGATCATTTGAGTTTGGGGGATTTTAAATTGGTCAAATTGAAGATAGACATTCTGAGACTTCTTTGTCAGCAGACTGACAGACTGCTGTGAACTTTTAAACTGTTTTTAAGGCATACTATGCAGGGATCCCTCTCAATCATCACTTATGGCCCATTAGAAGGGTGTGGCAGTGTATATATCTGCAGACTCTGTCCTCTGCCTGTATTTTCTTATTTTTTGTAAAGGACTTTGTAAAAAGGTAGCAGCCAGGTACCAGATGGAGTAGGCATCCAAGAAGAAGCTATGAAAAATGGCAAAATGCTAAGCGGACAAATCTGGGGTTGACTTTCACCAACAAACAGTAGCCTACAATTCCTGCATAGTATACCTTTAACGTGACATTTTGCTGTTAAAATGGGATGAGATCATACTACAGATCAATCAATGTTTTGAAGCTACAAGAAACAATTCAGTGTGACGTTTGACTTGTTTTGTTACTTTTGGTTCAGTAAAGTTTAGATCTTCTGAAAAACTGTGTTACATGACCTGTGATTAATTCTTTTTCTGTGTGTGTTTTCAAATGTCTGGTGTAAACCTTATCAACTAATACAAAAGTAGTGTTTACAGTGATTTTTATTCTACCAATAACTGGAATGGAAGTGGGTGTAATGGAGTTGAACTTCCATTTAGTGCATTAGACTCTGAAAGTGCTCTTTTAAATTCTCTTTTAAATATGAATTTTAAGTTTATACGTTTTTATAGATGGTTTTCTTTCCTTTTTTTTTTTTTTTAAAAAAAAATCAAAACTAGTGTGTTTTTCAGCAGCAGAATCACATCTTAAAAGACAAGTCTTGTGATATTCTATATGTTTATTTTTGTCCACAAATTCAATCGAAAGACCAACAATGAATGTATCAACTAACAAGTATTGTGTGTGTTTCCGAAATCTGGTATTTTATCTCCCTCTGGGCCAGAGAGCTCCCTTGTTTTCCAAAAACTATTAAAAACACATTGATGACATTGATGAGCTACGCTGAGTGACTGTGGGCATACACCCTGTAGTTTATTTTGATCATCCTGCAGCTGGAAATACTCACTAAAGCTCCAAATGTGTGTTAATCCACTGCTGAAAATAATCCCCAACACATGCACTGATTCATCCTGTTGGAGTATTGTTTGTTCAAAACTACAGTGAGCAGCTGTTTTAGGAAACTACTGAGCCTTCTTTTTAAAATGAAACTATATTTTTGTGCAGTGTTTTTAAAGATGTATGTCTCCAGTTAACCAATAAGCCCCCCTCAGCCCTGAGAAGAGCCACAGGGAAGTCAGAAAGAATACAGAGACAGACTAACACATTGTTGGTTTTGGTCTGCATGTGGGATCTGCTGACAATAAGAAAAATATAAATTAAAGTCAGCCATGTCCTCAAGAATTTACAGTATCTCTGGGGCTCCCATTATAAAAGCAGGAATTTTCTTAAAGTGTGCCACCTGTTAAATTAAAGCTCAGTAGGATGAATTCCTGTGCTCTGTCAGCATTGACTAAATGTTATATTTTGACATAAATAAGAGATTGGAATTCTCTTTAAAAAATTAAATTTCAGTTTGCAGACATCCAAATCCAAAGTTCAGAGTTCAGTTAAATGTTAAGCTGCTAAGCATGAGGACAAAGACCACCAGAGAGAAGTCACAACGAAGACAGAAAGAAAACAGAGAAAGTGAAAAAACAAAAGAGAAACTGAACAATGAGGAGAGACAAGGAGAAATCTTTTTTCCCAACAAAGAAAGAAAAACAGAGAGAGGGGACAGAGGGGGGAAAGGTTCAGAAAAAGAGGGAAAGAGTCTCCTGTTAATGGACAGCTGCATTTGTTCCTAAGCATGTTTTTGAATGAACGTGTGAACACTTTTGGAAATATCCTTAAGTGGATTCATTTTATTTGGAAAAAGCGTGGAGGCGGATGTTGTTGGATTTTTCATTCTGATCTCCAATGGAAGGAATGCTCCGCAGCAGAGCTTTCAACACCCACTGGAGGAGAAAGCTCTTCATGCCTGACTGTGACGCTCCTTTTTGTCATTATTCAATTATTGAAGGTCACAGCTTCACAATAACAGTTGGCCTTTGAGTTTCTGCAGACATAATAAACACAGTCACTCTGTGACCAGTTGCTGGGGAGAGCAGACAAGAATGCCTCGCTCACCCGAGTATTTCTCAGCTTTTTCTTTTTTTCTTTTTAATATGTCAGTTTAACAAAATGCCATCAATTTATACCAGAAAACAATTTATACAACTTTTAATAATGACTTGTAATATAGCTGTAGCCAGAATGTGTTCTTGTTCATTTAGAAATTAAATACAGTTTATACAGAGTTACATAAAGAAAATACACAGTGTTTCAAACGAGTTATCTTCTGTGGAATTCCTGAAGTCGCAGTTTATAATAATACTACAATATCTTTGGGGTATATCTTTTGTGTTACATTATCTTAATCCATATAGTATAGCAGTGGTTCCCAACTGGTGGGTCACAGCCCAAAAGTGGTCCACGGGTCCACTCCGAATGGACCACAGCTGACTTGCAAACGTGTCAACTTTGAAAACACATTATTATTTTTCAGTACAGTGGATTTCCAGCACAGAGTGCTGTTTGAAGTGCTGTTTCCTGCTTTAGAGTGAGTGACTGACAGACAGCAGCAGCAAACTAGCTTGGACCTTGAACTAATGACTAAGGAGAAACCTGGACCTCGTGGCTGGACCAGTTGGGAACCACTGTATTATAGTATGTTGTTTATCCAAGACTATAATATTGCGCACCAAATTCACATCTTGTACACATGCACAAGATATGAATCTAATAAGGAAACTTGTGTGCATGCAGGAAAATATCCTGCACTAAATATATGGATCAAAATATGGATCCTGTGTCCATAATAACTCAAGATATTAAAATAAAGTTGTTTTTTTCAAAGCTGCTAAAAGTCTCCTCTTTACATCTCAAACTCTACGCCTGTTCAATAAACAGGATAAAAATATATAAATCATATTGATAGCGCAAGGCTCGCATCTTCCCATTTCTTTCAAGCAAAGTGTTAAGAAAAAGGCAAAACACATCCTGTTCCTAAATTCATAAAAACACTCTGTTGTCTTACTTTAACAAAACCAAATGCCAGACAGATGTCTAACTTAACTGTCTGCACTAAAGTGTGTCGTCTTTTCTGAGTAATTTTGATTGAAGTCTCCAAACAAAGTAATGTATGTGTTGAAGCTGCTCACCTGTATATTTCAGTAGAAAACTTGCTCACTGTGGATGGATTTTAGCAGCTGAGGATATTTGAAAAAATTCAGCAGTGAGCAAATCTGAGGGAGAAGATAAAAGTGTCATGAATCTCTGGAAACTCTTTCTCTTCTCTTTACTGTCTCCAAAACATCATAAGTAAACATAAAACTGGCCACGTTAACCTCTTTTTGTCAGCTGACATCAGGTGATCAATCAACAAAAACAGATGGTACCTTCTTCCTGTTCAAACTGATATTAAGGGTTCTGGGTTTGTTGCATTTCAACATCAGTTTAGGAACAAGAGACAAATTGACAGCAGGAAAAAAAAGGTTAAAGTAGTTTTAAAAGTAGAGGTTTAAAAGACACCCCAGCTGCACATCACCACTTCATCCAAGAGACACAAATTCATCATCTAAATGGACCATTTTCATTAAAACAGCAAAAACAACACCACCTGAAGGCACCTTGGTGTGGCTGGCTACCAGGACCAGTGCAACTAATGCAGCTTGGTTTCTGTCCCACGTCTGCCCTGAGTGCTGCTAACAGGAGCTGAATCTCAGCCTAAATCTGGCTGACTCCACACCCCTAAACCTGAGCTGAATCTGGCAGCTGTGGTTGGGCCAGAGCCGGCTCATATTTGGTCCTCTGGGACCAGTAAACAGAGAACTGTCCTGACACACAGTCGCTGCTGGCTCAAGTCGGCAGGAAATCTGGGGCAGGTATTAGTATGTAAAGTGCTTCTCTTGTTTTGTTCTGTTTTGTGTAATTTTATGTGTATTTTTTAATCTCAGACTAATCCATGACTCACCTAACTAAAGTTTAACAAAGTCACCTCTATCGCTGGACTGGATGCACTGAGATGAAACTGATATCCATCTTCTCATCTGACAAGAAAAAAAAAGCATTTCACATTATTTTATTTTAAAAAGGGCTTACAAAAAATGAGTTTCCCTTGTGTGTAGACTTTAGCTTGATATTGGCTGTACATCTTATGATTTTTACACAATAAACAGTTGACGTTCAGTCTCATTTCCTGTTTTACACAGCTAAAGAAAATAGGCAACTGTGAGAAAGTCAAACAAGAAGCACCAGATATACTGACACAACACTCAGGAACATGGATGAGGGTGGAGGGTCTATTCAATGTGATATTATAATATCACAACCCCCACCTGCTCACATTAGACTCAAAGACACACATTTAATCAGATGAATCAGATTTTACTAGTTGATTTCAGTGATTTGATCATTTCAAGTGAATTTCGAAGACGTTTGTAGTAAACAGACGACTTCTGCTTCTATACTAAGAGGACGTAATGTATTCATTTTCCTGGGGACACCTGGAGGCCTTTCACAGATGTCAGCGGGCCCCTGAGTTACACTCTCAGGACCTGCTGTTGTAACTTTGAGTCTCGCTTCCTTTGAGCTGAAAAATTTGTCCTCCCACGTCGTTGTGCCTGGGCAAAGAGAAGGAGGAGGGGAAGCTTCAATAAGGCCTGCTTTGTTCAGGCGTCCCCCTCTCTGGCTCAGAGAGAGAGACACTTGAACAAAGCTGCATATCAATCGCCATCCACCAAGGGAGTTGCTAAGCTACACAACACCCACCGCCTCCCACCAGCTGCCCCAGTCACTGAACAGAGAGAGAAGAAAGAGGGCAGAGATGCAGGGGAGGAAAAACTGCCGCGGTCCGCCCAGATAAGCCAAAACTCCTCTCTTCTTGGTTGCCTTGACAACCAGCTGAGACACAGCGGCACGGTGGCCTCAAGTTAGCAATATGGCCTAAAACCAACAAGCTCCTGGGTTTTAAAGCTGCCTGCGGCCTGTGTGTGGACTTCCTGCTGTGTTCATGTGGACTCCCTCAGGTGCTCCACCAGCTCCTGTCACCCCAAAGACAGACACGAGGAGTTGTGTCTCTGCAGGAAAGTCACCAGCAGTGATTGCTTTTATCACTTCATTAAGTAAGGCTGTGAAGATTAGACAACTGTCAGAGAGGTTTATTATCTGATTGTCTGGCTGCTCCTGTCAGACTTCTTTTCGGTGATGTCATCATGATCCCAGATCTAAGAAATGCTGTATCTCCAACATGTCATGTATTCTCTTTATGACACAGTGCTTTTTTTCAGCTAATGAAACGAGGATTCAAATAGTTTATTTACCTCAACAAGAAGGACAAGTATTCGGTGCGAACAAAGTCGTAACCAATCCTTCAGCTTGTCCAGAAATTTACCGATTCTTGTTTCTTACTTGTTAGCAGCAGCATGCCTTATATCACTGCACATTTACTGCACATGAGGGCAGCTGTTAGATCCCCGTCTCCTCCAGTCTGCATGTTGAAGCATCCTTGGCCGAGATACTGAACCCCAAACTGCCCCCGATGGCTGTTCCATCAGTGTGTGAGTGTGCGTGAATGGTTACTGAGTAGCAGGTGGCACCTTGTATGGTAGCCTCGGTCACCAGTGTGTGAATGTGTGTGTGAATGGGTGAATGTGATATGTGGTGTCAAAAGCGCTTTGAGTGGTCGGAAGACTAGAAAGGCGTTATACAAGTGCAGATCCATTCACAGTTATTTAAAGCATTGGTATTCATTTATTCTGTTACATAAGAAAGACAACTTGCATTAAACTTTTAGGTAACTCTTTATGATAAGGTTAAAAAAAGCTGCATTGGGATATTTTTTATAGAAATAACATTTGTCTCATTTGCTGAAACTGTCACTTTATCCACATAATATTACATGTAACACATAATCTGTGACAAAAAAACAATCATGCTCCTCTGCCCTCTTAAATTGCGTCTAATGGCCTGACAGCAAAAACAGCCAATCAAAGCCGAGGAGTCTCTAACGCAGCTGTCAATCATGTCACTTACTGCTCATGATCTGTGGTCAAACTGTCAAACTAGGCAGCGCTGATTGAATATGAAGCAAGATTCTGTTACTGTGTTGCTTATTTCTCGCCTCAAATGTTCATAGAAACATATTTTAGTGCACTGTTCAGCTGTAAAATGTGAAAGGTTGATCCAGCCAGTGGGCGGTGCTTTGCTTGACTGTTTCCAACATGGCCACTGGGACACAGATGTCCTCATTTTCAACATATTCTCACTCCGACCTCGTCACACATTCAAGGTACCCTGGGTGCGTTGGTTGTTGACGTTCTGGGACACCATGTCAAGTTGTGCCTGTTACATACATTGTCTTCTTTCAAAATACACTTCTGTTTGCACAGGAAATGTAACGTTTACATAGTCTATTCAAAATAAACAAACTACACCAGTACAACACTGCAAAGTGACGTTTTTTTTCCCTTCAACAACAAACGCACGAGGCTGGGTTTAGGAAATAAAGAACTGTGTTTGGCTTTAGAATCTTACGGGATGTGGACACAGCTGTCTCGGGTGAAAGTCCCTGTTTTTTGACCCATCCATCACCCTTCCTGCCTGCCCATAACTATAATGGCAACCAGCCATGTATCATGCCGACGTTAAAGGATGCCTTTTTTTCGTTGGTTTCAGATGTCGTACGTTAGTGCCAGATTTCAATGACTTTGAAGTGAGACTGTCAGTTTACAGTTGAACAGTACACTGAAAATATTGTGAAACATTTGAGGTGAGAAATAGGCAATGTAGTAAGAGAATTTTGATTCACATTTGTCAAAGTACCACAGTTCATGAGCAGTGATTGACATGATTGACAGCTGCATTAGAGACTCCTTGGCTCTGATTGGTTGTTTTTGGTGCACTGCGAACAGTTATGGCAAATGCCATTAGAGGCAGTGGAAAGACTGTTTCTTGTAATTCTGTGTTTATATAGTGACAGTTTCAACAAATATGAGTGTTATCAGAGTTACCAATTGTACCTTTGATGCATCATCATGACTCATTATAATTTAATGGATGAATTAATGCAGGATGTTTTATGAAATGCATCAAAAGCACAGGTCTGACATTTCCTTTATTGTGTAATTTGATTGCAGATAATTTGGCAGAATATAAATAAATGTATGATGAAATAACAGAGACAGTCATTGATGATGATTTATGAGACACTTTCTGACAAAACATAAACACATAGTGACTGGATCAATTGTTAACGGTGAGCATTACTTAAACGCTCATTTTGTAACCTTGTCATAAAGTGTTACAGACTTTTGCCACTCCAGTACAGTCAGTGCTTCAGTCTGCTTTATTGTTGCCACAGTTACGTTAGCGTAGCATGGTAATTAACTTATTGTATAATTGCTGATTCTGTTGAAAAGTGTAACACACTGTATGATGTCTAGTAAATGGCTAAAGCCTGTAAGACACTGGCACTCTTCTCTAAACAACAGGTTAATCTCGGATAAGTCATGTAACATTTCAACGTCATGTACTTGGGCCTGTTTGTATTGATGTCCAGGCTGTCCTCTGAGCCTCTGTGTGCTCTGACAGTTGTTTTTTAATACTTGTCTTGTTCTGGCTTCAGCCTCAGCAGGATCAGGAAATACACAGCGCCATATGTGTTAGCAGCAACCATTACCAAGACGACAGCTCAGTGCTAATCAGCAATGCTAACAGAGTCCTGTCCACATGTGAAGCTCTCTGTTGGATTGATGCAGAGCCAGTACGAGGCATCGGCGCACTGAGTGGTTGCTTAGGACCCCGAGGACAACAAGGGGCCCTCTGTTCATTATTGTCAATATCTAAAGTATTAACGGTATATGTTGATTTCATTATCATGCCCTTTAATGCATTAAGATATTTTGGGAACACTGATTGACTGCATCCATCATAATCCAGTGATTGAATAAATAACACTCTAAAAGAGGCTTCTCTGCACTGTTACATTTGATAGTTTATGGACGTTTTCCTGAAAATACATATGCTTTAACTTAAGTAAAATCCAGACAGTATTTTTAGCAGTTCTTCTTGTGTACTTCTCCCATCACTGCAGGTCCCACAAAAGGCTCGGTCCGTCCCCGCTTGATGCTGGAGTCCCACAGAGACTTTGGGGCCCTAAGCTTCCCATCAGGACCAGAGGTTCCGGATGTGTCCATGTCCCCCGTCACCAGAACACAGAGGAGGTCCAGTGAGGCTCTGTGCAGGCAGTGAAAGCCGGCTGAAGCCCCACCAGCAGGCTGTGGGGGAAGTAGGCTGCTGGACCTCTTCCTCATTGAGCTCTTTAAGAGGACATGGGAAACATCAGTGAACTCTGGGAGTCCCTTTCAGTCCTGAGCAAACAGAGCTTTCATTAACTTGGCAATGCTCAAACAGGGAAAAGCCAAAATCTGATGGTGGGCTTCAGAGACAAACATCAAACAGTTTAACCCAAATTAAATTTTTCCTGTGGGAATACCACTAAATTTAATATGACACCAACCATACCTGAGCTACGATCATTAATATCGACACTAATACTTTTTATTTTACAAGATGCTTTATTGTAAAACAGAGCAAATATATTTTCATGACCAAAAAGATTTTCCAAACACAAAGCATTTTTCTTTCATTTATTAATGTTTTAATCACATGGATTTTACATAAACACAGGATCTTTTACTTAAGTCAAAGTAGTAATACTGCAGATAAAAAAAAACCCTAAATAACAAGTAAAGTCCTGCATTCAAAATCTTTTGAGGTGTTAGCAGCAAAATGTACTTTAAGTATTAAAAGTAAAAATATTCCTTATGTTAAATGAATACACTCAGAGTGAGTACGTATGTATATATATATATATATATATATATACAATGTATATATATTTGTGCATTAATGTAAGCAGCATTTAAATGTTGTCAGAGCTAATTAATTTAATTTCATCTTATTTTATTTAATCTTATTTTATTTAATCTATTTTTACATTCTTTACATTTTTTACATGTGTAATCTTGACCTGAAAAGTAACTTATAATACTTAACTGTAGTGGAGTAAAAGTTTAAAGTAGCAGAGAGTTTTTTTCTTTCACACCTTTTGACTTCACAGCTTTATAAGATGTGTACGCAGGATAAAGATTACCAAACATACATTCAGAAGAAAGAAAATGTGCTCATCAAATCCAGAAATGAAACTTTTTTGCCACAGCTCGAGTTTCTTAGGTTATATTTTTTTATTTCATTCATTCATGTTGTTTCCTGTTTTACTGTGAAACTCACATCTCCTCTCTTTTCAGATCACTTCACTTCCTGCCCCTGTGTGTTTTCCCTCCCTTTTGATGACTTCACCTGTGTCTGATTGTCTGTCCCACCCTGATTAGCCTCACCTGTGTCTCGTCACCCTTTCCCTCACCTGAGTATTTAGCATGTGTCTTGTTTTCTCTCAGTGTCAGTTCGTCTTAGCTGCTTGTGTGTCGAATGCTCCAGCCTTTTGGTTCCCTGTGTGGCTTTTGACCTGGGCTTGAATGTCAAATGTATTTCTGTCTTGGGAAATCATTCCACCCACCCAAACACTGTTGCAGACCAAGTACCCCCCTCATATCAACCGCACTCCCCCGTGACAGTGGTCCCCTCAGCAGGACAATGCACCATGTCACACTGCAAAAAGTGTTCAGGAGTGGCCCAAGGAATGTGACAAAGAGCTATAGGTGCCCATCTGTCTAAATTCTCCCTATCTCCATCTGACTGAGCATCTCTGGGATGTGCTGCCCACCTCACAACCCACAGGACTCAAAAGATCTGCCGCGAACACGCTGGTGCCAGACACCACACAACACCCCCTCACAGATCCTGTGTCCATGCTTCAACAGGTCAGAGCCAATCCAATTAGGCCCCACTGTGGATCAGGGGTACCTCTGGGGTACCGACATGTCCCATGAATGTTGAGTTAGATTGGGATGTGTGGAAGTTTGAGGCCAAGTGGATGCCTTGTGCTCTTTGTTGCGTTCCTCAGGCCATTCCTGAGCTGTTTTTGTGGTGTGACATGATGCACTGACGGTTGGTCTGCAATGGGAGTGTGTCAAGTGGCATCAACATGATCACCAGGACCAAAGGTTTCCCAGCAGAACATTGCTCTGTAACAAAATAATCAATGTCATTTACTTCACCTGTAAGTGGTTTTAATGTTGTGTCTGATCAGTGTGTGTATTATCTATGTATTAAAGCTGACAGCACCAGGTTGGCCCTTGATGAGGCTTATTGATAGTTACGGCCACTTTAATACTGAAAATGTGTGGAGGAAAAAGATTCGCTATGTTGAAAAGAATTAAAATTTCAGTGACACGATGATGACACAATTTGATGTGATGATGAGAGGTTCATGTTCGGCATCATTATGAGTATTTCAAGTGTTGTACGTCTTTGTTTGGCCACATGGAGGCGACGTAGCTCCACATCAGAGGACACTGAGCGTGTGGACACCAGACAGACACTCTGGGATTAATGATGGTCAGATATGGTTGATGTGTGCCGCTGTGTTGAGAGTATACAAATACTACAAAATACTACAGTTGTTTCCAATAAAAATCTGTTTCAAGATTTTTTTCATCTTATAATTGTGCGGTGAAATACTTTATTCTGTTTTGTTTCAAGATGCTGAAGACCATTTATGAAAAACATCCGGAAACAGCTGGAAACAGTCACACAAGAAAGTTTGGTTATTTTTGTTTTTCCATGTATTATAAAAAGAAGTGTTAAAATGTACCGATGATCATCTGATCTGCTGCCTGACTTGATCATCTGTCTTGTATCATCAATACAAACTCAGTTGCCAGTTAATTTACACACCATGCGAAAGCTAATGCAGTCTGATACGACAGCCCTGCACTGAATCCCCCCTCCATTAAGATTATAATGTCTCTATATTTCAGAGAGGCTAATACCTCTTCATATCATGCAGCTCAGTTCAACAGCACAAACAGCTCTTCCCCAGTATTAAACTCTTCTTCCTGACACAGGCGTCACAATAATATCTCTCTGAAAGATGTCATATTACCACTTACTCTGTCACAGCAACAAAATGTAGATTTATTGGAGCCTTGAGTATCTTTATCATGTCTGTCTATTGTCTGTGTTGTTTGTAAAATGTGTGTGAAGATAAATGCCTTTTCTTCTGCACACTGAATCTTCCAGCGGATACAAATAAAATACTGTTTGATAACTGTTAGGAGGCTAGGATACATTTTTACAGCCCAGCATTTCTGCGGAGGATTTTCCATCAGCAGTAACAGTGTTCCTCAGTGTGTTCTGTGTGTGTGTGTGTGTGTGTGTGTGTGTGTATGTGTGTGTGTTGGGCATGAAAGCTGGATGTTTATACAGGAGGCCTGCAGCTTCCTAACAGACCAGCTCACAACGTCCATATTTAGACTATTACCAGGTCCAACAGCTCGGCATGTTTATGACAGCGAGACACAAGACACAACCCAGCATTTTATACCCGCATATGGAGTGTGTGTTTGTGTTCGGTGACACAGTACTATTGTTGGGACATAACAGGTCTTTCAGTTTCTTTTATGATTCATGTTACGAGTTAGAGGTTTTTTTTTTTTTTACTTCTAACATTGTGGGGACCAGTTAGAGCTTTACAAAGGCGAGACATTTTCTAGTCTACAATACTAGCGCCGTTTGGAGTGGCGTCCCTGTCCTCGGCAGGAAGTCAAACATGTAGTCAGTGTGTGTCGAGCTCCACCAGGGTTGATCCTTGTAACATACTCTGCTTGTGATCTTCATTGATAGGATATTGAGGTGCAGCTAAGTGGAGGAGAGTGTCCGGTTTTAGGACCTGACCTCAGAATTGCTTCTCTGCTCTTTGCAGATGATGTGGTTTTGTTGTTTTCATTAGACTGTAACCGTCATCATGTGGTTTGGCATTGTTTGCAGCTGAGTGTTAAGGGGTCGAGATGAGAATCAGCACCTTCAGGTCTGAAGCCATTGAGCTCATTTTCAGGTTCATATTTGTATTTTGGGTTTCTACTAGGCCATATTTATTTGCTTCAGTGGTCAAAAAAGACTATTTTCCTCATACTGTCTGTGCTGGAACACCTGCATTCACCCTCTGTCTAAGACGCTCCGTTTTAGTACCTGTCTCTTTAAAACCACCCCATGTTAAAGCCCAGTCTGCTCTGATTGGTCAGCATCTCTGGGTCCTTGGCATCTTGGATTCTCTGCACTGTTGCTGCAGCTGCAGAACGACTGTATCGGAGAATAGCTGCACTTTTTACCATGAAAAATAACCAATAAACGCTTCTAAACACAACCGGATATGTTCCAGCAGGAATCTGATCTGAAATCAGGGAGAAAGTAGCATGCAGCTACATATTCGTTAGCAGTGTACTTGCAGCTAGGGAATGCCTGTATCAGAGCATAGTGGCACGTTCTACCGCAAACAATCACCAATAAAAGCTTCTAAGCAACAACATCAGCAACCTAGTTTACAAGTTTCCCTGATGTTAGCATGAGCTACATGTAGCATTGTAGCCTGAATATCGTTAACACTTTTAGTAGTGTAGCCAAAGTAGAAAAAAACATTGGAAACAGAGTGTTCAGAACAGTCTGGTTTCTGTTCACAAGGATTACGTTTACACACATTTACCTCAATCATTTGGATATTTTGCCACAAACATTTGACATAGTCACACTAAACAAGACACAAAATACAGAAAAGCACAATAGGTCTCCTTTAAATCTGCCTCTTTCTCTGGATTACTGTCTCTCTGTGGATTACAACTATTTACACCATGAGACATGACGAGCAGTATCATGGACATGATCACTGAGTATCTGGAATTAACCTTGTACGCTTACAGAGCAATTTGCCGCTTCTCATATATATGAATAATCCTTACTGTTTAACTTGTTTATATTTTGGACATTGTGCATATTTTGGATTTGCACCTCACTGTTAACCCGTGTACATTTGGTTTGCATCCTATTGTGTCCCTATTCTGTGTTTTATATTTGCACTCTCTCCCACTTTGCACTGCAACTGCTGCACAACAATTTCCCTCACTGAACAAATTTCTAGCTCATTGTATTGTGTCTTCTTGCTGGAAAACAGTGGACTGTGAGTTGCTGCTTGGAGTCAAGAGTGAATGAGTTTAAGTATCCCGGTGGCTTGTTAAGTGAGGGCAATGTGATGAGGCTGCCAACATTAGCAGACAATTGTCTGACAGTTGAGGGTCGTCAGCTGATTAAACTCAGCTGAGCCCTCAGGCTGTATAAACCAGGCCATTCATTCATTTTCCTTATTCTGTTAAGGGTCGCTGGAGCTGACACTGGGTGAGAGGCGGGGTACACCCTGGACAGGTCACCAGACTATCACAGGGCTGACACATAGAGACAGACAACCATTCACACCTACGGACAATTTAGAGTCACCAATTAACCTACATGTCTTTGGACTGTGGGAGGAAGCTGGAGTACCCGGAGAAAACCCACACTGGCACGGGAAGGATATGCAGACTCCACACAGAGTGACCAGTGACCAGTAACCCCCTCGCTGTGAGGTGACAATGCTAACCACTGTGCCACTGTGCCACCCTAAACCATGTGCTTCTCTTTTCTGATGGCTGGCACCCACACTGCATTACCTTCTTTTGCACTTTTAACACCTCAACAGCGCACATCCATGCACTTCTTTCACTGCTGATTGACACAACTCATGTTTTAAATGTTTATTTCAACAGCAGAACATAGTTAGAGTTTGGCATGAGCTATCGGGGAGAGATAATTTAATATTCCCCCTCTTAGCTGTAGCCTGGAGGTGGATGCTGGGGTGGAAGCGGGGCTGAAAGAGTGAGCAGCAGCACTTACAAGGCAAAGGGAGAGCTGGGAAGATTTTGCAGCTTAAACAGACCGCCAAATTGGGAGGGTGTGTTAGTAGATGTCATATGGAGAGTGTAGTACGACGTGTGTGTATGAATCAGTGCAGCTCAGGTGACTGCCTGAACTAGCTCGCAGACGTCGGTCCATTTTTAATAAATTGTGTTTGTTTTAATAAATCTCTTCCTCCTTGTCAAACACCCTGAGTTAGTTTGCGGCAGTAAAATATATCATGATGTCGACAGGTGGACTGGTGCAGCATCAGCAGTAAAGCAGGCGTTGCACCGGACAACTGTGGTGTTTACAAGTCTATGTTCCAACCTTTACCTGTGGTTAATGAGCTTTGAGTAATGACAGAAAAACTGAGAAGCAGTTGAAGCAGGCCTTTTTTACAGAGGACATGTCACAGAAGGAAAAGCACGGGTGTAAATAATTGAATTAATGATGCTCTGATTTCAGGGTCCTTGTACATGCTGACTCACTGCCACTCTCACTGGAGCACTTGAAAAGAACGGAGCCATTGTCAGTGTTATCAGTAACACCTGTACTTTTCCTACTATGACGAGCCAAAATGTCTGCTGTCAGAGAGGCCTGTGAGTCTTCTCTGTCGGGTGCCTAGGCTCGCTCATGGAGATAAAGAGCTCAGACATCAGAGGGCGCTCAGAGTACAGCTGCTGCTCCTTTACATCAAAATGAACTTGTTGCGGTGGTTACGTCAGAGCATCTGCCTTTAAGGATTTCTGGGCACATCCAATATTTGAGAGACAGCTGTGATACGTACGTAAAGGAACAGGATGCACAATGTGAAGGAACCTTAACATAAACTAGTGACTTTGTGTCAGTGGAATTGTATCCAAACTCAGCAACCTTTCTGGGCCAGCAACAACAACGAAGCACAAAAATAGACCCAAACTAACACAAACTCTGCTTGTACCAAAAGTTTTTAACAACAACATACAACACAGAATAAAAAATAAGCCCTAAACTTGGCTCTACAGCAGGAGACAGAGGGTTGTGGGTTATTTTAAGAGAGAACCAAATTAGATTGGAGCTTCCTCCTATCACTCTGCAGCTGGCCTCATCAACAACATGCACTCTAGAATTAGCGACCACTCAAAGTGCTTTACAATACAACCACCATTCACCCACCGACACACTGGTGGCCGGGGTTACCATATAAGGTGCCACTTGCTTATCAGATATACATTCACACGCACTTACACACCGATGGGAGCAATTTGAGGTTCAGCATTTGGCCCAAGAAAACTTTGACATGTAGACCGACCTTTTCACTGGTAGACAACCTACTGCTCTGCCTCCTTAGTCACAGCTGCCACAGGTGTGGTATGAGGAGTTGTTGTTGGGTCTAAGGGCACTGACACACCACAACCCACATCAAGGAACTAGATGTGAGTGGCTAGTGGTGACGAAGGCCGACTGTTGTTTTAAATATTTTTATTGTTATGTCATATTGTTATGTTAATGCTCATTTTAATTTACATAAAAACTAAATTGTATACAAGAAAAAAAGGACATGAAATCAAATGTCTAAGAATAGGAGCATAGCAGAAAAGGGAGTCTAGAGACAGTGATTCCCTGCTTTTATCTTTCCCCTTAGTTTCCCTTATCTTCCTAAACCTCTTGTGTTCCCCTGTTCCCTCTCTTCTCTCACTCATTAACTCAAACTCCAAATGAGATATTGCAGAAGAATACAACTCATGAACTGCACTTTGTGCAGGTGGTGGTAGTCTGTATCCGTCATTCAAAAAAGAGAAACCAGAAGACAGACAGGATGGATTCATGATGCTAATTAGCCAGTTAGCACATTAACAACACAACCCGATACTGAAAGAACAAATTATATTTACTGTGAGCTAACAAACTATACCACAAATAGTTACAAATTGTTTATGCTTAAAAGCTTGATGGCCAGAAAAAAATCGTATCTAATATAATAAGTTTGTATCGATTTTCCTCTTGTTTGTTTACTTTTTTCAATTCCTTTGCTAAATCCATCCATCCATATTTTTTAATCCACTTATCTGGGACCAGGTCACAGGGGCAGCAGGCCAAGCAAAGAACCCCGGACGTCCCTCTCCCCAGCAAGACTTTCCAGCTCCTCCTGGAGGACCCTGAGGTGTTCCCAGGTCAGATGAGATATGTTATCCCTCTAGTGTATTCTGGGTCTGCCCCGGGGCCTCCTACCAGTGGGACAGGCCCAGAACACCTCTAACAGGAGGTGCCCAGGAGGATCCTGATCAGATGCCCCATCTTCAAGGCTGAGCCCAGCCACCCCACAGAGGAAACTCATTTCGGCTGCTTGTATCTGCAATCTCATTCTTTCTGTCACTACCCAGAGCTCATGGCTCATAGGTGAGGGTTGGGACGTAGATGGACCAGTAAATTGAAAGCTTTGCCCTCCGGTTTAACTCCCTCTTCACCATGATGGTCCGGCACAGTGCCCGCATCACTGCAGAAGCCGCACTACCCTCACTCATGTGAGTGAGAGCGTCGCTGAATCAGCTGAAATTAAAGTCGACAGGGCCAACAAGGGCCAATGTAGCAAGACACACCGCAAAAACTATAGGGTGACAGATGCTCAACAACCGGCTGACATTGACTGATGGCTGCCTGTTGGCTTAGATGCATGGAAGAGAGAAGCTTCGCTCTGACTAAAATCAATTTCAGTCCAGAAAGTCTTGATTTATTTTCATTCGATTCAGTTCAATTGTTGAAGTTAGATCAGATAATTACTCCCCAAATCAACTCATCCCAACTCCTTAACCCTGACTGCTGCATCAGTCTGTGTGTGCCTGCTGTACTACTCATTACTGAAAACAGTAATCACATTACTGCACAGCATTACTGCCCACTGCTAAGAATATAAGTTCATGTGTGTCTTTGTGTGTGTAAATGTGGAGGATAATGGTTCATGTTCGTGTTTTTGATTTGCAGAAATCAAACTGAGCAGCTGCTGTAAATCAGTGTCCAAACCTCCACACAACAGAGACACCAGCTCCTTCTCTCTCTCTCTCTCTCTCTCTGTGTCTGTCTGTCTTTCATTCATTCTGTCTGTCTCTCCACCTTTCTGTTTGAAGCCGAGCTGTATTTAATTCCCAGTTTCCCTCCCCCTCAGAGACTCAACACTCCATCCCATCCTGTCCTTCCCTTTGTTTCTCTCTCTTCCTCCTACACCTTCTCCCCCTCTTTCATTCCATCTCTCATCATCCGCCGCCTTCAGCTAACCAGCCTCCCAGCAGAGAATTATGAATAGAATTCAAATCAGTTGAGCTTTACTGTCTCCCACCCCCTCTCCACCTGCCCCCTCCATGTCTGCCTCTACTTTCTAACTTTCTCCAACTGTTTCGTATTGATTATAGCTGTGACCTCACACCCACGCTGCTCAGCCTCCTATACATTAACCCCTTCCCTCCTCTTTCTGTCACTTCGGCTGTTAGCTTCTCGCCGAGCCTCGGCACTCAGCCAATGCTTCAGAAAATATAAACACCACCACCTCCGTGACTGAACGTGGTGATAAAGTGCTGTGATGCTTTCTGGATATCAGTGGAAATTATGAGGTGTAAGTCAGGTCTGGCCTCTCTCTCTCCCACATACCTGACCATAAAGGACAAGCTCAACTCTTTGGGTATTCACTTTCTTCCTGAAAGTGAGATGAAAAGGTGGATATCAGTTTCATGTCTGCATCTTAAGTACAGAGCCGGAGTCACGACATGAAAAGAATTGCGATAGTCAATACGGGACGTAATCTTCGGTTCTTTTGCTTCTGACGCAGAAAAAAAAAGATCCATTATTGCTTTTCATTTCTGTTTTGTGTTCACACTGACTGCATAAATGAGCCTGCAGTGGGTGTTGATATTTCTTTATACACAGTCTCACAAACAATTAAGGCCTCTGACATTATCAGCCTAAGCGATGCAATCGAGTAATCAGCTGGAACACCTGCTATTGATTAGCTGTTGTTTCCTGACACCTCCACCAGCTCCTGATGATGATTTAAAGTAAAACTTGAAACTGTAACGAGGCCTCTGCCCTGTTTTGGAGTAACTGTACTCGTATGTGTTATAAATATCAGTGGATCTGTCATCTTTATTGTGTTTTGATGACTGTAACTAGTGCTGTGCAGTGGCAGGGTTTATTTAATCATCAAACAAATCCAATCAAACAACCACAAGACGTTTTCAAACTACTCTTGCAGCATTATCCACTTCTCCATTGTTGCTACATGTGATTGATATGAACAGGAGCTCTGAAGAAAATGCAGTGTTCAGGCTCATTGCTAGGTTGTCAAGTCAGTAGACAGTGACGTTAAATGGATTGCAGGGAGGGTGTGTAGATACAAAGGAGTTCGGAAAGGTAAAAAGGGGCAACAGGTTATGAAGGGCCTTCTTATTTTCTGTGCTCTGGATGTCTATAGGCGTGTACTCCCACAGCACTCAGGTGAGGCTTCATTAAAGGTAGCCACCAGGTACCAGACTGCAAGTAGCACAGCCCCACCAAAAAACACAAATATACAAGGTGAAATGCCAGTGAAAGCGAAACTGGAGGTGGCTCATACTTTAAGTTTCTCCGGCGAGCACAGTCATCGACAACCCTGCATAGTATACCTTTAAAGTTGATGAGCACAATCTTGAAGTCATTAGATATTTAACAGCCAGTGAAGTTCCTGAAGAATAAAAATGATATGTTATACTGAGGGAGTTCTGGTGATGATATGTGCAGCTGTATTCTGGATCAAATTAAGTTCATAAAGACACTTGAGAAGAAGATCGAAGGGGATAGCATTTCGGTGGTTAATACGAAATGTAATTAAGGTGTGAACGAGGATGGCAGTGCTATTTGGTGTAGGCGATGGGTGATTAGAATTGCATAGATGAAAGTATGCAGACTAACTAACATTGTTGCTTTGTTTCTGTAGACTGTCCAGGATGACACCCAGACTCTTAACCTGAGGGGAAGGAAGAACTATGGAGTTGTTAATAGTCAGAGAAAAAGTACCAGTTTTAGCCAAAGACTTCACGACCTGGCTCTGAAGACATGACAAATAAGAGGGAGAAACAGGTTTAAGGCAAAATAATGAGTAATTTATATACATAAAGAGAATAATAGTAAACCAGAGAATACCAAAATGTGTTTATCAGTAAAGTCAGTGGTGAAGGTGTGTGTCTGCATGAGTGCTGCATGTAGTAGTGTAGGTTGTGTGTAGTGTTAGTGGGTGAAAGCAACAATCAATGCATTGGAGGGACGAGAGAATCTCAGCCAAAGATGCAGGGGGTAGTGTGAGATCTTTGGGCCCAGGGGCTCCCAGTTATGTAGATCAGCACTCCACCAACCAGGTAGCGTACCTGCTGCATTTAAGAGACAAAACATAGAATAAATAAACAAGCCAGGGGACCGTCACAACACCTACAAGAAAAACCTCAGTTTATCACTATTATGTTTGAGAAAGTTGCATGAGAACCAAGATTTAATTTCCAGTAAGCAGTTGGAAAGGGGAGTGGGTGGAAGACTGGGAATAGGCTTGCTGAATAAATAGAGCTGGGTGTCATCTGCATAACACAGAAATTGAATGCCAAATTTCCTAGGCAGAGGGTAAATAATAAATAGAAAGGGGGCCAAAAACAGAGCCCTGAGGAACACCGCTAGCAACTGGAAAACACTGTGATCTCAAACTTTTAAGTTGGACAAACAGCCAAAGATTGTTTCTCCAGCTACCTCCTACACATTTTTTAGTCAATTATCTGAGCTAGTTGTTGTCTGACAACTGACACTGTAAAATATGTAAATGAGAACAACAATCTTGTGAATATTCAACTGCACTGAAACGCAGTATAAGTGTTGGTGATGGGCCATCTCCCTCCCTCCCTCTCCCTCTCTATCTTCCTCTCTCCTTCCAGAACTACAGCTATGAAGAACTGGTTATGTGTGTAGCTGAACGAAATGCATCATTAAAAATTAATTTTAAGTCAACTGCCAGTAAATACAGGCACTTAGGCTATATACATTCACAAGTTAATTTCATGCTTCAGAGACGTGAGCTGCTGCAGCACAAATAGACAGAGCACGTAAAGATGGTGGAATGGGGTTACATACATTTCATCTGTGGGGGAGGCATGACATTTTTTCAGCTTCCAGGGAGGAGCATAGCATTAAATGTTCAGGTAACACTGCCTGGGTCTACCTCATAGTAGTTTGCTTCAAACTAGTTCATATGAAATGTCCAGTTATTGTGTCACAAGTCAAAGTTGTACCTGATGAGAATGTCTAAGGCCATTATACTCAGGGACAAGATGCAGGGACTTGTATAAATGGAGATAAAGGTCCATATTTTCATGCTGATGGTGTGAAACTAAGACGTTCTAAACCTCTGCACACCTGGTCATTCACTGCATTAAGTGGCCTGATTGTCTGTATCAGAAGGTCACAAATACTGACTGATGTCTCAACACTGAGCTCACAGGACATTTTATCTAAATTGGGTGGTATAATAAAATCAAAGAGTGTACCTTTAAGTCGATGGAAAAATGATTAATTTTTCCATGTGGAGGTTGATCTGCTAGATTTAGAAGAACAGCCACCAGTTAATCAGTGTCACAGCTTGAGCACCATGACTGCAGCACAGAGCTGGTTATATAATGTATGACTGTGGGATTCCCAGCAGCTCTGCCTCCTCCACTCAGCAGTCTGAGGAGAGGAGGGGGGCTGCAGAATGGATGGCAGCAGAGGGAGGAGGGTATTGATGTTTGAGATTGTGATCATGAGTGTGAAGGGCTCAGGTTGGCCACCAGCTCCTCCACTCTTCAATAATCCAATAATTACAGGCAGCATCTTAACGGGGGATCCCTCTGCTGAATGCAACTTACATCCATACTGTGCTGCCTGTGTGTATTGAATCTGAGTGCACAGCGCAGAAATATTACAGTTAAGAAATTGGATGAATATCCTGCAGCTCTGGATAATCCATAGAACACAGTGACAGTGAGGTCTGTGTACTGGGTAACTGTCAGGAGGCTCCTCAAGACTCAAGTCCACTGCTATGGCTACATGTTCCCCAGTGGTGGCTGATGAGTCAAAAAAGTGGGGAGGACAGAAGGAGAAACAACCCACGGCTGCAGATTATTATACCTTAGTCAGCTACTTTCCTCTACTTTGATCAACAATAAATTAAGCAGAATGTATGGCAGCACAGGAAGGGGGGGTTTGATGGCTAAAAGGATTTTTTTTAAAACAATCACTGGTGGCTCTGGATGGGAATAAATCTCGTTTGGGTTTAATGTGTCAGTGAGCCTGTGCAGCAGTCTGTCACCCACACCAGGATCCAGTCCCACGTAAGGCAGCCACATGCCACTGTAGTCCCTTTATGGGTTCAACCCAGACAACTGAAGCAGCAAGGCCCGAGGCCTTGACAGCAGAACAAAGCTCTCTGTCTGCTCCCCGTCCTGCCGCTGCCACACCTACCAGTCCCAATACATTCTCACCATTAGCTTAAAGACATAGTAGATTTATCTCTAGACACATTAGCCTGTACATGTTCGAAAATACTTCCTGAAAACATGTGAAAAGACTGTGAACTACTAAAAACTGAATTGTGGAGTTAGACTGTTAAACAGTTTTTCACCGTTTTTGTGTCCAGGATTTTTTGGGCCGGCCTGAAATCATGGCCTCATGATGCACTGAAGCCATCCTTATCATAAACGTTTGATCGCTCAGCATCAGGGTCATCTTGTTCATCCCCTGTGTGAGCGGCAAATTTGCTATTTTCTAAAAGCTCTTTAAACTCTTTCAGTCTGATATATAAATTAAAATGCCACAAAAAAAAAAAAAAAACACAAGCAAAATAGCCGTCGCTAATGTACCTCATAGGCTTTCATCCTGATTGGCCACCCGACCCGCCGACAGTTACTGCTCAATGCTGTGGGTGTATGAAGTTAGCTGTTGTTAGCTGCTAGTGTGTGTGGCTGTGTAGTGGCTCACTCGCTCTTCACCTCAAGGCGTGTTTGCTGTCTGTCGCTGCACAGTGGCTAGTTCTATGTTTCAGATCCTTCAGTGGACACGTCCCCAGTTAAGGCTGTGCAATTAATCGTCTGGTGAGGTCAAACGATTTCAAAATTAATGAAATCAAGGGTAAACGATTTTTGGTCACGGACGCCTGGAGATGTTATTTTGTCTTCTACGGAAGCTGCGCACGTGCAATACTGCCCCTCCTCTCCTCTATTCGCTCCACGAGCCAGTCAAGTAGGTGAACTACAAATAATGTGAGGGGCAGGTGATCGCGGAAGATTTCAAAAACAGCGTGTGGAAAACGGCAAGAGCGAGAGAGGTTGGTCTGAGTGTGTGTGTATGTGTGTGTGCGTGCGTGTGTGTTTGTGTGCGTGCATTGGGGCGAACTCCACCATGCGCGATACAGAGAGCAGAAGAGAATTGTAAACGTGCGACCATGTCGAGACAGAAATGACATGCCGTTGTGTAAACAATATCATCATATCATATCATCAAAGTCATCACGTGTGCCGCATAATCGTTTGCATAATCCAGACTTCAATTTTGATCAAAATAATCGTGATTATGATTTTTTCCATAATCGAGCAGCCCTATCCCCAGTGTCTCAGAACAAAGAATACTGCAATTTTTTCATGATTTTCATTGTATATACTTGGCAACTCTTTTAATCATTCAACTTTGGCTGGGTGGTTAATAAGATCTTTTTCTGTGGTTTGACAAATTGTTAACACATATTTGTTTTGCTTTCCTCAGACTTTAACAGTCCTTTTACAGCTGCTACATCAAGCTATAGTGTTGTGTTGGCTAACTCGGGTAGCTAGCTACTGGTTGTTTTAAAAAAGGGGAAATTAGAATTTGAAAATAGGAAATTTGGACATTGTAAAAAGACCTATTATTTAACTGTTTTGATCTGTTCCCTGCCACAGTTTGCCATCACTTTATCCCCACTGCATCACACAGGACATCCTCCATTTGAGCATCATTTCATGTGTTTTGGATGTTAACAGATTTGCATTTAAAACATAAAGTACCTTTAACTGATATAAGAGATCTCGCCCTACAGAGGACAGCAGGAGTCTGTCGTCCTCCTCTGCCCCCACATACACCTCCTACACAATTTAACAATAGATGTTTTTTTAAAGAAGAGAGTTAAAACATTTTATAAATAATAGTGACATTGGATCATGCTTTATTTTATCCATAAATCATATTTCAACCTCTCTCTTGACTCTCAAAAATTGACAAACAGCAACCCCCTCTGCCTCGATGGACCAGCATCCCTTGAATTGTTCCCATCTTGTGCTGATGTCCTGTGCTGAACCTTCATTACCTCATCTGTCTGTAAGGCACGTCCACTTAAGCTTCGGGATGAATGCACCAGCAGAAGGCAGAGCAGAGGAAGAAGACTGCTCTCAGGTTAAAGACATACTATGTAGGACTAAAAAATGATCTATAGACTTACACAGAAGTAATTCCTCTCATCAATCACTTATCCACTGGAAGTGTGTGGCGATGTATTTCTCTGCAGAGACTCTGCCCTCTGCCTGACATTTCTTATTTTCTTCTTATTTTCTGTGCCTGGGATGTTTATGAGGGTGTTCCACCACAGGCTCAGGTAAGGTCAGGGTTTGTAAAACGGCAGTGACCAAGTGCCAAACCGTAAGTAGCAGGCATACAAGAGACACAGCGGCAAAATTAAAACCCACGAAAATATAGTGAGACAAAATGCCAAACTAGAATAAATCTGTAGTCGGCTTTTACTTTTATTTTTGCTTTTACGAGCATGTTAACGACAGTGACCTACAATCCTGCAGTTTACCTTTTACATTGTTGCAGGTTTCCAAATTATTGAAAAATCAACTTTCCAAATGTTCTATGGACGACAATGCATTCAGTATGTTTTGGTAATTAAGTCCCCTTACCAGAGGCCTCTGGTGTGGGGACTACTGGTCCTGCTGCCTCTTGGCCTCAGATTTTTGTTGTCTTGTTTGCTTGTTTTTTGTTTAAAAATCCAATGTATTTTAATGTTTTAAAGGTGTCTCTTGTGGCTATTTTGGGTCGGTGGTGGAGTTTTGTTTGCCCCATAGGGCTGTCCAGGGGTGGGGCACAACAGTCTGGCATTATTCTTCTTTATACAGTGTTTCTTCTTGTCGACATATCCCATGAAAAGATAAAAATAAACAATGTGTTGGTCTGTTTCTCTATACTTTCTATCCTCCCTACTCTGTTAGCTCCAAGCCATTGGTTTCTACTGAACTCATACTTTTTTTAAAAACAGCTTAATTGAAGGAAAAAAATATCTCTGTTTAAATTTAAAGAATTGTAAAGTTTCAATGTATCCACTACATAATGATGTACAGACATAACATATCGATGGTTTGTAGAAACGTACAATGCCAACATTTATTCTGGCAATTGGCAGGATGTGGGATTGGATCAAAATAAACTGCAGTGTGTGTGTGTGTTTATGGTGATGCACGAACATGCAACAGCAATGCAACCATGAAACTCACTGATGTAATTTTACTACTGTGTTGACAACAGTGGAGCTTTATGGCACAGAGGAAGAAGATATATCATGCTTTTAATACACAGATACATTCATGTTGGTTTTTGTATTTTAATGGGATTTGTTGACAATAACAAATATAGAATATAACTGGATGTTACAGTTAGCACTATAAGTTAGAGTGAGGGTTGAGGTTGTAGTTGTGATGGTTAAAAGTACAAACGTGTGTGTGTGTGTGTGTGTGTGTGTGTGTGTGTGTGTGTGTGTGTGTGTGTACATGCATATAAACATACAGCACATCCTGCATGTTGAGTGCTGCGTGCCCTCTTTGCATCGCAGAAAGAGCAGATTCGGTCAAATATGCATAGCTATAAGAGCAAAACCTTATAGGACTTATAAATTATTCACACAGTGACATCAGTTTCTCACAGAAGCTCAGAGGAGTTTAAAGATGTCCGTCCTTCTTCCTACACATATTGCAGCTCGTCTTCACTGTGAGGTTGAACAGCAGCAGAACAGAAACATAAAGTTTTGTTTTTTCTTTTGCAACGACTTTGACTCACCTGCTCTCTGCTTCTGCATGTCACACTGAGTGCTTGGGACCAAAGCTGTGTCTTGGAAGGCTCCAAGTCAGGACATTAACTCTCACTGTTGTTTCACCTGTTTGGACATATCTTACTAATGACGAAAACTCTGTCTGTGTGTGTGTCTGTTCCACGTTTTTCTCCTCACTGACTTGGTCAATCCATGTGAAATTTGGTACAGTGTTAGAGGGTCAGGGGAGGATGCGAATGAAGCAATATTACATCAGTTGGCCAAAGGGGGAAATTGCAAACTTTGAATGGGCATATCTCATGCCCCGTATGTCGTAGAGACATGAAACTTTGCACAGAGATGCCTCTCCTCATGAGGAACACATTTACCTCAAGAACCCATAACTTCCGCTTATATAGATTTTCCGCCATTTTGAATTTTTTTGAAAAACACTTCAAATCGATCTCTTCCTAGGAAGTTTGAGCGATCTGCATGAAACTGGGTGAACATAATCTAGGGACCAATATCTAAAGTTCCCTTTTGGCAAAAGTTGGAAAACTTACTAAAACTGAGCTTCTATAAGGCAATGAATATTGCGGAGGGCGTGGCTCATCACATAAAGGTGTATAACATCTCAAGGGTTTCACCCATCACCACGCAACTTTGTAGGCATATGACCACACATAATCTGAGGGGACCCCTCCATTATTGACCCCATCAAACAAAATGGGGGCGCTAGAGAGCTCATTTCTTATCCAGGCCTAACCGCCATATGGATTTTTACTAAACTTGGTAGATATGTAGAACAGGACGCCTCAAGGTGACTGGAGAAATTTAACTCTAATTGGCAACTAGGTGGCGCTATAACAACAGAAAAATGCGACCGGTTGCTGTGGCTCCCCCTGTGGCCCAATGTTGTTGTTTTTTTTCTAATTTTTGGTATGACTAAGTCATGGTATGGTATGCTGTACATAATCATTGAAACTGTCAGTGTGTCATTCTGTCTGTCCCACGTTTTTCTACTCACTGACGTGGTCAATCTATGTGAAACTGCACATAGGCATTGAGGACTGGCATAGGTAGAAAGTGACAAAGCTATATATATATATACAGTACAGGCCAAAAGTTTGGACACACCTTCTCATTCAATGCGTTTTCTTTATTTTCATGACTATTTACATTGTAGATTCTCACTGAAGGCATCAAAACTATGAATGAACACATGTGGAGTTATGTACTTAACAAAAAAAGGTGAAATAACTGAAAACATGTTTTATATTCTAGTTTCTTCAAAATAGCCACCCTTTGCTCTGATTACTGCTTTGCACACTCTTGGCATTCTCTCCATGAGCTTCAAGAGGTAGTCACCTGAAATGGTTTCCACTTCACAGGTGTGCCTTATCAGGGTTAATTAGTGGAATTTCTTGCTTTATCAATGGGGTTGGGACCATCAGTTGTGTTGTGCAGAAGTCAGGTTAATACACAGCCGACAGCCCTATTGGACAACTGTTAAAATTCATATTATGGCAAGAACCAATCAGCTAACTAAAGAAAAACGAGTGGCCATCATTACTTTAAGAAATGAAGGTCAGTCAGTCCGGAAAATTGCAAAAACTTTAAATGTGTCCCCAAGTGGAGTTGCAAAAACCATCAAGCGCTACCACGAAACTGGCACACATGAGGACCGACCCAGGAAAGGAAGACCAAGAGTCACCTCTGCTTCTGAGGATAAGTTCATCCGAGTCACCAGCCTCAGAAATGGCAAGTTAACAGCAGCTCAGATCAGAGACCAGATGAATGCCACACAGAGTTCTAGCAGCAGACCCATCTCTAGAACAACTGTTAAGAGGAGACTGCGCCAATCAGGCCTTCATGGTCAAATAGCTGCTAGGAAACCACTGCTAAGGAGGCAACAAGCAGAAGAGATTTGTTTGGGCCAAGAAACACAAGGAATGGACATTAGACCAGTGGAAATCTGTGCTTTGGTCTGATGAGTCCAAATTTGAGATCTTTGGTTCCAACCGCCGTGTCTTTGTGAGACGCAGACAAGGTGAACGGATGGATTCCACATGCCTGGTTCCCACTGTGAAGCATGGAGGAGGAGGTGTGATGGTGTGGGGGTGTTTTGCTGGTGACACTGTTGGGGATTTATTCAAAATTGAAGGCACACTGAACCAGCATGGCTACCACAGCATCCTGCAGCGACATGCCATCCCATCCGCTTTGCGTTTAGTTGGACGATCATTTATTTTTCAACAGGACAATGACCCCAAACACACCTCCAGGCTGTGTAAGGGCTATTTGACCAAGAAGGAGAGTGATGGAGTGCTGCGGCAGATGACCTGGCCTCCACAGTCACCGGACCTGAACCCAATCCAGATGGTTTGGGGTGAGCTGGACCGCAGAGTGAAGGCAAAGGGGCCAACAAGTGCTAAACACCTCTGGGAACTCCTTCAAGACTGTTGGAAAACCATTTCAGGTGACTACCTCTTGAAGCTCATGGAGAGAATGCCAAGAGTGTGCAAAGCAGTAATCAGAGCAAAGGGTGGCTATTTTGAAGAAACTAGAATATAAAACATGTTTTCAGTTATTTCACCTTTTTTGTTAAGTACATAACTCCACATGTGTTCATTCATAGTTTTGATGCCTTCAGTGAGAATCTACAATGTAAATAGTCATGAAAATAAAGAAAAGCATTGAATGAGAAGGTGTGTCCAAACTTTTGGCCTGTACTGTATATATATATATATATACATGTATATATATATATATATACACATATATATATATGTATATATATATATATTTATATATTGGGTTCTTACCATAACATGACATCTCTTTATACATCCATGCTGATATCTGACAGAACTGTCAGTTTGTTACACTCCATTTTCATCTTCAGTCTGACATTACATCCATTCTAACTGATTTCCGTGGGAGAGGGGGATTCGACTTTCCCTAACCAGTCACTAGAGACCAACATATCGGCCTGAATTTTAAAGTCATTTTGAGTGTACGCTGATGTGTAGTGTCACAACATACTGGTTTTGCCAAGGTTTTAAAAGCTGAAAGGAGCGCAGTGAAAACAAACTACAATGTGGAGTGATATTGAGAGGACATGTTGTGTTAGCACAGCCTCAATAGCAGCATCTGTGTTGTCTTTTGCAGTCGCTATTGTTGTTATTACTCCTAATTAGTTGTGGCGCACTGCTTGACAGCAGCTTCACAATGGTTGTAGTCCCACCCAGTGCTGCTGACTGGCTTATCGTTAGACGCCCCAGCTCACTGGATCAATGGACTGTCAATTTAGGAACAACCTGTGATGGGATGGAAAGCTCCAGAATGACTACTGAATGGTTGTTGTGGTGAGACTGTTTCAGCAACTCCTATTTCTGAGGTTTAGAATGAACTTGTAATTTCAAAATTCTTATGGAGCCCCAGGAGGTCCAGAAAGATGGTGTTTTATTATTTTGGAAGAATGTCCTCACTCCTGAGGTGTAATAAAATTCAAATTGGTCTTCACAAAGATAGATATACAAGAGCTCTCTCACACACACAGGAAGAGCTGTAAGAAGACAGGGATATTACCACAGAGCTCCTCCTCCCCCTCTTTTCCATCAGTTTGACCTCCTTTCCCTCCTTTCATCTCCATCTCTCTCTCTCGTCCTCCCTCTCTCCCTGATGACCCGTTTCTCTCTCCATCTCCCTCTCTGACCTGCTGACTGATATTGCAGCTCTGTGTGCTTTACTGGTCTTACTGGACAGACCATAAACTCTGGATTTACAGCCCCCTCCTCCCCTCTCGCTGTCACTGTGTGAATGGGCTTCGGGAGCTGGTCGAATATTTACGGCAGCCTCCAAAGTCTTAACAAACCAACTGAACATCACGTGTCAGGAAAATGAAGAAAATATATATTTTTAATCTGTTTTTATCTTTTCTTGACGGGGCTGCTGACAGACACACCCACCCATTTATTCACCTATCCATCCTGTTAACTATTCATTTCAATCCATCCATCTATCCATCCCTATTTATATACATCCATCCATCATTCATCCATTTATTAATATATCCATTCATCCACCCATTTAATCATCCAACCAGAAATCCAACCATCTATTTGCCTATCCATCTCCCCATTCCTGTATAAATACAGATCCACCCATCCACTCAACCTGCCCATTTATATGTCTGTCCCTACATTCATCCATTTATTAATCTATCCATCATCCATCCATTTATTCATCCAACCAGAAATCCAGCCATCTATCTGCCAATCTATCCATCCATACGTCTGTCCATCTCTGTATATATACACATCCATTCATCCACTCGAGTCAGTACCTTAGCTGTTCCCAGGACTTCACTCTTCTGGACAGGGACCTCAGATGTTGTACCTGGAATCTGCTGGAGCCACTCTTCCAGTTTGGGGGTCACAGCCCCGAGTGCTCCAATTACCACCAATTACCACTGGCACCACTGTTGCCTTTACTCCCCACATCTTTTCTAGCTCCTCTTTCAGCCCTTGGCATTTTTTGGGGTTCTTGTGTTTCTTTTTCCTGATGTTGCTATTGCTTGGGATTGCTACATCTCACCACTGCCTTCTTCTGTTCTTCTTCTTCTGTGTCGATCAACACAATGTCCAAGAATATATACAGTATATATATGTGTCAATGCTCACTGCTAGGTATTCACTCATTTATACAGACAACCTGTATTTAATCAGGTAATCTCACTGAGATAAAGAACTGTTTCGTTGGAGAGACTTGAGTACAGCAGATAAAACAATATAGCCAGACATAACAGAAGGACATACAGCGTCAGAGACATCACTGAACAGATTTGAAGATGAACGTTTATTTTATTATCTGGTCTTATGGAGATGGAGGTGGAGAGCATAACAAAATCTGCCATAGGTGCAAGGCTGTCAAAAGCACCAATACTTCAAAAAAAAAAAAAATAAAAAATTCAATACCATTTGTTTAAAACAGCCTGATCTCTGTTTATTTTACATTCAACTGTATCAAAATGACCAAAGCTATTTAAAAAATTATGGGACCTTACCTTTCTGCAAACTACAGATATTTTACATTTGTACATTATTATGTTGAGGGCAGTACGATGGTACAGTGGTTAGCATTGTCGCCTCACAGCAAGAGGGTTCCTGGTACAAACCTTCGGGTGGGGGAGCCCTTCTGTGCAGAGTCTGCATGTTCTCCCTGTGTCAGTGTGGGTTTTCTCCAGGTACTCCAGCTTCCTCCCACAGTCCAAAGACATGCAGGTTAATTGGTGACTCTGAATTGGCCGTAGGTGTGAATGTGAGTGTGAATGGTTGTCTGTCTGTATGGGGGCACACTTTTCGGGGGCACAATCCCGACAGGAAACACACTAATGTCTTGGTAAAAGAAGCAGCCTCTTTTCATGGCACTTTCCCTGCTGTAAAAACACAGACGAGTTGCTTGAAAACACCCACGTTTGGAATCTTAAAAGCTGCTGGAAACACAGCGATGACTCACTAAATCACAACTGGTTTTGTTGTTTGTTGGCCTGGAACAGCGGTCTGTAGCTTTGTAGGCACCATCCACCCTCCCCTCCACCTCTCAATGACAACGACATGCACTATGTCACTTTAGAAAGGTGAATATATGTATTAAATGGACAAATCTAACATATTCATGGTTTGAAACAAAAAAAACAGATCACAACCAGTTTCAATCTAAGGCTGCGCAGATGAAACGCTGGGAAAGGAAATCAACTGGTCTCAACCTGTGGCTGCATTTGATTTTTTTCTCCACTCTTTCACACAGGATTTTCCTTTAATTTGTCCCCCCGTCTACATCTATTCACTTGGTTAACCATGTGTCCTTCTATCTGCCTATATAACCAACCATCCATCCATTTATGTATTAATTTATCCATCCATCTATCCATCCAACCATTTATTCATCCATTCATCCAAATATTCATCAATATATCCATCCATACATCGTCCATTCACTTAACCAAGCATTGATTATACGTTCTATCTCCCCAGCAATTCAGCTCAACTAAACTCCTCCCAACACAAACCCTGATTCTTCTCGTTTAAAGAGACACTCCCTGATTTTGTTATTGCGCCCCCAAACCTCCCCACCTCCTCCCAGCTCTATGTTAATGTGTTTAGACTGATCACACACTTCCAGAAACAAGGAATCGGTTAGAAAGACACAAAGTCTGAAGTCAGACACACAAACAGCAGCTGATGGACACAGCGGCCCTCAGTGTTTCTCTCCAGGGAGCTGTTTCCTCTCTACACCATGAATCAATGTGGATTATAGGAGCTGAGCCCTGACACATGCAGCCGCATGCAGCACTGATCGCATGACCGTGTGCTCTAACAAGGGACTGTGTGTGTGTGTGTGTGTGTGTGTGTGTGTGTGTGTGTGTGTGTGTATGTGTTTGGGGGAGGGTGGTGGTAAAAAGTGACTGCAGCACTTTGCCGAAGCTAGATGCCGCAATGGACACATAAATAAGTACTGCACCATTCACACACATACACACACAAAGAGGCAGGAATCCCCCCTGTGCAACACGTCCACACTCTGTAGCTCAGTCGAATGAAGCCATGATAGGATGTGGGCTCGTTTCAGTGTTACATGATGGTGTTTGGGCGGCGGCGTAAAGGTTGCTCCACAGTCTGTGAACATTAAACCTGCTTTCAGCACCATAACAGCCACAATAATGGAGAATGTTCCTTCGATGGCTGCAACTTTTTAAGAAAGTGACATTTGACAAGCAAAGGCTGCGTTCACACAAACCACGCGTTGTGACGATTAGCCACAGGGTTGTGAGGTGGTGGGGACTGTCACTTAAATGGTCCATTTATGTGAGAGTGGAGGGTGGAGGCCAACTGTAGAAAGCCAATCTCCCCATCTCAGTGACTGCGTATTAGTCTTTGGTGAGTTATGTTTGGTGTTTATGTTGCTTTAAAGGATCTGTAGAATTCCTTTTGATTATCTTTACTGTAATATCTTTACTGCCAAGAAAAGCACACACGTCCGCTGACAAATACAAAGCAAGTGCTCTCCTTTGTACACACAAGCTGTCTGTTTCTTTTATTCACTTTAATGTTTAAAGATAGAATGTATAGACATTTTTCTTGGCAGACATTTTGCCATGTCATATTAGAAAGCACTATTTTCTAACATCATGACGGCTGCATTCCATTTAGACCAGTGGTTCCCAACTGGTCCAGCCACAGGGTCCAGATTTCTCCTTCGTCATTAGTTCAAGGTCCACACGGTTTGATACATTCAGCATCATATTTGCATTTGGCCAAGCCACTGAGTCACTGACTCTACAGCAAAAAAACAGCTCTTCAAAATAAAAGCTTTGCACCAGAAATGACTATATTTCAAAATAAAGCATGTTTTTCTTTACAAACTTGACACTTTCGCGAGTCACTTGTGGTCCATACAGAATGGACCCACGACCCACTTTTGGACTGGGACCCACCAGTTGGGAACCACTTATTTAGGGGACACCTTGATATTGTGCTGACTCACTGGAATAGCTTACAGGGATACTTAATGGAACTGAGCCATTGTTAATGTCAGTTTCGCCTGTGCTTTTCCTACTATGACAAGTCAAAATGTCTGCTGTGAAAAAGGCCCATTACTCTTTCCTATAGACTGCGGGCATTAATCTGGTTGTGAACCTGCATATCCTAAGATAGTGAAGGCACGACCTGCCCTTCTCTGTCCTACTCTGCCTCTGATTGGCATATCTGAACATTTTTACCCTAACACTAACCAGTACCACTCCTCTTGCCTAAACCAAATCAACCCCACCTACAAAGGCTATGAGTACTAGCCACTCAGAGGCCGAGTGACCTCCGGTGCATTGTTCCAAAAGATGATTCTCCTTCAACTTCTCCCCGCAGACAGCTATGTTCTTTTTTCCTCTGGCATTCCCTGCAAATCCATTGCAACAGCCTAGACCAGTGGTTTCAAACTTGTTTTTGCTCAAGGCACACCAAAGGGCAAGCCGGTATCTCAAGGCACACCTGTATTTATATCTGAGCACAATAGCTTCTATAACGTGTGTTATCACTCTTATCACGACAGAAGACAATAAAAATAAGAAATGATAAGACAGGGCGCTTTCATGATACTGTCTACTGACAGTTTTTTTTCCTCTGGTTGTCTTCACTGGTGCTTTGTTGTAATTTGCTCTGTACAATAAAGCGATCCACTCTCCCCCTCAGGGCTCTCTCCTTTTAAATGTTATCATCCCTCACACTGGCTGCCAATCAGAGCTTTTGATGTGTCACACACTTATAATTCCTGCATGCGAACAGCGACAAAAAGGTTCCCTGTGAAGGTTTTTTAAAATTAAATTAATTGATTTAAATCAAATCACATTTTTTAGCCGTTTGACTCTTTATTAGGGAATGGGTGCACACAACCTACTGATACAGTCAATTAAAATTCAGTTAAATATTGCAGTGAAAATGTGTGGTTATTACACAATCCCAAGGCACACCAGGACTGGCATCACGACACACCAGTGCGCCACGGCACACCATTTGAGATCCACTGACCTAGACGCGCTACTCACATTGTGATGAATGGGAGGAATGGTGTTTTCACTGCAACGCTTTTTGGTGTGAATTCAGCTTAAAGGCTCATTTATGCTTTAGATATGGGGACGGTTGGAGCCTTCTGTCCGTATTTGTGCAGATTTTCTGAAAGCTAATGGATACAGACAAAGTGGAGCAGTACCATGGGAGATCGTGGAGGCAGTGTAACGTAGTCCAAGCAAAATACGACAGTAGGAGACAACGATGATGGAATGGAAGGTATAGGTAATATATGAAAATATATAGTGCAAAAAGTGAAGAGAATTCTTCGTCCATATGTCAAGATGTATATAAAGGCCACACAGTCCACCATCTACAGTGCTGCCTCCATTTAAAGGTACATTATCACGACCTCCTCTACTGGCACCTCGTTTGTTGTTGTGTGAAACTTTGACTCCACCCTCTAGTGCCATCTATTGGCTGTATCTCTGCCATCATAAAGAACGCATGGAGGTATGAGGGCAGTGACGTTTACAACATTTGAAATGGACGTATCTATTTTCAAATGAGCCTTAACCGGTGACGTCAGATTTGTTGTCGGTGTCACTGTGATTGAGAGTTGTATTTCACAGAGTCAGCAAAAATGCTTCACGTGTTCATGGTACTTCTCAGTCAGCCTTGAGTTATGATTATCTGTTCAGCTCAGCTGGCTACAAAGAGAGCAACAATCACAAAAGTTACTGATTGGACAACAGGATTATGATCCAATCGTTCTACATCCAAGAGAGACCAGCAGCACGAAGTTAAAAAGAAAACTCTGATGCAAAACTCTAAACTTCCATAAAAGAAAACAGAAAGCAACACGACAGGCTTCCAACCTGCAGCTCCTAACCGAAGAACATGAACAACAAAATAAAAACTGCCACTACTTGAGATATGCAGTGCTTAGATTCTCACAATTAAATTATATATAACTAATGTGCTATTCTAATAACAGAATTAGAGCACTAACACAGTTGCAGTGGCATAATTTCCCATTTCTGTCCCCTTCACTTTTATTGTTTCAGGTTGATTTTCATACTAAAGTCTCTGTGAACACTGTCGTGTTTTCATCCCGCCACCAAAATCCTAATGAGAGAAGATCTGATAAAAATATTTTCATCTGAGTTATTCAGCCTTCAGTTATTACTGTTTGCTCAGAGCAATAAGCTTATCAAGCAGGAGCGAGTGCTGCAGCGACTGCTTTGCTTTTGTTTTTGTTTTTTGCCTGCCCTGGGTTTGCTGGCAGGCTGCTCTACCTCACTGATGAAGGCTTTTGGGCCTGTATGCAGCCTGGGAAGAGGACCAGGGCTGAAAGTGTCATTATTCAGATAATATTTTTATGTTCCCGTAAAAATTATGGTAGAATTGAACATTAGTCAAAGATGAGACTCGGTGCTCGTGTAGCGAAGATGCAAAAACAATATTATCTACCAGAAGGTACGTTTACTGCATTAACAATGAAGAGGTTCAGAAGCAGCATTAATATAAAAATATGCACTGTGCAGTTACACACTTCTGAAACCAAACATACTCCCATGCACAGCTGATTGCAGAAGTCTGCACAGTGATGTCAATTGGGTTCTTTTTCTCACTAATCCCCTTCTGGAGTACGAGGTAGACACACTGTGAATTTTAAATTCAGAGATTATTAAGAGATTCAACATTTAATTTTTTTCCCCCTGTTCAAACTAGTATTTCAAATTTTAAATTAAAAGTGACAGCCTTAATGTCGTCCTCCGTATCTCTCAGTGCTTTTAAGACTATTCTGTTTTGGCAGTTCATCTGTTAATTAAAGGAATAATTCAACATTTTGGGAACAACCGTAGACTTCTTATCTTTCTTTCAGTGTGAGACAGATATCAGTCATGTCTGTGTGTTGGGGTATGCAGCAGGAGTCAGGATCATGGATGTGTTAAGAGGCCTTGGATACAAGGCTGAACGTGGGGCCCCATTCATTCCTATGGAAGTTGCTCAGTGGCACATGAACACTGTTTGACCTGACGAAGATCCAGAAGGGATCGAAACGTTGTCCTAATAAACCACAGTTGTGACTTGGAGCAGTGTGCAGGCTTTTTTCCTTTTCTTTGACGCTTGTTGATAGCCTTGCACCTACCGATGATGTGCGTATATCTCCTCCTCTATAGTGGCGCATGAAGCCAAAATGATTCAACTGCTAGGTCTAGAATTACCCAGATGATCAGGCACTGCTTACGCATTGTGCAGCCAATAGAGCATGCGCACCAGAGTTTAGCGCTCTGCTAACTTAAAAGGGGATAAAATACTTCAATTGTGCAGCTCTTCTAGACTTTCCAGATGTTACTGGACTTCATGGATTAAATCCTGATAGTAAAAGGAGTCATGTCGTGGGAGGTTGTGACGCTCACAAAAATGTATCCACAGATTTAAAGCTATTTCTTTCACAATGTAAGTGTTATGATAGCTTTATTGGTAGTTTAGTGAATGTCGTGTGGGCGTGGTTTAGGCAGTTGGAAGGAGGCAGGATCAACACTGATGTCACACTTGGGGGTTGGTGGTAACCACTCATCAGCCGCACCTGGAGGGAGAACTAGAAGGGCCTTTGAGCTGAGTGGGCACACCATGAAGGAGACGCCGGAGGCAAGACATTCTGAAGACAAAGAGACTGAGCAGGCGTTTGACATGCCACTATGAATTATTCATGTAAAATACACATTTAGTCTGAACAACCATGAAGAAGAGCGAGCTGGCTGACTGGTCCAATGGCACCCGAGGGGTGTCCGAACAACTCCGCTGGACACCCCTCGGGTGTCCACCGCCTGGTGGTGAGTCAACCACACAGATAGGAGAGGTCACACTCACCCAGGGAAGTCATGTCTAATGCAACACGTATGGAGAGGCAGCTGCTAGCCTTAGTTCAGGTTTCATGAGTAACTCTATGGGAAAAAGTCTTCTTGGGTTGCAGGGCATCACCTGATGAGCAGGGATGTTGTAATTCACAGTTTGGCCACTATGAAAATTGACTTCAAAGCCCGGCATGGATCCTGACCATGTGCTGCAAATCACAAATATGATGCAGTTGCATGTTTTATGTGTATCATATCAACATTTCTAGATAGTCAAGTTGGATCTTGGTGCTCCACCGGGGCCACAAATGAGGACAACAGGTCTAAGTTAAGAAAAATGAAGTATAAGATCAAGTAAACCCAAAATTTTCACCCAGGCAAGATAGTTGTCAGACTGCAGACCACTGCAGATCACAGTCTGAGACCAACAAACTACAAACAGGTCGTGTTTTGCAAGTCATTGCTGTGTTTCCAGAGGCTTTTTAGGAGTCAAACGTGAGTGTTTTGTAGAAATCCATGGTTTTCCAGCTGGGATAGTGTCACGAAAAAGTAGCCGTTTTCTTTAATGGAGTTAAAGCTGCTTGTGCCTCCAAAACCGTGTATTTTAAGGCAAAACATAATCTTTTCCTAACCATAACCAAGTGGTCTTTGTGCCTAAACCTATCCACGTTAACCACATTATTGTTGAAATGTAAAGTGTCAACTAAATCGCTGGATAATAATGTGCAAATGCAACATGTCTGGTTTGCAGAAGCGTACAATGCCAACATTGTTTCTTGTAACTGAGTTGATGGTGAACTTAGGCCTATCAAAGATAATTAGACATTGACAGAAACACTGATTTTATTTCAGGGTATTTAACTTGGCATTAAGCGGAATATATCAACTGTCAGTTAAATAGTGAAGCTAACAGTCGTCATTCAGGAGTAACTGGAGGAGAACCCCACACCTCATAACTTATGTTGTAGTAATGCCTTCATGCTAATATCTATGCTATCCCTTTTTCATGTGTGCCAGAGAGGCAATCTGGTTGCTATGATGGTGGTTTACGTCCTGCCATTAATCACACCCCCATTCTCATAGAAAGAATGTTAACTGAAAAACAGGAAGTACCACTGGCCAGAGTGGGACGTTAATTCATCTCCATGACAGAACAGAAAGCAGTTCAGGTGATGAGGACGAGGAGAGAAGGAGGAGGAGGAGGAGGAGGAGGAGAAGAAAATGTACCAGCAGAGTGATGTGTTTGTCCTGTGGTGCAGAGTCAACACACACAGACCCACTCACCAGATTCCATTAAAAAACGACCCATTTTTCAATACATTTTGTTGTTGCCTGCACATGTAGCACCTCACAAGGTGCTTTCTTATCACTGGGAGATACAGACCATTTCAGCATATAAATGATGCACCATGCACGTTTACCCAGTCCACCATCTTTCCCCACACACGTTCTCTCAGGAACCTTCAGATAAGATCTGGCTGAGCGCTGCAGGTGTGATGGATCACAGAGGGACACAATCTCACACATCATCTTTGCTGGAATTGTGTGTAAACATGCACGTGTATACACTTACTAAGCACACACACACACACACACACACACACACACACACACACAGTGGAAACCCTGGGAAAGCCCTGTCCTAATCCATCTGAGAGCAAAGTCAGCAGTTTCAGTCTTTGACTCTGACCTGAAAGCAGCTGAGAATCAACAACTGAGGTGTCATCTGGGTAACAGAGGGAGGCAGCAGCTTTAGTAAGGATTTAATATTGACAGCTTCATGCCTCATAGACAGTTAGTGACCTGAATGTGGTACTTTAATGAGGCTGACTCCAGTACTGCTAACGGTGTGACATGTATTTGTTTGTACTTTAAGGCTTTTAAAGGTCCAGCATGTGAGATTTAGGGGGATTTAGTGGCATCTAGTGGTGAGGATTGTAGATTGCAACTAGCTGAAACACCAGTGTTCTTTGTTCAGGAGGTTTTTACCAGAAGCCAAATTATCTGCAGAGGTCTCTTCCTCTCCAAAACAAATGAACCAGGTGATTTAAACAAAAAGTAGTTTCATGCGACAAAACAGTGTTTTCCCTACTGTGCTTGGCATTTTGCAGACAGACTGCTCGCCCAGCACTTGCTAATGTTTGCTCACCTTATTTCTGATCCAGGAGCCAAATTATCCACATTGGTCTCTCCCAAAACAAACAGACACAATGGTTCTTATTTTCAGGTGATTAAACACAAAAGAATACATACTCATATTATATTCCATGTATGCCAATATATCCCCCTAAATCTTTTGCACTGGACCTTTCAGTATTTAAGAATTTCTTCTCTTGTTCTCTGCCATAATTTGCCAAAGTTACAGAGCTGTTCTAAGTGGTTAAGGTGTGTTTATAATCAGTGGTGGAATGTAATTAAGTACATTTACTCAGGTACTGTACTTAAGTACAATTTTTAAGGTGTTCGTACTTGAGTTTATCCATGTAAAGCTACTTTATACTTCCGCTCCACTATGTTTCAGAGGCATTTTTTTGTGATTTTTACTCCACTATGTTTATATGGCAACATTAGGTAATTTTCAGATTGAGATTATTAATAAAAAAATTTAAATTAACTAATACATTTTGATGTATCTGCACAGGATAAGATACCAAGCAGTAGCAGGGGTGGAGCTAAAAGTTGTAAACATTCGAGGGGCTCTGGCAATCAGCAGTAAATGGACTCAAAAGAGCGAGTCAAAGTATTTACTTGTATAAAAGCAGAATCTGGTGTTAGTCCAAAAAGACAGGCAAAGGTAACCAAAATGCAAGAAAAGAACTTTGTCTAAGGTTAGAAGGCTAGTGCTCACTGGAAACAGTAAGGCTGAACTGGCAGGGTAATGAGGGACAGGTGAATGTAATCAGGGTGGTGTAGGTAATCAAACAGGTGTGACACACATGGACAGGGCAGGCAGTGCGTCTTAAAGTAAAGGACGCTTCCTTGGTAGGATGGGTCCTTCCAAGCTGAGTCCTACAGAGATTAGGCAAGACTGCACCTTAGCATTCGGTAAACACACATTGGGTCCGTCCCAAGTCTCTTATTTTTATAGTGCTACTGCTAGCTCCTCGCTTGAACTGGAAGTCGTTCGAGGTTCGCCATCTTCTAGGCTGTCCCAAGTCTCTTATTTGTGCAGCGAGGAGCTAGCGCTAGGAGCTAGCAGCAAGCTTTAAGCAGCTATGAGCTAGGATGGTCGAGAGCTTCCTATCCGGAAGAGTTTTTCAGCTGAACGCCATGACGTATAAATACCCGCCCTCTACATCTGGCACATTTGAACGAGATGGCGGAGAAACAGCCCAAGTGTACCTGTTACATGCATTCTTTGCAATAGAACGCTGTAATTCACATGCCTACGTGACTACAAAGAGTAACATTAATGATATTTCGTGCATTTGCCCATCATTAATTGTCCTGTATGTCATGTGAGTGGAATAATGTTTAACAGCCTGTAGGTAATATTAATATTAATATTATTACTTTCATTAATGTTGTTGTAAGCTACTGTCATTACCGTCTGTCCTGCATCTCTCTCTCTCTCTCTCTCTCTCTCTCTCTCTCTCTCTATTGCACGTCTGTCCATCCTGGAAGAGGGATCCCTCCTCAGTTGCTCTTCCTGAGCTTTCTACCGTTTTTTCCACGTTAAAGGGTTTTTTTGGGGAGTTTTTCCTGATCAGCTGTGAGGGTCCAAAGGACAGAGGGATGTCGTATGCTGTAAAGCCCTGTGAGGCAAATTGTGATTTGTGATATTGGGCTTTATAAATAAAACTGATTGATTGAGGCAGACTGACAGGTCTGATATGTCTTATTCACTCAGCAGCTGACTTGTTGAATGATGGCGAGTGGATTTAATAATAGTGATAATAATGATGATGATAATAATGATAATGATGCTCATCACGGTGACAGTGGAATAGCAGGGCTACAGACCGTTCTGTAATTGCACAAACTTTGGCAAATGACTCAATAACAATGGTAACACATGCAAAACTGTGTGACCAAAGTCATGACGGTGTGTGTGTGTGTGTGTGTGTGTGTGTGTGTGTGTGTGTGGGGGGGGGTTACAGCTTTGATCAGCAAATATAATGTGACTTGTGATGTACACCAAACGCTAGCTCTGTTATGCAGCAGATCCAGTTGTGCCGCCGTCGCTTCACGTGACGCTTCAGTGGAAAGGACGTCTCATGTCTCTTAAACCGACAAGGCTCGCTTAGCGCTCCCAGCGCTAGTTCCTCACATTTTTTCCTAGGTGGGAGGGGCTAAACAGCTAGCAAAGTCAGCTAGGTAAGATAACTAGCAGTAATTTAAGAGACTTGGTACAGACCCATTGGATAAGGCTAGTAAGTGCCCAGGTGTGCATCACTGAAGAGGCCCCGCCTTCACTCCAAAATGCCAATTAATTGTGGGTACTTCATGCCTGCTGAGGTACATACATGCATCTTTGAAAATTCTCTGATGGAAGGACTTGGACCTTGGATAAACGTGAAGGATCCTTGAGATTAGAAGAGTCCTTTGGTTGGATTTGATGGTGATTTAGCTGTTTCCTGACTTTGAGAAGCACCGAGGGAGTGAGGTATCTGAAACAAGAGACACAGGTAAGTACCAAAATTAAACAATACATGGTGACAGAAACACATGCAAACAAGAAAACAAGCTATATGCACTATTTTCAAAGCCATATGAGACATTAAAATACCTAAAAATCTGTGCATCATTTGGATAAAAACATGGCAGATGCCAAGGAAAAATAAATCATCCTGTAGAGCCTGCATCCTATTTGGTATCTAATTGTTTTCCAACTGTCTTCATCATCATTCTGAAATCATAACACAACAAATGTTGAGGATGACTAATGTTCACGCCTGCCACCTAAAAACAGACCAAAATTGTCTCATGTTACTATTTTGAAGTTACATAACGTAACATTGGCATAAACAGCATTACTAATCTTGAACCTATTTTTGTTATGCTAGTAAAGTTCATCAGCAGAGTTACAGAATTAATATCTAGCATTTGAATCCATGCCATAATAATCTGCATATCGACAAACAACAATGCCAAGTGAATGTGGTCTTCAGTACTCTGAATTAAATATCAGGCCAACAGAAGAACATTTACTCAGTTAGATTTCTTTAGGGAATAGCATAGTAGAGTAAACAACATGGGCGTATATTATTATCTGGATGGTGTTATGTTGATGATGTTTTAAAAACCGAAAGGAGTTGAGGCTTTTAACATTCACGTCTGGATCCGGTGAAGCCACCACCCTGCTCTGCCTCTAGTCCCTGATTCAGACCAAAGCAAGACAACTCTAAGTCTGAAAGCACCCTTAAATCTTACACACACTGTTCCTTTAAGTAAAAGATCTGAGGACTCCTTCCTCCCCTGGTTATGATGTACGATACTGATGTCAGCTGCTGTACAGTATTTCAGGTCTGTGTCAGGCAAGACAGCCGCCTCCGGCCTCTGCTATAAAATACTGTGCAACTAACAACTCTCAAGAAAGCCATGCCAATACACGATTTAATAAGTAATGTTTATCAGCCACACAGGAACATGAATAGGCTCTGCACACTGTGGAACAACATGATGCATTTTCCATTCAAAGCTAATTTGCACAGCTGTCAGCAAGTCACACACTGAAACTCTAAATGCTGTCAGTCACTCTAGTTTGTTTTCTACCCCCCGTGTGTGTTGCATGGATGACATTTCTCCAAAAAAATGTCTTTTAAATGTCATCAAAAAAGGTGAAAAATACTTGTCATAATCTCCCAGAGTCCAAAGTGATGTCTTTAGATTCCTTGTTTTATTTGACCATCAGTCCACAACCCAAAGATACACACCAGATATCTTTGGGTTGTGGACTGATGGTCAAATAAAACAAGGAGTCTGAAGACATCACCTTGGACTCTGGGACTCATGACTGAGGTTATGATGAGTATTTTTCACTTTTGTACTTAATTTTGATGTATTTGCACATTGAGTATTTCCACTTTATGCTAATCTGTACTTCTACTCCACTACATTTATTTGACGACATTAGTAACTAGTTACTTTACAGATTTAGATTATTAATACAAAATATAAGTCAATTAATTCTGCTTTATCTACCTGCTTGTTGTGATGTGTTTTGCGTCCAAGTCTTGCTAAAGGAAAAGTCTCCTTCTGACTTTTTTTTTTTCGTCGAACATTCAGCTGTGACATCAATAACCTTTTCGATAAGAGTAAAATTCATTTTCTGTACTCCAGCACAACAAACTATTACCAGCAGGCTATATAAAGGCTACCTATGAAAAGTAATGCACCAGTATATATCCAATGTAATGATGAGCCAGTAATTTGTGATTAACCCACACATTTAGGAAGGCTGTGATCACATGACCAATGCGCTGATGGGAGTAAAGATGGAAGTAGTCTGTGTAAGGACACAGGTTGGGGTGGATGGGTCACATAACACAGGACTTCCCCTTCCCAGAGACTGGTGTTCAGAACGCTGTGAAACCAAGTGAACTTTGAGTCACTTTAAGGTACATTATCACCATGTTTCTGTCCCTAAACTTAACCTATGTGATATGGTAACATCATTTGTGGGGCACTGTATGAGGATATGATGTTACCAGCACTTATCTCTCCAACTCTTTTCCATTTCCATTGTTTCCTCCCTGCAACAAGTCAGCTCTTGTGATATTTCAGAATGAAACTTCTAGTTAGCAAGATTCAGCACAAAACAGACCAGGACAAGCAAAGATACAAAAAATGTTCGATTTCTCTGTGCTCCTTTAATGACAACCAAACCATGTTTGTGGCAACAACAAAAAAGCACTTTAAGTTGACGTGAATTGAATGGATGCATCTGCCCCGAGTGGTTACATTTGAGCTTGTTTCACCAACCCGGTCTCACCTCTCTCACTCCAAAGTCGCCGAAATCTGGCGCTTGGGCAGTGACTTGCAGCGCCAGACACTGACGAAAAAGCTGTCCTCTCACATTAGCATGATAAGTGGCCTGTCATCGTTATAGTAAATGGCGCCTGGTGGCATCAGGGGGAAACTCAACAAGACAAGAACAAAGTTAAGGCACGAAAGTCCAAGTGGGGTTGATGGGAGGGGTGGTGGATGGGTCCGACAAACACCGACCTTCACCCAGAAGAGCGGTGTTCATGCCCCGTAAGATTATAAAGCCAAACCCTGTTCTTCTTTTCTAAACCGAACTACGTGTTTTTGTTTCCTAAACTCAACCACATGGGTCAATTGTTGGAGGAAAAAAAGTGAATTTGCAGTGTTGTACTGACGTAGTGCATTTATTTTGAAAGAGACCGTACGTAAACAGTACATTTTGAAAGAAGACAATGCATGTGACAGGCAGAACTTGACAGGGTGTCCCCAGAACAACCAAAGCACCCGGGCTCCCTTGCATGTTGTTTCTGGATGTGGAAAATCCATGACTAAATATGATATGTGATGAGGTTGGAGTGAGAATGTGTTGGTTTCACCTCTGCCAGCTGCAGCTCTCTCTCTCAATACTGGACCAATTTGTTAGACACAAAAACACAAAGGGAGACAAAGGGTGGCGTTACCCTTTAAGTGGCTCTTCAATAAATCTATGTGTAATCAAACGATCACAGACTAATTGCTAACTACCCTGAGCAAGTGGATCTTACCCTGTGAGGTCCTGCCTCTCCACAATTCAACAACACGTACAAAGAGGCAAGAAAGGAGCAACAAAATCCTCGACACATTTAAACCGCTGCTGTTTCCACTGATGTCGATATGAATTTGTCATGAGAGAGAGAGAGGGGAGGGCTGGAGGGAAGTGTGAGGAGAGAGGGTGATGGAAAGAGAGAGAAATAGAACCAGAGAGAGGTGACATGAGGGGGAGGGACGGATGAAATGTGTCCCGCTGCTGGAAGAGTTATGGCTGCCAGTCAGCATTTCATTGCAGGCTGCAGTCAATAAGCACAGAGGAAAAACATTTTAGCACAAACATACTGTACAGTCACATACGTTTCCTAAAAATGAATAATAAAGGGATTCAATTCCTCCCTCAGACTGTGCTCGCAGGTCGGCCTCGTCATCTTTTACGCAACATTTTCATCAGTCAGTCTGTGGAAATGTTTCTGCAGTATTATGCTTTGTTTGCATTATTGCTCCCCTATGGTTTCTGACAGCACCAATATCATCAAGGCTACCGGAGCGTTACCAATTTAGCCGGTGACCTTGCATCTGTTCCATAACACTCCTCCCCTGCTGGCTGTAAAGAAGATCCGCAGCACATTCGTCTCACTGTGGTCAGATTAGACATGAAGATAATGACTTCTTCTTCAGTTAATGTCCTTAGATACAGAGCTTCTCGATCATGTCTGCGTCACCTGTGAACAGTCTGGGTCCTTATATAAAGGCAATCAGAGGATTCAAAACTGAGTAAATCACTTCTAAATGATTAAAACAATTACTCCTAAATATAAATGTCTCCTGGTATTTACAATATTAAATGCAGTCCTGCTTAACAGCATCTTCAGTGGAAGTGGTTGTGGATTTGCAGCAGAATGCCGGCTGACCCGCCCCCATCACACTGTGAGACTCTACAGTCAACACTGTGGAGTTGTTCTGCTTCCTGGGCTCCATCATCACCCAGGACCACATCAAAAAGGCAACAAAAGGTATCATACATTTCTGAAGTGGTGCTGTATATGAACTGACTTGGTCATCGGCAGATGGAGGGGATGGTTGATAACGTGTCACCTGCCAAGCTGCAAACCACTGTGTGAAACCAACAAACAACAAAACCTGTTGTGTTTTAGTGACCCGTCATGTAGCCCCACCTTATTAGCAGCCCATCACTAAAGTGTGGGCATAGTATGATGAATACTGGTTGTTATTGCTGAGACATTGCTGCTTTTCCAGCGGAGCTTGTGGCCAAAAGCTCATGCTACAAACACCAACACATTCTCATTCTGACCTCGTCACATATTGACATTTTGGTCATGGACTTTTCACGTCCACATATGACGTGCAAGGTACCCTGGGTGCGTTAGCTGCTGATGTTCTGGGACACCGTATCAAGTTTTCTTCTTTCAAGATACACTTCTGTTTTTGCAGTAAATTTAACAATTAAACAGTCCCCTTCTCACCATGAGACATGACATATCACATTCGTCTTCTGATCTGTGTTTATATATGTATGCATCTTTGGGACTATGCTTCTGTACATTACATTTTCAGTTTACGCCTCCACGCCGGTGGTAGCGGAGACCGGAGACATTATGTTTTCGGGTTGTCTGTTTGTCCTGTCTAATAAGTGTCTGTTGCTGTTTGAAGGTGCCACTTGTGGAAAAACCTGCTGTTGTTATGAAGCTCAGCATAAGTTCAATCAGGCAGATATTTATTGACAGTTCTCTCTCTCTATCCCACTCCCACAGCTTCCTCCAATCAGCTGACTATGGGTGCTCCATTCATGTTGCTGCTGCCAAACTTAGATCTGTTCTCCTCTCTGCTCCTGTCAGCTGTCATTTTTGGCAGAATCGTCACGCCCTCTCCACCCCATTCACCTCTCCACCTTATCCAGAGCCAAGGACAAGCTCATCAAAAGCCCACTCCTCTTAATATCCACATCCTCAGCTCCCTCTTCATCTCACCATCACCATATTCGAGACCCCATAAGGGGATTCCTAATCTACTACATCTTAACCTCCCTCCTGGAATATATGACATCATAATGTGGTCTAATCGCCAAATACTTTTCTCATTTCTCATACTTATGTGCACATGTAGATAAATATTCCCCTGCCTTCCGCCTGGCACACAATGCACCAGACCCTGATTTCTGTCCCTGCGGGTAGTGGACCCGCAGAGCAGTGTCTCCATACTGGGCGAGGTGCTCAGGGTCTAAAGTGTCCGTGTCATCAAGGTCTTCTTGAATCGCACTTAAGGCTCATTTATATCAAACGTTAAATACAGATCCGGATACGGACGGAGCCTTCTGTCCGTGCTCCGCGTTCATTTCGTCCGTATTTCTGCACATTTCCATAAAGCTTACGGATACTGGCCAAACAGAGCAGTACCACCGGGAACTGTGGGGGCAGTGTTGCTGTCACTACCCGATACGTAGCTCTAGTGAGACACGAAGAAGAAATAACAATTCAATTTCTTTCATCGGCAGTACTAGAGAAAAGAATTCTTTGTCCTCCAGTCGCGATGTATTTAACGGCCTCACCGACCACCGCCTCCTACAACGCTGCCTTTGTTTTTGTCTTTTATGCAAGAGGTACATTCTCAGTGTCACCTCCACAGTCGCCATGTTTGTTTTTCAGTTTGTTGTTGTGATAAACTTTTGACGCTGGGCTGCCTCCTGGTGGATATATTGGTTAACATCCATGCCAATGTAAAGGGCGCATGGAAGTATGTGGGCAGTGACGGTAACATCGTTTGAAACAGACGTAAACATTTTCGTACGTAAAGGGAGCATAAATGGGCCCTTAGTCTGGCCCCTCCCCTGCTACCACTTTACCTTGGGAGACCCTACCAGGGGCTATTAGCCTCCGACAACACAACACATGGTGCTCCTTCTTTATCCGCCATGACATCGAAAGTACAACCAAGTCCTTATAGATACATCTGGTAAAACTGTTATGTGTTCAGCAATGCCTGTTTCGAACCGCTTACTCGAAGAACCCTCTCTGTAAACACGGCTCTTCTTCTTCTCTCAATTTATTGGCGGATCGCAAACAACTTCCAGGTGCATACCACCACCTACTGTACAAAAGACTACTCCCTACTACATGTCATTTAGCCTGTTTCTTCAATCCTACTCGTAAACACAGCTCCTTCTTCTGCGGGCATGCAGACTTACTTCCGCCTCTGGGTGCCGTTTTCTGGTTTGCTGACTTCCACTGTGTCCGACCCGAGCCAGGCTACGCTAAATAGCCATATAGAGAAAGGCTTTTTTGTCGCTGTTGGGTTCAAATAAATATGCGGATCTTCAAGGGGAGGTGATACGAACTAGGGACAGTTTTATAAATGGTAAAAAGTTCCGTGCAGCTGCTTTAAGGTGGTGACCTTAACGTGTAACTCCCCCATGACCTGGCCCCGGATAAGTGGATGAAAATGGATGGATGGATGGTTTGTGTTTGTATGAGCATTTTCAGTTTAAAAAAATCTAAATATTGCATAAAAGTTTTTTCGCTTTGTGGAAAGGTTGGTGTATCACTGGTGCAATGAAGACAGCCTTAGCAAATTAATCCTGACGCACATAAACCATGTGACTTAAACATCACTTAAGCTTCAAAAAGCAAAGAAATAACTTCAACTGAAAACACTAAATCTGCATGAAATGATGAGGAGACTGAAACCTATCTCAAATTAATACATGAAACAAACATTTATGTCATATTTCCAGCATGTTTTCTACATGAATTCCCATCAGTTGTGATTTAACTGCCGCTCTCTTCATTACATCATCTTGTTGCGTTGTCTTCTTGGTGGTTTAATGGCACCTGAGAGGAGGGTTAATGTCATCAACTGCATAACAGTCATGGATGGAAACACACATTAATTCACATTTTCCTTTGAAGAAATTTTGGAAGTTCTTCTAAAATTTGAGCTACGTTTTTATAGAAATCTGACAACAGAGAAGGACGAAATCAGGATAACAGTGCTCATGAAAAATTACAGACCTCAGATGTCAGTATAATAATAGGGAAGCGGGTTCGCATGGTGGTAAAGCATGTAGTAGTTGTGATGTTTAAGATTGGAGGCTGAAGCCTGGGAAGGGAAGTTCCTCTAAATCAAATATTTTAGAATAACAGGCTTTAAAAACAATGAGCACAATTTACTCTCTCAAGTTAACTACATGAAGTTGTGGTCCTGTTGTCACAGTGTGGAGTTACAGCAGCTGACTCGATTCTCAAAATGGTAAAAATTGTACTTTTCGTGTGAGATTAGTTTCAGCCATCTTGAGGGTTGTACGCTTCATGTATCCTCATCCCTCCGCTTCTCCCTTCCTCTCTGTATTTTGTCTCGAGCTCTGTCACGGGAAAACATTCTTGCTGGTCATCTATTATGGAGCAGCCTCATCACTTAATTATAAATGACTGCGTCCCTTTGAGAGCGCTAATGAATCCCCTCTCACACAGCATATTCCCACTGGCTAACTTCGTTTTCCTGTTGGTCAAACTGTGTGCCCGCCCATCCAGGCAGAGACACTGGGTTAAAGATAGAGCCTGTTACTCATTAAAAAACATGTATTTTTTATTTTGAATAGTTCACAAAAAAATGAGGCTGAAATGTTTTAGAGTGTGTTGGGGTGATGAGTTCAGGGCCCTTACTGCTGTAGGAAACAAATTGCTTTAAATATGAGATGATTCAGTCGACAGAGGAATTACAAAAGCCCCTTTTAGAGATTTAAATCTGCACTTTCAGCTTTGCATGCTGGGACTTACTGCTGCCATTTTAACAGGAGAAGGATGTTAAATTTATGACATTTATGCTGTTGTAAATGTCATGATTTTCCATCATTCAACAAAATATGACTGGGTGGAAATATGTTGACCTCTAAATAATGTGGAAATTTGAAATAAACAGAGGTGAAATAAACACTCAGATCTTAAACTTACATAAAAGTAGTGCTATTGCAGGGTGAAGATACATAAGGAAAAGTATACCTTAAAGGTGTACTTTGCAGGTTTTGTCTCGCTGTTTTGCATTTTCAGCGCTATGTCTCTTGAATGCTGGCTGCTAACCACCTGAGTACTGTGGTTTACACGGCCATAAACATCCCGAACACAGAGAATAGGAAGAAAATAGGACGATACATGCAGAGGGCAGAGTCTCTGCAACAAAATGTTTCTTTTTCCAACAAAATTAGTGTGTGTATGCAGGTTTTTTAAAAATGAGAAATCCCATTAAAAACAGGCAAAAGACTGTTCCCATTGCTAGTAAAACAAATCTGTGTACATGAATCTGTTGTAGACAAGTATATCTATCTGTTTTTTTCTACTGTGTCTCATATGGTGTCACAGACAGGCTGAAAAACAGGGTAGTAAACAGTAAACGTTTGGTCTTGGATCTTCCACGTCCAGATACAACATGAAAAATATCCTGGGTGCGTTGGTTCTTGATGTTCTGGGACACCGTGTCAAGCTCTACCTGTTACATGCATTGTCCTCTTTCAAAATACACTTCAGTTTTCACAGGAAATTTACTGTTTACATACAGTCTCTTTCAAAATAAATGCACTAAGTCAGTACAACAATGCAAACTGACTTTTGTTTCAGACTGAACTAACACACGTGGTTGATTTTAGGCAGTGCTTAATTTGTAAAATTAGAAGTAGGGGAACACTTTGGGCCTCTGAGAGAGCAGTGTTCTCCCACTCCCAAAAGTGGGGAAACACTTTCTTCAGTGGCACCCGAGCCGCCTCACTGCGCGACTCCAAATGGAATGGTTGTGACATCTCGTGTTGTCACCGTACCAAAATTGGGCCCACGGTACGATACCAGTGAAAGTATCACGGTACTGAGTAATATCAGGATACCACAGCAAAAATGAGGCAGATGTGCCTTTTGTCATTTATAAAAAGATAAATCACTTTTCTATAATACATCAATGATATTTCAATGGAATAAATTACTATTGACTTATTCATACTTCAGAAATGGCATTAATAAGTGATTAACATAGGGGGGATCAAAATAAAATAAATAAATGAAATAAAAATCAACCAGCCACCCTCCTCCCCTGACAAGTTAAGAACAGTCCCTAAAGTGCGGTGAGGTTTGTGGACCGTTACCTGACACAGAGAGAAATGTGAACGGCTCGTTTCTCCTCTGACACACCACATACCTGTGTGCCGCCATGGCTCAGTTGTCCAGGTACTACTGGGCAGTCATAACACCAAGAAGAGGAAATTACTGGACCTGGAGTCGGACTCGCCGGTAAGCCGTTATGTTGCGGCGCGGAGCACTATGAGCCTCCGCCGTATTTGACCGCCGTATCCTGTCTGTGACCCCCGTTCAACCCACAACCGGCAGGATTTGATTTTCCTTTCTGCTGCTGGTTTAAATCTGTACTCACACAGCGAGCTGAATGATTTAATTTGCGCGCACAAAACTATTTTTAGTCGCAAATGCGAGTAAAATGCTCGCACGTAGAGCTCTGTGGAAAACAAATCACTGCCGACAAGTAAAAATAAATAAATAATAACTTTCACTGCTCAAAGATACTCACATGCCTGGAAAACAAACCACTACAGCAGCATATTGAGTGCCAGGTGGCCGGCGCATGCCGTTATTGACCAGTGCGCGCCGGGATGGCGCATGGACACTCACCGTCTTGCGATTGGACTTTGAACTATCATATGTAGGCTACTGTGGAGTTTTAGTACCGCGGTCTACCATTACCAGTATACCCTGCAACACTAGTGACATCAGCCAATACTGTACGTAGTTGTTAGATGCGAAAAGTTCTAGACCCATGCAAATTAGTTCGGGAACGCACCAGGGCCTTTTCTGAAAAGATCCTGGTGCGCGTTCCAGTACGTTCCGGCTCAAATTAAACACTGATTTTAGGCAACAAAAACACATGGTTAGGTTTAGGAAAGAAGAACAGGGTTTGGCTTTGGACTCTTGTGGGATACGAACCCCACTTTCCCAGGTGAAAGCTAGTGTTCACTGGACACATCCACCATCCCACCCACCTTACTTAGCCTTCGCTGCCTTGACTTGTCCTGCTGCAGAGCACCGTTAAACTACAATGGCGACTGGACGTGTATCATGCTGATGTTAAAGGACAGCTTTTTTCCTCAGTGTCTGACGCTGCAAGTCACTGCCTAAAAGCTGCATTTCAGCTACTTTGGAGTGAGAATGTGCTCATTAAACCACTTTATCTTTACATTGCTAAGACTGGTTTGCTGCTATATTAACCCCTTGTAACCTGGAGCCACATCACTTTTCTTGTGCTGCTTTTAGACGCCTTTCGCAAGTATTTAAACCTTTGAACCCTGAGCAAATTGCTGCAATTTCTTTTGGAAACATGAAAAAAGGCAGTGAGCAACTTAAGAAATGTCCCAGAAATTGCAAAAAAAAAAAAAAAGATTGAGAAAATTACTTTTTCAAAAAATGGGGAACAAAAGAAACAACTAGGAATATATATATACATATATATATATATATATATAGTTATGATAATTATTTCATATTTAAAATGATGGTGCAGAATTATAAGATTTTTTAAAGCACTTTTTCCAGGTCATTTCCGTGTTTGTTTGTTTTTGACAAAGACGTCTGTCTTTCTTTTTCTTTTCTTTTTTTAAACTAATTTTTCTTGTTTTGAATTCTCTTCTTATTAATTTCATTAATTTCTTGCAAATATTTTGGGTCATATCTAACTTCTCTGTTGCTCATTGCCTACTTCCTATGTTTTTGTTGGATATCAAGCCAATGCTCAGGTTTCAAAGGGTTAATGCTCTGAATACAGAACCTTTAATAAATTATATATCATTAGTTCATTTATATTCTGTATCAATAATCTCACTAATATAAACTGTAAATGTAAATGTGTTGCTAGAGGCTACAATTGTAAGCCTGTAGAACTGTAGTGGTATAGATGTGGAAGGTAGCATAAAATGGGAATACTCAACTAATGACCAAGTGCCTCAAAATGTAAGTACAGTACCTGAATAAATGTGCCTAATTACATTTCACCACTGGAAATAAAATCCTGCTTCTCTTTACAGTTGAGGTAAATAAAATATTTTATGTTTCCAAAAGGGATTTAAACAGTTTAAGTGCTTTAAAAGTTTGATTTACAGTTTAATTTCACCTCATGTCTCTATGTATAAACTAACAACCCCACACCAGGATTTAATGTGGGCTTCATTAGTGGCCATGAGATGCTTCTCCCTGATGCAGACTTCATGATTCAGGGCCATGTGAAGAGTTTTACATAAAATTTAAACTTTAATACATTCGCTGCCTTAAGAGAAATGACAGCATGCAGAATAAGTATGTCTGCAAGGGCACTTCTGTCTTTTCTTATGCTGTTTTACTGCCTTTCCTTCACTCCTCTACTCCTCCCCCTCCTCACCCCCTCAGCTCCCTTGATCTCCCTTTAGTCTCTCCTTCCTTCATCCAGAGAGAATCATTAAAGCTCAGATATGATAGTTGGGATACATCAGAGGGAAGCTGTACCCCCACGTTCTGCTGCTTCACCTCCTCTTTTCAACCCTTCCTTTCCCTTTTCTAATCTCATTAACATTTGACATTTACATTCCCACTTCATCCTCCATTACCGAGCAGCTAGCTCTGTCTTTGCGCCATCCCGTCTCACTCTCTGCAGAGAGGGTGTGCGGGTCGGCGAGTCCGACAGAAAACCTGGACAAACTTTATAATTTGACATGAAGAGCTGCATTAATTTTCACAGCTTTGATACTGATGTTTTGTTCTTCTTACTGGTCGGGTGGAGAATAAAATACTTCACTTTGGAAAGTTTTGGAAATATTTTGCACTGCGTCGAGCTTATTATGTATGAGAGGGCATTTCAAGTGCACTCCCTGAATGTTGTGAGTGATACAATAATAATAATCTCCAAAACTTGTGAGACTGCCGACTGCTGTAACGCACAAATGAAACTTTCTAAACTCTCATTCACACATATTCATTACTTTAATATGCTCTTATGTTGAAACGGGCTCCTCCAGCCGCCCAGCTCAGATCTCAAAGATCTCTCTTATATTACCTGAATAATTTATTTTTAAATACATAATGTTTCACCAGTCCTTCCTGATCACTCACTCATTTATTTTGCCTGGTTGTCCATATTACTAACTGTCTTGTCATCCAGTTGTGACAGTGTTGCAACAGCTGGTATTGTTTTCACCTCATGAGTCTGTGTGTATCATCATGGCAAAATGATGTCCTGGTGGTGACACCTACTGCAGCAGGAGCTTCCACAGAAAGAAATTTGAGTATTTTACTAGGTGTCTGTCTCTATGGACAAATTCTTGTCACTTTGATAGCATCGCAGTCTTGCAAGATGCAGTCATGAAACTTTACAGGTGTGCAGCTGAGATTAAAATCAAGGCTACGTTTGAAGATTGGTGCGGTTTGAGCAAGGGCACTGGAAGTAGAGGGGTAGCAGAGGGTAGGAAGTAGGGACCATTGCCCTCCTTCATTGCCCCTCTTCCACATTTGCTTTAAGCTGCAGATTGCTGTATCATGGTTGGAGTGATCCCTGATCTCTGCTTTTAGTTCTGTTTCATTTTTTTGTTACAAAAAACCCCAAAACAAAACAGAAATTGTAAAACCGTAACAGGTGCAATGATGGTAGAAACTGGCAACACATTCTCTCTTCCAACTCGTCAGCTACTGATGCTTGATCAGTGGCCCTACACGTCAAATTATGGGCTCATTTATACTCAACATTATACAACAGTTAGTTCCGACCGAGTAATTTGATTGGACAACAGGCATTCCGTGAGTGCTGATATAGAGCATAACATCACTGGGACTTGTAACAGTAAAATCACTCCGCTCACAGGTATTACAAATATAGAAATACAACCGTTAATTCACCAACTGTCACACTCGCTACAATGACGCAAACGGACACTATAGCATTACACCAAGAAGACGGATATTTTCCCCAAAATTACATTTGAATTAAATTATGAGTGGTCGTCAGGAGAGGACGAGGAAAAGGAAAGACAGGACTCTTCTGTGCAGACCTCCAGGTGTGTTTGTGTAACATCAGCCGACCTCGACAAACTGGAGAGGAGCAAAAATGAAGCGAACACTGTCAGGAATTATCAATGATCATCTGATGAGGTGCTGATGAGGATGAGGGAGAGTGGAAGCTGAATCCGGCCGTGCCAACATCCAGGTCCAGCCAAACTGGACGAAGTTACACAGTTGCAGATCAATGTAAATACAAAGTAGGCTAGCTTTTTTTTTGCGGAGCTACATAACATACTTAAATAATTTATTTCATCGCCTTTTGTTAACATTTCCTTACTCAGCATTGCTGTTTAAGCTGCTGTTGAACTGTTGTATAAAAGCAATATCACACTCGAGGTCGTGACGTTGTACTGTACATCGTCACGGCTGTGATTCGGTCGTAGGCATGAGGCCGCAGGCAGTACAACATCACTCCCTCTCGTGTGATATTGCTTAATTGAATACAGAGATGGATAGAGCCTCCTTGCTGTACCCATTCATTTGTGCACGTCTTCTGAAAGCTTACAGATACAGACGAAACAGAGCAGCACCACCAGAGATCGTGAAGACAGTGTAGTCTCCATACACGTGTGTAAAAAAGCTGCACAGACCAACAGCGTCTACAGTGATGCCTCTGTTAAAGCAGAAAGGTACATTATTACAACCTCTTATATCGTCTCCTCGAATTCTGCGTGACACTTTCGACTCTGCCCTCTAGTGCCTACTACTGGCTGTATCTGTGCAAACATGAAGGACGCATGAAGTATGCAGGCAGTGACATTTGCAACATTTGAAATAGACGTATGTATTTTTGTACATAAAGGGAGTATAAATGAGCCTCAAGACGTGTTAGGTACACCTGCTGCCGCAGTTTTTGACGCACAGGGACAGCGTGTCAATTTATGCACCGCACAGGCATTGTGTCTTTTCAAAATAAACTTCCCTTTTCGCAGGAAATACAACATCGGTTAAATACTTTGTTTTTAGGGTTCACTTCCTTAGGTTTAGGCAAGTTATAATAATTCATATATTAGCAGTTAAATGTGGGTAAATTTGTTAGATGTGGCACACATCGTAATAGATATTTTTAACAAAAAAAAAGCAAGAGGGAAAAATAAAAAAAATAATAAAATAAATCAACATCTTTAAATATTTAGGTGTGTCGGCTGTCACAGACAAGAAAGAAAGACACAGAGAGCTCTGTCGGCCTCTCCTCTCTCTGCACTTCCTTTTGTCATTCACATCGTCTCCCGGTTTCAATCTCAGGCGTTGCAGAACTCTTCCTCCTCTTCCTCATTCTCATTCTGCTTCTTGCTCCGTCCCGTCAGCTCTCTCTCTCTCTCGGTCTTTGTTTCTCTCTGTCTCTCGCCCAGGCCTGCTCTCTCCCGCCCTCCTCTCCCTCCTCTCCCTCTGACAGGTAATCAATGAGCAGGCAGCCGAGGGGGGAAGAGGCTTCGGCTTCGGCTGCATGGATTTCCAATGGGACTGTCGACCCAGTAGTGAGGGGGGTACCACTGGAGCGTGCCACAGAATACTAAATGTACCACTTTATATGTGTGCAGACCACACACACACACACACATCCACAGAGCCACTGACAACACGTACAGTGTGACCCGGTGTAACGTTTGCTGTGTAATATGTGTACGGTGCACTCTTTGTGCTTTGTACTGTGAGCTCTTACACATCCCTGCACAAAATATATGTAACTATATTTTACATATTTAATAGTATTTTTTTCAGATTGAATGATTGATTGAATATTTATATTTTTTGACTGTTGCAGTTTTTGCTTTTTGCCTGATTCGGATCAGAAATGTGTGTAACAATGTTCAGTGTGTTCTACCTGCACTTCAGTAACAGTCATTTTTCTGCAGTAATCTACGGTGGCCCTGAGAGTTCAATGCACTGCAGATTAAGAAAAGATGCAAACAGACAACACAAGCAAAATGAAGAAACATCTTGACCAATATGAGTCTTTAGAAAACATTATCAACTTGAGTACTCCCATGAAAAAATCATTTTGACAACACATACATTTAGAACGCAAACTGTTTCCAGGGGACACAAAAGAGTGACGCACACAGCTGGAGCATTTCTGTATGCAGCTCCTTTTATGTGTAATCTTCTGCAGAAGGACTTAAAGTTGCACTCTTTGGTTCAAAGCACTGTTGCAGGATTATTGTAGGCAATCTTCTACATGCCAATGTCACGGTGTACCTTAGCTGGTCTACTTAATCATGTATAGTTGCCCTTTTTGTGTTTTTATGCTTCAGTTCTAGTATATATTAACATACTTTTGGGCTTTTCTTTGTAGTAGTCTTATTTTGGGTTTTATGTTGCGTGTTTTAGAGCTGTGTATTTTTATTCTGTATTGCTGTTCTATGTTTATATATATTTATATTATATATTTTTTAATCTCAAGAGGTTTTTCTGGTGAAATAAAGGTTATATATAGAAAAATAGTAAAAAGCAGTTCATAGATTTTAATAACAACTACATTGTGGACGCCAAGATGGCTCCTCTTCATTCCAATGGAGTTGCTCGCCTGGCACCTACGCCAAAAAAGTATTCCAGCTTCCGGGTTTACTTCGGGGTATGCTGCCCACTCAATATGCACAGCAGTGTTTCTCCCACTGGTCTCGCCCATGAGTTCCTGTTCAGCTCATAGACTTTACGTTGTGATGACGTCATTGATTTTTAAATCGCTTTTCTCTGCTTGAGGAAATCATTGATGACCTTGTTTGTAGTTCGAGGTGTCCTGTTAGCAGTTTTACAGACATCTCTTTTATAATGGTGGCCGGTGGGAAAAATGATTTTTTGACTGCCAGTAATTTCATTTAACTCATTTGCTTCCTTTTAGTGCATGTTTACTTCATTTAATAAATTGTTGTTGTTTTTTTAGCAATGATTGAGCCAGACTGTTTCACCTGCTGCACGCTGAATCAGACAGAGCTGCAGCAGCTGCAGTCATTTTAGACTAATCAGTGAGCAGAGTGAAGATTGTGTTGCTGCTCCTGCAGGTTGTCATCTGTCCTTCATTGTTTTACTCTGTGTGAATGTTCAACGTGCTTTTTGTGCAGCTAAAAGTGAGTACCTGACATTTAGCAACAGTATTACCAGCTTGACTGATTAGCATCAATGCTAGGCTACCCCTTCACTGTAATGATCCTTAATGTGATCACTACAGGTGGGCTGCGATGTTTGGGTTCATTCATAGGCTTCATAGGCTACACATAATTTATGGTAATTAGTTTTAAAGTTCTGTGCACTATGTGGGGGCCTGCTTTTCACACTGCTTAGCCACAGGCTAGCTGTTAGCCGTGGGTCTAACAAAGCATTCACATTGGCACAATCCTGACACATTTCAAGTGGGCTAACCCCGACTTTAGAGTTTGTTGGCCCCGCTGCAGAGCAGGGTTAGGCACAAATTTGTGGTGTTGTCCCCTGAAAATGGACTTCACCTAGGACTAAAAGTCATCAGTATGAAATGGGGCTAAGTAAAACAAACAATTTTAGAATGTTAACATGAGTTACGTGCTTCAACTGACATTTAAGCGAGGTCTAGTAGAAATGCAGTGTGAGCTGTATCGCGTGTGGCTTAGGTTAATTCTTGGTTAACAGTGAGTGAATATGCGAAAACGGGCCAAGTTAGCCCAGGGTCAACTTTTAGCCCAGGACTAATTGCAGTATGAAAAGCCTGTTGAAATCTTACACATGTGGCTTCATTACCTCCGCCAAGGAGGTTATGTTTTCGCCGGCGTTTGTCTGTTTGTTTGTTTGTCTGCAAAATAACTCAGAAAATTCTGAATGGATTTTGATGAAATTTTGATGAAATCCGAGCTGCTTGGCAGAGGTCTGCGCTCTCTGAGTGATTTTCTAGTTTAATACATGTTATTTGGATATTGTAATTTAGTGGTCTGAACTGTTCGAACTCCATATACAGCTACGTGATAACAATAACAAAGAGTAAAATCCATCTCTTGCTCAGAGAGCTTTTAATGTGAAACATGTGCCTCAGGGTTGAGTTAAAGCTGCAGTAGGTAGAAAGCCTGACAATGGTTGATTTTTGAGTCTCATCTGAGTTAGGTTTCGTTCGTCTCCGCCCTGAGCCCCTCCTACCAGACGAGCACGCGAGTATTTTATCCTACTTGGTTCTATTTCTCCCTCTCTGGGAGCCTCAGCTCTCCCTCACCGCGCAGCAGCCCGCCCCATCCCTCCCTCGCGGCCCCGCACATACTCCCGAGCCTCGGCTCTCCCTCTCCGTGGAGAGCCCTCAGCTCTGCTCCCACGGCCGACCCTTGCACCCTCCGGCCGGGCCCGGCCCCACCTCACCCTTCCCCTCCCTCCGGGGCTCCGGGGAACCGAGTTCTGTCTTCCTTTTTTGGGTTGTTTAGCCGTGTTGCTAAATGCTGGAATAGCTATTTTACCTGGTGCACTGTTCGCCATTGCCGCTTGCTCTCCCCTTCTGCCAGCGGCCCGGGAATGCACATATGCAGTAGAATAGCCAATAGGAACGCAGTGGTCTGAGCTGACCTTTGATTGGTTGATGCACATCTGCATGATACTGATTCTTTAGAGGCTGAACACAGAGCCATGGTGAGGCGCAGAAACCTATTGTTTGTCTCAGACCACTTGATTTACATCATGCTTAGAGGATATTATAACATTTTTACTCAATTATACCAAAACAATTTTGCCTTTGAATTCTTAACCTCCAAGGAGGTTATGTTTTCGCCGGCATTTGTCTGTTTGTGGCGGGAAATCCAAGCTAGTTTGTGTAAGTATCAACAGATTAAGCATTATTAGAGTTGTTGTTATTGTGCAGACTGTTAAAGACTGATGTCTTTAAAGAGTCTACAGGCAAAAATGATCTTCCATCATTTAGTGATCTCATGTGATAATAACTAAGTCAGTATGCTTCATGTAGACGATACAGAGCTGCAGGAACACACAGTTCTGTGTTTGGTGACGGCCTGATTATGATTTGTTGTGGCACAGAGATTTAACAGCCGTGTTACCAGACAGATGTGGCAGGATGTGGATCAGCTGCCCCCCGTGAGACCTGAGCAGGAGGAGGTGGACATGAGGTCATCCTTCACTGCATGTAAGTCGTCTACATGACAATCGCTGTTTTAAGTTGCTGAATGTAAGAAGATGCTGAGTCAGCTCCTGTTGGTGTTTCAGTGCTGTGCTGCTCAGGCCTGCAGAGCCTGATAGAGGTTGAAAGGCTGTCTGATGTGCAACATGTCAACACCTTCGTCATATTTCTGTAAGTGTGATGAAGCGGCTCGCAGCTCCGTCACATAGCTGACGGTGTTCTTTCAAACATCTAGGAGTACAACGTCAAAGACAAGCAAGGTTTGTTGTTGTAGAGGCAGAAGGCGGTCAGGAAAATTATGAATGCACATTAAAAGATTCTTCTTTTAGCGTGACTCTGTAACTCTAGGGTGAAAAAGAAAAAAACTGACGTGCTGCTGCGCCAAATGTCTCGCGGCACCTGGAGGAAGTGTTGAGATGCTGATTAACACAATGTTTGCTTATGGGGTTGCAGCTACCTCTGAAGACATTGAGGTCATGTCCTCGGTAGTTTGCATGACGTGGAGGTTTCAACCTGTTATGAAATGTAACTTTTAATTGGGGTGGAAATATGGTGTTAAAAATGTCTGCCAGGATATTAATCAGTGGCTACAACAGACTGTGTAAATAATGGACGTAGTCTCTGTGATGTCACCTACAGGTTTCTGAAGAACCTTTCTGAGGCTCAGTGCAAGGCTGCCTGCCATCACTATCCCAAGTTACCTGTAGCTTTAACATTAAACCTGTTAAATCCTGGTTGGGGGTTGTCTATGGCAGGCCAGTACCGGGCATCAGGGATGAAACTAAGGCGTCATCAAAGTAGCCTCGTAAGATCATCCTGATCATGTGAGCTCAACATTCTGTTTCCCTCTCCCAAGTAGAGTAAGCACAGCAATAAGTGAAATTATTGCAGACATAGAGGCAGCACGGTGGCCTCACAGGTTCGACCCTGGGGTGGGGGGTTCAAACCCGAGGGTGGAGGAGCCCTCTGTGCGGAGTTTGCATGTTCTCTGTGTCAGCTTGGGTTTCCTCCAGGTACTCCAGCTTCCTCCCACAGTGCAAAGACATGCAGGTTAGAATGAATGAAAATGAATTGCAGAAACAGAGTCAATATCAACCATTAAATGAGAACAAGAGTATGCACTTGCAGAGTCTCTCGGAGGAAAATATGTTTTCTAAATTCTTTTGACTGGATTTGGCAAAAGTTTGATTTATTAACTGGTTCCGTTGGTAATGAGGTGTTTTATTATTTACTGCTGATTGGCTGAAGGAGTTAATCTGTCAAGGTGAGCACTCCCGCCTACTGAAAGCATTTGGGGCAGCAATAAAATTTCTCAGAAAAATTCACCCCCATGCAGTTGTCATGAACAGGAAATTAGCTATAGAGACCAAATCTGTTGCTGAAAACTGCGAGGTGAAGTTATTTTTTATTTTTTTACTGTAATCTCATTCAGATAATCACTTGCATCCCACTCATATGAGTTAATTTCATATTATAAATCTATAATATTCAGATCTTGGTAACATCTTTGTTTTTCTTTGTGTCCATCTCCTACAAGGAAATCTTTTTTTTGCTTGTGCTCCTTTTAGAGTTTCAGGGTATTTTTTTTAGTTTGCTTATTGATCAACAACAAAGTCCATGAAAATTATTCAGCACCTGCTTTAATTGCGACTGCTGCACAGCAATTTCCCCTGGGATAAATAGTGAAAGAGAAATGATGCAGTTGGTGCTGCTGGGTGGAAACACAGGGAGAGTTGTTTTTTTTCTGTCTTTAAGGCCTGAAGATGAGATAAAACTTTAATTATTCAGTGGTAATCGCTGTACAGCTGTTGCAGTATGAAGTGTGCAGATTGCAGATGTAAAACATCTAAGAATAATAATAATAAGGTGCAAATCCAAAATAAATACAACATAAAGAGTTTCCTTTTCTGAACACCAGACAGCCAGTGTCATACAGTACATACCACTTCTAAAGAGGTTGCTTGTTTGCATTCATGTGTCGGTCCCTAGCGCCTCCTTCCTAATGACATCACACAGGTTGTGAAAAAAGGCAAGCTATGATTGGTCGAGGTCCGATGTAGTCTGTCATGTCTCTCAGCTGAGTCATGGCAAGAATTTATGACTCTATAATTGGCTAGTCTGACACAGTGATCAATCAATTAATCATTTATTTGTCACATAAAATCATATAGGTACGACTCCAGTGAAATGTGATCCTGTCAGCTGCCTCAACGTGTGCACTGTCATTAAGTCCTTTTAACTGCCTGTTCTTAAATTGCAGGCTGCTGCTTTGTAATCGTCCATGTTTCCAGACAGGCTGCAGTGTTTTATGACATCCTGGATGGTTCTGGTGATCTATGGTTTCTGGTTGTGGGATGATTTAACTGTAGTTTTGGGTGCAGTGAATTTATTGATGTTGACGGTGGTGTGTCAGAACTTGCTACAGATTGTGATTTGCTCCATCTCTCATGCCACTGATGGCATGCATCATAGTTTGTTTACAAATCTTGACCTCAACAAGACGGTCGCATGGTGACTCCTCCCCAAAGTGGGCAGCAACTCTGCCCTGCAGCTGCCTGCAGCAGTGTTTCAGAGTGTTTATTCCCCCTGTGGCTCAGGATGAGCAGGAACAGGACAGCACCTCACAGTCCCACTGTCACACCAGTCCTTTTTCACCATAAAGCACACACCCCCTTCTTTCACTTGAGTCCTTTGCTGGTTCCTCATATCCCATTGAAAACTGATGCAGGCATGTAGGTCTTCCACTTGTACAATGGCTAGCAGGATGCTTGTTTGGCAGAAGGATCCAAGCAGTCAGGATTACAGCTGGTTTTTGATTCCTCCACACATGGCAAAGTGAGATGAACACAGAAATGGTCTTGCTTGTCCATGTGGTTGGGATTCTAGCTGATGCCCATCTTCTCCATCTTTTCCTTGATTTTACTGATGTGTACATTAGGAAACCTTGAGCTAGTCAGCTAGCAGAATTGCAGGAGATTAGAATTTACAGACTGGTGGGTTGATTTCATCCCCATGAGTGGTCTGCTGCCACACGCCACCACTGTCAAACACCAACCACTAAAGGCACCACTAACACTTGTGAAATACACATTAGTGTGTATATTCAGCACAAATTTAGCAGAGCTGACAGAAGTGTCATATGTCACAACAACTAATTGTAACAGACAAAGATTTTGTGATAACCTGGGTTGGCATAGAACCAGGGTTATATGAAATTGTTACACTGACAGGAAAATGGGCTAATTATAGAAATAATGTTATTTATCTATAATGCAAATAATAATGGACCAAGTATTGACCCCTGTGACACACCATTGTTGATGGCATTGATGATTCAGCACCATCAATCACAAAAGTGGGAATTTTCCTTTATACTGACAGTCTTGAGGTTCAGTACTAATGCAGCACTAATCATCAGCATGTTTGTGTTGTTCAGTGCTGTCATAATGTGGCTGTAATGAGCTCTGCCTCCTGCAGGGGACACTAGCACGACTGTAGACTGATAGTGCTGCTGCTTCACCTGACTCACAGCCTGGAGGAGATGTTTGTGTGAATGAGACCCTGTAAAGTGGAAACTGAATGGTATTCAGCACAGAAAGCCTACACACACACACACACACACACACACACACACACACACACACACACACACACACACACATACTCTCAGACTTTTGACAAACTTCCTCGCTGCTGCAGAGTGCAGATATGATTTCTCTCAGCTTCACTCCTCTGTCAGCTCCTCGGGCTGGAGATGGGTCTGGTGGGCGTTATCGATCGAAGGAGCATCATCACCCACACTCAGCAACATGTTCAGCAAAGGTCAACAAAGGTCGCAGAGTCAGCTGTGAACCCTGAATACTTTCTCTTTTTTTTTTATTGACTTCAGCTCTTCTCTCTCACTGTTTCCTCCGGTCAGTTCAGATTATAAATTGTTCTGCAGGACTCGGCAGCATCGCAGTCACGTCAGAGAGGAAATGCTTCTGGCAATCTGGCACGTAGTATTGATAGATTAATGATCAAAAGGTCATTTAGATACAATAATATACAAACTCTTGTGACTTTATAAGTGGGCTGCAGTACTTCAAACCGGTCACAGAGTTAAATCAGATGTTACTTTCCATTGTCTTGGACTTGTCTGGGTTTTGTGGGTGTTTTGACTTGGACTTGTTTACTGACTTGTCTCAGCCTTTATGAATGTTTTACCTTGAACATGATTCTGTGTCTTTGGTGTTTTGACTTGACTTGTCTCTGTTTTGTGGATGATTTGACTTGGATCTGTCTTGGTCTTGAGGGAGTTTGGATTTTATTTAGCCTTTTGTTTTTTGGGTCCGACTGATCAGGAATTTTACGACTGTCTTGTTGACTCGTGTCTCTGTTACGTTGTTAATTTAAGTCTGAGCAGTTTCTGCCTCGCAAGTGTTTTGACTCTCACTTGTTGCCTCTCTTGTGCCTTGGTAATCTCCATCAACGGATATCTGCATATCTGCAACTAGATGAGATTTTGGTATCAGAAGTGTTCTGATTCTGTTTGTAGCATGAGGAGAATTGAACAATCCTGTTTGAGCAGCAGGTGAACAGCCCACGTGGAGTGGCAGAAAGCACTGGCTGAAATGCAATCTTGAATCCCATTGGCTGCTGTTTAATGATGATTTTGTTTCATCGTAGCTTTTTTTGAATTCATACACAGATATCTGTTTATAGAGATTAGCCAAAATGACACAAAGATGAAAGTCTTGACCCGGATATCTGCTTGCAACATTGGCTCAAAATATAGGTCGTTTCCTCCAGAGACTAGCTTGTGGTCATCAGAACTGTTGATGGGTTGCAAGATTGGTGCCTTGATCGTGCTGGCATTTTGACTTTGATCCGTATCGGTCTTACAAGTGTTTTGACTTGGTGGACCTGGGTTGCCATAGACTTGTTTCTGGCACAGACTTAAATGTATGAAATTAAGATGTTTGATCTGACTTGTTGACTTGGACGTGTGTTGTACTTCTGTCTAGTCTTGGCCTTTTTTTCTAGACATGGACCTGTGTTGGTCTGGACCTGTCTCTGATTTACCAAAAAAAAAGGAATAAAGGTCTGTTTCAAAAGCGTTACAAAATTTAGGATAAGTGGGTTTTAACTCTTTGGTGTCTTAGCTGGAACTTGGACTTAACTCTGAACTGAAACAAGTGGTCTTGACTAGAACTCTGCTGTATAACAGCCCAGTCACCACATGAAAACATATTGGAATTCTGTGTTTCTGCAAACCAACGTTTCATGTTCTCGTTTCATATGTATCATACCAAGATTTCTAAAGTGATTTGATGTATGAGCTGACTTTTTTTTTTAGGAAGTCACCTAGGCAAGGTAATAATTATAATGATAATATTAAACTTTATTTATATAGCACCTTTCATACAAGAAATGCAGCACAAAGTGCTTTATAATAAGGGCATTATAAAACACTGAGTGCTTCTCATGAAAATAGACAAAATGAACATAAAACAGAACTGATTCATAAAGTGTAAATCAAAAGTAAACCCATAAAAAGAGAGTTTCAGACCTGTACCAGGGAAATCAGAGCTAGTTCAAGGCTAAAGTGAACAGATACAGTTTTAGCTTTCTTTTAAAAAATATTTAGTGAGTTACCTTCTCTGTTATCTATAGGTAGTGTGTTCCATAGCTTTGGAGCGTAACTGACAAAGGCCGCATCTACAGAGATTTAGTGAGCATTGCTGGGTTTCCAGCGGCTTTTTAGGCACCAAACTTAGGTGTTCTGTAGTGATCCATTGGCGGGGATAGTGCCACAAAAATTGGTTTGTTTTTTACTGAGACAGCACTGCTATTCCAGCAGGGATTGTGCCCTCATACCTGGGTATTTCTAAGCCGAAAAATATCTTTTACTATCTAACCACACGTTAACATTAACCACAGTGTTGTTTAAACGTTAAGTATAAAAATGTGCTGATGTAACGTATCTGTGGTTTGCAGAAACGTACAATGACACTATTTTTTTTCTGGTGATTGTGTTGTTTATTAAAACATCCTGAATAGTCTAAACACAGTTTCCTCCTTCCTGCTGTTACTGTATAAATGCTAAAAAAGGTCGATGTGGAAAGAAAGAAAAAACACAACACGTGTTAGAATTGGAGGAAAGACTTATTCATATGCATATGGTATTATACAGCTGGAGCTTAATCCCAGAGGCAAACCAGTGAATACATTTTATTTTTTATTTTGTTTTTTGAGCAGAGCTTTGATAAATTCAGCAGCAGTGAACTCTGTTGGAGAATAGGAGACGTCTGTTTTAGCTCCGGGGGATGAAGAAGCAGCATCATCCGGACGACTGCGGACTCCCAAGACGGTAAAAAAGCGAGCGGCTGCAGAGACTGCTGGGCAAAATGTTCGTAAACAAGCAAACAGCATAATCAGGCCAGCTCCCAGGGTCTGTACACAGCAAAAGTGTTGGAGTGTTTGGAAAGTGTAAAATAATTATTCATGAGTTCTTCCCTGGAAACAGGTGAGTGTGTTTGGATGCATGCCCTGAAAAACAGGATTCACATACAAATGTTCCAAAATAAATGCAGAAGCTGAACGCTCCGACACCTGGTGAAATACTAAAATTTTAATAAATCATAAATTTCTGCTATGAGAAGAAATGCAGCAGGGCAGCTTCAAGGCACAAGGACACGAGTGTTAACTTGGCATACTCTGTACCAACGATAATGTCTAACAGCTGGTTAACTACCTGTTAACTGCCTCACTTAACTGAAGTCAAGTTACAAACTGTTTTTAAAGCCGACCCACATAAAAATAGAAAATTGTTTGTGTCTACCTGATAAATGTAAGTTTAACATTCACTCTCTTATTTTATTATTCTACTATTCACAAATTAACTCTTCAACTGAAGCGGCCTGGGCAAACATTATGCTGAACTAAAATTTAAACACAGCACTGATGTTGCTCCCATTTTTCACAGGTTTAAGATGAACATCTACGACTTTTTTATGCACCCATCAGATATTTGTCTCAAATTTTGGTCACAAATTTGTTAAGTAAAAGTAAGTGAGTACTTTTCTGAGATACCCACCTGACAGGTGTGGCATATCAAGATGCTGGTTAAACAGCATCATTGCCACACAGGTGTGACTTGGGATGGTCACAACAAAAGGTGTGCTCTAAAATGTCTATCCACAGATGTCACAAGTTTTGAGGAAGCGTGCCATTGGCATGCTGACTGCAGGAATGTCCACTAGAGCTGTTGCCTGTAAACTGAATGTTTATTTCACTACCATAACATGTCTCCATTGTCATTCCCATTACTGCGGCAAATTGCATAATTTAATTTAAAATAACTGCAAACCAATTATTGCATCAGCTGTCTGGGTGGCTGGTCTCAGACGATCATGCAGGTGAAGACACTGGATGTGGAGGTCCTGAGCTGGTGTGGCTACAAGTTGTGAGGCTGGTTGGATGTACTGCCAATTGAACGTAAATGACATTGGAGACCCTCCCTCTAGATAAAAACCACAAAGAAAAAAATATATATATGTAAAAAAAAATTGCTATGCTATGAAAGGCAACAAAAGATATAGCGCATGTGATCATAATCGTAAATAAACGTAATAAATTTCCATTATTATTCTCTACCAATACATCAATATCCAGTGTCAGATACTGACGAAAAAGCTGTCCTTTAAAATCGGCATGATATGTGGCTGGTCGCCGTTATAGTTTAATGGCGCTCGGCAGCATCGGGGGGAACAAGAATGAAAGTTGAGCCCAAGTCCGGCTGGGATTGGTGATGGATGGGTCCAACAAACACCAACTTTCAACTGGGAGAGCAGCGTTCACATAAGATTCTAAAGCCAAACCTTACTCTTTTTTCCTAAACACAACCATGTGCATTAGTTGCTGAAGGAAAATAAAACATCAATTTGTGTTGTTGTACTGACGTAGTGTGTTTATTTTGAAAGAGACTGCATGTAAACGGTAAATTTTCTGTGAAATAAGAAGTGTATTATGAAAAAAGTCAGTGCATGTAACAGGCAGAACTTGACAAGGTGTCTCAGAACGTCAAAAAGCAACACACTCAGGGCACCTTTCATTTTGTATCTGGACGAGGAAGGTCCATGACCAAGCATTGATATGTGACTAGATCAGAGTGAGAATGTGTTTTTCTGCTGGCTCAGGTATTATGGTGTTCTGCTGTTCTGCGTGTGGTTTGTGCAAACGGCTTCTGCTGTGCCCCATGAGAAGCCACTGGTTGATTACTGTCTTTCATCACTTTCATATGAGGGAAAAAAGTGGAAAACTAGAGTGTGCTATCCGTGTTATGTAGAATATATCACTGTCAGCTGTTATAGTTTTTGTAAAGTGTGTGCACTTTTCCTCTGTGCTACTCAATCATGTGCTGGCCCATTAAGACGGCACTCAGTCATCAAACTTTGAGAACCCCTGATCCAAGAGTTTTGTTTCAAAGTGCAGAGGAGGAATTCCCCTCAGATCTGACTGGAGAGTCGGGGGGCAGAAGGTATAGTTTCAAAATGCTCCCACCCAATGTTAAGTATGTGATTATGGCCCTGGAAGAGGCAGATATCCACAGCGAGAACATCCATCATTTGGGGTCAGGACTGATGTTGTTTATGTTTGGGTCAAAGCCCAGAAACTGTACAACTTATTACTGGGACAGATTTTTGGCTGTTTCCTAACATTTAATTAAATTTTCAGCAGTTATTAAGTCCCGTCAGTGTTTATGTGTACGGCTCATTACACTGAAGGGGCACATTTAATCTGTGAATAACAGACAGACGAACAGTCCCGTTCTAAAGATAGAGAGGAATTTGGGTGATTGATGGACGTTTGGACCAAAAAAACAAAACCAGCTGAGTGTCGGAGCAGTCATCAGTTACACAGCTGTGATTTAATTTCCATTTGTCACAGGGCTTTTCCCATTTTTATTAATTTCTTACTTGAGTATTTCTACATAATATTCTCATCGTACTCTGGTCATTAGTGAAAGCATCCATCCATCTGCCATGCACCATCAGAGGCTCATATCCTTTTCTTTTAATATCAAGCGCACATTATTGAATACGTTCAGTGTGAATTTATCAGAGGTGGAAAATGGTACATCAAAGCATCTATGTGCAGAACATTTGACCAAGAATATGACTACTTTAATGTCATATCAAGGGGGAGCTAAGGCACAGAATGAAATGAAAACACCTCCCAAAACTGAGACCTTTAAATGTGAACGACTTGCATTCAGCAGATCTCTGGCAACAGCATCAGTGTTTGTGTATGAGTGTTGCTGTTTCTGCCATCAGAATTTGAGGCCCAGCCATCTTGGGTGATATCGAAAATGCCTTAACGGACATCCTCTTTAAAGAGCTAGGTTTATGCCTGCTGTCGTGTCCTGACGTTGATCATATCGGACTGAAACTGTGCTGAACTACACCTGGTATTCGTATCAATCCACCAATAGTCTCACGTAGCCAGACTTAGATCTACAGTGCTGTGTCAACGCTTTAGAGGGGGAAAAAAAACTCAGTTCTGGCTTGTTTTTGTTTCTCTAAACCAATCGAGCCTAGTCTCACTCTGAAGTCGTCAAAATCTGGCACTTGGGCAGTGACTAGCAGCATCAGACACTGACAAAAAAAGACGTCCTTTAAGGTAAGACAAGCGGCTGGTCACCGTTATATTTTAACGGTGCAAAGCGAGGTCAGGGGGAAACACAGCAGGACAAGAACGAAAGCTAAGGTAGCGAGATTTCGAGTAGGGTGATCGGGGGATTGGTGGATGGGTCCAACAAATGCCAGCCTTCACCCAGGAGTGGTGTACACCTCCCTTAAGATTATAAAGCCAAACCCTGCGCTTTTTTTCCCTAAACCTTCAACGTGCTTTTGTTGCAAAAAAAGACAACTACAAGCGTTTGTCGTTGGGGTAAAAACAAGGTCAATTTGTGTTGTCGTACAGATGTAGTACGTTTATTTTGAAAGGAGGTGTATACAAATGGTAAATTTCCTGTGAAAATGAAAGTGTATTTTGACACGGCGTCCCAGAGCATCAACAACCAACGCATCCAGGGTACCTTTTACATTGTATCTGGACGTGGAAGGTCCATGACCAAATGCTGATTTGTGACAAGGTCGGAGCGAGAATGTGTTGACCAGTCACACTCATTGAGGGCGGCACCCAGGATGCAGTGAAGGTGCCCTTGTAAAATAGTAGAGGTGGAGAACACAGTGACAGGGCTAACTGTTAGCAACACACAACTAAAGTCATTAACGGGTTCTGTTGAGAGCAGCAACAGAAAGTTTGCTGATCCAGCAGGAAATCGGGATAGTCCGAGACCAGACCCCCTAAAAGGATTGTATTCAGGTATTATATTAAAGATGTGACAAATCAACTTCAGCTGGCCGTATCAGAAATAATCCTGTGAGACTGATTATGGGCTTTTCCCTGGTGCGTTCACAAGTTGTTTAAATTGTTGTAGATCTTTACGTCAAGAACAAAGCAGGCATGCCGAGGTTGTTGTTGTTCCCCGTAGTAAAGGAGACTGTAAGCGGTAACATGCAGATAGCGGAAGGGAGGGAGAATGCCAGCCAAAATAGCCAGCCAATGGCAGGCTTATAGCAAAAGTCTGGTGAGTCAGACCACTGCGCCAAAGGATACCATGCTATCCCCAGTGCTCTACAACTCACATCAAAACAATATGGATTGAGAAATAGCACTACAGGTAAAAGGAACAATATGTATTTTTGATTTTGGGTCAAACTAACCCCTCTCAAACATTTGGATTTCATTCTGACTCTAATTTTAATTCTCTAGTTTTTTTCAATATCCGATCAGATGCATCATGAGGGGCTAAATGGGGTCTGAGATCAAATCAGCTCAGTTCAGATCAGATGAGGGCAGCAGCTCTCAGGTGAGTCTGCGTCTGTTTTTGATCAGTTTGTCTTTTCACTCTGAAACTCTGATCTGTCTTTATGTAACCACACAGCTTTGTGTTGTTGCCATGGCGTCGATATCTGACACTCTGCTGCAGCGCCTACATGATTTAGGTGGCACAGTCACATCTGAATCAAACACACACACACACACACACACACACACACACACACTGTATAACAGAAGTGTGTGTGTGTCACAGTGAGGGAGGAAAGACAGAAAACAGTATTTAGTATCTGCTGCTTTTGTGAGCTGCTGCATGTTATATAAAAAGGTTTGCAATCTGTATCCACGTCTGTTTCAGATGCTTCTGCTCCTGTTTTTATTCAACTAAAACATAGGTTTGCTTTTAGATAAATAATAATGGAGATCTGCAGCCTAATCTAATCTAATCTAATCCGTGTAGGAACTGATGTTGCAGCTTGCCGTTGTCGTCAGGTCAGCTAAACGTGGAGTTTTCACTCAGTACTCTCAGCTCTGTTTCCGTGTCACTGTAATAAACGCTTGAAAAGAAACGGTTATCTGTCCTCCAGGTCTGTCTTTTATCCCTGTGATCTCACTCACGACAACTCATAGCTAGCTACATGTTGTTTTATTGGATTGTGTTGCCATGGTAACAGCTTGGGTCCAAGTTCACTTGCTGCCAGCTGTTGACAACAAACATTGAAATGTTTATAAAGTTGATGCTTCTGTTTGAAGCAGTGATGTGGTTTTTCAGCAGCAGTTTACTCACAGACCTGTCATGCTCCAAATGTTCCTAATGTGTTCTTTTGATGTAAAAGCACATGGTATTTAACACTATTAATTATTAAAAGTTAATAATGTTTCATTATATTTTATTCCATACACTGTGGTCCAGAAATGACTGGTGTTTAGGTTTGGTCTCTTTGTTCTTATCCAGTATGTCTGGTTCCATGATATGAGGGTACTATTATAATTTAGAGTTCTTTGTTTTGAAGATAGTTGTGAAGTGGAACCATCTATTTCAGATATCCCTGGCTCCAGAACATACCAGACAAATCTTGATTTTTTTTCCCAGCTTTCTCCTGTATTTCAGCGCCATTTCTCAGAGCCTCACATTTCTTGTTCCTCTTTGGAAACTCCTGTAATTTGCATGACCCTCAAACTTTATTCAAGATAGGGGTGTCAGTGGTTCAGTGGGTAGAGCACACACCCCGTGTATACAGAACCTGTCCTTGCTGCGGCGGCGACAGGCTCACTTCCAGCCCTTGGCCCTTTGCTGTGTGTCATCCCCTCTCTCTCCCCTTTCACACTTGATGCACTGTCCTATCCATTAAAGGCAAAAACACCCCCCAAAAAATCTAAAAAAACCCCCAACTTGATTATGGATACTCGTCAAACACGTATCCGTCAGGTTTTTGTCTGATGTCACCTAAGGTGCCAGATTGTCCTGAAAACACAATCTACACACACAATCCACATGCCACATAAAATTTCAACCCATCTGTCAATGCAGCTTGGCAGGGGCGCATGCATAACTGCTTTCTGTGCAGACCATGGACTGTTCACAAAGATCGATAATGCACTCCACTTAGCCCTATTAAATCCAAAATATCCAAAATATGATGCTGCCATCTTGCACTGGCGACATCAGTTGGAGCCAAAGTCTGCGCGGTATCGACCTCTGCAGTGTTTAGTTCCCGCCAAAACACCCATCTGACCCAGTTGTGAGCAACACTATTAATCACGAGCTCACCGATTGGCACAAACAGCTGTTAATCATGACATCACACTCCCTTTTTATATTATTAAATAACTAATCAAAACCAAACATAACAGAAAAATGAACAGTTAAGCACACAGCAGCATGATTAGAAATACTTAAACTGATAGAAACCATCGTTGGGAAAAATGTATTTCAGGTGTACAGTTTTTAGTTTGGCCCGTGTCCCATCACTAACATGGAGAGGGAGGGCATTATGACCTGTACTGCAGCCAGCCACCAGGAGATGATTGAGAAGTTTTGGCTTCACTTTTGGGGAGCTGTCATGTCATCCATCTTTTTATACAGTCCATGGCGCAGACAAATGGGCTGGCTAACTAAACATGGCTGTTAGCTTGGCTGTTGTCAAAATGGACTACAGTTTCCATTTATATCCACTCGTCACCAGGAAACCAAACTCTTAACCCACTGGCTATCGGCCTGACAACAAGAAGCCCCTGGTGGCTATGTCCAATATTTGGTTGATCTGGTGTAGCCAGCGGATTTCTAATCGACAGATCAGCAGTTCAATGCTTGCCCCCTCTAGCTCACGTTTCAGTACCCTTGGGAAAGACACTGAACCCCACATTGCTTACTCGTGTGACTGCATGTGAATATTAAGCTGAGTAGCAGGTGGCACCTTGTATGGTAGCCTCAGCCACCAGTGTATGAACATATGTGTGAACGGGTGAATGTAAAAGCACTTTGAATGGTTGGAAGACTTGAAAGGCACTCTACAAGTGCAGATCCATCAATGCACCACTTCCTAATTAATAAAAAGTTTAACTGTCATCAGACGATAGCTGAAGGTTTACGAAATTGCATTCTGGCCAATGCATTCTGCCTCTCCACACGGATTCTTTACCTGCTGCTCGAACCTGATTGATCAATACTGTGTAGACCACAAATGGAAACCAGAACGCTCTGATACCAAATTCAGATTCTGCGTACATATGCTGATATATGTTTCCAAAGATTACCAGGATAGTGGCCATGCCTTTGGCAAAGCCTATGAGGTTAATTTTGATATATGGCACGATGGGATAAATTACAAAAATAACTCAGCTAAGGGGCTCTAGTTTCCCAGCATGGCACGGCGCAGGGTGGCGAACCCCGTGCAGAGCTAGTTTCAAGCAGCGCAACCCGAGGCACGCTCGGTTTGGTAGTTTGGCAGACCGAGGTGTGCTGAGATGGGTGTGGCTGCGCAGCAGGGGGAGGTGTCGACAGATGCAGCTTGGCGCAGTGACAGTTTCGTGCCAAAAGGCTAAAAAGCTCGCCAGCTGAAACCAGGTCTACTGTCAGCGCAGGCGGAGCGCAGCCGGTGTAAGCCGAAGTTTGGCTGACCGGCGGACAGTGCGCACACGTCACCAAAACCTCACAGGCAGGTTTCCAGAATATCAGGCACATTAATGATGCAATAAATACCCAAAAACCACTATTCAATGCAACTATCTGCAATCAGCACATAAATGTATCTCTGTATCGACTGTCTCGTCACATCTGATGTCAGATCAAAGGGGATTGGCACCGTTTGGCACGTTTGGCACATGTAATGGAAACCCAACCTGATTTGATTAACACAGCTGCAAACTAATGAGTTCACATCCCTCTCAGCCAACCACAAACAGCCACAGCATCAGATAGGGAGTATATATTCAGCGTCTGTCATCTTAGAAAAGTCAAAAGTGAGAGAGAAAGAGAGAGCGCGTGCGCACGAGAGAACTGCAACATTGATTTACAATTGTGGTGACCTCCTCCCAGGCTACCTTTGCATCATCAGCCCGTGGAGGTCTGCTCGCAGTTCCGTATATTCGGACACTGCGAGCAGACCTCCCGGACCAAAACATCAGTTTCCTCCTGGGAGAAGTTTGGCCGTCTGACGCTGCTGCTCTCTTCTGCCATGGTGAATTGAGTAAACTAGGCTGACCAAACGTCCTCTTTTGCCTGGACATGTCCACTTTTCACGTCCCGTCCGGGGCGTCCGGGGTTTTTTTATAAACTGATGATAATGTCCGGTTTTCCGTGTGTTTGTGTGTGTTAGAGTGCGGCACGGGCCACATATTTCTGTCCAAACCCGAACCGAGCCCGACATTATTTAATGACCAAAGCACTGAGTTTGTGTCACACAGTGGTTACAGGCTATTTAGCAGGCCGGGCGTGCGCCGTGGGTGCTCAGCTGCGGAGAGGGAGACCTCCGTGTTTGAGACAGGAGCGGGAGGCGGGAGGTCCGATGCTTCTAGTGAGAGGAGAGGGAGAAATAAAACAAAATAAGATAAAATAGGAAAAACCTGTCTCCCTCTTTTATTTTATTTTCAGCGTTTAATCAAGGCGGAGGCGGGCAGCTGGAGGTCCGAGACTTCCAGAGAGGGGAGAGGTAGAAACAAACAGCCAATGTGTGTGTGTGTGTGTGTGTGTGTGTGTGTGTGTGTGTGTGTGTGTGTTATGTTCAGGTGTTGTCACGTAAATAACAGTGCCCAAGCAATAAACAGGACAGACAATAGAATTTTATTTATTTTTACACTACATTTTCACTGAAAGCTGACCGAATCCGACCCGAGTCCGAATACAATTTATAGCTACATTTTTGACCAAACCCGGTGTGTGTATGTGTCCCCTATTGGGGCCTATCTGAATTTCTGTCTTTAAGAGATATTATTTTGTAATATAACTGAATTTTCTATCCACACATATAAATTTTAAATATATTAAAATTATAAGGCATCTTTGAGTAAACTGCAAGTATCATTTAAGTAGGCTATGTCATGGCCGGCCGAGTGTCCTCTTTTTCGGAAATCAAAATATGGTCACCCTAGAGTAAACTCTCATTACGCCTTCGCATGGCGCATTTAAGGGCAAGGAGAGGGACTCATTTGATTGGTGTGATGTGAATGGGCTGTGTAAAACCCACTCCACGCCTTCTCTCCTCCCTCTTTCCAACTTGCGCAGGTAGGAGCAACAGAGGTGGGAAAGAGGAGTAGCTGCGCCAACGTGCACGGTGTGCCAAACTTGCAAAATCTGCTTGGCCACACCCAGTTGGCGAAGCGCAGGTGCACTGCGCCCCCGCCTCGCCCGGTCTGCGAAACCAGAGCCCAAGGTCATTTTATCTGGCTAATGGAGCTTTTCACATCCAGTACATTAACATGCACAGTTAAGTCAAGCTAAGGTTATTCCTCCACTAGGCCAATTAATTGGACTACTGTCCTCGTCCCAGTATACAAGCACAGGAGGGGAATCAATTTATTGACTGTATGTTCGACTCTGCTATGATTGGACCTTTACCGGTTTAACTTTTACGTCACAGACCAAACAATCGAAAAAACAAGTTAGCTACGGTTAGCTAGCGGCAAACTTGTATTTTTAAACATTCAACTCTCTCAGCTGACACACCATGAACTGTGTCTCCTCATCTGTTCAAAAATGCTCTGGATGTTGATTTTGCCATGTTGTTACCAGCTTCTTCTTCTGTCACTCATTTAATACTACCCTGGGGCGGACATTGTGGAGCATATGCAGAGCACCTCGGCCAGCCATGTAAACGTACTCACTGATTGTGTGGTTGCCTAGGTTGTCAGTGTACTGATGTTGCCAAAGAATTGGCAGTTTTGCATGTTCATGCGCTCCCCACCCACCCACCCATCCACACACACGCTGAAAACAATGCCAACAGTAAAACACCCATTCATTTCTCCCACAGACAATGGTGGGAGATTGATAGCTGTAGAGCTCCTCTACAGCTGGGATTGGGATGAAACTCTTAGTCAAATCATCAGCACCATAAGAATAACAACTGTGAAATAATCTGCTATGACAACAAAGTCAAAGGTAGAAACCTGTGGACACAAAAACTTTAGGTGAGAAGTCAACCAACACTCCCAAGCTGCATTTTGGTAAGGAACATCCAGTCACCAAGCTTAATAGTCTGTCATGTGCTCACTAAAAATGGGCAAAAATTAAATATTACAGAGTTGAGCAAACTATCAATACAATCTGCAGCTTAAATAAATTGACTTTTAATTTCTGCATCAGTGTTGGATGAATTCAGCAACTGTGGCACCATGTTTTGTTCACAGCTGAAACAACAAAGCACTTTGAATTTTCTGCAATTCATATTCGCACCTCTGACTGGCTTCTTCTCCATAGCAACAGCAGTCGAGGCTCATGAGTATTCTAGTAGTTAAAGTCACACCAAACTGCTGGAAAAAATATGATTTCACTGGAATTAACTTTGAATAATTAAAGCTGATGGCTTTAACATAAATCTATGGGATCCATACATCATCCAGGAGTCTTTCTATTTTACATAACATTGAGGATATGCTTAAAAGAAAAATGGTAATAATACAGAGTGGAGTAAAACACTGCTTATGTTAAGCTCAAAGCCCTGCTGTGCCTCAGTCCAGCCTCACAGAGCTTAGTATGGCTGTAGATGTTTAGTCTTGTCTCATGAATATCCCAGGATAAATAACATTGAAAGCAGCTGGAAAAACAAGCAATAAAGCACCTACAGTTTCTTGTCTTTTCTGGTGTTTTCTTTTTGTGTCTGTCACTCTCATTTTGAAGGCAAAAGTCTAGAAGTCAGTATTTGAAGCTGTATGATGTCCTCTTTGACAGCTCTGTATCTAAATCCACTGTCTGAGCTCCGCTGCAACAGACACCAAGTCAAACCACCTCATCATTGTGTCACCGTCGTCTAATTTCAGCCTCAGCTGGACATAAATAAAACATTTTCTGGACTCTGGACCCTTGTTGTCTGCAGACAAACCAGGAGACACAACCAAAGAACAGATTTCTGTGACGATCTGAAAGATCATTACCGAGCAATTACACTGATGAGGCCGTTACATAACGTACGAACATACACTCACACAGCACATACAGTAAGACTGGATCTCATGTCATTAAAAGAGCAGCTTCCATCTGAACACGTCTGCTAATTAGTGCATTCTGCTGGTGTTCCCACCAACCCCCCAAATGTAGAGAATGTGTAATTAGACACTACCATCTGTGATGAAGCAGAGATCAGTCCCGAGGTCACTCGCACATGAAGCCATGACATGACGATCAACAAATTGCAGAATGCTTTGGGTTGTACTGGTTCCTGTCCTGGTGCCCGTTATTACCAGTCTCATCTCATCACTGTTACAGCCTGGGAGACTCTTGATTGACTGCTACAGGAACATAACAACCCGTAACATAGTGTGTAGCCACTATCACAGGTTCTGCTTATGTCTCTACTGAACTCTGTCCGCTTTGGGTTTGAGATCCTGGGGCTAAACCTTGGTGCTGCACTGGATCGAGCAGCAACCCTCGGGCCTGAAATGAAGCCAACACAGAAGTGCCAAAAACAGCAGTTCCTTGAATGGCTACTTACAGCTGGCTCCAAGAGTGAGTCAATCCTCTTAGACCCCAATGTTAATATGTCAATCTCTACAGCAGAAATATTTTTTACACAACACATTCTCACTCCGACCTCGTCACATAATGACATTTGGTCGTGGACTGTCCACGTCCAGATACGACATGAAAGGTACCCTACGTGCGTTGGTTGTTGACGCTCTGAGACGCCGTATCAACTTCTGCCTTTTACATGCATTGTCTTCTTTCAAAATACACCATGAAATTATGTGTTGTTTTTCCTCCAAGTTTGGCTCTAGGATCTTACAGGACGGGAACACCGCTCTCTCAGGTGAAAGTCGGTGTTTGTTGGACCAATCGGCCACCAGTTGGACTTTAGCCACCTTAACTTTCGTCTGGGTGTTGCTGTATTTCCCCTGATGCCGCCAAGCAACCGGCCGCATATCATGCCAACGTTAAAGGATGCCTTTTTTCGTTGGTTTCTGGTGCTGCAAATCACTGCCCAAGTACCAGATTTCAATGACTTCGGAGTGAGACCAGACTTGTTTACAGCCTGGTACAAAAAACATGTTTGGTCTCTTGCTAATTTCAACTTTCATGACAACTGTACGGATTTGAATTTTTTTTCAACTCACATTTTTACATTTTATTAAGGCTTAAAGTTAGGTATATCTAAGGCCAGGGCCACTTTGAGTGACAGGCTGTCTGCGAATGGTGTCCTTGGCTTCTTAGTTAGATCCCCACATGGATGTATTAAGAGACCTGGATACAACGTTGGAGACAGGACCCCGTTCATTCCTATGAAAGTTGCTTGGTGGCACATTAAGCCAAAAAAGCTCTGTTAAGGTATTAAATTAAATTATCGAGATGATAGGCACTGCTTCTGCATCACTGGGCCCATAGAACAAGTGCACTAGAGACTTACGCCGGTCGAGTCGGCTCCTCTTTGTTTAGTGCTCTGCTTATCTTGAATGAATTCTTAAATCTTGCAGTTCTTCTAGACTTTACAAATGTTATCGGATTAAATGTATTAAATCCTGAAAGACAAATGAGTCATTTTGTGGGGTTGTGATGTTTCAAAAAATGTATGCAATAATTCAGAGGTGTCTCTTTCCCAGTGTAAGTCAATGGGAAAAAGTCTTTTTAGGTCACAAGGCATCATGTGACAGGCCAGGAAGTTTGAATGCCACTATGAAAATTGGCTTCAAAGCTCAGTGCACATCCTGACCAGGCACTGGGGGGCTGGTCAGGATGTGCTGCAAACCACCATGCCCCATGGCATTACATGACAGACTCAGGAGTTGTAATTCAACTGTTTGGCCATTACGAAAATTGGCTTCAAAACCTGATGCACTTCCAGGGAACCTGGATCCACCCCTCGCTCCTCCACAGTGCCAGCCTTTCCCCCAAATATGGTCACTTCTGGCTCCAATAAACCAAGATGGACCCGAGTGTGACATCACAGTGGCTACGTCCATTTTATACCGTCTATGCTGGAAACAAAGTGGAACACCCCACCTCACAGAAAAAGTAGAGAACCCACTGGAAACATGAGTCATGTCACTGCACTCTATTTTTATGATTTATTGATTTTCCCTGGCCATTGAGTAGAGTATCCTGACACCCTGAGCTTTAACCTGCACTGCATCAGCTTTGAGCCCATGTTTGATTACATGTCGGGTAAAGTCTGATGTTAATGGGTTGGGTTGGGTCCAGAATTGATTCAGAGGTAACAGATTGGTTTGTGCCTGTTTGGTTTGTGTTGAGCTTGGTGGGTGTGTGGAGCATTTGCAAAATGCAGGACTGTATAGTACAGATTTAGAAAATATAGGCTGCATAGCTGTGTGGTTTCAGGCTCAGCTTCCAAGGTTGTGGCTATTTCCTGGAAGCAGTATGTTCCAGTGCAGACCTGCAATATGCCAAAGATGTGTTCATTCATTTTTTGCTTGTACCCATAGCCCCAACGTTTAGTTACATCTTTGAGGAGGTGCCGTTGAGCTCAGATGGAGGTTGTGGTGCAGCTGCAGAGGCTCCTGCGCTCTGTTGCTATGCTGTAACCTCCTAAAGCACAAGTTTAAATCCAGCTCAGCGCTCAGACTGAAGCTCTTTGAATTTGTACTTTGGGAAGAAAGTGAAGAAACAAGAAAACATCCTGAACAGCTGAACAGGTTCTGTAGAGAAACAGAGTGCAGGTTACCAATATGTGTGTGTGTGTTCAGGTGAGTGTGTGTGCAGCGCTCACACTGTGTGGGTTGTTAACTGTGTGTGTGTGTGTCACTTACTGCGTGGGTTGAATGTCAAATGAATACATCTCATTGACATGTACAAAGTGCTTTTTCTTCTACTGTTGTGATATATGAACTAGACTACATGGTCATAGTGTGACGCTGTTTGTGAGTGAGTGAGCGTGTGTGTGTGTGTGTGTGTGTGTGTGTGTGTGTGTATGTGTGTGCGTGTGTGTGGGAGCCGAGGTTGTGCGGCTGTTTGAAGTGAGCAATGGGGTGCAGCGCTGCAGCTGCTGTTTGCATGCTAATGCTGCGGCAGAGCTGGAGGACGTGGGAGAGGAGGGGAAAAGGCCAGAGCCCGCCCACACACACACACACACACACACACACACACACACACACACACACACAAAATCACAACTTGCCATTTCACACTTCTCCTGGTGGAGAATCAGAGAACAGGCTGAATGTGTTGATGTGTTGCTGCCTCACTGCAGAGCATCAGGAGGATCAAACCCACCAACTCACCCACATTAGACCCTGATGAACCAAAACCTCCGTCAGCCATCGAAGTGCTGAGCATCTGCAGCTAAATAGAAAATGAAGTCCTCAGATCCCATATTTAAGTAAAAGTAGCAATACCACAGTGATGCTCTTAAAGTCTGGGGAAAAGGGGCTGAGCAGGAGAATGTGGGAGTCAGGTGACCAGGACTGACGGAGAAAGTCTGAGGACATCTGGTGGACAGGTGGAGAGTGGCAATAACACTTAATAGAGATTCAGGGCAAGCAAGAATGGTTGAAAGGACCAGTAAACCAACACATTCTCACTCCCACCTCGTCAGACACTTGGTCAGTGGCCCCACACTCCAAACTATGACGCTCTAGGTACCTCTCAAACAGTTTTGGATGCTGAGGGACAGCTTGTCAATTTACACTCATTACATGCATTGCGTCGTTTCAAAATAAACTTCCAACTCAGGTAAAAACTTGTGGGTTTACTTCCTAAGGTTTAAGCAACAAAAGCACATAGTTAGGTTTAGAAAAAAAAAACATCATGGTTTGGTTTAAAATAAGTGTGTCACTAATGTAGTATGCTACACATACTGGCATACTGTGTTGCTATTAAAATAACTCTTGATTGACTTTTGTCCAAAGTCCAGAGCTTAGTTGACCCTCCTCCCTTCCTAGCCACCCTACACGCACTTCCTCTTTACACTACTACAGTTGCTCTGGTGTGTCTCATACTGTTGCTAAAGGGTGCCTCTGTGCGTCAGTAGCCCTTTCTGCACTACCTGTTCAAGACAGGTATATTGTACTCTTATGCCGCCTCGCCATTCTGTATATAAAGAATGATCGCAGATTGGGGGTCAGAGTTGTCTCGATTTTAAGCCACCACCAGAGGTAGTCACAGGGCCGAAACGATGTCTGTATAAACAGGAAAGGCAGCAGGATTGGTGTGATGTTTTGACAATGTGTTATGCGCGCAACTCACTGTGGGATAATTAAAAAGCAGCTAGTAGCATTTAGCAGCTAACTCAAAGAAGATGAACAGCGGCCAAACATGTCTGCAAACTGGTGAAACAATGAGATCTGTGAGCTACTTACCCTCCAAGCAGAGGATAAGATCAGCTGCCATATAACAGTCCGTAAATGATTGTTATTGCCATGTTATGCGTTTGTCATTGTTTATAAAGTGATGCCAATGTGTATATTATACGTCACACTAGAGGCTGACCCTGTTGTGTTACATGTCACGTCACGCCATTATGCCTTATTTGATTCCGCGATGCCGGGATGCTGTTTAAAATCATAGAGGAGCAGAATGATGTTGCCGCCAGTTTATTCTGTGTAGAAATCCAAAGGAGGCATAAAGAAGGGACTTTGTAGCGGCTCTATAGCACGATCTGTAAAAAAGGCTAGTAATATCCGATGCTGAGGGCCAAGAACAAAGCATTGCTAATTGACGAGAGCGAGACTGGGTTGAGTAAATACATTCTCTTCATATCCAGATACAAGTTTTTCCTCTTTCTGGACAGAAACAGTCAAACTAACTGTACAGTTTTGCAAATTCAAAAGGTATTTCATTCCAAATACTTCAGGGGTGTGCATAAAAACAAACAAATAAACAAAAACTCAAAGAATTTATTTACACCAGGTTTGTTGAAGTTAACAAAAACAAAGACTAAAACTTAAACTAGCTGTGAAAAAATAATACATTTTTTCATAATTGTAATAGTATATATGATATAAAATATTAATTTATAATGTAATTACATGCTCGCTGTTATTCCAAATATGAAAATATTCCAGATTTCATAAAGGTCATGTTAACAAGATAATCTCTTTGGATATTCCAAATTAGGCCTTAGCAGAGGACATACATCATGGGAGCGTTTTATTTTAAACAGAGAATGCACGGCTGCATGTAAAGGGGATATAAGTGGAAGAGTCATTTTCACTGATCATGTAAACAGCTTAGTATGAATTTTTCTTTGTTAGAATAAGGGCAAAACCTGGAATGTTTTGCACACGTAAATATAGTCAGTAGTTCCAGAAGGTGGCAGCAATGCAACATAGTGAATGTCGTGATGTTGTGCTAGCTAGCTGAAAAATGTGAGATGAGATGCATTTTTTCATCTCACATTTTTCAGCTAGTTTAAATCAAAATACTTGAAAAACCAAAACTAACACAAAAATTAAATAAAAACAAAAACTAGTCAGTTCCTCAAAATTAAATAAATCTAACATTGCTTGCAATTATAAAACTAAACTCAAATAAATACAGAAAATTAACTAAAAAATAAGAGTAAAAAATAAATAAATAAAAACTAGTGAAAATTTTAAAACTATAATTACTGATTCACATAAAAGCAATCTAAAACTGCTCAGCCACCCCATGTCCAAATGTTCAAAAAGTACATTTATCAATCTATAAACAGGAAAATAAACGTCTCTTTTACCAGCTGTTCACAAGTCTGATGGCTTCTGCAATAAAACCAAATGTTCCTCTAGTTGTTTTATGCACAGGCGATATAAATCACAATATGTTTGAGTGTGCGAGACAGCTGTGTGACTGAGCAGTATGCTGGTATTCTGTTCCTGCCCAGAAGGTAAACATGCATCACAGAAACAGAAGAAAGCCTCCCATTCTTCATACCTCCACCTAAAAACAACACAATGAGTCAACAGGTTGCTAAACTAGCCAGTTAGAGTGGTGTCTCAGCTACACTGGCATGTAGAAAGACTTGATGGTGTGTATGATGTTTCACAATCTGGGTGGCACAGCTGATGTTTAACCTGCAGAGACGGAGGAGTATATTTACGGTCTTCTCTGTTATAGTACTCTGAGTACATGATGGGCTGCTGAAGGGGAAGCAGCTCCTCTGAGTTGAAACCCAGAGCTGCTGATGAAAAGTTAATGGTATCCGTGAGCAGTCCCTCCCCCCCGGGTGGCAGTAATGATAGAGTCTAACTCCATGTCAGGGACCACCAGCAGAGCTCCAGGCCAGTAGGGAAGCCTCACCCTGCTGCCCAGGGTGGGGACTCCTTAGCCCGGGTATCTGTCAGCTGACAGCTGGCTGCAGGAGCTGCAGCGCTGAGGATGATGGGAAGCTCCTTGAGCAGGTGACAGGGATCGATGTTCGACTTGGAGCAGCATCACCCTGTATGGATTCTCTGGTGACCTTTAACCTCTGCTGTCGAAGGTTGTATTTCTTCTGTGTCAAGCCTAGAAACAGCTGAGGTCAGGATTAAACTGCACATATTTCAAATTTTTATGGTGACATTAATTGAATTTGTAATTTCAAATTCAGCTCAGTTCGGCTCAGAGTGAGCTTGGTCAGAGTCAGAATAAGATCCCAGTCAGATCCATGTCGATCAGACTATGAAAAAAAGAGATTTGGAGTTGACTCAGGGTTCTTTATTTTTGAATAATCTAAATATATATTATTGCAAAGCTCTCAATATTCCAGTCCATCAATGTTCTGACCCTCACCCCTATGGTCACGAGCTCTGGGCAGTGACTGAAGGAATGAGATTGTGGATACAAGCAGCTCAAATGAGTTTCCTCTGTAGGGTGTCTGGGCTCAGCTTTAGAGATAGGGTGAGGAGCTCTGACGTCCAGAGGGAGCTTGCAGTTGAGCCGCTGCTCCCTCGCGTCAAAAGGGGCCAATCAAGGTGGTTTGGGCATCTGATTAGGATGCCTCCTGAGTGACTCCCATTTTTCAGGCATGTCCGTATGGCAGGTGGCCCCAGGGTAGATCCAGATCACACTGGAGGGATTATATATCTCATCTGGCCTGGGAATGCCTCAGGATCCCTCAGGAGGAGCTGGAGAGCGTTACTGGGGAAAAGGAAGTCTGGAGTACCTCACTCAGTCTGCTGCCCCGCAACCTGACCCCAGATAAGCGGATGAAAATGGATTGATGAATATTTATTACTGGATATAAACAAAACAAATGAATGTTAGATTTGAAACAAACAAAAAAAACAGGTAAAAGTGAGAAAAAACTTGACTGAGTGGCTTCCTCTTAAAGATAAAAGTATATAAACATTAGGTTGCTGGGGCAAATAATATCCACATAAAGATGCTCTTATTTTGAAAGTGGCATCTAGTGGTGAGGTTGCACATTGCAACCACCTGAAACTTATCCCATGTTCTAAGCGTGTAGTAGAACTCTGGGAGCCGACACCAAAGGGTGAAATGCGAATGGCTCTATGAAGAGTCAGTGTTTGGTTTGTCCATTCTAGGCCACCGTAGAACCAACATGGCTGACTGCATGGAAGAGGACCAGCTCCATATGTAGAGGTAAATGGCTCATCTAAGGTAATGAAAACACAACGATTTGTAGTTTTAGGTGAGTAGAAAATATATGTATTTAAATTGTATATAATTTCTGCCTATATCCTCCTAAATCCTGTGCACTGAACCTTTAATGTCCCCTCAAAAGAAGACTGATGGGTCAAGAAACACAACCTGACAGGCTGGAAGTAAACCAACAGTTTATCTAAACACTTTATGTGGTGGTCAAACTGAAAACAGGAAGATAGAGGAGGCAGGATGTCATTTTGAAAACTGATGGATGCCCAGTTGGGGTAACCATTTTAGATAACAGACCAACTGCAAAAATAGACTAGAATTATCCTTTAATATCACTGCAGAGCAAAATTGAAGTGTGTGTTTTAGCACGTTTCTGTAACCTCAATTCATAAGAATCTTTTGAGTCTTTGATGCTTGAACTTCTTCTTGTGATTCCACTGTATTTTATAGAGTGGGATGTTTCAGTCAGACGTCATTAAAAAGTGAGCGGAATGATCACAGCATTTCTCTGGTCTGTTTGATAGGAGAGTGAAGTCGATGGTGGTGGGACAGATAAAGCAGTGCTGGTATTGCTACATGCTACACTAAGACTGTTGTTGAGTTTAACATCAGCATGTTACCACTGTCATTATGAGCATATTAGCATAACAGCGTTAGCATTTAGCTCAAGTGCAGCATCGCATAGCTGCTCGCATGGCTGTAGACATTTATTAAGCAATTAAGCACCATCAATTCATGTTCACTAAAGGTTCATGATTTTTTGAGTGAGACTGCTGTGGCCAGTAGCGGTAAAATTGTGGTTAAACCAAAACCGCAGCAGTCTCACTCAATACTGGACCAATTTCAACATTTTTTGCTCTGCTTAGTCACTGACACACAAAAACGTGAGAAAATAGGGTCTAAAATGTGTCTCAAAATGCATACTTTATCCTTTAACCCCAGGTTTTGCACCATGGACTGCAATGAATATATGAGCAACGTTTGAAGCGCAATGTTATGATGAAGTGTGTCCCAGTTGTGTACATAATCCATGCAACTGAACGTACTGTGGAAGAGCATCTGCAGTGCGAACATAAAGTAAGAAGAAAAGGTATGCAATTCAGAATGCGGCATCAGTAAGCTGTCACCTCCTGAACAGAGCCCACATTCAGTTCCCGGAAGTCGTCCCCAGTGCAGACGAAGAACAATTTCAACAGAAGTTATGTAACTTGAGAAAGAGCTGCAGGTGAACGAGCTCTATGTCTGTCTATATGCACTGCTTAAATTCACATCAGAGAACACATGGAAATCGTATCACTGACTCGCACACCAGTAAAAAAGACTGTTGATGAAAACCTGTCTCTGTCCTAAGGAGCCTGTTTGGTTCCTTCACATATAGAAACTGAATCTGTGTATATCATGTTAGCAGAAGGCTCGGGAGAAAAAACAGAAAAAGCCTTTGTGATAAAAATAATACAGATTACGTGAGAAGGTAGCCATGGATACAACATCCAGTCACCCTTGTCAGTGCATATATGGAGAGATTTATGTGTTTCCACCTCAAGTAGTTGTCTAAATGCTGTGTGTTGTCAGATAGCTGCAGTGTAGGTGGATCCTGACCCCGGGAAGTCACAGCGTTACATAAGCCTGATGGATTTGAATCACAGCCTCCATTTCATAATTAACATTAATACTGAAAAGTTTCTCTTGAAAACTGCAAAGCATTCCAGCAGTACTGCTGATCAATGATTAAAATCACGATTAAATCACTGATTTCTATTGGCTCCAGCTCCGTGCACATTTTCACAGAAAACTCCCACACATGAGATTAGACCTCGTAAAAGCCTCCAGCTGAAGTGTTAACATGTTATTTTAAAACGTGGACACATCACTACGAAACATTCAAGGACAATTCTGCTTTTTACAACCTTTTTCCCTATTATTATCCTTTCTGAAAATATTTTACTCACCAAGGATGTGCCTGAAATCACTCCCTCATCCACTCATTCACTATAACCTCTGCATAATGAACACTTAGTGGTTCCTTAGTGACCATTATCACAGAGAGAAAGCACATGTCAAGGACACTACAGGTTTTGTTCCATTGAGGGAATTTTCTCTCAGTATTCACACACTCACATAACATGGACAGGAAATTTAGTATAGGGAGGGATTTTGGTATGGCTGCCCCTTGAAAGTTTAAGATTCAAATCATCAGTCGACTGAGCTTCTTCACATTAATCTGTCTTCTTTTTTTGGTTTATATTTTGTCAGTCAGTGTGCAGTGTACTTCTGCATCCTCGACATATCAGTCCCCAGATTTTGCTGCAGAGCGCTCCTCACTGTCACACTGCTATTTGATACAGGCAGACCCAGACCCAGGGTGAGTTTTGCCCCTGTTTGACAGTCATGGGCTGGCTTGGCTTGGTTTGGGCCGTCAGCCCAGCACAATAGGGATTTGCATTTCCAATGCAACAGGGCTACCTAAGGTGTGATGGCTTGTCTTGAGTGATGACATTTTAAAGGGCCAGTGTGTAAAATGGGTTGAAAACAGTGACATCAGTGGTCAAATTCTAGATTGCAGGACTCACTCGCTCACCCTTCCCGTCGGGTAAATGATGGTGGCCTCGTAGGGACAAAAAGCCTTGCACGCAAGTTTTTCAGGAGCAGGTCTATCTAGCGACAAGGTGAATGTTTATTTAGAAATCTAAACCATGTTATGATATTGTAATGAATCCCTCACGAGCAGGAGACCAGAGGAGCGTTAGGGAAAAAGGCTCGTTTATTTGAGCACTCCAGAAACTCTGGTAACACTCCAGGGGGTAAAAGACTCCGTCCCAAACTCTGACTCTTCTAGAGTAACACACACACTTCATACACACATACTCGTTTACAATACCTAGCGGGGACCCCCTCCCCTCTCTGCTCCACCAATCTCCAGCCCGCACACTGACTGACAGCGTAGCCGGTAAACAGAGCTCAGCTGTTTATTTAGCCTAGCAATATCTCCGGACTATAGTAGCTGCAATGGACGACTTTGAACGCGATTTTGAAGAGTTTCTTGTAGTGGACACAGACCCAGAACCATACCTGTTTGAGCCGGAGCATACAGATGAGGAACTCCATGTGTTTGATGCTGAGCGGGCGAGAAGAGAGGCTGAATGCACAGAATGGGATTCGGTGCTACTGCTGCCATCGCTGGGGAGATATATCATCAGGAGGAAAAGCGCCGCAGAGAGTGCATCACAAGGAGTGAAGTTGCGTGTCCTTTTCCTTGCAGATGACGGTTCGGGTTCATTCTCTCTGTTGCGTGGTAAGTGTGGTCCATTTGCAAACTTTATAACTAAAAAAATTTTTCACTACTCTCTATCGACGAACTACTAACACTCTCTGCTGTTTCCTCCTCCTTCCTTCCTTCCTTCCTTCCTTCCTTCCTTCCTTCCACTGTCTTCATTGGTTTATTTATACACGCAAAACGCGTTCTCTGGCTGGCTGGATTGTCCGCTCGGTCTGCCGTACATACATGGCGGCGCAAGATGGCAACCTCTCTAAAGCAAGGCCCTTGATATATATATATATATATATATATATATATATATATAAGCATAATTATAAGGCTACGAAAACCAAACGAATTTTATTTTATAGCGATCATACACTTGTATAAACATATTAATAGGTAGAATATTCAGATTCAGATTCAGACTGACAATAAACCATGCCAAATATTACACACTGGCCCTTTAAAGCAGTGGGCTGATCCATGGCTAAAGTCCCCTAATATTTTTGCTGCATGTGTTTTTCCACAGCAGGGCAGGAAAAGAAGTTTACCTGTTGGAGGTGAGCTCTTCATCAACATCTCACTGTGGCTGTTTCTGCTTTCACTTGTCTGCCATATTAGTAGACTTGTCTTTACTGAAGAGAAGCTGCTAACAAAGTTCCACTAATTCAGTAATAACATATTTAAATCTTGTAGATTTTTCAGGGGGTGGGATCAATGGGGTTTGGCTGCAGTCTGCGAGATATCACCACTACCCGCTTGAGGGCTGACCTACTCCTGAGAAGGTCCATCTCTGGTGCGGCTTAATGTGGCATGGTGCGTCTAAACTGACAATGGAAACAAAAATCAACGCAGCATGACGTTACTTGGCGCTACCAAGAGTGCCAATGAAAATAGGGTATCTAACTGAGATGGAGGCTTTGCCTGGTCAGGCTCTGAGGTTATGTAATCATCTGCCTTCTGTTTAGAAGCGATAAATTCACAGCTCACAGCAATTCAACATGACACAGTTTCTGCTTTTGTTTAATATCTAGTGTTGGCAAAAATTGTTGCACATTTCAGATACATTGTTAGCATTAGCATGTTGGTTAGCATGTTGTTTACTATACAGGATGAACGTTGCTCTTACCCTGAACGTCACAGCCCTAGATTTTTGACACACCTTAGGTTACTTAATGATGCCCCAAGTAATATCGTGAATCACTTTCCTGACTTTATATACTTTAACTTACTGTTTTACTGTGTGTTTACTTTTCCACGTATATACTTAACTACATTCTTATTTATAGTACACTTTATTCACTTTTGAATCACTGTACATCTGTCTACTATACATGTATATGATTTTATTCTATATTTTATGTATTCCATTCCTATATTTTAACTTATCCACTATTTAATGTCATAGATTCACATGTTTACTTTCTCTTTATACATATTTAATGAACATTGTTGGAGAGAGCCTGAGATCCAAGATTGTCATCGCCAGCAACTGCGTCTCTGTAATTGTTGTGCATATGACAGTAAGCAACACCATTCATACACTGAACAAAAAATAAACATGAACACTTTTGTTTTTGCTCCCTTTTTCGTGAGTTGAAATAAAACATCTCATACTTAAACCTTCTCCAGTGTTGTCTGAGAATTTGGCAGTACATGCAACCGTCCATCTAACCAGACCAGCTCATTCCCTTCACATCTGGCGTTTTCACTGCAAGATGGTATAGCACATTTGTAGTCTTCCAACCACTCAGAGCGCTTTTACACTATATGTCACATTCAACCATTCACACACTGGTGGCTGAGGCTACCTTACATGGTTCCACCTGCTATTCAGTAACCATTCACATGCTCTCACACAGCCATCAGGAGCTATTCGGGGTTCAGTATCTGGTAAAAGGATGCTTCAACATGTGGACTAGAGGAGCCAGGGAATGCACCGCAGATCTTCGGATTGGTGGACGACAAGCTCTACATCAGCGGACAGCTGATCCGACGGTTGGTTTGCACAAACCGTCAAAAACTGTTTCAGGTAAGCTCATCTAAGTGGCTGGTCTCAGACGATCTAGCAGGTAAAGAGGCTGGATATGGATGTCGTGGCTCACCTGCTAGACCAGTTTAATGAACTGCTACGTTCATGGAAATGACACTGGAGACATTTTATGGTAGGAAAATAAACATTCAGGTCACGGGCAACTGCTCTGGCGGACATTCCTGCAGTCAGCATGCTCCTTCAAAACTTGCATCTGCAGCAGTATGTTGTGTGATAAAACTAAACATTTTAAAGCAATGTTTTATTGTAACCAGCTGAAGGCACACCTGTGTAGTAATGATGCTGTTTAATCAGCATCTTGAGTATGCCACACCTGTCAGGTGGATGGATTATCTTGGAACAGGAGAAGTGCTCACTAACACGCATTTTAACACATTTGTGAGCTTTTGTTTGTGGGGAAAACGTAAATCTTTTCTTTCAATGAAAAATGGGAGCAAAAACAAATGTTGCATTTCTATTTTTCTTCGGCATATTTATATTTATATATTATATATTTTCTCTACTTGTTCATGGTCACACTGGAGATAGCTTAGCATACTCTTATCTAGCCCTTACTGTTTGTTATTATTTATTATTTATATCACTATGGTATAGTGCAGCTAAGCTATTATTTATGTATTATTTATACCACTATACACAGGTACATTCATTCAATAATAATAATATATTTATTTATATAGCAATTATCAGAATAAAGTTACAAAGTCCTTCACATAGCAAACAGTGGACACATGAAACAGAAACAAAAATACGGTAGTAACAGAAAAAATTTACTAAACGAACCACAATTAAAAACAGATTAAATGATGGCAGACCCCATGAACAGAATAAGAACTAATATTAGATGAAATCAGGGAAGGCGGTGAGATTAAGGTATGTTTTAGGCTTAGATTTAAAAGAAGCCATGGACTCAGCCTACCGTATTTCTCCTCAGGCGGGGTGTAACACAGCCTCAGGGCTTTTATTTCAAAAGCTCTGTCCCCTTAGTGTTCAGCTGAGAGTCTGGAAGAGATAAAAGGCCCCTGCCAGAGGATCTCAAGGTGCAAGCAGGGTCATACAGGGATAAAAGATCTGAGATATACAGAGGAGTCCGGCCATTTAGTACCTTGTATGTAATTAAAAGAAACCTTAAATGTGTATTATACAGGAATTGTTGGTTACTGTTTGTGAGCAGTCCTCCTTATCTTCCTCCCTACTCTGCTTGTACATTCACTGCAAGTTGCAGAGCATTACATTTGTTATAATGGAAAAGCCAGTAGCAAGCTAACTGAGCTAACCTCCAGCGCCCACCTGTCTAACAGAACACAGGCCAACTCTGTGTCACTCTTCATCCTCTCTTTCAGTGCTCACCAGAGAAAATGAAAGGCAACACCAGATTCACTCTCGTTATTTTTTCATTTTTTTGTAGCTTCCTCTTTGATGATAGCAGCCTTTTTATGAAGTCCTGATTTCAACTGTGTTACTGGCTGGAAGCTACACACCCCTGCCTAAAACTTGCAGCCTATAAATGTCCCAAACAGCAAAATAAGACAAAAATACAGGCAGGGGTAGCCTGGTTCCAGACTATAGACCCCGCTCACTCAACTGAGTAGGCTTGCATCTCTGGTCTGGCATACTTCAATGAATTTGCGATTTATCTCGTCCAAACGATAGATGGACCAATGAACGCCGGGGGTGGGGGCGGGTCTAGCGATTAGCCAATCAGCGCCATGCTGATGTCAAGCTGTACGCCGGTGGGTAACTGGTGAGGATAGCAACAATGGCGACCGCTACAGATCCTACAGACCACATTAACGATGCTATCGAGGTATTTCGCCACTACTCGCGTTAATGGAGGACCAAATTAAGAAAGCTGGGCGTGCACAATGACGGAGACATTTTAAACGGGCAATGCTCGCTTGTTTTCGGCACCCCCGAGGCATGGATACTAATGACGTCAGTGAGTCGGTGAGTCGTTGATCTCTACTGATTGGTTAGGGAAAAATCAAATTCCCTCCCCCTTGTAAATCACCTTCAATGGAAGCCATGTCGGACTGAAGGTTCTGGGAGCTTCAGTCTGACACTCAGGCTAAGGAAGGGGCAGAGTGTGTTTAGATAATTACACTGCCACATATTTCTAGTGAGTCCTAACTGATTATTTAGAGGGATTACTATGATATGAGTATATACATAGTCTTTTCAGAGTGTCCTGCATAGTACACCTTTAAAATGTATTCTAAAACATACAGGAAGCCAGTGTATTTGGTTTGAGGTAACCAGTGGATGGCAGTATTTGAATGTTTGAAGAATTGTTGTTTGTCTGTTTTAGTTTACTTTAATTGAAAAACCAAATTCTTAGACATCCAGTTTCCTACTAGGCACTGTCCGGTTCTGTCTTCCAGCTGTTGCTGCTTGTTCTCGCGAGAATTCAGGCACGGTATGAGATCGCTGCTTGTTCTCGCGAGATATATTTCGGCCACGCTTTGGAAAGCAGAGCCAGATGGTAAACAAACATGGCACCACACCGGTAAGGTAACGCAACACGTTTACATGTCGTTTTCTATATGTTCTCTGACATTTATCCTAATGATATGAGGCGGTCTTTGTGGAAAAAAGCTTGTTTAGTGGACTAACTTTGCACTTGAAGTATGCCCGTTCACTTATGTTTTAACAGGTCTGATGCAACTATGCGCCCCAGCTGTATCTAGGCTAATGGCTAACATGCTAACTATTATTTTTATGTCACTAGTCACTTGAAACAAATTTAGGACGATAAGAGACAGATTGAAATAACCCAAAATTTCCCTTTAAAGAACTCAGCATACTAAGGTCAGTGAGCTTAACAGGGACATACAACTGTGAGTCATCAGCAAATTAGTTACAGGAAACACCATGTCTATGGATAATATTACATGATGGGACCATACTAAAGGAGAATGAAATTGACCCCAAAATTGATCCTTGAGGTATCCCATGACAGTACAACTTACAGTGTGTTCGTTCAGCATGAACGTTCAGCTCAAACAGTTTTGAGCCATAGAAAAAAAATTAATGATTTTTTTATTTTTATTTTACTATTGTTACTTACAGCCAGTATATATACCCAACCTCACAGACACTGTGTCAGATTGGTCTCTGACACTCATGCAAGACTCTTCAGCACTCGTATTCCGCACTGATTTCCTGTTAGAGACCCTGCCTGTCTCTGACCTACCTGTCTCATCTGATTCTCAGTAAATGCATCAGCCTTCTGTCCCCGACCTTGAGACCTGCTTCTGTGTCCTTGGTTCCTGCCTGCCTGGGGCTGCTTGGTGTTTCCATCTCACAACAATAATGCTACAATGTGAGCATTCCCATCTGCTTACCTGTGGTCCAGAGACTTTTACCATGCACCACACTTGCTACTGTGTGTGTGTGTCCTGCGAGTAGGCTACTTGCTTCTCGATTCTCTGCTTGTCCCCTACTGGTTCGTCTGCTTGGACTGTTTACTTACCAAGTTCTGGATCTTGTGCTTCTGTGACACCTGCACCACACTTGCTACTCTGTGAGGACTGTGTCCTGCTGGAGTGTTGAAATTTATGATTGTGCTGATAACCTCCCCTGTCCTGTACCTGCTGAGTTGTGATGTTAAAGAGCATTCCCAACTGTTCCAGGTATCCTGTGTGCTGCATTTGGGTCCAAACACAACACGTTACACGGGCAATGAATTCAGCAGGCAGAATTTGCAAAAATTAAACTCGAATATATTAGTATTAAAAGTATTGACTATTGCTATTTACTAACAACAAACCCAGGGTGGGAGAACCCTTCTGTGCAGAGTTTGGATGCTCTCCCCATGTCAGTGTGGGTTTTCTCTGGGTGCTCCAGGTTCCTTCCACAGCCCAAAGACATGCAAGTTAATTGGTGACTCTAAATTGCTGGCTCTAGCCCCCCTGCGTCCCTCAAGAGGATAAGGGGTTACAAAAATGGATGGATGGACCTGTGAACAAATTTGCCTTTGTCTTTAACAAATTCAGGGAAGAGGCATTTTTAACTTTTTTGTAATATATTTTTATATATATATATATATATATATATATATTTTTTTTTTTTTATATATATATTTTTTTTTAAAGGGCCAGTGTGTAATATTTGGCATGGTTTATTGTCAAATCTGAATCTGAATCTGAATATTCTACCCATTAATATAAAATGGATGGATGGACCTGTGAACAAATTTGCCTTTGTCTTTAACAAATTCAGGGAAGAGGCATTTTTAACTTTTTTGTAATATATTTTTATATATATATATATTTTTTATATATTTTTTTAAAGGGCCAGTGTGTAATATTTGGCATGGTTTATTGTCAAATCTGAATCTGAATCTGAATATTCTACCCATTAATATGTTTATACAAGTGTATAATCGCTATAAAATAAAATTCGTTTGGTTTTCGTAGCCTTATAATTATGCTTATATATATATATATATATATATATATACATATAGCAAGGGCCTTGCTTTAGAGAGGTCGCTATCTTGTGCCGCCATGTATGTAAGGCAGACCGAGCGGACAATCCAGCCAGCCAGAGAACGCGTTTTGCGTGTATAAATAAACCAACGAAGACAGTGGAAGGAAGGTAGAAGGAGGAGGAAACAGCAGAGAGTGTTAGTAGTTCGTTGATTGAGAGTAGTGAAAAGTTTTTTTTAGTTATAAAGTTTGCGAATGGACCACACTTACCACGCAACAGGAGAGAATGAACCTGAACCGTCATCTGCGAGGAAAAGAAGACGCAACTTCACTCCTTGTGATGCACTCTCTGCGGCGCTTTTCCTCCTGGTGATACATCTCCCCAACAATGGTAGCAGTAGCACCGAATCCCATTCTGTGCATTCAGCCTCTCATCTCGCCCGCTCAGCATCAAACACGTGGAGTTCCTTTCACTTTGTATCACATCTACATTGTCAATTTGATCATTTTATTTTACAAAGTAGTTTAAACCAGTGGTTCCCAACTGGTTGCGGTTCAAAGGTGGGTGATGGGTCTATTCTGAGTGGACCTCAAGTGACTCACAAATGTGTCAACTAGGCAAAAAAGACATTGAATTTTAATTACAGTGAATTTCTGATGTATAGCTTTTATTTTGAAGTGCCATTTCCTGCTGTAGTGTGAATGATTAACGGACAGCTACTTGACAGAGACAGCAAACTGTCTTGAGAACATGGCCAAATTCAAGTATGATGCTAAATATATTAAACTGTGTGGACCTTGAACTAATGACTGAGGATAAATCTGGACCCTGTGGCTGGGCCAGTTGGGAACCACTGATTTAAACTACTTGCTCTAAGTAGCTTCAGTTATCCAAACTAGATTTCTCCCCATGGCAGGTTTTCTGTTGCTCAACTTTTTCCAGTGTGAAGTAATTGGTAGCTTGCAGAGCTTTGCTTTCAGAGTCGCATCCCCAGCACTGTAAAGTGACTAGCTCTATTATTAGCTATGAGTATTCAAACTGCTATTGTCTAATCTATACAGTGTGCTTCTAAGAGCACATGTAATTTCAAAGACTATATTTAGGCTGTTGCATAGACTGTGTAACTTCAGTATCTTGAACAGACAGAGAGGATCCAGACACCAGAATAAACTCCTGTAAAATCAAGTTAACAAATGAGGAAGAGGCCCCCAGGCAAACAACGGGAATCAGTAATCGGTCTTTAACACAGGTGCACACACTCACAGCTGATTGATGTTCCTGTTTGGATACTGATTGGTCGACTGAATGTGCTCTCGCCCACTCACTGAACACAGTCGATCCAAAAACCTGCAGACACAAAACTGTACATGTTGCATCTTGATGCAAAAAGCAGCTAATAATGTATGAGACATTTCTGGGTGGCGTCTCAGGTGGTCCATCACATTGTCTCGAATCTGCAAATCTAACGGACGTGAGAAGACATGAAAAGCCAGAAGATTTATCCTCTGACGACAATGAACGCCTGAACCAAATTTCATGACGATCCATCCAACAGTTACAAACACATCTCACTCTGAACCAAAGGGTTCGGAACCACGCAGCTAAAAATAAAACAGGAAATATAAAGTCCTGTTTCCATGAATTCAGCCACAGCTGCTCAGCGCTGCAGTAACTCTGAGCTGCAGGTGGAATCACTCTTTCGTATCTGTGAAACTGCGGGGCAGAAGCACCAATAACACACCACACAGTGATGTATGACGCTATTACACTGCAGACAGAAGATCAGTCAGCATCCTGCTTCAGTCTGTGCTGCACCAAGCTCTTTTTAAACAAATACAGCTCACAATTATTTCCACCATTAACACTTTTCTTTAATGGAATCGTTCATACATGTCTAATAATCCTCCGGTTATGTCGTTGGTGTTGAAAGATGAGCTCAAGATACAAGTTTAATTTCCACTGAGGGAAGGAACTGAGAGGAAGTGATTGAAAGGCAGGAAAACTATAAAGACTGAATTGATAAACTGACTCACACAGGACTTTTGTGAGACTGGTGGAAGTGGTCTTATGTAGCTGTTAAAAAGGAATCCACTGGGTGAAGAGCAGTGGTGGAATATAATTTACACATGTACTCGACTACTCTACAGTTTTAGGTATTTGTAATTTACATGTCCATTTCTTTTCCATTTTATGCTGCTTTACATTTTACTTCACTTCATAAGTGCATTTATTTTAAGGCGTTAGTTATTAGTTAAGTTGCAGATTAATATTATTAGTACAAAACATATAATCATCAATAAATTATGATATATTTTAACTGATTAAAACACCCAGCAGTGTATAAAGTAATTAGAATAAGATCCACATTTACCAGCTGCAACATTAAAGTGATGAACACATTAATGTATCAGCAATTATAATCTAGTAATATATATGATTCTGAAATGAGCCATTCTGCATAATGAATTCATTAAATTTAAATTTAATAATAATTATATATTATTATAATTAGTATTTTCACAAAGTAGTATTGCTACTGCCTGTCAAAAAGACATTTTGGGAAATTTTCAAGTGGCCACTCTCCTTTGCCTCTGTGTGTTTGTGTGTGTGTATTCGTGTGTGTGCGTCTGAGCTCCTGCTGCCACTGAAGCCACGAACAGATGGAGAGGTGACTTTTTTGCCCTGAACCGTGTCTCTCAGGACACTCTCCCTCCAGGCTCTGGAACGCCTCCAGCAACTAAATAAATGCTTCAGACAGTTGAGGTTATGGATCAGGGGCCCCATTCACAGCTCATCATTTAGCTAAAAGTAGCTCCTAACAGGTCACGTTCGCAGAAACTCTTCGTGGCAGTGCCAGTCCCAGGTAACGCCCAGGGATCTGCCAACCTGGGTCTTATTGTCATTGTTCTAACTAAGGGTCACGCTAACTTTACACTCACCATCTTAAAGAGATTCATTAACTTTCAAAGTATTAAATAATCACAAACTAAAGTCAACACTGTACCCTGCTGCCCTCTGGGAGTCATGAGCCATCAAGCTACCTAAATTCATGTTTACTGGCGTCCCTGTATTTCCTGTTTTATTTTGGTGACCATTGTCTCGTCTTGTTTCAGATCCAACTTCCTGTCAAGTTTCCCTCCTTTGTGATCACTTGCCCCGCCCTAATGTGTTTCACCTGTCTCTTTGTCTCCCTTGTCTTAGTTTCTTTGAGTCCCTGTCTTCCCCTTGTTTGTTACCAGATCGTCTTCACCATTGAGTAAGAGTTCCTGCATTTCTCTAGTGTTCCTCATGAGTGTGTTTTTGACCCTTTTTGCCTATTGGATTGGACACTTTTTCCTGTGTGACTGACCTGAGCCTGATTAAAGACCCTGAACTTTTATCTGAGTGTGCGAGTCTCCTTTACGAGTCCTTCACCAGTTTGTACTTGACACTGAGCACAGGTACGGAGCACTGAGGTGCAGGAGGGCTCGCTGATCCCTGAAGCAATAGTTGCCTTTAAAAGTAGGCCTGGCTGAACAGGCCTGAATGTGCACTGTTGTCTGTCATTCTATGCTGGTATTGTGTGCTGTTCTATGTATTGTTGTGTGATGTGTACAATACTCTGGTGAGGAATTTCCCCTTGGGGACAATAAAGTTGAATGTGGAAGCCCGTTTCCACCAGTGTAATGGAAAAACATAAGACCCTGTAGATTATTACAATGACAGACTTTATTAAAAATAATGACCTAGTTATGTTTCTCATTCTGAAATATTAGTCATTATTTTGAGATAAGTAAGTCATTGTTTTCAAAAAGTTTCTTATTATTTTGAGATGCTAACACATTATTTCCAGATTATTTTGAGATACTATGTACTTATTTTGAAATAAGTCATAATTTTGAGATAAAATAAGTATTTATTCTTTTATCAATTTCAAATTCAATAATTTTTTTGATATGCTAACACATTATTTTGAAATACTAAGTCATTTTAAAATAAAAAAAGTCAGTTTCTTATTATTTTCAGCTACTAACACATTATTTGCAGGTATTAGCTCATTATTTTGAAATAGTAAGTCATTTTAAGGTAAAATAAGCCACAAAGTTGCTAATTATCTTTTAGATACTAACATATTATTTCCTGAAACTAACTCATTATTTTGAGATGACAAGTCTTTATTTCAGTTTTTTTTTTTTTTTTTTTTTTTGGAGATACTAACACATTATTTTGAAATACTAAGCTATTGCGGGGTAAATAAGTCAGAAAGTTTCTCATTATATTCAGCTATTAACTCATTATTTTGAGATACTAAGTAATTATTTTGAGATAAGTACGTGTTTATTTTCATAGTTTTTCATTATTTTGAAATACTGACACAGATACCTGATAGTAACTCATTATTTTGAGATGATAAGTCATTTTTAGATACGCCATTATTCTGAACTACTACTACTACTCCTTATATTTAGAAAGTTTCTCATTACAATGACGTAAAGGGTCTTTTTTTCCCACTGGTGGGAATGGGCTTCCATAGTCTAAAGCCTGTAGTCCGAAAGTCTGAAGTGAATAAATGAAGAAATAAAACTTCATGACCATCGCTGTATTAACTGGCATATTTGATGCTTTAGATGTAACATGAAAAAATTCCTCTTTATATTTTGTCTCCTACAGTTTATTTTAAGTCCGGTGACGCCCCTCAGCTTCTGTCTCCTGCTCGTCCTCACAGACATCCCTTTACATGAAATGTGTGGCTCCTCTCCAGCCTTTCGTGCCTCGGACACACTCTGCAGGATGCATATTGACAATAGATACACAGGTGTGTTGTGACAATAGTGTGTTCAGGAGGGGGGGTGAAGGACTGCAGCGAATCAGGTAGGTGAGTCCTGACATGGCACATTCCTCTGATCTGATCCACAGCAGGGGGGTGGAGGGTCTAAATGTTACATGAAGGTAATGATCAGGGATGGAGGAAGTATTCAGATCCTTTATCCTTTAAGCACCGACACCGCATTGTGAAAATACTCCATTACAAGTACATTCCTGCTTTGAAAATGTTACTTAGGTAAAATAATACAGTATACCCAGGAAATTGTACTGAAAGTATTAAAAGTACTCAATTAAAAAAAATGTCTCCTGTGACTGTCATACTATTATATATTATTTCATATGATGATGATGATGATGATGATGATTATTATTATTATTATTATTATGATAATGATTATATTGTCTAATCATTAGTCAAGATCTCAAAAATATATGTCTAAGAAAATTAACTCCAATTAGCAAAACAAAAGCAGTAAATCCTCACGACTGAGATGCTGGAACCATGAAATATTTTTGCAAAAATGCCTTAAACAATCATCAAAATAACTGCAAATTAATTTCTGTTGCATCAAATAACCGACCAATCATTTCAGCTGTGCCTTTATGTTTTGTATCTTTTGAAACAAACCCTTTCAAGAACAAAGTAAAACAAAAACAATAGATATGAACAGAATTCAGGCTTAAATTAAATTCCTTCCAAAATACATAAAAACCTTGAGTAATTTCTGACAGAATGGCTGAGCAGTGAAGTGTGTCGATATTTTGTACACTAACCACAGAAACAGTATATGATGAAGATGAGTGTACAGATCTGGGGCACAGCACTGACACACAGTCAGGATGAGCAGCTGTGGTCGGCGGTGACTGACAGTGACTTTGGGAACAGTTAAGAGAATCAGCAGCTCTCCTTCTGCAGTCAGCGTGTGCTGAAAGTGAGGCAGTGTACTGTGCTGTTAAATGGCAGTTTTAACCACCTCTCTGCCTCTGTCATTAGCATAGCGTAGGAGGCAGAGCTGATTGAGTGGCCAGTTGGCAGTCGGAGAGAAATTTCTTTTTTGATTCTTTGTTCATGTTCTGCATTTGGACAAGAAAAAAAAATCACCACACATGAGCACAGTCTCGTCAAGGTACATCTTCATTTCTCAGGGAAAACGGTGTGATCTCTAACTATTAAAGGCTTTAATCATCAGAAATTTTCACCAAAATGGCAGTTAAAAAAACAGCTTCCACTGAAAATGTTCAACACACCCATCAGTCTCCATCATACCTGTGAAAGGACAATACTGTTCCTCTCCAAGGGTTAAATACAAACTACATGATCCATAAAAAATTCAATACACTGCTATTCAAGGAAGACTCTTTGTTATTATGCCTCCACGTTAGTGCTAGCAATGGCTGCAGGCATTATGTTGTCGTGTTGTCCATCAATACATATGTACATCTGTCAGTCATACATCAGTTCTCATCTTGTGAACGCAATATCCAAAGAACACCTCAAGGATATTTCTTGAAATTTGCCACAAATGTCTACTTTGACTCAACAATTAACTGATTACATTTTGGCAGTCATAGGTCAAAGGTTAAGGTCACTGTGACCTCGTCTCTCTCATTCTTGTGAATGCAATATCACAAGAATATGTCAAGGTTCAGTGTTTCTCTATTAGTACCAAGGGTAAATTTGTTGTGCAGATGGGAAACTAAGCTTTCCAAAACAAGGCATCAGCAATACAGATTTAAAGAATATTGAAATAAATATATTAAAACAAGTATCACTCCATACCAAAACAGTATAAAAATATGATAAATTGCTTCTATATAAACACATACACTCACCCCTTTACTCCAAAAGGACATCAAGACAACCCACTGCTGGTTGCCCTGAGCGATTTTTTTTTTTTTTTTTTTTTAAATTTGGCACAAACGTGGCCTTGCAGCCTTCTTATTTTTGTGAATGTGATATTCCAAAAACATCTTGAGGGAATTTCTTCAAATTTGGCATAAACGTTCACTTAAACTTAACAATTAACTGATTAGACTTTGGTGGTCAAACATCAAGGTCACTGCGACGTTATATCCCTCTTATTCTTCTGAAAAGGAAACTGAGAATTCCAAAACAAGACAGAACATTAAAACAAAATACATTAAAACAAATATCAGTCCATATCAAAACAGTATCAAAGTATAAGAACACCTACGAACATCACCCTTTCACTCCAAAAGGATGTTGAAATAACCCACTGCTGGTTACCCCATGGACATGTGCCCTTTGGGATTTTTTTTTTTTTCCAAATTTGGCACAAACATTCACTTGGACTCAACAATGAACTGATTAAACCTTTAAGGATAAGGGTCAAAGATTACGGTCAATGTGACCTTGCATCCTTCTCATTCTTGTGAAAACAACATTTCACAAACACCTTCAGGGAATTTCGTCAAATGTGGCACAAATGTTCACTTAAACTTAATAATTAACAGATTAAAATTTGGTGGTCAAACATTAAAGTCACTGTGACATTGCATCTGTCTTATTCTCCTGAAAGATATATCTCAATAATGCCTTCAGATAGTTTTGTAAAATTTGGCACAAATGTCCACTTGGACTCAAGGATGAACTGATTAGAATTTTGTGGTTAAAGGTCAAGGTCACAATGACCTCACAAAACATGTTTTTAGCCATAACTCAAGACTTCATATGCTAATTATGACAAAATTTCACATAAATGTCTAATAGGATAAAATATTGAAGTGATGACATTTTATTTCCACAAGGTCAAAGTTCAACTTCACTGTGACATCATAATGTTCTGTAAAAACATTTTCCTGGCCATCATCAGCAGCATAACTCAGGAACAAAAGGGGAGACATTTGGTCAGGTACTGAATTGGTGACACTAATTGTTGGTGTCCACCTTGAAACTGTTGCTTGTACAGATTTTCTGTGCTGCTGCGGGGAAGACGTGAAGCATCCGTGTATTCACAGACATGGATGTAAACTATAAGTGCAACTTAACTGGTGCACGGCGGCATACAACCATAAGACAGTAATTCTAGTTTCACTCAGCTGAGATTCAATTTGATATTTTTTATTGTATAGTTGGATTCAGGTGTTTGAGTCTTAACTGGCTGTAACATTTTCCATTCATGTCAAGTGTTAGATACAAAATGGCGACCAAAATTATGTCTGTGACACCACTAACAGTTATAACTGGCAGTGTGAAGGTAAAAGCATCCACAGGCAACACAACCCTATTTCTATGAATCTCTTTTTTTACAAATCTGCATTTGTTTTACATATCATTACATATTCAAAATACATATTCAAACATGCACACAGGAACATATTTCCACTGAGGGTTGCTATACAGAATACATATGTGCACATTACTATGTATGTGTACACACTTACGAGAGCTGCTGCTCATACCTACTTACATCAGGGTTTAATCAGCTCTTAGTCCAAAGAATACGTGCTCCCTCGCTACAGACACAATTTCTGTCTGAACTGCTTGTGCCAAAATGTATAATATTTCATTTTCTGTGGTGTCTGACATCCAGTTGACTCCTCGCCTGAGCCCCTCACATCCCCCGGGTAAATCCATCACTGGCTGGCATAACACTATAAAATATTTTATGGAGCTAAAACGCAGCTCCAAAACTACTGTCTCACTGATTTTCTGGTCTTTCTCAGCCTGTCTGCACTATTAGATTAGCTCCCACTACCACAAATCTCTCTCCAAGTTTAGCATTGACCTGACGTGATGACTTTGTCACGTCAGATCGAGGGACTATTTACATACACTCATTTTAAACATCTTTTTTCATGTTTTCTGACAGGCACCTCATCATATGCTGTTCAAAATGTATAACAAATGTTCAGATAGCCCATCAGTAATGCTAAAACACATAACTAGAGTTCTCCAGGGATGATGTTTTCCTGTAGGCTGATTCAGAGGTCAGCGTCACCCTGGTTCCCTCGACACAAAGCCTCTGGGATGTTTCCATTGAGATTATTGCAGAAAATAAGCTCTGCAGCAAACAAAAGTTTATGATGCCTAACAGGTTTTGTTGAGCAAGATAATCTTCACAAATAAACACCACATTGATGATTTCTCGAAGCCTAAATGAGATGACCAGAAGTAAAAAGCCGATGAGGGTCCAAAGGACAGAGGAATGTCATATGCTGTAGAGCCTTTTGAGGCAAATTGTGATTTGTGATATTGGGCTTTATAAATAAAATTAAAAATGAAACGAATGCTAGGCTATGGGGGAACTGACCACAATCACATGATTAAAGTTCCCTACATCAACAAGGGTGTAAAGCAGTGTTTGTTGTGATGACATTCTGTAGTCACCGTCTTTTGACAGACACATAATAGCTTCAAAATTCACGAGTGGGGTATTTACTGGCATATTATATGTCTGAGAGCAAAACCTGAAATTCTCTTAAGCTTGTGGCAATCATAGACCTTATTTCAGGCACCAAACCAAAAACCCATTCACTATGAGATGAAAGAACAATGAGTGCAAAAATGCTAACTCATTTCCAGGGTTTAGGACTTGTTCCTGAGGCACTCTGTTTACAGACTTTGTTGTTACATCCTTTGTCAACAGGGTGTGCTGCAGCACTCTCAGCACCCAACTTCTCGTGCCCATGTATTCAAAATTGTGACTTTGTCAAAAGTATTAGATGCTGAGTCACATTCATGAGAAACTATCTTATTATTTTGATTTGCAAGAAGTGCGTGGAATTTGATTGATGTCGGTATTTTCCACAGTCCAACTTTTCATCTGTTAATTTATTTTTCTGGCATGATTAGGCATCCATACGCTGGTCCAGAGGACACCCTGAAGTATCGCATTAAGTAGAATTTACTGTGTTTCTGTATCCCAGTGTGACATTCAAAGTTGGGCAGCACGGTGGTGTGGTGGTTAGCACTGTCGGGAGGGGTTCCTGGTTCGATCCCAGAAGGGAGCCGCTCTGTGCAGTGTTTGCATGTTCTCCCCGTGTCAGCCTGGGTTTTCTCCAGGTGCTCCAGCTTCCTCCCACAGTCCATAGACATGCAGGTTAATCCTCCCTCTCAGTAACTTATCTTAAAAAATGGCTTCTTTATTAATAGAATATTAAAAATAAAAAATATCATTTGCATTTTAAAATATTACATTATTTCCAAAATATTTTGCCTTTAATCTTAAAATATTTCTACTCAGTTTTAAAATATAGCAACTGAATTAAGTAACTAAACCAACTAAATAGTAGCCTACAACTTTTCTTTTTGTCAAAATATGACAACACCAGTTTCACAATATTACAACTTTTTAACACATTGACTTAATCTAGAAATGTTATCACTTTTTTTCTCATAATGCTGGAAATAATTCGACTTTAGTCATGACATATCACAACTTTATTTTTGAAATAATATGACTTTTCCCCCAATACATATTGAGTTCATTCACAAAATCTGCATAACCCCGACCCTTTCTCCCCTTGTTTCTCAGTTGCAATCCTTCCTCACTCATCATCTTAACTTAGATACAACTTTTTTATTGTTAAAATATAACGTTATATTACGTATACGTCTTGATATATTACAAATTTGTTCCCCAAATATTAGAATTTTACTATTGCACAATAAAATAGGCCTACTGTCAAATGACATGGACAAGAGATTGTCTTCTTTGTCAAAATATTAAACTTTTTCGACTTTATCCTAAAATATTGTTTGACCTTTTGCAGGAAAAATTACTTTGCTCTTTAAATACAATGACTTTATTCTTTAAATATTAAATTAATCTTTAAATATTATCTTAGGCTCGTCATTTATTTATTTTGACTGTATTCTCCAGAGTATTGCCCCCTATCCGTGGCACCTCTCCCTCTTGTATCCTAAAAAAAAAAGAGTTAAAATGAGAACCTAAAATATGATTTGATTCTCTGCAGTGGGCGGAAATGAGCCTCCATACATCGGTCCAGAGGAGATCCAGATGTGGATCTCCTCTCCTCCTCAGATAATTCCTCCTTTATGAAGTTTCCAGAGCTGTATCCTGGATGTTCACCCCGGGGCTGATGTTCTCGATAGCCAGGGCTCTGTTTCTGCCTGATTACCTAATTAATTCATAGATCCACCTTAAAAACAGGGTAATCCCGGGCTGGTCCCTCCCTCTCTCGCGGTCTCCAGCACCAGTTCACTTCCCTCTCTTCAGTTTCCCCAGCTCGCCAGGAAAAGACGCTGACCCGGACTTTGGGTCTTTTCTCTGGTCCCCGTTTGAATGTGTCGGACCCCTCCAGTCCCACCCACCGCTCTGCAACACAAACACACCACCAGTCCGCACTTATTGGATGTGCTCTTTGTTACCAGAGCCTTTACCCTCCTCTGCTTTTATTCCAGGAGAAAGAAAGGGGAGTTTATTTCTTCCTTTTACCGGATTGATCTCTGACTGAATCTGGATTGTTTTCCTTCCTCTGGGGTGGCTGCCGCTGCAGGACCACAGCTGATGCTCCCACCGATGTAATTACTGTCAAAGAAACTGGTTTAAACGTCGGAACAAAGGGACGCTGAAGATCTTTTCCCCCCACCCGGTCTGTCAATCATTTTTCACCACTGCAGTTGTCAAGTTGGATCCCTGCTGGGAAATGGACAAACCCCTCTAAACTGAAGACGCTGCTCTGCCTCACCAACACAACCACAGGACGTGATTTGGACAAGGATCCCCGAGTGGAGGAGGTAACGTCTATTTTCTGTGTGCTTTCTGCAACTTTATCCGCCACAAGTCCGATTTCTTTTCCAATCACTTGTGGCTGAAAGACGAGAAACACAGCGTCGTTTGTCCGCTAAAGTGATTTTTAAACGTGTTTTTAAGGAGTCTGTTGTGTCCCCAGTTGTCCGCACTGCTTAGCATCCGGGTAACGTTCAACAACCGCTGTTTCTTTACCTTGACACCCACTTATTAGCAAAACTACACGCAAATGTGGGCTTTTCCACAGGTGTGAACGCACCACAGTCCACTTCAGGGACATTTTAACCTCCATTTTTATCATATTAACCGCAGGATTCATATCAACAGTATCTCATAAACCCCCGAGGCACGTTTTCTAACCCGTTTCTTCTGCCCAAACGTCCCGACAGTTAGCTAGGTTACAGCCCCGATACGTGCCTCTCGCTCGTCTGCAGTCATCGCTGTCAAGTCTCCATTCAAAAATGTGGACGTTAAAACGGCAACTTAACATCGTTTTTCGACACATCAAAACACCGCTTAAAACACAAACGGTGCCATTGCACGATTGTTTAGAAATTAATACACATATAATACATCGAACAGCAGTCATACTTGATAAAATATCAACTTTTAGGCATGTTACGCAGTGCTCGCGAGCCTCTGTCGCCCAGCGCTGTGTGTTTTCCAGCCAGGAGACCGTTGAGTGCTTATCAGTTAGTAAAGTTATCATTTTAGTGAAATAACATGTTTGTACGTGCGCTGGGGGTATGCCGAATTGAAAGCCGTTTCCAGTTATCCCTACTGGGGAGGTTAAAATCTATAAAACCCTCACGTCCACTCTTTAACGAGGACATGTTGGTTAAATAGGCAGATTCTGAATGGCGCTGTTGTTACGGGTCTCCCCGGGCGACAGAACGGCACGTATCGACTGTTGCAGTGGTTGCGAGACAGGAATCAGACCGCCTGCGGATGTCTCCGAGTGTCTGGAAACAGTTTGCTCATAGTCCCTGCCTACAATGTTTTGTTTTCCGAGTGATATTTCCCCTTGGTTACCAAAAGAACCCCTTTGTCATCAGTAAATTACACGGTCTCTGGTAACTTCATTTAAAAAGGAGGCTCCGTGTTTTTTCCTCAGCGAACACTGGTTGCTGCGGTTGTTGCTCCTGTTGTGATGTTAAAATGTGTGTGTTTCTGGTGTGACTCCGGTGTCCTCACACTGTCGTCATGAATGCGGCGTCTTCAGGATGAGCTTGTTCAGCTTGTTGGAGTGGTTTGCCCACATTTAGCGCACACATTGCAAATAGTACTTCTGCTTTTCGGGCTGTCGTATTGAACGAGTGGTGGAGGGAGAACAAAATCGTTACCGAGTTCGTTTTATTTTAATTAACGGGTGTTCTAGCTCGCGAAGAACCGTCCTTACGTCATCTGCAAAGATGGGCGGATGAGCACCAGTAGCTGCTCTGCTCCTTTTTCCTCCTCTCCTCTCATTTCATCCATCTCCTTCTCCTTCACCCCCCTCCTCCTCCTCCACCTCCTCCCCTCTCTATCTGGGTGTGTCCTGCCTTATTGCGTTAGGAAGGAGGGGGGATCCCGCATCTTGGCTCATGGTGACTCCTCCTCAGCTTGTGACCTCCAAACGAGGGCATTGCTCCTTCTGTTTTCCTCTGCTGCTAATTCACCAAACAGAGAAGCTCTTTGCAAAGAAAATTAGTCGCAGGGGAAACTTTGATGTCTGGGTTTTTGAAATAAGTTGAATTTGAGGAGATTTTGAGGGGAGCGATGGCAAAGTGACGCTGCTGTTCACTGGATGCCAAAGGCAAAATGGCTTGTTTTGATCAAATGTTCTCGTTTTCACTGATGGATTCATGGTATTTCACCAGGTGTGAGCCCAGGTCTGTCATTTACCAGCGAAGCAAGATAATTAGTGCTGCACTGGTGTGATGTACTGGATCAGTGTGGGTGCTGAGACCTGACACATCCACATAACAACATAATATAACTATGACAGAGTCTGTGTGCACCAGAGAGTCTTTTTGACAGGTGTATTGGATCATAAAACTCACTCAGGCTAATTAACAAGCTTTTTAGTCCTCGGATTTTAATAAAGTCAGCATAAGAGATTAACAACTATACATCAAAATGTGCATCTGCTCTGATGACGACTGCTCAGGGTTTCCCCCATGAAGTGGTTCAGCTGAGGTGGTCTGCACACAGATCCCAATGCATCTCGTCTCGTGATGTTATTAGTTAATAGAGGGCGGCCTTAACAGCAGTTACAGTGCGTATAATGGCATTCACTGTGAGAAACTGCACCTCTGGTCCTTAGCAGTTAGCAGAGGTGGTCTTTGCTTCAGGCAAGGCGGCCTACATCCACCATAACCAGAGGTGAAACGATTAGTCAATAATTGATTGACAGAAAGACAGCAGATAAAAACATGAGGTTTTTCAATGTGAGGATTTGCTGCTTTTCTCTGGTTTTATATCTCTGTTAACCTCTCTTGGTTTTGGTCCATTGGTCGGACATTTCACACCTAAATGTATAATTTGTATAAAGAAGAAATTAATCTCTTAATTGAAAAAACAAATTATTTGCTCATAAGATAATTGCTTATTGCGGTCACAGTCATAAAGTTGGAATTATGTTTCTGCTGACATACTAAGCTGAAGCACACACATCTGAAATCTCAACGATGTGAAATGCAGACCTACGTGTCAAGCAAGCAGATTGGTTGATCTTGTCTTTCTTTCTGTCAGTGTTTGGCCGTAGTTTCATTTCAGCACCGTACTGCCGAAAATGATCTTCTAGAGGAGCATCGGAAACTAAATTCTTCTTCAAGGCACTGACCATTGTTGCTTATCTCGTCATTGTCCCATCTGATAAATCCAAATTCTTTCACTGTCGATTCACAGATGTGGTGGTTCATTTCCTGATTTCTATGCTGCGTTCTTAACATTGTGGTTCGCTGAACGTGACATTGCTTCCCAGTGGACACAAACCCTCAACTCATATAGGTATAAAAGAAACATACACCTGAACAAATCCAAACGACACCCATGTATGTTTGCTTGAATGGGTGTGGTGTCCTTTTCAGGCTTTCAGCTGTAATTAGTCGGCTTTTAATTTGAAAAACCTGGAGTAAGTGTGAAGTTTCATAGGTATTAAAGCTACAGGTAATTCCAATGGAGCTCTGAGGAACAGTGCTGGGCTTTGAAGCCATTTTTACAAAGTGGCCAAACGTGGAATTACAACCTCTGAGTCCGTCACATGATGCCATGGGTCCCCAAAAGTATTTTTCCCATAGAACTACATTGTATATCAGTGGATATGTTTTCTTTAACATCACAACCCTTGCAAAATCACTTGTTTCACTGTTTTTGATCCACTTGGTCTTATTTCTAAAGCCTAGAGGAGCCACATGATTAAATAATTTTATTCCCGGGGTGCTCAGTGGTTCACTGGATGGAGCGGGCATCCCATGTACAAAGGTATGTCCTTGCTGCAGTTGCCGTGGGTCCAATTCCAGCCTGTGGCCGTTTGTCGCGTGTTCTCTCTGTCTCCTCCTTTCGTGCTTGAACTGTCCCATCTAGGAAAGGCAACAAGCCATAAAAATAACATGTAAAATAATAAAAATAATTTTTATTCCCATTCATGTAAGGGGAGAGCTAACATGGAAGTTAACATGGAACTGCTGTACGTCTCTAGTGAGCTTGCTCCGTGGGCCCCATGATGCAGAAGATCTGGGTAATTTCATGACATGGAAATCAGCTTTTTTGGCTTCATGCATTACTGAACAACTTTAATAGGAATGAACCGTCTCTAACGCTTTATACATCCACAATTCTAACCCCTCACTGTTTATATCATGAGACATTTATCAGCAACAAGTTTTTATTAGTTTGTGCTGTTATTTGAACCCGACATTATTTGACAAGTGGCTTTTATGTCATCATTTATAATACAAAAATCAGCCCTGTGATAGACTGCCAACCTGTCCAAGAGTACCCACTGTGTCCTGGAAATGGGTGCAGCCTGTGACACCCTGCGCAGGATGATGGATAGGTATAGATAATAGATGGATGGGGCCACATTTCCTATCACGCTGCTGAAATTATCATAATAAATAAATCTTAAAAATAATGCAGCTTCCGCTTGGATGACTTTTATCTCTCCAAGCTCCCAGCAGAGGACAGCCAGGTTTATCTGCAGACAGATGAGTGCTCTGTTTGTGTCTGGAGCTGCTGCTGAGGTCCTGACGGCCACAGGAAGAGACGGCTGCTGACTCAGTGTGTCCGTCCTCTTAACATCCTGCAGGAGGCTCAGGGTCCCCTCAGCAAAAGCAGGAAGAGGACATTTAATGTTTCACTTTGATTTATTTACAGTCAGTCAGATTCTGTACCGACGAAGGCTCTGTGTAATCCCAGGTGTCAGTCTCACCTCTGTTACCTGTTGCCAAGTCTCCAGGTGGTTTTACTTGTGGGACTGCAGAGTGTTGAGTCACAGGTAAACGGCTTGGTCTGTAATGTTGTTGTTAAAGAATTGGAAGATTAAAGTTATAGTGCCATCACAGCTGACCAGGCAAAGTGACATGTTCTGATTTTTTATTTTACCTCAGTCTCCAGCATGAGGACTGTGTGTGTCTGTGACACCTGCTCTGCTGTCTGTTCAGAATAGAGGAAAAAAAGTATCTATGCATTTGCTTATTTTTCCGCTCTCCTGAACTCTCACTGAACTGTGACTCCCATACCAGAGTATGAACTGAACCGTGACCTCTGTGAACTGTCACACCCCTAAGTGCAGATATGATGTGTTGCTGCAGTGAATTAACTGAGGCTGTTGTCTTTCAAGAATCTTGTCGTCATGTTTCATCTTTACTGATGATTTCTCCCTGTGTGATCATCCAATGTTGGTTTCAAAATGGCTGCTCTATAAAAAGCCCACACTCTGCAATTCTAAATCTGCCGCTCTGGAGTCATTAAAGTGTACGTACAGGTTACTTATTGTGCTGTTGGATCAGATATACCTAAACATTAACACAGCTTTCTTTATGCATACGTGGTTTTTGGTGGGAGTGGGCTCAAAGTGTCGAAACCTCAGACTGACCTGCTACACTGACGATGAGGCTGTAAACAAGAGTGTTTCTGTGACTTAAGCGTTTCAGACCTTCAGACCCCAGATGGAGTCTAAACCACTGGGGACGTGACTTACAGATGGAAGTGATCTGAGGCAGAACAGTTTCCTTTCTCAGTGCTCAACCCTGAAACGTTGGAGCTTGAGTCTGATGTTAGTTTCTGATTGTTCAATTGTTAAATCATACTGTTCACACTTGGAAACACACACACACAACATATCATAGTAACATATCTTGTTTTGTGGTATTGCTGTGCTATATGCACAAGTCAGTTTTTATATTTGACCTGACAGAAAATCGTTACCTTTTTATTAAAAGTATTTTTACATTTAAATGACAAACTTAAACTTGATAATTGCACTGACTGTAGCCCCTTTACACTGCCTATCGAAGGTGGAAATTTCGCACCATTTTGCCGCCTCACCGTTCTGTATAAAAGGTACGATTGCAGAATGGGGGAACAGAGTTGTCTCACCTCTGATGCAGGTACAGAGGTAATAACAGCACCGATCAATCTCTGTATACATGGGACAGCCAGCAGGACGGGATCATGGGCGGCATGGGTGTGACACGTGACAATGTGCTATACATGCAACCCACCATGGGAGAGTCAAAAGTAGCTGCTAGCAGCTAACTTCAAGAAAAGGAACTGTTTGCAAATTGGGGAAACCATAAAGTCCTCTATACCCTCGGAGCATAGAACGAGATCAGCCACCATGTAACAGAGACAGTAAAAGGTCGTAATTACCGTGTTGTGCCATTTTTATTGTTTATAAACTAGCGCTGCCTATGTGTATGTTATGTCATCCTAGAGGCCGAAGCTGTTGTGTTACATGTCACACCCATCACGTGTCTTTGAGTTCACGATGCCAGCATGCTGTTTAAAATCACACACAGGAGTGGCATGATGCCACTGTTGTTTTGTTCTGTGTAAAAATGCAAAGGCAGCATGAGGAAGGGACTTGGTAGCGGCCCCATAGCGTGATTGCCGTGTAAAAAGAGATTCTCATTGAGTCGTGTGTTTTGAGAAATAAATAATGAATGACCAGAATCAGGTTTATTGCCGAAGTAGGTTTGCACATTCAAGGAATTTGCCTTCAGTTTTGGTGCATAACAATAACCTTAGTACAGAAAGAAGAAAAACAAAAAGAAAACAAAAAACAAGTACTAAAAAAGTGAAGAACCGTAAATGGAGAACTGAAAATTTTACATTAAAAAAAAATTGGAAAAAAAATTCAAAGTCAAATATATTTGTAATACAGATAACTACCTTGCAATATTTAGATAAATGTGTGCTGTATTAGGGTTTGGCAATTTTGATAAATTCACATATATCAATATAACATGCATTGCATACGTGTATCTGTAATTTTACAAAACAATATCAATGCAAGTTGAAACACACTCTGGATTGAAACTGGGATGGACACTTTTTCTCCTGGACCAAACAATTAATCGATTTAAACAAGAAAATAACTGGCTGATTATTTATAATCATTAGCACCAGCCCTAATGTTGAGATATATGGTGATATGGCACATTTTCTGAAAACTCGACTGAGAAACCATTTAAAGACAAAATAAGCAGAGAGGAATGGCCACTGCTGGTTATTCCAGTGAGTTTAATACCTGTGAAATCAAAGCACTTCATCACATTGATGCAAACATTAAATAAATTCAATATCATCACTGATACAGCGGTGTAGGGATATTGGATCATATTAATATTTGATAGATACAGATATGGCCAAATCTTTGGTGGCTGACCAATTGACATAGTCTTGCATTATATATCGTGCCGTATCCTAATCTGTTGATGATACTTTGGGAACATATGGTGAGTCCAACACTAACCATTGAGTCCTATAGTCTAGAGCAGTGGTTCCCAGCAGTGGGTCACGATCCAAAAGTGTGTCCCGGGTCCAATCTGAATGGACCGCAAGTGTTTCGCAAACATGTCAAGTTTGTAAAAAACACACTTTATTTTGAAATACAGTGAATTTCCAGCACAGAGCTTTTATTTTGAAGTGCAGTTTCCTGCTGTACAGTGAGTGACTAATGGACAGTATGATGCTGAATGTATTAAACTGTGTGGACTTTGAGCTATTGATTAAGGAGAGATCTGAATCAGTGGGAACCACTGGTTTAGAGACTTTCTCCTGATCAGAATGGAGTTTATGTGTGTAAATGATAACCTCCATCACTGTGTCAGTGTCATACAGTCCTACACCTACAGAGACTTGAGCTCGCGTCGCAGCCAGATTACGGTATCGTTCACAGCTGAACGGACCGACCAGGCACACTGGACTTTACACTTGCTCAGACTGGGGTTTTTAAAATTCAGTGAAATGTGGAAACCCCTCTGCAGACGGAATCCCTGCCTGTGAACCAGATCCAGCAGCGCACACTTTGTCTCTTATGTAAGTCCACATCAATTATTAAAGGCTCAGTCCTATATTTAAGATATGGAAGCTCTCTGCTCAGCGGAGCCTCAGTGTTTGTGGTTATAATAGAGCTGTTGACCTTTATCATTATTTTATAACCCTGCTGGCAGAGAAGGGTTCACCCCAATTCAATAAGAACTACTGAAACGTGACCCAGTGTAATGTTTTATTTATTCATCCATTTGTAAACGGTAACCTTAATTGGTTAATTTTTGAAAGAGCCATTGAGTGTAAAAACCTCTTTTTTAAGTGTCCTGTCAGCAATGAAGAGTTACAGATGGACAACAAGACAGATAACACAAAATTTACAAGTCAGAATTAAAGTGTAGGTTCATTAATGTCCAACCTGTTTCCCATGTTTTTTTGTCAATGTGACTAATGGGAACAACATTTTTTAGAATTTGTCCAATACTGAGTGAGACCACTGCAGCCAGCAGCAGTAGAATAGACCGCAATGTAACCACTCTTGGCTTATGTTACAGTCAGTTTACGTCCACTAAAAGATGCTTGTTTTTGTCACTGACATGCTCAGATTATTATTATAAGTGTCTGACAGTTTATGGTAAGCAACCCTTCAGAGACAGACCTTTTTGTTGATTAGTAAGATCCTATATGTTTTACCAGAAATGGCCACGAAATCACCGTCGCCTATTCCACCAGAGTCCATTTAAATAAATAGTAATTTAAGCATGTATAGAGCGAGCATATTCTCACGTCTAATTGGCTAAATTTGGGGTTTATTTCAACCAAACCAGAGTTGGTGATTGTTAGAACGGTGGAAAGATGAAGCAAGACGGTTGTTGTGAGTTTTATTCTGTTTCTGTCGACTTTGAATTAAGTGTGTTGTATGATAATTAAATTGCTGTTTTTTCAAATGGAGTCTGGTGGGACTGGTGATAGCGACTTTGGGGCTGCTTCTGGTTAAATAAAAAGGATCCTACTTTTACTTTTAAGTATATTTAGAACCGTCTGCAGCGGTCTTACTCAGTACTGGAGGAATTCCAAAAATTGTTGTTTCCATTAGTCACTTAGACACGAAAACATGGGAAGTAGGGTCCAGGTTGAAAACACTGAACTTACCTTTAACTTGAGACGTTGTTTGAATACAAACTTTTATGCAAGACTTTGCGGTTAACTGCAGCCATGGAAAATACCTTTTTTTCTGATTGGCTGGCAGGTGTCTGTTCATGTCTAGATGGGGACAGAAGTTTAAATGGCATTTTTAATAAGTGCTCAAACTGTCTGCAGAGGTCTACAACGTAACCATTTTTACAAGTTAAGCTGAAGTTTGGACACAATTTCATGCTTACATGCTTCATATCTAGTTTTTCTTAAATGTAAGTATTACTTTTAAAGATTGAATCTTAATGTGAGAATTTGATTTTAATATTTAATTTAAAATACCCTGATTTCAATGATACTGATAATTTTATCTGTGTTTCGCACCATCTCACATGCACCAGCAGAATGTGCAAGGCATGCACATTTAAGACCTGTTCAGTGCTGCACAACATTTGTTAAAGTGCAAGTAACCATAGCAACAGTACTGATGCTTCAGGCTCCCTGACTGGTGAAATTAACCTAAGCTTGGATTAAACTGACTCCAAACACACTACAAAACATGGATGAGCATTTAAACATGCAGTGTGTGAGGATTCTTCCTCTGATCAGTGGACACGACAGAAGTGACGATAATGGATCCCTCCTCATAAATGTCTTACACGGAGACCCCTCGTTGCCGTGGGTTCACTCTGCACCTGCTTTTTTGGAAATATCCACACAGATGACGTGGAGGCGTCAGCAGGATTGATTATTGTAACTGGACCATCTGAGAGTGTCCTCCCGACACACACTTACATAACGCCTGTGTGTGTGTGTGTGTGTGTGTGTGTGGTTGGCAGGTGTTAAGTGGGTAGGAACGTAGGAGTTTGTGTGTGTGTGTGACAGACAGGAAGGTTGGAGCAGCAGGATGAACGTTCAACAACAGCATTTTCCTCAATGCTGTTTAAAAAAACATGAAGTGAGTAAAAAGGTGCTTTTCATTATGCTAACTTATGCTTCCTCTCATCCTCACGTGTCCTGGAAATCATTATCGTGGAGAATCTTTCAGTCCCTTAAATGCACATCAAGGAGACAAAGAGTGAGGAGGGTTCTGGAGGAGCTTAGAGCAAGGAAACACAGATGTGTCCTGCACTGAGGTCTTTTATCAAGTGGTGTGAAGTACTGTATAAGTAACTGACATCGCTGAGGACTGACCCTTTGGAGGATTTCTCACTTGGCAGCTTTGGCTCCTCCGTCCTCGCATTGCTTCCTCGCACCTCTCCCTCCCATCCTTGTTAGGAGGAGCTAAAATGGGAGGAGATGCGAGTGAGGGGAGCGAGCAGCCATATTAGCATAATGAAAGGCACCCAAAGAGTGATGTCTCTCTAACGACACCTGTGGCCATTTTACTAAATCCGTTTATCAGATCTAATTAGCGCCAGCTTGCATCAAGTAACTGAAATAGAAATAAACTCAAAGAATCAGTTTAGATCTGTAAACACCTTTGCTAGCTGAGAGAGCAGACACATTTGTTTTTTATCTGTGGCGTAATTAATGGCAACAACCTATGGCTCCAACCAGGAATTGAGTTGAGCAGCAGAAGAACATTGCGGACATTGAATTAACATGTGTCAGATCCTCCAGAAAATCATGTGATAGCCTTAGAGAGGTGTTTCTTTTCAAGTACAGAGCACAGAGCACATCAACTGGCCTATTTTAATAGTTAAGGAATGAATATCTACAGCTGATATATTGGTGATGGGGAAAGTGACAATCAGCACTGGCTAAAAATGAGAACCTGTATTGTACGTAGCTCTTTGCTAATAAAAACAGTGAGGCTTTGGTAAGAGATTAGCGCCAGCGCCTGACAAATTCAGATATTTTGGGAGCTAGAATCTGAATCCAAAATGAAACTGTCCCAACCAAACCTCTTGTGAGATGTATTTCCAGTAGCTGCCACCAATACTATGACCCATCACTCACATAAACAGGGTGTCTACAGGTCCTTAAAAACTCTTAAAATATCTTAAATTCACTGTAACAACAATAAAAGTCATTAAATAGTCTTACATTTGAATTTGTAAGGTCTTAACTACTACAGACATTTTTAATTCATTTCATTTATCATTTTTTAAATTTCTTTTTGTGAAAATAAAAGAAGCCTTTTTATGTAAAAGTCCACATTTCTTATATTGCACATCTTTAAAAAACTATAATACTGTCATTTTACTTCATGCTTGCTTTTACCTGTTGGCAAAATGTAGATGTCTGCAATGCTTACCTGCCATGCTTAAATAAGATAAACATGATTTGTCTAAAAATCTGTCCTAAAATTGGTTAAAAGGTGTCTTGAATGGGTCGTAAAAGCATTAAAATTAACTGTCAGATACCTGTAGACAGCCTGATAAATAGATGACAGAGTGGAGCTCAGATGTTTTATTTCATTTTCACATTAAGTGCAACAAAGACAGAACAACCATAAATACACTGAAGTTACAGTAAAACAAGAATCAAACACATTCATGATGTTAACCATCCTTTAAACCAGGAAGCCAGGGTGCGGTTAATAAACAAACATGAATAGTATATATCAGTATATGTAATTGATGAATTGCTTGTTTTCAACCCTTCAACATTTTGCTGTCCTCTCATCTTTGCCAAGAGGCACATCCAGTTGAAGCAGCCTTGTGCCGGTCAGGTCTACGCAAAGGTGTGTCTAGGATCTGAGGAAATTTGGGGCTCAGCCCAGACCTCCGCTGGGGGTCCAGGGGATCCACCCCAGTCACTTTTTTCTGATAAACAAACTCTATTTTGATGCTTTTTTTGGGCACTTTGGCATCTTATTTACATTCAAATTACAAAGATTTCTCACTGTGAATCAGTGTGTTAGGAAAATGGACTGTGGGGACACCCAGCATCCTATAGCGGGCCAGATTTGGCCCACAGGCGATAAATCGAGTATCAGTACTTTAGACCCACATGTTGTTGTTTTTTTTTTAACATCTATGTAGGTCGACAGAAGCAGCCTGTGCTGTTTTGTATACTACAGTCAAAGAAGTGGAAACTACATGCATCTGACATTAACTAGTCTTTGTGTGAGGTGTGAATGTGAACATGAAGCCTGAACAGATATTATTCTTAAATTAAAAGCCAAAAATGATAATAATGTGATGTTGCTGTGTGATCACAGATGTAATGAGGGCGCTGCTGCTCCCTGGCTTCATGTGTTTCTCCATCTGCAATATGTACATACTGAGATCATAAGAATAAAGTAAACTAAATCATGAAAACAACAAGATGTAAAGAAAAAACTGAAATAAAAGAAGGAAATCAAGCTCACGATACACCAAATACTGATACGGCCATGAGGGAAATCCAGATTATAGAAGATCATACAAATATACGCTGCAGTCTGTGTGTGTTATTAACATATTCATATATCATTACTGTATGTGCTGATGATCTGAAGGAGGATTAATGGGCTTTGTCGGCTCATTTTATTCCCTCCCGGTGCTCTAACTTTAACTTTTCTCACCTCCTGAAGGTGAAGGTGCTGCTGTGACACGTTCAAGTTTGTGTGTGTGTGTGTGTGTGTGTGTGTGTGTGTGTCTTAATCCTGATGAAGCCGTTGGTGCAGAGAGGTGTTGAAGCTTGTTGTGAATGTGATGAGCTGCAGTGAGCTAAGCTGTGTGTGTGTGTGTGTGTGTGTGTGTGTGTGTGTGTGTGTGTGTGTGTGTGTGTGTGTGTGTGTGTGAGAATGTTACACGTGAGTCTATTTGCAGCTCTGTGGGTTGTAACAGTGTTGATTTGCTTCAACAGTTGCTATGAGGATCAATAATTATCAGTTTGCTGAGTTTTATTAGCTGCTGATGGGACCCAGTAATCCTTAAGGGTGTGTGTGTTGTAAAAATGTGTTCTTATTTGATAGGACATCAAATTCTATGGGTATTTTAATATATGATATAGTACATTTTCTGGATATTCAATTCATCATCCAGTCTAAAGTTTCAGACAGCTAGCTGCTAAAGCTGGGTTTATACTTCTGTGTTCAGGGCTTTCATGATGTAGCTTTGGAGCCATTGAATGTAACATTAAGTACATGCTGGATCCACGCAGATGCCACATGGCGACGTAAAGAACTGTAAATTAAGAAGATAAACTTTATTATTCCCTGAAGGGACATTTAGTGTTTTCACACTGTTGTCATATACACACAGGCTGTAAATACACACACACACACACACACAGACAGGACCTATACATGTATTGAATGGAGAGACGTCAGAGGGAGGGAGCTGCCCATAGATAGGCACCCTGGGCAGTTGGGGGTGTGGTCCAGGAGGCGAAGTGGCACCGCTCCAGCTACCAGTCCGCAGTCCATATTTGGTCCAGAAAGGGACTTGAACCGATGACCCCCCGGCTTTCAACCCAAGTCCCTATGGACTAAGCTACTGGCTGCTTGTGTGTTCCAGAGATAGATCAGAGTGAAAACAACGTGAAGCAGGTTGAAAAAGTCTCGATCACAGTCAGTGACACAACGTTAATACAGCAACTGCATGGAAAAGGTTCATTTTTGGAAATAAAACAAGGCGAACCCAAGGACGATGTGACCTGCTTCGTGTTGTGATGGTGAAATCTGTCACTAAACTTGAAATTACATCGGCCGAATGCTGTGTTCACATGGAATCAGGGACATGTTAGAGGACGGTAAAATTAGGTGAGGCCGGCAGAGAATACCTGCAACAGTAACAATAGATGGCATTGCTGCTCAGCATTAAAATGTTTTAACTTTTTGCTGTCCTCCATGATGGAACTTACAACCAGGTGTTGTGAAGCTCCCTCACACAAGGAGAAAACATGGGTGATCTGGGTGCCACTAGAATAAACACGCAAAATAATTTTATTTTATTCCATTCTTTGTGAACAATACGGCATCATCGTTGCAACATATTGTCATGCGTCTTTCAATGTACCGTCCTGTCATTCTTTCAAACGGTTTCTCTTTCCCATGCTTTCCAGAAGATGTTGTCCATCTGCTGTTTACCGTCTGCCTGATTGCATGTGAACGCAGCCTAAAACTCCTCGGGCAGGGCGATGTGTCCTGAAAATTATATCACAATATTTTTAGGCTATATCCCAATACAGAATATGTATCGCAATATTTTTAAGTCATCAATGCTCAGACTGGGGGACAAAATAGAACATAATATTCCTGACCAAATACCCTTTCTAATGGGACAAAGTTGTGAGGATGCGTATTATTTTTCTTTCTCCAGAAAATATTAATGCTGAGATTTTTGATCAATAATAATCAATAATGTGGATATAGCTAATAAGTGTATAAGATAAGATAAACTTTATTAATCCCACACTTGGGAAATTCACATGTCGCAGCAGCTCAAAGCACAGACAGAAAATCGAGGGTCTGATAAAAATAGATAAAAATATATATATAAAAAAGTAAGGCACTAAAGTGGGTTAACTGTGCACACAAGACTATTTACAATATATACACAATATATTTGTAGATGAATTAATTTAATTGATAAATTTACATTACTTTACTGTAATTCAACCTTTAAAAAGAGGGGAAAAAACACCATTTATGGCACATCACAATACAACGGTATCCAAAATCTAAGTCGATTATATATAGTCTCATATCTCTGTAACAATATTATACCTTCATATTGCCCAGCCCCAGGGACTCCCTTGCACCAAGTAAAAATCCATCTTCACATTGCATCACCTGACAATGTCAATACCCTGTTTTTAATTGAGCGATAGTAACTCGTAACTCTCTGTGGCTTCTGACTTCCTCAGCACCTGCAAACGACTTGGGCCACTCACCGCTGATTTTCACCCACTGTAATCTCACCACGTTGCCACAAAATTCAGGCTGTAGGTTAAACTGGAGGAAAAGGTCATGCGACACAACTAATATTCAGGTCCAGGTGGTACACTAAAACCTAGAATCTGATCTTTATGTTGATGGATCTGTTGGTTTAACTCAGTAATTCAGAGAGTGTAGACATCAGTAAAATCAGCTGCTGTATTGTTCTCCATCCTCTGTGTGGTTTCTGTTGTTGCAATAGTCACTTGATAAAAATTAAACCTTTGTCACCTCAGACGGTGGTGGCAAACAGGTGCACATTCACAGAAGCAGCAGCAGCAAGAAGCAAGAGGGCGTGTGCTACCTCGCTGACATGACTGCTGTCATGTTTGCGTCAGAAGAAATGCAGGCAGGGAAACCAACTGCTCACTCTCTGAAAGTTCCTTAATGTTCTACTTTATATATTATCTATTAAACAGACTGCAGTAAACTGACTCAGCTCCAGGACTGAGCAGCTGTGTAATTCAGACCGGTGTTTGTGCAGATTCTCCAGTTCACCGCATGTGTCTGTGCACGTGTGTATTTAAAGCTGGCAGCTTACTTGGCATCCCTCTGCAGCATGTTAACAACTGATAAAGATGAGAGAATAAAGAGAGTGATGCTGCAGGAGAGAGAAAGAGAGCGTATCAGAGAGCAGAGAGATTTTTACCCACAGGCCTGCAGAACTGAAACACACTTCATTATTTCATCAACGTCTAAACTTACACTTTAATAAACCCAACATCCTAAATATGTTCTTTCAGATCTAAATCCACTTATGTGTTTGTGTGGTTGTATTTAATGTTCGTAAATGATGTGGGTGACTGAAGACTGAGCAGATTGTCCTCAGTTTTTTATTGGGAGATGATGGCGCAAAACTGTATATGAAGGTTTGCTCACACTAAACCTGTTAAACCTTATTTCATGTATCCACACCAGCGACAGACGTGGCATTATCTCAGGAACACCTCGAAGGAATGTCCTCAAATTTTGTACAAACTTTGACTCAAAGATGAACTGATTAGATTTTGTAGATCAAAGGTCATTGTGACCTCATTTAAATAAGTTGTTTTTGGCCATAACTCAAGAATTCATATTCATATCCATGCCTAACAGGATAAAATGATGGAGTGCTGACATTTTATATGCGAAAGGTCAAAGGTCAACTTCACTGTGACATCATAATGTTCTGCAGTAACACTTCTCTGGCCATTACTCAGCGTCATATCTCGGGAACAGAAGGAGAGACATTTGGTCTGACACTGAATTGGTGACTCTAGTCTTGGGTGTCCACCTTGACACTGTGGTGACTGTACAGATCTTGACGGGATGAAGATGTGTGTGAAGCAACCACGTCTTAGAATTTGTAGCTTTGTTGCAGCAACATTCATATTTGAGGGATTGTCTACTGTCATGGCTACGTATGAGGCCTAAGGGCTTTTGGACACATTGAGGACACACCAGTAAGCTGTGTTTGGGTTCAACAGCAGGACTAGGTTCCACTTATACTCTGAAGTCCTTCAGACAATAGGCTGGAGGTGTGCGTGTGTTTGTGTATGTGTGAGCGCGTGTGTGTGTGAGTGAGTGAGAGTGTATCCTCTCAGAGATATTCAGAAAAAGGCGTCGGTCAGAGGAGGAAGTGAGCAGATGGAGGGCGGATGGAGAGCCAACAGGAAGTGGAGGCTCAATGGTTTCCTCATGTTGTGTTGGCAACAGTCAGGATTTCACTTCCCTGTACTAAAAACAGCCAACAGGTGCTGTGTGTGTGTGCATGTGTGTGCATGTATGTGTGTGTGTGAGAATCACGTTTCAGCCCAGTTCTGGTCTCCTTTTCACCTCTTCAAAACCTTTTAGAACGTGTTTAAAGTAGAAGTTTGGTAGTTTATGGTTGAGCTGAGCACTATGGTCAAAATCATTATCACAAATTAATAAAAAAGTATTTTCCCTACATATAACAGAGTTTTCCACAATGTGTGACGCAATCGTTTAACCCATCATCCACAAGATGAGGTGAGTCAGGGTCTGTCTGATTCAGCTGAGCTGGTGATTTATTGATCGATGACATCACGCGTCCACCTCCCAGTCATTAATCAGAGCAGCATGTTGCAGTGTCAGGAGAAGGTAGGCGGTGAAGAGACTAACTGACGCGTTTTGGGAAACTGATACAAGAGTCAGTGTTTCAACAACACTGATACATAACAACAGATCTGACCTGAATTCTGAGCCAAATTCAGGGCAGGGTGTTATAAAATCTACTGGTGGCACCACAAACCTCACTTCTGACTATCATGTGAACTGATTTTATTGAAGTTCAGACAACCCAAGGCGAGTAACGTTAGCCGTAGTCAATCATGCCACTTCCAACTGGTTTCAACTCCTCCTGTTTGTGACTGACACCATTAACTCTTTTACTTCCAATGACAATGGCCTCATGCACAAACAGTGTGTGCGAGTGTGTGCAAATGTTACATGCACAAATCTGGGATTCACCATTATTTTGTGGGGATGCACTGATTTTGAGATTTTGGGCAGATATCGATTCCAAACAAATATTTAAAAGTTTTTTGTTATATATGTCCGAGCCAGTCAGGAAGATTTAGAAGCAACAGCAAACTCCACAGTGATGAAACAGATCTACCTGGTTGTATAGACAGTGATGGACAGAAAGAACAAGCTGCATTACAGATGAGACAGACACTGCAGTAGCGTTAGTGTCAGATGAGGGAGAGACCACCATGCACCTCACGGCTTCACTGTCAGGGGAGGGAGAGCCAGGGATCGTGACCCCTGACAGCTTCAGCGTCAGGTGCATCTCACAGCTTCATTGTCGTGTCAGGTGAGGAAGAGCCTGTTATGCCTTCGACAGCTTGACAGCGGTCAGAGCGTTTGTGGGGCTAAAGAGCTTCAGCAGTCACTCAGTGCAAGAATCTGTGTCCAGTGTTTTGAAGTGGTCTGTTAGATTTTGTTGTGCGTTTGAAATTAAGTGTCCTCACTATGAAAGATGTTAAAATGCGGCTCCTCCGTGCTGCAGGAAAGGGCCTCACTCAGGCCATGTTTACACGAAAACAATCCACTGAAAACAGAATCGTTTCTCATTTTCGTTTTGAAAAAATTTCTGCGTTTAGACGACAACGTTTTGATAACAATCACCGTGCACACGGATCTGCAAAAATGACCAAAAATGCTGCAGTATACATGCCAGGCCAGTAGTTGGCGGTGTGACACTTAGGCTTCCTTCTACAGAGCGGCGATGTATAAACAAACAAAATGGCAACCGCATGAACATTTGTCTGGACGGACAACGAGGTGGAGTTGCTACAGTAAATCTACACTATGATGGGGAAGCATTGATAAATTCAACAGGGTGAGCAGCACAAGCAGAGCTCGGGAGTCCACCATTGTTGTTGTGATGGTCGACTTTCTCGTGCATGCCTAGTGACTGGAAGCGTTATGCACATGTGCGAAAAGTCTCCATTTTCAAAGGAACTGCATATTGCTAGTTTACATGACAACGGAGACGGTGCTGTTTCCAAAAAATTGCACTCTGGAACCTGTTTTCAAAACGTTGCATTTTCGGGCACCCAAAACGCCGTTGTCCTGTAAATGATCGGCCAAAACGCAACTAAAGTTTACCGTTTTAAGTTGAAATTGTTGTTGTATAAACAGGACCTCAATCTCTATTGATTGAGACTTCACTAAAACAACATTTACTTTTGATTTTTTGTATAATTATTAATATGAAATTGGATAAATCACCCGTGACTGTGTTGTGCTCATTGACAATTGTCATATAAACGGGACCTTGGGGTCAGTTGCAGTAAAGGGGCCGCTAAAATGGTTTGACTCAGTTATTGGGTGTCATGATATACCGAGAGAGCGCACAGCTCTACAATGAAATGAGATTGTACCCTTCTTAAATTGTCAAATTGGCGTTAAAATTGCAGTGATTTGACAAAAATTGCAAAGTTGCAAATTCTTGGGGATTGGCTGAAATTGCATCAACTGTTGCTGTTGCAGCATCACAAAATCTTGGAGGGACTGTCATGTGTCTGTTATTGTAATCCATTGTTGACCGTGTATCTAGATATCAAAAGCCCCTTTTACACTGCCTGTTCAAGGCGGGACTGCTACGCCATTATTTTTCGTTCTGTAAAGCCTAAAAGGTACGGACACAAAATGGTGAGACAGAATTGTCCCGTTGCCAGGCAGGTAGTGGAGGTAGTAACAGAGCTGAATCGTGACAGGACTACACACACACACACTAGACTAAACATCATGTCGGCATGCTCTCTAAAATCACACACCGTGTTACGCCAGCATGTTTCGTTCAGTATGTAAAAGCAAAGACGTCGTAGTGGTGAATCTTCTTTAGAGCAGTATTGTAGACTCTCTGTTAAAAATGGGCTAAAGAAACAGGAAATTACACACCCTTAATATGAAGCCATTTTCAACACCTTTTTTTTTTTTTTTTTTTACAATTTAATGAATTATTCAGGGAGCCTCACAAGTGCATTTCAAATATTTAGAATCTTTAAAAGAAACATGCCATATATGGTATTTCTATGATTATTGTTTGGGCAGTGTAGCCATGGTTTCCTGCATGTTTTTAAAAGGTTGCCAAAGCTGGTCAAGACATGAGATGAGTCAGTTTTGTGGGGAAGCCCTGCTGACAGTCAGTCGTGGTTCCTGTTCAGACTGCAGACGCTGCAGAGCCCCTGCTGCGGTTTGTTTTCTGCCCTCCTGTCAGTGTGATGTCGAGCTGACCGGGAGCTCTGCCAACAGGGAACTCTGCAGCACACACATCACCTCTGTCCACCTGGTCTGAGTCCTGCTCAAACCTCAGTCCTGGTCCTGGTTACTGGTCCGTGTGTATGTGTGTGTATGTGTGTGTGAGGAGTGGGCTCGGTGGAATGCAGTGTTTGTGTTGGAGAGCTGGGCGTGGTTCTCTTGTTGGCCATGGTGACTGCACACAATCAGCACGCAGCCATTCATCACAGCCTGTGCACACAGACACACACAGCTCAGATCTGAACACACACTCTGCTGTCACAGCCAAGACGCTCCAAACTGGGACAAGATGAAATCTGTTAAAACATAAAACACATCAAGAAGGAACAGGGACCCGCTCGCTCCTCTGCTGTTTGGGAAAGGGAAAAAAAAACTTTTTGTACAAAAGCTGAGTTTATTCTCAGCTGTACTACTTGAGCTTCCTGAATCCTAAATATCCTTCTAACTCTGTGACATCTGACATCAGATCATCTGGAGGTTTGTTCCGTCTGACCTGTGATTGTGTTTTTCACAGTTCGGCTCCCTCAGCGAGCCTTTAGCCTCAGCGCTGCGAGATCATGTGCTCAATGAAACTGAAGTGGCTTTTCATTTCAAAGTTCACTAGGAGAAAAAAAAAACGAGGGAGAAGCATGTGAGAGCTATGTGTGTGGTTGTACACTCAGCACAGTTTCACATACAGCACGTTGTCATGTGACCCTGAATGTTCCATACCATTGTGTTCTGCTTTCAACAGCATGAGAAATTGTCCAAACAAAAAAACACCCCATTTTCTTAAGGGAATAGCATGTGTAGCTCAGGTGGTAGAGCAGGTCATCAATATACTGCAGGGCTGGTGGTTTGAGCCTCAGCTCGTGTCTCAACCAAAAAGTTGCACTGAGCACACCACAAACAGCCAGTGGACAACCAGTACACACCGTCAGCGCCTGAGTGACAGGAAGTAACTCTTCATACCAGCATGCAGCAGTAGTCCGTATTCACCATTCAAAGTTTGTTTCGTTTGTTTCCTCACCTCTGTCTCTTTTTTTGTGCACTACATTGACCTGCCAATCAGATTTCATTCATCGATGGACTCCACTGACCCCGATACCAATTCAACATGCTGAATTGATCCCCCCCAAAAAAAGTGCCAGTGTTACGCGACCACCAAAACCAGAGCAACAGATGCTCACCAACGGCCCGACATTGACCAGTGGCTGACCGTCGGCTTCGTGTGTCAGAGCCCTAAGTTTCCTTGAAAAAGACACTGAGCCTCTAGTTGCACCTGATGTGTGTTGAAAGTGAACAAAATGGTCACTATGGATGAGTCTTTGGCTTTAAAAAGTTATCTCTGTGGTAGTAAAAGCTGAATTTGAAGTACTGAAAGAAGCTGAAGTGGCAGGTGAGGTCAAAGCGCTGAAAAGAGTTTAGTTGCAAGTGGTGCTCAAACTACAAATCACTCTGATCTATTAGCATGTGGTGCACTGATATGATACCAGTGCTTTTACCCAACATATCAAACTTTTAAACCTCTTTGTGTCGAAGTGATTAAGATCAGTGAAAGCTAATGTGAATATCAGATCACTTCTTAACTTTAAGTGGAGATGTTTACGCACCGACATTGTTTCTGGGCTTGTGCAAATTTTGTCTTTATTGTTTAGAGGGATTATGAAAGTGTGACAATGTAATATACTGTAAGACACATAGCTGTGCTGTAGGATTGCAGTAACGTCACTGATCTCCTGTGATAATCTGTGATCAGAGCAGATGCTGCATTCGATGTCCTCTGTGTGTCCCTGCAGAAAAAGCTTCTCTGAGCATAATTATATGTTTCTACACCTCACAAAACAAAACACACTGTGCACAACTCTTTTTTCCTCAGACATAATCCAACCTGCTAAACAACAACATATCTCCTCTGGTGCTGTTTTCAACCTCAGTTTCTTAAAGTTGTTAATGCGATGTAACATCAATCCTCATTTCCTGAGCTGTTCTCCGTCATTGAGCTAAGCTTTAATGCTTAATCATGCAATAAAATGTGTTCTGTCCATGCAAAGTTTCAAAATGACCTCCTGAAAAAAGTGTAGAAAATTCCTAAATCTACTGTAAAGCCTCTCACCAGTGGACAAAACCCCACTAACGCCTTGTTTCCACTTACGTATGTGTACGAAGACGAGTCAATGAGAAGTCCATTCATTCCTATGGGAATCTTCATAATATCCGATATCCCTGTTAAACTTCTCCCATCGGTAATATTTCAGTCCGGAAATTTCCTTGAGTACGTTCAAAAAAATGTAATATATCGCAGTGCTTTTGGGAGAGACCGTATGATGGTGTGCTAGCTGAACTAATAGGCCGCTAACTAGCTAACAGGCTATGCTTCAATTTTATTGATCGTCAAGTTAGTGTGTTTGATTAAAAATAACTTGTTTATCTTGTTTTAACACATTGTGAATCTGAGTAATGTTACTCTGCTTAACTTAATTTATTTGTTGCTATGCAATATTGGTCCTGTTTTTGTACCGGTTATGTTCCAAGCGCATATTACTGGATACTACTGGATAGCGAAAAACAGACAAAACAAGCCTCTCCCCCATGGCTACAGGTAGTTTCTATCAGGTTTCTGTCCATTCGTAAAGAATTGCACTTCCTTGTGTTGGACACTAGAGGCATCATCCGTATATTTATGGATCTACAGACACCAGTCACATACGTAAGTGAAAACGAGCCATAACACCCACTAACATCTGGCTTTTGTATTTTACGGGAAAGGCGACAATCAGCATTCACTCCCGGGACAAATGACTCTGCAGTAGTCACGGGAAATTTGCGTCATGTCTGATTGACTTCTGATGGCAGGGATGCAAACAGTTCCATCCACCTCCGTCGAAACAGCATTCAAACATTGTTCAAAATTTAGCCTGCACCGAGTATGAATGAGAGACTAAATAAGTAAGAGTTATAAAAAAGTGTGTAATTTCTACTGTTTACTAACCTGTTTTCTGACCATGACTAACGTGACACACCACAAACAAAACAATTATGCATACTACTTAAAAAAACCTGCATGCACACAAATTTAGGTGGAGAAAGTATATGTGTGCTTGTCCTATTTATTTACGACCCACCTTATGTAATTGATTTTTAGCTATTAATCAGGCATTTGAATGGCCACCACTGTTGGATACCTGCAGGACTCTGGTTGAGACACTCCAGCACGTCCTGTCTCTATGTTGTATGTTCAGTAGATCGTCACACTGTCCACTGAGACAGAAAAATGTTTCCTGTGTCCCATCTTCACATCACATTCCTGCTCTGAATACGACCCTGTCACGCTCAGCTGCTCCCTGATTGGACTGTTAGATAAACCTCTTCCCATCCGTCGGCATGAATGGCAGCTTGTGTTTCCTACTCCACTCTCTGACAGCCCGAACAGTTATTTTTCATAAAAACCCAGGAATGTTTGGTGTCACATTGTCCAACTTGGTTTTCAGCCCAACAAACAGCAGACTGTGAGGCTTTTTTTCCACTCTGCTCGCAGTCACAAGATGCTCCACCAACAGTCATTTGAGGCTGAGTAATGCTGTCTCACTGCTGAGGGCTGGAAGAGGCTGATGGGTGGCGGGGTATTTCACTGCACAGAGGAGCTAATGGTTTTGTAAAGCAACATATACTCTAGTCCTTTCTGCTGCAGAAACCTGCAACCTTTCTAAAAACATGCGAGCCTTTGGTTCAAGGCTCTGCTGTATATTACACATGAGTATCATTAAAGAGGAGAGTGGAACAGTGGGGGATACCAGCAGAACCAGAGACAGTAGATACATGCTATCAAAGCATTTAAAGGGATGACTAGAGGGAGAGGTTTGAGGCAAAGATACCGCAGGAGGTGAAAGGGACAGGTACATGACGGGGTTATGACAACAACAGGAAGTTAGGTATTGTGTAGTTTGACCTGCTTATCAACACGGGCAACAACTGCAGCAGCAGCGACACACAGAGGAATTGAAAGTACTTTAAAAACACTTGGCGCCTGATTGACGCTATTTACGTCAAAGAATGTCAAAGCTCAGTGAAGTCTGACACACACAGACATGATATACATATTTATAGATTCAGCGTGACTGACACTTTCCGAGGAAGTCACTTTCACTGATGTCAATAGGGAATAAAAGTCCATAAATCTGCTTAGGAATCATTAAAAAAACATTAGTTGTAACTCCAGAACTTGCTAAAGAAACATCTCATTTTTCAGTTTCCCTCAGCATCAAAGTAACCCAGTGATAGTTGCAAATTCAGCATTTTCAGTGGTGCCAATTTGCCAAAATGTAAACACAGGCTGATGTGTGTTTGGTGCCTGCAGTGATTGAAACAAGGAGTTCCAATGATGAAGTTCCTCCTGACAGCTCCAGAGGTGTGTTTGCTGTCTCAGTCTCCTAGCTTGACTCCTGGTCTGTACGGACAGTCGACTAAAAGATGTTTCAGTCTGCAGCTTAAGGCTGTTGTAAAATCAATCAGTTAGACAGGTGGAGCCTCCAGAGACCGAGCTGGACAGTCCGTCACTGTACAGATAAATAATGGTGCTCATAATGAGCCCTGCACTCTGATGTAGACCCGACCTCTTCAGCTGATGGTCACATTGATTTTTTTTTTGACTGGCTCTTTCACTTATTTCTTTGATTGTCAGGAAAAAAATAATGCTTTTAATATATTTTTACAGCCTGTGCTGCATTTGTGCAACTTTCCCTCTGACTCTGTGTTTGTGTTGTGTCCGGAGGACCGCAGGGCCGACTTCACAAAAAAATTGACTTATCTTAGATTCACATCAGATGTGAGATCAGATGTTGGCAGGGTGTAAGCTCTACTGATGTGTATCTGACCTTCAAGTACCATCAGATATTTGCAGGTCAAAAATAGTTGTACGGTTAGCTCCATGAGGAGGTACAGGAAGGACACTACACTGTTTTATTGATTGATTCATTGATTTTATTTCCCTGTCCACTGCAGCACTGTGTCCACAGTGAAACTGAAGGCCTTGATCCATCATTGTAGTTAATAAGACAGCAGGAGTGAGGTTTGAACAGCTGCTTGTGGAGATGACGCTGATTACACTAGTTACACATTTGAGGATTAGTCAGCAGACACAAAGGTTAAAGATAATTGAAAGTTGTAGTGCGAACATTTTAACTGGTATGACATAATTTCACCTCCGTTGTTCTGTAGAAGATGTAGACTGTCTCCTCCGGTACACATGGACTCAGTGTCTTTAAATATTAATATAGACGTCACATGTAGCATGTAAATCCTTAAAAACCAAAATATGACTCGCTCCAATGTTTCATGTATGAAACTAGTCAGTATCTTAACACATTTCCAGCTGACTGTAACTGACTGGGCCGTTTGTCATGAATTTTCCCAAACTGTGCAAACCCTGAAGGTTTTCTTTTTTCCTGACACTGCAATCATTCATTCACACGCTCATTAGATGAATTAGAAAATGAGATAAGTAGCCTTTGCTGTGAGATGAAGCGCCTCGTCCTGTTTTAATTTCTATTAATGTTTCTGGGGAAGTTCTTTATTTCCAGCGAGGCAGCAGTGTTCCCTTCCTTTATTACGATGTGGGAAACCCTGTACGTGCAGCTGCTTTTATAAGGTCGGTGGTGTTGAGTGCAGCGTGACAGAAATCACAATGACACAGTTCAGACTCTGAAAAGTGAAAACTGGTGACCAGTGGTCACAGACACTCGCCACCAACAACAATGCCTCGTATTCACTGCATGATTCGGCTCAACTCGACTCTGCTTGACTCAATTTTGGAACTAGGTACTTTTCTCATTTTTTTTCTCCACTGCCAAGAGGAACACGTTGTTTAAGGAGGGATTTTTTGTTGATTGCCAAAGCAATGCTGCGTGAAACTGCAGTGACGTCATCTTAAACTCAACACAAACACTTGTTGCGCGTTGCTTTATCATCCTCATCAGCAAACAAACAGCTGACGATAGCGTAGTTTTGCAGGCTGCCACGTCTTTAAACTCTGGGTTGAGTAAATAAGAAAAATGCAGTTGTATTGACTGTAGTTTGGCTATTTAAAAATGCCAGGTTTGTGCAGGATGTCCCGTGTCATGCAAGTGACAAGGAACCTAAACTGAGGTGAAACCAAAAAAAGTACCAGGTACAATCCACAACCTTTGCCAAAGGAAAACCAAAAAGAACGGTTCCAAGCGAGTCGGGCCAGACAGTATCGTATCCTGCAGGGGAAATGAAGCTCAAATGACAGACGGCAGTGAAGACATCATGTTGTTTGGTAACAGCAGGCTGCTGATGAATGTTTTGTGTCAATAAAGTTTAGCGAAGAGGAGAGGTCGTCGTGACTGTTGGCATTTGGAATGATCTTTTCCATAGGTGAACTCTGAAGTGAGACAGTGCTCGAGAACAGACAAGAACACAGCCTGTTGTTTCCATGAAAATGTCTTTATGCCAACAGTGTTATGTTACGTTAACAGCTTGGGCTTTAAGAACATGACAAAGTAGGTTTACAGAAGTGTGTGAGTGCTGCGTGCGCGACATGGAGAGTGTCTCCAACACGTTAGATAACAGCGGCTGTCTGCAGCTCGTTGATAAGCAGGGCACACCGAGTGGGACACGGCAGCATTTTCCTCATGAGGTAAATGTACAAGAAGAATCAGAAGCTAAAAATATGACAGCGCAGGGCTGCAAACATCCTGACAAGACGACACAAAGAGAGACCATGTCCTCAACACGTCTTGGGTATCAGAGAAGTCGGGATCGTGAGAAGGGCAAAACAACATGTGTCAACTTCTTGTTTCACTTTGTCCCTAAAGTTCAGATATCAGTGTTTCCACGTGTCAGGTGATCTCTGGCTGTAAAAGCCACACGCTGAGACACAGTTTGTGACATTAAAGTACAACACGTATCATGTGTCACTAGGAGAGGCTTCATTTTCTTATCTGACTGGTCAGTTTGGAACGAATCCAGATTCACTCTACAGCTGCACTTCTACAGGTAACCTCTGAACACCTGCTGTCTCAATATCTCTATTAGCATTTTGTTTTTGTCATTTTCCTAAATGGGTCATTATCAAAGATGGAGTCTGGTTCAGTCTAATGAGGGGTACGATCAGTATCCTGATAATCAGACTGGATGTCCTTTTAATTCTCCTTCAGTTTTCATTATTCAGGATGACATCATGTTTATGTCTCTGTTTGGGAGGTGGGAAAATTTCCAAACCTTTAATGAAAGCTGCAGAAGAAAGCCAGTAAGACGACCTTGAGTTGAGATTCATTTTAGTTAAAATGCATAATAATGTAATGGTGTCAGCTGCCCTTAAAGATCTAATATATAACTTTTACACATTAAAATGTCAACAACTATACCAAGGTTATATATTTTGTCGAGATATGTTCTTACTTTATCACAAATGTTTCCACAAATGTTCAAACCCAGAGAAATCTGTAATCTTTTTCAAGGACATGGTTCATATTATTTGGTCTCCATAGCCTGTCAGAGGCGTTAAATCCTCTTTGCGCATTCGTCAGGGTTGTAGTTGTCTGCAAGAAGCTGTCATAAATTGACTTCAAAAGATCCAGAGTGTAGGATTTTGTGGCATCTAGCGGGAAGGCTTCAAAACTGAAACTTCTCCTGTGTGCCAAGTGCGTAGGAGAACCACTGAGGCCAACGCAAGAATGCCAATGGCCCCATCTATGGATTTGTCAGTTCTGGACTACTGTAGAAACAACGTGGCAGACTCTGCTTCGAACATATATGAATGGCTCATTCTAAGGTCCTAATGAAAACACAACCGTTTTTAATTTCAGGCAATTACACACTAATAAAAACATAGTTATGAATAATAAATCCTTTCTCATAATGGTGCAACAAAATCCTAAACACTGGATCTTTAAGACACATATTTGCAAAACACTTTTTTTAGATTTTGGTCATTTTCACCTATATATTTATCCAGATAAAAGATTTTACTTGTAGGATGTCAGGATCTTAAATTATCAGAGAAACAAGCTGAGCAAACATCAGTGGCAGCTTGGCTCCAGCCACTGCCGTGCCAAACGGCATTGGAGAAACACAGATTTTTATCGTGAAACTGCCTTTTTATTTGTATTTCCCGGTGTTAATCACCTGGTCCATTTGTTTTGGAGAGGAAGAAACCTCTGTGGATAATTTGGCTCCTGGTAAAAACCTCCTGAAAGTCTGCGCCTTAAGGTATCAGAGAAGAAAGGTGAGCACACATTAGTAGGAGCTGGGCTATAGTAGCCCTTCCCTGAACCAAACAACATTGGGGAAACACTCACTTTTGGAGAGGAGGAGACCTTTGCGGATAATTCGGCTATTAAATGGTGAACGCTGAAGGAATCCTAACCGCAGTAAACTGACCGCAATGAAGGCACTTTACGTTTAACAATTAAGTTTTAGTGCTGTTTAAGAGGCTCTGTTCCGTGAGCTCTAAAAATTAAGTATTGGGTGACTATGTAAATAAAACTGTTTCATTTCAACTAGCTTAAAATGGCCAAAATTTAAATACAGTGAATAGAAGCAGCTTGAATCTAAACAAGGCCATGCAGCACCTGAAGTAATGAATAAATGAATATGTAAGTTAGCTCCTGTCTGATTTCATGGAGCTGCTTTACATGTGAACGCGCAGCTCTGGTCTGAACAACAGTGCATGTCAAACTGTAGTGATTCACAAACAGCTATAGGAAGCAGCTTATCTCAATCTCTGAAGAGCAACCCTGTATTAGGCTGACCACATCCCCCAAAACATATTCAAAGACCAGGAGCCTTCAGACCCATTGTGTTCTGGGAGCAGTCAGCAGTTTCCTTCTCTAGATGAGCTGTTGAGTGCTTCAGCAGTCACTGTGGGAAATGTCGAGCTGTTAGGGCGGCAGTCAGATTCTTTTCCTTCCTCTTTTAGCTTTGTTTCATGTTCCACAACCTGCCTTTGCTTTCACGTTCAGTCCCTCCCTTTATAATTTATTACACAGCCTACTGTTTGTACACACAGAAAACAGTCCTGAAACCTGAGTCATCAGAGTCTTCTCTCTGCTCGCAGTCATCATCACCAAATACAGCTAACAGATGAATGGTTAGATATGTAACCGCAGCAGTGTCCTACATTCACTTCCAAAAAAGAAATTTATGGTTGATGTGGGTCATAAATAGGGCCGTCATTTTTTTATTTAAAGTTCTATTTACTGTGCCATCTGGGGGGAAATCTTCAAATTGTTAGGTTCTGTTTTAAATCAAAATCCTTAGTGTGTAATTGTGACAGGTAATGGCTGGAACTCTAGCTGGGGGTCATCCTAAGACTACATCCACACTCATATATTTTCATTTTAAAACACACAACATTTTGCTATGGTTATGCATTTTGTCCACACTATTCCAAAGCTTCAAAACCCCTAAATGGAGACTCTTGAAAATGCTGCTTTTAGTTTGAAAACTCTTGGGTCATGTCTTCGTGTGGATGTGCCGAAACTTTTGACAACGATGGTACGGACACCCACGTTAGCTTCCTGATTGGGTCTTTTCTGTCATAAAATGTGAAGCCAGAACATTATAGCTAGGTCTACAAATCTTCTGTGATTTAATGCTTCTTACGTTGGTGCTCCTCTCCCATTGCTATGGTTTCCGTGATGGATAATACTCCTGGTACCAATCTAGTATGTCACCAGATATGCTTTAACCAACTCCTAATCTATGTTGTCCACCACCTCAACTGCCTTAGGGTGGGGACACATGCCGCTTCTGTAACCACCTGGAAAATGCGAGGTTGGGCACTGGGTTCAAGAGCGCAGAGGCAGGTTGCATCTGAGGTTGCTAAGCGACCATAACCACCACTGTATCATAGCCTACTTCGAAATCCGGAGTGTGGAGCTGATCTTCTGTCAGGCGTTGTTTTGTTGTGTGTATTAGGCCTAAGATATTGTCGATGTGAGAGAGTAGCCCTGCACTAAAATGATAAAGTTACCACAGGCTGATATTTGTGGAAGTAGGGAAAGATATCTACCAGTTGTGATTGGTTGTTCCTTGTCGCATGTCATGTTGAACTCTGTTTAATTCAGGACACAGATGTTGCGCTCTGAGTTTGCATGTTCTCCCTGTGTCAGCGTGGACACTCCGGGTACTCCAGCTTCCTCCCACAGTCCAAAGTCATGCAGGTTAATTGGTGACTCTAAATTGTCCGTAGGTGTGAATGTGAGTGTGAATGGTTGTATGGCTCTATGTGTCAGCCCTGTGATAGTCTGGTGACCTGTCCAGGGTGTACCCTGCCTCTCGCCCAATGTCAGCTGGGATAGGCTCCAGCAAAGTTTTAACATGACAGTGTATTAGTGTGGATGTAAATTGCCTGTCAGTCTGTTCTTTGATTTTGTTGATCTGGCCTTCCTACATAAATGTTAGCTTGTCACTCAGTAAGACAGTGGAGGCACTGCTAATGAACAGAGAAGGGTTAGACTGGATTACTCCTGCTGAAATACCATTGGTCAGGTTGTTAACATGTACTGTGAGAGCTAGCACGTCCATCAGACTAACAGCAGCAGTTCATAAAGTTATATCAGACACTTTGTCATTAAGTGCTTGTCACTTACAGACACTGCAGCCAAACATCCATTCTCTGCTGCTTCTATTATTTCAGTAACAGCTCAGTCCTCATTTGATTGTTTCATTTCCTCTTTAAGCTCTTTGCTAACAGCATATGGAAAACAAAAAGATGAGTCAGTGGAAAACCGGACTTTGATGATCAGTGTCAGAGCGGCAGCAGCAGTGTTTGATTGAAGCCTCGGAGGGTTTTTGGTTGGGGTCGCTCCACCTGTCAGTGCGCAGCCCAGAGGAGGTCAGCTGGCTCCGACCCCAGCTGCAGGTACTTTCACCTGGGCTTTATCAAAGCCGGGGACGCCCCGCCCTCGCAGCCCTGCGGAGCTCGTTAGCTGTAATTGGGAGGATCCTCGCTGCACAGATGCTGACGCACTTCAAAGGAGTTCCCCTTCAAAGAGCACGCGGGTCAGAGTGGGAATAGGAGGAGGAACATGAATATATGCATAAACTCATCTAAACAGTTTGACTCCGAGGGTTCCCGTATAGAACAAAGGGAAGGATGGATGAACGTGGAGAGAAATGGCCCATCACTTCTACCTTTTTGTCAACCCTGATAGTTTGCATCATTTCAGTTGAGCTGATTAAATTCACATCACACACTTCATATCTAAACTAGATGGACATGTGATTATTGAAGCCGTAAATGAACATGTGATTCCAAGCATCGATCTGCTGCTGTAACAGCCTCCACTCTTCTGGGAACAGCCTCCGCTAGATTTTGCCCTCATTCAGCCACAAGAGCATTAGTGAGGTCCAACACTGATGTATGGTGATAAGGTCTGACTCACAAACAGGAAAAGGCCAAACACAAACTGTAGCTGGAAGGTGGAAGCACATTTCATTTCCCGCTGCAGTATTAAAGTCACATTGAAACGACAGTAGGAGCAACTTTATCTTTAATGTGACGTTTATCTGAGTCAAACAGAACCTGTGGGTGGTGTGTAGCTGCGAGAGGGATTTGATTGGGCCACTTAAAACTGGGCGTTAATGTTGTCGAGAGATTAGGAGCTGCAGACAGCTCTTGGCCTCCATGTACACCTCCATCGCCATGTTTTTACATCTGTGGGAGGACGGGGGGGTCGAGGGAGAAATTGATAAATTAGACTTCAACCACACCGTTATAGAAAAGTTTTTGCCAATGGACATCCGAACACCTCCAGCTATGATATCACTCTGTTAGTTTCTATGGCAACATGATGGGTGGTTAGGGCCCAAATTACATTTATTGAATGCCTGCTTTGAAAATGACATGGGAAAAGCATTTAACAAGGCTGCCCACATACTTTTGGCCACACAGTGCACCAGTGATATTTAGACCCTGCATGTCTCTCAGCCTGTATGGCTTCCTGCAGTGTTTATTGCTCAACATGAACACAAACATTCACACGGACATGCAGATTTAATACACGCTGTCTGTCAGAGATCACATGGAGGACTTCATCTTCCAAATCCAGCTGAACTAAACATTTTACCAGCTTTCACAGGAAAATACCCTCATTAAAAAAAAAAAGAGTCAGGGGGTCAGGGTTGCAGTGAACGGGTCTACTGTTCCCAGGTATCAGAAAGTTGATGTGTTTGTTGCTGCAAAGTTGAGCAGCGTTTACAGTAAACAGGGTCCTCTGGTGGTGAGGTTGGACCTGAAAACACCTGAGACCTGCTGACTCATCAGTCACAGGCCTTAAAAACAAGGTCTCAAACTACAGACTGCTCGAGATGGCATTTTAACAATCAAGTTTTTATTCACATTCTTACTTGAAAATGTCCATTTCTTCTTCCTTCATTCTTTAGTCTGTCATGGTGTTCATGGCAGTGATGTATGCGTCCATTTTAAGTCATGTGCTGTGGTGGTGGCTGCTTGGAGTGGTTTACGTTTGTTGTCAGTCAAAGATATATGTTGATTTAATAGTTTAAGCTGTCTGCAACAAGCTGCAAAAATCTCATCCATGTTTTGAAGATATTTTTGAGGCCATTTTTCTGTCTCTCTGCCTTCAAAGCTCTGATTGGCCTGTTAATTTCTTCAGCTGTCAATAAGCACAACACATTCAGGGGTGATTTATCTAATTTGATATTAATAACAAATACTGAAAGTGAAAAGCAAATGATGGTGGCATTTTTTGCAATTGACTGCTTCCATTTACATGATGGGTATCAAATGAAGTAGAAAAATAGGTAATAAATGCAATATTATAGTGGAATGAGTATCACTTTAAGGGTTCTGGTGTCAGGAGTTTTTAAATAATACGAAGCCTTAATCATGAGGTCCACTTACTTGTCTTTTTCTACAGCTTTCAGCCACATCTCATGGCTTTCATTAGTGGATAGAGTTTGCTAAGTTGTCATGGAGATGATTCACTTGGTGTCCCTTGACCTAATTATGGAGCTTTGGTCATGTGATAACAGGTTGCTGTATATACGAGCAGCTAAACAATCAGTAGTTCTAATCTATCTGCTGATGAAGGTCAGGAAAAAAACAAGCAAGTGGCTTTTGTTTGTGGTTTGGAGTTTAGTTTCACTCCTGTATTGCTATTTGTACACACAGACATCTGTTTACTGATCGCTTTCAGCCATGTCACAGCTTTGATAAGCTCCTGCTGCTGCTGCTGCTGCTTCACATTTAAAGCTTTCCACAGCTGAACTGTTGGGATGCTTTTATTGTGAAGGAATTACAGAAAATTCAACGTGTTAGCCACCAAGTTAGCCATGCTATTATTTAACAGTAACAGGTATAATAAGCCAGATATGGACATATTCTTTGGACTTTCGATCAGTGGATGAGTTATAAATATTGCAACAGAGGACAGAACAAACAGTATCAGCCACGGTGAGATTAAAAAAATGGCTTCAGGCAACAAGCTTCATCATGTCATCGAGACATGCAACTTAGTTGGACTGCAGCGTGACTGCCTCCCCTGCTGTAGAAAAACCCTAATGGAAGATGTTGTTTCATGAAAAGCACAAACATTAAAGGGACAGTGCTCTAAATGTTTGAGCCCTGCTGTTTTCCTTCATCTGCTGCAACAATGGAGGCTTTTATCTGACTGCTCCTCATGCACATTCACACCTGGGGACTGACCAGCACCACCAGTGTCTGATGTGTCTTCCCCTACACACACACACACACACACACACACACACACACACACACACACACACACACACACAAAGAGGCTGCTGCGGGTCTATTTGAGTGTATTTGGGGTACGATCAGTGTGGATCGGGACTCTGCAGTGAAGAACAGGCTGAGCTTCAGGCTGTAAACAGGATTATTAAATCTCTGGACGCTCTCCAGATGTTGCTGCTTTGTTTGGTTCAGATCTGTCTTCTCCCTGGTGCCGTTCCTCGGTTTAAAAAGGACACGAAGGACACACACGTCCTCCGTGCTGCCATCTCCTTTGTCCTTCTGAGTTTATAAGCAGTGTCTCTTCCTCCACCTCTAAAGCCTCTTTCCCAACGGACGAAAAAACCACTAACACCCAGAAACATCTGGCTTTTGTATTTTGTGGGAAAGGTTATAATCGGCATTCATTCCCAGGACTAATCACTCCGCAGTAGTCACGGGTATTTATCTGCTCCAGCTTCGAACGGCTCTGATCGGCAGTGATAGAAATACAACACATGGATGGATAAGCCAATTTTTGTTCTAGCATGATGCAACGACGCACCGCTACAAAATACTGTCCATCTCCATCCGAGAAGCGCTTAATCTTCATTCCAAATGAAACAGAACTATACACATGCAAACTTAAGAAGAAAAGGGTGTAATAGAAGACAGAGAAACAAACATGCTTCTCGTTTAGAAGCTGCAACCAGTGAAATTCTAGCATGTGTACTTTAAAAAATACTCACAATGACTCTAAAGATTAAGTGATGATCAAAATAGTTGCTAAAATGTTTAAACCTGGCTTCATATATTAAAATTGTGCTCGATTTAACATATTAATGCCTTCAAAACTAGGAGCAATCCCTTTTCTCATGATTTAGGGGGAGCACAGACCACTGCTTATCCCTCAAGTCTACTGCTACTAGCCCTGCTATTAATTATAAATGTGATAAGAGGCAGCACATTCCTACAGAAAGTTCAGGAGGAATGCAGGATTCAGCAAGCTTCATTTAATGGCCAATGACTGAGTCGATCCTTTTAAAACGGGACTCCCTTAAAAAACTGGTAATTCACCTGGATGGGCGGGGCTTTGCAGAACGCAGCAGTGCACACTCAAGCGAGCTTTGTGTAAGTCTCAGCCCGTAATCTGAGTGCATGTTCATTTGAAAATCTGCAGGGAACTCTCATTGTAGTTGTGGCAGTTGTACATGAGCGACATGAGTGTGAAGTTAAGTTACAATGAGGCACGAGGTCTCCTGTTGGTCTAATTTTGGGACTGAGGCAAAGATTTGGTAAATAAACAACTCATGTGTGACGCAGGACGTAAGCCCCTGCCAAGTTTTTAGGGAATCCCCCTTGAAAAGGCGACAGGAGGAAGTGAACTGTAGAGTTTTGAGTCAGCTATTGAAAGCGTCTCCATAGCGCTCAGTCAAAACAGGGTGGGCCCAGTAGTGCCAGCCAATGGCATGGATACAGACAGGACTGGATATAATCCCTGCTACAGGAATTTGGCCAATGAGCTTGCTGTAGTTTGAAGCTCTGCTGCAGAGCGGGAAGGATGAAAGACAGAGGGCATCATTAATTTCTCCTGAACTAGTCAAGTAATCAGATGCAGACACACATACTCACACAGGTGGGGCCTCAGTTTGTCTTTGTCCGCTCATCCTGCCAGTCCATCAAGAATCCCAGGACTGAGCTTTCGACATGAAACAAAAGACTCTGTGAACTGTGTGCATGTGTTTTCACACATCTATGAATATCATTGCACACTGAGTTCATTTCTAGAGTGTTTTAGATGTCTGTCACTCCCCTGTCAACTCTGTTTCTACAGTTTTATCAGTCAACACCGACTCTACCTGTTCTATTAAAAGAGCTGATAACGTGCTAGTGGCAGTCCTGGCTGCAGTGATCAAGAGCTTGAAGAGTATGCACAAACACCAAAATACTTTAAACACACAGAAGCACTGACAAGTTTGAACTGTCTGAGTTCATACTATGAGCTAATCATGTCTGAATGAAATGTCAGACCTTGTATTTATACATGTAAATACACACAAACAAATCTCTGCTCGTATTTGTACATCTGAAAACACTGAGATGAGTCTTTGTATGTATTTACAACCTTCAGTGTGTGTTTGCAGACGTCAGGTGAAGTGTGGTTTTATTTTCATACAGTTGCGTGTGAGCTCACCTCCACAACCCTAACACAATACAGTCGGTATTAAGCATCCCAGTGAGAGTGTTTGATGAAACGCTGATCTTTAAGACACCAGTTGAACGTTGAACAAACACTGACTGCAGCCCAACAGCGTTCAGCCAGTCTGACTCTTCAAGCTTTTAACCAATGGGGATGGAAAGAGGAGCTGCTGTCATTGATTTATCACCAAGATGACCTCATGCCTCCTCCGTGTGTGCTGAAGCAAAGTTAAACTCACTCCCACCCATTTCTCCAGTCCATTTTTCATTCATGTAACATGTCCAAGATCAGTCCCATTAAATCTAACACAGACGGTTAACCTACATGTCATAACACTCAGAATTGATTGCTGCAGTGTACCTTTCTCTGACCTACCCATGACAGTGACAAGAGGTCTTGATTTGATTTAAAACTTCCTCATAAGACCTGAGGAATTTGGTCGTATTTCACCTGTTCTGACATTTTCAGATTGACTCTTACTAGGGATGGGCATCTTAAGTAACTTCCATGTTCGAGTACTCACATTAGCTTATTATAGAGTATTCAAGTTTGAAATTTGAAAATAATTTATTGAACCATCAGGCCTCAATTTGTCTGTTAAACCAACTCAAAGTTAACAAAAAATAAAATAAAAATATCAGCCATCTTTCTGTTGCTGCCATTACATTGGTTAGACATAGCACTGAAGGACCATCTCTAAGTCGTTCTCCCCAGAGTCAGTTCACCGTCTGGCTGGTAGCACAAGCTAACACAGCAGCAAGCTAACATTCAACACCAAGGAGTTTAACAATCCTAACAAACCGACATCGACACCAAAACAGCTCGACTCTGTCGTTTTGCATATGTGTGTGCAGGTGGACTCCCACCAACTGTTCCCTGGCGTTGAGGTCACACTCCCGCAGCAGTCTAATGACAGTGGGGCAAGGAGGCACTGAATGAAGCAATACACTGCACGCAGCCCTACAACAGAAAGAGGTTTTACCCATTTTGAATAATAAAAAAAAGAAAATGGTACTCCAGTACCCATCCCTAGCTCTTACTATATTTACTTAATAAACACTCTTTAGATGGTTGAGATTTTGCTCACCAAGCTCCGCTTAACTGCAAATCTAGGATATTGAGAAGTCCAAGACTAAAACCCATTGTTGTTCCTCTATGCTGTCATCTTCTGGTTTCACTGGCTCAGTAAAGTGATTTCTGTATCTGCATCATTTCCTCCTAAATTCAGACCAACATATTTGGTATCTTTGTGATCTCCATTAGAGTTTTAACTGAAGCTCTGAGGGTTGGAACATATCATGAGTTTCCACTGACTGCCCAGTGAGGTTTGAGGGGTTAAGAGAATAGGTTGAAGTTAATAAAGACACAAACAGGAAACTGGCAGCAGGTCCGCACCTGTACTGCTTCCTGTGATGAGTCATTCAACAAGTAGTGTGTGTTAGTATGTGTGTGCAGAATTGTGAGATGATCCTCGGTAATTGTCCACACAATGAACATCATTGACAGAGACTGAGCTGAGACAAACAGCATTGTGTGTGTTTATGTGACTGTGGAAATGCTCTTGACAGGGCATGAATTTCCCCAGTGATGGCCATCGTTGCTCCTCTTTTTAGCCTTGATGCTTTTCTGAAAATCGTGTGCTCATCAGCCACTGTGTTCTTGGTGCCCCGTTTTTTTTTTTTTTTTTGTCTTTCCCCGCTCTGCTGCTCTGCCCTCTCCTTTCAAAGCTGCCCCGGCAAAGGAATGTTAGTACTGGACTGGACAATAGTTGGGGGCTTTCGTAAATAGTCAATCTGAGTGCCGGAGTGAACTTGAATTCACAGCTCTGTTTAAATATACTGTATGGTTATTCAGAGCACCACACTCTCAGAGCAGCAGAGCCTACTCTACAGAATGCTCTATTTCTTCGCACAACAGCGCTCTTATTTATGTGTGGATTGTCAGATTGGATTTTAACCCAATGTGATAAAGCGATTGCGATAAAGTTTCTGACAGGCCGCATAGTACTGCCCATGTGCAACTCTCAACAGAGATGACAAGGAGATGAGATGGCTCATTCGTTCGCTAATTCCATCATAAGCTCTGCAAAAAAATTGATGATGAAGTCTTTCCATAGGGAACATTATCTACAGACAGTGTATGTATCTGTCCCACACATACTATATGCTTACAGATGTGATGTAAATACAGTTTATATATGATACACACTGCTTAAAAAAAATAAGGGAACAATTAATGGTCACGGCTTAACACCAAGTCAGTTAAACTTCAGGGATCAATCTGTTCATTTAGGAAGCACAAGTGATTGTGGATCAGTTTCAGCTGCTTTGGTGCAAATCAATGTGACAACAGGTGCAATGGAAAGGCAACAGCAAGACAATCCCCCACAAAGGGAATGGTTTTACATCTGGTTTCCACAGACAGTTGCTCTCTCCTTATCCTTCCTGTGTCCTTGTCACTACTGGTAGCGTGAGGTGGTACCTGCAGCCCAATCAGGTTGCACAGGTAGTCCAACTCCTCTAGCATGGCACATCCATACGTGCGATCGCAAGATGGTTTTCTGTGTCTCCCAGCACAGTCTCAAGAGCATGGAGGAGATACCAAGAGACTGGCCATTACACGAGGAGAGCTGGACGGGGCCGTAATTTGTTCATCAAGATCTGATGTGGGATTTAAGTGTCCTCTAATTTTTTTGAGCAGTGTATATCAAGTCATACATCATGTCAGACAGAAGATGTTTGAACTTGTGTTTATTTGTCAAGAACGTTAAACTGTTTTACAGAAAGGCTTCAATGCTTTTAAAAATGGATTCTTGTACTTAAATTAAATCAAAGTTGTGTTTATTAAGTTATGGCGTTGACGCATGTAGTCTTGTGCCCTCAAAAAAAATGTCCTGCTGCAGGCCAAGTTGCCTTGCCCCTAATATTACGAAATTCCAAGCTTGGTCCCGGAGATGAGTTGTGGATTGACGTGGATTTGAGTTTCGTGTGTTTGCATGCATGTGTGTGTGTGTATGTGTTTGTGTGATTGTGCGTGTGATGCTTCAGTCCACTGTGAGTCCAGACCTCTGCCTCTCCATCTCTCTGCAGTGTGGGGATTTCCTTTTTCCACCCTGGTCACATGACTGCAGATATGGGTGTGGTCTCCTGCATTCCTGGCCTCTCTCGCTCTCTTGTTACTCTGTCTGGCATGCTGCGACACTCTCTCACTCTCTCTCACACACACACACACACACACACACACACACACACACCATCGTCTAGACCAAACACACACACTGGCTCAGTGTCGGCTGTTTGACGTGCCCTGCATGTAGAAATGTCTCTGTGAAGCCACTGTGACATGATTCAATGGGATTGTGTGAGTGTGTATGTGTGTGTGTGTATGTGATCTGTTGCTTGGTGCAACAAGAAAAAAAGTTCCTCTCTGTATGGAGGGTGTGGCCAGCAGCGAGTTTGCATAGTGGGATTGTGTGTGTGTGTGTGTGTGTGTGTGTGTGTGTGTGTGTGTGTGTGTGTGTGTGAGGAGGAGGGAGGTGCAGGCTGCTGCTTTAGTATGCAGAGCAGGTGTGTCTGCAGAGGCAGAGAGCAGAGAGGAGGAAGAGGAGGGAGGATAACAGCAGCTGAACAGAGGGGACGGTCTGATGGAAGATAATGAAGAATCAAACCTTTTTCATGAACTGAAGCTGCTCCATGTTTTCACAGTCAATAATTTTTGTATATTTATGCTGTTTGAACAGAAACATGTCGGTGGCTGCAGCTGGGCTGTGATTTTTGTGTTTAGAAAAGTGTTGGTGATCAAATATTCTGAAGTTGGTGCATAGGACTAGAGAAGTACTGTTGAATGTGAACTGTCCTGAAGCTGCAGCTCATTCAGAGTGAATGAAGCGGTGACAGCTTCAGTGTCCTGCCAGTTTGAGGGAGGAGGTGGGACTGACCTCTCATTCAGGGAATGTTGTTTGTTCATATTCATGTTTTGTAACTGCATGACGAAACAATACGAGCAGCTGTCGGAGGAGGGGCACTGAGTGTGAAGACAGTGACAGAGATCAGTGACAGTGAAGTGTTTGATAAGTGCCTGTATAATTTACAACTTTGTAGAACGCTGCTGTTAGCCACACAGTTTATATTTACAACTATACCCACACAGTTTCCTGCCCCCACCTCCAGTTTATGGCCGCACCACATGGGTAGATTCCCCCAGACAACCTGAGGCCTGACTGTAGCTTAACTCAAACTAGCTAAACACTGTTATGCATATTACTTTCAAAAAAATATACACTACTATTGAGTTATTGATTACTATTTTGGTCTACAAGTTCAAGTTCGGGCATGAATACTAGAATTCTGGATTTGAATGTCAGTATGAATTCAGCGTATAGTGTGCAAGGTTCCTACAGATCCTTAAAAAGTCCTAAAAAGCATTCAGTTAATCTAAAAGTGAGGCTATATAGTCTCAAATCAGTCTTTAAAAAAAAAATTTAATCTACTTTTTCTACACTGCACTGTAAAGTGACGTCGCTATGAACGCTTGGCTGCCACAAGCCAGTTATCTCTGTGGTAACTTTTCTGACACTCCTGTTTAAAACCCAAAAAGTCAGAGGGATCGTGAGGCCCTGCTTTCGCGGTCTGTGTATACTGAAAATCCAAATCATGTAAGCTACTGCCCTTCTACTCCATGGGGCAAACAACACTCATTATTTGTGTCCGACTGGGATGCTTAGTGTAGAGGATGCACTGTCTGCTAGCTAGCTGTCACTGTACCCTGGAAGACATGGCTGCATAGATGCTCCCTCTAGACAAGTGCAAATTCAGTGAAAACTAGCTGTTTATCCAAGAAATGCATACAAGGCAATGTGTACAAGGCATGGCGTTTTTTTAATGCAAAAAGCTTTTCAAATTTAGTATGTTGGTCGTTGAGCCAGTGGAATCCCACATGCAAATAGCCAATAGCCACATCCCAAATAGCCAAGAAACTCGCCAGCAGTCGCCTGATGTTTCCCAGTTCTGTTCTACCCTCGTCTTCACCACGAGACAAAAAGTTCTGTTTTACTGTCATCATAAACATTTGGGTAACATTTTCCTTTCATCTAAATTTCAGTGTTTTGTTGTGTCATTCTGAGTGACATTAAAAAAGCCTTTAAACGTCTGAAATCTAACTTGTCTTTTGCTGTAGGAACCCTTAAGTTGTAACTCTGTTATAGCTCTGGGAAAAAAAAAATCCATATAACAAAAATGATGGAACTGTGCAGCCACAGATAACATTAAACATTTTCAGTCTGACATCCCTCGAGGTAAAGTTACAGGCAGAATGGTGACCAGGCATGAGAGTGATATTTGCAAGTATTTCTACAAAATTAGCAAACTGAATGTGCAGTGCAACCTATGTAATGTTAAACTTGTGTAGCATAGCTAATCTCTACACTCTGGGCAGTGCAGAATGATAAGCTAACTACTGCCCGCAATTTCGCTTGGGTGTTTGTTTCAGACCCTGTTCTTATTTATATCTAATTTTTGTGAGTAATCAAATATGGAAATTACTTCAAATGCCCATCTCTAACAAGTTCACTGAAAAAACGATAAAATCTGCAAACAGTAAGCTTCCGAAGTGCTCACACCTCCATAAAATAATGACTCCATGTCAATGTTAACTTGACCATCATCCATCACAGCTTTTTCCTGAGCCTTTCACTACATCCTACAGCCTTTATCAGCCAATGGAACTGGCTCAGTTTTTATCAAGCCTGATGGGAACCCCTGTCTCTGCAGAAGGATGTTCCCTGGTGTCGGAACTGAATGTCCTCCTTAATCTTTCTCCGGTCGTTCACTGACTCCTGATCCATGCATGACCTTTGACGTCTCAGCAGTCGATGTTCTGACTGGTGTCAGTCTGGTGTTCACAGCTGATGTTTCGGGTGTTCATTCAGTCTCTCATTAAGCGTCCTTGCTTTTTAACTGGTGTAATGTTACCGACAGCTGTCACATGTAATGTCATCAGAGCTGAAATGATGAGCTGATTGACTGATTAGAAGTAATCTGCAACTAATTTAATCTATGTTATGTCACTGTGAAGTGAATGTCGTTGGGTCAGACAGACTTCCGGATTGTTGGTTGGACAAAATAAGATGTCACGTTTGACTCTGGGAAACTGATGGACATTACGTGCTTTTTTTGGACACTCCTACTGCAACATATTCTTAAAGGTTCAATGTGTAGGATTTAGGGGGATATATTGGCAGTAATGGAATATAATATGAGAAGTAAGTATGTTTTCATTAGTGTAGAATCACCTGAAAACAAGAATAGTTGTGTTTTCCTTACCTTAGCCTAACCCTTACCTTGTTACCTTAGGGAGTCTGCCATGTTTCTACAGTAGCCCAGAACAGACAAACCCAACACTAAATCTAGAAACGGCCACTCATGTTTTTCCGTCGGCCATCAAAGTTAGCAGCCCCTCTGCGTTGTTTCAGAGAGGAAGAGACCTCTGTGGATCATTCAGCTCCCTGTTAAAACCTCCAAAACAAGAACACTGAAGGAATTATAACTGGGAGAAGTTTCAGCTGGTTGCAATCTGTAATCCTCACTGCTAGACACGATTAAATCTGACTTAATATTACACACAGGACCTTTAACTCATACTGTCTTCTGCATAAAAGTAACACGTCACATTTCAAATATTTCAGAATGTAGTATATTAAAGTTAGCATCATCATGAACAGCTGATTGACACTGTCCTCATGACACTTTAAATGAGAATTTTGGCCCCTTTAACAAAAGCAAATAGCCTTTTTCCAATTATTTAAATGAAATGTCTTCCATGTAAACAACTCTGCTCAGTGTGCTGTGTTAATATACATCTGATTCCCTAATAATAACAACATGTTGGATGTGATGTTAGTTAGTGTGAGTCATTCTGCTTCTTGGTTTTGTTTAGTTTAACCAAATGTAATCCTGACAAGTGCGCCGCGTGCTCTGCCAAAACACACATCATGTCCTCACTGAGGCGGATTATTTTTGAAAACTGTTTACATGTGAAACAGTGTGCGCACATTTCTATGTTTTCAGGTGTTTTTATCAAAAGGTCTCTATCCAAACGTAAACAATAAAACAATAGAAATAAATCTCTTCTTCCTCCTTCGACCTTTTCCACCAGCCTCTGCTCCTCATTTATAGCAGAGTATGGAAGGAAAATCCAATGACAATAAACATCCACAAGTCATAAACATGGGAATCTTTCCATCTCTGCATGAGATGAGCGCAGCATGGGACAGGATGCCTGTGGCTTTTGTTGTATAACAACACATACAAATGATTTCGAATCATTTTAGCATAAATTAAAAATCCTCTGAAGAAAGAAAAAGTGCACAGACAGACCCAGACACTCACAGTCCAAGGTTACACTCTGTCCCCTCTGCCAGTTCACCCCCACACACATAAATCAGTTTGTTCCGCTTGGCCTTTTTAGTAATAACACACACACACACACGCTCACACGCTCACAGGCTTATTGTATCTCTCACTCACATATAAGCTGAGTGGCTGGCATCATGGTGGCTGCAGCATAATTTCATCTGGAGTCAATAACAAACAGATAAGATGGACAAAGAACAGACACACTGTCTCTCTCTCACACACACACACACACACACACTGTGGCTGCCCTTATGGCTGCATAGATGCTCCCTCTATATATAGAGACCGCTGAAGTTCTGACATCACTTCCTGTCTAGCTTCTGTAACTCAATACAGTCTTTTATTGAGGCTTTCTTTCTGTGGTCTTTGCGGAAAAGTGAAACTTGTCCTCATCATGTGGCATCTGCAGTGTTGTTCCCCTTCACTAATGAACCACAGAGTTACACAGAAGTACTCTGAGTACTTTGTTTCAGACCGGGGATTTATTTAACTCAGAAATGTCTCAGCTATGACAGACTTTCATATGTGTAAATTGGTTGCTTCAGTAGGAAACATGTGTAGCACACTCCAATCAAACGCAATCAGCCGAGTAAACAGGAACTCACTGTGTCATGAGCTGTAACATAACGTCAGATGACAGCTATGGGTCAAACAAAATGTTAAACTCACCCTACAGGTCTGTCGGAATGTATGCACGAGTTTGTTTTATTCCCCTGCGTAGATGCACAGATATAAATGTATTTCAGCTGCACATTTTTAACAGTATGATAGTATAGCAACAGTATGATACACTACTCCGCAGCGCTCAGTTTGAAACGCTGTAGGGCAGGCAGGAGGAATGGTGGATGTGTCCAGCAAACATAGAACTTTCACCCAGGAGCCTGCTGTTTGCTTCTGGCACGAATGTTGAGCCAAACCATGATGTTTTTTCTAAACCTAACAATGTGTGTTTGTTGCAGAAGGAAATAAACATGTATACGAGATGTTTTACCAGCCTTAGAAGTTTATTTTGAAGAGACACAATGCACGTACCAGGTGCAAACATGGCATCCCAGAACATTAAGGCAAACAGGATACCTAGTGTGTCATATGTAGACTTCAAAAGTCCACGATATGTGATGATATGAGAATATGTTGGTGTCAGTATAAGCAGTAGGTAGTTAGAGTCAGATGGAATTATTAAAAAACTGCACCTGACTGAAGTAATTTCATCATATAGTCCATTTTCCCCATTATAATGTAATATTTACACATCTGTGTGATTACCAGACAGAATTTCCGGTCAGGTTTATTGACCTTGATGAACACTGCTACTCTTTCAATCTAAACCAGCCATGTATCATAAAGCTAGTTCTGTTCTCTGCAGTCAGCACTTCCACCGGTCAGTCGGTAGCTGTAAAAATTTGGTAATCAATAATCTCTAAGTGAGAACTACTTTGTGTAATGCAACCTGTTAAATTTAGTGACGTGTGAACAGCTTAGTATACTCAGTGAGGGATGGCTGCAGTCCAATCAGACTTGCATTCACTGTTTTTATGGAGAGACGGCTTGTTTGAAGTTGTAATTAGTGTGGTGAATGTCCAACCATCACCATCAATCACCTCCACCTGCACCTGTCCTGTCACCTGTCTCTGCTTCACCTCATCTTTCTTTCTGGTTAGCACTGTCGCCTCACAGCAATCTGCTAGCATGTCTTGCTTCCTTCGATTTATAATGGAAGAGTGTTGATATAATTCTGATTTTAGTCATTATGATCTGTTCTAATTATAACAACAAATTTTGACCTATACTACTTCAAAAGTTTTGGACCCAAATGCCGAATAATTAAATTAATGAAACTTCTATTTAGTCAGTGTCTCCACAGTGTTGCATGCCAGGGGAGAATACTGTTGGAACCTTGATTTTGAGTTTGTTTTCCAGTCCAAAAATGCAAAAAAAGTGACCCTTGATCATTATTGACCCACAACAGTGAAATTGGGCTTTAAATATTTATCTTGTCTGGGTTTTTTTTTATTGGGCGCTCTGCAGTCTGCTTGAACAGGTTTAAACTGTATTTTGTCAGTCCATAGTATGTACAGCTGATTTTTTTGTCCATAGGTATGTACAGTTCCAGTAATGCTAACCCTAGACTAACTGCTATTTCTGTTGTAGAGTTAACTACTAACTACTAGCTTGTAATAGACATTATTGTGCACTTGACACTGAAACTAGAACTTGCTCTTTTTTAAATCTGTACACATCGTGATGCTGAGCTTCCAGTTTATTTTACCAGTGTTTGATGATTTCTTTTACTATTACTGAACTGTTGCTCAGTGTGATCTTTGTCTCTTTCTGCTCTTTTAATTGTCAGTTGAACCTTTGCACAGCGTTTTGGTCTCCATGTACAAAACAATCCTTCATGCAAAATAATCTATCTAATCATCTATTTGTAAAAAGGATTTTGTGTAACCTAAAAACATCAAAGACCATTCAAACATATAGAGCAGATCCACCGAACTGACTTCAGAGGACTACAAAGGCCCCCTGCTGCCTCGCCTGACTTTGCCATGTCTCAGTCAAAAAGTTGTGTATGACCACACTGCAAAGACTACAGCCGACGGCCAACCAGTACGTATGTTCTGCTCCTGCGTGAGAGGAAGTAACTCTCCACATCAGCAGACAGCAGAAGTCTGGAATCGTCATTCAAAAAGGGAAACCAGATGACCGTCCTGACGCTAGTTAGCCAGTTGGCATATTAGCAACATGAACCAATGTTGAAAGAACAAAGTATATTTAGTGTGCGCCAGTGAACAATAACACAAACCGTCACTAAACGTTTCTGCTTAAGAGCTCAGTGGCTTAAAAAGAATAATCTTAGCTTATGTAACTATTTGTTTTGATCTCACTCCCTCTTGACTTTAGCTTTTTGTTTACTTATCTCACTTTTGTTTCTCTTCTCGTGCACTGAGCTGAACTGCCAATTGGAGTGACTTTATTTACAGAGCGGCTCTGCCGTTGCCCAGGCCAATTCAACATGCTGAAACAGCCAAAAAAACAAGTTAATGGGAATCAACGAAAGGCAACGGTGCAGGAAAACACTGCACTGACGGCCCAACATTGACCATTGGCTTGGTGTTTCAGGGCCTTTGGACATCTGGGTGGACCCAATCAAGATTTAGTGGCAGGAGATTCTAATTTTTTTAACAGTAGTGTACTTGATAAAATATACAACAAAATGTAGTTTGATTCTCATCTCATCTACCTGATGTAACTGCAGTCACATGATCAGCACCTGGCCAATAACATGAATGCTAATCATAGTTTCAACATGTACTCACTCTGCCTTTATTTTAAGATAAGAGTTTACTGTAATTCAAGATAGCTTCATCCAGGATTAACAATAGAGCATAAACAGGAATGTTTCAGCCTGACAGCAGCGTGTTGGCCTTAATTGAAAAACAGAGCCCTTATCTGTGTGACTGTATTGCCCCTCGATAATATCACCATCATCTGTGGTGTTTACAGGATTAGAAACGCTTTTTACTCTGACAGGTAGAGAGCTGAAGGATTCAAAATGAAAAACAATTAAAACAGGAAGCAGCGTCTTCAGTCTGAGATGAAGATAAGTTGTGTCTCTGCCTGTATTGTGTCGTGCCTGTACAAATCATTTCCCTTCTCTCCCTCATGAACACACATTATATCTTATATCTAATGCTACGTGTCAGGCAGAGTGCTAATTGACAGTGTGGCAGAGCTGGTGGAGCCTCTGTGTGTGTGTGTGTGTGTGTGTGTGTGTGTGTGTGTGTGTGTGTGTGTGTGTGTGTTATCAGTGTGTGTACGTATTAGTCTGCATTAATCAAACACTTGCTCGTTAAAGCCTAACAGCCCTTTACACACTGGGCCACATGACAGACAAGGGAAAAGTAAGTGTGTGTGTGTGTGTGTGTGTGTGTGTGTGTATTATCTGTGTGTGTCAGCAGGTGTGTCATTAAGGTCTAAAGATAGGAATGTTCACCTTTGGACACAGGTGGGTGTGGTGGTGTAGTTAATAAACTATAAAGGCGTGTGTGTGTCTTACACTTGTGTAACTCCACCTAAAATCTGCTAATTGCGTCAGTCTTTCTTTCATAATTTTTTCCAACTGCTTCTGCTGCTGCTCAGTAAGGATCAAAATTTCATGCTGTGATTACTGTGGCCAAAAATGTCATGATAAACTATATTATCACGATGAAATACTACTAAAATATAGTGACAACCTTTGCTTCTCAGAGGACAAGAAGTGGTTCTGAACACTGTCAATCTTTATTGACATGCAACAGAGTCAAAAACTCAGTGTGAAAATACAGCTGGGGTCATGAAGTGTAATAGCCAATGACAATAAGTCACCATGTTCTGACCAAACACATCATAGACAGAAACAAAAAGAAAGTGACATTTGCGTAATGGAACATAAAAAAAGAAAACTACGAACTACTCTGTCCAACATGATGGAAAATGTGGGTGTCGCTACAATATAGTGAGTTGTGTTTTGAAACTTTGTTGGATGTCATCACATGTCATGTGATTTGTCACAGTGGAAAGTGTTGCATTTTTTCCATTGTAGTTACTCTGGCAATAAAATGACAGTGAAGAGACACTGAGATATGAACTAACATCAAATGCACTGTAAAGCTACTAAAGCAGACTGGTTATTCAAAAGTGACCTATCATGGTCTTCCTTTTTTTTTTTGTCGCATATATTGTTATAGTTTCGGATATTCATATTTAACGTGGCCAAAGTTTCATATAATGAGATAGCCTTTAGACCGTTCTGAATGCTCTGTTTTCCACCCTTTTTCTACTTTTGAGACAAGCTGACGTCAGATCGTGACGATTTCTATATGCGTCATCTGTTCCAGGCACGCTACTGCAAGTGTTAACATTACGTAGCATACACTGCTACATGTAGCTACATGCTAACATCAGGGGAACATGTGATCTTGGTCGCTGGTGATGTTAATTTCTCCCAGATTTCAAACAGAGCTGTACAATATTAAAAACAAATTATGATAAAAATGTTTTGACAGATATTGAAATTGCAACATTTCTATGGAAATTGTAGTTTTTGTATTTATTTTTCACAAAACGAAATCAAACAAAATAAAATAATGATGACTTTTTGATTTTCACTGGGTTTAGTACCAAACAAGCATGCTCCCTTATGTCTGGATGTGATTTATAAACATGATCAGGCTATCTCTGCAGCTCCACCTTTCATTTATAATGGTATACTCTGACACGTTTTATTGATAGAAGAAATTGCAGCACCAGTGATTTGGATATTGCATTGGCCATATTGCAATTCTGATAATATTTTATTTAATTGTGCAGCCCAAGTTTCAGACCATATTCCTCTTGGAACATGTCCAGTTGTGTTTAGAGTGTTTTATTGGTGATCTTTTACAGTGGAAAGTGCTGCTTTTTTCCATGAGTCATCCTGGCAATAAAATGACAGTAAGGAGACACTTAGATATGGAAGACATGGAAACGCTGACCAGTCAGAGCAGACTGGGCTTTATCAGGAGGAGCACTAAGAGAGCCTTATCAGACAGAGGGTAAATACAGATAGTGACATTCAAGCATGTAAACATGTTCTTGTAGAAACCCAAAATACAAATGTGAACCTGAGAATTTGCGTAGTAGGTCCTCTTTGAGACAGTAATGACTTAAAATGAAGTTTTAAATCTGATTCTCTTAAATTCTAAGTGACTCTGTCTATTCTGATTTCTTTTGAGTGTTCATTGCTGTTAAAGAACCAGAAAATCCCGCACACATGACCTCATCAGATAAAGTTAATGAATTGCATTTCAGTATGCAGAATTTGTTGCTTCTGTCACGGTCAGTTTACAATCTGATCCACTCATCTATAAGACTGTTTGTCTATAAGAACATTGTAGTAAGTGTTTCCTGCCTGGTATTAATAAGTTAAAAGGCTCGACATTAAAACATACCAGCAATGGACCGCAGCACAGTAACACTCAGCTCTTACAAGCCACCAGCACCACTCACTCGTCTCCACACCATCTCTGCGTTACTACTAACAAGTACCACAGCCTGAGACTAATGCTGACCCCTGAGGAGTGATGTAATGTCATGTCATGTCACTGTCAGTCACGTAAAATGCATGTCCTCTCTATCAAAGTTACGGCTATGTCCGTTATTTATACAGTCCATGGTCTCACTTCGTAGCTCACCCCTCAGGAGTCTGGTTCCCTGGTCCTGCAGTGACCGCTGTGTCTTTGTTTGAATGGTGAAAAGGCGCTCTGCTGTGTCTGATTGGAAAACAATGGCTAATGAAGGCAGGAGCGCTGTGTTGTGTTCAAGGTACCCTAATGATGGTAACAGAAATTGTTGGTGGTACTGTTTCCATCAGTAACAGTAAAACTGGTATACTGACGCATTTCTAATTCATGGTGCCATCCCTGCCTTTTACAAGCATTTTCTTCCACTGCTGACGAACAGACAAATATATACAGCAACCGACATTTTTTTTTTTCCAAATGACAATAAGCCAGTTCAGTCAGACAACTCAGGTTTAAATGTTTATTTCAACAGCAGAACGTAGTTAGAGTTTGGCGTCTAGACTCCGGCCTCATCACTTCCCGCAGAGATATTAGGAAATGATGATTAAATCTTTTCCTCCCTTAACCAGAGCCTGCAGGTGGATGCTGGAGTGGAGGTGGGGCTGAAAGAGCGAGCAGCGGTACTGATGCAGGGCAGCAGCCGCACAGACAATGCAAAGGGAGAGCTGGGAAGATTTTGCAGCTTAAGCTCCAAATTTGGAGGGTGTGTTTTGTAGATGACACATGGGGAGTGATGCATGACGTGTATGTATGAATCAGTGCAGCTCGAGTTGACTGCCTGAACTAGCTCGCAGGCATCACTCCATTTGTGGAAGAAGTATTCAGATCTTTTACTTATGTAAAAGTAGCGATACTGAAGTAAAAAAATATTGCTACAAAGTCCTGCATTCAAAATCTTACTGAAGTACATATGCTAAAGTATTAGCATCAAAAAAATACTCAAAGGACCTACTAAAAAATACTAAAAGTACTGATTTTGCAGAATGACTCATTTCAATTCAATCATATATATTCTACTGGATAATAATTATCAGTGCATTAATTTGTTCATCACTTTAATGTTGCAGCTGGTAAAGGTTTGTAAAAGCTGGTGTGTTTCTTACTGTAACTATAATATACCAAAGCCTTCAAAAAAAAAAAAGAAAGTACAATATTTGCCTCCAAAATGCAGTGCAGTAGAAGTATGAAGTAGCATGAAATGAAAATACTCAAGTACAAGTACCCTAAAATTGTACTTAAGTACAGTGACTGAGTAAAAATATATAGATGTATCACACCACTGACAATAAGCCAGTGTTTTCTTTACAAACACTCGCTGGGTCACTTCTTTATGCAGTCGACAATGTGATAGTTTTGTTTATATGGTGACATTTGGAACAGTGGGTTTTTCTCAGTTTATGACTCCGTGTTTCATAAAGTGAGAAAAAGAAAAAATAAAGAGTGAGAGAGTTTTCATCCAAAAAAGGGGAGACAAATCACAGTTCGAAAACCAGCCAGAAAACTGTTTTATTTTTCTTTTAATTCATATGACAAGAGATGAAACGGCTGTTTAGCTTCATGTATAATTATTATCATTAACACAATACTTTTATTATTTTTATTAATGATAAGCAAACTGATTCTGCTGCTTTAATGTGAATTGTATCATTCATGTAGAATTATGTACCTGTTTGGTCTGTTTTAATGAAATACTCGTACACTCCCTCTTCTTAGTGCCTGTATAATTAGGCAATCTCATTATCTATAATTAACACGTTCCATCACAATGACATCACCAGCTATTTGTGTAATAATGTACAACAAACATTAATGTGCTGAGGTCTGTGGGCAGCTTATTTCATTTTATTTCTCTGTTGTCTCATTGTAATAATGACTCGGCTTCTGGTGGATGAACAGACGGATCATTAATGAACACAGGGAGAGGGCACACAGACACACAGACACACACACACACACACACACACACACACACACACACACTGATAGAGTACTTATTTTAAACCTGATATGGGGAACATTAAAAAAGAGACAGTTTGAAATAGAAAGTAACAGAGGAGGTTAGAGGTTAACAGGCTGAGAGACAAATTAGACATTGGGTTCCTTGTTGTGTTTTAATAGCTCTGACAGGAAGCAACAGTAAATAAAGAACAACACGATTACTGTTGTCGTCTTGTGGCCTCTTAAAGCTGCCTAAATCAAAACTGACACTATTAATCCTCTATCAGTCTAATATACCAGATTTTCACTGGAAACACAAACATGGATGTGCTAAATGCGACGTTCAGCCCCTGAGTTAATGTCTTGTTTATTGTGTCTGTTTAATGAAGAGTTAATGAGTCCTGACTCCAGTTCCTGATTTAGTTCCGGGGTTTAGTTCCTGAGGGACCGATAGAGAACCCTCGTGCAGACACCACAGCGTCTCTGAGGTTCAAACGGATACAGTGGAACAAACCAACAGAACCCTGTAGCGTTCACAGTGACAGTCCCGGATGTTTTGACGCCCTTGGCGAAGTCTTACTCCGTGCCCCCGCTGAATTAATTAGGCTGCTCAGATATGCAGTAAATGTGCATTTACATCTTCTTTGACATGTTTTGTGAAAATTAGTTTTATACTATTAAAAACAGTTTGAAGTTGTGAATGCATATCTTCTTTGTATGAATGAATAATGAATGGAGTGTCAGTGTTACAAGGTAATAACAACCATGTTGAGAGGAAATACTGAACCTTAGTTCTGTCAAAAAATGTAAAACCAAAAAGAAAAATAGAGCTAATAAAAATGGGTTTTGCTGCTTTAAGTGTTCAGTAATTTTTCTTATTTATATTCAGGATAATAATCCCCATAGTTTTGAAACTACAGGAAGTAAAGAGTAATAGATACCCAGAATGTATACAAGTACTGAGTTCTGTTGTGGGTGGAGTGATTTCAGGCAAGTAGTAAAAGCAAAATTTTTTCCACAGACGACATTATGCTGTGTTTACACTATGGATGTATTAAGAGACGTGGATACAGTATTGGCGACAGGGCCCTGTTCATTTCTATAGAAGTTGCTCAGTGGCGCATGAAGCCAGACAGCTCTGTTTGCATGATATTAACTGACCTAGATGATCTGTGCTGCTTCAGCAATATTGGGCCCATAGAGCAGGTGCACTACACACCTACAGCTGCCGAGCACAGTTGAGTATAGCCAGGCAGCCAACTTCCGACTTCTGGTTTAGCACTCTGCTAGCTTGAGTGGCGCTAAAATAATTTACTCTTGAAGCTCTTTTTGACTTTCAAAAGTTCTTTCCCAAAGTAAGTCTATGGGAAATAGTATTTCTGGGCCCAGTGGCATCACCTGATGGACCTGAAAATTACAGTACCACTGTTTGGCCACTATGAAAATTGGCTTCAAAGCCCAGCGCACTTCTTGGGCGCCTGGTTCACACTACAAACACAGCAACAGGCTACAAGTCAACTTCAATGGAAGCCGGTGACATGAAGCTACAAACTGATGCCCAACAGCTGTCGATGTGTGACTGGTGTGACGTGCTACAAATTGAAGTTAAGCTGGGCTTAACTGTTTCAGCGGCCCAGTGAAGCTGTAAAGCATCAACCAATTATATGTTTTTGTTTCTAGCTGTGGTACTGTGTTATTTAGCTAGGTTAGCTAAAGTTATTATAGCTTTCTGTGTATTGTGGTGCACACAGGGATGCAATGGGGCGGCAAAATGTAATGTTAAAGTGGGGCTCAAACAGTGATGGCAAAACAACTACACTTGAGCGCTGACTCGGCAAAAATTAAGCTGACCACTAGGCTTGGGCGGTGTCTATTTTTCATACCTTCATACCTGCCTGAAATATCACGATATATGATGGTACGTGTGTGCGGCTCAACCCTTCATTCAGTCCCCACAGAAACAAAACAAAAATCACTGTAACTGTCTTGGTTAGACTTGTTAGTTGTTTAGTTACTTAGTCCACTCTTGCAACCATCACCAACTCTGGTTTGGTTGAAAAAACTTTAAATTCACCCAGTTAGATGTGAAAATATGCTGTTTTCTCTTGCAGTCTCTCATTGCTGTTGCAGGCCTGCTGTTTACAGTCCTGTAACATTATCCCCACCCCTCCTCATTACAGCCTCTGCAGTATGAGTTTAATAGAAAGATGAGTATCTGTATTTTTGATGTTATTGAGAATCACATCCTCAGGATTACTGTAATTCTGTGATACTGCCCAAGCCTCCTGGCCATGCTGTTGCTTTGTCACCAGAAGTGTGAATACAGCATTAGGTGACTGACAGTTGGAGCTCTTCAAGGCTTTGATGGACATTAAAGTGTCCTGGTTGAAACATTAGTACAAAAGATAATGATGCATATGTTGTGAGTGTCGTCGTATTTAAAGCTGTGGGAAAATAATCAGCTAAAACCGAAAATGATGAGCTTCATAGACATGAGTAGTTACGGCAGGGCTGTTGTATTGGACTGCCTTAGGTTGTACAGGTGCATCTCATGAAGGGGCCATTGAGTTTAAGCTCAGAATTCCATCATCCTACTTCACATCATTAAACTTTTCATCTCAGTGATATTGCAGCGATGTCGCTCCCTCTGTGGACGTCCAGGTGCCAAATATTACACAAACAGCTTTTGGCTTCCGAAATATCCTGTCACGTCTGAATAACAAAAAGCCATTACTTTAACTGCTTATAGAGAATTCAGCCATGTTACGTATTCAGTGTTTCCACTTTATGTGCCCTGGATGGCTCTGTGCCCCCCCACCACCACCACCAATGTGAGAACCACTGACCCAGTGCAATTGCCTTTGTCACCAGTACCACAAACCACCACTCAGAAGAACCCAGCACCAACTGCAGTGTTTTCTAACAGGCTGTGATGCTGTGTGTGTGTGTGTGTGTGTGTGTGTGTGTGTGTGTGTGTGTGTTTGTAAATGTGTGTGTGTGTCCATGACGGAACACTAAACAGTGAAAAATGGAGGACAGTCTTTGATGTGCACTTACATAATCTATGGTGATGGGTTGGAATGCCACACTTTGGCCACGCACACGCACACGCACACGCACACGCACACACACACACGCTCACACGCTCACACACTGACCCAGTGGAATTCTCCCTTTCATTGGTAAATTGTCCTCTCCTTGATGCTGATTGGCTCTCGGAGCTGCAGTGTGCTCATTTATTTTTTACAGCACCTTAGCTCTCGATAACAGTGTCTTCTTGTCTTTTTCTGACTTCTTATCATCATAATTGACTTTCTTCTTTCCAGCAATCAATTTAAAGCCCAGCTCCTGCCTTCAGTCTTTATTTGAAGTGTATTTTGTTCACTGTACAGCAAAAAAAAATACTGGATCGATAGTTTTACCCAGTTGTATCAGAGATGATAAACTGTCTGAGATGTATTTTAGAGTACATGAGATTCTGCATTTTTATGTTTCAATGATTTCTCATGTCCATGTCACAATCAAAGAAATCCTCTCTACGTCAGAGTCATAACCTCGGAGCAGACGGCTCAGGGAGAGCAGATATTTACTAACCAATCATGGGTCTCCAAGGAGCCGTGCAAACCAATAATCAGTTTATATCCTAAGGACCTCGGTGGTTCAGCGGACTCCTTTAATAATCCGAGATGAGAAACTCTCATCTAATTGGTCCAATTAGTCTCTGTGCTATTAATTAGTAAAAATCAAACAGAGTCTTGAACTGATCTGCCCGCTGATGATGATGCTCCGACTGTTTCCTGTCTGGATCCTGTTTATAAAAAAACCTGCCTTCCTGTTTCTGTTTCCCCTGCAGCAACAAGAACATGTTTACTCCCCTGTTTCCATGGTAAGAGGGAAGAGCATGCAGGTCCGGGTCAGGAGTTAACCTCAGCTTTCATCTCCTCCGCCTGCCTCCTGTGAGAACTACACTACCCACGATTCCTGTGAACTGACGACCCAGCGCGACGTGTTGGTCAGTTTGAGAAAAGACACTCAGAGGAACAAAAACTACAACAACACAACGACAACACTGCTGTGAAGAGGACCAACATGGCCAACAACACAGCGGACCACCCTCCGGGGAATTCGGTTGCAGAGGGCAACCATGACGGGGACTTTGGGATAACCATGACGGATCTGAGGAGCGTGATGGAGCTGCGGAGCTCGGAGGCCGTCAACAAGATACAAGACACCTACGGAGACGTCCAGGGCATCTGCCGCCGCCTGAAAACATCTCCTATAGAAGGTGAGACACGTCCAATGCACCACACAAGGCAAAAACATGTTCATGTGCTAATTTAAAAAGATTTGTTTTTCTCCAAAAACACCAGAAGGTCAAACATTTGGATATTTAGGAACATTAGGCCTTTAATCCACGATCAAAGCTCTGTCAAACTCTACCTGAGTTGAAGAGCAGTATGTTGCTGTTGTGAATGTGTGTCAGGGAGCAGTGAGGAAAGGCACAGACAGTTCAAGGTTATCACCTCACACAGAGCCAATAATAGCCTTATAACTCATCATATTGTTCTTGTGTCTGTAGCAAATGGTCCATGGTCTGGTACAGGTCCACGTCCAAGGGTTTGGCAATCGCTGTCTTATTTCATACTTCATTTAATCAAGAAATTAATCAATATTAAAGTCAATGGTTTGAATCGTCTGTTTGGGTGGCGCCAAGTTGAATCCCATCCAGTCAGATCAGGGTTGGTCGGTCAAGGTTGATTTACCAACCAGGCGAAGACGGCAGCCGCCCTGCTGGGACCTCAAAAGCCAGAAGTTCATTCTGTGTCAGCCGGTTCATTAAATGTAAATTTGTTTGACGATTGGCACTCAACTTGTCGACTGTCAACAAACGCAGTTTCTGCACTGTTAGTTTGTGACCCTGTCTTACCTCTGAGAACAATCCAGTTTAGCTGCTTAACAAGGGCCCGACAACAATTTCTTTGCCCTGGGGGCCCCTAATACTGTAGATACATACCTAAGCTACAAAGCAAGTCTTTTCTAACTGCAGTGTCATGTAAAAGGAGAGCAGAGCAGCTTGATTAGCGTCTTGTTGATTTACTTTGTCTCTATACCCTGAAAATCTTGTACTCAAAGACATACTGAAGCATGAGTCGCAATATCACAGTGTAGAGAAACTGTTGCATGTATGGAACCTGTTAATCTGGGACAGGAGTAGGCAACCTATGTCTCAGGAGCCATGTGCCATGTAGGGCTCTTTTTTTCATTTTCATTTATCATTGTTGCCTCAAGCAATTCTTAGTTTCTCCAGTTGTAAAAATGTCTATCCTACGACTGAATTTAAAAAAAAGGTTTAACATTTCGTCAACTAAAATGTGCATCATACATCTACGGCCTGGCACCTTTTCCTCTAATCTTTTCAAGTGATTCCTCTAGCCTTTTCCAAACCTCAGAAGTGGTGGCCAGTCTTTAGCATCCCTAGCAAGGCTAGCAATGGATTCCAAATCCATAAAAGTAAAAGTCTCAGAGGAAAACAGAATTTAATAGTGCCTAGACAGATATGTTTGCTTTCACCACCAACGTTGTAATGTTAAACTACCAAATAGTCATAAATTATCCCACTGCAGAGGAGCCATCTTGTGGTAAAACATATTTTTGAATGCTCTTTTAGACTTATTTTAAATGTCGACAGGCTAATTTAGACTTAATACACAGTGTTACCGTGGGGCTCGAATATGTTTTGAGGCTTCAGGCTGATTTTTCAAATGATTTCTGGTCAAAAATGTCTCTTTTGATAGTTAAGGTCACTGACCCCTGATCTGGAAGAAGAAAAGCAGATCTGTCTAATGTGTTGTCCAGTCGATATAGAACAAGAGTTCCATTTTGTTTTCTGCTGTCCTCTTTGTCATGAACTGAGAGACTGAGGTGGCTGTTCACATATGGCACGTATAGATTGGCCATTATCTGGAGAAGGCTTGGGAGAAGAGGATGAACGCTCTTTTTCGAGATGATCTGTAGGTAGTTCCTTCTATGATAAGTGATTCGGGATGTTGTTTTTGTTTTTAGTTTTTGCATGTCATGTTGTTTTTTCTACATGTTTTGAACATGCTTTGCAGATGCAAGACGTGAATACGTATGTCAGATAATATGTCTTGTAATCTCATATGGTATGGGCCAAGTATTGGCAGACCCAGAAATACAAAATGGAATGAATAATGAATATTAAAAGTATTTGCGTCAAGATGTACTTAAAGTACAGAAATTAAAAGTACTCATCATGCAGAATGGCTCACTTCCGGGTAGCTCATGAGTTTCCCTCGGGGATCACTAAAATCTTATCTTAGCTTATCTTAGCTTTTCGTATCTTATCTTCTCGTGTCTTATCTTCTTGTGTCTTATCTTCTTGTATCTTATCTTTACATATCTTATCTTTATGTATCTTTTCGTATCTCATCTTTTCGTATTTTATCTTCTCGTATCTTATCTTCTTGTATCTTATATTTTCGTATCTTATCTTTATGTATCTTTTCGTATCTCATCTTTTCGTATCTTATCTTCTCGTGTCTTATCTTCTCGTATCTTATCTTCTCGTATCTTATCTTTATGTATCTTTTTGTATCTCATCTTTTCGTATCTTATCTTCTCGTGTCTTATCTTTTCGTATCTTATCTTCTCGTATCTTATCTTTATGTATCTTTTCGTATCTCATCTTTTCATATCTTATCTTCTCATATCTTATCTTTTCGTATCTTATCTTCTTGTATCTTATCTTCATGTATCTTATCTTCTCGTATCTTATCTTTTGTATCTTATCTTTTCGTATGTTATCTTTATGTGTCTTTTCGTATCTCATCTTTTCGTATCTTATCTTTATGTATCTTTTCGTATGTCATCTTTTCGTATCTTATCTTCTCGTATCTTATCTTCTTGTATCTCATCTTTACGTATCTTTTCGTATCTTTTCGTATCTTATCTTCTCGAATCTTTTCGTATCTTATCTTATATTTTCGTATCTTACCATATCTTTTCGTATCTTATCTTAACTTATAATAACAAATCATCATTTATTTGTTGATTATGTTTCATGTTATTATTCTGAATCATGTAAGGGAGTATAAACTACACTATCTCCCTCTGAAATGAAGTGGGGTTGAAGTATAAAGTAGTATAAAATGGAAATTACAAATACCTCCAAACAGTACTTACATGTAGCACGAGTCAATGCATGTAATTACGTTCCACCACTGAAAATGCATCAGTAATAATGCTGATTATTTTAGCGCCACTCACACATATCAGGAGGTGACAGTGTGTGCACCATTAAACACTAACACTAACACAAACACACTTCAGATGAACACACTGCTTGTTTTGTGGTGATAGATGATCAGTTTGGATTTCAGTCAGAGCTTCATGTGAGTCCAGAAAATGGCCGACTACTGCTGTTTGTTATTTCGCTCCCCCACTCTCATCTTTTGATCCCTCAGTGTGTGTGTGTGTGGGTGTGTGTGTTGCAGCCATCGGTCCATTCCAGGATTGAAATTAGTTCCAGCCCGTTCCCCTAATGGCTCCATAGATCATTGCTCTGTTCCATTTAGTAATCAGAGGACAGCTGTAGTCGCGTCCTCCACGCAAGAAATTACTCACTTTAATGAAGAAACTGTAATTATATTTTCACTGCAGAGAGGGGGGGGGCAGGGGAGAAAACCAGGGGGACACCTAAATGTAGGGTTGAGGATAAACACACACATTGATTGACTGTTACAGTTAACTAAAGTGATTCTTGATAAGTGTTTCAATCCAGGTATTTTCTTCTCACTCCATCAAGTGATTCAGTATTTTACTTTGTTGTTGGACTTGTTAGGGATGGATAAAAGCTCTAAAACCATTGGATCCTACATTTGCCACAATGCAGCTGGACACTGCCTTTCATTACACCCTTCTACCTCTTTCACACTCCACACCTCCAGTTTGTAAAGCAGGTTTTCTGTTTAAAATATGTAGCCTCAAAGCACAAGCTGATGATGTCACCACTGTGACATCATCTGGGTTATTTTTCACCCCAGAGCCACAGAAGACATCATATTTTTTTTTTTCAAGGGCTAACCATACACTGACTTTGGTGTGTAAAATATCAGGGGAGTGGCCCTTTAAATCTGTATTTATGATAGTGTGTCACGCTGTACTGAAATTAATTTATAGTTTAGTGTTGGATTTATGCTAATGATGTTAATGGCACCGCTGCTACACCGGCTGGATGTGTCGCAGATTATCACACTGCGTCCTCTTTAATGAAGAGCTCCTAAGTAATTGTTTGATTCACTTTGTGACACAGAGCATGGAGATGAAGGTTTGCAGGAGGAGTGGGTTGTTTCAGTTACAGTGTATGGACATTTACACTGAGATATTATATACCATTGTATTACAGCCAGATTTGTAGGCTGGAGGCCAATATTATCAGACAGTTTTATCTTTTCACACTCATCAGTTCCGGCATATATGTTGGCTGATATTGTGGCTCTGATCTGATGGAACTATCCCAATGATTTTTTAGAGCTTTCAACTATATTATTTGCTGTTTAGTATACAGTATGTGAGATTTTTTTTATTGTACATCTGAAACCTTAATATGAAACTAATAGTACATGAAATGTATTCTGTTTCTGGTGAAATATCACAGCATGCAAACACTGGACACTATGCCAGAATAAATATTCCACAAGGCAACATGGTAGTGACAACACATTTCAGCAACCAAGGCAGCTCTGTAATGTCAGTAAGTAATAATTACTTTAGTGGTAAAGACTTTGGTCATTAGTCTGCAGCCTGATGTGCAGTTTAGCAAACATAATTATAAGTATTGTGACAGGGATACCATTACTGATGTATGACACATTACCTTTTTATTGAGCTTTGTTATGACTACAACATGGTTTGGGTTTTTGGTAGCCATGATAGTGGCGTGGCTACCAGAGATGTTGGTGGTCAGTCAATCTACCGCTCTGAAATCTAAAAAAAATGTTTGGATGATGTGCCATGAGTGTGCTAGCATGCTGATGTTAGCATTTAGCTAATTTAAGCATTATCTGGCAAGGAAGATGCCTGTGATGTAACGTTACTCAGTGAGTTCGCATTTTCTTTTTTCTTTTTTTTCCCCCCTACAATCTCTTTATTGGAATTTTCAAATAGAACAGATAAATATCACTGTCATTAATGAACTGAATATTGATAGAGCGACAGTTCGAGAAATAAACAAGATGAGAACAGTGAAATATCTCAAAAGAACTAAGACAGGACAAATATTACAATATCTAAAGAACAAAAGAACAAAACCTAAAACAAGGAGGACTATAGACAGAGAAAGAAAGAAAAAAAAATTAAAACAAAGGGCTGTAAAAAAAGATATACGAATAAAGATAACAATATAAAATAAAACAATAAAACATAGAATAGTAGCTGTTGGTCAGTCCAGAATCTGTCATGCCACAGCTTAACACTACTGGGGTACCTAATGGGTCACTCGGGAATAACCGGGAAGTCCAGCTCACAAATATAAACTAAAAAGGGGTCCCGTATCTTACAGAATTTCCTAAGGGAGCCCTTCAAAACATATCTGATCTTTTCTAGTCTCACAAAATTAAGGATTTCTCTTATCCATAACGTGTGTGAAGGAGGGATTGGAGATTTCCACTTGAGCAAAATCAAGCGTCTCGCTGATAAAGTAACAAAGGATATAAGAGCAGCCTCTGAGGAGGAGAGTGAAATTGTGGGTGGAGATACACCAAACAAAGCAATTATTGCATTTGGTTCTATTAATTTATTAGTAACCTTTGATAAGGATGTAAAAATGTCTCTCCAATAGGAGTGTAAGGCAGGGCAGGACCAAAACATGTGCACATGGCTTGCCGGTGCCTGGCGACACCTGTGTGAGTTCGCATTTTCTAACAGCTGAAGTATCATTACACCTACAGACGTGATTAAAAACAAAAATGTAAGAAGTTCGTCAGCTGAAGTTGGCTTGGGTAACCATGGTTACGCATCTCCAACCTCCCAAAAAGTGACATAGTAATTACAGCTCAGTGCATCCGAAAAGATGATTCAATTGTTTATGTGCACAAAAGTATGATAAACGATAATAAGCACATTGGGTGTGTAGTGCGTAGTGTACGACGGATGAAGTATCTCAGTTGTCATGGAGATGGCTCTCACAAGTTGTTATGATTGCACACATAGCACTATTAAGACTTCTTGTTGGTGTTCAATTAAAAGCTACAGCTACTGAGCATCACAACCAATCCATCTCCATGACAACTGACGAAGACTGTGATTCGGCTTAAAGCTCTGGAAAAAATGTCAAACATGTATCAACCACTGGGGGCAGCAAACGCACCATGAGCAGCTACTGTCAGAAACGCAGCAGAGTAAGAAGAGCTGGTGTATCTGTTTACAGTGCAGCCAAACAAACTGTGATGAGAGGACTATCATGTTGTTTTAATTTAAAAAAAGAAAGTCATTAATTGGCCTTTGGTCTATAATTGGCCTGATTTCATGTGGTGCACAGCACGGTAAAATGAGCTGTTTATCCTGATGATGTGTTGGAGGTGTGCTCGTCATCAAACATCACTCTCAGCAGATCATTGAAATGATCTACTGACACAAATTGCAGAACATGACTGTTGTCTTGTTTTGTCTGTGCTTCTTTGGTGATCAGTGGCAGTCAGCAAAAACCTCGGTGATGAGTGCTTTGCATTTCCTTTGGCTGCTTCACAGTAAAAGCCACCCCATGGTTTCACAGTTTAACACTTTTAGTGTGAAGCAACATCAGCAAGAAATGGTGTGTTTTTAGCAGTGCCTCAAAGTCTGTGGTGCAGGATTTAGAGGGATACATTGGGAGATATGGAATACAATATAATACGTTTTCTTATGATCACCTAAAAAATAAGTATAGTTGTGTTTTTGTTACCTTAGAATGAGCTGTTTATATCTACATAGCAAGCAGGTCTTCGTCTGTGTAGTCCACCATGTTTCTACAGTAGCCCAGAACAGATAATTCAAACACTGACTCAAGATGGGACAACTCAAGTTTCAGAGCCGCTCTGAGACAAGCAGTGTTGTAAAAACACTTCCTTTTTTTTGAACATGAAATTGCTTTATTCAGTGTTTTAACCGATGTAAATGACTGCATCCATTTGCTTTGGAGAGGAGGAGACCTCTGTTGTGTCCTGAATATAACCTTCTGAATATTTGGATCCTAAAAAAAGGTGAGCACGCATAGCAGGAGCTGGGCAAGCAGCTCCTCTGCGACGTGCCAAACAGCTCTGGGGAAACACTGATTTGTAACATGTTTTTACCTGTGTTAATCACCTGGTCCATTTGATTTGGAGAGGAGGAGAGCTCTGCGGATAATTTGACTCAGAGTAAAGACCTCTGGAACAATGAACACTAAAGGAAGTTTCAGCTAGTTAAAATTTTGATGCTGCTAAATCCTCCTAAATCTTCCTTTA